>NC_080188.1:40465818-42965818 GCF_030028045.1 Hippopotamus amphibius kiboko | reverse complement strand
ATATGCAGCATTTCCCATCTCAGTTGATGGCAACTTCTGTCCTCTAGATGCTCAGGACAAACCTCTGGAGTTAATTTTGACTTCTCTCTCTCATATCCCCCCATTCAATTCATCCTGTTGGCTCTACTTCAAAAAATATCCAAGATTTGATGACTTCTAATCATCTCCATTGCTATCACTGTGTTCTAAGCCACCACCATCTTTCACTTAATTACTACAGTAACTGCTTAGCTAGTCTCATTTCTAATCATATCCTTCTGCAGTTAATTCTCAACCCAACAATTAACATGTTTAAAACATAAGTCAGAACGATACAAAACGCTGGTTATTCTCAACACAGCATCTAGTGTGTTTAAATCATGAATTAAATCATGTCATTCCTTCACTTAAAACCTTCCAGTGGTTTCTCACTTCACTGAGAAAAAGTTAAAGTTTCTACTATAACTTCCAAGGGATTATATAATCTAGCTTCCATTACCTTTCCAACATCATCATCTCATACTAATTTCCCTTTCATTTGCTCAACTTGAGCATACTGACCTCCTGCTGTTTCTGAAAAGCACCAGGCACATTCTCACCTTGGTGCTTTTGCTCACGTTGTTCCCTCACCCTGGAACATTCTTCCTCCCAGGAGCCTCACATTTATTGCTCTCATTTCCTTCAGTTATTTCCTTAAATGTCACTGTTTTGAAGGTATTCTGTGTCTGTCCTGTCAAAAAATTTAAGTTGATACCCGTGTGTATCATCCTTCCTTGCTTAAATTTTTTCTCATCAGCATTTATCACCGCTAACATATCAAACATATATTTATTTATTGTTTATTTTGCTTATTACTGTATCCTAGTGTCTAGAATAGTACATGGTACTTGGTAGTCACTCAATAATTGTTTGCTGTTGAATGAATGATTTTTACAGTGGTTTGTTTCACCCTTCAAATAGAAAAAAGTAACTGCTTGGTACATGTAAAAAAAATTCAGATTACATATTAATGACTTTAAGTTGCATACTAATGTCTTAAAACCATAAATGAAAGCAGACAGACTCAGTGGTGCTTACCAAAAGGTAGGTGATGAACGCCAAGAGTCCCAGGGTCAGCTAGAGCCCTTTCATCCTTCCCATCTCATTCCTGAAAGAACAAAAATCTCATCCTTTGTTGTCTACACAGCAACTACATACATGACACAACTATTTTATTATCAATACAACTATTTCTTATAGAAAAAATTATTAAAAGTAGTAAAGAAATCATTTGAAATCTTCTTAGGAGGCAAAATATAAATGCCAAGACAATATTTTCATTTTAATATATCTTATATTTAATACCAAGGCACATTCACATTCTTGGAAAATAAGCTATTTTATAATTTAAAATTAAAAAAATGATTAAGTATGTAGAGGAGAAAATAGTAATATTGAATCATTTTGAATTTTCAGAATATTCATCATTATTCAAAGTGCTACAGACTGTATTTTGACATTGAATATAAATATTATATGGATTTAGTGAATTTTGCATTATTCAAGTTACAGCTGCCCGCTACTACTGTGTAGTACCCAGAGTTAGTTGGATATTTCAGTGTATTAAAAATCCATTTTATGAAGTCATAAAATGTGAGAGTTAGAAAGGACTTGAGAAATGATGATGATTTCTGATCAGTAAAGTGTAGTATGTCATAAGATCAGTCTTCAGTATAGAAAATAGGTCTACCATTTACTAAGTAGCTACCAATTACCAAGCTGCTCTAAGGAATGGGCTATGTGTTATTTACATTTCTCACTCAATTCCAACAGCAACTCTAAAGAGTAGATAAAATTATCCTTATTTTACAGATAGAAAAATGAAGAAAAAGTTTAAGCAACTTGTTCATGGTCTCAAAGCCAGTTGAATGACAAAGCTGGGATTTGAAAACCTGACTCTCTGCCTCCAAAGCTCCCGTTTTTATCTGTTATGCTATTGTGGAAAATCTAAAAATAATGTGTTTTTCTCCAAAAATTCCACAAAAAAGAGAAGAAAGCTTTTCTTTTTGGAACAGCTCTTCTCTAGTATGGTTTTATTTTTGTTAGTTCTATGCCCTTATCTGGGAAATTAATTAAACTGCAGAACTAGAATAATGGAATAAGAAGGAATTACACAATTGCTTTAAAAATTTACTCTTAACTATACTATAAAAAATAGATGCTGTGCACAGCAAAAGAAACCATAAACAAGACTAGAAGGCAACCCTCAGAATGGGAAGAAATAGTTGCCTATGAAACAATGGACAAAGGATTAACCTCCAAAATATACAAGCATCTCATGCAGCTTCATACCAAAAAAGCAAATAACCCAATCCACAAATGGGCGGAAGACCTAAATAGACATTTCTCCAAAGAAGACATACAGATGGCCAACAAACACATGCAAAGATGCTCAACATTACTCATCATCAGAGAAATGCAAGTCAAAGCCACAATGAGGTATCACCTCACACCGATCAGAATGGCCAGCATCACAAAATCTGGGAACAACAAATGTTGGAGAGGGTGTGGAGAAAAGGGAACTCTCCTGCACTGTTGGTGGGAATGTAAGTTTGTACAGCCACTATGGAAAACAATTTGGAGGTTCCTTAAAAAACCAAAAATAAAACTACCATATGATCCAGTAATCCCACTTCTGGGCATATACCCAAAGAAAACCATAATCCCAAAAGAAACATGTACCATAATGTTTATAGCAGCACTATTTACAATAGCCAGGACATGGAATCAACCGAAATGCCCATCAACAAATGAATGGATAAAGAAGATGTGGCATATATATACAATGGACTATTACTCAGCTGTAAAAAGGGATGAGATGGAGCTATATGTAATGAGGTGGATAGAACTACAGTCTGTCATACAGAGTGAAGTAAGTCAGAAAGAGAAAGACAAATATTGTATGCTAACTCACATATACGGAATCTAAGAATGGTACTGATGAACTCAGTGACAAGAACAAGGACGCAGATGCAGAGAATGGACTGGAGCACTCGAGGTTTGGGGGGGCGGGGTGTGAAGGGGAAGCTGAGACGAAGCGAGAGAGAAGCACAGACATATATATAGTACCAACTGTAAAATAGATAGTCAGTGGGAAGTTGTTGTATAACAAAGGGAGTCCCACTCGAGGATGGAAGATGCCTTAGAGGACTGGGACGGGGAGGGTGGGGGAGACTCGAGGGAGGGTGGGGGGGGGAGTTGAGGGAGGGAGGGAATATGGGGATATGTGTATAAAAACAGATGATTGAACTTGGTGTACCCCTCAAAATATAAAAAAATAAAAAAAAAATAGATGCTGCAGTTACATTTCTGAATAGAAATAACCACAATATGAAGCCATTATGTTAAGACATTCAATTAATTTAAACCTGTGGTCAAGTGAATGAATGTTATTTGACCGGAAAGTTTAGAAGGGAAGTCTAGAAATGCCTGTTAGATGGGCCTGGCTCTTTTAAAAGGGGCTTAATAAATGCTTTTTGTTATTATATTTCCTATCACATATTTTACAAATATATAAGAACAGCATCACTGACTGTACTTTTATTGAAAGCATATCAGAAGTTCATTATATCAGAGTGCTTGAAAAATTTTCCATTAACTGAAAAATTCAAAGTTTATAGAACTGAGTCTGGGTCTTTTTTAAAAGATGCAGAAAATTACCAGTACCTACCCTTGAGGCCTCTTCTTTCATGACGTGGTTAAATTACTAGTTAAATTGATTCTTGTCCGTTACTGTGTTTGAGCATCTTCATAATCCAAGAGTAAGCAAAGACTAAGGACACAAGTAAGAAGAATCAGGGCCACAACAATTGTTTTCATAACCTGCCATTTTTCCTATTCTGTTCTTGTTAGAGATAGCAAGTATTATGCTGGAAGAGAAGGTCATGACTGGATTGAAAGGGTATGCTAAAACAAGAGAATAGATGGTTGTCATTTACTGCGTTTGACAGTTGTCCTTTGTCTTCCTTCCAGAGGAACGGTTGTGCTGTGATTCACCAGGCCAGGTTTCTCGAAGTGCCTAAGTTTTCTGGAGGTTTTGATAACCCGTGTGCTACTGGGGTCCCAAAGCACTGAGGTTACCATACTTCTTAAAAATGTCTAATGGTCTTAATAAAAAATATATGCCCTTTATAATCTGGCCCATTTTATCCAAGATTTAATATGCAAATTGGAAAGAATAATAAAAAGATTGGAGCCATGACAGTGATAGTATACCACATTAGTGGTAGGGGCCTATTTTATTTGTTTTTTCTATAAATCCCATTGCACTATCCTATTTTGTACCTACCTCAGTGTGCCTTTTATTACGGTAATATGTATGTCTGCTTGACTTGCCCATTTGGTTAGGGACACGTTTGGTGTTTTGATCTTCTTTATGTTGGCCATAGCTTCCAGCATAGAATATTGCCTAAATCAGGCACTGCTTTCTGAACCTGATTTTTTTTAAGCTCTTTATTGGAATATAATTGCTTTACACTCTTGTACCTGTTTTTGAGATACAACAAAGTGAATCAGCTTTATTTACCCCCATATCCCCTCCCTCCCGTGACTCCCTCCCACCCTCCCTGTCCTGGCCCTCTAAGGCATCATCCATCATCGAGTTGATCTTCCTTTGTTATACAGCAACTTCCCACTAGCTATCTATTTTACATTTAGTAGTGTATCTATGTCTATGCTACTCTCTCACTTCATCCCAGCTTCCCCTTCACCCCTCTGCCCCCAACCCTGTGTCCTCCAGTCCATTCTCTGCATCTGCATCTTTTTTTTTTAAATTTTTATTTATTTATTTATTATTTTTTGGGGGGGTACACCAAGTTCAATCATCTGTTTTTATACACATATCCCCGTATTCCCTCCCTCCCTCGACTCCCCCCCGCCTCGAGTCCCCCCACCCTCCCCACCCCAGTCCTCTAAGGCATCTTCCATCCTCGAGTTGGACTCCCTTTGTTATACGACAACTTCCCACTGACTATCTATTTTACAGTTGGTAGTATATATATGTCTGTGCTACTCTCTCGCTTTGTCTCAGCTTCCCCTTCACCCCCGCCCCCTCCCAAACCTCGAGTTCTCCAGTCCATTCTCTGTATCTGCATCCTTGTTCTTGTCACTGAGTTCATCAGTACCATTTTTAGATTCCGTATATGAATTAGCATACAATATTTGTCTTTCTCTTTCTGACTTACTTCACTCTGTATGACAGACTGTAGTTCTATCCACCTCATTACATATAGCTCCATCTCATCCCTTTTTACAGCTGAGTAATAGTCCATTGTATATATATGCCACATCTTCTTTATCCATTCATTTGTTGATGGGCATTTCGGTTGATTCCATGTCCTGGCTATTGTAAATAGTGCTGCAGTAAGCATTATGGTACACGTTTCTTTTGGGATTATGGTTTTCTTTGGGTATATGCCCAGAAGTGGGATGACTGGATCATATGGTAGTTTTATTTTTGGTTTTTTAAGGAACCTCCAAATTGTTTTCCATAGTGGCTGTACAAACTTACATTCCCACCAACAGTGCAGGAGAGTTCCCTTTTCTCCACACCCTCTCCAACATTTGTTGTTCCCAGATTTTGTGATGCTGGCCATTCTGATCGGTGTGAGGTGATACCTCATTGTGGCTTTGACTTGCATTTCTCTGATGATGAGTGATGTTGAGCATCTTTGCATGTGTTTGTTGGCCATCTGTATGTCTTCTTTGGAGAAATGTCTATTTAGGTCTTCCGCCCATTTGTGGATTGGGTTATTTGCTTTTTTGGTATTAAGCTGCATGAGCTGCTTGTATATTTTGGAGGTTAATCCTTTGTCCATTGCTTCATAGGCAATTATTTTTTCCCATTCTGAGGGTTGCCTTTTAGTCTTGTTTATGGTTTCTTTTGCTGTGCAAAAGCTTTTAAGTTTCATGAGATCCCATTTGTTTATTCTTGATTTTATTTCCATGATTCTAGGAGGTGGGTCAAAAAGGATGTTGCTTTGATGTATGTCATAGAGTGTTCTGCCTATGTTTTCCTCTAGGAGTTTTATAGTGACTAGACTTACATGTAGGTCTTTAATCCATCTGGAGTTTATTTTTGTGAATGGTGTTAGGAAGTTTTCTCATTTCATTCTTTTACATGTTGCTGTCCAATTTTCCCAGCACCACTTATTGAAGAGGCTGTCTTTTTTCCATTGTATATTCTTGCCTCCTTTGTCAAAGATAAGGTGCCCATATGTGTATGGGCTTACCTCTGGGTTCTCTATTCTGTTCCACTGATCTTCCTTTCTATTTTTGTGCCAGTACCATACTGTCTTGATCACTGTGGCCTTGTAGTATAGTTTGAAGTCAGGAAGCCCAATTCCACCAACTCCATCTTTCCTTCTCAAGATTGCTTTGGCTATTCGGGGTCTTTTGCATTTCCATACAAATTGTAAGATTTCTTGTTCTAGTTCTGTGAAAAATGCCCTGGGTAATTTGATAGGGATTGTGTTGAATCTGTAAATTGCTTTGGGTAGGGTAGTCATTTTCACAATGTTGATTCTTCCAATCCAAAAACATGGTATGTTCTCCATCTGTTTGTATTGTGTTTGATTTCTTTCATCAGTGTCTTATAGTTTTCTGCATACAGGTCTTTTGCCTGCTTAGGCAGGTTTATTCCTAGATATTTTATTCTTTCTGTTGCAATGGTAAATGAGAGAGTTTCCTTAATTTCTCTTTCTGCTCTTCTGTTGTCAGTGTATAGGACTGCAAGAGATTTCTGCACATTAATTTTATATCCTGCTACTTTACTAAATTCATCGATTAGTGCTAGCAGTTTTCTGGTAGAATCTTTAGGGTTTTCTATGTATAATATCATGTCATCTGCAAAAAGTGACAATTTTACTTCTTTTCCACTTTAGATTCCTTTTATTACATTTTCTTCTCTGATTGTTGTGGCTAAAACTTCCAAAACTATGTTGAATAATAATGGTGAGAGCAGGCACCCTTGTCTTGTTCCTGTTCTTAGAGGGAATGCTTTCAGAGTTTCACCATTTAAAACAATGTTGGCTTTTGGTTTCTCATATATGGCTTTTATTATGTTGAGATAATTTTCTTCTATGCCCATTTTCTGGAGAATTTTTATCATCAATGGATGTTGAATTTTGTCAAAAGCTTTTTCTACGTCTATTGAGATTATCATATGGTTTTTATCCTTCAATATGTTGATATGATGTATCACATTGATTGATTTGCATATATTGAAGAATCCTTGCATCCCAGGGATAAACCCCACTTGATCATGGTGTATGCTCTTTTTAATGTGCTATTGCATTCTGTTAGCTAGTATTTTGCTGCGGATTTTTGCATCTGTATTCTTTAGTGATATTGGCCTGTAATTTTCTTTTTTTGTGATCTCTTTGCCTGGTTTTGGTATTAGGGTAATTGTGGCCTTGTAGAATGAGTTTGGGAGTGTTCCTCCTTCTGCTGTATTTTGGAAGAGTTTGAGAAGGATAGGTGTTAACTCTTCTCTAAATGTTTGATAGAATTCGCCTGTGAAGCCATCTGGCCCTGGGCTTTTGTTTGTTGGGAGATTTTTAATCCCAGTCTCAATTTCCGTACTTGTGATTGGTCTGTTCATGTTTTCTATTTCGTCCTGGTTGAGTCTTTTTTTTTTCTTAAGAACTTTTATTGAGATACAGTTAACAGACAATAAACAGCATATATTTAGAGTGTACAATTTGGTATCCCAATCTCCCAATTCATCCCTCCCAACCATCCCGGCTTTCCCCACTTGGTGTCCGTGTGTTTGTTCTCTACATCTGTGTCTCTATTTCTGCCTTGCATTTCCTCTTTCATAGTTGTTAGCATTTGCCTTATGTATTGAGGTGCTCCTATATTGGGTGCATTTGTATTTTTAATTGTTATCTCCTCTTCTTGGATGGATCCCTTGATCTTTATGTAATGTCCTTTCTTGTCTCTTGTACATTTTTTATCTTAAAGTCTATTTTATCTGATGTGACTATTGCTACTCCAGCTTTCTTTTGATTTTCATTTGCATGGAATATCTTTTTCCATCCCCTCACTTTCCGTCTGTATGTGTCCCTAGGTCTGAAGTGGGTCTCTTGTAGACAGCATATATATGGGTCTTGCTTTTGTATCCATTCAGCCAGTCTGTGTCTTTTGGTTAGGGCATTTAGTCCATTTACATTCAAGGTAATTATCGATATGTATGTTCCTATTACCATTTTCTTAATTGTTTTGTTTTTGTTTTTGTAGGTCCTTTTCTTCTCTTATGTTTCCTGCTTAGAGAAGTTCCTTTAGCATTTGTTGTAGGGCTGGTTTGGTGGTGCTGAATTCTCTTAACTGATGCTTGTCTGTAAAGCTTTTGATTTCTCCATCGAATCTGAATGAGATCCTTGCTGGGTAGAGTATTCTTGTAGGTTCTTCCCTTTCATCACTTGAAATATATCATGCCACTCCCTTCTGGCTTGCAGAGTTTCTGCTGAGAAATCAGCTGTTACCCTGATGGGAGTTCCCTTGTATGTTATTTGTCGTTTTTCCCTTGTTGCTTTTAATAACTTTTCTCTGTCTTTAACTTTTGTCAATTTGACTACTATATGTCTTGGCGTATTTCTCCTTGGGTTTATCTGGCATGGGACTCTCTGTGCTTCCTGGACTTGGGTAGCTATTTCCTTTTCCATGTTAGGGAAGTTTTCAACTAGAATCTCTTCCAATATTTTCTCGGGTCTTTTCTCTTTCTCTTCTCCTTCTGGGACCCCTATAATGCAAATGTTGGCGTGTTTAACATTGTCCCAGAGGTCTCTTAGGCTGTCTTCAGTTCTTTTCATTCTTTTTTTCCTTATCCTTTTTCACATCAGTGATTATCACCATTCTGTCTTCCAGGTCACTTATTCACCCTTCTGCCTCAGTTAATCTGCTGTTAGTTCCTTCTAGTGTATTGTTCATTTCAGTTATTGTCTTGCATATCTGTTTGTTTGCTCTTTAATTCTTCTAGGTCTTTGGTAAACTTTTCAATCTCTGCATCCAGTCTTTTTTCAAAGTCCTGGATCATCTTCACCATCATTATTCTGAATTCTTTTTCTGTAAGGGTGCCTATCTCCTCTTCATTTAGTTGTTTTTCTGGGGTTTTATCCTGTCCCTTCATCTGGTACACAGTCCTCTGCTTTTTCATTTTCTCTATCTTTCTGTGGCTGTGGTTTTCTGTTCCACAAGACAAAATACTGCTGATACTGCTTGATACTGCTGTCTGCCCTCTTGTGGAGGAAGCTCTCTGGGAGGCTCGTGGGTGCTTCCTAATGGGAGGGACTGATAGTGGGTAGGGCTGGGTGGGCAGAGCTCAGTAAGACTTTAATCTGATTTGCTGGGCAGAGCTCAGTAAAACTTTAATCTGCTTGTCTGCTGGTGAGGGTGTGTTCACACCCTGTTGGTTGTTAGGCCTGAGGCTACTTAGGGCTGGAGCTTACAGGCTCTTTGGTGGGGTTAATGGTGGACTCTGGAAGGGCTCACGCCAATGAGCACTTCCCAGAACCCCCGCTGCCAGTGCCCCTGTCTCCTTGGTGAGCCACAGCTGCCCCCCACCTCTGCAGGCAAACCTCCAACACCAGCAGGTAGGTCTGGTTCAGTCTCCTATGGGATCACTGTTCCTTCCCCCTGGGTCCTGGTGAGCACACTGTTTTGTGTGCCCTCCAAGAATGGAGTCTCTGTTTCCCCCAGTCCTGTGGAGGTCCTGCAATCAAATCACGCTGGCTTTCAAAGTCTGATTCTCTGGGGATTTCTCCTCCCGTTGCTGGACTTCCAGGTTGGGAAGCCTAACACGGGGCTCAGAACCCTCACTTTAGTGGGTGCACTTCTGCAGTATAACTGTTCTCCAGCTTGTGAGTCACCCACCCAGCATATATGGGATTTGATTTTAACACAATTGCGCCCCTCCTACTGTGTCACTGCGGCTTCTCCTTTGTCTCTGGATGTGGGGTGTCTTTTTTGGTGGGTTCCAGTGTCTTTCTGTCGATGATTGTTCAGCATATAGTTGTAATTCCAGTGCTCTTGCAAGAGGGAGTGAGTCTTCCTGGTTGAGTCTTGAAAGATTGTACTTTTCTAAGAATTTATCCTTTTCTTCCACGTTATCCAATTTATTGGCATAGAGTTGCTTGCAGTAGTCTCCCATGATCTTTTGTATTTCTGTGGTGTCCGTTGATACTTCTCCTTTTTCATTTCTAATTCTGTTGATTTGCATCTTCTCCCTTTTTTTCCTCATGAGTCTGACTAATGGTTTATCAATTTTGTTTATCTTCTCAAAGAACCAACTTTTACTTTCATTGATCTTTGCTATTGTTTGCTTCATTTCTTTTTAATTTATTTCTGATCTGATCTTTATGATTTCTTTCCTTCTGCACACTTTGGGGTTGTTTTGTTCTTCCTTCTTAATTGTTTTATGTGTAAGGTTAGGTTGTTTTTTCAATATTTTTCTTGTTTCTTGAGGTAGGACTGTATTGCTATAAACTTCCCTCTTAGAGCTGCTTTTGCTGCATCCCATAGGTTTTGGCTTGTGTTTTCATTGTCATTTGTTTCTAGATACTTTTTGATTTCTTCTTTGATTTCTTCAGTGATTTCTTGGTTGTTTAATAATGTATTGTTTAGCCTCCATGTGTTTGTATTTTTTACAGTTTTTTTCAGGTAATTGATATCTAGTCTCATGGCATTGTGGTCAGAGAAGATGCTTGATATGATTTCAATTTTCTTGAGTTTACTGAGGTTTGATTTGTGACACAAGATGTGATCTATCCTGGAGACTGTTCTGTGTGCACTTGAGAGGAAAGTGTATTCTGCTGCTTTTGCAGGAAATGTCCTATAAATATCAATTAAGTCGAGATGGTCTAATGTGTCATTTAAAGCTTGTGTGTCCTTATTTCTTTTCTGTTTGGATGATCTGTCCATTGATGTAAGTGGGGTGTTAAATCCTCCTACTATTATTGTGTTACTGTTGATTTCCCCTTTTATGACTGTTAGCATTTGCCTTATGTATTGAGGTGTTCCTATGTTGGGTGCACAGATATTTACCATTGTGATATGTTCTTCTTGGATGGATCCCTTGATCATTATGTAGTGTTCTTCCTTATCTCTTGTAATAGTCTTTACTTTATAGTCTAATTTGTCTCATATGAGTATTGCTACTCCAGCTTTCGACTTCCATTTGCATGGAATTTCTTTTTCCATCCCCTTACTGTCAGTCTATATGTGCCCCTTGGTCTGAAGTGGGTTTCTTGTAGGCAGCATATGTCAGGGTCTTGTTTTTGTATTCATTCAGCCAGTCTGTGTCTTTTTGTTGGAGCATTTAATGAATCTGTTTTTATTATATTTTACAGATGACATAATTTATTTTAGAAATGGAAAGTATAACTTGAGGCACTATTGACTTACATTCCACCTTCCTTTATTTCAAAAATATGTAGAGGAATACTTGAAATATTAGATGTTCAAATGAAATAGGAATTATTCATAATTTTTATGCATGTCATTCACTTCACTCTTGGGCCTCTGTCACTTTTCTTTTTGATCCTGCTTCTCATGTAACATTTGGCTACTTATCCATCAAAACAGGGCTTCTCAAATTCTATTCCTTTATGAAGCTATCCTTAATGAGATTATCAGCATTGTAGACTTTTTTCTTTCTCATTTTTCTGAGCTTTGTTTATTGTTTAGTATCCCACAATTTAGTTCTCTGTTATAATTTGTTGTGTTTTTTTCTCTCTCTTTTCTTTTTGCTTGCACCTAGCCATTCATGGTTTATAATCCAAGCTTCTTAATATTCCCTTCTAAGGATGTGAAAAATCCAGTGTGATATTTCTTCTGTATTTTTGTGAGAGCTTTATAGTTACCAAAAAATGGACCCACAGCTTTAATTTGGGAAGTTTCTGTGTTCTGGAATCTGTGAACTCTGGCTTTATGATTATGAAATTTGTCAGAGTAGAATACAGATTTGCCTTGTTTTAATAATGTTAATATTTATTAATTCCATATTATTAGTCAGTTAGCTAAAATGCAAACTTTTACATTAGAACAGGTAGTCAATAAATGAGACCAGCAGCAAGTATTATTTGACACTATAATTTTAGGAAAAGATGACAAAAGATGCATGTTAAATGATGTTCTCACCTAAATTATGTCCCCCAGAAGATATGTTGAAGACCTAACCCTCAGTAACTCAGAGTGTGGTTTTTTTTTTTTTTGTTTGTTTGTTTTACACGCATAAAATAAGACATTTATTATACTAAACAACAGGTTTTATTTTTCATTTCCCCAAAACACTAAAATAGCATACGGCATAGTAACTTAGCACACAAGAGAAACTGATAGATGCAATCAATAATTCTGAAAACGGTTAAGCCTTACTTTGGGACTCCTTAAAAATGTACAACTTCATGTGTCTTTTATCAAAGTTATTGACACACAACAAAATGATTTATCTCAGAAAAAAAAAACCTTACTGTAAGAGATACCTCGACTCCTAGAAACTGGAAACCTGCTCTAAGGGAAACACTTGATTTTTTTCTATAACTGAGCTCCTGGAGCAGATAGGCTCAAGCTCATTTTTTATTCTGAGTAACACTGCTAGGGTTCCTAGTTTGAGAAAGGGTTATCTAAAGGTAAGGTTAATATTGCAACTTTAACCATAGGGCCTCCATTTAAATTGCATGTCAAGTGGAAGGAGAGGGATGTGAGAAAAGAAATTAGATTTTGCTCAAATTATTCTACAAAATGCAGAAGTGGTAACAGCTTATCAACAACTCAGCCTGACTCAGAGCAAGCACAGCAGGGTTGATTTTACAAATATCTACTTCCATTAGATGGTCAGAGACAACCTGGAGAGACGGTTTCTGGGACACTAGCCCTTTAGGATGGATGTTGAAGGTAAATTAAAACCTTCCTGTTAAATCTTTCAATTCTAATCTGCTGTTTATGTGGGATGTATCAATATTCTCCTTGACATGGCTTCCCAACCCTGAATGTCTTTCGAGCACAATTTAAAACTCAAAAATTTCCTTCTGTATCGACCAGCTTTCAATTCCACTGACTTTCAGTCTGTCTGGTCGTACAAACCAAAGCAGGAGCTTCAAGGCTGCACCGTGTGCATCCAGACTTAATACAAAAGAAATCATTTTAGGACAACTTTTAAAATTAATCTCACTATTTTTATTGTTCTGCCTGTACCTTAACTACGGCATAACAGATCTGCTAATTCAGAAGCATGTAGAGCCAGTAACGCCAGTGTTATCTGCAGGTCATCTGACATACTTTTTACACGTGAAAGCATTTTCTCATATTCTACTCTTTGCTCTGAAAACATGGGCTTTGAATGGCCAGGGAGAACACATTTTGTCTCATCATTCAAGAATATTTGGGGATGTGCGTGCAGCAGTGTAGACAGGATGGAACGCAGGCAAGAGGGATCCAACTCAGAGTCCAGCTTCTCCGGAAGAGCACTTGGTGGTTCATCCTCAGAAATCCCCATTTCTGACCATTTCTGATGGCATGGTAGTCCTGACCCCCAAGGCTCTCCTCTCTGGCTCCATCCTCCGTGGCTGTCAGTGGCCCTGGGCCCTCCTCCCCGCCAGTGCCTCCCCCGAGTTTCCCCGACGCCACAGGACACCCCAGCAAAACGCTCTCCTGTGGGAGCAAAGAGCAGACCCACAGTCTCGCTCTGAGCAGCCGCTGAAGCTGAATTTCTCCATATTGATTCTTGCAAATATGGAAGCACTTTGTTGCCATCGTGAAGCAAGAGACTGACCTCACTCAGATCATTTTTCATTTCCAGGGATAACTCCTCGTTTTGTGAATTTCCATGTGCATCACCCGCAGGCTTGTTCACCCTGGAGGTGACAGCTGGTGGGCAAGGGCTCTCCTCCCTCTTTCTCTCACACAACAGGTCTCTGCACAACAGTCCATCCCAGTCGTTGCCTGCTCCCTTCTCTTCCGCGAGGCGGGTGCTGAGACGCCCGCCGCCGTCCCTCATGCTGTGTGCTCTCACACCCTGAGCCCCAGGACACGCCTGTCAGTTCGCGGAAGGCCTTCAATGGATCTCAATATGAACCATTGGAATATCTTCTTTGGAGAAATGTTTATTCAGGTCCTTTGCCAATTTTTGGATTGGATTTTTTGTTATTGAGTTGTAAGAGTTCTTTACATATTTTGGACGTTAATCCTTATCAGATACATAGTTTGCAAATACAGGTGACCCTTGAACATTTCAGGAGCTAGCGACATCGACCCTCTGCACAGTCGAAAATCCAAGTACAACTTTACAGTCAGCCTTTCCTATACGTGGTTCCTCCGTGTCTGCGATTCCACATCTGAGGATTCAACCAACTTCATGATGTCATCTTCTCCAACTGTCCTTTTTCAGGCCTTCTCTTTTAATAATTACACGAATCCAGGTGACCTGGGGCTAAGATATTTGATTCCACAGGCAACGTAACTGCAGGCGGACGTTGAGCATCATGGAAGCCACGATGTAGAGGTAGGGGAAGTTGATGCGCAACCGCCAGGCCAGGTCGAAGAAGATGAGCAGCGTGCGGGTCAGCCCCTTGCAGAAGACCCCGTAGGAGCGGGCGGCGGCCGAGCGCGACAGCCGGACAGCCAGGCCCGACAGAGCCGCCGCCATATAGACCGGCGCCCGCCGCCCGCCCGCGCGCCGCCCGGCGCTCCGAAGCCCGCCCGCTCGCCCTCCCGGCGCCGCGACGCCCCCAGGCCTCCGCCCCGGCCGCTGGCCCCGCGCTGAGGGAGCGAAGGAGGCGGCGGCGAGGCCGGCGGGCGGGCCGCGGGGAGGGCAGTCCGCGCGTCACGCTCAGGGAAGCGCCTCCGCGAGCGGGCGCCGGGTCCCAGCCCGGCCGCGCGGCCTCCAGAGTGTGGTTTTATTTGCAGATGTAATCAGTTAAGATGAGGTCATGCTGAACTAGGGTTTATTATGAACTAGGGTGTATACAGAGCTAGGGGTGTTCTTGTAAAAAGATGGCCATATACAGACACAGGGAGAATGTCATGTGAAGGCAGGCAGAGACTGGAATTACGCTGCCACAAGTTGAAGGGATGGCTGGAGCTACCAGGAACTGGGAGAGGTAAGCAAGGCTCATTCCCCTACAGGTTTCAGAGGGAGCATGGCCCTGCCCGCACCTTTTTTTGGTGACCTTCTAGCCTCCAGAACTGTGAGGCTATACATTTTATGTTGTTTTAAGTCACCTAGTATGTGAAACATTTTTTTACGACAGCTCTAGGAAACTAATACAAATAGATACAGGGTTTCTTAATAAGTAATGTCACCATGAGATTTTAATGCTTGTCTCTTAAATGCTTTTCTCTTTCACAGTAATATGTATGCGTGTCTGGCTACCTGTCCTTATAGTTTAAGCTTCCCAGATTCATGCCCTGTGAAGCCATCCATCTCCAGGGTATTCCTTCTAGTTCCTCTTCCTCTCTTTTGTATGAACTTATACTCTTTTTAATTAGGACTAAACACTATTTACCTCTGTTTTCCTTTATTGTATTTTGTTTTTGGCACTGGTATCATGTGTCTTAGATTTGTTTCCCAATCTAGGGAAGGGTGTTTGCATGAAAGGTTTTCTTTTTCTTCCAGAAGAACTGTACAGTTTGCCAAAACCTGGGTACAGAAACTTTGTAAAGTTAACAAATTGATTTGGAATTATCTCTTATACTTCTGAAGATGTTATCTATTAGTTAAAATTCTATTAGTTAAAATAAAAAGAAGTTTTTCATAATATAATTGCTTGATGATGTAGGGAGATAAGAAGTTTTATGTTGGGATAACAATAGAGTTTTCTGGAATTAAAAAGAAAATCCATAAAGTTAATTCTGTCTCCAAGTTAATATCCTTAAGAGTGTTCATCAGAAGGTTAGAGAAACTATTAGCATGTAGCGGTAAAAGACTCATTTAATATTTTAATAACTTCTCTTTCAATTAACCTAGCAGACAGTTGACATCACCTGTGTCCATGAAAAATGAGGATCTCTAAATTGCCATGTTTTAAGGATGAATCGGATGATTATATTTGCTTTTCTAGAAAGCTTTATTCTTTGGGACATGACATTTGAAATTATTTAGTGGTATCTTTCAGCAGGACTTTTGTACACTGATCTTCAAGGCTCATAAAATATTGTGGCTCAGTTGAAGCAGTTTCCTGTTTTAGCAGAAGCATCTTGTTAGGATGAGAGCTGGAGCCTTTGTTGTGTTCTATGGCAACAACTTGCTTTTTTTTTTTTTTAAACAGTTGAGAGATAGAAAGCACTTCAGGTTGCTCTCTACTTCTTGGGCCTTTTCAGCATATTTAGTCTGTTGGAGTATTCTATGTGTTTTTTCTAGACTTTGGATTAATCACTAAGTATTTTGGAGAAGGACCTAAGTGTTTCATCTTTCAGCGCATATCCTTTCAGGTGTTGTTTATGATGGCTGAATAATGGAGATTAGTCTTCAAACCTCCAAGAGTTCAAGACTGGGGCTTGGGAAGAGCAGAAAAGGCTACCTGACAGCAGTGGTCTCAACTATGGATCAGGCAATTACATTAGTATGTGTAGAAAAGAATACATTTCCTCTTCGCCAGAGCACTCAAAGACAAAGGGAGAGCTTAGGTATGTCCTCTCTCTCCATCAGTTTTAGTCTGTGATGTCCAAAACTAAGATAAGAGTTGAGATGGCCATAGTCATTATCTGGTCATTATTGACAATATCAAGTCTGCCAAATATGGTTGTATAAGTTGTTCTCTGATCAAAGGTGCCCAGAAATAGGGGTAAGTGAGAGTTGAAATCTAGCCTTCTCCCTACTTACTAAGCCATGAACTCTTGTGTGGGGTTGTGTTAGACTGGTAGAAGGGACAGTAGTTTCTTATTTTCACAAAGATGCTTTATGGTTTATTTGCAACCTTGAAAAATATTGATGAGGTTTAAATCTCAAACAGTCAAGCTTAGCTGTCTATCAGGTGTCTGCAAGCTTTTTACTTCAAAACAGTATATGGAAGATGGGAGCATTGTGGTCTAGCATTTAATGTGGTCTCCCTGTAGTGCAGATGACTTTTCTGCATGCCCATATTTTTCTTCTAGTCATTTTTGTAAGCAGCACACACAGTTGTAAGATGTGTAGTTCAGTAAGGAATTCAGTGTATGGCTTTTCTGTGCATGGAACCCTTCAATTCCATAGAGCTTCCCCAGTAAAATGAATCTGATGAATAATGTCTTGACCACTAATTATTTCTTAAAAAAAGAATCAAACTCTTTTTCTTGAATGACTATGAAGTAATTGCAATCCACTTAGCCTCCCTGATCTCTTGGCATCAACTGTTGCCATATTTTAGGTTCCCATTACATTGTGTCTTAGTCTCCCCTGTTATGTTGCCCTTCACATGCTGGCATGGTGAATCATAGAAATCAATTAATCAATAGATGCAACACAAAATTAAAAAAACAAACAAACTGAGTCATGAAGTAAAAGTCAAAATTGGTTTGGATCAGGTGACAAACTAGGGTCAGAATGATAAAGACTAGGATTCAGCACATAGAAATCAAATTTGCAATAATAGTAACCAGATGACGATAACAAAGTTGATCAGAAAAATCCAGAAATGCAAGGAGCAGAGTCAGATTTGCAAATTAATGTCAAAAGTACCAAACATCCATTTCATGAAAAAGAGGAGAAATAGAAGTTCAGCATCATAGACCAAAGCAGGGTAGTGCTGGAGAGGTGTATCACAAACAGGGAAGAATATGTCTGCAGGTAGCCTTTCCCTATGACCTTGCTGTCCATGTTTGGCTGGGAACCCAAGTAGCCTGCTGTCCCGGTCAATGCAGTGGGTACACATCTTTACAAAGCATTAGGTATCTTCACTACAAATCCATCAAACTGGGTTCTCAAAGTTTAATATGCTGGAAAATGACCTCAGTATTAATGATATTTCTGATATTATGCAAATTTCACTGACATTTAACATGAACTTTCTGGGGAGATCAGGGCACATACAAGCTGGTCCAGGTGGCTTGAGGGAAGCAGAGGGAGTGAGTTGGGCCTTTATGGCAGTTAGAGGTGGTTCTGGGCAAGAGTTCATAGTGGATTTGCTGTTTGTAAAGTTTGAATTGCCATCAGACACCAAAAAAACGTGGTATACATGCTGGATTTCTCATCTTAGTTGTCTGGATATGGAGTAGATAGGGAAGAGGTTGGGGGTTTAAGTGGTCAAACATCAAAAATGGAGCCAGGCTCATTATTACAGGAGAATACCTATCAATGTGGTCATATGGTCTTTTCTTGTACTTTTGCAATATTTATAGAAATAAAATATTTAACCATGATTAAGACTGATTTTTTTTTTTCTCTTCAATTTCTCTTCTGTCTCACTTCCTTTTGTGTCTGGTGGCATTGGAGAGAATGTGGCAGGCATTTTGGAGAACAGGTTATGGGAAATTTGAGATGGGAATATATTTAGTTTGGACATAGTAGAATATATTTATGTGGGTCACAGTCAGTTTTAGGTAGAGTTAAGTTATTAGTAGCCTTCCTGGTGTAAGAGTGGCTTCTAGAAATAATTCTGTTACTCACTGTACTAACTTATCTGGCTTTGTGGTATGAATGTGCAGGGCCAAAGGTCTTATCAGAGTAAGAATATATCTTAAAGTACCTAGCACCAAAAGAAAAGTGGACAGAGGAAGAGAAACACAGTTTGAAATGTACAGAGGCTGTCTGTGCAAAATTCTTCACTCATCCGATATGTAAAATCATAAACAGAAGATTTAGTTCTCACTGGTGCCTAGTCAAAATGGAAACCTTTGTCTTGATTATGCAATGTATATAATTATAAATGCTCTCATTTATCTATCATCTATCTATTGTATATCTATCTCAGGAATATCATGAAGTATAATATTCAGATTTTCTGTTTTTGCAGTGCCTGAACCAAGCTATGCAAACAGTGGGTACATCTATATTTTGAGCAACATGTTTTATGCATATCCATGAAATGCTAACATTGTCAAAAAATATTATAAAACATAGTATATCACTATAATTGAGAATATCATCAATAAACTGCCATGATTTCAAAAGGTGTTTAAGATAAGTCACTTTTATAAGAAAACTGACAATACTCTGAACTCTTACAGCACATATATGAAAGAAAGTTGGTAAAGTATCCCAATATTTGGCAATTATTTTAAAAATTTACATGCTATTGCCAATAATGAGTTGTAAAGCTTAAATGAAATTTCTAAACTATCAATAATAAAAAGATATTTTAATCATCCATGCTAAAGGAAAGCTAAATTGTTATTTTCTGCTTCTTACAGAAAATGATAATTAAATCACTTCTTTGGGAGTGGTAAAGAAAATACAAAAAATGCAGCTTAACAAGAATATAGACATCTCTTAGGTGGTTGATTATTAATATGTTTTTGGGGGGGACTTTGTCAGTTTTTAAAAATTTGTAATTTGTTGAGATTTCTTGTATTTTTCTAAATGAACATTCAATCTTGTGCATGATTTAGAATTTACAATTTTATATTATTTTCCTTAAGAGGACTCCCCATATAGTATGATTCCAGTCCCACAAAAACTGGATGTGCCCTTAGTAACAGTATTAGAATCTGAGGTCATTCACCATTTATCTATCATTAGGGGTAGCCTACATCGCATGTAACCAAGCACTAAAGATTCATAAGTGTGACTACGGCCGTCATTATATTTACTAATGAGAAAAACATATCAACAAAGATAAACTGGTCTTATTTATCTCATGGCTATTTCTAGGAGATTTGAGATATTCAGAGAGTAAGAGAAAGAAAGCGAAAGAGAGAGTTTAAATATGAGTAAATGTGAGACATTCAACTTTATTAATTATTTTGTCCAGGAGCAATAATAGAGAAAGTGGGCATTTCATGGTTTTAATATCCATAAGTTTATGGTCTGCCAAAAGTTTAGATAGATCATGTGACTGCCTGGGTTCAAATCCTGGCTCTGACATTTTAGGCTGTATAATGGGGGATAATAATAGTTTTAAGGATTAAATGAGTTAATATTTATAAAGTGCTTACTGTTTGGCAGTACTATGAATGTGTTAAATAAAACAGATTGTGCCGGTGGTGGCTTATGTAGATTTTCTCTGTCTCATATGTTTATCCCAGTTCAGTTCAGTGGCACCAAGTTGTCTCTTTTAGGTGAGGTGGTCAGATTTCCAAGGCTAAATGATACAGACAGAGCTTTTAATCCCCATTTTGTCATTTTTTAATTATTAATTTTTATAGGTCAACTGAGACTGTAAGGGAAAAAAATCTCTCCCTGTTCCACCCTTTCACATTCTAGTCCTGCTCTCCAGAGGCAAGTACTTCCAACTCCTTTAACAATTTCTTCTAGTATTTATCTCCATATCTTAAAACTGCTAATCTGAACAGCTACTTTAAAAATTGTTGGCCTTTTTAAAGAGGTATAACATACTTCCAGTAAAGTGTGCACATCTTAACCTTTACACGTTACATCCTGAATGCTTACACATGTTACCTATGCATATACTTGTGTGCCCAGAGCCCAGATCAGCATAGAAAAGATTGCTAGCTCCCCAGCGGCGGGGTTCCCTTTGCTCCCTTGTAGCTGTAACCTTCGCAGCATAACTCATCTGTCAACTTAGATCAGGGTTTTTCAATTCCAGTACTGCTGATTTTTATGGGGACTATCTTGTGCACTGTGAGATATTTAGTAGCATCTCTGTCATCTACCCATTTGTTTAGGCAGAATAATATACCACCCCCCTCCCCCAGATGTCCACATCCTAATCTCTGAAACTTGTGAACATCTGTGTCATGTGGTGAGGGCGAATTAAGATGGAAGATGAAATTAAGGTTGCTAATCATATGACCTTATTATAAGCAGATTAGCCTGAATTATCTAGATGGACCCAATGTAATCACAGGGTTCTTAAGTGTGGAATAGGGAGGCAGAGACAGAGAGGAAGATGTGACAATGGAAATAGAGGTTAGAGTGATGCACCTTGAAGATGGAGGAGGAAAAATATTGCCAGCCTTATCTGATTATTTGGCTTAAAACCATTCTTTCCCTCTCTTTACTGTAAACATTTACCTGTATGAAATAAAGTAAAACATTGCTAAAGAGAAAAAAAAAAAATGGAGGAGGAGACCACAAGCCTTAGAACTGAGGCTGCCCCTAGAATCTGGAAAGGGCAAGGAAATGGGTGCTCCCTAGAGCTTCCAGGAAGAACACAGCCCTTCTGACACCTTGATTTTAGCCCAGCGAGACCCATTTTGGATTTCTGAACAGTGTTTTCTGGGTGATCTGTAATGTTTTATACTTTGGAACTTGATATTAAAAATTACTTAAGTAATTTATTACCTGTTCTGGGCCATCAGTAGCTTATGGAATTTCACCTAACATAGATTGTTTCCTTCCTATTTGATCACACAATTCTCTGCTTTTGTAAAACATTTGCAATAATTTGTTTAATGTTTGTCTTTTCAGCCAAATAGCAAGCTCTGTGAAAACAGTAACCCTGTGCTTTGCTGAAACTCAAACACCAAGCACAGTGCGTGGCACATGGTAGACATTTGCTGAGGTGAAGGACATCGAATTGCATGAAGCATCTTAGGTGAAGTATTTTTTACTTTCCACCCACGGCCCTGGGTCTTGGCAACTGTTGAGTTGTGTGTATCAAACCCATTGCATCCTGCCACTGCTGCACAGCCACTGCAGCTCAGCTATTTTTATTTGACAGAGCTTTTTGTCCAAGGAACCAAGGCTATCCCTATCTCACCTTCTCCCTTGCCCAGCCAAGTGCATACGATGCATGACACACACACATATGACATCTAATGATGCCCTGAAGTGTTCGGGAATTCTGAAAAACTGATACGCCTTTCTCAGCCACCTTGTATGATTATGGTATGGGGTTTTTCCTAGAAGTTGTGGGCTCAGTTATAATGGCAGTGGTGTCTGATGGGTATGTATTCTCCCTTGGGCTTAAAGAAAAATTTGGAAAGTAAGAATGCCTTTTTCTTTTCTTTTAAATAGAGATATAGATGAATGCAACATTTCAAGACTTCTGGGAGGCTTATAATTTAGTCATTTTTAGAAGGCGTGAATAGTCGTGATGTGAGAAGATACATTCTATCTTTAGGGGGAAGCCTAGTTCATTCATTTCAGTATTATAAGGGAAATCCTAGGATCTAGGGAAATTTTCTCCTAATAGAACAAGAACTTCAGATGGTATGGCAAAAGTGTCTGGTGTATTAAATAGAAGATCATTTGTCTGTGGGGAAGTTGGGCAGACCTACTGCGTATGGTGGAGCTGGTGGCAATATCCCTCCTCTTAAAACTGTGTAGTGTGCAACTTGCAGAATATGAGGGGTAGCTCAGGAAGCATGAGTGACAGGGAACAGGTACAGAGAGGGCCCTAAGTGTTGGCTGGAAGTTGTTTCTAACAGGGATATGGGAAACAGAAGATTGGGAGAAAGGGTATGCTGAATGTGAAATGAAGTCAGTGGCAGGCTTTCAAAACCAATGAGCACTTATAGCCATTGGAGTGTCAGTGTGATGTGACCCAACAAATTTATTATACCAAGGGCTCATGGGAGAGAGGAGAGTTTTCTTCCTTATTAAAACTCGCCCTCCAGGTGGCCAGCCTAGCCTGGCAACTGAAATAGGGCTTATGGCAGAGATGGCAGATTGCCCCCATTAAAAACTTTGTGGAGAGATGAAATAATGGATGCCAAAACTCAAAGGGATTAAACGCTACTTGATGGTAGGAAATGTTGACTATGCTTGCACAGTAAAGTGCCTCATAGTATTTATTTACCAAATGAAGGTCAAATTGAGGATTAAAATGGAGTTGGCATGAATCCGTTCAGTTGTTATTAGCAAGAGCAAGTGAGGCAGCAGAGAGCTGCAGAGACCCTGATGACCCCTCATGCTGGAAAATTCATGTAATGCTTAAGCAGCATACAGTTTAGAAGCCAGATTATGGTAATGACAACTGACAAGGAGATTGGGGAAATCTGGCAGTAGTGGTGCCTTAAAGTGGGAATTCAGAGCTATTCTTAAAAGGCCAAATACGCATAGATACAAATGCATATACTCCCAGACTTTTTATATATTCCATGAAGAGTTGGCGTAATCTTTCATTTAAAACAATATTTTATTTATTTTTCAGAAAAAAAATACAATTTTGAAATGACAACAATATACCTGATATACCCCTGAAAAGTAATTTCCTGCTATAATCAAATTTCATTTTAATTTTATTTTATTAAAATAAAATTCTGCCTCATGTCTCCACTTAGACATTTAGATTTGCTAGAATAGATAGAATGAACTTTTCACTCCAAAAATACTATCCTTATAAAAAATGATTACATAATTTGAGAGATATTTGGAGGGGAAGTAAAATGAACAACTTGTTAGGATATTGTTTCACGTTTTGTATTCATTGCTTATGCTGCTGTACTCAAGAGAGCATGTTAAAATTTAAAAAATATTTTTATATTTACATTGATATATTTATGCTTGTATTATTTCTATTTAAATTTTATTATTTTATATTTCTTTTTAAAATTTTATGTTATAACGTAGTTTTACTACTTAGTTGTCACTATAGATAGGTGCATTTCCAGGAGAAAGGCAGTAAAAAGTTTATGTAATTTTATAATTTATCTTACTGCTGTCTCTTTCCCTTTCTATGTGGGAAGTCAGGAATTCATCTTTTACTTTACATACTTATTTGGTTTCAAGATGCTGAACCAGGCTACTAAGTATTGATAGTTCCTGATGAGAAGTTCACCCTTTTCTGCTTAGCCCTCCATGCTGGGAGGACAACCATACAAACTCTGTCACCTGGAATCCCTTGTCTGTCAGATTTTGGTCGGAGTCCAGTGCTGAAAGAAATAGGAGAAGGAAAGAAGTAGGGTACTATACTGCTCTCTTCCTGCTGTGGGCAGTAGTTACATTTTTTCACAGCAACAGATGCCATTGGGTGGCCTTTCATCCACAGTCTCAACAGTCCCACAGTCCCAACACCCAATTCAGGCTCTGGTATTGTTATTTGCTCCTTTGCCCCATCAAGCTGAGGCATGCTACAAGCTCCACTGTGGCTAAACTTTGTATGCCTCAACACCCCTGGCTGATTCTCAAGTAGATTTTTTATTAAATGCCTTTTTTCTCATATAGGGTGTCTGTTTCCTTCTGGAAAAGTGATTTTATCAGATGTTGGTAGGTAATAAAAACAGGAAAGGTGACGGTCATCATGACAGCAATAGATGCCTATTATTGCTCAAATAATTTATTTGTTTGGTGTTCTAGTTAGAACAGGGTTGGTTCTATTGAAAACTCTTAAAACTTATACAGGTGGATATAGTTTGGCAGTTGTAACATGGATAGTTGTACCGGGCAATATGGTGGAGGGAGGGCTGGTTTTAATTTGAGTAGTAGCTGTGGTAGGAACTGTGGAGGTAGTTGCTACTGATCTGGTGGTGGTGGGCTCTTTTGCTGAAAAGGTAGGTACTGTTGAAGAGGTGATGGCATCTGCTGTGATAGTGGGTTCTGTGAAAATGCTGGGAGTGGTTTTTATAGTAGTGGATTCTGTGAAAATAGTGCTGGTGATTTGCTGTTGTGATGGGTTCTGTACTAGTGTTGATAACTGCTGTGCTGGGGAACTCTGTGGAAATAATGATGATTGCTGCTGTGGTGGTTGCTGTAGTGGTGGGTTCTATGGAATTGGTGGTGGTTGCTGTTGTGGTAGGTTTTGGCAAATAATGATGGTTGCAGCTGTGGTGGGGGCTTCAGTTGAAGTGGTAGGTTCTGTAGTAGTGATGGTGGTCCCTGTGTTGGGGAATTCTGTGGTAGAGGTAATGGTTACTGCAGTGGTGGGCTCCGTAATGGTTGCTGTTGTGGTGATGGGTTCTGTGGAAATAGTGGTGGTTGTGATTGTGGCTGCTTTGGTAGCACTGATGACTGTTGCTGTGGTGGGGATCGCTGTGGAAGTAGTGGTGGTTGCTGTTGTGGTGGTAGATTCAGTGGAATTGGTGGTGGCTGCGGTGGTTGTGGTGGCTTCGTTAGAAGTTGTGGTGGTTGTTGTGGTGGTGGTGGTGGGTTCAGTGTAAGGGGCGGTGAGTGCTGTTTTAGTGGGTTCTATACTAGTGATGCTGTTTGCTGTGGTGGAGCGTTCCGGTGAAATAGTGATGGCTGCTGTAGCAGTGGGTGCTGTGAAACTGAGGGGTGCTGTTGTAATGGTGGGTTTTGTGAAAGTGGTAATGGTTGCTGTTGTGGTGGTAAGTTCGGTTGAAGAAAGAGTGGTTGGTGTGGTGGTAGCTTCTGCAGAAGTAGCGATGGTTTCACTTGTGGTTGGTTCTGTGGAAGTTGGGGTGGTTACTGCTGTGGTGGGAGGTTCACTTGAAGTGGTGATGGTTGCTGTGGCTGTGTGTTCAGTGGGAGCAACAGTGGTTGCTGTTGTGGTGGGTTCTGGTGTAGCGATGATGGTTGCCATGGTGGGGAGCTCTGTGGAAGTAGTGATGGCTACTGTCGTGGCAGGTTCTGTGGAAGCGATGGTTGCTGTTGTGGCGATGGGTTCTGTGGAAATGGTGGTGGTTGGTATTGTGGTGGGTTCTGTGGAAGTGATGGCTGCTGTTGTGGTGGTGGATTCTGTGGAAGTGGTGTAGGGTTCTGTGGAAGTGGTGATGGTGGCTGTTGTGCCGGTCGGCTCAGTTAAAGTGGTGGTGGTTGGCGTGACGGTGGGTTCAGTTAGAACGGTCGTGGTTGGTGTGGTGGAGGATTCTCCAGAAGGGAAGGTTGTTGCTCTGGTGGCGGGTTCTTCGGAGGTTGTGGTGGTTCCAGTTGTGGTGGTAGGTTCAGTTGAAGTGGTGGCGGTTGGTGTGGTGGTAGATTCTTTAGAAGTGGTGATTGTAGCTGTGGCAGTAGGTTCAGCAGAAGATGTAATGGTTCTTTCTGAGGTGGTAGGTACGGTGAAATTGATGGTGGTTCCTCTGGTGGAAGGTGCTGTGGTAATGATAGTGGTTGCTCTGGTAGGGGGTTCTGTGGCCGTGATGGTGGTTGCTATATTGGTGGGCTCTGTGGAAATGGTGGCTGCTGTTATGGTCACAGGTTCAGTTGAAGTAGCTGTGGTTGTTGGGTTGGTGGGTTCTGTGGAAGTGATGGTTGCTGTTGTGGTGGGTTCTATGGAAGTTTTGATGGTTGCTATTGTAGTGGCTGGTTCAGTTGAAGTAATAGTGGTTGCTGTGATGGTAGATTCTGTGGAAGTGGTAGAGGGTTCAGTGGAAGGGTTGATGGTTCCTGTTGCGGTGGGAGGTTCAGTTGAAGCGGTGATGGTTGCCGTGGCTATGTGTTCAGTGGGAGCAACAGTGGTTGCTGTTGTGGTGGGTTCTGGTGTAGCGATGATGGTTGCCATGGTGGGGAGCTCTGTGGAAGTAGTGATGGCTACTGTCGTGGCAGGTTCTGTGGAAGTGAAGGTTGCTGTTGTGGTGATGGGTTCTGTGGAAATGGTGGTGGTTGGTATTGTGGTGGGTTCTGTGGAAGTGATGGCTGCTGTTGTGGTGGTGGATTCTGTGGAAGTGGTGTAGGGTTCTGTGGAAGTGGTGATGGTGGCTGTTGTGCCGGTCGGCTCAGTTAAAGTAGTGGTGGTTGGCGTGACGGTGGGTTCAGTTAGAACGGTCGTGGTTGGTGTGGTGGAGGATTCTCCAGAAGGGAAGGTTGTTGCTCTGGTGGCGGGTTCTTCGGAGGTTGTGGTGGTTCCAGTTGTGGTGGTAGGTTCAGTTGAAGTGGTGGCGGTTGGTGTGGTGGTAGATTCTTTAGAAGTGGTGATTGTAGCTGTGGCAGTAGGTTCAGCAGAAGATGTAATGGTTCTTTCTGAGGTGGTAGGTACAGTGAAATTGATGGTGGTTCCTCTGGTGGAAGGTGCTGTGGTAATGATAGTGGTTGCTCTGGTAGGGGGTTCTGTGGCCGTGATGGTGGTTGCTATATTGGTGGGCTCTGTGGAAATGGTGGCTGCTGTTATGGTCACAGGTTCAGTTGAAGTAGCTGTGGTTGTTGGGTTGGTGGGTTCTGTGGAAGTGATGGTTGCTGTTGTGGTGGGTTCTATGGAAGTTTTGATGGTTGCTATTGTAGTGGCTGGTTCAGTTGAAGTAATAGTGGTTGCTGTGTTGGTAGATTCTGTGGAAGTGGTAGAGGGTTCAGTGGAAGGGTTGATGGTTCCTGTTGCGGTGGGAGGTTCAGTTGAAGCGGTGATGGTTGCCGTGGCTATGTGTTCAGTGGGAGCAACAGTGGTTGCTGTTGTGGTGGGTTCTGGTGTAGCGATGATGGTTGCCATGGTGGGGAGCTCTGTGGAAGTAGTGATGGCTACTGTCGTGGCAGGTTCTGTGGAAGTGAAGGTTGCTGTTGTGGTGATGGGTTCTGTGGAAATGGTGGTGGTTGGTATTGTGGTGGGTTCTGTGGAAGTGATGGCTGCTGTTGTGGTGGTGGATTCTGTGGAAGTGGTGTAGGGTTCTGTGGAAGTGGTGATGGTGGCTGTTGTGCCGGTCGGCTCAGTTAAAGTGGTGGTGGTTGGCGTGACGGTGGGTTCAGTTAGAACGGTCGTGGTTGGTGTGGTGGAGGATTCTCCAGAAGGGAAGGTTGTTGCTCTGGTGGCGGGTTCTTCGGAGGTTGTGGTGGTTCCAGTTGTGGTGGTAGGTTCAGTTGAAGTGGTGGCGGTTGGTGTGGTGGTAGATTCTTTAGAAGTGGTGATTGTAGCTGTGGCAGTAGGTTCAGCAGAAGATGTAATGGTTCTTTCTGAGGTGGTAGGTACGGTGAAATTGATGGTGGTTCCTCTGGTGGAAGGTGCTGTGGTAATGATAGTGGTTGCTCTGGTAGGGGGTTCTGTGGCCGTGATGGTGGTTGCTATATTGGTGGGCTCTGTGGAAATGGTGGCTGCTGTTATGGTCACAGGTTCAGTTGAAGTAGCTGTGGTTGTTGGGTTGGTGGGTTCTGTGGAAGTGATGGTTGCTGTTGTGGTGGGTTCTATGGAAGTTTTGATGGTTGCTATTGTAGTGGCTGGTTCAGTTGAAGTAATAGTGGTTGCTGTGATGGTAGATTCTGTGGAAGTGGTAGAGGGTTCAGTGGAAGGGTTGATGGTTCCTGTTGCGGTGGGAGGTTCAGTTGAAGCGGTGATGGTTGCCGTGGCTATGTGTTCAGTGGGAGCAACAGTGGTTGCTGTTGTGGTGGGTTCTGGTGTAGCGATGATGGTTGCCATGGTGGGGAGCTCTGTGGAAGTAGTGATGGCTACTGTCGTGGCAGGTTCTGTGGAAGTGAAGGTTGCTGTTGTGGTGATGGGTTCTGTGGAAATGGTGGTGGTTGGTATTGTGGTGGGTTCTGTGGAAGTGATGGCTGCTGTTGTGGTGGTGGATTCTGTGGAAGTGGTGTAGGGTTCTGTGGAAGTGGTGATGGTGGCTGTTGTGCCGGTCGGCTCAGTTAAAGTAGTGGTGGTTGGCGTGACGGTGGGTTCAGTTAGAACGGTCGTGGTTGGTGTGGTGGAGGATTCTCCAGAAGGGAAGGTTGTTGCTCTGGTGGCGGGTTCTTCGGAGGTTGTGGTGGTTCCAGTTGTGGTGGTAGGTTCAGTTGAAGTGGTGGCGGTTGGTGTGGTGGTAGATTCTTTAGAAGTGGTGATTGTAGCTGTGGCAGTAGGTTCAGCAGAAGATGTAATGGTTCTTTCTGAGGTGGTAGGTACGGTGAAATTGATGGTGGTTCCTCTGGTGGAAGGTGCTGTGGTAATGATAGTGGTTGCTCTGGTAGGGGGTTCTGTGGCCGTGATGGTGGTTGCTATATTGGTGGGCTCTGTGGAAATGGTGGCTGCTGTTATGGTCACAGGTTCAGTTGAAGTAGCTGTGGTTGTTGGGTTGGTGGGTTCTGTGGAAGTGATGGTTGCTGTTGTGGTGGGTTCTATGGAAGTTTTGATGGTTGCTATTGTAGTGGCTGGTTCAGTTGAAGTAATAGTGGTTGCTGTGATGGTAGATTCTGTGGAAGTGGTAGAGGGTTCAGTGGAAGGGTTGATGGTTCCTGTTGCGGTGGGAGGTTCAGTTGAAGCGGTGATGGTTGCCGTGGCTATGTGTTCAGTGGGAGCAACAGTGGTTGCTGTTGTGGTGGGTTCTGGTGTAGCGATGATGGTTGCCATGGTGGGGAGCTCTGTGGAAGTAGTGATGGCTACTGTCGTGGCAGGTTCTGTGGAAGTGAAGGTTGCTGTTGTGGTGATGGGTTCTGTGGAAATGGTGGTGGTTGGTATTGTGGTGGGTTCTGTGGAAGTGATGGCTGCTGTTGTGGTGGTGGATTCTGTGGAAGTGGTGTAGGGTTCTGTGGAAGTGGTGATGGTGGCTGTTGTGCCGGTCGGCTCAGTTAAAGTAGTGGTGGTTGGCGTGACGGTGGGTTCAGTTAGAACGGTCGTGGTTGGTGTGGTGGAGGATTCTCCAGAAGGGAAGGTTGTTGCTCTGGTGGCGGGTTCTTCGGAGGTTGTGGTGGTTCCAGTTGTGGTGGTAGGTTCAGTTGAAGTGGTGGCGGTTGGTGTGGTGGTAGATTCTTTAGAAGTGGTGATTGTAGCTGTGGCAGTAGGTTCAGCAGAAGATGTAATGGTTCTTTCTGAGGTGGTAGGTACGGTGAAATTGATGGTGGTTCCTCTGGTGGAAGGTGCTGTGGTAATGATAGTGGTTGCTCTGGTAGGGGGTTCTGTGGCCGTGATGGTGGTTGCTATATTGGTGGGCTCTGTGGAAATGGTGGCTGCTGTTATGGTCACAGGTTCAGTTGAAGTAGCTGTGGTTGTTGGGTTGGTGGGTTCTGTGGAAGTGATGGTTGCTGTTGTGGTGGGTTCTATGGAAGTTTTGATGGTTGCTATTGTAGTGGCTGGTTCAGTTGAAGTAATAGTGGTTGCTGTGATGGTAGATTCTGTGGAAGTGGTAGAGGGTTCAGTGGAAGGGTTGATGGTTCCTGTTGCGGTGGGAGGTTCAGTTGAAGCGGTGATGGTTGCCGTGGCTGTGTGTTCAGTGGGAGCAACAGTGGTTGCTGTTGTGGTGGGTTCTGGTGTAGCGATGATGGTTGCCATGGTGGGGAGCTCTGTGGAAGTAGTGATGGCTACTGTCGTGGCAGGTTCTGTGGAAGTGAAGGTTGCTGTTGTGGTGATGGGTTCTGTGGAAATGGTGGTGGTTGGTATTGTGGTGGGTTCTGTGGAAGTGATGGCTGCTGTTGTGGTGGTGGATTCTGTGGAAGTGGTGTAGGGTTCTGTGGAAGTGGTGATGGTGGCTGTTGTGCCGGTCGGCTCAGTTAAAGTGGTGGTGGTTGGCGTGATGGTGGGTTCAGTTAGAACGGTCGTGGTTGGTGTGGTGGAGGATTCTCCAGAAGGGAAGGTTGTTGCTCTGGTGGCGGGTTCTTCGGAGGTTGTGGTGGTTCCAGTTGTGGTGGTAGGTTCAGTTGAAGTGGTGGTGGTTGGTGTGGTGGTAGATTCTTTAGAAGTGGTGATTGTAGCTGTGGCAGTAGGTTCAGCAGAAGATGTAATGGTTCTTTCTGAGGTGGTAGGTACGGTGAAATTGATGGTGGTTCCTCTGGTGGAAGGTGCTGTGGTAATGATAGTGGTTGCTCTGGTAGGGGGTTCTGTGGCCGTGATGGTGGTTGCTATATTGGTGGGCTCTGTGGAAATGGTGGCTGCTGTTATGGTCACAGGTTCAGTTGAAGTAGCTGTGGTTGTTGGGTTGGTGGGTTCTGTGGAAGTGATGGTTGCTGTTGTGGTGGGTTCTATGGAAGTTTTGATGGTTGCTATTGTAGTGGCTGGTTCAGTTGAAGTAATAGTGGTTGCTGTGATGGTAGATTCTGTGGAAGTGGTAGAGGGTTCAGTGGAAGGGTTGATGGTTCCTGTTGCGGTGGGAGGTTCAGTTGAAGCGGTGATGGTTGCCGTGGCTATGTGTTCAGTGGGAGCAACAGTGGTTGCTGTTGTGGTGGGTTCTGGTGTAGCGATGATGGTTGCCATGGTGGGGAGCTCTGTGGAAGTAGTGATGGCTACTGTCGTGGCAGGTTCTGTGGAAGTGAAGGTTGCTGTTGTGGTGATGGGTTCTGTGGAAATGGTGGTGGTTGGTATTGTGGTGGGTTCTGTGGAAGTGATGGCTGCTGTTGTGGTGGTGGATTCTGTGGAAGTGGTGTAGGGTTCTGTGGAAGTGGTGATGGTGGCTGTTGTGCCGGTCGGCTCAGTTAAAGTAGTGGTGGTTGGCGTGACGGTGGGTTCAGTTAGAACGGTCGTGGTTGGTGTGGTGGAGGATTCTCCAGAAGGGAAGGTTGTTGCTCTGGTGGCGGGTTCTTCGGAGGTTGTGGTGGTTCCAGTTGTGGTGGTAGGTTCAGTTGAAGTGGTGGCGGTTGGTGTGGTGGTAGATTCTTTAGAAGTGGTGATTGTAGCTGTGGCAGTAGGTTCAGCAGAAGATGTAATGGTTCTTTCTGAGGTGGTAGGTACGGTGAAATTGATGGTGGTTCCTCTGGTGGAAGGTGCTGTGGTAATGATAGTGGTTGCTCTGGTAGGGGGTTCTGTGGCAGTGATGGTGGTTGCTATATTGGTGGGCTCTGTGGAAATGGTGGCTGCTGTTATGGTCACAGGTTCAGTTGAAGTAGCTGTGGTTGTTGGGTTGGTGGGTTCTGTGGAAGTGATGGTTGCTGTTGTGGTGGGTTCTATGGAAGTTTTGATGGTTGCTATTGTAGTGGCTGGTTCAGTTGAAGTAATAGTGGTTGCTGTGATGGTAGATTCTGTGGAAGTGGTAGAGGGTTCAGTGGAAGGGTTGATGGTTCCTGTTGCGGTGGGAGGTTCAGTTGAAGCGGTGATGGTTGCCGTGGCTGTGTGTTCAGTGGGAGCAACAGTGGTTGCTGTTGTGGTGGGTTCTGGTGTAGCGATGATGGTTGCCATGGTGGGGAGCTCTGTGGAAGTAGTGATGGCTACTGTCGTGGCAGGTTCTGTGGAAGTGAAGGTTGCTGTTGTGGTGATGGGTTCTGTGGAAATGGTGGTGGTTGGTATTGTGGTGGGTTCTGTGGAAGTGATGGCTGCTGTTGTGGTGGTGGATTCTGTGGAAGTGGTGTAGGGTTCTGTGGAAGTGGTGATGGTGGCTGTTGTGCCGGTCGGCTCAGTTAAAGTGGTGGTGGTTGGCGTGATGGTGGGTTCAGTTAGAACGGTCGTGGTTGGTGTGGTGGAGGATTCTCCAGAAGGGAAGGTTGTTGCTCTGGTGGCGGGTTCTTCGGAGGTTGTGGTGGTTCCAGTTGTGGTGGTAGGTTCAGTTGAAGTGGTGGCGGTTGGTGTGGTGGTAGATTCTTTAGAAGTGGTGATTGTAGCTGTGGCAGTAGGTTCAGCAGAAGATGTAATGGTTCTTTCTGAGGTGGTAGGTACGGTGAAATTGATGGTGGTTCCTCTGGTGGAAGGTGCTGTGGTAATGATAGTGGTTGCTCTGGTAGGGGGTTCTGTGGCCGTGATGGTGGTTGCTATATTGGTGGGCTCTGTGGAAATGGTGGCTGCTGTTATGGTCACAGGTTCAGTTGAAGTAGCTGTGGTTGTTGGGTTGGTGGGTTCTGTGGAAGTGATGGTTGCTGTTGTGGTGGGTTCTATGGAAGTTTTGATGGTTGCTATTGTAGTGGCTGGTTCAGTTGAAGTAATAGTGGTTGCTGTGATGGTAGATTCTGTGGAAGTGGTAGAGGGTTCAGTGGAAGGGTTGATGGTTCCTGTTGCAGTGGGAGGTTCAGTTGAAGCGGTGATGGTTGCCGTGGCTATGTGTTCAGTGGGAGCAACAGTGGTTGCTGTTGTGGTGGGTTCTGGTGTAGCGATGATGGTTGCCATGGTGGGGAGCTCTGTGGAAGTAGTGATGGCTACTGTCGTGGCAGGTTCTGTGGAAGTGATGTTTGCTGTTGTGGTGATGGGTTCTGTGGAAATGGTGGTGGTTGGTATTGTATTGAGTTCTGTGGAAGTGATGGCTGTTGTTGTGGTGGCTGGTTCAGTTGAAGTAATAGTGGTTGCTGTGATGGTAGATTCTGTGGAAGTGGTATAAGCTTTAAGGGATGTGTTGATAATTCCTGTTGTGGTGGTAGATGCAATTGAATTTGTGGTAGTTGCTCTGGTGGTAGCAATTGTAGAAGTGTTGATTGTTGGTGTGGTGTGGGTTTTTGTGGGAGTTGTGGTGGTTGCTGTGGTGTTGGGTTCTGAAGAAGTGATGATTATTGTTGTGGTGGCAGGTTGCTCGGAAGTTGTGACGTTTCCTATTGTCGCAATAATTTCAGTTGATGTGGTGGTAGTTGCTCTGGTGATGGGCACTGTTAAAGTGATGGCTGCTTCTTTGGTGACAGGTTCAGTTGAAATGGTTGTAGTTGCTGTAGTGTTGGGCTCTGTGGAATGTTTGGTTGCTGTTTTCATTGTAGGTTCAGTTGAAGTGGTTGCTGATGCTATGGTGGTGGACTCTGCGGAAGTGATGGCTGTTGTTGTGATGATGTCTTCTGTGGAAGTGATGGTGGTTTCTATTGTAGTGGGCTCCATGGAGGTAGTGATGCTTGCTGTGGTAGATTCTGTGAGAATCGTATATGGTTTTGTGAAAGTGCTGGTGTTTGCTATTGTGGTGGTGGGTTCACTTGAACTTGTTATGGTTGCTGTGGTGGTAAATTCTGTAGGAGTGTTGGTGGTTGCTGTGTTGGTGGGTTCTGTAGAAGTGGTAGTGGTTGTGTGTTCCATAGTAGTGGTGATGGTTGCTGTAGGGAGGAATTCTGCGGATGTTGTAGTGGTAGCTGTAATAGTTTGTTCTATAGAAGTGGTAGTGGTTGCTGTGGTGGTAGGTTCAGTGGAGGCAATATTGGTTGCTGTGGTGGTCGATTCTGTAGGAGTGGTAATGATTGTTGTGGTGGAGGATTCTGTGGAAGTAGTGGTATTTGTTGTGGAGTTGGGGTTGGTGGAGGTAATGTTTGCTGTTGTGGTGGTGGATTCTGTGGAAAGAGTGATGGTTTCTATTGTGATGGGTTCTGTGGAAGTAATGACAGTTTCTTTTGTGGATTCTGTAGAGGTGGTGTAGGGTTCTTTTGTTGTGGTTATGGTTGGTGTTCTGGTAGTAGGTTCAGTAAAAGTGGTGATAGTTGCTGTGGTGGCAGATTCTGTGTAAGTGATCATTGTTGCTATGTCGGTAGGTTCTGTGGAAGTGGTGGTAGTTGTGTTGGTAGGTTTACTGGAATTGATAGTGATTGCTATAGTAGTGGGCTCTATAGAAGTGATGGTTGCAATTGTGGTGGTAGATTCTATGGAAGTGGTGGATTCTCCTGTGTTGGTGGTGGGTTTTGTAATGCTAGTAGTAGTAGGTGTAGTTGTGGTTGTTTTAGTTGAGGGTGTAAGGGGTTCTTTTGTGTCAGGAGCAGGAGGGAATGGATGGCACCCTTCTGTGCCAGGAGCAGGAGGGGAGAGAGGGCGCCTTTTTCTGCCAGGAGAAGGAGGGAAAGGATGGCGCCCTTTTGTGCCAGGAGCAGGAGTGAAGGGAGGGTGCCCTTTTGTGCCAGGAGCAGGAGTGAAGGGAGGGTGCCCTTTTGTGCCAAGAGCAGGAGGGAAAGGATGGCGCCATTCTGTGCCAGGAGCAGGACGGGAGGGAGGGCGCCCTTTTCTGCCAGGAGCAGGAGGGAAAGGATGGCGCCCTTTTGTGCCAGGAGCAGGAGTGAAGGGAGGGTGCCCTTTTGTGCCAAGAGCAGGAGGGAAAGGATGGCGCCATTTTGTGCCAGGAGCAGGAGGGAAGGGAGGGTGCCCTTTTGTGCCAAGAGCAGGAGGGAAAGGATGGCGCCCTTTTGTGCCAGGAGCAGGAGGGAAGGGAGGGTGCCCTTTTGTGCCAAGAGCAGGAGGGAAAGGATGGTGCCCTTTTGTGCCAGGAGCAGGAGGGAAGGGAGGGTGCCCTTTTGTACCAGGAGCAGGAGGGGATGGAGGGTGCCCTTTTGTGCCAGGAGCAGGAGGGGTGGGAAGGCGCCCTTTTGTGCTAGGAGCAGGAGGGGAGGGATGGCGCCCTTTTGCGCCAAGAGCAGGAGGGAAAGGATGGCGCCATTTTGTGCCAGGAGCAGGAGGGAAGGGAGGGTGCCCTTTTGTGCCAAGAGCAGGAGGGAAAGGATGGCGCCCTTTTGTGCCAGTAGCAGGAGGGAAGGGAGGGTGCCCTTTTGTACCAGGAGCAGGAGGGGATGGAGGGTGCCCTTTTGTGCCAGGAGCAGGAGGGGTGGGAAGGCGCCCTTTTGTGCTAGGAGCAGGAGGGGAGGGATGGCGCCCTTTTGCGCCAAGAGCAGGAGGGAAAGGATGGTGCCCTTTTGTGCCAGGAGCAGGAGGGAAGGGAGGGTGCACTTTTCTGCCAAGACCAGGAGGGAAGGGATGGCGCCCTTTTATGCCAGGAGCAGGAGGGAAGGGATGGCGCCCTTTTGTGCCCAGAGCAGGAGGGGTGGGAGGGTGCCCTTTTGTGCTAGGAGCAGGGGGGGAAGGATGGTGCCCTTTTGTGCCAGGAGCAGGAGGGGATGGATGGTGCCTTTTTGTACCAGGAGCAGGAGGGGAGGGAGGGTGCCCTTTTGTGCCAGGAGCAGGAAGGGAGGGAGGGCGCCCTTTTGTGCCAGGAGCAGGAGGGGAGGGATGGTGCCCTTTTGTGCCAGGAGCAGGAGGGGATGGAGGGCGCCCTTTTGTGCCAAGAGCAGGAGGGGAGGGAGGGTGCCCTTTTGTGCCAGAATTGGGAGGGGAGGGAGGGCGCCCTTTTGTGCCAGGATTGGGAGGGGAGGGAGGACGCCCTTTTGTGCCAGGAACAGGAGGGTATGGCTGGTGCCTTTTTGTATCAGGAGTGGGAGGGGAGGGTGGGCTCCCTTTTTTGCCAGGAGCAGGAGGGGAGGGAAGGTGTCTTTTTGTACCAGGAGCAGGAGGAGGTGGGAGGCGCTCTTTCGTGGCAGGAGGAGGCTGTGGAGGCTGGCCACCTTTCGTAGGAGGAGGAGGTGGTGCAACTTGTCCTTTTCTACCAAGGGAAGGAGGAGGTAGCATGCGTCCTCCTGAACCAGGATGAGGAGGTGGTGGAATAAGTCCTGGGCCTTTGGCAGGGAGAAGTGGCAATAATATTCTTGGCTTGTAGGGTACAGCCAATGGTTGTTGTTGTTGGGGTAGATATGGTCCCTTGGGAACGCTTTGACTCTCACTGGGCTGTGGAGATAAAAACCAAACAAAAAGCAAGAAGATTTCTAAATTTTATCATTTAAATTCAAACATTAATATATTTACTTTAAAAAATCATATGTAGTCAGGAAGAAAGATGGCAGTGAAGTAGAAGGATGTGGGATGTATCCCTCTCCACAGATGCATCAGGAATACAACAAAAGACACAATAATTCCCACAGAGAACCAGCTGAACACCAGCAGACAACCTCGGACACCAGAAAGGACTGCAAAGATCCCGACATAACTGGGTAAGACAGAGGGGAAAAAAAATGGAGAAAGAGGAGGAGAAGAAAGGGAAGGGATGGGTCCCATACCCTGGGGTGGGGCGATCTGAAGCAGAGGGGAGATTGCTGAATTTGGGGAAATGTCCCTTATCTGATGGGGAAACCCCTTCTCCAATTGGGAATTTCCCTAGGTCAGAAGGGAGGCATTTGGGACTGTTCAAAGAGGGTGAAGCAGCTGAGCTGTGGCAGACAGGAAAGAGTGAGAAACACACGGAGGGTCCACACCATGGCTCAGCATGTGCAAACTAAGACGTCAGTTCACGGCTGAACAGGGTGTCTGGGAGCTGGAACATGGGAACTGGAGAACTGGTTCAGGCTGAGAAGCATTGTTTGGCAGTGGGGAGATGAACTGAGAGGATAGGAGGGAATAAATCTGCCATGGAGAATGCCTACTGCAGAAAGCTGGGGAGCCATGGTGGTGGCTCGATGCTGCTGACTCACAAGAAGTGGGGAGGAGCCACGGGTGTAGCCTCTCTCTTGGCGCCTGCGATGGACAAAAGAAGGACCCCTCTGGGCCTGGCTAATGCAGTCAGGAATAATGAAGGCCCCCGAGAGGGGCTGGCGTAGAGTGCCTGCAGCCAAGAGCCAAAAGTCTGCAGAGTGGCCCAGCTTTGGAGACATTCTGTTTACACCTGAGCTGCCTGGTAGAAGGACACTTACAGCTGAGACCCTAAGGAACAGAAATATTATTATTAATTCTATTGATCTGGTCCATTCTGGGGTAAGTTCTAGCTTTTTTTTTTCCTCTTTTTTTAATTAACTACGATCTTAGTCCTAAGGGAGCTACACATTTTATAACATATTTTTATTCTATTTTTTATTCAATTTTTATTTTTAGCCTTTTTATATATTTCTATTTCTAGCTAAGTTTTTTGTAGTGCTGACTGTATCTCTCCTACCTTCTTTTCATCTCTATCTTTTATAGATTTCTATTTTCTTCTTTTTCTTTTCATATTTCCAGTCACACACTATGCTCTTCTCTTGCCCTGTCTTCTATCCTTTTTTAGTTTCTTTTATCTTAATATACTTATAATCAATATTATCCGTCTGCTCTGTTTCCTTGCTTTATTCTCCAGATGACACACTGCTTTGGTTTTTATTATTAGGTTTGGTCTTTATCTTCATTCTGATTATAATTGTCTGATTTTGTTTTGGGATTCTTCAGCCTGCCTGATTGTACTCTAGCTCTTTATTATATTTGATCCTAGCCTTCAAAATTTCCACGGATATGTGTTTGTGTATGTGTGGTTTTTTTTTTTAATTAATTATGATCTTAGTCCTAAGGGATCTACACATATTATAACATATTTTTTTATTCTTTATTCTATTTTTCTTCTTTTTTAAAATTTTTACATAATTCTAAAATTCTAAATTCTAAATCTCTAGCTAAGTTTTTTGTAGTGCTAACTTTGTCTCCCCTACCTTCTTTCCTTCTCTATCTTTTATACATTTCTATTTTTTCTCTCTTTTCTTTTTCTCTTCATATTTCCAGTCACACTACATTTTCTCTTGCCGTGTCTTCTATCCTTTTTTAGTTTATCTTAATATACTTAGAAGCAATGTTATCGGTCTGCTCTGTTTCCTTGCTTTATTCTCCAGATGACACACTGCTTTGGTTTTTATTATTAGGTTTTGTCTTTATCTTAGTTCTAAGTATAATTGTCTGATTTCATCCTGAGAATCTTCTGTGTGTCTGGTGGTACTCTTGCTCTTTATTATATTTGATCCTAGCTTTCAAAATCTCCCTGGATTTGTGTATATGTGTGTGTGTGTTTTCTTTTTTTGGCTTTGAATTTCTGTTGGTTTTCTCTTTGATTGTCTGATGGCATACTGGGGTTCTTCTGTCAGGTCTTTCTAGTGGCTTATGTTCCATTGAATTCAGTATTTGTGTGCCTTATACATGTGTGTGTTTCCTTGACTTAGTATTTGTTTGCCTCAACAATCTGCCATTAGTCTGGGGCTTGGACAGTCTTCTTTAAGCCCCTTTATTGCCTGGACAAGCAACCTCTGAAGTCTGGACTACTCCATCAGAAGTCAAGTAGGAGGCTCTGGGGAGGGAGCACTGAAACCAGGATGCTAGACTACTAGGGAGTCCTCAGACACAGGGAAGATTAAATGCAGAGAACTCTCATGGAGCCCTGTATCAGAGTCTAAGACCGGACTTTGTCCGACTGTCTGCAACTGTCAGTGCTGGACAACTCACACCAAACTACAAACAAGACAGGAACACAATCCCACTCATCAGCACACAGACTACCTAAAACCATATTAACCTCACAAATACCCTAAAACACACTACCTAACACAGCCCTGCTCATCAGATAGAAAAAACACAGAGCCACACACCAAAAGCAGACACCAGACCCCCCCACCAGAATATCTACTCAAGACACTGGACAAACCCCACCACAGGGAGCATAGGGCAGAAACAAGAGGAATTACTACTAGGCAGCATAGGGAAAGGAGACAGCAAATCCTATAAATTAGACAAAATGAGAAAACAAAGAAACATCATGTAGGCAAAAGAGCAGGAAAAAAACCCACAAGACCAAATAAATGAAGGGGAAATAGGAAAATTGCCGGAAAAAGAATTCAGAGTAATGATAGTAAAGATGATGCAAAATCTCAAGAACAAAATAGAGAAAATACACGAAACAGTTAATAAGGACTCAGAAGAACTAAAGAGCAAACAAACAGTAATGGACAACAAAATAACCAAAATTAAAAATATTCTAGATGGTATAAACAGCAGAATAACTAAGGCAGAAGAACGAATAAGTGAGCTGGAAGATAGAATGGGGGAAATAACTGCCACACAGCAGGAAAGAGAAAAAAGAATAAAAAGAATGGAAGACAGTCTCAAAGACCTTGGTGACAATGTTAAGCACACCAGCATTCGAATCATAGGCATTCCAGAGGAAGAAGAAAGGAAGAAAGAGTCTGAGAAAATATTTGAAGAGGTTATAGTGGAAAACTTCCTCAACATGGGAAAGGAAATAATTAATCAAGTCCAAGAAGCACAGAGAGTCCCATACAGAATAAACCCAAGGAGAAATATACCGAGGCACATATTCAAACTAATGAAAATTAAAGACAAAGAAAAAATATTAAAAGCAGCAAGAGAAAAGCAACAAATAACATATAAGGGAAAACCCATAAGGATAACAGATGATGTTTCTGCAGAAACTCTGCAGGCCAGAAGGGAGTGGCAGGATATTCTGAAAGTCCTGCAAGAGAAAAACTGACAGCCAAGAATGTTCTACCCAGCCAGAATCTCATTCAGGTTCGACAGAGAAATCAAAAGCTTTCCAGAGAAGCAAAAGTTAAGAGAATTCAGCACCACCAAAGCAGTCTTACAACAATTGCTTAAGGAACTTTTCTAAATAGGAAACACAAGAGAAGGAAAAGATGTACAAAAACAAACCCAAAACAATTAAGAAAATGGTAATAGGAGCATACATGTCAATAATCACCTTAAATGTAAATGGATTAAATGCTCGAATGAAAGACACAGATTGGCTGAATGGATACAAAAACAAGACCCTTACATATGCTGCCTACAAGAAACCTACTTCAGGCCAAGGAACACATAAAGACTGAAAGTAAGGGGATGGAAAAAGATATCCCGTGCAAATGGAAGTCAAAAGAAAGGTGGAGTAGCAATCCTCATATCAGACAAATTAGATTTTAAAGACTATTACAAGAGACAAGGAAGGACAGTACATAGTGATGAAAAGATCAGTCCAAGAAGAATATATAACAATTGTAAATATCTATGAACCCAACATAGGAGCACCTCAGTACATAAGGCAGATGCTAACAGCCATAGAAAGGGAAATTGACAGTAACACAATAATAGTGGGAGACTTTAACACCCCACTACATCAATGGACAGATCATCCAAACAGAAAATAAATAAGGACACACAAGCTTTAAATGACACATTAGACCATCTCGACTTAATTGATATTTATAGGACATTTCCTGCAAAAGCAGCAGAAAACTCTTCTCAAGTGCACATGGAACATTCTCCAGGATAGATCACATATTGGGTCACAAATCAAACCTCAGTAAATTCAAGAAAATTGAAATCATATCAAGCATCTTCTCTGACCACAAGGCCAAGAGACTAGATATCAATTACCTGAAAAAAAAAATGTAAAAAATACAACCACATAGAAGCTAAACAATATGCTATTACGCAACCAAGAAATCACTGAAGAAATCAAAGAGGAAAACAAAAATTATCTAGAAACAAATGACAGTGAAAACACAACAACCCCAAACCTATGGAACGCAACAAAAGGAGTTCTAAGAGGGAAGTTTATAGCAATACAGTCCTACCTCAAGAAACAAGAAAAATATCGAATAAACACCCTAAACTTACACATAAAACAAATAGAGAAAGAAAAACAGAACCCCAAAGTGAGCAGGAGGAAAGAAATCATAAAGATCAGATCAGAAATATATGAAAAAGAAATGAAACAATAGCAAAGATCAAGAAATCTGAAAGCTGGTTCTTTGAGAAGATAAACAAAATTGATAAACCATTAGTCAGACTCATTAGGAAAAAAAGGGAGAAGATGAAAATGAACAGAATTAGAAATGAAAAAGGAGAAGTATCAACGGACACCACAGAAATACAAAAGATCTTGAGAGACTACTACAAGCAACTATATACCCACAAATTGGATAACCTGGAAGAAATGGATAAGTTCTTAGAAAAGTACAATCGTGCAAGACTGAACTAGGAAGAAATAGAATATATAAACAGACCAATCACAAGTAAGGAAATTGAGACTGTGATTAAAAATCTCCCAACAAACAAAAGCCCAGGGCCAGATGGCTTCACAGGTGAATTCTATCAAACATTTAGAGAAGAGCTAACACCTATCCTTCTCAAACTCTTCCAAAATATCGCGGAAGCAGGAACACTCCCAAACTCATTCTACGAGGCCACCATCACCCTGATACCAAAACCAGGCAAAGAGGTCACAAAGAAAGAAAAATACAGGCCAACATTACTGATGAATAGAGATGCAAAAATCCTCAACAGAATACTAGCTAACAGAATCCAACAGCATATTAAAAAGATCATACACCGTGATCAAGTGGAGTTTATTCTTGGAATGAAAGTATTCTTCAATATATGCAAATCAATCAATGTGATACATCATATCAACATATTGAAGGATAAAAACTATATGATCATCTCAATATACGCAGGAAAAGCTTTTGACAAAATTCAACCTCCATTTATGATAAAAACTCTCCAGAAAATGGGCATAGAAGGAAATTACCTCAACAGAATAAAAGCCATATATGAGAAACCAAAAGCCAACATTGTTCTAAATGGTGAAAAACTGAAAGAATTCCCTCTAAGAACAGGAACAAGGCAAGGGTGCCCACTGTCTCTAATATTACTCAATATAGTTTTGAAAGTTTTAGTCACAAAAGTCAGAGAAGAAAATGAAATAAAAGGAATCCAAATTGGAAAGGAAGTAAAATTGTCACTCTTTGCAGATGACATGATATTATATATAGAAAACCCTAAAGATTCTACCAGAACTGCTAGCACTAATCAATGAATTTAGTAAAGTAGCAGGATATAAAATTAATGCACAGAAGTCTCTTGCATTCCTATACACTAACAACAAAAGAGCAGAAAGGTAAATTAAGGAAATTCTCCCATTTACCACTGCAACAAAAAGATTAAAATACCTAGGAATAGACCTGCCTAAGGAGGCAAAAGACATGTATGCAGAAAACTGTAAGACACTGATGAAAGAAATCGAAGACAATACAAACAGATGGAGAGACATACCACGTTCTTGGATTGGAAGAATCAACATTGTGAAAATGACGATCCTACCTGAAGCAATTTACAGATTCAATACAATCCCTATCAAATTACCAATGGCATTTTTCACAGAACTAGAACAAGAAATCTTATGATTTGTATGGAAACACAAAAGACCCTGAATAGCCAAAGCTATCTTGAAAAGGAAAGACAGATTTGGTGGAATTAGGCTTCCTGACTTCAAACTATACCACAAGGCCACAGTGATCAAGACAGTATGGTACTGGCACAAAAACAGAAAGGAAGATCAATGGAACAGAATAGAGAACCCAGAGGTAAACCCAAGCACATATGGGCACCTTATCTTTGACAAAGGAGGCAAGAATATACAATGGAAAAAAGACAGCCTCTTCAATGGGAAAATTGGACAGCTACATGTAAAAGAATGAAACTAGAACACCTCCTAATACCATACATAAAAACAAACTCAAAATGGATTAAAAACCTAAATGTAAGGCTAGACACTATAAAACTCCTAGAGGGAAGGCAGGACACTCTATGACCACACATCAAAGCAAGATCCTTTTTGACCCACCTCCTAGAATCATGGAAATAAAATCAAGAATAAACAAATGGGACCTCATCAAACTTAAAAGCTTTTGCACAGTGAAAGAAACCATAAAGAAGACAAGAAGACAACCCTCAGAATGGGAGAAAATACTTGCCAATGAAGCAACGGGCAAAGGATTAATCTCCAAAATATACATGCAGCTCATGCAGCTTAATACCAGAAAAGCAAATAACCCAATCCACAAATGGGTGGAAGACCTAAATAGACATTTCTCCAAAGAAGACATGTAGATTGCTAACAAACACATGCAAAGATGCTCAACATCACTAATCATTAGAGAAATGCAAGTCAAAGCCACAATGAGGTATCACCTCACACCAGTGAGAATGGCCGTCATCAAAACATCTAGAAACAATAAATGTTGGAGAGGGTGTGGAGAAAAGGGAACTCTCCTGCAGTGTTGGTTGGAATGTACGTTGGTACAGCCTCTATGGAAAACAGTTTGGAGGTTCCTTAAAAAACTAAAAATAGAACTACCATATGATCCAGTAATCCCACTCCTGGGCATATACCCAGAGAAAACCATAATCCCCAAAAAAAGATGTACCATAATGTTTATTGCAGCACTGTTTACAATAGCCAGGACATGGAAGCAACCTAAATGCCCAGCAACAGATGAATGGATAAAGAAGATGTGGTGCATATATACAATGGAATATTACTCAGCCACAGAATGGAATGAAATGGAGCTATATGTAATGAGGTGGATAGACCTAGAGTCTGTCATACAGAGTGACGTAAGAAAGAGAAAAACAAATACTGTATTCTAACTCATATATACGGAATCTAAAAAAAAAAAAAAAAAGGTACTGATGAACTCAGTGACAGGGCAAGAAGAAGGATGCAGATGCAGAGAATGGACTGGAGGACATGGGGTTGGGGGAGCGGGGGTGAAGGGGAAGCTGGGATGAAGTGAGAGAGTAGTATAGACATATTTACACTACCAATTGTAAAATAGATAGCTAGTGGGAAGTTGCTGTATAACAAAAGGAGATCAACTCGATGATGGGTGATGGCTTATAGGGCCAGGACAGGGAGGTTGGGAGGAAGTCGTTGGAGAGATGCTATATAGGGATATATGTATAAATACAGCAGATTCACTTTGTTGTACCTCAAAAGTTGGTATAAGAGTGTAAAGCAATTTTATTCCAATAAAGAGCTTAAAAAATCATATAGTTATATATTTCACTGAGAAAATAAGTTAGATAAAAGAAAAAATAGAGAATTTCCCTTTTCTTCCAGAGGCTTCAGAGGAGGCCAAATCACCTTGATTGCCTAATAATAGAAACTCTGTTTGGAAATAGCTTCAAAAGGTGGGAAGTAATCTGGAGGAACTACCTGGAAAAATCTTTATTACTCCAAATTCCAGGAAGTCAGAGAGATTCAAAGGTCTGAGCCATTGATTAATTGTATAACTATTTATTGAGATCTTTTTATATGCGACACACATTTTTAGGGGTAATGGAAACAGATTTAAGACCTGAAGCCTTCCTTACAGGAATCTGAAATCTAGTAGGAACTATAACCTTCCAAATTACAATACAAGACAATGAAAAGCCTGTGGGAAGTTGTGTAGTGTGTTGGTTAAGACAAAGACACTGGAGTCAGATTGCTAGAGCCATTCCTTATGTGTATGCTTGCTGAGGTGCTTATACTGTTTCTGCCTCTGCTGCTTAATTTCTAAAATGGTTCTAGGAGTAGTTCCTGTCTTATATAGGGGTTGATATGATTATATATAATCTATGGAAGGTGCTTAGATGTGGTAAAGTATAGTGAGGACTCAATATTAATGTGAGCTATTTTGTACTCTATGAATACCAGGCACAGTGGCTTGTGGATCTCATAGCAGGTCAAGAAATAATTGATATATAGTATAAAAAATTCTGATACAATAACAATTTTGAGGCAGAGTTTAATGTTGGTGAAAGAGAGAATTAAGGATTGCCTTGTAGAAAAAGATAACGTTTGAAATGAAACTTAAATAATAGGGTGGAAATGAGGACAAGAAATTAAAATTGAAAGAATGTTGTAAGTAAATGAACAGGGTCAGGAAATAGAAGTCCTAGTCTAGGGACAGTCAGGAGATCAGTTTGTCTGGAACAGAAGTTTCAGGAAGATGCAAGACAGTGGTCATTCTCTTGTAACTTTCAATTGCTTGCTTCTGTGTCTTTTTGCCATGTTGCCCTAGAAAACATCAAACTTTTGAATCAACTCTATACAAACTATCTTTTCTATTTCTGCTGCCAAGGTGGTAATCATTGCTAAAGAATGACACAAAATCCCCCAATATTAGAGATTTATATTGTCTACCTTCATCTGGTTCCCTAGCAGTGCTAATCCATTCTCCCCCATTTTCCCAAAAAGTCTGTCTTCTCAGCATCTACACCTCTTTTCTACCCCTCTTCACCTCTTTTCTACCCCTCATCCCCAAGAGCAGGTGATCTTGCCTGCTATTTCACAAAACTGAGGCTATTCCTATGAAGAACTTTGCTTTTCTGCCCACATACCTGTAAAAGTCACCTATATCCAGCTGTTTCCTCTTCCTGTTTATAACCAACCTCTTTACCTATATTCTGTACCTATCTTCTCTCCCTCCGCAGGGCCTTTTCTATTTTAATTGTTACCTTTCACTTTTCACTTCCACCTCTTTTTAATCCCTGGCTGTATTCTCTCAGTCTATAATATCAATTTATATCTCATATATTAAAGAATCCCATTCCTAACCTGGTGTACCTCTAGCTATCATCACAAGCTTATCCTGTTCCATTCCTAGCTAGATATTGGGGAAGGCTAGACTAGATTTTCTCTTCCTACTTCTTAATATCTGTTTCCCATTTATCCTGGTTTCTATTCCAACACACAACTGAATCTCTTTTACACAGATTAGTGATGACTCAAAAATTTTGTCATTTCAAACAAACAACCCCATCAAAAAATGGACAGAAGATCTAAATAGATATTTCTCTAAAGAAGACATACAGATGACCAATAGGCACATGAAAATATGCTCAACATAGCTAATTATTAGAGAAATGCAAATCAAAACTACAGCGAGGTATCACCTCACACTGATCAGAATAACCGTCATCAAAAAGTCTACAAATAGTGAATGTGGAGAGGGTGTGGAGAAAAGGGAACCTTCCTCCACCATTGGTGGGAATGTAAATTCGTGCAGCCACTGTGGAGAACAGTATAGAGGTTCCTTAAAAAACTAAAAACAGTTACCAGAAATGATCCAGAAATCCCACTCCTGGGCATATATCCAGAACAGACAAAAACTCTAATTTGAAAAGACACATGCACCCCAACATTCATAGCAGCACGATTTACATTAGTCAGGACATGGAAGCAAACTAAATGTCTGTCAATAGATGAATAGATAAAGAAGATGTAGTATATGTATATACAATGGAACATTACTCAATTGTAAAAAAGAATAAAATATTGCCATTTGTGGCAACATGCATGGACCTAGAGATTGTCATACCATATTGTCTGTCTGAAGTAAGTCAGACAGAGAAAGACAAATACTATATGATATCACTTATATGTGGAATCTAAAAAATAATACAAATGAATTTATTTACAAAACAGAAACAGACTCACAGACATAGAAAAACTTATGATTACCAAAAGGGAAGGGTGGGGGAGGGATAAATTAGGAGTAAGGGATTAATAGACACACACCAATATATATAAAATACTTAAACAACAAGGATTTACTTTATAGCATAGGAAGTTATATTCAATATCTTGTAATAACTTATAATGGAAAAGAGTCTGAAAAAATATATGTATAACTGAATCACTTTGCTGTATACCTGAAACTAACAATATTGTAAATCAAGCATACTTCAATGCAAAAAAAATTCTAAATCATTTCAGAAGGATCCATAGCCATGGTTTTTTTTTTTTTTTTTCCACATGACTGATTTCTCTCTGGCTACATTTATTTGAATTATTTCTGGATTATTGACCAAAGAGCTTCCAAATTGCTTGCTATTCAGGATCCTTTGACTTATAGGCAGATGAAGAAAAATAAACCAGGTTTACAAAATTCTTTCTTTCTTTGTAACTTGAAATAGAAAATACTAAGATTTCCTAGTAGAGTGGGAACTAGACTATGAATATTATGAAGATAAAATGAGTCAGATAGAGGCTGTGGTAGTAATAAAAGCCACATGTAAACTAAGCTATGAGGACACAGCAACTATGAGTAAAGAGAGTAAGTCTCCTGAGAGAGAGAACAGTGCTGAGATAAACAGGTATGCCATGAGAAGTAGGGACTGTTTCTTAGGGCTGCCTGAGTTTGTTGTTCCAGTTCTAATTTACATTTATTCTCGCTTTCATTTTCTTGAGATATCTTAAGTGGGTCCCTGTTCTTTGCAACCAACAAGAAGCCTGTAACATCACCCAACCTCATCTCTTGCCATTCCCTCCTTCATCCTTGCTTTGAATGCACAGAACACATAGAACTACCAGCCTAAGAGGCTGTTTCTTGACCCTGTGCCTTCGTACAGGCACTTCTTCTAGCTGAGAATACTTCATTCCCTCCCTAATATCCATCCACCTGGGACACTCATTGCCTTCCTTCAAAATTTTTAAGTAGCTTCACATCCTCTCAATTTAATTTGAAAATTAAAAAAAAATTATATAGCAAATACCTTTATACAATATATAATCAACCGAATTTTTACTTTTGTGGAGCTGAAAGCAAACTTCATCGCTTTCTTCCCACAGTGATAGTAACGATTTGTTCTGATATTTCTCTCTCTCTTTTTAATATCATGAGCTGTTTTATTGTTGTTCCTCAGCTTTCTATCTCCAGCATTTCAATCAGTGCCCAACATCTTTGTGGGCATGAGGAGGAGGTAAGTTAGGTGTCCTTACTCTTTTTGTTGCTTTACCACTTTTATTATAATACTTATCACTTACCATATTGTATAGTAATTGTTTAGCTTCCACCAAACAAAAAACAATGTCTCTACTTTGTTTATCTTTCTATCTCCAGTTCCGGTATCTTCTAGGCTCTCAGTAAATGTTTTTGAATGAATAGATGTAGACTCTCACGTTCTTAAATCATGGTTACTGCCATTAATGAAGATAAAGGTGCCAAGAGAGAAAGGAATCAATTAAGTTTTAATCATTTTGAGTTTGAAAAGCCATGGGACTTTGTAAATGCAGATTGAAATCTCAGAGCTGGGATTCTATAATCTTTTAAACTAGAAAGAATTTGTTTTAAGTTGCATTAGTTTCACAGTTCAGACTTCTTGAGTAAAAATACACCATTAATTCGTAAGACTCTTCAAGATTGATGCTTTGTATAAGGTTCCTCAGAAGTTGCTTATTCTCATATGAAACAGATGGTAGGAAGGGGAACAAAGGCAGCCTTTTCTCTATTATTGTCTCTGAAAAGTGCTCCAGTAAACTAAGTTATGTTTAATGGTATCCAACTTCCCCAAGTTTAGGATTAGAGTTATTAACATTTTTGGAAAATATGGACTAAAGTTTATTAACATGGCCAGAGAAGTCACATTTGTCTCAATGTTTGGGGGAATGCTTCAAAAAAAGGGGTTTATTTAACATGATAAATTTGATAATTAATTATAATCATTGACTTAAGACTTTTTCATTTTATGTATTGACTTCAGTTAAATTTACCTTAAAAGCTCTCTTTACATACCTCATGTAACTATAACAGAATAGAATGAGAAGTTAATTTCAAGGAAATCTATTTGAGTAGTCTCAAACTTTAGCATGCATAAGAATCCCCTGGATTGCAAATTCTCAGGCCTCAAAGCCAGATATTCTTTTTTTATTCTCAGGCCTGGGACAGGGTCTATTAAGAATGTAAATATACATTCTTAATACTTGAAATATACATTCTTAATACTTGGATCAGGTGTTTCTAATACAGATATCCCATGAAGTGAAACATTGTTCAACTTCATATTGTAGATGAAAATCTGAGCTCTGTGAAAATAAACCATGTGTCCAAGAATATTTACATAAATATCATAAAATGTACCAGAATAATAATTCTACTTTATCTCCTTGTATTATTGTTAGATCATATTGGCATATATTTGTTCATTGTGTAGTGTAGACTAGTTCCTAAATAGTTTATCTCAGGTAAGTATAAGAAATGAGAATCTGACCTATTAGGACCCCAATTTTGATTTCAACATTGGTACTTTTTGTACCATCCAGCAATGGGCCCAGTACACAGTGGGTTGTCAGCAATTATTAAGAAGTGAAACATATTCTGAGCCCTCTCTCTTGTCTCTAACTGCCACCTCAGTACCAACATGCACTAGGGTAACTATTCTTTCTCTGGGGTTCATATTACTCTATTGATGCTTATGGCTATGGAATTTAACACTTGTTTCTTTGCATTATATATATTTGGCTCCTCTATACAGCCTACCCAAATGTTTTCCAGAAGTCTGAATTAACATAAGTCTTTCTTGAGTGAATGGCCTTTCTTTTTGTGTTATTTTTCAAGTGAAAAGTAATAAGTAGAACTTTACTCCCCAGTCAATTAGTAGAAATATTTTAGCCCTAACCAATGTGTTTTTAGATGGAAGAAAGACTTTCTAATTTTAAAGTCTTTACAATGCATTTATAAATTTTAGAAAATTTATCTTGAAGCCTCCACTTTCTGTTTTTCTATTTCCTATAGTCTTAAAACACTTAGTAAGCTTATATTAGTGTATGTTTCTGACAATTTCATAGTAGTTCTTTTGAAAAAGAAAAAAAAGGAAGAGATATTTCCAGATAAGACATAGCTTTCCCAGATTCTACCTGCCCTCTGTTCCTTCAAGCCCACAACCAGCACCCAGATGGGTAGTCATATGTAAAAAAGAAAGGAAAAAGAAAATAAGAGCATGTCTATGATGATGGACATTTTGACACTATGTTGTTCCATAAAGAAGGATGATATCATAGGTATCAGCATTTTATTTGAAGTTATAATTAGTAAGTAATATACCAAGAATAGTTAAGACTGGGGGAACTTACCATAAAATGTGTGACAAGAGCCAACAGGCTGAAGATAAAAGATAAGCTTTTCATTCTTTAATGTTGCCCCTGAAAGCAGACCAATGATTGTCCATAGTTAGTCAAATTGATCAATGTTATTATTTTTAAAATTTAAAACAAAATTTAGAAAAGATTCTAGTACATGTTATATGATATGACAAAGAAATAGAACCACAGCCTTTCAAAGATGTGCTTGACATTTTGGGGAAAGGAAGCAGCATATATGCACAGCAATACTGTTGTTTGTGATATTTTATAACAAAATGATGGGACTTGCATTTAATGAAAGGTAATTCCCAGGTAATTGTTCAAATACATTTTGAAAATAAAAGTATTTTTGGAAAATCCTTGTTGCCTCAAGTGGTAATTACTTTTGGAGAGACATAATTTATTTGGGTGTACATTTGATATTAGTAAAAACTTATAGATTTCTGTAGATTCATGACCTGGATAGTGTCAATGTGGCTGGACTATTGTAAAAAATAAATTCTTAGTATAATTATTTTTTAAATACAAAAAAGTAATCCCTCTTAGATTTACCTAAAGAGAAAAGATTTGTGCAATGTGTATCTTTCCTTTAACAATACTTTGAGGTATTATTGCCTTGATAATTTTTCCCAAGTGGTGCCCAAAAGCCGATTATTGTCCATCAGTGTCTGAATTAGGAAAAAAGAGGTTCTGTCCTTAATTTGATTACAGTTTTCAGCCATATATCACAAGCACACTGCAACCTGTGTTCTGGGAAGGCAAAGTTGAATCACCCTATGATGACAGATTGCCTTGGGGTCAGTGTGGTGTCCATAATTGTACTGGCCTTGAAAATGATATAAGAAGAGAGGTCCATGGATTCTACAGTTGTATGTTCGTGAGGCCACCCCCTTAAAATTACCTTTTCTAATATGTTCTCTTAAAAGGCATTTTAAAAATACACTGAAAAACTCAAATAAAAACAACAGAAATGCAAACCTATCTTTGTTTTTAAGACTCTTCTATTCATGACTAACTCTAGAGACCATTAAAATATATCAGCAGAAGAGTCAATAGATTGTGAAATTGGATGTAATTTGTGCAGCCAGTCAACATGAATGTTCTTCTTGACACACACAGAAATTTTAAAGACTTCGTGAGCTTTACCACTGAAAATATTTTTTTCTTAAAATACATCTGAACTTTTTAGGTAGCATGACTATTTAAAAATTTTTAATCTTTATTGAGGTGTAATTGACAAATAAAATCATAAGGTGTATAACATTATTATTTGATATATGTATTATACATTGTGAAAGGATTCCCCTCACTGAGTTAACGCATCCATCACCTCACCTATTTGCCTTTTATAAAGTGAGAACATTTAAGTTATACTCTCAGTAAATTTCCATTATACAATACAGTATTATCAACTATCATTGTGTTATACATTAGATTTATTTTATAACTAAAAGTTTGTTCCCTTTGCTAACCTCTCTCCATTTCACTCCCCACCTTCTACCCCTGTTTCTACTCTGTTTCTATGGGATTGGCTTTTTTTAAATTTTATTTCACCTATAAGTGATAGTATGCCAGTATTTCCTTCTTCTTTAAGGTTCAATAATATTCCTGTATATATAATATTCCTGTGTGTGTGCATGTATTTGTGTGTGTGTGTGTGTGTGTATATATATATATATCACACCATGAAAATGATATGATTGAGAATATGTGCAAAAGTTAGAATTCCAAAGTCAAAATCCTTACATCCATATTTCTAAGTACTTACCTCTGCAGGAGATTCTTTGGAACAACCAAACTGTTGTTTAATCTTAGTTTTGTCAGATACTCAGTTTAGATAGCCACAGTTTGAAAACTCAAGAAGATGAACTTCCACAGAAAAATCTCTCTTCTTATATACCTCTCTGGATTTTTATTGGAGTTAAGAAAAAGCTTGAGGGGAGGTAATCTCCTGTGTTGATTTTCTTTACCTAAACAAAGAAATGACAGTTGTAGTTGCCAGTTTGGCAGCTTCGTGCATAGAACTGTGATCCAATCCCTGCCTAGCAGGCCTTGGGGAAGCATGCTGAATGCTCTAACACAGTGCTTTTCAAACTTGGCTGCACAGTACTTTAAAAAAAGTTCTCAATTCTCAGATCTTATACTAGACCAGTTTATCAGAATGTATGGAGTAGGAAGACAGGCAAAAGTATTTTTAAAACTCCCTTGAAATTATTTCAAAGTGAAAACTTACTTGAGAATTACTGCTTTAAAGTGGTATGGATTCTGGAGTTTGCACATGTTTAGATATACATGTCAGAACTGACATGTACACAGTAAGAGTTGCCTTATTTGGGAAGCAGGATTTTGAAGAATGGGAAAAGGCAGTTGAAATGAGTATCTTGTCTCAATTTTGGAAGTAAGAGGAAAGATCTTGCAATGGGAGATGGAGAATTAGGAAACAGAGTCTTTATAATTTCCCTTTTTTGAAAGTTTATTTATTTATTGAAGTATATAGTTGAGTTACCACATTGTGTTAGTTTCAGGTGTGCAGCAAAGCAATTCATATATACTGAAAAAGAATATATATATATATATATATATATTTCAGTAACCTTAATTTTGTATTTCTTTCCTAAATATGTAATTTTATTTATAGGTACTCCAAACAGACATTTGAGCTACTTAAAACATTAAACATATGGAAATTGCTTAATACATTTTTCCTGTAGCTAATGAATAGCTGGATTACTTAAAGAGTAAGAAAATACTCCAAGATATATTGGGTTCATGTTGTTCTGATATGATGAATGGTGAATAATTATCACCATTATCTTAACAGTGTGAATGGATATAATACACACTAGCCTAGCAAAGATGCTAGGTATGGGAAGGTTACATAATCTATTTTTAATTTATGGCAAATAGATATAGTAAATCAGACAATTTTATGTTTAAGATGAATCCAGGTACTGAGAGATTTATCCATATGAGATAACATTTTTTCAGTTGAGAAAAAATTGTCCTATGCCAGAGGATGTTATATTTCATTCTCTAACAGCTATGATTTGCTGGGTCTTTGCCACATCCTGGACTGTGTGCTAATCACTTTATGTGGATTAGTGCTTTTAATCCTCACAATAATCCCTTGAAGTGTATGTTTTTATTGCCACATTACTGATTAGAAAACAAATCATAGAGAAGTCAAGTAACTTGTTCAAGTTTGCATGGATATTTTAAGATAGGGATTGACCTTAATTTTGACACATTTCAGAGGTTGAATTTTTTCTACTGTGCTATTTTGTTTCCCAAATCCAATTAATTTCCAGCTACCTACCTACCTACCTAACAGACTTTAAAAAAATAACAGCACTTATTGAAGTGTGAATGCAACCCATTATAATCGGTGATATTAATTTAGAGAGTGGGAAACAGAATTTAAAGAATGGATAGGGCAGAATAGAGAAGAAAATATCAGATTGCATTACTTGTAAGTGTTTTTTCAAGAAACATTTTATAATTTTATAGGTGGATATATATTTGAGTTACTTTGTAAATTGTCTTTGAGTTACAATCAGAAAAATGTGAATGCCTTTTGTTATACAGTAGTCTAGTGGCTTATGTGGGATAAAGTCAGGTAGCCTGATTGAAATCCCAACTCCCCTTATGTATTTAGCTGTGCATTTATGGCCAGCTACCTAATCGCTTGTGTCTCACCATTGTCATCTACAAAATAAGATAGTACTAATCTGCTTTATAGAATTTGTTCTGAAGCTTAAATAAAATTGGACATATAAAAATCTGGCTCATATGATTAGTAAATGTTAGTCTTTCAATAGTATTTTCTTCCTTACTTCATTCAATTTTTAAAATACCCTGGTATGATGAGTCTCTAGTAATTGAAAGGTAGTGCATATTAAATTTTTAAAGGTGATTTAAAAGCCTTTGGTAGTGATGGGGGAATTGAGTTGAAACTGATCTTAAAATTACCAAGTTTTCTTTGCCGTATCACATCTTTGCTAATGATTTCATGTACCTGATGACTAGAACTCATGCACAATTTATTAGTTTGATAATTATTTTTGACACAATTCTATTGCTATACATTTGTATGAGCCAGCAAATATTCTAAGTTCATGAATTGTTACCTTCTCTAGTCACATACTCACTTTGTGAAAAAGATAACTTTTCTTTCTCCTTGGTGCTGTAAATTGTTTTGATGCCAAGGTATATTTTCAGTCAAGTGTTTTAAATACAGGGTTATTTCTAGTTGTAATGGAACTTTGGCTGTGAAGGATTTAGGATGAACGTTGTCAAAACTGAAACAATTTCTGTATGGGTTGTAGCCAACAAAGGATTAGAGTGCCTGAAGCAAGCGGAAGCACACTTCTTTTAAAAACAAGAACTCTTACTCAAGTGAAATTTTAATTAAACCCTGACTTTAAAAGATCTTAACTAGATGCTTTCTAGAACAGTACCTAAAATAGCAATTGTCTTTTGTCACAGGAAATTCAAGTTGCAGGGGGAGACTATTGTGAGTAAATAAAACTGTTTGACAGATTACCTTTTTTTCTAAAGAAATCTGTATGTAGCACAATAAAAGTCAGTGATTTATGTTTGCTTCCCTGTTATAATTGCACTTTTCCCGCCTTAGTTCTCTCAGTTCTTGCATTATATACTTAGAGGCTGTGTTTTAAAACAACCTTAACATGGTTAACTTATTGTTGAATTCATCTTTTTGCATTAGGAAATCTGCTTTCTTATTTCTAGTAATACTTGTCTTTAAATCTATTTGTCTGCTATTAGTATAAGTACACCAGCTACCTTTTGAATAGTGCTTTTTGCATAATATATTTTTTTCCATTCCCCCTTAATCGTTCAGTGTTGTCATGTTTAAAGAGAATCTCTTGTAGACAATATATAGTTTTTAAAAATTAGGTCTGACAATCTTTGTTTTATATGTCTCCTATATGTTATGTCTTCTTTCTTTTTTTCTCTTCTTTAAGATTTATTAGCTAAGTTGTCCTTATTTCATTTTGTTAGCAATACATTCTTTTATTATTATTTTAGTGGTTATCCTAGAGAATAAAACATGCCTCCTTGGTTTATTAAAATCTACCTTAAGTTAGTACTTTTATTACTTCCCAAGCAGTGTGAAACCCTTACAGCAATTTAATTCAATTTACTAACTTTCAATTTTTTTGCTGTTATTAAAATGAATTCTAGTTCTACATATATATTAACTGCAGAAGACATCATTAATATTTTTTAAATCGTCATTATTTACTTAGATGTACCAATGTGATTATTCTTTCTAGTTTTTATTTCTTCCAGCACTTCATATTTCCATCTGAGATCATATTCCTTCTGCTTGAATATCTCTCTTTAGAATTTCTTTTATTGTGTGTCAACTGGTAACACATTCTCTGGTTTTTATTGTCTGAAAATCTCTTTATTTTGTTTTATGTTTGAAAGATATTTTTACTGGATGTAGAATCCTAGGTTTTTATTTACTTTCAGTTCTTTAAAAATTCATCCTGTGTTTTCTGGCATAATGCTTATTGGGGCTTTTTGGATTTTGGAGACAATATGTTACATTTAAGTGAGCTACTGTTATCTCAATTTACTAACACCTCAAGTTGCCAGTTTTGAGGGATCAAAGGAGGAGGAGGCTCTACAGTACATCCAGGATACAGTACCAGCTGCTCTTCAGCTTGGGCTTTTTAAGACTCAACAGAGCCTATGTTAAAGTGTATGTGGCAAAGGGGGATACTATATGGATCCTATGGCAAGTAACAGTAGAAGAATGGCAGTGAGACCTTCAGTTTTGAAGAAAATCTATTCCTTCTACAATAATCAATGCCTTTTTGAGAAACATCTCCTGGAAACCTGAAGTCAGTTGACTAAATTGTACCTCACCCATCACAGAGGGGAAAGGGATTTATCTGCAATGGAATGACACATACCCTGGATATGGACTTGCCTTTCTACCCATAATACTTCTCCTATAAACCCAATCTATGGACTTATAGAATGCTGTATTCTCTAATGGTAATGTACCATAGCATCTTTCTGATAAAGAAACTCATTTCACTGTCATTGGACTAAATGCTCCAATCAAAAGACATAGAGTGGCCGATTAGATAATGAAACAAAAGTCTACAATATGCTGCCTACAAGAGACCCACTTTAGGGTGAAGGACACACATAGATTGAAAGTGAGGGGATGGAAAAGATATTCATGCAAACAGAGATGACAGGAAGGTGGGGATAGCAATACTCATATCAGACAAAATAGACTTTAAAACAAAGGCCATAAAAAAAGATAAAGAAGGACACTATATAATGATAAAAGGGTCAGTACAAGAAGAGAATATTATACTCACTAACATATATGCACCCATTATAGGAGCACCTAAATACATAAAGCAAATGCTAACAGACATAAAGAGAAATTGACAGGAATACAATAATATTAGGAGACTTTGACACCCCACTGACATCAATGGACAGATCTTCCAGACAAAAAAATCAATAAGGCAACAGAGATTCTAAATGAGATGATAGAACACTTACACTTAATTGATATTTTCAAGACATTGCATCCAAAAAACCCAGAATACACATTCTTTTCAAGTGCACATGAAACATTCTTTGGGATAGACCACATACTACGATGCAAAACAAGCCTCAAAAAATTTAAGAGGTTAGCAATTATTTCAAGCATCTTTTCTGACCACAACAGCATGATACTAGAGATCAACCACAGAAAGAGAAACAATAAAAAAATGATTACATGGAGACTAGAAAACATGCTACTAAAAAACCAGTTGGTCAATGATGAATTCAAAGAGGAAATTTAAAGATGCCTTGAGACAAATGACAATGAACACACAACTATACAAAAATCAGTGGAATGCAGCAAAAGCAGTTGTAAGAAGGAAATTCATAGCAATACAGACCTTCCTCGAAAAAATAAGAAAAATCTCAAATAAACAACCTGACCTACCATCTAAAAGAATCAGAAAAAGAACAAACCTAAAGTCAGCAGAAGGGAGGAAATAATGAAAATCAGAGAGGAAATAAAATACGGATTGAAAAACAATAGAAAAAATCAATAAAACCAAGAGCTGATTTTTTGAAAGGGTAAATAAAATCGACAAAAATCTGGCTAGGTTAACCAAGAAGAAGAGAGAGAGGACCCAAATAAAATAAGAAACAAAAGAGGAGAAAAAACAACCAATACTACAGAAATATAAGGAAAAAAAAGAAAGAATACTATGAACAATTATATGCCAACAAATTGGACAACCTAGAAGAAATGGACAAGTTTAGAAAGATACAGTCTGCCAAAACTGAATCAAGAAGAAATAGGTAATCTAAATAGACCAATCACTAGAAGTGAAATAGAATTTGTAATAAAAATAACTCCATGTAAACAACAGTCCAGGAATGGGTGGCTTCCCTGGGGAATGCTGTCAAACATACAAAGAACTTACACTGATCCTTCTCAAACTCTTCCAAGAGACTGAAGAGGAGAGAATACTCCCAAAGTCATTCTATGAAGCCATCATCACCCTGATACCAAAACCAGACAAAGATACTATCAAAAATGAAAATTACAGACCAAAATATAAAATATAGATGTAAAAATTCTCAATAAGATATTAGCCAACCAAATTCAACAACACATAAAAAAGATCATACACCATAATCATGTTGGATTCATCCCAGGGTCACAAAGATGTTTTGACATATGCAAATCAATTAATGTGATACAGCACATCAACAAAAGAAAAAACAAAACCCACATGATCATCTCAATAACTGCAGAAAAAGCATTTGACAAAATTCAATATCCATTCATGATAAAAACTCATACCAAAGTGTGTATAGGGGGAATATATCTTAAGATAATAAAAACTAGGACAAACCCACAGCCAACATAATACTCAATGGTGAAAAGCTGAAAGCCTTCCAACTAAAATCTGGAATAAGATAAGGATGCCCACTCTCAGCACTTCTATTTAGCATAGTATTAGAAATCTTAGTCACAGCAATCAGACAAGAAAAAGAAATAAAATGTATCAAAATTGGAAGGGAAGAGGCAAAACTGTCATTATATGCAGATGACATGATACTGTATACAAAATACCATAAAGACTCCACACAAAAACTACTATAACTGACAAATGAATTCAGCAAGGTAGCAAAATACATGATTAACATACAGAAATCTGTTGCATTTCTTTATACTAACAATGAAATATCACAAAGAAAAATCTCTTTCAAAATCAAATCAAAAAAATGCTTAGGAATAAACCTGACCAGTGAAAGATTTATGCACTGAAAATTATAAAACATTGATAAAAAATTGAAGGTGATTTAAAGAAATAGAAAGATATCCCATGTTCTTGGATTGAAAGAATTAATATTGTTAAAATGGCCATATTATTCAAAGCAATATACAAATTTAATGCTATCAAATTACCCGTGACATTTTCATATAACTAGAACAAACAATCCTAAAATTTATATGGATCCATAAAAGACCCAGGATTGCAGAAGCAATCCTGAGGAAAAAGAGCAAAGATGGAGGTATAACCCGCCCAGACTTCAGAGAATACTTCAAAGCCACAGTAATCAAAACAGTGTGGTACTGGCACAAAAACAGACATATGGGTCAATGGAACAGAATAGAGAGCCCAGAAATAAACTCACACACCTATGGTCAATTAATCTTTGACAAAGGAGGCAAGAATATGCAATGGAGAAAAGACAGTCTCTTCAGCAAGTGGTGTTGGGAAAGCTGACTGTAAATCAATGAAGTTAGAACACTCCCTCATGACATACACAAAAATAAACTCAAAATGGCTTAAAGACTTAATTATAAGATATGACACCATAAAACTCCTAGAAGAGAACATAGGCAAAACATTCTCGGACATAAATTGTAGCAATGTTTTCATAGGTCAGTCTCCCAAGGCAGTAGAAATAAAAGCAAAAAATGAACAAATGGGACCTTGATCAAACTTATAAGCTTTTGTACAGCAAAGGAAACCATAACCCAAATGAAAAGACAACCTATGGACTGGGAGAAAATATTTGCAAATAATGTGACTGACAAGGGCTTAACTTCCAAAATATAGAGAGCTCATACAACTCAAAAGTAAAAAAAAAAAAACAAACAACCCAATTGAAAAATGGGCAGAAGACCTAAATAAATATTTCTCCAAAGAAGACATACTGATAGCTAATAGGCACATGAAAAGATGCTCAACATTGCTAATTATTGGAGAAATGCAAATCAAAACTACAATGAGGTGCCACCTAACACCGATCAGAATGGCAATCATTAAAATGTCTACAATTAACAAATGCTGGAGAGGTGTGGAGAAAAGGGAACCCTTCTACACTGTTGGTGGGAAAGTAAGTTAGTGCAGCCACTATGAAAAACAGTATAGAGATTCCTTAAAAAGCTAAAAGTAAAGAGTTGCCATATGATCCAGAAATCCCATTCCTGAGCATATATCCAGAGAAAACTGTACTTTGAAATGACACATGCACCCCAATGTTCATTGCAGCACTGTTTACAATAGCCAAGACATGGAAGCAACCTAAATGTCCATTGACAGATGAATGGATAAAGAAGATGTGATGTATATATATTTATCACACAATGGAATACTACTCAGCCATAAACAGAATGAAATAATGACATTTGCAGCAACATGGATGGACCTAGAGATTCTCATACTAAATGAAGTAAGTCAGACAGAGAAAGACAAATATCATATGATATCACTTATATGTGGAATATAGAACATGATACAAATGAACTCATTTATAAAACAGAAATAGACTCACAGACATAGAACACAAACTTATGGTTACCAAAGGGGGAAGAGGGGGGATAAATTAAGAGTTTGGGTTTAGCAGATTCAAACTACAATATATAAAATAAACAAGGTCCTACTATATAACACAGGGAATTATATTTAATATCCTATAATAAACTATAGTGAAAAAGAATATGAAAAAATATGTATAACTGAATCACTCTGCTATAAACCAGAAACTAACACAAGTTTGTAAATCAACTATACTTCAATTAGGAAAAAACAAATAAAAAAATGTTAAAAAAAAAAGAAGAAACTAATTTCACAGCGAAAGAATATGGAATGAGCTCATGCACATGAAATTCATTCTTTGGACTGCAGACTCCTTGGCATAGGAGCAAGTAGCCTAACAGGACAGTGGAGTGGTCTACTGAAGACTTTATGATGCCTATTGAGATTACATACCCTCCAAAGGTGGGGCTCTATTTTAGAGAACGTATATATGCTTAAATAAGCGATCAACACATATGTCTTTCTTTCTCATGAGCAGAATTCATGAGAACAGGGATCAAGGTAGAATGAGTAGTGGCTCCTCTAATCATTATACTGAATAGCCTACACCTTGAGTTTCTGCTTCCTGTCTCAGCTACTCTGAGCCATGGTGGTTTGGAGGTCTTGATTCTCAAGGGAGCAATGTGTCTATCAGGAAATTTTGGTCTCCTTATGCCACTGAACAAAGGCAAATAAAGGGGTTCCCCTACTGACCAGAGTGATTTATCATGATTACTAGGGGGGATATTGGGTTGCTGTTAAAAATAAGAACAGAGAGTCCTAGGGAAACCAAAGGATTCCCTTGGGCACTGCTTAATCTATCCACACCCGACAGTTAAATTTAAGGAGAAATTATATCACCAAGAATATGTAGGACTGCTGAGGATTTAGATGCAGAAAATAAACTTGGTCAGCTATTAAATGTAGTTAACAGTTTCCCCAACACTAACAGAAACAGCCTCAGGAAAATCATCTCAAAGATGCTAGGAAAAGCCTTCCAGCACCCTGGCATACTGGACAGGTCTTTGATTAAAAGCACTCTTCCTCTAAACTCAGAGAGACCAGTCCCAGCCAAGAAGTTCTGCTTTTTCGTAGGTTTGGGTTTCATACTGCAGGACCCTTCCTGCAAGATTCTAAGTTTTAATGATTCCAAACTTAACCTTTCTTCCCTTGGCCCTGGGAGTGTTGGCTTCTTTCTGCAGTCACTATCTGCTTGGTACCTTGGTCTTCTCATTTTGCCTCTACAGTTACTCAGTTAACGATTCATAATGTCCAGTTAATGATACTTGACATTGAGTTCTCTGCATGAAAAATAACTGGTGTTGTTCGTCTCTCCTGACAGGACTGTGACTGATGAGTGACTAAATGGCTGTAACACCCACTCTGCTGTACTAGCAGCAGTGGTCTTGGGTTGCGGATGATGTTCAAACTCACAGGACAGAATAGTCCCCACCAAGTCTCAAGTTTCCTTAGCATTCACTTAGAAAGTATAAAAAATAGCATACTTGGCAATAACCTGGTGGGGATTTGGTGACTTTTCAGCACAGCTTCCTATGTCCCAGTCATTCTGAACCTGGGATGTGCGTGGTCACGGGAAAGAAGTCTGAATGTGAACGGAAAAGTTCAGAGAAGTCTTAAGACGACACTTTGTTCAGGGGCATTTGATGTAGCTAAAAGGCTGTGGCTGGGTGTTCTGGAGGCTCAGGCTAGAGAGATATTTTTGTGGGTATAGTAGGGCCAGCCTAAACTATGGCAACATCTCACTTGTAAATATGATCTCTCTTGTTACTCCCTCATAGCCAGAAGGCTGAGAATCAAATCTAAAAATCATATTTGGAAACTCTTGTTCCTTTAGCTTCTTATGTTACACATGTTCCTTTGAAACTAATTCCATTTAGTTCCACACACTGACTTTTTGCTCTTTGCAGTCATTTCTTTTGTCAGTTACATCATAACATGGCTAAAGTTATCCTGGGTGATTTAAATATTGAACATGAAGTGTCCTCTCACCTCTGACCTCATCTCCAGTGACCTTTTTCTTCTTCACTTCAGCTATTCATTGCCAAGGTCAACCTTCGGGTTGCTATTACCCTAATCTATTCCACTGCTAAATCATTCATTCAGATATCTCAGTTGGCAGAGGAGGGCCACAACACCCTCTTCCAAGCTTTCAATCTGTTCCCACTTGCATCTCACTTGAAACACCAGTCCAATGACCTTTTGACTTTCTCGCAATCTATCAACTCTCTGTTTGTCATCCCCCTCTTTATTCAGTATAGAGTTAAAGGCAGAATATTAAAGTAACATTCTTTTTGATATGCTAAATCAGTATTTAAAAAATTAAATTTTGCACAGCAGTAAGAAATACATTGAACAATACAGCCCAGCATGCATACAGTTGCGAAGTGCAGTGCCCTCTGTCCCATTCCATTCCATTTCATCTCATTACATCTTATCCTAGACTATTTCATGCAATTATGTTTCATCAAAAATCCTACCTATACTGGATGGAGAATATATTCCCTGGTATGAGATAAAAGGTGAGACCCCTTCATAATCTGCTGTAGTGTGCAGAAAGTAATAATATCATTATTATATATTATGATTATCTACAAAACACCTAAGAGGATTCAGGAAATAATATTTATATGTATGTATTTAAGAATCTATGTATTTAGATACCTACCTATCTAGGAACTTACAACCTACTTAGATAAGATTATAAAAAACTACAAAATATAAGAAAAACATATTTAAAGTATAAATGACGTGACACTCGTATAAACTTTGCCAAGGAGGTGGGAAAGGAAACACTAGCTTTTTCCAACCACTTCCCTAGGGTTACAGGCTCAGTGGGTACATGAATGGTTTATCTTCCAAGTTATTGCAAATATTAGTTTTACCTAACTTTTCACTGCATTATATCCTCTCATTCTTTGATTCTATTCTATGTCCTCACCACCCATCTTTTGATTGGTAAACCATTGCTTAGTGCCCCCTCACTCTCCTTTGTCAGTATAGTACCTGATTCAAAATAGGATACCAATCTCTTTGTTAGAATAGGCAAGGCTGCAGGAATATACCGAAACCATAATAGCTCAGAACAACAGAACTTAATTTCTTGCTTACACAACGCTTTATTGACATCATATGTTGTCCTGGTTAAAACTGGGGAGGCTTGTTTCCAGGCAGCCATGTAGAGAACAAGGATGATGGCAGCTCTGTTATCTTCAACATGTGATTTTAAAGGTTTCCCTGGGGATCATCGTTCCAACAGTAAGAAGGGGAAATAATGAAGGAACACACAGGAAGGATTTATGGCTGTGTTTAGAAGTGACTTTATCCATTTCTGTTCTTATTCATTGGCTGAGATTCAGGCACGTGGCAGTATCTAAATGCAAGGAAGGTTGGGAAAAGTAGTCTAGCTGTGCATTCAGAAGAGGGAAACGGATTTTTCTCTGACTCCTTAGGGCTCCTGCTATAATCTGAATTCTTTTGACAATTAAATTTCTCTCCTCAATTTACAAGTTGTCCTAGAGATTTGGTATTCCTTTGTAATGACACCTGAGAATAAACATTTTTATAAAGGACTCCTTCATCTCTACTCAAGCAGGATTTTCTAGATATTTGTGCATTTCTTAAGGCCCCTATTCAATCATATAATTCTTCAATAGCACCTTGGGATCATTGGGCATCTGGGAGCTATTTTGAAGCTTCATCCATCTTGGGATTGCTACATCCATATTGTTTGTAGTTGACAGTGGTGGATGACATCACAGTAGAGCATAACCCATGTGGAGGGGCACCCTCAGAAGCCAGCCATTATGAAGTGAACATTGCACCACAGTACTGTCAGTAAATGAAATCAGAGGTACCTGCCACTCCACTCACTTACTCACTTATTCGCACCATATCTTCTTTTTTTTTTTTTTTATGTTTTACCTAATTTTTATTAATATTCTTTAATATTTACCACAGTCGTACTGTGAGCCAAACTGTCAGTGGAAGCATTGAACTACAGAGAAGATTCAGGAATTTCTCTAGAGAGGATACCTTCATTCTCATTTTACAAACAGAAGCTGTGGATAACAGAAGTGCTTCAAAGAGCTGGCAGTTCAAAGAGAATTAAGGTGAAAAATAAAATCCCTAAAACCCCACCAAGAATCTACTGCTTCTGGACTGGCCCAGACTTTTCAGTATGTTTCCAGAAATTGCTGTTTTGCAGTCTGCACAGACGGTGGAGTGCTTGGACTAGCAAGGGAGGGGAGGAAGCTTGGCAGGATACCAGCTCAGAGCGCGAATTCTTCTTTTCTTTTTCCCGAAGAGCAGAGCCTGGTGAAAAATCAAAACACAAACAGACCCTTTCCCTCTTCCCCATCTGCTTTCATCCCACTTCTTCGGGGTTGGTAGCCCCGGCTAAACCAGTGGAGCCCAGCAGGCTGCAGGCTGCTGAATTTGTTGCTGGATTTTCTACAGTTCGGGGCTGCTTGGCTGTGGTACCCAGGGATGCTGAGTCTCACCTGCCGACAGATACGGGACCACAGCCAGAGCCTGTGCATGAACACTCAGGACAGCAGCACCTGCGCTTTTGAGTTTGATGGCAGTAATATGCTGCAGTAAGTGGTTATAATTGAACCAGAGTGGACTTCTGTTCCCCCTTCTTCCAGAACTCTGAATTTAAACTCTTAGGAAATCTAGCAGGTCTGGGGAGAGGTGTGCTCAGAGAAAGAGGACTGGGGACTGGATCTGTTGACAGAACTGGAATGAATTATTATGTTGGGAGACAAATAAAGGTGATCACCTGTGGCAAGTCTTAGAGCACCTGTGTGAAAGAAGCTTGATAACCTCCTTAACTAAGTATCCCAGATGATTTTGCCTGACAGAGACGGTGCTGTCTCTCTTCCCACTTACTGGAGTTGCTAAACCCCAACTTTTCCCTCTATGGAGATAGTTTTTATAATACTAATTTTTAATGTTTTCTTTAAATTAACATCTTACAGCTACTTCTTAGAATCCATTTCTAGAAATTAGTTGTTCCTGATGCCTTTCAATGTTCCTCTAGTCTGTATAAACACGATGTGTAACTATACGTTGGTGACACAGGGTGGGAACTACTATTACTTGAAAACTTACTATCAGCTAGCACTGGGGTCGACTCAGTATATGTGATCTCTGATCATCTTCCCAAGAACCTGCAAGGCAGCCATTGGTGTGTCCATTTTAGAGATGCAAATGCCACAGTTCTTAGAGCTTAAATGATGATCTGCCCAAAGGCCGTAAGACTCACTTGGGTCGGACTCTGTACTCCACGGTTGCACCATATCTTCTTGATCTCATTTCAAGCACATCATTTCCCTTGATTGTTTAGATGTTTGATAATAATACGAAGTGAAAGTGTGCTTAGCCAAGTCTGAGTTGTTTCTATGTCCATTTGGTAAGCTTGCACGAGCCTTTGTGGTATGGCTTAGCCCACATACAACTCCCATTCCTCAAGTAGCTCCTCTTCCCATCTAGCTTTCTGTCTTTCCCTCCTGGCAAAACTGGGATCCTGGTTAAACTCAGTCCCCCCACTTGTGCTGCTCTTGCATATATCCTACCTGCTCGGAATCTCTACCTAGAAGTTGGAGTAGGCAAGTTTCTAAGGATCTGCCCCTCCCCATTTCCAGCCCCTGGTTATTCAATCAGACTTGAATCTCGGTGGTATTGTAAAGGAACATTCCAAATATATCATTATGCTATAGGTCTTTCAAAAGAGGAATTCTCCTGGATCATTTTGGTAGGTCCACTCTAATCACTTGAGCTCCTCAAAGTAGATAAATTTCTCTGGCTGGAGTCAGAGGCTGTAGCAGAAGAGTCAGGCAAAAGAGATGTGTAGGAGAGATGACTGAGCCTTGAAACAGCTTCTCCCCACAGCCTCCAAAAATGCAGGAATGCAGCCTTAGTGATACCTCGATTTCAGTCTTGTGTGACTCTAAGCAGAGGAACTATGTGAGCCACCCATTGTGTGGACTTCTGACATGTAGAGCTCAGATAATGCACTTGCCCTATTTCAGGATGCTGAGTTTGTGGTGATATGTTATGGCACTGATAAAAAATAATACAGAAGTTAAACAGAGACCTCAAACTTACTATTTCCAGTGCAGAACTTAGTATATTCCAAATCCTTAAACCCTGGTTCCTCTGTAGTCTTTCTTGTCACTAAATGACATCATTATTCACACACTTACTTAGGCCCCAAATATCACAGTTATTTCTAGATAGTTTTTTCTTTACAATCCACATCCAACTTTTTTCAAATACTCTTGGGTATTTTTCAGGCATTTCTGTATCTGACCCCTTCTCCATTAATCCCACCCTGGTCTAAGCCACCACCTCTCTCAGCAGAAGTTTTGAAATAACCTCTACCTTTTTTTGCCCAAACAGTATCATACTCATAGAGCAGCCACAGAAATGAAGTTTTGAAAATGCCCATCAGGTAACTTTATTCCCCTATTTAAAGCTCCAGTGAGCTTCCATACATTTAGAATGCAGTTCAGATCCTAGGTCCTTTACGATGTGGTCTGTCTGCCTTCTCGATATTCTCTCCTTTCTTACTAAGGCTGAGCCACATTGACATCCTCCCGTTCTGCGGCACACAGAATTCATTGCTGGTTCAGGCCTTTCCATGTCGGATTCCTTCTGCGTTGAGTGTTCTTTTACTATCAGTACCTTATTTCTTAACATTCTTCAAGTCTTTGCTTAAATATTACTTCATCAGAGACTCTCCTAAATAGAAAGCCAGTCACCACTGCTTTTAATCTCCTTACCTCTTATTCCTTTTCAAAGTGCTTCTTCCTTCTTAAATTAGATTTACATGTGCCTGCTTTTTCCTTGTCATATTAGAATGTAAGCTCCATGAAGGTTGTGACTTTGCCTTCATTACTACTGAGTGTTCAGTTGCTAGAACTGTATTTCATGGAAGATTCTCAACAAATATTTGTGGAATAAAGATAGCGTTAAACACAAGGAAACAAATTTAGGCTTACTGTAGGTGTCTTTGAGAAGTTTTGATTCATAAGTGGTGGCAATGTGGATAGTTAAATATCCTGAAAGAAAATGAAGTTTTATACTTCAACGGTGAAAAAAATCCATGAAAGATATAGCTCTCATGATATAATGAGGCTGTTTCCAAAATGGTCATAATACTTTTGATTAAAAGCTTACCTAATTGCAGGAGGCAATTGAAACTTGGAAATCTCAGCCAACCACCTTTATGGTTGACGTCTGAAATCACCATCATTTATCAAGTCTACTTCAGTTGGGAAATGATTTTTCATATGAAATTCCAACATTTGTGCCTTGTATGTACCTCATTTAGATATTTAGATTTGCTTGGAAGGAGTCTCTACTGTGGAATTGAACAGATCATGTGAAAGCTCTAAGAGCTAAGATTGTTTTAGTATCCATTAACATGTTATTTTGTGTTTTTCAACTGTATGGTGGATTTTGATACCCAAGAAGGCATCCTGTTGCCTACTTTTCCACCTTCATCACCATAAGCTGCAAGTCCAGGTTATCTCAGTGTATTTTTCCCTAATTCCCTCCTTGGCTTCACGGTACAAGTCGAGGGGGTAGCACTAATCTTCACGAGGACACTGGAGGTTTCATATCATTGCTCAACTCTTTATTTTCACTTTTTTGCCTTAATGTTCGTGTGTTTTACAATTTCTAAGATTATTTCTCCCCAAAGCTCAGAGCTTTTGGAATATCTCTTCCTCATCCAAAAACAGAAATAAATTTATCTAAAAGTTTCTGAAAAAAATTTTGGGTATTAGAAGATGTAGTTGTGGGGTCGGTGGAGTCCGTTTTGGGGGTTGAGCCTGCAACGGCGCCCCTTTCGGGGGTAAGAGGCTCTGTTGAGTCTGCAACAGCATCCGGTTCGGGGGTAAGGGGGACTGTTGGGTCTGCAACGGTGTCCGATTCGGGGGTTAGGGGTTCTGTTTTGTCTGCAATGGTGTCCGGTTCGGGGGTAAGGGGTTCTGTTTGGTCTGCAATGGTGTCCGGTTCGGGGGTAAGGGGTTCTGTTGGGTCTGCAGCGGTGTCTGGTTCGGGGGTAAGGGGTTCTATTGGGTCTGCAGCGGTGTCCGGTTCGGGGGTAAGGGGTTCTGTTGGATCTGCAGCGGTGTCCGGTTCGGGGGTAAGGGGTTCTGTTGGGTCTGCAGCAGTGTCTGGTTCGGGGGTAAGGGGTTCTGTTGGGTCTGCATTGGCATCCGTTTCAGGGGTAAGGGGGACTGTTGTGTCTGCAATGGTGTCCGTTTTGGTGATGGTGGTGGGTTCAGTTGTGTTTGTAGGGTAGTCCTTTGTTGTAGCTGTTTGTATTGGGGGTAGAGGTGGACGGAAGGGAGGATAATATGGAGGGTATGCAGGAAACTGTGGAGGTCTAGGTAGATAAGGTCTTGGTTGGAAAGGTAGATTTGGATAACCTGGGCGCAAAGTACGAAAAGGAGGGGATAGTGGAATTCTCCCTGGCCCATAGGGTCGAAGAGGGGGTCGAACAAGTCCTGGGACAGAAGGAAAGTGTGGAAGAGAAGAAGGCAGCAGTGGTCTAGGTTGATATGTTCGCCTGGGGCTTCTGTGACTCTCACCAGACTGTGGGAAAAAAAAGTAAACAGTTTTAAATTAGATATTTCAGTGTCAAGTATAAAAGTGTCTATTTTCAGTGGTAGGCAGAATTCTTAGGTGGTTTCCAAGATCCCTGCTTCCTGCTGGCCCAAGCTGGCCTGACTTATTGGGTGAGCCCTTTTAAAACAGGTTCTATACGTCAGAGACAGAAGAAGTCAGAGAGACCTGAACGCCTTCTGTTGACTTTGAAGCACAGTGCCATGTGCGGAGAGGATGACTTGGGAGTAAATGGTAGATGGGCAGTAAGAGCTGGGAGTGGTCCCTGCTTCAGAACCAGCAAGAAAGTGAGGACCTCAGTCCTACTAATGAGGGACGGAATTCTGCCAACAACCATGCAAGCTTGAAAGTAACCCTGGGCTCCAGAATGGAACACAGTCCTGGCAACATCTTTGGAAACTTCTGAAACCCTGAGCATGAATCCAGCTGAGCCAAGGCCAGAGTCTGACCGAAGAAACTGCAGGAGAGTAAACGCAATTTTAAGCTACTAATTTGTTGTAATTTGTTACACAGCAATAGAAAACTACTACATTTCTCTAAAATCTCTGTCATAGAAAAGGTGGAGCTTCTCTTTTACTCTCTGCATGCCTAATTTCTCAATGAAAGCTGAGATAACATGGAATAGAAAAGAAGAAAGATTGTGGGTCAAATCATATTGTTTGCTTATAGTAGGACGTGTCCTTGCAGTCATTCCAAATGGGGAAAATGTCCTGTTATCTCTCACTCAAGAGTTCAGGATTTTGCCAGGCTTTGAACACTAATAAAGTGTGACACATATTATTAAGTGGCTACCTTGTGTTCTGCATTAATGAAGGAGCTGTAGGGACACACTCCTGCCTTTTGTGAGTCTACAGATCATGTAGCTACTATACATGGTGGTACAGAAATGGCCTGAAGGGAGGCAGAAAGCTAGTCTCTTGGAGTTTCCTGTCTAGGTTTGAATTCTGCATCTGTTACTTAGAGATTGTGTGGGTATGGAATCCTTTTGGGGACTCTCTTTCCTCATCTGGAAAATGATGTTCCTAAAAGTACCCTCCTCCTAGGACCATTGTGAGATTTGTTGTGAAATATTGCCTGTCATGTGCTTGGGTAGTGCTTGGCTCAGGTATAGTGCTCAAGAGATGTTACCTGCTACTCATTTGTTATTTTAACACCTGGTATGGAGGTTGTAATCTTTGGAAATGCAACTTTAAAAAAATAGCTGAAAAATAGTGTGGGAAACAAATACATTAGAGATTTAGATTGATTAGGTTTCATTAGAGGAAAGATTAATGATTGTCTCACTGAGAAGGCACCTTTTATAAAGAGGTTTAAATAATATAAAACGGGAAAATATGGGAATGCTCTAGGGTAAGAAAGCACAAGTCCTCCTTTACTGAGGGTTCTGATAGTACACACGAGTGCATTCCCTCTTGCTCGCCTCAGGCCCTTCACCTATTGGTTTGTCTGGCATTTGCTTTTCCTAACTTTAGAATTACCTTAAAATGTCTGTTTCCTTGATTCCTTAGCACAAGGTCTTGCACAGTGGTGGCAGATGATAGAAGCACTGTGCCATCATGAATTATGGTCCTTCAGTGCTGCCCTGCAGTCCTTTCAAATATTTGAAGTTTGTTCTTCACATTCCCTAGTGGTCTGTGACTTTCCAAGTGAATGCCAATTTTATTAAAATTCTCTACCTCCTCCTGAATCCCCATCCTCCCCACCAAGATGATTTTCCTCCTACTTCTCCAAAGTGACACAAGCAATTAGAAATGAACTTCATTTTACTGGCTACACAACCGTATAGCCATTGATACCTAGATATTTCCTTTTCCTTTACAAATAACATCTCAGGACTCTGTCAATTTTCCTTTTTCCTTCCTGCACTTCATATGTGCCTTTCAACTGGCTTGTTTTCCTCAGTAAACAACTATCCCTTATGTTCAATTTACTTCTTTAAAAAATGTCCACTTTCAACCATGCTTTCCCTTGTTGGTATCACTCTCTGCACCTCTTTCCTTTATAGCAGAGCTCTCTGAAAGGGTAGTGTAGGTTTGCTAACCTCACTTCTTAATTTCTATTCACTCTTCAACCTGGCTTCTTCCTCCAACATGTTAGTAGTATTGGTAGTACCAATGAAGCAGTAAAATGCCAAGGCTCTTCCCTAAACCAGTACTCTTGTTGTTTGCCCTCTCTAGCTAGTGATAGTTGATTGGATTTTGGAGGACATTTGATCCAAGGGCTGACAAGCCAAAAGGCTAGTCAGGGTGTTTGAAAAGCTCAGGACTTGATTTTTAATTGTCAAGAAAACAAATCCTTAGTATGGGGAAACTATTTCACATCATTTTCATTGTTGACACAAAGAATTAGGTAAAAGTACCCTTGTCTCCTATGGATATCCTGATATCGATCTAAAAGTTTTGTCTAGTGAAAAATCTTCATAGTAAATGTCTGTTCTTTTCCTAATCTCTGAACCCAATCAAAGTGATTAACTATTTTTCCACAACTGGGCAAAAGTAGTGAACTTGATAAAAATGATGCAAATACTATGTCAGTAGGAAAAACTACCCTCTCACTGGGCTATAATTGGAACTGATCTCCTGCATTATTTGGTTTAGCACAAATCCAACGAATGGATACTTTGGACCTATATTTATTTATGTTTTAATAGGATTAATAGTAAACCATTTGTCTTTCTTTGAGGATTAAATGAGATGATGTCTGTAAATTATTTTGTGTTATGTAAAATTATGTGTAACAGAATGAACACTCAAAAGATTTCATGCTGAATATTACTACTTACCTTGCCCATGTGTAAAGGATATTCTACCCATTGCATTTCTAGCATTCAGTAGTTATTAATGATCATTAGTCTCTATGATTAAGTTGAGGAAAGGCTTATTTCTATTTAAACTGCTTATGCTAAATTGCTTATATTATTGGAACTCTCAAATTTATTTTGCAAAAAAAAATCATTATTTAGGTAAAGTCTGATCCACTAAATTAAGAAACTTTTTCTCATATTCTGAGGACATAAAAGTATTGAAAATCAGCTGTAAGATTAGGTCAGTAAGACATGACATGAACTTTTAAATATGTCTATAGGTTTAATTGGCTTATCAAAAATCATGTCATATCTATAAAACACTTAATAATATAATACACTTAGTAATATAATGCACTAATATGCACGTAGGCCAAGGTTGGACTCCCTGAGTGACCTACTGAGTGGCCTAGTTTTATTCGGGTTTCTGAGAGTAGATGGAAGAAGCATTATTTGATGTTTCAGAATGAAATAATTTTATGTTGTCTGTTTTGTGAAATCTTTAATCTTCTGAAAAAAAGAAAGTTTTCTTTTTCCAACTGGTATAAAAGATTTTACAGATCTTTGGTAGAAATTACTCTGGAATTAATCTGCTTTTCCCAATATTGGAATTCATCTATCCCTACTTTGAGACTGATTATCATTTCACTACTTAAAAAACCCAAAAACTTGTGGGTTTTTTATTGTTTGCAATTTAAAATATCTAGTAGCTTCTGTGGTCCTTTCCACAAGATATGTTAGTATAAATGTTCATAGTTTCTCGAAAGTTAGCATGCATAGATTCTCCTGAGTCCTTGGCAAAATGCATATTCCCCTGGTCCTTCTCTCAGACACTCTTATTCATTCTGGGATGAATAAGTGAGTCTATTTACTCTGATGTAGATGATCCATGAGCACTATGTTGACCATAACTGTTCTATTTTAACTATCTCATTTTATAGATGAGGAAACAGAGTCCCAGTAAAATTAAATATCAAGGATATTCAAATAGTGTCCTTAAGTATATTGGATCAAAAACTGGCAATCAGTTTGTTTTTCCTAGTTGTGAAATTGCTAAAGTATAGGGACCCACATTTGTACATGCTTGCATAAGGCAGTCTGATGTCATAGATCTAAACTTTCCAAAATAGCAGCCATGAGCAATGTGTTGCTATTGAAATTAAATTAACTTTTAAATTTAAAGGTAAGTTAAGACACTAGAACAGTGCTTCGACAATGATTGCTAGCTACTAATATATATGGAAGGGTGATATCATTAATGCAAAAAGAAATCTGATGTAATTGTTGTGAGAAAAATATGAAGATGTGAGTAATGAGACTTACCGAGAAAGGTGTTACGAGAGCCAAAAGGCCCAAGATCAAGCACAGTGGTTTCATCCTTATGGTTATTCCTGAAAGTAAGCACAATGGCTGATTAGCATTCCTTTTTAATACTACTGCTTAGAAAGTGTCCCAAGGCTTGTATATGATTACTGCTGTAATACTACTGCAGCGTTTTAAGAATTTTGCCTTATATTATTTTGGACTCAGTATTAATATCAGTAGGCTTGTAACATTTAACGATAGAACAATGAAATTAGTTTTCATTTTTGACTTGTAAATGGCAAAAAATTGTTCAGAAAGCATTTATGCCATAGAATTTTTTATGAGTAAGGTTTTTGCTTTCAGAAGTTACTACTTTGAAATGGACACTTATTTGGATTTGAGTATCTTGGTATTTTTAAATAGTGGTTACAGGACTTTGTAGATTTCTGAACACTCGTATTTGAGATATTAATTTTTTTAACTAGATCATATATTTTAATTTCTTGGTATATCTCAAAAATAAGAAATGCAAAAGTATCACCCTGCTAGATACAGCTTAAAGAAAAATTATCACATAGTATAAATCCTAGTTTTAACAGCATTCTACTAAGTTGTTTCAATGCATGATGAGCAATCACAAACAACTTCAAAAAATCCACACATGGTTTATCAAAGACCTGGGCAGAGAAGAGAGTTGTCCAGGTATTTTACTCTCAATTCGCTCAAAATTGACGATATATTTGAAGTACATGATAGCTTGAGTTGTGGGAAAGCAACTCCATGCACCCTTGTGCAGTCTAATTTTTGGACAGTCATCTCTGCCCATCAACTGAGTGTGTTGGCTGAACAATCTGAATCTTGAAATGATCCTAGGGAAAAACATTTCACTGAATATTCAATTATATGTACATATGGTTATATTTTTAAGCACCATTTTTCCTATGACACATTCTTAAAAGCTCTGAAAAACAAAGCCGAACAGATAATAAAAATATACTGTGGAATTATTCTGTCAGAGTACATCTGATAGTATTCTGGTCATTATGAAGCTCAAAAATCATTAAGGTACATCAGGGGGAAAAGTTGATTGATTGTGTAATTGATGGATTAATTGTCTCAGGGGCCCAAAATAAATGCTTTATTCTGACATATAGAATCTCTCAAAATTTAATGCATTTTATGGCTAACCAAATTTTATGGAAGACACATTATTTTGTTGAAAATAAATGTACTAGAAAAAGCCCATAAAAATGATGCCTTTGAAAGTCTGACAAAATTTTAGATTTCAAAGTAAAAATTCTTTTTATGTTTTCATGTACTTACCCTTATATGAGGAGCCTTCTCAAGGCTGATTATTCTGCTGGTCAAAATGAGTCCTGCCAGGTACTTTTTGAAAGATGACAGATGAAGTAGGGAAAGAACAAGAAATCTCAGCTTTTATATAAATGCAAGGGATATCCAGTGATAATAAGGAAAAGCCTAACTGGAAGACTGGGTTGATATTTCTAAACAAAGGTAAGAAAGTTGTCCTTGCCAATTTGGCAATATTTTTCTGCATGTATTTTCTTTTCATTTCTGAGGAGCTTTGTCCAGTTCAATATTTGGTATTTCCTGAGGAAACATATTATACAATGAATCACAATGTTCTTTTGTCTCAATTAAATAGTTTGGAGCTTGGAGGGCACCATTGCCTCTTTATTTTAAAGAAAAAATGCAAAGTGCTCTATTTCAAGTAATTTTAATTAAAATATTATATTTACTATTTTATCTAAAATTTAAATACGTATTAAATATAAATATTTAAGTATGTAAAATAAATCAAGTTATTTTGAAACTAAACTCTAACCTAATCTGGAGAGAATTTGGGGGAATGATGTAGAATTAAACTGGAAGTCATTGCTAAATAGATGTTGTTAAATACCACACATGTTACCATGGCCATTTAGGTCCAGAGCATCTCAAATACATTGCTTGACTGTTGGAATACTAGGCTATATCTTGTGTGTTTTTTATTTCTATTGTTTTTTTCAGTTGAGATAATGAAATTGTATTACTGTTTTACACTTGGGCGTTTCTTCATGTCAGATCCTATATATTTTTTCTCTCATTTATGTAACACTGGTTTAGTTGAGTTGATTTTTTGAAAGATGAGAAAAATGAATGCTTGGAATAGGATTGTGATCTAAGTTTTGGAAACGGGAAGAGAGAGAAATCTAGTGGTGGAAGAGGGAGAATAGTCAGAAGATTCGTGCAGTAGCTGAATCTGAACTATATTTTAATTCTCTGTGTTTGTAATTGTTTCAAGATATTTACATTATTTAAAAAATCCTTAAATGGACATTTTAAAGGAAGCTTCCTTTGATCACTGAAGAAGTAAAATAGTGGTCTGAGAGAGTGTTCTAAAAGGTAACGTGCTGCTTGCCATTATTAAGTTGGGAAATCACAAGGCAGGATAGGGTGACATGAACTCTCATATCATCTCTGTTTTACACGTAGGCACTAATGAACCCAGGTCTGCTCATTTCAAGGCCTGGATACTGAGTTACCCAGGAGTCCATGTTGCTTCCACAACCTACATAACCTTCCTTGATATGCTAACATTAGGTGACATAGTGTGCTGCAGAGATTAATCAAGTGAATTTATAGTCACGTGCTTTACTTCAATGCCCAATAGCAACATTTATTTCTTGCCTTATATTAGACTAGCTATTTCACCTCTTTTGCCTCAACGTTTTCAGTTGAAAAATGTGGTTATTGATAATTTTGATGCCATGGAGTTTAGTTATTCCTTTGTTTATTCATTCACTCATTCACCATTTCGTGAATCCCTACTGGGTGTCAGACACAGGGCTAGTTGTTAAAGTCACAGAGTATTGAAATGTTTGTTCTTAAAAATATTTTGGAACTTGTAGGTGGTGTAAGAACAAAGCAGCCCCATTTTGAGAGTTGATCTTAGTTTTTAATGACTGTACTTCATTTCATTTGCTTTGTCTTAATTACCTTAAAAATTCTAATGACAAAACGGAGTGTAATAAACTGTGTTACTGTTTTGCTAATCTTGGGCTCTAGTCAGTTAGTGAACAATATCATGCCCAAGCAGTGAAAATGGTTCTGTTTCTAAGGTAACATGGAAAGTTCAATAAACCACTTTCTTCTCTGACAACAAATTAGCTTATCGAAAGATGAGTATGTTTTCTTGTTTAGATGCCAGTATATTTATCAGCCAAGTGTTTCAAATCCAAGTGTGATCTACATTGTAATGGGTCATTTGGCTCTGAAGGACTTAGAATGAACACTGGCAAAATTGAGACAATTTCTGAGGGTGTTGTGACCAACAAAGGATTAGAGAAAGACAAGCCAATGGAAGCATATGTCTGTTAAGAAATAGAAACTGTCACTCAAGTTAAAATTTAATTAATTCATGCTTTGAAAAGTTCCTGAATGAATGAATAGTCTCTAGAACAGTATTTAAATGAGCTAATGTCTCTGGTCACAGGAAAGTCAAGGTGACAGTAGAGTCACACTGTTGTTAGTGCAGAGACTTATTGAGACAGATGGAAAGTATTTTCCTGCTGTAATTAGGTTTAGCAGAATTAAATGTAGTCACGCAGCAGTATATTTGAAGTCTGCTCTCCTCCTGCGCATCAGTAACAACTGTTTCTTTGGAGCTACGTGAAGAGTATGAATGAGTATGGATCAAAGAGACCAGTTTCCCATCCAGGATCTCCCTTGGGCAACATTCCTGGCTTCATCTTAATATCCAAAATATATATATTTTTTCACAATTTTAGTTTATTAAAAAAAACTGTTTGTGTACAAGTTTTATCTGTAAACTAGACCCAATACTTACAAAAACAAAATATGAATGTAACATTTGTTAGTTTATAAATCATATTATATTTATTTTAAAATTAAATATGCAAAATAACTCTAGGGCATTGTCAGGTGTAAATTAATATCCTAGTTTTTTAAATGAAGGAGCTGAGTGGTAGTAAGTACTAAGACCATTTCAAGTTAGTACTGAGACTTTATCAGGCTTGTTCAATAATGTTTTTTCCTAAAAAAAATCATTCATAGACTGTTGGTAAGAATGTTGCTTAAAAAATAACGAAGGACTCTAAAAAATCAAGTATATTAAAAAATAGAGTTATATATCATTGCCTGAAAGCTAGCACAAATTCTTAAACAACTTTCAATTTGGGGGGAAAATGGTGTATTGTTCTCTGAAATGGAGTTCAAAAGATCTTAGTTCCAGTATTCAGTTTGCCAATTGTGCATAATATGATCTTGGGAGAAAACTCATTAACCTCTCAAGGCTTTATTTTCTTTCTTTGATAAAGTAAAATTGAATAGATCTCTAATATCCTCATTACAGACAGATCTAGGTTTTGCGGGACCTAAATTTACACAAGTTTGGGAGTTGACTCTAAGACAAAGAATGCAAAATTATAATTACAAAAAACCTGCTGCCACTCCAAGATGATCTTATAGGAGACTGTGAGTACACAACAGTCTGAGCCACAGAAACAACGTCATTAAATCATCTCAGACATGCGAGGACCAGCCTTCCAGCATCCCACTGTGTTGGACCAGGTCTTGGACTAAAAGGACTCTTTTTTTCCAGAGAAACCAGCATCAGCCAAGAAGTTCTGCTTCTTCATAGGTTTCATGAAAAATGCTTTTTCATTTCATGCTGCAGGACTCCTCCTGCAAGATTCTAAGTTTTAATAATTCCAAACTTAACCTTTCTTCCCTTGGCCCTGGGAGTGTTGGCTTCTTTCTGCAGTCACTATCTGCTTGGTACCTTGGTCTTCTCATTTTGCCTCTACAGTTACTCAGTTAACGATTCATAATGTCCAGTTAATGATACTTGACATTGAGTTCTCTGCATGAAAAATAACTGGTGTTGTTCGTCTCTCCTGACAGGACTGTGACTGATGAGTGACTAAATGGCTGTAACACCCACTCTGCTGTACTAGCAGCAGTGGTCTTGGGTTGCGGATGATGTTCAAACTCACAGGACAGAATAGTCCCCACCAAGTCTCAAGTTTCCTTAGCATTCACTTAGAAAGTATAAAAAATAGCATACTTGGCAATAACCTGGTGGGGATTTGGTGACTTTTCAGCACAGCTTCCTATGTCCCAGTCATTCTGAACCTGGGATGTGCGTGGTCATGGGAAAGAAGTCTGAATGTGAACGGAAAAGTTCAGAGAAGTCTTAAGACGACACTTTGTTCAGGGGCATTTGATGTAGCTAAAAGGCTGTGGCTGGGTGTTCTGGAGGCTCAGGCTAGAGAGATATTTTTGTGGGTATAGTAGGGCCAGCCTAAACTATGGCAACATCTCACTTGTAAATATGATCTCTCTTGTTACTCCCTCATAGCCAGAAGGCTGAGAATCAAATCTAAAAATCATATTTGGAAACTCTTGTTCCTTTAGCTTCTTATGTTACACATGTTCCTTTGAAACTAATTCCATTTAGTTCCACACACTGACTTTTTGCTCTTTGCAGTCATTTCTTTTGTCAGTTACATCATAACATGGCTAAAGTTATCCTGGGTGATTTAAATATTGAACATGAAGTGTCCTCTCACCTCTGACCTCATCTCCAGTGACCTTTTTCTTCTTCACTTCAGCTATTCATTGCCAAGGTCAACCTTCGGGTTGCTATTACCCTAATCTATTCCACTGCTAAATCATTCATTCAGATATCTCAGTTGGCGGAGGAGGGTCACAACCACCCTCTTTTAAGCTTTCCTGCCCAAGTGATCCCCCTTGCACCTCACTGGGAACACGAGTCCATTGAGCTTCCAGCTTTCTTGCATCTGTCCCCTCTCTTTGTCCTTCCCCTCTTAAGTCAGTATGGAGTTAAGGGCAGAGCATTCTGTCTGATAGGCTGAATCAGTGTTTTGAAAATTTATGATGTGCATAGCAGGAAGAAATGCACTGAACAGCATGGCCCAGCAGGCATACATGTGCCCATACGCAACGGAACAAGGAGTTATGAAGTGCAGTGTGCTCCGTGTTCCATTCCAGTCCATCCCATTCCATCTTATTTTAGACTATCTCATGCTATTATATTCCATCAAAATCCTTCTTATTTTGGATGGAGAATATATTCCCTGCTATAAGATAAAAGTTGAGAACCCTTCAGAATCTGCTGTAGTGTGCAGAAAATAATATCAGTTATTAATGATATATTCAGTTCTGATGATCTACCAATCACCAAGGAGGATTCTGAAAATAATATATATGTGTATTTTAAAATCTATTTACTTACCTGCCTACCTACGTATGTACCTGTCTAGGAACTTACATTGTATGTAGCAAAGTTTATAAAAACCCACAAATATAAGAAAAACATATTTAAAGTATAAATAAATGATCTGGCACTCATATAAATGTTGCAAAGGAGGTGGGAAAGGTAACACTAGCTTTTTCAACCACTACCCTAGAGTTAACAGGCTCTGTGGGCACATGGATGGCTTGTTTTTCAAGTTATTGCAAGTTTCAGTTTTATTTAAGTTTTCACTTCATAATATGCTTTCTTTCTTTTCAACCTATTCTATGTCCTCACCACCCACCATTTAACTGGTAAACCATTGCTTAGTGCCCCCTCACTCTCCATTGTCAGTATAGTACCCGACTTCAAAATAGGATACCAACCTCTTTGTTAGAATAGGCAAGGCTGCAGGAATATACCTAAACCATAATAGCTCAGAACAACAGAACTTAATTTCTTGCTTATTCAACGCTTTATTGACATCATATGTTGTCCTGATTAAAACTGGGGAGGCTTGTTTCCAGGCAGCCATGTAGAGAACAAGGATGATGGCAGCTCTGTTATCTTCAACATGTGATTTTAAAGGTTTCCCTGGGGATCATCGTTCCAACAGCAAGAAGGGGAAATCATGAAGGAACACACAGGAAGGATTTATGGCTGTGTTTAGAAGTGACTTTATCCATTTCTGTTCTTATTCATTGGCTGAGATTCAGGCACGTGGCAGTATCTAAATGCAAGGAAGATTGGGAAAAGTAGTCTAGCTGTGCATTCAGAAGAGGGAAATGGATTTTTCTCTGACTCCTTAGGATTCCTGCTATAATCTGTATTCCTTTGACAGACTTTTCTTCTTACTTTAGGAGTTGTCTGTGAAATTTTACATTCCCTTGAAATGACACTTTAGGATGAATATTTTCATAATTAACCCTTGATCTCTACTCATGCAGGAATTTCTGGATATTTGTGGATTTCTTAAGCCCACTATTGAATCATATGATTCTTCAATGGCACCTAGGGATCACTGGGCACCTGGGAGCTATTCTGAAGCTTCATCCATCTTGGGATTGCTACATCCATATTGTTTGTAGTTGACAGTGGTGGATGACATCACAGTAGAGCATAACCCATGTGGAGGGGCACCCTCAGAAGCCAGCCATTATGAAGTGAACATTGCACCACAGTACCGTCAGGAAACAAAATCAGGAGTACCTGTCAGCAACCAAGGTGAAATCATTTTTCATCCTTGTGAAAAGATTCAGCAAGGTCCTGTGTTCTCAGCTGGGATAAAAGGAATAGGTGTATACATGGTGTCTTCTTTGTATTGTCATTTTATCTTAGCTCAAGGTGTAATTTTATTTTCATTGAGAAAGACATTTGAGATTTGAATATGCATATTGATAAAGATGAGTGATATCTACTTGCTTTTGGGCTGCTCAGCATCTAGAGGAGAGGAAGCAGGGAAAATGGACTGATTGTAGTAAATGGCAGGAATGTGTAGCCTGTCCAGACAGCATAGATTGGTAATCTTTCTTAGCAATGTTTCCTGGCCTAGGAGTGGGAACAGAGAAAGTAGATGGTGGGAGTTACTCATAACATAAAAATCAGAATAGGAATGTTAGAAATGGTAAGCGTCGTCCACAGAATATGGATGTGGAGTTGGACTTACCTGAGTGGCATCCTGGCTCTGCAGTGAGATGCTTGTTCTTAGCCAGGTTATTTTACTTTTCTGAGCCTCATCTGAAGAAGGAAAATACGAATACTTTTTTTGGTAGAACAGTTGGTAATATCTATCTATCATCTATCTATCTATCTATCTATCTACCTTTCAACTACTTAGGTTTATCATTTTATCTTTCAATATCTGTATTTTCTATACTAATTTTCAAGCATGTAATAGGTTTACAATACTCTTTGCAGTTATTGTTATTAAATGTTGCAGTCAATTTATTTTTACCTTGGATATATTTACTGAGTAACATATATCATCATACACTTTTTTTTAAATATTTCAATTATTTCTTTCATTAACAGCTAAAAATAAATGGTGTTTCAGTAGGTGACCTGTGAGGTAATTGGAGACTAAATCTATCCCGATATTCCCTATCGCAGTTTTCTCTCTGATCTTGTACAATTGAGTTTGTCTTTCTGGATATGTGAAATCTGGGCATTGGTCTTTTGGTGCATACATTTTTATCATATACTTTTTTCAATGTTGGAAGCCAGCTAGAAAATGCAAATGTGAATTCCAATTGGTACTCATATACTGAGAAATCAGGAGAACTTTAGGAGCCTAGTGAGATTGAGGAAGATATTTAATAACACGAGGTGAAGTGCAGTTTAGAAGACAGAAAACTAGCCAGAGAAGAGGGTTCTAGAGTACCAGATTTGAGGTGGAGGAAATTAATGGAATGTCTTTATCTAGGGCAATGGTCATCTAGCTATTGGCTTAAGTGACGGGTGGGCCATGGGAAGTAATGTGGTCAGAAACGAGGAAACTAGGAATCAAGTATGATGAAAACAAGGGGCTAACATGGTACAGGTTGAGACTAGTCAGAATAGAGAGAAAAAATGGAGCAGGGTCTAAAATGCTCTTAAAAAGATGGGAGCATGTTGTAGAGGTGGGTTTCTGGCTTTTGTGGGGAAATGGAAGTGATCCATGAGTTTTAAGAGGAGGAGTTATTAAATGAGGACAGTAGTAAAAGGTGTGACTGAGGGCATGAAGCAAAATTTCCTGGAGGCCTATAGAGTATGGGATAAAGAGTATTTTTTTTTTTTATTGGAAAGGTTGTATATATGCTGCTGTGGGGAAAGCACCAGGTTTAGTTAGTTTATGATTCAAGAGAGAACCCAAGACAGAGGGAGACTTGCTCATAACAGAGTGGGGACTCTATTAAGATGATGGAAGGGGCTTATTCTATATAATATAGACAATGGTCTGCTACCTATTGACCCTATTACTTATTCCTTGTTTCCCACTCTTCTTTGGTCCTGGACAGGGTCCTATTCAGGGAAAAAAAGGGATTCTTTCAAGTAGAAAGGGATTCCATAGAGATAACTACGTGCTTACAAAGCATTAGAAAGAAGCATTGAGGAAATGCTTCAGTTAGGGGGCTAACTTCCCTGTCTCTTGGTCTCAGGGTTGGATGGTTAGAGTTGTGATTCAGAAAGTAGAAAGCTCCTTCTGCTGCTCCACTGCAGCCCGAATTGCCTCACATACATGAGGCAGTAGTGGTGCTTCAAACACATCTGTCTGATCTTGCTTGCTGGTAGCTTTTGCCCTACCACTGCCTTCTAATTTCCATGTTAATGTGTTCTATTGGATTGAATGCAGTCACATTCAGAATACTAGCTGTGTCTTAGAAGTATAATTTTTAATTTTTTTCCTGACATATAAGAAGTTGCATATAAATGATCAGGATTTGAAGACAAATGACAATAAAGAATATTAAATACACGCTCCAAGTCCTGATGTCTTTTTTTAAAAATCTGTGTTAGATTATATAGTTCACTCCTGTAATCTTTTCCTTGTATACTGTCATTGACCATGTCCATGCCCAGTAACCTTGGTTAAATTTGATGGCACACTAAAAAAAAATATGCAAAACAAACTACCTACCTGGCTCAGCATGAAATTCCTTAAAAGGCAATATAAGGTTGCACCCTTCCCCTATTTAAAAGGTTCAAAGATCAGTTCTGGGTTCTGTAATGGGGTGGATTTTTCAGTCTACACTGCCTGCTGACACCACCCAAATTTGGCTGTGCCTGCAGGAGGAAGAAGGGAAGTACCAGGTTGCCATTCCACTCACTCACTCACTTATTCGCACCATATCTTCTTGATCTCATTTCAAGCACATCATTTCCCTTGATTGTTTAGATGTTTGATAATAATACGAAGTGAAAGTGTGCTTAGCCAAGTCTGAGTTGTTTCTCTGTCCATTTGGTAAGCTTGCACGAACCTTTGTGGTATGGCTTAGCCCACATACAACTCCCATTCCTCAAGTAGCTCCTCTTCCCATCTAGCTTTCTGTCTTTCCCTCCTGGCAAAACTGGGATCCTGGTTAAACTCAGTCCCCCCACTTGTGCTGCTCTTGCATATATCCTACCTGCTCGGAATCTCTACCTAGAAGTTGGAGTAGGCAAGTTTCTAAGGATCTGCCCCTCCCCATTTCCAGCCCCTGGTTATTCAATCAGACTTGAATCTCGGTGGTATTGTAAAGGAACATTCCAAATATATCATTATGCTATAGGTCTTTCAAAAGAGGAATTCTCCTGGATCATTTTGGTAGGTCCACTCTAATCACTTGAGCTCCTCAAAGTAGATAAATTTCTCTGGCTGGAGTCAGAGGCTGTAGCAGAAGAGTCAGGCAAAAGAGATGTGTAGGAGAGATGACTGAGCCTTGAAACAGCTTCTCCCCACAGCCTCCAAAAATGCAGGAATGCAGCCTTAGTGATACCTCGATTTCAGTCTTGTGTGACTCTAAGCAGAGGAACTATGTGAGCCACCCATTGTGTGGACTTCTGACATGTAGAGCTCAGATAATGCACTTGCCCTATTTCAAGATGCTGAGTTTGTGGTGATATGTTATGGCACTGATAAAAAATAATACAGAAGTTAAACAGAGACCTCAAACTTACTATTTCCAGTGCAGAACTTAGTATATTCCAAATCCTTAAACCCTGGTTCCTCTGTAGTCTTTCTTGTCACTAAATGACATCATTATTCACACACTTACTTAGGCCCCAAATATCACAGTTATTTCTAGATAGTTTTTTCTTTACAATCCACATCCAACTTTTTTCAAATACTCTTGGGTATTTTTCAGGCATTTCTGTATCTGACCCCTTCTCCATTAATCCCACCCTGGTCTAAGCCACCACCTCTCTCAGCAGAAGTTTTGAAATAACCTCTACCTTTTTTTGCCCAAACAGTATCATACTCATAGAGCAGCCACAGAAATGAAGTTTTGAAAATGCCCATCAGGTAACTTTATTCCCCTATTTAAAGCTCCAGTGACCTTCCATACATTTAGAATGCAGTTCAGATCCTAGGTCCTTTACGATGTGGTCTGTCTGCCTTCTCGATATTCTCTCCTTTCTTACTAAGGCTGAGCCACATTGACATCCTCCCGTTCTGCGGCACACAGAATTCATTGCTGGTTCAGGCCTTTCCATGTCGGATTCCTTCTGCGTTGAGTGTTCTTTTACTATCAGTACCTTATTTCTTAACATTCTTCAAGTCTTTGCTTAAATATTACTTCATCAGAGACTCTCCTAAATAAAAAGCCAATCACCACCGCTTTTTATCTCATTATCCTTCTTATTCTTTTGCAAAGTCCTTCTTCCTTCTTAAATTACATTTACATGCACCTATTTTTTTTATTATATTAGAATATAAGCTCCATGAAATGCACATGTATTTTTTTGTGGTATGACACATATAATGTAAAATTTATCAATTTAACTATTTTAAGTATACAGTTCAGTAGCGTTAAATATATGCACCTTGTTGTGAAACAGATCTCTAGAACTTTTTCAACTTGCAAATCTGAAGTCATACCTATTAAACAATTCCCTGTACCCCTCCCTCATCCCCAGTTGCAGTAATCATCACTCTACTTTCTGTTTCTATGAATTTACTACTTTAGACACATATATATGTATTATTTTGATAAAAAATATTTTAAAGTAAAAGCAAAGAGGGAAAAAAGCTATTAAAGAAATTACAATCCAAAGAGGAAAAAAAAAGAATATCAGCTTCATGAAGGCAGTGACTTTGACTGCCTTCATTACTACTGACTTCTCAATTGCTAGAACAGTCCCTGTATCATGGCAAATTCTCAACAAGCTATCTATGGAAATAGAGATAGAACTAAATACAAAGAAACAAATTTAGGCTTACTTCAGGTATCTTTGAGCAATTTTGCTTCACAAGTGTTTGGTAGCAATGGGGGTAGTTAAGTGTCCTGAAAGAAAAATGCAGTTCTGCACCTCAGCAGTGAAAAAATGTGTGAAAGATATAGTTCTCATGATATAATATGCTCATTTCCAATTGGTCATAAGACATTTGATTACAATTTTAATGCACTGGAAAGTTGAAAACTCAGCCTTTTATTATTACTGTGTGAAACCATTATCATTGATCAAGTCCTACTTAGGCTGGAAAATGATTCTGCACATGAAATTTCAAGATTTGTGCCTTGTATCTCATTTTGATATTTAGACTTCCTAGGAAGGCATTTCTACTCAGCAACTGAACAAATCATGTGAAAGGCTGTTTGTAAGTAATGATCAGGCAGTACTGAAGAATTTTTCAGGGGGCGTATTGTAGGAAGAACTAAAATTATTTAATTTTATTATCTATTGACATGTTATTTTGTATTTTGTAATTGTATGATAGGTTGCAGTATTTGAGAAGGCATCCTGTTTCCTATTCTTCCGGCTTCATCACGCTGAGCTGTAAGTCCACTTATCCTACTTGATTCTTTTCCTAATTCCCTCCTTGGCCTCATGGTGCAAAGCCAGTTTTCTGGCAGCACTAATCTTTAAATGGGTGATGTAAGTGGGGACAAACGTGGCTCTCATGAGGACATTGGAGGTTTCATATCATTGCTCAACTCTTTATTTTGGCTTTTTTGGTATAATGGTGGTGTGTGTTGTTTTGGGGGGTAGTGGGGTTTGTTTTGTTGTAGGGGAGTTCTATTTTGTAATTGTAGTTGGGATTGTGGGGTAAGGAAGGGAGGATGAATTGGAGGGTATCCAGGGAACAGTGGAGGTCCAGGTGGATAGGGTCATGTTTAGAAAGGTGAATTTGGATAACCTGGGCCATAAAGGGTGGAGGAGGGGGTGGTGGAATTCCCTGTGGGCCATATGGGGGAGGAGGAGGGGTGGAATTCTCCCTGGGTTATAGGATGGAGGAGGTGGTAGAAGAAATCCTGGGCCTAAAAGAAAAGGTGGTGGAGGAGGAAGAGGAGGTGGTAGTGGTATAGATGGAGATGGTCCTTTGGGGCCTCTTTGACTCTCACCAGGTTGTGGGAAGAAAAGAAGGAAACAATTTTATATTAGATATTTCAAAGTCAAGCATAAGAATGTAAACGCTCTCTGGGATGGGTCCCAAAATTCCTGCTCCCTGCTGGCCCAAACTGGCCTGACTTATTGGGTGAGCCCTTTTAAAATAGATTCTATACGTCAGAGACAGAAGAAGTCAGAGAGACCTGAACGCCTTCTGTTGACTTTGAAGCACAGCGCCATGTGTGGAGAGGATGACTTGGGAGTAAATGGTAGATGGGCAGTAAGAGCTGGGAGTGGTCCCTGCTTCAGAACCAGCAAGAAAGTGAGGACCTCAGTCCTACTAACAAGGGACTGAATTCTGCCAACAATCATGCAATCTTGAAAGACAACCCTGGGCTCCAGAATGGAACACAGTCCTGGCAACATCTTTGGAAACTTCTGAAACCCTGAGCATGAATCCAGCTGAGCCAAGGCCAGAGTCTGACCAAAGAAACGGCAAGACAGTAAATGCATTTTTAAGCCACTACTTTGTGGTAATATTTAAAGCAGCAATAGAAAACCATAACGTGTCTAAAGTCTCTGTCACAGAAAAGGTGGAGTTTCTCTGCTGCCCTCTGCATGCCTAATATCTCAATGAAAGCTGAGATAACACTGAACGGAAGAATAGCAGGATTGCGGGTCAAATCATATTGTTTGCTTATAGTAGAACATATCCTTGCAGTCATTCCAAATGGGGAAAATGTCTTTTTATATCTCACTCAAGAGTTCAGGATTGTTTCAGGCTTTGTATGCTAATAAAGTGTGAACCACGTTATTGAGTGGCTACTTTGTGCTCTACATTAACATAGGAGATGTAAGGACACACTCCTACTACCTTTTGTGAGTCTACAGACCAAGTAGGGAGGCAGAAGGCTAGTCTCTTGAAGTTTCCTGCCCAGGTTTTTATTCTGTGTCTGTTACTTAGAGATTGTATGAATATACAATCCTTTTGGAGACTTGACTACATTGATTTCCTGGCCACACAACCATAAAGTCATTGATATCTACATATTTTCTTTTCCTTTGCAAGTAACATCTCAGGAATCTGTCAATTTTCCCTTCTCTTTCCTGCACTTCATATGTGCCTTTCAACTGGCTTGTTTTCCTCAGTAAACAACTATCCCTTATGTTCAATTTACTTCTTTAAAAAATGTCCACTTACAACCATGCCTTCCACTGTTGTTTTCACTCTCTCTTCATCACTTTCCGTTATAGTAATATTCTCTGAAAGATAGTCTAGGTTTGTTAATCCCTCTTCTTAATTTCTATTCACTCTTCAACCTGGCTTCTTCCTCCAACATGTCAGTAGTATTGGTAGTACCAATGAAGCAGTAAAATGCCAAGGCTCTTCCCTAAACCAGTACTCTTGTTGTTTGCCCTCTCTAGCTAGTGATAGTTGATTGGATTTTGGAGGACATTTGATCCAAGGGCTGACAAGCCAAAAGGCTAGTCAGGGTGTTTGAAAAGCTCAGGACTTGATTTTTAATTGTCAAGAAAACAAATCCTTAGTATGGGGAAACTATTTCACATCATTTTCATTGTTGATACAAAGAATTAGGTAAAAGTACCCTTGTCTCCTATGGATATCCTGATATCGATCTAAAAGTTTTGTCTAGTGAGAAATCTTCATAGTAAATGTCTGTTCTTTTCCTAATCTCTGAACCCAGTCACAGTGATTAACTATTTTTCCACAACTGGGCAAAAGTAGTGAACTTGATAAAAATGATGCAAATACTATGTCAGTAGGAAAAACTACCCTCTCACTGGGCTATAATTGGAACTGATCTCCTGCATTATTTGGTTTAGCACAAATCCAACGAATGGATAACTGGATTAACAGTATATCATTTGCCTGGCTTTCTTTGAGGGTTAAATAAGACAATGTGATGCATTTGGAAAATTACCTATGGCAGAATGAACACTAAAAATAACAGGCAGAATATCACTACTTTTCCTGCCCATATGGAAAGAGTATTCTACCATTTGCATTTTTATCGTTCAAATGGGTCTCACATAATTAAGTTGAGGAAAGGTTTACATCTGTTTATACTGCTTAAGTGAAACTGCTTATGTTATTGGAATTTTGAAATTTATTTTGCAAAAAAAAAATCATATTAAATTAGATAATCAAAGCCTGCCTATTTAAAATAAGAAAATGTTTTATTTATATTCTGAGGACATAAAAATATTGAAAGTCAGCTTTAAGGTCAGGTCAGTAAGACATAATATGAGCTTTTAAATATGTCAATATGTTTCACTGATTTATCAAAAAGTATAACATATCTATAAAACACACAGTAATATGGCCATGTTCAGACTGCCTGAATGAACTATCCAATGGCCTGCATTTATCTTAGTTTCTGAGAGTAGATGGAAGAAAGATTATTTCATGTTTCAGAGTGATATATATTTATTTTGCTTGTTTTGTGGAAGCCCTAGTTTTCCAAAAAAACAGTTTTCTTTTTCCATTTGATATAATAGATTTTACCAATATTTGGTAGAAATTAGTCTGGAATTAATCTCCTTTTCCCAACACTGGCATTAATCTATCCCTACTTTGAAACTGATTATCATTTCACTACTTAAAAAAAAAAAAACCCAAACAAGACAAGGGTGCCCACTGTTACCATTATTATTCAACATAGTTTTGGAAGTTTTAGCCACAGCCATCAGAGAAGAAAATGAAATAAATGGAATCCAAATTGGAAAAGAAGAAATAAAATTGTCATTCTTTGAAGATGACATGATATTATACATAGAAAACCCTAAAGATTCTACCAGAAAACTGCTAGCACTAATCAATGAATTTAGTAAAGTAGCAGGATACAAAGTTATCTCTTTGCATTTCTATACACTAACAATGAAAACGCAGAAAGAGAAATTAAGGAAACTCTCCCATTTACCATTGCAACAGAAAGAATGAAATACCTGCCTAAGAAGGCAAAAGACCTGTATGCAGAAAACTATAAGACACTAATGAAAGAATCAAAGATGATACAAAGAGATGGAGGGATATACCATGTTCTTGGATTGGAAGAATCAACATTGTGAAAATGACTATCCTACCCAAAGCAATTTACAGATTTATCGCAATCCGTATCAAATTACCAGTGGCATTTTCCACACAACTAGAATAAGACATCTTATGGTTTGTATGGAAATGCAAAAGACCCCAAATAGCCAAAGCTATCTTGAGAAGGAAAGACAGAGTTGGTGGAATTAGGCTTCCTGACTTCAAACTATACTACAAGGCCATAGTGATCAAGACAGTATGGTACTGGCACAAAAACAGAAAGGAAGATCAATGGAACAGAATAGAGAACTCAGATGTAAACCCAAGCACATATGGGTACCTTATCTTTGACAAAGGAGGCAAGAATATACAATGGAAAAAAGACAGCCTCTTCAATAAGTGGTGCTGGGAAAATTGGACAGCAACATGTAAAAGAATGAAATTAGAGCACTTCCTAACACCATACACATAAATAAACTCAAAATGGATTAAAGACCTGCATGTAAGGCCAGACACTATAAAACTCCTAGAGGAAAACATAGGCAGAACACTCTATGACATCCATCAAAGCAAGATCCTTTTTGGCCCGCCTCCTAGAATCATGGAAATAAAATCACGAATAAACAAATGGGACCTCATGAAACTTAAAAGCTTTTGTACAGCGAAAGAAACCATAAATGAGACAAGTAGACAACCCTCAGAATGGAAGAAAATATTTGCCAATGAAGCAATGGACAAAGGATTAATCTCCAAAATATACAAGCATCTCATGCAGCTTAACACCAAAAAAGCAAATAACCCAATCCACAAGTGGGGGGAAGTCCTAAATAGACATTTCTCCAAAGAAGACATACAGAAGGACAACAAACACATGAAAAGATGCTTAACATCACTAATCATTAGAGCAATGTAAGTCAAAGTCACAATGAGATATCACCTCACACCAGTCAGGATGGCTATCATCAAAAAATCTAGAAACAATAAATATTGGAGAGGGTGTGGAGAAAAGGGAACTCTCCTGCACTGTTGGTGGGAATGTAAGTTGGTACAGCCACTATGGAAAACAGTTGGGAGGTTCCTTAAAAAACTGAAAATGGAACTACCATATGACCCAGTAATCCCACAACTGGGCATATACCCAGAGAAAACCATAATCCAAAAAGAAACATGTACCATAATGTTCACTGCAGCACTCTTTACAATAGCCAGGACATGGAAGCAAGCTAAATGCCCATCAACAAATGAATGGATAAAGAAGATGTGGCACATATATACAATGGAATATTACTCAGCCATAAAAAGGAATGAGATGGAGCTATATGTAATGAGGTGGATAGACCTAGAGTCTGTCATACAGAGTGAAGTAAGCCAGAAAGAGAAAAACAAATACTGTATGCAAACTCATATATACGGAATCTAAAAAAAGGTACTGATGAACTCAGTGACAGGGCAAGAATCAGGATGCAGATGCAGAGAATGGACTGGAGGACATGGGGTAGAGGGGGCGAGGGGTGAAGGGGAAGCTGGGACAAATAGAGTAGCATAGACATACTTACACTACCAACTGTAAAATAGATAGCTCATGGGAAGCTGCTGTATAACAAAGGGAGATCAACTCGATGATGGGTGATGCCTTAGAGGGCCAGGACAGGGAGAGTGGGAGGGAGTTGCGGGAGGGAGGGGATATGGGGATAAAAAAAAAAAAAAGAGTATTCAAATAGTGTCCTTAAGTATATTGGATCAAAACTTGTGATCAGTTTGTTTATTTAGTTGTGAAATTGCTAATATGTGAGACCCACATTTAGACATGTCTGTATAAAGCAGACTGATATTGTAGATCTAAACTTTCCAAAATAGCAGCCATGAGCAATGTTTTGCTCTTCAAATTAAACTAGACTTAAAATTTAAAGATACATTAAAACACTAGAACAGTGTTTCAGTAATGATTGATAGCTACTAAAATATTAGGAAGGGTAACATCATTAATGCAAAAAGAAATGTGATGTAATAGTTGTGAGAAAAATGTGAAGAGGTGAGTAATGAGACTTACCGAGAAACATGTTACAAGAGCCAAAAGGCCCAAGATCAAGCACAGTGGTTTCATCTTTATGGTTATTCCTGAAAGTAAGCACAATGGCTGATTAGATTTCCTCCTTATTTTTCGAGGTACAATTTGGAAAGTGTCCCAACCCTTGGTGCATAATGTAGTGCAGTAATAGTACTATAGCATTTAAAGAAATTTGCCTGATGTTATTTTGGACCCACTATAAATGTGGAACAATACCGGTAGGCTTTTTTAAACCATAAAATGATGAACTAGTTTTCACTTTTGACTAGTAAATGGCAAATACTTGTCATAAAGCATTTCATGCAACAGAAACATTTATGAGTAAAGTTTTCGCTTTCAGAAGTTACTATTTTGAAATGGACATTTATTTGGATTTGAACATCTTGTTATTTTTAAATACCATGACTTGGTTCCATGACTTTGTAGATTTCTGCAGACTTATTTTTCTGAGATAAAGTGTTTTAGCCAGATCATATGTTTTCAATTTAATTTCTTGGGACATCATAAAAATAAGGAAAGGAAAAGTATCACCCTGCTGGATACAGTTTAATGAAAAACTGTCACAGAATATGTACCCTAGTGTTAATAACAATCTACTAAGTTGTTTCAGTCCATGATGAATGGTCTCAAATAACTTCCAAAAATTTGTATACAGTATGTTAAAGACCAGGGCAGAGAGAAGAGAGGGGTTCAGGTAGTTTACTCTCAATTAGCTCAAAATTGACAATATATTTGAAGTACATAATACCTTGAGTTGTGGGAAAGCAACTCCATGCACCCTTGTGCATACTGGTTTTCTGACAGTCATCAGAACAACTGCCTAACAATTGAGTTGTTGGCTGAACAATTTGAATCTTGAAATGATCCCAGGGACAAAATTTCACAGACTATTCGATTATATGTGCATGTAGTTATTTTCTAAAGCATCAATTTTCCTATGACACTGATTATCAAAAGCTTTAAAAACAAAGCAAAACTAATAATAAAAATATACTGTAGAACAATTCTCTCAGGGTATGTTTAATAGTATTCTGGTCATTATGAAGCTCAAAAAATGTACATCGGGGGAAAAATTGATTGTGTAATTGGGTGAATTAATTGTCCCAAGTGCCCACAGAGTATGATTTACTCTGATGTATAGAATTTCTCAAAATTTTATGGCTAAATAGATTTCATATAAGGCACATATTATAACTGTTGAAAATGAATGTTCTATTAAAAAAACCATGAAAATTGTATCTTTGAAAGTCTGAGAAATATTTAGATTTCAAAGTAAAATATTTTCAGTTCATATTTTCATGTACTTACTGTTGTGTAAGGATCCTTCTCATGGCTGATTATTCTGCTGGTCAAAATGACTCCTACCAGGTACTTCTTGAAAGATGTGAAGTGAGGGTGAAAGTAAAGAAGAAATCTCAGCTTTTATATAAATGCAATACATTTCTAGTGATAATAAGGAAAAGGCTAGCTGGGAGATAAAATAACTTCTGAGTTGATGTTCTTCAAACAAAGATAGGAAAGTTGTCCTTGCCAATTTGGCAGTCTTTTTCTGCATGTATTTTTCTTTCATTTTTGAGGAGCTTTGACCCATTCAATATTTGGTGTTTCCTGAGGAAACACATATTATACAATGAATCACAATGTCTTCTTGTCTCAGTAAATTAGTCTGGATCTTGAAGCACACCATTGCCTCTTCATTTTAAGGAAAAAGTGCAGGTCTATGTCAAGTAATTTTAATGGGTCATCTTTTGTTGTGTGTTGCTATCATCATATTTCCAATTTTATCTAAAATTTAACTACATTATATGGGAAATTAAAAATCAAATTGTTTTAAAATTTAAACTCTAACTTAGAGAGAATTTGGGGAAATGATGTAGAATTAAAACTGGAAGTCACTGCTAAATAGATGTTGTTAAATACCACACATGTGTCCATGGCCATTTAGGTCCAGAGCATCTCAAATACATTGCTTGACTGTTGGAATACTAGGCTACATCTTGTGTGTTTTATGTTTCTATTGTTTTTTCAGTTGAGATAATGAAATTTATTACTTTTACACTTGGGCATTTCTCTATGCCTGATATTTTTAATCTCATTTAGAACATTGGTTTAGTTGAGTCAGTTTTTTTAGAGGTTGAGAAAAATGAGTGCTTGGATTAGGATTTTGATCTAAGTTTTGGAAACAGCAAGAGGGAGAAATCTAGTGGTAGAAGAAGAATAGAAGATTTGTGCAGTGGCTCAATCTGAACTACACTTTAATTCTCTGTGTTTTTAATTGTTTCAAGATATTTACATTATTTAAAAAATCCTTAAATGGACATTTTAAAGGAAGCTTCCTTTGATCACTGAAGAAGTAAGATAGTGGTCTGAGAGAGTGTTCCAAAAGGTCACGTGCTGCTTGCCATTATTAAGTTGGGAAATCACAAGGCAGGATAGGGTGACATGAACTCTCATATCATCTCTGTTTTACACGTAGGTGCTAATGAATCCAGGTCTGCTCATTTCAAGGCCTGGATACGAGTTACCCAGGATTCCGTGTTGCTTCTACAATCTACATAACCTTCCTTGACGTGCTAACATTAGGTGACATAGTGTGCTGCAGAGATTAATCAAGTGAATTTATAGTCACGTGCTTTTACTTCAATGCCCAATAGCAACATTTATTTCTTGCCTTATATTAGACTAGCTATTTCACCTCATTTGCCTCAACGTTTTCAGTTGAAAAATGTGGTTATTGATAATTTTGATGCCATGGAGTTTAGTTATTCCTTTGTTTCATTCATTCACTCATTCACCATTTCGTGAATCCCTACTGGGTGTCAGACACAGGGCTAGTTGCTAAAGTCACAGAGTATTGAAATGTTTGTTCTTAAAAATATTTTGGAACTTGTAGGTGGTGTAAGAACAAAGCAGCCCCACTTTGAGAGTTGATCTTAATTTTTAATGACTGTACTTCATTTCATTTGCTTTGTCTTAATTACCTTAAAAATTCTAATGACAAAACGGAGTGTAATAAACTGTGTTACTGTTTTGCTAATCTTGGGCTCTAGTCAGTTAGTGAACAATATCATGCCCAAGCAGTGAAAATGGTTCTGTTTCTAAGGTAACATGGAAAGTTCAATAAACCACTTTCTTCTCTGACAACAAATTAGCTTATCGAAAGATGAGTATGTTTTCTTGTTTAGATGCCAGTATATTTATCAGCCAAGTGTTTCAAATCCAAGTGTGATCTGTATTATAATGGGTCATTTGGCTCTGAAGGGCTTAGAATGAACACTGGCAAAACTGAAGGACAATTTTTGAGAGTGTTGTGACCAACAAAGAATCAGAGCAAGACAAGCCAACAGAACCACATGCCTGCTAAGAAACAGAAACAGAAACAGTCACTCGTGTTAAAGTTTAATTAACTCATGGCTTGAAAAGATTTTGAATCAATGGTCTCTAGAAGAGTACTTAAATGAACTAATGTCTCTGGTCACAGGAAAGTCAAGGTGACAGAGTCAAACTATTGTTAGTGCAGAGACTTATTGGGACAGATGGAAAGTATTTTCCTGGCATAATTAGGTTTAGCAGAATGAAAGTCAAGTCATGCAGCAGTTTATTTGAAGTCTGCTGCCCTATTGTGCAGCAGTAATAACTGTTTCTTTGGAGCTATGCAAATCGTGTGAATGTGTTTCTCATAGATTACTTAGAAGTAAATGATTTGGCTTTTGGGTTAATAATACTTTAAATATGTATCATGCTTTCAAATATACAGATGACTTTTAAAAATATCTGTGGAAGTATTCATGGTGAGGCCTTAGTCAGTAGTGCCGTTGGTCCTGAAGAGAAAACATATTCCGTTGGACTGAAGAAGTCTAGCCCTGTGAGATGGAATTAATAACAGGGCTTGCATATTGAAGACAAACTATAGCTCTGATTCACACAGCATAGATGCTGCAGAAGATCCAGACCCAAAGTTCTGCAAACTTTCTGGAAATTGGCTACAGTTTTTACCCCTGCACTTCTAAGTAGTCAAAGTTAAAAGAAAAATACAATCAGATAAACAGAATTAATAATGTCCATAAAATCACAGTGATTGCTGAAGAGAAGTACCTTTCCTTCTATTCAGTACCATGGGCAAATTTCTCATTTATTGTCAAGGAGGAAGTTTATTATTCTATTGTAAACCTGAAAGGAATCTTCACAGTGTAACTTGAATATCTTCAGTCTGTGAATGTAAATAATAATACAATTCTCCTTTAATCAGTTTTGTAGATTGATAACTCCAGTCATGTAACCAAACAAGTCAGTTTCCTTTTCAAGATCTTTCTTGGGCAATATTCCTCGTTTCATCTTAATATCCAAAATATAATTTCTTTGTCACAATTTTATTTTATTAAAAAAAAATCTGGTTGTATATAAGATTTTTCTGTAACCTAAATCTACTACTTAAAAAATTTTTAACTATAAATGTAACATTTGTTAGTTTATAAATCATGTTGTACTTATTTTTATACTTAATATGCAAAATAACTAAAATATTGTTAGGAAAAAATTAGCATCATAGTTTTATTTTAACAGAAAAAGAACTGAGGGATAGAATTACTTTCAAGACCATATCAGAGTTGTTTAATAAGGTTTTTCCTTAAAAAAATTATTCATAGTCTATTGGTAAGAATTGCTATGCAAAATTAATGAAATACTCTAAAATATAAAGTTTATTAAAATAATTAAGTTTACACATGTTGTTATCTGAAAGTTAGTACAAATGCCTTAAATGAGAACTTTATATTTATTCTGTTGCTGTCTGAAATGGAAATAAAAAGACCTCAGTACTTGACTTTGCTACCTGTGAATAGTATGGACTTAGGATAAAGTTCATTAGTCTCTCATGGTTTTATTTTCTTCCTTTGTAAAATGATAAAGGTAGATTGAAAAGTTCCCTGCCCCATTGCAGGCAGATCTAATTTTGGGAGCTGACTCTAAGAAAAAGTTTACAAAATTATAATTTCAAAACACCTGCAGCCACTCCAAATGTATTTTGTAGGAGAGGCTGTGAATACACAGTGGTCCCAGCCATCCACAGCCTGCTGGTTATAATGGGAGATGTGCCCAAGGATAAGCTGGAATAGTAAGAAAAGGCAGTGTTAATTGATAGCAGTTTAAATGCCTTACTTTTGCAAATTAAAGGAAAAAATGCTCTTTCAAACACGTTGTTATAGACGCTTAGAGGGACTTAGAAGATCTCAGCAAGGAGATTCTTCAGCTTCAGTTTCATTTGCATTGTCATTAATTTCCTTCTGGACCTTTCAAGATCTCACATATTGAGTTGGCCAAAATGTTCGTTTGCATTTTTCCATACCATCGTATGGAAAAACCCGAATGAGCTTTTTAGCCAACTCAATATTTGTTCCGCGTCTTGCTGTGCCTAATAACCCTCTGGAGGCTGGTGAAAGCTAAAATTCAGAAACCAAGTGGCTGAAGTTCTGATTTATCAGGTTTAGGTTGGGCCCCAGAAACTGCACTGTCAGTAAATAACCATAGAAAATTCTGACACAGTTGTTTTATACAGTATACTTTGAACAGCACAACTCCTATAGAATACAAACCAAGAAAACCACCTCTTCTGCTTTAACTGGAAGCTATTATTGAGAGCAACTGATGTTTTGGGATAAAGGCAAGGAAAGGCTATTAAAGGCTAGATGTAAATTTAAGAAGGCCTCTTTTACAGTGTATAAAAAAAACTTTGATCTTCTCCAGAGAGAAAGGCAGAAATATTTAAAAACAGGCCCAAGACATAATCATCAGAATAGTAGAATTCCAGAGGAGGCTGGATTCTCAACCCAGGCAGATCTGCAATGCCTAATTTAGGGCCTTGACTGGTGAAGAGTGGGACTCTGAGATATGGATTGGTCTTTAGGTGTTTTGCTGTGCCAATTAGCTGTTTTTGTGTTACAAACCATTGCAAAACTTTGTGGCTTAACACAACTGTTTAATATTTCTCATAAGTCTATATGTTTTTTGGAAGTTTTCCTCATCTGGTTAGGCTTGGTTGATATTGGCTGATCTTGGCTGAGTTTGCTGTGTTCAGCAGGTCAGTTGGCTGGGGGCTGGTTTGTCTAGAATGGCCTTGGCTAGAACAGCTTCAGCTCTTTTCCACATGCCTTTCATATCCCTCCACGTAGTCAGAGTATGCACTCATGGTGATATGAGGAGTTCATAAAATAAAACAAAAATATGTAAATATTTTTTTCAAATCTCGGATTTTCTCAAGTTTGATTGATACAGTGTTGTCCCACTGTCAAAAATATGCTAGTGAAAAGCCCAGAACAGTGTAAGAGGGTACAACGGATGGGCTTGTATAAAGGGAGGTGTGAAAAATTGGGGCCATTAATTCAATAAGCCTACGACACTTGAAATTTTGGGCCTCAGTTTTTAATTTTAAATAATCTAAAGCTGCGCTTAGTCTACTGTAGGGTTTCTCAACCTTGACATTGTTGACTTTTTGGGTGAGAGAATTCTTTGTTGTGAGAAACTGTATTGTGCACCCCCAGCTTCTACCCACTAGATGCAGATGCATACGCCCATCTGTAATGACCAAAAATGTTCCAGACATCGCAAAATGTCCCCATGGGGACAAAATCACCCCTAGTAGAGAACCACTATTCTAGATGAAGAAATAACTCTTGATTTCATCACCTAATTGACTTAGGTTTAGTTCTCGACAGGGTAGTTTTGATTTTGCCTATGCTAGGCATTGAGCTGTATGGAGATTAGATTGTAGGAAATGAAACTATAGGAAGAAAAACCTATTAAAAAGCTGTTAAAGTTGTCCAGATGGGGGCTTCCCTGATGGCACAGTGGTTAAGAATCTGCCTGCCAATGCAGGGGACACAGATTTGATCCCTGGTCCAGGAAGATCCCACATGCCACGGAGCAACTAAGCCCATGCTCCACAACTACTGAGCCCACATGCTGCAACTACTGAAGCCCACGTGCCTAGAGCCCATGCTCCACAAGAGAAGCCACTATACTAAGAAGCCCGTGCACTGCAGTGAAGAGTAGCCCTCGCTCCCGCAAGTAGAGAGAGCCTGCACGCAGCAATGAAGACCTGACACAGTCAAGAAGTTAAATAAAAAAAAAAAGTTGTCCAGTTGGACTAGATGAGTGGCAATGGGACTGCAGTGAAGTGAACAGAATCAAGAGATTTTCAAGAGATGTAATCAACAGGTCTTTTTGATGGACTGGATCTGAGTGGTGAAGGAGAGAATAATGCCAAGGATGATATTCATGAATTAGGCAAAATTATAGGAAGGAGCTGGTAATTGAGCCAAGAGGGTTGGATTTGACTAGGATATATGGAGATACTTAGAAACTCGTTTCGGAACAATAGAGAGAGGCGTATAAGTCAAAACAATGAAGAAGAGGGTGGAATATATATAGTTAACATTGAACCTAGGCTGGAGGATAGGGCTCCTAGGGAAACCTGGAGATATAGTAACAGATGGAACTTCCGTTATAAAATCAATGAGTAGGAATTGTCAGGAATGTTTCAACTTCAGGTGAGATGGATTTGAGTCAATAGGCCTGTTACATGGAAGATATTTGCAGTGGACAAAATGAAGAGTTGGAGAGGGGACAAGGGTAACTGTAGGATGGCCAGGCAGATCTGTGGGCCCTGTTGATTATGAAGGCCTTGAATTTTACTGGTGTCTCTTTCTAAAGTTGTGTAGTTTTTTCTCAACAGCACTAAGTACACTATGTATACACTTAGAGGGAGTAATTATTTCTATCAACCAAAGATTGATATTTTACCAAATTGATGAGCTATTAGAAATAAGTAATAAGAAAGCTGAAGGTGTTTGCAAGCTAATATTTACATCGATGGATTATAACACCTATGTTGGGTATGAACGTTGAAGGTGGACTCTGGGGAGAAGGTCAAGGAACTGGAGAGCCTATTGAGTTTGAAGAGTTCCTATAGTAAGAATAGCTAAGTACAATTCCAATAGTAAGAATAGCTAAGTACAATATCTGGGAGTATGAGAAGTTTCGATCAAAGATGTTTTGATCAGGTATGCTTGACATATAACTTTATAGGTGAGGTGTATCTGTGTGGTGATAGCAAGGTCCAGGTTACTTGTGTAGCTGAAGGGAAATAAAGGTTGTTCAATACAATAAGATCAAGGAATAGGATAATCTGGGTTCTAATGGATTGTGGGTGCGGATTGTGACATTTCCCTGAACTATGGTTGCACTTGGGATAAACATTGTCAATGCAAAGTTTTATAGAGAATGCCAGTGGTGACAGAGAGCTTGATTGACAGCAGCAATAGTGAAGAAGGAGGAAAGGCTAAATGGCACAGATTTTATTTAACTGGGGATTGTTTTTTAGAAGATTGTAAGAGTAACCATCTCTGTGCTGATTGGCTTTACTGCAGTATCAACAATAGCAAAACTCTGAATGAATACCTGGAAAACACCCATTTATTTCTCTCATGTCATGTGTTGGCAACTGCTGGCAGCATATTTTTGCAGCTCTGTTGTTTGTGTCTTCTCATTCTAGGACCCAGGTTGAAGAAAGAGTCTCTATTTAAAACGTGGACCTTTTATAATATAAAGGAAAAAAACACGAGAGAAAGAGTGATGGAATTCCTGCTTTCAATTTGCCTATTCTAACTTGAGACAAGCCTGACAATGAGATAGAGAGATATACTCTATATAGAGGGAGGGATGCTCTGTAAACCTTATGGCAACTAGTGGAAATGCAAAATCTTCTTTTTATAAGGAGGTGGAAGTAAATAATTGGAAACATGAGTACCATCTACAGTTGGGAAGCAACAGCCAAGAGAATGACAAAGCTAACTGTTTCCCTGAGATTGAGAGGTGAGGAAGAGTCAGTAGCTTCCATTTGAGAGGGTACATTTATTTCTTGTAAAGAAGCAATCTTCATTTTTGAAAATCTAATTCCTCCTGCTTTCTGTAGGATGCAGTTTTATTATCACATTTTTAAAATTAAACATTCAATTTCTCATTTTCAACTGGATATAATTCCTAATTCATCTTTCCTAATACAAAATTATGCCTCGATTGCATCACCTTTTCAAGCCACCAGCATGTCTCTTTCTGGTCTTTTTAATATAAAAACTTTTTTGTTGTTTACTCATTTTTAACCCCTTACCTTTTATATATATATATATATATATATATATATATATATGAGATTTCAACTATACTGGGACTCTTTATTTCCAAACATTTTGTTGTTCATGTCTCCTGTACTTCTCATTTTTTCTTCTTTTCTCTCTTTTTAAAAGTGTGAAAACATTCTTTCTTAAACCTTTTTCTTCTCTCGGCTTTTAGGAAGTGTTTCTTGGTTCTCTCACCTCTGATTGCTCTCTTTCTATCTGCTTTCCTTGCTTTTCTTTCTTCTGGTCTAAGTATGGGTTTCCCTCCTGATTCCTTCTGTATCTCCCCTCCTCCTCCTGCTTTTCTCTCAAGTTTTCACCCCCCCGCCCACTGCCTTTCTCATTCCTCTCTCTTCATCTTTCTTCCTCTTCTCTCTTTTTAGTATGGTAATAAATATACAGGAAAATTTGTGTTTTGAAATGTGCTCTAAGTTATTGCTGTGGAGTTTGTGGACTCCTGCTTGAAAGAAGTTTTTCTTATAAAACTCCAGGATAAGCAGAACACAAAACTGACTGGTCCATCACAATAGATTTTTAATTTGTTTCTCCATAATAGGGTGCTAGACATTTCTAGTGGGAGGAGTGAAAGGGATGGACTACGCTAGCCAGGTCTGAGTGCTTGCTGTTTATTCACCTACTCTGTGTCCTTGATAGTTGATTAACCTCTATGTACCTCAGTTTCCCTATCTCTAGAGTGTCAGTAATAACGGGAGTTATTTTATAGGGTTATGGTGAGTATTAAATAGTTATACATCAAGCTCTTAGACCAGAGTTTTGCTCATGTAAGAAATCGAATTTTTTTTTATTATTTATAAGGTATATTTTCTATAATAATCTTCTGTGGTAAAACCTTCATTGATTTTCCCCTTTTCTATGGAATTAAGCCAAGCTACTAATGCTGGTCCTTAATAATATGATTATAACTTCCCGTTCTGATATCCATTTTCTTACGTATGTCTTATGTTCACGACCAACTTCTGGCTCATAGGATTAGGAGAAACTTGACAGTGTGGTGTGTATTTTATCCCTTGAAGTCCTGGGATGTTGTGTACACATAATAAATGTTTGAAAGATGTGAACAAGAATGCTATTTGCTCTCTCAGCTCCACACATTTGCTGTGTTTTTATCTGGCAGTGCACCTCCTGTTTATTTTCTGCCTGTTGATATCATTCTTTTCCTTTTCATGTCTGCCAGGAAATTTTTTTTTTTTTTAAATCTTCTCAATGAAATTCCATACTACATTCTGAGGATTTTTTTTTTTTTTTAATGGCCCTAATGACAGGGCCAAAGTTAGCTGAACTTTTCTTCCTACTCCTTCAGGACGAGGTTGTGTTTCGTCAGCTATTGAAGTCACTTTCAACCCTTTGGTACCAAGATTTTGTGATTATCTCTGTCTCCTGTAATAGTTTTTCCATGAATGTTTGCCCTCCCTAAAGTAGACTATCTCTTCCCCTGTTTGCTCATTATATTTACTATCGGTTCCTTATGCAGTTATTTAGAGTGAACTGCCTTGTTTCTATCTTTGCCACTTGAACCTCTGAGGAACAGTGATTGAGTTACTTATATTTGTATTTGTATTGTTCTGTTCCCTGTTCTAGATCTAGGTAAAATTTTGCAAAATCAGCTGAATGATTTATCAACTAGAAAGTGATCTAACATATTTTCAGATGAAATGATTCATGGAATGGTACGAAGTTTCAGTTGAACAATCTCTGGAGAAACTACCTCTTTAGATGAAGGAATAGTGTTGGAGATTTCTAAAAAAGAATATCTGTAGATCTGTAGAAATTTAACATTCTTTTTATGCTTTTTGAAAGTATGTCCTACTAGACTATGATCTATTAGAGGTAGGACTGTATTTGCACCTCTTCTTTATAGTTTTTATCATGGTTGTAACTTTATGTATACATATTTGTATGTATAAAATTACATTTTTATATGAATTATATATATCTAATTATTTGGTTATGTCTAAATACACTGTTATTCTATGTCAAAAAAGTAATGTCTAAGCTTTATAATATTTTAACATGGTGTTGTATGGGGTGACTTCCAAAGTAGTTTTGCCTGTGAAGCGTTTATATATTTTTTTTCTGGACACACATGTTGGATGTTATAGAACCAACTGAAAGAGTGAAGGTGCTGGTAATACTGGTGGCGCTCTACAGAGAAGTAAAGAAGAGACCAATACATATGTGATCAAATGTGTAAATCAAGTTATCTTTGAAAGGTTTTAGAGTATAGTGAAACTAAAGAAGAAGGAATAAGAACCCACATCCCTATATTTTTTTCTACATTTTTGTCTATATTTTTTCTATATTTTTGGTAAAACTAAAATAGTCAGTGATGCTGATCACAAATATATCAGTAGTCTGCTTTCCAGGGTCTGTAAAAACAAAACAAAACAAAATACCACAAGCCATTAATGAAAAGTACACAAGCTCCTCATTCTTCAATTGTTTTAAAATAGCCTATTGCTGGGTAGGACATTAGAAGCTGGGACCATGGAGTTAAATGGATATAAATTTGAAAACTGGTCTACCATTTATACTTGTGATCTTTGGAAAGTCATCTAAATTTTCGTAGTCTCAGTTTCCTCATCTTTAAAAAGGAGACGATATCTACCTTTATAGGGATGCTATGATTACTAAATGAGATTCAGTACAAGGAATATTTGATGCAGTAATAGCATCAGAATTATTCTAAGTGTTCTACAATTGGCATCTGTCATTGTGATTTTTATACTATATAACTGGGATAATTCTTCTCATTTATATTCATAATTAGGAGTGCCTATATTCAGAAATAGGAGCAATATATGGTATTCTTTTTTTTAATATTCTTAAGAATCATATTATGATGTGCATGTATCAGTCACTGTTTATAGCAAGAGAGCTCTTCTGTGGGTTGCAATTTAGTTTATATTTCTACTCTTGAGGATAACCATAATATTTACTAAAATATTTTGTCCTTTTTTGCCTTATTAGAGCCAGTAGATCCTGAAAGAGTGAGAGGAGCATTCCTCTATGTCAAATGCACACTTGTGGGCTTTTGTAAACTTTGAAGTATACACTGACTTTATTTACTAAGACTCTAATTGAAAGTGATTTTTTTTTTTCAGGAAAATAAAACGTTTTAGCAGTGGGAGAAGGTCAAAATACACACAATTGGTGAAACTTTTGTTTCTTTCCTTCTTTTGCAGGAATCTTCTAACATTGGTTTTATAGATGTAGCCTATCCAATCAAGGAGACCAAATTTAATTTTTGAAATAAAGAGAAATAAGAGCTTCTAATCCATATGGCAGATTTCGGAATCAGATGCCTTATCCATTAGGCAGCATGGCCGGCTGATGCATGTGGCAGGTTTAGAAACTGTTCATCTTTCTCTCTGAGGTGGGGAAAAAACACTTGGTCTTAGACACATCTTAAAGTCACTCATTTGGTTAGGAAATATTTTGGAAAATGCCGTTTACCTTGGTTTGCCTTTGTCTTCTTGTGATTTGGTACATTTGTAATCTTAGAAAGTTGTATAATTTATGGAAACTATTGTTGCTGGTTGGCATCTGTAGTGCCAACCACTGAGGCAGGGGCAGTGTCAGCAGCCAGGCCAGGGGTCCTGTCAGCTGCTGGGGCAGGGGCAGTGTCAGCTGCTGGGGCAGGGGCAGTGTCAGCAGCTGGGCCAGGGGTCCTGTCAGCTGCTGGGGCAGGGGTCCTGTCAGCTGCTGGGGCAGGGGCAGTGTCAGCAGCTGGGGCAGGGGGAGTGTCAGCTGCTGGGGCATGGGGAGTGTCAGCTGCTGGGGCATGGGGAGTGTCAGCAGCTGGGGCAGGGGCAGTGTCAGCTGCTGGGGCAGGGGCAGTGTCAGCAGCTGGGGCAGGGGCAGTGTCAGCAGCTGGGGCAGGGGCAGTGTCAGCAGCTGGGGCAGGGGGAGTGTCAGCAGCTGGGGCAGGGGCAGTGTCAGCTGCTGGGACAGGGGCAGTGTCAGCAGCTGGGGCAGGGGCAGTGTCAGCAGCTGGGGCAGGGGGAGTGTCAGCTGCTGGGGCATGGGGAGTGTCAGCTGCTGGGGCATGGGGAGTGTCAGCAGCTGGGGCAGGGGCAGTGTCAGCTGCTGGGGCAGGGGCAGTGTCAGCAGCTGGGGCAGGGGCAGTGTCAGCAGCTGGGGCAGGGGCAGTGTCAGCAGCTGGGGCAGGGGGAGTGTCAGCAGCTGGGGCAGGGGCAGTGTCAGCTGCTGGGACAGGGGCAGTGTCAGCAGCTGGGGCAGGGGCAGTGTCAGCAGCTGGGGCAGGGGGAGTGTCAGCAGCTGCGGCAGGGGCAGTGTCAGCAGCTGGGGCATGGGGAGTGTCAGCAGCTGGGGCAGGGGCAGTGTCAGCAGCTGGGGCAGGGGCAGTGTCAGCAGCTGGGGCAGGGGCAGTGTCAGCAGCTGGGGCAGGGGCAGTGTCAGCAGCTGGGGCAGGGGGAGTGTCAGCAGCTGGGGCAGGGGGAGTGTCAGCAGCTGGGGCAGGGGCAGTGTCAGCTGCTGGGGCAGGGGCAGTGTCAGCAGCTGGGCCAGGGGTCCTGTCAGCTGCTGGGGCAGGGGCAGTGTCAGCAGCTGGGGCAGGGGGAGTGTCAGCTGCTGGGGCAGGGGCAGTGTCAGCAGCTGGGGCAGGGGCAGTGTCAGCAGCCGGGCCAGGGGCAGTGTCAGCAGCTGGGGCAGGGGCAGTGTCAGCAGCCGGGCCAGGGGTCCTGTCAGCTGCTGGGGCAGGGGCAGTGTCAGCAGCTGGGGCAGGGGGAGTGTCAGCTGCTGGGGCAGGGGCAGTGTCAGCAGCCGGGCCAGGGGTCCTGTCAGCTGCTGGGGCAGGGGCAGTGTCAGCAGCTGGGGCAGGGGGAGTGTCAGCTGCTGGGGCATGGGGAGTGTCAGCAGCTGGGGCAGGGGCAGTGTCAGCAGCTTGGACGGGGGAGTGTCAGCTGCTGGGGCACGGGGAGTGCCAGCTGCTGCAACACTATTGGGACCCTCAGGTTGGAGGGTGCTGGGAGCCATGGTGCTGGATGCAAGGCCTGTAGTTTTGCTGGTAGAGGCAGCAGAACCTGGGGTAGTTACAGATGGAGGAGCACTAGAAGAGGCTAGTGGAGCTTGAGAACTGGGGTTGACAACATTCTCAGGTAGTGGAGTAGGTCTGGGTAATCAGTCACGTGTGCGGTGGGGAAAGGGGAGAAGGTGGGGCCGGTGGTGTCTGTGGGGTCCATGGTGACCATGTGGATCTGCAGGAGAATGTCCAAATTTTGCAAAATTCTCTCTTGGCTCAGAAGGACGTATTTGTTTAAGTAGTATAAAATGCTCTTCAGAACTTTCACTGGACTTAAGAAAATACAAAACAATTATTTTTATGTAAAGTGCATAAACTAGATTGTAATCAGGTTTTAATATATATCTATGTTATTATTTTAAATTTGTGTAAATATTCTGACTTCATTTCAAAAGTAATTTGATGACTATGCCCACCAAGTAGACAGAATTATGACCTTTGGTGAAATATAAAGTAAACTGTATTTCTGCTATTCTCAAAGCCTAATAGTTTATTACAAATTTTCCCAAAATATGTTCTATAATAGGCTCTGTATTGAAAAGATTTTGGTAGTCAAATAGCTATGGAAAAGATTTGGATAAAGTAAAACATATTTCTTTACTACGAGGCTTATTGGAATTGTTAATATAATATGCCAATGACTATTTAGCATATCCAAAGGGATATGCAATATTTCCCAAATTTACTTCACCATGGAAATGTTGTGTGTGTGAGTGTGTGTAGCATTTCTTCATTCTGGTGTTTTAGTGTTTCATGGAGAACCTTTTGGGACATGCTGTTCTAATTTCCATCTTGGAAAAGAGGACAATGTATTCTAGTGCTCTGAATAACAAGAATAAAAGGAGATTATAGGAGCTTTGCATTGCTCCTTTCGTAGACCCCCTAATACGAGATTGATAGAGCATTCCATGAATCCGCGTGTTTGGCATTTGTGCAGAATCACAGACAGTAAAAGCTAGAAGTGTCTTAGATCAGTCATTGTATATCTATCCAGTGAAAGCCTCATTGCAGCAATGCTATGGGCAATTTTAATTGGCTTTGGTTAGTTACATGGACTTTTAACATGATATTCCCTTAGGATTTCAGTTGAGGCTCTTGTCTCTTATTATGTCTTCACTGGCAGAAGTTAATCCTTGGAATTCTAAATATGACACTCCTTGTGCCTCTTCATGAAGCATCAGTTCTCAAAGCGAATAAATTCTGAGAAACAGTCACATACCTGACTTTAAGGTGAAGGAGAAATAAGTTGCCAAAACTGTCACAAACTTTCAAGGTAGCCTTGAGAAAAAATTTTTGTTCTAAATATCAGCACAATTTGGGTCACTAAGCCTAGATAATGTCTATTCCATAGCATTAGAAGCAGAATAACTTTTTTGTTTTAAAAGGATTCATTTAGAGTTCTTGTCTTGTAATGGGGAAAAGAGCGAGCAGGGGGATATAACAGGATGACATGATAAATATTTTCAAATAACATATCCTATCGTGCAGCCCACCTCCACTCTGACCTGAAGTGGGGATTGTGAGAATTAGAAATGGCAGAGAGTGAAAACAGGGATCTGCTATTTTAAAAAGTCTTTCCTTATGATTCTGAATTTTCTTTCCTTTTCCATTGAAAACCATTGATTTTGAGAAAAGAACCTAGTTTTTGCTTTTTTGTGGGATCATAGGAAATGTTCCATATTAAAAAGGCATCAATATTGATAAGGAGAAGGACATTTACAGTGCACAAACAAATGTAGATAGTTTTGGTACAGAGGGCTGGCCCAACTTTGTTCTTCATGTGCTAAGCAGTCCTACTCTTGTAGATGAATACATATCTAAAAGGCAAGCAACTGGAGTCTAGATTTTGCTGCTCACAGAACTATTCCCATCAGGTCCCTAAATTTGGTAATTGGGTGACTCTGTCTATCTCTCTTAACATTTTCTTAGGTTGGGAATATAAGAAAATATATGTACCTTATCAACTCCTCAGATATAACTAACTTTTGATTATGAGTGAAAATGTAAAATGATAACCAGAAATATAAGTAAAGCTTACTTCTTTGCGGGCTTTTTGCTTTCGTGCACCAGCTGACTGAAATGAGATAGAGATTAAAATACAGTTTAAAAAAAATGAGATCCAGAGCATATATGGAATTTTGAGAATACTGATTATAAATTCTTTATGAGGGTAAAATGTGGTAGAATTAGAGTGAAGAGAATGGGATACAATTTTAGAATTTTGGGTGTCATCATTTAACATGAGGGACCTTTTAACAGTTTAGAGTACATGGTTCATGGGCTAAGGGGATGATCAGTTTTTCTTGAGGTCTTTAAGCAAAGAATTCCTCTTCTTTCACATTCTCATGATTGTGTTGCCAGCCAGTCTTCAGTTTCCAGGTAACACTAGGTTTGGCTCCCTTTATCAAAATAACTGTCATTCACACAGGTGCCAAACTTGGAAATCATTATGGAACCAACATTTTTATGAATTTGATGTAAGGAAAAACCAGCTTGTCTTTTGTGGGAGAGAGAAATAGGTGATTGAAAGAACTCTGGGATAGGGTTTCTCACTGAATGAAAAATCCTCTTTGCTGCATTTTAGCATGTGACAAGAGGGGAAGAGGCAATTCCCATAGCTAGGAGTGCCCATAAGACGTTGGTTGTTTATGAAATGATACTGGATTTGTTTGCTGCAATAAGCCTTAGACAAGGTCCCCTTCACCTTTTAGATGTATTATGTAACTTAGATGCAGACGTTAGGTAAACAGATCAAAAATGTAAGAGGATACCAAGCACATGCTCTTGATGGGATATTATATATCATGTCTAGAATTTCTTTATTTGATTCATGTGAAATCCTTTATATGGTTGCAGATTTATTTTATAGGGTTCCTCATAAACAGTTCTCTTCTTTACACATCTTTCTTTCTTTTTGAGGAGCCGACAAAGACTAAATGTTATCCAGGAATGATATACAGAGGTAGGATCATAGAACACAATTTAAAATCATGACACTAGAATGTCCTACATATACATGTTGGGAATTCTAAAGACTATCAATATGTGGAAAAATAGAAAAATATTGATTATATTCTAAGGTCAATAAAAGATCACAGAGAAAGTTAAATTAAGGTCACAGGCAAAAATAAAATTACAACACGGTATGTATAGTATAAAGCTATGTTGACATAAAACAATGAAGTGAACGTATACTTTATGATTAAGAACTAAATAAGAAAATAAATGTATGTGAAGGTTTTTGATATTTACCGAGAAGCAAGCAGTGAAAGTCAAGATGACAGCTATCAAAATCAGAGCCTTCATCTTGTCTCAGGGTCTTCTAGAAGTAGGCACCAAGAGATGCTTCATTGGTAGGGGGAAAATAAAATAGATACTGATTTGTTTTTGCTAAATTTTAATCAAAGGAAAAACATTTATGCACATTATGCTACACCCATGGCATATATTGTATCTATGGCATAATAACAATTTACCAAATTTGTAAGAAAAATATCAAGTCCAACAGATATATGCAAAGGCTAAGAATAATGAATGCCAATTAACAATATGAGTGGTAGATAAAAATGTAGACAAAAGTCCTTGTTTTGTTGTCAAAAAAACATATAGAACTTTCCTTGGCCTACTGCTTTACAATTACTAGGGAGTTATTTAAGAAGGTAAAACCAAAATATGGTCAAAATTGTGATGAGGCTGATATCCTTGCATGCAGCCATTGATTCTTTTAGTAGAGATGTTTTTGAAAAGCAGGATGACAATATGCAAAAGAAACATGAAAATATTTATACCTTTAACTTAAAGAATCTCAGTCTGGAGGATTATTATTGATAAATTAACCAAAAGAAAAAAATTAAAAAGTTCATTCCAATGTTACTTATAATTTTAAAAATATGGATACTGATATCGAAGACTTTGTAGAAATTTGACAAATTCTTATGTTATAATGATAAGTGAAAATTTAAATATCACACTGTATGTAAATTATCCAAGTAGATAAGAACTGGAAAATGTAAGCAAGAATTAAAATAAGTGTGGTAGGATGGTTTAATTTATATGCGGATTTTCTATTATTAAAAACTTAGTGTTTTATTGATTTTATAATTTAAACACACAAAAGAAATCAAGAAATTGCCATTAAAATCAGTCTTCTGGCTGATTTTAACCTTACAAAATTAAGACGCTAGACAGAAAATTTTGAACATTAACTTACAACTTAAAAATGTGTGTAGTTATAAATAGGAAATATTTATATTAATCTTGTCATCATATTATTTTATTATCTGCAAATGAGTTTTAGAAATTTGACGTTTCTGTTAAACTTTTTTTTTGGTATGATGATTATTGCTAGATTCTCTCATCCAAAGAAAATAAAAACAAACAAATGAAAATCTACATCTATCCAATTGCAGTTCTTTGAGGGCTGTTGTAAAATTATCCCTCTTTTTATAATTTTGCATTCATATATCATACTTCAGTAATGAATCAATTTTTGGGGGGGCTGGTCACTAGTCACTTAACTAATTCCTCTCCCAAAGAAAAGTAGCTATGTAGAGGAATTAATGGCCAATTACTTACGCTTACAAAATCTCAACTTCAAGTGTGACTGCTTTTCTTTGTTACAACATTAAAAACATGATAACCACAACATTACCAATGGAGAACTACTATCTTTTAACAATGACTTTATTCATTAGGACATCTCCTTGTGATTTTAAGGGGAAGACCAGTGGATCAATAATCATAAGAGTTGAACTTCAGTTGTCAGACTGTGGTCACATTGCTTAACCTATCTGAGGCACATATTTCTAATTTTAAAGTGATTAATTTATTTATTTGAAACCAAGTAAATAAGTATATCTCCATCACGTAAACAGTCACAGTCTCAAGCAAAATAGAAGACACATTTAGATATTTATATGTCCTTCCCTTCATAATAAAAGAAATAAACAGAATGGAAATATTCACTTAATTAAAAAAATCAGGCCCATTGATTTCTTGTGTAATTTAGTGAAATACATGCTTCTGCCACTGATAGCATTTTCATTTCTCATAGGTACAAAACTAAAATATTGATTCATGTCAAAAAAATGCCACTTTAAAGCTATTCGGGATTCCAGAGGAAAGCTATCTTTATTATTATCAGGTATACTGAAAATATTAGCATTCTACTAACAAAGGGGATTGAAATTATAGGTTGACGAATTTGTTAAAGCATTTCTATTTTTTCGTATTTATATTTCCTTTCAAATGCATTATCCATTTGAACTCTTTGGAAAAAAGAGTTTGTGATTTCATAATAATTACACTAATTAGAAACTGTATGTAGTCAAAGTCTAAAGAAAATTTAAGTTTTTGAAATTTAAAAAATGATACCGTAATGAAGGATCCTGTCTCTGGTTGTCCAGAAATGCAGCCTCGCCTTAGCTTCTGAGGTCTGGAAGCTCAGAGAAAGAGTAGAGATTCATGCCTATAAAGGAGTTTTTTCCCTCTCCTTTATCCTTCCTATTTTGTTCCTATTGCTAAGCAAGATATTATTATTATTATTTTAGCATTTGCTCCTGGGCTAATCCAAACTATTTCCTGAAGCAAAAGGGGAGTGTTATAATCTGCAAGAGTTGACATTTGTCCTTTTCACTTTTCCTGAGAAAACATCATGGTTAATTATCTATGCATCAGAAAAAGTGAAGGCTTATTCTTTACAATTTAAAAATAAAATTTTGTATTAATTTCTTTCCTTTATCTTGAATGTTTTCTTAAATAACTAGATATTTTTCTAACAAAGCAATAATTACTGAAATTTGACTGCAAACCCTATATCTAATGAACATTTTCATAATTAAGATTGCTATTTACAATATTTGCCTTGCTATTATGTGCAAGTGTTGTGGACTCTGAGCTGGCAGAAAGTATTAGAAGATGGTAGCTTTTTTTGGTGTTCTTCTTCAGCTTTTTTAAGGTAAACTACCTCATTCCTGAAAGTTAATTTTCAGAGATTATGGTGTTAGCTCAGCTGAAACCTTAGTAGCTGGAGGGCAGCTGCAAACATTATGTTCTTTTCTTGCTTTTTCTGGACATAAAAATGAGAAAAAAGATGAGAAGTGAACCATTTGACACCAGTTAATATGCTTTTTTTTTAAGCTCTTTATTGGAATATAATTGCTTTACACTCTTGTACCAGTTTTTGAGGTACACCAAAGTGCATCAGCCATATTTATTCATATATCCCCATATCCACTCCCTCCCGCGACTCCCTCCCACCCTCCCTGTCCTGGCCCTCTAAAACATCACCCATCATCGAGTTGATCTCCCTTTGCTATACAGCAACTTCCCACTAGCTATCGATTTTACATTTGGTAGTGTATCTATGTCTATACTACTCTCTCACTTTGTCCCAGCTTTCCCTTCGCCCCCTGCCCCTCAGTCCCGTGTCCTCAAGTCCATTTTCTACATCAGCATCTTTATTCTTGCCCTATCACTGGGTTCATCAGTACCATTTTTTTAGATTCTGTATATATGAGTTAGCATATGGTATTTGTTTTTCTCTTTCTGGCTTACTTCATGCTGTATGGCAGTCTCTAGGTCTATCTACCTCATTACATATAGTTCAATTTCATTCTTTTTTTTTTTAAATTTTATTTATTTATTTATTATTTTTTGGGGGGGTACACCAAGTTCAATCATCTGTTTTCATACACATATCCCCATATTCCCTCCCTCCCTCGGCTCCCCCACCCTTGAGTCCCCCCCACCCTCCCTGTCCCAGTCCTCTAAGGCATCTTCCATCCTCGAGTTAAACTCCCTTTGTTATATAACAACTTCCCGCTGGCTATCTATTTTACAGTTGGTAGTATATATATGTCTGTGCTACTCTCTTGCTTCATCTCAGAATTTCATTCTTTTTTAAGGCTAATATTCCATTGTATATATGCACCACATCTTCTTTATCCATTCATGTGTTGATGGGCATTTAGGTTGTTTCCATGTCCTGGCTATTGTAAAAAGTGCTGCAATAAACATTATGGTACATTTTCTTTTTGATTATGGTTTTCTCTGGGAATATGCCCAGTAGTGGGATTACTGGGTCATATGGTAGTTTCATTTTTAGTTTCTTAAGGAACCTCCATACTCTTTTCCATAATGGCTGTACCAGCTTACATTTCCATCAACAGTGCAGGAGAGTTCCCTTTTCTCCACACCCTCTCCAACACTTATTGTTTCTAGATGTTTTGATGATGGCAATTCTGACTGGTGTGAGGTGATACCTCATTGTGGTTTTAACCTGCATTTCTCTGATGATTAGTGATGTTGAGCATCTTTTCATGTGTTTGTTAGCCATCTGCATGACTTCTTTGGAGAAATGTCTATTTAGGTCTTCCGCCCACTTGTGGATTGGGTTATCTGCATTTTTGGTGTTAAGCTGCATGAGCTGCATGTATATTTTGGAGATTAATCCTTTGTCCATTGCTTCATTGGCAAATATTTTCTTCCATTCTGAGGGTTGTCTTCTTGTCTTGTTTATGGTTTCTTTCACTGTGCAGAAGCTTTTAAGTCTCATTAGGTCCCATTTGTTTATTCGTGATTTTATTTCCATGATTCTAGGAGGTGGGCCAAAAAGGATCTTGCTTTGATGGATGTCATAGATTGTCCTGCCTATGTTTTCCTCTAGGAGTTTTATAGTGTCTGGCCTTACATGTGGGTCTTTAATCCATTTGGAGTTTATTTTTGTGTATGGTGTTAGGAAGTGTTCTAATTTCATTCTTTTACATGTTGCTGTCCAATTTTCCCAGCACCACTTATTGAAGAGGCTGTCTTTTTTCCATTGTATATTCTTGCCTCCTTTGTCAAAGATAAGGTGCGCATATGTGCTTGGGTGTGCGTCTGGGTTCTCTATTCTATTCCATTGATCTACCTTTCTATTTTTGTGCCAGTACCATACTGTCTTGATCACTATGGCCTTGTAGTATAGTTTGAAGTCAGGAAGCCTAATTCCACCCGCTCCGTCTTTCCTTCTCAAGATGGCTTTGACTATTCGGGGTCTTTTGCGTTTCCATACAAATCATAAGATTTCTTGCTCCAGTTCTGTGAAAAATGCCATTGGTAATTTGATAGGGATTGTGTTGAATCTGTAAATTGCTTTGGGTAGGATAGTCATTTTCACAATGTTGATTCTTCCAATCCAAGAACATGGTATGTCTCTCCATCTCTTTGTATCTTCTTTGATTTCTTTCATCAGTGTCTGTAGGAAACCAGGGAGGATGCAGAGGACGGTAACTTGGAAACACCTGCGGAGGGCACATGATGGCTGAGTGACTGTAAACATGTTCTGAAAACAGAACCAATCTCAAAGGAAAACCGACTGAGATAAGGCAGTCATGAAGCCCGATGGTGCCAGCTCTGGGTTGAAGCTTGGCTATACTCCCTAGTAGTGTTAATATACACAAGGCATTCTGTTTTGGCTCTTCTGAAGTCTCATGCCTTGTGTTTTTCATTATTTGTTTATAATTTGGTCTCTGCTAGAATGCTTGTGATCTTTCTCAATAAATATGCCATGGAAATCAGAGCTCGGGGCTCTTGACTGACTTGGTCTTGAGTCCCCTGACCCCATGCTTTCCTATACTCTTGTGTGAATTTTCTTAATTCCGCCATGCCACTCGCATTCAGGTTCGTTCGTGTGGAGGTTACCTACACAAGTGTCATAGTTTTCTGACTACAGATATTTTGTCTCCTTAGGCAGGTTTAGTCCTATGTATTTTATTCTTTTTGTTGCAATGGTAAATGGGAGAGTTTCCTTAATTTCTCTTTTTGCTCTTTCGTTGTTAGTGTATAGGAATGCAAGAGATTTCTACACATTAATCTTATATCCTGCTACTTTACTAAATTCATCAATTAGTGCTATCAGTTTTCTGGTAGAGTCTTTAGGGTTTTCTATGTATAATATCATGTCATCTGCAAAGAGTGACAATTTTACTCCTTCTTTTCCAATTTGGATTCCTTTTATTTCATTTTCTTCTCTGATTGCTGTGGTTAAACTTCCAAAACTATGTTGAATAATAATGGTGAGAGAGGGCACCCTTGTCTTATTCCTGTTCTTAGAGGGAATGCTTTCATTTTTTCACCATTTAGAACAATGTTGGCTTTTGGTTTGTCATATATGGCTTTTATTCTGTTGAGGTAATTTCCTTCTATGCCCATTTTCTGGAGAGCTTTTATCATAAATGGATGTTGAATTTTGCAAATGTTTTCTGCATCTATTGAGATGATCATATGGTTTTTATCCTTCAATTTGTTGATATGATGTATCACATTGATTGATTTGCATATATTGAAGAATGCTTGCATCCCAGGGATAAACCCCACTTGATCATGGTGTATGATCTTTTTAATGTGCTGCTGGATTCTGTTAGCTAGTATTTTGTTGAGGATTTTTGCATCTATATTCATCAGTGATAGTGGCCTGTAATTTTCTTTTTTTGTGACATCTTTGCCTGGTTTTGGTATCCGGGTGATGGTGGCCTCATAGTATTAGTTTGAGAGTGTTCCTCCTTCTGCTGTATTTTGGAAGAGTTTGAGAAGGATAGGTGTTAACTCTTCTCTAAATATTTGATAGAAGTTGCCTGTGAATCTATCTGACCCTTGGCTTTTGTTTGTTGGGAGATTTTTCATCACATTCTCAATTTTTGTACTTGTGATTGGTCTGTTCATAGTTTCTATTTTTTCCTCGTTCAGTCTTGCGTGATTGTACTTTTCTAAGAACTTATCCATTTCTTCCAGGTTATCCAATTTGTGGGTATATAGTTGCTTGTAGTAATCTCTCATGATTTTTTGTATTTCTGTGGTGTCCATTGTTACTTCTCCTTTTTCATTTCTAATTCTGTTGATTTGCATCTTCTCCCTTTTTTTCCTGATAAGTCAGGCTAATGGTTTCTCAATTTTGTTTATCTTCTCAAAGAACCAGCTTTTATTTTCATTGATCTTTGCTATTGTTTCCTTCATTTCTTTTTCATTTATTTCTGATCTGATCTTTATGATTTCTTTCCTCCTGCTCACTTTGGGGTTTCTTTATTCTTCTTTCTCTAATTGTTTTAGGTGTAAGGTTAGGTTGTTTTTTCAATATTTTTCTTGTTTTCTGAGGTAGGACTGTATTGCTTTAAACTTCCCTTTTAGAACTGCTTTTGCTGCATCCCATAGGTTTTGGGTTTTTGTGTTTTCATTCATTTGCTTCTAGGTATTTTTTGATTTCCTCTTTGATTTCTTTAGTGTTTTCTTGGTTGTTTAATAGCATACTGTTTAGCCTCCACGTGCTTGTATTTTTTACAGTTTTTTTCCTGTAATTGATATCTAGTCTCATGGCGCTGTGGTCAGAGAAAATGCTTGATATGATTTCAATTTTCTTGAATTTACTGAGGTTTGATTTGTGACCCAAGATGTGATCTATCCTGGGGAATGTTCCATGTGCACTTGAGAAGAAAGTGTATTCTGTCATTTTTGGATGGAATGTCCTATAAATATCAATTAAGTTGAGGTGGTCTAATGTGTCATTTAAAGCTTGTGTGTCCTTATTTCTTTTCTGTTTGGATGATCTGTCCATTGATGTAAGTGGGGTGTTAAAGCCTCCTACTATTATTGTGTTACTGTTGATTTCCCCTTTTATGGCTGTTAGCATTTGCCTTGTATCTCAGAGACCTTGGTGACAACATCAAGGGCACCAACATTCAAATCATAGGCATCCCAGAAGAAGAAGAAAAAAAGAAAGAGTCTGAGAAAATATTTGAAGAGGTTATAGTGGAAAACTTCCCCAACAGAGGAAAGGAAATAATTAGTCAAGTCCTAGAAGTGCAGAGAGTCTCTTACAGAATAAACCCAAGGGGAAATACACTGAGGCACATATTAATCAAACTAATGAAAATTAAACAGAAAGAAAAAATATTAAAAGCAGCAAGAGAAAAGCAACAAATAACATATAAGGGAAAACCCACAAGGATAACATCTGATCTTTCTGCAGAAACTCTGCAGGCCAGAAGGGAATGGCAGGATATACTATAAGTCCTGAAAGAGAAAAACCAACAGCCATGAATACTCTACCCAGCAAGAATCTCATTCAGATTCGAAGGAGAAATCAAAAGCTTTCCAGAGAAGCAAAAGTTAAGAGAATTCAGCACCACAAAGCATCCTTACAACAATTGCTAAAGGAACTTTTCTAAGTAGGAAACACAAGAAGAGGAAAAGACGTACAAAAACAAACCCAAAACAATTAAGAAAATGGTAATAGGAGCATACATGTCAATAATTACCTTAAATGTAAATGGATTAAATGCTCCAACCAAAGACATAGACTGGCTGAATGGATACAAAAACAAGACCCTTCTATATGCTGTCTACAAGAAACCCACTTCAGATCAAGAGGCACATATAGACTGAAAGTAAGGGGATGGAAAAAGATATTCCATGCAAATGGAAGTCAAAAGAAAGCTGGTGTAGCAATACTCATATCAGACAAATTAGACTTTAAAGTAAAGACTATTACAAGAGACAAGGAAGGACACTACATAATGATCAAGGAACCAATCCAAGAAAAACATATAACAATTGTAAATATCTATGCACTCAACATAGGAGCACCTCAATGCATAAGGCAAATACTAACAGCCATAAAAGGGGCAGTCGACAGTAATATGCTTTTTACCACTAGTTTAATAAAACTTCAAATGGTAACAGAAGATATGTTGTGAGCCACAGTAATTACCTTGCTCAAAAGAAACGTGTCAGTTATTGACTAGTTTAAAACGTGAGCATTGTAGATGTTTAACATTTGCTTTGACATCAGTAGATTTTACTTTTCATAAAAATGTCATTCATCATCAGAAAGCCGGGAAAACATAATATACTTACAGGTGGCAGGTCTGTTGGTAGATAATCGAATTTGTGATGCTTTTCTTTAAAGTTAGCTGTTAACAATGGTGTATCTTCTTGGCATTAATTTACCGAGTGACGACTTGAAGATCAGGTGAGAACTTCCAGACTTTTTATCATAAAGGTGAATTTGAGGGCACTGGACACAGTATCTCCTTGGTTTTTTGTTGTTGTTGTTATTGTTCATATCTTAAATTTTTTAAAGATAATTTATTGCAATGAGAGCAACCTAAAATCTAAATCAAGACGCAATCCTAGATCTGTGTGCTTTTACATAAAAAGTAGCATTGTACATGAAGAAACGGAAACTTTAGAAAATAACTAGCTCATAGTTTCTAACCCAAATTTGTTTATCTCTACAGCTTTGTCTTTCTTTTGCACCAAGATTTTTTAAAGTATGTTTAACTTCTGTTAAGAAAATTTTTGATTAATTCTTACAGTGAGTAAGCTGTAGACAGAGAGACTTTGTCTTAGGCATTTTTGTGTCTCTATCAACTAGTTGATTTCCTGGAATAAAGTTTGGTGGTAAATAATGCTTCTACCAAGTTAATATACATGAACTTCCTTTCCTTTTCTGACTTTGTTGTAAATTACATCTAATTCAAAATTGTATAGAATGATATAAAATGTGAGGATTCCAACTCACAGGATTTGTTCTCATTAAAGAGAAGCAGCCAACTTGGCTAGAACAACTATGCATGGGCTGATACTAGAGCTTTCAGGTTTCTACATAAAATTTTCATGTCACACAGTCTATGCAGTTAAGCCCGTGCTTATTTTATTATTATTCTGGTTAATAGGGTAAATGGAATACTGATAAATATTGGAATATATTGGAATATACTGAATATTAGAGTGTATATTACTGGTTTCTGCTACAGTTTGTCTCTCTGCCTCTTGCTTCCTCTGCCATCCCCAATCTAACTTTTACTGTTTCATCCAAATAATCTTTCTAAAACACAATTAACATATTAATCCCTTGCTTAAACTTTTCACACCTCTCATTTTTACATCAGTGTTTCTCAAAATGTTGCACAAAGCATTAGTTACTAGACATATTTACTGGAGCTCTGTGAAAATATAATCCATGAACATTTTATATACATATTCTCATTTAAAGACTCCAGAAAATTCAACCTAACATTATCAGTGCATTTTACCATGAAAATCTTTTTAGCTCTTGCAAAAAGCCCTATTAATTTCAGTGAAACTAACTCAGAAAATATAAGCTGAGAGTTATGTGAAATTTTGACCCTAAATTGCTATACACATAGTGTGATATTCAATTTTATGTGTTAACTTGGCTAGATTATGGTACCTAGTTGTTCGGTCAGGCACTAGTGTAGATGTTGCTGTGAAGGTATTTTATAGATGTGATTAACAATCAGTTGACTTTAGGTAAAGCAGATTACCTTTCATAATATGAATAAACCTCATCTAATCAGTTGAAGGCCTTAAAAGGAAAGACTGAAGTTTCTTAAAAAAGAAGAAATTCTACCTGGAGACTGAAACATAGAAACTCTGAGTTTCTAGCTTGGGGACTTGCCCTGTGGATTTTGGATTCAAGATGGCAATAACAACTCAACTCAATTTTCAGCCTATCAACCTGTACCTTGCATTTCAAAGTTGCCAGTCTCCACAACTATAATAATCCAATTTCTTAAATCTATCTATCATCTATCTATCTATCTATCTATCTATCTATCTATCTATCTATCATCTATCTATCTATCTATCTATCTACCTATCTATCTATCTATCTATCTATCTATCATCATTGGTTCTGTTTCTCTGGGGAACTCTGACTTGTATACATGATCTGATAGTTTGATAATTTTTCCTTTTGTGAGGCTGTATCAGTCATTTTGATATATCTGTTACCATTCTCTCTCAGATCCACTGTGTTCTAACCTTTCTTCAATATTATTGAGCTCACCAAGTATTTTTATGCTTCTGGATCTTTGTCCTTGCCCCTCCCTCAGCTTGAAACCAGTGCCACCCTTCTTGTCCTTTTAAACTCATTTTCATCTATAAGTAGCCAGTTTATACCATCCTTTTCTGAGAGCATTCATAGCCTAATAAATGAAAGCATCATTCACTATTTCATTTAATTCATTCATTTAACAGATGTTTGTTGAACTTATACTGTGTTCAAAGCTGTCAGAATTGAGCAGTGGAAAAGGGGGATGTGATCTCTTCTTTTAGGATGGGATTATCAGCTCTGTTTACTCAGGACACTAGTTTATGCATCTTGTTTTGGAGTCATTAATAGTACATTCTTTTAGTCTCAGAAGTGTTCTGGCTGGTTTTGATGATAAATTATGTGATCATCTTAATTATACAACATATAAACTAGTAGGGAAGATAAACATTAAAAAAACAGGGGTTATGACTTGAATTCTGTCTCTCCTTCCACTCCCAAATATGTTGGAGTCCTAATTTCCAGAACCTGCAAATGTGACCTTATTCAGATATAAGATTTTTGCACATGTAACCAAGTTAAGATGAGGACATGCTGGATTGAGGGGCCTAATCCAATGACCAGTGTCCCTATAAGTAGGAGAAATTTGGACGCAGAGACACAAAAGAGAACACCATGTGTGAAGGAGGCGGAGATTGTAGTGATTTGTCTATAAGCCAAAGCATGTCAACGATTGCTAGCAACCACCAGAAGCTAGAAAGAAGCAAGGAAAGATCCTCCCTCCTAAGCAGAGTCCCTGGAAGAAACTATAGTTGGAGTCTTTAAAATAATGATGCTTTTCAGCTTGCTTCCTATCTCAGTACTAAGGTTGATTTGAGAATAAAATGATTAAAACCTTTAATAACTTTCAAATATATTCTGAATAAAATCCAAAATGTTCAACAAACACCACATAATTTGTCTCCTGTCTACTTTTCCATTTCAACTTGTGTCATTTTCCAATTGATGACATGTTCCAACCACATGATCTGTTCATTTTCTTGAATAATTTGAGCCATTTCTAGTCTCAGGGCTTTGCCAACCACCCCCCCGCCAACTCTCCACATTTTTCAATCTTTAGTTTAAATCTTGCTTTCTCAGATACAACTTCCCTGGACCTGAATTTGTGTGAAGTCTGAAGCTATAATCTTTTATTATTTTTTTCTTGTATATCCAACACAATCTGTAGTTAGGGATTTACTTGTTTAACATTATTCTAGTCTATAGTCTATCTTATGGTATAAATCCCTATCCCTCTGCATCGACCTCCCACATATGTACCATTAACTTTCAACTAGTGTTTTGGCTTTGTTTTTCTTTTTTAAATATAATAAAATCATGAGTCCTTATAGGATAATTCTATTCTTGGTATCCAGAACTAGGTTGTTCTTTAAACAAAGGATTTTCATTTTACTCATATCTCTCCTAGTTTGAGAATTCTTGTTTAGTATATCAATCACATTTACACACAGTAAATCAGTTGCTGTCAGAAAGATTTATTGAAGAAAATTCAGCAAAGTGAAAACAGACCCATTTTAAAAGTCAGTGTCAGAAACGAATGAAGATGTATGTTCTTGAATTGCTAACCAAAAGCATAAGAAGAGTGCGGTATCAGTGCTTAAGACCTGAAAAAAATTAACAAAAATTCAGGAAAGAAATTTTAAAGAAAAAAATTAAATTGATTCATATGTTTATATATACAATATTGTTTTTGACAAATGTACACATTTGTAAAATATCATTTTGCCTTAGCTTGCATCCAACATGAACCAGGAACCCTGTAATATTTCTTATATTTCTTACATGTGGTTGGTAAACAATTACTAAATAGCCTTAATTGTTCTGTGAATGAGGATTGCAAATATATTTTTTAATAGAAGAGAATCACTGGTTGCATACTAATAAAATATCTGTTTAGAATAAGCATTTAAGGTCTTTTAATACTACAACAATTGTTTTTGAGATAGGTTGTTAATTTGATTCTCTTGGTCTCTTTAACTCACATGAAAATATGCTATTGAGGATTAACTAAAATGACATATATGATTAGACGCGGCAGGGAGTCAGCTTTCTTTATTGCTCTCTCTTAATATCCCTGAAGGCTGGGATTAAAGATTTTATATTAAAATAAGTAATTATTGGATAACTCAAACTTTGTGATAGTAGGAGAATTCTTATATTGTTGAGTTTTTAAAGTTTCCATAAATATATTCTGCTGCATGACCACTATTCTTAAACACCTGCATTTTCTAAATTTTGTACTTGCCTTAAATGCTCACGTTCTTTCATTTATTAAGATTTTAGCTTGCTGGACAAACTTCTTGGAGGTTAAAACTAGCTGTCTAGGCTACTGCACAATTCTCTGTGGCATTTTTTGTTGTTGCTTTCAAATCAGGAACTCATCTAGTTCTTCTTTCAGTAGTTTAAAGACACCCATTTCAGTTGTGAAAGTGTCTTCCTTATGGTTTAAGGTATCCAGATCAGGGGTAGTTCCTGACAGTGCTTCGGTGTCCTTAGTTACAGATTTCACTCTATTATTTTCAGACAAATCATCTGTCACTGTAGGTGAATCTTCCACGAGGTTTATAGCTACTGATGCAGGGACAACGAAGTCATATCTAGATTCACAGCAGTAAGCAAAACGGGATGGCTCTCTGCTTCATTGGCCGTATCTCTCTCCATCCAAACACTGACTCCATCTGTAGACTCTTCATCGGTTAGCAGAATATCTTCTGGATTATCTTTCTCTCTTTCAGCAGTGGTAGTGAGTTCAAACACAGTGATGAGCTTTTCCTCATCAGAATCAGTTAGTTTAGGCACAGCATTGGGGTCATTTTCTGGAAGAATTAAGTCAATTTCAGTTATTTTCTCTTCTGTAAGGTTGATTATGTCTGGAATAGTGGTGAAATTTTTTTCAGTAGCTGGAGCAATTTTAGCCTCAGGGATAGAGGAGTCAGTGATACTGATAGCCTCATCAGCAGTGATGTTGAACTTAACTGAGGAACTATCATTGTTAATATCAGGTTCACCCACTGTAGCTGGAAGGATTGGGGTGTGAGGAATGCTGGCTGTGCTCTCCTTTAGTGTGCCAGAGACTTCAGAAGTTAATGAGACATCTTCATCCCCTGGGTCAATGGTATCCAAGAGAATATCTTCTTTTGTCATGTCAGTGGAAAAATCTATTAAGGAAACAGCAGCTGGTGATGCGATATTACCAATTTTCTCTGGCATGAAGTTTTCAGTAATAGACTCATTAGTCATTGGGTTTTTAGTGTCTGTCAGAGTGGTAAATTCTTTCTCCAGATGGGATTCAACATCATCTTCTGATTTTAGTCTTTCCTTTGAAGGTGTAAGCTTGTTGCCTATAGTTGTTGAAAAATCACTTTCTAGCGTGTAGTCATTTACTGAAGTAATGTGGTCTCCTTCTGAAGTAATCGTTGTTTCTGATTTAGGAATAGTGTTGTCAGCCCCAAAGAAAATGTTTGCTTCAGTTGTCTTAGTGTTTTCTGTTGGAGGATGAGAATAAATTTTCGGCAAACCATCTTCAGCCATGGGACAAAGTGGCACCATGCACACTCAAAGGTCTTTCCCTGGGCCCAGTGGTATCCCTAGGCAGGAGAGTGGTATTCATTCTAGTGATTGAAGCATTGGTCATCATGGTGATTGTTGCATCAGCCACAGGGCCAATGGCACTGGCTCTCTTTGGAGGTTGTTTCTGTGCTCTGATTGGGCACTGAGTTACGAGTACTGACATTAGATGAAAAGACAATAGAGTCCTCTCTGATTATGAAATCAGCATTCACGGCCAAATAATACAATTGCGAGGAACTTGGGATTTACCATGTCTCTGTTTATAAGGGATATACTTCCCAACACATGGCTAGTGTCCCTTGAAAGAGACATAGCATGGTCTGCCAGGTGCTTTATGGGTTTAGTGTCAACGGGGGAAACTCCAGGAGCCATGGAGCATCAGTTTCAAGTTGCCTTTCTCTCAAGTAAGTAACAGTGTCTTTTTGAGATGAAGTATCTTCTCTTGATATTCAGAGCATTTAAATGTCTAAAACAAATTAATGGCATTTTTGGCAGTGAATGTAGCTGCACAAGTTAATTAGGTAGCAGAGATTTCAGTTAGTTCTTTTCTTCAGAGGGGCAATTCTCAATTTTTAAGTAGGGATAATAAAAAGTAAGTTACTGGCCTATTAGGGTCTTGGCAGTTTTCTTCTTCATTGTAATTGTTTTTCTTGAATTAACTTGAGTAACAGTGAGATTGTCAGGTTTTGTAGGTTTAATTTCTTTAGGAATGTTTTTCTGTAGAGAGTGTTATTTCAACCCCAAAAGGCTTTTCTGGCAGGGAGTTGGTGTTATATGTCAAATTCACCCAGAAACAAGATCAGGGTGTGGAATAATTGTATTAGCCTTAATAATTATATCCTCAATTTCAGAGGGAGTATTTTTTATAATGTTACTTATACCAGTCATCATTACTTTGTTATCATCCTTAAGCTTTAGCTAATTAGATAAAAGAGGATTGTAGTCTGGTGTTAATCTTTTCCCAGTGTTGTTAGAAGAAGAAAGAGAATTTTCAGACTCAGGCATAACTAAATCTGAAAAAGGGCAGCAGCATCAGCTAGAGCAGTGGTTTCCATCTTAAAGACAAATGCTTGTTCTTCATTATATATGGACTCAACCTAAAAGTTAACAGTGTTTTCTCTTAGTTGATTGGTCTGGGATAGATATACCACCACTCTCTGTAGAAATATCAGATAGGTTTTAAGATGGACATTTTTCAATTTAAAGATACGGGCAGCTTCTCAGAAATGTTTTTGCTTCAAGGGGATGTCACTACTATTAAGGGCTCCAGTGTCTTTGTTGATGTAGGGAATGCTGTCAGAAACAGGGACAGAGAAGGAAGTCTCAAGTTAGTGACAGGCACAGGTTTTTTATTTCTAAATAGAAATAAAGTCAGTTCCAGCAGCAGTAAAGGAAATGAGAGGTTAAAGCCAATCTCTGGGTTGGCTAACTTAATGGGAGGTTTTTAACCTCTACTTTTTTTCTTTGTCATCATTTGGTGTTTGTGAAGCTTAATTCAGGATAAAGCATGCTATAAACAGAAGACTTGGTATTTTGGGCGGGGAGAGACTTGGAATTTTTTTTGGGGGGGGGAGATTTGTGTGTGTGTGTACAAAAGGGGAAAAAATGGAGGTGTTATGTGTATAACTGCTAGAAATTATCTTGGAGTATTTGATACTTGTTATGTTGAATAGAGTAAAAATAAGGAGCAAAATATTCATTTTTATGAGCATTTATTACCCAGTTAGAAATGTCAGGTAAAATGATATCAGCTTCATGAATAATAATTGTCAAATAGTCTTTAATTTCAAAGATTACTTTTGTGAACACGTCAACTCTCCTACTAATATAGCTGTGATGTAGAATCACATTGATTATAGCATAATAAGACTTTCTCTCTATGGAGAATAATTTTATTATTATATGTGTTTTTTTTTTAACACCATTGACCTCAAAAAGGACACTGCAGATTGAGAGTGTGTGTCATCCATCAAAAAACAGGAAGTATATGAAGAAAATCCTGGTGGGACTGCTGGAATCTTAGCAATCTTGAGGATGGAACTGGTGTCATCTCCTTGCAAGGGATATAGTATATTCTTATTTGACCAATAGACCATTACTATCAAAGATATTATCTGACTTAACAGAGGATCAGATTCTATAAGTAAGTTTCACTTTATCTGAATAGCAGTTTCTTCCATTGTTTTAGTGTCTATCACACTAATTAGAACATTTTGTCTTTTCCCAGAAAAGTATCAAATTTATATCTACTGACATGTCTTTGAAGTTATATATCTTCCTTATTTTAGCAGCTATAGCAAGTTTGCTGGGGTAACTTTTTTTTAATGTTTCATTTGCTCTATCTCAACTTTGAGGTGTTTGGCTTGGTGATTATGCCTCCTTTTAGGTAACAATTTTTTCAAGTCTGTTTTTTTTTTTTAGTGAAAAGTAGAAACTGCTAACCAAAGGGGGAGATTTTGCAATAAGTCCCCAGGAAGGTGACTTGCCACATTTATGATTTTCAGGAATACATGACTAGGAAGAGTCCTCGGATTTAGATTGGTGCTGTCATAGGGATGTCCACTCGAGACTTTTTTTGTATCAAGAATATCTTGAGATTTATCAGAAGACACGTCATGTGCATTTTTAAAAGAATCAACTGAGACAATTCCTATTTTAGAAAGAGTCTATATATCTTCAGATTTTATAACTTTATTGGAGAAAATATAGTTCTTAAACTTAATTGACAGGATTATAATCATTACTAGAACACAGCTGCTGTGGAAGCTTCAGGTTCAACATCTTCATTCACTAAAGAATTCCCACCTTCAGGAACAGTGAAGGAACTAGGGGAGCAGTTACATTTTGAGATTTCGTTGTATCAGCGTCCACTTTTTTTTCTCTTCCCTTCCAGTGATTGGAATGTTGGGTACTTGAGTAAGGAAATTGTAATTGAAGTGTGTTGGCCTGTGGAGTCACTATTCGTTTCCAGGGAAGATGGTATTTACACAGGTTCAGTCACAATCCTCATATCTGCTTTGCTGATTGCAGATTCCTCAGAGATATTCTTTGGGATAATTGTTTATCTGTGACTGAAGAATATCAGTCTTAAAGTATCTACTGCAGCCTCCTTGTTAGCTTGTGGTACAACAGAAATTCCTTCAAATTTAGGTAATATTTTTTCTATCTCGACAATGGATTCATGCATAGCATTTCTGCTTCCTTAAGTTTGAAATTCAGTATCTGTTGCTTTGAGATTGGCTACATTAAATTCCAATTGAGAATTTCCTTCTAAATTGATAAATTTAGAAGATAATTGAGAAATTATCTCCACCTTAAATGAAGATTTTTCATCATTAGAAATAATGATAATTACTTCTGGAAGCAACTATGAGTTCCCAGCCATGAAATAGGTTTCCTGAGGAACAGGTCCATCTGGCAGAGAATCCTTGGATATGCGAAAGCTTGAGTAAGCTGCTACAGGGGCACTGTCATAATCCTTATTGACTGATTTATTATCAGCAATGACATTTTTGTCACAAGGTAAGGCTTTAGGTCAGCATCTTTTGGAAAATTTGTTCTTACCTGGATAACTGGATCACTTCCTTTTATTACATTTAGATCTGCAAGGTGATTTTCTGCAAATTTGGTAGCTACATCTTTCACTGCAGAAGCTGTAGTTATATCCCCCATGTAATAGAAATTTGGTTTACTGTATTCATTAGTCAAAAGAGTAGAAAACTTGATGATTGTTTCCTTGCATTTTGAATTTTGATCACCAGAAGCATCAATATCAAAAGTTTGTTCTTGGTGGTGATAGTAGCAGATGTCTTTGGTTTGATGTCTACCATATTGTCTGAAGAACCAGTGGCATCAGCTTGGAGAACAGTATAGACCAAGGGTAGAGTCTTTGCGACCCTTTGGCTTTGAATACTTTGCCCCTCTGAGGCAGTGCCTTTATTAAAGTAAGTGGAGTCTGTAGATATAGGCTCCACTGTCTCTGATATTAACACTGTTGGGTGATATAAGTTTGCACCTTTTGCAAGTCTGGCAGCTGCAGTTTCTTTAGTAGGAGCATTAGAAGTTAGGATGAGAGTTTCAGGTAATCTCATACATGTAAGTCTTAGAGACATGACACTCTCTGATGATGGAAGGCTATAAAGGCTGTTATTTTTGTTTTTAGTAGATGTAGGAGCATTTGGCATATGGGTGGACAGCTTTTTCAAAGGATAAGAGAAATTAAGAGCTGTGTTGATTGTACCTTCTGTGTTTTCATTCACATTGGAGATGTCATCACTGGAATGCTGAGCTAAAGGAAAATTATTAAACCCTGAATCAGACACTGCAGCCACACCTGTTTCACCTTCAGTAAAATTAGATATGCTGGATGTGGTGGTGTCTGCTCTCTTGGGTGTAGCTATCTTATAAATGGTAGGTGATATGTTTTTCCTGAGGAAGTTATCACTATTTTTTAAGCAGGGTTAATATCAGTTGTGAACGTCCTGTTGTCAGTTATTGGTTTTGTTTCTGGAAAAAGGGAATGATCAATTATTTTATTTCCTAAGTCAAAGCCTTCAGATAGAATTATGGTGTCATCATCACCACTTATGGTGCTTTTTTGCACAGATGTTTTGTCAGAAATATGAGAAGGAAAATTTTTATTTGAATCAATTAAGAAATGAGTTGTGGGTCTCTTGGTATTGACGTTGGCCTTAGAATCTTTGAGAACAATGACATCAGTGTCAAATTCTTGTTTTCCTGTCTAGAAATCTTAACTTGGTAATCTTCTCTAGATTTGAACTCTGGGGGTGTTGCTTTAGATAGACTGTCTAAAGCAGCAATTGTGGTGTATGGTACATGAGACATACATCTCTTTGGGGCATGTATGAGTGTGCTTGTTTTTATAAGAGAATTATTTTCTCTGTCCTCTAATTCAAAGGCATGCTTATTGGAATCACTGTCATCAGATATAATAGTTATATAGTCCACATATGCTGGAGTGATTTTGCCTGCAGAAGAAATATCATCCATCCTTTTTGGAAAGTCCTCTGTAAAATAAATGATTTCATATTCAGCAGCTGTTTCTTTCTCTATAAAATCTTTGTGCTCAAGTGTATTCCTTTTAAAAGTACTTGCTGTATCCCTTTCAGAGGTAATGGTATTAGGCAAATAATAACTGTTTTGGATGGAATTACTATTTCATCAGGTAGAATGTTATAATCAGTCTTTTTGTTGATATATTCTCCCATAGTAGTAACAGGAACAAGTTCAGAATATTTGGAAGTTCCCAAGGAAGTTGTGAAATAGGAAAGAGGAAAAGCTGATCCATATTGTAGGCCATCTAATTCAGCTGAAGAGTTTGTGATGCGTCCTCCTGTGTTGGTGACTTTATCATGAGAGACAGGCCTAGATGCTTCTGGAAGAGTTAATGTAGAATCTGCTAAAAATATTTCTTTTAAATTAGATGGTGTTTGAGGTTTGAAGGATGTGGCATCAAATGTAACAGTGAAAGCATCACCCTTATTGTTGCCACTCTTGGAGAAACGATTGGGCTCAATTCCTGATGGAAGGATTTTCCCCACAGTTGGGTTGAGAACTGTTGCATTTATAAAGTGACTTAATTCTGATTTAGCAGCTGCGTCTTCTTGATCATAGAGATTAGTTATTTTCCTTCTCTTATGGACACTATTTTGAGAGTCTTCTCTGGAAGAAAAGGCTTTCACCATAGCTCTTTGAGACTTGGAGTATATTTCATCAGTCTTAGCTTTACAATTGTCAGGAGTATCTCTATTCAGAGAAAAAAGTGAGTCAATCTTACCATTAGTGGGAATATCTGAAAAAGTAGGTGATTCAGTTAGAAGAACATTTGAGGCTAATGGATGGGAATGAATGTCAACTTGCATTATTTGGACCTGCCCCTCTGGAACATCACTTTCATTAATGGTGTCAGCATATTCAGTTGCTTTCTTTAACATTTCTAACCTAGGTAATAAAGATTCAGATAAGGAGTTGTCTGTCATTAGGCCAGAAGTTTCAGGATTTTCAGTTAAGGAATTAGGAATGAACATGGCAGATGTTAATAGAGACAAGAATCCTCTAGACTTAACTTTATCTTCTCCAGGTAACACAGAATCACCTCCTTCATAACTACCTTCAGTGGAAATAACAATGGAATCAGCCACTGTGCTAGCTGCCTTGTTCATAGATGAGGAAAAGACTGAAGCTCTGTTTGTGTCCTCAGTATTTTTATTGATGAAGGGAAGATTATCATCAGGAGTGACTTTGAACTCAGCTAAAGGTATAATGCTGTTTCGTGAATGGGGCGTATCTGTCAAGTTTGATTTTTGTTTATTTGCATCGAATTTGGCTGATATGGTGGTTTTTGAACCACCTGGGGCGGCGTTATTATACAAAACAGACGAGAGAGCTTTCCTGTTGAATTGGTCACTATATTCTACAGGATTGGTGATCACAGCAGGATCAATAGAATCAGTTGTGATTATTCTGCTCTCTCCCATTCTTGTCATTAGTTCTGGATCTGAAACAAATGGGTACTCTATTATTTTGCCTTTAGGGAGAATTATGATGGTGTTATCTCCAGTTAGAGAACTATTTGCTGTAACTGTTTCATCCAGAAACTCAGGTGAAAAAGTCCAACTTGAGTCAGTTAGAGAATAAATCATGGACCTGGGCGCCTTTGTATTAAAATTGACAGTGGAACTTTTGAGAACAGTAGGATCATTTTCAGAATTAGGAATTTCCTCTTTGGGGACCAAGCTTTGGTGTTTCTTGTTAATTGTAATATCAATTGGAGATCCTTGGGATAAATGTTCAGAGACTGCAGCACTGGCAGAAGGTGCATGAGGCTCAGATACACTGGAGTCACCAGTACATGTGGCCTTTTCTATAAGGGGACCATTTCCTTCCTTCACTAGTTCAAAGATGTAGTTATCTGCAGCATATTCAAGGGTATTGTCAACAGGTGTAATAGTTACTATATCATTATTATTTGGAATATTTTGATCTGCCAAAAAGTTGTCATGTGCCTCTTTTGAAATGTTTTCTGTAAAAGGAACTACTTCTGTGGCTGTATCTTTCTCTATAAAAACCTTTTCTCCAAATTTATTGTTATCAATAGTGTTTTTAATTTGCCTTTTGTTGAAATAATGATAGTAGGGGAAATATTGGCTTTGACAGATGGGGTATTACTTTCTTCAGGTGGAATATTATTATTGGTCTTTGTTGTGATGGCTTTTTTCATTTTGACAACTGGATCAAGTTCATAATACTTAGATGAACTCATGAATGTTGTGAAATCAGAAGGAAGAGGAGTTGGTTTCCATGATGATAGCCTGTATGTTCCAGTGGAAGTGTTTGCAATGGTCCCTTCTCCAGTAGCGACTTTAGGAGGAGAACTTTGATCATTAGACCTAGATGCTTCTGGAAGGGTTAATGTGGAACCAACTGAAGAGATTCCCTTTAAATTGGAGTATGCTTGGGGTTTAGTAGAAGTAGCATCAAATTTAGCAGTGAAATAACTCTCTTTCAATGTAATTGCATCTTTTTGAAAAAAATTGCCTTTCAGAAATGTTGACTTCCTCTTCCACATTGTTGTCACTCTCGGGCAGAGTATTAGACTCAGTTACTGAGGAAAGGATCTTCTCTCCAGTTGGACTGAGAACAGTTGCATTTTTAATGTGACTTAAATTTAGTAGCTGAATCTTCTTGATCAGGAAAATCCGCTACTTTTCCTTCTTCATAGACTCTATATTGAGAGATACTTATAGGAGAAAAGGCTATCATGATTGTTCTATGAAGTTCAGAATATATTTCATCTGTCTCAATTTTAGAAGTGTCAGTAGTCTCTCTGTTTACTGAGGGAAGTAAATCAAACTCATTTGTGGAATTGTCTGCAAAAGTAGTGGAACCAACGGGAAGTTTAGTTGAGGTTAAGGAGTAGGGCTTGAGATCAGTTTTATTAGTAATGGGATCATCACTGTCATTAGTAGAATTAGAATATTCAATCATCGTCTCAAATGTATTTGACCTTGCAATTGAAGAATTAGCCAAGGAATTATTTGTCACTGAGTCAGAGGTTTCAAGATTTTCAGTTGAGGTATTAGGAATAAACATGAGCTTTTTGGGGGGAGGATTGTAGAGCTAGGAATCCTCTAGACCTAATATTTCTTCTGGAGGCATGGACTCACCTCTGTCATCACTAGTCTTAGTGGAGAGCATAGTGGTATCCACAGTGTGGCCTGTATTCATGCCTGTGGCCTGTATTGCAACCCCGTTGTTTAAAATTTCAGTATCTTCATTGATAAAAGAAAGTTTACCATCAGGGTGACACTGAAATCAGCCAGAGGTATGATGCTGTCCCATGAGTGTGGCATCTCTGCCATATTAGTTTTATCTTTAACATTGTCCACTCTGGATGATAAAATGTTTTCTGCTTTACCTTGGGCATCAGTGTTGTAAGTAGCAGATGGAGGCACTCTACTGTAGAATTGATCTTTATTTTCTGATGGAGAGGGGATCACCATGGGAGCAGTGGGTTTATCTGGGAACATCCTTCCTTCTATCACAATTACTGTTATTTCTGAGTTTGAAACAAGGGTATATTTCATCCTTTTGTCTTCAGGGAAAATAGTGATGTTGTCATTTTCTTTTAGAGTGTCCCTTTTCAGTGGTGTTTTACCTATAAAATTATGAAAATTCTCACTTGTGTGAGTTGGTGGGTTAGCCTTTGTTGTAGTATTTTTTTTCATTTTGAAAATTGGGTCAAATTCAGAATATTTAGATGAACTCACAGAAGTTGTAAAATCAAAGGGAGAAACAGTTGGTTTCCATAGTACTTCATAGGATCTAGTGGAGCATTACGAAGTAAACCTACGGTGCCTGCAACTTCATTAGACAGAACAGAATTTTCTTCCTTAGGTTTTAAAGTCTTTTCAAGAGACATGGTTGAATCAGCTGAAACTATTCTTTTTAAACTGGGAGGAGCTTGAGGTCTAGCAGAAATATTAAGTTTATCAATGAAAGGATTATCTTTCAATGTCCTTGAATCTCCATAGATAAAATTGCCTGCTTCAGAAAAATGAGTTCCTCTTCCTCATTATTATTGCTCTTGGAGACAGCACTGGGCTCAGAGGTTGAGGGAAGTGTTTTCTCCAAAGTTGGAATGAGAACTGTTGCATTTATAATGTGACTTAAATTGAATTTAGTGTTGGTGTCTTCCTCAACAGAGAGTCTGGCCATTTTCCTTATTTCAGCAGGGAAAGGGCCTATTTGTGTAGGTGAAAGTACTTTCATTGTTGTATCCAAAGGTTGAGCATCTGTCTTAACTTTGGAAATGATAACAGTTTTTCTCTCCACAGTGGATGGTGAATCAGCCTCATCATCTATGGAATTCCTGTTAAAAGTTATTGAATTAACAGAGGGAATAATTGAGTCCAAGAAGTGCTGCTGAAGGTCTGTTTGAATTTTAATGTCCTGATTTTCTGAAATATCAGTTCCATGAATGAGATTAAGGTATTTATTCACTGTTTCTGGTACTAATGATACTAACTTTGAGGAGTCAGTCAAGGAACTATCACTCATTGGAACAGAATCCTCAGTTAAGACTTGAGGCATGAGAATGAGACTTTCAGTTGTTAGTAGCAATGGGAATTCTCTAGCCCTAACATTATTTTCATCAGGTTGCATAGACTCCCCTCCTTCATAACTGTTCTCAAGGGAAAGAGCGATGGTATCAACCATAGGGTGAGTTGTCTTCATAGGTGAAAAATAAGTTGAAGCCCTGTTTTTTTTTTGTTCTCAGAATCTCCATCAACAAAGGGAAGTTCATTATCAAGGTTGATGCTGAATGTAACTGAAGGAGCAGTGGCATCCTGTGAATGGCAGTTCTCTGCCTTGATTATATTTCAACTTGGGTAACACAGTGGATACCTTCTGGTCATAAAGCACAGAGAATGGGATGTATCTCTTGTAAAGCCAGTCTTTGCTTATTATTGGATTTGTGCTGCTAGTGAGATCAGTGACTACATCTGGGAATGTCCTGCTTTCTTCCACAGTTTCCGTTGTTTCTGGGTCTGAAGTATTGATAGGCTCAATCCATTTGTCTTCTGGGAGATTGATAATGATGTAAGTTTCACTTAGGGCACCCCTTTCCAGAAATAAATCATTTGGAAATTCTGGAGAAAAATTTCTATTTCCATCTAGGGAGTGAGTCATGGTTCTGGATGACTTACTTTTGAAATTTGCAGTATAATCTTTGAGAAAGGAGCTGTCTTTGTCAGAATCAGGATTTGTTTTTCTGGGGGGTCAGCATTTGATGTTTTTTAGTTTTGAGTTCTACAGAATTTTCATTTGATAGACTCTCAGTGACACGTGTGGGGAAAGGGGCATGAGATACAAATCTATGGAGCCCTTGACGAAGGTAGGTATTTTTGTTGTGGGACTCTTTCCTTCTCCAATACAAGATGGAATTTTCCTCTGATAAATATTTAAGATTACTGTCACCAAGCCCAATGGTCATTAGATTCTTATTGTTTAGATTATTTTCCTCTGCCAGAAAAATCATATCTGACTCTGCTGAAAAGTCCTTTTTTAAGAGGAATTACTTCATATTGAGTTACACTATCTTTTTCTGCATAATTTAAATATCTTTTCCCATTTATAATGTTCCTTTTGTCATCAGTAAAGATAATATTGTCAGGCGAAGTGATTTCTTTGTCAGTTAGAAAAATTGTATCATTAGATATAATAGACTCATCACTCATTTTTATGTTGCTCTCTCCAATAATGATTTTTGGATCAAGTTCAAAATTATTGATTTTAATGAAATCAGCAACAAAATCAGTAAGAGGAAGAGTTGGTTTCTGAGGTAGTTGATATAACTTGCTATAAGAGTTTGTGAAAGACCTCTGTAGGTTATCAGGAGAAGATGAGCCCCTAGCTCCGGCCATTGCCAGCTGTGTTGTGCATATTGTGGAAACAGGGTAAAATGTTTCTTTGAAAGTTCCAGGTGCTTTCTGTTCAGCAGAAGCAACATCCAGCTTAAGAATGAAAGGGTTAATGTTCACTGAATTTACCTCTTAAATTCACTGGAATTTTGGCTTCAGAAATATAGGACTCATCCTCAACAACAGCCTTATCTTTCCTGAAGACTGTGTTAGCCTCAGTTCCTGAGGTAGTGATTTCTTCTGCAGATGGACTGATAACTCTTTATTTACATGGTGACTTGCAGCATAGTCAGAAGTTTTATTTTTTTGCCCTTTTTTTCAGGTTACAGATTGAAGGGCTATATTAGGTGCATAGGCCATGGTGTCAGTTTTATCATTTAGGCCCCCATTTTCAGTGGTAAGTATGTCAGTGACAACATTTATAGAATTCTCTGAAAAAGTAGTGGGATCTTCCAGAGGAACAGAGGGGACCATTGAGAGGGGCTGAGGTTCATTTTGTACTTTGGTGATTTTCCAGTTCGGGTTCATGATAGTAGAGTGTTCACCCAATGGCCCTGGTAACTACTGTCGCAGGTTTATTTGATAAAGAATCATGATTTTCAATAAGAACAACTGCAGTTCTAGGTCTTTTCTGTTTGAGAATTAATGGAGATTTTAATTTGATGAACAGGACACCATCTACCTCAGTCATGGTAGAGTCACCATCTTCACTGCCCTCCTTAGAATCAAAGGCAGAGACGTTAGGTGAAATGGTGGTGGCATTTGTTGGAATTTTGGTGGCATTAACAGGATTAAAAGAAACTATTGAGGCTGTTTTGATTTTACTCTTAGTAATTTCACCACCAGAGGAGATAGTCTCAGCTTGGGAGGCAATGTCTTGAGCCAAAGAGTTAGTGTGGTCCCCTGAAGGCTTCACGTCAGCTAAGTTCATTTTATTTTCATTGACTTTAGAGTTTTCTGATGTGCCAGTGTCTGCCAGTTCTGGAGTAGCCATGTTACTAACATTGGATGAAATGCCTTTCTAGTAGAAATGATCTTGACTTTTTATGGGCATGGTGATCACAGAATGATCAAGGCGGACAGTGCCAAATGTTCTCTTCTCTCCCACAGTAACAATTGATTCTGTGTGAGGTAAAAAGAAGTCTTGCTTTTTTTATTTCCCAAACAAGAAACTTCAGGGAGAATGATGATGTCATCATCTTCACGTTGAGTGCCCTTTTCTGCAGATGATCCTTTTAGAAGCTCAGGGGAAAATGTCTCACCTGCATCAATTTGGGAGGGTACCATGGTTTTCAGATGCTGAGTGCTGAAATTTTTGGTGTAATCTTTGAAAGAAGTGGCAATAGTATCAGAGTATTTCCTTCTTTGAGAAGGATGGTTTGGTGTTTGTCTTTAGTTTCAAACTCAGGGTGAATTACTCTATACAGAAGACCCTTTGAGGCCTCATCTTTAGAGGATGGTGTTTGAGATACAAATCCGTTTGGTCCATGTGTGAACTGAATAAGTGTTTTAATAGGGCAACTTTCTTCCTTCTGTAGTTCCAAGGCATGCTTATTTGAAATATATTCAGAATCACCCTTGTCAGGTTCAGTGATAATCAAATCCATAGCACCTAGACTATTTTCCTTTGCCAGAGTAGTCCCAGGCCAAAGAATAAAGGAATCATCTCTCACTGTATTTGCATATCCCAGTGATAGAGGAATACCTATTTCAGATATTTGGTAATAAATTTCCACATTTATATTTTCAGAGGAGACAGCAGTGGAGAAGGTCACAGGTATAATACCTGTATGAGAACTGGTTATACTACCTGTAGCAATTTGGTCTTTTTCTGTTCCTAGATCAGTTTGCTTATCAGTATAGGATGTAGAATATTTTCTGGAAGTTCCTTTACTTAGTAAGGCATTGCCTTCCAGAGCAGGGTTTATATTATCTTTCATTGGGATCCTTAAATTTGGTGTTGTAATAATAGATCTTCTTGGTTGGAAGAAAGATGGCAGCAAAGTAGAAGGACGTGGAATGCATCCCTCTCCACAGATGCATCAGGAATACATCAAAACGACCTCGGACACCAGAAAGGACTGCAAAGATCCCGACATAACTGGGTACAGACAGAGGGGAAAAAAAAAAGGAGGAAGAGGAGGAGAAGAAAGGAAGGGGATGGGTCCCACACCCTGGGGTGGAGGGATCTGAAACAGAGGGGAGATGGCCGAATTCGGAGAAACATCCCTTATCTGATGGGGAAACCCCTTCTCCAACGGGGAATTTCCCTGGGACAGAAGGGAGGTATTTGGGACTGTTCAAAGAGAGTGAAGTAGCTGATCTGTGGCAGATGGAAAAGAGTGAGAAACACATGGAGGATACACATCACGGCTCAGCATGTCTGGACTAAGATGTTGGTTCACAGCTGAACAGGGGGTCTGGGAGCTGGAATGTGGGAACCAGAGAACTGGTTCAGGGTGAGAAACATTGTTGGCAGTGGGGACATGGACTGAGAGGACAGGAGGGGAGAAATCAGCCCCCAGGCGGGGCTGGCCTAGAGTTCCTGCAGCTGAGAGCCAAAAGTCCGCATAGTGGCCAAGCTCTGGAGACGTTCTGTTTACACCTGAGCCACCAGCTTCCCTCTGCAACAGGCACCACCACTACCTCCCGGGCTCCCACAACCCAGGCAGGGTGCCACTGCGCACTCACTCCCAGGGGAAGGAGCTACTATTGTACCCTCTTTCTCCCCACACACTGGTGCTTACAGATGAACAATAAAAGAAGCTCTGCTGGTCACAGAGTGATAGAAAAAGCCCAAGGTGGGTAGAAGGACACTTACAGCTGAGACCCCAAGAAAACAGAAATATTATTATTAATTCTACTGATCTGGTCCATTCTGGGGTCAGATCTAGCTTTTTTTTTTTTTAAATTAATTACAATCTTAGTCCTAAGGGATCTACATGTATTATAATATACATTTTTTATTCTTTTATTCTATTTTGTCTTCTATTTTTATTTTTAGACTTTTTATATATTTCTATTTCTAGCTAAGATTTTGTAGTGCTAACTTTATTTCTCCTACCTTCTTTCCTTCTCTTTTATACACTTCTATTTTTTTCTGTCTTTTCTTTTTCTTTTCATGTTTCCAGTCACACTACATTTTCTATTGCCCTGTCTTCTATCCTTTTTTGTTTATTTTATCTTAATATACTTATAATCAGTATTATCAGTCTGCTCTGTTTCCTTGCTTTATTCTCCAGATGACACACTGCTTTGGTTTTTATTATTAGGTTTTGTCTTTATCTTAGTTCTAATTATAATTGTCTGATTTTGTTTTGGGAATCTTCAGTGTGTCTGGTGGTACTCTTGCTCTTGATTATATTTGATCTTAGCTTTCAAAATTTCCCTGGATTTGTGTTTGTGGCTGTGTGGTGTTTTTTTTTTTTTTGGTTCTGAATTTCTGTTGGTTTTTTCTTTAATTGTCTGATTGCATACTGGGGTTCTTCTGTCAGGTCTTTCTAGTGGCTTATGTTCTATTGGATTCAGTATTTGCGTGTCTTGTACATATATGTGTTTCCTTGATTTTTTACTTGTTTGAGGCAACACTCTACCATTAGTCTGGGGCTTGGACACTCTTTTTTAAGCCCCTTTATTGCCTGGACGAGCAACTTCTGATGTCTGGACAACTCCATCAGAAGTGAAGTAGGAGGCTCTGGGGAGGGAGCACTGAAACCAGGATGCTAGACTATTAGGGAGTTCTCAGACACAGGGAAGATTAACTGCAGAGAACTCTCATGGAGCCCTGTATCAGAGTCTAAGACCGGACTTTGTCCGACTGTCTGCAACTGTCAGTGCTGGACAACTCACACCAAACTACAAACAAGACAGGAACACAAACCCACCCATCAGCACAGACTACCTAAAGCCATATTAACTTCACAGATACCCTAAAACACACCACCTGACATGGCACTGCTCATCAGAGAGAAAAGACAAAAAGCAACACACCAGAAAGCAGGCACCAGACCCCCCACCAGGAAGCCTACTCAAGACACTGGACAAACCCCACCACAGGGAGCATAGGGCAGAAACAAGAGGAATTACTACTAGGCAGCATAGGGAAAGGAGACAGCAAATCCTACAAATTAGACAAAATGAGAAAACAAAGAAACCATGCAGGCAAAAGAGCAGGAAAAAAACCCACAAGACCAAATCAATGAAGAGGAAATAGGAAAACTGCCTGAAAAGAATTCAGAGTAATGATAGTAAAGATGATGCAAAATCTCGACAACAAAAGAAAGAAAATACAAGAAACAGTTAAGAAGGACTTAGAAGAACTAAAGAGCAAACAAATAGTAATCAACAACAAAATAACCGAAATTAAAAGTACTCTAGACGGTATAAACAGCAGAATAATGGAGGCAGAAGAACGAATAAGTGAGGTGGAAGATAGAATGGGGGAAATAACTGCCACACAGCAGGAAAGAGAAAAAAAGAATAAAAAGAATGGAAGACAGTCTCAGAGACCTTGGTGACAACATTAAGCACACCAACATTCGAATCATAGGCATCCCAGAAGAAGAAGAAAAAAAGAAAGAGTCTGAGAAAATATTTGAAGAGGTTATAGTGGAAAACTTCCTCAACATGGGAAAGGAAATAATTAATCAAGTCCAAGAAGCACAGAGAGTCCCATACAGAATAAACCCAAGGAGAAATACACCGAGGCACATATTAATCAAACTAATGAAAATTAAAGACAAAGAAAAAATATTAAAAGCAGCAAGAGAAAAGCAACAAATAACATATAAGGGAAAACCCATAAGGATAACAGCTGATGTTTCTGCAGAAACTCTGCAGGCCAGAAGGGAATGGCAGGATATACTGAAAGTCGTGCAAGAGAAAAACCTACAGCCAAGAACACTCTACCCAGCAAGAATCTCATTCAGGTTTGACGGAGAAATCAAAAGCTTTCCAGAGAAGCAAAAGTTAAGAGAATTCAGCACCACCAAACCAACCTTACAACGATTGCTAAAGGAACTTTTCTAAATAGGAAACACAAGAGAAGGAAAAGATGTACAAAAACAAACCCAAAACAATTAAGAAAATGGTAATAGGAACATACATGTCAATAATCACCTTAAATGTAAATGGATTAAATGCTCGAATGAAAGGCATAGACTGGCTGAATGGATACAAAAACAAGACCCTTGCATATGCTGCCTATAAGAAACCCACTTCAGACCAAGGGACACATATAGACTGAAGGTAAGGGGATGGAAAAAGATATTCCATGCAAATGGAAGTCAAAAGAAAGCTGGAGTAGCATTCCTCATATCAGACAAATTAGACTTGAAAGTAAAGAATATTACAAGAGACAAGGAAGGACACTACATAATGATCAAGGGATCCATCCAAGAAGAACATATAACAATTGTAAATATCTATGCACCTAACATAGGAGCACCTCAATACATGAGGCAAATGCTAACAGCCATAAAAGGGGAAATCGACAGTAACACAATAATAGTAGGAGGCTTTAACACCCCACTTACATCAATGGACAGATCATCCAAACAGAAAAGAAATAAGGACACACAAGCTTTAAATGATACATTAGACCATCTCGACTTAATTGATATTTATAGGACATTCCATCCAAAAATGACAGAATACACTTTCTTCTCAAGTGCACATGGAACATTCTCCAGGAGAGATCACATCTTGGGTCACAAATCAAACCTCAGTAAATTCAAGAAAATTGAAATCATATCAAGCATCTTCTCTGACCACAACACCATGAGACTAGATATCAATTACCTGAAAAAAACTGTAAGAAATACAACCATGTGGAGGCTAAACAATATGCTATTAAACAACCAAGAAATCACTGAAGAAATCAACGAGGAAATCAAAAAATATCTAGAAACAAATGACAATGAAAACACAAAAACCCAAAACCTATGGGATGCAGCAAAAGCAATTCTAAAAGGGACGTTTATAGCAATACAGTCCTACCTCAAGAAACAAGAAAAATATCGAATAAACACCCTAAACTTACACATAAAACAAATAGGGAAAGAAAAACAGAACCCCAAAGTGAGCAGAAGGAAAGAAATCATAAAGATCAGATCAGGACTTCTGTCATCTTCAAAACTCCTTTTGGCCAGGCTCTAAAATTAGGAAATTCTCGATATGTAGCAATCAAGGATCTATAGTATTGGGCTTTCTGGTGTAATGTGTTTTACTTCACTGGAATTAGTCATGTATTTATGTAATCAATATTAAAATGTTTTTAAACACTATTTCATAAACATACATGTAGCTTAATTTTATGACCATTTTCTTACAGTCAGCTCTTGCATATGTTGGGGTAAAAGACAGGTCTAGAGCCTCTTTTAAGAGATGAGGATAAACCCATAAGGTATAAATGTACCACTTTGATTGATTTGTTGAAGATCGGAGGAATGATATTACTGTTTGGTATGATGCTGCAGAGGTGGTATTTAGAAATTTTATTGTGCTTTCTCTCCATGTGCCAGGAAAAGTATATTTGATTTGGCCAGATGAAAATGAGAAATATGATTAAGCGTTAGCTGAAGCAAATTAGACATAGTTAAATAGAAGTGACTTGGTTAGACAGTATCTACTAATAGGAAAAAAATTAAGTATATAGGGAATTGAAAAATACAACCATGTAGAAATGAAATTATTTGCATGGCAGATAGGGGTCTTTGCAGGAAAATAAATCATGAATGTAAATTGTAGTCATTTTTGAGAGTATAGGCATGCTTTTGGTGGATTGATTGATTCCTGGTTATTCATTCATTAGACAATTTTTTGGATACAGTCTGTGAGCTTTATTGATGGTTCAGTAGAAAGAATGTAGATTGCAGCTGTATTCCATGAGTTTGTTTTGCTGCTGTATCAATTATCATGTGCTCATAGTAGGTGCTTGATGAATATTTGTGTATTGAATAAAATATCTTTATTGCTTGCCAAAAAAAAAAAGATCAGATCAGAAATATATGAAAAAAAATCAAGGAAACAATAGCAGATATCAATGAAACTAAAAGCTGGTTCTTTGAGAAGATAAAAAAAATTGATAAACCATTAGCCAGACTCATCAGGAAAAAAAGGGAGAAGATGCAAATCAACAGAATTAGAAATAAAAAAGGAGAAGTAACAATGGATACCACAGAAATACAAAAGATTATGAGAGACTACTACAAGCAACTATATACCCACAAATTGGATAACCTGGAAGAAATGGATAAATTCTTAGAAATGTACAAACCTCCAAGACTGAATGAGGAAGAAATACAAAATATGAACAGACCAATCACAAGTATGGAAATTGAGACTGGGATTAAAAATCTCCCAACAAACAAAAGCTCAGGGCCAGATGGACTCACAGGTGAATTCTATCAAACATTTAGAGAAGAGCTAACACCTATCTTTCTCAAACTCTTCCAAAATATAGCAGAAGGAGGAACACTTCCAAAGGCATTGTATGAGGCCACCATCACCCTAATACCAAAACCAGGCAAAGAGGTCACAAAAAAAGAAAATTACAGGCCAATATCGCTGATGAATATAGATGCAAAAATCCTCAACAAAATACTAGCTAACAGAATCCAACAGCACATTAAAAAGACCAAACACCATAATCAAGTGAGGTTTATCCCTGGAATGCAAGGATTCTTTAATATACACAAATCAATTAATGTGATGCATCATATTAACAAATTGAAGGATAAAAACCATGTGATCATCTCAATAGATGCAGAAAAAGCTTTTGACAAAATTCAACATCCATTTATGATAAAAACTCTCCAGAAAATGGGCATAGAAGGAAATTACCTCAACAGAATAAAAGCCATATATGAGAAACCAAAAGCCAACATTGTTCTAAATGGTGAAAAAATGAAAGCATTCCCTCTAAGAACAGGAACAAGACAATGGTGCCCCCCCTCACCATTATTATTCAACATAGTTTTGGAAGTTTTAGCCATAGCAATCAGAGAAGAAAATGAAATAAAAGGAATCCAACTTGGAAAAGAAGTCAAATTGTCACTCTTTGCAGATGACATGATATTATACATGTAACACCCTGAAGACTTTACCAGAAAACTGATAGCACTAATCAATGAATTTAGTAAAGTAGCAGGATACAAAATTAATGTGCAGAAATCTCTTGCATTCCTATACACCAACAATGAAAGAGCAGAAAGAGAAAGTAAGGAAACTCTTCCGTTTACCATTGCAACAAAAGAATAAAATACCTAGGACTAAACCTGCCTAAGGAGGCAAAAGATCTGTATGCAGAAAACTATAAAGACACTGATGAAAGAAATCAAAGATGATGCAAAGAGATGGAGAGATGTACCATGTTCTTGGATTGGAAGAATCAACATGTGAAAATGACTATCCTACCCAAAGCAATTTACAGATTCAACGCAATCCCTATCAAATTACCAAGGGCATTTTTCACAGAACTAGAACAAGAAATCTTACAATTTGTATGGAAACGCTAAAGACCCTGATTAGCCAAAGCAATCTTGAGAAGGAAAGACGGAGTTGCTGGAATTAGGCTTCCAGACTTTAAACTGTACTACAAGGCCACAGTGATCAAGACAGTATGGTACTGGCACAAAAATAGAAAGGAAGATCAATGGAACAGAATAGCGAACCCAGAGGTAAACCCATACACATATGGGCAGCTTATCTTTGACAAAGGAGGCAAGAATATACAATGGAAAAAAGACAGCCTCTTCAATAAGTGGTGCTGGGAAAATTGGACAGCAACATGTAAAAGAATGAAATTAGAACACTTCCTAACACCATACACAAAAATAAACTCAAAATGGATTAAAGACCTAAATGTAAGGCCAGACACTATAGGCAGAACACTCTATGACACACATCAAAGCAAGATCCTTTTTGACCCACTTCCTAGAATAATGGAAATAAAATAAAAAATAAATGTGAGATAATGATACTTAAAAGCTTTTGCACAGCAAATGAAACCATAAACGAGACTAGAAGACAACCCTCAGAATGGGAGAAAATATTTGCCAATGAAGCTACTGACAAAGGATTAATCTCCAAAATAGACAAGCAGCTCATATAGCTTAACTCCAAAAAAGCAAATAAACCAATCCCCAAATGGGTGGAGGACCTAAATAGACATTTCTCCAAAGAAGCCATGCAGATGGTTAACAAACACATGAAAAGATGCTCAACATCACTAATCATTAGAGAAATGCAAATCAAAGCCACAATGAGATATCACCTCACACCGGTCAGAATGGTCATTATCAAAAAATCTAGAAACAATAAATGTTGGAGAGGGTGTGGAGAAAAGTGAACCCTTCTGCACTGTTGGTGGGAATGTAAATTGGTACAGCCATATGGAAAACAGCATGGAGGTTCCTTAAAAAACTAAAAGTAGAACTACCATATGACCCAGTAATCCCACTACTGGGCATATTCCCAGAGAAAACCATAATCCAAAAAGGAACATGTACCACAATGTTCACTGCAGCATTATTTACAATAGCCAGGATGTGGAAGCAACCTAAATGTCCATTAACAGATGAATGGATAAAGAAGATGTGGCACCATACATACAGTGGAATATTATTCAGCCATAAAAAGGAATGAAATTGAACTATATGTAATGAGGTGGATGGACCTAAGGACTGTCAAAAAGAGTGAAGTAAGCCAGAAAGAGAGAAACAAATACCATATGCTAATTCATATACATGGAATGTAAAAAAATGGTACTGATGAACCTAGTGAGAGGGCAAGAATAAAGATGCAGATGTAGCAAATGGACTTGAGGACATTGAGTGAGGAGGGCGAAGGGGAGGTTGGGATGAAGTGAGAGAGTAGCATTGACACATATGTACTACCAAATGTAAAATAGATAGTTAGTGGGAAGTTGCTGCATAACATAGGGAGATCAACTCGATGATGGGTGGTGACTTAGATGGCTGGGATAGGGAGGGTGGGAGGGAGTCACAGGAGGGAGGGGTTTGGGGATATATGTATAAATACAGCCGATTCACTTTGGTGTACCTCAAAAACTGGTACGAGAATGTAAAGCAATTATATTCCAATAAAGAGCTTTAAAAAAAGATAAATATTGCTCTTTGAGTTAAAGTAATTGTTGGAAAACTAGTGCAATAATACATACTTAAGGATGAAATGTTCATTTAATTACAGATTATATTTGCAGGTCTTTTTGTTTCTTGTAAGCTACCAGACTCAGACGCAGAATCCCTGGCTGGTACATCTTTATAAGATCTAAGATTTCCATCTCATAGTTTCCAAAGCTGAACCTGGGATAGTAAAATCAAGTCTTTGTTAAGAAACTTCGTCTTTGAAATTTTTTTTTTTTTTGTAGTCTAAGAGGTCCTAATCCATTGTCCCCCTTCACTGAGGTGAAAAGTTCATTTATGTTTCAACATGCTTTCCAGTTTATGATCTAATCAATATTTCTGGAAGTTGTCCTGTATAATGTAAAAGTGGGCCAACACCAGTGCTTTTCCATGTACTAAAATAATCATATTGAAGGAGGAGCTACAGATTGAAAAATGGGTTATTGGTATCCACATTCTTAGACGGCAGTAGTGAAGCCTACAGGCATAGCCCTAATTGATTTTCACAGAATGCTTGTTTTGTTTTACTGAATCTTCACACTGTTAGTACCACATATTTAGTGGTTGAGAATACATATCAATTCAACACCTACTTATCGGGTGTCCTTGAAAGGCACCGGTGGAAAAACAGAGTAGAAGATATAATACTTATTCCTAAATAATTTATAACCCATCCTAGGAATAAAGGAATATACATGATGACCTTACTCATTGCCATTTATTTATTCATTCATTTATTCAAGTATTAATTGTGTGCCTGATAACTTTAAAGTTCAGCTCCAGGCCCTGAGTGACATAATGGGGAGGAGATAGGCAAAATCTGCCCAGTGAGTTACGCAATCAAAGCACCACAATTTTAGGGGTTCAGTAGAAGATAAACCTTTTTTGGAAAGGTTCTTGGCTTTGAAGTTTGGATAGGTTTTGAGACTGAAGCTGGGTTAGGGGAGATTTGCTAGGTGTAGGAAAAGGAACGAACAATGACACAGAAATGAAAATTCTGGGGGCTGATTGGGTTAAGAAGAAAAAATATCTGATACCCATACTTCTCCCTAGCACCCATAGCCTGGGACAAGAGTAAGATCAGTAGAGATCTAGAGGAAGCCCTGGGAACACTGAAGGGAGTAAATTCTCCCTTTTCCATGTCACTCTACTCATTGGGGTGAAGGTAGAATCTCGTACACCTGGCGTAAGACTAGCCCTTTTTGGGTCTTCATGACTCAATATATAGGAGTGAATCCAAGGTCCCAAGACTTTAACCCCTTCCTAGCCCGAAAGTCAACACCATGAAGAAGACTAATCTTATTATGCCCTTTATTCCTTATGATATTTGAAATACCTAAAAACTAGCTCTCCCAACCTGAAGACATGGATTTACCCGTAACTATTTAAAATCTTGCCTGTTTGTTTTCTATACTTGTACTTTTGAATCTGGAGGTGGGTTAGATATCTCCCTTGCTCTTTTAAAAAAATTTTTATTTTGTATTGGAGTATAGTTGATTTGCAATGTTGTGCTAGTTTCAGGTATAGAGCAAAGTGATTGAGTTATAATATAGTAGCGTTGGATAGCTCCCTTGCTCTTTACTGATATTTCAGACCACTTTGTCTCTCTCCAAACTTTCACCAGCTTGGACTCTTGTTTTATGGATATTATATACCTCTCACTACAGATCCAATGCCTCTAGTCATCTAGTGACACTCAAATCACTCCCCCAAATCTTGTAAAAATTTTATATTAGAGTTCTCCAAAGAAATAGACGGTTAGGGTTAGGGTAGGGTTAGTGTTATGGCATGCTGGTTAATGGGATGTGCCCAGCACACTGTATAATTCTTGAGTCTGCAAATGTTTTCCTCTGTGGTTAGACCATCTCTATTTGCTAATTGGTGCTTATCAGAGTTAGGTTGCTACCCTCCCACAGAAACTGAGAGATAGGGGTGCTGTCTTCCTTGGCTTTCAGGTCCTTAAGAAAGACTTGTTCAGTTGTAAAGTTGGAAAGAGACTTTAAAAAAAAAGATTTATGTCTCAAAGGGGCAGAGAAAGAATTTACAGTTGAAATTTTTCTAAGAAAATGCTCTAAGACTCCACGGGCCTAGAGTCAGGAAAAGAGCTGTCTAAAGCCCCATCAAGCTGAGGGGAACCTTAAGGTCTCAGTCTACCTTCTACTTAAGTACTGCTCATTACTGGGAGCTTTTTAGTGAGACAAACATATTGAGGGTTTTTTAATTCTTTTCCAAACGTGTGAGAGTGATACAAAAGCAAACAGGGACAAATGATTTTCAAAATGATTTATTGAACAAAAACTGAAACAGTAAAAATGGACACATTTAAGAAGAGAGAAAGTGAAAGAAGCAGAATTTCTAGAATGGGCTGATTTCTGAAGTACGATGACAGTTAATTCTTGAGGCAATATCCGTGAAAGTTAAGGCGAGAAATTTAATATTTAGGTAGAGTAGGACCTAGAAAAAATGTTGAGAAATATAAAATTAGTTCCTATTGTCCTATAAACATCACCTAGTTGTTTTAAAATTGCTATTTTCTATTTCTTATGTGAAATATGGCCCATCTGCCCCTGCCCTCAGCGCCATTCTCTTATTTTCCTGGCACTTCATAATTCTATTTTAGAGTAAAACATATCCAGTTAGATGTTTTATGTTTAGAGTAAAGCACAGCTAGCCAGCTAGCTGTATTTAAGGCCCAATCCATCATTACTACTACCTAGAATGTTTTCATCTACTTTTTTTTTTTAAAAACCTTATATAAAATTTGATAGCTCATGTGTTTCAGCAGTCTTTTCTCTGAGATAGTCCTAGATCTGATCCTTCTCAAAAAAAGATACAAATTAACTTATTTACAAAACAAATATACTCACAGACATAGAAAATAAACTTATGGGTACCAAAGGGGATTAACAGGGGGTGAGAGGATAAATTAGGAGTTTGGGATTAACATATACACACTTCTGTATATAAAATAAACAATAAGGACTTACTGTATAGCACAGGGAACTATACTCAATATCTTGTAAAAACTTATAAGGGAAAAGAAACTGAAAAAGTTATATATATATAACTGAATTGCTTTGCTATATACCTGAAACTAACGCAACATTGTAAATCAACTATAGTTCAATAAAAAAAATAAAATAAAAAATAAAGTCTTTAATGCTGAATCAAGAAAAAAAAGTGTTTTATATCATGGTTCTACAATCTAGACTAGTTTTTTGGCATATTGTACCTTCATGACTATAAAATTTTCTAAATTTATTTTCTTCTCCCAGGATTTTTTCTTAATAGTAGCATTATGCCCTCATTTCCATCAGAGCTTAACTGAGGTTTCATTCTTCCTGCAGTTCAGTCAGGTACAACAGCTTACAGGTTCTTGATTGTGATACCCAGTCTCATGTTTGAGCTTGTGTACCTGCCAGTTTCCCTTTCTGAAGTACTGTCTGGGTGTTTGCATATCCATCACCCCATCAGATTTCTCCTCACTCCCAAAGAACTTTGTTAAAAATATGTAAAGTATCTAGAATGGCACAGATTGGTAAACTTTATTTTGAAAAGAAGCCAAGTGATTGTGATTCAACTCTCTACTAAAATATTTTCTGGGATCACTATTTTAGAATTCTAAGCTTTCTGACCATTGGCTTAAGTATTAAGACATTTGGACTCTAGCCTTGGCATTACCACCATGTATTCTAAATTTAAGCAAATCCCCACACTCTATATCCTATTTGTAAAATGGGAGAATATCTGCTCTTTTTCATAGGATTGCAAAAAATTGGGGGCAGATCACGAGTAACTAGCCATAATGTAAGCTATTTGAAGATATATAGAACAGTATTGAGTTTCCTCATTTCATTCTTTGCATGCAGTAATTTACCTGTTACTGATATGCTTGAGACGTGCTGCTGCGTTGCTTTTATGGTAAAGAAGGAGTGTTAGCTGTAGTTGTATTTGCCGTGGTTGTAGTAACATGTGGTGATTGTGTGCTGCTATCAGTAGCAGAGGTGGTTCCAGTGGAGGCTGTATTAGTGGTGACTGCAGTTGTGGGACTGGCGGTTGCCCCTGGGGTAGTAGTAATGACATTAGCTTCAGGTGTGTTGGTTGCTGCTACCATTGTGATGGCTGCAGGAATGCAGATTCCTTTGGGAGGTGAAGTAGTAGTATCTGCTGTAACTGTGGAAACTACGGAGGGTCCTGGGGATTCTGCAGGAGTCGTGGCAGCTGCAGTACTTGTCTCAGGGAGAGTAGTTTCATCTGCTGAGGCGGTAGTGGCCTCACCATCGGTCGCAGGGAGAGTAGTTTCATCTGCTGAGGCAGTAGTGATCTCACCATTGGTGACAATTGTTTCAGCTTCTGTGGTGGCAAAGTCCCATTCAGTGGTGAAAATGTCAGGTAAATTGGTCGTGATGGAAACCCATGTAGTGGCAGCTGCAGTGGTAGCATCATCTACAGATTCAGCAGTTTCCTGATCCCTTGGAGTTGTAGCTCCACTTGTTGGAGACTCCAGTTTAGCAGTAGAGGCAAAAGTAACTGGGGTGGTATTGGCAGAACTTGGTATACTTGTACTGGCAATAGTTGTGGCAGCTGAGGCTGAAGGTGTGGCCGCAATACTTGTGGAGACTGCCACTGTTGTAGCGGTGGCTGCTATGGGAATTGTGGTTGCAGCTGAAGCAGCTTTTGCTGTAGTAGCCACAGATGTGGTGCTTGCTCCTAAAGTTGTGGAGTCAGCTGAAGGAGTTGTGGCATCAGTGAGTGCAGTTGTGGCCCCTTTTGCTGGTGTGGTGACAGCTTCAGTGGTTGTTTTATCTGCCAACTCAGTCATGGCCTTCTTCTCTGGAGTTGTGCCATCAGGGGTCTGGTTAATGGTTTTGCTGTTGACGGTCAACGCACCAGATTCATCAGTAGAGGCAGAAATACCTTGTGTGGTGGTGGCAGCACTTGGTGTGGTTGTGGTGGCATCAGGAAATGTGGTACCTATGACTGAAGGTGTAGTACTTGCGGTGTCACCAACCCCTGGAGTTGTGGAGGCTGCTGTAGTGACAGTGGCAGCTCCTCCAGATACTGTGGTTGTAGCTGAAACAGTTGTGCTTATAGTGAGAGATGTAGAGTCTACTGCTGAGGATGTAGGGTTAGCTGTGGGGGTTGTGGCATCAGCAGGTACTGTTGTGGTACCTTCTGCTGGTTCAGTGGTACCCTCTTCCCTTGGAGATTTAGCTATAGAAGCTTGGGTGGTGGTTTCACCCAGACTGGTCAACACATCAGGTTTAGCAGTAGAGGCTGAAGTAAAAGGAACAGGTGTTGAAGTGGCAGCACCTACTGCAGTTGTGCCAGCAGCAGCTGTTGTGATGCCGATGGCTGAGACTGCGACCACACCGCTGGTGGTTGTATCTAACGTAGGGTGGAGATGGCTGCTGCTGTTGTGGTGATTGTTCCCACAGGTGCTGGGGTTGAGGATCCAGCTGTTGTAGTAACAGTGGATGTGAAGTCTGTTTCTAAGCTTGTGTCATCCATTGCATCAGTTGTGACCTCATCAAGTGAAGTTGTGGTGGCAGCTACAACTGTTGTGTCATCGGCTAACTCTGTGCTTTCATCATTCACTGGGGTGGTGGCTTCAGTGGTTGTGTCAACGACTGATTCAAAAGTAGTCTCACCCATAGGCATGGTGGCAGATCTTAATGCAGCTGTGGTGGCAGTACTGGGTGCACTGATGGTTGTAGAACTTGGTGCAGCTGTGGTTGTGCCAGAACCAGAAACAGTGCTAGAAGTTCCAGGTACTTTTGCGGTAGCAGAAGCAAGAGTTGTGGTAGCACTGTCTGATAATGAGGTAGCACCAGCACTGCCTAGGGTTGTGGAAGGTGTTACATGTGTGACCCCAATGCCTGTGGAGGTTGTGGCGGCAGCAGCGATGGCAGCCATAGCAGAGGATGTGGTACCTCGGTTTGCCAAAGTTGTAGAGGCAGTCTGAGTGCTAGGATCATCTATAGGTGGGAGAGTGGTGTCATCTGCTGTGCTTCTTTTAGTTTCTGACTTCTCTGTGGTACTCTTGGGTGCAATGGTGGAGGCAGAGGTTAAGAGCATTGTGGAGCCAACTCCTGGGTTTATAGAGGTTGTAGAGCTGGAAGTAGTAGACTCCTGAGATGTAGATTTCACTGAAGGTGCCACTGACGTCATCACAGGTGCTGATGCAGTTGTAGTGGAGACAGAATCTATTGCTGAGTTAGTGGTTGATGTCACTTGGATTGTGGTGGCAGCCGTTGAGGATAGTGTTTCAGGTGTTCTGGTGGTTACATCTGATCCCTTAGTTGCAGTGGTCGGGCCTTTAGTTGTACTGACATCAGGGCCTGTTCGCCTTATTGGAGGTTTTGGTTTATGACAGGGTGGCTTATGAGGCAAACGAGGTTTGTGTGCCTGGGAATGTGGGGCACCGGGCCATGGTCTTGGCGGAGGTGGATAAAATGGATGAAATTTCCGTGGGCACTTGTGTGATTGATTTGTTTGTGAGCAAGGAAGTTTGGTATGATGAGATTTAGATGGAGGATGTGATGGAAGCGGTTTTGTGACTTTGTTATGCGGATGTTTTTTCTGTGCAGCTTGAATGGAAGATCCTTTTGGTTTAGATGGTTTCAACCTTCTGTTGACAAGTGTAGGTTTCCTTTTTTTAGATTGTTTTATAGTTTTGCCAGCTAAGGGAGGTTGTCTTTTTATTCCTTGAGGGGATTTAAGCTGATTTGCACCTTTCTTAAGAGGTTTAGATGGTCTCTTTTTGGATTTACTTGGCCTTTTCTTTGCTGTTAGAGTTGTGGGCTGTATTTTTTTAGATGGTTTTATAGCTTTACTCTTTGCAAGAACTGTTTTTGCAGTCTTTTTACCTGCTGTGGGCTGTTTCTGTGTAGGTTTTTTTTGAATTTTCTTCTCACCTAGAGATATTTTTGATTCTTCTTGAGCAGATTTAGACAGTTTTTTGGCAGGAGGTTTTGATTTTTTTAGGTTTTTCTTTTTGGCCAGAGTTTTATTGAGAGCTGGAGGTATGCCTTCTTTTGCTTGATTTGAATGCTTCCTGGTAGTTTTAGACAAGGAGCTTTTAGATTTATTTGGCCTTTTCTTTGAGGCTGGTTGTGTTTTTAGTACTGTTTTAAGTGCTTTAGGCTGATTCACTTGTTTCTTGGCAGGTGAAGTAGAGGGTTTTTTGGCTATAGAGGTTTTCTTTTTTGTTGCAGCTTCTTTTGGCTGATTGAGCTTTTTCTTGGCAGATGTAGATGCTGTCTTTATAGATTTGGTTAGATTTTCCTTTTTGGCTTTAGAAGCTGCTCTTGTTCCTGTTGTCTTAGTTGGTCTTTTTTCGACTGGCGTTAACTGTTTATTTTTTTGCTGCTTTAGAGTTCTCTTTTTGGCTACACTTTTTTGGGGGACTGTTTTAACTGCTTTTGCCTGCTGCTTTTTCTTGACAGATGAAGACAGAGGTTTTTGAGATTTAGTTGGTCTTTTCTGGGGGGTTAACAAAGTTTTGGGGGAAGCTTTTGTTGCTGTGGACTTAGATGATTGTTTTTTGGATAATACAGACAAGGCTTCAGACTTCTTCTTAGGTAGAGATGTTTCTGGAGCTGTTCCAATTATGGGTTGTTTTAATTGTTTCTCAGCAGGTGTAGACTGGCCTTTCTTGGATTTTTGTGGACTTCTCTTTTTAGCTGGAGTTCTTTTTGAAGCTTCCTTAGATGCTCTTGACAAATTCAACTGCTTCTTGCCAGAGGAGGACAGGGGTTTTTCAGACGCATTTCGATTTTTCTTTATGGCCAAAGATAATTTTGGTGCTATTGTAGTCTGTTTTGACAGTTTCTTGGCAGCTGTCTTTTGGCCTTTTATAGGCTGTTTCACAGTTTTGCTTGCTTTCAGTGGAATATTTTGTCCTGTTAGACCAGAGAAATGGGGGGTCAGCTCTTTCTTGGCAGAGGTCAATGTGCTTTTGTTAGGCTTGCCTTGTAGATTTTGTCTTTGTGATGGCTTTTCCTTTGTACTTGGTGTCTTCAGATTTGAAGATAATTGACTGGCTGCTTTGTTAGTCAGTAGAGGGAGGACAGAAGCACGAGAAGGGGCTTGAGGTTTTCTAATGACCTGGATGGTTGAAGGTCTGCTTCTTGACGACCTAGCGGGGGAACTTTGCACTGGTCCACTGTTGACTCTCTTTCCTGTTGCCTGGTGCCGTGGTTGCTGACCCTCACTGAACTACCGGGGTAGAGAATAGAAGACGTTACCGAATGAAACAGTCAATCAATTATTGTTTTGTAGTTTCATTTTAGTTTCGGAAACTGGTCTCCTCTTTAGCTTAGGAGGTGCTTTGGTTTTGAGTGTCAGACAAATTTAGAATAAATTGCACTATAACTTTAAAATATCAAGGCACAATATGTGGATGATTAGAGAAAGCACCTGGGTATTACTTTCAATGCTTAGTAATTTATGAGTACTTAGAAAATCCAACAAAATAGAAAAATGTAATTTGGGGAAATCCACTTAGCTGGTTTTGTCGAATACCACCACGAAATCTATGAAATTTTTTTTCCTTAAAAACTATAGAGTAAAAATCATTGTCATGTCCTTTAGGAGTTAATGAAAGAACCACATAGGCAACCATGTTACATGAATCTCAATGACAGTATTACAGCTAAATTCCAATTTAGAAATTATATAAAGGAGAAATATTTGGTGTTGAATTCAGAAAGTTGGATATTAAACAATGAAACAAAAAGCTGTTTTTCTTGTCTGTAAAAGCTTTGTCTGAGGCACTGAATGCTGTGAGAAGAATTTTATAAGGAAATAATAATGATGGCAGAAAAAGAAGGGATCTTTGGAATGAAATGTCGTTGGTTAAATGGAATTGAACAGACACTTGAAGATCACGTGTAATTTTAAAAATAGTGGATACTATGCTCTCTGATCAAAGAGAGATATAAGGAACTAAAGAATAGCACATAATTGAATCAGAGGAGCAGAGCAGAATTTCTCTCTCTCTGCAAGAGATATAAAAGGGAAAAGCAAAGGCCATAAAATTCATGAGACCCAGGATCTTGTACATTAAAAATCTATTTGCACAAGTCATGTTTCAGATGAGTCAAATATGTGAAATTCAGTTGTTTATTTTAGATGTCAGTAGAAGAAACCATCTTCCTTTTCATTGTAGTATGTCTTAAGTGGAAGAACATATTATAACTTCTGATCATGCGAATGTAATAATAGAATCAGAGAATGAATGAAAACAAACTCACCCTCATTTTTCACCTTTGGAGGGGAACCTTCTTAAAATGGAGGTGGTGGGTGGACATGGTCATTAAAGACAAGTGAGAGTCCTGGTGATTTCTTTGCATGTCTAATTCTATTCCTTCAAATTTATTTGGCGATTTTCTCATACTTTACCCTCCTCAACAAATAGCCATTCTTTCCTCTGCTCTCTTTTCCTCTTTTTCTCTCTTTCCCTTCCATATTTCCTTCTGCTTTGCCCCTTCTCCTCAGATTCCAAGTGATTTAGAATAGGCCTATTGCCATGGATGTTAGAAGTAGAAGGTAATTTCCTGTATCTCATGTGACTCTGTCATGTTTTAAAAAATATATAATCTCACTCTGATCCCCATCTTAGTGTTATATAGCTTTCAATTTTAGGTAGGTATTCTAGTTTTCAAGTGTATAGAATCTTACCGGGAAACAAATGGCAAAGACCAGGATGAGCCCAGTCAGGATTAAAGCCTTCATCTTGTCCTTTTAACCCCTATAGGTAAAGAAACAAGAGAAAACCTTTGTTATGTGCTTGACAATGAGGAAATGAGTTTAACCAAACCTCCCAGTAATACAAAATTAAAGATTTAGCAGCAATTTTAAGAAGGCATAAAAAATTTCTTATTCTAAAATAAAACGTAAAATGTGGATGTAAAATTAAAATATGCATATATATATTTTTGAAGACACCATCATTATTTGAAACCACTGAAAAATTAGATTTTTCCATTTGGTTTGCCAAAGAGACTACTATTTTTTAAAAAAATCACTTAAAAGGAGAGCTTCATTTTCTATCAGGAATTATAATAATTAAGAAATTCTTCACCTCTTCATTTTTCACTCACCGCATGTGCACTCACATGTGAACCTGCACACACACACACACACACATCCTACTTCCCCTCTCCTCCCAACTATCATAATAATTTAGGAAAATTATAGATGCTGTGGCACAAAGAAAGTTCTAGGAAGGTACGTGGATGCTATTAAGTTGAGAGGACAACTTTATGGAACTCAGCTCCTATATTTCTGATGCTCTATGTGTTGCTGTGTTTCAAGGCAGGTTCCAGGATATCCTGAGAGTCTATGATGCTATTTGACTTTTGCTCTAGTCCTCCCTCCAATATATATATTTAGACTATAGGATTTTATCCCTGTTCTAAAAATATTTTATAAAATGTTATTATATACTAAGCCTGTTGATAACTGATTTTCCGATGAGGTACACAGGACAATTAATGTTATTGAATAATGAAATCTATTTCGGACCTACATTACTCTAATTTTGAAGAACACTATGTTGTTCTTCCTAATGTAAGACAGTTATGTGGGTGGAAGGTGTACCATGTGTCCACGATGCCAGGTTATTAAGACACATATACAGAAAAAGAGACTTCCGATAGCAGAATTTTGTGAAAGGAAAATGGAAAATACAGACAGCCTGTACATATCTTAGGAATTGCCTTAGGGAAACGCAGTATATACAAGCTAGTCTCTGGCAGCACGTGGCTTGTGAGAATGATGGTGGGGCCCGCAGCTTTACTAGCCATCAATGCCAACAGATCAACTTCAAAATTCATCATCAGACTGAAACCATTTGGTGTTTCAGTCTGAGTCTGAACTGAATCAGTTTACATCCTTGCCTCTTCTGATGAAACGGTCTCATCCAAGTGTTCCCCATTTCAGTGGATGGCGCATCATTCACCCAGAAGTTAGTATAAACCAGAATCCTGAATCAGTCTGGACTCCCCCTCTCATTCTCCCATGTCCATCAATCACTAAATCCTCTCTGTATTTTACTTCCTAGTAAAAGTGAGTCAGTGGCTTACAAGGTCCTTTGCAACCTTACCTCTTATTGTTCTTCACTCACATCTGTTAGTCTCACGTGTGTGTGAGCATGTGTTGCTTACGATACTCCTTTCTTCCTCGAAGGCCTTTACATATTCTACTACACAATCCACTGCAATAAGGCTTTTTATTCCATCTAGAAATTGGAACAACTCCAGTCAAGTTAGCTAACGATGTGTTCATTGTCAATCTATTTCGTATCTTACAGGATGGAATTCTGTCTAGTGTTTGACAGGAGTCCTTTCTTCTTCTCTTGGCGTTTGTGAAACTACCTTACCTTGGCTTTCTTTATATCTCTCTGAAGTTCTTTTTTAGGTTCGTTCATAGATTTTCTTTCCTCCCTATCCACATTTGGGTTCTGGCATCCATCCTGTTTTTTCCTCACTCTATAGCAATGTCCCTGCGTGAGTTCCTGCAGATACTTGGAAACAACATCAATCTATATAGACTGACCTCTAAGTTTATTGATTGAACCTCATATATACAACTCTTTCATGAACATCTCCATTTGGTTGTACCACTGTACCTTTAACACCGCCTGCCCCAAATTGAACTAATTAATTAGTGCTCCCCTAGCCTCTTCTTGATTAAGAAACTAGGCATTTGGTAATAGAGAAAAGAAGAATCTGGAGAAGAATGCCCTAGAAGTGTTGGCATTATCCACACAATTACCTTGAGGGGGTGTCTTTTTTGGATCTCGGTCAGAACTTGCTTCTTCTTGATCCAGCCAGTGCCTGTAAGACTTGATATCTTCAGGTGTAAAGAGAACTACTTGAGTGGTTCTTCCATCTTATAAGGCAACCATGCTTTCCCTTTGTACCTCCTACTTTTCGCCTATTGGCTGTGGTAGGGAGTAGGGGCTGGGAAAAAAATTGCGTATGTGGTATCATTTCAGTTTAAACTTGAAACATTTGCCCTTTGGATTTTTTGTCCCAGGGACAATGAGAACTCTATCTTATCTTTTTCATGGAAGGGGTAATGATAAAATCTGTTAACAAAATTTATAAATGAACACTACGACTTCTATATGCATCACTCGTTTTAAGAAAACTATGCTTACAATTATGCTTGTAATTATAAAATAATTTATATATTGTCAAGTGTTCTGAAATTTTTGGAATTTGATCAACTTCATTTTTGCAATTTGCTTCAATATTTCAAAGTTTAAAAGGGATGAAAAGATAAATGTCCTTTAATAAGAGGATATAAATAATCTTCCATTGATTTAGAACATATTGAAGCACATAAACTCAAAGTGCCCACTGTTAAGGAGATTTGTGAAATGTTTACCCCACTGCACCCCCTTCCATTCACTTGAAACTCTATGACTTAGAATCCCCTTGTTTTTAAGAGAACGTATTAAATTACCTAGTAATCTGCTTTCTGAATACTTTTTCAATTCCTGTGACCATGCAATGAGAAATGTAAATAGTTTTATTTTGGCATACTTGTTTTTGTTAATTTTGTACTGATTTACTTACCATTTTTACACATTCACCTGTTGAACCACATACAAGAACAAACAGCAAATGAGCTGCTTCTGAACAAATATAACTATAAGAAGTCACCAGTGTATTTGAGGAAAAAATGCAAAACTATTTTTTTTAATTTTTTAAATAAATTTTATTCTTTTTACTTATTTATTTTACCAATTTACTTATTTATTTATTTATTTATTTTTATTTTATTGGCTGTGTTGGGTCTCTTTTTTTGCTGTGCGCGGGCTTTCTTTAGTTGCGGTGAGTGGGGGCTACTCTTCGTTGTGGTGCGCGGGCTCCTCATTGCCATGGCTTCTCTTGTTGTGGAGCACGGACTCTAGGTGCATGGGCTTCAGTAGTTGCAGCACATGGGCTCAATAGTTGTGGCTCATGGGCTCTAAAGCACAGGCTCAATAGTTGTGGCACACGGGCTTAGTTGCTCTGCAGCATGTGGGATCTTCCTGGAGCAGGGATTGAAACCAGGTCCCCTGCATTGGCAGGCGGATTCTTAACCACCGCACCACCTAGGAAGCTCAAATGCAAAACTATTTTAAAGGCAATTCTAGAATGGTAAAAAGAGGACTGAACCTGGAATCATAAGGCCTAAATTTAACTCCTAGCTCAAATTTTATTACATTTGACCTTGGTAAACTTATTTGTAAATGCCATTTTCTCATCTATAAGATGACAATCAACCCTGTTTTATTTATCTTAATAAGTGGATGTTAGAATTAAATTAGAATATTCATTTACTTTGTGAACCCTATAGCACAATGTGACAATTTTTTTTTACAATTTAGCTTATTTGTGTATTGAATTTTTCATAACATTAACTATAAATATATTTAATATAACTTTAAATCTCAACATTACTGAGTATGAAATGAAAATCTTGATTTAATTATTCATTCAATGTATATTTATTGGACATTCACTCTTATTAGATACAATAGGAGCAGGATGGACCCAGTTCCTGTCTTAAAAGGCTAAGGATTTATTGGAACAAGGTATAACACAAATAGAAAAAAGTGGCTTTGTTCCATTGATATCCGATTAACAGAGCAATTGTGATTCCACTTAGCCATTTCTTTTGGACAAACTTTCTCCATTCACCACTTTGCCCTAAAACTTCGTGAAGCTCAGAAGTCAGGGTTTGGCTGTACTTGAATGACTGGGTGCCTGCGTCATAATTAATATCATAATAAAGGTTGTGCAATAACAATACACAATATTGTCTTTTCCAAGACTTGAAATAATCACTTTAAATTTAATTAAAAAATATATACACACTGATTTGACTCAATAAGTTTTGCCTCCTTTCTCTTTTACATTTGTCATTACTTTGGAACACTAATCAAAACACTCTTGTTTAAAGGATCAGTATTATTTTAGGTGTTCATTTATGGAATTCATTTTTATTGAATATTGGAATATAGTAGAAAAGACTTTGGAGGCTAATGACTTTGGTCTGCATATTCCCTAAATTTGAGTTTATGCTTAATTTTGTGAGGAAAGTCCTTATATAGAAATTTTATTATATAACATTATAAGCTTTGTTTATGTAAAAATTATCCATGCCTTCTCCAATGAGAACTGAAGGATATTCAGGAAGTTTTAGGAAAGTAGACCAAGCTCTTTGTGATTATCAGTAAGCTGCATTACACAGTTATTAACACATTATTGATATAGAGGAAAGGGATTACTAATCATTTAACATTAAACACTAGTCAAGATTAAATAAAATAATAAATGCCTGGACATATTCCTATCAAATTATTGCGTATTAACATGACCTTAGGCATATTGCTATCAGGTTGTTTTGAAAAAAATGGGAGAATAATTGCTGACATGTGTGTCTTTCATATCCAATAATTAGAGAAGGGGGTTTCAGACCAACTTGGGCATCTGTCCTGAAATGTAATATTTAGAAAGTCAAGGCTATGTAAAATGATTGCTTGGTAGAAGATTTGAAAGCAAGGTAAATATATTGTATATTTTTGAAGGACAGATAAGAGTGGTTGGATAAAGAGAAACTGTAGTCTTAGATTAACTCCAAGCAGTGGGTTAGCAATGCAGAAATAGGTGAGAATTTGTAGTTATAGTGTCATTTGAGGAATATGTATTGAGTAGACATATCTTCATTCTGGTATATAAGTACATATACAAATTATAGAAAATATAATTTTATTTCAATTAATTTCCATGTAAATTTTTTTTATCTTTTGCATTTGTAATTCTCTTCTGTTTTCTTTGCTCAGACATCATCATTCAACTCAATATTAACACTATAATCAAACTCAAAATTATGGCCTGTTCAAGAATTGATCAAATACAATTTCCCCTAGTAGTTTATAAGTTAGTAAATGTTTGTTGAATAAGTGAATAAGTCAAAATTCAAACATGTATTGTATAATTTAACTCTAAATATGATAATTTTCTGAAGTACTGAAACACTATATTTCCAGTCATGTATTTTTGGAACTATTTGTGCTTTTAATTTAACAGTGTTGAAGTAAATTTACTTAAAATAAAATTTGCTCATAGTAAAATTTAAAAATTCATTATTTTGCCAAAATCTCTATATTATAATGTGGCCACTGGTGAGAATAGTATGCAGATCTCTTTAAGAAAAATTGAGTTCATTTTTTGCGTTAAATCCTGTATGGTTATATTTCTCTTGACAGAAGAGTTGTGTAGCGTCCATTGGTTCTATATTAATGTGTTTTTTCAGTTAATAGACTTTTCTTACCCTGCCCTCTATACCTAGCTATTCGATCAATCATCCATTCCTATTTCATCCTGAAATGGGTGAGATAATCAGGGGGTGTTTTTCCTTTCATTCCATACTAGAGCTCACTAATTAGCTGAATCAACAAGAAATATGAAGGCAAGGAGCAGAGTGAGTCACTTCACACAGATGAGCCTCCTGGGGCAGAGAACAGATTGGAAAAGACTGAGAGTAGATCTGGAGGACAAGAAGAGATTAGGCACAATGATAAAGCCAGGCATGGGCTTTGTAATTCCAGGTCATTTTGATGTACATTCAATTCCATGACACAGAATAATTATTTTCCTACTTTTATTTCAGTAAAGATAAGTTTACCAGGAACTAAAATGCCTGTGGGCCCTTTGTGGTTGAAGGGAACCAGTGGCCTTGCTTCCAAAACTAGTCTTGGAGAATCCAAACAAGTTGCTACTCAGAACATCCAGCAATCAGCCAATCTATAGCTTGGACAGACAAGAGAGCACTGCAGATTTTAAAGTAGGTGGAGCCTGAGATCTAAATAAGTTTGAATTAGAAAACAAATCTAATTAACAACAGCAACAACAAACTAGGCTTTGTAGATCACTGGAAAAATGTAGTCTTGCTGTTCCCTAAAATAGGCCCAGGCAAATTTCGTAAAGAGTAATAATCTTAATAAGGAGTGCTGTTTTCTAGAGATGCTACTTTTTACAATACTTAAGAGGAAGGATGGTTAACTTAACTTAAATTTCAGAATTATCTAGACAGATCTGTGTATCCTATCCTATGCCTTATAAGCTGGGTTTCTCATCCACCCACCTCACTGGGACTAACTTAAAATTTAACTGCTAATAGTAATTGCTGTTTAAGGCAGTTGCTTCAGTCCATTCTCCACTTACACCTGAACAACTGCTTTGAGGACAGAACACGAATTCAGTTCAAGCTGGTGGTGTTTTGCTGACATAATTCTCTCAAAAATTTTATGAGTCTCTTGTCAACTCTTGTCAATCTCATTAAGATTCCCTCCTTTAGATAAAAGCGTCACTCAAATCTCTTTACGATTACCCCCAACATTCTTTGATTTCTTGCTGAGATGACGGGGTGGGGGAGGTGGGAGGGTGGGGGGGTGAAACTGGGACAAAGTGAGAGAGTAGCACTGACATGTATACACTACCAACTGTAAAATGGATAGCTAGTGGGAAGCTGCTGCATAACACAGGGAGATCAACTCCGTGACTGGTGATGACATAGAGGGGTGGGATAGGGAGGGTGGGAGACTCAAGAGGGAGGGGATATGGGGATATATGAATAAATACAGCTGATTCGCTTTGTTGTCCAGCAGAAATTGGCACAACAGTGTAAAGCTATTATATTCCAATAAAGATCTGGAAAAAAAAAAAAAGGCTCTCTGTGTGACTGAATAGTACTTTGCAGTACTTTTGTGCTTTCTGAGATCTTAATAAAAGTTATACCCTTGGCTTTTTAATCTAAACCATATTTTTTGGTGGTGCCTTGGATTTGAACTTTGGAAGCCATTTCATAAGTTTAGCTTATCTTGCTGTCTGGAGAGGCTGAGAATTTGCAAAACAATTAGATCCTTTTAACAGTCTATCCATCACTTTATAATTTATTTCTGTTCTCTTGCATATTATTATAAGCAGTGAGAGAAAAACAGGCATACCTTCAACAATTTTTGGGGAAATCTTAGCCAGAGCATCCAGTTCACTAGGCACATTTTCTGATTTCCCAATAACTTCAGGAGCCAAAGATACCACTATTTTCCAATAATTTGCTCCTCACTTCCTTCTGTGTCATCACCAACAGTGTCCTTAAAATGTTTATTTCTACTAAGAGTCTGTTCAAGTAATTTAGGATTTTTCTAACACACTCCTGAATATTCTTCCAGCTACTGTTCACGGCCCAGTTGCAAAGCTACTATCAAATTTTTAGGTATTTGCTATAGTAGCACCTTACTCTCAGGTACCCAAATCTGTATTATTTAATACCTGTTGTTGCATAGCAATAGATGCCTGATCACTTTTCTACACAGAATGATACTGGGGGTCCTTGCCAGAGCAGTGAAACACAAAGTAAAAGACTGGAGAGAAAGTAATGAAAACATTATCACTTGCAGACAACTTTTTTGTGGAAGTGAAAAATTCAGACAAATGTACAGAAAAATGATCAGAATTACTAAGTGAATGCAGCAATGTTACTATATAAAAGGTCAATGTACAAAATCAACTGTATTTCTACATATCAGCAACAAAGAGAATATAAAATTTAAAAATAATTGTCACTCACAATAATATAAAAAACCAAAATACTTATTAAATCTAACGAAATATGTTCAAGCTTGACTCTGAAAACTATAAAACTTTATTGTATTAGCTTTCCATTCCGCCATAAATTATCAGAAATTTAGTGGCTTAAAAATACAAATTTATTACATTACACTTGAAAAAATCTGGTGGGTCTCACCAGACTAATACAAAGATGGCAGTCGGCTGTATTCTTTTTTGAAGGCTCTTGGGAAGATCTGTTTCCTGCTCATCTGGGTTGTTGACAGAATTCAGTCCCTTGTGGTTGAAGGGCTGAGGGGGCCATTTTCATTTGACTATAAACTGAGACTTGTTGCTAGCTTTTAGAGATTACTATGTTACTTGGCTCACGGCCCCCTTCCTCCATCTTCAAAGCCATACAGTCCTTTCGGTGTCAGATTTCTCTGACTCTTCTGCTTTTCTCTTCTACTTTTAAGAATTGATGTGATTAAATTGGGCTCATCTGGATAATCTATGATAATCTCACCATTTTAAGGTCCTTAATTTTAGTCACGTATGCAAAGTACCTTTTGCCGTGGAGAATAATTTATTCACAGCTTCCAGGGTTTAGGGCACAGACATCTTTGGGGGGCATTATTCTGCCTATCACAATTATTAAGCAGAATTAAAAATGACCTAATAAAACAGAGGGCTCTACCATGTTCATTAATTAGAAAACAATAGTATAAAAATATGAATTTATTTTTATTGTGAGTCAAACCCTTGTGTGAGGCCAAATTGTTGTAAAAATAATTCTCTATGAAGGAAAAAGAAGAAAACTTGGAAAGTGGACACATGGTCAACGAAGAGGAATTGAATCTGTAGAAACTGTGAAAACTGTGTCATCTTACACAAAATTTTATGAAGCTAGTGAATAATGTATAATTAAGTTAGAAAAACATAAGAAAATTATTTGATGATTCTTTCAATAGATATTAAAGGAAAAGCAGGGTGTTTAAAATTAAAAGGCCCAGTCTTAGAAAAGCAAATATATAACAATATGGTTATATAATCTATGTTTCTGAATAGTCCAGTTTGTGAAACAACTGTGCACTTGATCGTTGAGTGGGAAAAGTGTTTATTGCTCATGTTTTTTAAGACAGAATCATTGCCTCAATTAGCTGAGAGCTAACAAGTTTGAGATGTAAACCCTCCTGTAGACCTCAGTACACACCACATCACCCAAACATCTTTCGAAATGGGAGGATGTGGAAATAGAAGGGAAGCACAGGCTTTGTTAATCTCTCTCACAAATTTAATTCCTTCTAACCTGCTAAAGAACTTCTCAGATGTTCTCAATATTTTCTGTCCTGCTTTTCCTCTGAATTCTTTGTTTACTTACCCTTGATTCTTACTTTCAACGTCCTCTTTGGTTTATTTTTCTCTTCTAATCCAATCAGATAGTAAGTAGCGATATTCTTATGGCTATTGAAAGAAGAAAATAATTATTACTTCTTCATTTTTACCTGTTTTTTTTTCTACCACATCATTACTGAAGGATATAACAATTTAATGAACTGTCTATTTTAAAAATCATAGCTGCTCAAACCCATTATGCCCTCAATTAACATCTTAACTTTTCCATGCCACTTTTCCTCCCTTGAGGAACTGATAGAGAAATTAATGAAGACATCTTAAGCAGGAATGCCCTTGAGCTAGGGTTATTCAACTAGATTCCTTGGTAGGGGTGCTTTCCCTGGGTCCTGGTGAAGGCTTGTTCCTTTTTGAACCTGAGAAGTGTCCCCGAATGTCCTGTTGCCCTCAGATGATTATAGAGGACTAATTGAGTGAGTCGTCATTTGCTTTAGTAATTCAGTCTTTCTGTGTCTCTTTTACATTTCTGGGGCAGGGGGATGGTAGAGTTGAGGGTAGAGGAAAACATTTCATGTAAATGAGATTGCTCCAGGTTAAGTTGAAACAACAGCAACCAAACAAATAGATATTTCTGGCAAAGGAGGAGCTTATCTTTGCATATTCTCTCTCAAGACCATAAGAATCCTTACATTCGTTCAGTACAAAATGTGATAATTAATGGTTATTCTGTGATTTAAAATAAATAGATCACAATAAATAAATAAATCCCAATAGCCCGTGATTTCCAGGCTATCATTCTTTTATGAAAAATTTTATCAAATAAAACTATTATCTAGTAATTTTGTATTAATTATAGAATAATTGTCTTATATTCCTACACTTTTACAATTTCAATCAACTTTATTTTTGCATAATCTAATCCCATGGCTTTTTGGTAGAAATCAAATAATCAATGCATGAAAATATTTAAGGAGAAAATGTGAATCAAAATTCTTCCAAATGCTTAAAATATGTTGAAATATTTTCTTAAATAATTTTATTCAGAAAAATATAAGGAATGTCTTTCTCATCAACTTGTTTGAAAGTGAATGTCAGAACTATTTTATTTGCAAGTAGTTCAGAACTTTCTGAGTATATTCTTAATTATATAAAGTTTATTTTACCTGGATATTTGTTATTTTATTCTTAATTATTTACCATTTTCCACATGTAAATAGACATTAAATCACAAGCCAGGGCAGATAGTAAAAAATTCTGTTGCTGAGGAAATGCAGGTATGAGAATTAGTGTATTTGAAAATTCATTGAAGTAATAATGAAAGAATTTATCAATGCATAAAAAACAGTGTAAAGTTGTTTTTAAATCTGCTTATAACAAATTAAAACCTAACCATTTGTATTCTGAATTAACAGCTTTTTACCTTGCTTGATTTGTATGTAAAAATATTGATTATAACTTTAAATCTCATATTTAAAGCATTTGTTGTAATAAATCCCACTTATTCATTCATTCAAAAATATTGAACAAGTATATTTTTTAGGCTCTGTGATACTGAGACTACATCGATTAATAATGGCAATAATAATAATAATAATGAAAGAGCAAATGAAAAAGAATGGCTTTCTTTTTCAGAACCACTTTTAGTAAATGCAATATATTTCAATTGAGCAATTTCTTTACTATTAGAGGAATATGTCTTCTAAGTCACCTTTGCTTCAAAAAGTCTCTTGAGTTGAATGCCAGCTGGATAATCAACGATATGGTAAATGAGCCAATAGCAGAACAATACATAATGCTGTCTTTTCATGAGATGTTAGGTCATCAATTTCAGACTGGAAAGGCCACATAAACTTAAGAGTGTTACACTGATTTGACTCATAATGTGATTTGCTTTCTTTCACATATAAGTTTGCCATCTGCTTCAGAACACTAGTCACTGTATTGTTGGAAGAATCGGTAGAGTTAGGCAGGATACCAAGGCTTGTAATGCAGGAAGCAATGTTTATTGTACCGGTACCGGCCCAGTGGATTCACATCCGAAGACTGAGCCCTGAACTAAAGGAGAGCTTCTCCTTTTATAGACTAGTTCTTGCACTTTTGGGAGCCTATAGCTATGTTTATCTATGCAGAAGCAATGTATAGAAGCCAGAGTGCATACGTTAGTTTTTTCCTTATCTCATTGACCCAGAATTTTGTGCTGCCCCTGGCAGGGTCCTGTGAAAGAGGCCATAAGTTATTTATTCCCAGGGGCTTGCATTTTCCTATTTTTGCTTTGTCTTTCCCTGTTTTACTATTAACCTGCCTCAGTATATGCCTTCATGAAGTTTAAAATTAGAGTTTTGTTAGCTAGATATTGATACATCACCAAGAGGGTTTTTTGGGTGAAGAGATTCTTGTCCTCAGATGACAGAAACTATAAGTTGTTTTATTTAGCAACTTTCTAAGAAAACTATCTTGATCTTTGCTTTAGCAGTTTCCTCTGAGCTGATGCTTTCCTTCACCTGGAGTCCACTTGGCTAACAATGTTTGTGGGAGCAGGTGGGATATTTCATATTAACATTATATGTTTATGTTTGTTTAAAATTTTAAAATATCTTTCCTAATGTTAACACAAGGAGATTCAGAAATTTAATCAAAGAGAACATATTCAATTTTGTTAATAATAATAATTAAAATGATAACATGATGTTATTTAGAAGCTCCTCTATGTTGAGATGCCCCGTGTCTTGGTGTTTGACCCTCTTCTCTCTTCTATTTACAGTCACTTCTTTGGTGATCTCATCTGGCCTCATGGTTTTAAGTGCCACCTCTATGGCATTTACTCTTAAAATCTTGCTGATCCTGACCTCTCTCCTATACTTCAGACTTGAATATCCAACTGTTTACTTGCTATTGCCAATTAGATCACTAATAAACATTTTAAATTTGATGTTTTTAAAATGAAATTCCTAATATTCCTTACAGTATGACCAACTGCTATACTTTTATAACCTTCAGTATTTTTTTAAGCTCTTTATTGGAATATAATCTCTTTACACTCTTGTACCAGTTTTTGAGGTACACCAAAGTCAATCAACTGTATTTATATACATATCCCCATATTCTCTCCCTCCCGTGACTCCCCCCCACCCTCCCCATCCTGGCCCTCTAAGGCATCATCCATCATCGAGTTGATCTCCCTTTGTTATACAGCAACTTCCTACTGGCTATCTATTTTACAGTTGGTGGTATATATATGTCTATGCTACTCTCTCACTTCGTCCCAGCTTCCCCTTCGCCCCCTGTCCCCCCAACCTCGTGTCGTCCAGTCCATTCTCTGCATCTGCATCCTTATTCTTGTTATAACCTTCACTATTATTTCAGTTTTCCAGACCAAAAACTTTGGAACCATTGCTACTCTGTCTTTCACCCCTTACATCTCATCCATCAGAAAGTCTTTAAAGAGTATCCAGGATCCTAACTCTTTTCACCTCCCTCATCCACGCCAATATCATCTCTCATCTGGCTCTCATCTATTTTAACAGTTTTCTACCTGATCTCTGCCACACTAAGACCTTATAGCAAGGATGTGATAGCTTTAGGTCAAACCATTTTATTGCTTATAACTTTTTATGACTTTCCTAAAATAAGCAATTGGAATAGAAAATGTTTTGGAAAATATCTATAGACAAATGTCCATGTGTGTAATGTCCTGCCTCCAGTCATTCTATGTCCAAGGGATTTATTTAGAAATAATTGTAGGTCCCAGTATGTGTATCACAGAGTTTTTTTTATAAAAGGCAAAAAAATGAAGAAAATATATCTGCCCCTAAAACAAGAATTGGTTACATTAATTATGATTTAATAATAACATAAAGAGTTTTATACATGATGCTGTTTAATGACACATTGTTTCTGTAAATAGAGAAAATATCACTTTAACAGTGAAAAGTGTACACATTTGGATTAGAAGATTGCTTCCTGTCCTCCACTGGGTTGACGGATCATGGTGTTTTGTTGGGTTTTCTTCTATTTTCCAAAATTTTAGAACAAACTTAGTTCACTCTTCTAATAATATTTAAAATTAAAATATAATGACATAAAATATAATTTTAGTTTAATCCAGTTATTTACAGTTGCTTCCCTCAAAGATTAATTTGCTTTTAGAATGTTTTACTGAAGAGTGGTGATTATTCTTGAGAAACTTGAAAGTATATTGACAAAATGCAGGGGAAAATTTCATGGTCCTAAAAGTATACCACATTCAAATTGAAGACAGATGCTACTGAACCTCTAAGAAATATTTCTATTTCTTCCCCTTTGTAACAGTGTATAATTTTGAGATCTTTAGATAAAAATTATAGGATATTTATATGCATATATTGCTCCAGTATATCTATAAATTGAGATACTAGTAAATTTTTTAACCTGATATTGATACAGGTTCCTTTATTTCCATTCCTGAAAAAATAAACATAGTCACCATCGTCTATTACAATCTCGTGACATTTATTTTAAAACTAGAAGTTTGTACTTTTTGAACACCTTTACCTACTTCAGCTAATCCCTGCCCACCCTTCCCCACCCTTACTTCTGGCAACCATCAGTCTTTGTGTTCTCTGTATCTATGAGTTTTTTTTTTTTTTTTAAGATTCTACATATAAGTGAGATCATACAGTATTTGTCTTTTTCTGTCTTATTTTCTTAGCATGATGCCCTCAAGATCCATCTGTGTTGTTGCAAATGGCAAAATTGTATTCTTTTTTTATGGCCGAATAATATTCCATTGTATGTATATGCCACATTTTCTTTATCCATTCATCCATAAATGGCTACTTAGGTTGTTTCCAAATCTTATCTATTGTAAATAATGCTGCAGTGAACATGGGGGTGCAGATATATATATATATATTTTTTTAAGCTCTTTATTGGAGTATAATTGCTTTACACTCTTGTACCAGTTTTTGAGGTATACCAAAGTGAATCAGCTGTATTTATACATATATCCCCATACTGCCTCGCTCCCGCAACTCCCTCCCACCCTCCCTGTCCTGGCCCTCTAAAGCATCACCCATCATAGAGTTGATCTCCCTTTGTTATACAGCAACTTCCCACTGGCTATCTATTTTATTTTTGAGTTAGTGTTTTTGTTTTCTTTAGAATTGCTGAATCATACAGTATTTCTATTTTTAATTTTTTGAGGCACCTCCATACTGTTTTCCATAGTGGCTGCACCAACCACTATTTTTTCTTTTTTGATGTGGACCATTTTTAAAGTCTTTATTGAATTTATTACAATATTGCTTCTGTTTTATAGTTTGGTTTTTTGGCTGTGAGGCATGTGGGACCTTAGCTCCTCCATCAAGGATCGAACCCACACCCCTTGCATTAGAAGGTGAAGTCTTAACCACTGGACCGCTAGGGAAATCCCACAACTACTATTTTTATTGTCCAATACTTTTATTCCGAAAGCATTCTCTGAGCTATATAAAAGAATCATGGAAAGCTCAACTAATTATTTGCCCGTTACCCAGTAAGATAGTTTATAATAAAATTACACTCAAAAGAATCTCGTTTACAGAACATATCCTTATAAAAATGGAAGTAGTATTGAAAACCTTACTGCCACCAGATTATGAATATTTCTAGTTGGATATTTAGGGTGAGTGGCTGGTTGTAAAGAGCAGTGGTCAGAGACACAGACTATAACAGACTTGAGTTCAATTCATAGCTGCTTTGCTTATTGGAAGTTTGATCTTGGGTAAGTGGCTTACTTTTTTCATGCCTCAGTTTTCTCTCTAAAATGGGGATAATGATAATTCTTATTCCACAGGATTGTTGTAAGAATTAAATGGATCTACCTATTTGCAAAGCAGAAATAGAGACACAGACATAGAGAATAAATGTGTGGATACCCAGGGGAAAAGTGGGGGTGGTGGTGGGAGGAATTGGGCGATTGGGATTGACACATATACGCTATTGATACTATGTATAAAATAGATAACTAATGAGAACATACTGTATAGCACAGGGAACTCTGCTTAATGCACTGTGGTGAACTGCATGGGAAGGAAATCCAAAAGGGAGGGGATATATGTATATGTATGGCTGATTCATTTTGCTGTACAGTAGAAACTAACACAACCCTGTAAAGCAACTGTACTCCAATAAAAATTAATTAAAAAAATAAAGCCCTGCCCCATCCCAAGATTTAGTTAATATTTACCTATTTTTCTTCTAAAAATTTAAATAGATCCATATATATTTAGAAATACTTGCAAAATATTTACAACAGTGTCTAGCCCAAAGTAAGTACCACAGAGTTGTTAGTTGTTATTATTATTAATGTTAATAATAGGAGAAGAAGCAGCAGCAGTCTTCTGTTCATATGTTCTATTAATAGGGACTTAGAGGACAGTAGAATTTTGGAATAATGACCCCTCAAATGGAAAAATGTGTTGGCAGATGAAGTTGGGGAACAATGTAGGTTTTGTTAGTTACCGTAAATTAACATATGCTTGAAGTCTTTTGTAGCATCTCCTCAAGTGATTCATCTATCACGTCGTTTTTTTTTAATGAGGTTGAAAGCATCACTCTATACAACAATAGAAAACTATAGTAAATTATTTTGTTTTATTATTTATTATTTTATTATTTTGTGGCATTAAATCAATAGAAAGCTTAAAATGGAAGTTTATTTCTTAATGGCTATAGTGCTACACATTTAGCTCTCTAGCTTGGTCCTTGACACATACTCTCGCAAACCTTTTTCCAAACTGTGATTGCAGCATTATTCACTGCCATAGTTTTTATGATAATAATTAGGTTACAGATTTTATTATAATGGATTAAGGAGTATTTTGAAAGATCCAGTTAGAGTAACAAAAATTAGGTGAGATTCAAGGGAAGCACCACCTTATCATGAAGCATCATCCCAGCAGGATTTCCTGGTTTAGGGCTTTCAGGCAGTACCTAATGTACACAAAGTACCATAACATACTGAGGTGTCATATTGCTCTTAGAATCTTGAGGGTGTATAATATATGCCATATTTCAAAATCATTCATTGATACTATTTGGATGAAGCGTCAATCATTTTTTGAGAATGTGAGAGGAATTCTCTGATCATTTATTTGCTGATTTTTTTAAAAAGGAAATTATGCTTGGCTCTCACACAGTGAAAATTCAGAGGAAGAAATAAATGGCAAATGAGGAATATCAGAATAAGGTGGTCATTTAAAGAGAAAAAGTATCATCTATGTTTCATGGAGGAATGAGTAAATAGGAAAGTCTGAGAAGAGCAGTGCTTTTCCAAAATAGACGTTGCTCCTTTTTAAAACAACCAAATAAAATGGTTCCATACTTTCTATACTTAATTTCTAAACCCTTGGCCTAGGACTCTAGAGCCTTCCTAATATGACCTGGGTCTACTTATCTTACATTATTTTTGTTTAATGTGTAATAAAATAATGATGATGGTAAGCATTTGTTGCTTAGTTATGTTTCTCCTAGTATATTCAGGCTTTGTGTTATTCCTTTATATAAAATAACTCTAGGACATCAGGTCTTCTATCTGTATGTCTCTTACTTATTCTTGTTTTGGGTTATTTACTCATGTTGTTCTCTATACCTAAAGCATATATTTTTAATCACCATCTATAACTAAATTCCAGTCCTATGACGTCTTCTACAAGTCTTTACAAAATTTTAAAACATTTTTTAATGTATATTGGTTTTTAATTCCCTCTAACTAGAGGTTTAATTTTTTATTGAGGTATAATTGACATAATGTTAGCTTTAGTAATATTAATTTAGAAATAATAATCACATTGTATTAGTTTCAGATGTACAATGTAATGATTCAATATTTGTATATGTTGCAAAATGATCACCACAATAAGTCCAGCTAGCATCTGTCACCATACATACTTATAATTTTTTTTTCTTGTGATGAGAACTTTCAAGATCCACTCTCCTAGCTACTTTCAAATATGTAGTACAGTCTTATTAACTATGTTCACCATGCTGTATATTACATCCTCATCATGTATTCATTTTATAATTGGAAATTTGTACCTTTGACCCCCTAGAGTTTTAACTTTTTGATGGAAGAGATTATGCTTTGTAATTTTTATTCCCTTCCCCTCGACACACACACACACACACACACATACACACACACACACACACACACATACACACACACATTAATGTAGTCCTAGGTGTAAAAAACAAAATATCTTCAAACTGGATAGGAATTACACTACTCTTGCCAGTGTTAGAACATTAGTTAGAGTGGGCTCTGTGGTGACAGTAGGGTTGGTGGCATGGGAGTGCTTGTAGTGATAATAGCAATATTATACTCAGCAATGATGTTAGGAGTTGGATTTTCAATAGGTATGGCAACAGCAGGAGTTGGCTTAGAATAAGCAGTTGAAAATGTTTTAAGAATATTTTGTAACTAAGAATTCCATCATGGTAGGTTTCTAAGACACATAGTTGATTGAAATCAATCATTGCTGAGATTTAGTTCTTATTAGATCTGCTGGGGCTATTCTTGTGAGATTGCTGAATTTCCCTAAATTGAGTTGAGCAAGGATAAGCTTGGTTTAGTAGACTTGGAGAGTTTAGAGCTTGTGATTAATGTGGTAGAGTCTGACTAGATATAAACAGCTAGGAAGGGGAATATTTGCTATAATATTTGCTGTCATTTGAATAGATCTTGTCAAATATTTGTGGTTGGGATGAGGGAGATTTGTATAGCTGAGACAGAGGTCAATATGGCACGATGTAGATAGGTCCAATCCATAATGAGAGGTTCAAGTTAGGTGAATGGTTGGAAGATACCTGCTGTGGCTGTTCAGGTACTTCTTGATTCTTGTCAAGTTAAAAGAAAAAAATTTGATTAAAATTCAATTGAAATTCAGTAAGATCAAGCACAAGTAATAAACTTAACTTGGTGCTAAGATCAAACATTTGCACAGAGGTTTTCCTATTTGTTACTATAGCTAAAAACAACAAAAAATAAAATATGGGTAAATAAATAAGGAATTAATGTTGCTATTATAAAAACAAAGCAACATCTAAAAAGGACCTTAGTGCTTTAGTCTACCTATGTGCGTTACAGTAATATTCTCTTCCTAATACTAGTGAAATATTCTATTCATAAGGTTATTCTGGTGATTAAAAGAACTAACATACGTAAAGCATTTAGAATATTGCCTGGTGCATAGTAAACTCTCAATGCTATTTATTACTATCAGGACCATTATCATTAATAGGAATATATCAGGAGAACTTCTTTCATGTCACATAAAAGAGGCAATTGGACATAATGGAAAGTGTGCAGATTCTGGAATCAGAGAGACCAGAATTCAGATCCAGATCAGCCACGTTCTAGACTTGTGAGTTTGGCAAATTTGGTGCTTTTAATTTTTCCATTTATATTGTGGCAAAAATAATAGGTTACTGTGAGAATCAAGAAAATACCATTTTCTTTAATTTTAGAATATCAATTATTATATGAGGAATCGTTGACTAAATGACAGATTATAAGTGGAAAGAAAGAATTACTGACATAAATCATTAATTGTAAAACATTTTAGTTTCAGAAATGTTAGAATATAGAAAGCTGTCTAACTTAAAAGATCATAACACATATAAAACTTCCAGGCTGTGATTATATACAGAATGTGGGAATTTGCACAGGGGATGGGATACTTTAATTTTGTCATAAGTGTAAAAAAAGCAATGGTCTAAATAAATCATTTAAACAAAATAGCCAAATGAACAAAATTATTTTACCTTTGTAAGAAAGTATTTTGCAAGTACTATAAACGCATTCTTATAAATGTGAAATAATTTACTGCAGCATCCCCTTCACACTATTAGTTATTTACACTCCAAATTTCTCTTCTGAAATGCTTTGAATCAAGACTTCTTGTGATTAGTGGATGGCTTGTGACTTAGAGTCCAGTTCCATCAAATCTCATGAGGTTCATATTCAAATATTGAACAAAAGGAATACTCTCCTAGCCTATATTTCTTCATTCATTGTCTCGACTTCAACAAAAAAAACAGTGTCATCAACTGTCTTTGCCCACTCCAGTTGCCAATTATGTTTCGGGGATATGAAAATAAAAAATCAAATCCATGAGCCTTTCCTTAAACCCTTCCCAATTGATATTCTTTCTGCAGCTTCATATTTAGATGCTCTAGTCTTTATGTTTGACAAGAATGATTTTGAACTTGGAATACTACCCACAATAAAGTTCCTGGAATTATTTTAAATGATTTGGTTTATTTTAGATTTCTAGATTTTCTAGGGAGAAAATCGATTTAGTAGATCAGATATCACTGGGCAGATTTTTTTAAATTGGACCTGAGGCTTCAAATTTATCTTAATGATCCCCTTTATAAGGCTAATCAAATTATTAATTATATAACTTCTAATATTTACAACAAAATTAACGTGGGGTCAAATATTGATGCAGTAATTTTATATTTTATGTGCTTTATAAATCTCTATTCTGCAATTGGACTCTTTGTATAATCAATGTGCTTAATAATCTTATTTTATTTTTAAAAAAATCTAATGCCTAATTATAGTTTTGGAAAATTCTGATAAAGGATAAGGCACAAACCTGTCTAAATAAGCTGGAAGTGTTAATGGAGGGTCATTGGAAGATTTTACACAAAAGAACCATCCCATTCTCAAAGTTTCCAAATAACATATAAACAATTTTTGATGACCCTAGCCAAACTACTTAAGTGGTGCCTGTCTAGTCTGACTCCTTTGTGAGTTACTAATTTACCACCAAAATGTAAAATATGACTTACTATTTCCAAACAGCATCTTTTTTCCCTCTCATTTCTTCTTCTCATCACAATTGTCATTTTTCCTTTGTTTATTGAAAACAGTCTCCCTCGCTTGTGATAACTAAATGCAAATAACTAAATGTCTCAAAGTTATTCTTTGACAATCTTTTAACAATTTTTAGAGCTATATAATATTTATTCTGGCTTTAGGTTTTTTTTTTTTTTTTTTATTTTTTTTATTTTTTTGGGGGTACACCAGGTTCAATCAACTGTTTTTATACACATATCCCCATATTCCCTCCCTTCCTTGATGCCCCCCCCTCGATTCCCCCCCACCCTCCCTGCCCCAGTCCTCTAAGGCATCTTCCATCCTCAAGTTGGACTCCCTTTGTTATACAACAACTTCCCACTGACTATTTTACAGTTGGTAGTATATATATGTCTGTGCTACTCTCTCGCTTCTTCTCAGTTTCCCCTTCACCCCCCGCCCCCTCCCATACCTCGAGTTCTCCAGTCCATTCTCTGTATCTGCTTCCCTGTTCTTGTCACTGAGTTCATCAGTACTATTTTTAGATTCCGTATATGTGAGTTAGCATACAATATTTGTCTTTCTCTTTCTGACTTACTTCACTCTGTATGACAGATTGTAATTCTATCCACCTCATTACATATAGCTCCATCTCATCCCTTTTTATAGCTGAGTAATATTCCATTGTATATATATACCACATCTTCTGTATCCATTCATTTGTTGATGGGCATTTAGGTTGCTTCCATGTCCTGGCTATTGTAAAGAGTGCTGCAATAAACATGATGGTACAAGTTTCTTTTGGGATTATGGTTTTCTTTGGGTATATGCCCAGGAGTGGGATTACTGGATCATATGGTAGTTCTATTTGTAGTTTTTTAAGGAACCTCCAAATTGTTTTCCATAGTGGCTGTACCAACTTACAGTCCCACCAACAGTGCAGGAGAGTTCCCTTTTCTCCACACCCTCTCCAACATTTGTTGTTTCCAGACTTTGTGATGATGGCCATTCTGATTGGTGTGAGGTGATACCTCATTGTGGCTTTGACTTGCATTTCTCTGATGATGAGTGATGTGGAGCATCTTTTCATGTGTGTGTTGGCCATCTGTATGTCTTCTTTGGAGAAATGTCTATTTAGGTCTTCTGCCCATTTGTGGATTGGGTTATTTGCTTTTTTGGTATGAAGCTGCATGAGCTGCTTGTATATTTTGGAGGTTAATCCTTTGTCCGTTGTTTCATAGGCAATTATTTTTTCCCATTCTGAGGGTTGCCTTTTAGTCTTGTTTATGGTTTCTTTTGCTGTGCAAAAGCTTTTAAGTTTCATGAGGTCCCATTCGTTTATTCTTGATTTTATTTCCATGATTCTAGGAGGTGGGTCAAAAAGGATGTTGCTTTGATGTATGTCAAAGAGTGTTCTGCCTATGTTTTCCTCTAGGAGTTTGATAGTGTCTGGCCTTACATGTAGGTCTTTAATCCATTTGGAGTTGATTTTTGTGTATGGTGTTAGGAAGTGTTCTAATTTCATTCTTTTACATGTTGCTGTCCAATTTTCCCAGCACCACTTATTGAAGAGGCTGTCTTTTTTCCATTGTATACTCGTGCCTCCTTTGTCAAAGATAAGGTGCCCATATGTGTTTGGGCTTACTTCTGAGTTCTCTATTCTGTTCCATTGATCTTCCTTTCTATTTTTGTGCCAGTACCATACTGTCTTGATCACTATGGCCTTGTAGTATAGTTTGAAGTCAGGAAGCCTGATTCCACCAACTCCATTTTTCCTTCTCAAGATTGCTTTGGCTATTCGGGGTCTTTTGCGTTTCCATACAAATCGTAAGATTTCTTGCTCTAGTTCTGTGAAAAATGCCATTGGTAATCTGATCGGGATTGCATTAAATCTGTAAATTGCTTTGGGTAGTACAGTCATTTTCACGATGTTGATTCTTCCAATCCAGGAACATGGTATGTCCCTCCATCTGTTTATGTCATCTTTGATTACTTTCATCAATGTCTTAAAGTTTTCTGCATACAGATCTTTTGCCTCCTTAGGCAGGTTTATTCCTAGGTATTTTATTCTTTTGGTTGCAATGGTGAATGGGAGAGTTTCCTTAATTTCTCTTTCTGCTCTTCCGTTGTTAGTGTATAGGAATGCAAGAGATTTCTGTGCATTAATTTTGTATCCTGCTACTTTACTAAACTCATCAATGAGTGCTAGCAGTTTTCTGGTAGAGTCTTTAGGGTTTTCTATATATAGTATCATGTCATCTGCAAAGAGTGATAATTTTACTTCTTCTTTTCCAATTTGGATTCCTTTAATTTCTTTTTCTTCTCTGATTGCTGTGGCTAACACTTCCAAAACTATGTTGAATAACAGTGGTGAGAGTGGACACCCTTGTCTTGTTCCTGTTCTTAGAGGGAATTCTTCCAGTTTTTCTCCATTGAGAACAATGTTGGCTTTTGGTTTGTCATATATGGCTTTTATTCTGTTGAGGTAATTTCCTTCTATGCCCATTTTCTGGAGAGCTTTTATCATAAATGGATGTTGAACTTTGTCAAAAGCTTTTTCTGCATCTATTGAAATGATCATATGGTTTTTATCCTTCAATTTGTTGATATGATGTATCACGTTGATTGATTTGCGTATATTGAAGAATCCTTGCATCTCAGGGATAAACCCCACTTGATCGTGGTGTATGATTTTTTTAATGTGCTGTTGCAGTCTGTTAGCTAGTATTTTGTTGAGGATTTTTGCATCTATGTTCATCAGTGATATTGGTCTGTAGTTTTCTTTTTTTGTGACATCTTTGCCTGGTTTTGGTATCAGGGTGATGGTAGCCTCGTAGAATGAGTTTGGGAGTGCTCCGCCATCTGCAATATTTTGGAAGAGTTTGAGAAGGATAGGTGTTAACTCTTCTCGAAATGTTTGATAGAATTCGCCAGTGAATCCATCTGGTCCTGGGCTTTTGTGTGTTGGGAGATTTTTAATCACTGCCTCAATTTCTGTACTTGTGATTGGTCTGTTCATGGTTTCTATTTCTTCCTGGTTCAGTCTTGGAAGATTGTATTTTTCTAAGAATGTATCCATTTCTTCCAGGTTATCCAATTGATTGGCATATAGTTGCTTGTAGTAGTCTCTCATGATGTTTTGTATTTCTGAGGTGTCCGTTGTGACTTCTCCTTTTTCATTTCTAATTCTGTTGATTTGCATCTTCTCCCTTTTTTTCTTGATGAGTCTGGCTAATGGTTTATCAATTTTGTTAATCATCTCAAAGAACCAGCTTTTAGTTTTATTTATTTTTCTTATGGTTTCTTTCCTTTCTTTTTCATTTATTTCTGCTCTGATCTTTATGATTTCTTTCCTTCTGCTCACTTTGGGGTTTCTTTGTTCTTCTTTCTCTAGTTGTTTGAGGTGTAAGGTTAGGTTGTTTATTCGATCATTTTCTTGTTTCTTAAGGTAGGACTGTATTGCTATAAACTTCCCTCTTAGAACTGCTTTTGCTGCGTCCCATAGGTTTTGGGTTGTTGTGTTTTCGTTGTCATTTGTTTCCAGATACTTTTTGATTTCCTCTTTGATTTCTGTAGTGATTCCTTGGTTGTTTAAGAGTGAATTGTTTAGCCTCCATGTGTTTGTATTTTTTGCAGTTTTTTTCCTGTAATTGATATCTAGTCTCATGGCGTTGTGGTCTGAGAAGATGCTTGATATGATTTCAATTTTCTTGAATTTGCTGAGGTTTGATTTGTGACCCAAGATGTGATCTATCCTGGAAAATGTTCCGTGTGCACTTGAGAAGAAAGTGTAGTCTGTCGTTTTTGGATGGAATGTCCTATAAATATCAATTAAGTCGAGATGGTCTAATGTGTCATTTAAAGCTTGTGTGTCTTTATTTATTTTCTGTTTGGATGATCTGTCCATTGATGTAAGTGGGGTGTTCAAGTCTCCCACTATAATTGTGTTCCTGTCGATGTCCCCTTTTATAGCTGTTAGCATTTGCCTTATGTATTGAGGTGCTCCTATATTGGGGGCATAGATATTTACCATTGTGATATGTTCTTCTTGGATGGATCCCTTGATCATTATGTAGTGCCCTTCCTTGTCTCTTGTAATAGTCTTTACTTTCAAGTCCAATTTGTCTGATATGAGTATTGCTACTCCAGCTTTCTTTTGACTTCCATTTGCATGGAATATCTTTTTCCATCCCTTCACTTTCAGTCTATATGTATCCCTTGGTCTGAAGTGGGTTTCTTGTAGGCAGCATATAGAAGGGTCTTGTTTTTGTATCCATTCAGCCAGTCTGTGTCTTTTGGTTGGAGCATTTAATCCATTTACATTTAAAGTGATTATTGACATGTGTGTTCCAATTACCATTTTCTTCATTGTTTTGGGTTTGTATTTGTAGGTGTTTTCCTTTTCTTGTGTTTCCTACTTAGAGAAGTTCCTTTAGCACTTGTTGTAAGGCTGGTTTGGTGGTGCTGAATTCTCTTAACTTTTGCTTGTCTGGAAAGCTTTTGATTTCTCCCTCAAATCTGAATGAGATTCTTGCTGGGTAGAGTATTCTTGGCTGTAGGTTTCTCTCTTTTAGGACTTTCAGTATATCCTGCCATTCCCTTCTGTCCTGCAGAGTTTCTGTAGAAAGGTCAGCTGTTATCCTGATGGGTTTTCCCTTATATGTTGTTTGTTGCTTTTCTCTTGCTGCTTTTAATATTTTTTCTTTGTGTTGAATTGTCGTTAGTTTGATTAATATGTGTCTTGGTGTATTTCTCCTTGGGTTTATTCTGTATGGGACTCTCTGTGCTTCTTGGACTTGGTTCATTATTTCCTTTCCCATGTTGGGGAAGTTTTCCACTAGAACCTCTTCAAATATTTTCTCAGACCCTTTCTTGTTTTCTTCTTCTTCTGGGATGCCTATAATTCGAATGTTGGTACGTTTAAGGTTATCACTGAGGTCTCTGAGGCTGTCTTCTAGTCTTTTTATTTTTTTATCTTTTTCCTGCTCTGTGGCGTTTATTTCTCCCATTCTATCTTCCAACTCACTTATTCGTTCTTCTGCCTCAGTCATTCTGCTGGTTAGAGCATCTAGAGTATTTTTAATTTCAGTTATTTTGTTATCCATTGCTGTTTGTTTTTCTGAGTTCTTATGAACTGTTTCTTGTACTTTCTCTAATTTGTTATCGAGATTTTGTATCATTTTTACTATCATTACTCTAAATTCTTTTTCAGGCATTTTTCCTATTTCCTCCTCATTTATTTGGTCTTGTGGGTTTTTTTCCTGCTGCTTTGCCTGCATGGTGTTTCTTTGTTTCCTCATGGTTGTCCAAGCTTTTGGGGTTGCTTGTCCTGGCGATAGAGGTGTTTATAGAAGACTGTCCAAGCCTCAGACTAATGTCCAAGTATTGGATTAGACGAATATTCAGTCTGTCTGAAGCAAGGTCCTGGACATGCCACCCTGTGGGCTGATGGCGGGCAGGACAGAGCGGCAGTCTTCACTCCCTGGCTTTAGGTTTTGGTCAAATGAATTTATTGGTGCTAAAAATATGAACTACAGTCTAATTTTTCTTTTGGGAAAGATGATTTCTATTATGATCATCAGCTCCACAATGTGGTTTCAAAGAATACTGTTGCTGACAGTTAAAAATAATTGATGAGTCCAACATGGTTTAAATGACCTTTTTAGTTTACCAGTTTCATAAAATAATTCCTCATTTGTTTGAACAAGACCTCCAAGCAGCTCCTGGTTAACATATTTACTGTTGTAATTGGTAGAACATTATTAAAAAATACCAGTACTATAAGTCTCACTTTTTTCAAAGGCCTATTTGCAGTTATGTTTAGTGAATAGATGTTACTAAATTTTGCATATTTCAAAGTTGCTTCTTTTGATTCTCCAAGTAATTCCTGCTCATGGTAGAAAATTAGAAAATAAAAATTTGAAAGAAAAAAATTGAAAAATAACCGCTAATCACATAACCTTGATAATTTCCTGTAAAAATGAAAAATAAATTTGTAGGTTATGTTCAATTTTTAATAGTAATAGTGTAAAAAGTTCTGTATCACATTTTTTCACACCCAAAATATTATATAGGTATTAAATTCTATTAAAAACCTTTTATAAATATAATTTTAATGACATGATTGTATCATATGAATATTCCACAGATTCTTGTCCATTCTTTAATTGATAAATTGTTTTCAATTTATTATTATTATAAATAATTTGAGATGAATATATTATTCATGAAGCTTTTTCCTTATTTTTCTTACTTCCTTTACTTTTACTTAGTATTAAATATTTATATTTTCCATTATTTATATTCCATTTATTTCATTCTACCTTTACTCATTACTATTTACTAGTTTATAATGTTATTATGTCATTTTCTCTATTTCTTTTGAAATAGAGTAATTTCTGTTGAAGTAACTGTGTATAAGCATAAAGTGAATTGACACCATCCAGAAATCTGAGACCTTTGAGGTTTATTTAAATAAACCTTCTTTATTTTGTATAACATCACCTAAAGAGGGAGCTCTGAGTCTGGTGATTTTCTTATGACTCTTCAGAGAAAGCAAAGGAAAGCATATTTAATATTTCAAAATGAGGATTTGAAATCTAGCATTTCTGACCTCTAGCACTGAGGATATATAATTTCGGAGAGGACAGAAAAGATCAAATGAATCCACTTGTTTGAATTCTAAGGCAAAGATGACAAAGTTGGGTAAAATTATGCTCCAAATATTTCAGTTATTCATCTTTACTATTTAGAAAATACACTTTATTTATTTATAAACTATATGCATTTATTATTTCAAATATATTACACTAAAAATGTAGGAAAATGGAGAAATTTAAAAGATGGCATAAAAAAGAGATCACAGATATGTTATTATATGCCTGGAATTTATTAAAATGGACCATTTCTGAAGGCTCTGGTCCTGCACAGAGAATGTGCTGGGGATCTTCAAAGCCCTGGGAATGAGTCAGTGATTCTTGATTTTATTGAGAAGTTAGATTAATCTTAATCTAATAAGAACATCAATAATATGTTCTCTCCTTCCTACTTTTATTCTACGAGGAGAGAGGAAAGAAATGAACAATTATGCAATTACCTGTGTATTGATTCTAAATGTTTCCTGACACTTATTTGATAAGCATTTACCTTTTATATGTAATTTTCTCAATAAGGAACATATCTGTACCTTAGAACTGGAAGAAGTGACAATGGAAGGTGATATATTGTAAGGTCAACTAAGTAGTTTACACAGCCCATTCTACAGCCTTCAGCCATTTTAAATTAAAAAAAATTAAATTTATTTTGTTAGAAATTCCATTTCTCTATTCTTTTAACCATTTAGCTCTCTTAGAGGTTGATTTGACAGTTGTCTAAGACAGATTTTGAAATCTGGTTTTACTGCTATTTGAAACCTATTATTAGTTTTTAAGTAAAGCATTTTTAAATAAAAAAGTTTATTTCAAAGATATATTCCATACTTTGTGTATTTTTTGAGGCACAAATCTCTTAGCCTCTGTATGTGCTTTACATATGAACTCAAGCTTTCAAAATCTGCCTTCAAAATGCATGTTGGCTGTGGCATCTATTGTCCACTGTTCACATACAAGCATGATCAAAAGGGCAAAATATGCTTTTCATAATAATTCTACTGCATAAAAAAGATAACTAGTTAAAGAACAATAAACAACTTCTGTGTTATATGTTTGTGTGTTATTGTCATGATATTAAACATTATTTTCCAGGTGAATTTTTATAACTATAAAGAATTTTTCAAGGTATATTGCTTTTCTATTATTAGTAATGGTGCTTTGACACCTTTCCTTAAGAATAACTGTTTATACGTGTTTTACCTGTATGAATTTGCAATCACCTGAGAAGAGTAATATATTGTTTCCGAGATCAATTTGAGAGTACTGCAAAAATCCATCTCTCTTAATTATATACTTTAATTATAAAATTTTCCTTTTCTTTATAGTAACAAGGAAAAATAACTATAGTCTTCAAACTAAGATCTTAGTTTTTAAAATCCATTTCAAGTTAATTTTTGTGAGTAGTGTAAAACAGGGCTCTAGTCATCCTTTTGCATGTAAACATCCACTTTTCCCAACACTATCTATTGAAAAGATTATCTTTTTTCTCTTCTGTGTGTTCTTGGCACCCTTGCCAAAGATTAATTGACTGTCTATGCATGGGTTAATTTCTGGGCTCTCTATTTTATTCCATTGGTCTATGTGTCTGTTTTTATGCCAGCAGTGTACTGTTTTGATTACTAAAGCCTTACGATATAGCTTGAAATCAGGAAATTTAATGACTTTAGCTTTGTTTTTTTTCCCCAAGATTGCTTTGGCTATCTTTTGTGGTCCCATATAAATTTTTGGATTTTAAGACCTGAAACCTAGTAGAACTCCTAGAAGAAAACACAGGGAAAAAGATTCTTGATAATGGTCTTGGCAATGATTTTTTGAGTATGACATCAAAAGTACATGCAAGAAAACAGAAATAACAAGTGGGGCTACATAAAACTAAAAAGCTTCTGAAAAACAACATAGAAGTACCAATCAACAAAATGAAAAGGCAACTTGTAGAATGAGAGAAACTATTTGCAAACCACATAACTGATATTGGTTAATATCCAAAATATATACAGAACTCATACAACTTTAATAGAGAAAAATGATCCAATTAAAAAATGGGCAGAGGCCCTAGCCAGAGAGTTTTCCAAAGAAGACATACAGATGGCCAATAGGTACATGAAAAGGTGCTCAGACGTCATGAATCATTGGGGAAATGCAAATGAAAACCACAATGGGATAGCACCTCACAGCTGTAAGGACGACTATTATCAAAAGACAAGAGACAACGATGTTGGCAAGGATGTAGAGAAAAGTGAATTGTATGCACTGTTGGCAGGATGTAATTTGGCACAGCTATTACAGAAAACAATATGGAGATTCCTCAAAAAATTAAAAGTAGAGCTACCATATAAACCAGCAATCTTCCTTCGGGGTATATATATATGAAGGAATAAAATCAATGTCTCAAAAAGATTTCTGTACTACCAGGTTTATTGCAACATTATTCCCAACAGATAAATATGGAAACAACCTAAGTGTCCTTTGAGGAATGAATAGGTAAAGAAAGCATACACACACACACACACACACACACACACACACTGGAATATTACTCAGTAAGAAAAAGAAGGAAATTCTGCCATTTGTGACAACAAATGTATCTGAAGGATTTTGCTAAGTGAAATAAGCCAGACAGAGGAGGACAAATGCTGAATGGTATCGTTTATATATTAATTTGAAAAAAAGAATAAATCAAACTCATAGAGAGTAAAATGGTGATTGGCAGAGGCTAGGGTTGGGGGGAAATGGGGAGATGTTGGTCAAAGGATATAAACTTTAAGTTTAAAGATGAATAAGTTCTGAGGATCTAAAGTACAGCATTGTACTATGGCTAATAATACTTTATCGTATACTTGAAATTTGCTCAGAAAGTAAATCTTGAGTGTTCTCACCAAAAAAAAAAAAAAAGTGTATTTGAGATAGTGGATGTGTTAATTGACTTGGTGCAATCATGTCACAATGTATATCAAATCATCACACTGAGTGCTTTAAATATATACAATTTTCTCAATTATACTTGAATAAAACTGGAAAAAAAGATCTTAGTCTTTTTATATTCCTTCTACCCTATTTGGAATTCTTTTGTTAATTTCTGGGATGTATAACTAGGAGTATAACTTTTTGATAAACCTACTCTAATCTTAACATGATACTAATACAATATTTTACCTTTTCATTTAACTTTGATTTCATCCTATTAGCTTGCATATAGTGTTATTTTTAGTTTAAACTCCTTATTAATACTGTTTATTTATAGTTTTGTTCCTTTCAAAGAGTAATTGGTCATTTTTTTTGTTAGATTTTATAATTAATTTTTAGTTTGTTGCAGTCTAGCAAGAGAGGTCCCCAACTGTAGAATTTCTGTGTTTTTAGCATTTGGAGAGGTTATATTTGTGGCCTAATCTATGATCCATTTTAGTAAACCTACAATGGGTACTTGAAATTATGACATGCTCTCAGTTTTTAGGACACAAGAGTGTACAATTTATCTTGAAGAGATAGAGGGGAATGTGTATAGTTTATCTCAAAGTACATTTTTCTCTCCTGCAGATTTACTTTTAATCTTGCTCTGTGATATTACTGTCCCATCAGTCATTCAAGCCAGAAAATAGTAAGCTACTTCCTCACCACCGCCCCACCAAGTACAAAGGATTGTCTTACTGGTCTTGATTCCTTAATATCTCTCAAAATTTTTCCCTCTTTTCCACAATTAGGCCTTCACTAGCTCTCACCCTAATTCTAACTCATAGTTAAAGGAATTCCACTCTCCTTTTCAAAAATCTTAAATAATTTCATTGTTAACAGCAAGAATTACAAGTTTAAATGCCTGGAGGGCCTAGGTAACAGTGAGTGTGTGAAGTCGGGCTGGTGGAGGCTGGTGGAATGAGGGGAGCATGCCTCATTGACCAAAGCAAGGAGCAGCAGTTCCTTAGCAGAGTTCACCAAACTCAAATACTGTCGGGGATTAGACGAGGAGTGTGCCCCAGAATATGCCGCTTCTGTCATCAGGAAAGTGTTGCTACTAGATGAATGAATGAAAGCAGAATAAATCAGTAAATATAAAGGAAGCTGAGTAGTGTGCATGATGACAACATTGATATATGTCCTTTACTTCAACCTGGACTGTAGCCACGTGTCTGGGGGCCAGCAGTAGGCTTGCTGACCACACTTCAAATAGCACTGCTGGAACTGACAGTTGTCACTCCAGACTGCATGCCCATGCCACCAGATCTTTCATGCTTTGAAGGACAAACTAGATTTTTATATTTCTCCCATTTTTAAAATGTTTTACATTTTGGCAACTAATTCAGTTGTTTAAAGTGCTATTCAAGTCAGAAAATTTCAGAATGTTATCTAAAAAGTCCAGTTCAAATAGCACCTTTTTAATGTACACTTTTTCTTTTCCCCGCCATGATCACTGCTGTGGTCTCCCAGTCTGTAAGAAATCTCTTCTTCTATTTTGGACTGTGCCATCATTAGTTATATATGTGGGCCATGTTTCCCCCTTTACTGTGAGCTCTCTTCCACCACAGTCATTGGGTTTTTTTGTATTATAGCAAACAAATAATCTTTGTTTTTTCTTTTTTGATTCTAAATTATTGTTATATGTATGGTATTGACTCCATGTTGTTGAAGGAAAGAAAGAATTTGTGAAGTGAAATGGAATAATAAATGTGAGTGCAGCCTTTCAGGTGAGTTATTGACTGGCAAGTGTTAGATTGACAGGTAAGTCTCTTTCTTTCTCTTTCTTACACACACTCGTGCATATACACACACAGACATAAGGCCCTATAAAGTTAGACCAGACTCCTATTTTTTTCTCAGAGATTTTAAGAAAGTGTGATGGTCTTGGAGAAAAGGGACAGGGGCAGGATTTCTCAGTTTAGTTCTCCTTGAATCCCAGCTATGAGTGGGGTTACAATGATGGGGAGTGAGCCAGTCCCAAAGATGCCAGTGACGTTGTCCATGCAAGACAGGGACTTGCTGTATTTAGGACGCTTGTTTTTGCTCTTCCAGTGTCTCATAGCTCAGTAATAATTTAAATAGTCCTTCTCATATAAAAAGATGTTTACAGACCTCTGGAACCATCCTGGCATTTACCAGGGCCAAATTTTCATTCAAGGGAAGAAGGCATGGTCAGTTCCCAGATTCTCTGAATAATTTCTCTGCTTCTAGTTTTACAGCATCGAGAAATCTCATATCTTATAAAAGATATTCTTATTATTCTATAGGTAAACACCTGTAAGTGTTTATTTTGTTTCATAAGAATGAAATTCACTAAATTAATAAATTATCCTTTTAATTATCCTTCAGTACTTATGAAATTAAAAGGATTTAGGGAGTCTTACTCTTAGGATATCAAGGAATTTTTAGAGTGAAGTGAGAAAGACAAATTCCATTTCTATGTCAAGTATTGAGGCCTGTAAAGTGAATTTATTCCTATAATAAAATGCAGTGACAATTCTTATGTTCAAATATGTGATTTGATATGTTGGTGACAGATAAAGAAGAAAGACTAAAAACTACAATACAATATGCTTAAAGAATTGCTTTATTTTCATTGCTAAAAGTTGCAGTAATTTATCTCATACTTTTGATTATTGGTTGGGGTATTCAATCAGTATTCAAGGGCTATGTGTGGTAGCTATCACCTATAGGTTCTGAGAAGTGTTATCCATTGTAGGTCCTGAGGCATTTTGTGCAGGAGGAGTGGCCCCTTGAGTTGAAGGAGTAACACGATCTGTGGCATTAAATTCTGGAATTGCAGTGGAATCTTCAGCAAGCACTGAGTCATATTCATATTCAGAGACTAAAATTATACTAGGTAAAGTATCATCTTCAGAGATGGCGACCTTTGTTTGAGGCACAGTTGTACTGGCAGTGGTGATGGCATTAGGGAGAGCAGAGGTGATAACGGTCACAGGCAGAGTGGTGCCAAGGGTAGAGGTGTCTGCTCCTGGAGCAGATGTTGTAGTTGTAAGAACCTCTGTAGTAGTTGCAGTGTCAGTTGCACTGTTCGTGCTCACTACAGTGGCTGTGGGGCTAGTCACAGTTACAGCAGTTTCTTCAATAGTTGTGCCAATTTTAGCAACAGTAGTTTCAATTACAGTAGTTTCACCAACTGCAGAAGCAGTAGTGTCAGTTATTGTAATAGTTGTGTCACCTTTAAGGGTTGTGGTCTCTGGTCTGGTGGTGGTATCAGCAGACAGGGTGGTGATTTGAGACGTGGAGATAGTGATAGTTGGTGAGAAGATAGTGGTAATGACTTTTGCGGGCTTATGAGGTGTAGATGTCTCAGTATGAAGCCAAGGGGGATGAGATTTTACTGGACGAGATGGTAGTGGATGAAATTTGCCTCCACGTGGTAATGCTGGATGCCTTGAAGACTGGTTCACAGAGTGCAAACGTCTCATCTTCCTTTGCTTGTTTTTAGAAGCTAGATTCTGGCTTCTGGCAGAATTGCATCTTTGAAACATTTTGGCTGTGGACTTAGTAATTTTCTTTCTTTTCATACCAGTCTTGGCAGGAGATGACTATTTGGACTTAGACTTGTCACCTAAGGTCAGTTTGCGTGCAGACTTGTGGATTAAGATCTGTTTTTTGGAAGTTGATTTTGATTGAGGCTGTTTTTGTACAATTCTGTTAGCTAGAAATTGCTTTATGGTGGAGGTGGACCTCTTTGCTGCATCTTGGGAAGGTAATGGGTGCTTGGATGTAGACTGGGAAGTGGAAGATTTTTTAAATGTAGTTGCCAGAGGTGGGTTTGGTAAAACAGCTGGAGATGTTTTTGGTTGAATTTCAGTCAGTGAAGCCTGATTTGAGGACTGCTTTAATGTCTGGGCTTGGAATTGTCTTAGTGTAGCTTGTGCATGAGAGGACTTGGTTTTCCAGTTTTGGAAGGTGAATTCAGCCTCAATAGCTTTTGTTTTGACTGGTCATGAGTTTTAAGACTCTCACTTGCCTGCAAATTAAACATATACAAGTAAAGAATTAAATATGTGGCATCAGGTCACATTGGGTGTATTTAAAAACATTCACTAGTAAAGATTTTAAAATAACCATTAAAATTTTTTTTTCTGATTTGACTTGGGTTTTTTTTTTTTTAAAGAGTATTTTTGGAGCATTTTTAGGTTCAAGGCAAAATTGAGTGGAAGGTGCAGAGTTCCCGTATACTTCCTGCCTCCAGATATGCACAATCTCCCCACTATCAGCATCCCACATGAGAGTGGCACATTTGTTGCAATCAATGAAGATACATTGACATACCATTACTTAAAGTCCATAGTTTACATTAGAGTTCACTCTTGTACATTCTGTGGGTTTTGACAAATGTGTAATTACATGTATTCACCATCATTCACCATATTATTGAATGACTTCACTACCCTAAAATTCCTCTGTTCTCTCCTTATTCATCCCTGCTAACCCCTTGCAAACATTGATCATTTTACTGTCTTTGTAGTTTTGCTTTTTCTAGGATGTGATATAATTGGAATCATGCAATATATAGCCCTTTAAGATTCGTGCCTTTCACTTAGTAATCTGCATTTAAGTTTCCTCCATGTTTTTTCATGGTTTGATAGCTCTCTCTCTATTTTTTTTTAGTGAAGAAAAATATTCCACTATAAGAATACACCACAGTTTATTTATTCACTCACCACTGAAGGACATCTTGGTTGCTTCCAGATTTTAGCAATTATGAATAGAATGTCTATAAACATCTGTGTGCACATTTTTGTGTGGACATAAATTTCTGATTTATATGTAAGTGGGTGTGTGCAATATATATATATATATATACTATATATGTATTTCCATTGTATGAATATATAGAAAATGATATAATAAAGTACATGGTACTTCTTTTTACGGCAACATAGCATGAATTATCCTGGTTACAAACACAATGATGTTTTACTCTGAGATGTTTTTGTGGCATATAATTGATATGAACATCTTTATCTTTTTCTAAATGACAATTACCTGTTGATGAGTATTGAAAACTTACCAAGAAGAATGTAGTAAGTTTCAAGATCATAGATACGATGAGGACCTTCATGTATTCTTCATGGATTCTAGCAAGAAAAAATAATAAAGATAGTCGTGCCTAATTATGTAGTGATAAAAAGGTTATTCAAATCGTATTTATTTTGGTAAGTTATGATATTAAGAATTCGCAGAGAGCAATATTATCACTAAAGAATTTGCTGGTTACTCAAGAGCTTTCTGCACCGTTTATAAAATTCTAATACTGTGAGCATAATTGAGAGTAATTGGGGTTAACAGCTTAATGCTTCTTTAAATATAAGAAGAAACTCATTAAGCAAAAATTATTTTTAAAAAGTTTTTAGATTAAAAACTGTAATTCACACTTTTAGGAAGTTAGAGCCAATTCTTCCATAGACGCCTGGAAGGGTTAAGTCAAGCAGTGAAATCTGCACCCCTTTTATCATTAGGAAATGCCTTGGCAGAATGAGGCATTCCTCTTATAATTTTCACTCAACAAAGACAAGTTTGCCTTATGATTTTTTTTTTTTACTTATATTGCATTTTATCAAAGGATGCTATTCAGCCATAGAACTTGAGTAATTCATAGGACTAAGCTTTGATTACACTGCCAACAGTAAAAGTGATTGGGACCCCAGCCTTTGAGTGGGTATAATCAGTTCCCATCAGCAATTAGTTTAATAGTGTTAGAAACAAGTTCAATTTGTCTGTCACTAGTTAACTTCAATTATTAGTTTATTTATCTATTACATTTATGTCCGAATTATGGAAAGCTTGGAGCCTAAAAGAAAAATCTATGTCCAATATCTTAACTGCACCGATACCTTAGAAAGGGTTTCTCCTCTGTGTTCTGGTCAGATTTTATCTTCACTTAATCATGCTTACTCGTCCCTGGTATTCACCTCTAAATGAAAACTAGTGCGCACATTTTGAATAAAGAAACCTTTTGTTCCTGAATGTCCCTCCTACTTATTTCCTTTTGGGGATAGACTTAAAAAACTTTAATAAGATTGTGGTTGGCAAGGGTAAATACTGATTAAAAGAAAGTCAAGCCTATTGACAAAGTCAGTTGCTTGTATGGATTCTTCTTGTGGAAATACTACATTGAAGCTACATCTTTTCTTAGGAAAAAGAAAGAATAATTTTATTCCTTATAAAATTTTTATTACTTGTACTATGACTTGAAACCATTAGTTTAAAATTTATTGTTTCGGTGACATGAAGTACATCAAAAGTTTTTTCTTTAAGGTTCTCATCTTAACCATCCCAACAATGGTTATAGATGTTTTGTGATGAATGATTCAAAAGAATAATTTTTAAATATGGAAAGTAACTATATTGATGCCAAATATTAATTTTATAGGGATGTTCAGGACTTTAAGCTTGCCTTCAAGAGTTTCTGGATTTCTCAGTATATTCTAATAAATATACACATAAAGAGAATACACTTGATCCTTCAAGTCCATTTTTGTTCATCAGTCTCAATTATTAGGTTTATAGCCTTTATTCCAATGATATAGGCATCTGGCCACTACTGCAGTTTATCACATTAGGAAGATTAGGAAGAGGACAGGCCATCATTTCCTTTTTCTAAATAGTGTGCTGGAGTTAAGATAATACATAATATTGATATAGCAATTTGGTTATCATTCTGTTGACATGAAGCTTTCTTTCCTTGAAAACTGAGATTAAGTTATAAAAACATTCTGTCTTTATACCTTTATATTACTGTGATTAGTATTATGATTTGCACTAATTTTCTTTTGAGTTTAAAATTGGTCTTTGACAGTTTGGTTTATGATCAATAATAAACTGCTAAGTTCAACATTCAACATTTTTTTCCCTGGATTTTGGTAAGAAAAGTCTAGATTATTTAATCCTACTAAATGGGTATTTCAGTTTTAATCGTTAACAACCCTTTTATTCCTTTACTTACTCATTTGTTCAGCAAACATTTATTTATGGCCTATAATGTATTTGGCCTTACCTTGGAGAGACAGTGGTGAGAGAACATCGTTCCTGTGCTCACAGGGCTTACATCCCAGCAGAAGAGGTGGACAGGCAAGTATGACAAAGGGGAAAGGAACAAGTAGGGGGCAGGATGCTGTGGTAGCACATGAGTAGAACACTTGATCTTGGAAGTTAAGGAAAGTTTTTCTTGAGGATATGATATCTAAACCAAGGAGTCAGATTTTGATTATGTGATATGAATTACCCAAAGGATTTGAGCAGCTTCAAAAAAGTGCTGGTGTTGATAATAATGCAGCTAAAGCCATCAGGGGAGTTTCTGAGTCACTGGGGTGAATGGTATGAGGATCTAACGGGGAGAGAGGAAGTAGGAACGTGGTAATAGTAAGATCATGAAACGGATGGTGAGTGTTCTTTATGGATAAGGAAATGAAAATTTATGGAATATCCAGTGAATATAGGCTACGATAACGAATGTCTCAGGCTAAAAGTTGTTTGTCCTTGTAGTAAGATAACAAAGGCTGGAGGATTGAATTGCTAGGGTTCAAAACAACACTCTACCATTTAGTGGCTTTTTGTTCTTGGGCAAATTAGTTAGTCTCTCTGAGTCTCAGTTTCTTCATTTATATATGAAGATAATAATAGTGCCTCTCTAAGGGAATTGAAGTAAAGTAAAATAAAGTAAAACCTGTAATATGCTTGATACAGAGCCTGACACGTATATCAATAAGTCAAAAAATGTTACTTTCCACTGTATTACCCAGGGTCACACAATTAAGCAATTTTGAGCTAAAACTTTTCTTCAGTTCTATCCAAATCTAAAGCCTATAAAATTTCACTATCTTATGTTTAACTATTTTAAAGTTATGTTCACATATACAGAATGAGGATCAATAAGAAATTATTTCAAGAGCTTATTGGTGAAGATTAAGAGGTTTATATGTGCGAAAGCTCTTTATACATTTTAAAGTGCTCAATAAGTAGTTATATAACTTATCACTGCATTTGTGGAAGACCTGAGAACTTTCAGATAAGGCAGTGCTGCAAGACTGAATGATGAGATTTTTTTCTAAATCTTATTAGTCTATGAGGTCCTAGAGATGAGGAGGAAACAAGCTGTACTCACATAGTGGGCATTTGGCAAATAATTGAAAAATGAATGACTGTGTAAACCTCCAGATCCCATTTCTTTTCTGTGCTAAATATATAATTTCTCATATAAACTACCTTCACGTGAATGGACCCTTGCATCTGAAAGTAATTTATCCAAATCCAAAATAACCAGCTCACCAATGTGTTTTCTTAACATGTAAATAGTAATTGAGGGATTTACTATGCCATATTAGTTATATAGTATACTCCAACTAGTTGGTACAAAAGATCAGATAATGTCATATCAAGGAGGTAAGTGTTTAATTTAAAATCCTACTTTTGACAACTCTTTATTAATGTCATTTTAGTTAGACATATTATTGTATTAACTATTGTATTAATATGAGCCAATGTTAATACTTAAGAATGTTTTTCCTGTTTCAAGGTATTTTGTGTCATATTTTATTTCATGAACTGGTGTGGAAATGCTTTTATAGTAGTGTTCACAAGATTAAAAACAAGGATTTTAAAGCAAAACTATCCAGGTTTAATTTCAGTTCCACTTGAGGAAAATTACTTCAATTCTCTTTCATAATAATAATAGTAACAACAATAATAATATGTAGTCCATGAGTACATATTAAATGATTAAATATATCTGAACAAAGAGGAGACTGGCCTGTGGTCTGTAATATATAACTGTTGATTATTTATTATTATTATTGTTGTTTTTGTATCCCATAATAATTCTTACAGTATTTTGAGATGTTTTATTAATTAATGAAATAAATTCTATTTCTTCCATATTTTAACTTGAATTTTCTAGAAATTAGTAATATTGTTAATGGTCTTAGCAAATGAAGCCCAGCCATGCCATGTTCCAGACTCTAGCATTTGAGTGAGAGAGAAGGTAAATGTTTGTAAATCACTCCTAACAGCAGAACATCTATTGGGGGTTTCAGCAAAAGAGTGACAATAAGCCCTTTGTAAGGGTTGAATAATTTGTATTTTTGCTGCCATGATGTGTTAAATATGGCGCAAGAATATAAATGACCTGCTCATTTTCCTTGCAATAGTTCCTTAAGGGAAAGACTGTCATATTTTTGGACTTTGAGTATTAACCAAGTTTTGTAGACTGGAAGACCCCAATTCCAGAAGCTTCCTGGTGTGTGTGTATATGTGTGTGTGTGTGTGTGTGAGTTTGACAGGTGTGAGACTATAGCTTCAAGTCTGGAGGTGTCTTGCAGGTCAAGAGTCAACTCCTGTTAATTTTGCCATATATCTGTGTTGGTAGCTGTAGTCATCTGTAACCTATCTGTATCCAGAATTTGCTCTTGGGAATAATAGACTAAAATTAGCATTTTATTTGGCCACAAATTTAATGCTAATTCTAGAGTTCTCACGGCTCCCAAGAGTCACTTTGTGGTCTTCTGGAGTTGAACACTATGGCTTAGTTCTTCTCTGGTCCCAATGACTTAGCCATAAATTAAATGTTCCAGTGTCATCCTGCAGAAGATGTTCTTAATCAGTGTTGAACCATGGGTCACTTTGAGAATCAGATGAAATTATGAGTTTTGCCTCCAATTAAATGTGTGTATTCAAATACACTAAATTTACCTTGGAATTTCAAAGTTTCAAATATCCCTGAGGTGTGTTCACAGACTCTTTTCAAGTTAAGAGATCCATTGCATTCAATTGGCTTTATTATGCAGGAATCAAAAAAATCAAGTGTGGCATGAATGTAAAATGTAAGGGGGGAAGAGAAGGGAGCTGAATCTGTGAAAATCATATTCTCTCTTCACTGAAAGGCAGACAACTGGCCAAAGGAGAGTTTGAAGTAGTCATTCGGTTTCAGCAAGACCTATAAAAGTGACAGTTTAGGAATTTAGCTCATAATGTGCTAATAGTTCTCATGATATGCAGACTTTATTTAGCTTCCCCAATTTGCCTCATGTCTGTATCCAAGGAGTTTATCAAATTAAATATCTAAATTTAAATATCTAAATTCAACATATAGTGAACTGAAATAATTGTCTTCACCTAATTTACAGAAAGACACAGTCCTACACATTCTTTTTTGCAAGTGATATTATATAGTGGTTTTAACTTAGAAATCTAGGTTCATGAGTTTTGAACAGATGTAACTATTGAGATAATGATTACTCTATTAAAAATAATCATATTAACAATGTATTTTAGATCAATAAAATAGACAATTGCGTACTCAATTACTTGTTTTCGTATTGTCTCCTTTAATTTTTTCTCATTTTGTTTTTGAAATTTTAATGAGTCAAAGATTTATTAGCTTATTATCTTCTTTTTCTTACCAGCTGTTCTATTAAACACAAACTCAATAATAAAATTTACACATATACTGATCTTGGGAATTATAGCGTGTTTTCTGCTTTTTTGTCCTTTCTTTCTTTCTTTCTTTCTTTCTTTCTTTCTTTCTTTCTTTCTTTCTTTCTTTCTTTCTTTCTTCCTTTCTTTGGCAAATTAGCCCATATGGAAATAGGTGACATACTAATCAAGCCTGACTATCTGAAATCAAGCAGGTTTGATTTGGTTCCAGTTTTGAACTTTCTAGCTGCAGTAACTCTCATCATAGGCCTAATTTTTTTTTTCATTTGTGAATTCAAGATGGTAATATAATCCATTCCACATGGCTGCTACAGGGATAAACTGAGATAGTTATGTAGTTTTGATAATTTAGTGAGGACTTGAGATATGAGTTGAAAGTAAATTTTAGTATTTTCTAATTTTACTTTATCTTTTGTAAAGTATTACATTTCGTGGATTGATCACTTTTTACAATTCATTCACAATATGCTTTCTCACTTGAACGTCATAGCAACCAAAATTATGAGAAAATGAAAGCTGAGAGAGAGTAATGACTTGCCTAAGATCACACAATGGAAGAAAAGCAGCCTTCTCTGATTTAATACTATTACCATTATGTCACACTGAGTTGTATTTTAGATCAAAAAACATGCAGACAGTGTGATGAAAATATTTGTTGTAGAGACTCTCAAAATTTTGTCACTTTCTCCCTAAATTATTTCACTCTTCAGTTATTTTCTATTTTATTAATCGTTCTCTTTATTAACTTCTTCACGTACTTTTAAAATTATTTTAGACTGCCATTATCCATTGACCCAAATAATAAATAGAAATATTTTATGTCACAGTTGAAGTTCTGAAAGTATCCGTGTAACATGTAGGTGCTTTTCGAGTTAAGAATTAGAATTAAGAATGGGTTTATCTTAGAAAAGAGAAATTCGGGTGCCTAACTTCATGGATCCTTTCAGAAATGATGTCTGAGATAAAATGCTACATGGGAAACATATCATTTCCTTTTACTCTATTCATATCAAAATTAGAGTGAAAGAACACTGTTATACGATTAAATGTATTTAAACTCGTATCCTATGTAAATTGTTCCAAGAAAATGTATTTTTGAGGTAAGAGCAATCCTGAGTTTAACATAGGATATGAGTTTAACATTGTATTTTACTCTACTGTCTTTGTGTGTGACTAGGAACAACATAAAACACATAGATTCTAGGAGTGCTCCAACTGTTGAAAAAAAGTTTGATAATAAAATCCCCGATTTTTCCTCATTTTGTAAAATAAGATTGTTTTCATTTCTTGTTGGAAAAGAATCTAGCATATCAATGCTAAGTCACCACCAAATTGAAGTTATAATTAGCCCATTTTGCCTGCTCCCGTAACAGATTTAATTTATTCATCTATATACTCTTTTAGATTTTATAATTGTTTTGATAAATCCATAAATCTTGTCTATTATTCATTTTGTCTTTTGCTTATTTACCTGTGTTGTCTTCTTTGATGTTTCCTTAGAGTTTTTAGACCACGGGTGAAGTAACTTGGACTGTGGTGGTCTCAGGTGTGCTTGTGATGAATTCTGAAGAAGCTTCTGTAGTAACTACAGTGTTCACTATTGGTTCAGTGGTAGGTATAAGTGTAGGCTCAACGGTAGCAATGGTATTGATGATAGGAATGACTGTTTTATTCTGATCTTTCTTTGGTGGAATGGCAAGAAATGATGGATGTGGGCGTCGGCGACATGGCACAGTAGGTGGGTTGATATCTGGCAGGGCTTGCCATTGAGGGATTTGGGCATGTGGCTTAACTGCAACTGGCTTTGCATAATATGGGTAAGGCATAAATTGGTTATTAATTAGTGCAGCTGGTCTGCATTGGTAGTAATTGAGTCCATATTTAGGATACCTACTCATCACATAATGAACTGGAATATATTTGACTGTTTTTCCATTGAAACATCTTTCATCATTCTCACAGCGCTGCACAAAGAATAAATTATGCAGAATAGTATTATCATGAATGAAGAGATGTCTTAAATCAGAATTTTTTGGAAAAAAAAGTTACAGTATTTGATGTTAAGTAAGTAAAACATTGGAAGTAGAGAACCCAGCGACCACATTATTTTACAAGATATGGATTTGTACACTTCCCTTCTACTTCTTGATTTTCAATAAATATTAAAAGTAATATTATTTTCAAAACTTTAGAGGAGATAATCCATAATGTAAATCACATTGCACACAGCTTGGCATACATAAAATGTGCTCAGTAGATGCTGTGCATTATAAGTACCACAGCTAGACCAGTCTCACAGAGAGCTTTGACATACAGTATGCAAACATACTACACACACCGGAAAAAATATATATATTTTTCCATATATATGTGTATATATATATTCTCACTACATGTTTGTAATTGTTTTTTTATTTTATTTATCTAGGGATTAGGCTGAGGGCACATTTTTTTCTACACTAATTATAGCAGAATAGTAAAATAATGTGATGTGGATTCCTGGGTTTATACTTTGGAATTTTTTCAACTTAGTTTTATCCATTAGAGATCAGTTAGAAAATTTTCTATTTTTATTTGCTTCAGTTCTATTAATTATGTGCAGTTATAAAACTATATCTTTAGATCTTTCCACATAAATAGAAAAAAATCAACAAAATTACACTACAAAGTAAGTCTTTTTCATGAAAGGAGACATATTTAAAGGTATTCATGCAAACAGGTTGGGGAAACAAAAGGTAGAAGTAAATACAAGTGTATGAGAAGTATTCAAAGGTGGGTCAGAGGGCTCTTTCCCCAAGTCTTAAAAAGTAGGCAGGAGAAATATGAGACTTTGCTTTGTTTTTATTTTTTCCCACTGCTGCTTTCCGAGTGGGTTTTCTCATGTTGCTAAATACACATGAAAATCAAAAGACATGACTTGGCCCACAAAATGATACCAAGATTTTCAGATAAACATTGAGGTTGATTCATATGATTGGTTGCTGAAGTGATGTTTTTACAAAGATTATTAGATTATTTTATGGAATTTAAATTCTTAGTGTTTAGACAGAAGGGATTTTAATATCATTAAACTTTGCAGAACATTATGCTTTGGGGTTCATATCTCTACTGAAAACAGACTTACTGTTGGTTGTTCCTGGTTTTGCACCTCTGCACCCTGGTGAGATTCAGGGAAAGAATAAGAAATAAGAAGTTAAAAAAAAACAAGTCTAAATTTTTTTTTGTGGTTTTAAAAACATCTTTTAGATCAAAGACAAAAAATGTTTTTTCTTTGTTTTTATTTTAGTATTGTAAAATATTATAAAGCACTTTCCATTGTTATCTAATCCATAGTCTGTGAACCACTCACGAAGTGACAGAAATATACTAACTAAAATAGTAATAAAGAGCTCCATGGTTAAGTTGATTTTAAAAATCACTGTTTAGGGAGAAAAATTCAAGGTTGAAAAGAATATGATTATTTGACCCCTGTGCCAACGAATATAATACATGATATCTGCTTAAATGAAGAACATGAACAACCTATATTCAGTTTGTTTTGAATATATATTGTTAAAAATAAGAGGAGCATCGATTGTATTTTTCTGTTTTTGTTCTCCTACTAGGTTGATTTATGGGGTTTTCCTGGTTAAAAATAATCTAGCATAATATCGGTATGTAAATATTATATAAATAATGCCATTAAAAATCAATTTTTGTGTATTTATAGTGCTTTTCTTAATTCTGGATTGTAACATTCATAAGAAATCAGGAGTGAGAAAGCAATTTGCATTGGCATGTATATATAAAGCTTTAAAACTCACAAAAGTTTTATAAACTTTTGAGTGAGTTCATAATGGTAAATATTTTAAAAATGACAGTTCTAGTTTAAGACTTTCACACATATCACTTGGATATAAAAGACTCTATAAATCTTTTGGAAGTTGTAGGTATAGAAAATCAGAGATTTGAAAACATAATAAAACATGGGGTGTGTTGAGACAGAGCTTACTTTTCTCTAAATTTATTATCACTAGTTTAAAATTTAAAAAGTTATATAAATATTGAAAGTTTGCCTACACTCAAAAATCCTAATAATCTATATATTTTAATATAATGTCAATCTATTTTTTTATATGTATTATGTATTCCTTGTATATGTTCATTTTGGTATCTTGTATCTTACTTTTTTTAAAAGAAGCGTGATCTCTCATATCATTTTTCCATTACCTCATCATTTTCATATTTACATATTCATAGTTGAAAAATAAATAATCAACAACTAGGTAATGAAATGTTTGTTCTTTATTGTTAACCATTAAAGCTTTTTGCAAAAAATGTTTTATTATAAATAGAGAGATGAATAACATCTGGATATCAGTGGCCTTTTAAATAATGTTCATTGATTTCTTAAGACATTTTTCAATGATGTGATTTTGGGGGAAAATTCTTTGACAGAAATTATTAAACTGCTGTACAGAAAATTTATGCCAATTTATAGTGCTACCAATAGACTATAAGATTGTGCAGCTCAACTCATAATTGCTAGTAATAAATAGTATCTTAACTATTTTTATTTTGGAGAGAAGGAATAAATTTAGCACATAAAAGAAGCTATCACATTGCTGTTTTAATTTGTATAATTTTGATTGCTCATAAGATTGGATGGTAAAGACTATAAACTTTCATTCTTCTTTTGAATTATTTGTTCATGTCCATGGGGCTTGCAGCTTTGTGAAAACAGGGAGGAGTATCTGGGGGCTAGAGCAGGCTCAAGTAGCTCAAGAAGAGGTTGCTATAGGTCAGGCAGTTGTGGATCACTTTCTGATTTAAACTTTAATCCTCATTAAAAGAGAAAACCCAAGTTCTAAATATGCAGGAGGCCACAAAAAAATCAAATTTCAAAGAATAAATGAAAGAAAATAAATGTGAAATTCATGGTAGTTCAAATTTTTAAAAACTTTGACTCCAAGAATTTACCTAATAGAATTATTTGAGATATTAATTTAAAAGCAAACCTAAATTTAATAATAAGTGAATTATGAAATAAGGATTAGTGCCCTCCCATATTTTACAATCTAAGAGAAGGTCATAAAACATGAGCTGTTTGCCTCCCTGTTTTTGCTGTTGGCAAATAAGTGCCTGGGATCCCCAAATGAACATGAAAATAAAGCAGAGCAATAGCCAAAACAATAATGAAACATAGAAAAAAATTAAAAGAAAAAAAAATCCCACACATTTTTCTTGTTGCAATAGTCTTAACACACAGCATGTAATTCAAGAAAATGCTTGAAAATCATAGAATTGTTTATGGCTATAATACCTGAGAAGGAGTCAGTCAATTGACATAATGGGAAGATTATATAACAAAAGTTACAATACGTTTGAATGTTAAAAGTACATGCCATTTGAAATTAGTAAAAAAGCTTAAACAAGCTCCTAATCTTTTAAGAATTTAGTCCCTAAAGAGATTGGAGTCTGCCTGAGATAGGAATTTAATTAAAAACATTTCTGATCCTCTCTATGATTTCTCTATTTTTTGTGAATTATTTTTAGAGCATGTTATAATTTAAAAATATTTTCAGTATTTTTCCCCCAAAATGTGTTTCATCTATCATACGAGAATTTTAAAGGTTTTCTATACACGATAAAGTGTGATTTCTTGACCCCTAGAAATCAGAAGTATATTCAGAAGAATATCACTTTAATTTTATAAGAGAAATAAATGTAAAAATAAATTACTGTTAGGAAAATATAGTTAATATGTGGCTGTTTTGTTCTATAAAATATAACTGTATATAGAAATTTACATAATTAGAGCCCTTAAATAAATTTTTTAAAAATGTTTTGATACAAATTGACTAGATAAAATTAACTCACCAAAAAAGGCAGGGTTAATGCCAGGACAGTCACAACTAGGAAAAAACTCTTCATCATTGCACCTAAAAATAAAGATCACAAACATTAAAAGGATCTGTTGCTAATAATTTAGGAGTGATTTAGAACAATGTCTTCTTTGGTTCAAGAGGGAAAAGAAAGCCAGATTTAGGGGTAGATTTAGCCAATGTAGAAAATCTATTTTATCAAAAACTTTAGAAATATCAAACAATATAAAACAAATGAATTTAACTTTTGGTTCTATTACTGAAAGTATCATTACAAGGTTAATCATATATTCATTACATATGCACCAAGAACCTACTAGGAACAAAGCACTGTGTCAAGTGTTGAGTTTATCAAGGTGAATTGGTCTTGCCAAGTAACATTAATTTTAGGAAAAGAGTTACAACGTGCACGAATCACTGTTAGAGGAAAAAGTGAAAATGTCACAAAAGTGGTTTTATACAGATAGAAGTTTTCAATTAAGAAATCAACAAATTATTTCTGTAGGAGATAGCATAAAGGTGGGACTTGCCCAGGCAGAGATTAATAGAGAGAAACTTCAAGTAGAAGAGAAAGCCTTGGGAATATCCATGGGCATTTGAATGGAGAGGAGGGAAAGACAAAGATGGAAAGAAAGTTTAGGGCAGAAGAAGCAGAGGTCTTAAATGCCAGGTTGAAGAATTAGGCATAGCTTTCTAAACAACGGAAAGCAGTTGAATGGTTTCGGATTAGAGACTGAGGTGACTACACATTCGTTTGGAGAACTGAGTTCTATCTCAGGCTCTATCTCTACTTCTATAACTTTGGCCAAGCAATTTCCTTTATCTGGGCCTTACTACTGTTACCTGTAAAAAAAGTTAGAACTGAAATATCTGAAATTGTATAATTCCGTGATTGATCTAACAGGAACATGTAAAATGTAGGAGATGGGGGGGGTATATTGAAACTGCATTTTTTCATAATCTACTTCTCTAGTAATCATAAATGATGTGATTAACTTGATTGTTTTAATGAAAAAAATATAAGATATGGCAATTACAGGCCTCTGGCTGAAATATTTGAAGAAATAAAGTAGCCTTACGTTTCTAAAGGGTAGTTACACGTATTTATTTGGCTTTTAAAAAATAAATTGCTTTTTTAGAAAGATACATATAACACTTCAAACTTTTAATATTTAAATATGTATTGTATTTATGAAGTAAAAACTAACTACATCTTGTTGCAGCTATTGTTATTGCTGTACTTGTAGACTTGAAGCCTACAAACTGAGTTTTACAAAAGAGGGGTCACAGAGTAAAGTTCAGGCTTGGCAAAGAGAGCCCAGACTCAATTCACCTTCGATTTTCAGGTAAGAATGATTAGAAAGGCTGTCTACTAAACTGACTTCAGAACGTCTGATGGGATATCATTGGATGGAAAAGAACTCATGTGAAATCAAATCCGAACAACCTACAGCATAGGTTGTTTCCTCTCAAGTTTTGTTGGAGGAATGAGTGGAGTTCCTTACTAATTCTTCACTTGCTGGTAAATTTTTTCTTCGATTTGACATAACTTTGTTTAAATTTAAGGTGTATAACATGTTGACGATATATTTGTATATTGTAATATGATTGCCATTGTAGTGATAATTAACACCTCTGTCATGTCACATAATTATCATTTCTTCTCTGTGACTGGAATAATTAATATCCAGTCCCTTAGCAAGCTTGATGATTATAATACAGTATAATGATTACAGAAAACAATATTGTACAATAATCATTGGTTAACTTTTAAGATTGTAGACTGAACAATAATATTTTTATGGTGAAACACAGACTTCTTTATAATTCACGCAACATTATAACACAAACATACTCATACAAAAACAATCTGTAAAATTATAGTAGTTCCTCCCTTTTTAGCATAAACAGAAATCAGACAGATAAGACCATACTTTACTTATCAGTTACTTAAACCATTGAGTACTTGAATTTGCCTTCATCACTTGGCAAGACAGAAAAATTTGTGAAACGGAAGAACTATTCAGTTTTCATGAGGATATGTAAGTTATTTTTTTTTAAAAAAGCTAAGTATAACAAATAAAATCATAACCTTTAGATAGAAATAAAAATCAATTAATGGGTCAATCTGGATTATTATGCACCTTTTAAATTTTTTTTAGAATTTACATTGTCTTCTGTAGTTTAGCCAGTATCAAGCCTTGACTTTAACCCAAAGTGAAGTTAAAAATAAATTCGATCACAATATTATATAGAATCTAAGGTTTAGGTTAGAAACTAATGTCAAAATGATGCCAAGGCATATTCAAGCTTAACAATAAAGCTAAAGGGGAGAAAATGTGCTTCTAAAATAGCTTTGGTGGTGTTATTACTAACTACTGTGAAAAAGGATCATTCTCTCTGGATGTTTTAATATGATTACCTTTCCTTGTGCCCGTCAGGTCTTGCTTGGCAGCAGGTTGAGTTGGCCTCTCAACTGTAGGGAAGACCCAAGGTAAATAACCAGAGACTAATTAAAGGGTGTTAGTGCCTTGCATCATGCGATTTATCTTCCTTCTACGTTGCACCCAATAGGAAGATGACAGAAAGGAAAGATTTGACGATAGCAGGGTCATCTTTGCATCAGTCTCGGTTAATGAAATGCAGAGGGGGAAATAGAGTTGTCACTCATAAGGTTTGAGAAGAGATTATTTACACTTTTTAAAGAATGAATTTTTATGTTTTATGAAAAGATATAGAGAAGTTTTAAAAACATGAATTGTGTTCTCAATCAACTAATTCTACCTATTTGAATTTAAAGCTATTATTAAAATGAAAAATAGCTAACCACAACACTTTTACATTTCAAATGTTTCTTTTTAATTCAAGACCCTGGATATCAAGTGATGCCATATATATTATGGGCTGTGGTTGGTTGTATTCCTTCCAGAATTACAACCATCGATATTTAAAAATTAGAAAACTGACCATCTCTTATTACCCAAGGACAACCTCTTACAAGATAAATCCAAATATAAAATATTTTAATTAATATAAAATAGGGATACATTTGCATTTTATTCTTCAGTAAGTTTATGGTATAAGCATTGAATAAACACCTGTTGATTGGTTAACCTCTTATGAATCAAAGTTGCACTTAGATTTTTAAATTTCAGTATTACAGGTTAACCATTCTGGATATATAAAATTACATTATTGAATTCAGAATAATCGTTCTGTTTCAAAGACAGCTCGTTCTGACTTACAAAATATATATAATAAAACCACCAATGTGGGAATACTTTGGTAAAATACAGCTATCCAAATAATTTGCCTAGATAATTCAGGAAAGAATATTTTCTTTTGCTTATATTTCTCTGGAAAAAATGTTAACTGTGACTCCACTTTCGTTGTGAATTCCTGGCTGGATTGAGGTATTTACAGGAATCAGTGTAGGACTGGCAGGATACAAACAAGAAATAATAACAGCTTTGTGTTGTAGTCCTCTTTTTCTTAGAAGTATTTCATGTCTTAGAAAGTTAGGAATGATGTTCAGAACCCTAAAATGCTTATTTGGTTTGTACAGAGTAAGTGGAAATTTTCTATTTCTCAGAATAGTTGACTTTTGTTATTCAGAGAAAGATGGCAGAGTTTCAAAACTGCTAAAACAAGCTGCCAAAGCAGTAAGACCAGCCATTCTACTTGGACTGTTGCATCTTATTTTCCTTTGGTCATCTGGGTCAAGTGATAGTTGGAAGATTATGGTCTAGTCAGTCCCCAGATTATGAAAGTATTCTGTTCCACATGTTAATTTCTTAGCCATTGATGTAGAGCCATAAAATGATAGTGATTTTCAGTTGAGACTTTATTTAATTCACAAGTACCAGAGTCACAGAATACCTTCGATGACATTGTTTTGTCAGGATAATATATTTCACCTGGGAATGCTAGGAATCCTTCTCCCTAACAAAAACATATCTACAGTGGGGGTCTCCCATCTACTTCAAACACTAACCTTGGTCCCTTGGGAAATTTGTAAAACTAGGTATTTTTTTTTTTAGCACTTAAGTAATTTCAGGTACTGTTCCAGGCATTAAGGATAAATTAGTAACCAAAGCAGGCAAAGATTGTTGCCCCTGTGGAGCTGATATTCTAACACTTACTTGAATACTAGTGGCACTGAACATTCCCCATGTCATATATGTTGAACTAAGGCAATCTAAGAGAGCTAAAGACTTTTGAGTGATTGTCGTAGATGAACTAGGTGAATTCTCTACTGGAGCTATTCAGATACCCTGGTGTTTTCCAAAGAAAAGCTCTTAAAAGAAGAGTCAGATCTATAAAGTGAAATCTCCCAGGATGTCAGGATGATGCTGAACAGTATCCAAACTTATTGTGTTTGTGATCTAGTCACGGATTCATCTGAGGGGCCACAGTGGACTCCTGAAACATCCCTGGAAGATGGGAGGAGCAGCAGCAGGGCTTCTCAGTCAAGCTACAGCTTCCTTTGGTTTAGATCCTGGTAAGCAGTGTCGTTTATATAACTCTCACACAGTGGGGCTATTGTATTTTATAGGAAGTTCATATTTCTAGCACTATGAAATAAACATTTTGTGATAAGTGGAATGATGATTATTGACTCATTTGCATTCTTTTACCCATAACAGCGTCCTCTTATTCTCTTAGTGTTTCTTACATCTGTTATGTACCTTATTCCTATTTTCTCTTCTTTTGGTGGTATGCGCTTGTATGTGGTCTCATTATTTTTTTTTTCCATCTCATTTTATTTTTCAGTAACTTCATTAGTACCAGGCTGATCTGGATACTATGTTTCGAAGTACAACAATGTTTGTGATCGTAGTCACAATGTTAATAACTAACATAACTTTCTATATGATTAATTCTTAAGGCATCAGAAAAGTAACATTTCAGTGCAGAAATCTGTATGCTTCAGAAACCATTGCTGTATTATGTGAAAATCATGGGAAAACAGCATAAAATGCTCTTAAAATTGTTTTAACACTAGCAAAGTGGAACATCATGATTTTGCTCTTTTGTAGATCATTCAGTTAAATAAACAATGCACAGACATATAGAGTTCTTATTAAAAAATAAGGCACTTTGGGGAATACAGTAGATAGTCATGATATCTATTTGCAGAGAACATCTAAAGAGAACATGCTTTCAGCTGGCCATTGATAGGAAGACCGTGAGGAGACTTTCGATGGCATCTGGAGCCCAGAATGGGGTGTCATTCTGACATCAGCATTAGTGCACACATAAATTCATGCTTTAGTGACTTTTAGGGTTCTAGATTTTCTGGGTCACTTTTAAGGACATAGATTACAAAACACAAGGGGTAATCAAGAAAACTTTTTATTTCTGTAAAGTGTGAATTATCCAATATGGTCTTAGGGTTCTCAGTAATTCTGACCTACATTTACTCCCATAGGTCTTTTATTCCTTTCTGGCCATTCAAAACAGATAGCTAGGTCAACTATGACCTCCACATGGCCAAATCCATTGCTAACATTTAGATCCTCTGTTTAGTCAATCTCAGCAGCCTCTGGAATGGTGATTGGTCTTTCTGATTTGTAATGATTTGTTTTTCTGTTTTTTTCCCTCTCAAATCACTGGCTGTTCTTAATTCCTCTCTGGGTTCCTTTTACTTCCTTCAAACTCTAAAACTGGGAAAACTTTCAAAGATTCTTCCTGAGTTCACCACTCCACTTTCTATCTTTAGTGTCATTCTAGTTGACATACTCCATTCCTATAGCCTTAAATATCACCTACATGCTGTTAACTGAACTACAGAGTTAAGTATCTAGCAGCTTTTGTAATATCTCCATTTGTATTTGAATTAGACACCCCAAATTTATCATGAACAAAACCTAATATTTGATTTGCAAATATATCCCTGTTTTAACCAAGTCCTCCACTAGTCTTTTCCTTCTTAATAAATGATCCTATGATACTCCCATTGGCTCAAGAGAAAATCTTTTGTTCCATCCCCCTTTCAAACAGTCCATTAGTAGAATCATAAGCCCTGTCTTAATAATATACCCTGAATCTGCCACCACTTTCTAGTCTTACCTAGTGAGCCCCAGCTACTGACATCGCACACCTGACTCTCCCAACAGTTCCCTCTCTGATCTTACTACTTTCACTCTTGTCATCTTACACGCATTCTTTATATAGCTTTAAAAATGTTATTTTTGGACATATAGCTGATATGATTATTCTCCTGCTTAAAGTCTTTCAACGGCTTCCTATAGCACTCAGAATAAATTCCAACCTTTTATCAGAGCCTATTAGTCTTTCTTTATTCCTCTTACTTTATCTTCTACCAATCTACCTCTCACTACATGCCAGCTTCAACAAACTTTCTGTTCCTAGAAAGCGCCAGACTCTGGGATTTCTGGGAAAATCAGGAACTTTCCACTTGTGTTCATAGTCTCTGAAATGTTCTTACCCCAAGTTTTCTCACTAGTGTCTCCCTTATGTTATTCAGGTTTCAGCTTGAATATCTTCTTCTCAGACACTTTCCTTGGCACTTTTTCTGAGTAGTCATTTCCTTTTCTTCATCACTCTATTATTTTACTTTTTTATTTTCTTCATAACTTATCACAATAAGAAATGATTTAAAAAATGTGTATATGTTCATTTACTATTCTCTGTCTTCTTCCACTAGAAGATAGCTTCTTCAGTGCATAGACCTTTGTCTGGCGCATGTGAGACGCTCAAATGTTTGTTGCAGAAATGATTAATTATATGGACTATTTGTTTAAGTTGTAAATTCTGGCCTCATTCCACACTACTGAGTCAGAATTTTTAAGGAGAGCAGCGTCCCTGGAAATCTGCACAGTTAATAAGCACTTAAATGATTTTTTGGGCGGTTTGGAAATCACCACTTTCCTCTTAATGAAGTCAGAACCTGGTCATGAAGAACTTCTGAAGTGGACAAGCATATGACCTGTTTCCCCTGGAATTCTAATTTATTTCACTGAAGAGGTAGTATATATGGTTAAGTGATGAATTTTTCTGGGATTAATTTTTCTGTGAAAGCATTAGAATTGACTTCCCCCAACTGCTGGCGAAGCTGGGCTCTAGTTCAGAGTGACTGAAGCTGCATTTCAGTGTGGCCCTCTGTTTTTTTTTTTTTTTTTTTTATTCTATTACCGCAGTCTTGGATTGTTGAAAGAAACTGGAGGCTTTCCTAGGCTTTGGGAAGGAGAGGCACTTCAGTTGTCAACATCTCACTTTTCACCTTGTTTTGTTGCTGTTAACTGATTTCAGTTACCTTGATTTGACCCAACTTAGGTTAGAAGTTTCAACTCTGCCTGGGTATTAATAAACTGACACAGATATCTGGGAAAATACTATCTCTTGGATATCTTAGCTATTTATATTATAAAATGACTCATCAGGTGATATTTGCTCTCTATATTTGTATAACAGAAATGTTATACACTGAACAAGAATATGACTAAGATATTTATTACCTTTTCTTTTGTTTCTCAGATCAGAGGTTTTACTAAAATTAAGAGAACTTTATATACTCATTTGTATATTCATTAGAAATAGCTTCTAAATTATTTTATTTCTATTTTTTCTCTTTCTTACTTTGCTGGTTGAAGCTAAATGTAGTTAAAAATACCAGTCTGAGTATTGAATTTATCCACCTGGTAAGCACCTGTAGAGCATCTAATTTGTGCTTACCTTATTGTCAATAACCTATTTATCCATTAAGGTTCAGCTCAAAGTCACCAGTGGGACCTTTCCTAGTTTGTGTAGGTAGAACTAATTTTATATTTGCTTAAAACAAACAAACTCTATGAATACCTTATTGGAACACTTATTATATTTATTGAAATTGTATGCATGTTTATTTCCCCCTCACTAAACTGTAAGATCCTAAAAGGTGAAAAAAATCCTTTTGTCCAAATCCCTAGCATTTAGCACAATGATTGACACAAAAATAATATTTAGTTTTTTAGTGAATGAATGAAATTTGAAAGATTATACGGGGGACATGTGAGTCCTCTCCCTACACGTTACTCCTCAAGGAAGTAACAGAATAGTGGACTTGAAGTTATCTCTTTGTTTACTTTTCCATGGAAACCTCTTTCAATAATTAGTACATAAATTCCACATGAATATGGTGCCTAGTGTCTCTATAGCTGATTACATTTTAAAATGGCATAGTGTGTTCAGGGAGACACTGATTTTGCCACCTGTTTTAGATGAGATGAGGATCATTCTATGATCAATATAGTTTGGAAAATGTAGTTAAACAAAATGATTTTTTAAACTGGCATTTTCAAGAATGTCACCATGTGTATGCATACCGTAAATTTCCAAGAGATATTTTGAGGATAAATATTTTTTGGGGGGCCATCGAGTGAGATTAGTGCTTCAAGAAACACACTTTGGTAAACAGTGCTTTACTGGATTCTATCTGCATTAACCAACATTGGATTACAAAAGAAAATGGGGGTTTGATTGACAGGCTTATTGGGAAACTATCCCACCAACCACAATAATCAAAAATGTCAAGAAAAAAGAATGTTAAGACCAGGAATGATGTTGCTCAAATCCACTGGGAGAATAACTGATTCATTTTAATAGAATATATTTGCTTCACAAATCTGGGAGATAAAAGTAGATGACAATGTTTTTTTTTTTTTCCCCAGAAGCTTACAATGATGTAACTTGAGGTCAATAAAATAAAAATTCTACTCCAAGAATTAAGATATATATCAAAGACAAAAAAAGGAGGGAAGATAGTGAATTGTGTGCAGAGCTGGCCCTCCTAACCTTCAGAGCAGGCAGTGTTCTCCTCTGGCCCTCCTTCAGGGCTCTGATTCCTACCTTCTTTAAGTCCCTCCATCTTGCTTTCCCATGACTGCCTTTCATCAGTCACTCAATGGCATACAATTTGTCAGCTGTAAGGTTGGGAAACAATTCCTATAAAATTAATTTACCGTATTATATTGAGGATGGTTTGGTCCTCAGGCTGTCACTATCATAGTTTTAACTGGGATCACTGACTTTAATACCAAAGAATAAATGTTTAATGTTTGAGGAACTTCCAATCCCTGAAAATGGCCAAGGGAGACAGCAGTTTCCCTGCTCAAGCCATGCCAAGAGGCTCATTAGTCTGGCCTTGAACTGTAGCCAGCTTATGGGTCATGGAAGAATTTCCCGCACGGATGCTAAGGGTCTCAGTGATGATTTAAACTTGGGGTGGAGAGATGTAATCTTTGTTCAATGAGAATTTTTCTAATTTCCTGATAATTTGCCTGTGGGATAAAGGCTGCCATTGTGACACAATGAAAGGCTTATTGTGTAAGTAGAAACTTATTGGACGACTTCCTTCATATACTGCAGGAAAGTTTCTTTTCCTTGCCACCTGCTACCTTTTTTCCTTCAAGGGTTTGTTTCTAGAGTATTCATCATGGGATTTATGGGAGCTGATGATTAGGACAAACTGTTCCTCAATAAAGGTCACAAACCTTTGCTATATGCACTTACTTTTTATGGAAGAGAAAATATACTTGATAAACTGAAAGCCTCTGAGCTTGGTTTTCCCATAGCTGATGAAATGTTAAATGCTTTAAGACATTGTGTGTGTGTGTGTGTGTGTGTGTGTGTGTGTGTGTGTGTGATGCTTGCATTTTCTTAAGACAGGCAATTTTATTCATGACTTGGCATTTTATGGGTCCTACAAATTTCTATAGTGAAGTATAGGTAGGCACAAAGTTACCCAATTTGTTGTGCTAATGTTGTAATGAAGTGAGAGAGAATTATTACCATTTAAATATTGATTTTAAGAGGTTTATTTTCCTCTCATAAGAAGGACTATTTTGCTAATTTAGATGGTAATATAGGTCAGAGATATGAAAAAGCTCTTTTTTTCAAAAATTAGGAATTTTGAAACTTTTATTAATATATTCCATTTATCAAACATTCACTGAGACGTCTCTACTATGCTAAGTACTGGGGAATAGTTATATTATGGTTTATTTATTCATAAAAAAGTGGAAAACATGCAGTGGGAGAGGGTCAAAATGGTAAATAATTCATTCTGTTTGGAGAAATAGAGAAAGTTTTTCAGGCAGGTCATAATATTGGATTTGGGCCTTGAGAGACAAATTGAATATGTACATTCCATGAAGAAAGAGCATAATAAACAAAGACATAGTTGTGTTTGACATCCAGTGGTGGGGAATGGCGATGGCTTGATGTGACAGTGGAGGATGCAAGGGAGGCTGGGGGTGGGGGGTGGCTGGGGGATTTGAAAAGAAGCTGGAGATTAGCATGTAGAGCCTTGAATAGCATGTGGGGAAAAACAGACTTCTTATTGTAGGCAATAAGAAGCCTTACAGGCATTTGAGCAAGACAGAAATATAGATTATTATATGTTTTCAAAGATAACTCTAGTTGCCGTGTGGCAGCTAGGTTAGCACAGAAGGGGCTGGGGGCAATTACCTTCATTAGCATGAATTTGATTTTTCTTCCTGAAATAAATTAAAAACAGATGGACTTAACTAGTCTTTGGTACTGCCATTGTGGAGTCATAGACACAGAATTTATTTTACTAGATATGCTGCTGAAACAGAGGCATAAGACTTGTGTAGTGGTTTTTACTTCTTTTCTGCCATATACTAGGTCTGTGACCTTGTAGGACACAGGACTTTCATGATCTTCAATTTCCCCACATATAATATGTGATTACTGTACTGAGATTATGTGGAAATTTGGTGGTAGAATGATTTGAAAAATAGCTCTGTAATCTATAAGCATGATATAAATGCTATTTTAGGATCCCACCCATTATGCTTTTTTTTTTTTAAGTTAAAGACAGTACTTGGTTGTTTTTGATATCCTTTACCAACACATCAAGCTTAATATGCTGCAGCATATAAATTTCAGACTCAGAGTAATTCAGACTCAATTACTCAACTATGTCTTTGAATTAAATTAAATCATCTTCTAGTCTCTTTAATACAAGCAGTCTAACTACACAGTATCAGCTACTGAATAGACTTTCAGTCAAAGTAATTCCAGGGCTGGATTTCGGTTATCCTCACTCCAGTACTTTCCCCCAGAATAGTTAGTCATCAGGAAGTGTATATTGAAATCTTTTAAAATTTACTTTGCATTCCTACTGGCAATGCATATTTAGAAAATGAGAAACCAAGATCTTCTCTTTCATATTTACTAAAGAGGAGCACTAAAGATATTAATGAGAGAACACTGTATGCTACTTCAATCACATTTATTTTTCTTTGATTAACAAGAATATTGGTTCTTCAAGGAAGTGGCTCACGTTCAATTTTACAGTGACCTGAAATAAATCACAGGCATAAAGTTATTAACCTCAATAGGTCATTTGCTTGTGAACATGTAAATTTTTTGCTTTTTAATTATAAGTATTGCCACAAAAGTGTATATAGTTCAGGGACTGGGAAACTTTCTGTTTTAGAAGACTGAGTAGATGCAGGAAAGAAAGCAGATGTGTTTAGTGGTTGGTATTAGATAGAAGATTTTTTGTCCTCTGAGTCCTAATATAGTCTTTAGTATAGTCTACATTTCCTCAATTCACTGGTAATTAACAGAATATCAATTTGTTTTTGAGGTGATGAGATGATAGGGTCCTCTATTTTAGGTGGAACATTCAGCCTTTAGAATTTTATTTCAATGTGACAATTAGAAGTTAAGTTTGGGGTTTTAATACTAAGTAGAAAAATGGATGATTTTCTAAGGAATAGGCTGAAGCCTATTTTAGACTCTAGATCCACAAGTTCATCAATTATGATCTTTACTTTGGTTAAAGTTGCCTTCTTTAGTGCTCTGATTTAGCACTTAAATGCACCATTTGTTGATAGTAGGACATGTTAAAAATATTTTGCAAAAATATTTTAATAAGAAAGAGTTTATTTCTATTACATCACAGCAAGTGAGGGATTTAAACTGCTGTGTTGGTTGGATCATGGAAGGACACACATTTGAACCTCTGAGTAGAAACCCTAACACTTTCTACCAGAGAAAAAGATCAAAATAAATTGTAACTTAATGGGGCTAAGTGAAAACATTGTAACTTTTTTTTTCATGGAATGATGTATTCTAATCCACAGAAATAAAGTTAAAAAGCACATGCTGAGGACTTCCTAACAGTCCCGTGGTTAAGACTCTGTGCTCCCAATGCAGGAGGTGTAGGATCCCACATGCTAAGTGGCCAAAACAGCAACAACAAAAACACCAAAAAAATCCCCCACATGCTTTATACTCTGCATACTTACCACCTATTTCATCTTAAATTGCACTGGGACTTCTCTATCTTGTTGAATGCTCATTAAGAGGGGTAGCTGTAGAGAGAGACGCAGGTACTGGAATAGGAGGATAAAAATAGGCCCACCATGGATATAGGAATGGTGGATATGGGCGAAATGGATATTGGTCACGGGGCAAAAAAAACTGTGAAGGTAGTTCATCACTCCCACTGACCTGTTGAGAGAAATTAAATGAACATGTGGGTCATAATTTTTAAGTAGAGGCTTTAGAATCTCTGAAAGCATTTACCTTTTCTCTGTAAACTATGAACAGGGATTTGATTAATTTGCATCAGTTAAGAAAATTTTAGGGAATTACTTAGAGATAACCATGTTCTTGTACCTTTCTACTCATAGCCAAATTTTCCTGATAATTGCTTCTGTAAGTATAAGATCAAGGGGAGGGTGTTGATGAAGAGACATCAGATTTCTCTCTTTGCCTTTATACAAGGTCTTTACCCAAAGACTTTATACATAATCTTCTCTATTTCTTTTCTTCCTTCCCTCTTTCCCTTTCCACCTTTGATTCATATTCTTATCAATTTCTGTATCCATAACACTCTATAGTTTTGGCTTCAAAATCATGCTCCCTTTCAGGTAATAAGATTTATCTGAGTATAAACAAGTTCCTACACAAGACCTTCCCATTTCAAATTTTGTTTTCTTTTCCTTAAACATTTTTTATTAACTATTTAGACCAAAATAAATCCTTAGTGAATTTGCCACTGGTGGGCTCATCAAAGCAGACCCATATATCCTAATTCTCAACTTATTAGTAGTAGTAGTATCACCTTCTGTGGACTGGGTTTTGTAGAGTTACAGCAGAGTGGAGGCATGAGTGATTATGAACCTTTTTTAGGCTAGATAATTGTAGTAAAAAATATTGTAATCCAATTCATCATAGAGTGGTTCAAGTTTCAATTGGGTCCCACTTTTACATGAGATGCTAAGATAATTCTCTTTCTCACAAGCAGAGGTCAAATCCCTGAAGGCTAAACCTCTGTTGAATCCAATACCCAAACTCTTTAAGGCTTTCTCTAGAGTTTGAGTAGTTTGGATAAAGCAATATCTTTAACCACAGTTATGGATTGCACATGGAAATCTTGTATGTTAAAAAGCGAAAGTGTAACTTACACTTCGTTCTTCTCTTTCCTTGTCTTGAGAGACCTAAAGATCAAACAGTGGAGTTAATTCAACTCATGCTAATAAAACACACAAACTGAAAAGCATATACATATGTATGAAAGAAAGAATTTGACTATCCACTACCTAATATTGTTTTATAGTATCCATTTTTTTTTAAATCTAGGATTTAAGCTTCCAGAATATTTTATAGGAATTATTATTCTAAGAAGTGTTAATATTTATTCTAAATTCTTCAAATTCATCACTGAACCAAGGAATTAATCTGTACACTGAACAGTATATGATTTATAAAATTGTATAGAATATAATGTTAAAAAGCCAGATATTAGACGTGCTTAAAGCAGAAAAATTCTTAGGATTCGTGAGTTAAAACAACAACCAAAAAAAAAAAAAAAGCCTAACTAAATACTCTAGAATGTAGAACTACTCACCGGGAAACCAATGGTTACTGCCAAGATGGCTGTGAGCAGAAGAAGAACTTTCATCTTATTCAGAAGTATTCTAGGAATAGTAGAAAGACCAAATGCTAACACAAATTCAGAAGATCTAGTGGTAGTACAAATTATGTTACTAATAGCTCTTTGACCTGGGACCAGTTACTTAACAATCTTAGGGCATCAACCTATTTGGAGAACATTATTTTTTAGGTAGAATCAAATGTATTTTGCAATTTTGATGTTTTATCAATTCTTTTAAAAACAATTTTAATGTTCACATATTATCTAAGAACAATACTTCTCTGTACATGGTAATGAGTAGCTTCTGGAAAGAAATAACGGCCTCAGTTTTTACAGAGACTATTAGTGTGGGGATAAGCAGTTACTCAGTGATCTCAAGAAATTCAAAACTGCATTCTATATAATAATGGCCATGAAATTAATTTAGGTGACAGATTATTTGCATTGGTTCCCAGGCAGCCCCCCAAAATTCCATGCTGTTTGAAAGGATCTATTTTTGATATTTGAGAAAGGACATTTCCAAGGCATTTTGTTCTACTTTAATTTCTATTGTAGATTCCTTATCTCATGATACATGTTGTTCGTGTGTCAGTTATAATTGCTAATAAGTGTTTGAGAACTCTGAGCTAAATTAAATACTTAACCAATGATCATATAATACAGAAATAGACAATAAAACGTAGAAACTTGCATTTAAAAATATTTTGTCATGAATACAATACACATGTGTATAATACTTGATATCAAACATGAATGGGCAGTTTTCCCTATGGGATGGTATCATTAGTCATTAGTTCTGTTCTTTGTCGTGGTGTAGATGCAGGTGACACTAGAGAATATATGGGGGTCTGGGAAAGGCAATCAAATTGGAAACTGAAGTTGGCTAGGGGACTTTTCTTTGTTGCCCTCATACTTATTCAGTTATTTATTCATAAAGTATTTTTTGATGACTGATTGTCAAACACTAGGTATTGGGTATAGATGGCAGTTGAGACAGTCGCTGCTATCATGGACCTTAGTAAGCATACTCTTATAGGTCAATACATTACAAAGATTATTTAATTAATTTTACATTGAGGAAAATGCCAATTGCCTATATCATTATTATTATTTGAGAGTGGCTTTGGGGTGACTAATGGAGATTCTAGGCGGATTTCATCACTTCTTTGATGTTTTAGAAAAATAAAGTGTAAAAAGAAAAAATATACTCAAGTTTTGAAATTTGTATTTTTTTTGGTCATATTAATCAAAATTTAAATTGGGATTTAAAAAATACCAGATGATGTCATGATTGTGGCAAGACAGGAATTTAAAATTCCAGTCAAGTTCAGAATTCTATAGGAAGATGGGCATATAGGCGACTAACAGTAAAAGTTTTACACACACACACATACACAACACACACTTCTCACAAACACACATACACACACATGGTATACTTCTAAGTGCAAAGCATTGTGGTAGGTGCATGTCAGGGACATAATTTCTGCCCTCTGGCAGCTAGTAAGGAAAGACAGACACTTTTGTAATGCAAGGCGAATTGTGATAAATACTATACATAGAAATTACAAAATACTGAGAACATACAGAAGAAAACAGAGACAAATCAAGGAAATAGTTTTGGAGAGGGTACAATTCAAGCTGAACATATACAATAGGGAGACTAAGAACTGATTTCAAGGACTATGTAAAACCACCATAAGCAAAGAGGTAAATAAACCATATCACAGACTCTTCCAGACCATGTCCTGTAGTCAGAACCTAGCATAATTGCCAACTACCACCTTTTATTTTTCTAATTCTCAAGCTGTGGTACCCATAGCAGTATATTGCTGTACACTGGGGAATACATCCAACATCTCTGAATAAATTAGATGCATCTTCCTGGAGCATCAATTTCATTCAAGGATTTATAAGAAAACCCAGGTAATTTTAATATTAACATCAACATGATATATTATAGACTGGAATGTAAATAGAGCAAATTTTAAAGATAAAACAGGAGGCTACGAATAAATTGGTACTTGCTCATACTTTAGAGAATATCTGGCAGTGCATGTTCCCTTTACTGGCTGACTTAGACCCATAAAATTAAAATTAATGAGCCTGAGGCTCCTGTAACAGTTTCAGTATGCCACCAGCACTCCAGCCCCACAAAGATTTACTTATTGTCATTCTAAAATATGCACTTACTATAGCTGGGTGGTGATTTTAAGAGAAAGTCTTGTAAATAGGTATACCCCAAATGATTGTCTAGTTACTTAAAGTTTACAAATTCAAGCAACCATTATGTGATAGTCTCAATAATTTTAAATTTGACAGTTTACTGGATACATGCATATATTTCTATCTAGATAACATCAATTATGTAAAGGTATATAATATATCTTGATATATTAAGATCAATGATATTTAAGATCTCTCTTACCTCAAACTTCCCAGTCAGTTCCTTCTCTTGGATGCTGTTATAAGAAATGGAAGATGACTGGCCCTGGAAAATCACAGCTATTTTATACACTCAGAAGAGAATGGAATGAAGAAGTCTGCGGCTTGAGGGCCTCTCCCTGGGATCAGTTGTTTGTTGAATCACCAACTATCACAATGTGTTGAAATTAGGGAATAACTGACATCTACAGTTTCATTAAAACTTTGGTTGAGTGACTACCAAATGCAACTATTTGTGGTTTCTTTTCAAATTTGTATAATTTGTGTATTCAAAGCTTATCACTTCACATAATGTTGCCCTATGCTCTTATTTAAATTTTTTCCTTTAATTTCTATGATTAAAAAATTATTTTCTCAACATCCTATTGGTATTGATTATAATCTGTTGGAAAGTTTTTTGGTAGTGTTGTACTTTTAAGAAAAGTAATAATCTTAAAAATGTTAAGTATGGGATTGAAAGCTTTCGCATGATTTTACTTCCAGCCCTTTGATTTTAGTGAGGGGTTAGAGTTTCAAAGATTATTGGACCATATTTGAAAGGATCAAAGCATCTTGGTTACTTTATGAAACACGATACTCTGTTTTTCAATTAAGATGCACTTAACACAACAGAAGGTATATAACCATCAAATATAGGATTAAAAACTAGCGCCCTCAAAAAATTCAAGAATCACTTTAAATGTGTATGCATAAAACTTGGGCTTTTTTATCATATTTATTTAAGAGCCCTCAAAAATATTGCATACTTGCATTCAATTTCTATTTCAGCAGAGTTTTATGTGGAACCAAATTGTAGCAATCCATCAATGTCCCTTCTTTTCCTTTTATTCTTTCTAGGAATTAGTTCTCAAGAGAACTCAAAAAAATAGTAATGGCTAAGATTTCTTGAGAGCTTTAAGCGCTCAAGTATAAACCTAAGAACTTGTATGTGTTACTTCACTTAATCCTCAAAACAGCCAACTCCAAAAGCAAAGTACTATTATCAACATCATCCCCATTTTACAGATTAAGAGACTAAGAAGTAATAACAGGTCTAAAGTATGCTAACTAGTACTCTGGCAGAGATGGTATCGAATATCAGCAATTTGGTTCTAAAACCCACACTCTTAACAAATGCTTTATACTATAACCGTAGCAGAAGGTTAGAAAAATCAGTGCAAAGCCAGAGAAACATTAAACTTTCTTTGCCTGTAAATGAACATTCAATCTTATCTCAGTGATTTAAAGAAAATTGCTTTGGTTAAAAATCTAATTTATTAAAACTAGTATGTTGTATATATTAGTTTTCATTTTAACCAAGCTGGGGTTAGAATCAATTTCCCCAGGACTAGGATAACAGGTTGTGGGGGGGGGGGTGAGCAGGTGCAAGTGTACGTGTGTATTTGTATGCACATGTGTATAACATACTATTCACTTCCTTGTCTTACAATTGTGCTTAATTTCTTACACTTATCTGAAACTGTTTTGACAAAAGCTGCCAGTTGCCTCTTTCTTTCTTTTTTTTTTTTTTAGAACTTTTATTGAGATACAGTTAACATACAATGAACCGCACATATTTAAAGTGTACAATTTGGTATCCCAATCTCCCAATTCATCTCCCCCCAACCCTCCCTGTGCCAGTTGCCTCTTAGCTGTGAAATCAGTAAATGCTTTTCTGTCCTCACATTATGGACATTCTTTTGGTATTTAATAGTGATGACTATACCCACTCAGAAAACAATTTTCTCTCCCTGGGTTTCTTAAAACCACTTTTTCAGATTTTTTGATAGCAACCTTAAGTCTTTGCTGATTCCTTTCCCTCAGTTCATTGTACCTGACCTCTTATCTACTTAGTGTACACGAGCTTTGCGTAATATAACCTACTTCTGACTCTCTAACCTATGTCTTTAGCCTGAAGTCTTTCTCTAACTTCATATTCCACTTAGATGTCTGATGGGGCTAATTCAAACTGAACTTATTATTTTTCCCTCCAAATCTCTCCTCACATTTATTTAATTCCTAAGCTGATGGTCAGTAGTCAATTATTCATTCATCCATGCCAGAAATCTAAGACTCAGCCTCTCCTTTCCTTGTCCCATCCTTTGGCATGTAAAGGTAATTAAGTTTTTCCTCTCTGTGTATTCCAGGACTCAGTCTCTTCCATTCTCATTTCCATTTCCACATTTTAGCCCTTCATTCTCTTTTGGACCATTACTATATCCTCTTAATTAGATTCTCTGTATTCAATATTCTCCTCTCTCCAACCCATCTTCATCATATTCTTCCAAAGTGGCTTTTAAACCTTTTAAAATGCAACTCATAGGAAAAAAATGCATGATGTGTCATAACTGAATATACACACTCACACACACAACTGAAACAGGGTTTTAAAAAATAATAATTTCTTTAATAAATGTTTTTAAATACATAATATTTTTCCCAGCTTTGTTGAGACATACATATTTGATATATGACATTGGGTAAGTTTAAGGTGTACAATGTAATGGTTTGATATATGTATATGTTATGAAATGATTACCATAATAAGGTTAGTTAACACAACCATCACCTCATGTGGTTAGCTTTGTGTGCTTGTGGGTGTGAATGTGTTGCAAGAACATTTAAGATATAACTCTCTCAGTAACTTTCAAGTACACAATACAGTACTGTTAACAGTCACTACAGTGTACGTTAGATCTCTGGAACTTATTCATCTTATGACTGGAAGTTTGTACCCTTTGACCACCATCACTCATTTCCTCTGTTCCCCAACCCCTGATAACCCTGTTTCTGTGAGCTTTTTTTTGTTTGTTTGTTTGTTTGTTTGTTTTAGCTTTCACATATAAGCAAGATAATGAAGTATTTGCCTTTCTAATGAGCACTTTTTGTTTTCCTTATCTTTGACTTCCATTTGTGCAGGCCCACAAGTAGTCCTGATTAAGCTAGCAAGTTCCATAAAGCTGTGGTTATCCTGTAATTGAAATTCTAGCTACTACTAAGCAGCAGGAATAATGAAGATGCCAGTCATGGGTACCTCCAAGCTACATGAGGTAGGAAGAGCTTTAGAGTTGAGACTGGTGTTTATATTTTTAGACTGTCTTTATTGGCTATGAATGGAAAAGGCATACTCTCTGAGTCTCAGTTTTCTTATCTTTAAAGTGAAGATATAATTATCTCTAGAATAGGGAATTAAGTAAAATGAAATGTATAAAAGTCATGGAATCTGACTTCATAAATAATGGTTCATCATCATCAAAGCTGAAGCTTTGAGTAAATCAGACGTCTTTGTGCCACACATCCTCAGGGTTCCTCAGATGATTAGGTTTCTCGACTAATATAAAGGTATATGGAAGCACCTTACATAGTAATTAGAACCAGATAGGGGCTTACTATGTTAGTTAAATCTGAAAATAAGTAGGGAATTTTGAAATCAAGTAGTATCAGGAGGGAATTATTATTCTTTCTAGTTGGTGATCTAAATTTACTTGCCACACAATAACCCACCAAACATTAACAAATTGTAATTCTGGCTGAATTCAGGCAATAACAACTACTGTAACTTTCTTGTGTTAATCTTAATTCAAATGCCTAGAATCTAATAAGCAAAAAACACCCCTGCCTAACAGAACAAAAATTATAGATACAAGAATCCTCTCTGTAAAGTCTTCAGCGTGTGACTGTCCTTCAAAGGGCAAGGATAACCCAAGGAAGAGCAACCATAACGTTTGCCCATTGAGTGGCCTTCAGAAGCTGAACAGTCTATTGTGTGAAAGAGTTTAAATTTATTGTGGGGAACCCAGAGGGCAGAAGTGAAACATTAATATATTAAGATATTAAAAATAATCTGTAAGAAAATGCTTTAAAGTTAAAAACACCTATCTCTGCAGATATTCAAGGAAATGTTGAGTGACCACAGGTGGAGGTGTAGCAGAGGGGATTTTTGTGTAGCCAATGGAGTTGGTTAGATGACCTCTCTGTACTCTTTCAGTTATAATACTCTCAGACTGGGTGTTAAACAGAGATGAAAATTCCTACCAGAACAAGTTTAGCAATTAATAAAATAAAAAATTCCAAAGGTTTATTCTCATCAAAGGATTAGAATTGGTGGTAAGGAAATTCACATTGTAAGCCACACTATGGGAAGGCTTAGCAGTGGATTACTTCAATAAGAGAGCAGAAATATCTTGTTCCACATCTTGTAATATATACAAATTTGCTATATATTAGAAATAGTTTGTAGAAATTTAGTACATACACTTTCTCTAGGCATTATTACTCTTTTTTGGTGAATTGAAAACCATGAGAAGTGACCTGCTAATAGGCTTGCATACATGTCAATGCTAAGGAAGAATTTTATTTTAAAAAGTCTGGGATGTCTTCCCTCTAAAAGAATGCATACAGACAAATCTAAATTCTCTTCAAAGCCTCTGTAAATGTTATATATCCAACTATAAGTGACTTTAGTGACTGCGGATTTCTGCAAAAGAATTTGAATCTAAGTGTCAATATTGTAGAATCTGAGTGGTTGTCAATTCTCCAGTCTTCAAGGCACACTTGACCCCAGCTGTTAAAAAGGAAAGTGGTCCTAGAGTTCTCATGCCTGGAGTTAGCACCGGCAAGTGCCTCAGTCATGGCCAGACAGCCCCAGGTCCACCATGCTGTTCCCATGTTACAGTGGCACCCAGTATGTGCTTAATAAATACTTACTGAGTGAACAAGTTAGGTTTTTCAGAAACTGCTTTGCTCTTTCCTGGTGCTCTTTATCAGTTATACCATAGCTTGAAGCCCAAAGGCCAACTGTTAAAAGTCTCTGTTTATTAACTTTGCCCTCTATTCATGAGACATAATTTTATCAGAATAATTTGAATTTTATACCAAGTTCTATTAATAATTTATTTTTATATGGATCAAATGATGGAAATCCCCATATTTGATATATGTTACAAACAGCTTGCATTGCCCACATTGCCGTGTTTGACATATATTACAAATAGCTTTTATAGCCCATTCCAAAATTTCCCATTCCCTCTGTAAAATAAATGATTTCTTTTCTCTAATTCAAATTAGTAATGGTTAAATAGGAAACCTTAAAAAGTTAATGACTTCCTTCTATGAACTGTTACATTTTTTTCTAAGCTAAGTAGAATCCAAAAAACCCTGGTTTACAGTACTGCTACCCTGTCTGTGTTACACAGAGCTGTGTAGACACTTCCTGTGCTTCCTTCTGAGTAGACACTTTCTGCTGATGATGCTCCTCAGGTAGAGGTTACGAAAGTGGCCTGCAGAGTCCTGCATCCAGGATCTGAATCATGCTCCTCTGCTTAACCTGGACAAGTCTCTTAATTGTTTATAACCATCCATTTAGTCAGCATTAAAATAACAATGAGAACCTTTTTTTTTTCCTGTTTGCCTCATAGCTTTGACAATTTAAGTAAAAATGTTGTTTTCCATGTGGCAGTGTGTTACAATCAAAAGTCTTGAACTGTGAGCATCCTTCAGATACATACCTGATCTTTTCCATGTTCATGGTCCAGAATTCAAGTTTTCCCCTCTTATTTTTATTGTTGAGGTATCAAAATATAAATTCTGTATTTAATGAAGCCCTAAAGGATCTAAATAATTAGAAAATGTTCTGTTCGCTTTACATTATTCATTAACATTGTCAGAAAGATTATGTGCTAGAAGCTGATGAATGCTTTACATGAAATACATTGTATATATTCACCATAGCCCTAGGAGATAAACTATGAAATTATTCCTATTTTTCAGATGAGGAAAAGGCGTTCTAGAAGTTAAGTATCTAAGACCATAAATCTAGTAAACTGTGTAACTGGAAAACAGAATTAGTCAGTTCCTAACCACAATACAGGTAATATGAAATGAATTCAGGGAAAATCCACTTTGTGAATCATAAGGGGGCTGTAGAGATTTTAAATAGTTATATAATCTGTTATTTTAAAATTTGTTTTTATATCAAGAGGGGTGACATTCCAATCTGTTTGGACAAAAGACTGCAATATATAAAGAAGATAGTCTTTTAGCTTTATCTATTTTAAATAATAACTGTATATTCAAAAAGATAATACATTTTTAATTGGGCAAGAGAAGTTTTAGACTAGCCACAAAGTATCCTTCCTCTGCCTTCTGTTCTATTCAGGCCGTCAGTGGATTGGATGCTGCATACCCATTTTGGATAGGGCAATCTGCTCTACTGAGTCCACCAAGTCAAATGCTAATCTCATTCAGAAAACCTTCACAGGCACACTCAGAAATAATGTTTAATCTAGATACTCTGCTGCAAGTCAAGGTGACACAGAAAACTAGCCATCATACAAGGAAATGTTGCCCATATGCAAAAGTAAGATCAGTCAATAGAAGCAGACCCATAATCTACTGAAATTAACAGATAAGAATTTTAAAATATGTAGGAGTAAATGTGTTGAAGTATTTATAGAAATATGATTAATGTCTTGAGTGAAATGTTAAAAATTTTCTGGAAAGATAAGAAAATTTTTGAAAAATCAAATGGAAATCCAAGAACTTAAATTTTTTAAATCCTGAAATAAAAAATTCATTGGAAGAGATTAATAGTGGAAGCAGACTGGTTATAATGGAAGAAAAGAGCAGTGAATTTGAAGAAGGTCGCTAGAAATTTTCCAAACTGAACCATTCAGGAAAAAAAAATTAACGAAGCCTCAATGACCTGAGGAATAATATCAAGTAATCTAATGTGAGTTCTAGAATGAGAGAAGAGAGAAAATGGAACAGAAAAATAGTCAAAGAAATATTGATAATTTTTTTTCCAAATTTGGTCAAAAACCAATGCTAAATCCAGGAAATTTAGTGCATAGCAGGTTGGATTAATATAAAGATAATCACATTTTTGCCTATTATAGTCAACCAGCTTATACCAAAAGATACAGAGGACGTCTCAAGAGCAGCTCAAGAAAAAAGAAACGATTCATATGCGAAAACATCAGTATGACTGATGGTTGGGTTTTCATCTGAACCAATGGAGGCCAGGAGATAATGTAACAACATCTTCAAAGTGTAAAAAAGAAATAAATCTGTAAGTTTAGAATTCTATGTTCAGAAAAGATAGTCTATAAAAATGTGAGCATAATAAAAGCATTTAAGAGCACTAAAAATGGAGGAAATTAACAATCATCAGACACAAACTAAAATTTAAAGAATGTTCTTGATGTTAAAGTGAAATTATGCCAGATAAAAATTTATGCTTATGGGGAGTAAGGAATAGCACTGAAATTGGTAAATATGTCAGTTAATTAATATTAGATAAAGTAAGGTTCAAAACAAGGCATATTATTGGAGGTAAATTAGGATCTCATAATGATTAAAAGATTAAGTAAGTCCTCAAGAACATATGAGTTCCAGATGTGTACCTAAAATCAGAGCTTCAGAATAATGAAGCAAAAATTGGTAGAAGTGGGGGAGAATAAATGAATCAACAATTACAGTTTCAGATTTCCACTTTTATTTTTAACTAACAAAATAGGGGAAATTTGAATGACACTATTAATCAAGTTGATCTAATGGATACTTGTAGAATGTGGGGACCAGCAACTTGTTTTTAAAGTGTACAGGAAATAGTCACCAAGATAGACCAAAGTCTGAGCCATAGTCTAGTGTCAACAACTTTCAAAGGAATAAAATGGCATAGAATATGTTCTCATGTGATATAGACTATGACTTAAATGGGTTTAACTACAAATCAATAACAATAACATGTTTAAAACCCCCAAACATTTAGAGATTTATAAGCATATTTCTCACAAACCCATGAGGTAAAAAAGAGGCGAATAATTAGAAAGAATTTAGGGGGCTTTAAAATGCTTATATAAAAATAGAAGAAATGTTTAGAAGCAATGATCTAAGCCAGGGGTTGGCGAATTACAGGCTGAGTGTCAAATGTGGCCCATGTCTTTTTTTTGTAAATAAAGTTTTATTGGAAAACAGCCATACGCATTGTTTGACATATTATCTATGGCTGCTTTCACTCTACAACCTATGAGTTGAGTAGTTGCAACAGACTGTATTGACCACAAAGCCAAAAATATTTACTATTTGGCCCTTTCAAAAAAAGTTCGCTGACCCCTGCTATAAGCATTTGCCTTAAGAAGCAAACAAAATAAGGAAAATAAGAAAAACAGAAATCAATTAAATGAAAAACTCAGCAAAGAAAAAATTCAGTGAAGTCAAAACTTGTTTTTTTTTAAGTTTAATATAGAATTGATGCACTAAAGAAATCAAAGAGGAAATCAAAAAATATCTAGAAACAAATGACAATGAAAACACAACAACCCAAAACCTGTGGGACACAGCAAAAGCAGTTCTAAGAGGGACGTTTATAGCTATACAGTCCGACCTTAAGAAACAAGAAAAATATCGAATAAACAACCTAACCTTACACCTAAAACAATTAGAGAAAGAAGAACAAAGAAACCCCAAAGTGAGCAGAAAGAAAGAAATCACAAAGATCAGATCAGAAATAAATGAAAAAGAAATGAAGGAAACAATAGCAAAGATTAATAAAACTAAAAGCTGGTTCTTTGAGAAGATAAACAAAATTGATATACCATTAGCCAGACTCATCAGGAAAAAAAGGGAGAAGATGCAAATCAACAGAATTAGAAACGAAAAAGGAGAAGTAACAACGGACACCACAGAAATACAAAAGATCATGGGAGACTACCACAAGCAACTATATGGCAATAAATTGGATAACCTGGAAGAAATGGATAAATTCTTAGAAAAATACAATCTTCCAAGACTGAACCAGGAAAAAATAGAAACTATGAACAGACCAATCACAAGCACTGAAATTGAGACTGTGTTGAAAAATCTCCCAACAAACAAAGGCCCAGGGCCAGATGGCTTCACAGGTGAATTCTATCAAACATTTAGAGAAGAGCTAACACCTATCCTTCTCAAACTCTTCCAAAATACAGCAGAAGGAGGAACACTCCCAAACTCATTCTACGAGGCCACCACTACCCTGATACCAAAAGCAGGCAAAGAGGTCACAAAAAAGAGAAAATTACAGGCCAATATCACTGATGAATATAGATGCAAAAATTCTCAACAAAATACTAGCTAACAGAATGCAATAGCACATTAAAAAGAGCATACACCATGATCAAGTGGGGTTTATCCCTGGGATGCAAGGATTCTTCAATATACACAAATCAATCAACATGATACATCATATTAACAAATTGAAGGATAAAAACCATATGGTAATCTCAATAGATGTGGAAAAAGCTTTTGACAAAGTTCAACATCCATTTATGATAAAAGCTCTCCAGAAAATGGGCATAGAAGGAAATTACCTCAACAGAATAAAAGCCATATACAAGAAACCAAAAGCCAACATCGTTCTAAATGGTGAAATACTGAAAGAATTCCCTCTAAGAACAGGAACAAGACAAGGGTCCCCACTCTCTCTAATATTATTCAATATAGTTTTGGAAGTTTTAGCCACAGCAATCAGAGAAGGAAATGAAATAAAAGGAATCCAAATTGGAAAAGAAGAAGTCCAATTGTCACTCTTTGCAGATGACATGATATTATACATAGAAATCCCTAAAGATTCTACCAGAAGACTGCTAGCACTAATAGATGAATTTAGTAAAGTAGCAGGATACAAAATTAATGCGCAGAAATCTCTTGCATTCCTATACACTAACAACAAAAAAGCAGAAAGAGAAATTAAGGAAATGCTCCCATTTACCATTGCAACCAAAAGAATAAAATACCTAGGACTAAACCTGCCTAAGGAGGCAAAAGACCTGTATGCAGAAAACCATAAGACACTGATGAAAGAAATCAAAGATGACACAAGCAGATGGAGAGACATATCATGTTCTTGGATTGGAAGAATCAACATTGTGAAAATGACTATCCTACCCAAAGCAATTTACAGATTCAACGCGATCCCTATCAAATTACCAATGGCATTTTTCACAGAACTAGAACAAGAAATCTTACGACTTGTATGGAAACACAAAGACCCCGAATAGCCAAAGCAATCTTGAGAAGGAAAGATGGAGTTGGTGGAATTAGGCTTCCTGACTTCAAACTATACTACAAGGCCACAGTGATCAAGACAGTATGGTACTGGCACAAAAATAGAAAGGCAGATCAATGGAACCGAATAGAAAACCCAGAGATAAATCCAAGCACATATGCGCACCTTATCTTTAACAAGAAGGCAAGAATATACAATGGAAAAAAGGCAGCCTCTTCAATAAGTGGTGCTGGGAAAATTGGACAGCTACATGCAAAAGAATGAAATTAGAGCACTCCCTAACACCATACACAAAAACAAACTCAAAATGGATTAAAGACCTAAATGTAAGGCCAGACACTATAAAACTCTTAGAGGCAAACATAGGCAGAACACTCTGTGACATCCATCAAAGCAAGATCCTTTTTGACCCACCTCCTAGAATCATGGAAATAAAATCAAGAATAAACAAATGGGACCTCATGAAACTTAAAAGCTTTTGCACAGCGAAAGAGACCATAAACAAGACAAGAAGGCAACACTCAGAGTGGGAGAAAATGTTTGCCAATGAAGCAACAGTCAAAGGATTAATCTCCAAAATGTACAAGCAGCTCATGCAGCTTAATACCAAAATAGCAAACAACCCAATCCACAAATGGGCGGAAGACCTAATAGACAGTTTTCCAGAGAAGACATACAGATGGCCAACAAACATATGAAAAGATGAAAAGATATATATATAGAATTGATTAACTCCAAACTAGATTAATAAGGAAAAAAGGAGAGGCAGTAGAGATTACAGAGAGAGACCTTAACTAGATTCAACAGACACTCAAAGGAAAGTAAGTTTGCATGATAAACATCTTTGTGCTTATTAATTCGACAACTTAGAGACATGGACAAGTTTTTTGAAAGACATACTTTTGAAAACCACATAAGAAATTAAACATTGAGGCAATCCTATATTTAATGAAGTAATTGAAGTATAATGAAAAATATTCCCCCAAAGAATGCTGTAGTCTCAAATGGCTTCACCAGTGAGGTCTATCAAACATTTAAAGAAGAAATAATACCAGTAATACATGAACTCTCTTAAAATAGAGAACAGACATTTCCCAACTCATTTTATGAAACCAGCAAAACTTCAATATAAAAACTGCCAGGGACATTATAAGCAAAGCAAATTGCTGATTAATATTGTTCAGAAACACAGGCACAAAAATTATTCACAGAATATTAGTGAATAAAATACAGCAATATTTTTAAAAGATACCACATTATAATATTAACATTTTTTCCCAAGGAAAGAATGATTGAACATTGAGAAATGAAACAATGTAATTGACTACATTAACCAAATCAAAGGAAAAAATTCATATTTTTATTTTAGTAAGTGCAGAGAAATCATTTAACAAAAGTCAACCCCTATTCATAATAAAACTCTCCCCAAACTAGGAGTAAAAGGGAATTTCCACAATCTGTAAAGTGATTTATGGGAAACTTACAGCTGTCATCATACTCAATTGTGAAATAATGAATGCTTTCCTCCTAATGTCAGGAACAATGCAAGTATATCCACTTTTATTCCTTTAATCACCATTACACTGGACACCCTAGACAGTGTAACAAAGTAAGAAAATGAATTAAGAATGTATGGAGTAATAGAAACAAGTGAAATTATTCTTATTTCCAGAAAACATGTTTTCTTTAAGGTGGAAAATAATATGGAACCTACAAAGCAACTGTGGAGACTAATAAATGTATTTATCAAGATCATTGCATACAAGCTCAATGTACAAAAATAAACTCCATTTCTATATGCTAAAAATAGAAAATAAAATTTAAAATCATAAAAATATTTAGAAAAATAACAAATATTGCAAGACCTCTACACTGAGAAGCACAAAACATTTCAGAGATAAATATAAAATGATCTGCATAACTATATGCCATGTTAATTGCCGAGACCAGCTCGGCGACTCGAGGTGAGTGACGGATGCCGCAAGCTTGAAGAAGACACAGACACAGACTGAAGAGAAAAGTGGGACCAGGGGGCTCAAGACCTCTCGGATCAAGAGCCCTGCTGACTCATCCCAGGTTGCTTTTATTGAGTTCTTCAGCTAACATTCTCAGGTTACACCCATAAACAATCAAAGGCCTCACATGACTGGGGCAATTATCTTTGTTTGCTTCCTGGGTCCGAGTTGCGCAGGTGTGGATTTGAGCTGGGCCTGGAGAGCAAAACAGCCCTCGGGGCAGGAGACCTCTCTCAGATATTGGGGGTCTGTGCCCCACCCCTGTTGGCCCCTCTGCGACTGTGCCTGTCTTAGGTTGTTCCTCCCTTGAGGAATCTTACCCGTCTCTGGCTAACCAGTCATCCTCCAGGGCCAAACAGGGTGATATAAAGGAAGGCTCTATGCACCACCCCTGTTGGCCCCTCTGCGGCTGTGCCTGTCTTAGGTTGTTCCTCCTCTGAGGAATCTTACCCGTCTTTGGCTAACCAGCCATCCTTCAGGGCCAAACAGGGTGATATTAGTCTCCACGCCCCGCACCCTCAGCTCCTCCACTGCTCAAGCAGGACATTCTGAATCCCATTGCTCGGCCCACATACTTTAACATTTTCAAGGTTCCAGAAAGGTTCCCGAATGTCTTCCCACAGTTAATGAACTGGAATATTCAGTATGGTTAAGATGCCAAGTCTTTCCTGATTGATCTAGAGATTCTACACTATCCCATTAAAACTCAGCAGGGTAGAAATTGACAAATTGACCCTAAAATTTATATGGAAATGAGAAAGACATAAAATTATAGTAATTAAAACGGTAGTATTGATGCAAAGACAGAAAAGCTGTTAAATGGAATAAAATAATCCAAAAATAGACAGAGATACATAAAGACCATTGATTTTCAACAAAGTTATGAAGACAATTCAGTGAGGAAAGGATAACCTTTTAAATAGATGATCCTGGAACAATTAGGTATCTGTATGGAAAGAATTATCCTAGACTCCTATCTTTACACTCTACACAAAAATCAATGGCTACAGATTTATTTATTTATTTATTTTAAACTTTTTATTGGAATATAATTGCTTTACACTCTTGTACCAGTTTCTGAGGTACACCAAAGTCAATCAACTGTATTTATACATATATCCCCTTATCCCCTCCTTCCCACGACTCCCTCCCTCCCTCCCTGTCCTGGCCTTCTAAAGCATCACCCATCATCGAGTTGATCTCCCTTTGTTATACAGCCACTTTCCACTAGCTCTCTATTTTACAATTGGTAGTGTATCTATGTCTATGCTACTCTCTCACTTCATCCCAGCTTTCCCTTTGGCCCCTGCCCCTCAGTCCCGTGTCCTCAAGTCCATTCTCTACATCTGCATCTTTATTCTTGCCCTGTCACTGGGTTCATCAATGCCATTTTTTTAGATTCCATATATAGGAGTTAGCATATGGTATTTGTTTTTCTCTTTCTGGCTTATTTCTCTCTGTATGACAGTCTCTAGGTCTATCCACCTCTTTACATATAGTTCAATTTCATTCCTTTTTATGGCTAATATTCCATTGTATATATGTGCCACATCTTGTTTATCCATTCATCTGTTGATGGGCATTTAGCTTGCTTCCACGTCCTGGCTATTGCAAAGAGTGCTGCAATGAACATTATGGTACATGTTTCTTTTTGGATTATGGTTTTCCCTGGGTACATGCCCAGTAGTGGGATTACTGGGTCATATGGTAGTTCCATTTTTAGGTTTTTAAGGAATCTCCAAACTGTTTTCCATAGTGGCTGTACCAGCTTACATTCCCACCAACAGTGCAGAAGAGTTCCTTTTTCTCCACACCCTCTCCAACACTTGCTGTTTCTAGATTTTTTGATGATGGCCGTTCTGACCAGTATGAGGTGATACCTCACTGTGGCTTTGACTTGCATCTCTCTAATGATTAGTGATGTTGAACATCTTTTCATATGTTTGTTGGCCATCTGTATGTCTTCTCTGGAAAACTGTCTATTAGGTCTTCCGCCCATTTGTGGATTGGGTTGTTTGCTCTTTTGGTATTAATCTGCGTGAGCTGCTTGTACATTTTGGAGATTAATCCTTTGTCCATTGCTTCATTGGCAAGTATCTTCTCCCACTCTGAGTGTTGCCTTCTTGTCTTGTTTATGGTCTCTTTCGCTGTGCAAAAGCTTTTAAGTTTCATGAGGTCCCATTTGTTTATTCTTGATTTTATTTCCATGATTCTAGGAGGTGGGTCAAAAAGGATCTTGCTTTGATGGATGTCACAGAGTGTTCTGCCTATGTTTGCCTCTAAGAGTTTTATAGTGTCTGGCCTTACATTTAGGTCTTTAATCCATTTTGAGTTTGTTTTTGTGTATGGTGTTAGGGAGTGCTCTAATTTCATTCTTTTGCATGTAGCTGTCCAATTTTCCCAGCACCACTTATTGAAGAGGCTGCCTTTTTTCCATTGTATATTCTTGCCTTCTTGTTAAAGATAAGGTGCGCATATGTGCTTGGATTTATCTCTGGGTTTTCTATTCGGTTCCATTGATCTGCCTTTCTATTTTTGTGCCAGTACCATACTGTCTTGATCACTGTGGCCTTGTAGTATAGTTTGAAGTCAGGAAGCCTAATTCCACCAACTCCATCTTTCCTTCTCAAGATTGCTTTGGCTATTCGGGGTCTTTGTGTTTCCATACAAGTCGTAAGATTTCTTGTTCTAGTTCTGTGAAAAATGCCATTGGTAATTTGATAGGGATCGCGTTGAATCTGTAAATTGCTTTGGGTAGGATAGTCATTTTCATAATGTTGATTCTTCCAATCCAAGAAGATGGTATATCTCTCCATCTGTGTGTTTTGCCTTTGACTTCTTTCATCAGTGTCATAGTTTTCTCTATACACATCTTTTGAATGGCTACAGATTTAAATGTAAAAGCTAATCCATTAAAAATTCTATAAGAAAACATAGGAGAATATATTTATTACTTTGGGGTGAAGATTTCTTTACTAGGACATGCGACACTAACTTTAAAAAAATTGACAAATTTAACTGCACCAAAAAAAATTTTTTTTGATCCTCAAAAACCACACTAAGAAATGAAAGGGCAAGCTACAGACTGGGTAAAGTATTCACAATAACATTTATTTGACCAAATATGTTATCCAGATACATAAAATGCTCTAAAAGCTCAATCGTAAGAAAATAAAAAGACTTGCATGTAGCTTCAAAAATAAAGATATACAAATTGCCAGTAAGCATAGGAAAACATCATATTAGTCATTAGGCAAATGCTAATTAAAGCCACGAACTATGTAATATATTAGAATAGATATAGACTTAAGTATTTAATATATTAGGTTAAAGTATAGATTTAGAAGTCAGTGATAACTTAAAAATGTTTATTAAAGTCACAACAATAGAAATGTTCATGCAGTGGTTTCCGAGATAGAGAAGAGCGGGTAGAGGTCAAACTTTGTGAAGGTTAATTTTGAAGGGATGTTTGGTAGAAGAGAAACTCATGAAAATGATTTTAAAAGACAATTCTAAATGTTGGCCAGAAGGTAGAGGAACACATTGCTGACCAGAGTATAAAATGTTACAGCCACATTGGAAACTACTTAGCAGTAACTTACAATAAACGTACCCTATGATTTATCTTCACTTTGTGGTATTCACTGAAGAAAAATGAAAACATATGTTTACAAAGGCACTTGTACAAGAATGTTCATCGAAGCTTTATTCATAATGGTCAATAATTAGAAACAATCCAAATGTTCTGCAATAGGAGAATGAATAAACTATAGTATATTCATACCATGTAGCATACAATTCAGGCAATAACATGAATGAATCACAAAAGCGTTATATTGAGTAAAAGAAGCTGCCACAAAAGAATAGATAGTGGAGCTGCGGCGCGGACCGGAAGAGCCATCTTGTCTTGTCGCAGGGGAGTCAGGCCCCTAACTGGGAGAAGCGCTGGCGCTGTGCCCCCCCCCCCGTCCCCGCTCCCGCTCCCCCCCGCCCCCGCTCCCCCCCCCCCCCCGCGCCCGCTCCCCACCCCGCCCCCGCGCCCCCAGGTCTGGTTGGGCGAAGGAGGTGGCGCGCGGTCGATCCAGCGATCGGTTGGCGGCTCTTTCTCCTGCTCTGGCATCCAGCTTTTGGGGCGCAGACCCGGCCGCCGCGGCGCGCGCCTGGGGGCCGTTGGCGCTCGCGCCACGTCTTTCTTCTCGTACGCAGAACTCGGGCGGCGGCCTATACGTTTGCGATTCGACGAGGAGTCGTCCGGGTGGTCGGCAGCGGCTGGCAGTTGCTCCGCCCCGCTCCCGGGGAGGCGGCGGCGGCGGGATTTGGCGCGGCCGGGGCCGCCTGGAGGCATGGCTCCACCCTTCGGGGCCTGCAGGGACCCAGTTGTGGGGGCAGGAGGGGGCCGGGGGATGGTTGGTGGTGGGCTTTCTACTTTGCCTTTTCCTCCTTATGCCGCCTTTGTGAGGGGCGGGAGCTCTGGCGGCATCTCTGGGGTGGAGAAACAAGCTCCGGAGTTGGAAGAGCTGGGTTTGCTCGAGGGCCTAGCCACCAGCTGGCCGCGTGACCTTAGGCAAGTCGATCTGTAACTTGTCTGCGCCTCAGTCTCCTCCTCTATCAACGTTTGTGGGATTGAAAGTGCTTTGTAAACTATAAAGCGTAGGTGAATGTAAGGGATGATTACTGTCCGTAATGGGTTTTTTTTTTTTGAGTTGTAAGAAAACTTTGCAATTGCCCAATCCTTAGATTTGAACCTGGGAACCTTGGATTGGAGTTGGATATTCCCAAATTCCCTGAAATTGTGTGCAAAAATTAGTGGGAATGTGCATTTTAGGGGAATGAGAGTCCATTGCCAGCAAGTTTTCAGAGGGGGCTGTGACCCAGAGGAGTTAAGAACCACAATTCCTTTGCCACAAGGAGGAAACTGAGGCCTAGGTGTCATTTGGGACCCGTTACAACCAATTTGAAGCCCCTGTTGAATCCCTGGGATATGTGAGGTCTTCTATGCATAGTGGATATTCAGGGTAACAACACTCCACTGCTTGGCTTCTATTCTGAGTCTTTTTCACCATGGGTTGCCTGAAGGGTGGCTAACGCATATGGTACAGAGGCACCCCATATAAAGCAGCTAAAACTAGGAGTGGATGTGTTTTCTAGTATCAAGAAGCCTATTTAATCTTTGGCCCAACAACTTTTTGTTTTCTGGTGTCTGACTACTTTTCTGACGGTTTCATTGACCATTCTCCATGACCATGGTTGCCATCCATTACTTGCTCCTATTTCATATTCTTAGTGTGTGTGGTTGGTAGTGAGCAGGCTTACTTTTAAATGATGCTGCCAAGTCCAGCTAACTAATGGTGCAGGTGGATTTTTAGCAAGCTGGCTCACTGGAACAGACTGAACCATGCATGGAATTCCTGAAGATGTTGGGGGGTTTATCTTTATTAATTGAAGATTAACATTCTCTGAAAAGTTTTATTAGAACTTCTGCTGAACCTCAAAATCAGTAGATTGGAAGTGTTTCAAACCCTGACTCTTTTTTGGCCTGCCTTGTATTCTCTTTGCTTGCAAGTCTGTTACTAAGATGACCAAAATGCCAGTTTTTGCTTCTTTGTTAATTGTCAGCAGCTTTTATCAAATTCCAGGCCATTATCCAGCAAATGCTATAGAAACGTTTGAACACTTGGATTTCAAACATTTTCATTTTGTGGAGTGGTGCTTACCAGTGGTACAGCTCTAAGCAATGAAACACAAACACACTTAAGCGTTTTGTCTGTTAGTTGTTAGTCGGTTCTGCTATTTCATACAAATGTCTGGAAGAAAATCATTTGACTATTCCCTTTACTTAGAGGGCAGAGACAAATGATCTCAATTCCAGAGAAATGACTGTTTTGGAGAAAAATGTGTTGGTCTTTTAGCTCTTTTGTAATTAAATCTGGATGTACCTCAAGAAAATCTTAAGACTGTGGTGATAAGATGCTTTCCTCCGGAGAAAGGAGGAAAAAGCAACTGGAACTCAGAGCTTGAAATTATGTGACAAAACATGAGCTGTCCAGGATAGGAGGTTGAAAGGGTTTCACTATAGTGTTCTGCTCTCGCTGGAACAGATGTCTTTCAATATAGTCTTGGTGTGGACTCCAGATTCTCAAGAACTGGATCTGGGACCTGGAAGAGATTATTAAGGTGTGACAGGAACTCGGGAGCTGGATTTTTTTATTTTTGAATTTGGGGACTGTTGTCCTTGCTTTGAGAAAGAGAATGACTGAGCAAGCACTGCCACCAGCACTGTTACTGGGAATTCGGAGACCTGAGTTTCCGCCAGACCCTCAGTGCAAACTCTGGCGATGCTCCATCCAAAGTGAATTACGCCTACAGATATGGTACCTGGATTTTTGCCCACAGTGATTCTTCCACCTTACTACTGAAGAAGACACCATTCCAGTGGACCACTGTGACCCAGGAGGCATACAGCAAATCATCATGATGTGGCCTTCACCTCCACTTCTGTCCTATTCTGCCCAGATTCAAGACAGCCCTTTGTAGTGAAGTCAAACTCCTCAAGCCAAATAGCTGAAGGTATTTTACCACAACAAAGGCTCAGTTTGTTCCATGAGTGTGCATTTCATTTCTTCAGTTAAAGACTTCAGAGACATATAATAATTTGGACCAGGGGATTTTTAGTTATCAGCACTGTCTAAAGAATGGCAACAACTTTTTGAGAACCACATTCAACCATGCCCCACTATCTTAAATGATTGAAATTCAGGAAGTATCTAATCTGGACCGCATTTTTTTTCCATTTCACATCTGTAGTAGCCTACTGATTGAGCAAGCAGATATTCTGACCCATTGGGATTAAAACAAAGGCACAGTGAACTCACAGCATCTTCTTTGGGATTACTCAGGAACCAGAACTTTTCACACAAATCATTTTGTGAACAACTTATTCTTAGATCATTGGTTTTCCAGAGGCTTTGTGGCCATGAAGCCCTTTGAATGAAAACTTTATGTAAAGCCCAGAGTAAAAGTGAAGCTGCTCTGGAGGAAGCAGAAGTGGGGGACCTGAAACCTGCTACAAGCATCTTACTTTACCACCGTGGTGACACCTAAGGAGATGTCTTTACAACAACTAGAATTCTTCAGAACACAGTTTGAAAACCACTGCCCTAGACAACAGTGTGTTTGACCTGAATGGCATTCTGTTCTGTACCTCTACCTAACACCATCCATGTTCAGTTGATGCTGAACATTTCTTAGGAATACTTACTGTGGGCAAACTCAGAAAAGTAAAAGACGATGGGCATATCTTTGCCCCCTAGAGTAGTCATGTGGGCTGAAAATGGTCTCAAATGGACCTAGAGTAATAGCCCTCTACCCACAGATGGACTTCCAGTGATTCCTGGAAGCCAGAGAGCAATTCACGCATACTCTACGCTGACAAACCCCCTTACCCAGCTTCTTTCACAAACACCAGATGCTCTAGTGGTACTTGAAATACATGACCTTGAAGTCTTGATCCTCCTTGGATACATGAATCCCCAGGTTTTGAAGCTTATGTTGAAGTTGATGCCTCCTTGAGGCCATATTAGACCAGCTGTACATTGGCCCTCCCATCCTCAGCCATGGTACTGTACTTCACATGCAAGGGAAAACCATGAACTATGAAAGCAGAATTCAGACTGGCAACATTATCTAAAAGGGTACCTGGTTATTATTCATCTTCTCAAACTGTCACTATCACTCAACCAGTGGCAGTTAAACACTACTCCTTGGTTTTTATTGCTGTTTCCAGGATAAATGAGCTAATAACCTTTGAAAAATTGCTAAAACAATTCCTCCATCACTGGCATATCTGCCTATTCTGCTCCAAAATTATGAATGCTACTCAGCTCTAACTACATGTAATACCTGACCCACAAGAGACAGTCTCTGAACATCCTTTCTCGTGTGTGAGACTTAAAATGAGGCCATTTCGAAAATTTTCTTCCAGTCAATGAGAGATTTTAAGATGGGTCTTTTGATGTCTGGTACCATCAGCTGTTGATGTTGGTGATATTCAGAGGTAGGCCTTTTGACCAGGCTTTGATGGCTTACTTGGTGGGCATCTCAAATTGCATATCATCTACCTTTTGCTGGAAATGTAGACTGACTGGAAAGGAAATCTACAAAGCCTGCAGCTAAAGATTTTATCAGTAGACTCAAGAGCTTCCTGCCACTTCTTCCTAATGTCACAAGACCACAGTCCCCTGTCCTTGTGGATGTTTTCATGGAATTTCATCTGCTTCAATACTATTGTTTTACACTGAATCAGAGTGGCTGACTTCATTCCTTGTCATGAAATACTCTCAGGCATTAAGACAACTTATCTGTTGAGGAGGGATTTGATTCATGAACTCCCAGACCAGATCATGTAGAACAAGTAGACTTTGATTTGTGCCATGAGAAAAATTTCATTTCTTTACTTCAGAATTGAATTAAGGGCCGGCTGTCCTCAACTATTTTAATGAATGCACTGGTTAAATGTTGGAAATGTTTATATCTTTGTCTCTTATCCTCTAGACTAACTGTGATTATATGACTCAGTCTACAAATCATCAAATGAGGCCTAAGTCTGGTTACTCTATACTGCTCACCCTCAACAAATAAAATCTGATGAGTAGCCTGGTTGTATATACAATTATTATTTGTAAAGTAGAAATTACCTACAAGCTCAGTTTTTCTCCTACCTTCAAAATGTCAGCTCAATTTTTGTTTTCTCCTGTACTTGACCGAAAAAGACATTGATCTACACTGCCAGTCATTCCCTTTAATCCTGTCAAAATGAGGGACTTAAGGTAAAGATGATCATCTGTTCAAGAGTGTAATGTACACTGTGTATAAGATTGATTGTGGAAAAAGCCTGAAACTCAAACCTAGTATCTTATTATCTCCATGCCTCAGACCTCACCTTTCAGCAGTACCATTCAGCCAATCTGAGGCCTTGACTTGTTGATAAGATGATTCTCAGAGATGGGCTGAGTTACAGAAGATGGAGCCTTGATTACCAAAGAAAGTAGGGCCAACCTTGATGAACCTGGCTCTCCCGACCCTATCACTCCCAGATGTAGCATAGACTCCTAAACAGAACCTCAAGTCTGGATTAATGAGATGGCCTCCTGAGCTGAAAGTTCTTGGGCAGGTGAGCAGGAAAATGAAAGTTTCTGTACCTTACTGGCTGCTTAAGATCAGAAAATTGTATCCAGAGTAAACCCTATGAATGATAGTACTCAGGGTTAAAACTAATTTACAGAGCTTCAATATTAAATTGCCTGTTCTTCCAGATCGTAGCCTAGCTTGATATGGCTGGCCCTGCTAAAAGTACCTTACTTGCCTATTTACCTGACTTGGCCCTTGCCTGACTTTTTGACATTTTGCTGCAATTAGACTGGCTGTCCTTGAGAAGACTACAGCTGATCTTGGTCTATCTTATAACCAGTTCCACCAAAGGGTTTTGAACAGAAGCAACCTGCACCTCACCCACCAGGACTTAATGTTCACAACAGGAAGGACCATGCTGTATACTCCTTAACCAGCAGCTTTTTTGTTTGTTTGTTTTTTAAACTGCAGAGTGAGCCTCTATGCCTATGTATATTAGGTCATTTTCAGCACTTGGGACCCTTTCTACCAGATCTGAAGAAGTAGAGCAGATTGAGATCACTGTCCATTCCTTTCTTCTACAGTAATACAGAGATGAATCTGATTTACCAGTACTCACAGAAATGTACCAGTTCAACTTGGCAAAAGACTTAAAGGAACATAAGAAAACTTCTCCACTGAACTTAAAATTTACCACTGACTTGAAGAGCATCTCACAACTATTTGCCAGTGGGAGGCTGGTTGTCCTGCTTCATGTCAGCAAGACAGTTGGGCTCTCAGACTCATGACCACTGAGTTTACTTGCCTTGAAACTCTATTATATCATCCAGAGTATGCTATTGGACATGATTATTCCATTCAAATGGATTACAAGCCTCCTGAGTAGAAGACAAACTTACCCCTCATGATTTTTTCCAGAATACTTTTATTGTCAAGGAAGGAACAGTGCCAGCTGTTACCATTCAACTTTATGAGCAGAGATGAAACTTTTTCAGTATCTGGTCTTACCATTGACATCAGTTGTTCTGGATTGACCAGCATCCATTCCATTCTTTTGTAACAACTCCCTGATGTTTCTTAGAACCTCCTCTCCCTCTTTTTAGTTCATGTGGTTTAGTCTGACCTAATCTTAGGTTTCATGGGTGGACATGTAATTCACACCTGATCAATCAGCACAGTCCATCTCCTTGACCATAGTGATTGGTTCAGGAATGGTTATGTGATTCAAGTCGGCCCAGTAATACTCAACCCTAAGAGTTTTAGTGAATTGTGGAGGAGAAGCTCAGAGGCTCTACTGAGATTGCTTAGCTCTGTAGGATGAAAAGCTGAAACCAACAGGGCCCACCATATCAAATGAGCCAGTCAAAGAATGAAGCCAGTACAGAGGAAAGCAGAGCCAAATGATGGAGAGACTTGAGTCCAGATGACAATGTTTGTGCCCCTGGATCCAACTGTGCCTGAAGCTAGTATATCCCCTGGACTTTTCAGTTATGTGAACCAATAAATACCCTTTGCTTAAGTTAAAAAAAAAAGAAAAAAGAATACATAGTGTATGATTTAATTTATATGAAGTTCCAGAATAGGCAAAATTAATACATGGTGATAGAAATTTTATTTTTTAAAGTATAACTTGGCATGAGAATGGGGAGACTAGATTGACCAGAAAAAAGAAGGAAGGTGGGGTAGCGGAAATATTCTGCATCTTGATAGGGGTGATGGTTACAAGGTACACATTTACATGTATATGTATATATGTGTATATATGTAAGTCAAACTCATCAAACAAACTATGCATTTGAAAGTATGACTAGACTATGATGATAGATTGGTTGTGTATGCAGCATTGGAGGTAAGATCATGCATGGGTTCTGTACGTCAGTCTTGAACTAATGCTGTTATAATACATTTAGATAGGAAGCGCCCAGTGGAGAAGGTTGGTAGGGAAAGCTCAGAGGCTAAAGTGTGGATTACCAAATATAAGCAAAGCTGATTCTAGAGAAATTATTCTATATAGAGTTTTTCTGGTCAAATCTGTTCAAAATTGAACTGCTTTTTCTGCTTTGCCTTTCTAACACTGGCCTGTGATGGGGAGATTGGGATGCCAGGGTTAAAACAAACAGACCCATAAAACGTAGTTCTTTGCATGTATCCCAGTGGTATTTCCATTACTGTACACTGTTGTCTTCCTAACTTTGGTAACAACAATGATAGAGTTTAAAGCTCTTTTATAAAGCAGTTTGAAAATGTAGAATATTTCATTGATAGTGATTGTAGTATTCATGTTTTCAAACATAGTTGTTGCTCAAGAATACCAAGATTTAACATCTTCCTGAAACAGATTGGATCCTGAGCAGTCTGAGATTCAGGAACTTATGTTTTAAGCTGAGTCACTAAATTGGATTTGTTAAAACCATTCAGAGTAATAACGTCCTTTTAATATTGCCAGGAATAAAGAAAGATTCGGCATGCTTAGCTTAATATTAATGCTTTTATCAAAATATTTATTCTTCAAGTAACTTAATTATCATTGCATTATTTTATTTATGTAAAACTTATCCATTTTATGCTTTTATATGTTAAATATTGTATTTATATAACTTGTGTACTTTTCAAAGCTTTTATTATTGTGACCCCTAATAATGCCAAGCTCTTTCTGCAGTTTTCTCTGAGTTCTGCTTCTCTTCACTTTATCCTCAAATAGAACAGCTGTGTTGTGCTCATCTCTCTTCTTTAGTCTCTGATCATCCCCTTTCTCCTTCCTCCTTAAAAAGAGAAGTGAAATACTTGCTATGTTCCAGAATGTTTTCTAAACATTCAGCATAAATTACCATCTTCCTAAGTGTTGAACCTACATTTTATCAGATATCTTGTTGTTTGACTCCCCATGTCATGTCCAATATTAAGAGATCTGTCAATTACCCAGAATTACTTTCAACTCACCAATTTAGGGGGAAAATGATAATGTATAAGATGAAGGTAGAATAGATAATTATTGGGTTACTATTCTGTAGGGTAACAGATTCCAGACTCATAACATTACTAAGTGCTGGAAAAAGATATGATTCTAGGAATTGTGATCAACTTTAAAGTCTAAAATATTAACCAAATTTGTTTGAAACCACCTAATTCATATTCATTCATTTATTTACTCATTCATTCACTCATTCATTTTTCTTTGCATACACATACGCTCACACACATCAACACACATCTACATACAAATATGTGAAGCATATTGAATGTCAATTTTCCTGCTTTCTCAGAATTTCAGCTGGAAGTCCAAAGCTGAGAAAATAAGAAGTACTTCCATAATCACGAGCAAAGGGAGAAATTAACATTTTCTGAGTACAGTTGACCCTTGGACAAGGTGGGAGTTAGGAGCACTGACCCCCCACACAGTCAAAAATCCGTGTATGAATTTACAGCCAGCACTCCATAACTGTGGTTCTGTATCCGAGGATTCAACCAACTGCAGATCCTATAGTATGGTTGCAGGTATTTATTGAAAAAATCCTCATATAATTGTATCCCCGCAGTTCAAACCTGTGCTGTTCATCGGACAGCCATACTTCGTATGAGCCAGTATCTTACGTGTGTTATTTCATGTAGTTCTTGCAGAAATTTTGAAAAGATACTGTTATCTCTACTTTACACCTGAGAAAATTGAGACTCAGGTTAAGTGACTTGCTGAAGGTTCAAAGCCAGATTAAAAGCTATATCTGATGAAATCCAAAATCGTTGCCTTATTTTGTACAAGTTGCTTCCCCAAACCAGTATACATCTTCCTGGGGAGCTATCCTTTTGGGTGATGACAGCCATCTCTCCGTGTATCTGTGTCATATTGAGGGTGTGCACTTTATGATATCTGCCACCAAATAATTTTGATTCTAATAGGGAGTGCATCAGAAAGAATCTAGCTGAATGGATATACTTTAGTTCATCAGTGTTAATCATCACACTTGTAAATCCAGTGACAGGATATCTTTATTCTCATTGATGGCACCATTTTCCAGAGCCTGCCTTTATTAATACAATTATGCAGTTGATTCAGTGATACTCACTTTATTCTCATTGTTGTTACTTTTCAGATTATGCAATGATAGGATATTTGAAAAGAAATACAATTTTGTAAAGCTAAGGCTTACTTTTCTATGACATTTAAAGAGTGTAATACTATTTATAAGTAAAAATAAGTTCAGGAGAAGAGCCAAAATATTTTATATTTTTCAAAGAAATGATACTAACATTGAGGAAGAAAATAGCCTAAAATGATATCCAAAGCACTGCCACATCTTTTTCTCTGAAAAATAAAATAGAAGAATATTTTAATATCATTGGACTGTTTTCTGTAAAATTTCCCAGATATTTTCTAAATTGCTTAAAAAGAAATAAAAAACTTTACTTTTTCTGGCATTGGTGCAGAAAGTAACACTATACTGAAATCCCTTTAGTATTTCTGATTCAAAAGCTTGCATTAATTTGCATTGTACAAAATGTTATACTATAGAAGAGACTTTTCTAAGGAGGTGTTCACACTATTCACTTCTGGTTGTATTTTTATAGGCTTTTTTAAATCTGAAGAATGCTAAGTACTCATTTTCATAGAAGGAGAAATCAAAAGAAACTCATAGGCAGCAGGAAGGAGATTTCAAAAATCTTTTATTTTCCATTTCAGGCCAAATTGTTTGCTTTTTAGTGTGTATTTTTTACTTCTTAGAGCCATCCCAACCTGCCTTTCTATCAAACACCCACTAACCTCATAGCCAACCAAGCCCATTATGATAGGTAATTAAAGTTATATTTAATATATAATCATGGAATTTTAAATTTCCACCTAATTGTGCAAACTTTTTTTTTATCACTTTGAGACTTTATTTCATTCCAAACTAATACAGGTGTGTTGGCATTATTACAACTTTTAGCTTGCAAAGTGAAGTGGTGGTTTGGGCAAACTGACTTTGTATATAGTGTCTGTAGAATGTCTTTTACATGGACTAGTATATATGCTATTTGTGTTTTCAGAGTTTATGCCAAGTTTATGGCATAGGCAGACATGACCCTCAAAAATTTATTTTGTTTTTTAAAAAATTTAGCTAGAGTATCATAATTATTATTAGCTTTTAGGACTATATAGGCACTAACTTGTTGTTTTCATTTTGGTGTAGACGTTTTCATTAGTTCTTACAATTTTTTTCTTTTAATTTACGATATGTCATGGTACTTAAGGCATGCCTCTTGGCAAATACCTACCCCAAATTCTGAATGATTAGGACAACGTCTTATGGTTCCTTTAGGCTATCAGTCTTGGCCTAGTGAGAAAAGGACATGCATAAGAAGCTCTTATTAAATGAAAATTAAATTATTTTCTGAATTATTGATTATCCATAAGCAATTATTGGTCTTCTTATTCGAGGTTAAGACCATATATTATACTATATTTTAACTGTTGTTATATCCACGACTAAGTCCTATAAATTAAGCACTCACTTTATACTTTCTATTAGACATCAATTTTTTACATAAAATGAATCTTTGATTACTCTACCTTCTTTTCCATGAGCTCTGGGGTAATAGTTGGGTCCATGGCAGAAGTAAAAAAATTTGTTGTGCTGGGTTTTTGTGAAGTTGAAGGAATGAAAATTCCTGCATTGGTGTGCTTAAAATTTATCATTTCTTTTTGTAAATGTGGTGATACTCCTCCTACTGGCTATAAGGGTGAGAAAAAAACCCAAAGTGGTTACAGGTTCAAGCACAAGGTCAAAATTGGGAAGAATATAAAGCAATAGGATTGAGATGCAAAGCAAGGATTTTATTTGAGAAGTAAATACCTTTATTAATTTTCTAGATTATAATCTATCCTTTAGAAAGACTATGAATATATGCCAGCAAACATGGATGTCTCTTAATACCTGACTTTAAATGAATGTACCTAAGGAGAGTATCTGGCATGTAGTAGCCTTCAATAAATATTTGATGAACTAAGTGAATTGAATCTTGAGTGGAAAAAGATTACAGGGGGAAGGAATAATAATTGTTGATGGAGTAATTAATAATAATATTTTCATTAAAATGAACCATACTGCAAGGACCTACAAGTTGTAGGTTGCTGATGTCCAGTAGCTAGCAAAGTATGGTAAGGAAACTTACCATCACAGCAACTTCAGGAACTATACCTAGGAAGGGATCAAAGGCTGGTTGCTGCTGTCCTCCTGGCATAACCTAAAAAATTGCAAAGTTTAAAAAAGTCAAAATTATTAATCTATAAAATATGTTGCTTTAAACCCAAGGCAGTTAAACCCTTTCCAAATTCTTCAATTAGTTTCTTAAAAATGAAAAAAGTAATTTAGATTTGAGGAAGAGAAAAGCACCTCCTGACCCTGAGAATCTGGCCAGACACAATAGCTGTGCTGCAGTGTTTTCAGGAGCTGGCCTGACATTCTCTTCTGGACCTTGGTGTTCTCCTGTTGTACATTAACAGCCCTACAGAACACCAGCATCAGACAAGGTCACCTGTGAACACGATGAAGTGCAATCAAAACAACACCACTTTGTAATCTTATCCAAAGCAAGGTCCCTGTGCAAGGCAAGAAAATACAGGCATCCTTAGGTCCTGGCTAATCTGAAGAATTCCTGCTTCTTTATCAGTCACAGCCTTTGCCTCGCTCCATTGTTCCAACTTCTAGGTAAGAAATGGAAAGTTACCCAATCAAAGAACTACCCCCGCTTCTTGAGAACACCCAATCCAAAGTGAACCATCACCCCTTGAACTCTCCCCAAAATCACCTGACACAAGGCCAGACCCTGTGAGAAGTCATTCCAAACCTTCCTGTTAAGACACCTCACAGTTCCCCATGGTGTGTGTTCTCCCCCATTGCAATGAGTGGATAAATCCAATTTTGTCCAACTAGGGGTGTGTTCCCAGTGGCTTTTGGCTAAAGGGCACTGATGGATTTAATAGTTTATGAAGCAAATATTTTCAAAAGTTAGTGTTTTTTTTCTTTTTTTTTTAGTGAAAGATATACGTTTACTTACAGGTTCTGCTTGTTGTGGAATATATCCAAATTCAGTATAGAATGGCATCTGTCAGAATTTTAAGAAATGCATTAGGTTTTCTCTGATGATTTTTGTCATAATGTGGTGATAAATGATTACTTAAATATACATATGTATATCTTAGAGTAAATACTTTTTTGAAAGTTCATATGTTCTAGGTGGTAAAAAATTGTTAAATTACCAAGCATCCTTTAATACCATATGATTTCTAGGTTAAAACTCTCTCTTTCTCTTTAAATTGATATGACTTAGTTGGATGTACTACTACTAGTCATTTAAAGCATAATTTTCAGTTTTCTCTAATTGGTTAGGCAAGTTTTAAGTGATGATAAATTAAAAAAAACTAATTTCCATTCTAATATCTAGTTATGTATGAGACACCTGAATTTATATTAGAATTCTACCAATTTATTGCAGGTCCACAAAACTCAAAATAATGTTACCTAATTGTAGTTCAAGATCTAGTGATCATAAGTACTTTTTATCATGGTAGCTATTTAAAAAAATAATAACCACATGTATATGAGAAAATGGATGCTGGCAGATTTTTAAAAGTTAGAAAAACTTCATTTTCCAATATGATTCAGCTTTTGGCTTCTGATTTGATTGAAGTCCGTTCACTGACTTTATTCATTCAAAATTCAGCCTTGGAGTATATTTCCAAATTAGTGACACGTTAAAAGAAAGCACTGTATCCTTTTATGACCACCAGTTCAAGCTGTTGAGTTTTTGTACTAAGTATAATCAGATATTCTCTTCTCTGAAAATTTACCTTATCTTCTTTATCCTCAGGTGGAACTAGTCAGATTAAAATCAAACACTTGTAGTACCTGCTCCTCAAACAGCTGCTGTCCTATTTGCGGAGGTGACTGTGTGACTGTTTGTTGAGGTTGTTCCCAGGATAGAAGCATGTAAACTGGGTAGTATAGAAGCATCTATTTGTAAACAGAAAAGTACAGAAGAGTTTCCTTTAGATCAGTGCAGGCCTTTTTTTTTTTTTTAAATACCCTTTAATATCAATATTATATTAAAGCTGATTTGTATTTAGCAATTTTATGAACAAAAGAACACATAAAGCAGTCCTTCCCAAACTTTAGAATAAACTTGTATTGCACATGACACTGGACTTTGTTTCAAGGTTGTTTGGTCAAACGTATCAGGAAGTAGTGAATTCAACTAATAATACGCTTCTTAAAAAGGGTACCTTGGACGTTATACATAAACTTTATATATAAATTACTTTACAAATATTTAAGAAGAAGACAGCCTGTGCAGCATTTTTCATATATTTTTTGAGACTCTATATGCTGCAGAACATGGTATTAGAAATTCTATCATAATGAATGAATTCTCAGGAATGTATTTCCTTTAATAATTGCCATTTTATTAAAACAATCCATATGTATTATAGAATATTTCAAAAACCCAGAAATAGACAAGGAACAAATAAAATCACCTGCAATTTCACCATGCACATTATCATGTGTTGGCTTCCACTTATGTCTGTGTGTCTGTATATGCATGTGTGTTTGTAGAAAATGAGGATCATTGTACCTACACAGGGTTTTGTGTGCTGTTCTGTTTTCTCATATGATTACATAAGAGACCTTATTGGATATGAGTTAAAAAAACTCCAATAACTATGGTTAGAGTAGAGGCATATTTTGTAAAAGTGGTTCTTAACCCTGGCTAAGAGTTAAAAACACTGATTGAACATTTTAACAGATAATCATTTTTGTGATCTACTCATGGGGTTTTGATTCATTAGGTGGGGCAGGGTCCAGGCGTTTGTAATTTTCAAAGTCATCACCAGAGATTCTAACGCAAAGCCAGGGTGGAGAGCCACTGGTTTAGTGGTTAAAGGAAGAGTGAAGAATTATATTCTAACTCAGCTATTTATTTTCATTAGGATTGGGAAGTTAATCTCATAAAGACTTAGTTTCTTGATCCTTAAAATGAAGTAATTCCACTTGCCATGTACCTAACTCTCTAAAGGCTGTGGCATAGAATGAGATAATGTCTAGAGGTAATTTTTGTCTCATAATAAGGGTGGACAAAATTACATAATTGTGATTACACTAAAGCCAAGTGGTGTAACTTTTTACAAAATGGTCAGTATTCTGCTGGTGAATAATGTAATTTAACCATATACCTATTTCTTTGAACCTAGCATATTATAAAATTCACTAGCCTAATAGTGAGCTGGTTTTCTATATTACTTTAATGATTCTACTAGTTGCATTCATTTCTTAAAAAATTCTGTCATTTAATGGAAATCACCACCATTTGACTATAATATGTAGTTAAATTGAAAATATACAACAACCTGGAAATGTTTTGAGCATAACTCAAAAAAACTCTCTCTATATCATATGGTATTTCGTCACATTAATGCATCTTTCTCTAAACCAAAATTTAGGGTTGGGCAAAATCAGCCCACGATATTTCTCCAGAGTTGTTACCAAATGCCAGCATTTTAGGTGCAGAGAGGACGCAATCTAAGGCTTAGTGAGCTCTTTAATTCCCAACACAGTGATGCCCTGGAAACTCAGGGGTCCTGGGGAGTCTCAGCTGGCCTTTCTTTTGGAGCTATTAAGTGAGCCTATTATTAACAAACTGATGGTATCTGGACCGTGATAGCGCTGTATGGGTTTGTAGCCCTGCTGTAGGAGTCAGAGCTACAAATATAGAAGCAAGCATTCAGTGGAGAGTGTATGCAGCCACCTCTGTACAGCAGTGATGGTATTCCTTTCATTTACCTGTGCTTGCTCTTGAGGCATTTTGAAGGAGAACACAGAGGGCATAATCTGCTGAAAAATGAATTACAAAAAGTTATACTTCACTTTTTAATTTAAAATTCCAGAGCTGTTTTCTTTAGATCTAGCCATATAAATGTATTATTTGTATTAGCAGACTTCTGTGACGACAAAGGTCACCTATTATATGTACATAATTAATGCAAATTGCCCTTTTTTTAAAGATGAAATTTCCCTAATTATGCTTTCTGAGACGTTTTAACACTTTTGATTTGTGACTGTGATCCTAGACGGCTGATTTAAGTAGCATTTTTTATGTCAGAAATCAGATCAGGAAGTACTTCCAGTGATGGTAGAAACATATTATGAGAAAGAATTCTTGGTCATTAACTCCCCTCTTATTTCAAAGCTGATTCATGTTCATTTTCACATTCCATGTGCATTATCTCTCCTCTGGGTAACAAGATGGAAGACACTCGACTTACATTAGGGCCCTGTTGGGTCTGTGGTGGTGTTTGAGGCTGTGAGGGATCCAGCTGTCCTGCCTGGGCTCCTTGGGCAAAACTGACCTGTCCTGGGAAGGGTATCTGATTTGGGAGCAGTCCAGCAAACCGGCTGAGAGTTGGTAAAGAGAATCCGGAGAGTCCTGGAATTTGAGCCTGCTGCTGCGGTAGAATCCCAGGGAAAGGAGGAATCCATGAATTCAAGGGGCCCTGGGAAGACACAAAAGAAGCATTTCTCTTTCATTTCAAAAAGAATTTAAAATCAGTCCTGAGCAAGAAAGGGACAAAATGTAAACAATTTCTATATTTCCATTGCTCCACTGTAAAAAAGGGCAGATCCTGCCACATTGTGAGCCATGAAGTAGCAGGAACGATGCTCAATTCCCAGTGCTCATGACGTAACATATGGGGCAGAAGGAGGTGGGTAAAGGGTACAGTTTTTGCAGTTTCCAGACTGGTTTCAAATTTTTTTTTTCCTGCTTAGTCAAGTATGACTATGTAAAATGGTTAATTTAAATATCTCATAGTTATGAGACTTTGTGCCTGACATATAACAAGGTCTCAATAAATAAATGTTCATCCGATTGTAGTTTTTACTTTAGTCTTCAAACAAATGGTAATTAGAATAGACAGGACAAATTCATAACTTTGAAAATTAAGATTTCAGAATTGGAATCAGAAAACGTTTTGTTCTTGTACCAAGTACCACATGAAATGAGTCTTAGAAATGTATTCTTGATAATTATTGAGGTAGGGGTACCTGAAGCTGTAGTGGCTGAAGCTGAGCATTATTAAGATTCAGAAGTAACTAGAGAAGGAAAGATAATATGAAAACAAGATTACAACACATGCTGAAACTACTAAGAACCATGTTTACTACAAATACAGCACAAGTCAGAGCTGGCTGATCATAGTTTCCTGTTAGAAGTGAGGTGTTTTCTCACTAAGCTTATACTAAATGACAGTGATTAGAGGTTAGGATTTAACTTCCTCTCCCCTGCTGTATATGAGATCACACAACTTTAGCCCATTCCAGTGGTTTAATTAGTCATTTTGTGCTCTTAAACACCTATTTACACCATATAAGGTATTATTAGAACAAACAGGTATTCAAGAATCTGTCTCTGCCTTTAAAGAATTTGCAATCAAACAAGGGAGGCAAAATAATATTCTAGAAAGAACCTGATATACAAAACAAACAAATATTGGAAATACATTTGGATATAAAGAGCTAGTGGGTAGAATTGCAGGATAAATCAACAGAAGGCTTTTTATCTCTTCCCCACTGGGTTTCCATAAAACAAAGACATAAAAAAAAAAAACCGGGGGGACATTGTTTCAAGTATTTAAACTAACCTCATTGCTGTTGCTTGCAGACATAAGGCGCTGTGGAATAAGCTAAATAAACAAACCAAAAACAGAAATGGTAAAAGAGGGATTTGTTATGGGTTTCACACAATGATTTCAATTGTACCATGACATCACTTACCGGAGCTGACATTGTGGCTCCCAGTATCCCAAGAAGAATTATAGTTTTCATTTTCAGACGAAATATCTAGAAAATGTTGTGAAACTTAGCTTTAAAATATTTCTATGTAAAAATTATGGTAACAATAATTAGCTGGTATTGTTCAATCAGAGGAGTGGTTGGGTGAATTTTACAGTATTATGTGTTAGGATTTAAAATAAAAATGTACATTTATAAATATCTATAATAAAATTCATTCTTTTTCTCAGAGCAGCTTTTTATAAAAACCAAAATCGTTGCTTGTCCTTTTAGCTTGCCCCAAATAACTCATTTGGTTGCAATGTGATGTAGTTGAATGAATTTATGAACAAGATGGCCTGATTTCTTGTGCTGTTCTACATTGTAGGGAGTGGGTCCTTTGGACCCTGGGAGGCCCATTGGCTGGGGTCAATGAATAGATCCTTATTATGCAAACAATTTTATTGTCTATTTAATGTAGTGGTAAAAATACCATAATAAAGATCTGACAATAGCAGTTCGGTACCAGGTTGTTTCTATTTAAAAGTCTAATAACATTAAAATACATTAAAACTAAGCAACAGAGTCAAAATTTTTCTGATTCAAGGAAATAGGTTATAAAATTATAATACTGATATGTAGTGTAACCCATGGAAATATACTATCTCTTGTCCTCCAGATTTGAAAACTCCTGCCCTAGTTCAAATCATTGACCTACGTAAGCATTTAGGGTGACTTTGGTAGTTTATCCTGCAGAATTAACTGATTTGTGTTCTTAAAATTGTGAAAGCAAAGATTTGATCTCTTACCTCACTCCTTTACCTATGAAGAGAAATCTAGACTCGTTCAAGGTCTGTGTCCTTTTTATCTTTCAGCAGAGCTTGGAGCCTCTCTTAAATTTTAAAATCCCATCTTTAGAAGAGAAGAACCAATCATTTTTCAAAGGGAGCAGTGATTCAGTGGGTTTCAGACAATGGCTTAGCTAATAACCCCTTTCATAATCGTCTAGGTGATATATGGATTCCCACAGTTTTAGTGATGTCATTAAATTATCCTCAGAAATGTTTCCCTGTGATCATTCCTGGTTTCTGCTTTGGTTATGACTAATTCTTCTAGAATAATAATTTTTTTCTTCTCTTTCTTTTACCATTCTTAAAATGGATACCTTAATAGAGTAACTTTAACAGACTTCATTCAAGGATTAATGGGTGATTATTTTTATTTTAAGAGTAAAATACAAAATTATTAGACATAAGGCATGGGTCTAATAGACAAAAATTCAAAACCTCTTTAGGGGCAGTAACGATTCTTTGGTTCTTCAATGCTGGACTGAGTAAATACGAGCTAATTTCATTTAGGTTCAATCTCAAAAACACCAGTATATCTCCTTCTATCTAGGAATAACATCCTTAAAAAACTGCTGAATTTCTATGTGTTTGACATATGTTTCCAGGTGATCATGTTGCTTGGAATAAATAATTTAATAAATATGAATCATGATGGCCTACATTTTAAAAACAATGGAGAGTGAATGTTTTATGTTTAAAAAAATTCTCTTTTGCTAAATATGATTTTAGCATTCAAAATAAACTATTACTATTTGCACACCATTGTTATTTAAATTTTCTTCATAAAGTGAGTTTGTGTTTATCTTGTTTGCCTTTGTTGTTCATACTGACCCCAGTCTAATAAATAGTCAAAGATCACAATAATAATGTATTAACAGTGAATTTCCATTGTGCAAGAGTTCTTTGGCTAATTTAATCTTGAATAACTAATGGTAGCCTTATCATGCAGAAAAACAAAGTTATTGTTATTCAATAAATTTGTCTTTCTTAGTAGATTGAGACACTTAGAACTTGAATAGTTCCTTAATAGACAATGGTTGTATCATTTGCTATCTAGCCAAAAAACTACAGGGCCAAAAATTAGTTAATAAGACCCTTTTCTTTACTAAGGCAGAGAAGCTACAGCAAGGATTGAAGAAAGGAACCTTCCCAAGATTTAGGAGAGCGTCTTTTTAGATTAGTTAAATAGTTAGACCACCCCAGTTAGTGATGCAGATTTTACTAGAACCAGGTGGTTTGTTGATCTAACCAATTGTTACCTGGAAAATCCAGTAGGTCAGTTGAATGGGTGATGGCTCTAAATTGCATGATGATATATTTACAATGATTGATGTTGGTTTATCCTGAATATTGTCAAGTTAAATTTAGTAAACGATAAGCTCTCAGTCTCCTGAGATTTGCTTTTGCATTGTGCAGGGTCTTAGGCAGCTAACCCTACCACTGAGGCAGAAAGTTGTCTGGGCCAAGCACTGAAAAAGTTAAGATTTATTACAGAGCCAAAATAGAGTCAGTGTGAATATTATTACCCTAATGATGAATAGTTTCCCCTAGTTGCATTCCTCACATCTGAAGGTAGTTGGGAGGAGATGTCTGTCATTGTTTTCATTTTCTATTACTTGAATATTCTAAAGAAAGGCAGTTGAAACTTTCCAGCTATGCAACAAATTGAAGTGGAAAAAAGCTAGGCTGTGCTTTCCTATGTGAGAACTTTCAGTTTCCTAAGTCACTAGAGGTAAAGTTACCTCTGAGTAGGGAGGAAAATAGCAAGGGGATCTAGTTTAATTCTTATCACATTGTAGTGTGAATAGTGTCTATGTCTGTTTCTCCCACTCAACTGTGTTGAACTTACTAAGTTTTCTATCCCTTGTCAGTCACCCAGTAGGCATTCCATTGGCTTTTGTTAAATAAATGGGTTCTTTCATTCAAGGGAGAAAAACGTGATCCAGACCCAGAGCAATGTCAGTCTGTATAGAATAAGGTGCAGGGACATTAAGCAGAGGAACCTGAAGATAAGGAAATCCTGAACCAGGTATTGTCACTGTGACTTCATTATTTTGTTTTAGTTCAGTTACCAGAACACCAGACATCCTTTTATTCAAATAAAGGTACAATGCCAAGTATTGTACATTTGACTGTTGGATTATATACCCTTGAAATTTATCTGTATCTTTTCTCTGTTCCAATAACATAAATGATGAAGCAGAAACAACAATGGGTTATAAGCTGGTCCTTTCAAAATGTTATCTCTGCTTTTTATGCTGTTCAGCTAACCTGAAAATCAATTAAAAGGCTTACAGAGAACCACTGTGAAGTAGATTCTGTGGATTAAGAGAATCGAATTTGAATGTTAACATTGCTTACAATAAAAATAAATTTCTTGCTTGTGAGTGATATTTTTCCAGGAACTTCTAATTGTGCATCAAGGTAGACAGGACAGGTATACCACTGCCACGTTTCAATGAGAAATCTGAGGTACAGAAGGTTCAGTGACTTCTTCCTCTTATTTATTCACACAACAAATACTTACTGTGCAGCTTCTATAATTCATATCCTTGCTGGACACTGAGAAATTAGTGTTAATAAAAGAGACATGGTTTCTGCCTTCACGGCAATTTCTGTTTCTTCCACTGTCAAAATAATTACCACAATTGTGGCCAGCATGCAGGTCTTTTGATTCTTAACCAGGTAGCCTTTCTAAAGCACCAAACTGCCAAACCATAGAGGAGAGAGACATAGCACAATTCCAAAGATAATTAGCAGTTAAAAATAATACATGGTAAAAGTGGGTATTTTCATATATTGCCAGAGTTGAACAATAAATCTCATCTCAATGAAGGCAATAGGTTTTGTGATGCTAACACTTATTTCAAGAGTAGCCTGTGTAGTAAATACAGAGAATAAGCAAGCTTTCAATCAAATCTCTTCTATTACGTAGTGTTCACTTTTAATTTCTATGAGACTTTACCAAAGCGGCCTCTTCTGTTTAATAGTGTACATTACTGGATACTAATGATCACATGTCCACTATGGCTCTGGCTTGATAATGAGATTGGTAGGTATGTGCATGTGAATTATGACTATAAAGTACAATTTCCAGGAGTAGTTTGTTCAGGAATAGAGGTAGTAAGAAAAATACACCTCTTTCTTTCACAAAAAGATCCATGAGCTTCAGAGTAATTGAGAAGCCAGCCCCCAGTGAAGCTTGGGCTACAGGATGGTGACTGCCTGGGGTGCCCTGCAGGGCAGCCTGTGGAGTGTGCAGTGGAATCCCCCCCTCCAATACCGCCCATCCTGGTCTGGGCATAATCAGCATTCACCTTCTCTGAAAATCACTTCGTTTGTCCCCTGACCTGAACTGATTTCTTTTTCTGCTGAACCTGTGTAGTATTTATTTGTGTCCTTTACTCCTTATAAACACAGAACCCTATGTCTATTTTTTCTTTTTGGACCTGTCATCAGAGTTTGGCTCAAAGCTCTTTTCTGTACTATAACCTCCCATAAACATCCATTTTAATCAAAAGCTTGTATTTCTAGTAACTTGATTTAAGATTAGCGTCTTTGGCTGACTTCTTGCTTTCTCCTTTTCAGACATATAGCCGAGCCCATGCTATGGTCATTCAGTCTCCTGTGAATGTCCCGTCAAGGCAGTCTAGTAGCCCAGGCCAGTCTGCCTTAGTCCCCCTCAGAGTTCTGTGCATTGTTTTGTTTTCCATTTTGTTACGTTAAAAGTTTACCTCAACAAGATTCTCTGCCTTCTGACAGCAGCAGTATTTTATCACTCAAAATATTTGCTACTTTGTCTTCTTTTCTCCTCCTCTTTTCCCCTTGCCTTCTTCCATCTATCTACTCTTCTTCTTCCTTTATCTCCTACTCCATTTCTTGCCCCTTCTTCCGCCTAACCTGATTTATAAAGCCCTCAATGATCTGACTCTTGTTTTATTCTCTCATTTTGTTACTTCTCCCTCAGGTCCTTGTTCACTAAGCTCCAACCACACCAGCTTTCTTTCTGAATATTGAACACATTAAATTTATTCCTGCCTTGAGGCCTTTGTTTTTGTTCCCTAAGCCTGGGATGCCCTTTCTCAGATCACTGAGGGGCTGATGCCTTCTTGTCATTCAGTTTAGGAGTCACCTCAAAAAGGGTCTTCCCAGACTCTTACCCAATCTAGAGCAGTCACTTCTATCACATCACCCTACTTAAATTCCCTGCAAAGCATGTGCCAGTGTCTCATAACTGATATATTTATTTACTTATTTGATTATTTATTCTCTTTAGTGTTACTTGTAAACATTTCTTTTTATTTTTTACCTCCCATCACTGGACTATAACTTCATTAGAGCAAAATCTTTGTTTTGTCCACTTCTTCATCCTCAGTGCCTAAAATGGTGCCTGGCCCGTACTAGGTATTCAAATATTTGTTGAACAATTGCATGATGATTGTTCTGACTCATAAATTCCAAAGACACACTTTAACGTAAAGGTATTAAATGCTTCTTAGAGCACTAACAAATATTAAAAGTCATTGACATGTTTGATGATAAGATATTATATTGCTTAATGTAACAATCAAAGTTTCTAGAAACTCATTCTGTAGTATAGGAGTATTATGATACAACAAAGTTGTTCATGAAATGTCTTTTATATTCCAAACAAAAAGTTTACATCTAGCTTTGTTTAAGTACTTCTCTGTGATAGAATCTGTTACCTCATTTCTGGTGAACCTACGTGTATGAAGAATTTGGTAGAGAGGAATGGTCATTTGTAATTATGTGTTTCTCTATCTATAATGTTTTAATCCACACCTTAGGTATCTTAGAAATGTCTTTTTTTCCTCCTGCTTGCTATTTGAACAATAAAAGGAGAACTTATATTTGTTGCTTGGAAAATAAGGCTGCGTTTCATATCCGATTATGGAGTCAAGGAGCTGGATTGGCAGACAGAAAAAACGGGAGCTAGACTGGCAGACAGAAGGATTGGAAGTAGAAAAAAAAATCAATATTAAGTTTCTGAAAAACAATGGGATGAATGGGAACTGTGTGCTGGAGGTCACTCAATGCTACAAGCTTAGATTATGGAGACAAATGTGAGTAAAAGTGCTACTAGACTCTAGTTTGTTTCCTGCTTCACATTGGGAATAATTCTGTCCAAATTACTGATGTTGGTCAGGTGGTCACCCATATTCACACTATCCTGCCCTCTGGAGTTAGTGATGGAAAAAATGTCACTTTCTTTTCAAACTCTTCTTTTTCAGAATTCTGTATTAGTCCCTAGAGTGGATGCTGCAATGCCCCAGCCAGAGCCCCACTCAGGAATGAAGGATTTTCACCCCAGCTGCTGGCAGTGCTGCCAGACAACAGCCTCTTCAGGATTTGCCTCACTTCCCTCCCTCAAAGGTATTCTCCCTTCCCTGGCCCACAAACACCATCTAATTAATCCGCTAGAGGCAGGCCTCTTCCATCCTAGCTCCAGATTGCCCCATGGGATTGACTGAAGCCTTCGTTGACTGCACAACAGCTTGACTTCTCCCTTTGCCTGTTCCTGCTTTCTTCCCCTCTAAGGGCCCTTAATACATTTCCTGCACATTAATCTCCACCTCAGTCTGCTTCCTGGAATCTCAACTGGAGACAGTCACCAAGGCTTTAGTCATGAAAATATCAACCTATTATAAAGATTTGATCTTAGTGCATCAAGCATTATTTCTCATCAGTTAGCCAGCTCTGAATCACTACAGAGAATAGATTACTTCTGAGAAATAGCCTCGAACTCACTAGTCTCATTTATCGTGTGTTGAATTGTGAGTGCTCTTTCTATGGCTTAGGCCATAGTATAATACTCAGAACTAAACTTCTCATTAGACTTGCTACTATCATATATTTTAGCAATTAGATGTATATTGAATAAGAAACAATGTTATCTGAGATAATGGGTCATAAAATGACTAAACAAGAAAACCCTAAGGCCCTATATACAGAGTCCATGTTGGAAAATTATTGCTGGTTATTCTTTTCATAACATGGTTGATAAACTTGCCTCTCACTACATCATTGCAAAGCATTTCTGACCAAGTTTCAGAGAGAAAGAGAGAGAGAGAACAGAGATCTCACTACGGTAAGAAGCACCTGACAGTTTTGCAGAGCATATACCAGAAAGTTTAACACTGTATACATTTGTGATGTACCAAGTTAGGACCGGAATAATCCAGAGCTATAGAAATTTAATTTCCAAAAACTCTTGCAAAACCTCTCAGTTTATTGCTTTATTACCAATTTTTAACTTGTCTCTGTTTCAAAGAGGGACTATATAAGGATTGAGATTAAGAACATGGACTCGAGTTATTTTGCCTGGCTCTAACTTTGTCAGCTGCAAGCCTTTGAATTATGGTCAAATTTTAACTTCTCTGAGGCTCAGTTTGCCTTTCTGTAAAATGGGGATAACCTCGTAGGGTTGTTGAGATAATCAACGCTCTGTTCACATAAAAAGCACCCAATGTGTTAGTTACATTCTTCATTAGACAATAGGCACCTTGAGCTTCCCCAGGGCCTGGCACAAAATTCACACAGAATTTTTGTTGAATGAATGAAAGAATGGAGCATAATACACAGAAATATATTTTATTACAAAGGCCAGCTTGGTAAGTTGAATGGCACTTGCTGCAGGAGAACAAAAGTGAACAGCAAATAGCCAGTATGATGTTAGAAACAGAAGATCCACAGAGCACTTGGATAGAGGGAGGTCCCTGAACCAAAACCAAGGATATATATTATCAATCAATTAGCCTATTAATTAAAAATATTGATTTGAACATTTTATTAAGAAAAACTCACTTGATTCTACCAATTCCTCTTTCTCTCAAATTCTAACCTTTCTTTTAGTCAGTGGTGTGCTAAACGTCAGTTAACCAGATCTATAACAAATAAAACAAAACAAAACAAAACAGAAACCTCATTTTTAGTATCTCCCAATTTCCATAGTGTAAAAACTCCTACCCAGCTCATTTCAAGTTACCAACTGTTTAACAACTGGCTTTTAAAATTCCTAAATATTAAAGATTGAATCTCAAGAGGCAGTAAGCATCAGTTCCAGCAAAATAGTCCCTTCATATAATGGATAGTGCTTGAATCGCCCAAATAATATAGCTTTGTTGTCCTGGTCAGTAATATTTTACATGATGTATCCCATGTAACTATCAATTTATGCTGAGGATATAGGTATTCAGAGATACGTGAAACTAACATCTGTTTGGTGCCATATATCAGGTTCTTAGCTGTGTTTCTGAATACATTTTTTCAATTAATCCTTGTAAGAATCTACAAACTATCATTATCATTATTATACTTACAAGGAAACTGAGACTCAGAGATATTAAGTAATTTGCCTAAGGTGGCATAGCTCCTTAGTGATAAAGTGGAAGTTGGACCCAGGTCTTTTTCCAAAGTAAATACTTATTTCTAAACCATTCTTTATATTTTTGCCAAGAATGAAGACATTGGATAGTTTTTTTCCCCATGTACTTTTGAGATACATTAAATAAATGTCATGGATTTCTTGATTAAAATTTCCTTCTCTTTATTTGTTGAAGATTCCCCAGATGTCTTGCATACTATAATCCCTGACATATATTCTATTATAATTAATATGTCTCAGTTTCTGAATTCTCAGAGGCTTGCCTTAGATCATTTGGTAACTTTCTAAGGCAGAGATACTAAGACAACTTATTTCTCCTTCTTCAATAGTCTTAAAAAACTCATTCTGACATAAGGAAATATGTGCAAGATTATTGTTCCAATATACAGCTTAAGTGTCCTCAGCTGAGATTACAAACTGGGAAGGTCACCTAATAACAGTGCTTATTGTTCTGGTCACATTTCAGTGAAGGAAGTTTAATTTTCTCTATTCATTTCCCAAGAAGATCTTCCACCTGCAAAACAATTATTTAAGGCAGCATAAGCCAAGAACTAATAAACCAGTGCCACAGACAACTTTCCTCATCAGGACTGCTTTCAGAAATATAAAAACTCTGCGGAAACACCAGTATTAGTGTTTTCATAAAGAATCGGCTTAACTGGATGTTTTAGTAATATTACCCACAAAGAGTTCTACTTTCTTTCTGAAATTAAATTCATGACTGTGTTGGATACCTCGTCACGTTTCTGAACATAATGTGGTATAACCTTCCAGAGCATATTCTTCCTCTGGTAGTCTCTCTTTATCCATATATAAATGTGTATACCATACATGCAAACATTTACTTGCAACTTCTATAAAGCATCACATTCAGCCCCTATTTCTGAATGATGATGTTAACTAGAACAGAAATATTGCTTACTAACATTGTGCAGGGTATTATTCTGTTTTATTTACATACATCAACTCAATTGTATTAATCATCCCACAATCTTGAGCTGTAGACACTGACATTCTCATTTAAAGTTGGAGAAACTATTGATCACTGAGATTCTGAAATCTTCCCAAGGGTATGTGATTGATGAGTTCAGGGGCCAAGATCTGAACCAAGATCTATACAACTCCAAGGTGCTCTTCTTAACAACCATACTACACTAAAGCATGTAATTTATTAAAGACTCATTCTGTAACCTTAATGTTTGCGGTTTCACATATGTACACATTTTTAAAAATCTTATTTAGTGAATCAAATAGTGCTTTGTCATGGGTCTGATGGTTATGTAACTACATTTCCACAAATGTATCTGTCTTCTTTTGTATCCTATTGTAACATCCATGCACACATAAGAGTTGAAGAAATTTAACCTTCATTGATAATTTATTATTAATATGTTCCTTTCTGTTGTGATGCCTATTTTACATTATTGTGAAAAATATCATTTTCTTAGGCTGTCACTTACTAGGCAAAGATTAAAAAATGGTATTTTTAAGACACATTAATTACAATAAAAATGCTACAAAATAAATTCTAACCCTGAAGGTTTGAGTGGATGAAAAAGTATTATCAAGAAACATTCACAAAACTGGCAACTAATCTCTATAAAGGAGACTAAAACAGTCCATGAGTAAACATTATGTAATGATTTGCAAAATGTCTGAGGATGGGTTATCTGTCTAAGCCTGGACTTTAAGTAAGTGTTAGTTTGGGTTGAAATGATTCTCCTAAAAACCAATGTGAATGAAACGACTTGTGGGAAATAATTTTGAGGCGGCATGGTCTGTTTGGTTGCAAGGGCAGCAGCACTAATTACTTGGACACTCCTTCTTCGGTAATTACTCAACCTGATTTCTCTGGAAGGTAAAATTCACTGAGCAGTCATGTTAATTATTTGCCCCAGTGAAGAATGCTTGTTGAAATAAGCAACTTCACATTTACTAGGGGCTTTCACACAAAATCTAAGCCTAGGAAATCACTGAAAGCTAGAATAAACAAGTGAAATCTCTATTCTAAGTAGAATTTTGAAAAAATTGTCTGTAAAGGAATATAGAATTTCTTAATGTTGGATAGTAGAAAAAAGTTCCTAGTTCTATATTTCATAGGTACTTCAGAGAATTGATTTAGATTCAAAGATTAGATGTGCTTTCAGATAAAAATTATTTTGTTCACAGTTGGATTCGAGTCCAGAAATGAGTATCTGTGGAAACCTGGCCTGGGGCTAACTGTGTGCATTTAGAAGAATGTGTTTTAGAAATCTTTGCAGTTGCATTGTGATATTAGGAAATCCTTGGTAGAAGTTCCTAGAAAACAAATGCATTGCTTTTTTTTCCTTAAATGTCAAAAGTACCAAAGAATTCAAGGGCATAGTCTACCCCATGACGTGAGAGCTGGGGTAGATAGGACAGTCATAAGATTTCTAGATGTGTAACCACCATGCAGCACCAGGTCCAAATAGGCCCTAGAATTTGGCAAAAACCACAGCTGTTTATGAAATATTGTACAATTTCAGAAAAATTTGTAAGTCCCAAACTATTACCTATGTAAGTGATAAAACCTGAAGTTTACAACTTATCAATGCTCTTTGGATAAAAACATTGTGAAAGGAAGACCCTCTGATAGAATACAGCTTAGAGTGATTTAATAGAACATCATAAATGCACGAGTATGATAAATTTATTCACTACATCTATTGCATTTATTGCATAAATGGCATTATTAATAACGTCTTCATCATCAAAAAGCCTTGAATTTGAATCCCATTTCAGGCATTTACCAGCCATGTAATTTTGGGCAAGTTAACTAACTTCTCTGAACGTGTTCTGAGACAAATGGACAAGTTTTATACTTATCTCCAGTGTAAAATGGGACAAATTTTATACTTATCTCCAGCATATCTACAGAAAGTAAATGTTACTAGATGAGAAAATTCATTGCTTACCATGGTAATAATTCTCAATAAATCATATTAGGAGAAACTTGAAACATCTAATTTTCCAGGGAGAAGTCTCTAAGAGATAATAATCATTTGAAAAAGCCTCACAAGCTATTCATATATATGTGACCTTCCACTCCAGTTTGAAATCACCAGGTTGCATTAAAAAATGGTTACTTAGAAAAAATAGTTAGTTTTAACAATAAAGAATAAAAAGCTACTGCTGTTATGCCTATTTCCTGCCATCCTATATTTTTTTCAAACCTTCCTTGGTTTATTAATGATAGTTTAATACTTATGATGTATTTGTTTTTGCTAAATCTTGGTATCCTCTTTAAAATGCAGATGAATTCTTTCCTTCATCCAAACATTATTTATTGAGTGCTGGCAATGATTCAGAGACATTGCCCTCAGAGCACTTAGTCTAATAGATGAGAATTACATGTAAACAAATTACATGATAGTATTTGATGAGGATGGAATAGAGGTACAGCCCTGGCACATGTGGGTCAGGGATGGAGTGGGCGGATAAACCTTCATTGGGCAGGAAAACCCTGAGCTGGGCCCTGAAAGGAGAGGAGAAATTCATCAGGCAGATATAAGTGGAATGAAAATCTCAAGCAAAGTGTACCTTATATGCAAATGCATAGAGCATGACATAGCTTGATACTTTGGGGGCATAATTATTGGTTTGAGATCATTGGAATATATGATTCCTATGGGAAAGTGATCGGATGATATATGGCAGATAGAGACAGCATCATACAGGGTTTTCTAAGACAAATATACATGCTTCGATTTTATCCTGTTTACACCTGGCATCTATCCATTAAGCAAAGGGTACGTGTACTAGTCATTAGTAGTGTCTACCAAGTATTTCCATTCTTCCTCCTGGTCATATGTAAAGTTCTACTTTCCAGCCCTTAAATTAAGTGGCTTGCTTTGGCCAATTAAATATGAGCAAGAACTAGCTTATGTCACTTATGGCTGGGAGCTTTCAGATAATGCACCACTCTCTCTGCTGTGGCCACTGGCAGTATCATAGATGATAATGTTTCCATCAATATGTTTCTTCAACCTGACTCCCCCAGTGAGAACAATATGTAGCAGAACTGAAACTGATCCACAGTAAATATGTCGTGTAAGGGAGAAGTAAATCTTGTAGTTTCAAGCCACTGAGGTTTTGGGGTTTTTTGTTACTGCAGCATCATTTAGCTTGTATTTATTATATGTGAACTGCATTGGCAACAGACCATCCTAGCTCTGTGATATGGTACCTAAGTGACTTCAGGCAAACTACATAATCTTTCCAGACCCTAGTTTTATGATCTGTAAAATAAGCTAATAATATTTGCCTTGTGGAACTACTGTGTTGGAGGAAGTCATCAAAAAGATGTGGCGATTGACAGCAAGCTGTATCCAGGCAATCAGAGGCTTCCTGTCCCCTCTCCTGTCCTTGGAATGTACCTTTTGCTCACTGTCCCCACAACCAGAACTGTTTTCAAGGACGCAGCCTTGAGAGAGAAATGTGTTGTCAAGAGAATCTGGACAGTATACATGACTGAACCCAATTAAAGGCCTTTATATAGGCTTTTAATATTCTGGTGGGCAGATGCAGAGATTACTGGTCTTGTGGCCACCCAAGACAAGCCTTGTATGTAAGTTCCCTTTCTTACTAAAATTGCCATCTACCAATCTGGAGTGTTCTTCCTCTTTCATCAGCATCTCCTGTCCTTCATCAACAGGAAGTACTTTATCATTGTCTGATACCCATGTAATGGGTACTCATTAAGTAGAAGCTGTAACCATCATTATTTTTTTTCCAGATCTTTATTGGAGTAAAATTTCTTTACACTGTTTTGCTAGTTTCCGCTGTACAACAGAGTGAAGCAGCTGTATTTATATATATATCCCCATATCCTCTCCCTCTTGAGCCTCCCTCCTACCCTCCCTATCCCACCCCTCTAGGTCACCACCAATCATCAAGTTGATCTCAGTTCTATTTTTAGTTTTTTAAAAAATCTCCATAAGATTTTCCATAGTGGCTGTATCACTTTACATTCCCACAACAGTGCAGGAGTAACCATCATTATTAATGTTGCTAATATTTCCACTTCATTCTTCTCAATCTCTCAACTCCTGGTGCTCAGCTTCTATAACAGACAATCAATTCAGTGACCGTTCACAGCCTCCCTGTGAACTTGCATAATTCTGTTATTGATGTCTCAGCAATTTTTGAGCTCCACTGATGGTCCTGATGCTCTCAGTTCTCTATTATTTCTAATTACAACTCTACTCTTGAAACACTAAGCTAGCTAAGGGTTACCACTTATGAATGTACACTTATATATATTTTGTCAGTAATTTTACTTTATGATGCAAGTAGTCAGTATACATGAAGTATGCATAGAGCTAGCAATGCTACAAATTGTATGACTCTGTATATAGGTGGGTGATGATAGGATAAAAATCATTAGATTATCTTAATAAGAATAAACCGTATGTATTAGGCCAAGAGATCCTTAAATGAAATGATGCTGAAACGTGGTGTGTGTGTGTGTGTGTGTGTATGAAATAAAGAGAGAGAGGAAAGAGAAAATACATGATGGTGATGTGGTTTAGTTGCACAATTAAGTTTTTCTCCCTATCCGTTTTTGGACAGTGAAATCATTAACACAGAATTATTAAAATGTAAAGAAAATTGCTGAATGAAATATGAAATCAGAAACAGGAGTCTTATTAGTAAGTTCCTGGTAAATCTGATTACCATTGGGTGTTTTATCTAAATGATTCTGTGGCTAAAGGAACAAAAATTTGATCTAAGTGCCAGTCACAACTGACTGCATATAGCTGCTTAGCAAGTTGTACTGAGATAGATTTTAAGGCCAACTCAACTTGTAATGGTTGCAGTGGGCACAGGATGGACCCATAACTTGATAAAACTGTCAGCTACAAAGCAGGTTAGGTGTTTACCAATGCCTGAAGCATCTATGTGTCACCACTTGAGGGCACTCTCTTCATTAGCTATACATACAGATTTTTTTTTCCTTCAGTATAATTCATTCGTTCCTAATAGAAAATATAAAGTAACTAATCATGCTACATGCTAAATTTTCCAGACATGCAAGATCCATACCATATAAAATGCATTCCAAATAACTGTACGTAACTCAAATTTAATTTTGGCCAGCCAGATATATTGATGAATATGAAAGGCTATGGAGGCTAAGTAAGGCTAAAGACCAAATTATACTGGATGGTTATGGAGCTCACTGGTAATCATAAATGTAGTTGTATATCTGGGATTTTTCTGTATGTAAAGTATGGAGGTGTGAAAATCAGGAAGAAGAGCTCTGTCAGAAGAGCTCTGTATCTGTTGAAATCTAATACATGATGAACAGGTGCCAATTGTTTGACTTCTACTGTTTATTAAGTGATGCTGGTACATAGGACCATTTGAAAGATAAGGCAACCTACTGGTATCCCTTGCAGTGAGAATCAGTTAAAATCTAGACATAATCCTTTTTAATGTGACAAGCTTTTAAGATGTTACATGCTAGCGGAAATTCGACGCCAACTCAGAAGCTTACAAAATGATCCCTCAATCACTGTGACAACATTAGGAGGTGTATCCAACTTCCTTAAGAATTCCACTAAGGGCATAGACTAAGGTCATTTAAGGCAACAAAGGACAAATTTACTCAAGACATATACCAGGGATTAAAGTTTAGTTAAGGAAAATAGATGTGACCACAGAATCAATAACGACATTCACAAACAAGAACAGAGACACGCTGTTTGTCAACTAGTGAAAAGTCAAGGGAAACAAAGGCATGAGGAAAAGTCAGGAGAGCTGAATTCATCTCACATAAACTCAGCAGCTATTCAAAGTGTCCTGTCGACAGTGCAGATATTTGTTTTACTAAAAGGACAGACCAGAGGTCTGTCACCTGTGTACATACCCAAAGGCATAGTTGTCAGTTGTGGTTTTTGTCACTTGTTTACGTGACTTGGCAATTTCAAGGGTCAGATTTTTTTTTCATCCACGAGTTCTGCTTATCACCTGCTCAGTGATGCCAGAATTTTCTCCAAGAGTGTGATTTCATGTTTATTAGAACTTTTAAACTGTTCAAATGCAGCCTTTTTATATCAAAGTTCTGGGCTCTTTTAAATGCTGCCTTTTTAAAGCTCTTTATCACAATATAATTGCTTTACATTGTTGTGCAAGTTTTTGCTGTACAAAGAAGTGAATCAGCTGTATCTATACATATACCCCCATATCCCCTCCCTCCCGCGACTCCTTCCCACCCTCCCTATCCCAGCCCTCTAAGTCGTCACCCATCATCAAGTTGATCTCCCTGTGTTATGCAGTAGCTTCCCGCTAGCTATCTATTTTACATTTGGTAGTGTATTTAGAATGCTTAAACATTTACCTAAATTAGTAGGTGCTAAGGACTTAGAATCTCAGAAGGTTAGAGATGGAATTGCAGCTCGCCCCCAGAGAGAAGTGGTTGGAAAAGGTCACTCATATTGTTAAGGTATCTTTGAAAGACCAGGTTTAGATAGGAATAGAATAGGACAGGAGTGAACATACATTAGGGTAGAAGGGAATAGGTTTATGAGCCTGGGGACACTAAAGACATTTGACTATTTTATAATTATTCCCAAAGATGCCATCATTAAAAATTGTGCTTTGTGTATTGTCATTTTCTTGACCTATAGGGTTGCTGGAGTTAAAGAACAACTCTCCTGAGATAAGCATCATTTCATTCTAAATTAGGCAAATAAATGCCAACTATTTATATTACTGTGTCTAGATGTATAATTTGAGGTGTTTGGAGGATTTATAGGGCATTGCAGAGAAACAATTGAGATAATTAAATGTCTGGGAAATTGATTTTTGCATGTAGGGTAAAGCTCTGAGATCTTTCAATTTGTGTAAAATAGGACCGCTGATTACCGTATTTGAAATTATATTGCACAAAGTTAAAGTGGTGGCTTGTACCTCTTCCCCATATCACTCTACTTAAAGTATGAGATTTGCTTCTGAGATTTTTCTAAAGCCACCATTGGAGGCTTTGTGTTCTTTCTTCAGTAAGAATTTGTTATAGAAAGAGCTTACGGTGAGGTGAAAGGGATGGAAATTAGACAATACAAGTACATTAAAAATATGAAAATTCATTTGTACTTATGAATATTTAATAACATGCTTGGAGGGAAATGAAAGGATTTGTAGACATCATGCTTGAATCCCCTTTTCATGTGTATTGTCCTGCTCTTCCATTGTATTTGTTAGAGTGAAACTACTCCTTTTCATATTTATTTGATGATTTGGGCCACAATTACAACCAATTAATCACAATTTCTCCTCCTTTACCATCAGGCATGACTCCTTTACTTGCGAAAGACTTCACTAATTTCACTGCAATTCTTTCCCCTAGCTCTACTGAGGTAAGATTGACAAATAAAAATTACATATATTTAAGGTGTGTAATGCGATAAGATTGTATGCATATACATGGTGAAATGATTACCACAATCTAACTAATTAACATATCCATTGCCTCATGTAGTTACCATTTGTGTGTGTGGTGAGAAAACTTGAAATCTACCCTCTTAGCAACAAGATATGGCTTGATTCTGAAAGAATTACTCTTGCAACTGTGTTGAGAATAGATTCTAAAATGGGAGGATGAGTAAGCAGTCCAGTTGGGGGTTACTGTGAAACTCAGGTGGAGAAATGATAGTGGTTGTAACCAAGGACTTGCAGTGTAGATCATGACAAGTGACTTGATTCTGGGTCTATTTTGAAGTAGTGGTACTATGATTTACTGATGATCTCATTTGTGGTATGTGAGAGAGGAGTAAAGGATGATTGGAATACTGTTATCTTCTGTTTATGGTTAAAAAAACGTAGATCTTTACGAAAACATCAAAGATAATGCCTGGAAAGCAGTAGGCAAGCCAAAGTTTGTTTTTAAAGGTCTATTCCTCTGGAAGAACAGAAGCAATCTGATGCTGAACTGTTTCTAGAAATGTTTAATTTTATATTGTAGATAAGTCAGAGGGTTAAGACACAAATGAATATTTTTTCATACTCAACTGTTTGATTTTATTTACACAGCAAAGAATTTTTTTGGAGGGAAAATCCTGTTGACAAGTAAAACGACACAACATTAACAATTTAGTGCGTACTTAATACTTTGCAGATGTGTAACCTAATCTCACATGGTACAACACCATTAGGCAATAATACTGTTACGATACTAGTTGAGCAAATCATCATTCGAGAAATTAATTTTCCTTGAGCTACATTGTTTTTAATGACTGGATCTGGGATTTGAACCTATTTTATCTGATTTCGGCATCCATTTTATGTAACTACTGAACCAATTTACTATGCTACCTATTACACATATTTAATTTGACTTTATTAAAAACTTAAAAGCAAAGAAATTTAGAGTTCATTTGTTACATTTAGGGGTAAATCATAAGTTACCTTGCATCTGCTAATAGTGTGCTCAAACTGAGGTATATTGATCACCAGGAAATCAGGGAGAGTCTGTTCTATGGTCAGGTGTTCAATATGATTTTCATTTTGATCATGTCCATGATCATTTAAATACTAAGGAAAAATAGAAATATATGTTTATGTTAATGAATAGAATAACATTCTTTCATATGGTTTGCTGATTTTAATTCCAAGTCCTCAAATACACTGTCTTTGCTTACTCTGTAGTGTTGGTATCAATCCTCTCCGCTATGAAGGCTAAAGTTTACATTTTAATCCTCTGCTTTAGGCTCAGAAGCCTTTACAAAATTGTCTTGGATAATGGCCTGGCAGGATAAAGCTCCCATCTCAAACTTTCCTAGAAGTAGACAGTTAATGAAGTCTGTAGGTGCAGAAGAAGTTTATGATAGAAAGGAGAAGCTCCCTGGGAAAACTTCTGACACTCCAAACACATCTCCAGTAACTTTCATGGTATTGGGTAAGTCACTTGATATCACACTGGTATGTTTACAGGTCTGTTAGATAATATCAAACTGGTAATTTTCTTTTGAGATGAAGACATTTATTAATCATCCTTGAAAACCAAATATAGAGTTTCCAAGGATATGCTTTGAAAAGATGGCAGACACTATTGCATCTCTTTTGTGTTATTAAATGACTCTATATTCTTATCTAAGCCTCTTATTTTAGACAAAATATTAATCATTATTTTTGGTGTGTGTGTAGTATTGTATTTCCTTGTCTGAGTTGGGTAAAGATGACTTTATAGCAGAAGACATATACCTGATGGGCTCGCCACCACAAAAGTGAAGAAATTCAGCATGAAAACCTCACATACTTCCAAGCAGGATGGGCTATTGGGCAATATTCTGCTGAAAACACTCTGATGTTTTCTGGTTGTAAGTCAGAGTAAAGTACAAAAGTCCTTATCAATGTGCAGGGCTTGCATACCTCTTTGGCGGGTCATCTTCCACTTCTCTTTCCCTTGCTTACCCACTCCAGCCACATTCGTGTTCTAGCTTTTTCTCTGAGGTTGGCAGGCTCTTTTCTACTTCAGAGCTTTTGCAATTTCAGCCACTCCTCCGGGAATATTCTTCTTCTAGAGCTTTGTACGCCTTACTCCTTCCCTCCATTCAGCTCTGTGCCCAACCCTCACCTATCAAAGAAGACTTCTTTGACCCCTCAAATTATGTGTCTTCTCTCCCTCTGTCACTCTCTGCCAGCTTAACTTACTTAATGTTTTTTCTTCATAAGTTTCTTTAATATCTATAGTTTACTGCAAATTACTTGTTAATTGCCTGAGTGCACCTCTAGAATATATGTACATGAGGAGAGGTCTTTGTCTTATTCTCATAGATGTTTATCCCCAGCACCTCTATTATAGGCATGACTTGTAACAGATAATCAAAAATATTCATTGAATAAAAGGAATGACGTGAAGGTAATTTCTTGACCAATGGATAAAAATCATTGAAATTTACTGCGTTTTGCATACTGAATGACCCACATGAATTTTTTTTTTTTCCATGTCCTTCCAAAGGCACTATTTTTTTTTTATTATTATTATTTTTTTGGGGGGTACACCAGGTTCAATCAACTGTTTTTATACACATATCCCCATATTCCCTCCCTTCCTTGACGCCCCCCCCTTGAGTCCCCCCCTACATGAATTTAATAATTATTAAAATATACATCATATAAAAGAAAGAGAATCTGAAGAGGTATCCAGTTAAAGCCTTCTCTCTGATTCATTGAGAAGAGTCAGAAAATATGCTCCTCCACTGAATTGTATTATTAGCAGATGCTTAATTTTTGTGTCAAATTATTTAAAAATCCCTCAAAACTCTCACAGCATCATGTTTTATTTTTCTACCACCTGTTTTATCCTCATTTCCCCAAATGAAATAAATTTTCATTTATTTATTTTCTGCTTAGCTTCATTGTAATGTAATTTCAATGAGAGTAGGCTTCTTGCTATTTTTATTTTTGTTCACACCTGTTCCTAGTACCTAGACCAGTTCCTGGCACAAAGGAGATTAAAAAGCTATTCTTTGAATGAATATCTTTGGAGCAACGCTCAGGGAATAGCAAGGTAAGGTCTCATTCCTTTAGCTATTTAGTTAGTCTATGATTTGCTATTCTTGGGTCTTTTGCAGAAAAAATTAGCCATGTTTAGATGATTGATAAACGGTGTGATACCATATGTGATACTAGTAAAAACAAATAGAGACATAAAAGTTAGTCAAGGCAAGCAAGAAACAATGGCCTTGACTGCCTCAGGAAATGAAATAAAATACAACAATAGATTATATGTATACAAAAGAGATTTAATAGGAAAAGTAAAGAAATTCAAATTCCAAAGGTATTACAGTTGCAATCCATTTTCTTTAGGGTACATGATAAAATCCACAGATGCCATCATAGTAGCACCAAACACTTGAGTAAAAGAATATGGAATAAAATTTTGATTCATTTGAAGAAATATACAAATCGATGTTCTAGGAGGAAGATGTTTCAGAGGTTCATATCTGAAGATAAAAAATTGGATGTTAATCACTCAAAATTTAAGCCAAAAGTTGTATTAATTCCATTTGACTGTTCTCCAGATTCTCTTTCTGTCCCCGAAACACACATATCCACGCTACTACATCACTAGTAGACACAGTGCTATTGTTGCCAAGAGAGTAAATTCTGCATTCTCTCCTTTATTTGAAGGTAGGATGGAGCCATGTGTCTAATTCTGACTAGTGGACTGTGAGAAGTTTCATGTGTGCCATTATCTGCTCATGGCAATTAACCACAAGAAGTTTCATGTGTCCCCTTATTCTGTCTTATCCTGATGCTGGGACTTTGGATGCCTTGTATTCTAGAGGTAGCACATGAAAGTTGTATATCACACCTACATCAGAATGTAATGTGATGTGAGGAAAAAATAATCTGTTATATAAGACACTAATATTTTGGGGACTATTTGTTACCATAGCGTGCTGAGCCTATTACAGGTAATACTGTGACTATTGATTTGTATCTAAATAATAGTACATTCAACACACACACACACATGCACACACACAAATATATATAATTATTAAAATGTAACATCAAGACTAATAATCGTGGTATCCCTTTTATATTTTTTCTAGTACCACAGCACATTTATAAAATAGAACTTTATTTATTTATTTATTGCAACTATAATATCTCCATCTATAGCCACAATCTTATTGACACAAGGGAGAAATCTGGGTCCATAAGAACAAGCTGAGATTGAAGGCAGTTTGTGTGGGTTCTCCATTGCCCACTAAAAGTGTGATTTCAAGCAAGTTAGCTGTCTGGGCTGTAGTTTCCTTGTCAATAAAATGAACAGACAATACTAATGATTACTGTTGAAATTTAAACTACCATAAAAAATGAAGGGCTTTATTCTCTGAGTTTATATTAAATTTACATTAAATTTAAAAATTTAAACATACAGTACCATTGTTTCAGAAATATATAAATTAACCAGCCTTGGTCTTAGTGAAAATATAAATTTGGGAAATTCTTAAGGAAAAAATTTACAACCTCCAGTGGTCATACTTTATCTAAAAATTTCTATTTATATAATACACTTTCTATTTTGAATAAGACTATTTAAAAGCTATCTCCCCGATCTTCTCATGCAGCTGGAAATTAGGCTGTATGAGACTATTCTTCACATTTCTGATGAAAATTATTAAATAACACCTCTATAATTTATGCTGTAAAGTTAAAATTCTTAATTTTTCTTTGTCCTCTTTGCGTCTTCTTTAACTTTTTCCTTACAGAATTAACTCACCTATATGCAACTTCATCAATACTTGGATGCACATTTTCCCTACATCTCTGAAATTCCATTTAAAATGTCTTTATATTATAATTTGGCATTAAAAAAGTAATATACTGTCACACAGAGAGACACAGAAACAGACTGAAACATTTCATGGTGCAGGACTATTATTAAGGCTTTCTTACTTAGCATAATTGTCTGCATATTACCTATCAATTATCTATCATCTATCATCTATATATTTAGTGGTACTTAAAATAACAGTGTGTCTTAGGTGAAATATGGAAATAATATATGATAATTTTCCTTAACCATAGGGATTTAAATTCTCAACTATAAAATTTGATGAGAGAAATAAAGTTTTTTTTTTTTTCCTTAAACAGATGACCTACTATTGTCATCAACGACAATTCTGACCCTACTAGAAACCTCCAAGAATGTCCGGAAATAAATTGCTGCTTGTATGTTAGTGAAATAAATTCTAGCAACAACAGTCAAAGCAACTTCTCAGGGACAAATTAAGCTCTGGGTTGCACAACTATCAGAGTTTATCTTCACATAAAGAAAAATCACTTTCAATTTTAGCAATAAAAACATCAGTTCAAGTAGAGAGATTATATGAGTACATGTAGTAGTTATTAGAACATTTTGAAGCAAGTGTGTAGAAAAATAAATTAAGTTTGTTGGACCAATCATTAAATAGTTACAGGCTACCATTTTATGCAAAATGAAATGCTATGCACTGTGATAACTATGAAAAAGAATAAAATGTTATTAATGTAATGTTCCTGTTCTTTTCAAGTTTTAGAATCACAAACTGTACTTTGAAATTTAGATGAAATTTAGATAAAACTAGATAACCACACAATAAGTACCATTTAAGAATACTTTCTAAGATACCATAGAGGGCTTACCTTCTGATTTCAACATTTCCTTCATCTACTTCCCAATTTATCAAATAATTGCATATTAAATAATTCATGATCTATTTAGGGCACAATAAATATAATGTTCTATAAGGATCTTAATTTCCTTTCCTGGTAAAATCAATACATTTTTCCTCCTGCAGAAAATATGTAAAAGAGAATAGATGTAACTAAATCATTTTAATAGTATTATCTGATTCTAAGCTAAGTGATAGGCAAAGAGTCTTTTGAATATGATCTGAGACAGTCCTACAGTTATTTAAACTCTTTTTGTACTTAAGGTGTAGCTGGTATCTTCATTCATGTAAATCTTTTCATTCAAGCATCACTAGAACTTTATATGATCAGTCAAGAAATTAATAATTCCCATGACCTTTATTTATCTTTCCCAGAAAATTGTAACATTTTCTATTGTAATGAGGAAACACAGCAAATTTAAGTTGAAATATCCATCTATGCCATTTAAAATAGATATATCTGAGACTAACTCACTGTTTTCTCACACAAATAAAGTGTAACATGCCCTCAGTAGAAGAGTAGAATTGTTTATTCTTGTTAGAAAGAAGGTTTTAATAATATCTGGTTCATGTATTTAATTTCTTCTCTTGGTCATAATTTGCCCAAAGTTTATGTGACAACCAGCAGTACCTTAAAATAATGAGATCTGATGAATATTTTCATACGATTGTTTTGAGTTTCATACTTAAAAAAATGCTAGATGGGGCTTCCTGGGTGGCGCAGTGGTTGGGAGTCTGCCTGCCAATGCGGAGGACATGAGTTCGATCCCTGCTCCGGGAGGATCCCACATGCCGCGGAGCAACTAAGCCCGTGTGCCAAAAAAAAAACAAAACAAAAAAAAACAAAACATGATATAAAAAAAATGCTAGATGAGGTAGGAGGTGTACAGTGATAGAAACAGGAACACTGGTTAGAAGTTTGTTGCAAAAATCTAGGAGAGATATGTCAGACATGGTATCAGTATAAGTTTGCTGATAAATGACTGGATTCTGGATAATCTGAAATTTCAGCTTCCTGGATTTACTGAAAGATCAAATTTTAGAGAAAGAGAGGAATCAAGAACAGAACCAAGTGTTTAGTCTTTATCAAGTGAAAAACAATGATGTCAGCATTTACTGTAAAAAGATGGAAATAACAGGTTGAGTAGGGGGAAGATCAGGAGAGTAGTATTTAACGGATAAAATATTTAAGATGCTTGTTGAACATCTAAGTGGAAAGTCAGGTAGGTAGTTGGGTACATGAGTCCAGAATTTGGAGGATATATCCAGATAAAAATTTGGGAACCATCAGCATAATAGTTTTTATATGGTACTTAAACCATGAGATTGGATGCGACCAACAAGGATGAAAGTGTAGAGAGAGAAAGGAGAAGCTCAAAGACTGCCCTGGGACACTGAAGTTTTAAGAAATTGGGGAGATGAAAAGAAATCAGCAAATGTAACTGAGACTGAAATCTTAAGGAGATAGGAGAATATTCATGAGAGTGTGTGATACTGGAAGCTTGCTGAGGAATGTATTTTAAGGAGGTGGGACTGACCAAATGAGTCAAATCTGATGTCTGATTTAGTAGCATGAAGGTCTTTGGTAATTTCGTCTAGATTTTTTCAGCGAGATTATGTGTAAAAAGTCTGAATGGAACTTGCTTAAGAGATATTTGGAAGCAAAAAATATGAGAACTATTTTAAGTGACAGAATGACTAGATATGTATCAAGCAGAGTCCAGTCAGAGATAAAACACAATTATTTGAAAAGAAGAACATAATATAGCTAATTGCGTTAACCAAGCATTGGAGAACTGAACAGGCAAAAGAGTAACTTTAGGAAGCACCTGCCATTCATGGGTTTAGGGGAACTAAGAGAAGAAGATATATTTTTAAAACTTACAATTTTGGAGTTAGGCTTTGTGGGGCTGGTACCCAGACTCCGGATGATGAGCCACAGGCTGGTGAGGGGCTGCTATCTCTGAGACGGAGTGATAAGCCTGGTTCGGGATGTAACGGAGAAACTACAAAAATGTACCAACTGTTGCTACTATAATGATTTTCTGCTGTTGTGGTGAACATACATTGTTGGAAAAAGCTGATAGGAATAGGAAGAACACAGGGAGTGTTCATTACCTCTCCCTTAGTATCCTTTACTAAGGAAAGTTTAGTAGACTGCTGGCTGAAGGAAGATTGAAATATGGTTTGCAGGTTTTTCAGCCTTCCCAGCACAAAGAAGAGGTAAGAAGGATGATCTTGAGCTGAAAAAATAGCTTAATGACAATTATAGTACATGCCTTTGGTTACTCAAAGTTTTACACTCCTTTTTATAATATCGATTTCCATACAACCAATGAACTTCATGTTTCCATTTAAGAAGGGATAACTATTCTGCACACAAAAGAGGCCCCCCCATTTCATGTTTATTTTGCTTTCTGTCAAAATATCAACTGTTTGGGGCTCTTTACCTGGATTGGGGGAGTGACACAAGCTTTTATTCCTGAAGGGTCAGGATCCTCAATGGTCTCTCTCTTTTTTAATGTTGTATAGTTTTCATTAAGTTTTCCTATAGGACACAGAAGCACTACACAATTATCTGGGTTATAGGCATAGTCCATCTTAAAGCCAGTGTCTAGATGCAACCTGATTTTTTTGCTTATTGTTTCAGTGGTAGTCTGAAGGCATCCAATTTCAAACTCAGCTGGAATATTTTGAGGTCTCAAGGATGCGTTCTTCCCATGGGACACAAGATCTCCAAATCAGCAGAGTTCAGACTGTGGAGATGAGAAGCAAAACTCCTAGGGCTGGGTTATTAGGTATCAAAGTAACAGAAGCTACTCATACTTCCACCCCATCACCTAGGAGCTATATGTTATGGTCATGGTGGAAAAAGCAGCATATTTGAAGCCAATACTGCACTTTATAATGTATAATATCTTCTTTTCAGGAATGTTGGTCTCCCAACTGGCACTATAATTGAGTTGCTAATAGACCATCCCACTATTCTATCAAACCAGTTGCTTCTGATGATGGGTTACATGGTAAGACCTATAAATCCTTTCATCATGAATACATTACTGTTTTTCTTTGCTTGTGAAATGAGTCCCTGGTAGGGAGGCTGTAATATGCAGACTATTATTGTGGTGAATAAATCATTTTGTAAGCCTGTGGATGATGGTGCTGGTAGAATATTAGGGAAGGGAAAGCTAATGTATGTGGGGATACAAGTCTATTTCTGTGAGAACAAAATGCTGCTCCCTTCATTATAGAAGTAGTCTCATACAATCAACCTGCCACCAGGCAGGCTGGTAGGTTCTCTCGGGGAATGGGACTATACTGAAGACTCAGCTTGGGTCTCTGTTGATGACACATTAGGAGTAGCTGAGTCACCTCAGCCTACTTGAGAAAGTCAGTGGTTTTAAGCCCATGCTTGGCCTCCAAATTGCCATCATGAACATTTTGTACATAGGCCTCTTAAATAAGTTTGTGATGGTTGGGAGTAAAGGATGATCAGCACTCACAGAATATGTCATCATGTACATTGGTGATGGAGAGAGTCCTCTAAGGTAGAAGCCCTTGATAAGTATTCACATGGGACACAAATGCAGATAGCTTACCACCTGGTACTCATTCCAAGAAGTGAATCTATATACCTCTCTAAAGCCCTGATCGTCTGTTCACAAAAAAGATGTACATCAGGAAAGGATATGTAGTCAACCACCTGACAGTCATTGAAGGAGGATGTGGTCCTTGCAGTAGATACCAGAGCAAAAATGTGTGAACATCCTGAAGAAAAGATGAGAATAATTTTGCGTTTGTAGAAGCCAAAACTGGGTAAGAATCAGACATCTTCCCCGAAGCAATGGCATTATACAATTGTCCAGTGGCTAAATGGAATATGATAAAGCAAAGATGATTATAAAATGGAGATAAACATACATAAAGCACCCTGCAAATGAATTTTAATATTGATCCAAATAAGGTAGACTGCAAATAATGTATGTCGTAGTATTTCTTTTATAAAAAAGTTCAAAAATAGATAAACCTGAGCAATATTATTTTAAGGAATGCATCAGCCATGGTAAAGTGAAAAAGAAAAACAGAATTAATTATCTTAACCCACTAGATAGTTTTTAACTTTAGAGATAGGGAACGGAATGGTTTGATAAAGGGACACATAAAAAGTATCTGAGGTGATAGAAATGTTTTATAACTTGATGTAAAATTTTCAACTTTTGGTGGTTACATCTTTGTTTACTTTTGGATTATTTATTATAATAGATATTTAATGGACTTTTTGAATGTGTCATAGACCTCACCACCCAAAAAAGAGCCTAAAATGTATAATTAACAAGACTTCTGACAAATTGAATATAATAAATGAGGGAGACAAAGAAATTGAGGAAGTTCCTAATCTTCTGGTTTGGATGAATTTCCTGTATCTCAAACCTGATGCCTGTCTTCTCATTCTCTGTGGTTTGTTCTTCACAAAGGACATGATATCAATTCAAAGCATTCACGTTGAACTTTCACTCAGTCTAATCCCTCTCAATGCAGTCAGTAGAAAGAATGAATGCTAAAGGAAAAAAATAAAAAAATTATTGTAATGATAGATGTAACTCAAATTTCATACCCATAATTGATGGACCAGAATATTTTACAGTACTTTGTAATAAAAGCAAAAAAAGTAAACCTTCCTCTATGATAGAATGTCATGTTTACTAAAAAATGCCAAATTTTTCTTGGATTAAATCCTTTCTTTTACCCCATGAAAAGCTCAATAAATGACTATGTTGCAAATGTGATAGCGTTGCACTACATAATGTTCTATCGTTAATTATGATTTGATGCGGCTTTGTAGCCTCCTGGTATTTACATTTTGGTTTATCTTCTTCATCTACCTGTTGTTTTTTATCCATTCACATTTATAAATTTTTCACAAGGCTTCAATATATACCAAAGAAAAGGGCCTGAGTCTTGACAACATAATCATTAAAATTGACTGCAGTGTGTAATCACAAATTTATCGTAAAATATTTAGAAGTGAATTTTGAATATATATGAAAGAAAAGATACCATTATTGGTGTTAGTTTTAGATTATTGGCTAAATCAAATTAAAATTAGCCTCTATTTGACTCTTGGAGATGAAAGCAAATTTATCCCAGATGAACAATTTTACTAAGATAGTTCCTCATTTTTTATAAACCTATGTCCTCATGGCTACACACTTTAATATTCTGGTTCATTGTAGGGTAGGGGGCAAAATTACATACATAAGAAATGTTCCCAAGAAACTATTTCACACTGAAAATATTCTGAAGATTCTCTTCTTCCTTCATTCCTTAATGTCTTTATTTATTCCATTCTTTTTTTTCTTCCAAAAATATTTACTGATCACCCAAAACATCCTAAACATTGGGACAAATACACAAATGCATGAAAAGCTGAAAAGAAATAGTAATAGACAACATGAAGAAAAGTATCCAGTGACAGAACATAAAACAACTGGGTTGGTGGAGGGGACTTAATTATTCAGGAGCAATGACTCTGAAATAGGATGTTTATGTGAGATCCAAAGCTGGCAAAGCACCCAGTCATTCATAAAGCAGTGCAAAGATTCTTGGATAAGATCGAACACAGAGAAACAAATGGACTCCTGGTGAGCCTTGAGCATTGAGATAGTTCCTCTTAAATTGCCAGCCCTTTGCAAAGAAGGCAGACCTGATGGAAAAGCATCAAGCTGTCAGTGGGTGGATGTGGTTTCCAGTTTATGATGAGAAAATGAGAGAGACAAAAACCAAAACAAAACCCCGAAGTCTGAAGAGCACAGAGAAGCTTGGAGTCAAAATATGAATAAATCCAAGTGCATTTTCTAGGTTAAAGTGGTTTTATGTGTGTTTATATGTAGGCTTAGGAAATGTGATAGTATTAATACATGTATATGTCTATGATGTAGAAGGAATTGATGCTAAATTGGGAAATAAAGTGATGTTACATGAAAAAAAAAAAGATCAAACACAACATAGTAGAAAAAAGAAAGAAAGCCGTTGTACCCTGAGCATGGAGCAAGATGGAGAATGTGGTAGGAAGTGAGTCAGAAAAGTCCTTAGAGCAGGTAAGTCTTGTGTCCATGGTGAGGGGTTTCAAATATATTCTATGTTGATAGAGAAAGCATTGGAGGCTTTTAAAGAGAGAAGTGATATGATTTGAGTAATATTTGATTTAACATGTGACTGTGACTGCTGAGTGGACAATGTATGTGTGTGGGGAATAACTGTGGGGTAAAAGTGTAAACAGACCAGTTAAGAGGCTTTCCTGTTATTCCTATCAGGGATAACAACGGCTTGAGCTAGGCTCAAAGCAGTGGAGAAGGTGAGAAGTGTTTGGATGTAAAGGTGTGGTTTGGAGGTAAACCAGTGTGGACTTGCTGACTGATTGATTATATAGAAAGGTAAAAGATAAGTGAAAAAATATGATGGCACATTTGAATCACCCTTTAAGTTACAGTTAACATAGTGTGTTGTTCTTTATAAGTTAAGCACATTTAGAGGTTATACTGATCATGACAAAAAGATCTTTGACAAAAAATTATACTTGCTTAGTAAAAATCTATTATGTTCCAAAGCAATGTTAAAATCATCCTAAAGAATTTATATAATCAAACTCCAGACTAGGGTGAGTGTTGCTATTTATATTCCCCTACTGTAGTTTTTATTCAGGCCTTATCATCACGTCTAAATTATTTTGACAGTTTTCCAACTGTTCCTTCTATTGTGAACTATTATTTTGCCCCTCCATTCTGTCCTCGACACTTCTATATGCTGTATTACTAATAACACCTATGAACGTGTCATTTTTCTGCGTATCAAATTATAATTGCTTATTTATATTTCTCTAAACCAAGCAATAAACTGCTAGAGGTGAAGACCTCTTAGTCTCTGCATGTCATACACTCGACAGGTAGTGTATGTTCAGTCACCACTTCTGAATTGATAAAGTTAAAGTTCTGATTGCCTATGCCTAGACTAGTTATTATCTAAAATGACACTTGGAGCAGAAAATCATATTGTTGTTATTCAATTCTTTTAAACTTTGTTTCTAGGAATTCAAGTGTCAGCTATAAAGTGACCTAGCCTGGGGGGAGGCTTAATATTTATTGGGTGAAAATATGTCATATCTTTATCCCCAGTTTTCAATTCTCACATGAAGTTTTATTCTCTTCTAATATCTAATTAGAAATGTTAACCTGGCATTTCTAATTAGATATTTTTGTCACTTTTGACATTTCAAAATTGACATAACCAAACTGTCTTCTTTATCTTTCCCTATTAAAAAATAAAGCAGAACTTCACATAACAAACAAGCAAACAACAATGGATCATCTTCTCTTCTATGATTTGCCTATTCTCTTTCCACTTTAGTTTAGTAAAACAATGCAGAAACCCTGGATTCCTCTTTTCTTCCTTTCCACCCTTGGAAAGGTCTGTCTTTTCTAATCAGTCATCAAATCTTATTTACTTTTCTTCTAAATTTCTTTCTTTCTCAGTATTTCTTTTTATTTGTACTGTCACTAACCAAGATTTTCTAAATGGTGTTTCAGTTTCAGTTTTTTTCTTTCTAATACAGAACACACACTGTCTCCATATTATCATTGTAAAAAGAATACTTTCATTTCATCTCAAAAAGTTCTTATCTCTTGCCCAATGCTTAAGGGCCCTGTTCAAACTCTGAAATTTAGATAATCTTTCCAGTATGTCCTTTAAAAATGCCTGTAATCTTTTTTGATTTTATCAACATTCCGCCATAGATAGGCTCCTTTTTTTCAACTTTCAAAAAATGTATGGATTTATTTTTAAGTAAGTGGTTTTCCATAGAATTTGGAGGATTTTACTTTGTGTACAAAATGGATGAAATTATTTTTCTAGAACTTATTTAGATTAAATTTTCACATCTTTTTCTATGATATAAAGGTCTGTTCTTCCCAACCTTGCATGCACTTTGGAATGATCTTGGAAACATTAAAAAATACCATTACCCAGACCCATCCTACCAATTAAATTAGAATTTTTGTGTGAGCCTTGATAAAAAAGACATTTAACAGAGTTATTCAAAATGTGCAGTCACGTAAAATTCGCAAATATTCAGCAGCTATCAAAATACCTATTTTTGATACTACAGAAAATACTTTGCATACTTGGCAACTGTATAGTATTGAATTCACTTCACCTGTTTATATTAGATCTTTGTTTATTTACCAAACACTTTTAAAGTAACCACTGTGTGCCAGACTCTGTTACTGGGTGATTTAGAGGTAGGGCATCTGGGCTACAATAACAATAGCTTAAGTATACGAAGTGCTTTTAGATATTATGTTTTTCCATAGACTTAACACATTTTTAATAGGTTGAGATTATTATGCTTGTTTTTCCGTGGCTGAAAGTTTGCCTTAAAGAGGTTAAGTGTCAAATGTCATGAAGCTAACAGTTGTTACAGCCAGGACACAGACCTAGGATACAATTTTTCTGTCTCTGGAACTCAGTCTATTAACTAGTACACTCTGAATCACCCTCAACTGGGAGGGTGATTCAGAAGTCAAAATTCTACTGATGTCAAATTTGTGTCTTTTGTGGCCCCAAAGAATCAAAATTTCAAAACCTTTTTCTTAGCTTTCGGATTTTCCATACTATTGGTAACCTGTGTCACTACACTAGCAGCTGATGTGGTACTTACTGCCATCACCCTTCCACCAGCCAAGGGGCACGGCTCCAGTGCCCTCTACCTTCAGCTCTCCTTCCATTCCTTGTAAGTAGTCCCAGGTGAGTTTCAAATATGTTAACCTACTTCTCAATTCTTTTTAAAAATGAAAGTCTTGTGTTTAGTATTTTTTGGCTATCTTTCTTTTAATTGAAGTATGATTGATGTAAATATTATAAAAGTTCCAGGTGTACAATATAAAGATTCACAGTTTTTCAAAGGTTATACTCCATTTACCATTATTATAAAATATTGGCAATATTCCCTGTGTTGTACAATATATCCTTGTAGTTTATTTTATACATAATAGTTTGTACCTCTTAACCTACTTCTTAAGTTCCTTTCTTTCCTAACTCATGTAGGGCCAATTCTGTTTGTTGGATCTCAGCCCTTTACGTTTTCTTTCCCCTGGTTTTCAGTTTAAACAGACTTCACTAGGAACTGACTTAGGGGATTTATATATTTGAAAATATGGAGCTATGAGTTTGCCAAAGCCTTCATTCATCGTTCAAATACCATCCATCTTCCCATGTTTGAATAGGGTGATTTAACTCAGGAGTTATTCTTTCATCAACCCAATACCAAACCCCAATCTGAATTCTGTTGCCTCTGTGGCCTTCCCAGGAGGTATCTCTGTTCTAATCCCTGGAAGCTGTGAATGTTACCTTATTTGGCAAAAAGAGGGTCTTTGAGAAATGTGATTAAGTTTAGGATTTAAAAATAGAGATGACCTATGTGGGCCCTAAATGCAATCACATCCTTTTAAAGGGAGGCAGAGGAAGATTGGAAAACACACATGGGAGAAAACCCTGTAAAAAATTGGTCAGACAGAGATTTGATGACCCATTTCTTGGAGACTGGATGATGCAGTCACAAATTGAGATGCTAGTAGCCACAGAAAGAAGCTGAAAGAGTCAAAGCTCCCCAAAAGCCTATTGAGGGGCCATTGCCCCTGTGACACATTAACTTCAGCCCAATCTACTTGATTTTGGACCTCCTGAAATGTGAGGGAATGGATTTTTATTTGTTTACGCCACAAACTTTGTAATTTGTTGCAACAGCCAGAAAAAATTAGTACACCCATCATGCTTAACTTCATGTTGGTTTGTGTTATCTTCTAATTTCTAATAAAGTTCTAACTCCACGTTTTTTGATATGCTTCCTCATTCTGCCTCTAATACTTTTTAACTATGTAATCTTTGGAAAATCATTTATCTTCTCTGTTACTCAGTTTCCTAATGTTTAAATGGGAATAACAATTGTATCTACTTATATGGTTATTATAAGGGCTTAATAAATTTATATTTGTTAGGAGCTTAGAACAGTGCCTAGCACTGTAAAATACTATGCAAGTTGATATTAGATAAATGTTTTAAAAAGTAGGTGAAACATTCTGGGGAAAAGAAAATGGGGAGACAGTCATGGGATGATGCTTGTTCCATCTTGAACTACCTTCTGTCCATTTTCAGGAGAAACAATTTGGAAACAAAATTCAAGAAAAAATTCTGTGTTGTATTTTTCAGACGGGGTTTGTTCAAAAGAAAGGCACATATTGCCATCACATGTTTAAGTCTCTGACAATTATTATTTACATTTTACATTTACATTATTTACATTTACAACCTTTTAAAACTGTGAATTGGAAAAAATACACTATAAACATCATTTCTATATAAATTCAGTCCAATGAAAAAATATCACCAACAAACAAATACAGCAAGACTGATTTTTTTTAATTTTATTTTTTATTGAAGTATATTTTTAGTATAACAGAATGGTAGTCTTCGGAAAGGAAAATAAATTTTTCTAGTTTTCACTGATTTTTGCACCAGTTATTCCTGAAAAAGGAAAAGAACATATTAGTTTTGTATAAAAAATACCAAATGACTTATACTATAGAAAATTGCTTTTGTTGCTTTATGATTTTAATGTTAAGGGACTATATTGAATGGTCATCTACAAATCCATGCTACAATTAAAAGACACAATTAAAAGACACATTTAAGAGAATCAAGCTTGTTTTCCTTTATCTTCTAGTAGATATTATGCATTCTTGTAACAATTTTAAAATGCAATGTTAATTCAATGTTATGATTTACTTGCATGCATGTATATATTATACAGAACATTTTTTGTGTAGGTGTTCAGATCAACAGTCTCCTTATACTGAATGACTTTAGAATTCCTGCTCTGCTTTAAAGATACTTTTACAGAAAACTAGTACTCTTTCCTTTACCTGTTGTGAATTAAGTAATTAATATAGTAAGGAATGAAATACTAATGTTTACTGAAAATATGAAATTATTAAATTTATGTAATATCTTGAAGTAATTCACTAATCAATATCCTTTTATATCATATAATAGTAAAATAAGTAAAAACCCCAAAGAATATAGCAGTAGACAAGGTTTAACTCAACATTTAAGCCTTTTAATTTCCTTGGTAATAGCTGCTGTTAAGAGGCGTCACCAACAATTCTAAAGGGTATCAAGTTTGGTCTTCAATTCTACTTTAAGTCTGATGTCAACTCAGTAGAAATTCTAATTTAGCTGACAGTCAAATAAAGCCTTGCCATTTTCCTGTCCAGTGAATATTTATAACAGTAACATTGGAACAGCTTTACGAAGGGATAAAGGAATAAGAACTTGGAATGAGGGTAAAATTTTAGTTTAGGTGGCTAAGACAGAATGATTCCAGTTAAGCTAGTTGACCAGTGCCTTTCTTCCCAGGACAGTGTGTAATGGCAGGTGGGGGGCACAAAGCTGGGGCAGGGGAGGAAGTGGGGACAGGAGATTTGAGATCTAAATTGTCTCTTTGTTTATTTGTTTTCTAAAACAGTGGTTCTCAGTGTGAGATAAGAATGGTGGTTGAAAAAATACCATACAGAATGATCTGTGAGAACTTTAACAATGGTTTTTCTCATCCGTAACTCAACCCCCTTCCCCCATATGGAAGTTTCTTCCCTATATTGACCTCTATTATTTTAGAATATTCAAGTCATAATCAATGTGGATCAATGTAAGGAAGAACTGTCCAAAAGTTGCCTGAGTTTCTTACACAGGATATGAGTTCATAATTTCAGATATTTGAGGCACAGACCAGCAGTATCTCTCCATACCCCTTTCTTGATTTCATATAGTAAAAATATATTCAAAAGTAGGCTCCAATGATGAGATTTTTGTCTATATAATTCATGACTTTAAAATCTCATGATCATATACAACTTACAGAAACAAATGCATGGTACTCTCTTCTCTAGAAAATTTCATTTCTTTACCTAGAAAAACAAACAAACAAAAACAAACAATTAACAAACAATTTACAATAGCCAGGACATGGAAGCAAGCTAAATGTTCATCAGCAAATGAATGGATAAAGAAGATGTAGCATATACATACAATGGAATATTACTCAGCCACAAAAAGGAATGAGATGGAGCTATATGTAATGAGGTGGATAGACCTAGAGTCCGTCATACAGAGTGAAGTAAGCCAGAAAGAGAAAAACAAATATTGTATGCTAACTCATATATATGGAATCTAAAAAAAAAAAAAATGGCATTGATGAACCCAGTGACAAGACAAGAATAAGGATGCAGATGCAGAGAATGGGCCAGAGGACATGAGGTTGGGGGGACCATGGGGTTAAGGGGAAGCTGGGACGAAGTGAGAGAGTAGCATGGACATATATATACTACCAACTGTAAAATAGATAGCCAGCGGGAAGTTGCTGTATAACAAAGGGAGATCAACTCGAAGATGGATGGTGCCTTAGAGGGCCAGGATGGGGAGGGTGGGGGGGAGTTGAGGGAGGGAGGGAATATGGGGATATGTGTATAAATACAGCTAATTGACTTTGGTGTACCTCAAAAACCGGTACAAGAGTGTGAAGCAATTATATGCCATAAAATAAAAATAAATAAATAAATAAATAAATAAATAAAAGCAAAAAAAAAAAAAAAAAAAAACCCAAATGATAAAATGTACTTCATTTCCTAGCATTGGGCCTATCTTTCCTGGGTAATCTTTGTTCTTTGAGAAGTTGTGCCCTGGTGATCTCTTCATAACTCATATTTAGAATACTCTATATTGCCACCAGACTTAGCTTTTGGAAACAAAGAACTGGTCAAATTACTCAGTGAAGGTCCTTAATAAATTCCTTTCATTATAGAAAACAGTCTAAGATATTTAGCAGTGTTTCCAAAGCCCCCTTTCATCAAGTCTTATTTCTTTTTATCCATACTTTCTAAAATTTCTATCTTCATGTGAGTCGTGAACTACAAGTATATATATATTTGTAGGAGAGTGCTTTGTGTCAAAGAAACCTACTGAAGGAACACGTTAATGTGTGGAGCATTGGATAGTAAGGATGGTTCTTCAAACTTATCTGGAGCAGTTCCAAGCAACCATTTAACTTGGTCCTGATCCCTATCAGGAACAAGAAGAAAAGCTTGTATCCCCCTTCTAGGAAACAACTACTAAGACTATTCAGTTAGTAGCAATATACAAATTCACTGTTGGATTTAAGGTCTCATTTGTTCAGCCTGTGCGCAGGGTTCAGAGCATCTTACATGTACTTTGGATTCCCACTTTCCCCTTTATAACAGCCACATCTACTAAAACTTGGGGACAAGGTGCTTCTAAATATTTTTCAAAAAATCATTGTTTTTAAAAAGTTTAGAGAAGTATATTTTAGGCCAAGATGAGTAACGGAAACTGGATGTACTCTCTTGTGTGAGACAAATTTTAAAAATACCAAAAATATGAGAAGTAACAGTTTCTCAAGATTTGAACTTCAGATTATAAAGAACAGTGATCCCTAAGAGACGGGAAGCAAAGGAGATGAACCCTATGACTGTCCTAGCTTACTGCCTGGATTGTTTCCAGGCCTTAGTGAAGGGAGGTGGAGCTGGGATCCCAGGAGGACCAAGATAGCTGAAATTCACAGGGCAGAGAAACTGAAGGAAAAAGGGGGACAAAGATACAGATACAAAGATCTAAAAAGGTTAGCCTATGTCCATAGCAGTATTATTTACAATAGGCAAGATATGGAAGCAATGTACATTTCCATCAATAGATGAATGCATGAAGAAGATGTGATACGAACACACACACACACACACACACACACACATACTCACACACACTCACACTGAAATATTACTCAGCTATAATAAAGAAAGAAATTCTCCCATTTGCAACAATGTGAATGGACCTAGGAGTATTATGCCTAGTGAAATAAGTCAGAGAAAGACAAATACTCTATGTGTTACCGCTTATATGTAGACTCTAAAAATTAAAACGAATGTATATAACAAAACAGAAAAAGACTTACAATCATAGAGAACAAACTAGTGGTTACCAGTGAGGAGAAGGAAGGGGGAGGGACAAGATAGGGGTATAGGATTAGGAGATACAAACTGCTGTGTATAAAATAGATAAGCAACAAAAATTATACTGTATGGCACAGGGAAATATAGCCATTGTTTTGTAATAATTTTAAATGGAATATAATCTATAAAAATTTCAAATCACTATGATGTATCTAATATCATAAATCAACTATGCTTGAATAAAAATAAATAAATAAATAAATAAATAAATAAATAAATAAATAGGTTATCCTAAGATTTTCAACTGAGTATATATTATTCATATAAAGATACTACCTCAGGTCAGGTAAAGAACCACCTGAAAGGACAAAATGGAACAATATCTGGTGCTTACACAGGGCAGGAAATAGTTTTTGATCACACAAGCCAGAGTGAAAAAAGCTTGAAATTTACAGGGCATTCAGAGTAGTTTGGTCTCTGCAATTAGAAAAATTAGCCTTAGACCAAAATGTTTCTCTGTTGTGTTTACTAAAGGTGAAAATCATAGTAACCTAATGGTATCCTAGAATAAAAGCTTTCCCCTAATATCAGAAACAAGGCAAGGCTGTTCATCTAATCACTTGTATTTAATATTGAACTGTGCAATTTAAGCCAGTACAATATGTAATATGTAATTGGATATAAATAAATGGCATCCAGCTTGGAAATTAAAATGTTCATCGTAAAAAGTTATGATACATCCATATAATCTACTGTTACTTTGCAAAAAAAAAAAGAAACATATACATAACTACATGGTTCAATCTCAAAATAATTGTGCTGAGTGAAAGAAGACAGACACGAACGAGTATACAGTATGATTCTGCTTATATAAAATTCTGGAAAATGCAAACCAATTTGTACTTACAGAAACTAGATCAAAGACAGGAAAAAGGGGAGGGTGGGAACATTTAAAAAAAAAAACAGGAAGAAACTTCTGGCTGTGGTGAATGTGTTCATTATCCTGGTGATTTTTTTCATGGGTGTATATATATGTCAAAACTTATCAACCTATACGCTTTCAGTATTGGTATTTTGCTGTATGTCATTGTATCTCAATAAAGCTGTTCAAAATATTTAAGCTGATACAGTACATGTTTGCTTGTGCAGAGGCTGTGTTTCTTTCCTGCTCCTATAAATATCAAGCATTGCAAGAGTAAGACTGAGACAACCCACCTGGTCAAGAGAAGCAGAGGGTTGAGGTTCTGGGGCAGGGCGCACGGCTGCTGCAGGCTCGGCTTCATCAGGCTCTGTCACAGCAGGTGGCTCAATCTCTGGGATATTAGCTGGGGGTGTAGTAGGTGGGACAGAAGACTGAGCTACATATGGATTGGCTGCAGTAGTTGCAGCTGTGTCAGGTGGGGAAAAAGGTCCCATAGGTCTTCTCGGGGGAGGAAAAAGGCGGAAAGCCTCGCCAGAAGGAGGATGACGGGACAACCAAGAAGGTATGGGAGAAGTGAGAATGCGGTGGTGGGGGGATCCAGGAGCACTGAGAACCCAGGGATATGAGGGTACCCTTGCATTAGGGTCAGGACTCCCAGGGTAACTGGGGAACTTATTCCCTGCAGGATAGACAGGAAGAGCGAAATCACTGTCTGGCATGGGGTAAGGAATATTCAGAGTTGGGTTAATTGGGTAACGACCACCAGGATTGCCATTGTAATCCTAAAGAGAGCAAAGAAGTCAATTAAAGTTGATTACCTCTATCTTATCTCTGTATTACTTATGACTGTGATGATATACAATGAGCGAAGATCATTTTAAGAATTCCAATTTGGTCTCATTCTCAAAGCTAATGTGCTTGCATCATTAAAAAAAATATGAACTAAGCATTTCTGAGGAAACTGGAATAAACCTCAATGTAGAAGGAAATATTTTGTGTGTCGGTGAATTGGAGTGTTATTAACTTCACACTACGGCAGCTGGGCCAGGATAAAAATAGAAGAAAATAATATGCACAGCATAGGATCAGTCCTTCCAAGCTCCTTCTCTGCACCGCGTGCCCAATCCGATGCCCTAGAGAAGTTGCTAAAGTGCCCCCAAAGGCGCATTCACTTGGTTATACCTTTTCTAGCTCTCCTTCTGAATGCCTCCCACCCTTCCTCAAAACGTCTGCTCCTTCAAGGCCAGGCATCTTAAATTGTTATTAAGAAGGAAAGCAGACTGGATGTGGATGACGACTACTGGCTTTTTTTCCGCAATTGAGATATAATTGGCTCTGGTTAACAATACTGTATCGTGTGTTTAAAGGTTGCTAAGAGAGCAGATTTTAAAAGTTTTCATTATGAGAAAAAATTGTACCTATACATGGTTATGGATGTTAACTAATTGTAATGAGCATTTCACAGTATATACTATTGGCTTTTCATATTTAATTTTCCCTGTAGTGTTTGTGTTTTAAATGAGATAATTATTGTTACTCATGCATTTACTATTACATTTCACATGATTTTTTTTTTTTTGGTAGAAGGACCTCCTCATTTTCCTTTAACTGCTCTAGGTTTGACTATTATATGTATGTAAAACTGTCAGGGAGCTCTAAGGTCACAACCTTATGTAAGAATTTATAGAAAATTAAGACATTTCTTAGTCTCACATACATGAAGTTTTATTTCCTATCATAAATTTGTCAGTTTTCTGAGCAAATTTGGTACATATTTGTTTATATATTAAGATTCTAGATTCTTTGATTCATTGCATGGCCCAATTATAATTCAAGAAATTAAAAATTTGTATAACAGAAATATCATTTAAAATATAATAAACAATATTTAATATTTCTTATCATATGTTTATTTTAATGGTAACCAGTTGATAGAGTTATTTTCTTTTCATGTATTCCAAATTAAACTGTCAATAATAGGCACTATTTATAAACATAGACCCAATTTTCATATTTGTTGAAAAATACTGCTTTTTTATCAACAATACATTTCTATGATATAAAACTTTACTTATAGAATTGTTTCATTTAAAAGTATTTACCTAATGAGTTGGCAGGATATCAGTATGAGTAAAAAATTACAGGATGTAGAAATATAAATATGCCCATCCTTATAGATGCATTTTAAAATAAGACCATCACAGCAAGAAAAGATAACATGTTCCAAAATTACTTGCTTAGCTTTTCACAGAAAAACATAATACTGAATTATTTAATGTAATTATGTAGCAAATGCTATTTTAAAAACAAATTAATAATATAAAATACATTTCTTAAAACATATTTATATTTCTTAAAATACAAACAAATATAGATATATTTTACCTTTTCACTGGATGAGACAAAATTCTAAAACAAAGAAAACAAAGTTGGTTTTAAGTTTTAGACCCTGAAAAATCTTTCCTTAGATCTCTACTTGCATTCAGAGTGACTGTAACTGGCAAAACTCTCTGAATAACCTGGAAATTTCTTTCTTAAGCGATATAGTTGTTTGCCTTGTTTTCCTATGACTGTGTAGACCCAGTCCTGTTATTCTAAATACCCTCTTACAAAGTAGATAGGTAATGATCAATTTTAATATCCTACTGGTTCCAGTGTTTCTACACTCTCTTTAAATTGTCTTATTCATAACTATTTACAAATACTTATGTACAGGGAACCAAATATTTTGATATAATTCTGTGGCTAGTGTCTTATTTACACCAGATGTTTACATTAGATCATCATTTGGGTTTATCACAAAATCCCCAGGGACTAAACAAGGCTTTGCAATTTAACTTCTCAATGAATGTAGATTGTTTCTCAGGGGTTTGGGGATATTTTGTTTTTCCTGATGGATTTTCAAGAATTTTTTTAGAAAAGTGTAAAATGAGTGCCTACTCTGTGCTGTCCACGTCCTAGGTCTTAGGTATTGGAAAGAACAGACAAGGTTTCTTTGCTTGTGTCTGGGTTACTGTCTCCCAGCTATCCAGCTTCTTCACTAAAATTTAATATTGTGTATACTATTCTTTCCAATTTATGTTGGTTTCCTGAATTACTGAGTTAAAATATTTGTTCTGAGATCATATTGTCACCTAAAGGTATAATACATGGTACACAAGTGATAGATATTCCAGAGTGTTCACAGAGACAAATGCCAATGATTCTTATTGTGACCAGAAATCTCTAGATTCTTATGATTAAAATCTTAACTCTTAGAAGAAATTGAAAGTAGTATCTCACACTGTCTTCACTTTAAAAATTATTTTCAAAATCTTTCTACTGCTTCGCCATGTATCTAATGGTATTTGGTTAAAACTGTGCACATCCGGATCATATCTCTTGCTAGACTGTCATGTTTATCTACTGTCTGCTTGTGGATAGATACAATATCATTTTCTTAGCACACTCCTGTTATCAGAATTGAGGTGAAAATAGCAAAGAACTGAAAAAATACTAATATCAGTCAACTGATGAATGTTTTGGTGTCCTACACAGGGATAACTTATGAGCATTTACTGCACAGAAGTCATCTAACATTTTGGGACATACTCCTCCTGCTAGTAGTTCCTAGATCATGCTTCCTTCGGCTCTAATCTTTCATACAGGCAAAGCCTTCCAGGATTCATCACTTGGTTTGTTGAAATAAACTTAGTACAGTATTGTTACAAAATTTTATAGAAGCATAAGGTGGAAACCTGGGCATAGCTAAATTTTTATCACACTCTAAAGGGAGTACACTTTCTTAGTTCTTCTGCTCATTGAAAAGAAAGACCTTACAGTAAATATGTTGAACATAAATATATTCATACTCTGTAAACATTTTTCTATCAAATAAGAAAAGATTAATAGCATTAATATTTTAACAGCAATGGTAGTCACAAAATTGCATTGCACAAAATCAGAGAATTTTAAAATGCAAAATATACTTTAAGGTAAAAACAAATACAGTTATACATAGATGAAAAAAAGGTTTTACCCCATCAATGAAGTGGAAACGCTTCTAAAACAGAGGGAAAAAAAACAATTCACTATGGTTATTCATTTGAAAACATCTGTTCCAAGATTTTATTACTGAAGAATTTGTACAATGTTATTATTACTAAAGTTAATTTCTTTTTGAAATATGAATCACTAGTATAAATTATTTGTTTATTATTGTTTTCATCATTATATGTTTTTAATGTAGACCATTGTCTCAGGAAATTTTATATTGGGTGATAGATTTCAGTTTGTAATTTTTTACATGTACGTAAATCTTACCATCTGAAAGATTATTCAGTCTTTCTCATGTATCTGGTTTTGCTGTTCTCTTTCATATCTCAGGTTTTGTTTGCATGTGTGTGTGTGTGTGTGTGTGGTTTGTAGCCCCTTCTTAACAGTTGCAGAAGGACCATATTTCCACTAGTTTTCCAGTTAAACTTCAATATCTTTTATGAATTTCTCACAGATTATACAGCAGAGCATGAGATAAGAATGACAAAATAGTGTAGGAAATTCATCATTTACTATTTTAACAATTGGAGTTTAATTCTGGTGATTTTAGGATATTGAAAAATATCTTGAAATTTGCATGGGGTGATAATTGGTAGTATCAGTCAATAATCAGATAATAATTGTTAATAATATCAAGTAGCATTTGAGTTCCTACTATATCCTAGGTACTCTGTTAAGTACTTTACATAATTATCATATTTAATCTTCAAAGCCATTCTATGGAATAGATGTCCTAATTTTCTTTTTTCCAAAGGAGGATATTTAGCACACTCGTTGGCTAGGATTAAAAATTTTCTATCAGCTATTTCTTACATTAGGGGCTTATCTATTTATAATAAATTGATGGTTCTTATGTCCATGTACTTCAGTTCCATCAAGTATTCCTTGTGACTCCACATAAATACCTCCAGCAATGGGACTTCACTGCCAGAGGAAGCCTTATCCAGTTTTCTACAGTTTGAAGACATAAACAGTTAAGCTCATCTGCATGGAATTCTGGTTCCCTATAATTTTATCTTTCTTCATCTCACTGCATTTCTGAATTCACCTCTTTTCCTTGCTGTTTATTCATTTAAGAGTGTATAACTCTTTAAATTCTGCTTTTTAAAAATTTATTTTGGAAAGTTTGGCACAACAAACCGCATGCTCATTAACGTCTCTCTGTTGCATTATCAACACTAATAATTTACATCATTAACACCAGTCCCTGTCTACAGTTATTTGATGGTCGTATTATTGCTGCAATTTAAAAAGTCCATTTACTCACCCTTGCAAAAGCCACACACACGATGCAGGCCCAAAGGAAAAGCTTCATTTTGATTGACTCTATGAACATTAGTATGATAAATTAATGTTGTTTCAGAAAATATACAATATATTTTGTATTTCTTTTCTAGAGAGTGACAAAAGAATATATGGCTTTGTTAGTCTGACTAGGAAGACCCTTCAGAGAAAATCTGGTCCCGCTATTTAACTACTGTCAGCATTACCTAATATAAATGACATCAAAGCTAAAATTATATTTTTTGGCAGATGTCTTTCAAAACTAATTGGCTTCTGGCTAAACTTCTTTAAGTGGAAGTCACCTTATTTACTTACCTAGGGATGCACTTTGCAATTAATTCGTCTTGGAGAGCTTACCAGGAAATAAAATTGCTTAAAAGTAGCTACTCCAAGGGTGCTTTATTGAGATTTTCTTTTTATATATTCACTGGGAGATTGGTATCACCTACTTGGAAACATTTCAGGTCCTAAAGTTGTTGCCACCATGCGCTATGGAATAAAACTTTAGGCTCTTGATTACCAATTTTTCCCTCTATTTTTGAAAAGTAGTGGGGCAGTGACATATTCAAGTGCATGTCTTGATGAGGCTCAACTTTCTTCAGAGAATGTAAAACCAATTTCTAGCTGCTTGACTGTTAAAATCTATTGCTTCTTCCTTCTTCAAAAACATAAATCATCTCCACTCTTAACAAAAAATGTACATACATTTATTATAGCATTATTTAGTATCTCAAAATATAAAAAAGATAAATGCCCAATAAGAATAATAATATCCATTTCATGATCTATTGCTAAATGAGTATTCAAATATTAAATATAGCGAAAGTATTTAATGGGTGACTTCTAATTAGATGATGACTTTTTTATATAATTATTTCCATAAATTTACTTTATCTTCTGTAGTCTACAATTTTTTGTGTGAAGTGAGAATGCATTCCTTGTATGCTAACTGTATTCTAATAACTATGGGGAATTTTCAGGTTTTTTGATGAGACTGTAAATGCTTTCCTGCCTAATTCTTAACGAAATCTAAGTTGGAAAAACTGTATTCATGGAAGAATCCCTGGAAATTCTCAAAACACACACACACACACATATATATATATATATATATATTTTTTTTTTTTTTTTTTTTTTTTTTTTTTGGACCAGCTGCTTACCTGTTCAACACAATTTTGACCATATATTGAATGGTCTTTGCTATAATGTTTTTTGGTTTTTTTGTTTGTTTGTAGTATTGTACAATTTTTTTTTTTGAGAGACAATTTAAGAAAAAGACTAACATTATTATTACTATTGTCTTTAAGTGGTAAAGACATACAGGACAAAAATCTGTGCCTTGTTTGGTTTCTCTATAAGCAGCACTGGAGACATTCCTGACAGGTTCCAGAACCTAGGCTTTTCTTGAACTAGTGATATATTTTCATATCTTAGATACACTGACATTGTTTATTTCTTGATTTTGCACTTATTTTTGTTCTTTGCCTACCAGGAATTTCAGAGTCAAATATCTTGCCCAATTTTAGAACTCTATGGGGTGTTGTGGCACCTCATTTGGGTGTGCTTACTTCATCTTTGGCTTTATCTTTTTTCCTCTAGCCTTATTTTTCTCTTATCAAAATATTTACAACTTTAAAAAAATCCTGTTTTACCTATTTTGCAAGCTGCCTTAAGTTCTCTTAGAATGGGTCATATTATAAACAAGCAGAAAAAGGAACAAATTAACCAATCGAATGAATCTAAATTTTTTTAAAGCACCAAAATTTCCCTCTGTTATATTGTAACATTTTTGCAAAGAAAATTAAAATGTTTAATTAGTGAGACAAAAGTATCATGAATTTATACCTAAAGGAGATAATATTTTTTCCTCATTATAGTCTAACTTTTTAAAGTAGCCTATACCTCATTGTAGAATGCTAAAGATTAAGAATGTAGAGCTAACTGTTGATTTTCTCTCTAAATTATTCCTTTTATACCTATCTGGGTTTCCAAAACAGAAAGATTTGATTGGCTGCAGCCAATTTCCATAGACAAATTATATGGCAATTGTCTAATTTGCCATATTAATAATTGTCATATTGTCTAACAATTACCTAATAATTGACATATTATAAGGCAATTGAATAATTTAGGAGAATCTCTCCCTTACCCTACTATTATTTTGGGAACCTATCATTTTGATCATATATTATGGCCAAAGTCTATAAATAGAGATAAAAGAAACTATGTCAGCAAATTCACGTTCACCTTTTTTTGATGTGCTTTTAAAAGAAATTCTACATAAGTAGTTTAAATAATACCGGCTTAAATTATTATTATATTATAGATAATTCAATAAACACATTTTCAATTAAATTTGACTTTTGTCTTAAAATGAGAATTATTAATTTAATGCTCTAATGTGTTAGCAATTCTATTAAAGGGAAATAAGTATTTCTTCTTCATAAAGAATGTAAAAATAAAGTTTTTATTCCTTTCAGAATAATTAACAGGTAATGAAGGATAATAGAGTTAGAATTTTACAGTTTTTAAAATAATCACTTCATAAATGGAAATGTCCCAGACTTATCAGCATTTAAAAATCTTTTCTCCAGTGTATCATTGTCTCTATTTATTTATCTATTCATATGTCACTTGAGATTTAGTATTTTAGAATGCTTCAGAAGGAACTAAGCATTTATGTCTCATTCAAATAATGCTTTTTCTTTCCCCTTTTCTTCAGATTTATTTTCTTTAAATAGCTTTCAAGTGAGAAGGGCTTACTTGACCCCACTGTTCAGTTGTTTAGAAGAACATGAGAATTCCTGAGTAGAACAAACCCATCCTTCTAGGGTTTATGTGAACTCTTGAGTCCAGTCTGAACCTAGAGAAAAAAAAAATTCCTTTGATAAATCTCCTCTCATGCAGCCTGGAAGTGAGAATTCAGGCAAGTGGGGATTAGACTTACACAGCACCCTGTGTTACCAACCGCTCCAAACCAGGAGAGAATATAAATATGCCATACATTTATAGGCACTCTGTTAAAAGTTTATCTGAGACCCATTAGAGAATCTATTTTTTTTTTAGAGAATCTTTTAAAAATGAGAGTATCTTAATATGGGGGTGGGGAGGTACCTTGTTTCCAGGATGGAAACTAATGGGTGTAGATTTTGGTCTTAATTTAGACAATGTGCCTCACTCCCTTTCCTCTGGGGGTATTTGTAAGAAGTCCTTAATTTAATGTTTCTTGTTTTGAAATACATCTTCATTAAATCTGAAAAAATAAAAATCTATCTATTTGGCTGATTTGGCTGTAAATTACTTCCCTCATTTCAGAACCATAAAACAGGGAAATTCCCTTAATATGACAGTAAAAGACATACTTAGGAACTACATTAAACATAATTCAAAACTACTTTGCAAATATGCATTACTTGACTGAATTTTGGCATCAATTAGTAACTACAGTGAAGGAATCATGCTTTATTTCATTTTATGTTAAGCACAGAAAACAATTGGAAAAAGTAAAAATTTTTAAAATAACAGTGTGTTGTCTCTCTTATATTAGTGTTACAAATATGAATTACCTACTATGAATAAATATTAAAAACTGCAAGAACCCTTCCATCCTGTGAATTTATTATTGACAACCAAATATCTTTAGTTATATGTAATACTGAATAAGAAATGATGATAAGACATAGTACTGGTTGGCAGTGCCCAAGTCATAATGAGAGTAACATGAAGCAATTTAGCTTGATACCTTCTTGAATCATCATAGCAGCTGTAGTGTTTGTTCAGAGTGAGAGGATCCTCTTACCCAAGAGCAAAATATTCTTTCTGTGGAGTCAGTTAATATAAACCCCACTACTAAAGGCCTCGAGAAGGAAAAAAGTACTCATATATAAGCATAAAAATATTTACCTCACCATAGTCTGAACTATAACATATGTCTGGTATTCAGTAAAAAAAATTACAAGACACAGAGGAAGTCAAGAAAAAATTCTGAAGATAAAAAACAACCATCAGAACCAGAGTCAGTTGTTATGCAGATGTTGGAATTCTCAAACAGGGGATTAAAATAATTTTGATTAATATATTGAAGATTCTAATGGCAAGATAAATTAGATGCAAAATCATATAGGTAATTTTCAGTACAGAGATGGAAAGTATAAGAAAGAATCAGTGGGAAATTGCCACATAACATAGGGAGATCAAGTCAATGATGGGTGATGACTTAGAGGGCTGGGATAGGGAGGGTGGGAGGGAGTCACAGGAGGGAGGGCATATGGGGATATATGTATAAATACAGCTGATTCACTCTGGTGTACAGAAAAAAACTGGCACCACAGTATAAAACAATTATGTTCCAATAAAGAGCTTAAAAAAAAGAATCATATGGAAATGCTAGAAATCAAAATTTCACTAACACAAAAACAGAATGCATTTGATTGGATCATTAGTAGACTCAACACAGCCCAGGAAAGAATCAGAGAACTTCAAGACATATTTCCTTCCTTCCTTTCTTTTTTTGTTCAACTTTTATTGATATAATTGACATACAATAAACTGCATATATATATATATATATTTATTTATTTATTTTTCTATACTTATTTATATTTTGCTACAGATATATTCTTCTCTTTACAATAAGCTGAGTGCTGGACAAAATCAGGGAATAAAATGACTCTAGTCTGATTGTCATATACCTTAAAGGATTCTAAGGATAAGTAGGAGGAAATGTACAGAGAACTATGAAGCTCCTGACAAAGAGGTAGTTACTGTAACACGTAGTAACTCAAAACAGGGCATAAGATACTTGAGAGTGAGGAATCCAGTGGGTTGAAGGAGTCAATATTTACTAGCGGTGCCCCCACTGGTGCTAAAACATCATGATTTCCCTGTCAGTCAAAGCAAGAAAAGACTCCAAATCTAACTATTTGTCCTAAAATAAAAATGGATTTTAAGAAGTGATGAAATTATAAATGAGCTCACATGCAATACAGAGGTGAACACATTCAAATATAGTTAAAAGAAAAAGAAGAGTTGAGAGGAGGCAAGCATTTAGTTACACATCAGGGATGCAGCTTTTACAGGTAATGCATACGATACATTTGCCAATGCTTATTTAAGCATTTCAAGTGGTTTATTGCCCCCCCACACATACACACACACACACACACACACACACACACACACACACACACACATACACATACACATACATATACACTCAGCCCTAGACAATGACTGCATCCACTAATCTGGGACCTGGCTGCCCTTCTATTACTAACTGTTTAGAAGAGGGTCTCTAATTTAGTTCAACTAATCTTTAATATCTCTTGGTAAGAAGAAGCAGAAGAAAGAAAAAGGCATGAAAGAATACTTTTTTTTTAAAGTGTATAATTTGATACTTTTTTCTTATTAGTAATGTATATACGGCAATCCCAATCTCCCAATTCATCCGACCCCAACCCCTGCCTCCCTCGCTTTCCCCCCTTGGTGTCCATATGTTTGTTCTCTACATCTGTGCCTCTATTTCTGCCTTGCAAACCGGTTGATCTGTACCATCTTTCTATATTCCGCATATATACTTTAATATGCGATATTTGTTTTCCTCTTTCTGCCTTACTTCACTCTGTATAGCAGTCTCTAACTTCATCCATGTGTCTACAAATGTCCAAATTTTATTCCTTTTTATGGCTTAGTAATATTCCATTGCTTATATGTACCACATCTTCTTTATCCATTCACCTGTTGATGGACATTTAGGTTGCTTCCATGACCTGGCTATTGTAAATAGTGCTGCAATGAACAGTGAGGTGCATCTGCCTTTCTGAATTATGGTTTTCTTTTGATACATGCCTAGTAGTGGGATTGCTGGGTCATATGGTAATTCTATGTTTAGTTTTTCAGGGAATCCTTCTTTTCTTTCTTCCTTCCTTTTTTTTCCTTCTTTCACTTAGTCATTAAATAATGGTTGTTGAGTACTGTTATAGACTCTAGAACATATGAGAACTGCAACCCAGTAAATAAAAAGTAATCTGTAGACAAAATTAAAATAAGACCTTTGGAATTTAAAGCTTTGAAAATATAATTTTTTTGTGAGTGAAGATGTTGAAAAGCAGCATGTGAACTTAACTGACCCTCTATTTTAGACTGTTACACTAAAAATGGGTATTATTAAGTCCATTATTTTGTGAGTCAACAGAATAGGAAACCTGAGAATTATGTTTGACAGGTAGAAAGAATAGACAAGAATAAACCAAAGAGTATCTTTCTTTTGTTATGTTCAATTTCATACTCCACAAATAGCAGATGATTTCAGAATACTGATAGACCAGAACAAATCCTGCTATTTTGTAATAATGGAAATAGGATATCTTTACCTTTGTTATTGACTGCTATGCTCTTGGAAATGTCAAGGTGTTTAAGTTACAAGAAAAATACTCAACAAAGATTTGCTACTGATTATTGTTGCCATAAGTATGCAATCCATGGCCAGATTTTTGTAATGTGTTTTCCTACTTTCATATGTTTTAAATCTCTTTCAATTACAGGAGACTTTTAGCTGTCTATCTATACTGATAATATAAACTTGCAACTGGAGAGTCTTTGACAAATCCTTGAAGATTATTTACTGATCACAAAAGAGAGCTAAGATAAATGTTATGCTCCAGTTTAATTTGCTGTAATAAGATATTAGGTCTGAAATATATGGAATATATGGAATTCATTCGAATACCAGGTAATGTTTTGACTACTGGGGACTCAAGTGAAGCTCTACTTACACATTGCCCCTCATATTGCTTGCATTTTAATTTGGAAAGCCAACAAATTAGAGATTCAGAAGTCAATTGTGTATACCTGTCTAATTTGGGGCTGAAGTAATTTAGAGCTGAAGTTGTCTAGATAATTAGGAGCTGATTTTAATCAGCTGATTGTAGGTGGCAATTAAAATGGTTAAAGTGGATACTATCATATAGGAAAAAATATGTTGAATTTGAAAAGAAGTGGCTAAGGTCAGAGCCCTAGAGAACATCAATGTGTAGGAGAAAGAAAAGGAGTCCTGCAAAATACTTACAAGAAATAGCTAAATAAAGACAATCATAAGAGTTACCAGGAAATAAATATCAACAGGTCCAAATAGAAGGATGCCCCTGGGGGGCAACTTATTCTTTTTCTACTAAAATTCCTTCCTCTGCAAGCTATAATATTAATAGTTATTAGTAATATAAATAATTGTAAGGATAACTGAGACAAATATAAATTACCCTGCACATAACTATTCAATTAGTTTTGGATGTTATAATCATCATTATTACTTTGCCGCAAAGAACATCATTGAAAAGGATGGATTACGGAGGAAATTTTAAAAAGCACCAGAAGAGCTGTTAGCTTTGAACTAGAGGAAGATCACCACATCCCTTGAGACTTGAGGGAGACAGTTAAAGTTATGCTCAAATTTAGATCAAGTTATTGAAGTGTCATAGCAGGAAGGTGGATAGTGTTTAGGCTTGATGGACTCAATATTTGTCAATAAAGTAAGAAGGCAATTTTTTTTTTCCAGCGAGATAACCGGAAGTCTAGGGAGAGTTAAAGAAAGCAGCTAACTGTAATGCCAGCAAGACTAAGTTTGATAAGCAGTCTTTGGTGACCAACAACATTTAGAAAACAAACTTACTTTAGATATTCAGCTGCTTGCATGGAGTGGCAGTAGAAATTTAGTTCATGGTTGGATATTTTCCAGTAGGACTAAGCGCAGAGGGGCAGAAGAGTTACATGAGTTATCAAGATGATATTTAAACAAATCAAAGGTGAAGTTTGGGCTGTGTAAGAAGGGAAGTGAGGCTAATAAGAAATAGAGAGAATGGGATATAATCAGAGTGTTAAGGGATGGAGTGTTCTATGAAGACAAAGAAAAATTCTCTTAGCTTCTACCTCTTCTACCCTTTCAGAATGTATGGCGTATGTTAGCTTCTTCTGAAAAACCCTTCAGTGTTCAGCCTCAGTAAAAAGTGAGGCTAAGAGAGCTTGGATAGAATGGAATATAGTGAGAAGGTTAAAGGATTGCAGTAGTCTACGGAGTCAAAGAAAATCTCCACTTTTCAAATCTTTTCACCAAAGGTACATATCATGTAATGTCACTCCCCTGTGAAAACTCCTCCAATGTCCTCCCATCACAAGCAAATGCTTAACACAAATTTCTAAGCTCAAATAACTTTCATCTTTATTCCTTCCTCCTTAATCCACTTTCCTTTAACTTTCCCTATCCTCTGTCTTCTTTGGACATGTCACCCTCTTAGAGTTTTCCCTTAAATCCCATGCATAAATCCACTTATTTGCTTCTGCTGTTTCTCCATTTGTTGATACCATTAATGGGGGGTCTTGGGAGGTTTATGTTCTCAATGTCTGATTCCCGACTTTAGTGTGACAATGTGACCTGGGAGAGGAGGGTTGAGGGCTCTGGTGAAAGTTTGGGATTAATGCTGTGGCAAATTATGAGCACAAATTAATTTAAAAAAATGGTAGAACGATGGCTGAATAGTACTGTGAACCTAGCTGTGTTTGGGGAATATAATTTGTAGTGTTCAAGTTTATCCTTTATGGGAAATGAAATTGAATTACCCAGAAAGTGCATAGTTATTTTGGTGGTAGCCAAGTTGGTTTAAAGTGATTGTTAAAGGACTGTTTATATTATCATCCATAGCTTGGTGGGCCAGTGTGAAAAATGGAAATGATTACACACCAAAGAATGCATTTGGAATTTTATTTTCAGAGGAAAAGAAACGTAGTTCTATAACTCAGAAAGCGCAGGGAAAGCATATTAAATAATCATCAGCTGTTTGTATGAAACCACCATACAAACCCAGTATATTCAACATGAACTAACAGGGAAAGTATAAATAATTCAGGAAATATTCTGCACAGTCGTCCTTTTGCTCAGTATTTCTGTCTTAGTAATGGGCCTCTCCAAACATGCTGCTAGTAGGAAGTGAAGTGGTAGATAAGGAACTGTAGAAGGCAGATTTTCCAGTCAAGCCTAAAAAGAAAAAGATAATACTACTATATTATCTATTAGATTTACATTCAAGAAATAATGCGTTTGTATACAGAATCCACACATACTCTTCCATCCTATTCTAGTAGAATGTTATTTACAATGATTATTAGTTCATATTTTCTTGTGCCCAACATGATACCTAGCTCAAAGTAAGATTTTAATAACTATTTGTGGAACAATTTAATGAATGAGTGAAAATTGATAGCCAAGTTCTTCAATCCAGCAATATAAAAGTAATATTTATATTTATTTATTAAGTGGTAAATATTTACATTTTCTGACAATTTTTAAGGAAAATTTAGTTATTCTTATTTTCTAAATAGTTTATTTGACATATTACTGCTTTCTACATTTAAAAACCCTTCTACCTAATTAAAATCTAGGTTTTAGTAAAAAAAAAATTCATTATGCAAAATGACCTTGGGCTAGTACTTTAAGAAATTGCTTAAAATTATTAAATTCTTTAAAATCTATTTTGCATTTTTTTTGTTTATTTCTTTTGTAACTTTTCTGTCAATAGAATACCTTTCACCTTTTTTAATTCTCTGCCATTGCTTTGCTTAGTCTATTTCTAATTATCTGAAAGGATAGTTTATGACTTAAGGCTGATGCATCACTTGACAGTTCTGTACTACCATATACTTCTCATGCCTCTCATTTAGCATTTGGCACCTTGTATTGACATTCCTGCGTCTTTGTCTAGAATAGAGCTTAATGAGAATAAGTTTGGTATCTTATTTCTGTCTCCATCATGTCTTTCACATTGGGGAACACATGATTGGCTTTTTAAAAGTGTAAAATAAATATATATAATGATAGCAAAGGAAATACTGCTATTTATAAAATACAGCTGTAATTTCAGCTCTTATTCATAATAGTTATTATTTTTCTCACATAAAATTATTTTGTGAAGTTGTCTGACCTGTTTTCATCATTTGGAGAGCCAAAATGACATGACAAAGCAAATCACGTTTGTGACAAAGTACCTAAAGCCAAAAAAATCCCCTAGCTGGCATCGATAGTGGAGTGTTTAAGTCTTAGAAATGGAAATCTGTGTTAGATTCTTGGCTCTTCTGCTTTTTCAGGGTGATTCTTAACAATTTATTTAATTTCCATGGGCCTCATTTTCCTTATCTCAAATTGGCTGATAATAGTAACCACCTCCTCGGGTTTTTGCGAAGATGAAATTTGTTAATGTAGACAAAGGGCTTAGAATTGTGACTAGCATTGTAAGGCCTCTGTAAATTACTATACTGTTATTACTTATTTCTCTGAAACCTACTTTGTGCCATTGCAGGACATATAAAAAGAACAAGAAGATAACTTGAGATTGGAGATGACCTATACACTACAAGGGCAACGTAAGAAAAAGAAAAAGCAACTACACAAAAAAGCAACACTGATGTACATTCATTTCCTTGGCTCTTCATCTTTCATGGCTTTAAAGCAAAGGTTAAAATGTCAAAGATGGCCACTAGGAAAAGTAGGTTTTGTGTACTTAAAACAATGATTTTTCCAGAGAAAATAATGCAGAGAATTTGTTTTAAACTAGCTTGTGTAGGAAAATTCTGTTAAAATTATATATGTTCCACCAAACTGAAATTCTGAGTCTGAACTCAAAGGTGGTAGGTTAACATCCCTGTGACCATAACACTTGTGACAATTTCCACCCAGAGCTTTTGCTTCTGGATGAATGTGTCATCAGCTATGGAGAAATTTTCCTACAATTTATTTTCAAAATATTTATAAAATGCATGCAAATACACAGATCACTTACATTTGTGAATCAAAAAGGTATAAGCAAAATTTAAAATATTTCATAAACCAAGTATGACAAAGTTGAAATTGTATTACTTAACAATATTATGCATTCTTCACACAAAAATCTTATTTGTTGTTTAAATTATAAGCCTAAAGGTACTTACCATAATCAAGTAGAAGCAGTTAATTCAAGAATCTTAAAGGCATCTCTTTAAAAGAGAAAGGAATAACATATTTTAGCTAAGTGCTTATAATAACAAACAAAAAGAATATTTACAACCTATAGAAATATTTAGAACATTGTTTTGGCATTTCATATTCAAACCACAGATACTAAATTCTTATTTTCTCTAATCTTGGGGAAGATATTTTTAAATGCTACACGTATATCTAATAAACTAAATCATATTTTAAAAGATCCTGATGAATGAAGTGACTTTCCCCAAATCAAAAGCTTATTTATGTCAGGTCTTCTGATTCCAATCCTATATTTTTATATTAAATTGTCAGTTCTCTGGGTTCAAATTCCTGCTCTTCCACTTATTCCTTCTGTTAAAAAAGTTTCCTAAGTCACATTAAAAAAATGAAATAAAGGAGAAGTGTTAATTAGAGCTTTGTCAGGCTACTTTTTGGAATTTCATATACTTTTGTGAAATGGAAGTACTATTCTCTATGCTGACCCAACTTCAAGAATGGCTATAGGAATTGACTGAAATATTATAAGCAAACACTTAAATTTAAATCCAATGTAAACACAATTTATCATTATAGTTATTTCTGCTCTATTTGTACTATATGATTTATTTAAAGTTCCAGCCTAGAATTTTTATTTAATTTTGTTTCAGCTTCTACTTGAGAACTTGTTGGAATTTAATTTCTCTATCTTATTTTTACTATAAAAGATAACTCAGTTTTTAAAATTAAAAATAAAAGGGAGAACTCACCAGATAGGGGGTAACATTTGTCTTAAAATGATACCATGGCTTCATAGTTTTCTGATACTGAGAAATAGTCGTGAGATACTGGGGCCAGGTGAATTTCTGATAATATTGGTTGATTTTGTACTAGAAAAAGATTATAATTATTCCATTATCCTGTGTGTCAGAGCACACTTGGACATAACCAAATAAGCTAAAGCTTTATTTATTTGAATAATTTTTAAATGATACCAAAATAGACTTAAGCAAAGGAAAGCTTATTCATATAAAATTAACTCTATGTTTACATTCATAAAATGAACTGTAGGATTAAGAATATTCTTTGGTTATTTCAGACCCCATTGCCAAAATGCTTAAGTGGAATAAAACAAGAAAAGAGAAAAAAAAGTGTGTGTAAGAAGACAAAGGTATAATTTCTTAATTTACTAAATAAATGTCTCAGATTGTAGCTTCTTTTCCATGTCTGGTGGAAAGACCCTGGTGCTTAAAGTCATATAGAATGTGTGATTTAACTTAGTTGAATCTGTGACACTGAGTTAATCTCTGAGTGTCACTTACATTGTAGAAGTAAATAAGTTAATATAGAGAGAGCACTTTGTGTGGTGCCTGTCACCTATGGATAAATATCCCTCTCCTCTGTGTTGTATTTTGAACCATCTATATAGGTCCAACTACAGATTATTATAGACACTAAAATTGGAATTAAATACAGTGGCACCTGCCTTCAGGATAATTTCCTGTTTTTACAAAATGAAAAAAATCAATGGGTTTTTAGAATAACTGGGGAATAATGGTTGGGTGGATACATGATGATGATACAATTAGTACAATGCGAGAATGTTTTTGTAATAGTTTTGGCAAAGTATAAGGAAGACTTTTATATAAATTAGAATTTATTAAAGATAGTGGTTTTTTTTGTTTGTTTATTTTTGAGAGAATTGCAGTTCAGCAGTGTCCAAGCTGAGTCTGCTTGTGCTACAAATGTTTGCATTGAAAATTTACCAGAAATTTTAGGCGGTTCTTTTCTTCTTCAGTTAATGTATTTTTCTGTTAATAATAAAAATAAACTGTGATAAATACAGAAGAAAATAATATGGGATAATATGAATTAATTTTGTTTGAATGGAAATTACTTACCTTAGTGAATATTTCTGTTGATTCCTTAGGGAAAGAAAATGAGAATCAGCTTTACTTGGATAGCCCACCAGTAATTTTGTCTATATCATTATAATAGAGAACTAGAGCTAATTATTTTAATAATTCAAGGCCAGACCACTGTTACCAAGAAACGAAGTGCTACTTTACAGGAATTTATTATGAATTTAATGAGTTCAAATGTTCATTATCAGAGCATTCTCTGTGTCCATATGATACGTGACTGAAAATGTGTTTTGAGTTTTCCATTTACCTATATTGTTCATATAATGTCAAATTCTCATGGAGTATATGCAGATGCAAAGGTGGGGAGAGACAGAGAGAGAGAGAGAGAAAGAGAGGAGAAAAACTAAAACTAAGCAGGCTGTTGAGGTATGTGGCAGAGCCTACCCTTTCTGGGAAGACCACTGTTTTTTGTTTGTTTGTTTTTTAGTGCCCCGGGGACCCCCAATTTGAGACTATAGGTAAAGCATGCTTCCTAAAGCCATTGAGGAGGAAGATGCTGGGCTGTGGCTCAGGCCACAAGACTGTGGGCCACAATCCATGCTTCATCCTCTCCCAGGACGTTTTCCCATTATGCTTACCCACTTGGCTCATTCTAACACAGCAGGTGTTCTTGTTTCTGTGATTTACATAACTCATAGCCCAATCCAGTACTCAACCCCCTAAACAGCGAGAGAGACTCAGGGTAGAACTATGGTGACGGCAATTGACAGGATGCTGATTTGGCATTGGCTTATTTAAAAATGCCTATTGCCAATGAACCAGAGTCCAGCTGAACATTATCAAAAGTATGGGCTAGAACAGCTACTTTTGCCATGTATATATTTCATTTCAGACCTCTAAAATGACTCTGAATCTGTGTATATTTCTTACATGTGTTTTTCTCTACTTTTATTGGCTACTTTGATGTGGCTCTGTTAAAAAATTACAGAATTTTAAGTTAAATCAACAATTAATTAAATCAATTATTAACCAACAATATTATAATTATAATAATTAATTAATTAATTAAATTAAAGTAATTGAGTTAAAATCAATACTTAATTTACTTAAAATAATTAACAGCAGAAAAGTGCAGTGTTTCTCAATAAACTAGTTGGTTGTTTTATTTTAAAACATTTTCCTCACTATATGAGCCCTATTGGAAGATTTCCTTGAGAAATAAAAAAATAGTCAAAATTTGGGGACCAGGATAATTGAATCCTTAGCATTATATTTTTAATATTTGTGGAATTAAAGATCTTTCTCATATTACCAAAAGGATATTAGTATGACAGGCAAAAAAAGGAGAATTGAAGTAAAATTTCCAGTTCAAAAAATAGTAAAAATTTGATTAAAAAAGAGAAATAAACAGTGGGAACCATATAAAACTTATGTTATGTGGAAAGGTCTTGCTTACATGGAAGGACTGAATTGAAAGAATTCAGGGCAATTGCGAGAAACAAAGTTAACATGTGGAGAGAAATAATATTTTTAAGTAACTTACAAATATAACTTATTAAAAGCAGAACATTTCTGATATCCCTACTATTCATATTAATTTTGAAAATATGAATTAATTATAGTTTCATATAGAAATAATACCTTACCATATCAACAGTCTCCTTTTGATTTTCCTTAAGAAATAAAAAAGAATTAGACATTTTATTCTGACTGTATTTGTTATATATAATTTCCTCTTGAATATATGCAAAAATACCTCTCCTTTATAAAAAAGAATAATCATTTTTTTAAAATTGTGTTTTAAATCTTTGTTGCAACCCAAAGATCTAAGATCACTTAAGGGACATATACTTGCTAAATACATATTTCTTAAGTGAGTGATGAATGACATATATCATCAATGAACCAGGAAACATATAAATACATTTTATCTGACTGGTATGCATAACCACATTGTTTCCTGCTTATATTTATGCAAAATAAATAAATGTATTTTATAACCATAACAAAATAAAAACTAATTTCTTAACTATATTTAATGTAAGTGGTTTTGACTTACTTCCTGAGAGGAGCCAGCAGATTCCTTAAAAAAATTGAAATGATACATTTTAGTCTTACTTATAAAATTGTTATTTCTCTTTTCTGAACTTTTTTATTCATTATTAAGTAGGAATAAAACTAGGCAATTCCTTGTGTGATATGAAAATGTGTTTAATCACGTGTGATGTGCTGAAGACATTTGGATAACAGCACTTTGTATGGCTCTGGATGAATTAGTGTTCTTATTTCAGAATGATTCATTGGATTCCTCCCACTTTGTTTATAAAATGTAAGATCTACAACATGTCTCCTGGTGGGATAGCAATATTAATGGTGACCTTTGAAAAAAGAAGTGGTATTAACATTTTTAGCAAGGTCTACTAGCACAGATCTAATCTTTGTATCCTTGGATATGTACATTTTTGTTCTGCCTTCCTTAGATTTTCTTAGAGATCTGAAGATCCAGTTTTCCTATATTATGTAAATCTAGATGTATTGCTTAAAAACAACATCAAAGACTGTTTAGTACAATGTATAATATCGTTCTAGTTACCAGGGTATTGCCTTTGTAGTAAAATGCCTTACCTCACTGGTGAAGACCTGCGCTCCGCTCTGTATCCAAAAAATAGGGCCAAGAAAACTTTTGTTATTTATTCCTCATACGAGAAAAAGTTCCTTAAGACAGACTGTTTTATGAAACAAATGGTAGCGAGTACTTGGAACTTGGGCAAGTTCCTTCACTTCCTTATACTTTCTTAACAATACCATCTTTTTGTTACATGAAATTAATGATTACTATCCCCTCCTATGCTAGAAAATTGTTTGAGGAGCCAAGCAAAATGATATAGGAGCATACATTTAGGACAGGTATGTTCAATTCAAATTAAATTACTTATTTGTCAGTATAGTTACCATTGTTATTTGTTTACTACATTTGGACTATTTTTTGTTTGCGATTTAATTTCTGGACTACAAGATTTTATTCGCAATTGTCCTACTTTCTAAGTTAAAACTTGGGACATTTTGTCTCTGGCTATTTTAAATATCTTTATCCTGAACTCATCCCTCACCAAAGACAAATAGAAAAACAAATGAATAAACAAGCAACAAATAAAAAAGCAGCACTTACCACAGTGGGAATAAAGGGCTTGACAATTCTCTTAACCTGACCCCATGGGTTCATGACAATTGGACCTTGATATAGAGACTGGATATATTGGGGGAACTTCTGATAAAACTGACTGATTTCGCTCTAGAGAGAAAGAAAATTATCAATATTTACTCCAATGTTGAATCTCCTCCATGTGTCAAAAGCAGATTTTGGAAGAACCAAGTTACTTAGAAGTTTATTTAATTAGATAATTTATAAATGGTGGCAAATTTACCTAACAAGAATAGTTTAGTAACATAAAATTTACTGTAACTGTTCCTATATTTATAATAAATTGCAAAATTAAGGAAATTGATTGTTAAGGCTTTTTTTTTTTTCCCAGAAGGATTCACATTTATTGGTTCAAATACAGTACCTAACATTTGCTAAACATGCATCTCACACTAATTGGCTGCATTTCCACAGGTAGTCAATTCACAGAAAAGGGCCCATCCCTTGCCAGATGGCAGGGTGGGAGGTAGCACAGGGCTCGGGTAGCAGAGCTTGCCAACTATCACTTGGTCATGCAGGATTTCTATGTGGAAAAACACAAGTATATATAAGAAAGGAAAGGAATATTTCTTGAATTAGATGTGTCTGTCATTTCTTTTCTATGTATGTAAGAAGTCTGGTCTTTGGAGTCAGATAGAACTGAACTTTAATTCCCTTAATCCTGGGTATTGCAATCCATGACCCTGCTCATATTGCTTAATTTATCTGAGCATTATTTACCATGTAGGATTATATCTGTTAAAATATATAGCAGTTTTCATAGTGCCTGCTTTGTCTATCTATCTATCTGGCTCAACAAATACTCTAGTAAATTCCAGAGCCTTTGATCTGAGGCTGAAGATTTTTTTAGAGATTATATATAAAACCACAATGGCATCTTCACTCAGGAGAATTTTCATTTCATAGAGATTTGAAAATAAATGCACATGTAGAATGTTGATTGGTCTTTAGAACTGCCTGGGAACAATTATTGGATGAATTCAGAGTTAACTTAAAAGAGTGGTACAAAAGGAAAATGTTACTAGAAGCATTCGACAAAGTTAAGAATGGCCTTTCTAGCGATCAGAATTTCCTAAAAAGAGAGGTTTTATCTGGCGAGTCCCATTTTTAAGTATTCAAAGAAAGACTGTTTCTGTTCTAAAGGTTTTAGCAGAAATGTCTGCTCTATGTAGGGATATGATAACAATTGCTACCTTCTTTTAGATGCACCTAACTACTGTGTTCCAAGCAATTTTATACAGAATTTAAACATATATCATCTAATGTGATTCCTCAGGGTCAATATAACTAGCTTTATTTTAGTTGAGGAAACTGTAGCTTGGAGAGGTTAAGTAATAATTTGTGAAGTAGTTGGAATACAGGTTGCTAACTCCAAAGCAGGTACTCTTTCCTTGTGCACACAGCAAGCTTCTCTAGTCCACAGAGGATGGATTACATGAATTCTTATATACGGTTTGGAAAACTTTACTCTTGCAATACCTTTCTATGACACTATTGTCAAAAAGAAGAGGAGTGGACAAAAGTGTGATATCTCAACTATGCTGGTATCTAAATCACAACATTTAAACTTGAAACACATTTTTTGAGGTTTGTAATTCTTTCAAAATCAGTTGGATAATTGCTCAACACTCATTTTTCTTAAACTATAAATCCACAAGTTTGCTCAAATAATAGCTAGAAATTAAAGTAACAAAAATATATTACTTACTATAAATTGGGGGTAAATACCTCATTGGGATGGAATAAGTTGTGTGAACGTTTGGGAGAAGAAACAGCGATACTATGATGGTTTACCTGAAATTATAATTTGTATGAGAAATTTACCAGTTCTTTCAGGTAGCGCTTATCATCCATAGTAACCTTAACTTCCTGTTAAGAAAACAAAAGCACTTGGTATAAAAATACACGAAAAGAAAACGGGGCTGGGTGATATGAATTTCATGTTATTTGAATGAAAATTACTTACCTCCCCGGGAACTTCAGCAAATTCCTTAGGAGAAGAAAAGAAGAATTAACTTAACTTGCATGATTTAGCCTTAAAGTTGTACTAGAGTAGAAAGGGCAATTAATTACGTATATTTATGGCCCAAGCTACTACTAGTGAGAAATTGTCATATTTATTAGAGATTCAATAAATTAAATATTCAGAGCCCTCACTGTGTCAAATTAATAAGTTGTGACTGAAAATGTTTCATTTTAAAGTTTTCATCAATTCTGCATTATTCATACACTATCAATTGCCCAGAGAGTGTAGACCAGTGACAAAAAAATTACAAAGTAGGCAGGCCTAGTGAGATGTGTGGCAAACTAAATCCAGCAAGCCCCTTCTATAGGACACAATTGTTATTTATGAGAGGCCGGCCATTGACTCTCTGTTTGAGAAATACCTGTAGTTTAGATCAGGGGTCCCAACCCCTCCGGGCCGCAGACCGGTACCAGTCCACGCAGCCTGTTAGGAACTGGGCCGCACAGCAGGAGGTGAGTGGCAGAGGAGCCAGCGAAGCTTCATCTGCTGCTCCCCATTGCCCCCCATCACTCACATTATCACCTGAACCATCCCCTCTCCCCTCATGGAAAAATTATCTTCCATGAAACCGGTCCCTGCTGCCAAAAAGGTTGGGGACCTCTGGCTTAGAGAAACAGTAAAGCCGGCTTCCTAGACACTAAGTAGGAAGTCTTCAGGCTGTGCCTCAGGACACACTGCTCCGGGCCATGGCTATGCTTCTTCCTTTCCCAGACACTTTTCCCCACTGTGCTCATTGCTTGGATGTTGCTACCACAATATGTGTTTCTTATACCAGTTACCTATAAGTTTTAATCCATTCCCTCATTCACCCCCTTAAACAAGAGGTTCTCAAATTTTAAAGTGCAACAGGATACCCACGTGATGCTGATGTTGCTGTTTGAAGGGTAGCACTTTGAGAACCACTGCTCTAAGCAATACTGAGAGGTTTTTCAGGCTAAAACTACATTAAAGGTGAGTGGTAGGTTCTTGATTTGACACTGGCTTGATTTAAAATGTACTTTCCTCTGGAGTCAGATATCTGCTATCTCTGTCAAAGAACACCAATGTGCACCAGGGTGTAGATGGTCACTTTCAGCCTCCCCAAAATGACATTAAGTTTGGGTAAATGATTTCCCCATTGCTCACCCTATTTGTGATGTTAACAACAAATTAACACACACTTTGATGAAAATCTATTTTTTGATGAACTCGCCATTTGATGTTAAAAGAAAAAGTCTCTTACCTTACTAGATGAGCTGCTAGAATATTCCTTGAAAAATTATAATATATATATGTTTGGTTACAAGAAGAAATGCCAGCATTATTCTTTGAATGTTAGTGTTTGCTTGGGATATGTCTCGTGTTATATAAATGATCATTAGTATGATAAGTTAAAAGGATGTAAATAAAAATAGCACAACCAGGTTTCTTGGCTTTTTGATATTACTCACCTTTGGAAAATAAGTGGAAGAGATAAAAATGATTGTATAATTAAATGTAAGTGGCTTCAGCATGGGAAAGGAAATAATTAATCAAGTCCAAGAAGCACAGAGAGTCCTGTACAGAATAAACCCAAGGAGAAATACACCGAGGCACATATTAATCAAACCAATGAAAATTAAACACAAAGAAAAAATATTAAAAACAGCAAGAGAAAAGCAACAAAAAACTTATAAGGGAAAACCCATAAAGATAACAGCTGATGTTTCTGCAGAAACTCTGCAGGCCAGAAGGGAATGGCAGGATATACTGAAAGTCCTGAAAGAGAGAAACCTACAGCCAAGAATACTCTACCCAGTAAGAATCTCATTCAGATTTGAGGGAGAAATCAAAAGCTTTCCAGACAAGCAAAAGTTAAGAGAATTCGGCACCACCAAACCAGCCTTACAACAATAGCTAAAGAAACTTTTCTAAGTAGGAAACACAAGAGAAGGAAAAGACCTACAAAAACAAAAACAAAACAATTAAGAAAATGGTAATAGGAACACACATGTCAATAATCACCTTAAATGTAAATGGATTAAATGCTCCAACCAAAAGACACAGACTGGTTGAATGGATACAAAAACAAGACCCTTCTATATGCTGCCTACAAGAAACCCACTTCAGACCAAGGGATACACATAGACTGAAAGTAAAGGGATGGAAAAAGATATCCCATGCAAATGGAAGTCAAAAGAAAGCTGGAGCAGCAATACTCATATCAGACACATTACACTTTAAAGTAAAGACTATTACAAGAGACAAGGAAGGACACTACATAATGATCAAGGGATCCATCCAAGAAGAACATATCACAATGGTAAATATCTATGCATCCAACATAGGAGCACCTCAATACATAAGGCAAATGCTAACAGCCATAAAAGGGGAAATTGACAGTAACACAAAACAGCAGGAGGATTTAACATCCCACTTACATCAATGGACAGATCATCCAAACAGAAAAGAAATAAGGACACACAAGCTTTAAATGACACATTCGACCATCTCGACTTAATTGATATTTATAGGACATTCCATCCAAAAGCAGCAGAATACACTTTCTTCTCAAGTGCACACGGAACATTCTCCAGGATAGATCACATCTTGGGTCACAAATCAAGCCTCGGTAAATTCAAGAAAATTGAAATCATATTAAGCATCTTCTCTGACCACAATGCCATGAGACTAGATATCAATTACAGGGAAAAAACTGTAAAAAATACAAACACATGGAGGCTAAACAATACGTTATTAAACAACCAAGAAATCACTGGAGAAATCAAAGAGGAAATCAAAAAATATCTAGAAACAACTGACAATGAAAACACAACAACCCAAAACCTGTGGGATGCAGCAAAAGCAGTTCTAAGAGAGAAGTTTATAGCAATACAGTCCTACCTCAAGAAACAAGAAAAATATCAAATAAACAACCTAACCTTACACATAAAATAATTAAGAAGGAAGAACAAAACAACCCCAAAGTGAGCAGAAGGAAAGAAATCATAAAGATCATATCAGAAATAAATGAAAAAGAAAGGAGGGAAACAATAGCAAAAATTAATAAAACTAAAAGCTGGTTCTTTGAGAAGATAAGCAAAATTGATAAACCATTAGTCAGACTCATCAGGAAAAAAGGAAGAAGTCGCAAATCAACAGAATTAGATATGAAAAAGGAGAAGTGACAACCAACACCACAGAAATACAAAAGATCATGAGAGACTACTACAAGCAGCTATATGCCAATCAACTGGATAACCTGGAAGAAATGGATAAATTCTTAGAAAAATACAATCTTCCAAGACTGAACCAGGAAGAAATAGAAACTATGAACAGACCAATCACAAGCACTGAAATTGAGACTGTGTTGAAAAATCTCCCAACAAACAAAGGCCCAGGGCCAGATGGATTCACAGGTGAATTCTATCAACCATTTAGAGAAGAGCTAACACCTATCCTTCTCAAACTCTTCCAAAATACAGCAGAAGGAGGAACACACCCAAACTCATTCTACGAGGCCACCATCACCCTGATACCAAAAGCAGGCAAAGATGTCACAAAAAAACAAAATTAGGTCAATATCACTGATGAATATAGATACAAAAATCCTCAACAAAATACTAGCTAACAGAATCCAACAGCGCATTAAAAAAATCATACACCATGATCAAGTGGGGTTTATCCCTGGGATGCAAGGATTCTTCAATGTATGTAAATCAAACAGCATGATACATCATATCAACAAATTGAAGGATAAAAACCATATGATCATCTCAATAGACACTGAAAAAGCTTTTGACAAAATTCAACATCCATTTATAATAAAAGCTCTCCAGAAAATGGGCATAGAAGGAAATTACCTCACTAGAATAAAAGCCATATACAAGAAACCAAAAGTCAACATCTTTCTAAATGGTGAAAAACTGAAAGCATTCCCTCTAAGAACAGGAACAAGACAAGGGTGTCCACTCTCACCATTATTATTCAACATAGTTTTGGAAGTTTTAGCCACAGCAATCAGAGAAGGAAATGAAATAAAAGGAATCCAAATTGGAAAAGAAGTCCAATTGTCACTCTTTGCAGATGACATGATATTATACATAGAAAACCTGAAAGACTCTACCAGAAAACTGCTAGCACTGATGAATTTAGTAAAGTATCAGGATACAAAATTAACGTGCAGAAATCTCTTGCATTTCTATACACTAACAATGAAAGAGCAGAAAGAGAAAGTAAGGAAACTCTCCCATTCACCATTGCAACAAAAAGAATAAAATACTAGAAATAAACCTGCCTAAGGAGGCAAAAGACCTGTATGCAGAAAACTTTAAGACATTGAAGAAAGAAATCAAAGACGACACAAACAGATGGAGGGACATACCATGTTCTTGGATTGGAAGAATCAACATTATGAAAATGACTATCGTACCCAAAGCAATTTACAGATTCAACGCAATCCCTATCAATTTACCAATGGCATTTTTCACAGAACTAGAATAAGAAATCTTACGATTTGTATGGAAACACAAAAGACCCCGAATAGCCAAAGCAATCTTGAGAAGGAAAAATGGAGTTGGTGGAATTAGGCTTCCTGACTTCCAACTATACTACAAGGCCACAGTGATCAGGACAGGATGGTACTGGCACAAAAACAGAAAGTAAGATCAATGGAACAGAATAGAGAACTCAGAGGTAAACTCAAGCACATATGGGCACCTTATCTCTGACAAAGGAGGCAAGAATATACAATGGAAAAAAGACAGCCTCTTCAATAAGTGGTGCTGGGAAAATTGGACAGCTACATGTAAAAGAATGAAATTAGAACACTCCCTAACACCATACCCAAAAACAAACTCAAAATGGATTAAAGACCTACATGTAAGGCCAGACACTATAAATCTAGAGAAAAACATAGGCAGAACACTCTATGACATACATCAAAGCAATATCTTTTTTGACGCACCTCCTAGAATAATGGAAATAAAATCAAGGATAAACAAGTGGGACCTAATGAAACTTAAAAGCTTTTGCACAGCAAAAGAAACCATAAGCAAGACTAAAAGGCAACCCTAAGAATGGGAGAAAATACTTCCCAACAAAGCAACGGACAAAGGATTAATCTCCAAAATATACAAGCAGCTCATGCAGCTTAATTCCAAAAAAGCAAATAACCCAGTCCACAAATGGGTGGAAGACCTAAACAGACATTTCTCCAAAGAAGACATGCAGATGGCCCACAAACACATGAAAAGATGCTCATCACTAACCATTAGAGAAATGCAAGTCAAAGCCACGATGAGGTATCACCTCACATCAGTCAGAATGGCCATCATCAAAAAATCTAGAAACAACAAATGTTGGCGAGGGTGTAGAGAAAAGGGAACTCTCCTGCACTGTTGGTGAGAATGTAAGCTGGTACAGCCACTATGGAGAACAGTTTGGAGGTTCCTTAAAAAACTAAAAATAGAACTACCATATGATCCAGTAATCCCACTGCTGGGCATATACCCAGAGAAAACCATAATCCAAAAAGAAACATGTACCATAATGTTCATTGCAGCACTATTTACAATAGCCAGGACATGGAAGCAACCTAAATGCCCATCAACAAATGAATGGATAAAGATGTGGCATATATATACAATGGAATATTACTCAGGTATAAAAAGGAATGAGATGGAGCTATATGTAATGAGGTGGATAGACCTAGAGTCTGTCATACAGAATGAGTGGGCCAGAAAGAGAAAAACAAATATTGTATACTATCTCATATATACAGAATCTAAAAAAAAAAAAAAAAAAGGGTACTGATAAAACCAGTGACAGGAGAAGAATAAGGATTCAGATGCAGAGATGGACTGGAGGACATGGGTTTGGGGGGGTGCGGGTGAAGGGAAAGCTGGGACGAAGTGAGAGAGAGCATAGACATATACTTACTACCAACTGTAAAATAGCAAGCTAGTGGGAAGTTGCTGTATAACAAAGGGAGACCACCTTGATGATGGATGATGCCTTAGAGGACCAGGATACGGAGCATGGGAGGGAGTTGCGGGAGGGAGGGGATATGGGGATATGTGTATAAATGCAGCTGATTCACTTTGGTGTACCTCAGAGACAGGTACAAGAGTGTAAAGCAATTATATTCCAATAAAGAGCTTAAAAAAATGTAAGTGGCTAAAGAGAATATGCACCAGTTTAGGTGGATATTACTGAAGTGGGCAGAGAAAAATTATCATTTTTAAGAAATTTAGATTGCTTTCCAGTTTATTAAAAGAGGTCATTTATAGATGTTCCCATAGGCCATTACTAGTTTTATAATATTATATATTGGTAATATGAAACAAAAAATATTCAAATAAATAAAAATTTCTCACCACTTCATTTGTGTTCCTTACAGCTTCCTTAAAGAGAGATGATAAAGAAATAGATCTATTATCTCCACAGCACTGCTGTAATATTTTCCCCTGAATATAAAGGGAAAAATCCCTCTCCCATAAAGAAAAGCATTAGGTTGGATTCGTTTCCATTGTAAGGGTTTTGTATGATTTATAATAGAATTTCCTATTTGGTGATAAACATACAACCAATGGTATTTATTGTTGTTTACTGTATTTATTGTTGTATCCCCAGAGACTATCCTATTTACGGTTGTATTCTTAGAGGCTAAGATAGTGTTGGGGACATAGTTCTTGTTGAATAAATGCTTTGTCAAGTGAATGAATGAATGCACAAGATAATTTTAGGCAAGGCATGATAAGCTTTTCTTTCTCATTTTAATAGTCATTACTTATTTTATTATCTATTAGGAAAAATAAATCGCTAGGCCAACTAACATGCTTTTGGAAGTAAATATATATTGTTTCTGTGATAGAGAAATTGATTGAGTCAATTTTAAGAAAATAATGCAATAGAAAAAGAACTTTAAAAAAGAAAATGATTTTGAGACTTCAAGAATGAAAACTGCTAAAAGACAAGTTCTTCAGTCCTCATAGAATTGGGAAATCAAATGTAGTAGTTGATTCATGTAAAGACATATTTTCTTCACTTGAATTAGTCATAGAATTAAGAGAAGATGGTATAATTTTGGTCTCATTCTTTAAAGATAATCTTGGTTTTCAAATTTGATTGACTTGAAATATACTTGCCAAATCCAGGTTAATTTCAATATGGTGCTAATACTATAATATTTTACTTCACATTGTACTACTGATGTGAAATCAATATTTACCGCACAGGATGTAGAGCAAATGTTCTAAAAGAAAACAAAACCAAAAGGATATAGCATTTACTGAAATGCAGTGTAATAGTCTTCGGCATAAAGTGATAGCAAAGAAAATATAATTTTTTGAACAAAAGAGTACATAATTAGGAGGAAAAGTAAAGGTGATAAACCTTTAACAAGAAATTCTTTCAAAGATATTCTGCTTTAACATTGTGGCTCAAAAATGGCTCACAAATCTTTTCCTAGAATTCCATTCATGTTAGTCCTTAGCATTTTGGCAAAACAATGAAAACATCACCATTTTCACAATCATAGTTAAAAATAATACTGTTTTTGGCTGAATGAGAAAGTGACCCATGTTTAATAGGAAAAGCTGTCTCATCAATCAAAGATTAATAGACTAAAGTAATCAAACTGTACCTTGCTGGGATGAATGACCACATTCTTTTCCTGTGTATATTTCTACAAAACAAATAAATTTATTTTATAACTTTGATTAAAAAAGGTTAAAATATATTTAATTAAGAATTTAGGACTTACTTCCTGGGAGACGTTGATAGATTCCTTAGAAAAAGAAAGACAATATTGCGTATTTACCAATATTGAATTCATACTAGCTTAATAAAATGTCAGTCTACAACCACTAACCATTGGGTAGATAATGTATTAACCTTTACCTGAATTATACAACAAAGTTAGCTGAAATTTCACTCCCTCTGCACAATTCTTATAATTCAGATAACCAACTCATTTTGCATTGTGCTTTGGGTTATGAACAACTGAATCAAAAGCTTTCCAAAATATTATCCACAGAGAAGAAAGATTTCCTATTTCCTCCATACAATTTCCAATGTTCTTTTTTAAATTGTTATCACATTTTTTCTTTTGTCTTTTTTAAAGATATTAAATACATCACAGAAAACAGGAAAATGTTTAGGTAACATCGTAGTTGTCTGTGGGCATCTGTTATGCACCCATGGCCAGGATGTCGTTTGGAAAGTAGCATTTAACTTAGTTCATCATGACTTATGAAAAAACATCATGAATATTGAGAGATCTTCAGAAAATAAAGCACCAATCTAATCTTGGTGATTTGAATGTGTAGATTTTTGGTCTTTAGTCCTCCATACATACTTCTTATTTTTTTAATTTATTTTTTATTTCATGGCTTCACTTTCAATTGTCTCTGACTCTATAGTTCTAGACTCACTGATGAAAAACTATTTTAAAGACAATAGTTTAGGGAATATTATGTTTTTACTAAGTGAAAAGATTTTGTGTTGACACTAAAATGTCTTACCTCACTGGAGGAGACATGTTCCATCTATAAAAAAAAAAAAATACAAGTTTCAGTTTTATGGTAGATTTAAAATGCCAAGCTATCTCACTATTATTTGTTCATTTGTTTTATTTTTATTGCTGTTGTTGTTCTTGTTTTGGTGGCAAAGGACTTTTAGAAATCGGTTTCTGGGAATGTGAAGTGTTTAATTGAATTTTTTCATTGTTATTGTAATATTATATGCTATAATAATAACAAGTAAATCATTCTGTACTTCAAATGAATCCTTTTTATGGCTTAATGCATTTCTTGCACTTATGAAATTTTGGGTTCTTAGTTTGTAAGTATTTGATATTAATCCTGTCACAGTTTAAAATATGATGTATATGCTACAGAATCTTAAAATATTATAATAGCATCACATTTTGTTTTATTTAGTTTATGTTAATTGCTAGATTTAAATAATCTTAAGGGAAATATTGATGGCAATTACTGATTTAGAGAGAAAGAGAGGAGTGTTGAAGACTAGGCGATTATAAACAGAAGAAACAATGAGGCTTGGTGTAAGACTGATCACTGAAGCATTATTATATTTTTCTGTTTGCCTAACTAGAATTCTTACTGTGGTTATGTTCTTGGATTGGCTCTAAACTTAAGAAAATGACAAAAACTTTTCAAGATTGATGAGTGAGATATGGAAATGCAAAGGAAGCAAAGAACTCTTGTCACCCTGATGATATAGTGCACTTGTAGGGAGTGAGATACTGGCTATGGAAGAGGGATTGGCAGCACAGGCTGCAGGGTAAAGGAAAAAACTGAGTTACTCCTGAGGAAGTTAATAGATTATGTACTTGTGTCTTCAAAGCACTTCACTTGAAGAATCTAGTCCTTCTTTATCATTGTGTGATATGAATACTATTATCACATTCTCACTAGAACAATATGATGCTTTGAGAAGTTAAAGGATGACTTTGCATCAGGTTATCTGGCAAGTAATTTTCAAAGCTAGCACTCTACAACACACCCTTGTGTCTTGTCTAAACATCATAGTTGCTGAGCTACTGTGGTCAAGAATGATGAAATTCTGACATGTGCCTGAGAGATGGTTTGGGAATCTACATTTTATGTGTGGCTCCCCTGAACTTTAAAAGATGTCCTTGTTATGGTTTAACATGTTTCTTACTTTTAGGAAGTTGTTCTTGGAGTGAAAATAGTTCCCTAGTAAATTCAAACAGATATGGAAGAAAGTGTATGCCTTTTAACCTAGGACTAAAATCTTTCCAAGCCTACAAGGGAAACATTTTATAAAAAGTATTTTTGTCCACCTTGATATCTTGCGTAAGGCAGGGCCAACGCCATCTTTGATTATAGGTTTTAAAGGTCGCACACTTTATCTTTATTCCTTGCTGCCTACCCCTGCTATTGCCTACATAAAATATTTACTATTGTGTTTAGGTAATTATACTTACGTGTGTTGCAAGAGCAACAGCCAAAAGGCAGGTAAAAATGAAGAACTTCATGTTTACTTGGCCCTGTGGAATAGATACGGAGCTAATCAATAATAGTTTTACTTTCCTTAAAAATCACATATTCCCTCATTAATTATGTATAAATTTATCTTTGTGCCAGATAATTAGGAATGGAAAATGCAAACTGATAAAAGCATATTCATTGAGAAACACATGGATATGAATATGATGAGTTTTTTATAAGGAGAAATTAACACAATCTAATGTAAAATCTTAGTTTCTAAACTGTGGAAGTTCCTTTTGTGGGCATAGCAAGTTAGTAGGATAATTGACCCTATGTATAAATGGTTAATTTATTTATTAATTTACTCACTTATTCAATGAACACTTGCTACCCCATGTCAGGTACTATTCCAGACGTGAAGATACGGTGGTGAAAAATAATAACTTATGCTTATACTAATAAGGCCATATTATTTACGGTTCTTCTTTAATCTTGTGGAGAATCAACATCAGAAATGCAAAATACTAGAGGAAATCATTTTGAAATCAGATTTCAGGTGAGCCAAAACATGGAGCCTGGCTCCCTCAGAAGGGGAAGAATTAGCAGGTGGAGATAACACTGTGTTGGTTACAAGGAGGCCTGCTGATCCCAGCTCAGCCATGGACAGCCTGCTGAACCTTGTGCAAAGTCACTGAACATTACTGAACCTCACTTTGAATATCTAGCAAAAGAGAGATTTAGCTAAGAAGATTTTATTTCTAAGATCCCCTCCAGCTCAATCTTTAATACTGTGACTGCATGTGAGTCCCCAAGCTGTGTTGACCACATGTCAATTCAACTTTTCCAGTGGATAAACAAAGAACTGAAAAGTGAAATAAAGTTATTCTAATGCCTTTTTGACATATAACAGTGTTTTACTCTGTAGATTTACAAATATGAAATTATTTTTAAAGGGCAAGATTTTATTTGACTCAAACATTGTTAAATTTACTGGTGATCTTTACCTATGCACATCTAAAGAATGTATATACATGGGAATTATTCTCTATCTTAAGATTTGCATTGCCTGCTTTTGTTATTAATTTCTCATTCCTACTAAAGAATCTCAGAGATATTTGTTTACTCTTATAGGATGATGCATATGGCATTCACTTTAGAAGCATTTCGTAATGAGTATGTTTTAAAATAAGGTTATAAATATATTAAATTTATAATTTAAAATTGTGAAATGTTTATTATATATAGCCATTTACCTCAATTTTACTTAAAAGATTTTATTTTCCATGGATGAAAGAAATTGGAACAAGGGCAAATGCGAACTAAGAGTTAAAGAAATGCTTTTAGCTTACTGATAAATGAGAACCATAGAAATAGTTATAGTTACTAAGCAACTGCTATTGTCAGACATCATGCTAGGTATATTGTAAATTCTTTCTCTAGTCTCCGGAACAATTTTGTCAGGTACATGTGTCTGATTAACAGATGAAGAAAGTGATTCAAGAGGTCATACATCAAATACACAGTGCCTTGGATTTCCAAAAACCTCATTAAAATGAGCTTGTCCTTAAAATAAGACTGTGGCATTTCATTATAAGATAGAGCAGTATAATAGTTTCCAGTGTCTATATGTTAATTATATTCAGAAGCACTGAAAAGGAGGTAAATCAGTAGCTATGTTAGTTACCAATTTCTCAAAGAATCTTGATATACTGATATTAGTTTCTTTAAAAATACTTTTTAGAACAATGATATTAGGTTTTACAATATTACAAGGTATATAGAGTAACAAAACGATAAGTGAAAATATTACCTTGTTTCCTAAAAGGGAGACAAGTAATCCAGGCAGTGGGAGATCTGTGATAGATTATCGCAGTGCTATTTAAACCTTGTTCCCCCATAATATGGTAATTCTGTGGTTTGAAATACCTAAACAGAATTCAAATTCTAAGAAGTCATGATGATTAGAATTGTTTCTCCATCCAGTTTTTGTACCACATATTCCAAGGAGTGCTTCTACTCACACTGATTTAGAACGTGATAACAGGTAATGAGGAGTTTATAATATGTAGTGATTATCTACATTTCATGTTTGTGTAGCTCACGTCTTCCATGTACTAGCTGTGTGGTTCAGAATAAGTTTTTGTTTGTTTGTTTGTTTGTTTGTTTTCCTAAGAGTACCTCAGTGCTTCTTCTAGTCTGAAACATTTTAAATAAATATCTAAAATGACATTTTGGATATGTTAATTAAAATTTCATTAATATGTGAAAAAATATAGTCTTCATATTCATTGCTTATCATTTGCCAACACTAAAAATATAGTTAGCCATATGCAAGTCTATGTGATATACTGGAAAACTCAGCTCTCCTACTAGTTAGCAGTAACTTTCATAAGCATTTACTTTAACTTTTCTTAGTAGTTTCCGAATCTGTAAAATAATAATATTCATATTTAATCCAATTTATAAAATTGTAATGATTAGAAATAATTTACGTAAAGTGAATTGGTATCTACATGGAACCTACTTTTTCGGAATTCACAAGATGAAATGGCTATGATAACCAGGCAGGTAACATAATTGCCTGAAGTAGGTCCAGGTTTAAGATAAAGAAGGTACAACAGGGACTATAATGTGGTCTTCCTGGAAGTGCAAGATGGAAATACTCAGCTCCAGTCAATTTTGATATGTGATATGTATGCCCCATTGTTGTCAAATCTTCCATGTTTTAAGCTAGTCTTAAGTGTCTTATTATGTATTCAGAACATTTTTGTATATTGATTGTCAATAAATTAAAACTACTTAAAAATATTTTTTCTGCAGACAAAACCCAAGTGCAGCTAGATTTTGCCCAAGTGCTGCCAATTTGAGATCTTAGGAGAAAACGTGGGTTTCTAGATGCATGTAATTATTGAAAAATGAATCGTTTTGGAAAATCACATGTTCTGGTTAACCAAAGCATTAATGTTTAGGCATCAAATTATTAAAATTCCTAAGTTTCTGTAGAAATCTTTGTGAAATTTACTACAGTGTGACTACATTCTTAAAACTAAAGAAGACCAATTATTACACATGGTATTTAAGAACTTAAAGTTGTTTCTCCCATGGGATTATGTTTCATGAAACTACTCTTTTTTAAACTGTTTCTGATTTCTGTGTCTCCTTAGTTGCTGTCTAGTAATCATCTTGTTTTTATGGAATTATTTAAATCTCTTTGTTCTCCAGAGGAGAAGAAATCTGGCTTTTCATCTTTGCACATTTGCCATTTAAGTTGGCTTGACGCTTGGATACTTAGCAAACACTTTAATTTCCCTTAACAATCAGGACTACTTGCCTTTAGAAGCCACATTTTAAGCTCTTACTTACTGCTTTTAACTTTTGAGAGAGTGAAAATCAGACAACCATGCTTGTTTATTTCTGTGACTCTCCAGTAACTGTTTTATGAGTAAATTCTCTATGAGATGTGGGTCCATCTGCTTTTCTCTTATTCTATGAGCTCTTACATATATGTTTATTCCCCTTTCCTCTTACAATTTTACATGCTTCATTTATACTTGCTCCTTTGCTTAGCTTACAATATCCTGAATTCTCCTTCATTCTACAGGTACTGTTTCATCATGCTGTGTCTCTTACTGGACACAGCGTCTTTTTTTCCTTTCACTCACCACCAAACTTCTTGGAAGTCTTCATACTTGTGATTTTTCTTTCCTAACCACTTCAATCCATTGTTTCTGGGCCAGCCTATCTTCCATTGCTTGAATAATTACAGTTTCTAATAGATCTTTTAACCTCTCATCTGTTATCTCCAAAATGCATTTTCCATAACTTCTTCACAAATATTTTCTTTCTATAATAGATGTAACAAGTAATTTTACTGAATCAAAACATTTCTATTTTTTTTTTAATTTTGTTGGCTGTGTTGGGTCTTTTTTTTTTTTTTTTTTGCTGCGCGCGGGCTTTCTTTAGTTGCGGTGAGTGGGGGCTACTTTTCGTTGTTGTGTGTGGGCTCCTCATTGTAGTGGCTTCTTGTTGCGGAGCACAGGCTCTAGGCGCGTGGGCTTCAGTAGTTGCAGCACATGGGCTCAATAGTTGTGGCTCATGGGCTCTAAAGCGCAGGCTCAATAGTTGTGGCGCACAGGCTTAGTTGCTCTGCGGCATGTGTGATCTTCCTGGAGCAGGGATTGAACCCGTGTCCCCTGCATTGGCAGGTGGATTCTTAACCACTGCACTACCTAGGAAGCCATTTCTGTGGTTTTTATACTGTCTAGAGTAATGTTCAAGATATTTAATATAGAATTCAAGGTCATTCAGAATCTTCCCAGGAGATTTTTCTTGCCTCATTTCTTCACATGTGGTATTCCTCATTCACAATCTTTCCAGGGCACCATGAAATGTCCCATGATCTTTGTGACTGGGAATGCCCTTCTATCACATTATCTGCCTTATAATTTCCCATGAGCTCCTGAAGATCCAGTTGAGATTAAACCCTCTGTGAAAAAGATCTCCCAAATCTTCAATGTACTTGAACTTTTTAATATATGCTATGAATGAAATATTTGGACAGATGCTGATGTTGGAAATGTAAAGAATCTTTACGTTATTCAGTGAGTATTTCTTGAGTATATGCCAGGAATTATTCTAAGCATCTAGGAAAAAGCCATAAAGAAAATAAAAACCTCTGCTTTCATGGAGCTTGTGTTTCAACTGGCTGAGAGAAATGAACCCATGATAAGTAATACATTGTTGGTTTGATTATGATGCATGCTAAGGAGAAAACTGGAGAAAGAGGATAGGAAGTATTAGTAGGGATGGGGTGGTTACTCTTAGATAGTGTGGCCAGGAAATGTCTCCCTAAGCAAAAAAAGTAAAAATTTGATGGAAGTAAACCTGGTAGATAGTTTAGGAAGAACTCATCTGCAAAGGCCCTGACTTGTGAGTATGCCTGGCAAGTTTGAAAAGTATTGGATAAACCAGCATGTTTGAAAAATAGTGAATTTGGTGGAAACAAAGTCAGAGGGGCAAATGGGACCAATAATGCAAGGTTCTTGGGTATTGAAAGGACTTTAAGAAAACAGTTACACTGATCAGAATGTGATGTCAAGTAGAAGATAACTTGGGATTACCTACTAAAAAGTAGACCAAAAGGGTCAAGGGAAGAAATGTGATCAATTTGGAGCCTGTTGTAATATCTAGACATGTGTTTATGCCAGTAGAGGGGATAGTGAGAAACTGTAATATTCTAGATATACTTTGAGACTTAGAGAAGATAGAATTTGATAGACTAAAGGTGAGGTGTGAGAGAAAGGAAAAGGTCAATAATCACTCTAGATTTTTGGCTTGATCACCTGGAATAATGTAGTTACTACCTACTGATATGGCAAATATTGAGAGAGGAGCTGGTTTTGGGGAAAAAACATTAGGAGCTTAGTTTTCCCCCTGTTTATTTATTTATTTATCTATTTAAGTTTTTATTTTTATTTTATTTTTTTTTAATTTTTATTTTTTTTAAACTCTTTATTGGAATATATTTGCTTTACACTCTTGTACCTGTCTCTGAGGTACACCAAAGTGAATCAGCTGCATCTACACACATATCCCCATATCCCCATTTCCCACCCCCGCAACTCCCCCCCACCCTCCCTGTCCTGGCCCTCCAAGGCATCTCCCATGAAGTTGATCTCCTTTTGTTATACAGCAACTTCCCACTAGCTATCTATTTTACAGCTGGTAGTGTAAATATGTCTATGCTACTCTCTCACTTTGTCCTAGCTTCCCCTTTGCCCCCCACCCCAGCCCCGTGTCCTCAAGTCCATTCTCTACTTCTGTATCTCCACTCTTGCCTGTCACTGGTTTCATCAGTACCATTTCTTTAGATTCCATATATATGGGTTAGCATACAGTATTTGTTTTTCTCTTTCTGGCTTACTTCACTCTGCTACAGTGTAGTGTTATTTCAGGTGTCAGCAAAGAGATTCAGTTATATATACACATATATCTATTCTTTTAGGAGCTTAGTTTTATAAAAGTTGAATTTGAAGTTCCAATTAGAAATTTAAGTTGGAATATAAAGTGTACAACAGTACTTAACTACCTAATGGGATCGATAAAAGTTATTAAACAAGGACAACAGACTGCAACAAAGCCCTTATCAGAGTTACCTACCATCATGATTTCAGCCTTTTCTGATGCTACTGATGTACAACTAATATGAGAACATAAAGAAAAAGATCTTACCACCAGTTAGAAATAAAAGGCCTGGAGTAGATAAGTTCTGTAGGACATAAATAAACAGAAAGAAAGGAAATTTTAAAATACAGAAAGTCCCATATTATTTCAATGGGTATATATCTGTTGTCATATGTTTAATACATTAGAATGATTATATCAATAGTTCATCAAGACATTTACTTATATATAGAATGTCCGTAAGTATAAGAATCAGATAGTTCAGAAGGAAAATACTGTATGGGGAGAGTTTGTGCAAAGTTGAGGGAATGGAGAGTTAGTTCATAAGCAATCAAAAAGCCAACGGCCCTCTGTGGATAGAAACATAACCTGAACACAGGTTCATAAGAGCTAGAAATAATTCAAAAAATGTTAATTATCTCTAAAAAATTTTACTGGTTGATTAGTGAATATTGGCTCATTGGAAACAACATGGAAACTTTCATTAGTTTCTAAGTCTAAAACAAAGTGGTCTCTGGCAGCAAAAAACAATGTTAGCTGTGTGAGCTGTGAAGAATGACTTATGAGAAACGTATCTAACCATTTTTCCTAAAAAGAAATTTAATTCAATATATTTTTGATATGCTTTGAGAAATCCATGAATGCAATCTTACGAAAACTCAAAACACACTGTTATCTCTGTTTTTAATGTCAAAATTTTACTTTGTTACACAGAAAAAAAACCCCTTTTAAACTAAATGTCTGCTATCTATTGGAAGAGCTATATGCATGTGTAATACAGGCATATGTAATGCCTGGGAAACATACATTCTAATTTCAAAATCCTGGTTACTTCTGAGGAAGTCTGCATGGGACTGAAATTGAGTGGGGACAATGAAGCTTCAGTTGTAGTTTAAAAATTTTTTTTCTTTTCATTAGCTCTTTTAATACATTTAAGTATCATTTATGTATGATGAAATGCACATATTTTATAGGTGGATCAGTTAGCAGGGTTGAGGTGTGTTACTTTCCTATTACCCCATGAAGTTTCCTCCTTTCCCATTTGATCACCCCTCTCAGAAACCATCACTCATCTGAATTGATTGATAATTCATTTTTTCTGTTTTAGAGCATCATTTGTATGTAATCATAGAGCACATACTGTGTGGCATCTAGCTTTTGTCTCATGGTGTATGTTTTTGAGGTTTATCCATGTTGTTGTAATTATTGCTGAGTCGTCTATTGTAAGAATATATTCCCTTTGTTTATGCCTCTCCTGTAGAAGGACACCCTGGTTGTTTCTAGTTTAGGTCTATCATGAATAAAGACATAATATTATTTGTACAAGGATTTTTGAAGACTTTTTTTTTTATCTCGGATAAGACAGAGGAATGGTATGGCTGTGTCATATGATAGATGCACATTGAGTATTTTCACAGACTGTCAAACAGTTTCCTAAGGTAAAGTTAAAATGATCACTGTGCCACTATCATGATTAAACATAAAATTGATACAGATCATTGAATAATTTGTATAATAAATAATATCTATTTAAAGACATTATAAAACTAGGAGTGAACATAGATTAAGATAAGGATGTTTCGCAGATTCAAAAAACAAGAGTTTCTTAAATTCAAATATTTGCTTTGCTGATAGGCTCATTAAACTGTTTCTTTTTTCTTCTTTTCTGTTATCCACCCCCCTTTCTTTTCCATGCCATATAAGGTGGCAAATGACTGTGTCATAACTCATTTGTAATTTTAAACTCAGAATAGAGCATGTTAGTATTTGGAGTATTGCCACTAATTGTGTATGACTTTCCCAGTAACTAGAAACAAGGAACACCCAAGGTGGAAGGTTCTCTAATTTTACCAGAAGCGGAAGAGAGGTCCAGGGAAGTTGTGTGATGAATACAAAGACTCAGTTGGACTCAAGCCAGGAAACACTGACTTTTATTCCAGTGATTTTTATATTCAAGAGCACTCTGTCACCCCACTTATTTATTGAGCAATCTTTTTCAATTTTGATTTTGGGCCATATACATCTCAGTGTGTGTGTCTGAAAGTGCATTTGGTCACCTTCAGGAAATTTTAAAGTCTAACGAGCAAAATATTTATGTGAAAAAAATTTAATAGACAACATATGGGTTAATACAAAAGTAGTTTAAAACACAAATATATTAGATATTGTTAATGTAATCAATAAGAATTAGATCCCATCTGTGTAGTCAATAAGAATTTATCTTCTAAATTTTCTTATGTGCTTATAGATCTATCAACCACCAGAACAAGAATAAAGGTAGTGAATAGAAACTTGATTTTACTTGAGTTCTGATAAAGTATATGTGATAAAGTAGTAATTATTCATTCCTTGTTAAACTTGTACTGGTCTTTCTATGTGCTAAAGCTTTGTGATACTAGTGAGATACAGAAAATTAAAAGTATATTCCCTGTTTTCAGGAACTTACTTTTTTTTTAAATTACAACTTTAATCAAATCCACTTCACTAAAATAACGTTTTGGAGCTTTTTCTAATTATAACAATAAAACATTCTCAATGTTGGGCATTTGGAGAGCTTAGAAAAATACCACAATGCTAAGGAAAGACAAACTGAAACAAAACAAAATAAAAATCATTTGCAATTTTACTGCATAAGTATAGTTCATATTTTTGTGTAGGTCCTTCAAATAGTTGTACCATTAAATTATAACTACTTATTAACAATTCCTCAATGATATGAACTTATGAAAACATACACATAGGTCCACATGGTTCTGGACTTTATGTTCTGAGGAACTTACTTTCTAATACACTTATAGAAGATAATTTAATCAAAATGTTGGGATGGGAATGTAGTCCAAAGTCAAAATGTTATGAGAATATTGAAAATTTTTTATCACGTAAACTGGGTAAGGATCAGGGTAAATGTAGTTCTAGGTCCTGCAATATAAGGGGAATTATAGAAAGAAGGAGGTGAGGAAATGGAAGGTGTCAGAAACCTGAACAGACAGGAAAATGAAAGAGAGGGTAGCAGGGTGGGGAGCAAAGAGTTTGAGGGCAAGAGAAAGGCCAGAGTTGGGGTAAAGGCCTCCGGGGGCTAAACATTTTATGTCTCTTTATGGGGGCTGAGGGCGGTGTGGAAGAGTTTAAGCCAACATGTGACATGCGAAGAACTGCATTTTAGATTAATCACCATGGCATTAGTACAGAGAAAGATTAGCGGTGGAGCAAAACAGTAGACAAGACGGCCGTTTACGGGGTGTGCGGAAGAATGGGGTACAATTAGAAGGGCTCGTTTGTAGACAATGGCACTGATGGTGACAATTAAGGAACCGACTGAAGGAATTTAAAAGAAGAAGTGACAGACTATGAAACAACCAGTCAAGAAACGCAGGATATTTTGTGTGTCTGCCGTGAAAAATGGAATTGGAGAAAAAGACTGAATTTTTTGTACCATTCTATCAAAAAGAAAATAAGAGCTTAATCTGGTAACTTGCTATAATCCCCTAGTTCAATTGTATGAAAGTGAATTCAGAGCCAGTACAGTTAAACATGAACTATGTTTGAATTATATACTGAAAGACTAAAATATATTGTGAGGAATATTTAATAATTACAGAATTTATAAAACATATTTTACATAATTGAAAAATGTAAGAGAAATAATAGATTTCTCCTGAATTTTTTTCTGTCAAAAAAATAAATTATTGTAGAAACATATTGCACCTGAAAATGAAATAATACATTTCTGCTAAAAAAATTAATCATCAAATACATGAAGAAATAATAGTGACTCCTACTTTTTTTTTTCTAAACTTGTCTTTTATCTGCCAGTTTCCTTTATTTATTCATGGCAAGAACATTAGATGTTATTCAGAATATGAAATTTTTTTTTTTCCATTCATTTTTTATTTTATTTTATTTTATTTTATTTTATTTTATTTTTTTGGGGGTACACCAGGTTCAATCAACTGTTTTTATACACATATCCCCATATTCCCTCCCTTCCTTGATGCCCCCCCCTCGAGTTGGAGAGGGTGTGGAGAAAAGGGAACTCTCCTGCACTGTTGGTGGGACTGTAAGTTGGTACAGCCACTATGGAAAACAATTTGGAGGTTCCTTAAAAAACTACAAATAGAACTACCATATGATCCAGTCATCCCACTCCTGGGCATATACCCAAAGAAAACCATAATCCCAAAAGAAACTTGTACCATAATGTTTACTGCAGCACTCTTTACAATAGCCAGGACATGGAAGCAACCTAAATGCCCATCAACAAATGAATGGATACAGAAGATGTGGCATATATATACAATGGAATATTACTCAGCTATAAAAAGGGATGAGATGGAGCTATATGTAATGAGGTGGATAGAACTACAATCTGTCATACAGAGTGAAGTAAGTCAGAAAGAGAAGGACAAATATTGTATGCTAACTCACATATACGGAATCTAAAAATGGTACTGATGAACTCAGTGACAAGAACAAGGAAGCAGATACAGAGAATGGACTGGAGAACTCGAGGTGTGGGAGGGGGCGGGGGGTGAAGGGGAAACTGAGAAGAAGCGAGAGAGTAGCACAGACATATATATACTACCAACTGTAAAATAGTCAGTGGGAAGTTGTTGTATAACAAAGGGAGTCCAACTCGAGGATGGAAGATGCCTTAGAGGACTGGGGCAGGGAGGGTGGAATAGAATAGAGAACTCAGAAGTAAGCCCAAACACATATGGGCACCTTATCTTTGACAAAGGAGGCACGAGTATACAATGGAAAAAAGACAGCCTCTTCAATAAGTGGTGCTGGGAAAATTGGACAGCAACATGTAAAAGAATGAAATGAGAACACTTCCTAACACCATACACAAAAATAAACTCCAAATGGATTAAAGACCTACAGAATATGAAATATTTAGAGTATCTTAATGAAGTTTTCCAGCATGCAGGCACTGTATAGAATTTTCAACCATGTCATGATACAAGAGAAGATGCAACCACAGTGTTATTTTGCTCCAGAATTATATTAAAATTAGAATAAGCAAGAGGTCTAGAGAAAGTGATCTTTTCCTGCCAAAAAATCATATTTTCTGGCTTTGGAAAAACATATCCAAAGGATACAATTAAAATTTTTTGAAAAAATTAAAATTTCCTTCTTTTTCAACAATTGAGATGTTAAATGAAATGGTTGAATAAAATAGGGATGAATAATTGATGTGATTATTACTTATGCAAAGTAAAGTTTTTAATGATGGAACTAAAAATGCAAAAAGGAGGCAAAACTTAGATATCAGAATAAAATAACTTAGAAAAGTTCATGTCAACCTTAAAAACAATAAATAATTTTGCAAAAAGGCCATTTTGTTAGCAAAGAGAACATTTATATAAATTCTGAATTTACCTTGAGGTTAAAAATATAATTAATTATAGCAAAGTACATATTGGACTTTCAGGCAATAAATAAGGTTCTAGATACTCAAACAATAAGCTAGTAACATCCTCTCCATTGGGATTGTCCTTTCACTTTGGATCATAGAGAAATAAATACATAAGTTTGATTGAGGCAGCTAGATAATTCAAATAAATTATTGTGGCACTTGATTTCTAAATATTATAGCTATGGAGGCTCCCTATAAATAACTATTGGAGTAAGTATGGCTTTTAAATAATACATTGCTAAGTCATGTGCAAGGTTTACTCCAACATGTTTGATTACATTCTTTTCCTTTACAGCTTTTCTTTTTCCTTCCCTTCGTATCTCCCTTCCTGCCTCCCTTCTTCTTTTCTTCCTTCCCACTGTCCCTCCCTTTCTTTCTTCTTTTATTTTTTTCCTTATTCTTTGAAACAAAAGATGTTAAGCACCGTTATACGCATTTGTCACATTACTGAGTGGATTAAAAGCAATATATGGATAAAGTGAATATAAGAGATTTTGAATAAAAATTCAAATGATCTCACTTTAAATGGAGATGTAAACCACACTGAAATTGAACACACCCTATATTTTAGGTTGGAACACTAAAGTGTTATGTATTCAACAAGATATATTAATTCAAAATAACAACTGCCAACTCTAAGCACAGGGGTGGCATTTTTATTGCACCTATAATCTTATATTTCATGACACGTAGATGGCTTTATAAAACTAATAGACCAGAACTCGTATTGCTACTTTTAAATAAAGGAAGAATGATACACTTTCCTCCAAGAACAAATGCTCTGCCCTTGAAAATGTCAGGGTGTTTCGATTACAGCACAGCACAACAAAGGTGTATTGTATTGATATCTCATGAGTATGGTGCCATAAGGATACAATCCAGTCAACTTTAATACGCACTTTCCTGTTTTGTGGTTTTCAGTCTCCTTCAATGACTAGTTGATCTTTAACTGTCATTCATACTGATGAGAAAAACCCAGAGCTGGAGTTTCCCTGGCAGATTCTTGAAGTACATTTTTTTAAGCCATCAAAGAACTTCGGTGTATGCTATATTACTGCTTCATTTTACTGTAGTATAGAAATATGAGATGACAAATTTGAAAAGTTTTTCAGTGCAACTAGATTTAGGATATGGTTTTGAGTTCAGGGGATTCAAATGAGATGATATTGACACTATACTAAGGTGCTCACATATTAATCTGCGAGACGAATGGAGATATCTAGAAGATAGTTGAATGTATTAGGGAGTCAGAGGATTTAGATGGTAATTAACGTGATTAACATGATTAAGACGACATAGGAATACTGCAGTCAGATAATAAGTAAGGTAATAACCTTAGAATATTAATATTATATATGGGAGAAAGGAGTCCATGAAAATAATTAGAAGAAATAACCAAATGAAGAGATATATTGGGATTGACATATATACACTATTGATACTATGTATAAAATAGATAACTAATGAGAATCTAGTGTATACCACATGGAACTCTATTCAATGCTCTGTGGTGACCTAAATGGGAAGGAAATCCAAAAAAGAGGGGGGTTTATGTATATGTATAGCTAATTCACTTTGCTGTACAGTAGAAACTAACACAATGTTGTAAAGCAACTGTACTCCAATAAAAAAAATAGTGATTCATTGAGCAAGAAAAAGAAAAAGAAATGAAACATATGTCCACACAGAAACTTGTACATAAACGTTTATAGCAGCATTTTTCATAATAGCTGAAAGGCAGTAACAACCCTAATATCCATCAACAGATGAGAGGATGAGAACATTCAATGGAATAATATTTGACTATGAAAAAGAATGAAGTACCGATACGTGCTACAAACGGATGAACTTTGAAAGCATGCTAAATGAAATAAGCCAGTCACAAAAGGCCGTATACTATATGATTCCATTCATATGAAAGTCCAGAATAGGGAAATCCATAGAGACAAAGTAGATTAGTAATTTCCTAGGGCTGGAGGGGGATGGGAAGATGGGGGGATGATACCTAAAGGAAGCTGGGTTTCTTTTTCAGGTGATGAAAATGATTTGAAAATTGACTGTGGTGATGGTTGCGCATATCTGTGAATGTACCAAAAGCCATTCAGTTATACATTTTAAATGGGTGAATTGCATGGTATGTGAATTTCATCTCAATAAAGCCGTTTTTTTGAAAAGTGGGAAAAAAAAAGATTGTGAAGCAGAGTGACCAAAAAACATAATTAAGTAATAAATGGTTGGTTTGGAACTTCCCTGGTGGTGCAGTGGTTGAGAATCCTCCTGCCAGTGCAGGGGATATGGGTTCAATCCCTGGGCTGGGAAGATCCCACATGCCGTGGAGCAAGTAAGCCTGCATGTCACAACTACTGAGCCCATGTGCCACAACTACTGAAGCTCGCGCTCCTAGAGCCCATGCTCTGCAGTAAGAGAAGCCACCGCACTGAGAAGCCTGTGCACTGCAACAAAGAGTAGCCCCCACTCACTGCAAATAAAGAAAGCCCACACGCAGCAACGAAGACCCAACGTAGCACTCCCCCCCAAAAAAAAAGTTGGTTTGATAGTGGTTTATACAAAGAAGAAAACAGAATTAGAGAAAGGGGATAGGAAATTTTTCTAGAAATGAAGTTTTCAATATGTGTGGCCAGGAAATGCCTTCCTGAGCAACAAAGTAAAAGCTTGAAGGAAATAAATAAATAATACCGATTATGGGGAGAAGAGCACTCTAATCCAGGCCGTGAGATGGGAGCATTACTGCAATGCTAAAATAGTAGTAGTAATAATAATAATATAATAAAGCAAATAGGACAGTGTTCTTGAAATTGAGTAGCTTTTTTGGAACTAAGGTCAGAGAAGCCAAAAGGACCAGATTATACAGGATTTTCAGGGCACTGTGAGCATTTCAAAGGACTTCTACTCTGGAACTCAGCTTCTGGGCATGATTGCATATCAGGGACTGGATTTATCCTCCTGCTTAAATAACTGAAAAAAAAAAAGGAACAAAATATATGGTACAGATTTTAAGATATTATATAATAGGAAATGCAGTACATGATTCCCCAAGAGAAGGAAAGAAACAAGATAAACCCTGTGATTATCTGAACATATTACCTAAAGTGGTTTATAAACTGCAGTACAGGAAGGTAGGGCTTAATTGAGAAGGCAATTCCCCCGAGTTGAGAAGAAACAGTTGAGATCAGGGAAGGCAAGTTTCTGCAACAAACTCAGCAGAATACGGAGAAGAGAAAATTACAAGAACATGAGAAAACTGCACGGAGAAAAAGTTCTGGTAATCTATAGAGCGTTGCCCTTAATCCCCTGCTGGTTTTTAATTAGAACAAATAAATGTGAGGAAACTCCATGAGGCTGGGGACAGAACATCAGAAAAGAACAGGCTCTACAGTCCCTGGGGTGAAACAGGGCTGACAATAGACCATGTTACCACCAGCCAGAGTGGAAAGACCTTTTAATCCACATGGCATTGTTAGACTGCATTAACAGTAGGTTAAATTTAGCTCTAAATAGAATGGTAGTCTGTCTGCCCTTAATTGTAATTTAAATTCTAAAATGCAAGCCTCAAAAGTGCCAAATTGTTCACAAGTATTTATTATGACCCAGACCATAAGTCAATAATATTTAAGGGAATAAAAAAATTTTTAGCACCCCAAAAATGTAAAATCATAATGTCTGACACCAGTCAAAATTAGCAAGCATGGACAAAAGAAGGAAGATGTAACTCACAATTAAGAGAAAAATCAGTGGCTAGAAACAGATTTAGAAGTGATATAGATGATAGAATTAGTAAACAAGGATATAAAATACTTATTGAAACTATATTTTATATATTTAGTAGAGGAAAGCATAAGCATGTTTGAAAAATATTATGTCTGCAATGAAAAGTACACTGAATGTAATCAATAACATGTTTAGAAAAAAAATGAGTGAATTTGGAAGATTACTGAAGAATGAAAGACTAGGAAGCTTGAAAATATAGAAATAAAAATATCCAAAATCACATGGACAAAAACACTAGAAAAGAAAAGAAACATTGTTTCATTAGGATCTCAAAGTGACACCTGTACTACTTGTGTGTTAATACATATACAATTGTGGTGAGGGTGAGGAAGAAAAGATAGGAAAAATATTTGAATAAATTGATGGGTAAATAATGTCCAAATATTAGGAAACTCGTCAACCATACATCAAGAGTTCAACAAATAATGACTGCAAGAGCATGAAAAAGACATCAAACACATCATAACCAAATGGCTTCCTAGCAGTCTTAAAATGAATATAAAAAGTATCCAGAGAAAAAGTACATACCATATACAGAGCAGCAAATACATGAATAATAACTGATACGATTTTGCAAAATAATCAAGCCAGAAAAGGGTGGCAGAATTTTTTTAAAAGTACTGAAAAGAAAATATTTGTCAAAAAAATTCTATAGCCAGTGAAAACAAGAGTTCTAAAATGGAGACAAAATAACTTTTTCAGATCACAAAACTAAATGAATTAATGACCATCACACTTGCCTTACAAGTAATATTTAATGGAAGTCTTTCAGGCAGAAGCAAAGTGATAGCACATGGGAATCTCTAGCTACTTAATGGAAAGACATTGAAAATGGTAAATATGGGGATGAAAATGAAATGCCTCAATTATCTATGTTTCAAACCTCTTCAAAAGGTAAATATTTTTGTTAGCAGAGGAGAGTCCAGAGACCCCTCTCCCATGGGCCTCAGTTCTTGGTAAGGATGCAAAGAATCTGAGGTCTTACCCGTTGCAAGAGTTTATTGATGATAAAGAGAAAACAGAGAGAACATCTCAAGAGAGGATTGGGTCAGGCCAAGGGAGGCAATGGCCCCAGAGGGCTGGGGTGTAGAATTTTTAAGGCAAGGTCGTTGATTGACAGTGTTGATTGACAGCTACAGGTTATATAACAAGAGGCTCTGCTGTGCTAGTCCTTCTCATAGTTCAGTCTGTTATAATCAGATGTATGAATTCATAGAATATTTATGAACACTTAATGAGCCTAATGGCCACCAAATGTTACCTTTGGACCTGATCGTGTGAGGTGTGCACATGTACCAGAGTGGGAAATGTCCCTCCAGTTGGCCACTAGGGGATTTTTCCAGTCCCCCGACCATTTTGGAGCACTGATGTGGATGTGTTCGGGCGGGGTTAGCAAAAATAGCTTGGCGGGACGAGGGCGCTATTGGACGATCAGCCAGTGGGGCTGCCTCTCGGTTGCTCATGGTTAACTTCCTGCCTAACATTTTAAAAATAAAAGTAATAATAATGTATGGTGCTGGTTTTAATATTCAGTGATAGTAGAATTAAAGTATGTTACAACAACACAAAGGGCTCAAGCGGGAAAATTGAAGGCTACTATTGTAAGATTCCCTATCAATATAGTTATAAAAATAAAACAAAACAAAAACAAACAAACAAAACCCCAGAAATGTTGTTGAGGCTGTGGAGTAACGTGAGCTCTAGGGTGGTGGTCAGCAATCTTTTTTGGCACCAGGGACCGGTTTCATGGAAGACGATTTTTCCACAGACCGGGGTGGGGGGAGTGGTTCAAGCGGTAATGCAAGTGATAGGGAGTGATGGAGAGCGGCAGGTGAAGCTTCACTCGCTGGCCCACTGCTCACCTCCTGCTGTGTGCCCAGTTCCTAACAGGCCACAGACCAGTGCCAGTCTGCAGCCCAGGGGTTGGGGACCCCCTACTCTAGGATACTGTAGGGATATAAATTGGTGCAGCCCTTAAGGAAGATATTTGATTGTCTGCCTTCCTGACCTCTGGGGGCCTCAGTACCATCATTCAGGCAATGCTTTCCCCTCTCCCTTGTCCTTTTCTCTCTCCTGAGATCTCTCTACTTCCCTTATACTTTCCATTCAGAAACAACCAACTTTAGGACAAAAATCACTCTTTTTCCTTTAACAAAATATATTTCCATTCCTTATACCTTCTTTTCTAGAAACACACAACCTACTTTCCTTAAGCAAACATGAACTGTCTTTTACATTAGCATTCATAGGTTGGTAAAGAACATCTCAAGGTGGCACCAAAGAGCTTTAGTTTCTCTCTCATAAGAAGACAAAAGTAGGTAAATTTAGATCTGTTTGGCAATTAATGTTCCAATAGTTCATCTTATTTGAAATGGCATGTATACTCAATGAACTCATCATTTAACTTAATTTAGCTTCAAATTTACCAAAATTTGGAGAGACTATTTTTGATGGACATTTCCAAAACATAATTATTCCTATAGGGTTTACCAAAAAGTTCTTATTCCAGTTACATTTACTTAAAATTTTAATCATATCAGATTATTTTCCCTGTTGACAGATTTTATAACAGAAACAATGTGCACTTACTGACTTCCACTAACCCTAGGTACAATGAAAGTGTGGTACTTGATGACTCTAAAGACAGGTCTATATGAAGTAAACCCACAAGTTTAAGTTAGCTCTAATACCAGATATTAATTAAATATTGAATATTTCCCAGAGCACATGAACCCAAAATATATTCTGGTAAGCCTCGTTTATATTTCTGAGAATGTATATAGGCGCTCAATTTCCTTTAAGCAAATTAAATACAGCTCCTTTACAAGTTAATTTTTACATATAGACAGACAGAACCAGCAGTTTTCCTGCTTGAATTTAAAATGGCCCTTTTTTTTACCCCTCAGTCTGGGGGACTACAGATGAATCAGGTAGTTCCTGAGAGATCAGGCAGAATAGTCATGGTGCAAAGGCAGAGGAGAGAGATGCAAGCTCCTCGAGCCCAGGGAGAACAGTTAAATTTGGAGAGCAGAGGAGGGAAAAATGCAAGCTCCTTTCTTTTCTTTCTGTTCCCTAAAGTTCCACCAAGTAACCCAAGGCCAGAGTCTCAGGCAATGTGCTGCTGCATTTGTATTTCAAGGTTTAGACAGACAAAACTACATAAAACAAAAATACAAATGATCAAAAATTTGAAGACACAAATGAAGTTTTCAGGATAAAGGAGATGGGAGTGCAAGTGTAAGGATCACAGGAGAGGTAAAGGAAAGAGGGACAGAAGAGACTGAGAAAGAGAAAGAGACAGCAGGAAAATAAAGGTGAGAGTACTGGGACGATAGGACTGCCAGCCACTACATGATGTGAGGTCTGAACCTCTATCATTCTCATAAATCTCCCGTCAGGGAGAGCCTGCTGGACCAGGGTCTGCACTGTGTGAGGCGAGCCTCTCCCACCTCTGCTTGTCACCTGTTGAGGTGAGCTGTTGCCAGCCAGAGGGAGCAGGTCTCACAAGCTGAGAGGAGTGGTGCTGCAGCTGCCTGATGTCCACTCGCTCAAAAGGATAGGGCAGAGAGAGGAGAGGACAGAGAGAGGAGTAGAGAGATCTCAGGAGAGAGAAAAGGACAAGGGAGAGGGGAAAGCATTGCCTGAATGATGGTACTGAGGCCCCCAGAGGTCAGGAAGGCAGACTTAATCAAATATGGTGATGCTGAAACAAGATGTTCAGGTGGCCACTTGTCACCCACGGGGAAGCTGCGTTTGGTGGTCCCGGAAGTGTCCAGATCCTCTCCCCAGAAGGGGTGCTGTAAATGTCATACCAACCGTGGGGTCCCTGCTGCAGCAGCGGGGGGCAAGCGAGGGAACCCGTTGTTTGTTCTCACTCCCCTCTGCTACAGCAGGGGCCCTAATAAGGCCTTGCCTGAATTTCTGCTCTGGCCTCTAGTTAATTTCTGTTGATTGGGGAAGGCCAAGAACCCTGGTTGCTATCAGAACTGTGGTTGTGGTTGCCAGGGACGGGAGGTACAAAGTTTCAGCCATGCAAGATAAATAAGCTCTGGAAACCTACGATACAGCTGAGTACCTATAGCTAACAATACTGTATTGTATCCTAGTAAATTCATATATATATATACATATATATATATATAAAAGACATGTATATATAATTTAAATGTATATTAATGTTAGAGGTAGTACCTACCTGATATACATTGGTTATATGTAAAAAGTGAAGGTCAGTGGGAAAAAAAATCCAGGATTGTTTTTGTGTATTGACTCTAAGCAACTACACAGTGAAATGAACTGAGAATGGGGGAGGGCCACAACAAAAAGCTCTGTATTGGATTTGTTAATTTTCAGGCATCTTTCACATACCACAGTGTGTAAGTGAAGGGTCAAAAGGCAGCTCAGGAGAAAGCTTACAACACACATAACAAGCATCTACCTCCTTTCGCTACTCTCTGAATCTTTCCTCAGCATCTGAGCCTGAGGGCTCTCCTTTTGTTCTCTTCAAATGTCTTTGGTCCAACACTAGGCCTCAACTCTGTGTGCAACCTTCTGGGGACTGAAGATTGACCCTACGTTTTGGCTGTTTTTCTCAGGAAAAGAAATTCTGATTCCATGGATTTTGGTGAACAAAAATTTCTATCTATAAAAAATTATAAAAACATAATTTGTAGATTTATAGCTGTCAACATTTACAACTATTATATAGCTGAGATTTTTTGTTCCAGCTCCCTGCTAAAAGTGAATCAGAGCTGTCAGAAAGAGCTAGGCTCTGCCAACAGAATTGTGAGAATATAAGTTGCTGGGTTTTAGCCTCCAGTTTTGGACTTTGTTATGGAAGCACTAGGAAATGAATACAATGGGTTATCCAGTATGTGTTTGATAGATCAATTTATTATGCATGGTAAATTAAAAAAACCTTTTCTTAACCCTTTAACATGTAGAAGAAAGTAGAAAACAATCAAATACTTTGGAAGGTATCATTACTACTGTTTTAAAGATATAGATATTTGACCTCAGGTGTGTGTTTTTCATGTAACACTACCGATTGAATTTTCTTTTTCTTTTCTTTTTGAAAGTTGAGATTTGTACAGGGAGACTGAGAAGAATCATCATGAGTACAAACCAAACAAAACTTCTCACCAAGCCTGTGGATAAAGAGAAAACACTCTTTTTATTCAATTTGAACTACAGATGAATCATTGCTAATACCATTATGCTTTCTTGTTTTTGAGTTACATCCATACACATTCCATTGTGTCTGACCAAGTGTTCACAATTGCCCCTTTGTTACCACTACTTTGCTTCCTCCATATGTCAGTCAGGCTTCTCTCCTTGCCTGGGGCCCCTGACCTCTGCTTGCCCCCGAGCCTGGACAAGTACTGAAAGGTGGAAAGTGTGCCCCCTTAACAATGCATCCTGAGATTGGACTCACCACAGTGGACGCTTTCTGTCAGACCCTTCTGGTCACTTCTCTGCTTGCTCAACTTCCCCTAAAAGTTTCTGCTAATCTTTGCTTACCTCTCTTTGCCCTGCAAAGGAAACCCTGTTTCTGTTTGCTTTTGCTACACTTGTAGATTTTTGAGATTTGAACACTGCTTATTTCAGTGGTCTTTGTTCTCCTTATCAAAGCTTGAATTTGTTTTATTTAATATGACAAAAGGTGCCTATTTAAAATCCTTCATATAAAAAGGTGTTAAAAATAGTTATATTATCAGAGTTTACATGAAGTTGGTGATAGCTCTACCACCCTTTCTTAGTTCAAGCTCCTATTTCTCATACTAAATTATTTTGATGGTTTCTCAGTGGGTTCCCTTATTGTCCGTCTATACTCCCTCTCACCCTCTCACCCTGCATGCCACACTCCTACTTTATAATATGCCTAAATAACCCAGTCAATTTCATAACTTCTGTATCAAATGATATTCTGACTGACAGTTGCTTGTTTTTACATTGATCTTTAAAACTAGACCATAAGCTGTCGAGCGCAGAGATTTTGGCTTAATGGTATTTATATCCCCAGTGGCTGTCTCACTGCATGCTCACGATGTGGTCAAGATATATCTGATGACTGAATGAATACAAATTTCACTTGGAGCCTTATTTCCTAAAGTAATAAAACAAGGAACAGTATTTATTTTCAATTGTTTCTTTTCAAGCTTTAAAATAACTCTATATTTCCATATCTTCAAATCTCCTAGCCAAATTAATTATATATGATGCTGCAATGACTTTTCCTGGTACTTCAGAGACTTAAGAAATATTAAATACTGAAAAATTCAGAGACGGATTTCTCTCCTCTTTTTTCATGTCCATTTTTCACTTCTCCCATGAGGTTTAGTGGTTCAGTTCTGCATTTTAGCCTGCTTGGCCTTTCAATTTGAATGCTATTCTCTCTCAAAATGAACATAGCCAAATCATTTTCTTTAGCTTCTCTTACTGAAACCCAGCCAAACATATGCATAAAGCAACACTCCCTAAATTAAAAGCAATGACAGCAAAGAAATAAGTAACAGTAGAATCATGTCTCTTTTCTGAAAGCCATATTTGCTTAGTACATTGATTTTGCTAATCCAGTCCTGACAACTTGCATCCATTTCCCTTTTTCTCCTTCCCTGATTTGGTCATCCATTCAGCCTGCCTGCAACCTATTGATTGACTTTTCTTAGGGCTTCTTTCGCATATTTCTTTTAAGTCTTTCTATCACCAACCTATTTCAGTCCCTCTGCCACTCCACTTAAATACAGCCTATACATTTCATCCATTTCTGTTTCTGCCAAATAATATTTTAAATGTATCCATCCTTGATCAAATATCTTCACCTTTCACCTAATGCCTATGGTGTCAAGTTCAGACTCTTCGTTCTGTCATTAATGGCAACAGGCAATTCAATTTGAATAAATTCTCCACATGCTTTTAAAAATAATTAAAATCCTTTGCAACTATTTCAACTTTAAATTGTAGGACAGTCTTTTTTAACTCCATAAGTGTTGCTTTACTTTGTAGTGAAATATTTAATATTTTATAGAAATTGGAAACTTTACTGATGTTTTAGATAAAATTGACTTTCTAATGGTAAAGTCTAATAGTAAAGTCCCTTACTTCTTGTTGTTTTATATTAGAACAGTGGTCCTTATCCTAATTGCTCCCCCAAATCCCCGAGGCAGTTTCTCAAAATTTATTGAGCTATGACTCATACAGGGATGTTATTAAAATATAGATTCTGGTATATTAAGGCTGCATGTGGTTTCAGACTCTAAATTTCTGAGAAGTTCCCACGTGCTGCTTGCGCAGCTGCTCCAAAATTTACATTTAGAATGAAACGTTTTAAACAATATCCAGGCACAAATTTAGTGCCAAGGTAGCCTACAGTCACAGTTGCATGCAATTCTATTTAAGTGCTCTTATATAATATCTCTTTTAATAGTTTCACCAATTCTATAAAGTGGTTAAGTATTGTTATACCTATTTGTTCCATGAGAAAACTGAGTTTTAGAAAAGATTAAGAAAAGTTCATGAAAAGTCATCAAACTACTAGTTGTCAGGACCAGGATACAAACACAAGTGTTCTGGTCCCCATAGCCCAGCACCTTAATCATGCCAGGACAAATGTTTTCTTTTGAAAACACTTAGATAAATAAGTACACTTTAGGAGAGCTACATTAGGCTACATTTCTCAGACTGGGGCTGCTTTTTGTTTAATGTCTTGCTTTTGTTTTTTCTTGTTGTAACTGTCACTGTTGGTACATCCAAAGAATATTAAATGTCACTAGAGCTGGCTTACCTGTGTAATCACGTCCTGTGGTTACTAAGCAACGTTGTAAGGAAATGGATATGGATAAGGATACAGATAATTTGGTGGATATAGTGGATACGGCCGGTATGGTGGATACGGCCGATATGGTGGATACGGCTGATATGGTGGATATGGTGGATAATACCCTCTCTGTATACAAACAAAAGGAAAAAGAAAATTGCAGAGAATTGAGGTGATGAGAGCGCAAATATTTCACAATAATTGTTGTTAATGATGGTAGGACGATTATTTTTCAAACTTCAATTAGGTTTCCACTTTTTTGTATGAAAAATGCTATAAAAAAGGTAAAAAATAATGAGGCATTTATGTTTTTCTGTTTTTTGGCAATTTTGTTGGATTATGTTACATGCAGCTCATTGATTATAGCAAACCACTTAAAAAAGTTTTAAATTTATTTATAATATTACCTCTAACCTCCTACTTTGCCCATCGGTGTACACTTCAGGGAGGAGCAATTGACTAATTCCAGGTTAGGTGGAATTGCTACTTTCCACCCTTCCCTTATAAATGAGACACTGTTTCTTAAAACTCCTTTGTTCGTTAATATTTACTTTTGTTATTCCAAATATCCTTCGTCCCTCCTTCTGCATCTTTTTATTTGATACCATTTTTAATTCATCTACTTACTATGTTAGTAAGAATTTTTGAGACCTTATCAGATTGAAACGACATGTCAAAATAACATGAGATACCAGGGATACATTTCATTAAGAAAAAAGTGAAGTAAATGAAATTTTCTATCTTATTTAATATGGTTAGTTTAACATAATCTAATGATTCCATCATCTTCCAAAAGAATAAGAAAGTGGAAAATGACCTCATTGTATGTGTTTTTAGCAGCCTCTATACTCTATCAGGTATGCATTATACATAATAGAATTAGAAATTCAACTATTCTTTAGGCCAACGCAATTATTTACCAGGCAAAAATACTTGAGTTCTGAGAAAATAATTGGTTTCTCTAAGGTGGCATTATGAGTTTCCATCTAAATGTTATCAGTACACAAGTCTTGTGGTGTTTCCCAGTCTATCATAAAAAAAATAAATCAACATACACATGAGCCATTCATTATAAAAAATAGTTTTCAGAGTTAAGTATGGATTCATCTTATGGAATCCACACTCAGAAGAAAATATGTTTGTACTGCACCACATTATCAGGGGAATATTTAACGTTGTGTTTTTTTTTCTATACCAATGATTTCTCTTGCAATAAAGAACAGATTAAACTTTTAATGCATGTTTAATTATCAACTTTTCAGGTGAATGAAAGTGTGTTACCTCTTCTGATGAATCACCTCTCTTGGAAAAAAGAAAAAAAGAAAATAGTTAATTTCTAATTTTACAACTCCAGATCAAGTGTAAAGATGCACTTAGCTGTGTCAATTATCCTTAAACAAAATGGAGGCAAAAATCTTAGCTAAACTGACACATTACACTGTATTTTTTTGTTGTTGTTGTTCTGTTTAATGACATCTGTAAAATGAGTGAAAAGGTTTGTGCTACAATGATTTGCTACATTCAAATAGTAATTCACTCTGGAACAAATTCTTTTGTGTGTAAAAGAGAGGAAAATGTATCACTGTGAATAGAAGATGAAATTTAAAGTTCGAATTTGCCAAAGTCACATTTTTTATATGCATATTTTTAAGCAGCTCAAAAGCAACTTACATTCAAGTATTTACTTTGCTGATAGTGTCTGGTATTATGTCTTTCTCTGTTCTTAGATTTTTTTCCCACTTCTATTCTTTTATAAAAAATAATTATAATCAACTTGTTTTAGAACCATCCACCAGAACTTTTTGGATTAGTAGAAGGAGAGTTATTATTTCTTGATGAATATCTCAGTAACGACACAAAGAATGCAAAACTGGAAAGGACCACTGATTTCAACAAAAGAAGAAACAAATCAAAAAAATTAAATGGGGGAGAGGGAAGAGAAAGAGGGAGGGGGCAGCAATTCAGAGAGGTCAATTTTACCTAGTGACAAGCAGTAGTAAATGACAATACAAGCTGGGAACTCCTGATATTTGGTTGGTGTAGAGCTTTTAACATTTATGTTTCTTTTATTAGCTTCTCAGTCTCACATTTTATTGGGCTCTTTTACGAATTTAATTTTTACATTTATCTAATTACACTTCAGTATCTGTGTGTGTTTAATGTGTGTGTGTATGGGGTATTAAAGATTTATTCTAGGTCCTTAATAAACTTTTGTGTGTTAATTCAAGGAAAATGTCCATAAAAACAGTAAAATGTATAAAGCCATGTTCAGGTAAATGCAATATACAACAGAACATAAGAAATAAGACAGATGCTTTGGATTATTAATGATAACATATTTTTCAAAATTTCTAATCATACTTACAATTATGGCAATCATGAGAGCCATTAAAAAGGCAAAAACAAGGATCTTCATATTTGCGTGGAGTCCTGTGAAAGTGTATTGAAAAATTAGTAGCACATTCATTTTTATATTAATAAAGCAAAGATCTATTGAACAAACTATTCTCCAAAGCCTTGTGAAGTAGACTGGAAATACAAAAGCAATTGAAACACATTGCCTGACATCATGGAACTTAGAGACTAGTAGGGACCTTGATAAGTAAAAGTGCTGTGATATGGAAATACTGAAGGTCTTTAAACACACAAAACAGACCTCTTAGACTAAGATTATGGGAATATTGAAGAAAAGAAAAAGGTAAAACTTGTGCTACATTATATGGGGTAAATACAGAGAGATATTAGAGCCTGCAAACAAACAAACAAACAAAAAAATTAGAGAGATAGCATAAAAATGAAATAGTTCAGCCTGTAAGAAGGACAAAAATGGAGGTAAGCTGACCACTTAGATTGTTGTGAAATTACAGGGACCTTACATAATGCCATTAGGATTCATAATCAAGGCAGAGTTTAAGAGATGATTGGAGGGTTGAATGACAAACAACAGGGACTGATTTTATAACACAGTTAGTGAAAAGTGCCTGGTTTCTGGCTGGTGAATTGTAAAAATGCTATAACTCTCCTATTAGAAAGTTAGATACTGGGCAGAGAAAAGTCAAATTGAAAAGAACTTTCAGGAAAAATATCTATATTGAAAATTGAATTATTAAAGTAATTTAATTTTCTAAATAATCTCTTCTGCATAATTAACCTAATTCCAGACTCTTCCATAGGTTTTGTAATTCTTTATATGCACGTGAACCCAGTTCTGTTGTTTTAAAAAATACAGTGAATCAGATTATTTTTATGAGTTAAACATCTAAATAAAAATAGTTTCTTAAATATAAGGTAAATATTGAGTAAATGCTTTTTACCCCAATCACTTTTATCATCAGTTTTGATAGAAAATTACAGCAACGTATTTTGTCTAACGATAGAAAAAAATATTCTTTTGCCAAATAACTCAATAGCTAACATATCAATCAGAACTCAAGACTGATGGCATTTCCGTGTTCCTTTTCTGGTGATCTTGCATAATTTGTTTAAACATAGGACTGTGGCATTAGACAAACTATGAAAATTATATATTTCTTGGTGAAGTTTTCCTATCGTCTAATAGTTAAACCAACTATTCAGTCATGTAATAATATAAAAAATGATGTAACATTTAGTTCTGTTTATATCTGGAATTTATAGAAATGAGACAATTGAGGGAAATCCACAGAAAGTAGTCTTGGATGATAGATAGATACACACACACATAATTAGAGAATTTAAGGATTTTGAGAAAACTTTTCCCAAAGGACACGATGATATAAGTTTGAAATAGTAAAAACATATTTTCAGCAAAATCACAAACAAAATGTAAATGTGTTAAATAAACAAATTATTAAAACAAAATAACATGTTATACAGTTTTAATTATGCAGAAAAACAGAACCTATTTCGAATGAAGAAAAGGACAATTAAAAGGAAATGGGAATGAATTAGTGATGGCTATAAAGTAACTTTGAAAAAGATTACTTAAACCTTTGAAATGATACACGGATTTCCAAAAAGAGAGCTGATGCTACTCACAAGATTATTTTCTTATAAAATTTAAATTTCAACTTTGGGTCTAAGTTAAAAGTAATTGTTAACAAAGTGGAGATCATATAGTCAAGGAAAAAAAGGCTTCTAGGCTATCCTGGTGACAGAGAAAATGGAGCACATCTCCATTTTCCATCTCTGTCATTTTGTATACTGATTGCTATCAATTTGGAGGCATCGAGATCCTGCTCACATTCAGAGCCTAACATAGAACCATCATTTTATTTAATTTTTACTCAATGAGAAACTATCAATAAATAATAAACAATTTATAAATGGTTTCCAACTTATTCTAGCAAGTAAAAAGTTAGAATATCATATTATATTGTACATAAATGTTACCTATAACCCAAAATGAGACTCACAGTTAGAGAAGCTGAAATTCTGAAGCCCTAAGAGAGGATATTCTTTGCTAGAGGACTGTTGTATTTAAATACACTGAAATCCTCCATTTGTTTTTATAAATTATGTCAATTATGAGATCATATTATAAAACTGAAAATACTGCCCAAAAATCTGTGCCCACAGATACTAAAAATAAACTTAGGGTGATTTCACAATAAAAAATTGTGAAGCAGAGTGACAGGAAACCAATGGACCCAACAAATGTTAATCCCCGTGTTAGTCTAGGCATGTGTGAATAAGGCAAAGAGAAAACTGTGCTAGAATAAACCAAGCGTAGAAGTGAATGCAAACAGTAATAATGTTTCTGTAGAGCACCATGTACTCTATTTTAACAAATCTTGTCCAAATGGAACAAGTCTATGCCAAAAAATGGTACCATCTTATCAAATTTTAGCTGTCGTCAAGTAAATAGTGATAACTGACATAATAAAATTGGAGTCATCACTTATTTCAAGTGTGTTTCCTACAAATTATAAAAATGTACTTTAATTATATTGACTTCAGAATATTTTAAGCCTTAAGCTGTATGCAAATATTTGCAAAAATTCAGTAATACATGGGTATTGTGTGATAAAATAATTCTTATTTTTAAAGTCAAATGACCACAGAGCTCATTACTTTGTATCTCACATGGTAACTAGATGCATAGTTTTTGTAGTTTAATTTACTTCCTGAGTCTTTGGGGCTTATGTTCCTCAGTGGAAGCCATGTGTTGACATGATTACACTCAACAAAAGGAAAAATTAGGTTTCACTAAGTCCTTAGGCAAATTTTATAAAAATTCACCTCTTTACCACTGGCTTGATAATTTAATGTACTCAAAACTGAATATCATAAAGTCATTTTTAAAGTTTAGGTAAATGTAAATTCTAGCCCATTATCACACAAAATGTGGTACCTGTGATGAGCTTGTTGGAAATGCAAATTCATAGATTCTCTTTCCAGACATTTTGAATCAGAATCTTGCAGGTGAGGTGAGAATCTCATTTTAATAATATCTCCAGGGGATTATTTGTGTACCATAAAGTTTGAGAAACCACATGGTTGACTCATAAATGTGTATTTGTCCCTAGACAAATGTGTATTTGTCAATGTGTATTTACCTTATAAATAGAACTTAAGGTTTAGCTTTGTATCAGGTGTTTTAAGGCAATATTTATTAAGTAAATATTTATTTACATCATAAATATTTTATGCTCTATTTGAATAAATCTGTTAGAAATTAGCCTTATCCTCTGGGTAGTATATAAAACAATATAAATGCTTTATAAGGCATATAAAGAATTCAAGTCAAATTAAATGCAAATAATTCATACTCTTTTTTAAAAAGAATTCTATTTCTCATAGACATATTGCATTTTCTCACAGGCAAAAAAAAAATCTAATCTCTAGTAAATTCTCAATGGATTATAAGATATACAGTGTTTATTGTTTAGCAATCACTGAAATTAGTCTGATTTTAAAAAATAAGCCCTTCGTTTTTCATTTTGGAAATGTCAAGTGACTTCCATCCTTTTTTCTCCATTCTTTCTCTATCCCTGTATTCCTCACTTATTTCTTCTCTTCCTTTCTTCCTCCATTTACTTCTCCATTGATTTATTTAAGAGTGTTATTAGGCACTGTTAGAGCAATGATATTCATAGTCTAGTGAATAAAAAGTGAACTGCTTCTCCAAAGGCCCTACCAATAAAGCAACAGCAAAACCCAGAAACAGTTGAGTTTTAAAAACTGATAGATGCTTATATGCAAATTTAACATCTACAGTTAAATTTAACTCACTCATATTTGAAGTTGGAGCACCAAAATGTAGGCATTATTCCACCCACCATTTTCTGCTACAACATGGTAGGAAGGTGAATATTAGGTATAACAGTAGGAAACAAAAATAGTGGACTCTAAATACAGGAGTAGCCTTCATATGTCACTTGTGGTTTGATCCTCTAAGAACAGTAGGTCATTTTTGAAGACTGATGGACCATAACATGCCTTGATATTTTATATTAATAAAACAGATATCACATCCTCTGTAACCAATCACTCTACTGTTTGAAAATGCCAGGGTCTTTCATTTACAAGGGAAAAATCAATAAAGAGCCACTGCTTTATCACAGGTGTGACATTAAATTGGCGGCATAAGGATGCAACCTGTGAATAGGTATTTATTTGATATTTTATGTTAGATTTTCCTTCTTCTCTTCCTCCTTCTCCTCCTCTTCCTATTATACCCTCCTTCTCCTTTGTTCTCTTCTTCCTCCTATATTTCACCTGCAATGAAAGCAGGGTTTACAGTTTATGACAAAATCTGTGATGTCTATTTATTTAACTTAAAAAACATTGTGTTTTATTTGTGTGTGAATTACTAAAATGGAAAATACTACAGTTGACAAATATAGAACATAGGACTGCCTACTAGATAACAAAAATATACTGGGAAATGGGAATATACAAAGTGACAGTCTCCTTTTCCTGCTCTTCAGTGGCATATCTTATGTTATGGGCTGAATGTTCATGTCCCCCTAAATTCATATGTTGAAGTCCTACTCTCCAATCTATTGTAGTAGGAGGTAATTATGTAATAGGAGGTAATTTGTAACTGACTCTTGGAGGTAATTATGTTTAGATGAAGTCATAGAAGAGACACTAGGGCTTCCTCTCTCCACCCTGTGAAGATATAGGCAGAAGTCAGCTGTCTGCAAGCCAGCAAGAGGGCCCTCACAGTGAACCTAATTGTGCTGCACTCTGATTTAGGACTTCCCAGCCTCCAGAACGACAAGAAATAAATATCTGTTGTTTAAGCAACCCAGTCTATGGTATAGTTGTGCCTCTCTCTCTGCAGAGGATTGGGTCCAAATCCCACCAAGGATACCGAAATCCATGGATGTGGCCCTTTGTATTCATGGTTGCACATCCATGCACCAGTCAATATCCACAGATTCTGTAGTACTGTATTTACTATTGAAACAAATTGCATAGAAGTGGACATGCAGAGTCCAAATCTGTGTTGTTCAAGAGTCAATTGTATTTTGTCGTAGCATCCTACACTGCCTAAGATTTCACTATGCAGGATTGTCTCCTTAAAGTTTCCTCCAATACACAGATATTTATTTTGCAATAAATTTACCCTTGCTATTACTTGTACTTCGACTTTTCTTCCTGCATGCTCACCTCCCTTACTCAAATTATATCATTTCTTAAGGATCACTCTACTGGTGAAGATGTTCTTAACTCTCTTACTTAAAATAGCCTCTGTGTCCTGGCCCTGGCTTTTACTTGTTTAGAGCACTTATTACCACCTGAGATATCATGTATCATTTATTTACTTCTTGTTTCCCACTCCAACTCTAATGTAAGCTCCATGAAGGTAGGGTCTTTGTGTCTTCTGCTCCCTGATGTAAGCATCCAGAACAATGCTTAACACTTAGGAACTCAAAAAATAGTCACTCAATAAATATTGTTTGAAAATTTATTTAGTCACTCAATAAATATTTCTTGGTGAATGTCATTAGTGACACCACTGATGGAGGACATTAGAAGCTTTATGTTCTCAGTGATTTCCTGGGGCACTATGGAGATATAAATTGGTGCAGCCCATAAAGAAGACATTATGGAGATTCTGCAAAAAATTAAAAATAGAAACTACCATCTGATCTAGCATTCTCCCTTCTGAGTATTTATTTAAAGAAATCAAAATCAGGGTCTTACATACACACAAAATAATAATAATAATTATAAAAGGGGCAGGAGAAAACTTTGGGAGGTGATAGATACATTTGATCCATATTGATGGTGGTGATGGTTTCATGGGTATATACTTATCCCTAATCTCTTCTTATCTCAATAAAGTGGTTTGAAAAATAAAAAATAAATCTGTGTTGTTTTAAGCTTTCTGGTAATTTGTTACAGCAGCACTAAGAATCTAATATGGAAAGTGTGGGAGTAATAGAAATAGCATGAGCTTTGGAATCTAATAGACATAAATATTGATTTTTTCCTCTAATGTTTATTAACTGTATGATTTGGGGCAAGTAACTTAAGTCTGGTCAAAACTGGATTTTTTATCTGGATGTAATACCACCTGATTCAACAGAATTATGTAAAGATTTAATAAAATGACTTGTGGGAAGCACTTAGCCCTTAAGCATTGACAGCAATAATCATTCTTGCTGCCATTTTTAGGTACTTGCATTGTATGTGTGCTTTGTATTTGGTATTATGCTAATTCTCCCAGGAAATCCTTTAGGATGTCACCACATTAGAAAAAATGAGAGTCATATGGGCTAAGTTACTTGGGCAGAATCATGCCGCCAGAAATTGAGAGAGCCATCCATAATTAAAACATTTGGAAAAAACATATATACAAGTTAGGAAACTATGTAAGTTGTAGGCCATTGATCAGTTATTTTAAAGCTGATACTTGAATCTGGACTCTTCCAAAAGAAAACCACAAAGCTGAGTAAGCTCCATGCCTAATTTATTAACTCTGCCTAATTGATAGAATGCCTACATGGCCTCTTGCCATCTTAAAGACAATATATTTTGGAACCCTGCTGTATTTAAACTCTTTTGTGAATAAAACTCACTGTGGTCACAAATAGTGAGTTGAGGTCTTAGTCAAATATATTTACATATGTATATATATTAATTAGAATTAGAGCCAAATAAATGATATACGCTGGTTATTTGTAAAAAGTGAAGGAGAGGAGAAAAAAAATCAATGATTATTTTTAGGTTTTGAATCTTAACAACTGCAAAGTGAAATTGACTGAGCCTTAGGGAGGGACCCAAAAAAGAGTTTTATTTAGATTTGTTAATTTTCAGGCATCTATCACACACCACAGTGTGTAAGTGGAAGGTCAAAAGGCAGTTCAGGAGGGAGCACACAGCACTCATAGGTCAGCATCTACCTCCTTCCCATACTCTCTGAATCTTTCCTCAGCATCTGAGCCTGAGGACTCTCCTTTTGTTTCCTTCAAATGTCTTTGGTCCAACATTAGGCCTCTCTGCTGTGTGCAAGCTTCTGGGGATTGAAGATTGACCTTTGGTTTTGGCTTCTCTTCTCAGGAAGTGAAACCCTGTTTTCACGAATTTTGGTGAATAAAACTTTCTATCTCATAAAAAATTATAATACAGCATAATTTGTAGAGTTTTAGCTGGCAACATTTACAAACATTTCATAGTTAAGATTTTCTTTCCAGCTACATACTGAAATGAATCACCTTTTCAGAAATAGATCCACAGACACAGAAAACAAACTTATGGTTACCAAAAGGAAAAGGGAGGCAGGGAGGGATAAATTAGAAGGTTAGGATTAACATATACACGCTACTATATATAATAGACAAACATAGATAACGAACAAGGACCTACTGTATAGCACAGGGAGCTATACTCAACATTTTGTAATGAGCTATAAGGGAAAAGAATATGAAAAAGATACTGAATTCTTATGTGTGTATGTGTGTGTGTGTATATATATATATACACACACACAGAAAATGAATCACTGTGCTATACACCTGAAACTAAAATGACATTGTAAATCAACTATACTTCAATAAGAAAAAATCAGTTTTTTCTGTAAGTACAATAAAATTAAAGGCAGGATTTTGATTAGTATTTTGGTGACTTCACACCAACTGCATGGAATGAAATTTTTTTTGTACAGAATATTTCAAAATTAAAATGACACTGCCTAGATGATTTTCTTGCTTTTAGAATCGTCACTCAGCTATGTTATGACTTGATTTCTTCCATAATCATTGTCTCAGAAGATTATAAAATGGCACTGTGTCTTTCCTTTAGAAATATTGATATACCGAAAAATTTTATGAATATTGGCATGTCATAGCTGTAGAAAAATTGTACCAGAATCTGAATAGAAATGGATGTTATCTGTTCAGTTGTGTCCTACCCCCAAAGATACGCTGTTGCCCTAGCCCCCAATACTATAGAGTGTGACTTATTTCAAAATATGGGTCATTGCAGAATAGTGGGTTAAGATGAGGGCATGTTAGAGTAGGGTGGGACCTTAATAAAATATGGAAGTTGTCTTTATGAAAAGAGAGAAGCACAGCAGGAGAAGTTGGATTTGTAAAAACAGATACAGAGATTGAAGTTATGCATTTACAAACCAAGAAATACCAAGGGTGGCCAATAAATGCCAGAATCAGAAAAAAACAAAGACGCTTGTACTCTACATCTATCAGAACTCTGCCAAATAAACTGAGGACATGAATTTCTGTTATTTTTACCCACCAATTTTGTTATCTTGTTATGGCAGCCCTAGGAAATTAATACAATGGGATATGCAGTATATGCTTGATGGATCAATTTATTATGTATGGTAAGTTTTTTTTCTTAATTTTTGAAATTCTTTAACACAGAGAAGAAAGTAGAAGACAATAAATTAGTTCAGAGAATATCATTACTACTGTTTTAATATATTAATATTTGATCTCAGGAGTGTGTTTTTCAGGTAACACTACCTCTCTTTTTTCTTTCTTTGAAAGAAAAGACGCAGCAGGAGGGCTGGAAAAATCATCCTGAATACAAAACAAATAGAACTTCTTACCAAGCCTGTGGATAAAGGAAAAACACTCTTTTTATTCAATTTGAACTACAGATGAATCATTGCTAATACCATTATGCTTTCTTGTTTTTGAATTATATCTATACACATTCTATTGTGTCTGACCAAGTGTTCACAATTGCCCCTTGGTTACCACTACTTTGCTTCCTCCATATGTCAGTCAGGCTTCTCTCCTTGCCTGGGGCCCCTGATCTCTGCTTGCCCCTGAGCCTGGACAAGTACTGAAAGGTAGAAGGTGCCCCTTTAACAGCTTATCCTGAGATTTGGCTGACCACAGGGGACACTTTTTCTGTCAGACTCTGGTGGACATTTCCCTCTGCTTGCCCAACTTCCTTTAAAAGTCTCTGCTAGTCTTTGCTTACCATTTTTTTTTTTTTTTACCCTATAAAGAGAAGACTTTTCTGTTTGCTTTGGAAATCCTTGCAGATTTCTCTGATTTGAGTGTTCTGTATATTGCAATGGTTTGTTCTGAATAAAATGTCTCCTTATCAAAGTTTGGATTTGTTTTTATTTGACTTGACCAATGATTCTTAACCAAAAATGGTGCCTATTTAAATTTATTTCTATAAAAATGATTTAGTAAAATTATTCTAAAATAGTTATAAAATCAGACTCTGCATCAGATTTCTGCTGTCACTACCACTCTATCTTAGTTCAAGCTCTTATTTCTCATACTGAATTATTCTGATAGTTTCCCAATGGACTTTATTCTCCGCCTATACTCCCTCTCACTCTACATGCCAAACTCCTCCTTATATGTCTACATAAGCCACCCAAACATATCACTCCTTTATCACATGATATTCTAGCTGTTGATTGTTTTGGCAGTCAGATTTATAACCAGATAATAAGTGGCCTAGTGCAAAGACTCTGGCTTAATGTTGTTTATATCCCCAGTAGCTATCTCGCTGCATGCCTTGGAGTGGTAAAGAAATATCTGTTGAGTGAATGAATACAAATTTCGGTTGGATCCTTCTTTCCTAAAACAGTAACACAAGGAACAGTATTTTCAATTGTTGCTTTCCAAACTTTAAAAGAACTCCTATATTCCCATGTCTACAAATGTCATAGCCAAACCAATTATAGATGAAGCTTATAGTATTTTTCCTGGTACTTCATGGATTTAAGAAATACTGAATAACTATTGATAAATTCAGAGGATGATTTCTGTCATCTTTTTTTCTCCACTTCTCATATGAGTTTCAATGGTTCAGGCCTGTGTTTTAGCCCATTTGGACTTTCAATGTGAATGCTATTCTCTTTCAAATTGCACATAGCCAAATCATCTCCTTTAGCATCTCCTACATAAACAGGCCAAACATAGTCATCAAGCAAAATTCCCTGGAGGCAAAAAACAACAAAGAAATGGACAAATAACATTAAAGCCACGTGTTTTTTCTGAAAGTCATATTTCCTTAGCACATTTATTTGTTAATCAAATCCTGACTACTTGCACCTGTTTCTTTTTTTTCTCCTTCCCTGGTTTGGTCATACATTCAATCCATCACCAAATCTATTGATTACCTTTTCTTAGGGCCTCTTTTTCATATTTCAAGTCTTTCTCTCACCAACCTTAGTCCCCCTGACCCTCCATTTAAATACAGACTCCATATTTCATCCATGTTTATCTCTGTCAGATAATATTTTTAATATATCTTTCCTTGATCAGAAACCTTCATTGATTATCTAGGAAGTCGAGTTCAGATTCTTTGTCCTGTTATTAATGACATCAGGAAATTCAATATCAATAAATATTCTACATGCATATAAAAATAATTGAAAATCTTTTGGAATTATTTCAACTTTGAATTGTAGAACAGTCTTCTTCCACTTCCAAAAATATTGCTTTACTGTGAAGTGAAATATTTAATATTTTATAAAATTTGGAAACAAATGTTGTTTTGGATAAAATTGACTTTCTAAAAGTAAATTGGTACTATCTCCTTACCTTCTTTTTGGTATTTTTTAGAACAGTGGTCCTTATTCTAATTGCTCATCAGAATTGCCAAGGCAAAATTTCTCAGACTTTACTGAATTATGAGTTATATAGGGATCTTCTTAAAATACAGACCCTGGTTCATTAGGTATGGTTATGACTTCAGACTGAATTTCTGAGAAGTTCTTATGCGGTCCTTGTGTAGCTGCTTCAAAGTTTACGTTTAGAAGGAAAAGTTTTAAACAACATTCAAGCACAGATTTAGTGGCAGGGCAGCCTGCAGTCACAATTACGTACAATTCTGTCTTTTAATAGTCTCACCAATTCTATGAAGTGATTAAGTATTGTTATAATACTATTTTGTCTGATGCAAAATTGAAGTTTAGAAAAGATTATTTCATATAGTTGTCAGGATCAGGATATAATCACAGGTGTCCCCATACCCAAAGCTCAGCCTCTTAATCATAGTAGGACAGATGTTTTCTCTGGAAACATTTAGATAAGTACACTTTAGGAGAATTACTCCAGGCTGAATTTCTTAAACTTGGGGCTGCTTTTCTTTTGATGACTTGCTCTTGTTCTTTCTTGTTTTAATTCTTGTTTCCTTGATAATTCCAGAGACTATAAAACATCACTAGACTCAACTTTGTTTTCATGTCCTGTGGTTACTGAGGAGCTAATAAGAGATCAGATATGAATAAGGATTAGGAAAATATCGTGGATATTCAGGAATATATTGATGTGAACTATATGGGAAATACATTCTCTGTATACATTAAAAGGAAGGACAAATTGCATAGGATTAAGATAATGACAGTGCAAATAATTCACAATAACCATCATTAGAAACTTATGTTATTAATGTTGGTAGGACCTTATATATCATCTGCATGATTTTTTTTTCAAACTTTTAGTTAGATTTTTACTTTTTTTTAATAAGAAAAGTGTTTTAAAAATGGTAAAAAATAATAAAGCATTTTTCTTTTTTTACTGTTTGTTGACAATTTTGTTGTTTTATAATATATGGCATCATTGGTTATGGCCAATCTCTCAAAAAAGATTTAAATACTTTTTATAATATTATCTCCAAGCTCCTGCTTTGCCAATCCTTGAATATTCCAGGGAGGAGGAATTAACTAATTCTAGATTAGTGGAATTGTTACTTACCACTCTTGTATTATAATGAGCTTACTATCTCTTAAAACTCCTAATTCTTTAATATTTACTTCTATGAATCCAAATATCCTTCATCCCTCCTTCTGAACCTTTTTATTTGATGCCATTTTAAATTCATCTATTTATTATATTAATATAGATTTTTGAGAACTTGTCACATTGATAAAACATGTCAAAAGAATATGAGAAATTAGGGATACATTTCATGAAGAAAAATGTTAAATAAATAAAATTTTCTATCTTGTTGAATGGGGTCAGTTTAACGCTACCTAAAGAATCAGAAATTGGAAACCTACCAGTGTGTGTGTGTGCGTGTATATATATATATATATTTACCAGCTTCTGTGCTCCACTACGTGTATATTATGCTTAATAGAATTAGAATTTCAACGATTCTTTAGGCTGAGTCAATTATTTACCACACAAGCATATCTGAGTTTTGAGAAAGTGATTGGCTGCAACAGATTGGCATTATGAGTTTCCATCTAAACCCTACTAATAACAGGACTTTGGGGTCTTTTCCAAGTGTGTTATAAATGAATGAATGAATGAATGGATGAATGAGTGAATAAATAAATATATACTTTAGCCATTCACTATATAAATATATTTCAGGGAGAAATATCTTTTCTTCTTACAGTATTAATAGTAGAGAAGAAAATATGTTTGTGTTATTCTATTTTATCAGGGGACTACTTGCATGGTTATATCCAACACAAGACTTTCCTGGTAAATTAAAGAACAAATTAAAATTTTAATACATGTTTTCCAGTGAAAGTATATGTCTTACCTCTTTGGATGAATCAGCTCTCTGGAAAAAAAGTAAAGGAGAAAATAGTTGACATTTTAATTTTACAAGTCTAGATTGAGTGTAAAAATGCATTAGCTGCCACAATTATGATTAAACAAAATGGAGGCAAAGTCTTAGGTAACTGATAAACTAAACCTGTTTTTTTTTGTTGTTGTTGTTGTTGTTGTATTTTAATTACACCTTTAAAATTACATGTTTAAAATGAGTGAATAATAGGTTTTTGCTATAATTTGCTACAGTCAAATAATTCACTGTGGTTTGAATTTCTTTTGTGTGTGAAATGGAGGAAAATATATATCTCTAAATAGGACAGTGAAATTGAACAGTTCATTTTTGAATTTGCTCAAGACAAATGTCTCTTACATGGATATGTTTAAGTAATTCAAAAGCCAATTACATTCAAATATTACTGGTAGAGTCTGGTATTATATTTTTCTCTGTTGTTCTAAAATTTTTATTTTTTCCACAACTATCATCTTATAAAAATTAATGTGATTGACTGTGATGTCATAAACCAATTTGTTTTTGAAACATCCACTAGAACTTGTTCAATTACTTGTAGTGTTATTACTTCTTATTTAATTTCTCAGTAACTAGACATAATGAATATGAAGTGAAAGGGACCGTTAATTTTAACAGGAGTAACAAAGGTAAGGAAAATAGAGGAAGGAGGAGGACAAAGGGAGGAGCAAGAAGAAGAGATGGAGGAGAGGGAAGAGGAGGAAAGCACTTTTGAGAAGTCAAGTTTACCTAATGACACACAGCAGTAAATGACAATACAAGGTGGGAAATCTTGGCTTTTGGTAGACCTACAGCTTTTAATATTTAAGTGTCTTTTATCAACTCTCAGTGCTGCATCTTTATGGGGCTCTTTAAACATTTTTATTTTTACATTATGCTAATTACATTTCAGGTCTGTGTGTGTTTCGTATGTGTGCATGTGTGTGCGTGTTAAAGATATATTCTAAGTCTTTAATGAACTTATGTAGCTTAATTCAAGGAAAATGTTCGTAAGAAAACATTAAAATTTTCTAAAGCCATGTTCAGGTAAATGTACACATAGGTCAGGACAGGACAAACAAGAGAGACTCTATCCTAAGAGTTCCTGAGAAATTATTGTTCAAATTTTCCAAATATAGTTACAATCATGGCAACTATGAGAGCCATAGTAGAGGCAAAGACAAGGATCTTCATATTTGGTAGAGTTTTGTGACAGCATATTTGGGAAATCAGTAGCCCATTCACTCCTGCATTTATAAATCAGACATTTATTGATCAAACTATGCTCCAAAGCCTTGTGAAACAGACTAGAAACACAAAGACAATTGAAACACATTGCCTGACATTATGGTACTTAGAGACAAGTAGGGACCTTGATAAACAAAGACAAGTGCTGTGATATGGATATACTAAAGTGCTATAAAAATGTGCAAAAGACACCTTTTAAACAGATCAAGAGAATGGAGGTATTAAAGAAAAGAAAAAGGTAAGAGTCCCTATCATGGTGGATATTATGAAAAAAAAACAAACAAACAAAAACAGAAGATAAGTGCTGTCGAGGCTGTGGAGATAAGGGAGCCCTGGTGCACTGTGGGAATGTAAACTGGTATGACCCTTGGGGAAAACATTATCGAGGCATCTCAGATAATTAAAATTAGAGCTATTGTCTAATCCCTCTTCCCATGTCTGGGTATTTATCTTGAGGATTGGAGTCAGGATCTCAGAGTGACACCTGCACTGTCATGTTTGCTGTAGCATTGTTTATAAGAGCCAAGATGTGGAAAAACCTTAAATGTGTCTTGACAGATGAATGGATAGAGAGAAAATGAGGTATAGAGACACAATGGAATATATTACTCAGCTTTAAAAAAGAAAGAAATCTGCCATTTGGGACAATATGGATGGACCTGAAGAATTTTATGGTAAGAGAAATAAGCCAGACACAGAAAGGCAAATATTGTATGGTATCCCTATGTGTAGAATCTAAACTCATCAAACGCACAGAAACATAGAATAAAACTGTGGTGCCAGGGATGGGGGTGAGCAGCACATAAGAAGGTGATGGTCAGAAGGTACAAACTTCAGTTGTGCAAAATAAATAAGTCCTGGAGACCTACTACACAACATAGTACCTAGCAAACAATGCTGTATTTTATCCTTAAGATTTCCTAAGAGGGATCTACTGTTAAGTGTTCTTACCACACACAACCACACAGAATAATAACAAAAAATTATGAGGGGGGGGTGGGACTTCCTAGGTGGCACAGTGGTTAAGAATCTGCCTGCCAATGCAGGGCACACAAGTTCAAGCCCTGCTCTGGGAAGATTCCACATGCTGCGGAGCAACTAAGCTTGTGCACCACAGCTATTGAGCCTGTGCTCTAGAGCCCGTGAGCCACAACTATTGAAGCTCACGTGCCTAGGGCCCATGTTCCACAACAAGAGAAGCCACTACAATGAGGAGCCCACGCACCACAATGAAGAAGAGCCCCTGCTCTCAGCAACTTAGAGAAAGCCCATGTGCAGCAACAAAAACCCAACACAGCCAATAAATAAATAAAATAAATAAATTAAAAAAATTATGAACGGGGTGGGTGGAAATATTTCCTGGTGATGGATACATTTATGGAGTTGATGGTGGTGATGCTTTCATGGGTATATACTGATTCCCAACTCTTACCTCAATAAAGTGGTTTGGAAAAATAAGAAATAAGTTTGTGTTGTTTTAAGCCACTAGGTTTCTGGTAATTTGTTATAGCAGCAATAGGAAACTAATATAGACAGTAGGGAGTATTACAAATAGTGTGGAATCTAATACACATGAACATTAATTTTCTCTAACATTCACTAATTGTGTGATTGGGGCAAGTAACTTAATTCTGGTCAAAGCTTGATTCTTTATCTGGATGTAATAACATCTAATTCAACAGGATAGTGTAAAGACTTAATAAAATTACTTGTGGGGAAGCACTTAGCCCTCAAGCCTAGAAAGTAGTTACCATTCTTCCTGCCATTTTTAGGTATTTGCACTGTATCAGGCATTGTATAGGTATCTTGTATTTGTTATTTCATCAATTCTTCCAGCAACTTCTTTAGGATGTTGGCACAGAAGAAAATTGTTCAGATGGGCTGTGTTAATTGGCCAGAATCATGCCACCAGAAATCAAGAGAGCCATAATTAAAACATTTCAAGAAATATATATACATATACATTTTTGAGTGGTATGGCATTTACCAGTCATTTTAAAGCTGATACTAGAATCTAGCCTTTTCCAAAATAAAACCATAAAGTTATTAACAATGCCTAATGCATAGAAGGTCTACATCACCTCTTGCCATCTGTATCTTTTGAACCATGCTGTACTTGAATTCCTTTATGAATAATACTCACTGTGGTCACAAAGAGTGAGTAGAGGTTCAGTCATACATATGCACATATTTATATTTATATATAATTAATGTATTTATTAATTTTATAGGCAGAGCCTACCAGATATACATTGGTTATATGTAAACTCCAAAAGGCAGAGGAGAAAAAAAAGATGATTCTTAAGTTTTGAATATGGGCATCCACACAGTGAAGTTAACTGAGGCTGGGTGAGGGGCCCAACAAAGAGGTTTATTTTGAATTTGTTAAATTTTGGATGTCTTTTACACATCAAAATATATGTGGAGGGGGTCCAAAGGCAGTTCAGGAGGGAGCACACAACAATAATAACTTAACATCTACCTCCTTCCCTTACTCTCTGAATCTTTCCTTGGAATCTGAGGCAGAGAACTCTCCTTTTGTTCCCTTTAAGTATCTTTCATCACATCAGTATGCCTATCTACTGTGGGCAACCCTCTGGGGGTTGAAGATTGGCTTAGTTTTAGCAGCTTTTCTCAGGAAGAGAATCCCTATCTCCATGAATTTTGGTGAATAACAGTTTCTACTTCATAAAAATTGTAATACATTATAATTTGTAGATTTTTAGCTGCCAACATCTACCATGATGATGAGATTTTCTTTCCAGCTTTGGGCTAAAATGGTGAATCATATTACAAATATGATTAAAATGAAAGGTAAAATTTTCATTAGTATTCTAGTGATTTTATTCAAAACGCATGGATTGAAATTTCTCTTCATAAAGAATATTTCACAATTAAAATGAAATTGAATGATTTTCTTGCTTTTGAATAGCCACTCAGCTGTGGCATGACTTGTTTTCTTCTTTCATAACCATTGCCTCAGAAGATTTTAAAATAGTATTGTACAACTTTCCTTTTGACATTTTTGAAGAATATTATGAGTATTGGCATATCATAATGGCAGAAAGGTTTCATTTAGAATGAAAACAATGATGAGGGCATGGGTTCAATTGTGTTATTCCCCCAAAGATATACTGAAGTCCTAAACCCCAGTACTTCAGAACGTGACCTTATCTGGAAATTGCAGTTGTAATTACTTAAGATGAGGATATACTGGAGTAGGCTGGACCTTTAATTGGATATGACTGATGTCTCTGTGAGAGGACAGAGACACAGAGGGAGAAGTTGGCTTTGTGATTACAGAGACAGAGATTGAAGTGATGCATTTACAAACCAAGAAATGCCAAGGATTGCAAATAGATGCCAGATACTTGAAAGAAGTAGACATTGTACCCTAGAGATGTCAGAAAGAGCAAGGCTCTGCCCACAGAACTGTGAGAACATACATTTCTGTTGCCTTATTAGCCAACAGTTTTGGTACTTTGTTATGGCAGAGCTTGGAAAATAATACAACAGGATATCCAGTATATGCTTGATAGAAGAATTTATTATGCATAGTAGGTTTTTAAAAGTTTTCAATATGCTTTAACAGAGAAAAAGTAGAAACCAATTACATAGTTCAGAGAATATCACTATTGCTGTCTTAAAATACTGATATTTGATCTCAAGTATGTGTTGTTCATGTAAATACTTGATTGAATTTTTTATTCTTTTTTCTTTTTTTCTTTTGAAATGGGTTTTTTGGGATTTGGACACATCCGGAAGAGTAAGAAGAATAATCATGAGTACAAAGCAAATAGGATCGCTCACCAAACCTGTGGATAAAGAGAAAACATTCTGTTTATTAATTTTGAACTACAGATAAAGTCATTGCGAATACCACTATGCTTCTTTATTTTTGAGTTACATCCATATCTGTTCCTTTGTGTCTGACCAAGTGTTCAGAATTGCCCACTTATTATCCCCTCCCTTCCTGCCTTCCAAGGTGTCCCTGATGTTTGATCACCTCCAAGCATGGAAAAGCACTAAAAGGTGGAATATGCCCTCTTATCAACTTATCATGAGAGTCAGCTGACCAGAGTGGACACTTTCTGTCAGACCCAGTTGATCATTTCCTTCTGCTTGCTCAACTTCCCCTAAAACTTCTGCTAATCTTTGCTTACCTCCCTTTACCCCATAAAGGAAAGACTTTTTCTGTTTTCTTTCTATCACCAACCTATTTCAGTCCCCCTGCCCCTCCACTTAAACAAGCCCTACACATTTCATCCAAATATTTCTCTCCCAAATAATATTTTTAATACATCCTTTCTTTTTCAAATATCTTCATCTATTACGTATTCCTAGGGAGTCAAGTACAGTGTTTTTGTTCTGTCATTAATGGCAGCAGGTAATTCAATTTGAGTAAAATTTAGTGGTAGGGCAGCCTGCAGTCACAATTATATACAATTCTGTTCAAGAGCTTTGAAATAATATGTCCTTCAGTAGTCTCACCAATTCTGTGGTGTGGTTAATAATTACTATAATACCTATTATGTCCATGGGAAAATTGAAGTTTGGAAAACATTAGGAATAGTTTAAGGTAATGAAACTGTAGTTTCAAGACCAGGATTCAAACATAGGAGTTCTGGTCCCCATAGTCCAGCCTCTTAACCATACTAGGACAGATGTTTTTTTTTGGAAACATTTAGATAAATAAGTATACCTTAGGAGAGCTCCACCAGTCTGCATTTCTCAAACTGGGCCTGCTTTTGGTTGGATGTCTTCCTTTTTTTTTTTCTCTTGTTTTAACTGTCACTGTTGATACTTTTGGAGAATATTAAATGTCCCTAGAGCTGGCTTACCTCTATAATCATGTCCTGTGGTTACTGAGCAGCATTTTAACAAATTGGAAATTAGATCAGGATAAATTGGTATAGGTGGATATTGCTGAAATGGCGGGTATCTTTGGTAATACCCTCTCTGTATACAAATAAAAGGAAAAAGAAAATTGCATAGAATTGAGACAATGACAGTGCTAATGATTCATAATAATTTCCATGAAAAACTTAGGTTATTAATATTGGTAGGACCTTATAGATCATCTATGTGATTGTTTTTTCAAACTTTTATATTTTTACTTTTCTAGAATAAGAATATTGTTTTTAAAGTGGTAAGATAATAAATAACATATTTTTGCTTTTTCAAAAATTTGTTGTTTTATAATATACTTGGATTCATTGATTATAGCCAACCACTCACAAAAAGGTTGAAATATTATTTATAATGTTACCTTCAAGCTCCTACTTTGCCCATCCTTGAATATTCCAGGGAGGAGGAATTTACTAACTCCAGATTAGGTGGAATTGCTACTTCTCACTCTTTACTTATAAATGAGAGAACTGTCTCTTAAAACTCCTACATTCTTTAATATTCACTTCTGTTAATCCAAATATTCTCCATCTCTCCTTCTGCATCTTTTTATTTGGTGCTGTTTGAATTCATTTATATACTACAAGTATATTAGTAAGAATTTTGGAGACATTATCACATTGATGTGACATGTCAAAATAATATGAGATACCAGGGACACATTTCATTAAGAGAAATGGTAAATGAAATTGTCTATCGTATTTAACATGGTCAATTTAACTACACTAAAGACTTCATTACCTTCCAAAAGGATCAGAAAATGGAAACAAAAGGACCATAGAGGCTGCTGAAAAACAGCCTCTATGTTCCTTTAGGCATGTATTGTACTTAATATAATTAGAATTTCAATATTCGTTAGACCAAGACAATTATTTACTAGACAAAGTTATCTGTTATCTTTGAAAATAATTGGGTTTGTCAGCCGGCATTATGAGTTTCCATCTGAACGCTACTAGTACATAAGACTTTTGGGTCTTTACCCAGTGTATCATAAATAAATAACTCAATGTGTACTTTAACCAATCGCTGTATAAATATGTTTCAGAGATAAGTATGGATTCTCTTATAGAAAAAACACTCAGAGAAGAAAATATTCTTATACTATACCACATTATCAGGGGAATACATACATCATATTTCTTGAATTTCCTGCGAAGTTTCTGTTAAAGTAAAGAACATATTAACATTTCAATATATGTTTAATTTTCAAGTTTTCCACTGAAGGAAAGTGTCTTACCTCTTCAGATACATCAGCTCTCTGGGAGAAAAGAAAGAAAGAAAATAGTTGACATTTTAATTTTACAATTCTAGATTAAGTGTAAAAATGTATTTAGCTGCCACAATTTTAATTAAACAAAGAGGTAAAGTTTTGGGTAATTGATACACTAAACTAAATTTTTGTTTGTTGAACATCTTTAGTACAAGTGAAGAGGAGCCTTTTACTATAATTAATTTGCTACATTCAAATATCAATTCACTCTGGAACAAATCCTTTTTTGTGTGAAAAGGAGATAAATCTATTACAGTGAATTGGAGAATGAAATTGAAAAGTAAAGTTGGATTTGCTCAAGTCAAATGTTTTTTATATGGATAGCTTTTGAGCTACTTGAACATATATTAATAATTCATATATAATTCATATATTAATTGTGCTGATAGGGTCTGGTATAATGTTTTTCTATTCTTAGATTTTTATTTTTCCACTTCTATTATTTTACAAAAGATAATCTGTTACTGTGATGTCATAACAAATTTGTTTTGAAACATCTACTACAATTTGTTGGATTACTAGAAGTATTACTATTTTTTGAAGACTATCTCAGTAACTAGACACAAAGAATATCAAAGTGAAAAGTTCCATTGTTTTTACAGAAGAAGAAACAAGTTTAGAGGGAGGAAGAGGAAAGCAATTCCGAGAGGTCAGTTTTACCTAGTGACAATACAGGGAGCCCCTGACATTTGGTAGGTCTAGAGTTTTTAATATTTAAGTGTCTTTATTAGCATCTCAGACACATCTTTATGAGGCTATTTAAAAAAGTTAATTTTCACGTTAATAATTACGCTTCCATGTCTCTGTGTGTTTAGTGTTTGTGTGTGTATTAAAGATTTATTCTAAGCCCTTAATGAACCTATGTAGCTTAATTCAAGGAAATGTTCATATAAAAACATTAAAACTTCTAATGCCATTTTCAGGTAAATACACATATAGGCCAAAATGTATAAATTAAGAGAGACTCTTTGGCTAATTCCTCAGAACTTATTCCTCAAAATTCCCAGTATACTTACAATCATGGCAAACGTGAGAGCCATAATAAAGGCAAAGACAAAGATCTTCATATTTGGCAGAGTCCTGTGAAAACATATGTGAAAAATCAGTAGCACATTCACTCCTGCATTTACAAACCAAACATTTATTGATCAAGCTATGTTCTACAGCCTTGTGAAACAGACTAGAAATACAAAGACAATTGAAACATATTGCCTGACATCATGGAACTTAGAGACAAGTAAGGACCTTGATAAGTAAAGATAAGTGCTGTGATACAGAAATACTAAAGTGCTATAAACACACAGAAAGTGAAAGTCTTAAAGAGACCAAGAGAATGGAGGTATTAAGGAAAATAAGAAGTAAGACTTGTGTTACATTATATAGTGTAACTGGGTAAGTAAAGAAAAGTGTTGGTGGTCTACAAAGAAACAAAAATGAGAGAGCATGAAAGTGAATAGTTCAGCCTCTAAGAAGGACAAAAAATGGAGACAGACGGACCATTTAGATAGTAGTGAAATTATAGGGAACTTACATAATGACATTTGGGATCATAATTAAGACAGAATTTAAGAGGTGTTTAGAAAGTAGAATGATAAGAAACAGGGACTAGTTTTATAATAGAGTTAGTAAGAATGAGCCAGGTTTCTGGCTTGAGGTGTATAGATGGTGCAACCCTGGTATTAGAAAATTAAGGATGCTGGGTAGAGAAAAATCAAATAAAGAAGGTTCAGGAAAAAATATTTCTAGTTATTTTGAAATTGAAGTAATAAAACGAATTAATATTCAAATAATCTTATTGAACACAATTAACCTAAATTGATTATTTTTTTGTAATTCTTTATATGCAAGTGAACTGCGTACTGTTGTTGCTAAAAAGAAACAAAGCAGATTATTTCTAAATTACTAACATTAAAATAAAAATATTTCCCAAAATATAAGGTAAATAATGAGTAAATTTTTTATCACTTTTAGTCATCAGTTTTGATAGAACTTTATAGCAATGTATTTCATCTAATGAAAGAAGAAACTATTCTTCTGATAAATAACTATAAATCTCTAATACATGAATTAGAACTGGGGACTGATGGTATTTCTATTTTTCCATAACTGCTGATTTTGTCTCTTTGATTTAAACCCTAGAGATTAGACAAACTATGAAAATTATATATCTCTTGGTCAACTTTTTCTGTCATTTACTAGGACATTAAATGTTCAGTGATGTTATGATACAAAAAATACAATTTTAGTGCTGTTTACACCTGGAATTTTATAGACTGTAGAGAATTGGGGGAAATGACAGAAAGTGGTCTTGATAAATAGCTATGCACATAGATAGATATGAGTAGAGAGATAGATGATAGATAGATAGATGATAGATAGATAATTTAAAAACTTTAAGAAAATGCTTCCCAAAATATACAACAATAAAAGTTTGTGCAGGTTCAGAAAAATAGAATATATGTTGAATGATAAAAAAGAAAAACTTTTAAAAGGTTGGAAATGAATGTTTGTTGGGAAAAAAGTAATTTTGAAAAAGATAAATTTGAAATAATACACATATTTGCAAAAAGAGAGTTGATGCTACTTTAGAGATTATTTTTCTATAAAATTTAAACTCAAACTGTAGGCTAAAGTAACTATTAAGAAAGTATAGATCATACATTTAGTTAAGGGGAAAAAAAGGCTTCTAGGATATCCCAGCAATAGAGAAGATGGAGCACAAGTCCTCCATTTTCCACCTCAGTCACCTTGTACAAAGATTACCGTCAATTGAGAGGCATTGAGATCCTGAACCCACCTTCAGATCCTGATAGAGGGTTATCATTTCTTCAAGTTTGTTTCTTTATGAGAAACTATCAATAAATAATATATAATTAATAAACTGTTTCAACTCATTCTACCATGCAAAAATTAGAATAAGACATCATATAAGATTATATATGAGCATAATACCTTTTGCCCAAGATGAGACTCAGGAGTCAGAGAAGCTGAGATTCTGAAGCCCTAAGAGAGGATGTCCTTTGCTAGAGGACTGCTGTATTTAAATACACTTGAAATTTTCCATTAGTCTTTCTAAGTCATGTCAGTTTTCAAATCATACTACAGAACAGAAAATAATGCCCAAAACCTGTCCCCACAGATACTAAGAATAAATTAAATAAGGTACCTTTACAATAGAAGATTGTGAAGCAGAGACCAGGAAACAAATGAATCCATCAAAAGTTGATCCCAACCCTCAGAATGGGAGAAAATACTTGCCAATGAAGCAATGGACAAAGGATTAATCTCCAAAATATATAAGCAGCTCATGCAGCTTAATTCCAAAACAGCAAATAACCCAATCCACAAATGGGCGGAAGACCTAAATAGACCTTTCTCCAAAGAAGACATACAGATGGCTAACAAACACATGAAAAATGCTCAACATCACTAATCATTAGAGCAATGTAAGTCAAAGCCACAATGAGCTATCACCTCACACCAATCAGAATGGCCATCATCAAAACATCTAGAAATAATAAATGTTGGAGAGGGTGTGGAGAAAAGGGAACTCTCCTGCACTGTTGGTGGGAATGTAAGTTGGTACAGCCACTATGGAAAACAGTTTGGAGGTTCCTTAAAAAACTAAAAATAGAACTACCATATGATCCAGTAATCCCACTACTGGGCATATACCCAGGGAAAACTGTAATCCAAAAAGAAACATGTACCATAATGTTCATTGCAGCACTATTTACAGTAGCCGGGACATGGAAGCAACCTAAATGCCCATCAACAAATGAATGGATACAGAAGATGTGGCATATATATACAATGGAATATTACTCAGCTATAAAAAGGAATGAGATGGAGCTATATGTAATGAGGTGGATAGACCTAGAGTCTGTCATACAGAGTGAAGTAAGGCAGAAAGAGAAAAACAAATATTGTATCCTAACTCATATATATGGAATCTAAAAAAAAAAAAAAAAAAAAAAGGGTACTGATGAACCCAGTGACAAGACAAGAATAAGGATGCAGATGCAGAGAATGGACTGGAAGACACGAGGTTTGGGGGGCGGGGTGCAAAAGGGAAGGTGGGACAAAGTGAGAGAGAGCCATAGACGTATATATACTACCAACTGTAAAATAGATAGCTAGTGGGAAGTTGCTGTATAACAAAGGGAGATGCACTCGATGATAAGTGATGCTTTAGAGGGCTGGGACGGGGAGGGTGGGGGGGAGTCAAGGGAGGGAGGGAATATGGGGATATGTGTATAAATGCAGCCGATTGACTTTGGTGTACCTCAAAAGCTGGTACAAGAGTGTAAAGCAATTATACTCCAATAAAGAGCTTAAAAAAAAAAAAGTTAATCCCCGTATCAATCTAGGCAACGTGAATAAGACAAAGGGAAAAGTATGGTAGAGAAAACCAAGTTAGAAATGAAGTTCAATGGTTAAAATGTTTCTGTGGAACACCATGCACACTATTTCAACAAATGCATTTTTATGATGGAACAAGTCTATGCCAAAAACATAGCATCTGATCAAATTTTTACCTTAGTCTAATAAATGGTGATAACCTGCATAATAAAATTGAAGTCATCATTTATTTTAAATGTGTTTCCTACAAATCATTAAATTGTAATTCTATTCTACTGAGTTTAGAATATTTTATTGAAGTGTATTTGAATGCTTGGAAAATTCGGTCATCTCAAAACAATTAAAAATTTCTTATTTATAAGTCAAGTAATCACAGAGGCTGAGTACTACATATTTCACACAGTAACCAGATGCATATGTTATGGAATTTAGTTTACTAACTTTGGGTTTTTAGGAGCTCATGTTACTTAGTGGAAGTCATATATTGTAATGACTCTTCTAGATAGAGAAAAGAATAAGGTATCAGTAAGTCCCTAGACAAATCTATTTTTAAAATGTACCCCTTTTTTTCTGGCTGGCTAATACAATGTAGTGAGAATTGAATATTAGAAACTATCATAAAGTTTAAGTAAGTTATATATCTTAGTTCATCTGTACTCCAAGCTTGTTATATGGGACCATCAAAAGCAGCAGCATCTGAGAGCTTGTTGGAATAACAGACTCTTTAACTCTCTTCCCAGACATGTTGAATCACAGTCTTAGAGATGTACCATAAATCTCATTTTAACAATATCTTCAGGTGATTGTTTTGTACCATGAGGTCTAAGAAGTGAGATAGTAGGTTCATAAAGATATCGTCCAGAGACTTGACTCTAAAAATAGAACTTATAGTTTTGTATCAGTAGTCTTAAGGAAATATTTATTAGGCGAATCTTCTATGCTATATTGGAAAAACCCCAACAGAAATTCTCTGGATAGTCCAAAAATAATATAAATGCTTTATTAAGGCAAATAAAGAATTAAAAGTCAAATTTAGTTTCAATAATTATTACTCTTATTTCATGATTTCCGTGCCTCCTAGATTTATGGTCTCTTCTCAAATGCAAAAGAAATCCAATCTCTAGTATAGTCTGCTTGGAAAATATATGTAGAGTTCAGCAAGCCTTGAAATAAGTCTGATTTTTAAAGATACACCTTGCTTTATTCATTTTAGAAATATCAAATAATTTTCCTCCTTCTTTTCTTTATTAGTTTTCTCTCCCACTCTTAATCATTCACTTTCTTCCCCTTATTTTTTCCTTTCTTTCTTTTCTTTATTTATTTAAGCAACATTCCTAGGCACTATTCTAATACACCTGTGATATTCACAGCCTAGTGAGCAAAATGTGAACTAATACTCCAAAAACCCTACCAAACAACAGTAGTGAACACAAACTGCCAGGCAATAAAATTGATAGATGCCAAAACACATTTAAAACCTACAGTTAAACTTAACTCATCCATATTTTAGTTTGGGACAATAAAATTAGACATTTATCCACCCATAATTTTCTGCTTCAACTCAATAGGAAGGTAGGGATTATGTATGACAGTAGGAAACAAGAAGAGTGAGCTCTAAACAAGGAGTAGCCCTCTTGCATTACTTATGTTTTCATCTTCCAGAACAGTAGATCATTTTCCAAGATTGATGGAGCAGAACATATCCTGGTATTTTATATTAAGAACACAGATGTCTTGTCCACACTAATCAATCAACATAATGTTTGAAAATGCCAGGGTCTTTCATTTACAAGGAAACTTAATAAAGAGCTACTGCTGTATCACAGGTGTGACATTCATTTACTTGGTGGCATTAGAACACAACCGGTGAATGAGTATTTATGATGTTATTATTGCTGGAATATTCTTATCCTTCTCCTTCTTCTCTTATTTTTCTTCCTTCTCCTCCTCTTTCATTTGTCCTCCTGTGAAACCATGGTCCATGGTTTCAAAACTACATGATGTTTACTACTTAGCTAAAAAAAAATCCTCATTTTGTCTCATATTGCTGTGTGAATTACTAAAATGAAAACCATTGTAAATGGCAATATAAAACAGCATAACTGACTAACAGATAACAAAAAAACCTCTGGGCACTTGGGCCACAAAGTGACAGTCTCCTATATCTGCTCCTGAGGGGCTTACCTTATGTTATGGACTGAATATTTGTGTTCCCCCCACCCCCAAATTCATATTTTGAAGCCCTACACCCAATGTGTTGTATTAGAAGGTTTGTCTCTGGGAGGTAATTAGGTTAAATGAGGTCAAAGAGTGGAGCCCCCAGGATGGGATTAGAGGCATTGTACAAAGAAAAGACACTAGAGCTTCCTCTTTCTCCACCATGTGAAGATATAGTAAGAAGGCAGAAGTCTGCAAGCCAGGAAGAGGGCCTTCACCAAGAAGCCAGCCACACTGGCACTCTGCTCTCTGATTTCTCAGATTCCAGAACTACTAGAAGTAATTATCTGTTGCTTAAGCAATGCAGTGTATGTTATTCTGTTACAGCGGCATTTGGTGACTAAGACATTTTGTAATTTGTGAAACAGACAGGTTAAAGGCAAGTACAGTTAGAAATGTCCTGGAGAGGATGAAATGGGTGATTCTATATTAGGGAGAAAAAGGTCCAGACTAGAGCTTAAGATTTAAAAGTAATCAGTTTATTGATGTAATGAAAACTGTCAAAATTGAAGAGCTCTCATAGGAAAAAGTATGTAGAGTCAGAAGAAAAGTAGATTGAGGACAGAACCCCTATACAACACCAGTGTAATATGTAAGAGAAAATTATGAAGTCTATAAATGTCTCCTAGAAGGAAAAGAAAAACAGAAGAGAGGAGAATTTCCAGGAAATTTGTGAATTGTTGAAGTCAAAGGGATAAAATTTCAAGAAGGAGGCTTAATCATCACGAGCAAATGTTACAATGATCTTGAAGTTTGCTTAATCTCTTTAAACTACAATTTTCACATGGAAGAGTTATAAGAATTGAGACTACATTAAATGAGTATGCATATAAATCACATTTCAAAGAGAAACTGTTCAAATATAAACATTATTTTTATCTGTATCTTCATAATCCTCATTTAAAAGAACATCTTAATTAAAAAAAAATCCCTGGGATAAAGGAGGAAATAAAACTGAAGCACAGTGAGAAAACATCTGTGGAAAGTAGAAGAGTCACCTGAACCTTTTAGGCTGGAGAGACAAAGTTGGAAATCTGATCAGATATTGGTCAATTTACAGAAAGTGAGGTTGTGAAGTTGAAGACAAGGATGCCAAATGGACTCAATTTTCTCTGCAAAATAGGTGATCCTTTCTAGAATTGACTAATGTGTAAATAAGTTAGATGCTTTAGCAAATTAATGCTATTTTTAGACAATTTATTTAAGGGAAATGGTGAGAGGTATATGACCAACTACAAAAAAGATCTAGTAAGTGGTTTCTACATTTAGAAAACATAAAAGAAACTTTTTTTTTCTTGTAGAATTGAATGTTCTCAGTAGGACCACAGTGTAAGGAAAAATAAGTACTTTCCAGGACTGAGTTCCTAACAAGTATGGTTACTTAAAGCCAGAGGTTCAGAGGAATTATTTGAATTATTGCAAGGATGTGCTAAATGATAAATATGAAATTGTGGATTAGAAGGAAATGATATAAAATGAACAATAAACAAAAGAAAATAAAAGGAAATGAAAGATCTGCAGACTAATGGTTTCTGTGAGGTCAAAGTAAAGGTATCTTTATTCCACCTTTTCCTTTTTCCAAAATATAAATGATGGTCTTATCCTCTTCTTTGGTTTCCAATACAAACCACGGTCTAAATTTGAGCTAGAGAGCTTTGAAAATCTGTACACCCCCATGTCTGTGGCTTAGTATCTGACCCCCACTTCTTCCCTTTATCTCCATCCAAGCTGGTCTCTTTGAAGTTTCCCCCAAAACAACATATGTATTTCTTTTGCAATAAATTTGCACTTTCTTTCTCTTAAACTTGAAAACTTCTTCCTCCATGCTCATCGGTATGTTTAATTATATTTTTTCTTAGTTGTCATTCTATCAGAGAAGATATTCTTGACTCTTTATTTAAAATATTCTCCATGCCTTTTCTGAGCCGTTTACTTTTTTATAGCACATAAGTTATCACCACCTGAGATATAGTGTATCATTTGTGTTCTTCTTGTTTCCCACTCTAATGTGTGCTCCATGAAGAGAGGGTTTTTGTCTCTTTTCCTTCCTGTTGTGTCTTCAGCATTCAGAACAATGCTTGACAGCTAGGCATTCAATACATAGTCACTTAAAAAAATATTTGGGGAAATTTTATTGAGTCACTCAATAAATATTTCTTGATGAAGGTCATTGATGACACCACTGATGGAGGGCTTTAGAATCTTTATGTTCTTTGCCTGCTGCTATAAAGCAGCATTGGATTTTATCATCTGGCCTCTTTGCACTCAGACAAGTTATGCTGGGGAAGGTTTAGGATAGGTACTGTGGCAAATGGAACCAGGAACAAATCAGGGAATTGTTAGAAAAAATAGTTCAAAAGAACCCAACTCAGGCTGGGGACTATCTAGAACATAAAATATGATGAAATAAATTAGAATTAATTGATCTCAAGTTACTTCCAATATAAAGTTGCTTCAGTGTATAACTCAAAGTAGGAAAAGGAAGTGGTTAAAGGAATGATTATGTAGCTTAGTCTGTCAATATGGAAAATAGAAATAAACACAATACACACAAACTTGTGTTTTACATTTATTTCTTTGGGAAAGAAAACAAATAATCTCTATTACTCAGAGGTACCAGTGAAAAGAGCTTAAGAGTTAGCAACTGCAACCATCTCATGAAATGTCAATTAGGAAGGCAAATACCATGAAACACAGAGTTCACATTACATCACAGTCTTTCTTTTATTCTGTTCTGTCTTTTTGATAATTCTGCTTAAACCTGGTGGTGGATGGTGTGAGATGAGAGGTGAGAAAACACATGTAGAAATTGGATTTTCCAGTCACACCTATTCAGAAAAGGAAAACAACAGATTATCTTTAAAATTTATAATCCTGTAATTGTATATACATTCTTGCCTGATACAGAGTAGTTATTTATAGATTATTTTAGTAATATAACTGAATTTATGTTATATATGTATGTATAAATGCCAGTGTATAGACACATATATCTGATTATTATATTATATTATTACACTATTAGTAACTGTGCAGAAAATTAAATATTTGTTAAATGAGTATCTAGAAAAAATGATCATCCAGCTTTTGCAAATTACTACACAAAAGAATATTTGCCCTTACACATGCAATGAGAAATAGTCACTCTTTTTGCCAAATAATAATGGAACACTGTTAATTATTCTTATTTTTTCTAGTACTTTAGTAGGCATGGTATGATGCTACCACTTCTTACAGTTAGAATAGGTGGATTTAGTTGAATCTAGATTTACACGCCAATTTTGTTAGCAAACTTGCTTTAGAAAACTAAAGAGCAACTTACCCTAAAATGCATTTTAAAAGAGAATCCATCAAATATAGAATACAATAAAAATAAAAAACAAAAACAATAAACAATTTTTAAAAAGTAAAAAAGTAAAATAATGTGATTGCTATATAAAGGCCCTCTAAACTTTATACATTTCTGACTAAAAATGTCATCCTGCCATTATTATGTTACAAGACTGAGTTTGGCAGGATCTCTGACTACGTGGCTTGTCTTTTTGTGTTACCACCGAACAGTGCTCCTATTTGGAACTAAACTTTCTGAGGACCAGGAGTATACCTCCATTTTGTATCTATAACATCCCGCACTTTGTATGATACATAGTGGGTACTCAATATATGTGACAAATAAATGAAATTATATTTCAAAGTGAATATTTCCATTATGTAAAGTGTAAGTTTAGTGACAACTGTTGCCATAATAGCAACTGTAGTTACTAGTTTTCTCATATTAGATTATTTTGAAAAGTGCCTTTTACAGTCAGTGTGTTTCACAGAGAGGAATGATTGAGTTTTGACAGAAAATTTTACTGGTTAAATTGTTTTCATATAGTATCCACAGAATATTATATCCTGTGATTTCAGAGAAAAATGTTTATAAATCATTGTTTTAATGAATGATTTAATGAATTGCAAAAATTTCATTTGATTCAAAAGTTTAAAACAATAAATAACTTTTCAAAAAAAGTTATCTAGCCAAGAGACAACATATTTACATATGTTACAACATATTCTGAAGTTACTGTGAGGTTCAATATATAATTAATTATAACAAAATCTATATTAGACTTTAAGACAATAAATAAGTTTCTAGGGAGTCACAAAAATAACTTAGCGATACATTTTTCTCCTCTGAAAATTTCCTTTTTCTTTGGATCATAGAGAAAAGAAATCATGCCTTTCTTTGAGGGAGTTAGAAAATTCAATTAAATTATGTGGGCGTGTGATTTCTAAATACTGTAGTTGTGTAGGCCCCCTATAAGAACTTATTCTGATAAGTCAGACTTTTAAAGTATGCATTTCTCACATGGTCAATGTTTACTCCAACAAGTGTGATTGTGTCCTTTTTCTTTCCAGTTTAGCCTCTTCCCTCCTGCCTATGCTTTATACCTTCTCTCTTTATTTCCTTCCTTCCTTCCTTCCTTCCTTCCTTCCTTCCTTCCTTCCTTCCTTCTTATATTTCTTTCCCTATTTTTTCAAACAACAGATATAAGCAGTATTATGGCTTTGAGGTCACAATATTGAGTAGATAAAATGCAATATTGGAAAAATTGAATATAAAAAATTTGGAATTAACAAACGATCCTACTTTAATATAATAAAGATGCACATAGTCCACACTGAAATTTAACATACTTTATATGTTAGGTTGCAACACTAAATTATAGTGCTGTATATGCAGCAAGATATATTCAAATTATATTCAACAAGATAGGAAGTAGGTGGATTATGTGTGACATTCAGAAATAAGAACTGCCAAACTTAAGCACAGGATAGAGGCATTCTTATTAACTCTATAATCTTATTTTTCATGACCTGTGGATGACTTTAAAAAAACTGATAACCCAGAGCTTGTATTGCTATCTTTAAATAAAGGAAGAATGATACATTGTTCTCCAAGGCCCAATGCTATGCCCTTGAAAATGTCAGGGTGTTTCATTTGCAACACAGCAGAACAAAATGATATTGATATCTCATGAGTACAGTGCCATAAGGATACAACCCAGAACGAATTTTTATAATACACTTTCCTGTTTTATGTTTTCAATCTTCTCCAATGACAGGATGATACTAATCAATCCTTACTAATAAGAGAAACCCAAGTTAGAGAGTCCCTGACAGATTCTTGAGTATATCTTTTTAAACCCTGAAACAGCTTAGGTGTATGTTATATTACTGTTTCATTCTAGTGTAATAGAGAAAAAAAGACATGACAAAATAGAAACATTCTTTGAATGCAAATAGATATGAGATATTGCTCAAGCCTGGGGATTCAAATGAAAATATATGGACACTGCTCTAAGGTGCTTATCATTAATCTGGGAGACAAAGAAATACACAGAGATGTCTAGGATAGAGTTGAGTGTATTAAAGAGGCATAGGATACAGATGGTAATTAATGTGGGTAGGATGATATACGAAAAGTGCAGAGAGATAATAAGTGGGTTGAGGTCAGAACTTTAGAATATTAATGTTATGTATGGGAGAAAGAACAGGAGAACATAAAATTCCAGGAAGAAAAATCCAAAAGCAGATATTTATAAGGAGAATTACCAAGAAGGAAAACATAATAAACAGAGTAGAATAAAATGGAGACCTTAAAAGTCAAATTACTTAATCTCTTTCAGTGCAATTTTTTCATTTGCAAGATGTTTTAGTAATAGTTTAAGGAAAAAAAGGAAAAATGCATATAAATCATACTGCACAGTAAAGTTTGTCAGTACATTTTTGGATTTATAACTGTCATTTTTACTTTTATCACCACTGTTTTCACTAAGAAAATAGACTGAGAAGGGAATGGAAAGGACTTAGAGGAAAAGGGTGGTTACCCGAGCAGACACCCACCTTGGGGAGTGAGCAGGTCAAGCCACAGACTGAGCAGCCCAGTCCTGGGGTCCTACATGGAGGAGAAATGACCCTTTGGCTCGTAGGAAGACAATTGGTTGGAGAAAGAAAGGTTGGAGAAACTTGGGCTCCACTCATTGGGAGCATGCGTGTGTTGACTAGCTCTGGAGGCAGGACAGAGAGAGGTCTGTCCTAGCAGCTGGAGGGTTTCCTGCATCTTCCTTGCCATGTCCCAGCATAAGTTGAGTGAAAGCTCTGCTCTGCTCAATATATACCACAGTGTGGCACTGGATCTGGCATGGCCATGACTGGGGAAAAGACACAACAGAGGCAATCCAGTCCCAGGGCAGAGCCCAGGTTGGGTGACAGTGGCGATTGCTGACATTTTCTCAAGTGGTGCCTCAGAAGCCACCAGATCTCTAATGGGCGGTAGAGTGGCTGCTCTACCACAACTAACCTCCCATCACATCAAGAGTCCATGCAGGCTGATGCTATATAACTTATCATAGGACATGAAAGAAGTAAATGCAATTAAGAAGTCCAGAATGGCAACAGACATGTCATGACTGTGGTTCCATCAAAAAGAGAAGAGGAACAAGGATGGAAGTGGGTGATGAGGGTAGGCGGTTATTTTTCAAATCATGTTGTAAATCAGTACAGGGATAACACATTTATGTGTCCATATGCACCAAAATTTTACAAAGTTATATAAAGATTCTGAGGCGAGAGGAAAGGAAACATTAGACGGAAGAGAACAAAGAGAAAACAAGTGTAGAAAAATGGTTCCATACCATTGCACAGGATGCAACAAGGATAGATTTGCATGTTTGGTATGTTTGAGGTATATTTTATACAGAAGAAAGGAAATATTCACTATTAAAATGTATGTACACTTAGCCACATTAAAAAAAAAAAAAGTGTCCATGAAGGCTTTGTCAGCCCTGTGGAAACAGGGAGCAATGATTGTGAGAGTCAAAGTGGGCTCACACCTGAGCTGCATCTGAGCAGAGCTACAGATGCTAACACAGGCAGTGTGTGGGACCTCTGTGAATAGGCCCCACTTGCTTCAGCACTCCACTCCTCTAGGACAAATGTCCTGGTGTGAGGAGAGGGGAAAACATATTTAAAGTGAACAGAGCCAGCTCAAGCCCAGCCCTCAGGGCTTCTGCTGTAGCAACTTGGGATCAGACCCTGTCCATAAAAGGGAGGTGATGGCCACTGAGCAGAGAGGAAGGCACACCTCACACCTGGCCTGGCCCTAACTCCCCTCCATCTCCAACCCAAACCCTTACCAGGGCGATACATTCAAGTCAAATCCAGCCTTCCCACCAAAGGCAATGGGCACACACAGTCTGTACAGGGATGCTCCCACATAAGAACACCCACTCAAGACTATAGTAGGTAAATGTTTCACCTAAATTCATAGAGGCAGAGAAACTTAAGAAAAATGTAAAAGCAAAGGAATTATTCTCAATTGAAAGACCAGAAGAAAACCCCTGATAAAATAATGAAACAGAAATATGCAATTTACCAGATAAAGATTTCAAAACATTGGTAATAAAAATGTTAACTGAATTAAGGAAACTAATTGATCTAAACACTGAACATTTTAACAGGGAAATAGAAAATATGAAAAAGACCCAATAAAAATGAATAATTTATTTCAATAGGTGAAATTTAAAAAATAAACACACTAGAAGGAATGAATAGCAGACAGTGATACAGAAGACACATAAGTGATCTGGAATATAGAATGATGGAAATAACCCAATCAGAACAGTAGAAAGAAAAATAATTTTTTTATGAGAGCAATTTAAGAGATCTCTATGATAAGACAGTTTTCCAATATTTGTATTATGAGGATTCCAGAAGGAGAAAAGAGAGAAAAGGGATAAAAATTTTATTTACAGAAATTATAGTCAATTCAGAGGCATTGAGATTAAATTCACCTTCAGATCGTGACAGAGGCTCATCATTTCTTTAAAGTATTTCTTTATGAGAAATTATCAGCAAATTAAGCACTTTTTATTAATAATTTTCAGTTTATTCTAGCAAACAAAAGTTAGAAAAAGACATCACTTTAGATTGTACATGTATACGTAACATTTTACCAAGATGAGTCCCAAGTCCTAGAAATGTGAAATTTTGAAGCCCTAAGAGAGGCTGTTCTTTGCTGAAGAACTGATATATTTAAATACACTCAATTCCTCCAATTGTTTTTATAAATCATATCAGCTATGAGATCATTTTATAGAACTGAAAATACTGCCCAAAATCTATCCCCACAGATACTATGAATGAACTTAACAGGGTGATTTTACAATAGAAGATTGTGAAGCAGAGTGACCAGGAAACCAATGGGCCCATCAAATGTTAATCTCAGTGTTAGTCTAGGCATGTATGAATACGAAAAAGGGAAAAGTGTGCTGGAATAAACCAAGTGTAGGAATGAAATGAACTGATTAAAATGTTTCTGCAGAACGTTATCTACCCTATTTCAACAAATGCATGCTTACGATAGATCAAGTCTATACCAAAAATGAAACCATCTTGTCAAAATTTAACCTATTGTCTAACAAATGATGATTAACTGGCATAGTAAAATTGGAGTCATCATTTATTTCAAATGTGTGATCTCCAAATTATTAAACTATGCTTATATTATTGACTTTAAAATATTTTGTCTTAAAATATATTCAAATGTTTGCAAAAACTTGATAATTTTTATAGTTGTATGATAAAGTAACTCTTATTTTAAAGTCAAACGACCGTGGAGCTCAGTACTTTATAGCTCACATAACTGGATGCATATTTTGAAATTTAACTTACTTTGCACCTTTAGGGTCTCATGTCCCTCAATGGAAGACATGTGTTACCATGATTATACTAGATAGAAGAAAAATTATGTATCACTAAGTCTCTAGGCAAATTTGTATAAAGATACATCTCCTTGCTGCTGGTTGGATAACCAAATATACTTAAAACTGAATATAATAAAGACACCCATAAAGTATAAATTATATATTCTAGTCTTTTTTTTACTCAAAGTGTGATATGTGGGACCATCCGAATCAGCATCACTTAAGTTAGAGCTTCCCGGAAATACAAATTCACAGGCCCTCTTTCCAAACACGTTGAATCAGAATCTTGAACATGCAATAAGAATCTCTTTTTAACAGTATCACCAGGAGATTCTCTGTATATCATAAAGTCTAAGAAGCCACGTAGTAGATTCATAAATATACATCTTTAGGTTTGACATATAAATAGAACTTAAGATTTTATTTTTTTTCAGGTGTTTTAAGGAAATATTTATTTGTGAATCTTCTAGCATTATTTTTGAACAGCCCCGTTAGATATTATTGATATTCTTAGGTAGGCTACAAAACAATATAAATGGTTTTTAAGCAAATAAATAATATAATTCAAATTTAATTTAAATAATTCTTATTCTTTTTTCATTGATTTCAAGCATTATAGACATATAGCTTTTCCTTCAAGTGCAAAGCAAATCCAATGTATATATATTCGCAAAGAAAAAATATAATGTTCACTAACTATTAGAAGTCTTAATTAAAAAAGAAACCTTTGCTTTCTTCTTTCTGGAAATCTCATATGATTTTCTTCCTTCCTTCTTTCTTTCCCCCTCCCCCCGTTACTCATTTACTTTCTTCCCTCCTTCATTCTCTCATTTATTTCCAACTGATTTGTCTAACTACCATTCCTAGGCACTATTCTAATAGCATTCATAATCTAGTGAACAAAATGTGAACTAATGTTCCAAAGGTCCTACAAAACAACAACAGCAACACACACAAACTGCTACATAATAAAAAGATATAGATGCTAATATACACATTTAAACCTACAATTAAACTTAACTTACTCATATTTTAGATTGGGATGCCAGACTGTAGGCATTGTTCCACTCATAGTTTTCTGCTCCAACACGTTAGGAAGATGGGGATTATGTATGATGAGGAAACAAGAATAGTGGACTCTAAACAAGGAGTAGTCTTCTTGTATTACCTATTGTTTAATCCTCCAGGAACAGTAGGTCATTTTTGGAAGATTGATGGACCAGAACATGTCCTGATATTTTATTATTAAGAAAAACATTTATCATGTCCTCTATAACAAACCACCATACTGTTTGAAAACACCAGGGTATTTCATTTGCAAGGAAAAAATCTATAAAGGGCTGCTGCTATATCACAGGTGTGACATTAAATTGGTGGCATAAGGATGTGACTAGTGAATGGGTATTTTATGGTCATATTATTACTGATTTTCTTCTTTTCTTGTTCCTCTCTTGTTCTTCTTTGTATTCGTGTTTGAAATTGGATTTTCCAGCCACACTTATTCAGAAAAAGGAAGTAATAAATTGTATCTAAAATTTATAATCCTGTAAATGCATATACATTCTGGCCCTTAGAGGAGGTATTTACATATTGTTTTAGTTTCTTATAGCTAAATTTATGTAATGTATATGTAAATATATATATATATCACTATCTGACTATACTATTAAAGTATACTATTAAACTTAGTGTCTGAGTAGACAATTAAATATTTCATTAAATTTGTATCTAAATAAATAAAAATTATCATTCCATTTCTGCAATATATTACACAAAGAGATTTACCATTACATACTTAATGAGAAAAAGTTACTAATTTCAACATACGTTGATGGGATATTATTAATTATTCTAATTTTTACCACTTTAGTATATATCAGAAGATGCTACTACTTCCACAATTAGAATAGGTGGATCTAATTGAAACCTCGACTGGCTCAAAGAATTTTGCTGGCAAAATAGTTTTAACTACTTAAGAGCAACTTAAAAAAATAATTTAAAAAGATATCATTCAAAAAGTAGAATGATGCTATCCTTTCACCTCCAGATTGCTTAACAGCCTTGTAAAACTCATAGATTTCTGCCTGACAATATTCTCCTGCAATTTCTAATTATCCTACAAGACTTAGTTCGGGAGGATCTCTGGCCACTTTGTTTTTCAGCAGGCTTTTCTTTTTGTGTTATCACAGAATGCTGCTCATGTTCCTCCTCTGAAATTAAGCTTCTTGAGGGGAAAGTACGTGTCACACTTTTGTAACTACAACTTCTCCCATTTTGTAGAGTATATATGCATAATTTATAATAGTGGCAAGAAGGGGGAAATACTTCAAGATGAAAATTTCTATTATGTAATATATAAGTGGAACCATAACTTTTGGCATAATAACAATTTTAGCTATTATTTTTCTTTGATCATTTTCAAAAGTGCCTTTTACCTTTAATGTGCTTCACAGAGAGAAACAGTTGAGTTTGAAAAAAGTTTCAACTGGCTAAATTGTTTTTCATATACTTTCTATAAAATGTTAGTGTTACCTGTGCCTTCAGAGGAAATTGACTTATTTTTTAATGAATGCTTGAAATACATGGTTGCTATTGAACAGTTTTCATTTGATTCAAAAAGTTTTCAAAATTTAAGATGTCATACCAAGATTTAAAAAATATAACTAAGTTGTTTCAATATGACTTTCTGTTTTGTATTTATTATCTCAATATCTTATTTTATTGTCTCTTAAATTTAAGCTTAAAGAACTTACCAAGAGATCAAATCATGAAATCAAGTCTTACAGATTGCACTTAGAAATAAAAGATATATTTAAATTGTAAATGAATGTTCCCATCTACATTTAATAAATTTTTGAGGTAGTGTATTTAAACCCACAGTCTGAAATGCTTAGTTTTCTGTGTTGCTTCTACACTCTTACCTCAGAGGCTCATTTACACTGAAAACATATGAAGCCTAGAAAAGTAAAGAACAGGTTGTTCATGGCAGAACTGGGACTTATGACTCCAAATCTTAAATAGTTTAAAATAAATTGTCAGCTTCATGTTCCTGCTTTGTTATTTCTTTTTGTTCAGCTGACAAAAATTTAAGCCTTAATATGTTAACTTACCATTTTATGTAAGAGTTTTTCTAAGACTTACCACACATACCGTTTTGCTTTTAAACAATAAAGAAAAATAAGTGTAAATGGAATTTAGCAACTGTCGGTCAAGTGATTTCTCCTAAGGTCATATTTTCATGTATTTGTCACAAGGAGCTTCAACAAGGGCAGGTCAAAATCATAGGACTGGAGATGAACTAAGGGGTAGCCAATATTCAATTCCTGAATCACTGGGTTTATTACACACAATTAGCATATAACACAGGTTAGTCAAATAGGGGAAAGGGAGTAAAGTATAACTGCAAGGAGAAGTATGGAAGGAGGCATCTCAGTGCAAGCAGTGGTCTCTGGTCCAGCAATGTGTCTTACAAGTGTGAGGGGGAAGCACCTTCTGTTCTGCTGGGGCCTCCAGCAGCATCCCTTGGAACAACTCTCAGCAGCATGGAGCCTGGTCCTCTGGCAAAGAACCTTCAAATCACTCAGCTTAGTAGTCTCTTTTTAAGGAGCAATGGTTACCCCAGGAGAAGGATCTTGACTCTAACAGTTGTTCCTTCTGTTCCAGTGATGTACATTGCCCATCAAACTTCTTATCTAAAGTCATAGTCTTAGTTTAGGACTCTAAGAAACTCCCAGTTCTCCAGGGATGTTTCAAAGCAAAAACATGGAAGCCTCATTGACCACTGTGACTCCATGTTGAACTACTTAATATATGTTAACATACCTTAAATTCTTTAGGTTTCACACAAGATGAGTAGAAATCATAACATAGAAGAAATCAAATAATAACATCCTGTATTAAAAATGTCTGGTTTCGTATTTCCTTTGTTGCTGCCAGTAAATTATATTGCTTTTCACAAAACTACTTCATATTTCCTAAGACAGTGGAGGCGATTTCACTTAATCATCTTTGTGGCTTCAACAACTATCCTGACACCTGGCACGTTGTTACGTTCAGTAAGTTCTTTAGTTTTACAGCCAGCATTGCTTGCCTTTAGCAGCCACCCTTTGACTTTTGTTTGTTACTGCTAATTTCTAAGAGACTGGAAGTCATACAACCATGCTTTTCCATTTCTCTACACTCTAGAAAATTTTCCACTAGTGTCTAGTTGCCATGAGTGTCCATATACTTCTCTCTCCTTGAAGACCTTACTTACTTGGTTATCCGCCTTCTCTTATATATTTTCATTTGCTTTATTTGCACTTGTTCATTCCCTCAGTCTACAATGAACTTTAGTTCTTTCTTAGCTTACAGATACCATCCTTTCATTCTGTGCTTCCCATCAGTCACACCAAAATTACTTCTTTATATTGATCAAGAAATTTCTTGAAAGAATTCATATTTGTGGCTTCTGCTCCCTAACTTCTTGAATCCACTGCCTCTGGATATCATCTCCTCATCTCCTTTGTGGACATTTGTCTGTAGCTTCCTATTTGGCCCTACAACATTTTATCTGTCATTTACAAAATGTATTTTCTAAATCATCCTCACAGATTTTTTTTTAAATAGTAGACATAACAGGTGACTTAACTACCCAAAAACATTTCTCTGGATTCTTATGTCTAAGGCAATGTTGAAGATACTTTAGATGTCTTTTAAGCCATTCAGATTGGGCAAACAGATGTTTGTGGCTTCATTTCTTGCTAATCTTAAGAAGTCTCATTCACATTTTTTTCCTGAGAACATCATTAAGTTTCATGTCTCTGAGACCCTCCATTCTACCTCTGAGCAAGGATGTCCCTCCCTCACATTTTCACAGAGAGTAGATGACAAATTCCAATGTGTTCTTTATGATCCGGTGGTAATTTGAACACAATTGTGAAAAGATCTTGCAAATAAATACGTCCTTATATTGTTTATGCAAATTTCTTTTTACATTTATAAAAATACATAAAATTAATTTTTAGATAGTTGATGATCTACAACTATAGCTTATTTAACACATACTTATTGAATACATAATATATTCCAGGAATTCATTTAGACATATGGAATAGAGCCATGAAAAAACCAAATTCAGCATTCATGTAAGATAGATGCTAAGTAGAAGAGAGAGAGAAAACAAACATGATAAGTAATGGATGATTGGTTTGATAGTGATGTATATAAGTCAAAACCTGAGTTGGAGCAAGTAGGTAGGGAGTTTGGTAGGGAGGGATTTTTAATATTAGATCGTATGGCCAGAAATGCCTTTCTGAGCAGAAGAGTAAAAACCTGAAAAAAATTAACAAGGAAGAGACAGTTCAAGATGGCGGAGTAGGAGGATGTGTGCTCACTCCCTCTTGCAAGAGCACCGGAATTACAACTTACTTCTGACCAATCATCAACAGAAAGACACTGGAACTCACCAAGAAAGACACTGGAACTCACCAAAAAAGACACCCCACATCCAGAGACAAGGGAGAAGCTGCAATGAGATGGTAGGAGGGGTGCAATTGCATTAAAATCAAATCCCATAAATGCTGGGTGGGTTACTCACAAACTGGAGAACAGTTATACCATAGAAGTCCACCCACTAAAGTGAGGGTTCTGAGCCCCACATCAGGCTTCCAAACCTGGGGGTCTGGCAATGGGAGGAGGAATCCCCAGAGAATCAGACTTTGATAGCCATCAGGATTTGATTGCAGGATCTCCACAGGACTGGGGAAACAGAGACTCCACTCTTGGAGGGTACACAAAAAATAGTGTGCTCACCAGGCCCCAGGGGGAAGGAGCAGTGACCCCATAGGAGACTAAACCAGATCTACCTGCTGGTGCTGGAGGGTTGCCTGCAGAGGTGGGGGGCAGCTGTGGCTCACCAAGGGGACAGGGACACTGATGGCAGGGGTTCTGGGAAGTGCTCATTGGCGTGAGCCCTCCCAGAGTCCACCATTAGCCCCACCAAATAGCCTGTAAGCTCCAGTGCTGGGTAGCCTCAGGCCAAAAAACCAACAAGGTGAGAACAAGGCCCACCCATTGGCAGACAAGCAGATTAAAGTGACACTGAGATCTGCCCACCCAGCACACCCACCATCGGTCCCTCCCATCAGGAAGCATGCAGGAGCCTCCCAGATAGCTTCCTCCACAAGAGGGCAGACAGCAGTATCAAGCAGTATCAGCAGTATTTTGTTCTGTGGAATTGAAAATCATAGCCACAGAAAGATAGAGAAAATGAAAAGGCAGAGGACTTTGTATCAGATGAAGGGACAAGATAAAACCCCAGAAAAACAACTAAAAGAAGTGGAGATAGGCACTCTTCCAGAAAAAGAATTGAGAATAATGATGGTGAAGATGATCCAGGACTTTGAAAAAAGATGGGATGCAAAGATCAAAAAGTTTACCAAAGACCTAGAAGAATTAAAAAGCAAACAAACAGAGATATGCAACACGATAACTGAAATGAAAAATACACTAGAAGGAACCAATAGCAGATTAACTGAGACAGAAGGGCGAATAAGTGACCTGGAAGACAGAATGGTGATCATCACTGATGTGGAAAAGAATAAAGAAAAAAGAATGAAAAGAACTGAAGACAGCCTAAGATACCTCTGGGACAACGTTAAACACACCAACATTTGCATTATAGGGGTCGCAGAAGGAGAAGAGAGAAAGGACCCAAGAAAATATTGGAAGAGATTATAGCTGAAAACTTCCTTAACATGGGAAAGGAAATAGCCACCCAAGTCCAGGAAGTGCAGAGAGTCCCAGGCAGGATAAACCCAAGAAGAAACACACCAAGACACATAGTAGTCAAATTGACAAAAATTAAAGACAGAGAAAAGGTATTAAAAGCAACAAGGGAAACACAACAAATAACATACAAGGAAACTCCCATAAGGTTAACAGCTGATTTCTTAGCAGAAACTCTGCAAGCCAGAAGGGAGTCGCACGATATTTTTAAAGTGATGAAGGGGAAGAACCTACAACACTCTACCCAGCAAGGATCTCATTCAGATTTGATGGAGAAATCAAAAGCTTTACAGACAAGCAACATCTAAGAGAATTCAGTACCACCAAACCAGCCCTACAACAAATGCTAAAGGAACTTCTCTAAGCAGGAAACATAAGAGAAGAAAAGGACCTACAAAAACAAACCCAAAACAATTAAGAAAATGGTAATAGGAACATACATATCGATAATTACCTTGAATGTAAATGGACTAAATGCCCCTACCAAAAGACACAGACTGGCTGAATGGATACAAAAACAAGACCCAAATATATGCTTTCTCCAAGAGACCCACTTCAGACCTAGGGACACATACAGACTGAAAGTAAGGGGATGGAAAAAGATATTCCATGCAAATAGAAATCAAAAGAAAGCTGGAGTAGTGATACTTATATCAGATAAAACAGACTTTAAAATAAAAAATGTTACAAGAGACAAGAAAGGACACTACATAAAGAACATGGGATCAATCCAAGAAGAAGAGATAACAATTGTAAATATATATGCACCCAATATAGGAGCACCTCAAAACATAAGGCAAATGCTAACAACTATGAAAGCGGAAATCAACAGTAACACAATCATAGTGGGGGACTTTAACACCTCATAAACCAATGGACAGATCATCCACACAGAAAATTAATAAGGAAACACAAGCTTTAAATGACACAATAAACCAGCTAGATTGAATAGATAGCTATAGGACATTACATCCAAAAACGGCAGATTACACATTCTCCTCAAGTGCACATGGAACATTCTCCAGGATAGATCACATTTTGGGTCATAAATCAAGCCTTGGTAAATTAAAGAAAATTGAAATCATATCAAGTATCTTTTTTTGACTGCAATGCTATGAGATTAGAAATCAATTACAGGAAAAAAAAAACTAAAAAACACAAACACATGGAGGCTAAACAATACACTACTAAATAACTAAGAGATCACTGAAAAAATCAGAGAAGAAATCAAAAAATATCTAGAGACAAATGACAATGAAAACACAATGATTCAAAACCTACGGGATGCAGCAAAAGCAGTTCTAAGAAGGAAGTTTATAGCAATACAATCCTACCTCAAGAAACCAGAAAAATCCCAAATAAACAATTTAACCTTACACCTAAACAAACTAGATAAAGTATAAGGAGAGAAATCATAAAGATCAGGGCAGAAATAAATGAACTAGGAACAAAGAAAACAATAGCAAAATCAATAAAACTAAAAGCTGGTTCTTTGAGAAGATAAATAAAATTGATAAACCTCTAGCAAGACTCATCAAGAAAAAGAGGGAGAGGACTCAAATCAATAAAATTAGAAAGGAAACAGGAGAAGTTACAATAGACACTGCAGAAATAAAAAGCAGCACAAGAGACTACTACAAGCAATTATATGACAATAAAATGGACAACCTGGATGAAATGGACAGATTCTTAGAAAGGTATAACCTTCCCAGGCTGAATCAGAAATAAATAGAAAATATGAACAGACCAATCACAAGTAATGCAATCAAAACTGTGATTAAAAATCTTCCAACAAACAAAAGTCTAGGACCAGATGGCTTCACATGTGAACTCTATGAAACATTTAGAGAAGAGCTAACACCTATCCTTCTCAAACTCTTCCAAAACATTGCAGAGGAAGGAACATTCCCAAACTCATTTTATGAGGCCACCATCACCCTGATACCAAAACCAGACATAGATACTACACAAAAAGAAAATTACAGACCAATATCACTGATGAATTTAGATGCAAAAATCCTCAACAAAATACTAGCCAACAGAATCCAACAACCCATTAAAAGGATCATGCATCATGATCAAGTGGGGTTTATCCCTGGAATGCAAGGATTCTTCAATATATGCAAATCAATCAATGTGATACACTATATTAACAAATTGAAGGATAAAAACCACATGATCATCTCAATAGATGCAGAAAAAGCTTTTGACAAAATTCAACACCCATTTATGATAAAAACTCTCCAGATGGTGGGCATAGCGGGAACCTACCTCAACATAATAAAGGCCATATATGACAAACCCACAACAAACATCATTCTCAACAGTGAAAAACTGAAAGCATTCCCCCTAAGATCAGGAATAAGACAAGAATGTCCACTCTCACCACTACTATTCAACATAGTTTTGGAAGTCCTTGCCACAGCAATCAGAGAAGAAAAAGAAATCAAAGGAATCCAAATTGGAAAAGAAGTAAAACTGTCACTGTTGACAGATGACATGACACTATACATAGAAAATCCTAAAAATGCCACCAGAAAACTACTTGAGCTGATCAATGAATTTGATAAAGTTGCAGGATACAAAATTAACACACAGAAATCTCTTGCTTTTCTATACACTAACAATGAAAGATCAGAAAGAGAAATTAAGGAAACAATTCCATTCACCATTGCAAAAAAAAGAATAAAATACCTAGGAATAAACCCAACTGAGAAGGTAAGAGACCTGTACTCAGAAAACTATCAGACACTCATGAAAGAAATCAAAGACGACACAAACAGATGGAGAGATATACTATGTTCTTGGAATGGAAGAATCAACATTGTGAAAATGACTATACTACCCAAAGCAATTTACAGATTCAATGCAATCCCCATCAAATTACCAATGGCATTTTTCACAGAACTAGAACAAGAAATTTTACAATCTGTATGGAAACGCAAAAGACCCCAATTAGCCAAAGCAATCTTGAGAAGGAAAGACGGAGTTGGTGGAATGAGGCTTCCTGACTTCAAATTATAATACAAGGCTACAGTGATCAAGACAGTATGGTACTGGCACAAAAACAGAAATATAGATCAATGGAACAGGATAGAAAGCCCAGAGATCAGCTGTGCTCAGCGAATCTATGACAAGGGAGGCAAGGAAATACAATGGAGAAAAGGCAGCCTCTTCAATAAGTGGTGCTGGGAAAACTGGACAGCTACATGTAAAAGCATGAAATTAGAACACTCCCTAACACCATACACAAAAATAAACTCAAAATGGATTAAAGACCTAAATGTAAAGCCAGACACTATAAAACTGCTAGAGGAAAACATAGGAAGAACACTCTTTGACGTAAATAACAGCAAGATCTTTTTTGATCTATCCCCTAAAGTAATGGAAATAAAAACAAAAATAAAGTGGGACCTAAAGAAATGTCAAAGCTTCTGCACAGCAGAGGAAACTATAAGCAAGATGAGAAGACAACCCTCAGAATGGGAGAAAATATTTGCAAATGAATCAACAGACAAAGGATTAATCTCCAAAATATATAAACAGTTCATCCAGCTCAATATCAAAAAAACAAACAACCCAATCAAAAAATGGGCAGAAGACCTAAATAGGCATTTCTCCAAAGAAGACATACAGATGGCCAAGAGGCACATGAAAAGCTGCTCAACATCACTAATTATTAGAGAAATGCAAATCAAAATGACAATGAGGTATCACCTCACACCGGTTAGAATGGTTATCATCAGAAAATCTACAAAGAGTAAATGCTGGATAGGGTGTGGAGAAAAGGGAAAGTTCTTGCACTGCTGGTTGGAATGTAAATTGATACAGCCACTATGGAGAACAGGATGGATGTTCCTTGAAAAACTAAAAATAGAGTTACCATATAACCCAGCAATCCAACTACTGGGCATATACCCAGAGAACTCCATAATTCAGAAAGACACGTACTCCAATGTTCACTGCAGCACTATTTACAATAGCCAGGACATGGAAGCAACCTAAATGTCCATCAACAGATGAATGGATAAAGAAGATGAGGTACATATATACAATGGAATATTACTCAGCTGTAAAAAGCAAGGAAACTGGGACATTTGTAGAGAACTGGATGGGCCTAGAGACTGTCATACAGAGTGAAGTGAGTCAGAAAGAGAAAAACAAATATCATATATTAATGCATATATGCAGAATCTAGAAAAATGGTACAGATCAATAAGTTTGCAAGGCAGAAATAGAGACACAGATGTAGAGAACAAACATATGGATACCAAGTGGGGAAAGTGGGGAGGGTTGGCGGGGAATGAACTGGGAGATTGGGATTGCCATATATGAATTACTAATAAGAAAAAAATACCAAATTGTACACTCTAAATATATGAGGTTTATTATATGTTAACTGTATCTCAATAAATGTTCTTAAAAAAATTAACAAGGGAATGATACAAATGATACAAAGAGCATTCTAGTTGAGACCATGACATTAGAGCCAGTCTGGCATACTAAAGAAAAAATAGAGTAAATAGGACAGTGTTGTGGAGTTGAGTAAAGTTGGTGGAACTCAGGTCAGAGATGCAAAAAGGGACAGATTATGCAAGTTTTGGGGGCATTGTGAGGACTTCAAAAGAATTCATAATCTGGCCGTGTTTGCATGTGTGAAACTGGATTTATCCTCCCGTTTTAAATAACTGAAAAAAGAACAGCATATATATAATAAAACAATTTAAAGATAGTTCAATGGGAAACACACGGCATGATCCCTGACAGAAAGAAAAAGGCAAGATAAGTTCTGTGATATTCCAATCATTATCTAAAAATAATTTACAAACTGCAGCATAGAAAGGTGGGGAATTACCCTGAGATGAGGAGAAGTGGTTAAGATTAGTGGAAACAAAGTCCACAATTAACTCAGCAGAACACTGAAGAGGAGAAAATTTTGAGGACAGGAGAGAACTGCACAGAGAAAGAATTCTGGAGGTAGACAGAGGGTTGCCCTTAAACCACTGCTGAGTTTTAATTAACACACACAAATGTGAGGCAACTTCGTGAGGCTGGGGACACAATCAGAGAGGAGCAGGTCAAACAATGCTTGGTCTCCATCAGGGCTGTGAAGAGGCCATGTTACTTGCAGCCAGAGTGAAAATACCTTGTAGTTCACTTGGTATTATGTGAATCCATTAGTAGTAGGTTAAATTTAGCTCTAAATCAAAGGGTATTCTGCCCTTAATTGCCTAATAAAATTTAAAAAGAAAGTCTCTAAGATGTTATATTTTTACAAGTACTTCATTGTGACCCAGAATATGACAATAATATAAAAGAAAAAAAATGCCCAGCACTCACAAAAAGGTAAAACCACCATGTCTGACATTTAATGAAAACTAGCAAGTACGTGTTCCTGGCCCTGACCTTACTCACCACTGAACCAACAACAGGCCTGGGATTCCCTGGGCTATGCAGCCAGCTGTCAGAGCCCGGTTCACCCAACCTGAGGCCAGCAGATTCTGCACTAGGTAGTGCCTGACAATGAACCAGATCAAGGGCCTGTCACACCTACCAGCACAACCTCAGTATTCATCTGAACCACAGCAGAAGGGCCCATGTAGCCCACAAATGGGACACCTTAGAGCATGTAGCTCTGGTGAACAGAGGAAAGTGCTGTTTGTCCCCACAGGACATCTCCTACAAAAGACCCTTTCTCCAAGTTCGGGATGTGTAACCAAACTGCATGATACATAGGAATAAAAACAGATAATTAGATAAAATGAGGTGACTGAGGAATATTTTCGAAATGAAGGAATAAGATAAATCCCCAGAAGAAAAGCTAAGGGTAGTGGAGATAAACAATCTACCCAATAAAGAGTTCGAAGTAAGAATCATAAAGATACTCAAAGAACTTGGGAGAAGAATGGATGAACACAGTGAGAAGTTTAAAAATGACTTAGAAAATATTAAGAAGAACCAGAGCTGAAGAATACAATAACTGAAAAAAAAATACACTAGAAGGAATCAAGAGTAGATTACATGATAGGGAGAAATGGATCTGTGTGTGTTATGTGTGTTAATTAAAACTCTAACAGAGAGAAAATTACTTAGGCTGAACAGAAAAAAGAGAGAAAATGTTTAAAAAATTTAAGACAGTTTAAGGGACCTGTGGGACAACATTAAGCATACTAACATTCACATTACAGGGATCTCAGAATAGAAGAGGGAGAGAAAGAGGCAAAGAACAAATTTGAAGACATAATAACTGAAAACTTCCTTAATCTATGGGAGGAAACAGACATCCAGGTCCAAGAGCATGGAGAGACCTAAACAAGAGCAACCCGAAAAGGGTTGCTTCAAGACACATTGTAATGAAAATAGCAAAAATTAAAGACAAAGAGAGGAAAAAAAAAACATGGGAAAAGCAAGTAGTAACATACAGGTGAATTAAATATAGGCTGTAGGCTGAACTTCCAGCAGAAACTTTGCAGGCCAGAAGGGAATGGCACAACATATTTAAGATTATGAAAGGCAAAAAATACCCCTACATCCAAAATTACTCTATCCAGTTAAGACTACATTCAGATTTAAAGGAGAGAGACAGAGTTTTACAGACATGTAAAATCTAAAGAGTTCAGCACCTTTCAACCAGCTTTGCAAGAAATGATGAAGGCACATTTCTAAACAGAAAACAAAAGGGCTAAACTAGAAATCTGAACATTACAAAAGGAAAAATCTCATTGGTAAAGGCAAAAATACAACGTAGTCAGTAAATCAACCACTTAGAGATCTAGTAGGAATTTTAAAAGATAAAGGGAGTTAAATAATCTATATCTGCAATAAGTAATTAAGGGACACACGAAACAAAAGAAAGCAAAAGTAAAACATGGTGTCAGAAACAAAAACCTGGGGCAGGGGTGAAAATGCAGGGTGATTAAAATGCATTTGAACTTGAGATCATCAACTTAAAAAATTATGTATACATATAAGTTGCTTTATATAAGCATCATGATAACCAAAACCCCAAAATTTATAATTGATACACACCACAAAAGAAAAAGGAATCCAATGATGACACTGAAGATAGCCATCAAATCACAAGGGAAGAGAGAAAAGAATACAAAAGGAATTAAAAAATTCTAGGTTTTTAGCTGCCAACATCTACCATGATTGTATAGGTGAGATTTTCTTTCCAGCTTTGGGCTAAAACCATTTTTAGCACGTGAACCAATTTTCCATATAAATATATATAAAATTAAAGGCAAGATTTTGATTAGTATTCTAGTGATTTTATGCAAACCACATGGATTGAAATTTCTTTTCATAAGGAATATCCATAATTAAAATGAGATTGACTGGATGATTTTCTTGCTTTTGAATAGCCTCTCAGCTGTGGCATGACTTGGTTTCTTTCATAACCATTGACTCAGAAGATTTTAAAATAGTATTGTACATCTTTCCTTTATAAATATTGACATTTTGAAGAATGTTATGAATATTGGCATATCATAACTGCAGAAAGTTTTCGTTTAGAATGAAGACAACGATGGGGATAATAGTTCAATTCTGTCATTCCTCCAAAGATATACTGAAGTCCTAAACCCCAGTACTTCAGACCACGACCTTATCTGGAAATATGAGTTATTGCAGTTGTAATTACTTAAGATGAGGATATACTGGGTTAGGCTAGACCCTTACTTGGATATGACGGATGTCTTTCTAAGAAGACAGAGACACAAAGGGAGAAGTTGGCTTTGTGATTACAGAGACAGAGACTGAAGTGATGCATTTACAAACCAAGAAATGCCAAGGATTGCAAATAGATGTCAGATACTAGAAAGAAGTAGACATTGTACCCTAAGAATGTCAGAAAGAGCAAGGCTCTGCCCACAGAACTGTGAGAACATGTATTTCTGTTGCTTTATTAGCCAACAGTTTTGGTACTTTGTTATGGCAGGGCTTGGAAACTAATACAACAGGATATCCAGTATATGCTTGATAGAAGAATTTATTATGCATAGTAGGTTTTTTAAAGTTTTCAATATATTTTAATAGAGAAAAGTAGAAACCAATTACATAGTTCAGAGAATATACTATTACTGTTTTAAAATATTGATATTTGATCTTGTATGTGTTGTTCATGTAACTACTTGATTGAATTTTTTATTCTTTTTTCTTTTGAAAGCTAGGATTTGGATATAGCAAGAAGAGTAGGAAGAATCATCATGAGTACAAAGCAAATAGGATCACTCACCAAACCTGTGGATAAAGAGAAAACACTCTGTTTATTAATTTTGAACTACAGATAAAGTCATTGCGAATACCACTATGTTTCTTTATTTTTGAGTTACATCCATATCTGTTCCTTTGTGTCTGAGAAGTGTTCAGAATTGCCCACTTATTATCCCCTCCCTTCCTGCCTTCCAAGGTGCCCCTGATGTTTGATCACCTCCAAGCATGGAAAAGCACTAAAAGGTGGAATATGCCCTCTTATCAACTTATCATGAGAGTCAGCTGACCAGAGTGGACACTTTCTGTCAGACCCAGTTGATCATTTCCTTCTGCTTGCTCAACTTCCCCTAAAACTTCTGCTAATCTTTGCTTACCTCCCTTTACCCCATAAAGGAAAGACTTTTTCTGTTTGCTTTCTACCACCAACCTATTTCAGTCCCCCTGCCCCTCCACTTAAACAAGCCCTACACATTTCATGCAAATATATCTCTCCTAAATAATATTTTTAATACATTCTTTCTTTTTCAAATATCTTCAGCTATTACTTATTCCTAGGGAGTCAAGTACAATGTCTTGTCCTGCCATTAATGGCAGCAGGTAATTCAATTTGAGTAAAATTTAGTGGTAGGGCAGCCTGCAGTCACAATTATATACAATTTTATTCAAGAGCTTTGAAATAATATGTCCTTCAGTAGTCTCACCAATTCTGTGGTGTGGTTAATAATTACTATAATACCTATTTTTCGGGCATATACCCAGAGAAAATCATAATTTAAAAAGATACATGCATCCCAATATTCACTGCAGCACTAAATGTCCATCAACAGAGGAATGGGTAAAGAAGATGTGGGATATTACTCAGCCATAAAAAGGAGCAAAATTTTTTGTCATTTGTGTCATTTGCAGAGATGTGGATGGACCTAGAGACTGTCACACAGAGTGAAGTCAGAAAGAGAAAAACAAATATAGTGTATTAACACATACATGTGGAATCTAGAAAAATGTTATAAATAATCTTATTTGCAAAGCTGAAATAGAGACACAGATATAGAGAACAAACGGATGTGAAGAGGGAAAGGGAGGGGGGATGAATTGGGAGATTGGGATTGACTTATACACAGTACCACATATAAAATAGATAACTAATGATAGAAACTCTACTTGGTGCTCTGTGGTCAGCTATATGGGAAGGAAATCCAAGAAAGAGGGGATATATGTATACTTATGGATGATTCACTTTGCTGTATAGCAGAAACCTACACAGCAGTGTAAAGCAACTATACTCCGATTTAAAAAAAAAGAATGATCATAATACCTATTATGTCCATGGGAAAATTGAAGTTTAGAAAAGATTAGGAATAGTTCAAGGTCATGAAACTGTGGTTGTCAGGACCAGGACACAAACACAGGTGTTCTGGTTCCCACAGCTCAGCCTCTTAACCATACTGGGACAGATGTTTTCTTTTGGAAACATTTAGATAAATAAGTACACTTTAGGAGAGTTACATCAGGCTGCATTTCTCAAACTGCAGTTGCTTTTGGTGTGATGTCTTCCTTTTGTTTTTTCATGTTCTAACTGTCCTCATTGATACTTTTGGAGAATATTAAATGTCCCTAGAGCTGGCTTACCTCTATAATCATGTCCTGTGGTTACTGAGAAGCATTTTAAGGAAATGGATATGCTGGAGGAAAATTTTGTGGATATTGTTGATACTGCTGGAAACCTTGGTAATACCATCTCTGTATACAAACAAAAGGAAAGAGAAAATTGCCAAGAATTGAGACAGTGACAGTGCAAATAATTCATAATAATTTCCATGAAAAACTTAGGTTATTAATGTTGGTAGGACCTTATATATGACCTATGTGACTGTTTTTTCAAACTTTTAGTTATATTTTTACTTTTTTAAAAATAAGAATATTGTTTTTAAAGAACGTTATTTTAAAATAATAAAGTATTTATATTTTTGCTGTTTGGCATTTTGTAGTATACATGGAGTCATTGATTATAGCCAACCATTCACAAAAAGGTTAAAATATTATTTATAATGTTATCTTCAAGCTCCTACTTTGCTGATCCTTGAATCTGCCAGGGAGGAGGAATTTACTAACTCCAGGTTAGGTGGAATTGCTACTTCTCACTCTTTATTTGTAAACGAGATACTGTCTCTTAAAATTCTTAGATTCTTTAATACTCTCTCTTGTTAATCCAAATATCCTCCATTTCTCCTTCTGCACCTTTTTATTTGGTGCTGTTTGAATTCATCTACTTACTATATTAGTAAGAATTTTGGAGACCTTACCACATTGATGTGACATGTCAAAATAACATGAGATACCAGGGATACATTTCATTGAGAGCAATGTTAAATAAATGAAATTGTTTATCTTATTTAATATGGTCAATTCAACATACACTATGGACTTCATTACCTTCCAAAAGGATCAGAAAATGAAAACTGACCACCATTATATGTGCTTTTCAGCAGCCTCTATGGTCCTTTAGGCATATATTGTACTTAGTATAATTAGAATTTCAATATTCTTTTCCAATGCAATTATTTAGCAAAGATACTTGTTTTCTTAGAAAATAATTGGCTTTATCATTGTGGCATCATGAGTTTCCATCTAAACACTACTAGTACACAAGACTTTTGGAACTTTACCCAGTGTATCACAAATAAATAACTTAATGTGTACTTTAACCAATCATTATATATAAATATATTTCAGAGGTAAGTATGGATTCTCTTATAGAATAAATACTCAGAGAAGAAAATATTCTTGTACTATACCACATGATCAAAGGAATACATACATGGTGTTTTTTCCATTTCTGGTGATGATGTTTCTGTTAAAGCAAAGAACAGATTAACATTTTAATACATGTTTAATTTTCAAGTTTTCCAGTGAAGGAAATTGTCTTACCTCTTCAGATGAATCAGCTCTCTGGCAAAGAAGAAAAGAAGAAAATAGTTAACATTTTATTTTACAATTCTGGATTGAATGTAAAATATATTTAGCTGCCACAATTTTGATTAAACAAAGAGGTAAATTTTTCGGTAATGGATACACTAAACTAATTTTTTTGTTTGTTTGTTGAACAACATCTTTAATATGAGTGAAGAGAAGCCTTTTACTATAATTAATTTGCTACATTCAAATGTCAATTCATTGTGGAACAAATTCTTTTTTTGTGTGAAAAGGATACAAATCTATCACAGTGAATTGGAAAATGAAATTGAAAGTCAAAGTTGGATTTGCTCAAGTCAAATGTTTTCATGTGAATATGTTCAAGTGCCTCAAAAGCTACTTACATTCATATATTCATAGCACTGATAGGGTCTGGTATATGTTTTTCTATTTTCTTCTTAAATTTTTATTTTTCCCACTTCTGTTATTTTGTAAAAGATAATCTATTACTGTGATGTCATAACCAATTTGTTTTGAAACATCCACTAGAACTTGTTGTGTTAGTAGAAATAATCTTATTTCTTGAAAAATGTCTCAGTAACTAGAGACAAAGAATACCAAAGCAAGAAGTACCATTGTTTTTCCAGAAGAAGAAACAAATTTAGAGGGAGGAAGAGGAAAGCAATTCAGAGAGGTCAGTTTTACCTAGTGACGCTGAGCAGTAAATGACAATAGAGGGAGCCCCTGACATTTGGTAGGTCTAGAGTTTTTAATATTGAAGTGTCTTTATTATTATCTCAGACTCACATCTTTATGAGGCTATTTTAAAAATTTAATTTTTAAATTAAGATTATTACACTTCATGTCTCTGTGTGTTTAGTGTTTGTGTGTGTGTGCTCAAGATTTATTCTATCTTTAATGAACTTATGTAGCTTAATTCAAGGAAAATGTTCATATAAAAACATTAAAATTTCTAAAGCCGTGTTTAGGTAAATGCACATATAGGCCAAAACACACGAAGTAAGAGAGACTTTCTGGCGAATTCCTGAGAATATATTCTTCAAAATTCCCAGTATACTTACAATCATGGCAAAAATGAGAGCCATAATAAAGGCAAAGACAAAGATCTTCATATTTGGTAGAGTCCTGTGAAAGCATATGTGAAAAATCAGTAGCATATTCACTCCTGCATTTACAAACCAAACATGTATTGATCAAACTATATTCCAAAGCCTTGTGAAACAGACTAGAAATGTACATTGCCTGACATCATGAAACTTAGATACTAGTAGATATCTTAATAAGTGAAGACAAATACTGTGATATGGAAATATTAAAGTTGTATAAACACACAGAAAATGAACTTTTTAAGCAGACCAAGAGAATGAAAAGGTATTAAAGAAAATAAAAAGATAACATTATATATACACTAAGTGGGTAAATAAAGTGTTGATGGCCAACAAAGAAACATAATTGAGAGAACATGAAAGTGAATAGTTCAGCCTATAACAAGGACAAAAAACAGAGACAGGCTGACCACTTAGATTGTTGTGAAGTTATAGGGAACTTACATAATGACATTAGGGATCATAATTAGGGCAGAATTTAAGAACTGTTTAGAAGGTAGAATGACTAGCAACAGGGACTAGTTTTATAATAAAGTTAGTGAAAATGAGCCAGGTTTCTGGCTTGAGATGTGTAGATGGTGCAACCCTGGAATTAGAAAATTAATGATATTAAATTAATGATACTATTAATGATTAAAATCAAGTTGAAAAGAAGTTTCAGGAAAATATTTGTAGTTATTTTGAAACTTGAATTGAAATAATCTTCAAATTATTTTATGAACAAAATTAACCTAATTTGGGACTCTGATATGTTTTTACAATTCTGTGAAGTGAACCCAGGTATGCTGTTGTTGAAAAAGAAGTAAAGCAGATTATTTCTGAATTGTAAATATCTAAATAAAAATACTTCCCAAAATATTAGGTAAATAATGGGTAAAGACTCTTTTTTTTATCATTTATAGCCATCAGGTTTTACAGAACATAACAGCAACATCTTTTGCCTAATGATAGAATAAACTATTCTTCTGCTATATAACACTAAATCTCTAAAACAGGAATCAAAACTGGAGACTCGTGGTATTTCTCTTTTTTCTTATCTGATGATTTTGCTTCATTGGTTTAATTCAGGACTGTGGTGGTAGATAAACTATGAAAATTATATATTTCTTGGTGAACTTTTTCTATCATCTACTAGTTACAACAACTGTTCATTCATGTTATGATACAAAAACAATGCAATTATTAGTGTTGTTTATACAAACTAATTTTATTTAAAGTAGAGGACTGAGGGAAATTCAGAAATTAATATTGGATTCATAGATAGATAAACAATTTAAAGACTCTGATAAAATGCTTCTCAAAGAACACAATGATAGAAGTTTGAAGTAGTAAAAAAAATTTTTTAAGCCAAAACCAAATCACAGAGGGAATGAAAATATATTAAATAAAGTGAAATATGAGAATGTCTTTTATGCAGTGTTAATTATGCAAAAAAGAGATGTATTTTGAATTATGAAAAGGACAATCAAAAAGTAATGAAAATGAATTATTTAGTGATGGAAATAAAGTAACTCTGAAAAAGATTACTTAAATCTTTGAAATAATGTACACATTTGCAAAAAAGAGAGCTTATTTATGAGATAATTTTCTTATAAAAAAGTAAACTTCAACTTTAGGTCAAAGATAAAAGTAATTATTAATAATGTACATATCATATTTTAGTCAATAAAATAAAAAGGCTACTCAGATATCCCACCAACAGAGAATATGGAGCACATCTCCATTTTCCACACCATTCACTTTGTACAATAATTCCTGTCAATTCAGAGGCATTGACATTGAACTCACCTACAGATCATGATATAGGGTCATCATTTCTTCAAACTGTTTCTATATGCAAAATTATCAATAAATAATATACATTTTATAAATAGTTTCCAACTCATTCTAGCAATCACAAGATTAGAAAGAGACATCATATCATATTGTACATGAATATATTACCTTTTTCCCAAGATGAGACTCACCAGTCAGAGAAGCTGAAATTCTGAGGCTCTAGGAGAAGATATATATTTTGCTGGAAGACTGTTGTGTTTAAATACACTGAAATCCTCCATTTGTTTTTACAAATTACGTCAGTTATGAGATCTTATTACAGAACTGAAAATAATTCCCAAAATCTGTTCCCACAGATATTAAAGTAAACTTTACAGGGTGATTTTACAGTAGAAGATTGTAAAGCATAGCGACCAGGAAATCAGTGGACCCATCAAATGTTAATCCCCATGTTAGTCTAGGTAGCTGTGAATAAGGGAAAAGTGCACTAGGATAAACCAAGTGCAGAAATGAAAGGATATGCTAAAAAGGTTTCTGTAGAACACCATTTACCCTATTTCAACAGATGCATGTCCAAGCTGAAACAAGTATATACCAAAAAAAAAATCATCTTATCAAAATTTTACCTGTTTTCTGATAAATGGTGATAACTGACATAATAAATTGGAGTTGTTTATTTCAAATGTGTCTCCTACAAATTATTACATTGTACTTTTATTCAATTGACTGAGAATATTTTGTCTCAAAGTCAAATACTTGTAAAAATTCAGTAATCCTATGGGTATTGTCTGTAAAATAATTTATTTTTAAGTCAAATGACCATGGAGCTCAGTATTTTATATCTCTCATAAACTAGATGTATATATTTTGAATTGAATTTACTTCCTTTGAGCTTACGGGGCTCATTTTTCCTCAGTGGAAACCAGGTGTATTAACAAGACTATACTGTTACTCAAAATGTGGTATATGGGACCATCACCTGACAGTTTGCTGGAAATGCAAATTCATTAGTCCTCTTTCCAGACATGTTGAATCAGAATCTTGGCAGTGTACCAGGAATACCATTTAAACAATATCTCCAGGTGATTATTTGTGTATCATAAAGTTTGAGAAACCTCATAATAGACTCATAAATGTATATTTGTCTCTAGACTGGGCCCTTTAAACAGAAATTAAGGTTTAGTTTTATATCAGATGTTTAAGGAAAGACTTATTAGGCTAATTTTCTATGCTAAATTTGAACATCCCCACTAGAAATTAGTGTTATACTCTAGGCAGCATATAAGACAATATAAATGCTTTTTTTTAAGGTAAATAAAGGATTAAAATCCTATTCAGTTTAAATAATTCTTTCTCTTTTTCATTGTTTTCTATACCTTATGGATATATGAGGTCTCTTCTCAAATGCAAAACAAATCCAGTCTTTAGCATATTCTCAATGGAAAATGATATATAGGGTTTAGGAATCACTGACATAAATCTTATTTATTCATTTTGGAATTGTCAAGTGATTTTCTTTTCATCTTCCTCTATTCTTTCTCTCTCTCTCCCTTACTGCTTACTTTCTCCCCCCCCCTCATTTATGTCTTCTTGATTCATTTAAGCAAAGTTCTTAGGCACTATTCTAGTAGAATTATGATACTCATAGCCTAGGGAACAAAAAGTGAACCAAAGCTCCAAAGGCCCTACCAAACAACAACAACAAATACAAACTCCAGTTTATAAAAATTGATAGACGCCAAAACACATTTAAAATTTACAACTAAATTTGACTCATCAATATTTTAGTTTGGGACACCAAAATGTAGGCATTATCCCACCCATCATTTTCCGATTCATTATGGTAGGATGTGTGGGGATTACATATGACAGTAGGAAACCAGAATAATGGACTCTAAACATAGGAGTAGCCTCCTTGTGTTACTTATGGCTTCAACCTCCAGGAACAGTAGATCATTTTAGAAGACTGATGAACCAGCACATGTCCTGATACTTTATAAGTAAGGAAAACAGGTATATATCCTCTATAACCAACCACTATACTACTTGAAAAGGCCAAGGTCTTTTATTTGCATGGGAATAATGAGCAAGAGCTCCTGCTGTATCACAGGTGTGACATTAAAATAGTGGCATAAGGATATGACCTATAAATGGCATTTATGGTGATATTTATGCTGGATTTCCTTCTCCTTCTCTTACTTCTCCTTTTGTTGTTATTCTTTCTCCTCTTCATCCTCCTTTGTTCTCCTCCTTCTCCTATATTCCTCCTACACTAAAAGCATGGTCTACAGTCTGTTACAAAATCCATGATGTTTATTTAACTAAAAAAACATTTTGTGTATATTCCTGTGTGAATTATTAAAGTGAAAAATACTGCAACTGATAAATATAGAACAACATATGATGACCTACTTTCTAGGTATTGGAAATATACAAAGTGACAATCTCCTATTCTTGCCTTGAAGGAGGTTACCTTGTGTTATGGACTGAATGTCTGTGTTGTTCTAAATTCATATGTTGAAACCCTACTCTCCAATCTGTTTTATTAGGAGGTGGGGATTCTGAGAGGTAATTAGATTTAGATGAGGTCATAGTGTGGATAACCTATGATGCTATTAGTGCCCATTTTAGAAGAAGAAAGTCTAGGGCTTTTTCTATCTACCATGTGAAGATACAGGAGGAAGGCACCTGTCTGCAAGCCAGTAAGAGGGCCTGTACAATACAACCCAACTATGCCAACCCTGGTTTTGGACTTCTCAACCTCTAGAACATAATAAATAAATGTCTGTTGTTTAAGCAACCCAGTCTCTGTAACAATCATGTCTCTGTAACTTCAGGTGATTTGTTCTAAAACCCCCAAGGATACCCAAATCCATGGATGCTTAGCTCTCATAGTCAGCCTTCTTTATCCACAGTTGAGCATCTATGGATTCAAACAACCCAGGTTGCGTAGTACTTTATTTACTATTGAAAAAAAATCTGAGTGTAAGTGGACCAGAAGAGTTCAAACCTATGTTGTTCAGGGTCAACTGTATTTTATTATAGCAGCCTAGACGACTAAGACATCTTGTATTTTGTGAAAAAGACAAGGTTAAAGGCACTGCAGGTAGAACAGTCTAGGAAAGAGTTGGATATGTGATGCCAAATTAGAGATAAAAAATCTAGACTGGAGCTGAAGATTTAGGAGTAATCAGCATATTAATGTCATGAAAACTATGAAAATTGAAGAGACCATATAGAAAAAAGTTTGAGAGTCAGAAGAGAAGTAAACTGAGGAAAGAACCCCTAGATTACACCAATGTAATGTGTGAGAGAAAATAGAGAATTCTATGAATATCTCCTAGAAAGATAAGAAGAGCAAAAGAGAGGAGAATTTCTAGGCAATTTGTGAATTACAGAAGCTAAGAGGATGAAATTGGGAGTTCTCATTGAGGGTTCTCTTCTGGTCTCTCTAGACTAAGACAGGAAATGTAAAGACCTGGGGAAGATTTAGGATAGGTACTGTGGCAAATGGAACCAGGAGCAAATCAGGGAATTTTTAGAATAAATAGTTCAAAAGAACCCGGCTGAGGCTGTGGACCATATATTTGCAGAATAAGAAATATCATGAAATAAATTAAAATTAGTTGACCTTAAAGCAGCTCTCACACAAACTTACTTCAGTATAACTCAAAGTGGGAAAAGGAATTGGTTAAAGGAATGATTATGTAGCTTAGTCTGTCAATATGAAAAATACAGATAGAATTGTGCTTCACATTTATTTTATTTTTTCTTAGAAAGAAAAAAAAAGATTTCTATTACTTGGAAAGAGTAGTGAAATGAGATGAACAATTAACAATTATAACCATCCCATTAAACACCAATTAGGAAGGCAAGTATCAGCAAACGCAGAGATTGCACTGCATCACAGTCTTTCTTCTTGCATTATATTCTTTTTGATAATTCTGACAAAAAATGGTTGTAGAGTAGTGTGATATAAGAGGTGAGAAAAGACATGTAGGAATTGGATTTTCCAGTCACACCTATTCAGAAAAAGGAAATGACAATAAATGCTGGAGAGGGTGTGGAGAAAAGGGAACTCTCCTGCACTGTTGGTGGAAATGTAAATTGGTACAGACACTATGGAAAACAGTATGGAGATTCCTTAAAAAACTAAAAATAGAAATACCATATGACCCAGCAATTCCACTACTGGGCATATACCCTGAGAAAACCATAATACGAAAAGAAACATGTACCACAATGTTCATTGCAGCACTATTTACAATAGCCAGGACATGGAAGCAACTCAAATGCCCATCAAGAGATGAATGGATAAAGAAGATGTGGTACATATATACAATGGAATATTACTCAGCCCTAGTGAGGTGGATGGACCTAGAGACTGTCATACAGAGCAAAGTAAGCCAGAAAAAGAAAAACAAATATCATATGCTAACACATATATATGGAATCTTTAAAAATGGTACTAATGAACCCAGTGACAGGGCAAGAATAAGGGTGCAGATGTAGAGAACAGACTTGAGGACACAGGGTTGGGGGGGGGAAGCTGGGATGAAGTGAGAGAGTAGCATTGATACATATACACTACCAAGTGTAAAATAGATAGCTAGTGGGAAGCTGCTGCATAACACAGGGAGATCAACTCTATGATGGGTGATGACTTAGAAAGCTGAGATAGGGAAGGTGGAAGGGAGTCATGAGAAGGAGGGGATATGGGGATATATGTAAAAATACAGCTGATTCACTTTGCTGTACAGCAAAACCTGACACAACAGTGTAAAACAATTATATTCTAATAAAGAGCTTAAAAAACAAAAGGAAATGACAGATCATCTGTACAATCTTATAGGTGCATATATGTTCTGCCCTGGTACAGTGTAGCTATTTATTGATAAATTTCATTATCTATAGCTGCATTTATATAATATTTAAAATATTTTTATATATGTACAGATGCATATAGATAGGTAAATGTATCTGACTATACTATTATGCCATTAGTATCTGACTATTTACTATATGTAATATCTTTCACTTCATATGGTGCATAGTAAATATTCATAGTAAATACATGTAATTAATTATGAGTAAATCCTTCAAGGTGAATATTCCTCTTATGTAAAGTGTAAGTTTAACCACAGTGTTCACATAATAGGAATTTTGGTTAGTATTTTTGTTGCTTTAGATTATTTTAAAAAATGTCCCTTCCCTTTAATGTATTTCACAGAAAGGATTGAATTTTGAGAGAAAATTCTACTGATTATATTGCTTTTTATCACCTGTGCCTTCAGAGGAAATTAACTATAATTTATTTTTAATGAATGCTTAAATCACATGGCTGCCATTGCACAGTTTTCATTTGATTTAAAAAGTTATCAAAATTTAAAACATGACTTCTCTGATTTTTATTTTATCTTATTCTATTGTTTTTTACATTCTAAATTTAAAGAACTTACCAAATGATCAAGTGAGAACTTGAAATCAAGTCTTACAGATTTCTCTTGAAAAGAAAAGATATATTTAAATTAAAAATGAATGCCCGCCCCCCCCCCAAAAAAATGAATGGTCCCATCCACATTTAATATATCTTTAGGATGTTATCATTTAAACCCATAGCCGAAATGCTGAATTTTCTCTATTGATTCTACACTCTTATCTCCTAAGCTCATTTACATCAAAGACATATAGTGCCCAGAAAAGTCAAGTACAAATTTTTCATGACAGAACTGGGGCTTCTGACTCCAAATCTTAAATTGTTTAAAATAAATTGTCAGCTTTCTTGGTTCATGTTTCTGCCTTGACATTTACCTCTCATATTAGAAAAACAAGCCTTCTTTAAGTCAAAGTAGGGCTTTACAAAACAATGTTGACATATTAATTAGAAGTTGGACAAGACACTGTTTTGTAAAACAAAAATAATAATTTCCATAATTTCTATTCCACCTATCAATGAATTATTATAAGATTCAAGTGAAATAATACATGAGTAAACACATAAAAGAAAGCTTTAAGTCTAACAAAGAATCATTTCAATTTCTATTACTGTATTTACATTATTGTATAAAGAATGCTTAACATTTGTGAAATAATTTCTGGCCTAAAAATTCTTTAAATTCACCTGTTAAAACGATTTCTTTGATTCCTTTTCTTATACAGCTATCATTTTATTTGGTGTGTTGGAAGAAGTAAACTTACCAGCGTGGGGATAACATAGTAAGGAGTTTTCTTAAAGTGATTCCAGGGGCTCAAAGCTAGCTGATATTGGTGATATAGCTGGGGATTTTGGAGGATTGCCCATTGTGGTAATGTTGATAGCATTTGTACTAAAAAGAAAGAAATTAACCATAATTACCTTCAATTAAACAATCTCCCTGAGACAGATCAGGTCAACTGATATTAAATAGATCGAACTAAGAATTGCTCATTATGTAAAATTCGCTGATTATGCCTACATTTATAAAGTGAACTAGAATTTTTGAAATCATATAGTAAATTCAGAATTAAGGCAAAAAAAGTTTTAAAATGTAAGAATATATTTGCAATTAAGAAGGAAAGAAGACAATTGTTTAATTACCAAGATACATATATCAATCTTCCCTGCTGCTTTCTCTAAATGGTCTTTAGAGTCAGAGAGATTAAATTGAAACTCCCATGATCCTATGTTCTGAAATCTGTGACCCTTGGCAGGATGCTGAATCTTTTTGAGTGTCACTTACTGATATAACTATATAAAGCACTTTGGGTAGTGCCTGTCATGAACAATGGCTTAATAAATGCCCTCCTACCTCCTAGTTATTATTTTGATCTTAGTATGAATACTTGACCCTACCACTGTAGAGATTTCTTGAAATCATAGAGGCATAGCCCTTCCTTAAGAACTTCAGTTTGTACAGAGGGAAAGTCAGTGGATCTTTAAAAAGCTAATTGATATTTAGAATTGCCTGGAAATAATTATTAGATGGATAAATGGTTATAGCAAAATTAATACAACAAATATGTGCTATTGTTAATCATTTTGATCAAATATTAGGAAGAAGTTTCTAAAATTGGAATTTAAATTATATTATTAAAACTATAATTAAACAGAAACAAAGTTTTAAAATCAGGTAGGTTTTTAGTAGAGAGGGTCCTATTTGGGGAGTGTTTTAGGCAGAGGCTGTTTCTATGACAAACGTTTTAAAGGAAATTCATTTTTTTGTGGAAGGATGATAAGAATAGGTACCCATTTTGGCATATTCTATGTCCCCAGAATTTTCTAATTTATTTATTTATTTTTTAATTTATTTATTTATTAATTTTGTTTATTTTATTTATTTTTTGTTTATTGGCTGCCTTGGGTCTCCGTTGCTGTGCATGGGCTTTCTGTAGTTGCGGAGAGCGGAGGCTACTCTTCGTTTTGGTGCTTGGGTTTCTCATTGTTGTGGCTTCTCTTGTTTTGGTGCACTGGCTCTAGGTGCCCAGGCTTCAGTAGTTGTGGCTTGTGGCCTCTACAGTACAGGCTCAGTAGTTGTGGCACACAGGGTTAGGTGCTCTGTGGCATGTGGGATCGTCCCAGACCAGAGTTCCAACCCGTGTCCCCTGCATTAGCAGGCAGATTCCTAACCACTGCACCGCCAGGGAAGCCCCCAGAATTCCCTAATTTACTTTATATATATTATGAAATTTAATCTCCACAAAAATCCTTACAGGGCCAACAACACTGTTTTCATTTTACAGAGGAGAAAAAATTCAGCTTATAGAAGTTTCAAAGAGATATTAAGAGGTGGGGCAGCAACTGTGAAACAAGTCACAGGAATCCAAAACAGCTTCTGGAGACGCAGGCACACCTTGTTTTATCACACTTTGAAGATACTGTGTTGTTTTTAATCAATCGGAAGTTTGTGGCAACCCTACATCAAGCAAATCTATTGGCACCATTTTTCCATGAGAATTCTTGGAATATCTCCAACTTTTTCATTATTATGATATTTGCTATGGTGATCTGTCATCAGTGATCTTTGATGTAACTATTGTAAGAAGATATGACTTGCTGAAGTCTCAGATGATGGTTAGCATTTCTGAACAATAAAGTATTTTTTAATTAAGGCACGTAAAATTTTTGCCAAACATAACGCTATTGCACCCTTTATTAAGTGCGCTACTTTTATAAACGGTGCTATTTTAATAAAGTAAATATTTAGTAAAATAAAGTTTAATTAAAATTGATTAAGATAAATAAAATTTTAAGTAAAATTTAATGAAATAAAATTTAAGTAAAATAAATTTAATAAAATAAAAATTTAACTATAATAAAATATATATTTAATAAAATAGTGTGCTATTTTAATAAAGTGTGCACACTTTAGTCAAGTATGCTATTGACTACAGTATAGTGTAGACATAACTTTTATGTGCATTGGGAAACTGATAAATTTCTGTGCCTCACTTTGTTGCAGTATTTGCTTTATTGTAGTGGTCTGCAACCAAACTTGCAATATTTTGGAAGTATGCCTGTATTTCAAAGAAGATGAATTTAGATAATCAGATAGGCTTGAAAATAGAGCTGTTACTCATTTTTAATCATGAGATACTAGTCCATGTTGCTTGGGTAAAGGTAAGTGGTAATAAGATAGTGAAATATAGTTGGGCTATATTTGCACTTAAATTATATCATTTCAATGTAAAATAACATTTTTTAAAGTTTGAAACTCATCTAGATTTGAATAGATGGTAGGAGACCACCTTATTGTTATTGTGAGTGAGACACATCCATTTATAAAGGTAATAGTACTAAAACACAAAACTAAATTTTTCAAAGCTTATGCTGAAAAAGTAATGTCACTGGTTGTTTGGAAACAATTGTAAAATCTTTTAACTGAAATTACAAAATGTAAGAGAAATTTACCAGCTGGTATAGGTAGTGCTTTTCTTCTTCAGTCAGCACAATTTTCTGTTAAGAATGAAAAGCCCATGTTATAAAAACACACAAAAATATATTAGTTAACATTTAATTTTATTTGAATGAAAAATAATCAGCTTAGTGACTATTTGTTCAGATTCCTTAGGAAAAGAAAGTAAGGAACAATTTCACTTCATTGTCATAGCAGTATTTACAACAAGCCACTTTTCAAAATACTTGTGTCAATTAATGGAAACCATCTCAGAAATAAAGTCCTAACTTTTCCAGTAGAGACATTTATTAAGAATTAAATACATTAAAATTTTCATTATCAGAGTCCTTACTCTGAATCAAGAAAACAACACAAAACTTTGCTTTAAAATCGGCATCAATTGTACATTGCTTAGACAGTAGTTAATAACCACAGAGGGCAGTAAGTGAAATAAGTGAGCAAAAGGAGGTCTGGTACAGGTGAAATGTGTGTCCTTTCTAAGGAGATGACTGGTAGCCATTCAGCCACAGACTCTCAGATTAATGCCTCCAAATTAGAGGGGAGGTAAAGCATAATTTCTCTACAGGAAGCCCTTAGGAGATACCTCTGATCACAGATTTGGGGCCTCTCCTGACATACCCTTTCCTGCAGTGTTCAATCACATGGCTACTTCTACTCCATGCATTTCTTGTGTCAGTGGCCTAACCACAAACCTACTCCTTCATTCAACAGTAAGGAGGTGCCCAATGAAATCAATTGCCATTGGTTTGCAAAAGCTTGGAGTCAGAGTTCAGATACACATTGCTGAAGAGTAGGGAATTAATACCCGTCCCCCCCCCAAATACCAAATGCTGAGAATGTAGCTTCTAGGCTAATTTCAGCCCTCCAAACAAGATTGATTTGTGTATATTGTTTAAATAGCTTTTGCTTTACTTTCCCCCAATTGCAAGTTTAGTTTAGCTGAAATTAGCAACATTACAAGGCACCACACAACAGGAATGAGTTCTATTTCTCTATTAATTGGTCATTGACTTTGAAATAAGTCTTACCTTGCTAGATGAGCTGCTAGGAGTTTTCTTAGAGAAATAAAAAAAAAAAGGAAAAAGATCAAAATCAGGTACCAGGGGATAATGAAATCTCAGCATTGTTGGTTTGAATTATGGGGACTAGAAATTTCTCTCATAACATAAACATAAGTGTAACAAGTAAAAGGAAGGACTGGGTCAACAGTTTTAACTCAGAAAAGCAACAGAATCTGTTCATTTACCACTTGATTGTTAATTGCTTTTGGAAAAAAGATGGACACGCTATTAAACACCTTATCTTTCTTGGAAGAATCTTAATTGAAGAAATTCAGAACAATTGAGAAGGGATGCATTTGGTGAGGAGATGACAGGGAATAATTCTATTTCTAAGGCAATTTAAAATTTTTTTCTCTAGCTTATTAACAATACTATAAGTAGTACAAATAGATTTTGAGAATATAAATTATATCTAGACCTCTAAAATATTTTCACATAAATAAAAATGTCTTCCCATTATCATCTATCTTTTAGGGGAGTTTCTTAAGAAAAGAAAAGAAGAATTAGAACTATTATTCACATAGCACTCTATATGGAGTATATCTTTTTCTCATGAAGAGAAAAATTAATTCTTTTTTAAAAAAATAACTTCATCGCTGGTTGTAACGGCAGAAATTTTGTCAGTCTGTGGGCTATTGTATCTTCAGGGCCTTGGAATAACATCTGGCATATAGTACCTGCTTTATAAATATTTGTTACATGAATGAACAAATAAATGTACAAGATTTTAGGCAGGTTATTAATAGAAGTTTTTTTTTAAAAAGTTATATTAATGTGTACTAAAAAATACATGTAACTACATAGTAAAACTGTGACTTGGGTTATGCTTATATAAAGTTTCTATTTAAAACAAACAGTTTGAGTGTAAGTTGAAAATATTCATTAAATACAGCATAGATAGGAAATGGATATTGCAAACATTTGAAATGCCAAGTTAGGGAAACACTAGCTTACAATAATGAAACCCACCCAATGACAAGATCCTCATTACTTTAGAGAATTGGAGAAGTTAGATGTTTAGTGGTACTATGCAAGAATAAATCTCCATTAACTGAATTATTCAAGGAATTATACCAAAAGGAGGTATTTTTTATTCATAGTTAAAAATACATAATGCATGTTTTAAGTTTATCCCTATTGTTTAGACACCAGAACTATTCTGTAAAAGAAAAAATATTTTAATTGGTAATACATACTTACAAACAGAATATTAAAAATAAATTTTACCTGACTGGGAAGGATGTCCACATTCTCCACCCATTCATATTTCTGCAAAATAAATTACACTTAGTGTAATAACTCTGACAACATGAAATTACATTTTTAAGTAATATTAAAAAAATGTTATGACTTTCTGGGAGATGCTGGTAGATTCCCTAAGTAAAAAACACTTTTTGATGACTTGTTTTCTCACACTATTTTTTATATATCCAAAAGAAGCATAGGACCGTAATCATTTTCTGGAAATTCCAGGTAAAATACTCTGCCTCTACCTGAATTATATGTGAAATTTGACCATAGCATAAGGTCAAATTTTTGCTTGGTAACTAACTCATTTTATTCCAGATAGTGGACACATTTTCTTCTCCAGCTCAGCTACAGTGGGGGTTAATTACAGTGCTTTGCAAAAATCAACAACTATAGGAGGAAATTATTTCTTTTTCTTCAAATTGCCTGCCTCTTTTTTAGAGACAAAGTATTGCAAGAAAGTGAGACAACTCTTTCAGCAATATTGGGATTAGCTCCTTAATGGAAACAGAAAGGCATGAGTCTTATTCCAGAATTACCTTTGTCTCTGTTCATAAATTACAACCATGGCTGGAGGGACAACATCCCTATTCAGGGATATAGTAGAGAAAAGTAGAGAAATTTCTGAAGATTCTGACATTGTACAAAACTAATCTGGTACATTTAGATGTGTGTATTATTGGCGTTCCTTCCCCAAATTTGCTGCATTCTGTGACAACTGAGGGTTGAGTAGCACAGAATGTGATATCTGTTAATAGGTGCCAGAGTATTATATTGCTAATAAAGTTCCTTACCTCACTGGAGGAGGGAATCTCTATGTTCTTCTAGACAGAAACAAAAAAAGAACAGGTTTTTAATTTGGGGAGACATTCATAAAGCCAATCTAAACCTCTGTTTTCTTTCATTTAGTGAGAAAAACTTCCCAGGACTTTACTGGGGGAAAATTAGTAAATGAGGGTTCATTTGTAGTTTTCTACAATATAAATACTAAACTTTTATATTTGGAATAAATCATCTTCTCCTTAGTACATTTCCTACTTTTTGCAAATGTTTGGGCACTTGGGTTTTTAATAAAGTCAATAAATATGTCACATAGCTTAAATATAGAATGGCATACATGTAAACGTGCTGTAAAATACTGAACTGTTTTAGATATAGCATTAAGTTCTTCACAGGGAAAACATGGTTCATTTAGTTTTATAATTTACGCTATAATTAAAAGCATTTAGCAAGCATCTCCTCTCATACAAAAGTCAAAATTGAAGGTTGAAGTAATTTTTTTGATATGAATACATGATACACACATCCAACTTTATCTTGAAGTTCTTAGAAAATGATGCAAAGTAGTTTTTAGCTCCCATTATCTTATAACTGCTAATGGCTTTGTTTTATTCCGAGTACAAAAATTTAATGAACAGAAATGATGGAGGTGTACTACTGGAATGAAAACAAAGTAAAGAATGGTTAAAGGATAACAGAGTGAAAGGAAGAGTAAATCAACTGACTGACATGGAATTTATTACTGATACTTTTTTCACCTTATCCAGATTGTTGATACACGGAGTGCAAATCCTGCATTTTAATTTTGAATTGGCTATGCATTTAAGGAAGTGCCAACGTCCTTCCAAATGTTTGCATGAGAACAGAATGCAGGTGGTAGCAAAGGCTCTGAGCACCAATATACACTGTGAGAAGAGTAAGTGAGCAGTTGAGGGTGCTGGAGAGTGTATTCCCTGCAGGTCAAGGAACAAACTCCTATACTATTCTTTAGGATAATACTGAATATGGTGATGTATTTACAGTTTTTGTGTGTAAGACATTTTCATATGTCTTACCTAGTTAAATACTCAATACTTCCTGTGAACACTCTTTTTATTTCCTCACATCTAAGGAAAATGAAGTTCAGACAAACTGAGGTGTTTTCACTAGGCCACATGGCTGGTGAATTGCATAGTTCTAAGTCTCACTCAGACATTCTGAATACAAATTCAGGTTTTTTTTGTCACATATTGCTGTGTTGTTAGACACAAGCCTAACCACCATGGATTCTGAACTATTCATTAAGTTTGGTGAAACCCTGACATTGCTTTGACAAACCATGAGGTAGCTGTGGCTCTGATCTACCCTGCCAAAGGAATTCACAAGTTCTCAAGAAAATCAAAACATAGAGTACAATGTATTTTTTTCTGTCTGTAGCTAGAACTCCACCTCCAATATAAAATCGTGAAGATATATTACAAACTCTGTGGTATTAGAGGACATTCACATTCTGGAAAGGAAGTGGTTAGTGCTGTCTTCAATGGTTGGTTAATAGCTCGGGAGCCACAGACTTAGAATATAATCAATTTGCTTATGCCCATTATCCTGTGCACATAGTAAAATGGCCCAAGATTTTCTTTTTAAAGATGGAGATGCTTAAAAGTCTCATTATACTTACATGTTTAACAAGAGCAACAGCCAGAAGGCCGGCAAGGGTGAGAAACCTCATGTTTACTTAGACCTGTGAAAGTAGACAGAGAAAAATGAGTAACATATTTCCTTCCTTCAAATTATATTTTCTTGCATTTATGTATTTTTGTCACAGATAACGGGCAAAGGGCAATAAAATATATGAAGGCATGACAAGTTCATACCTATGAATATAATGTGTTCTATTTAAGCAGCAATTTAAAAAATAAAACAGAATTTAGACTCAGTTTCTAAAGTGAAGATTCTTTTAGCTAATGTGTTTTAATTAGATAATTGGTCGTAATAATTATAATTATTTTATTTATTTATTTATCCATCTATTTATTTATTTATTTACTTATTTATTTATTTATCTGGTATTTCAACAGACTCATTCTGAGTAACTACAAACACCTGACTGTATTTTAAGCCTAAAATAGTGAGCAAAACAGACATACTTATTCAACCAGATCTTAATTATTTAGGTTAATCTTTATAATGAACTCCACCCTGTTACTAATTATTAAAAATGCAAAATACAACAGGGATTCTTTTTTAAATGAGATTTTAAGTAAGCCAAAACATGCAGCCTTGCTTTTCCAGAAGATGTAGCAGATGGACATATTGCTGATTTGGGCATCAGAGTCCTCCTTATCCCACCACAACCTTGGGCTGTCTGCAGAAGCTAAAGCCACTGACATCACTAGCCTCAGACTACTCATTGAGCAGATGAAACATTCAATTATATTTCAAAAATCTCTTCTAGCTCAAAGAGTAACTATAATGAAGGCATATGAGATTTAAAGAAGAGACCATAATTGTAGGAGGAGTATTTTGTCACCACCTTTCCACTCAACTTCCTTTTAACAATTAATTAGAAAAAATAAGTGAAACATTAAATCAGTCATCTTAACATCTTTATCATATGTAATGGTTTTTCATTACTCATAATCTATATTTTAAAAAAATCATTATTTGTTTTGAAAGAACAAGTTTTTTCCCCCCAAACAGAATTGAAATGTGTTTTTTGACCCATTTCTGGACAAGCTAGAGGCTGTGAAAGTATAGGCACTCAATTGTCTATCTTAAGATTTGCATTAATAAATAATTTCCAAGTAGTAAGTTGCATAATTTTTCTTTTTAATATAGTATATTAGTTGCATAATTTTGACATGAATAAATGAATTTATTTATATTTTTTTATTTTATTTTATTTTATTTTATTTTATTTTATTCTATTTTTTTGGGGGTACACCAGGTTCAATCAACTGTTTTTATACACATATCCCCATATTCCCTCCCTTCCTTGACGCCCCCCCCTCGAGTCCCCCCCACCCTCCCTGCCCCAGTCCTCTAAGGCATCTTCCATCCTCGAGTTGGACTCCCTTTGTTATACAACAACTTCCCACTGACTATTTTACAGTTGGTAGTATATATATGTCTGTGCTACTCTCTCGCTTCTTCTCAGTTTCCCATTCACCCCCCGCCCCCTCCCATACCTCGAGTTCTCCAGTCCATTCTCTGTATCTGCTTCCTTGTTCTTGTCACTGAGTTCATCAGTACCATTTTTAGATTCCGTATATGTGAGTTAGCATACAATATTTGTCCTTCTCTTTCTGACTTACTTCACTATGTATGACAGATTGTAGTTCTATCCACCTCATTACATATAGCTCCATCTCATTCCTTTTTATAGCTGAGTAATATTCCATTGTATATATATGCCACATCTTCTGTATCCATTCATTTGTTGATGGGCATTTAGGTTGCTTCCATGTCCTGGCTATTGTAAAGAGTGCTGAAATAAACATTATGGTACAAGTTTCTTTTGGGATTATGGTTTTCTTTGGGTATATGCCCAGGAATGGGATGACTGGATCATATGGTAGTTCTATTTGTAGTTTTTTAAGGTACCTCCAAATTGTTTTCCATAGTGGCTGTACCAACTTACAGTCCCACCAACAGTGCAGGAGAGTTCCCTTTTCTCCACACCCTCTCCAACATTTGTGGTTTCCAGACTTTGTGATGATGGCCATTCTGATTGGTGTGAGGTGATACCTCATCGTGGCTTTGACTTGCATTTCTCTGATGATGAGTGATGTTGAGCATCTTTTCATGTGTTTGTTGGCCATCTGTATGTCTTCTTTGGAGAAATGTCTATTTAGGTCTTCTGCCCATTTGTGGATTGGGTTATTTGCTTTTTTGGTATGAAGCTGCCTGAGCTGCTTGTATATTTTGGAGGTTAATCCTTTGTCCGTTGTTTCATAGGCAATTATTTTTTCCCATTCTGAGGGTTGCCTTTTAGTCTTGTTTATGGTTTCTTTTGCTGTGCAAAAGCTTTTAAGTTTCATGAGGTCCCATTCATTTATTCTTGATTTTATTTCCATGATTCTAGGAGGTGAGTCAAAAAGGATGTTGCTTTGATGTATGTCAAAGAGTGTTCTGCCTATGTTTTCCTCTAGGAGTTTGATAGTGTCTGGCCTTACATGTAGGTCTTTAATCCATTTGGAGTTTATTTTTGTGTATGGTGTTAGGAAGTGTTCTAATTTCATTCTTTGACATGTTGCTGTCCAATTTTCCCAGCACCACTTATTGAAGAGGCTGTCTTTTTTCCATTGTATACTCGTGCCTCCTTTGTCAAAGATAAGGTGCCCATATGTGTTTGGGCTTACTTCTGAGTTCTCTATTCTATTCCATTGATCTTCCTTTCTATTTTTGTGCCAGTACCATACTGTCTTGATCACTATGGCCTTGTAGTATAGTTTGAAGTCAGGAAGCCTGATTCCACCTACTCCATTTTTCCTTCTCAAGATTGCTTTGGCTATTCAGGGTCTTTTGCGTTTCCATACAAATCGTAAGATTTCTTGCTCTAGTTCTGTGAAAAATGCCATTGGTAATCTGATCGGGATTGCATTAAATCTGTAAATTGCTTTGGGTAGTACGGTCATTTTCACAATGTTGATTCTTCCAATCCAGGAACATGGTATGTCCCTCCATCTGTTTGTGTCGTCTTTGATTTCTTTCATCAATGTCTTAAAGTTTTCTGCATACAGATCTTTTGCCTCCTTAGGCAGGTTTATTCCTAGGTATTTTATTCTTTTGGTTGCAATGGTGAATGGGAGAGTTTCCTTAATTTCTCTTTCTGCTCTTCCGTTGTTCATGTATAGGAATGCAAGAGATTTCTGTGCATTAATTTTGTATCCTGCTACTTTACTAAACTCATCAATGAGTGCTAGCAGTTTTCTGGTAGAGTCTTTAGGGTTTTCTATATATAGTATCATGTCATCTGCAAAGAGTGATAATTTTACTTCTTCTTTTCCAATTTGGATTCCTTTAATTTCTTTTTCTTCTCTGATTGCTGTGGCTAACACTTCCAAAACTATGTTGAATAACAGTGGTGAGAGTGGACACCCTTGTCTTGTTCCTGTTCTTAGAGGGAATTCTTCCAGTTTTTCTCCATTGAGAACAATGTTGGCTTTTGGTTTGTCATATATGGCTTTTATTCTGTTGAGGTAATTTCCTTCTATGCCCATTTTCTGGAGAGCTTTTATCATAAATGGATGTTGAACTTTGTCAAAAGCTTTTTCTGCATCTATTGAAATGATCATATGGTTTTTATCCTTCAATTTGTTGATATGATGTATCACGTTGATTGATTTGCGTATATTGAAGAATCCTTGCATCCCAGGGATAAACCCCACTTGATCGTGGTGTATGATTTTTTTAATGTGCTGTTGCAGTCTGTTAGCTAGTATTTTGTTGAGGATTTTTGCATCTATATTCATCAGTGATATTGGTCTGTAATTTTCTTTTTTTGTGACATCTTTGCCTGGTTTTGGTATCAGGGTGATGGTAGCCTCGTAGAATGAGTTTGGGAGTGCTCCGCCTTCTGCAATATTTTGGAAGAGTTTGAGAAGGATAGGTGTTAACTCTTCTTGAAATGTTTGATAGAATTCGCCAGTGAATCCATCTGGTCCTGGGCTTTTGTGTGTTGGGAGATTTTTAATCACTGCCTCAATTTCTGTATTTGTGATTGCTCTGTTCATGGTTTCCATTTCTTCCTGGTTCAGTCTTGGAAGATTGTATTTTTCTAAGAATGTATCCATTTCTTCCAGGTTATCCAATTGATTGTCATGTAGTTGCTTGTAGTAGTCTCTCATGATGTTTTGTATTTCTGAGGTGTCCGTTGTGACTTCTCCTTTTTCATTTCTAATTCTGTTGATTTGCATCTTCTCCCTTTTTTTCTTGATGAGTCTGGCTAATGGTTTATCAATTTTGTTAATCTTCTCAAAGAACCAGCTTTTAGTTTTATTTATTTTTCTTATGGTTTCTTTCCTTTCTTTTTCATTTATTTCTGCTCTGATCTTTATGATTTCTTTCCTTCTGCTCGCTTTGGGGTTTCTTTGTTCTTCTTTCTCTAGTTGTTTGAGGTGTAAGGTTAGGTTGTTTATTCGATCATTTTCTTGTTTCTTAAGGTAGAACTGTATTGCTATAAACTTCCCTCTTAGAACTGCTTTTGCTGCGTCCCATAGGTTATGGGTTGTTGTGTTTTCATTGTCATTTGTTTCTAGATAGTTTTTGATTTCCTCTTTGATTTCTGTAGTGATTCCTTGGTTGTTTAAGAGTGAATTGTTTAGCCTCCATGTGTTTGTATTTTTTGCAGTTTTTTTCCTGTAATTGATATCTAGTCTCATGGCGTTGTGGTCTGAGAAGATACTTGATATGATTTCAATTTTCTTGAATTTGCTGAGGTTTGATTTGTGACCAAAGATGTGATCTATCCTGGAAAATGTTCCGTGTGCACTTGAGAAGAAAGTGTAGTCTGTCGTTTTTGGATGGAATGTCCTATAAATATCAATTAAGTCGAGATGGTCGAATGTGTCATTTAGCGCTTGTGTGTCTTTATTTATTTTCTGTTTGGATGATCTGTCCATTGATGTAAGTGGGGTGTTCAAGTCTCCCACTATAACTGTGTTCCTGTCGATGTCCCCTTTTATAGCTGTTAGCATTTGCCTTATGTATTGAGGTGCTCCTATATTGGGGGCATAGATATTTACCATTGTGATATGTTCTTCTTGGATGGATCCCTTGATCATTATGTAGTGCCCTTCCTTGTCTCTTTTAATAGTCTTTACTTTCAAGTCTAATTTGTCTGATATGAGTATTGCTACTCCAGCTTTCTTTTGACTTCCATTTGCATGGAATATCTTTTTCCATCCCTTCACTTTCAGTCTATATGTATCCCTTGGTCTGAAGTGGGTTTCTTGTAGGCAGCATATAGAAGGGTCTTGTTTTTGGATCCATTCAGCCAGTCTGTGTCTTTTGGTTGGAGCATTTAGTCCATTTACATTTAAAGTGATTATTGACATGTGTGTTCCAATTACCATTTTCTTAATTGTTTTGGGTTTGTATTTGTAGGTGTTTTCCTTTTCTTGTGTTTCCTACTTAGAGAAGTTCCTTTAGCACTTGTTGTAAGGCTGGTTTGGTGGTGCTGAATTCTCTTAACTTGTGCTTGTCTGGAAAGCTTTTGATTTCTCCCTCAAATCTGAATGAGATTCTTGCTGGGTAGAGTATTCTTGGCTGTAGGTTTCTCTCTTTCAGGACTTTCAGTATATCCTGCCATTCCCTTCTGGCCTGCAGGGTTTCTGTAGAAAGGTCAGCTGTTATCCTGATGGGTTTTCCCTTATATGTTGTTTGTTGCTTTTCTCTTGCTGCTTTTAATATTTTTTCTTTGTGTTTAATTGTCATTAGTTTGATTAATAGGTGTCTTGGTGTATTTCTCCTTGGGTTTATTCTGTATGGGACTCTCTGTGCTTCTTGGACTTGGTGAATTATTTCCTTTCCCATGTTGGGGAAGTTTTCCACTAGAACCTCTTCAAATATTTTCTCAGACCCTTTCTTGTTTTCTTCTTCTTCTGGGATGCCTATAATTCGAATGTTGGTACATTTAAGGTTATTACTGAGGTCTCTGAGGCTGTCTTCTAGTCTTTTTATTTTTTTATCTTTTTCCTGCTCTGTGGCGTTTATTTCTCCCATTCTATCTTCCAACTCACTTATTCGTTCTTCTGCCTCAGTCATTCTGCTGGTTAGAGCATCTAGAGTATTTTTAATTTCAGTTATTTTGTTATCCATTGCTGTTTGTTTTTCTGAGTTCTTATGAACTGTTTCTTGTACTTTCTCTATTTTGTTATCGAGATTTTGTATCATTTTTACTATCATTACTCTAAATTCTTTTTCAGGCATTTTTCCTATTTCCTCCTCATTTATTTGGTCTTGTGGGTTTTTTTCCTGCTCCTTTGCCTGCATGGTGTTTCTTTGTTTCCTCATGGTTGTCCAAGCTTTTGGGGTTGCTTGTCCTGGCGATAGAGGTGTTTATAGAAGACTGTCCAAGCCTCAGACTAATGTCCAAGTATTGGAGTAGACGAATATTCAGTCTAGGAAACACATACATGTATAAGACACACAATTATTGAATCCATTAGGACATAAGGCTCTAGAAAGACCTGACAGAACCCCAGTGTGCTATCAGATATTCAAAGAGAAACCCAGCAGAAATTGACAACTGAAACAGAACAAATCAAAGACAAAAGCAAAAGCAAACAAACAACAAATAACACCCTACACACACAAACATCAATCCAGGGAGATTTTGTAAGCTAGGATCAAGTATAGAAATGAGCTGGAGTACCACCAGAGAGAATGGAGATTCTCAGAATGTAATTAGACAACTGTACTAAGAACTAAGATAAAGACAAAAACCTAATATTAATACCAAGGCAGTGCATCATCTGAAGAATAGAGCAAGGAGTCTGAGCAGACCGATAGTGTTGCTTATAAGTATGTTAAGATAAAATACACTTAAAATGGCTGGAAGAAAGGGGAACAGAAGAGCGTAATGTGGTTGGAAATATGCAAAGAAAAAGAAAGGAATAGAAGTGTATAAAAGAAAGGGATGAAAGGAAAGTATGAAAGATATTTTGTCCGTACTACCAAAAGCTTAGCTAGATATAGAAGTATTTTAAAAGGCAAAAAAAAAAAAAAAAAAAAAAAAAAAAGAGTAAAAAATATCCTTAAAAAATTATGTTGTAAAACTTGTAGATCCCTTAGAGCTAAGATCGTATTTAATAAATCAAAAAAAAAAAAAAAAAAAAAAAAAGAAAGGAAAAAAAAAAAAAAATCCAGAACTGATCCCCGAATGGACCAGTTCAATAGGTATTGATACTACTATTTCTGTTTCCTTAGCGTCTCAGCTGTAAGTGTCCTTCTCCTTGCTTTGGGTTTTTTTTTGCGTTATTCTGTGACCAGCAGAGGTTCCTTTATTGTTCGTCTGTAAGCCTCGGTGTGTGGGGAGGGAGAGGGTGCAATAGTGGCTCCTTCTCCTGGGAGTGAGTGAGCAGTGGCGCACTGTTGTTTCAGTCAGGCTTGGAGGTGCCTGTTGCAGAGAGCGCTGGTGGCTCAGGCGTACACAGAAAGTCTTAGAGTTGGGCCTCTCTCGGGGTTTTTTCTTTTTGATGCTGTTTTGTTTTGTTTTGTTTTTCTGGCATTGCAAGGGGTTTTAATCTAGCCCCACCAGAGCGCCTGAGGGTACTTGTTATCCCTGAGTGCCTTAGGTGGCCCGCAGGGCGTCTCTCCACTGCCTGTTGCAGAGGCACTGAAAGAGAGGGAGAGGCTATGCGCGCGGCTCCTCCCCCCCGCCCGGGAGCCTGCAGCCTCCAGCCGCCATCATGGCCGGGCAGCTCTCAGGGACCGGCACTCCTCTCCGCGGACCTCCTCCCTCCTGTCCTCTCGGTCCGTCACCCTACCGGCAACAATGTTTCTCACCCTGAACCAGCTCTCCGGTTCCCACGCTCCCGCTCCTGGACCCTCCGTTCAGCCGCGGATCGATGTCTCGGTCCGGGAACGCTGAGCTGCGCTGCGGACCCTCCGTATGTTTCTCACTCCCTCCCGTCTGCCACAGCTCCGCCGCTTCACCCTCTTTGAGCCCTCGTAGATGCCTCCCTACCGGCTATGTCGGGCTCCCCGCAGCCCTTTCTGGTGTCCGAGGCCGTCTGCTGGTGTTCAGCTGGTTCTCTGTGGGAATGACTGCGTCCTTCCGTGCATTCCCAATGCATCTGTGGAGAGGGATGCACTCCACGTCTCTCTACTTCGCCGCCATCTCGAATTTATTTATATTTAAGTAGACAGGTTGAAATGGTATTTTCTCTAACATTGTACATTCAAGTTAAATTTCATATAACAAAGGTCACTTTCATTAGAACATCTTTAATATTGTGTGACATTTAAAGATGTGAAATAAGCTTATTCATCACAGCTGTTCTCAATATGTTACAGTTGGAAGTTTCTTTAGATTAATGAAATAAATTATATCATAAAAATTAAGTGACAAATAAATATTTTTAAAATGTTGGTTTAAAAAAATAAAACAAAAAATCTGCTAATCACTGATCATCTGCTATTTTCTAGACACCGTGCTAGGCATGTTATGTGTACTTTCTGCACCAGAGTAATGCAAGGTGAATAATTTTTCTCTATTTTACAGATGAAGAGTTTCCTGAATTTCTAAAATCTTTATTTTGAATGCCCTGTCATCAAAAGGCAAGGTCTTAGCACATAATAATAAAATAAAACCAATATAATAAACTGTTTCTAGTGTCTAAATGTCAATTTCATCAAGAAAAATCTGATAAAGAATGGTAATGCTTGTGCTAATCAGAAACATTCCTTAAAGTATCTTACTTTAGTATCTTTTAAAATACTGTTCTTTTTTTTTTCGCTAAATAACATTATGTGGTTGTACAGACATTCTTCATAGGTAAGAAGTATGAGAGAAAGGGTATACGAAAATATTACCTTATTTTGTAACAAAGAAAAGAAGTCCAGACAGTGAATGCTTTGGGATAATTTATCTTAGTACTATCTATACTTTGTTTCTCCATGATATGGTAATTCTGTGGTTTAAAATACCAGTAATCCATTTGAATTCTAAGAACTCACCATGATCACATATTGTTTTTCTGCCTAATATTTGTACCCACATATTCTAAAGAGTATTTCACACAGGATGATTTAGAATATGATTACAGTAAATGAAGATGTTTTTATGTATATTAACATTATTAACATTCTATTTTTATGTAGGCTTACCTCTGCCATGATCTAGTTTTGTGGTTCAAGGAAGTTCTTAAATCTCTCCTAGTCTCAATTTCATACTTGCATAAATTTAGTTGGCTACAGGCAAAAAGATTTTCCCAGATCTGTTTTCTATTTTCTTTGAACATATATCTGAAAAACTTTTGGATATGCAATAAACTGCATTATTATAAAAGTAAATGTGCTTCATTATTTGAATGAATGAAGAACTGGTCCACCTGAACGACAAGCCAGACAATGTAATGACTGGTATTCACTACATATTAGCACTATAAATTGAACAAATAACCTTTGTCTTCAGCTTTTTCATCTGTAAGATGGTGTCAATACACACACACACACACACACACACACACACGCATATATATATGTGTATGTATATGCGTGTGTGTGGTATTATTGTAAAGTTGAGCAATGATATATATAATAGAAAATATTAAGTAGATGGAAGATGCTAAATCAGAAAATAAAAATTTGAATAACTGTAGAGACCAACCAAATGAATAAATGAATAAAATGTATAAAACAGAGTTAGACATAAAAAAGGTAAGATAAAATATGGATTATGGCCTCCTAGAGAGTTCGAACCTGGGCCAAAGGATGCAGTCAATATTCAGCTCCAGCCAGTTTTTGACATATAAGATTAATACTCTGTATTACCAGATCCTTCAAATTATTTTAGGAGACAAATCAGAAGTCTGGATTTTTTAAAATGTGAATTCTTCTGATATTTACAGGTTGTCAACTAATACAAAACATGCCTTAAAATATCTTATTGGCCAAAAAACATATTGAAGGGCTGGGTTTGCTAAAGTACTACATTTGTGATCTCTATATTACTGGAGAATGAATCATTTCGGCAAGCTAAGTGGTCTCAACCTAAAAATTAACTCAAGCATAATATTTTTAAAATTTCCTAATTATTTTATATAGAAGGTTTTTTAAAAATTTTTTCTCTTTTTCGGTGAGATTTTTATTTCTTGGAAGACAACGTTGCTTTATTGAATCCTTGCTTGACCGTTACTTTTTTTTTTTTTTTAACCACACCACGAGGCTCTTGGGATCTTAGCTTCCCAGCCAGAGACGGAGCCTGGGCCCTTGGTAGTAAGAGCACAGAGTCCTAGCCACTACACTGTGAGGGCCCTAGAAGGATTTTTAAAATTTACTACACGTTACTACATTCTGAAACACTGAAGAAAATCATTTTTTATACATGTGTTATTTACAGACTTTGACTAATTTAAAGTACTTCAGCACCATAACATTATCTTCCTGAAATTTCTATTTTTTACTGTTTCTGATTTTCGTGTCTCCTACTAATCATATTGTTTTGCCAATGTATTTTTATGACTGCCTATCAGTCATATTATTTTGTATGGATCTATTTTAAAAAGTTTTGTTTCCTGAGGGCAAGATATCTGATCTGTCAATTATTTTTGCATCTCCATCAATTAGCTTGGGGCCTTGACAATCATGCATTTTCATTTTTCTAACTCTCCAGAGAAACTTTGAATCAGTCATTTGTCTTGGGTAGATCTGCTCTTAATGCCCCCTCTAAAGATCATCACCCTTCTATTTTATCCCTTTTCTTTCTTACATCTTGGCTTCATTTTCAGTGGTCTTTCATTAACCTAGACAAATCATCAGTTTTGCCCCATCCTACATTCTACAAATACTAGCTCATAATTTTCTCTTTCTTCAGCTACATCACCATTTTCAACTACCCATTACCATCAAATGCTTAGAAAAACAACCAAAAAAGATTTACATTTGTGGATTTTGCTCTATAACTTGTATATTCAACTTTTGCCTCATTCACATCTTTTGCTCTTTCTTAGATAATTGTAATTTGTTTCCTAACTGGTCTTTCTAATTCTAAGCTGAAATTTTTCTAGGTGATTATCTACATTATTCTCAGAATTATTTTGCAAAAACAGATGTGACAAGCCATTTTACTGCAAAAAATATTTCTGTGGTTTCATATTATATATGAAATAATATCCAAGGTCTTAACATAGCATTCAAGACCATTTTGCACCTTTCTGGAGAGATATTTCTGGCCTTACTTCTTGCCTCTCCTTATGTCTCATATACAACTTTTCCATTCCATAATTTCATATCTTCATGTCTTTCCTATATACCTTCTGAAAGAGAATGCCCTCTCTTCATATTCTCTGACGAACAAACTGCTATGTATTTTCCAAGACAAAGCTGAAATCTGAACATTTCTGTAACAATATCCTCCAAGCCTCAGGTAGATCTAGTCGTTGTTTACTTGGTGTGTTCATTAAGAGAGTATTTACATTGATGCTGTATTTTAGCCCATTGCCTATTAACTAATTAATTTACTCAGTCAACAGTTATTTAAACTATTTAAATAAATGTATTTAATTTTATTACATAAACTACTTAAACTTATTTAAAACTAACGAGATGCATTATTCTATGATCTTGGGATATGGCCTTCGTGAAACTTACATTCTTTTAAGGGATACAGATTTATAAGTGAGCAGGGCTACAGAAACACAATTGGAGACAAGTAGAAAAAAAAATCATGATTAAAAAGTAAAATATATAGTACTTACATTTTGTTATATGCAAAGAAGAAAGGTAGGTAAAGGTAGTGGGGTAGGAAATGTCAGGAGGAGTATTAGGTAACATGGCCAGGAAAAACCTCACAGGAAAAGTAAGTAGAGACTTGAGAGTGGGGAGTGGTCCGTGTATTTACCTGGGGAAAGAATTCCAGGCACTTCACCTAATGTGCTCGAGGAATAGCAAAGAGGCCAGCAAGACAGAGCAGGAACTAGATGGAGAGTATATAGAACATGAGGTCAAAGAGGCAATGGGAGCCTAATGATGTAAAGTATTTTAGGTCATTTTAAGGACTTTTGGATTTTAATCTGGGAGTGACAGGAAACCAATGAAAGGCAGTATGTAGAGGTGTTGTTTTGAATATTAAATATATAATAGTCTAAGAAAGCAGGTGTGAATATGTAATATGACTGCTGGGCTTTATTTTATAGTGAGAACAATTGTCATGGTTGAGTATTTTTTTCTCAGCTATATTCTCAGGGGCAGAAGGTAGAATTTGGATTAACCTGGGATATGATTTAGGTAAAATAGTACAGTAAAATCAGAGGCAGGTAGGGGAGTTGAGTATATATAAAAGTGTGATAATAGCAATTTCCTTGAAATTCAAAGTGGGAAAAGAGGGGTATAGAGACATAAGGAGTTTAAAGGCATTGAAAAACAGGATCATTGAAAGGTCTTAGATTCTGATGAAATAAAATACTTTTTTGCTTCCGATATTAAAATGGATTTCTTCAGTAGATAAGAAATGGTATAGGAGAGTAGGAAGGATGAAATTATGGAGTGGTGAAATTACTTTCATGACAAAGTGTGGTTATATGTCCTTCCACATTTACAATCTGATTATGAACAGAAACCACACCATCTTCATCTTTTTCCACTGTGTGATCTTTTGGGTCATCTAGCACAGTCATCTAGCACAGGTGAGATGATTTTTGCCCCCGCCCCCGCCCCAGGGGACATTTGGAAATTTCTTGAGACATTTTTGTTTCTAACAGCTGCATGGTTGGTACTATTGGCATCTTATGGGTAGAGGCCAAGGATGCTGCTAAACATCCTACAACACACAGGATAATCCCCACAGCAGAGAATTATCCTGCCCAAAATATCAATAGTATGAAGGTTGAAAAACACTGAACTAGCATGAGTATGTGCTCAATAAACATATCTTGAACTTGAGTACAGTTTTATGATTATATGTAAAGGAAGAGTAATTAGGATTAAGAGTGTGTCATATGAATCAGGATTCTGGGTTTTATGCTTTCATGATGTCTGCATGCTTATGGAACATATTTCTTATTGCCTGATTCTTGATTAACTTTATAAATTAATCTTAATAGCTACATTTCACATAAATGTTATTTTATTACATTTGAATAATCTTATGGAAAGTATTAAAATATTCCATATCATAAAATACTCCAGTACTCTATAAAAATAATACTAAACTATTTATCCCTACTATATTAATTAACTCTGTGTTATATTGTTCCTAAATATGAATCGTTATGTAAAGCCTCACTCTTTATTTTATTTTCTTTCCCTCCTCCCCACCTATGTTTTGGAAGTTATTAAACAGTAACCCCAAGTATTTTTTAGAAAACTGAAGTTTTTAGTAACAGCTCTATCTCTAAATAGCTGTAGTATCCTGAAAAAATAATAGAAATTCCCAAGTCCTCAGTTTCCTCTTCTCTAAAATATATTTAAAACATCATATGGATGATATCTCTGAATTTTTTTTTTTTTGGCCTTGCCACATGGCTTGTGGAATCTTAGTTCCCCATTAGAGATGGAACCTGAGCCCCCTGCAGTGGAAGCTCAGAGTCCTAATCACTGGACCGCCAGGAAATTCCCAATAACTCTTCTAGTTCTTATTTTCTGAACATTTTTCAGTGCTTTCATTGTACTCTTTACCCAGCTTTTCTATTGCTCTCTTTTTTGAGGGTATTATTTACATGGTTTCAGCTACTACCTTTACGTTTTACCCAAATTTCATGCCTGCATATTTCAGATCCATCATCCAATATGGGAAAGTTTTGGCTGAACAAATTCTGCATATAACAAATAATACTCGAACATCTTGCTTAGATTATATCTTGCTCCTCACCCAGGGTTACCTTATAAAATTTCCCTGTATGAAATTCTCATTTTGTCTTGTAAAAATGGCAACTTTTAGTTTACTCACTGTAAAAGCTTGGGTTGCCCACATGGCACTTTGCTTCTTACTAGTCATTGTGTTCTGCGGCTTACCTGGCCAGTGGTATCTGATGTTATCTTAAATCTCTGGCTTTTCAGTTTTCTCTCAGACAAGCTTCTTTCTCTAGTGTATTGTTAGTGATTTCCTTGATCAAGGTTTTACATACTTTTTTGGTCCAATTGAGTCCATAACTATATCAATTAATTTAATTAAAAGTTGGTGAGAGACAGTCACAAGGAAATGCTGTGTTCATTGCATAATATGTAAAGCATCTTGCTGAGAAAATAAAAAGGAAATGTTGAATGGGTACGGCATGCTTGCTTTTGTATTCCTTTTCTCAGAAATCATACTTTTTGACCTGTGGCCTTGGCAACCAAGAGCTAACACATAAAGGCACAAGCAGCAGCCAAGGCCTTTTCTAGTTATGCCTGTGACACGGGGGTTATTTCATTTCTTTTCATGGCTTCCTCTTGGTTCCATATGAACTGTCTTAGAATGAATATGAGCTAAATAATTCAAATACACAGTAGACTTTGACTTGGGTTTTCTAAGCAATGCAAAACTTGTATGACAGCTAAGTGTGTTCCTCTCCCACATACATCTAGCATGATATGAATGCAAGGTATATTGTGGGAAAAAAATCATTAGTTAAGCCAAAGTGCTTACTTTAGAAGGGCATCTATCTGTCCTGAAGCCCTAAATATACCTATTACATGCAATGCATAGAGCAAACAACCTTGTATAAATGAGTAGTGTCAAATACAACTACATTGAGTATCAATCGCTAAAGATGCAAAGAAACTTGAAGACTGCTTTTGTAAATGGGCACCTAAAAAGTACTTTTGAGGTCTGGCTCAGACTCTATTGTAGTACTTGGGGTACGACCCTCCTCTTGTGGGTTTTCATTTTCTTTCTTCCTTCCCTCATTTGTTCTTTCATGAATACTAGCTGATAAACACTGATTCACTGGAAAAGACATGAGGCCAAACCTGAGCTGTTTCATTTTAATAAATTTGTATCAGTATCATTTGTTCTGTAGAAGTATTCTCTAAATGTTACTTTCTGTCTTAAAACCCTTCAACATCTCCCCACTACCTACAGAATAAAATTCACGTTCCTTAGGATCACAGCATGCTTTGCTAGTCATTGTCTGACCCCCTTCTCCTTCTCTCTTCTAATCTCCATCTACTCTCTACTCCTTGCAATTCATGACCCAGATTCACTACCTAATTTAGTTGTAGTGACTTCTTTCTCATATTCTAGACCCTATTCTTCCTTTCCTTTTAGCCAATAGCTCTCTCTCCTCTTCGAGTCTAACCTATTGTCATGGACTTGTTAGCTTGTCAGTTTCTCCATGACAGCGTAAAACGCTAACAACTATTCAGGTTGGCAGGAAATTGTGTCCTTTGTGTGGCCTAACTCTGGTGCGTATCAGAATTTCTCCACAATTAAGATCTTGAAGACCCACCAAGTGCTAAAGAGACCTTACTGTGGCTACGATAACTTGGTGACTGGGCTAGAACATCACTGTCCCCCAGCCAATGTCTGTAGTTACTGGACAGTTTCATTTCCTCTATCAGATCGTGACTCATTCCCTTGTTAAAATGCTCCCCAGAATTTCTGGGGACAGATAATAGGAAGAATTCTAATCATGTGGACTTCTTGGAATTCAAACTCACTATTGATTTTATTTCAAACCACAAAATTAGCATGCCATTAAGTACTGTATATAAAGAGCCACAAAAGCAGACCATTATCCACTCAGCTCCTCCTTCACTTCTTGTCCTCCACTTTGGAAAAAAGGTAAGAATTTTAGATACAAATTCAATGTATCCTCTTCTCATGTTTATTTCAAACTAAGTTGAGATATGGACAGAATATAATTGTTTAAAATATATCTCTAAAAATTAAAGTATTTAAGATAGTGCTAACACTATTTTCAGCACTTAGGTTGAAAAAATAGAAGTGCCTATAAAGATTTGATAAAAATTAAAATGACTGCATATGTTTTACAAGATTAACAAAATGTAGTAACAGTGACTGCTATTTTCTTTAGTACAAGACTAGTTAACAGGCTATATTAAAAGATCTCTTTCTTGAATTAACTATTTTTCAATTTGATTAAACATACCACAACCATAAAAGCAAACATTTAATTTATAGTATGGGAATTTGAATAATTATTATTGAGAAAGCATTAGCCAACAAATAGTTCATAGAGGTAGCATATTGAGTCGAGAAATGGGGAAAGTTATATATGCTACTTGCAATGTTTATAAACAATGTTTTTAGAGAAGAGTGTATTTGTCAAAATTATTTAGAACATCCAAATTCCCAGTGTATCATTTAGTTTATGATATTTTATAGATATTAAAATAGATACATGAAATACAGAATTAAGTTAAGAGAAACAAAATGTTTTACTTAGTAAAAAAATTATAGGTTGGACAGAGATGACCAGGAAACAAAAATAAGGAAAAATATGATATGAAAGAAAGAATAGCTCAAAGTGTATTAGTCAATAATGAAATTCTGGCTTAAAAATCTGTATATAAAATGCTAATTATAAAATAAAGAAAATGTAGTAATATTCTCCCTATTCGTAATAAACTCTAATAGAGTACCATACTCTTTTTTTGAGTCTTGGCAACAAAAAAATATTTAGAAATTTATAGACGTCTTAGGTAAATTAAAATTAATAAAGAATTAGCATCCGTGGGACTTCCTAGGTGGCGCAGTGGTTAAGAATCTGCCTGCCAATGCAGGGGACACGGGTTTGAGCCCTGCTCTGGGAAGATATCACATGCCATGGAGCAACTAAGCCCGTGTGACACAACTATTGAGCCTGTGCTCTGGAGCCCGTAAGCCACAACTATTGAGCCCATGTGCCACAACTATTGAAGCCCACGTGCCTAGGGCCCGTGCTCCACAACAAAAGAAGCCACTGCAATGAGGAGCCTGCACACCACAATGAAGAGTAGCCCCCACTCGCAGCAACTAGAGAAAGCCCATGTGCAGCAATGAAGACCCAACACAGCCAATAAATAAATAAATAAATAAATAAATTTATAAAAAAAAAGAATTAGCACCCACAAGAAAAACCTGGAAAAAAATTTTTTAATTTAGTTTGAAAATCTGGGATTGAAGATTGTGTGTCAAGGGATATTGGTGGCACAATCATTTTTTACAAGAACTTCTAGAAATGCAACTAAACCATCTGTTTAGTATACCTCGATCAAAAGTGATAACATATTTTATGTTATGCTCCAAGGCGAAGTAGCCTAGAGTGGAGATTGGGCAAAAGAGCCTGAACCCTTGATAAATCATCAAGCGATAAGTACACATTTTTACAGAGAGAAGATAAGCAGAGTATATGATCTCTAATATTAAGTGAGACAAAGGAGAAGAAACGGCATTAGGTGTGTGGGGATGAAGACAGAGAGGTGGGTATACATGAAGAAGAGACAATCCAATCAGTCCAAGGAAACATCTGGATAAGTGGAGCAAATAAAAGAAATGCTAAAATGAAAATGATGGTCTTATTGGAAATAAAGAGAAATGAATAAGTCAAATTTCATGGAAATCATTTAGTTTAGTAAAGATAAAAATAAAATATGATCTTCTTTGTATATATTTTCTTTGATCAGTTGCCTCTCAATAGAACTGAGTCTCCAACAGGACTGAGACCTTAATATTTTGTTCGCTGCTATAATCCCAGCACCTAAGCAACATCTGGCAATAAAAGGTGCTAAATCAATATTTTTGCATAAATGAATCAACTTATTATGTAAATATTTGTAACTTTTTTCCATCTTTCACAAAAGCCCTCGTAAGTACTGTGAATGAGATGAAAACAAGTGAAGTAGGATAGGGCTGTTAGCTGAAAATATCTGAATGGCTGGCAAGGAAATACATAAACTTGATTTGTAAAATTAAGGGGCCATAGTAGATTTTGACTGTGGTTATATGATAAAACTTCTATTAGCATTTTCTAAAGCACAGACATTTTCTTATTTTTTTTCTTTTTTTGGCCATGCCACGTGGCATGCAGGATCTTAATTCCCCAACCAGGGATCAAACCTGAGCCCTCTGCTGTAGAAGCGCAGAGCCTTAACCACTGGACCAGACATTTTTATTATACATTATCTTTGGTTGCTTTTAAAGGAAAGTAATCATATGTAAATAAGAGAATATATTAAATTGACCAGTAATATACCGTTTCCTCGTTTCCCCAATCATAGGACTTGGTAGCCATGAAGGTCCTCATCCTTGCCTGCCTGGTGGCTCTTGCCCTTGCAAGACAGGTAAGTACAGAAAAACATCTTGAAATAAACAAGACATAGTACTATCTGCTTATGTGTAGAAAATAGTATTACTGGCATTTTAAAGGTGTAAAAAAGGCAAGATTTCAGATTTTTTTTTTTTGACTTCTAAGAAAGTCATTTACATTCACTCACTAACTCTACAGTATCCTATAGGACCACAAATCTGGGTCAAACACTTTCTACAGTATTGTGCCACCAGTCCCTAAAGGAAAGGCAAACAAACCAATAAGCAGCAGACAAACAAGGAGAAACACACATAAGAACAAAAAAAATGAATAATATTGCAGAAATACAATTGCATGTGTGTGAGGTCTAGAAGAATATCTTTCTCCAGTGATGAAATATATGTATCTCTTACTCAAGGGCACTGGGCTGATTCGTATTTGTGTCTATTCAACAGAGGGTGCTACTCCAGAAGATGAAGTATCAGACAATAATCATAAACATTTTCATAGTAAAAAGTGTTCAATACAAATTAAAATATCTCATTTTCTGCTACCCATAAAAAAGTTCTTCATTAAGATAATATAAAAATGTACCAATAAAAAGTTACTAATTTTCTTTAGAACTTTTATTGAGATACAGTTAAAATACAATAAACTGCATACATTTAGAGTGTACAAGTAGGAATCCCAATCTCCCAATTCATTCCCCGCCAACCCTCCCTGTTTTCCCCACTTGGTGTCCATATGTTTGTTCTCTACATCTGTGTCTCTATTTCTGCCTTGCAAACAGGTTTATTTGTACCATTTTTTCTACATGCCGCATATATGTGTTAATGTACGATATTTGCTTTTCTCTTTCTGGCTCATTTCACTCTGTATGACAGTCTCTAAGCCCATCCAGGTCTCTACAAATGTCCCAGGTTCATTGCTTTTTACAGCTGAGTAATATTCCACTGTATGTATGTACCACATCTTCTTTATCCATTCATCCACTGATGGACATTTAGGTTGCTTCCATGTCCTGGCTATTGTAAATAGTGCTGCAGTGAACATTGGAGTGCATGTGTCTTTTCGAATCATGGTGTTCTTTGGGTATATGCCCAGTAGTTGGATTGCTGGGTTATATGGTAACTCTATTTTTAGTTTATCAAGGAACCTCCATACTGTTCTCCATAGTGGCTGTATCAATTTACATTCCCACCAACAGTGCAAGAACTTTCCCTTTTCTCCACACCCTCTCCGGCATTTACTGTTTGTAGATTTTCTGATGATGCCCATTCTGTTCGGTGTGAGGTGATACCTCATTGTCATTTTGATTTGCATTTCTCTAATAATTAGTGATGTTGAGCAGCTTTTCATGTGCCTCTTGGCCATCCATATGTCTTCTTTGGAGAAATGCCTATTTAGGTCTTCTGCCCATTTTTTGATTGGGTTGTTTGTTTTTTTGATATTGAGCTGGATGAATTGTGTATATATTTTGGAGATTAATCCTTTGTCTGTTGATTCATTTGCAAATATTTTCTCCCATTCTGAGGGTTGTCTTCTCATCTTGCTTATAGTTTCCTTTGCTGTGCAGAAGCTTTGAAGTTTCATTAGGTCCCATTTATTTATTTTTGTTTTTATTTCCATTACTTTAGGGGGTGGATCAAAAAAAATCTTGCTGTGATTTATGTCGATGAGTGTTCTTCCTATGTTTTCCTCTAGCAGTTTTATAGTGTCTGGACTTACATTTAGGTCTTTAATCCATTTTGAGTTTATTTTTGTGTATGGTGTTAGGGAGTGTTCTAATTTCATGCTTTTACATGTAGCTGTCCAGTTTTCCCAGCACCACTTATTGAAGAGGCTGCCTTTTCTCCATTGTATATCCTTGCCTCCTTTGTCATAGATCCGCTGAGCACAGCTGATCTCTGGGCTTTCTATCCTGTTCCATTGATCTATATATCTGTTTCTGTGCCAGTACCATACTGTCTTGATCACTGTAGCCTTGTATTATAATTTGAAGTCAGGAAGCCTCATTCCACCAACTCCGTCTTTCCTTCTCACGATTGCTTTGGCTAATTGGGGTCTTTTGTGTTTCCATACAAATCGTAAAATTTCTTGTTCTAGTTCTGTGAAAAATGCCATTGGTAATTTGATGGGGATTGCATTGAATCTGTAAATTGCTTTGGGTAGTATAGTCATTTTCACAATGTTGATTCTTCCAATCCAAGAACATGGTATATCTCTCCATCTGTTTGTGTCATCTTTGATTTCTTTCATGAGTGTCTGATAGTTTTCTGAGTACAGGTCTTTTACCTCCTTGGTTAGGTTTATTCCTAGATATTTTATTCTTTTTTTTGCAATGGTGAATGGAATTGTTTCCTTAATTTCTCTTTCTGATCTTTCATTGTTAGTGTATAGAAAAGCAAGAGATTTCTGTGTATTAATTTTGTATCCTGCAACTTTACCAAATTCATTGATCAGCTCAAGTAGTTTTCTGGTGGCATCTTTAGGGTTTTCTATGTATAGTGTCATGTCATCTGCCAACAGTGACAGTTTTACTTCTTCTTTTCCAATCTGGATTCCTTTGATTTCTTTTTCTTCTCTGATTGCTGTGGCAAGGACTTCCAAAACTATGTTGAATAGTAGTGGTGAGAGTGGACATTCTTGTCTTATTCCTGATCTTAGGGGGAATGCTTTCAGTTTTTCACCATTGAGAATGATGTTTGTTCTGGGTTTGTTGTATATGGCCAAAAAGTTACTAAATTTATAAGACATAAGAGCAATTACAAGTCTCTCAACAGACATGTAACATTTTTTTATTTCTCAAATTTGTGAAATAGCTCTGCATAAGGAAGGTAAAAATCAGGTAGGAAAAATGTTTAATAATGGGTTCACTATAAGAACTAAAATGGTGGGTTTTTTTCTCTATAGAAGGAAGAAAGTGTATCTGGTGAGGTAAGATATTTTTATTCAGAGAAAAATTTCCAACCATAAAGTAATAACACTTTCTGATGATCTATTAGAAGATTCAGCTTGATTTTTGATTTCCTTTTTTTCCTTTACAGATCGTGGAAAGCTTTTCAAGCAGTGAGGTAAGACCATGTTCATTCATAGGCAATTTCCCAAATTTAGAACAATAAAATACTGTACTATCTTTTTGTGTTACGTAAGGGCAGTTAAGACAATGTAGCTATGTTCCAACAGGTAACTGATGTAAATCTCCACTGTATATGTTTAAAGACAGAAAAATGTCTAGAAGATTTCATATTCTAGCAGTTTCTAAGTTGGCTTGTTACTTGAAATTGTGTTACTGTGCCCTGCTTTTTTTTTGTTTAATGAACTGTACAGTTCTCTTTTCTATCTTGAACTCTCTCTTTGTTAACCTCTTTCCCTGTTTTGACCTTTATTGAGCAATTTCTGTATCAGACTTTGACTAGGAGGTGTGGTACAAACCAGAAAGAGGGATGCTCATAGTAAAGAGTGGGCAGACATGCAAATGGACATGTTTTGCAATTATAATAGCAGTCTAGTAAATAAGAGGCAGTGAGAATTGGTATAGTCCTAAATCTGCCTGGAAGAGTCAGGTAGATCTTAACCCTTGCACCTTTCTTTTTGGGTCTGTCATCACCTGTTAGTTAAATGGTACATCAATACACTTTGTCTCTTCACAAAGTTTATAAGATCCTTAGGGGAGAGTATGTACTTCTTACAATTCATTTAAGCCTAAACACAAGGGAACTAAGAATGATTAACAAATGCATCAATGTTATTATCATATATTGTCAATGACTATTATTCTTTTAGAAATAGATGGGGGTATTAGAGATAATTTGTTGTCATAAGAAGGGAACAGGGTGATAGAGAGAAATTAGCATCTGTTAAATGACTCTTTTGGTACTATGCTAATTTTCTTTCCTGACTGCATCATCTGTCCTTTTATACAACAGATTTATTTAGAATAGTGTAACAAAGTTTCAGCAATTAAAATAATGATATTATCAAAGTGTCCACATTAACCTATTAAATGTGTTTATTGTCTGATTTTATGTTAACAAATAAGAATTGTTCATTAAAACTAAATCTGATTTTATTTTTTTTCCCAAAGGAATCTGTTACACACATCGACAAGGTAAAACCTTCATATTTAAATGCACACATTTTCAAAATTTCCTGTTTAATTTTTACAAATAATAACATTTCTTTATATGTGATTGTATTTTAGCAGAAAGTTGAGAAGTTTAAACTTGAGGAACAGCAGCAAACAGAGGTAATTTGTTCATGATTAGTATACTTTGAGAATTATTATGAAACATAACATGTACAAAAATATTTATAATAATTATGTTCAGTCTAACGAATGGTAACAATATAAACATGAGTGTAAGAAATTAAACTCTGACAAAGTGAAAATACGTTTAAAGACATAAACACATTTTTAAACACATAATCAACTTCCAGAGTTTAGAATAAATACCTAAGAATAACTGTTGATTTATTCATTTTACTAATGGTATACCTGTTTTCAATAAGTGCACATTGGTAGGAACATTTCTGGATTGGGGACTCTGATCCTCTTATTCTTGAGATGGATATGCTGATGAAAGAGAGTAGGGCAGCAGTGTGGCACAAATCCTAATATGACCATTTATCAGCTGTATAACCTTGTCTCCAAGTTTCTCTGTACCTCAATTTCTTCATCTGTAAATTGAGAATATTTATAAGCACCCAGGGTTGATGAGTTGGCACACAGTGAATATTCAATGACTTTACATTAGCATTCTGTAGCTTTTATACTCACTTTTATGAATTCATGAAGTTCTTAAAAGTATTTCCATTACACAGATGAAAGAAGTGAGGTACAGAACAATTGAGTACACACTTATGTGGCAGTATCACATAGTTTTTAAGTGGCAGAGCTTACTTAAAAATAAGGATTTGGGAACAACATAAAATTTTTTGTTACTCTTGTGGTAACATTTATCTAATTGTGATTTTTAAGCTTTCCTGTTTTACCAATAGAGCTGGATTGTTTGGCACTTACATCAAACATTTTCTAAATCAAAAAGAATTTACAAATTAATGCCTCTTTAAAGACTCAAGATTGCCACCTTCTACCAAGGGAAGTAGTGCTAGAAGTTTGCTGTTGTTAAGTAACTCCTTGAATTAAAGACAAATTAAGACTTACTTTTCATTAAAACAAACAAAAATAAACCTCGGAGTTATCCCTTTAAGTCATTTTAAAATAGATCTTCTTTCATCAAATGAAAACAATTTGAACTATTATCCCATTGTTGAAAAGTCTGTACCCTCTGAAGACCAAAGTTTATAGCTACAGCTCTGCAGGCAACTCAGGAAAAGGTGAAATAAATCTTGAAATCTCCAAACATAAATTTCTTTTGGCTCTGTGGATTCACCTATGAAGGAAGTGGGTTAATGAGAAATCCCTTAGTGAGCATTTTACTCATTAGTCTTCGCATGACCTCAAATAATTTCTTAACAAAAGTAAGTAAAAGATTTTCTTTCTCTCTTTTCAGTGAATTATGATTGCTCAAAAAAGAGGAGGCTAATTCATCATGAATGACAATTATAATTGAATTATGGACTCAAAGATTCTTTTTCCTTCTTTCCAGGATGCACTCCAGGATAAGATCCACCCCTTTTCCCAGCCACAGCCCCTAGTCTATCCCTACAATGGTCCCATCCCTTACCCTATCCTTCCACAAAACATCCTGCCTCTTGCTCAGCCCCCTGTGGTGGTGCCTTTCCTTCAGCCTGAAATAATGGAAGTCCCCAAAGCAAAGGAGACTATCCTTCCTAAGCATAAAGAAATGCCCTTCTCTAAATCTCCAGTAGAGCCCTTTACTGAAAGGCAGAGCCTGACTCTTACTGATCTTGAAAATCTGCAGCTTCCCCTGCCTCTGCTTCAGTCCTGGATGCACCCACATTCCCAGCCTCTTTCTCCTACCCTCATGTTTCCTTCTCAGCCCTTGCAGTCCCTTCCACAGCCCGTTTCTCAGCCCCAAGCCCTGCCTATTCCCCAGCAAGTGGTACCCTACCCACAGAGAGAGATGCCCACCCAGGCCCTTCTGTTGTACCAGGAGCCTGTAGTTGGTCCTATGCGGGGCCTCTACCCTATTATTGTAAGTCCAAATTTACTAACTGTGCTGTTTCATTTATGTTGTTTATATGATGTTAGAGTAATTGAGAGCTCTAGAATAAAAGAAACAAATGAATAATGAGTGGTTCCAAGATGCACATAGTTTAGTTCAGTGGTTCTCAACACTACCTACAAATAGAATAATAACCTGGAGAACTTTGCCCCCCACAAAATCTCAATGTCTAGGCTTACTCATGGAGATTCTGATATTGTTCTCTCTATGTAGAAGAAACTGAGTATTGGGAGGAAATAATTTCAGGGACTATGATTTAATTGGTCTGTTGAGAATTTAGATAAAGAGCATTAAGGTATACTAAAGCCAGAATTAAATTTGATAATCTCATTTGGCTGGAAATAACATACCTAAGAATCTTTGTTATTTTCCACAATTTTGAAGTTTTCCTTATGCACGATTATTTCCCCACATGACTCATTTCACATCTTGTTTTTGATATATGAACACACGAAGGCAAAATACGGAGGTGTTTATTTCAATACTCATGAAATTCTTAGGTAACATATTCCTGCCAAAAGGTGAATTGTATATTTATTCATTTATTTTTTAATTTTTAAGGTCTAAGAGGATTTCAAAGTTAATGCCCCCTCCTCACTTTTGGTAAGCTTTAGCAGTTTGGAGATGGACTGATCATTTTTATAGTTAATATCTTTTTACACTTCATTTTCCTGGATAAACCCCCAATAGTGGCAATTTCCATCAATATGCCAACATAATGATGAATTATCAATTTATTCTCAATGATTGACTATTATTTACTGACCTGAAATTATGTACCCTTTATATTTCAAATAATTCAAAATTGTATGTATGTGCTGTTGACAGATTTGATTGGTTTCTTTTAATTGCCTGTATCCTTAAGCTTGCTTATCATCATTTTTAGGAAAAACTGAAAATAATTTCTTCTACTTTTATGTAAACACTTTAGAGCTTATTTTAAAGAACAACTGCTTTCACATTTTTAACTTAGGCTTTATGAACTTTAATTATTTTTATCAGTTAAAGTTTGTGTATTGTCTTTTAATTCATGAGTGAAAATACAATTTCTTAGTCCAATTATAAGGCTTAAAAAGGGAATAGAATATAGTTTTGAGATTCTTAAGATACAAATCCTTTTGTGATCATGATCACGAACCTTCTATTGATTCAGTAGACATTTTAATAAAACAATTTCAATTGAGATGATATTTGGGCCTAGAGGAACTTTTATATGCCCCCAAGGTAGGGCACAACATGGTGCATTTACAATAAAATGTCTCATGTATTAGTCACACCAAAATTACACATGGGAAGAGAGGCAGAGTTATACTATATAACTAATTCTATATTTGTTCTCTACTCCACAGAATTGACTGTGACTGGAACTGTGGCAACTTTTCAATCCTTGCATCATGCTACCAAAATAATTTTTAAATAAGTCTATGTGGAAAAAAAATGAAACGTTACTCCTTTATTTATTTTATTCTTTATATAGCATTCATCTTAATTTGAATTTGACTCATTAAACTTTTACTATATTTTCAAAATTTTAATTCAGCAAATAGCATAAAGGTTGAATTTTAAGTTGGAATTACCATAAACATATCAAAAATATGTATAAAAATAATTTCTGGAATTGTGTTTATTATTAATTATTTAAGAATATCTTTCCTAACCAGTCATTTCAATAAATTAACCCTTAGGCATATTTAAGTTTTCCTGTCTTTATTATAATTTTTCAGACATAATTGGTCTGTTTTTAATTTAAATACAGATGAAGCTTCACTTGGTTGCCTGCCACCCACCTCCTGTGTGTGGCCCAGTTCCTAACAGGCCACGGACAGCTACCAGTCCGTGGCTCAGGGTTTGGGGACCCCTGAATTACATACTAGGGCATAAAACCTGGTTTCCTCAGAAACTGTGGAATAGTTGGTTAATGCTACTGTGATATGCGTAGGTTTAGCCCCCACTGGGCTGGAATTTTTAAAATGAGAAGCAGGAGATGAGAGAGAACTTGCAGATAAATTCTCCCTTCTTTTATTCTCTGTATATTATTCGGAGGTGGTCATTGCACAATAATCACCTTCTGTTTTTGATAGCTAAAAGAATTCAGAGGACCCAAACAGTTTATGCTAACAGAACAGCTTTATTACAAGCAGAAGACAGAGTACAACAACAGGAGAAGGATATGCATTGAGAGAGGTGTTGCGATCCCAGGAGCAAACTTCATTTGTCCTTCCATGGCTTGGTAGCAAAAGATATGTTTTATATTCACAAGTTAAACCATGATAGAGGGTGTGCAAAGCACCTCAATGCCAGGAAGCTCAAAAATATTTGTTGTGAGGATCTCTTACAGTAAGCTAGTCATGCAGGCATATTCTAGCTACATGACTAGCCTTAACCATTGAAAGCCAAACCCCAATTCTCTCCCCCTACTCCTAGATTCCACTGAAATCTGGTGCAAACCATATCTAGTTATTACTAAACAATGCTGACTGACTGATCTATCCTGCCCCTAGCAATTCACAGGCATATGGTTATAGAATATCGTTTACCTTCAGTTATTAAATATCATAGTGTTGGACAAGGGTCAGTAACTCTGGAGATAAGCATACAGTCAACCCAGACCAGCTGAGATTAACCCATGGTTATGCACTCCCTTTCTGGAAAAATCTTGTGTGCTGATAATCCTTCAGCTTGTAGTGAAGTTGTTATTGCATTGCTTTCATCTTTCCTTACCTCTATTTGCATAGGGACATGCATATACATAATTCATAATTGCTTCCAAAAAAATTTCAGTAAACAATCAAGCTAAATAGAAGCTGAAGTTGTAGACATTTATAAATACTTATTATAAAACACAAAATGAATAAACTATAAAATATTGTAACAAAGTTGATAATGAATTTAAAGAAATACTTATAACATGACAGAACATATTTTCTCTTTAATAATTACCAGTTAGATTGAAGAAATGCCTGAGTATTTGAGAGAACAAACATGAAAACTGATCTACCTATACTACAAACATATTGAATTTTCTGTATCAGTGACCATTGTGGGTGGAATTTTTTCCCCTCAAAATTTATGTTCAAGTCCTAAGCCCTGGTACCTGTGAATATGACCTTATTTGGAAATAGGGTGTTTGCAAATGTAATCAAGTTAAGATAAGGTCATAGTGGATTAGAGTGAGACTGAAATCCAATGACTGTGGTTCTTACAAAAAAAGGGAAATTTGGACAGAGACATACAGAGACATACACAGAGGAAAGATATCCGTGTGATAACAGAAGCAGAAATTGGAGTAATGCAATTATAAGACACAACTACAAATTATGGATGCCAAGGATTCTTGGCAACCACCAGAAGCACCCCAGAGGCAAGGAAGGATCTCTAGAGCCTTCAGAGGGAACATGGCTCTATACATTGATTTCAGTGTTCTAGCCTCTAGACTTTGAGAAAATAAATTCCTGTTATCTTAAGCTACCCAGTTCATGTTTTTTAGTTACAGCAACCCTAGGAAAGAAATACAATGAGATATACAAATTTTGGCTACATTTTGTTCAAAAATCAGTTGAAAATCTTTGATCAAATTATTTAAAAAATGGAGAACCAAAAAAGTTCTGCCTTCCTAACATTATTAAGAGCAAAGCTTGCAAATGGGAAGACATTGAAATTTATTCTTCATGGAAGACATTTTATAAAAATAATGGAAGCTCAAATAATGTACAAAATTTAATTTTGAACTTCTACAATTGCAATTTGGCATATCTTAAAATGTAGCTAGAATATTTTAATGGCTTTTGGATGAAGCAGTGACTGTATATTCCAAGCCAAGAGTATCATGATACTGCAATCCCTTATCTCTAAAAGGAGAGGTTCTTGAATCGAGCAGAGCAAATTAACATTCCTCTATTGATGCATGGACACTCAGGGAAACTGCAGTATAGTCACTTCTTCTAGGATTAGGACCTGAATGATCATAAACCGCTGAGGTGTGGGCTACCCACATCTGCAAAATAAGTCAGTCCATAGAAGAGTGATGGCGAAGTTTGAGCAAAAGTGTTAATGACCACCTTCAAGTTCCTAAATCCAACTGTACTCTACTCTTGCAATTTTTGTTTGCATGAATTAATAAATTCCTTTATTCTTTGCATTATTTTGTGATAATACTTATTTATGTCATGTGGAACCATAAGATTCCTGACAGAATAGAACCAAGTTTCCTTACCTCATGGTTCTATATTAGTGGATCTTTCACCACTTATAGCCATAAAGCTTGTATTTTGGAACAAATAAAATCCAAGATTGAGTTTTTGAACTATAAAATTAATGTTTTAGTTCATGATTTCATAACAAAATACCACAGGCTGAATGGCTTAAACAACAACCATTTATTTTTCACAGTTCCAAAGGCTGGTAGTCCAAGATCAAGATGCCAGAAGATCCCGTGTCTGATGAAGTCTCCCTTACTGGCTTGCTGACAGCTGTATCCTCACATGAGAGAGCAAAAGATCATCTCTCTCATATCTTTTCTTATAAGGGCACTAATCCCACTCATAGACATTCCACTCTCATGACCTAGTTACCTCCAAAGATGCCACCTCCAAATGTCATCACATTGGGGATTAAGGCTTCAATATATGAATTTGGGGGAGCACAAATATTTAATCTGTAGTGATTAAAATGACCTGAATTTACAAACTGGGTAGGTCTTGTGAAATTTAGGACAGTAAGATGCCAACTAATGAAAGTGAAATATATTGAAAGATATGGAAAATTTTGAGAACCTCCAGATCCCAAACACTCCTGAAAGTCTCACTATGCCCCTTTTTCATGATGAAATCATGATTTCTTTGTTTACTGTAGCTAATCATTACCTTAATTTCCCACTTCTCATATTTGCTTCACTATAACCAGGATTCCATCTTGATTTGAACTGGAAGTAGAAATCAAAAAGCCTAGAAAGTTCTTTACTTAATGTACAGCATAGTACATAGACTAGGGTCTTAAGGGCTGGATCTGGCCAATAAAGAGAAGGGGGCAGCATATTTCGTATTTAAAAACAACAACAACAAAAAAAACGAAACTAGATCATGCTAAAAAATCAGGAGATCTTACACACCAATACACATTTTTAGTTTCTCCTATGAGTCCCAATATTTGGTCACACTTGACCTGGGTACTCCTGCATGGCAACAATGGATTGGAAGGAGTAGTAGAAGAGGAATTCATACGTTCTTCGGTTCAGTGTCGGCACTATTTTTTCACAACTGTTTCTTTTACTCCCTTGTGTTGTTCATCAAGCTCTAGAAGGAAGTTTGGTGACCATAATCAAAATGGAAACATTTAAACATCTGTAAATAGATATACTGTCTTTGAATGGCCCATCACTTCCCTATGTCTATAGACAAAGCATAAATGACTCTCCTTTCAACTTTTCCATGAAGAATAAAACTTTTATAAAAATATTTTCTGCCTAATGACAGTTGACTGAAAACTCTAGGAAGAGGTGCAAAGTAATTGAGATTGGATTTCCAACCTCAGGGGAAATGGAAGGAGGCTAGTGTCCCCGAACCAAGTGATAATTGGTAAACTCTGAGGCAAGATGATAATTAAAAACTTCAAAGATATAGTGAATAGGGTAATTGTTCCATGAGAAATGGTCAAGCCAGAAGTGATCTCTGTGTGAAGCTAATTTGTGGGAAAACATTCAGATGTTTTTCTGAAGCCTTGAGAATGTTACAGAAAATATGGCTAAAAGTAATTAAAGTACGTGGGCCGAGCAACTGGGTGCAGGACGTCCTGCTTGTGCAGTGGAGTAGCAAGGGGTGCCGACTTAGGAATGCCGGGTCAGAGCAAGTTAGAAAGCTGCTTGCGCACGCACTGATTGTTCTTCTGCTGTTCTTGCAAAAGATCACTGCCCCCAATCATGTGAGGCCCTTTGTACAAAGAGAAATTTGGTTACTTCAAAGGAAACATTGATTGTGGGACGCAACTGGGAGCATAGGGACCTTATGCTATCTTACTTCCTGAATGCTGAAAGCTCAATTAAAGCAACGTGGGATGAATCAGCGGGGCTCTTGATCCTAGAGGTCTTGAGTCCCCCAGTCCCATCTTTCTCTTAAGTCTGTCTTTGTGTTTCTTTATGCTTTGCAGCACCCATCATTCACCCCGAGTTGCTGAGCTGGTCTCGGCACTCATTATTATATCCTTAGGAAAATTTAATGGCTGTCTTATCACATTGGTTTTTGATATATAAATACTAAAACATTCTGGTGAACAGAATTTGTCTGCTGAACAGAACTCTGACTTGAGCTACTACTAGAAAGAGTGATGATTCACCCCACCTGCTATTTATAAATAAGAATCAGTCTGTGGATCTATATCCCTGGAATGAAGGGAACATCAAAATTCTATAGGAAAGATCATACTGTAATATCATATTTCCAACTCTGGTCCTTGCCTTCAGACTATGAATTTTGGGCATTTACCTGGATAAAGGGAAATATCTGATCTTCTAAAGGGAACTTCTGACTCTGGGATCCATGCTCTTTCTTACCGCTTATTACTTAGAATGGAGAACATCCTGATAATCTATTGTTCGTGTTGAGATTTATTTGAGTCAAGTAATATTTTGTGCTGCCACCCAAGTTTGCCTCCTTTCAAGCCAAGTGATAGTCTAAACCATTTATGATAAGTCCTTAGTTAAGAGTGTACAGTTCGACTGGATAAACTTAGAAACTGGTCTAATCCCCATAATACCTCCCTGATGTATGGAATAAGGAGATAAAAAAAAAATACAAAATAGAAACCATTCTTGTGTCTCTTCTATAATAAAATAATAATTTTGCATCTCTGGGGGAATTACAACAACTGTTAAACACTAAAAGATGCAAAGAGTAGAAGATAGTAAATTACATCATTATTCTACTTCCCCATTTGGTCTTTGAAATAGCTTCTTGGAGAATAATAGATTATTTCAAATTTAATGAGGTTATGACATCTATTACAGGTGGTATTTTAAATGTGGTACATGTCAGATAAATTTCTGATACTTATTTTACAGCTAGTAAATGCATCTTTTTTTATTCTGACTTAAAAACTAAAGAAAAAGAAGAAAATACCAGAAACAGTTTGCTTTCATCTTAAAAAAAAAATCTTTCTTTCGCATGGGACAGTTTTTAAGGACAAGTCTACTCTGGTCTTGCACCACAGTTTAGTCTACAGAAAACATGACTGTTTTACTACACTATGGTTCATCATGCATTCACTAAAGTGATTGCATTATTCCTATAGGATTTACTACACATGAAGGTGTGTTTTGTTGATTCATTGGGAACTATCATGATGACAGAAGCTGGGAGACAGATTTTATGAAGACATAAGGATCTTTACCCTCCATTAATTTCCTGCAGTTCTAGTAGTCTGAGTATGTTGACAAACATTCTCTAGATTGAATAACATGTACTTCTTAACACAGACAAGGCAGGGGACCCAAATGCTAAATGGCTTTATAAAAAATTTTTCAGGGCTTCCCTGGTGGCACAGTGGTTAAGAATCCTCCTGCCAGTGCAGGGGCCACAGGTTCAGTCCCTAGGCTGGGAAGATCCCACATGCAGTGGAGCGACTAAGCCTGTGTGCCACAATTACTGAGCCTGTGCTCCAGAGCCTGCAGGCCACAACTACTGAGCCCACATGCCCCAACTAATGAAGCCATGGGCCTAGAGCCCGTGCTCTGCAACAAGAGAAGCCACCACAATAAGAAGCCCCCACACTGCAATGAAGAGTAGCTCCCCTCGCCGCAACTAGAGAAAACCCCATACACAGCAATGAAGACCCAACACAGCCAATATAAATAAGTGAATAATAAAAAAATAAATCTTAAAAATTTTTTTTCAAGGCAAAAAAAAAACATGTTTGAATGTTATGTATACATATATGCATAATCAATAAGAAATGGAACAACTGATAGCTATCTAGATGGTCTAAGCCGTGGTACAAGAGACCTTGTTACCTGTGTTTTTGACCTGGGGGATACAAGCTTCTTAAAGAGTCATGAAAGATTGCGTTGGTTGAGAAGCCTAGAATCAACCCTAGAAAGTAAATTTCACCTGAGGCTTTGAATGTATCAGAATAAGCAACTATTTTCATTTTGAGAAATAACTCCTCATTAGAGTTTTAGAGGACACTGAACAGCTCACCATGAATACTCTGTTACAGGACACACACTCTGTGTGTCCTGTGCTAACCCTTTAAATGGTTATTATCTAATTAATCTAGATATAAACTCAAGTATAATCAAATGAATTGGGCCTAAACAAGTCCTGATGGTATAAGTAAACAGCTTAACCTGGTTGTTCAAATTCCCAATGCACCCACAACTGCCATGCTGCTGTTCCCTTCTGCAGCCACACCTATGTTCTCATAGAAAATATGCTATAAAGAGCTGACTTCAAATGAAAGATCTTAGACCCAGTTTATAATCCAGCAGCATCAGCTAGAAGTGAACATTTAAATTTTTTTTTCATTAAAGTGTGATTCAAAGTGTCATAAAAATTTAGTGAAAACAAAATATTACGTACATACAGATGCACAGGATTGTGTAAATTCTGCTGAATGGAATAATGACAAAAATAGGAATTGTGCCTTAAAATGTAATTTATTGAAAAGATGAAAGAAAAAAATCTCAGTCACTGCACACAATTATTTGAAATGATGGCACTTACACGAGAAGTGATTCAAAGGCTTTTTAAACAAATTTTCCAAATAGAAATTTAGTAAATACTTTAATTCCCTCTGATTTAGTGACCTTCATACTGGCATGATACAACTGGAATTTAGACAATAAACTGTTAGGACAATTTCACTTAAGGATGATATGCTATCTAATACACTTTAGAGAACTCAAGAAAAAAGAGTGCCTTCTATTTGGGATTGTCCTATTCTAAAATAGCAGTTGAAGCCTTTGGATAGAATGGTTTGACCTGACAGATGAAAGAAATTTTGAGCATGGAATTTCCAGTCCCATCTGTAAATAGAAAAAGAAATATGTGGTTAGGTATGTTACATGTTTTGAAGGGAAGATGCACTGTTGTGATACATTTTTAATAGTTATTTTCTCTTCATCTTAAGATGAGGCTCACAAAGTTATTTGTGCTTTCCTGTTATTGACATACATGCCCATTTCTCCTGATTTCTAAGTTTTACAGACAATTTATTACTAGGTAGCATTTTCTTTTGCAGTAACAGAAAATATGGCAAGGTAATTCAAAGAAAAATCTTCCACATATGTCAAACTTTTATCATTTGCCTTATTTTTATCTGTTGTAAGGGAAGTGTCCACCATTGGAAAGGAAACACACACACACACATGCACACAAACACATACACACAATTAGAAACCCCTACATACTGGGTTAAAGTAATGAATACGAATCTGTAAACGTTTAAGTCTGTTTTCTTCTTGACAGACAGACACTTTTTTTTACGGTGTGACTTGCTGAGGATTTCTGTTGTAGTGACCGTAACAAGTAGGATTCCACTGCTGGGTTCATCAGAGTCTCCAAGTCACATCTTGATGGAAAATTAGTAACATCCCCACTCCTATCCTTGTATAGGAGTTTCAATATAATAAATTATATTAATTAAAATTAGCTAATTTTATTGCTCTTTAAATTTATTATTATTATGAAATAAAAATTTGCAAATGTCCAAGCCAATTTAATTATTTCCTAAGTGCTAATGTGTCTACATATAGCTACACTACAGTAAAAAAACAACTTTGTAGTCTACAGTCATATCTTTGTACTGAGTTCTCAAATGAAAAGAGGACCAATGGTTACACAAGTAATTTCCAACTTACCAAAGACCATAATGGTGGAATTTCTGAGAATTCACTTGATTCTTCTGAAGGAACAAAAATTGTTAAAATCATGTGATGAAAGTAGTCAGCAATAAAATCTTACTAAATCAAAAAATGACCACTATGTATTTTCCCAGTAGTATGCTTAATAGATTATTATACTTAATCACCTTCAGAGTGATAAAAACAAACATCATTATATTATTACAAATAAGCAAAAAAGATCAGGATTTGAATTTAGGACTTTTGGATGCCAAAATCTGTGCTCTATTCCCTACACTGCTTTCTAATGTATATCATGGGTATAATCAAAAGAAAGGCATTTAAAGATTAGTAAAAGAGCAAGGGGGATAAAGTCAAATATTGTATTTCTACTTTGGAGAGAAGTTTTTTCCCTATCTTCATCAGAATTAATTTCCCTCATAGAATAGATAGCACCGCTCCACATGTTCCTGGGTAATGGATTAACGTTAGCCATTTACTAGAAAGTATCACCAATTTTCCATTTCAGAGAATTCTAGCATGGGGCACTAAGCATTGATGTGTCATGTTTATTCTAAATCTATTTTTATGGTATGTTCTGTAAGCAATTTTATTTTATTTCTTTTGGTAGAACATCAATATGCAGTAATTTAAATGAACTTACCACCACTGTGGCATAATAGTTTTTCCACTGTTCTTAGAGGCAATGGGTTTGGGGATGTCAGAGAATGATGGAGGAGCAACATATGGTGTGACTTGTGGAGGATAATACCAGGTAGCATAGGGACTGGCATCAAGTTGGTAGAATTGTCGGAAAGGCTAGAAAGACCATCAGAAAAGCAACATTGTATGAGATATTGCTGTTTTAAATCTCTGAAAATGAATCATTTCAGACATGGCTCTTAGCATCACAAAAAATGTTTACTCTATGAGGAAAAAGGAGAAATCATACTCTTCCCTAGGGTAAATCATGGTAAAAGAACTTTTGGAAAGGGCTTTTTTAGGGTACCTGGGGGCGATGAATAAATCACTTCTTTGAGGTCAATATTCAGTGTTGAACTCTAAGAACCTGCATTACTAACACAGGTCCACTTACCAGACTCCAGAGGAAAGTGTTAGTGTGAATTTAATTATCATATAATTTACAAACTCATGGGCATTTGGACTGCAAAGGATAATTTTTGCCATTTAGTTCTATAGTTTAATTTTCCATGGAGACACTGAGCTCAAAGGAAGGGAAGGGCCTCACACTCAGGGTCAGTACAGGGCTTTCCGAAATGCCAGGAATAAAGAGAAAAGAATTCTCCAAATCCTAGCCCAGTGCCCCTTCACATCCGTAAGGTTTTGGTGCCAAAACATTATTTTCTTTCCTGAAATTTTGAAATAGGTGCCTCTGTTAATTTATCATGACATTTTACTTGGTTCTATGTATTAATTTAGTTCTCTACATATTCAGGTGGAAAATATGTGTTCTTTGATGGAATTAGAAAAACCAAAGAAAGCATTTCAAGTTTTGCTGTGGTTACCTATGTAAAGATTATAATAAACAATGATATTTGATACTTTCTCTTTATGAAATCATTTATATAAAAAAAAAGTATGTATTTACCTCGAGGTAGAAGTAGGCCGGTTCCTTAACAGAGAGAGACGGAAAAAACAATTTTGTGATTTAAATCCAGTTAAATACCATAACAGACTAAATATTATTACCAAATACTCTCATTAAGATTATAATTATCACCCTCTTTTTTTTTGAATTACATGGAAAGGTGAGGATCATGTACTCTTTAAAGCTCAGATGAAGTAAGTAATTGCCTTTTCTTTCCTCTTACTTTGGCCTGTGAGTAATGAGAGAATTTTGGAAGAAATTGAGAGTAAAATCTGATGCACAGTGAAGAATCATTATCATAAAACTGATTGATGACTACTATGTTTTGAATCTTGAGGAAAGGTTTTAATCCCTAACCACATTCATATGGAGAAATTTCCATGGTTTTCTTTGCATGCTTTATTTTTTTAATTAGCATGCCATATATGTGTTGAACCATCAATGGGCCAAAGCAACTGAATTGAATGCACAGTTACTACCTCTAAAAGTGAAGACACAACACTGAAAAAATCAAGATTTGAGAGTTTGGGGAGGAAATAAATTGATAGAACCATACTAAATTCACAAATGAAAAAGCAACACTGACAGGTCATATGATGAGAAGGTATCAGATCTAAGATTGAAAAAAGTTATTTTCACTACACAGTATTATAGGTTAATAAAAACAAATTTTAACAACATGAACAATTGGTTGAGGTTGTTCTGACTTAAAAGTTGACCTGAAACTATCTTCACTCAGGGATGGCCATAGAATCAGTCTTTTATTTTCCTTTGGCAACTTAGATCTGATCTTCCATAGCAATGTTAGAATCAGCAGTGGAGAGTCCAACACGAGTCAACAACGAATACTAGCATAGAACTAGTTAGTGATGCAACTAGTACAATAATTTCCAAAAACAGTGACTGTCAATAGAGACTTTGGGGCAGTATTAAAACACACACGCACACCACACACATACCTGATTCACTACTCTCACAGGCTCTCTCTGGAAAGAAAAAGAGAATCAGGGTTAACTTTTAAGGCGGAATAAAACCAAAGATGTCAGAAGCAAACTTTTTGAAATGCTTTTCATGTTAGATATCTGGGAACTCACACTAATAATTTTGCCAATTACATTATCTAGGTACAATTTCTCCTAAGACATATGAAACATCCTCAATGATCCTCATAAGATTCACTAAATGGCAAGTGGTGACTGAAGGACCCCATGGTTGGAATTGGTGCAGCTGTTGATAGGAATCAGAATTGTAATAGCAGCACATATTTCACAGAAACTGGTTATCACCTCAAAGACAAAATAGAAGCCCCAGGGGCACTGTGCAATCAATGGAATGTAGGGCAGGGGAAGAGACAGTTTCTGTTATGTATTACAGATAAACTCACGTCACAGATGAGAGAGAAAACAGAGGATCGGAAAGTTTTTTTGATAGAGACATTTAATATATCTCTCCAGATGGTTTCTTCAAAAGGTGTCAACTAGTAAATCTCCAATATGACTTGTTTAAAGAGCATAATTGTAAGTGAGTTTGAGTTTCCTAAATGTAAATTGAATTCGAGAATCAAACCATGGACATAAAGATATAAAATTAAGGAATAGCTTAAAAGAGAAATTAATATAACCATGGGAATTAACACTTCATAGTGCTTAGAATTATAAAGGTGCTACCCATATTAGGTGAGACAGACAGAATAGAACAATTTCCATTCCAAAGACAAGTGATAAGTAGTTTTCCTCTCTCACATTGATTAATATAAATTATTTCAGAAATTTGGGAATGAGAAATAACTGCCTGAGAGAAAAAAATATCTTCAAAAGTGTGAGGCTGTTGAAAAACAAACATATTTAGATTTCATAATATATTATCATTGTGTAATTTATTAAGCAATATATTACCAGTGGGACATGGTCTTCCTCATTTGTTCTCTGAAGTTGTCCCTATGTAGAAGGAAATATGTTCTAAATTACTTAAACATCTTTCGGTGCAACACATTCATTTTACAATGTAACCAGAGTAAATCATCATCCATGAAATTTAGGATAAGCTGTATTCTTTGCCAAAACTATGAAAAATAGCAATACATTTTTTATTTTCTAACTTTAGAAAAAATATTCAACTAAAGGCTAGACTTACAATAGTTTGGGAAAATAAAGACTCTATAAGGTTCATATCTGGGGGGCAAATAAAATTCCCTAGGACTATTTTCTGTTTGTGACTATTAATCACTTGTTTAAATTTTATCTTTGGTAAATTTTAAATAAAATATTACCAGATATGGGTAGTAGACAATTTTCTCTCTTGGAATATATTTCTGCTAAAAAAAGAAAGAGGAGTGCATATTATAAAAATATAACGTGAAGAAAATATTAAAATATTCTAGATTTAATAATCTTGCATGATCATGAATAGCTTCCTAAGGAGGAGAGAACATTTTGTTTTAGTATATTGATTTTATTCATGTATGAATAACAGACATTTACTAGGTACCTTCATTCACTTAGGGTCTATGCTAAATACTGGGAATCAACTATGAAATACAGTGAACACTATGAGCGGGACCCATACATGTAGTTCTAACACTTGTGGAAGTTATAGCCTGGTCATAACATAACTTAGGTCCTAAAATATATTATTCAGGTAATTTCTTAGATCCGTAATAATGAACTCCAGTAGGGTATTGATATATTTAAATTTATTTGGAGTTTAAACACAAGCCACTTGGAAACTGAAACAAGAGTAACAATTGAGGTCCAAATTAAATTCATTACTGACATCCTTCTTTCTACATTTGTAACAGAAAAAAATGTGAAATATAATTTTGCTTAGTTAAGACAAGCCCTTTTCCCTAAAGTCTTAATTCAGTCAAGTTTATTTGCTATATAACTAAAAGAAAAAATTTGGCCTCCCAAGTGAAAGGCTATGATGCTCAAAAGGATCAAAACTAAATAGTGAAGGAGGGTTGTGCTAATTAATATGTTTTTGATCCATCCATACCATCAATAGATTGTGATATCATAGTTCAAATGCGAATCCTGATGAAAGACTTTCATAATGTTGTCAGAAGTCTCATGAGCACAGCAAATTTTATAAAGACTGGGGAGTGGGGGCATGAGAAGGAGAAATGAACATTTTACTGGACTTGCTAAAAGCTAGACTCAGGGATAGCTGAGCAGGAGATTGCTCATTCAATATTCAAAATAACACAAAGAAGTGAGAATAACTGTATTTCGATTTTGCACATAAGGAAGCAGGTCCAGAGACAATTAGATCAATCAGCTCACCAATTCTTTCTTAGAGAATTTTGACAAAGGCAGTTTGAATGTTTAGGACTACTGATTGCTTCTCCAGAGTCTACACTGTTTCCTTAAATGAAGAGTTTATTTGGCACATCTGTGCTTTCACAAGGAGGCATATTTATGGAATCACCATCCAGAACTGAATTTGAGAAAATAAACAAAATAAATTCCTGAATATAATCCATCATCTGGGAGGCTCTAAGAGGATGTGATATAGAATTTAGTCAAAGTAAATTTCTCCCTGCTTAGCAATTACAGATATGATATACAATGTTAGTTTGGGCATAAATAGAAAGAAATAGATGTGGCAGTAAATATATAGACAATCATATGGATCATTTGTCAATTATTATTATTAATATCAAGGCTAGAATAATTTCTTAAAAAAACATATTTAGAAGTGGGCCCAATTTAAAATTTAATTATTTTAATTCTGCAGAATATAATTTTATATTATTATAATAAAATATTACCAGTTGGAGTAGGTTGTATTTGTTCAGTGTGAGAAGCTGTTTCTATTCAAAAAGAAAGAATATTGTCAATTTTGTGGATATCGTTCAGTCCATTTTCACCATTTTCAAGTAATAAAGGTAGAATCGTAACATGCCCTTCCCCAGGAGTAAAGAATGAGGAACGAGTCATCCTACTTTAGTGTTATTTCTACCACAGAGCATTTGGACTAATCCAATCAGTTTATTTAAACCATTAGAAAGACTACTTTCTTAACTTATTTTTAACTTAAAATAAATTATAATGTAGTCAGATATAAATGAATATTTTAGGCAATTTTACTTACAGTGTGTCTTTTGTCAGATTTGCTAAGAAAATTGAAAATGGTTTTTTGCTTTCTGGTTTTTGCAAATTAAATCAGAATATTAGATGAAGTGGGAGAAATGCTGATGTTTCTGATACTAGCCACGTTTAATGAGTGCTTACCTTGTGCTTTGTCTTGCTTGTATTAATCACTTTATGTGATAAAATATTTATTATGTTGTCATTTTAGAATTTAGATTATAGACTTCTAGCAGATAAGTAAACTTTCTAACATCACATACTGGTAAAAGATAGAGCTTAGAGTCAAACTCAAGTCTGGCCAAATCTATAGAGTGCCATTTCAATACTATGCTATCCAGATCTGAAAGATTAAGAAACACAAATATTCAAATGAAAGCATGAATTAAATACCTGGCACAAAAAAGTTGTCACTAGAGTCTGTTGGAGTGCTTACTATGTATTAAAATATAGCAGATATTGAAAAGGAGAAATAATTTATCAATACAACATTCTTACTCATTCCTTGGTACATTTGCCTTTGATAAACTTTTAATAAAATTTTACCAGATAGCGTTCGGAGGGCATATCTTCCTTTTGAGTTTGCTTCTGCTAAAAAAAAAAGAAAAAGGAAAAGAAAAAGAATTTTAAGTAAATTTTAACATATCCCAGGTAATGTTAATATATTTTAAATTTAGTAAATATATCTCACCTCATTGCTATTAGGAACAACTTCCTTAAAAAATAAAAACATGCATTGTTAGTTTTATGACATTAATTTACACTCAAGGTAAGAATACTAATTAACCAGACACTCCATTGCTTAACTGTCGTAAACTGATTTTAGCCACAAATTCCTGGGTAACTTAGACAAGACGGATAATTCAAGGTACATGTTGTACTCAAGGTTCCCTTTTCTCTTCTCACTGCTTTCACCAGGGAAGTTATTCAGAAAGTTGGAGGTGAATGTGAAAGTTATATGCACAGAAATGCCACATAATGGGTTTGGGTTTATTTTGTAACTTGGATGAAGGTCTTCTCCCAAAGTTAAAGGAAGGACCTTATCACCTTATATGCCTGCTCTTTTTCTCCTCTAGGCTAACAAAGAGCAAAGGATTCCAGTGTTTGATTAACCTAAAATTGATTGATTTCTATGCAAGATATATCATGTTTATATCATTGATTTAGAAGCATAGCCATTATTGTAATTTTAAATAAGATTTAGGTCTACTAAAATCTGGAAAGGGCAAAAAAATTGTTTTACCTTTTTTAAAGAAAAAAGAAAAAAAATGTTTGGGCACCACAGATATCCAGATAGGATTGTTTGCCTAGAAAGAATTCTGTAATTTTGTCTCTGACAAATATTTGCTTTCATACATTTTTTGGGTTGATAGCCTTGCATATTAAAGTTAGGACAGAGCTATATACATAGTGCCTTGTACAATGAGACCTTATGGGACATGTAACCTTTGTGGTACAACAAGATTTCGTAAGTATTTTCTAATTGGGATACCGAATTAACATCAAAATGACTTACCTCACTTGATGAACTGCTGCCAGATTCCTTTTGCTAAAAGAAAGAAAATCACTGTTACTGACTCTGTGACTTTTAGAATTGGAAGGAAACTAGTTCCATACTTAAATACTGGTTTGTTAACTCCTTGTTCACAATTACAACAATTGGTATGAAAAGATTCAGGGCCAATACAATGTACTTTCTTGGATTGTCAATTTTTTTTTTTAAATATGTTGGAGAGGGGAGTATAATAACTTACCTGATAACTTAAAAACACTTTTTATTAAAATAAACATAGATACATGCATGAGTAGATTACAAGTGCATATGAATTTTTGTGATAAAAATGAAACCTGGAAGGAAGAGTGCTGTTGAGCTGGGCTGCCTGAAACCCTAGGTTGAGGTTTTATTCTCATATACCCTTGGGGCAGTTTTGATGTGAATACTTTGGAAATATTAAAATAGAACAACAAATTTCACTATGAAACTAAAATTACACTAGCTTTTAAAATATCTACCCTTTGAAATATTTAGGTTTTTTCCTAAGTCAGAGATGTTTATATTTACTTATGGATATCATTTTTGTTCACAAGTACATACTAAAATATTGATTTTCATGTGCAACAGACTATTCATCTCTTGGAAGAGTTGATTAACCAAATATTATGGATTAATGGATTTTCCCCATATTTTTAGGTTACCTACTGATCCTGGGTAATTGCTGCAATATACTCTTTCTGCCAAGAACCACCCTCAACACACAAAAGAGTGAGCTCTTACCCTGGGATGGCAGAAGCAGGGTTTTACTTTTTTTGAGTGTCATGTTTCATTTGAAATACTCATGCACATTTTGCTTTTTATTCTTTGTTTTAATAAATAAGCAATGTTTTCCCTGATTATGATTTAAATGACAAATTTCCTCTTCTGATTTTAACTTCACCTAGCACATTGTACATTCTTGGGTATAATAGCCCTGTTTGAGAAGTTCGATCTTGCTTAATTTGAGAAGATAGCTTTCTTAAAATAAAGCATAGAGCATATACTATCTATAATATGTAAGTGTAGAGTTTATTAAAATAAAGGTCTTACCTGAGAGGCTTCCATGACAGGATCCTTAGAAAAGAGAATTAATTTTATTTTTCATGACAAACATTCAAATGTAAAATGATAATTACCAGAATACAATAGATGCCAAAGAAAATAGAAATGCATGGCAATAGTGAAGTGATAAGGAAAATATAAAGGCCTGCCTACCAGGCTAACCAAAGAATTTACCTCTTTAATCTGCATTTCAGAGTTTAATAAAAACTACTGTAGGTTCTTCTATGTTGTGGTAAATCAATGTAAATAATTCCCTTTAACTAGCATAACTTCTTTTTTTTCTTTAACTTGGCTTTTGGATGACAAAACAGAGCATTGGATTATAGATCATGTGACAAATAAAAGTGCACAAAGCATTGGTTTAATGATGTACAAATATTTAAGCAAAATAGATTTTCTCCATCTAGTATGCTGCGTTCAGTTTTCATGACCATAGCAATATAGAGATTAGTGATAAGATCTGTAGAATTTAAGCTCAAAATATTAGTGTTGGTTTAATTATGCAGCTAATTCTGGCCAACATATATGTTGTATCTTTTTTTTTTTCCCTTTGAATTAGAAATATCTGTTTAGTTTTGACTTAAGAGAATTATTCATTCATTTTGGTTAGAGTATTTAAAGGAAATTTTTTATTTCTTTCTTTTCCTTATATTATATTTAATACTTTTAAAATAAAAAATCTTACTTCAGTTGATTCAGTCCTAATATCCTGCCAAGAAAAGATGATCATTCAGGCATGAAGGATAATTAAGAAGATATATATATTAATCTCATTAATTTTGAGTACCTGTGTGGTCTCAATACCAAATCTATTAAAAATCTGATAAACAACCCAGATCAAAAAAATCATGTTTAAAGAAAGTGAATAATCAATTGTGAGTATGTAAAACATTTTTGGAGGAGATATATTGCTTTAAATAATACTCTTAATAAAGCATTCTTTCAGTTTTGGTGATAAGTTCAAATGGTTGGTCAGTCTACAATCGCACTCCATTCATTCACTCATCCATTCATTCATTCATATGAATGCCTTGTCTCCTCCCAGCTACAAGGTTAAATCAATAAAATCAATATTTAGAATTCTCAGTAGAATTCATTAATCATCTTGAAAGTTCAAGGAAAATATAAATGCCACAGGAAACTTTTTTTTCTAAATTAAAACATTTTCTCTATTGCAGAATACATTTTTTGACATACTATCTTATGGAAATTTTTGTTACCTTGAGTTCATCACTCTGTTTTTCTCTCAGAAGTTCTCTCTGTTGAAACCAATAAAGTGTAGGTTGTAAAATACATTTTTGAAAGAACTAGCTTTTAAAATAATTTAAATATCATTGATGTTCCTTACCCTGATCGGTTCATTGATGATTTCCTTAAGGATAGAAAAGAAGAGAGAAACTTTAGTAAAGAGGGCCATAAATGAACAGATATCTGTGAGAAAATGTACCTTATGTTGTGCTGCTGCAAATTAGAAAATAAATATGCTTTTTTGTGAATGCACTAATATTTCTTGCTATATCATTTCTTCCATTGTGTCTCCTTGCTAAGCTTTCCTTCAAGTTGTCAGTATGTAAATGTGCATTAATTTAAACTATTTTAAAATTTTGTTCCACTAAATTTTACTGTTATTATCTTTCACCCTAAGTCATAGTTCTGAATTCTCTTTACCTCTTCTGTCTTGTTCAATAATCTAGTGTTTATTTCCATAAAAGAGCAATAAATAATTGGCACAACACCACAATGCTCATTTGACAGAACAAACTTGTTTCCCTTTGTTAACTCTACAATATATCCTGTGGAGAATTTCTTACCTCTCTGAACGCTTCTGATAAGGGCTACAAAAAAAAAAAAAAAGAAAAGGAAGGTTATGTTACAAATCATTTAGACAAAGCTGGGTTGCCTATCATATCTTTTAAATAGCTGTCGAAGTAAAATTTCTATTTGTATTCTATTTGACAAGTCAGTCACAAAATTACAGAAAATACTACACATACAGGGTATTGTTTAATGATAGAGAATATTCCATCATAATGAGCATGGAAATTGTAAAACTCTACATAGTTTATGTGAAAGAAAGCATAAGTGTTTTGCAAAGAGTCCAATCTACAGGTATAAATTAATATTTAAAGCAGCTTTTTAATATTTGCATATCTAATTTCAGTATTCTCTGTGGGTGCTTGGGTGAGTAAATGAAGAAAAGCTTTTAATCAAGTCAAGTGAAAAAAATATTTATAAACAAAAATTAAGTTGATTTTTCCAGAAAAACATGTTTGTCATCTAAGAAGAAGTGGATAATGCTTACCGCCACAGCAAACCTGAGAAAATTTCTTTCTGTAAGGACTTTCTGCAGAAATTAAATTGTAAATTATAAAAATGAAAAACACACCCCAAAAAGGAGCATGTTTTTCCATTTGAACACAAGTTCTCCATTTACCTAGGTAAACCAAAATATTTTTTAGGTAAGATAAGAGATAGTTTTAGTTTTATGATCTAATTTTAAAATGTAAAGATGACACCATAGTTGGTTCTGTCTTTACCAGGCCTAGAGTTTTAGCAAGTTCATCCTCATCAAATGTCAAAGGACGAATTGAACAGGAATGTAATCAAAACAGAGAATTGAGAGAATAATCTAAGTACCTGAGTATCTGGATACAATTGAAGGTAAATAAAAATTGAAATGAAGACGATATTCAACACTCATCATAGCTAACTGAAAGAGAGATTAGTTGGGGGAAAGAAAGAGCCTTACCTCTCTGCTGTCTGGTTCATTCTGCAAAATGTCAAAAATAAATTAGACAGCATTAATTCAATCACTGGATAGAGTGGCGGATTAATGGCTCTTGTAGAAAAGTGTGGTAGAGGTATCTAATTTAAGATTCAGTGTGTAAAATGAGACCAATTATAAATCATACACTTGAGTGCAAGTAGCAGACATAGAAAGAAGCAATAATACATTAAATAAACCATGTTAACATATTTTATTTAATTAACTACTACTCTTGAGTATTAAAATTTTTATTAATCATAAATACATAAGTCCATGTGACCTTCTCTCTAAAAAGGTTTGTGAAAGCAGACCAATACTTGATGATATTACACCCCAGTGAATGTGAAACTGGCTGTTTTCTAGAGAAGGGAGGACCAGGACTAGAGTCTGTGTATTACCAATCCTTCATCACTTAATTTCCACAATTAGAGTGAGTTCTTGGAACATAGTATAAAGCACTCACCTCAAAGAATTCTCGGTACCTGAAAGACTGTTTCTATGAAAGAATTGTAAAACAAAAAGCAATCAAAACACAAGAAAAATAATATCACAATACATGGATAATACTGTACATTTAGCATTGCTATTTAAGAAAAGTTTGTATTTAACTGCTAAATTTGTCTGCCACCAAGTTTCCCTGGGAGGAAAAAAATGATTTTATTGACAAAAATCAAAGAAAAGTAAATTAACTTTTCTCTTTAGACCATTGTGGAGAATTGAGAAAACTACGTAAAAAGACAAAAAAACAAAAACAAAAACAAAAACAGACAAAAAATCCAAGCCTGAATTAGTTTGAATTAATACAGAATGATAAGCTATTTTGTTTTCTGAACTATTTATACTACATGGTAGTTCTAAAGGTGACATTAAATTATCATAAATTTCTGAAAAAAATATGCTTTTACTAATTAAATATTGTTTGTCTGGATTTTATTTTTATCATCAATTGAATTATATAAAAATTTAACTCAATCTGCATTTTAACTGAGGGAGCAAGATTTATTTTTGTTAAATGGTGCATTAAAAATGATGTTTTCTTTGGAATAGGATTATAGAATCTATTTGCTGGGGAATCTATATCCATTTCATTCATAAAAGGACAATATATGGACTACTCCAATGACACGTTTCTAAAGAAGTTGGATTCTTTTTTTTGTAACTTACTGTCAGATATTCCTTTCTATTAGTGCTTAGGGTGTAGCACAGACAGAATATTGGTTAAGAAGTAGGATTATTAGTGATCCTGCATTATCCATACAAAAATTTAGGAAATAAGAGTCTCATCAATAGACTATCTCAGCATTTCAGAAACATTTGCATCTATATTTGATAGTTTCAGTGTCCAAATATCCAAGACTATTATCTTATTTGAATTGTTTTCTTATCAGGTGATTCATTTGTCTATTTCACCCTCACTAGCTACACATCACAAGGGAACAGAATAACTTTTTGCTTCACATAAGTGACTGAATCTTTTTCTTTTATTTTTGAGAGGAAAGGTTATTTTACTTTACATTATCTAGTTTTACTGTGTACAGGGATCAAATAATTTGATCTCTGAATCAGCAGAATGAGCCCAGTTTTCCATACCTTGGGAAATATTGGTTGTCATGAGCCATCTCAAAAGAGGGTTTGATTTAGCCACTGGAATATGTGGCTTAATGGTGTATTTGGTATTTGGTAAGAAAATATTGGACACGTATGCTTACAAATAAGTTAATTCTGTAGTGGACCCAGGCAAAGAGCTAAATAACACTCTTTGATGCTCTTTATTATGTTGTTCAATACCTTATTTCTTCTTTTTTTAAATTAAAATTTTTTTTTATTTTGAGGTGTTTATATTTCAAGTCAGAGATTTTATTTGGAGTTAAGGGTTTGAATGAACTACATAATAATGATCAAAATGTGAAGGTTTACCATAGTTTTAATATCAACTTCAATAGCTAATTAGAGATCATCCAATTCTTATTATTATTATCCTCAATATCTTGTGTTTGATGAGATATCAGGTGATTTCAAACAAGAATCTAGAACCTTCTAAATTCTCTACTGTACTCACAGGTCTGGCAAGAGCAACAGCCATAAGGCAGGTAAAGATAAGAAGTTTCATGGTTGTCAAGACCTATGTAAGAAAACAAAATAAAAACATTAGGTCTTATAATAAAATTTGATTGAAAAAAATCCTTGATTTTCCAACAAAGGAGTATATTATGATAAAAGTATATTATGATAAAAGAAATACTTCATTTGAGAAGTAGTATTTTTATTCATTTAGTTTTTAATTTTGTTTTTCAATATAAATATTTATCATTTAAATTATCTTGCTTAGCGCTTCTATGAGGTAAGAAATACCAATATCTTACTACACATTAAAACAAAGCATTTGATACTGGAAGTGGTAATAGGGTTCAGTCAGAGGAATAGAGAAGCGTCAATATATAAATACTACTAAATTTTAAAATACTACAATTAAAATAAAAAAAATTCCTCAAATAATCAGATTTGGTAAAATTGATAATAAACTAAAATCCAGTGGGAAATGGCATTTAACTCATGTGAAATTTTTTGAAAATGTCTTTCTCCTTTAAGCCTCTTTTAAATCATCCTGCTCTTTCAATGTCTTCATGAAAAACATTCTGTGCATCATGTAGAAACTGTTAACCTCCATCAATCAAAAAAATCTGGCTATTACTTTATGTTTTGGTACGTTGATAAATCCATGACATGGCTGAATGAAGATGATTGAATTGAACAGAATCATAATATTCAGGTACCTTATCAAGTTTGACTTCTAGAGTTCTATCCATTTACAAGAACCCAGTATTACTTACATTTATATGTGCTGGAAAAAATGGGATCCAGATAAATTAGAAAAAAAATCAGATTATAAATGAAATTTGTTTATACCTTAGTCAACAAATTAATAACAGTTTATTCTATATATACTGCTTCAGTTTACAAACTGTAGAATCTACCTGCATTAGTAAAGTAGACATATTTATAAGCCCAGCATGAGTTTACTTTTCTCCTCCATTTGTATTCTTCCAAATATCCTAATTTAGCCATCTTTACCAAAATAGTCATTTATACCTAATTGTCTATCATTGACATATCCTTTATAAAATTAATTTTATTGCCCTAATGACATAGAATAAAAATGGCCTTGGAATATTCCACCAGAAATACCTTCACTATAATAATTAAAAATATTATCAATTATTCCACATAACAACTTCTCACAAATTTGGCAAAAGTAATTCAAATTACTTCACCATAAGTCCATACTGGAATTATGTATCTACTTTTTCAATATATGAGAATTTAGTTACAAAATCATCAAAAAATTATTTGATCTTTATAAATCTACTTGATTTTTCACCTAAAGTTCTGAGATGAATGGTATCAACATTCACAAATGCATTTTTAAGCTACCAGTACATCATAGGAAGGTATCAATACTTAAAATCACATAAAAGAGCTACAAATGCATCTTAGTAAAGAATGAAAGAAAGATTAGACAGAGTAAAATCATAGTAATTTTGCTATCTGTAAACATAATACCTGAACCCAAGACTGGGAAGAAGTAGCAAGCTGGATTGATAATCAAGGTGATGGCAAATCTCTTTGCTTCACAGATATTTAAACCTAATGATTGGTAAAATGCTAATTTTGTGGTTTCAGTTCAACCAATAGGTTTATTTAAATTCTAAGAATTCTCTCAAATAGGAAATCAATTTTCTGTCCAATTTCTCTCCCAAGAAATTCTGAGGAGAGTTTTCAACAAAGGAGTGATTCATGCTATGATACCAAATTATATAGGAAATGGAATGGCATTATTCGAAATTAAAATACAAAAAAATCTAGATTTATGGTTATTATGAGAACATGATTTTATGTTAAATAAATATTTGGAAAGACTAATATATCAGTAAGATTCCCTTTATATCTTTTGAGAAATTCAATACCTGTAAAGGAAATTCTTATGACAAAATAGGGTCTTTAAAAATTTTTAATTTTTAACAACATACTGAACCATGAGAAGAATTCATTATTTAAGTCACCTTGTAAAACTCAGTTTATTCCATGTTATTTATTTTAATGATTTACTTTGTGGAGTAATTTATATGTGGTCTGATCTTTTCTTTCCAAAAAGAAAATACAACTGTCCTTAAACTTTGGAAGCAGTTTAACTACATCAAATAATTTTTTGTTTGCTTTGTTTTGGGTGTACCAGTTGTGATAGCAATAATTAATTTCATTATAGATTGCTTAATTTAAAGTAACAATTATTCAAGAATTACAATTTTAAAATACTGCAAAAAATCAACCACAACTCTGATTTTCCATCTTTTAAAGTAAATATATAAAAGGAAAAAATAAAAATCTGTCTCTCCAATTCCCAATTGTACTCTTAGAATTAACTGGCATTGTACATTGTAGAAAAATATTATATGCTGAATAAAATATCTATACATAGAGAGGGTTTTAAAAACTTTTTGTTGATTGTGACTGCTTGTTTACAAGAAATGAATCATAGTATATATTTTACATTAAAAAAAATCTATAGTGATATTTACAGCCCATTCACAGTCATATGACAGGAGCATTATTTTGGATTAAAAGAAATTTCAAAGTGGTTCAGGCTCTCCACACTGGGGAAAGAAAAGACTAATTTTCCATACGGAAGTTCTCTTTAGATAGTACCTTCCTTGATGCTTGTATCACATCAGTTTCAACAAGGTACTAGTGTTTTCTATTTACTCTGATTTATTCAAGGAGCTAAGAACAAGCATCCTTCGCTGCATTTTAATACCTGCTTTTGTCTTTTCCCAGGACTGTAACCAGGATAACTGACATTTTACTCCCAACTCAGAATCATACTGTAATTTGTAAAAAGCTACTATATCCTCATTGTTTACTCATTCTTTTATTTACTTATTTATTCACAGAGGTGAAGTAATAAGACAAGCTAAAGGGGATATAAAAGTTGAGAAAGACAAATCCCTGGTTTCATAGTATGATGGGTAAATAATATATATAAAAACCTAATAATTTTAATACTTTTGATACTTCAGAAATAGAGATTTGAACAGGAATACTTCCAGAGTACCTATGAACAGCTGAGACTGAGGCCATATCAGACAAGACTTCTTAGATAGATTTGATAATAATAAGGCTTATCATCAAAGGAGAACAATCAGAATTTTTAAAGTGTCTAATCTGCATCATAAGACAAGCCACCTCTTGGGGAACTTGTGTGTATACTGTGGAAATTCTCATGAACTCAAAATCTGGATTTTTCTATTCCCTATGGATAAGGATCAATTTCCACTTTGTCTTAACTAGGTATTGAATATACACATAGTTTATTAGGTTTGTATTTTTTAAATAAATCATTCTTATCATTGCAAAATATCACTGATCATTGTAATTTGAGAAAAGTTTCATTATAGATTTATACAACGCCAAGTCCTGTGAAATTTTAGCCTACATTTATCTGTTTTATGTTGATATTTTCCATTTGCTTTATCACTTAAAGTTATTCAGTTCCAACCACTAAAACAAGGCTCAAATTTGAGACACAAATTTAGACCATTTGTAGTCAAATGGACCTTTGCCCTGTGAGGAAAGAAAAATATTGATTTTCTGATGTAATAGAATCATGTGTAGGGTGAACTTAAAATTTATCCTCCAACATTGAACATTTATGATAATAGAAGTGTTTAATCTTAATAATTATAACGAAGCAATAGACTTAAACCAGGACTATTTTAGGCACATCTAGGCATAGCTACTCTAGTGATATCACAACTGGTTCTGAAAATCCAATAGAATCTCTAAACAAATGAAAGTGGAAATAGGTCAAATAAGGGGCGACTTAAGTAGAAAACTTTCTTGACTAAGTAGAAAATTTTCTTGTCTTTCAAGTTTCAGTACTGAAATTTTTTTTCTTGGATTCACACTTATTAGAAAAACTAGCACAAAAATGAAACATTACTAGCAATAGACATAGACTTTTGAAAAAGAAAAACAGCTATGGGTCAAGAAGTGCACTTTACTCTGCAAGGTTATCTACACTGTTGCTACATATTCTGGTCCAGATTCAAACCTCTTTGGAGGACTCATTTTGTATGGGTTTATGACTGGTGAGTCTTCTAGGAAAGTGTCTTTTAATTATGTAACAAACAGTTAACCTTCCAAAAGGAAATTTACTGAGAAATATGAAAGATATTTTTGTTTTTCTCTAGAAACCTACATGCCATTTGGACTCTAAGAGTGGAATTCACAATAAATTATTAATAATTACTCTTAGGTATTGTACAAATAGAACCTTGGCACCCAGAACTAAAATAGAGTTCAGGAAGTTGTTGTATGTTATATATATATGATAGTACTGGAAACAGGGAATCTATGCTTGATTTTATGTTTGCATTTAGAACAAAGTCCTTTTTAACTTGGTGCTCTGTCAATATGTCTCTGGAGATCTTAAATGAAACACATAGTTTAAGTAAAAAGGTATAATGTAGTGGTTGCAAGACAAGGCTTTGGGGTCAAATTGTAAGGTTAATTTCTGGCTTTCAATGACAAGCAGTGTAATCTTGCAAAATCACTGTGTCTCATCCCATCTGTTCAATAACATCCACTTCCTATGTGATTGAGAGGAAAAAATTAGATCACACACTTAAAGAGTGCCTGAAACAAATTAAGTACTCATTTAAAATTATCCATTATTAGAACATGATTTTTGAAGAACCCCAACTAATTATTTTGTGCCCAAATTATTTCCTACTTCATGGATTTGTTAACTTTTGAGAATTTGTGAATTATGGTTTTATATTTATATATGCATAAAGTGTATAGAAGGATAAAGACAAAATTTCTAATAGTGATCACAGTTAAAGAAAGCTTAGAATGGAATTTGAGAGTGGAATATAAAGAAGACCTTTCTATTTTTATTAATGAGAATTTTTATTAATAAAATCCTGTACTATTAGGCATTTTCACAGAACAGTGAACTAACCCAGTGCTTCTCAAACATTAACATGCTTATGAATCACTAGAGTATCTTGTTAAAATTCAGATGATTCAGATTCCATAGGTCTGAGGTGTGTCCTGAGTTCCTGCATTTTTTTTAAAGCTTCTTATTGGAATATAATTGCTTTACACTCTTGTGCCAGTTTTTGTGGTACACCAAAGTGAATCAGCTGTATTTATACATATACCCCCATATCCCCTCCCTCCAGTGACTCCCTCCCACCCTCCCTATCCTGGCCCTCTAAGTCATCACCCATCATCCACTTTATCTCCCTATATTCTGCAGCAACTTCCCACTAGCCATCTATTTTACATTTCTTAGGTGATGTCACTGCTGGCAATCTCTGTGACACACTTTGAGTAGCTAGGAACTGGGAGATTTGAAAATGTAATGTATACACCTCTCTTTTTATACTTACCCAGTAATGAAAGTTTGTACACAAAATATCATTGAGAAATACTTAAAAATATGAAAATTGTAAAAATATGTACAATATACAGGAAAATCATGAAAATTATAAAAACAATGTAACATATATAGGAAAAACAAAGACATTAAAAATGATGAATTGTGTTTCCATGAAAGTGTTTACCTGTATAATAATGTCTAAAATAAAGCATTTCCTTATCCAACCCTAGATTCTTTTTATAGGTAGGATATTCCTTTAGTAACAGTTTGTCTGTGTATGTTGTACTAATATCACTACTCTCCTTTTACCTCCAACCAAAAATTCATTTATCTTGCACTAATGAGGCTGTCACCTACTTAAGACACCTGGGAAAAATGGGTTAAAATTTAACTATGTTAACTAAATCCTACCTAGTGAGTTCTTTCTGAAAGTCTGTGTAATTTGGTGGCTACAGAGATTTTTTTCCTATCAGAAATCTCTCTTCTACTGACTTGACAAAATGTGGTTTTCATGGTTGATAAGCCTTCCTGGCTCTAGTCATTGGTTGTCCATGTTTAACAGTGTTACTATGAAGATAAAATGTATTTAACATGCATTACCAGCTATCAGGACCATAGTTTACCAGATAGGATAATAAGCCATCCATCTGCAGAGTGGAATATATGCATTTATTAATCAATTTATATGGTTCTTTACAATGTCTAAAGTCTTCCTACAATTATTAATCCATTTACTCCTTACAAGAATCATGTAATGTAAAGAAAGCAGATATTTTTCTTTCTTTTGTAGAAAAGGAAACCAAACCTTCTATAAGTTCATTAATTTCCATACAAGGTCATGCATCAGCTAACAAGTAAATGATGACTCAGATCTTCCAACACCAGAGCCTGTGCTCTTTCTAACATACCATGGAGCTAAATCTTCTATTCATCAAGAATACTTAACATGTGCAAGATGTTGTATCTTTGGATAGATGATGAAGGAAGTAACACTCTAGCAGGTGGAGAATGCCTAACCTGCATAAAAGATGAACTGACTTAAGCCATCAAGGGTAGTGTTAGAGTAAGAGAAGTAGCAGAGTTAAAAAAAGGTCTCAGCATTGCTAAAGACAAACTTCACAATAATTCTGCAAAAGTCTACAAACTTTCATATATGTAATTCCCTGAATCTAACATTATCCAAAAACAATCTTCTAATCCTTTTTCCTTTCACTAATCACAGTAGTATCAATAATAACAATATTTCTTCATTGATTAATCTTTAAAAGTTGGTAACAATGTTTACCACTCTTATGGAAGTACAAAAACAAATAAAGTGTCTAAATGTAAACGTAAGAGAAAAGAGGGAAATTTTGTGATTGAAAAAATTTAAAGATGAAGTTTTTGTTAATGGCAATAAGGACAAAACTAGTGAAGGTTATAACAGACATTAGGAATTTGATTGGGCCATTTGTGTGGACACTGATATAGTCCAGGACCATGGCGGGTTTGAAGATGGCACAGAGGACAAACCGCTGGATCAGGACCACATTAGGGACGCTGAAGCACAGTAAATGGCAGTAAGTGAAATGAGAAAAAGGCCAGACTCTAGAATAACAGAGACTTTAAGGTAAGGAGGCCACTTGAATAAAGCTAGTAGAAAAAAGTAAACAGGAGGTGGAAGTAGAAGCAGAATGACAATTCCTTCCCCTCCTTCTAACCTCCAGATGCAGGTGACAGCACAGAAGGGATACCTTCCCCCCTTTGAGAAGGTTGTAAGATGAGATAGTTTTCTCTGAGAGATTCAGGTAAATATGTCTGTCTTTTCTTGGAAATAAAGGAGATGAAAGGGGTTACTAGGAATATAATTAAATTTTTATAGACACAGTGAAAAGGACTATTGAGGGGTTGTGGAACTGGTGTATTTCAGGCTGGAGATTTTTTGAACTCAGTTGAAGACTAAAATTTAAAGTGAGAAAGAATGTAGTATAGTAGAAAAGATTTCACAGGGGCATGAAAAGTCATGAAAATCTAACAAGTAGAAGTAATTTCAGGATTTAATTTCAAAATGGCTGATGTAATAAGTAAAGTACAATAGAAGTCCAGAAGACAGCTAGTATATGATGATGTAGCCTGAAATTTGAAGTGACAATGTTTGGATAAGATTTGGAAAATTGAGAAATGAAAGAGAGGTTTACAGATGAGGGAAGTGCTAATGACAAGTGTATAGAGGCATGAAATTAAACTCTAAAATAATTCTGTTGGGAGACAAACCTGTACATTAATAAATTTTATATACTGAAAGTTACTGTAATTGTTGAAGAACACAAAAACGTTGAAGGCACAAAAAGGAAGCGTTAGTCTCAACATGAAAAGATTAGGAAAGTAATCCTGAAAGATGAGTAAACGTGTGTGAACTAAGGCGAGGAAACAGGGGAGGGGGTTACGTATGGAGGTAGGAAGATGTGTTAATGGTCTTGGTTTGAAGTGTGCCATAATCACCAGGCAGGGAAGTGAAGAGTGACACAGTTGAAAAGGAAGGCAGCAAGCAGAACATACAAGACCCTGCAGTACAGGGAAGAATTTGAACTTAATTTTGAGAATTGGAAATTCTCCTTTTGAGGAAGGCAGAAGCCTGAAAGCCTGGAGCCCTCTCCTTGGGTGTTGAGGTGAAGCTCTACAGTACTCTTCAGGTCTGCCCCACTCCTCCCCACCCCAGCTCTTCCTGGATGTTGTAACTTCCTCTGGTTGTTTTAAATCAAGATGGTCATGGATTGTTTCAGCCCAAGTACCTCCAGCATCTTCCTCTTCCTCTGCCTGGAAGCTCTCTGAGAAGGATAAAGGATAAAGATCCCTCCCTGGTCCAGCAATTCACAGGATATGTTCCTGGCCTCAAGCGTCCCCTGTTTCTAAGCACTCACCTGAGGAGACAAGGAAGGGCATTCTCCTCAATGTACTGATTATTGTAGTGCCAACTGTCAAGTGCAATCATATTCTTCCAATAACACTGCAAACTGGCATTTATTGAGCACTTTTAACACAGGCACTGTGTTAGTATTTTTAAAGGATTTTTCTCATTACTAGGATTTTTCTCATGGCAACCCAAAAAAGTAAATATTATTGTTATTTCGATTTTAAAGATAAGAAGCAACTAAGACTTACCACAGTGAACAACTTTCCCAGGTTAATACATACATGGCTAACTGGAATTTGAACCAGGACATTTTATTCCAGAGACCCTACTCTTAAGCACTGTACTTCAGTTTTAAAATGTACCCAAAAGACTTTCTGTGTCGTAGATAAGAGTCCAACACATGGCTTTATTATATTTCTCTGTTTTATTATTTAAATTTATTTTTTGAAACATGAATATTTATAGCACTTTATTCATAATTGCTCAAAACTAGAAAGAACCAATATGTTTGTGCATTGTAAAACTACCAAGCAGTGAAAAGGAGGGAGCTACTGATATACCCAGCAACACGGGTGAATCTCAAAAACTGTGCGTTGAGCAAAAGAAGCCAGCACAAAAGAGCACATACTGTGCAACTTCATTATAAGAAGTTTTGTAACAACCACAACTACTCTGCAGTGATAAATATCAAAACAGAGTTTGACTGGAGTAGAGAGTGGAATAGATTGGTGAGGGAATGAACTGTGTGGGGCATATGGGTACTGACTGGGGTGGTGGTTATAGAGGTCAGCAAACCCTACTCTAAAAATGTATGTATTTGATTCTATGAATCTTATGCTTTAGTAAAGTGTATTTAAATTTATAAACAAGTAGATTACTGAAACATTAGTTTTAGAATTTCTGACATTTAACTTGTAAAGTGTGGTATAGGGTTTGAGTCAAGTTTTACTTATTATAGAACTGTTGTAGATTTGAATTTAGTGACTATTTAAATATTTTCACAATTTTTAAAAATCAATAAGAGAAAAAAAACCAAAAGACATTTCATTAACCCTCAACCCAAAGATAAGACGTCACCGGTAAAAATGTGGAGTGTGTTTTTTAGCTGTATATATGAGTGTTTTTGTAGAGCACATTACGTTAATTTCATAAACTACTTTCCCCCCCACTTTTTGTTATGTCATTATCATATTTTTCCAGTATCATTTTTATAGATTAGTAATATTTAACAAATTTTAAGCAATTGATCCTGTTCTTTAAAGCTCAAAATTTAAAAGAGGTAAATGTGTTATTTCTTTGGTTGGAACATTTCCACTCCTGATTGAATATGGTCTTTTTCATTCCCTGGGGCTCTTTTCAGGTTCTATGAGCCACAGTTTTCCATAATTTAGATACATTACAATTTACTTAGCCACCATTTAAAGCACAGTTTTTATTTTCAGACTTTGGTTTTGTTTTCTATCTTTATATGTATGGCTCTAATGTGTACACATGTACGTGAATTTTACTGCATACCCTCTAGCAATGTCTTTTGAATATATTTCTAGAAGAGGAATTGGAAATTCATGATCAAAGAGTCTAAACACTTCTGATCTTTGATCAGAAGTGTGTTTCTAAATACCCTTCAGAAAGGGTACTTTCAATTTATAAAGGCAGAATTAATATTTGAAAGTACTTGTTTGGCCGAGTTTTATATGAAATATTACTTATCTGACTTGGTGGTTTTATGCCTTTGTTAATTTCATAAAATGAACAAAAAATTGTATCATTTTAATATTGAGTTGCATCTTACTTATTATGAGCAGGGTTGGCCACTTTCCACATGTATGTTGGCCGTGTCTACCCTTTAGAATTATTTGATATCTTTTGTCTTTCTCTTGGGAAATGCTTTTATATCTTTGTAAATTTTTTTCCAATCATAAATATATTTATCTTTTGTCAGTTATTAATTTTGTGGACATATTTTCACAAATGCCATTTGCCTTTTAATGTTATGATGGGTTTGATGTTAAGAAGTACTCAACCACCAGATAATGAAACAAATCAGATTTTCATTGTATGGTGTTTCTTTTTTTCTGTATTTATTATCTCTGAAATTAAAATATATGTTTATCATAATTTTATATAGTTTTATACACTGTGTTAATATAATAAATGTAATTTGCTGTAATGGGTTAAAATACTCATATTTCTGCAGTAAAATTATTTTTTCCAAAATGAAGGGGGGAAATCCTAAGCATACAAACCTTCAGAGGGAGTATCTTTGGCCTCACACCCAGTTCTGATCCTGGCTTTCCTATTTTTAAATTTCAGATTATTATAGCTATTTATTTTTTCTGGTTTCAGTCTTTATATTTATTTCTGAGTTACTAATTTTTAAGACAAAACAGGAAGTTAAAATAGTCCGCTCTGTCTTTGTTTGAGGTGACATTAAAGACAGAGGTCAAAGACATTTCATTGGCCCTATAGCTATTGCATCATCTTGGATAATATTAAGATAGGTCACTCAAGACAAGGAAGCATTCATCATCTAGAAAACAATAGCTCCTCTGTGGTTTATCAAATATGGTTCTTAAAAATGCCCTTGTCTCAATCATTAGGTTATACAGTTTACCAGAGTTCTTCAAAACAATGAAATATTTAAAGGCTGAACAGTATCTGCTTTATGATATCTAATTAGAATATTGTGGGTTTTTTTTTAACTCAGAAAGGGAACAACCAACAAATTTCTATATTACAGTATTTAAATTCAATAAAATATCATATAACAGGGCAATTTTTAATCTAAATTATTTATTTATAATTTAGGTTATACATGAATCTTTATCTTAAATTGTACTGTATATATGATTTAAACTGACTAAACATCAATCTCTTTTAAACATAATAGTTGCTTTATGAAGGTTTATTTTAATGTCATGCTCACATTTTGGGGAGAGGGTAATGTAGGATATGGATACAGATATAAGGACAATGATTTTTCCATGCTTCCATTTCTCTTCTCTTAAAACAAACAAACAAAGAAGAATCATTACTGTTCCTTTATATTATCTTTTATTTCTTTTACCCATTTATATTGGAGAAGAAGAGTTGGGAGCCTGTGCTATATGCCTAACAAACAACTATTTCTATAAATCTCTTACCAATTTTAACCAGTTTTAAATTCAGAATTCATTTCAGCAGAAAATACGTAAAGTTAAAATAAAGGACTAGTTTAAAAATGAGGGAAAATTAGAAATGTTTGGGGTAGGATCTATCTTCACAGAAGCATTTGAACACCGACTCTGGGCCTTCACTGAATATTGAGAGACAGTCCCCCATGGATCTCTTGCTTTTCCTTGTGTCCTGCAAGTAGAGGCACTGGCTGCCTTTGTTTTCAACCATCTTGCCAAGGATTTTGTTTTAAATACACACTCTAGAAAGACAGAGATAGTGTCTCTGTTCAGAATAAAGGGCAGGCTGTTTTCTGTCTATAAATAAAGATCATGTTTCATTGCACGGTAAAAATCAGGTAAGCTTCCTGCTCATTATAAAAATTTGAGTTCCCTACAGTTAGAGTTCTTCCCCCTAATACAACCCACTGTGTCTACAGGTTATCACCTGGTCCTCTTCATACAGCACTGTAAAAATTGGGGAAACGGGTGCAAATGCTGATATTCTCCTGTGGTTGCCTGTGTCCAATAAAGCTTCTGTCTTCTGTTTTGCAAGTCACAGTCTTCTGTTGGTATCCTTGGAACTGTGGCAGGCTATCTCGTTACCTTACAAGTAAGATAAAATCACAGACCCTTCAAAGTTTCTGAAACTGAGGTCCTGAGACATTTTACTGTATTTCAGAGTCCATGTAATGGAAATATTTTAATCAAGCCAAGTTTGCAGATTTTGTTTGGGGCTGTTGATTTGGGGAAAGAAGGAGATAAGGAAGGAGACGAATACCAAGGAAACCATCAGAAATGAGGTCAAGCTTTTCTCTGATGAATGATTCTGCAAAAAAAAAAAAGAGGAAAGCAATGAGCAAGAAAGCAAAACACAAGAATGGCGGCACCACCTAAATAGAATGTCAAATATCTTTTTCATTAACTAAAGTAAATTTACATTGGAGAATGCGAATTGTCATAGAAATAATTTCCCTGAGTGTTTTGGAATATTATTGTTATTATGGTATAAAATCAATAACTTGTATACAGGGGTTTCAAAAGAAATACAAATCAAGAAATTGTCAATCTCTTGGCATCTTAAAACCAATATGGTGAATATGACAATTTAATAAGATTTTTAAATATGAAAGCACTTTATATCAGTCAAAAAAGTTAGCGAATCAAAACTTTCAGTTTTATTGATAACTATATTATATTTTAGAGGTTAAGGCTTTTGAGACCACATGTCCATTAGGTTTGATCACTTTGTACATCAATATTAGCAGAAATAAGAAAGAAAAATTTCTAAGATGAAAGGAAAGAAGAAATGAAAAAAACAGGGGAGAGATACATAAAGGGGAATAAGAAGAAATAAAATAAACTATGAACTTACGTTTGTGAAAAGGCATTCCTCCATTTTTCATCTTCCTTAGTTGTGGCTATTTCTTTTATTCCACCATAGGATTTGATTAACATATAGTCCTTGTGTTTTTCATCGCTTTCAGTCACTTTGCTTAATTTTTTGACCTTATTCTCTTTTATCCAATATTCTAAATGAAGGGGCCTATAAATATAGAAATTTTTGGACTATTACTGAAGATATGTAAGACTCCAATATTTATGAAACAGATGAAAGACATATAATAGAGAAGTCCTTTGTAGCTGTGTTTGGGTGATATAATAATGGGGCTTTACCAAAAATCATAAATTCACCTGTTTTAAATCCTAAATTTTGGTAAAGGTGGTATGTTTCACCTAATTACCCCTATCAAGATATAACTTGATTTTCTGTACTCAATAAATTTTTCTTTTTTTTTCCAGATTCAGTAACTTACACGATTTTAGAATTATGCCAGTGAGAAACATAGGACACCTAGAATTTGGTGGTCATAGCAGAGGAAAGTGACTGGATTATGTGGATTTGTAGGCAGTGTAATTCTACAGGAGGGCCTGGCTAACATAACGTTATTCAGTTCTTGGTGGTATTGGTGAAATAATACCACCTATGTGGTCAGAGAAAGACTAGAATAGTGCCTAATTTAAATTTCACCATTTCCAGTTTCATGGTCACCATTTCTCTCTTTGCATCTCAAGTTCTTTATTTTTGTTCTAGAACTAAGGAGTCAGGGACTTTTCAAACACCTGATGTTTTTGGTTCTTGGTTACAAACCCTTGAAACCAGCTCTGGCTATCTTAAGCAAAAGTTTATTGGAGAAGAGGAATCAGAACTAAAGGAGAATTTAAAAGGTAGCTCTGATTGCTAGAAGATAGAATAGCAAAGGCAGCTAGCTGGAATAGTCTGAACCCTACACAGTAACTGGACTATAATATCTAAATTTCTCTTTACTTTGAGGTTACTCAGTAAAGATTTTTGATTCCAGGAGAGATGGTCTGATTGTCAAACTTGGGTCATATTGGCTATAACAAAGCATGGAGAACTAGGATCTCATTCTTTGAGCTTCCATAGTGGGAAACCAGGTATATGCACATGCCCTCACATTAAGACTACATACAAGAGAGGAAATCAGTATCTCTAAAAAGGAATTCAGAAAGCTACTTAAAAGTAGAAATTTGATGATTTGCATAATATAAACCCTGCTCAAATGGGGATAGAAATTATCTCAATTAACTGTCCTAAAAAACCAAATAATCAGTAGCTTGATAATCTATAAATTATTAATATTTGATGCATGCAAATCAGGATGCATAGGCTATGGCTAGGTTTGCATTTATTGGTAAAGGGGGCACCTAGCATCTAACAGAGTTTTAATGCAGATAATACACATCTACATGTTATTTATAATCTGGTAATCATAGCACATTTTTATTTACTTGTTGATTTTCTGGCTTTTCCATTAGAACATGAGCAAGAATCTTTTTTGTCCTCATCTTAATGCTTAGTACCATGCTTGGAGGTGTGTATGTCAGATGCAGAAGTCAATGTACCTCCCTAGATAGATAGGAAATGAATAATAAAATTGTGTGCATTTTATTTTCTGAGTTCTTTTCATATTATACAATAATAATGCTCATATAATTAATTACTTTAAAACTTGAAGTGCCCTGGAATCATACCTATTTTTATGACTTTCTGGCTTCTGATCATGTAAGAAGCATTGCTCAGGAAGTGTTTGATTTGAAAAAAATATGGCTTCTCAAAGCTAGAAAAAGAACTCACTAAAAGAGTATTTATATATTGCATTCACCATAAGGTATTCTTATCCTTATAACTCTGAAAGTAATTAGTGTAAGATGGGGTTTTCTTCAAATTCCAAGAAGGCTGAATCAGAAACTATAACCCTTGGAGACTTACAAGTTTTGAAACAAGAAGGGCCTTCTTTCTTGGCAGTGAGTGTTATTCCATTTCAAGAATCCTGAATAAAATAAATTTAAAATATTGTGTGACAATCAGTGGTTTTCCAACAGTCTTGATATTGTTACTTATATTTTTCCTTGCAGTACTCAACTGATAAATCTGAATCTGCATTTTTGCAAACTAAATACCACTTTGCAAAATGTTACCAGGTAAGGGGGAAAAACAAAACTATGATCAAATACATTTGGTAAGCATTGGTTAAACACTATCAAAGCCTTTTTAAAAAAATTATAGGGGTTTTCAGAACCTTTAAGTCATTAAGGGGCTTATAAATTTTCTAGAGAAAGGTTATAGAATGTAGTATTTTGTGGGAATGTAAATTGGTACAGACACTATGGAAAACAGTATGGAGGTTCCTTAAAAAACTAAAAATAGAACTACCATATGACCCAGCAATCCTGCTCCTGGGCACATGCCCTGAGAAAACCATAATCCAAAAAGAAATATGTACCACAATGTTCATTGCAGCACTATTTACAATAGCCAGGACATGGAAGCAACCTAAATGCCCATCAACAGATGAATGGATAAAGAAGATGTGGCACATATATACAATAGAATATGACTCAGCCATAAAAAGGAATGAAATTGAGTTATTTGTAGTGAGGTGGATGATCATAGAGTCTATCATACAGAGTGAAGTAAGCCAGAAAGAGAAAAACAAATACCGTATGCTAACTCATATATATGGAATCCAACAAAAAATGGTACTGATGAACCCAGTGACAGGGCAAGAATAAAGATGCAGATGTAGAGAATGGGCTTGAGGACATGGGGTGGGGGATAAAGGGGAAGCTGGGACGAAGTGAGTGACATATATACACTATCAAATGTAAAATAGGTAGCTAGTGGGAAGCTGCTGCATAAAACAGGGAGATCAACTCGATGATGGGTGATGGCTCAGAGGGCTGACATAGGGAGGGTGGGACTGAGTCATGGGAGGGAGGGGATATGGGGATATACATACAAATACAGCTAATTCACTTTGTTGTACAGCAAAAACTGGCACAGTGGTGTAAAGCAATTATATTCCAATAAAGAGCTTAAAATATATATATTTGATAAAGGAACCCTTTCTTTTCTGACTTATCAATCATATCTCCTTGAATTTTTTGAGAAATACTAGAACAAATAATTAGGAAGAGGCTTGTTGGTGCCACTCAGATTTAAAAAAAAAATTATTATTACTACATGCTCTCACCTTCTGTTGCTACAAGTTCCATACAATCTTCATTTTTTATAGTGACTTCCTGGCCCTTTAGTGGCGTATGTTGTCCATATCCAGGTCAGTGAATGATTTTCCACTGGCTATTCTGAAATAAAATGATGACTCCCCAGTGCGGGAAAAAAGGTTTTATTAATAAACTGGTAATTACCAAGACAGAATATCATTTGGTCATGTTATAATACAAATGTGATATAAATCACAGAAGAAGAGTTTTTAAAATTTGAAAGGCATGATATAGAACTTTACCTTTCCAGGATCTAGTGTAGTTTATAGGCTATATTATCTCATAGCTGAGAAAATTATAATTCATATGGTAACAAAAATAAATTAGTAATTGGTCAGTAGATGCAATTACTATACAGATAGATTCAACTAATACATTATTTTTGAATGAATGAACAAACACATGAAAGAAGACCAGTTAAAACACTGAGATCATGTTCCCTGAGAACAGAGGTCAAAAAAAATTTTCATAAAATTGACTGCTTATAGAGACTTAATGTTCCAGTACTTATATTGTGTTCCTTAAGTTAAGTATTCAGAAGAATATTCTGGCTATAATAGTATAATAGCAACAGAATTTTATATAATATTATTATAGTTATAGAATTATCCATGTAATGTAACAATAAAATCATGTTGCACATGCAGAGTAGATTAGAAGTTATTAATATAATTCTTATTAGAATATTCTTTAACTCTTAAAACACATGTGATAAACATCTGGCAAACATTGCAGAGATGATGCTGATCCTTTTTACAGAAGCAATATGCATAAACTCAGACAATACAAAACATTGTACACTGATCATACTTTTCTTAGAAAAAACTCTGTGACCTACCAGATGCAACTGGGTTGCCAAGACAAGTTTAGGAAATTCAGACTCTCCATAGATTGTGAATTTGCTAATTTAAAAAGAGTGTGGAATTTAGTTAATAATTGTCCAATGTCTTGAAATTGGGATATCTTACAAAAACCAAGAGGTCCAGAGCTTATGCGTCTTGGTTTACTAGCAGGCCCCTATTACTACCCTCTTCACATAGGAAACAAAGAAAAAACATATATATCTTCTTTTAGAAAGATAATTTAGCAATACCTGAATAGGTTTTTCTAATCTAATCCAGATGTTTTCATTCTATTGGAAGTTCTTTATCAAAACAGCCATGGCAGTGGCTTCGTGAATGTTTTGGATGCTGAGAAGATGAAAGCCATATTGTTGACATATGCCTGGGAAGGAAAATGTAGAGGAGTTAATACTGATTTTTTGTATGATTGTGCACATTATGCTGAATTAAAATAAAACAATTCCATCTCCAATTCTTGGTGTTATAAGTAAGTGGTCTGAAAGAACCAGAGCATGAGGGGGAGGACTTAAAATTATAAGCAAAATCATGGATATGTACCTCTGCCTGAGCCCAGCTCATTCTATGGTTAAAATAGGTAAAGCAACTGGACAAGTAATATAATGAATCAATAGGGCACACAGAACTGCTCTGAGGAAGACTAGAAGCCCTCCTGAGAAGACATAATAGAAAAACCAAAGACACTTTCATCTTTGATGCCTTCCTGAAAACCTATAGGAAAAAGGAGAGCATCTGGCAGAGATAAAAAATTAACTAAACATTTAAGCACACTCATTTAATGAAACATTTCTAACGATAAGGCACACTGTTTTGTTTGTTATTCAATTTTCTATCCAAGGCAGTTGGGGCAGCTAGTCAGGGGCAATGTTGGGAAGTAAAGGACAGTCCGAATCCTCCAGTCTGCTAGAGCAAAGGTCATACAGGTACTAAATCCCCAAAGAGAATATTGCACTAGTGTCTAGACAATATATAGAAGAGTAAATTCAAAAGTTGTAACTAAGGCAATGGGATGGGTGGGCAGTTTCACAGGATGCTGTGGAATAATAAGTAACTGTTCCAGGTTAGTTATAAGGACACAACTGATGCAACTCCATTTTTTACATTAGGCTGTGGAACTTTTGCTTCTCACTTCTCTTATCTTCCCAAGTTTCCACTTTGTTGGCTACATGGTACCTGGTGAATTGTGTCCAAACATCTTACTACTAACTATTCATATTTGGAGAGAAACTGAATTATCTTTCCAATCAATTCTTATAGTAATTTCCTTAATATAACCTGTGCTTCATTCAACTAGCCAATTGCTTTTTCTCAAACTTACCTTCAATTTCCTCCTCTCTCTGCCTTCCTGACTCTCTTTCCAAAACTGCTGAAATATACTTAACTTTATGTGAAAGAAACGTAATGAATAAATGAGATATGGAATGAAACAGACCTCAGTTCAGCATCAAGCTCCATATACTGGCATATACAGGCAAGATATAAAAGTTGTCTTTGATATAAAATAAAATGCAGACATTTCTTCATTCTTTTGTCACTTCTAAAAACTTGTTTAGCCTTGTTTATTTTTACAACATCTTAGCAAAATCTTGACTGGTAAAGTTTAGGTTAAAGAGGTGTAGAACTGTTCTGCAAAATGATGGAAAAGAATATCCTTTAAGAGTGAAAGAAATGTTTACCTGCCAGCTGATTTTTGGCTCCCATTGGGCACCTTTAGACAAGGATGTCGGGGCCTTGAATTTAGCTAGATGTGATGGAAACTACAGCATAGGAGAGCAGGTTGGGGTCAACAAGAATAATATCTTGTGAAGACTCTGTTGGAGTTTAGCTAATACACTTTAGGGATACTTATAATAATATTCAGTATTGGTGTTTTAATTTTTTCTTTCCCCTACACTGAAGTCCTCTTCTGAAATCATTAAGTGGTGATGAAATTCTGACAAATTCAACAGCCTTGTGTAAATGATATCTTAGGGAATAAAGGAAGCATGTGTCCATGCTTGGAATAAAGCAATACATTAAGAGGAATTCAACATGAAGAAGTTTAGATGCAATTGCCAGGGTTGACCCCAGAAGCAGTTGTTTAGAATGAGGATTAAAAATATTTAGAAAAGCTATCAGGAATATGCTAGAGGAGTCTCAATTTCTGTGGTCACACCGGATGTGATTTCATGGTGTCTCATTAAGACATTCTCATAAAAGAATAGTCTCCAAAGAGAAAACTCATTGTGTGATTTTGGAGAGTTAGATTTTATGAATTTTATTTACTTTACCTGAAAGCTGGTTATGAAGATGATGCTGACTCCTAGAGTTGTTATAAAGATAAAGGGAAATAAAATTTGTAAAAGAAAAAGACCTAGAAATGTATCTGGAATGTAGAGGTGCTCAATAACTTTAAATACATTATTCCTCACTTTTTCCCTCCCCTTGAAGAATTCTATGTCCTCATCCACAAAACTCTTCCTGCTTGCTTCAGTTGGAAGTAAGTTATATTCACTTTAAACTTTTATAGTACAGTGGACTTCTATTAAGGTATTTAAGGTATTATGGGGTTGTAATGTCTACAACAGTGAATTCTGTGTAACCTGTCTCCCTTTATACTTCTCCCTCCCCTTCCTTCCTTCCTTCCTTCCTTCCTTCCTTCCACCCTCTCTCTCTCTCTTTCTTTCTTTGACAGGTTAAGCATTATTATTCATTCTTGTAAGCCTCAAGGTGTGTTGCACCTAATAGGGATGCACTACTTTTAAATAGATATGGGAATAAATATATTTAAAACAGAGAAATATTCTCTTGGATTGAGATATATCATAATTTTGTATGTCAGAGATAACAACTTCCAACCTGTAATTAAGGATGAGCTTATAGGTTTGAAACGAATGTGCTAATGCTGTGCAAATAATAGCTATTCAAATCTATTTGTCCTTCCAATGAGTATTACTCCTATCAACCAGAATCCTTCAATTATTCCATCACCCAAGGATGAACAACCTGAGGCTTTGTATGTGTGCTAGCCAATAAAGGGAAAGTAGGAAAATAAAATAAGAAGACATGCAAAGAAAAATAGGAAAAGAGGAGAAATAATCTATAGTATACTATAATCTATAGTAACATTTTGAAGTTCTAGACAGCTTTCTATGAAAACCATTTAACTATTTTCTTGTAAAAAGTTGCTCTGCATGGATAAACCCAGCTGATGATATCATAATTAAAATGTGACTCTAGCTCTTGGCCAAAAAATTTGCCACTCAAGATTAGGTTTAAACTATGTTTGGGTGGTATGTAAACAGGAATAGCCCTTTAGCATGTGTCTAAAGCCAAACAAATACTATTCCAAGTGCATGTACTTAATCTTGGAATTTGGAAATAAAATAAAAGCAATAACCTTTGAAGTATGTCCAAGTGATCAAAACTATTCTTTTAGAAAACATTATTTACACTGGTGTTAGACCTAATTTTACAGAAATATTTTCTTTCTTGAAATCATAAATAAATTGGTAGCAAAGAGAATTATATGTGATGTTTAGCAAATGCCTTCTATATGGCCCACACCTTTGCCCAATGAGTGCTCTTCAACTTTATTCTTCCCTGGTCATCTCAGCCTACTGATCTTCTGTAGCCTTCTTCCTTCCCTTCCCTTTCCTTCCCTTCCCTCTCCTGTCTTTTCCTTTCCTTTCCTTTCCTTTCCTTTCCTTTCCTTTCCTTTCCTTTCCTTTCCTTTCCTTTCCTTTCCTTTCCTTTCCTTTCCTTCTTTCCTTTCCTTTCCTTTCCTTTCCTTTCCTTTCCTTTCCTTTCCTTTCCTTCTTTCCTTTCCTTTCCTTTCCTTTCCTCTTTCCTTCTTTTTCTTTTTGATAGCCTGTACCATCTTCTAACTTAATGTATAATTTTAAATATCTATCAAAAGTTTACATTTTGCTCACATTCTTCTAGAATGTAAGTACCAGAAAACGAGCATCTTTGTCAGTGTTGTTCATTTAATGCACCCCAAGTACCTAAAAGTCTGACTTTTGGGCCAATAAAATTTTGATAGCTAAAAGAAATAACATATGATTACCCAATAGTAATTTAGAGATTCTTAAATAATAAAAAGGTCATTATGCATTACACCAATGTGCTGAACTTTTTAGGGCTATTCTAATTTTAAAAAGTCAAATTTATTTTTCTCTTTTTGATTTCTGCTACCTCTATTGATTTAAAGTTAGTGTTTGGATGTGTAAAAGTTCAGAATACACTAATTACTTTATGATCTCTAAACATGTCAAGCTTATGGATATTTCTTTATAAAATGATGTTAGCTTTATTTAAAAGAGTTAAGCTATAGATAAATGGTGGTGAAAATAGTTTATGTTTTTGGCATAAAATCATAAATTTGAAATAACAAGGGTTGAAATGACACATTAGGAAATTAAGATGTCACAGATAAAATGCTTGGAAAATAAACACAATACACTTCCTAGAAATATTCTGAACTCACTGGCAATTATTTAAAGGCAGACTTAGAACAAGGAAGTTATTTGTTAGGCATATTTCAGTGACATGAGTTCTCCAATATCAGTATCTTTATTCAGCCAAAATTAAATGGATAAATGTAAAAAAAGAACAAAGTACTCTTTGAATCTATAACATAGATTAACTGTATTTTAATCTAAAGGGGGGACTGTAATTATTTCACATGTGCCATTTAAGTTTGGAATCTTACAATACTGAAGAGAAAAGAACTAGAAAATTACCTAATCAAATTACATAGCCTAAAAAAAATTACATAGCCTAATAGAATTCAATTCTACTACTGAGCTGCTAATATTGATACATTCGTTCACACAATTAAAAATACAGTTTGGCAAACTTTATCAATACTTAGCCTTCTCAGGATTTTAGGCCAAACTAAGCTCAGAAAAAAATTGTAGTTAATTATTTAATATTTAGGAAAGAAACAGAGACACAGTAAAACAATTACCATAACAAATAGTAAGTAATACTATTATGTCCCTTTATATGAATAAGGACATGGGTCAGTTGTTTTAGATAATGAGAAAAAAAGACACTTTCATTTCAAAAATTTAATTCTAAAATTGATAGTTACATTCATATTTACCAAACAAATACTGTTGTTAAATATGGTTGAAAATTCTGTTAGCAATCATAGATTATACCTCACCAGTAAAAGGCTGACAAGGAACCACAGCAGCTGTCGAAGACCCTAGCAATCTCAATCAGAAACCAGTTTCACCAAGGTTTTGCTTTTGAACTTACTTTTTCCATCTTAAAATGTATTTTTGTCTCGATCTCACTGTGTGGCCCATGGATTTCTTTCCTTTTACTAACCTGATGACATTGGTACTGTGCCTTGTCCCCCAAATTAATCTTCCTTGATTCCTTGAGGCTTCATCCTCAAATTCCCCTTCTGTAACTACCTGTTTACAGATCAGTTATTTGGTTTGGTAAGTAGCTAAATTGTGATGATATTCCTAAATAAGCTTACCTCTGCCTTTGGGCCCAAACCTGAAAATTTGGGAGATGGGAATAGAAGAAAAGGAAATTCAATATATATAAGAGGATGTAGGAGTTTAGAAGTAAAGAACATCCGGGGTAGGAGTTATGGGGAAGAAAGAGAAGGAGGAGGAACAGAGAAGGTAAACTTTGCAGCGTCTGCCCTATTTAGCATACTTTACAACATCTGAGATGCCTAATACTGACAGTCTTAAAGAGCTATAATAAAATGTTGTAGAAGTATCCTAGGCATACGACTGATTGATCTAGAAGCCCTTTCTAATTCCCCCTCAGCCTGACATTTTGTAATTCAACCTTTCTATATAATCTTTTGGTAAGGCTGAATGGCAATTTGTTTCCAAATTGTAGCAAATTCCTACATCTAGTACAGTAGATCAGAGTAATTCCTTTTCAAATGAACATTCTAATCTAGATGCATAGCACTTCCTCCTTACACAATTTCTTCTTGCCTAGTTTTCATCGTATGTACAAAGAGAACTGTAATCAGTTTAGAGGCATGTTCCCACGATAGGATCACCTGCATAAGAGTTCTTGTTTTACAATTAACAACTACAATTAAGGTTGCTCACCTCAGTGTGGGATGTGGTCTTATGGCTCCTGATCTCAATCTGTCTTATATCAGACTATTGTGTCATGAAGTGGAATAAAAATATAGCTTTAAACGATATGTAAAGTGTTATAATCAAGTGATTCCCTATTTTGTATACTTCTTCTGTAAAGGAAGATCCACTTATTCAAAATATGTAATGTTTAATATGTGGCATGTCCTGTAAAATATGAGAGAACAAATAATTGTTCTAAGAAAGTTATCTGTTGACAACGATGTCTATGGATAATAGGAAAATGGACCTTGGGAAACAACAGATTTGGTGTAGGAGGAGTCCTGCAGTTGAGAGCAGGGCTCATTCTGTTAAAAATCTCAGAGACTGTACACCTAAAACTAATATACTGTTGTAAATCAACTATACTTGTATAAAAATATCTCAGAGCACTCAAATTCTAATAACTCAAAATCAGTAATTTATTGGTCTAAGTATATATCTATGATAGATTGATTCAAACAGAAGACCAAGTTAGTTATGAAGGAGAGTTATCACGACAGAAAAAAAAATACTACATTTAAGCATCAATCAGGAAGGGTTGAATTATCTACAAGGAAAAATTTCCTGCAAATAAATAATTTTAAAATTCTAAATATAAATATTAAAATTATAAAATTAGATTTCATTTATCTATGTAATCTTATTTTGAGAATGTTTCTACAATATTTAACTCATCTTGTATAAATATAAAATTTATCTGAAGGAAAGGTATTATCTTTTGTTACTAATTTTAAGTTTCCTTTTCTCTCTCTAGTTTCTATGAAATTCTCCAAGGAAAGTATTATAAATTCAGAAAAATTCTCTAGTGTTTTGGTTGGATTTTTCAAATCTACTTTCATCTTGATGGAAACTTGTCTGTAGAGGATAACAACAATTTGTTTTATATCTTTCTAGAGTATGAGAGGAATATATTAATACATTGAAATTGTATTTTTTTAAAATGTTTCAGTGACCATAAATGCTTCTCTAAGTTTTAAAATATACTTATAGTTTGAGTTATTTTTACATATTTGATCGAAAGTATATATTTTTACTTATGTCAGTAGTTATAAAAAAGGTGAAATTGTATTGAAAATGCTTCTTTTTAATAACAAGCATGGTGTGGTCTATGCTGCCTTGGTTAAAAGAGGCTTTGCTGACACCTACAGCCTGAATTGATTCTTTGTTTCGCACCCCAAAGTTTTTGTTTTTTTCCATTTTGAAGAAACATACTATGGTTAGATTTGGATTGAATAGGGGTATGCCTTCATTTTCCTTTAGCTGGGAAGAATGTTATTGTGAAAGTGTAGATGAGAAAGGAAGGCCAGCATGATAGGTACCTCCACTACATGTTCTGAATGCAAGGGTTTAAGGAAGTGTACACTTGAAAGCTGAGTATGTGTAAATTGATTTCTTAAACACGCCTACATCTCATGGAACTCAGAACATTTTCATGAACCCCGGGGACGTACCTAACAGTTTGAAGACTGCTGCTCCATGCAATTATAATTTCAAGCTAAATATAAATAACTTTTCTTTACCGTCAGCCTTTTAAGTGAATGCCCTCAAATACTTTGAAAGAAATTTGGTTTTCACCTGAAGGACACACGTTTCCCTTGTAACCCACCTAAAACAGTATAACTAATTTTTTCATACATGGTCCAGATGTGGGTTAATATTTTCCTCACTTTCTAGTATGCTTACAAGCTTCTAATTTTTCTTTCAGTGTCAAATGTCTGATCCTTTGGAACTTACACCATTTTGATATGTGACTGTCTCCTCTTCTCACTTCTGTCATCTACTAAACTCCTAATATCTTAAACTAGGTCACTGAAGATGATGACCTCTTTCTCAAAACCCTCCTCTCACCTCCAAGTTATATGAAGAGATAATTCAACATTCCTACCTGACTCATCCAAAATCCTAGGCAATGATTCTCTATGGGGGTCTTATTGACATTATGAAAGTAAATTTTTTTATGCATGAGTCTGTTTTATTTATCTCAGGATATTGGAAATTCTTTTTAAAAATTTTTTAAAGCTCTTTATTGGAATATAATTGCTTTACACTGTTGTGACAGTTTTTGCTGTACAACTAAGTGAATCAGCTGTATTTATACATATATCCCCAGGGAATTCTTGACTTGCCCTTAAATGCAAGTAGCAACCTCTTCCTAGTCTTGTAAATCATCAAAACCAATTCAACATGTTTCTACTTGCTCCCCAACAGGGAGAGCTAGGAGCATCACCCAATCCAGAAGAGCCACAATTTCAATTCTTCCACCTCATCACCACTTCCACTTCACTTCTTTCTTTAAATTTTATTTTATTGGAGTATTGTTGATTTACAATGTTCTGTTAGCTTCAAGTGTACAGTGAAGTGATTCAATTATACATATACATATATCTGTTCTTCAGATTCTTTACCCATATAGGTTATTACAGAATATTGAGTAGAGTTCCCTGTGCTATACAGTGGGTCCTTGTTATCTATTTTATATATAGTTGTGTGTATATGTTAATCCCAAGCTCCTAATTTATCTCTCCCCCCACTTTTCACCTTTCACTTTACTTCTGCCACATATTCATAAGGTTTACCTCAGCTTTAAGACAATAAATGTTGACTACCTAGAATTCCTCCACTTCTAAAAGGCTTAGTTTTAATATATTAGTTTTTTAATCTTAACTTCCTTAGCTTCTATAGCTCTTTTGTTTAGCTCTTTCTGCAATTGCAGTTATACTTTAAGGGGCATCTTCTTCTGTAACTCCAGTATTTCTCCTTCTTTCCATTAACTACTTTTTAAGTCAACTAGAATCCATTATGCATTCAGCCATTCTCTTGCCAATGTTCTGAACTGTCCTTTCAAGCTAAATTTAGCTCCCAATCTGCACTGTGTAATAAAGCAGACCCTAGCTGCATGTGGTTATTGAAAACTTAAATTTTAAGTAATAAAAATGAAGATATTAAAAATGTAATTCCTCTGTCACTCTAGCCACATTTCAAGTGCTAAATGCCATGAGTGGCTGGTGGCTGCTGTATGGGACACCACAGAATAGAACATTTTCATCATTGCAAAAAGTTCTATTAGATGCCCCTGGACGGAATTTTCTATCCCAACAACTAGACTACTGAACCCTACAGAAGAAAACCATAAAATCATGCAGTGGATGCCACTGTACATTTCTGTGCTCCAAACTTATCTGGACTGTGAGTGTTGCCCACGGAACTGAATATGTTTCCTACTTTCCACTCCTCTACTTCAAATGCTCTCTACGCTCTGCTTAACAAAAACCTGACTGCACCAAATCTGCCCTCACTGTTCCTAGCAGCAAAGCTGCAGAGTCATTCACCCATATTTTCCTTTGCTTGTTCCCTGCCTTTTCAGTAGACTGGGTATTCCTCTTCTTCCTTAACGTCGGGGCTTCAATCTCTGCTGAGTGTCACAACAGGGAATTTGCTCCATTAATGCCCTCTTTGCTGAATATTTTCAAACTTTCTGTCTCTAATGGGTCCATTTAACATGTTAAAGTCTCTCCGTTTGGAAGAAATGATAACAGCAAAGCCTTTTTAATCCCAAAATACACTGCTAGTTCTTCTTCCACAGTTTCTTGAAATAATGTCCTACACTTACTCTCTTTGTACACTTACCTCCCACTCACTCCCTAATATACTGTAATTTGCCTTCTACCTCTTTATGCCCAGAAACTGGCCCCTCCACAGTGACTAATGACCTCCTCTAGCAGGTCCCCAATGGATACTCCTCAGTCTGTGCGCTGTTAAACTTCTCTGAGCATTTGATATACTGATCCTCCTATTTAAGAACACTTTTTTCAGATATTGTCTCTAATAACACATCTTCCTCATTTTCCTCTTGTCACTCTGTTTTCCTTAGATAGTTCTGCTTCCTTAACCATATCTTATATATTGATATTTTTCAGGAATTCCTTCTGAGTCACTGTAGCATGTATTTGTTATATGCTGGTGGGGGGGAGGGCACTTATTTTCTTTGGAAAGATATCTCTATACTTCTCTAACTTCTTACATTATGACTCCTTATCTTCTCAAGATAAAAGCTTAAAAATTTACTTTCTAAGTTTCCCTTGCTACTGCAGTGAGGCATGTGATCTAGGTTCTGCCTATTGGATTCACTCTCGAGGTCCTACAATTGGAAATTCAGTGAAGATGAGGAAGCTGGTGTCCGGGGCATTATCCCCTTGATGAGGGCTCTAGCCCTTTCCTGACTGGAGGGGCAGAATTTCTAGTGTTTATTTTCTGGTATCAGCTATATGAACTGCAAGTCATCAGGGGACTGGCAGAACCTGTGTGAGCTTCAGTATTCTCCTAGAAATGCCTCATTGTAGGCTTTAGTACTGTTTCCATCTAGTTATAGGCCTGGATCTCTGAATCAGATTCTGTAAACCACTGGAAATTCCTAAAATAAATTTCTTTCCTGCTTAAACACAGAATATGTTTTTATGTCAACAGCTGAGAACAGTGATCAACACAGCCTTAATTCTCTTTCTTTTTTCCTTCCTTCCTTCCCTTCCTTTCTTTTTCATTCTGTGTGCATTTCTTAAGTGATCTGATTCACTTCAATGACTGCAATTATTATTTTTATTCTGAAGACAACTGAATCATGTGACCCGCCCAGGCTTCTCTCTTAAACTCCATATTTATACATAAAGTGTGTATTATACTTCTCTGCTTACACTTATTTATTCAAGAAGTAAGAAGTATCTATGCTCACCATTTGCCAACATCAGACTAGGTTCTAGAAATCCAAAGATGAGTTAAAATCAGACCCAGTCATCAGTCTTGAAACCTGAAGCTTGGTGGATCTGTAGATACTGTCATAATTGCATACACACATGCAAAAGCACAACTTTGACAATGGCAGCAAAGGAGAGATGCATGGTGTTATGGGGGCCTGTGAAAGAGGTGTTTGATCTAAACAGGTCAGTAATAGCTTTTTTTCCTAAAGAACTGGTTTGTAAAGCTGTGGTCAATAGAATGAGAAAGAGTTGAAATGGCTATTGAATAGAATTTCTGGTGAAAAGAGAGCATGATATTCAGAGCCTGTGGAAGGAGAATCAACATTGCAGGACTGAAAGGTACCAGTGTTCCTTGGCATGAAGGAGAATGGGGGAAAGTGTAGGGAAAAGGTGACACATGATACTGGAAAGGCAAAAGCCAGTCATTCAGGGATTTGTAGGCCGATTTAGAGATTTGGTCTTAATCTTGAGAATAACAGGAAGCTACTGAAAGGTTTTAAGTAGTAGGAATATGATGGGAGTGACAAGATCCAGATTTATGTACTCAAAAGCTCACTCTGGCTTCAGAGTAGAGAAGAGACTGCAGTAGGGGAAGAGTGAAAGCATGTAGACTAGTTCAGAGACTTTTGAAGTCATACAAATAAGAGATGATACTGTTTAAAGAAGACGGTTGGAATTCCTAGGTGGCACAGTGGTTGAGAGTCCCCCTGCCAATGCAAGGGACACAGGTTCCATCCCTGCCCTGGGAGGATACCACGTGCCGCAGAGCGGCTGAGCCCCTGTACCACAACTGTTGAACTTGTACTCTGGAGCCTGTGAGCCACAACTGTTGAGCTAGTGTGCCACAGCTGCTGAGGCCTGTGAGCCTAGTGCCCATGCTCCTCAGCAGGGGAAGCCACCACAATGAGGAGCCCATACCCCACAGTGAAGAGGAGCTCCCACTCTCCACAGCTAGAGAAAGCCTGTGTGCAGCAACGAAGACCCAACGCAGCCAATAAATAAATAAATTAATTAATAATAAAAAAAAGAGGGTTGGGTGGGGATGAAAAGAACTGGACAGATTAAAGAGACTTAGGACGGAATTTATATACTGAGCTTTGTAAAATTTTGGATATGGAGAGTAAGGCAAATAACACATGCGTGAATGTTAGTGCCTTTCACTGAGGAGAACTCTGAAAGTCAGGAAAGCCTTGGAAGCATCTCAAATTTAGTATGTCTAAAAGGAACATATTACCTTTGCTCTGAAGTATATTGCCTAAGCCTCGCTCTTATTTGCATAGATAATCTCTCTATTGCCTAGTCCAGATACCTGCATATTATACTCTTTCCTCAACAGCCAATCTAGCATTAAATGTTTTTGAGTCTACCTACCAAATGTCCCATTTCTAGGTAAGCCACCATCATCTTACTGGAACAGTTTAGTCTCTTCACTCCTCTCACTGCCTCTGATAGTTCCCTATCCAGTCTGTGTTCTGTACTTTAGCCCAAGCAGTCGCTCAAAAATTCAAAGCTAATCATAATATCTTATTGAAACCCTTTTTTCTACTGGCTCCTTGTTGCTTATACAATGATAGTCAATTACCTGAACTTGCCTATAAATCCCTGCATGATATGAGCATTGCTGACTCCTTTAGCCTCTTCTTTCACTACCTCCCACTCACATCCTTTTCTCAAGGATACAGCCACAACAAATTTCTTTTGGTTTCAAGGATGTATGAGACTCTTATTCCTGCATCCCTACCTATGTTATTTCCTTCACCTGGAATATTCTCACTTTATATTACTCCACTCCATCCCTGCTCTCCCTGGCCTAACTCTGCTTTGGCACCATTCTTCTCCACCGTTTGTTAGGTGACCCTTATCCGGGGTCTTCTAGACAGTGTTTAATTTTCACGAGATCAGTGTTGTATTTTCTCAGCACATATTTTAGTTGCCTGTTTGCATTTTTGTCTTCCCTCTTGATTGTGAACTCTTTGAGGGCAAGGATAGACATCACTGTGTAATCAGCATCTTGCAGTACTTGAAATATATTTGGCCATAAATTGATAGTTTTTAATTGATTGAAATTGAATTAGCTATTCATCCCTAACATCATAGCCTTGACATAAACTTAAAGAAATGAATAGATAACAAATTTATTTGTGCATTTTTATGTCTAGTACCTAATGATTTTAAACGTGCAGGACCTGACCCATTGGTGATATAAATGTCTAGACAAATTAAATTAGTAATGCAATTTTTCAGCGAAGATAAAGTAATTAAATGAATCATAAATTAAATATTATAAAGTCATATATTTAATTGTAGAATTTATAACAAGCATTTTGCTATGATCTTTAATGATTAACAAGTTACTGTTCAGGAAATTTTAAAAAAATCTATTTGATATTATGTCCATCTAGATGCAGACTCCTTACCTGCCTAACTAAAGAAAGATAATTTTTTGTATGACTTTTTAAAGTTTTTACTTTCATTTAGTCATCTGAGCATATTACATAGCTGTTTGTTGCCATCTAATGGTCAAAGGTGATATTTTTTCTGAAAAGAAAAAGATTGAAATGAAAATAGATCTATTGTCCCTTCTCAGACCTATAGAGTAGAAAGGGGATTAAGTCTGTCTTGGCTTTGTGTGTGTGTGTGTGTGTGTGTGTGTGTGTGTGTGTGTGTGTGTCGGGTTGGGGGGAAGGCGGAGAAGAGCGGGGAGGAGGAGGAGAAGGGAGAGGAGGTAGAGTGGTACTTTGTAGTTGCCCTCAGTCCATTCATTAACATTGCTTGGCTACCATGACTTTTCCCCAGACACAAAATTCAAATATTTTTTTCTTTTGGAATGATCAGAAAACATCTAACCTAGAAAGCAAAACTTTCCTTAAGGCTTAGAGTATGTCTCACAAAGGTGTTTGGAGTCATAATAAATCTTGAAGTCTAGCTTATCTTTTAGTTTTCAATGTTTTTTCTCTGCTGCTTCCTTTAAAAATCCTTAGGTTTCATCTCCTATTACTGGAACCAAAGATAATATCATTTTTAACAGCATTAGAAATTTAAAAAATCAACAAATATTTTTTCTTTGAATATTTAATAGGCCTCCCCTGTAAAATCATTGAATCCGTTTTTTTGTCTTAAATTGCTTCTTAAATTTCTTTAAAGGCTATAGCATTACTTAAATGCTTATTTAATTATTAAATTTCTTAATGTTGTGGTTGTACAGTATTCAATAATCATTAAAGAAATGTATTTAGAACATAATGTTTTGATTTTTTCTGTGTACTTAGTGATTAAAATTATATTTTGTCAAGACTATCTCAACTTTGCGACTTCCTAGGTGGCACAGTGGTTAAGAATCTGCCTGCCAATACAGGGGACATGGGTTCAAACCCTGGTCTGGGAAGATACCACATGCCACGGAGCAACTAAGCCCATGTGCCACAACTACTGAGCCTGTGCCCTAGAGCCCGTGAGCCACAACTATTGAGCCCGTGTGCCACAACTACTGAAGCCCACCTGCCTAGAGCCCATGCTCCACAACAAGAGAAACCACCATAATGAGGAGCGCACACACCACAAAGAAGATTAGCCCACGCTTGCCACAACTAGTGAAAGCCCATGTGCAGCAACAAAGATCCAACGCAGCCAGTCAACCAATCAATCAATCAATAAAAAGACTATCTCAATTTCATCTATTTTTAATTTGTTGACAAAAAAGGTGTTCATAGATGTCTCATCACTTTCATTTTGTAAATCACTTGTTCTCATCTCCAATATTGTTTCTATGTGTGATATTTTTATCTGGTTATTTTGCTTGATTTCCTTCATTTTAATCTTTATTTCAAAGAAAAAAACATATGCTACTTTATTTTTCTTCTCTAAGTATGCTTTCATTTTCTACTTTTGTTTGTAATATTGAGTTCTGCATATTGTGAGTTTATTCTGATATATTATTCTTTCTTCTAACTTTTAAGTTGAATTCTTATCTCATTGTTTGTTTCAGTAGTCTTTTCATTTTAGAACAGTTTTACATTTACAGAAAAATTGTGAAGTGTTCCCATATACCCCATACCCAATTTTCTTTGATGTTACATCTTACATTACTAGCGTGCATTTGTTACAATGAATGAACTAGTATTGATATATTAATATTAACTAAAGTACATACTTGAATCAGATTTCCTTAGTTTTTACTTAATATCCTTCTTCTGTTCCAGCTCGATCTTATGTCTCCTAGGCTCCTCTAGGCTTTGACAGTTCTTCTTATTTTTGATGATCTTGATAATTTTGAGGAATAATTGTCAGATATTTTGTAGAATGTCCCTCAGTTGGGATTTGTCTGATATTTTTTCTTATTATTAGATTGAAGTCATGGGTTTTTGGGGAAGAAAAGCACAGATTTCAGGTGCAATTTTCACTTTAGCATATCAACATAATGTATCACTTTGATGTTAAATTTAGTAAATATGACATGTGCTTTGGTTCTCACCCCCTCCTGAGTTTCTGATTCAGTAAGACTGGGGTGGACTAACAAATTTCCAGGTGATGCTTGTGCTACTGGTTTGGGAACCACACTTTCAGAACCACTGTTGTAAAGGAAGAGAATATGAGCTATGGGTAGAAACTGGCCCATGAGAAATGGGGAATTTTACTTTATATACAGTATGCCTCAATAAGCCTGACTTAAACACGCAAAACAAACAAAAGAGGATTTTAACATATTACTTGGAAAAAGAATTAGCATGGGTTCTGGGACAATCATCCTGGTTCTCTCACCTCCTAGGTGAAGAATGTTGGGTGCATTCCTTATCACTTTTGTGTTTCTGTGTCCTTATATGCAAAATGTGGATGATAATTCTGTTGATTTCATAGGGTTTTCTGAGGATTACAATGGTATTTGACACATGGTAACATTCAATCCGTGTTAAGCATTCATATAATACAGTGGCATTCTTTTATTAAAAGGAAAAACTATTAGGTGTGTATGGTTTCTTAGTAAATCCCCAAAAAAGAATAGATTTGATTTCAGTTTTTTTCAAGGACAGCTAGCAAATGACAGACCAGATTGTTAACAGTGGTTCTACTGTTAATAGAATGAGATGTGGAAAAATGTAAATAAGATTCTATTTATAACTGAGTTGTATTTGTGGAATTGATTATGTCTGAAATTGCAAATGGTTTTACTTAAGCTTGTTCTTTATAGAGCTTTATAATGTCATATAACTGGATTTTGTATGTAATATATACATTCACAAATACCTCCAATTGTGACATTGCTGCAAAACATATTATTATAATAACTTGAATGGATTAATATTAGGTCTCAATTAGTTCCTCTACTTAATGTATCTGTAGATATGATCTTTAGAATGAGTTATAACAGTGATTCTCAAATTTAATGTGCTTCAGAATTTTATAGAAGGCTAATTAAAACAGATTGTGGACCCCACTTTCAGAGATTATGATTCAGGGGATTTGAGGAGTGTTCTGAGAATCTTCATTTTTTAAATTTGTAGATGATATAGATGCTACAGTTCCAGGGATATCACATTTTGAGAACCACAATATGATTAAAACTATGTGGGAAGACTCTATTTGAAACCTGTGATGTCCTAAAATCCTTTACCAGTTAATGGACATCCTTTAGCGTATGGAGTCTTTGAATAAGAAACCATATTCTCCCTCATTCTACATTTAATTGGTGAAAGACTTAGACTCTGCTACTTGGCTCAGAGCTCATCTCCTGCATGATTCACCACGTAGAAATCACCCCACCTTGTGCATAGTTTGACTTTAAGTTTATACCACTGCATTCTACTTACCTGTTTACATGTCTGAATATCTCTTCTGAAAGGAATGTGGACACCAGGTCACATTGCAAAGTGGACTTTCGGAAAATATTCACATTTGACAACATTTATAATCCTGTGACCCTTTGAGTATGTTGAATGGTTTCTTTTTTGAGAAATGCCAAAGTTGAAGCTGAGTGGAAAGAATCTCTTTCCTTAATCTTCCAGCCTGAATCCTTCAGCAGATTGAATTCTAGAATTCAGTACATGTCTCAGGCTGAGTCACTGCAACTCTACAGTCAATTTGCCTGAGGTAGAATTCGCCATTCATCATTCACCAAGGTTTTAGTTAAGTTCTTTTCCCAGAACCAATCTGTTGGTTATAATGTTGTGCAATGGGCTCCACGCTTTACTCTGATGCCCACAAGGCTCTCTGCTCTGAATTTCCTCCGCGATTACTTATTTTCAATGCCCTAGGCATGTAGACACCTATGTCCATGCTTATACCAGTGTTTATATGATTCTTCTATATGCGTTTTATGTATTATATGGAAAGAAAGTTTAAACTTACAGAATATGCTTGCTCATCAAGTAGAAAGATGAAAGTCCTCATGGGTAACCTAGTTTGTTTCTAAATATATTCCTGAAAGTTTCTTGCTTAGCAAGATGTGGGTAAGTTTTGTTTTGTTTTTCATTTTTACTGCTTGACACTATAATGGATCTTTCCAAAAATAATTATTTTGTGTTTATTTTATTATTTGTTGAGCATTGCATTCTTTCATATCTATCTTTCTGGGATACTTATTAAATGAGTCTTCGAATATCTAGATATATTCTCAGTTTATCTTAACTTTTTCTTACATTTTATGTCTTCTTGACCTTTGCACTGATTTCCTCCAAAATCTCTCTACTTTATCTTCTAATTAGTTAATTTGATATTTTATTTTAATCTCTAGAGAATTTTTTATTTCAATGATCATGTGATCAATACCTAAAAATAATAATTGTTTCTTTTACAAAAGAGTCGATTTTAAAATACCTGTAACATCCTAGTGAATAATCATGGGCATATTAATTATTCATCTTTTAAAATTATCTTGAGTTTTCCGCATAAACCACTTTCTTCAGGTGTTAGTGCTTCTTTTTGTAACTTTGGTGCCTCTCTATCATACTTTTGGTTGCCTGTTTCTATTAGACCATGATGCACTATGGTGCATATCATTAGACTGTAAAGTATATTTAACAGTATTCTCGTGGTATATTGCACAATTAACAGCTGAAGAGTAGGACAAGCATCCAGTGTGCTTTTCTACAGGGTGTGCAGCTAGCTTCTGCTTGACAAAGTCAGTCCAGTTTCCTTAGTGGTCCTAAGTTACTTGGGTTGCACTTCTCCATTTATAATATTTGTTCTAGAAATTTCTGTTGTCAAAACTCTCATTTTAGATAGCTACAACCCTAGTTTTTTTGCTCAGGAGAAATCTCCGATGTCAGAACTGAAAAGTTAGAACAGCTATTCTGCCACCCATTAATTAAATGCACAGCTGCTCCCACAGGCACTTCCTCCTGCCAGCTTCTGCCAGCTCTGATCTTGAGGTAATTTTGTTCTGCCAAGATAGCACAGTATCTTTGAAGACTCTCTCTTTATTGGGTTCTGGACCAGGATGATGGAGTAAGAAGATACTGAGAATACCACTTCCCACAGACACACCAAAACTACAACTATTGTTACATATAGAACAACTATCTCTGAGAATGACCTGAAGACTAACAAAACATTTCCTACCACTAAAGGTGCAAAGAAAAGTCCATATCAAGACAGGTAGGAGGGGCAGAGATGTCTAATCAGAACCCATACTGCCAATAATGCTGGCAGTATCCCAACCCACAAAAGGAGGGATATCACAGCTGTAGAGTTGCCCCTTGAGGAGCAAGGGGTCTGAGCCCCACATCAGGCTCCCCATCCCAGGGGACTTGTATGAGGAAGATTAACCCCCCATAACGTCTGTCCTTCCTAGAGTCTGTCATACAGAGTGAAGTAAGTCAGAAAGAGAAAGACAAATATTGTATGCTAACTCACATACACGGAATCTAAAAATGGTACTGATGAACTCAGTGACAAGACAAGAACAAGGATGCAGATGCAGAGAATGGACTGGAGAACTCAAGGTTTGGGGGCACGGGGGGTGAAGGGGAAGCTGAGACGAAGTGAGAGAGTAGCATCGATATATATGCTACCAACTGTAAAATAGATAGCCAGTGGGAAGTTGCTGTATAACAAAGGGAGTTCAACTCGAGGATGGATGATGCCTTAGAGGACTGGGACGGGGAGGGTGGGGGGGAGTCGAGGGAGGGAGGGAATACAGGGATATGTGTATAAAAACAGTTGATTGAAATTGGTGTACCCCAAAAAATAATAAATAAATAAATAAATTTAAAAAATAATGTCTGTCCTTGAAAACCAGCAGGACTTGCATCCACATCTGGGAAAGCCAAAGTATTGTGGGAAACTGAGACTTTGCTCTTGAAGGGCTTGCACAAAAATTCATTGACTCGGCCCAAATGCAGAGGTACCAGCTTGAAAAGTGCTTGAGTCACAGGAGAAGGAAATTCATTGACTAATTTTAGGGCAAGCACCAGGGGGAGAGGGATCTGGTAGAACTTCCTCTGGGATAGAAGCACTGGTGGGCATCATTTTTTAATTTCTAGTGCCACCTACTTGGTCTGGCATTCATGAGAGTCGTTTCTGTGACTATCAACTTAGCTAACACTATGCACCTCACCCCTGAGGACCCACAACACCAACCAACCCCCTCTGGCCAGGCCCTCCAAAGTGGCTTCTGTCTCATCCCACCTGGTGGGCTGGTACCAGTGCCCCTCCAAAAAGGTTCCTGCTCCAGGGAACCAGGCCTACTCTACCTGGAAGGCAGCCTCAGCCAGTACCAGCACCCCTCCAAAGTGGCTGTCAGTCTCAGTAGGGGGGTGGGGCCCCGACCCACACACCAGTGCACCTGCAGCAGTTACAACAAGAGATCACACACAGCCCACACAAGGATTCCCCTGGAGTACCTGGCTCTGGTGACCAGGGAGGATTGCATCACTAGACTCCACAGGACACCTACATGCCGCTCTTTCAAGACCCGGAGGCATAACTGATATATCTACTACACAGAAAAAAACAGAGAGTTAGGCAATGTAAAGACATAAAGGCATACCTCCCAAAATGAAAGAAAAAGACAAAACCTCAGAAAAAGAATGAAATGAAACAGAGATAAGCAATTACCAGATTAAAAAGTTCAAAGTCATAAAGATGTTTACCAAATTTGGAAGAGAAATAGATGAATTCAGTGAGAACTTCAACAAAGACATAGAAAGTATAAAAAAGAACCCATCAGAACTGAAGAATATAATAAGTGAAATGAAAAATACATTAGGGGGAATCAACAGCAGATTAAATATGCAGAAGAAACAGATCAGTGAACTGGAAGACAGGGAAATTACCCACTTGGAACAGCAAAAAGAAAAACATAATTTAAAAAAATGAGGATAGTTTAAGGGACTTTTGGAAAAACATCAAGCATACTAACATTCACAGGGAAATTTATAGCAAAACAGTCCTATCTCAGGAAACAAGAAAACTCTCAAATAAACAATCTAACATTACACCTAAAGCAATTAGAAAAAGAAGAAACAAAGAACAAAGTTAGTAGAAGGAAGGAAAAAATAAAGATCAGAACAGAAATAGATAAAATAGAGACTAACAAATAGAAAAGATCAATAAAACTAAGAGTTGGTTCTTTGAAAAGGTAAACTAAATTGATAAACACTTAGCCAGATTCATCAAAAAATAAAAAGGGACTCAAATAAATAAAACCAGAAATGAAAGACAAGAAATTATAACTGACACCACAGAAATGCAAAGGATTATAAGAGATTATTACAAATAACTATATGCCAACAAATTGGTTAACCTAGAAGAAATGGATAAATTCTTAGAAATGCACAATCTTCCAAGACTGGATCAGAAAAAAGTAGAAAATCTGAACAGATCAATCACTAGTAATGAAATTGAATCAAAATCAAAACTCCCAACAAACAAAATCCAGTACCAGATGGCTTCAGAGGCCAATTCTACCAAGCATTTAAAGAAAAGCTAATATCTATCCTGAAACTACTGTAAAAAACTGAAAAGGAAAGATCACTTCCAAACTCATTCTATAAAGCTACCATTACCCTGATACCAAAACCAGAAAAAGAAACAACAAAAAAAGAAAATTACAGGCCAATAACCCTGATGAACATAGATGCAAAAATCCTCAACAAAAAATTAACAAACCAAATTCAACAATACATTAAAAGGCCCATACATCATGATCAAGTGGGATTTATCCCAGGGATGCAAAGATAACTCAATATCTGCAAATCAACCAACATGATACACCATATTAACAAAACAAAGGATAAAAGTCATGTGATCCTAGATGCAGAAGAAGATTTTGACAAAATTCAAAATCCATTTATGATAGAAATCTTAAAGAAAGTGGGTGTAGAGAGAACATATCTCAACATAATAAAGACCACATGTGATAAACCCATAGCTAACATAATAGCCAATGTTGAAAAGCTGAAAGTTTTTTCTTCTAAGATCAGAAACAAGACAAGGCTGTCCCCTCTAATTGCTTTTATATAACATAGAATTGGTAGTCCTAATCACACCAATCAGACAAGAAAAAGAAATAAAAGGTATCCAAACTGGAAACAAAGAAGTAGAATTGTCACAATTTAGAGATGGTATGATACTGTATATAGAAAACCCTAAAGAGTTCACCAGAAAAAAAAAAATTAGAGCTAATAAATGAATTCAGTAAAGTTGCATGATACAAAGTCATTATATACAAATCTGTTGCATTTCTATACACTAATAAACTATTAGAAAGAGAAATTAAGAAAAGAAACCCATTTACAATTGCATCTAAAAGAATAAAATATCTAGGAATAGGTTTAACCAAGAAAGTGAAAGAACTGTACTTTGAAAACTCTCAGACATTGATGACAGAAATTGAAGATGACACAAATAAATGGGAAGATATACCATGCTCATAGATTTGAAGAATGTTAAAATGTCTGTATTACCCAAAGAAACCTATGAATTTAGTGCAATCTGTATCAAAATAACAATGGCATTTTTCACAGAACTAGAGCAAATAATTCTAAAATTTGCCTGAAATCACAAAAGATCCTGGATAGTCAAAGAAGCTGGAGGTATTGTGCGCCCTGATTTCAGACTACAGCACAAAGTTATAATGATCAAAGCTGTATAGTACTGGTACAAAACTAGACACATAGATTAGTGGAACAGAATAGAGAGCCCAGAAATAAACCCATGCTTATACAGTCAATTTTTGACAAAGGAGCCAAGAATATACGAGAAGGAAAAGGTAGTTATTCATCTGTGCACATGACCAGAAACCCCCAGCTTTGCAGTAGTTAACATTTTAAAATGCTCAAATGCCATAAACTGGATTGTGCCATAGGGAAAGATTTGATTTGTAATTGCATCATTGTCTTTATACAACACTATGTCCTGCCTTTGGAGAACAGCTTACAACACTGAAAATGTCAACAAGCTGTGCAACTGGTGGATGCCTGTGGCATCACAGGAGGAGCCACCAACTGCAGTTACCAGGCACAAACCAAGGCCATGGTTACAGGACACCTAGTGCCTAACAGCCTGTGGTGTAGTGCAGGGCTGGCTGCTGGTGCTCCCTACAATTTTTCCACATCACTGATGTGCTAAAAAACCTAGTCTTTCTGAATTTTGAAATCCTGCATTCTAAATTTTTGTAGTTGCTTCCTTGTGATGTCAAGTTGTTCTTTTATCTCCCACTTGTTTTGTAGACTGGAAGTTAGATCTAAAGGTTAACTTTAAGTTTATTATTTTTTTTCAACAATTCTTCATACCTAATTATATATTTCAAATTGTACCACATCCATTGACTAACATTGTCTGGTTCTCTCACATTTGGTGATACTGATTGATAGTAGATTCAGGGGATGACAGAACATTCTGTTTAAATAATGGTATTGCTTTTCTTTGAAAAATCCCAGCCTTGATTTTGGCTGATTTGAGAAATATTGATTTTTCTTATTCCACCATTCATACCACATTTATTATGAAAAATTTCCTGTAAAGACAACTTTCTCTCATGCACTAAGTCTTTAGAGATGCTGAAATCCAGTTCATGTTGGAAAGACAGCATACATACAAAGGACCAAAGCTATTCCCCTTTCCGAAGTGCTCGGAACAATTTGGTAGAAGTTGAGATCAAAGGCTAGAAGAAAACACAGGAAATTATTTGACTTAGCTATGAGTTAAAAGCCATTAATATTTTAAATCAAAGACAAATTAATTCTATTCTATTAAACTATTTATGACCAAGTTATGAATTTTAAGATAATGTGATCTTGGATTGAGTATCAGTTGGATAAAAGAAAAAGGAGTGTGTATAGGAGGCATTGAGATAGGTTTCAGCAATTTGAATCTTGGTATTTTTTGAACTAGCTTGAGATAAAACTAAAGAATATTCTCATTTCCTTTTTTGGTAACCTTTTCTTCTTTATGGAGCATTGTCTTTCTATATTTCCACAAGTCCATATATTGATTTACATATATTTCATGTCCTTATGGTGTCCTAAATTGTCTTAATTCCTATGTTTCTTTCCCTTCTTTTGAGGTGTCCTAAGCTCAGAATATGTTTTCTCCACTTTTTCAATCTCAGTCTTCTCCAGTAATTACTTACAGATATCTATCTACTAAATTAAGTAAAATCTCCTAAGTCAAGCAGAAAAAGCCATTTACAATAAGCTTCCATTAATCTCTGAAACCTTATCTGCTACTTAGTATTTAGCAGCTTGTATTGTAGGATACTCTACTGATTATCGGTCTAGGAAAATGCCCTTGATTTTTTATTTCCTTGCAGGATGTTTGGTCCCGTCCAAAATGTCCGTAAGATGTTTGCTCCATAAGGCATTTGGTCTACTCCAAAAGGTCCTTGATGTTTGGTTCTATCCAAAACATTCATGAGCATATTTGGTTCCTGCCAAATGGTTTTGGATAGGACCAAATGTCTGCTAATCTATTTCTGCATTTGTTCATACTGTAGTCTTTGGCTATAATTACTTTTCTGCTCTTCCTGTCCTGCCAAAGTTCTACTCATCTTTCAAGGCCATCTCAGGTTTATTTTTTCACAATAGCTTTTACATGACTTATACCTATAACTCCCAGAACTCTGTTTTATATTTCGCTTCTTGTTTTATGTTCTTCCATATAGCAAAATATATAATTCACACATATATTCATTCATTCATCAATTATTGAATAAATTATACTGCTGGGGGAAGCGAAGACGAATGTATCATGAATTCTTTGTTAAGCACAGAATGATTTATAAAAATATTCTTTAAGTATGCTTTTCAAAACTCTAAGTAAAACAGGCACCATAGGCAATCAGGCTAGAAATCATTATCAAAGTTGTTGGTTTTGTTTTTCTATTTAGTGTCTGACGTGATCATGTAAAAGGTTTCAGGGAGAATGATCATGGAATCTTTTTCCTGCTCTATGAGGATATCCAAGAGATGATGATAATCCTCAAAATGAGAGAAAAAAGACAGGAAACAGAGGATTTTCCAAAAGTAATGATAGAAACTGAATTCAGTTTATACTACTTTGTTCCATTGGGATCTGAAGCTGGAGTTAATAGAAAATTATAGAAGAAGTAGTAGCACTTCAACTTATAGAGTCAATAGTTTGAAAATAATTAAACACATAGAAAGATGAAAACTGTTTTAGGAACTAAACATACATTACACAGTAAAGTTTAATCAGATGCTTAGGTGTTCAAAATTCTATAGACATGGGCCAACAGACCAAGCCCTCACTGGAAATTGACACCAGCTGCGTTATACTTTTTCATCATGTATTCAAAAAATCCTATAACCAATAGGCCTCTTCTCAAGGCATTGACTCCAAGGTCGAAGCTGTCTTCTCCTGAGTCCTCAGGCAGGACAAAGCTTTCCGTAATTTTTTGTGGCTAGATGAATTCTGATACAGGCACAATTTATACCATAAAACTTTCTTTGGTAGATCATGAGGAGAGAGGCAGTAAGCATGAACAACAGCTATGGATCCACTGTTCTACATACTGAGCAATTCAATTATTATTCTTGTAAAAGTGATTTACTAAAAGGCACAATGTAGTTTTTAGTTTATTGACTCCCTGAAAAATCAGGTTTTGTCTCTTTTTCTGTAAGATCCAAAGCAATAGTAACTCATTTATTGCTAGTGAAAATGCAACATGATATGGGCATTTTGGAAAATAGCCTGGCAAATTCTTACAAAACTAAATATTGTCTTACCATATGATCCAGCAGTCATGCTCCTAGAGATTTACCTCAATAAGTTAAAGATGTGTAGTCTACCATCTCAACTGATTAATTCAAGTGCATTTTCCCTCTACCTCATCTCTAGCCACTTGCAACAGTAATGTTTTATTGTACAAAATCAATATGGGGCATCTAGTTAATACCAAAAGAATGCTCCTATTTGGATAGAACCCTCTATCACTACAGATATTTAACTGAATTCAAAGTTTCCACTGTTCTGGCTGGTCTGTTTTTCAGTGTATAGGTTAAGCTGTGGTGTTGGGTTAGAGACCATGTTCTGGGCTCCCTTTCCAGGGACACATATTTTGTCCTCTGAACAATCGTGACAAGGACAAAGTGGCTAAAAAATGCAGTCTTCTAAATGTCCAGGAAGAGTAGATGTAAGGAAGTACCAGTATAGTCTATCTAATCTCTCACTCAGGATACTCAGAAAGCTCCCTCTGTTTAACTGCCCCCCTAAGCTTTTAGCATCCTTACCTATAAGTATGCAAATAAGTTGTTAAAATTGTATTAAAGTCAATGACAAAAGATTTAGTTCTTTATTTACTTTATTTACTAACATATTTACTAATATATTTACTAATATAATACTAACTCTTATCCTTCTTTTCCTGTAGCTTGTATCCCGAGTGAGTAAATTCCAAATAAAACATTCTTTGACTTGCTCGACCCCCAAACCTTGGAATCATCCTTTATTCTACTTTCTCACTTACAATTCCCAAATCCTGTTGGCTCTATGGCTACTACTTACAAAATCCATCACTTCCATTTTCATCCAAGTCAGCATGGTCCATTGCCTGGAGAGCTGCAAAATCTCCTGCCAACTAAAGAATGTTACTCGCCATCCAGCTCTAGAAGGATTAAGTCATTAGATACTGCAGTTGCCGACCTTTAACACACCTTGAATTGAGGCACTCTGTGCTCTGGGAAAACTGGCGGAACAAGACTTCAGATAGTTAGATATTTTCAGGAGAAATTTTTGAACCCAAAATCTTGCATCTTCTCATACCTAGAGAGGCACTAAAATCATTAACAGAAACATCTGTTCCTTGTGACTGGCTGCAACCTTCTACAGAGATGTATGCTTGGTTTCATATACCCTCTTTGCCAAAATCATATATATATACTGACCTCCTTCCTACCTCTTCAGAGCAGTTCCTCTCAGAGCTATCTGATGGGCTGTCTCCTGGGCTATAGTCCTCAGCAAGCCCCAAATAAAACTGAACTTATAGCTCCCACATTAGTGTGTGTGTGTGTGTGTGTGTGTGTGTGTGTGTGTGTGTGTTTAGTGGTCACCCCAGCTACTCTTTCTGCTTCTACTCTTGCCCGCACCTCCAACCTCATATTCATTTTCAGTGCAGTCACCAGGGTATATCTTTTAAAATAGAAATCAGATCTCTCTGATTTTGATTTTAAAATCTGCTCAGATCTCTGTGATGAGTTCTCCCAGAATAACCAGAGTTACTACAGTGGACTGCAAACTCGTCTGTGATCTGGCTTCCCATCGCTGTTACCTACTCTCCTATCTACTCCTCCTTCTGTCCTCTTCTCCTCCCTTTTTCTCTTCCATCCACACTAACCTCCTTAATATTCCCCAAACATACTGGGCATACCCTTGACTTGGCACATTTGCACCTGCTGTGCCCTTTTTCTGAAATGCTCTTCCCCCAAAATATCTTTATGGCTCACTCACTTTTCTTATTCAGATATTTATTCAAATGCTATCTACTCAGAAAGGACTTTCTTGGTCACCATATTTAAAATAAATGACTCCCTACACTATCATCCTGCTTTACTTTTTAGATATTAATGCTAATCACTATTTGGCATTCTAAATGTCTCACTTGTTTATTTTGTCTATTGTCTGTTTCATCTCAACAGATTGTGGGGATTTAGGTCTGCTTTTATCCACTTGTTGTACTTTGTTGCCTACTAAGCCCTCAATACATACGCATGAAATGAAAAAAGAAAAAAATAACGTCTTTCAATCTATGTTCTGGAAATGATGGGATTTAAAAAACACCAGAGAGACAGCCACCTTCAACCCTGCTACAAAAATATGACTCTCAATGAAATTGAATATCAGTGCTCTGGTATGTCTTTAATACCTATATTTGTTCATATTATTGGAAAGTAAACATAAAGTTTCTGGAACAGAGATCAAAGGTATCATCACTCACAGTGGCAACTTTTCTAATTCCCTTTTGCCCTAATTCCTTCTCCTTCTGAAATAATGTGATAGCCAGATGGACACAGCTGCAAGTATTGATACAAAGGCTATTTTTGCATTAAAGGAGTGGAACTCTAAAAATATATAAACATGAGTTTATATACATGGTGCCTTCTTATGGTCCAGAGAGAGAAAGGGAAGCTTAATTTCCCTAATTTAAACAAATTACAATTTGGAAATGATGGAGAGGGTTTCAAGGTTCTTATACTTTGGAATGTAAATAAATGTCTCCAGGGGTACGATGTATCAAGTGCCTCCAGTTTTGCAAGCCCAGGAAAGTTTCCTGGATTCTGAATGTAAATGCATATCTCCCAGAGAGTAAATTTCATTTATCTTTTAACTACTGAGGCAGGAGACCGATGGGCCCCCAGGGCAAACAGTCTGAGTTCGTTCTGTGGACCGATACTCTGAGACAGGAACAACAGGACAGTAGGGAGAGGAGGCTGGGCCCTGCCCAGGTAGAAGATAAGAGACCACATATTCCTCATTCTCTGAGTCAGCAGACCTCCCCTGACCACACATGTGCAGAAAGCCTCCTTGGAGGTCAAAAGGGGAGTGATGCCAAGTGGCCAAACCTACCCATAGGTCTCTTTGATGGAATCCATCTTGGCTAAGAGATGCACATGCACACGTGGGAAAATCCTGAGATACACCAAATATGGACTTTGAACCAGGCAAATCAAAATGATTAGTCAAAGGAAACACAGAAGAAATGCCCCATATAAGTGATTCAAACTGCCACAAGGGTGCAACTCTCTCTGAGCCCGCCCATGTGTCTATCCACACGTATACTGCTCCTTCTTTTCCCCTAATAAATACTTTACTTGTTTCACTACCTTCCGTCTTTGTGGGAATTCTTTTCTGCAAAGCCTTAGGGCCAGGGCCTTGTCACTGACCACTGGTCTGGTGACTGGTTCTCTCACCACTGCTACCCGACCTCAATCACTGACGGGGAGCTGAAACCCCGCTTCAAGCCGTTGAGGGCCGAGGCCACCCGAGATCACTACCAATGCTTATTTGTTAACCTAGGTCCCAGATTTCTTTGTTCAGAAAGCCTTAACCACACAAACATGTAAAAATATTTTCTCTAGTCCTGCCATCCATCTATATATGGTCTTTTTCTTCTATTGAGTAGTCTTAGTCTTCTCAACAAGTTGTTTTTAATTTCTCAAGTAATACACTAATACCCATACATACACACAAACCTACACTATCACATTTTATAAATTCAATTAGATAAAGCAAAGTCACTCTTTGGTACTATCCAATTTCACATCCTTTTTCAGAGATTCTTCCAAATCAATTTGCAAGCATTTTGCCTGCATGTATACATATAATAACATATGTCTACATACATTAAGAAATATATAATTTTGTTTGTTCACTTTACATTAAAGAGATGACACTTTATGGATTGTTTTTCTCCCAGTTTTTGTCACTAGAGAATGTCCTAGAGATAATTTCATAACAATATATACACATCATTATTTTCAAGTACTAAATGGCTAGTTGTCTTACATCTGCTCTTCTCTCTGATTAGAATACTATTTCTTCTCTTCCATTTTGTTCTTTGGAGAAATCTTTGTTCTTTAAAAATTACCTCGAATATCACCTCTTGTATGAAGCCTTTCCTCACCATTCAGGCTATGGTAACTTCTGTTCCAATGGCCTGAAAGGCTAGGAGAAGAGGAATAACCCCTGAATTAAGGGACCTGACCCATGTGCAGGGTTCATCCCCGCTGGAGAGGTGTTCATAAAGTAAAGCACAAGGTCTAGTCGAGCAGGATGAGCTGGAGTGTAACTGTGGGCAATAGTCATATTTATGAGGGGAAAGGGTTTTAGTGGTGATATTTATAAATCAGTGGGTAAGAGGGGGAAGGTTTGTATTGGGGTTCTAGATCTTTTCCTTTCTTTAAATAGGATTTTTCTCACTAACTAGAGTGACCAAGGAAAGCATCTGATCCTAAAGAAGATAGAACTGGTGCACTTGTCAGGATGCCTTCCAATTTGTCCAAAGTTCAGCATAGAATTCCAGTCCACTAAGGATTACGGAAGAAATGGTTTCATATGGATTAGCACACTTTTGAAATTCATGGTAAAGGCGGTAATAACACTGTGAATAAAGAAAGAACTTTTCTGAGGAATGATCTTAAAATACAAAAACCAATTTTAAACGCTTCTCTTCTACCAGGCTTCTATCAGGTTTGGTTCAAGAACATGAAGGGTTGACACTGTAGAAAAAACATATTTTTTCTGAAATTGATTAGAGAGTGACAGCATATACTCTTCTTCCTCTCTGTACTTCCTTTGTAGGTTACCATTATCTTTAATGATGCTTTCTGGTAGTTATTATAGTGTGATTTCCTTGAAGGTAAGATTTACCTATGATTGAACTATGTGTGTTCAGTGACTAACATAATGTCTGGCACTTAGTTGATGCTAAAAAATTGTTTCTTGAATTAGTTTTAAAATAATTAACTATTTGAATTGCTTCAAAAAATTAAAAACTTTATTTACTCTTGCAGAACTTGAGAAAACAGCAGAAAGTTAGTAGAATTGATTATCTTTAAACTTTCTGATCATGCTTGATTTTCACTGTGCTCTAAGCCAGAAATCCAAAAATGAAATAACGTTGCAGTCAATGTAGCTGCAGATACTGATATGTGTCAGCAGGGATCAGCATGACCCTGTACTGCTGGTAGCACAAGGATTCTTTCCTTGACCAAACCTTAGTCGGGCTCCTCTGAGCCCTCTGCTCAACTAAGCCTGATCCGGGGATTATCTTAATACTTGTAGAGTCTAGTTTTGGTAAGAATCCCACTAAGTCAGTTTAGCTAGAATCCCCCATGATTAATATCTGATCACCCTCAATATCTGACCAATTCCTTTATCCTCTACTATCCCCCAGGTAATATCTAATCACCCTGGCCTACCTTCAGCAAGAATCTTGATAGATCAGTTTAGCAAAGAAAAACACCTGTCCCTCTCATTAATTTTCCATTTATTTATACCTCGCCCCCTCCAATTTGCTCCTTGACTATAAATCCCTAATTTTCCTTGCTGTATTCAGTGCTGAGCCCAATCGCTCTCCTCTACTGCACAGCTCCATTGCAATAACCCCTATACAAATTGCAGTAGTCCTGAATAAAGTCTGCTTTCACGTCTCTAAGAAGTGCCATGAATAATGTTTTCTTTAACACTAGCATAGTATAAAGCCTCAGACAATTCTGGGGTTGACCAAGTGGTATAAAGACTTCTACAGTAAATTACTCTGCTTCTTTACATAGAACTGTATTTTATAAACAAACAATTCAAATAATTAAAAGACATAGTCTTTACCCTCAAAGAGCTGATATTTATACAAGTAATAAGTGAAAATTTCTTTTTGTATTGATATTGCATTAATTTTGCTCAAACATTTCCCAGATAGTGAGACTTAAACAAGAACCTTGAATATCTAAATTTTGAAAGGACTTTATTTATTCATGTACCTTTTTATACAATATATTTGAGGCTACTCTAAAATAAACAAATATATACATATACCACAAAAAAAGGAAAATTAATTAATGTGATTATTTCTAGGAAGTATAATTGATACTTAAAATTCATTTCATCTATTATAATATTTTTGGTTTTATGTTTCTTTTTTTTTTTGGTACAATGGCTATATATGTCTTTTTTAATTAAAATGTAATTGTGGGGAAAACACTTAAGGCATTTGGTGTCAACTTGTTTGCTTGAGTCTAGATTGGCTAAATCTGATAGCAAAGAAGTGAAAATAAGAAGGGCAGAAAGAGTACTTACTGGTGACCACCTAGTAACCACCATCAAAGTGGTGAAAGGCTCACTCTGAAATGTGACTCCAAGAGCTTGTAACTGATAACAGAATCACCTGATAGAAGAGGTGATGCAGAAAACCAACTATTCACAAAAGTAGCAGTAATAACAAGAACAACAATAACAGCAAAAAAGATGAAACACCCCTCCCCATAAAGCTGGATTCATGTAAGACTTAATGATGAAACAGGCAGAAGGATGCAAGCTAAGACTTGAGTAATTGAAAGATTCTGTGATTTTACGAAACAGATTCATACATTTAACAATTCTGTTAGTTAATAAAACAAAAGTGATAAAAATGCAGGGTTTGTTTTATATTTTAATCAGATATGCTGATTCTAAGGAAAGTTATATAGAGAAGTCAACTCCTGGTAGGTGGCTTCTTCTCCAGCTCTCATTGGGTTCTAGTAATATCCTTTTCCCTAGCCCCTTCCGCCCAAGAGTGGTGATCAGTTTCTCCTGGAGCCAGTCTCTAGGTGCCTCATTATGCCTTACCAGTTCAGGTCCCTTAATCTTGCCTGCATCTTTGGAAATAACCTCATTAAACTCACTTCAGTCAGATCCTCTTGAGGGAATTATATTCTTGCTTAGCTACAAGCCAGTTTTCTGAGTGATTAGGTAGCAAAGCAAAACTTGCCACCCAACAAAATGTATCTCTTTGGCTTAACAGTTATTTTGGGCTGATAGTTTTTAAGAATTAAAAAGCTCAATAAGTCTTTCTTTTTATTTCCCCTTTAACTGCCTAACAGAATTTAGATAAGGGGCCTGGGCCAGCAAGAGCCCTCTCACCAGAAATATCTATGGAAAACATGAGCTACTGTGGTAGGAAAACTCAGCAGGGCCTGGAGACCAAAGTTCACTCTGTGTCACATCGTCTCTATTGCATAGCAAACATTTGTTTACCAAAGATTTGTTTTTCCATCTCCATGTGAATTGACTTCCTGCCCTGTGAATTGACTTCCTGCCCTGTGAAGCCCCACACCCCTACCACCTTCTTCTCTCAGATGGTATATAAGCCTCAATTGCCTAACTTGACCTTGGGCCTCACAGTCTTATGAAACCTCCATCCACATGTAATTAAATTTAGTTTTTCTTCTGTTAATGTCTCATGTCATTTTAAGTCTTAGTCCAGTCAGAAGAACCTAGAAGAATAGAGGAAAGTTTTTTCCTTTCCCAGCAATTATAAATTGACTTTTGCAATTAGAGATTTTTTTCAAATGAGACTTCTGTTGATGAGTTTATGCTGGATGAGAACAAATCAGACTATTGAGAGACTATTTAAATTTAGTAATAATTGAGTATGTCTTGATTTCCATTTAAGTTAATTAAATACTAAAGCAGTATAGGATGCTGGTTTCATCAATAAAATACACCCCTTACATGGATACGGCTCGTGTACATAATCTCTCCTTTTCATTTAATCTTATTCTGATCCCCTCTTCAATTTTCCTTTCTAAAAAGAAAAAGAAAATGAATAATTGAAGAAGTTCATGTTATAGAAATATATAGCTTCTGAAACTAGATGCACAGTTTTCCCATGAGAGTAATCTTGGATCCTAAGGCCAGGGGTGCAGCCTTCAGAAAGGCATTGAGACCAAAGAGAAAAACTGCCAAGGATTTATCTTTTTCTCACATCTGCTCTTTTCTTCTCTTCCTGTGTGGTTTTGTCTACTCTTCAATTTGCAGTGCAAACAGAATCTTGCTGCTCTGGTACCATAACTGAATTGTTGAAGAGACCGACCTCAAATCCTATAGAACCTCTAGGTTTAGATTCCCAGTCATAATCTGATTAGCCCTACCTGGGGGAATATCTAACTCCTTCTTGATTATCTGTGACCAAAAAGTTCACTTTTACAAAACTGACTTTTGAGCTTCTAAGCCTGTAGAGTTCAGAACATCATTTTTTGCTGAGAAAATGCCCTAAAAAGATTTATTATTTCCAGAAATTGTGGTAATCTTTTTGAATATATAACTTCATATAATCTTCCAGAAACCCTATAAGAACATCATTTATAGATAAACCTCAAGAAGCTTCAATCAACTGCTCAAGGTCACAGTGCTTAAGTGACAGAACTGGTATCTAAATTCAGGTCTTCCCCAGGTCTAGACAAAGTGAGAGAATAACATTGACATATATACATTACCAAATGTAAAGTAGATGGCTAGTGGGAAGCTGCTGCATAACACAGGGAGATCAACTCGAAAATTGGTGGTGACCTAGAGGGGTGGGATAGGGCGGGTGGGAGGGAGGCTCAAGAGGGAGGGGATACGGGCGTATAGGTATAAATACACCTGATTCACTTTGTTATACAGCAGAAACTGGCACAACAGTGTAAAGCAATTATACTCCAAAAAAGATCTGGAAAAGCAAAAACAAAAACAAAAAACCTTCCTTTATGAATTCTTGGATCAATGAAATTATTCTATGAGAAGACAAAACAAGTGAGTTTAAGTACATAGCTCTTTGATGGCCTGCCTTAATCCAAAAGTAACATTTTAAAATATACAGAGAAACAGAATTCACTCCCTCAAACAACTCTCTGTAAATATTGCTTTTCATAACCTGGCTTTTCATAAGTACTGGACAGCAGAGAATTCAAAGTTGCTATCTCTGGCAAGCCAAACCTAATTTATTCTTTCCTACTTATGCAAGATGTGGAGGCAAGCATGGGGCAGAGGAAACAGTATGTTCTAACAAACTAGCAGAGAGAATATGGGGCTCTTCTTGTCCCCTCGCACCTGTGCACTCACTCATTTGTTCAGCCAATCAATGTTCATTTTACAATTATTAAACTCACGTCTGATGTTTTGCAATATACAAAGCATGTTTCCAAAAATTATCATATTTGCCCCATTCCTTATAGTAAGTGGAGATGTGTTATTTTCTTTTATGTTAAGAAATAGTAGTTAAAATAATTCCCCTGCATTGCTCAGTTCATCACAAGTAGACCAGGTAGCATCACTATCAGGTCTATTTTCATTCACTATCTTGTGTTGCTTGGTATTTGCTGGAGGGCACCATGAACTTCAAGGGAAGAAAACTACATTTGATTTCTCATCTCAGTGAGTTTACAATTATGCTGACAATGTTGAACTTCAATTGTTGTTCTCTGGAAAAGGGCTTATTGAAAAGGAATTGAGGCAGGTTAATAATAAAAGCAGGGAAGGAAGAGGCAAACAGAAGAGAATGCAAGCCTCAGGGAATAAGTAACTTATGGCCTCTTTTACAGAGATCCTGCCAAAAACAGCCCAGACATCTGAGTCAAGGAGATAAGGGAAAACCTAACGTCTGCACTCTGGCCTCTGTACCTTGCCCCTGCCTAGATAAACATAGCTATAGGCTCCCAAAAAGCACGGGAACTGGTTTATAAAAGGGGAAACTTTTCTTTGTTTCGGGGCTCAGTCTTTGGATGTGAGTCCACTGGGCCTGTACCGGTACAATAAACATTGCTTCCTGTATTACAAGCCTCGGTGTCCTGCCTACCTCTACCGATTCCTTCAACATTTCTGGAGGCTCGTCCGGGATCAGGAGACGGTATACAGAGACGGTGCTTTCACCTCCCTTGTCTCCGGAGTGTTAGCCCTGGGACGCCGGGGGTGGTGACATCGCCTGGCGCCAGCGGACCAACTGATCCGTAGGAGACTAGCCCTCCCGGCGTGTCGGGGTGCGACTTCCGAGAGCACAACAGAACCCAGAGAGGCACAGGAACCAGTGCAGGGAGCACCGCCCGATAGGCTGGTAAGAACCCGGGTTCATTTTGGTTTAATAGGCCCGTCCTTAAGTGACGGAAGGGGAGCCTGATCACCTCCCAAGAGTCACCCGAGGAACCTCCAAGACCCTCTCAGGGGGAGAGGAGGAGGCGAAACCGTGACTCTTAAGGTTAAAGGATTGGGCGGAGGGCTGGAGCTTGTTGAATGAATGCGAGTGAATGAGACGATCAATTAAGATCGAAGAGAGTGTTGAGTCCTGATCTGGTTCCGTGGCAATCCTCATATGGCTTAAGGTGATTCTCTTCGGAGAAATCCTGACGTGGGGCTTATTCCACCTCACCACATGCTAAGAGGTGCCTGAAATTTCCGCGAGGGAAGCGGCCGGAGATGGGCGAAGCGCATTTCCCAAACCCGATGTTCCTACTCCTACCCTCCCTTGTGTGTGTGCATGTCGTCTGATGCTAGGACAGGAGGAAATGGGTGGCAAGCAAAGCAAACCCACCCCTTAGAATGCATGATTAAAAAATTTAAAAAGGGATATTCAGGAGACTACGGAGTTAAAATGACCCCTAGAAAACTCTGTACCTTGTGTGAAATAGAGTGGCCATCATTCAGAGCAGGATGGCCCTTGGAGGGCTCCTTGGATAGGGAACGAATCAATAAAATATATAAAGTAGTGATAGGAGACCCAGGATACCCAGACCAATTCCCCTATATAGACTCTTGGCAGCATGTAGTCCTGATAAAGCCACCTTGGCTTCAGTGCATCTGTCTAGCTCGACCATGTCAGGACATTTTTGCATTCCAATGGGGAAACCCTATAAATGGAGATAAGGGCCAGTTGACTTGGACCAGATTGCCACAGGGGTTTAAAAACTCCCCGACTATCGATGGGACGGCCCTAGCAAATGATTTAAGGGCTTATCTAGCTGGACTGCACCTTGCTCCAGTATATGGATGACCTTTTATTAGCTGAAAACAAACAAACAAACAAACAAACAAAACGATGTGTGGAGGGAACCTGGTGCCTCCTTACCCTCTTATGAGAAGCAGGCTATAAAGTGTCTAAAAGAAAAGCTCAGATCTGCCAGGAAATTGTAAAATATCTCGGGTTCCACCTTTCACAGGGAGAGGCACAGTTAGGCCCAGAAAGAAAACAAGCCGTTTGCTCAATCCCAGTCCCTACAACCCGACGCCAGGTCCGAGAATTCCTCGGGGCGGCAGGCTTTTGTAGAATTTGGATACCCAGCTTCTCTATAGTTGCAAAACCCCTATATGAAGCAACAAAGGGTGGGGGAAGGGAACCATTCATATGAGGACGGGGCCTTCCCAGAGGGGGACGGTGCCCACCAGGCAGGGGCCTTCCCAGAGGGGGACGGTGCCCACCAGGCAGGGGCCTTCCCATGGGGGGAGGTTGCCCACCAGTTAGAGGCCTTCCCGGGGGGGGGCATTGTGATAAACTCTGGTGTGAATGTGTGTGTGAGTGAATGCCCTGGTATGTCCTCGTTCCAGGACGACTGTGTGGCTCCACGGCCTTTGTGGCTACGGAGTCCGAGTGGGCCCTAACCTGTGGTTCCGTGGTGACCTCATATGGCTCAGGGCGGTGTCTGTCTCTGGGGGACCCAGTCCCTCTCTACGAGTCAGATTCAAGTGGGACTCTACACCACCTGCCAACGCTAAGAGGCACCTAAGCTCCCCATAGGGACACGGCCAGGTGGGCCTCCTCTTCGGAGGGGACACCCATCCTTGTTTGTCTTTGCGTCATTGACACAGGGGGGAACTGGTTACTGATTTGATTTAGCAATTGTGCATGTCCAAACGGCCCTTTTGCCCTAAGGTCCTTCGCCAAAGTTTTCTTAAAATTTTAAGGCTCACTCTCCCCTTCCATCAACTGACTCTTTGAGCCGACTTATTGAGAAATTAGGTTTTCCCCAAAAAGACTTGCCCCTCTTGCCAGACAGATCTGCACCTCTCTCTAGGTCCCTGGGGCCGGTCCGTGTGGAGCGGCACACTCTGTCGTGTTCTGGCATACTTTTGGATTCTCATTATGAGGCTGCCTTCGTCTGTCACCTTTCCTTCATAATCCCCTGATTCCCCAAGGATTTCAGGCTCTTCACGTAGGCGAGGAGTACACATACTGCTCCTCTGCCTGCTCAGTGCCCTCGACAGAGTCAACCACCCCAGACCCCCTCCGGAGACCCAGCTGAAGTTATTCCTATGCGAACCCCATTACAGGGGAATGCCTCCTTTCAGCTCCATCTCCCTGAGACATTTAATGATTAGGGCCATCTTCAGGGAGGCACGTAATCATGCTGTCTGTCTGGGAATACTGGGCTTTCTGGGAGTGGTGACATCAGCGCTACCTGGGTTATTAGGCCCTGGGATGCGGCCCCTTCCATGCAAACCCCTCTCCTTCCTGGTCAAAGAAATAGATTACACCTGTTAACAAAGGGGAGACAAAGACATCTTAGGAGGAACTTGCTTGTACCTTTGAGAGGTAAATGTCTTATCTGGCCATCTAAGGAACACTTATCTCTGCTATCTTTTTAAATGCAGATTAAAAGAAAAATTTTAACTAAAATAATTTAAAACTTGACTTGTCAAAGATAAATAGAAATCCTAAGTGTCTTTTCTGCAAATAGTAAAAGGGTTTAGCCATCTAGATAGGTGACCTCGATTTGTTCCATCTGCTAGAAGCCAATTTAAATCCAACCCTTTGTGACTGATGGCTTTCATGTTGTACCTGACTCAGTACTGAAATTTTAGAATGAGAATCATGAGGTCTCTGTGTTTGTGTGTGTGTGTTCATGTGTATCTATATGTTCGTTGTAGGTGTGTGGTATTGCCAAAAGAATTCATAAAAGAGCTCTAATTGGCTTTAAAAAAATTATTAAGCGCTTATAAATACTCAGAAATAGAAAATAATCTGGCCAGAATGAATTTCAGGTTCATGACATCTGGAAAATTCAGTACTAAACTGATATCTAGTATTGAATACAGTTTAAGCTTGCTGGTTTGATTAATATAGACATGTTTTAGAGTCATCAAATTAAGTATAATTTTTATATAAATTTTTATTGTGCCTAGATGTAATATAAGCTAAATAAGGTCTTGTTGTGTCTGTTACAAATTTGTCAGCATGGAAAGTAACCTGATGTAAAGAAACTTCTGAGGAAAGAAAATGTAAATGAGATAAGAGCTTTTAGATAAACTCTGTCAAGAAGAGTTATGCTTTAGGAATATCTACCTAAAATAGTCTCTCCAGATCCTGGTAACTTGAAATTCTGGAGTTTCCCTAAATTAAGTGATGAAAGCTTATTGACCAGCTGGATCATTCCCAAATAAAATAAGATACTAAAACACAAATTAATAAACATTGGCTTCCTTTTACAGAGAGACAAAAAGATAGTTAGGACTATTGATAAATATGTTTGGTGCCATGTTCTGTAAAGAAAGCAAATGTTTTTAGAAAATATCACTGGTATTTATGTTCACCAATCTACAGAATGCTGTCACAAGGGACAGTTCATGGTTTCTTAAGGAAAGTAGGATGTGTGTTTTCAGTAAAGAAGGCCTGAGGAATGGAATTACACTTTATTGAGGGAAAAGAAAGTAGGTCTGATTTACAGGTGACTGAATGGGAAATAAAATAGTGATACAGAAAGTGATAAGATGGTTTGTGGAAAGTGGACCCCGAGAAAAGGGTTTTGTGCATGATCAGGACTGACTAAGTTTAGATAGATTTAGTTGAGTAAATTAATTTGGAAAGTAAGCTGGTGCAAAACTTCAATTTGGCTTTTCTCTCAGTTAAGTGGACAAGTTTTCTTAAAATGTTGAACTGCCCTTTGATAAAAGATTTTAAGTTTCCTTACCTTTTAAGTGATCTGTTCTTGTTACTTTGGCTAAGTGACTAACTATTGTTTCACAGTTACCTGTGAGCCTATCTGACAGTGTTCTAAACCTTTTTTTGGGTATTTTGGACAAAATTTCCTAAAACAAATTCTGATAAAATCCCTTTGACCTCTAGCTAACTTTGAGATGCTTCAAAGGGCCCCTGAAACATCCCAAAGAGAGATATAAACTAGGTTCATTTGGTACATTAAGTTATATTGGAAGTATTGTCAAATGAATAAATGTTAGATTTTAGTGCATGGTAATTATTATTAATATAGATATTCTAGAAATTATATGGAGTTCCTAAAATTCTGATATGTCCTGGTAAAATGTTATCAGTCATAATTCTAGTTATTATCTTAAAATGTTGTATGACACAACAATAACCAAATTGATTGACCTTGCAATCAGATTTTAAATACACCTTCTTAAGCCTTATGTCTTAAGACGCTTCTGGTTTTATTCTGATGCCTTTGCAAAATGCTTCCTCTTCAAGAAGATTTATAAAAAGGACTTTTGGATAAATACAAGTTTCTGACTTTCAGACCATAATGCTAAACGGGGTAAAAAAAAAAAAAATTGAAGAATCCTAATGAGAAAGTGATGGCTGCATAAGCTGTTAACAAAAGGATGTTACATAGGACTGAGTAAACTGGTGAATATGGTTATAAATTTTATGGCTTCTATCTAAAAAATACTGGTTTAAATCTGTTTTCCAGGTGCAAGGAAAACCTTCACTTCAAACTAATTATGATTTACAATAATTTGTTAGATTGTACATTTGTAAGCAGGATTGAAACATTTATCTTTTCCCTCTCTGTTCCCTCCAGACATTGGAAACTCTTAGGTTCCCAGCAGCTTTATCAGATAAATTAGAAAGGCTACCTCACTAACAGGTATAGAAAACTCAAGGTATTTGGGGAACCTTGAAAAGGGAGGAATTCAGCTACATTTGTTAGACAAAAATCTGTGATAAACCCAAGCCCCTGGCATGGCTTTCCTAGCCCTGAAAGGTCTTTTAAAAGTCCAGCCTGAGGCTCCTTATAAAAGTTTCAACAAAGCCAAAAGCCTATATGATCAATTATAGTTACATAAATTTTCAGGCCAAATTTCTTTTGAGACCAGACTTATTTTGCAAACAAATTAGCCTTAATCTGGTTATGTTAGGTAAAAATGAGGGTAATTTCAGAGAAAAAAAGATTATGTTTCAATAAATATTAAATGCCAGTTTTGCTGATGGAGCTCTGTATTTACTAAGATTCACTCCCTGGAAAGTTCCTTGCTGTTGCGCTATAGTAATGTAAGATCCAACTAAGTTTTTAAAAGGACACTCTAAGTTTGTTTCTGAAGCTTATCTCAGTAATCTCTCTTTGGATGATTATGGATACTAAAAGGACGTAATTTAAAAGACAACCTGCAACCTAGACGGAAGGACACTTATCAAAGGAGAAACTACACTCACACTAGGACGAGAAGAAGCTGACATCAGAAGTAGATAGACAGCTATCCCAAGATGCTGGACCTGACTCGTATAAGCATTTATAATATTTTCTTGATTTCTTGGACCTTTACATATAAATCACATGTTTTTCTATCATGGGCACAATCCTATGCTAATTTTGAAAATCAATCCAATTGTTGGGTTTGCGGTCAATTATCTATGACTAGTACTTTTGGGCTGCCTTGGTGGGTTTCTCCCCTCCAAGGCTCTAATTAGATGGCCCTTAGGAAATTTGCTTTAAAAACAAAACAAAACAAAAAACTATAGTTCTGTTCGGAGGTCCCCTCGCCTGGCCAATTAATAATACCTGTTCAGATTTCTGCTACCCACTGTGAAGTCTTGACCTCTTCAAAACTGATTTGGCGTGGGAAGCTCATTGCTTAAGTATTTACTGGTAACTCTATTGAAGCTACGAGCTATATTATTTGTATTTTGCCTGCTTTTCAATATTATTGCTTCTCGTATTACCAAATATGTGACTGACCACCAACAAAAATGATGATGACTAGGCTACTTGAAGCAGTTGATCAAATATATAGTTCTGTATGTGATCAATGATTGTAATAATGCAACTCTGGATATGGGAAGATGCAACAAGAGGGAATTTTTCCTGGACCATAACAGATTAGGAATACAGGTGGCCCAGAGAACTTTGGCTTTTGTTACAAAGACCTAGCCCAGTACTGGCACAATGAGTGGCCTATCGGTGAGCTCTTCATCAGACCTAGGAATGAGCCTTCCTAGCACCGTGGGACAAAATGGTCATGAAATGCCTCCCAAAGCATGGCCAAATTTATGGCCATGGGGGGCTCCTGTCAACTACAAATTGGAACTTGCCATCTGCCTGTACTACTGACCTCCCACACCCCCTGAAGGAAATTCAGGGTGGAGACCAGAAATGAGGCACTCTGTGCTCTGGAGTATAGGTGGAACAGGTCTTTAGATAGTTCGATATTTTCAGGAGCTGATTTTATGAGCCCAACCCTTGCATCTCCTCATATCTAGAAAAGCACTAAATCCCTACTTGGTGACATCAGCTTGGGCAAAAGATGGGTCCTGGGGCTCGGAACCCCAATTTACATGCTTAACAAAATTATTCGACTACAGGCGGTAGTTAAAATCATTACTAATGAAACGGCCACCCATGCAATGATGCTATGGAAATGTCAACCAGTAAGTCAAGATGAAAATGATGCTATTGGATCTTAAGTCAGATCCAAGCATCAAAGGGGGAATGAGGCAGGTTAATAATAAAAGCAGGGAAGGAAGAGGCAAACAGAAGAGAATGCAAGCCTCAGGGAATATGTAACTTATGGCCTCTTTTACAGAGATCCTGCCAAAAACAGCCCAGACATCTGAGTCAAGGAGATAAGGGAAAACCTAACTTCTGCACTCTGGCCTCTGTACCTTTCCCCTGCCTAGATAAACATAGCTATAGGCTCCCAAAAAGCACGGGAACTGGTTTATAAAAGGGGAAACTTTTCTTTGTTTCGGGGCTCAGTCTTTGGATGTGAGTCCACTGGGCCTGTACCGGTACAATAAACATTGCTTCCTGTATTACAAGCCTCAGTGTCCTGCCTACCTCTACCGATTCCTTCAACAGAATACCCCTTTTTTTTTGACTTTGGTAAGAATCACAGATGCCCCCTTGTTTACCAGTAACACAGACACAGATACCCTCCACGTTTCCATTCTTTGCCTTGTAAATAATTAATTGAACAAAATATTTGTTGACTAAACTTTGGTTATGACTCTTTCTTTCCCCCAGGACACTGAACTTTGTCCTACCATCTGCCTGAATAATAAACAACCCCATTTACACAGTTTATTTTTTATTGGGATAACATTGGTTTATAACATTATGTGTTTCACATGTACAGCACTACATTTCTATTTCTGTATAGACTATTCCATGCTCACCACCAAAAGTTCAGTTTCCATCTATCACTGTACAGTTGACCTCTTTACCCATTATCCCCTCTCCCCATGGACATTCCCCTTTGGTAACCATTACTCTGTCATCTTTATCTGTATTCATTTTCATTTGGTTTGGTTTGTTCATTTATTTTGACTTTTTGTTTGTTTTTTATATTCCACATATGAATGAAATCATGTAGTATTTGTCTTTCTATCTGACTTACTTCACTTGTCATAATATCCTTGAGATCCACCTATGTTGTTGCCAATGGCAATATTTCAACTTTTTATGGCTGAGTAGTAACAACCCCCTTTTAACAGCCCATCCTGAGAACAGGCTGGCCTCAGGGTGAGACATTCTCTGATCTTGTATTCCATCACACTACGCTTCATTCCACCTCTCCATGCATGGTTCTTTCTAGCCTTGTTGACTTCTCTGTATGAAAGAAAAATGCTTTTGCCTAGCTTTCCCACCCCCAGCTTCCCTGAGGTATAACTGACAAATAAAAATTGTATACATTTAAGTTGTGCACTGTGATGATTTGATATAAGTGTATATTGTGAAATGATTACCATGATCAAGCAAAACAACTTGTGTATTATCTCTTACAGTTAACTTTGTCTGTGTGGTGAGAACACTGAAGATATACTCTCTTAGCAAATTTCAAGTATACAATACAGGATTATTAACTAAAGTCATCATGGTATACATTAGATCCCCAGAATTTATTTATCTTAGAGCTGGAAGTTTGTACCCTTTAACCAATATCTCGTCATTCTCCCACCCACCAGCTCCCTGGTAACCATGTTTCTACTTTCTGCTCCTATGAGTTTGACTTTTTAGATTCCACATGTAAGTGAGCTCACATAATATATATCTTGCCTGACTCTTAAGATGCTTGCCAATCTATCAGTCAGAATATAATCCCTATTGCAATGGTTCTTCCTCCACCTCCCCCCATCCCCTGCCATCTTGAAATAATTATTTTAAATAAAGTTTCTTTCTATTAAGTCCAGATTCATTTGTTTGTTTTTTAACACTACAATATTTCAATCTAGATGGGACATTTTCCATATCACTGCCAGAGTAAATGTTCTTTAAAACAATAATCTGACCTTATCCAAGGTCAGCTATTCCTATGTTCTTAACTCTAGGTATTGTTCAACTCTCTTCATAATATCAACCCTAATTTTTAAAGCTTTTTATAGCTCATCACTTCTAATTACATAAGCCTTATGTCCTAGATAATATGACACTTTTATTATATTATAAAACTATATTTTTTTAGGTCTGTGCAAAGGCCCATAACACTAGATTAGTGTCCTCTGTAATATTTTTCTAAAATGCACTCTCTAAAAGGTAATGTACCTCCCTTATATTAATCAGTATCATATATAGTATTATATATATCATGGCATGTATTAATTTGACCATTATTTGTTCAATCAAATTGGTTCATTTGGAAAGATACAGCTTTATTTTCCGGGATTTGTTCATTTGGCATTTATTGAAAGAACAGACAACTGCAAAACATCAGTGACTTATAATGACAAAAATTAATTTCTTGCTCACGCCACTTGGGTGCTACAACTCAGTTTTGATGTAGTTGAACTCTGCTGAGTTTCATTTGTCTTCTCTTCAAAGACTGAAGATGAAGGAGGAGGTATTATCTAGTACATTATGTTCTCTTGGTGGAGGATAACAACAAGACTGACAGCCAAAACACACAAAGACATTCCAAGCTTTTGCTCAGACATGGCCTCTGTCATGCCTTCTCATATCCTACTGGACAAAGCAAGTTACATGGTTGATTGTAAGATTATTGGAGTAGAGAGCTACACCTCACCTTCAGGTAACAAGGGCAGTGCATTCGTTTCTTAGGGCTGCCAAAGTACCATAAATTAGGAGGCTTAAAACAACAGGAATTTATTCTCTTATAGTCTGGAGGCTAGAAGTCCAAAATCAAGATATCAGCAGACCCATATTTCTTTTTAGACTGTAGTTAGAATCCTCCCGTGCTTCTTCCTAGCCTTGATGGTGTCTGTCAGTCTTTGGTGTTCCTTGGATTACAGATGCGTAACTCCAATCTGTACCTCCATCTTCACATGGAGTTTTTCCCTCATATGCTTACATTGTCATCTATAAGAACATCATTATATTGGATTAAGGGTCCTCCCTACTACAGTAAGATCTTTAATATTCTGAGGTACCAGGGTTTAGTTAAGGCTTTAACATATACTTTGAGGGCACATAATTCAACCCATAACAAGCAGAGAGAGAACTCATTCTTACAAATGAATTATAAATCTGCCACCATTTTTCTTCCTTTCTCCCTATTCACAACTTTTCAAGAATGTACACTAGAACAGTTACCTCAGAAACCGAGGAAGCAGAGGAATGGATCAAGATTCAAGATGGATTTCTTTCTTAGGAGATGGTCGAAATAGTAGAAAGTGGACTGACTACAGAGTAGAGATCAGAGCAGAAAACCCACAGTTGCAGTGGACCAGCATAGGTGCAAGCTACTTCTGCGGCTATTTCTGTGGCTTCAGATCTTCAGGAATTGTCCCAGTTCACCACTTTCCTGGTGTAGCTGATTCCTGGGAGCAATTAGAACATGGAAATTGTACCTGAGTCTCTATGCACAGAGTCAGAAGCCCTTAGGTAGGTTAGGATGATTGTGATGATGTCTTGTCCCTTTCAGAACTGGCTCAAGTCTAGTTAGGTGATCTCATCAAAGACAGAACTATTGGGACCAAGAGAAAAAAAAAGATGAACATAATGTAGGCATTCAATATGTTGATTAAAGATTAGAGAAGTACTGGACTTGACTAAGCAATTGGGAGATATCTAAAAAATAGTGTCTTCTCACTCCCCTCCAAATCTTTCTGGTTTCCACAGCTGTGGTAACTCTTAATGCCCTCAGGCCAATCCTGCTAAGAATGAGGAGGAAGTGAGAAGATGAAGCTAGAGGTGGTGCAGGGAAGTGAGGGGTACTTAGCTGCTATAGTCCTTTGCCACAGGATTCTTTCAATGAGCTCTTGGATCAGTCGGCTTGGGTTCAAATTCCAAGTCAGCCACTTAGTGGCTGTAAATTTTTGCCACTTACCTAACCTAACTGAGCTTCTTTTCTTTTGTCTTAAAATGAAGATAAAAGTACTAATTCAAAGGGTTCATGTGAAGATGAGAAGAGACAATCTATGAAAAGTACTCAGCGTAGTTCCAGCGTGTAATAAGCCCTCATGCAACATTAGATAACTTTAGCAGTTTTACAAATCAGGTGAGGGACCATATCTTATGACAAAACCTGCATTATATCCCAGGTTTCTCACTTTTTTCCCACATCTGATCTTTATCTGTGTACCTTAAGTTCCTCTCTTATGGGATTCAGACTTGCTTTTTTCTGTCTGTCTGGGAATTAGTCTTGCTCCTGAGCTCCAGGTTTGTAGCAACACCTTTATCATCTGCTCGGCTCTTTCTGACCCTGTTGGCCAGATATCTGCCTGGATCTTATAATACCACAGACTCCCATGTTCTCTGATTCCTGACTCTTAACACCCACCTTTTTATTACCCACTACCCCATGTTCCCTGAATCCCATTGTCCTACCATTTTCTGCCTATCTGTTCTGTAATTACGTGTTTCTTTGATCAAGAAATCTAATTCAAATCTGAATCATTTTAAAGATTGAAGACCATGACTTCTGGAAAGGGTTTATGATTAGCCCCAGTTCTCTCACTCTCTCTGCCGTGAAGTTTCTTCATGTAGTTGGTTTCCAATATCACAGGTGTGTCTTCCCACCTGCATATCTCAGGACATAGTTGTAGGACATACTTCCATTGGATAAATGTGAAGATTACAGATAACTGTACACAAACTGAGCATATAAATTCTGTAAATTGCACCATGTCCTCTCCTTATAGTCATTGTTGTTGCTGCAAACACATGAGTAAATAAAGAGCCCAATTACTAGACACAGGCTAAAGTTGGACCAGTAACAAGGCTGGCTTACTATAAAAGAAGTATAGTATTAATATTTTTTCAAAATAACTTTTAATTTGCCAAGAATTGGGAGTAGAATGTTCAAGAAGTGGTAAAATGAAGAAAGTTGAACCTGTATGTTGGTATCCTCTTTGAAAATTAGACCCATCAAGGAAGAAAGGAATCAAAACAGTAAGAGGAACATATGATTTCACCATCTTCCGGGAAGCTGATACTTGCTTGAACTCAAGGGGAATCCCTGCAAAATAAAGAAATCCATGAGAAATAGGACCATAATGTGAGGATTTTAAAACTATTTGCAAAATTACCAGTGCCCTTTTTAAAGTATAGCAATATTATACTAATTATGTCATGACTCATGTAGCAAAAGACTATGAATTATAGTCTATTTTATATGTAGTTTACTACTTTCAAATGTACAACATTGTTAAAATAATTGGATAAGGCTAATTTGGAATTAACGGTATAATTTATAGGCCAACAACTACTATTTTAAGCTTTAAAGCAAACTCTATCCATTGGATAACAAGTATATATCTGATAGGAAAGAAAGATAAAGTACTCAATTTGACGTTGAAAAAACCTGAATTCAAAAAGATACTTTTACTAAGATAAATAAGATTCTGAGTTTTGTAAATCATTTAAAAATTTCTGGCATTCAAAATAGCAGGCATTTCAAAGAATCTATATGCTCAAGTGAACACTACTAAAAAGTTAGTGGTTATGTCTTTCTTTCCTGATAAGACTCTCAGGGACTTTTCTTGAGTGAGAGAAGACTGTAGTCACTTTACATTTTTAGGCTCATAAAATATCAAAAAGTGAAGCCACATAGATGCATTAAAATGCTATCAGGCTCCTGATTTCAACTCTGACATATAAAGAGCATGTAAATAGTAACTCACATCCTTACAACAAGAAAATAAAACTGAACTGGAAATCAACAATGCTTCTTAGACCCATCAGAGGTCACAGGGCAAACTGTAGCCCCCAAAACTGGAGAGACAGGAGAATACATAGAATGAGAGCCAATGAGAGTGGAAGCCAGTGGAGCCAGTAACTGGTAGGAACTGATGAAATGCTGGAGGCTGAGGGTGGATTAGTTTAGGGGTTAAAAACTCCTGAGGGCCCAGTCAGAGAAAAGCTCCAGGCTTTTGAGTTTTACCTCCAAGAATCTCACCAAGGTACCATGGCGAAGAACAAATGGAGAATAATCCCCTGGGTTCAGGCAGGGGGAGGGGAAAAATAACCATTTAAAAATAAACCTAGAGTGTTCTGCACAATAAGGGCCTACTTGCTAAAGAGAAAGCACTTACCAGAAATTTATTTGACTTGGGGAAAGGGAAACACCCAACTACAGCCCTCTCTGGGCTTCCTGTCTCATAAAGGGGAGGAAAAAGGCAAAGGAGGAGACCAAAGCAAGTACACAAACCCTTGACCTTTTTTAAAAAATGAAGTACAGTTGATGTATAATATTATATGGTAGAGGTATATAATATGATTTCACAATTTTTAAGGGTTATACCCCGTTTATAGTTATTATAAAATATTGGCAATATTCTTGGTATTGTACAGTATATCCTTGTAGCTTATTTTATACCTAATAGTTTGTATCTCTTAATCCTCTATGCCAGCGGTCCCCAACCTTTGTTGGCACCAGGGACTGGTTTTGTGAAAGACAATTTTAACACGGACAGTGGTGGGGATATGGTTCAGATGGTAATGCGAGCGATGGGGAGTGATGGGGGGTGATGGGGAGCTGCAGATGAAGCTTTGTTAGCTGGCCCACTGCTCACCTCCTGATGTGAGGCCTGGTCCCCGGGGTTAGGGGACCCCTGCTCTATGCCTATCTTTCATCTCCCTCCTTCCCTCTCCCCACTAGCAACAGCTAGTTTGTTCTCTATATCTGTGAGTCTGTTTGTTGTTGTTGTTGTTTTATTTACTAGTTTGTTGTATTTTTAGATTCCACATATAAGTGATATCATACAGGATTTGTCTTTTTATCTGATTTACTTTACTTAGCGTAATGCACCCCAAGTCCATTTTTCTTATTCTCTTATCTAAATTCCAATGGTGCAAATGGCTAACTTTACCTGGAAATTCCACACTATATGATTGAGCATCTGATTGGGGGCAGAGAGAAGTGAGATTTTAAACGTCCAAAGGGTAAGTGCTGTTTACATTCTTTCTTTAGCTGTCATTTGTTTTTGACTTTCAAGGATCTTAAGAGTTAAAGGCAAAGATTTTCAAATAGAAGGTGTTTTCCAAGTGACTTGTTAGGATGCAAGCACAGGTCTCCCTAAACGAATCTAGGTCTCCCGATTCAGGGTTCTCCTTGCCCTCCTGTTTCTCCCCTGTTATTTTCTTCTCTCCTCTTACTCCCCTAGTAAGTTTATTCTTTAAAAGGTCAACCCTGGCAATTTGACTATTCATCAGTGAATGAGTAAGGGATGCTCTCTTACAAGCTCTTTTATATTTTGCTCCATCATGCTTACATTTTCTCCCTCATCTTTGTCTTTGCTTCCTCTCCTTCCTTCTCCTCAACCCACTGATGGCTACTGGCAAATTTAGAAATATGATTATGAGCCAAGAATGAAAACTAACAGGAGAATTTCTATATCTCTGTGTGAATAAACATGACTCCATGTGGCTCACTTTGTCTGCAGGTATGATTCTATATTAGTATTACTCCATTGCACCATAAACTCCAGAAAGCATAGCCCCACAAATTAATCTCCGCCTCCTTCTCTGGCATTCAGAATAAAAGCTCACCAGAAACATTCTAAATGCAAAATAGTTCTCATCCTTTTTTGCAGCTTGAAACCTGAGTGGAGATTTGAAGAAAACTGAATCACCCAGTTTCTTTCACAGGACCATCTGGACAGGTTTTATCTCTGTAATTATTGCTGACATTAATATTTAGATTTTGATATAGGAAATATAGAATGTAAATTATTTATTACATAGCTGTTTAAAGAGGAAATATACAGAGAATAAAGTTCTTATCAATACTTTAGTTGCTTAATAATATAAAGCACTTAAAATGTTATTAAATCATTTATTTATCATTAAAAATATCTTGTATTTATATAATGCCTTGCTGTTTAAAGAGTTTCAACATAAAACTACAGTACCATAGTTGCCTTGTAAGTCCTGCATGTTGGACATGTTCTCTACTTTACTGATGAGAAAACAAAGAAAGCAGAGTAGAAAAGGTAGAGTGGAGACTGAATTTTAGTCAGGTGTTTACTGCTGTGAAGTATCTCAGAAGCATCTACTACTATCAGAGGCCTTGCAAATATTACTGTTACTTTTAAGTGACAGACATAAGATACACAACAACAGAAATCCAAGTCCTTGGTAAGTCATTGACGGGTAGACCATTGTCAGGATAGTACCTATTTTATCTAGGAGTCTTTAGTGGAAACTAGAGAGCCTGAAGAGATTTGATCTAATAATTAAATAATTTAATTTAATGAGGATTTTTAACACATATTTTGTGACACAGTGCTGAGGTTCTGGATAGAATAATATACGAAAGGATAGTCTCTACTTTCAGCCACTTTGCTCAAATCTAAGTAAGTCGATGAAGGTGAGGCTGAAGTGAGCCCTTTGCATGTACACTAACCCTGGTATTCAGTACTTATCATTGTGCCTGGTAACAACAGAGAAACTCACACAGAGAGTACTTGCTGGATGAAAGGCAGATTGGGGAGTGGAGGAGGGGAGGATGGAGAAAGAGAGAAAGAAAAAGAGGAAGGAAAGAAGAAATATAGAGAAAGGAAAGAAGAAACATTTCTTCCTTCACTTGAATTTAGGAATCACAGTTTTAATAATTTTTGTTGGTGTTTCTAGACGACAGTAACCTACATACACAGGAAATGAAATTGAGAATTTCTAACAGAAACATGTCTCTTCAGAAACAAGAAAGCAGCTAGAGGTGAATCTGTACATTGTGATATGACATAATTTACTAAAAGAAGTTAAAGCAAGAGATTTTATTATACACCACCTAGTTTGAGGCTGAGATTAAAATTGGCCATTAAGAGTCAGCTAGAAGTCAACCAACTGTTTGATAATAAATCAGCTACTCTCAATTGACTATAAGCCAATTCTTACAAACTTGGCAGGATACCAAGGAAGTTGTTCACATGAATAAGCAAATCAGTAGGCAGGACAAAGTGTGCCTTTCATACACATTTTTTTCTAGTGATTATACAAACAATACACTTCTATACAAACCATTAAAAAAGTTAAAGACAAGTGGCAATATAAGATAGGAAGACTACAGATATCTTCAACTTATAAATCAATAATAAATTACTAGCTATACATCAGCTAGGAAGAAAACAATACTTCTGATGGGCAAAATTGATCAAAATGATTAAAATAAGCAATAAACTTATGAAATATGAAAACATGAGAAATTATAAAATATCTATGAGATACAGATTTTAAATAATGTGTATTCAATTATGCAAGGTTGCAACAAATAATTTCCAATACTGATGATGCAGTGAGGAAATAGGCAATTTCATATACTGTGCAAATTTGTACATTCTTTTAGTGATTTGTTAAAAACAATTGCCAATGTCTTACATGTATTTACCTCTTATTTTGGCAATTCCATTGTCACTGCAAAGAATATAAGTGTGAAAAGACATATGCTTGAAGACGTTTGTTGCAGTACTATTTATATTGGAAAAAAAGGGAAAAGCAGGCATTTCCAACAATAAAGAATTGTATCATCTATTTTACATTCATTCTGTGGATTGCTGTGTGTTTTTTATAAGAATAAAAACAGAATTTATGTCAACACAAAATAGGTTCACATCATATAGTTCAGTGTAAAGATAGATTACAAATGAGTATAAAATAGAATACAAATTAAACTACATATGTAAGTGTATAAATTTTATATATATTTAAATATTTAGAAACATAATTACAACATTATTAAGAATGGTCATTTCTTGAGGGTAGAATAAAGAGAGCACTTTCATTTTCTCTTTATCATTTATTGTTTTCAACAATAATGTGTCAAAAATAAGGATGTTTATATGTGCACATTTATGTGAATGCATGAATGTGTGCTAACTTATCCTTCCTTGTATAAGATGGATATGGTTCAGTCCTCAAGGAGTCTGCTACAGGACAAACTCAATCTAATCTATAATGATGTAGATTATTATTATTATGGTAATTATTATTATAATTAGTCTGCTTTTTCATTAGGACCTTATGACATGTGAATAAGCTTTTAAAATAAAACTTTTCAGGTCTGGCACAAGGTGTCTAGTAAATAACATCCATTTTCTTTCCTCTCGTGGTTGTAGAAAGGGAAGATAGGCCCTTCTTACAGTAAGGCCAGTTGGAAAGCTATTTTCATATTCCATCAATAGTTGTTGAGCTTCCTAACTAGGGCAATGATCAACAAAGACAGAAAAAGAGAAGAAAATAATGGAGATGGAATCAGTGGGACTGAGTGCCTGGTACTAGTGAAGGAGAGTTAGGAGGTAACATCTGAAAGTCTTCATCTCTAATGTGCAGCCTGAAATGTAGTAGGGAAAACACCACCAAAAGAAGCTTTCAGTGTAAGTCAGTGGTTTAAATACGTGGTTTGATTTGTAGGTTACATCTTTCTAAAATTTTACCATCCGTTATTTCTTCCTTCGGGTTAAAGCGCTTGTTACAGTATCGATTAACTTCATTTCCTCTTTAGAGTGTATTTCTCATAGTTTGGAATTCTCTGCATTAAAGGAAACACATTAGGTGACTAAAAGAACTGCTGCCTCCAAGAGGCTCCTATTCTGGTACAAACTTTCTGAAAAAGGCAATAAAAGCCACAGCAGTCACAAATGTATGAGTGTATAACAATTTATCTGGTAGTTTTTTGGGCAAGTGTGGATATTAGCTGTAAGGCTAATACTGATATTAGCTGTAAGACTAATATCAAAGGACAACATTTGTTGAGATGCTATATCATAAACTCAGAATGGGCTAGATTTGGGGAGAAAAAATGTAGTGAAAGATGTTCAAAGCAAATAAAGGAGTTTGCTTAATTAAAAATTCTAAGAATAACTCTGAACATGAAATGAGTTATCATGGGATCAGGAGAGGAATTGTCAATGATAACCATGTTGTTTAACCTTATAACTGCCACACGAGTCACTCAATGGGAGTATCAACTTCCTTACTGATCAAGTGAGAGAGAAAAGTATAGGTAGTGCTGGGGGTCACACAGGAATCCTCCGTAGCCATAAAAATCTGTGTCTTAAACATATCCATTACAGTGTCATTAATTTCATATTCTTTTTAATACACTCAACAGGCATTTGAAATTTTTCATCAAATGGAACATATTCAGGAACTCTGACTTTGATGTCTGACAATAGCTATCAAATGTGACCATTAATATACTTCTTTTTTTTTTCTTAGAACTTTTATTGAGATATAGTTAACATACAATAAACTGCATATATTTAGAGCATGCAATTTGGTATCCCAATCTCCCAGTTCATTCCCCCCCAACCCTCCCCGCTTTCCCCACTTGGTGTCCATATATTTGTTCTCTACATCTGTGTTTCTATTTCTGCCTTGCAAACCGGCTGATTTGTACCATTTTCCTATGGTCCATATATATGTGTTAATATACAGTATTTGTTTTTCTCTTTCTGACTCACTTCACTCTGTATGACAGTCTCCAAGTCCATCCATGTCTCTAGAAATGTCCCAGTTTCCTTGCTTTTTACAGCTGAGTAATATTCCATTGTATATATGTACCACATCTTTTTTATCCATTCATCTGTTGATGGACATTTAGGTTGCTTCCATATCCTGGCTATTGTAAATAGCGCTGCGATGAACATTGGAGTGCATGTGTCTTTCTGAATTATGATGTTTTCTGGGTATATGCCCAGCAGTGGGATTGCTGGGTCATATGGCAACTCTATTTTTAGTTTTTCAAGGAACCTGCATACTGTTCTCCATAGTGGCTGTATCAATTTACATTCCCACCAACAGTGCAAGAGCATTCCCTTTTCTCCACACCCTCTCCGGCATTTACTGTTTGTAGATTTTCTGATGATGCCCATTCTGTTCGGTGTGAGGTGATACCTCATTGTCATTTTGATTTGCATTTCTCTAATAATTAGTGATGTTGAGCAGCTTTTCATGTGCCTCTTGGCCATCTGTATGTCTTCTTTGGAGAAATGCCTATTTAGGTCTTCTGCCCATTTTTTGATTGGGTTGCTTGCTTTTTTGATATTGAGCTGGATGAACTGTTTATATATTTTGGAGATTAGGCCTTTGTCTGTTGATTCGTTTGCAAATATTTCCTCCCATTCTGAGGGCTGTCTTTTCGTCTTGCTTATAGTTTCCTTTGCTGGGCAGAAGCTTTGAAGTTTCATTAGGTCCCATTTATTTATTTTTGTTTTTATTTCCATTACTCTAGGGGTTGGATCAAAAAAGATCTTGCTGTTATTTACGTCAAAGAGTGTTCTTCCTATGTTTTCCTCTAGCAGTTTTATAGTGTCTGGCCTTACGTTTAGGTCTTTAATCCATTTTGAGTTTATTTTTGTGTATGGTGTTAGGGAGTGTTCTAATTTCATGCCTTTACACGTAGCTGTCCAGTTTTCCCAACACCACTTATTGAAGAGGCTGCCTTTTCTCCATTGTATATCCTTGCCTCCTTTGTCATAGATTAGTTGACCATAGTTTACCTCTGGGCTTTCTATTCTGTTCCATTGATCTATATTTCTGTTTTTGTGCCAGTACCATACTGTCTTGATCACTGTAGCCTTGTAGTATAGCCTGAAGTCAGGAAGCCTGATTTCACCAACTCCGTCTTTCCTTCTCAAGATTGCTTTGGCTATTAGGGGTCTTTTGTGTTTCCATACAAATCGTAAAATTTCTTGTTCTAGTTCTGTGAAAAATGCCATTGGTAATTTGATGGGGATTGCATTGAATCTGTAAATTGCTTTGGGTAGCATAGTCATTTTCACAATGTTGATTCTTCCAATCCAAGAACATGGTAAGTCCCTCCATCTATTTGTATCATCTTTGATTTCTTTCATTAGTGTCTTATAGTTTTCTGAGTACAGGTCTTTTACCTCCTTGGTTAGGTTTATTCCTAGGTATTTTATTCTTTTTGTTGCAATGGTGAATGAGATTGTTTCCTTAATTTCTCTTTCTGATCTTTCATTGTTAGTGTATAGAAATGCAACAGATTTCTGTGTGTTAATTTTGTATCCTGCAACTTTACCAAATTCATTGATTAGCTCGAGTAGTTTTCTGGTGGCATCTTTGGGATTTTCTATGTATAATATCATGTCATCTGCCAACAGTGACAGTTTTACTTCTTCTTTTCCAATTTGGATTCCTTTGATTTCTTTTTCTTCTCTGATTGCTGCGGCAAGGACTTCCAAAACTATGTTGAATAGTAGTGGTGAGAGTGGACATCCTTGTCTATTTCCTGATCTTAGAGGGAATGCTTCCAGTTTTTCACCATTGAGAATTATGTTTGCTGTGGGTTTGTCATATATGGCCTTTACTATGTTGAGGTAGGTTCCCTCTACGCCCACCTTCTGGAGAGTTTTTATCATAAATGGGTGTTGAATTTTGTCAAAAGCTTTTTCTGCATCTATTGAGATGATCATGTGGTTTTTATCCTTCAATTTGTTAATATGGTGTATCACATTGATTGATTTGCATATGTTGAAGAATCCTTGCATTCCAGGGATAAACCCCACTTGATCATGGTGTATGATCCTTTTAATGTGTTGTTGGATTCTGTTGGCTAGTATTTTGTTGAGGATTTTTGCATCTAAATTCATCAGTGATATTGGTCTGTATTTTTCTTTTTGTGTAGTATCTATGTCTGGTTTTGGTATCAGGGTGATGATGGCCTCATAAAATAAGTTTGGGAATGTTCCTTCCTCTGCAATGTTTTGGAAGAGTTTGAGAAGGATAGGTGTTAGCTCTTCTCTAAATGTGTGATAAAATTCACCTGTGAATTCATCTGGTCCTGGACTTTTGTTTGTTGGGAGATTTTTAATCACAGTTTTGATTTCATTACTTGTGATTGGTCTGTTCCTATTTTCTATTTCTTCCTGACTCAGTCTTGGAAGGTTATACCTTTCTAAGAATCTGTCCATTTCATCCAGGTTGTCCATTTTATTGGCATATAGTTGCTTGTAGTAGTCTCTTATGGTGCTTTTTATTTCTGTGGTATCTGTTGTAACTTCTCCTGTTTCCTGTCTGATTTTATTGATTTGGGTCCTCTCCCTCTTTTTCTTGATGTGTCTTGCTAGAGGTTTATCGATTTTATTTATCTTCTCAAAGAACCAGCTTTTAGTTTTATTGATTTTTGCTATTGTTTTCTTTGCTTCTATTTCATTTATTTCTGCTCTGATCTTTATGATTTCTCTGCATCTACTCACTTTGGGTTTTGTTTGCTCTTCTTTCTCTAGTTTCTTTAGGTGTAATGTTAGATTGTTTATTTGGGATTTTTCTTGTTTCTTGAGTTAGGATTGTATTGCTATAAACTTCCCTCTTAGAACTGCCTTTGCTGCATCCCATAGGTTTTGGATCATTGTTTTTTCATTGTCATTTGTCTCTAGGTATTTTTTGATTTCCTCTTTGATTTCTTCCATGATCTCTTGGTTAGTTAGTAGCGTATTGTTTAGTCTCCATGTGTTTGTGTTTCTTACACTTTTTTTTCCTGTAATTGATTTCTAATCTCATAGCATTGTCGTTGGAAAAGATGCTTGATATGATTTCAATTTTCTTTAATTTACCAAGGCTTGATTTATGACCCAAAATGTGATCTATCCTGGAGAATGTTCCATGTGCACTTGAGAATAACGTGTAATCTGCTGTTTTTAGATGTAATGTCCTGTGGATATCTATTAAATCAAGCTTAATTATTGTGTCATTTAAAGCTTGTGTTTCCTTATTAATTTTCTGTGTGGATGATCTGTCCCTTGGTGTATGAAGTGTTAAAGTCCCCCACTATGATTGTGTTACTGTTGATTTCTGCTTTCATAGTTGTTAGCATTTGCCTAATGAATTGAGGTGCTCCTATATTGGGTGCATATATATTTACAATTGTTATCTCTTCTTCTTGGATTGATCCCTTGATCTTTATGTAATGTCCTTTCTTGTCTCTTGTAACATTTTTTATTTTAAAGTCTATTTTATCTGATATAAGTATTGCTACTCCAGCTTTCTTTTGATTTCCATTTGCGTGGAATATCTTTTTCCATCCCCTCACTTTTAGTCTGTATGTGTCCCTAGGTCTGAAGTGAGTCTCTTGGAGACAGCATATATGTGAGTCTTGTTTTTGTATCCATTCAGCCAATTTGTGTCTTTTGGTTGGGGCATTTTGTCCATTTACATCCAAGTTAATTATTGATATGTATGTTCCTATTACCATTTTCTTAATTGTTTTGGGTTTGTTTTTGTAGGTCCTTTTCTTCTCTTATGTTTCCTGCTTAGAGAAGTTCCTTTAGCATTTGTTGTAGGGCTGGTTTGGTGGTGCTGAATTCTCTTAGCTGTTGCTTGTCTGTAAAGCTTTTGATTTTTCCATCGAATCTGAATGAGATCCTTGCTGGGTAGAGTATTCTTGGTTGTAGGTTCTTCTCTTTCATCAGTTGAAGTATATCCTGCCACTCCCTTCTGGCTTGCAGAGTTTCTGCTGAGAAATCAGCTGTTAACCTTATGGGAATTCCCTTGTATGTTATTTGTTTTTTTCCCTTGTTGCTTTTAATAACTTTTCTCTGTCTTTAATTTTTGTCAACTTGACTAATATATGTCTTGGCATGTTTCTCCTTGGATTTATTCTGCCTGGGACTCTCTGCACTTCCTAGACTTGGTTAGCTATTTCCTTTCCCATTAGGGAAATTTTCAACTATAATCTCTTCCAATATCTTCTTGGGTCCTTTCTTTCTCTCTTCTCCTTCTGGGACCCCTATAATGCGAATGTTGGTGCATTTAACATTGTCCCAGAGGTCTCTTAGGCTGTCTTCAGTTCTTTTCATTCTTTTTTCTTTATTCTTTTCCGCATCAGTGATTATCACCATTCTGTCTTCCGGGTCACTTACTCGCTCTTCTGCCTCAGTTAACCTGCTATTGGTTCCTTCTAGTGTATTTTTCATTTCAGTTATTGTATTGCATATCTCTGTTTGTTTGCTCTTTAATTCTTCTAGGTCTTTGGTAAACTTTTCAATCTTTGCATCCAGTCTTTTTTCAAAGTCCTGGATCATCTTCACTATCATTATTCTGAATTCTTTTTCTGGAAGGGTGCCTATCTCCTCTTCATTTAGTTGTTTTTCTGGGGTTTTAGCTTGTCCCTTCATCTGGTACAAAGTCCTCTGCTTTTTCATTTTCTGTATCTTTCTGTGGCTGTGGTTTTCAGTTCCACAGAAGGAAATACTGCTGATACTGCTTGATACTGCTGTCTGCCCTCTTGTGGAGGAAGCTATCTAGGAGGCACATGTGTGCTTCCTGATGGAAGGGACTGAAGGTGGGTAGGGCTGGGTGGGTAGAGCTCAGTAAGACTTTAATCCAATTTGGTGGGTAAAGATCAGTAAAACTTTAATCTGTTTGTCTGCCAACTGGTGGGGCTGTGTTCCCACCTTGTTTGATGTTTGGCCTGAGGCTACCTAGTAGTGGAGCTTACAGGCTCTTTAGTGGGGCTAATGGCAGACTCTGGGAGGGCTCACACCAATGAGCACTTCCCAGAACCCCTGTCCCCAGTGCCCCTGTCTCCTCAGTGAGCCACAGCTGCCCCCCACCTCTGCAGGCAACCCTCCAGCACCAGCAGGTAGGTCTGATTCAGTCTCCTATGGGGTCACTACTCCTTCCCCCTGGGTCCTGGTGAGCACACTTTTTTGTGTGCCCTCCAAGAGTGGAGTCTCTGTTTCCCCCAGTTCTGTGGAGGTCCTGCAATCAAATCCCGCTGGCTTTCAAAGTCTGATTCTCTGGGGATTCCTTCCCCCATTGCTGGACTCCCAGGTTGGGAAGCCTGATGTGGCGCTCAGAACCCTCATTTTAGTGGGTGGGCTTATGCAGTATAACTGTTCTTCAGTTTGTGAGTCACCCACCCAGCATTTATGGGATTTGATTGTAACATGATTGCGCCCCTCCTACCGTCTTATTGCGGCTTCTCCTTTTCTCTGGATGTGAGGTGTCTTTTTTAGTGAGTTCCAGTGTCTTTCTGTTGATGGTTGTTCAGCAGTTAGTTGTAATTCTGGTGCTCTTGCAAGAAGGAGTGAACACATGTCCTCCTACTACGCCATCTTGATCCAATCTCCTCCATTAATATACTTCTTTAATATCCCTTTACCCCATATGCTCAAAAGGTAAGAAATGCTAGGCACCCAAGAGAAACTCAATTGACAGGGCTATTGTTAATGTTAAAACATTTTAAAGTACATACAAAGTGGAAAACATATCTTTTTTCCTTTCAGGGTACCACTCTATGATGAATTCTTCCAAACCTGCCTATTTAGATTACTTTGGCAGAATCCATGGAATTCTACTGTATAAAGAATTTATCCAACATTGGCATGATGTGGAGGCATTTGAGGCAAGGCCAGATGACCTTGTCATTGTTACCTATCCCAAATCTGGTAAGTCTCTTTGTTATGTCAAAGTTACCTTTTCACCTAGAAATGATAACTCCACCTTGACTGGTAAATTTTGAGCCAATCACTTCTCCCATACGCCGTCTCTGTATTAAATAAGGATAGATGTAACAGCTTTGGTATAGACATAGGAAAAGTGGCATACTATAGCTCTCTTCAAGACCACAGTGTCTACCTATAATTTGAGCAGCACACTGACAAATGGATATTGTTGGCCACTTTAGAAAGTCACATAATATAGATGGATGAATATGGAACCATAACTAAAATTTAAAACTACTGTGTTTTCCTAATGTTATTATTGTCATTGTTGTATAGAGAAAGTATAAGCAATTTTCACATGTTTTTTAAAAATTAACACTTTTTAAGCTAACCAGCTGCTCTTTATAAAGTCCATCTTTGAAACTCTGTTTTCAAGTGATGTAGTTTTTCCTGAAATTAGCTTGTCAGTCATAGCTCTGGAGTCTCACAATCTTAGGCCTTTAGAAATTAGAAAGGTCCAGTACGGACTTCTTCTCTATCGGGATGTTCCAGTTAGCACTTAAATATGTCACACACTAAATCTGTCTTTGGCTACTGACTCTAGTGTCCCTCCGTTTCTCTTCCCTGTCTAGATCAATGTCAGCACAAAATCAGTCACTTGAGGAGGACACCTGAGAGCTATTCCAGAGTCAATTTCTCTTATTTCTTCATCTCCCATATTCAATCAATCTTTATGCTTTGTCCATTTAGTCTCATAGATATGACTCACAGTCAGTCTCTTACAGGTCTTCTTACTGATCCCTCACTCCAGTGTTTTATTTACTTTGCCACTAGAGGAATTCTTCCAAAACATAACACTGATAATCTTGCTTTCTTGCTTAATGTATGCCAATGCCTTTTAAAAACTTTTGGAAAACAACTGGAACTCTAGTATGTACTACAAGGCTTTTTACGCTTGGTGTCTGCTTACTGCTGTAGTTTCATCTCCACCCATCCCTTCAGGTAGCCTCTAATTTAGGCTTTATAATCTACATCTAATTTATTTTCTCACCACTTTACTATTTGTAAGTATCTGGCCTTTGATTCAAGAAAAAAAAAAAAAGACAGTTCTTCTGTCTGGTAGACCTCTTTCCTACCTTACAAAACTGGTGATTCCATGCCAATAATTTGTTAAGGCTAAGCTCAGTTATCATGATCCCTTGAAGGCATTTCTCATGGAAACATCACAGCCGCAGCAGAAGCATGCAAAGTCCCTCCTTTACAGTCCTTTAAATCCCTGTGTCCATCTGTATTACAACATCTTAAGAAAAAGGAAGTGTTGTAATAATTGAGTATTCTTTCTGACTTTTCGGAGGGCCTTTGAACATCACACAAGGAGCAGATTTATTCTTTTCTACATTCTCTGCATTAGGACTCAACCTAATGGTTGAGGAATAGAAGGCATCCAGAAAATTTGTGGTTGAAAGCATGGTTACTTTTTAGATGTAAAAATTTACATCCAAAACTGTTATCAGCTTGTACAATGTCACAATTCATCATTGACAAATTCAGATTTTTACCACAGGTGTATCTTATTACAATGTTCTTCCTTATTTATTGATGCTATGCTTGGATCCTAGAAGATTAAATATTAGAGGAAATATTTCTTGACTCCTGTGGCTATTCTGACACCTTTCAAGTACTATTGCATTGGTAACTTCCTATTTTATCTGACTATAAATCCATCACTCCCTGCATCTCAGCTATGCTTCATCAGTGGGAGACTCAGATTTGTTTAATTTTTTCAGGCACAACATGGGTTAGTGAAATTGTATACATGATTTATACAGAGGGTGATGTGGAGAAGTGCAAAGAAGATGCCATTTTTAATCGAGTTCCTTACTTGGAATGCAGAAGTCAACAGGTGATGAATGGTAATGCTTAAGTTAATTTTCAAAGCTATATACAAATATTTTAAGTGTGGGTATAAATGTGCAAAGAAAAAGACTGTAAGCAAAGGTGGCAATTAGTATTATGTCTTCTACATTGGAAAGAATGTAAACTTAATTTTAAATCTTGTTGGAGTTTATGGTATATCATATGCCTGGAATAGAGTGAATAAGGATAGCTCTGACATGCTTTCAGCAGAGTCTAGTAATATGTGAGCATTTATCTCTCTGCGGGATGTATGCAACAATACTTTAAACACTAGGAAATTATCCATAAATTTTTCAAAGATATATGCAAAAAGATTTTCATCACAGATTCTTTTAATATTATGAAAAATTAGAAACAATATATATGTTAATCAACAAAAGAAGAGTTAAAAGTGATGTGAAATCATTAAACATGTTGTGATTTCATATGTTTCTTGACACTGAAGTGTCAGTATAACATACTGAGAAAAATGCAATTAGGGACTTCCCTGGCAGTCTAGTGGTTAAGACTTCACCTCCCAATGCAGGGGTTGTGTGTTCTATCCCTGGTCGGGGAGCTAAGATCCTACATGCCTAGCAGTCAAAACACCAAAACATAAAACAGAAGCAATATTGTAAAAAATTCAATAAAGACTTTTAAAAAATGGTTCACATCAAAAAAAATCTTAGAAAAAAGAAAAATGCAGTTAAAATATATTAAAAATTTTATCTGTGTGTGTGATATTTGGATGGCTGTGAATCTAGGCATATAGACATACTTGTGTGGAAGGATGCTTACTAAGATGTTAACGGTGACTTTTCTCAAAATGGTGACATTTTATTTGGTCTATTTTTTCTCTGTAGTTTTCTCTACCTAAACTTCTGTCATAGTGAATATGTATTATTATTAGGAACAAAATATAGGCTACATAGTTACTTCTATTTTTAAAAATCTATATAAATATTTATAATTTTTGAAGTTGTCTAACTTTTGGTTTTTTAAAAATTAGGAGTAAAACAATTGAAACAGATGGCATCTCCTAGAATAGTGAAGTCTCATCTGCCGCCTGAGCTTCTTCCAGCCTCGTTTTGGGAAAAGAACTGTAAGGTGACCAGAGTCAAGTGTTCTCAGAACTTCATCCAATTCAAAGAATTTTACAATGATAAAGTTAGGTAACATCCTAACTGTGCCTTATACACATTTGTTTGTTTATTCCTTCATGAATCTATGGACATTTTTAAAATGTTGATCATAGTCAGTATAGTCAGAGAGTCTAGATTTCAGTTCTAACTCCAGAGGTGATTCTGAGAAAAACAGGTAAACTCTCTAAGCTTCAGTTTCCTCATCTGTAAAAGAGGGATAATAATTGCATTCTGCTTAGAGTTATTATAAGGATTAATCAAAATAATGCTAGTGAGGTGCTTAACACAGTACCTAGCATGTTTTAAATAATATATGGTAGTTACTTTTATATTTGTTGTTATTAGTAATTGTATTTAATGTACTATTTTTGCAAACTATTGTGCTTGGCATTGTGAGGCATGCAAATGAACTAGAGAAGGATAAACTGGAAAAAAATAATATAATAATTATTTACTGAGGGCCTGTCATGAGCCGGCAATATAACAATTAACAAGACACATACAATCCTTGTTTTCAAGGACCTGTGGTCCACAGGGGGAAAGGGACAAATAAACAGACAATACAGAAGGTGCTATAAGTCAAGTAAGAGAAGAATTCTAGCTCAGACATTGAGGGCAGAGAGGGCATCTGGGAACAAGTAACATCTCAGCTGATGTATGAAGGATGCATAGGAGTTGGTCTATACAATCCCAGAGTCCCAGAGGCAACCTAAGGTGGGATGTGAAACCAGTTCAATTTAGCTGGAAGGCTGAGTGTCCATACTGGCTGGATAAGTGAAGGGAGATGAGCTGGGTTTGTTTATAGCAGATATGGAAGCCAACTTAGGAAATTTGGGCTCTACTTTAATGATAATGAGGAGTTACAGCCATATTAAGCTGCTGATTGATATGATCAATTTTGCTTTCTAGAAAGAATAATACATGGAATCCTAAAGTACAGGCAAAACGTTGTCTTCGACCACTGAAGCTGTTCCTCAAGACCTTACTAGCTTTCTTAGAACACACTATGACCCAGACTAAACATATGAGATATTAAAGTACTGTACGTAGTCATTACTGGCAAAAAAGGGGATCTATCAGAGTCATGAAAGAGTTCCATTTTGTACTGTGATGTAACGTGGCATATATGACATTTTCTGGAGATACATGGTGCAAAATTTTGAAGATTCCAGTGTCTTTTGTTTGTTTGTTTGTTTGCTTTTATCATAAGCAATCTTAGAAAGACCACATACATCCTGCTGAAATCATTCCACACACAAGAGCTCTCTCTTTAATAAACACTATTTATGTATCTTCTGGGAAATGTGTCATTACTATTTTTTCAAGAAATTTGGACAAGTTACTTTTTTCCTTTGGAGAATGGGATGAAGCCTTGATGTTACCCCCTTACTTTTAAATCAAAATAGATACTATACCTTTATAATAGCCTCAGTCTTCTCAACACTGCTTATTATCTCAGAGATCATCAAAGAGTAGGAGACAATTGGACGGATTCACATCCTGAGTACTTCCACGGTGATTCACTGGTAGATAAGAAGACAGGTGGATTGAGACTATTAGTAAAAGTGTGTTTGGAGTGAAACTGTAAGTGATGAAAAAGAGGAAAGTGAAAAAAAGGAACAAGATAAAAGATAAAAGAAACAATTGAGGCCAATAAACTTGAGACCTTGGAGTTGTTGTAGGAGAGGTATATTCCCAATAAGAAAAAAAGGATAAAGAAACAGGACTGTCTTGGAAGAAAACATGATGCTCAAGAACAAGGCTTCAGAACCTTTAGGGTACTGCAAGTTTCAAGATTTGGCTAAAAATGTTGTTAGCTTAAGTAAAATAGAGGTAATGATCAATGACCACAAGAACTTAGAGAACTGGATGGATCATGCAAACAGATACTAAAATTATATAGCATGATGAAAAGTTTTGGAATGGAGAGTAATACTATGAGGCAGGTGTTCAGATCTTCAGTTAAAGCAAGGGAATGACCACAAGCTTAAAAATGGCTTCAGCTGGGAGAAGTGTGACATCATAGGATCAGGGGTTTTTCAAGATCGATTATGATACCACGTGAATTGTGGGCAAACTAGAAACTTTGACTTGAGATAACTGAGGGGAAGGACCTAGATTTTCCTTGAAGGCAGGAAGAGCATGTGCAGTGAAGTTTGGGTATAGAATAGGATCTTCCAAAATGGGGATGAGAGAAACTAATGGAAGTTTAAGGAAAGAGGAATTGCTTTAGCTTCCGCCCTCCCCACATCTTGGAGAATAAAAAGCTTTATGGAGGACCTTTAAATAGAGATAGTATTTTGAGATACAGAGAATATTCAAGAGAGAGGGACCAGTGTGAATAAAGCATGAATACAGAAAAGCGATGAAAATTATGAAGTAAATTTGTGGATATAGCGGCAGAGAGCTCCATTCAGCTAATAGGCACAAAGGACTAGGGAGACTTTTAAATAAGATTGGAAAATATCACTATGGCTAATGATAGTTTGGATGAGAAAAGAAAGCTCACTTTATTTTCTGTAGTGTTTGGAGTTTTTTATAGACAGACCTTAAAAATGAAAACCATACTTCTTAGAATATACAAAAAGATTTCTTTAAAATTGTTTGAAAATGTAGAAACTTGAATAAGACATGTTAGTGAGCCTAACCATATCCAGTAAAGAGTGGAGAGCCGAGAGCAGCCTTTCCCGATGCCATTGCTCAGGAGCCTGAAGGAGGAAGTTGAAGACCACAGAGAAGTGGAGTTTACTTTTGCAGCAATTCCTGCATCACTGAGTATCAGACCTAGAAAAGACCATAGCAATCAGCTGTAATTCATTTGTTTAGTAGATAGGAAATGTAGGTTCAAAATGATTGGTGCTTTGCATGAGATGGTAGAATTTAGCAGCAGAACCAGCGTCTAAAACTGAGGTTTCCTGACTTAATTTATTGACGTTTCTTCGCTATATAAACTGGAAACTCTAAAGTGTGAGTGAAAATTATATTTGCTTCACTGACATCAACGTGCACTTAAGAAGAACTTCATAAACATGATTTTTTGTTCAAGATTGTGAGTAAGAAAATAACAGGGCTTTTTTATTACTATGCAGAATCATGGTGTAGTATAAAGGCCAGAGAATTTTATTTTTGACTGAATGATTTACCAAATCATTTACTCTCATTGAGTACATTTATCCTCAAGTATGTGTTCTGACTCAGCTTCAGTTTAGTTTCTTCACTTATAAATTGGAGATAATAATCTGCCTTATCCAATTTATATCCATGGAATTTGAGACACTCAAATGAAATATGTGAAAAATGACATAAACATGAACAATGAGAACTAACATTGAACAACAATACAAAAGATGCTCTCACTTCATATTATTGAAGGAGTTTTCTTCTTTATAATTTCATATATTTTATACACTTTCTACAACAAATATATATTATGTTTATAGTTGAAAACATAAGCATTTTCTTTTTAAATCTTGATGAGACTATGTTTGAAAAAATTAAGTGATTTAATATCTAATTTCATCTTCTTAGATCATCTATGTTTGCCGGAATGCCAAGGATGTGGTTGTTTCTTATTATCATTTCTTTTTAATGGTGACTGCTAATCCAGATCCTGGTTCTTTTCAAGATTTTGTGGAAAAATTCATGGATGGAGAAGGTATGAACTAATTCTTTTTCTGAATTCTTTCAAAGTAAATGATATAAGACAAATGGCATCTCTGGGCAAAAAATTTTGTTGTCTGTTCTGGTCTGTTATCGTCTTTGGTCCTTAATTAAAACAGAAAAGTTCTAGAAGCCCTTGAACTTTAGAACAAGCATAGAGTTTCTAGATGTGGATGGCAAATTGTAGAATCTGGATGCTCCAGTTCAGTGGCTGCAGATAAGTATACAGATGTATGTGTGTCCAGTTCTCTCTCGTCTCTTTTTATTATAGAAGTACTTCACAGTGTGTTATTACAACTTCATTGAACAAGAGGTAAAAAAGAGGAGAGAAAATGTTCATTTGTTTCTAAGAAAAATTTTAGATAATACATGGGACCAGAATTCACAAAGAAGTTTGAATATCTACCGAGTTCTTACTCATTCTACCCACCGTACAGTCTGAATAATTCAACTAGGTTTCTCAGAATAGTACAAGAGTTCTTGAACAGAAATTCTGGGAAATTTTATCTTTTATTTAACTCCTGACTAAAGCAACTGAGTATTTATATTTGAGAAAGAAAGGGTTCAGGAGAATCTAGTATTAACTAAAGAAGGCCATTCTGATCCTGTAGTAATAACTGTAATGAAAAAGGATAATAACCCCATTTTCATACCCACAAAATTTAATCTTGACTCAGTGAAAGTGTGGTACATGTGCTTTATGCTTGTTGCAAATTTTATGCCAAAGCATCATGAATAAAATACCTGTCTCAAGATCAGGAAAACGTGCGTTATAAGGCAGAGAAAGATAATGCTGTACCTCTGCAAAACGGATGAATAAGATCACTATAAGAATTGTTATATGATTTTTTTCTGTAAAGAAACAAATATAACAAAACAGAAACAGACCCACCCACATATACAGAGAACAAACTAGTCGTTACCACAGGGTAAAGATGAAGGGGTTTATAAGATATTAGCTGCTAGTTATAAAGTAAGTAAGTCACAGGGAAGTAATGGGCAACATAGGGAATATAGTCAATATTTTATAATAACTTTATGGTGTGTAATCTATTAAAATATTGAGTCACTATGCTGTACAACTACTATAATATTGTAAGACAACTATACTAAATAAATAAATAAATAAATAAATTGTTGGTAGAGTCAAAGAATGGAAGAGGTAATGCAATGATTTAATGCAAAGCAGAGTACTTTGACTCACACATCATTATATTATCATTTTAGGTTTTTACTGGGTAGAACACTCAGATGTATGTGAGAGAAAATGACGTAAGAGAAAGAAAGAAACCATATTTGGTCATATCAACTCCAAAATCTTCTAATTTTTTAGAGTGAGAATGACACTAAGGGTCTCTAAGAGGATACCCCTTACCAATTAAACTGCAAGTAGTATAACCAAAATTATATAGCTGCTAGCTTCAGTTTCCAAAGCTAGTTTTTAATTGGTAAATTTGAGACCTGGACTCAATTCTGATCTTAAGAATGTTGATAGTTCCACTACTCAACTCCTTTTACTAACAATCTGAGTTTTACACACCCACACCCCGCCCCACACACACACCATTTTCAAAAATGCTCTCATAAGCTCTGAATCAAATGGATGCGAGCTTTCTTTCACTTTTCCTTTACATCATAAACCATGTCATAATAATGCAAATTGAAAATGTGTTTCTGTATATAGATTACTCAACATACTGTGCTGCTTTTGCTGCCGAGAAATTTGCTTCAGATGTGCAACTGGTCTCTAGTTTTCATTCCGTGATCATTTATTTATATTTCTTTATCTGAAGACTCATTTTCAAGCTGTATAAAGATGATGCTATGTCCTCACATTGTTTTCATCTGTAATTTTAGTTCCTTATGGTTCCTGGTATGAACACACAAAATCTTGGTGGGAAAAGAGAGAGAATCCACAAATGCTATTTCTTTTCTATGAAGACATGAAGGAGGTGAGAAATTCAAAACATATGGTAACTTAGCAATCTCAAAATGTTAGCATTTGACAACATTGTAAATACAAAATTCTGCCTTTAAATAAATGATGAAGGCAACTCCAAAAGTTACAATAATCCAGATACTTTAGCATGGATTTGAAGCTAGTAAGTAAAAACCTTCTGTAAATGAATACATTTAAACCCAAGTATCAAAAAATTACCAAAGATAAAAGTGGAAAGAATTTGAGTTCATAAAACAAAACAACAACAATACACAGACACGTGCACACAAGGAATCACAATGGGCAAGAGGAGTTAACTGGTCTCCAAATCCATAGGTGATGGAATTATTAGACAAGGACCATAAAGTAACTATGTTGAACATATTTAAAGAAATAAAAGAAGAAATTAAAAATTATACAAAGAAATATTACTAAAATTGACAAAGCAGATTTGGAAAAAAACAGCAAAATAGAATTTCTAAAATCATTTTTTAAAATTAAAATTAGAAAATTAAGAGATGGTTTAAATAACAGATGAGACATGGCTAAAGAGTGAATTAGTGATGTAGAAGATGATGCTGAAGAAAGTCCACAGGATGTACCACAGTGAGATAAATAGAATACTTTAGAAAGAAGTAGTGGATATGTAGGATAGAGTAATAAGGTACCACATATATCAACTCAAACTTCCAGAAGAAGACAGTAAAGAGAATGTTGGAACAACAATATGAAAAAGAGTTATGACATCACAATTTCTTCATAATCAGTTTTTTTTCCCAGCTCCATTAATAATCAGGGTAATTCAAAATAAAAATTACTGTGAGATGCCCTTTCACATCCAGCAGACTGACAACACTTAAAAAGTCTGACAATAAATAGATGCTAATCAGGATGTGGATTAGTGAGAAGTAACGTACTTCTGATAAAAGTATAAAAATATACAAACACTGTGGAAACTACAGGTTACCTAGGGAGGGCAAACATACACATAATTTAAGACTCAGAAATTCCACTAGTAAATATATGCTCTTGAGAAACACTGGCTTGTGTGTAGTAGGTTATACGCACAGCAACTTTCATAACAGCATATCCCATGACCATAAAAATTGGAAACAACCCAAATACACATATATTCATGAATCAACACATAATATATACTATTATTCTACAATTAAATATTATATTGCAGGGAAAAGGAATACACTTCAAAAATGCCCATCAGTTGGGTAACACCAAACCATATGTTGTCTAGGATACAGAGCAAAGCACAGGATTGATTAGATCAATTTCAGGATAGCAAGTTTGTTGTTGTTGTTGTTGTTTGTGGAAATTGGAATGGAGAATGAAAAGAATGAAGTTGGAAACTTGCAAATGGAAAAACTCAACCAATCATGAATGTTTTGTTGCATACATTGGGTAGTAGATAAGCATACTATATTCATTTTTATTCTTTAAAGCACATATATGCACATATCAAATAATTTTTAAATGAAAGATGAAACACTGGGTCTTTTTATTAAGGGATGAGAAATATCTTCTCTTCTCTCATTCTTTATTAGCACCAAGAAAGCAGCTGATATCCATGTCTTGTTCAAATCTTTGCACAATTATTAAGATTCATGTGGCAGTAATTCTACAGTTTTTTGATGATGACTTATTTAAAATAAAATTATGAATGTTATTTTAGAAACTGAATTATTATTTCTTTATAGAATTTAACACAGAACAAGTTTGAATGAGAAGCAGCCATGCTCTGTAGTTTATTATATTACCTAAATTTGTATTCTGTAACTAGAATATTGAAGACAGTAAATTTAAAAGGCACATGAACAAATTTTATTAGTTAATCCTACAATTTCACCCTCCCAAATTGTCCATGTCCATTTACTTCATATATTGGTCAATAATGGCCATGTTTAGACTTCTTCTCTATTTGAGAGAATGAGAAGCAGAAGAATAAATGTTTTCTCTTGTTTCTGCAATGTATCAACTAGAAAGAGAAAAAGACATTAACTTTGTATGTAGAGATACTATCTTTTTTAAGTGAAAACAAGTAACTAACATGTGAGAATACATATATGGTACAATAGATTTATATGGGGATTTATGGGGGCAAAAATAGAGTTAGCTAATTCAAATTGGCATAGTTAAGGAAATCATCCCAAAGAAAGTGATACTTAAGCTGAAGTTTGACAGGCAAGCTGTTATTTCTAGGACAGAGAATTAGAGAATAGTATTTTGTATAAAGGGAACTACACATCAGAATAAGCATTATAGTTGGTATTGAGAATAGTTGCATTGAATAATTAAGCTGAATAATAGGGTATGATATGGAAGTAAATAGAGATGGGGATGCTTGTAGCTATGGTTCATACACATCTGATATTTCCATGTTGAGTATTTGCCTTTTTACATCCTTTCTTAATTTTCCTGGTTCCTTTGCATCTCACTAGCTACACCAATAAATTAAAAGAAAAATGAAAGCTGTCTGCATATTTTCAACCCCAAACTTGATCTGTCAAAGGGGACTAATAGTCTTTGAGAGTGTATGTTATAGTCACAGATAGCATTTATTGAGCATGCACTATACATAAAGGACTAAAATAAATATTTTATAAACACCATCTCACTTAGTGTTCTAATAATCTTTGAAGTTTCTTTTATGTCCTGAATGAGGAAAATTATACTTAGAGAAGTTAAAAATACCACTTTCCCAAGAAATGTTTTTGTTCACTGGAAGCCTAATTCCAATATCAGTGGGGGAAGAGGAGGGAAGAAAGTTTTTCTCTCTGTGTCCTTTTTCATCTACAAAGTGATGTATTCAACGTTAGTAATTGAGTCTTCAAAATATTTTTTCTTTTTAGAATATAAGAAAAGAGGTGATGAAATTGATAGAATTTCTGGGAAGGAAGGCATCAGATGAGCTCGTGGACAAGATTATAAAACATAGTTCATTCCAGGAGATGAAGAACAATCCATCCACCAATTACACAATGCTACCAGATGACATCATGAACCATAAAGTATCTCCCTTCATGAGAAAGGGTGAGATAGTCATGTTATTTGCCTCCATTGCTGTAGGAAGTCATAAGTTGAAATAGTTATAGGCAAACATCTGTTAAGGTCTATTCACGCTTGTTTTCTTCAGAGGTGTTTCAGTTCTGCAGAAGCATAAAATATTGGTACTACTGCTAATACTACTAATAAATTACTATTAATAATTTATTACTGATATTAATTCAGTGACCAGTTCTGCAGAAGCATAAAATATTAGTATTGCTACTAATACTACTAATAAATTACTATTACTTGTTGATTATTTAGTATATGTTGCAAATTATATTAAGAACAACCAGCAGCCATCCCAGCCTCAGTACTAGCCCTAATACCACACTCTACTAGCTATTATTTATTAAGTCTTTGTGCCTCGGTGCTGCATCACTTACATTATATAAATTGTAAATTCTAATTTAAAAAAAATTCTAATACAGGAGTTAGGAGGAACTTCTATTATTATCTCATTTTGAGATGGGAAAACATGCTTAGAAAATTAGCTTTTCCTTAACCAAGTAGCAGACGTTTTTCAAGACTAAATGGCAAATATCCAAACTTATCAAATTATACACATTAAATATGTACAGTTCTCTGTATATTAATTATACCTCAATAAAGCTCTTTTAAAAAAGACTGTTTCAAAGCACTTATTGGCAAATACAGCTCAGCTTAGCAAAAATATCAAAATACAATGGGTGACATCTTTTCGGAGGAGGCATGGTCTTGATGAGTTTATAAATCCGAAGGCATATTGGATACACAGAGTATTGGAACATCCAGTCTTACTGATACATGAAGCAGAAACAGAATAGAGAAAATCTTGCTCTTGGAACCAAACTGTCATTGAGAGGGTCAGGGATTTTTAAAACAATTGGAATAACAAGCCTGCCAATGGGTGAAAACACTTGAAAAGAGAGTTAACATGCAGATTAAATTTAAATTATTTAATCCTTATGTTATCTCAGTTTCTTTTCCTGTAATGTCCTCATATATTTCTTTATTAATAAATTTACTTATTTATTTTATTTTTATTTATTGGCTGTGTTGGGTCTTTTTTTACTGTGTGCGGGCTTTCTCTAGCTGTGGTGAATGGAGGCTGTTCTTCGTTGTGGTGTTCAGGCTTCTCATTGCGGTGGCTTCTCTTGTTGCAGAGCATGGGCTCTAGGCACGGGCTTCAGTAATTGCTGCATGTGGGCTCATTAGTTGTGGCTCAAGGGCTCTAGAGCACAGGCTCAGTAGTTGTGGCGCACGGGCTTTGTTGCTCCATGGCATGTGGGATCTTCCCGGACCAGGGATCAAACCCTAGTTCCCTGCATTGGCAGGCGGATTCTTAACCACTGTGCTACCAGGGAAGCCCTCCTTATATATTTCTAAGATAAAACAACAAACTTAAAAAAATGGCCATGCTTGTAAAGGGCTTTGTACTGTTATACCCTCAGACCCCACCTGATTCTCAAGACACACATTTTTTATCTTCAGCTTTTTGGATTTTTTTTTCATTGGGAAAGTTTAGTTCTCCTTGAGCTAAGGGGGCAAGTAAACGATTGATTCATTTAAAATACAAGGTGACTTCCTTCTGTCAGGGGAGGGTTGGATGAGATGAAAAGCAAAAGTGAAGAACCTGTTAGACTATTGTAACACACAGGTGGGGAACATTGAGGAGCTTCTCTAACTGTTGATAGCAGCAGAAATGGAGAGCAATGGCTATGAAGAAAGTCTGAATATAAATAAAGAATTAGATACTGTGGTTGAAAGATAGCTGCCAAGTTTATGCAGTGGATACCTGCTGTTGCCATTAACTAGGTTATGGAAAAGGATACAAAGAAAATGCAACTTGGTAGAGAAGAAAATGAATTTATTTTTAAATTAGGTGAATTTGAGATGCTCATATGGAATCCAGGTGGCCATATCAGGTAGGCACTTGGATATGAAGACATAAGTCTGGATTTTAATGTTATCATCATGAAGATGATATTTAATGTCTTGGGAGTAGGTAAAACATGAATCTCAGGAGCCCGAACACTTCAGAGGAAATTGGAGAAGAAAAATTAAGTGAAGTATTAATAGCATAACAGGGGAAGGTCAGAGAAATAAATTTGCTGTTTTTTGTTTGTTTTCTTTTTTGTTTTTGTTTTAAACAATCAGGAAAAATCCTTGTTCACACTCTCAAATATATAGTATTTACGGTATATATTTTATTTCTATAATTAAGGATTATAGGAATAAAATTTGATTAGTTATCAATGAAAGTGATGAATATTAGAAAATTTCATTATTCTGGCTGGAAGACATAATATTTACTGTTTTTTTCTCTTTTCTTACAGGCATTGTGGGAGACTGGAAGAATTACTTTACTGTAGCCCTAAATGAGAAATTTGACATGCATTATGAGCAGCAAATGATGGGGTCTACACTGAAGTTACGAACTGAGATCTAGGAAGGGTTTTCTTGACACATTTAAGATTAAAGTGTTCTTATTCCTTACCTCTTTTATTTTAGACTAGTAGAGAATGAATCATGTGAAAGTTCATGGTCAGGTTTACATGATTACTGAGATCTTCGTATGCAAAATCAAGAAATATTTTTTTCCCTGCTGTTATCTTTTTAATTTTTTCTTTCCTTTTTTCTTTATTACAAATATTACACAAATCTATAACCTATGAGAATGATATTGGAACACACCAATTATTCAAGTTGTTAAAGCCTCATTAAAAATAACCTAACATTCCAAATTCTTTAACTTTGTGGTTACTTTTTTGTATTTATTAGTACATTTAATATATACATATACATTTATATACATATATACATAAGTATGTATATGTTAATAACTGTACATGGAGTTTGCAAACCTTGACAGAAAGAACTAAAGGATAAATAAATATGAGGGTATAACTTGGTCTACTGTTTCCTTCCTGATATTTTCTTTCACTTTCTGCAAAATGGCTTACTGTGGAATTTACCTTAGTTTAATGTAAATGTTGGGCATAACACAACTGATTTCCAGGTATCTATAATTAATCCCAGTAAGTGTTATCTATGCTTAAATGTCTTTAGCTAATTTGAAATATTTATGCTTTAGAGTTCCTTCTGTCCTATACACAATGTAATAAAAGTAAGCTCTAAAGTTTTAATGAATGTGATATATGACTAAAATAAAATACAAACAAAAGTAAAAGAAGAAGAATTATTATTTTTTATTTAAACAAGTTTGTTTTGGCTTATGTTTCCTATCTTTCTGTATTCTATTGATCATTTTTTTTCTGTAGCATGTTTCTTTTAACTGTCAACACTTTCTCCAAATCAGAAGACACACAAGATCATAAAAAATTCACTATGGGTCTTTAGCAGAATACAACGTCATTCATTCGTAAACTCAAAGACAAAATCTAGGAAAAAACTGATATATGTTTTCTTACTCTTTGGAGAAAAGGCTAGGAATTTCTTAGTCCCCCATTTAGTAATGATGATTTTTCAGAATCAAAGCTATTTTTTATTGTAACATTGTTATGCCTTACATAAAAATTGAAGTGTCTTGAAAAATATTAATATTTTGTTGGGGGTGGTTATTAGACTCTCAGTTTTTGGAGGGAACAATTGTTATATACATACACACATGAATATACCTATACACACATTCACACTCATTCATTATCATTATTCTTCTTCTGAACCATCTGAGATCCATCTGTAGATATAATCACCCTTAAATATACCAGTGTCTATTTCCCCCAAATAAGGCACTTTCCTGTATAATCCCAACTATCCAAATCAGGAAATCAATATTGATGCAACACTACCATCCAATCCATATATGACATTCACATCCATCCCAACTGCTTCAACAAAGGCTTTTTGTTTTTTCCTTCTGGTCCCAGATCCAATCTGAGATAACATGTTCCATTTTATTATCATATTTCAGGTTTCCTTCAGTCTCAACAGTTGCTCAGTATCTTCTGTGTTTCATGACCTTTGCAGTTTTAGGGTATAGACTTTTAGTTTTGTGGAATATCTCCCAACCTTGCCTCTCTCAACACTCAGGACATACAGAAAAATTCTGGTTCTCTCAGTGTATCACATCAGAGGGCATGTAATACCAGCCTGCTCTACACTGGTGTTGTCAAATTTGGTCATTTTGTTAAATTCGTGTCTGCCCTGTTTCTCTACAATAATATCACCTTTTCTTTCTTTGTAATTGATTAGTATTTCGTGGGGAGATAATCTGAGACTATAATTCACTCTCTTACATATAGCATTCATTGATTATTTAGCCTAAATCTTTCACCACTAAAATGATCACAAATTCTGTCAATAGTTGCTATTTCTATCATTCTTAATTTATTGCATGGCATTATATTATAAGAAAGGAATTTTTCTTTCCCCTCATTTATTTATTCATATCAATATGAATTCATGATTTCCTATTTAATTCAAAAGCTATTATATGTCATATCAAAATTCACTTGATACTCATACTATCCCAGACCTGGGCAGTGGGAGTCCCTTCAAACTGGCTCTGTGCCTTCTTGACACTTCCCTATCATCTTTTGAGAACTTATTTTCTGACTTATCATGTGTTTTCCTTGCATAAGCCTTGGGACAAGCTATTTTTTCCAAGGAATTTGAGTTAATTTAGTGGAAGATACCATTTAGAAATCAAGATCTGAGTATTTTGTGTGCTCACTGTTACTAGACTGTCATTTCTTCTGGGTCACCTTAGTGCATAGCTACCTCAGTCTTTGTTTCTCAATATCTTTCTCTATAGATAGACATATAGATACACAGAGATAAATGGATAGATAGATAAATTCCTCTCTCTCTCTATATATAATATATGTAATTTGAGTCTAAGTATTTATACTATGAAAAATACAAGTTTACATCTACACCTATAACTTCAATAATATTTTATGCACATAAATTTGACAAGTTGGAAAAGATGGGGGAGCTTGAAAAAGATGGTGGAGGAGTAGGACATGGAGATCACCTTCCTCCCCACAAATACATCAAAAATACATCTACTTGGGAAGTGGCTCCTGGAGAACACATTCCGAATGCTTGCAGGAGACCTCAAACAGCCAAATAGGCAAGAGAATTTCTAAGTAATTGGGTAGCACAAAGGAAAGAAGGGAAAAAGAGAGACAAAGAATCCTGAGGAGACCAGCCTTTCTGGGAGGGAGCTGTGAGGGGCAGAAGGCTCCCACACACTGGGGAGTCCCCTCACTGGAGGGGAAGGAGAGAGGGAGCCTCAGAGCCCCCAGAAGAGAGAGCAATGGCAGGTGTGCCGAGGGCAGAGCGGAGAGATCCATGCATGGAGGAGTCAGGCAGCACTCCGCAGGCAGAGAAGCTAATCTGCTCACATGCAGCAGCAGTGGGGGCTGGGCAGTGAGGCTTGGGCTTTGGAGAACAGACACCAGGGAGATAGCTGGGACTGGCTGCATGAGAACAGCCTCGGGGGTAGGTGCACCAGCAAGCTAGGAGGGAGCTTGGGGAAAATCCTGGGCAAGATGGAGAGGCAGGGGACTTTTGTTTCGGAGTGCTTGAGAAAAACTTCCCTCTCTATGAACTCACAGGCTGCAAAGCTACGTGACCCACAGGTGCTGGATCGAAAAGTCTGCTGGGTAGAAGATGCCTTAGAGGACTGGGATGGGGAGGGTGGGGGGGACTTGATGGAGGGTGGGGGGGAGTCAAAGGAGGGAGGGAATACGGGGATATGTGTATAAAAACAGATGATTGATCTTGGTGTACCCCCCAAAAAATAATAAATAAATAAATAAAATTAATAATAAAAAAAAAAGAAAAGTCGCTGGGCCCCATGCCCTTGCCCTGCTGTGCATCATCAAGACCCGCCTACTGCCTGCCCACCTGCCCACTGCTCTGCTCCCCTCCCCCACCATGCACTGCTAGGGCCTGTTGCCTGCCCACCTGCTGCTGCCAAGGGTTCTGTGTGTAAGGCAAGTCATTGGCCACACCTTCCCAGCAGCAGGTGAAACCCACCAACACAAAGGGTCCCATGTTCAGGACCAATTTCCCTGGGAGAATGCACGGCACACCTCAGGCTCATGCTGACCTCTGTTGCTACAAGCAATCCTGCAGATTTCTATTAGACTCTCATATCCATCACTTCCCCCCAACCTGAAGTTGCAAGTGAGCCCCAATCATTCTCTTTTGCCCCCTCTTGCCTGGGCAGGGAACCGACTCCTGAGAGCAATCCACAAGCAAAAAAGGGATCAAAACCAAAACCAATCCCCAAGGACTGTAGGACCAAAGAGAAAAGGAAATAGCCACAGGAGGAGCAGATTTAATACTCACAATAGGCTTGAGAGACCCTGCATATGTGGATCACCTGAATAGATGAGTGTTTCTACAATAGAGACTGTAGACAAAGGGGGCAACTGGGGATTGTGGGGACAAATACACACCGGACTAATACCAGATCACAGTCCGAGCTCTCCACAGTCCTCTCCACAGCAGGTGCAGAGCCCTACCTAAAAGTATTGGAGGACTTCTTGGTATGTTTGACTTGTTTCTGCTCTTAGGTATTTGTTAGTTTAATCTTTACTGTATATGTTTATATGTGGATTTGCTTGTAATTGGTATGAGTACTCCCTTCTTTCTTTTCTTTGTTCTCTCTTTCTCTTCTTCTCTTTGGTTTCTTTTCCTCTTCTCTTTTTGCAAGTGCAAGTGTGCACATCTCCTTGTGTGATTTTGACTGATTAGAGTTGCTTTTACCACCAGTCTTGGGGATCTGTCTGTCCTTTCCCCTTCTTCCTCTTTTTCTTCTTTTTTTCTTTGCTCTCCTTCTACCTCCTTTTTCTCTGTTCTGTGCAGCTTCCAGGGTTTTGGTGCCCCAGCTGGGGGTCAGACCTGGACCTCTGAGACAGCAGAGTGGAGTCCAGGACAGTGGACCACCAGAGACTCCTGACCCCATGTAATATTGATCAGCAAGTGCTCCCCCAGAATTCTCATTCTCAACACCAAGTTGCAAATCCAACCAAAGGCCAGCAAGCTCCAGTGCTTCATACCTCAAGCCAAACAGAACGGAAAAAAGAGGAATTACTACTAGGCAGCACAGGGAAAGGAGACAACAAGTACTATAAATTAGACAAAATGAGATAGCAAAGAAACACCATGCAGGCAAAGGAGCAAGATAAAAACCCTCAAGACCAAATAAATGAAGAAAAAATTGGCAAACTGCCTGAAAAAGAATTCCGAGTAATGATAGTAAAGAGGATCCAAAATCTCAAAAGCAAAATAGAGAAAATACAAGAAACATTTAATAAGGACCTAGAAGAACTAAGGAGCAAACAAACTGTAATGAACAACACAATAACTGAAATTAAAAATACTCTAGATGGTATAAAGAGCAGAATAACTGAGGCAGAAGAACGAGTAAGTGAGGTGGAAGACAGAATGATGGAAATAACTATCACAAAGCAGAAAAAAGAAGAAAGAATAAAAAGAATGGAAGACAGTCTCAGAGACCTCGGGGATAACATTAAGTGTATCAACATTCGAATCATAGGCATCCCAGAGGAAGTAAAAAAGTTAGCGTCTGAGAAAATATTTGAGGAGATTATGGTGGAAAACTTCCCCCACATGAGAAAGGAAATAGTTAATCAAGTACAAGAAGTGCAGAGAGTCTCATACAGAATAAACCAAAGGAGAATCACACAGAGGCACATATTAATCAAACTAATGAAAATTAAACAGAAAGAAAAAATATTAAAAGCAGCAAGAGAAAACTAACAAATAACATAAGGGAACACCATAAGGATAACAGCTTATCTCTCTGCAGAAACTGCAGGACAGAGGGAGTGGCAGGAGATAATTAAAGTCTTGAAAGAGAAAAATCTACAGCCAAGAATACTCTACCCAGCAAGAATCTCATTCAGATTCAATGGAGAAAGCAAAAGCTTTACAGACAAGCAAAAGTGAAGAGAATTCAGCACCACCAAACCAGCCTTACAAGAACTGCTAAAGGAACTCCTCTAGGCAGTGAACACAAGAGAAGGAAAAGACCTACAAAAACACAGCCAAAACAATTAAGAAAATGGTAATAGGAACATACATGTCAATAATTGCTTTAAATGTAAATGGATTAAATGTTCCAACCAAAACACACAGACTGGCTGAATAGATACAAAAACAAGACCCTTACATATGCTGCCTACAAGAAACCCAGTTTAGACCAAAGGACACATATAGGCTGAAAGTAAGGGGATGGGAAAAGATATTCCATGCAAATGGAAGTCAGAAGAAAGCTAGAGTAGCATATCAGACACATTAGACCTTAAAGTAAAGACTATTACAAAAGACAAGGAAGGACACTACATAATGATCAATCCAAGAAGAAGATATCACAATGGTAAATATCTATGCATCCAACATAGGAGGACCTCAATACATAAGGCAAATGCTAACAGCCATAAAAGGGGAAATCAACAGTAACAAAATAATAGTAGGAGACTTTAACACCCCACTTACATCAAGGGACAGATCATCCAAATAGAAAATAAATAAGGACATACAAACTTTAAATGACACATTAGACCGTCTTGACTTAAGTGATATTTATAGGACATTCCATCCAAAAACTACAGAATATACTTTCCTCTGAAGTGCACATGGAACATTCTCCAGGATAGATCACATCTTGGGGCGTAAATCAAGCCTCAGTAAAATCAAGAAAATTGAAATCATATCAAGCATATTCTCTGACCACAATGCTATGAGACTAGGTATCAATTACAGGAAAAAAACTGTAAAAATTCAAACACATGGAGGCTAAACAATACGCGATTAAACAACCAAGAGATCACTGAAGAAATCAGAGGGGAAATCAAAAAATACCTAGAAACAAATGACAATGAAAAATATACCTAGAAACAAATGACAATGAAAACACAACAACCCAAAACCTATGGGACACAGCAAAAGCAGTCCTAAGAGGGAAGTTTATAGCAATACAATCCTACCTCAAGAAACAAGAAAAATTTTGAATAAACAACCTAACCTTACACCTAAAACAATTAGAAAAAGAAGAAAAAAACAACCCTAAAGTGAGCAGAAGGAAAGAAATCATAAAGATCACATCAGAAATAAATGAAAAAGAAAGGAAGGAAACAATAGCAAAGATCAATAAAACTAAAAGCTGGTTCTATGAGAAGAAAAATATAACTAGTAAACCATTAGCCAGACTCATCAGGAAAAAAGGGAGAAGATGCAAATCAACAGAATTAGAAATGAAAAAGGAGAAGTGACAACCAACACCACAGAAATACAAAAGATCATGAGAGACTACTACAAGCAACTCTATGCCAATAAATTGGATAACCTGGAAGAAACGGATAAATTCTTAGAAAAGTACAATCTTCCAGGACTCAACCAGAAAGAAATAGAAAATATGAACAGAACAATCACAAACACTGAAATTGAGACTGTGATTAAAAATCTCCCAACAGACCATATGGATTCACAGGCAAATTCTATCAAACCTTTAGAGAAGAGCTAACGCCTATCCTTCTCAAAGTCTTCCAAAATATAGCAGAAGGAACACTCCCAAACTCATTCTAAGAGGCCACCATCACCCTGATACCAAAACCAAACAAAGAAGCCACAAAAAAAGAAAACTACAGGCCAATATCCCTGATGAACATAGATGCAAAAATCCTCACCAAAATACTAGCAAACAGAATCCAACAGCACATTAAAAAGACCATATTCTATTATCAAGTGGGGTTTATCCCTGGAATGCAAGGATTCTTCAATATACACAAATTAATCAATGTGATACATTATATTAACACATTGAAGGATAAAAACCATATGATCATCTCAATAGATGCAGAGAAAGCTTTTGACAAAATTCAACATCCATTTATGATAAAAACTCTTCAGAAAGTGGGCATAGAAGGAAGTTACCTCAACATAATAGAAGCCATTTATGACAAACCAACAGCCAACATCATTCTCAATGGTGAACACCTGAAAGCATCCCCTCTAAGGGCAGGAACAAGACAAGGGTGCCCACTCTCACCACTATTATTCAACATAGTTTTAGTAGTGTTAGCCACAGCAATCAGAAAAGAAAAACAAATAAAAGGAATCCAAACTGGAAAACAAGTAAAACTATCACTCTGCAGATGACATATTATACATAGAAAACCCTAAGGAAGCTTCCAGAAAACTGCTAGCACTAATCTAATTTAGTAAAGTAGCAGGATACAAAATTAATGCACAGAAATATCTTGCATTCCTATACACTAACAATGAAAGATCAGAAAGAGAAATTAAGGAAACAATCCCATTTACCATTGCAACAAAAAGAATAAAATACCTAGGAATAAACCTGCCTAAGGAGGCAAAAGACCTGCATTTGGAAAACTATAAGACACTGATGAAAGAAATCAAAGATGATACAAACAGATGGAGGGGCATACCATGTTCTTGGATTGGAAGAATCAACATTGTGAAAATGACTATGCTACCCAAAGCATTTTACAGATTCAATGCAATCCCAATCAAATTAGCAATGACATTTTTCACAAAACTAGAACAAGAAACTTTACAATTCGTATGGAAACACAAAAGATGCTGAATAGCCAAAGAAATCTTGAGAAGGAAAGATGCAGCTGGAGGAATCTGGCTCTCTGACTTCAAATTATACTAGAAGGCTACAGAGATCAAGACAGTATGATACTGGCACAAAAACAGAAATATAGATCAATGGAACAGAATAGAGAGCCCAGAGATAAACCCATGCACATATGGGTAGCTTATCTTTGACAAAGAAGGCAAGAATATACAATGGAAAAAAGACAGCCTCTTCAATAAGTGGTGCTGGGAAAATTGGACAGCTACATGTAAAAGAATGAAATTAGAACACTCCCTAACACCATACACAAAAATAAACTCAAAATGGATTAAAGACCTAAATCTATGACCAGACACTATAAAACTCTTAGAGGAAAACATAAGCAGAACACTCTATGACATACATCAAAGCAAGATCCTTTTTGACCCACCTCCTAGAATAATGGAAATAAAATAAAAAATAAACAGATGGGACCTTATGAAAAGCTTCTGCACAGCAAAAGAAACCATAAACAAGCCAAGAAGACAGCCCTCAGAATGGGAGAAAATATTTGCCAATGAAGCAACTGACAAAGGATTAATCTCCAAAATATACAAGCAGCTCATGCAGCTTTATACCAAAAAAGTAAATAACTCAATCCAAAAATGGGCAGAAGACCTAAATAGACCTTTCTCCAAACAAGACATGCAGATGGCTAACAAATACATGAAAAGATGCTCAACATCACTAATCATTAGAGAAATGCAAATCAAAGCCACAATGAGGTATCACCTCACTCCGGTCAGAATGGCCATCATCAAAAAAGCTAGAAACAATAAATGCTGGAGAGGATGCGGAGAAAAGGGAACCTTCCTGCACTGTTGGTGGGAATGTAAGTTGGTACAGCCACTATGGAGAACAGTTTGGAGGTTCCTTAAAAAACTAAAAATAGAACTACCACATGACCCAAGAGTGCCACTGCTGGGCACATACCCTGAGAATACCATAATCCAAAAAGAAACATGTACCACAATGTTCATTGCAGCATTATTTACAATAGCCAGCACATGGAAGCAACCTAAATGCTCATCAACAGATGAATGGATAAAGAAGATGTGGCACACATATACAATGGAATATGACTCAGCTATAAAAAGGAATGAAATTGAGTTATATGTAGTGAGGTGGATGGACCTAGGGTCTGTCATACAGAGCGAAGTAAGCCAGAAAGAGAAAAACAAATACCGTATGCTAACTCATATATATGGAATCTAAAAAAATGATACTGATGAACCCAGTGACAGGGCAAGAATAAAGATGCAGTTGTAGAGAACAGACTTGAGGACATGGGGTGGGGGGGGGAAGGGGAAACTGGGACAAAACAAGAGAATAGTATTGACATATATACACTGCCAAATGTAGAAGAGATAGCTATTAGGAAACTGCTGCATAAAACAGGGAGATCAACTAGATAATGGGCAATGATTTAGAGGGGTGAGACTGTGGGGCGGGGGGAGGAATTCACAGGAGGGAGGGGATATGGGGATATATGTATAAATACAGATGATTCACTTCGTTGTACAGCAAAAATTGGCACAACAATGTAAAGCAATTATATTCCAATAAAGAGCTTTAAAATGAAAAGAACAAATTTGTTAAAAACTATAAACTGTCAAAACTCATACCAGATGAAATATATATCCTGAATAGTACTGTAAGTATAAAAACTGAATTTTTAATGAAAATACTCTTGAAAAGGAAATACCCATTCTTAGCTCACTTCAGTGCAGAATTTTACCAAACATTTAAAAAAAGAGTTAAGACCAATTTTACAGAATCTCTTCTAGGCTATAAAAAAAGAAAAGAATGCTTTCCAACTCATAAAACCAATATTATCCTCATACTAAAACCAGACAAATATAGTGCAAAAAAAGAAAACCACAGGTAAATATCCATAACGAACTTTAAACACAAAAATCCTCAACAAAAGCATTAGTGAGCTGAATCTAACAATATATAAAAAGAACACACAATATGACCAATTGAAGCTCATTTTAGATATGTAAGGTTTCAACATTTGAAAATCAATCTATATAGATCACTGTACTAATAATCTAAAGAATTATCATATAAGCATATCAATTGAGGTAGGAAAATCAACTGATAGAATTCATTGATAAAAACTCTCAGCAATTTGAGAATAGAGGAAAACTCTATCAATTTGACACAGATTATGTGTAAAAAGCCTGTAGCTAACATCACACTTAATTGTGAAAGACTAAATCCTTTCATCTTAAAATCAGGTACAAGGAAAGAATACCTATTCTCATAATTCTTATTAAACCTGATATTAGAAGCTCTGGCCACTGTAATAAGGCAAAAATAAATAAATAAATAAATAAATAATAAACACACAGATTGCAAAAGAGGAAATAAAACTGCCATGTCATGAGTATACTCAGCAACCTTGTGGACATTTCTTCACAGCAAAGAAATTAGGTCATATGTCAATAACTGGAATGGAACTGAGGCTTCCTAACAACAGCCATGCAAGTCAAAGATCTTAAAATTGAATTCTCCAATCCTAATCAAGCCACCGAATGCGTGGAACCCCAACCAACTGTTTGACTGTGAACTTGTGAAAGACCCAGAGCCAGAATTACCTTGCTAAGTCATTCCCATATTCCTAACCCTTGGAAACTGTGTAAGATAATAAATGTTTGTTGCTTTACACTACTACATTTTAGTGTATGTAATTTGTTACACTGCAATATACAATGAATCCAATGTAGAACTGGATATCTCAGATACTAAGTGTAACTCTCTAGGTAATACTAATCAATTACAGAGAGAGAAATGGTGACATTAAGATGTATAAAACCTATCAGACTCCAGCTTGATCAATAATCAAAGATAACATTTATTTTGTCTCTTTCCAATCCAAATACAATTAAACTCCATGAAGGCAGAAACTATATTTTATTCACTGATCAATATAAAGCTCATAGAACAGACACTTGTGTACAGAATATATTCATGAATATTAGAAGAATGAATGAATGAATGTCTTCCCAGGTACATATGTACCTCTCTATTATTAGCAAAAGTTTAAAAAATAAATTTCTTACTCATACCATTGACAATGTTATTTTTTTAAATTTATATCAACTCTTAAAACAACTGAGCATTAATTTTAACTGAATTATACAGTACTTTTGTCCAAATCTCTAAATATTAAGGCCAAAGTAGTCTATAAAGGGAAAGGTTTATTGTACATATTTTAGAACAACTACTCACAGGAAAAATTTTAACCAGTCTCCAACTTAGCAACTATTTTAGGGAAGGTCTGGGAGAAGCAACTATGTTAGCCAGCTTTACTAAAGAAAGCAAACAATCTGAAATCTCTCATTACCTACAGTAACAGAGGGCCAGTCCTTGTTCATGTTACTTTTAGACTGCCACACATTTCCAAGCTTTAGACAGGCTGAGACTCTAATACATGTTTTTCATTCTGGCACCCAAGCTGAAGGAGCAGCCTCTCCAGGGCACATATTCATTCTCAAGTTAGACACAACGAAGAACAAGAGATCCATTGTAAAACGCAATGTCTCGTAATGCATCATTGGTGGATTCTCACTTCTGCTCACATTTAATTGGCCAAAGATATCGTGGTCAAGTCCAAAGTTATTGGGCAGGAAAGTATATATTCCTTTCACAGGCAAAGTGGAAGACGGTGAATATTTGCCAAGATTAATATCAACTTCCATGATCTTCTCTTACCTTTTTATAGCCTTTCATAATCAGAACTGTTGGTATCTATTTGATATTCTACAGGAAGAATTGCATTATCAAGAATTCAAGCACTTTCTAGTTTCATTCTTAACCCCCTCCTGACTTCCCTAACACTCAGTTATTCATTTTCTTGTTAAGAAAATGCTGAATTTATCACACAGTACTCACATTAAGGCCCCTGAGTGTCCCAGTGTTGACCCAAATTGTCAGAATCATTTGTGACTCTTGGGCCACAGTGAAAACATCAAATTTATCCACACCTTAAAGATCATCTTTGTTGCTTATCTATTTTATACATAGAAGTTCGTATCTCTTCAACCTATACCTCTATCTTGCCCTTCCCCTCTTCCCTATCCTCACTGGTAACCACTAGATTGTTCTCTATATCACATTGCACAGTACTGGGAAACATAGCCATTGTTTTGTAATAAATGTTTTAAATGTAATAACTTTAAAATAGCAAATCACTAGGTTGTATACCTAAAATAATATAATATTGTAAATTAACTATACTTCAATTAAAAAAAAAGAAAGAGCAAATTAAGCAAGGGAGGTATTAGCTGGACTAAGGTCATGTTAGCCAACTTGCCATGAGATGGTCATCGCTGTGGAAATCTTTCTTGTGTTTAAAAAAAAAACCAACCATAGCATATGATGCCAAAACTAGTGCAGTTATGAGAAACTAGAGAGCTATACTTTCAGATAATCTTATCCTTAGGTTCTGTGTTATCAAATCCAAGATAGTATTGATAAAATCCACTGATGTGATACCCTTTCACAAAAACTTATAGTCTTATGCTATGTATAATTCATCTTTAGATTAAGTATATATTTCCATTTATTTCAATCTTGATTTATATATACATGTATATATATAGGTATATACATACACACACATAGGTTCTGCAAACTTGTAAGATTTATTCCTAGAGAGAATATTTATTTATAAAATGTATCCCTACAGAAAAATATTTAAAACATTGTTTCACCAATCAAATTGACAAAGCTTTTTAGGAAAATAAAAATTAGTGTTTTGTTAGGGTTTTCCCTCTGAAAAATGGAACAAGTTTGCTATATCTTTAGTTTACTCCTCCAGATACATTCTCCACTTTTTTCCATCCAATGACCTGGGAAGCTGATGTGTATGCATTACATCTACAGGATGGTTGTTTCTATTTGGCTGGAGATCTGAGGGAAGAAGGAGGGTAATGTCAAGGTGATTAATTCTTGATTCTTTCCCATAAGATCAAATTAAGTGAGATGCATACTTCAATCAAATTAACTAGAAAGGTCTTACTAAAACCAAGAAGGACGCTGCAGGGGTTTGCTTCATATATTTTGGGGACTCTGTTGTCTTCTGTGTCTATATTTATAATTTTTTATTACAAATTCAATTTCACCACTAGTAATTGGTATGTTCAGATGAGTTCGCTCCTATACTGTTGGTGGGAACGTAAATTGGTGCAGACACTCTGGAAAACAGTATGGAAGCTCCTTAAAAAAACTGAAAACAGAGCTACCATATGATCCAGCAATCCAACTCTTGGGTACATATACAGAAAAGACAAAAACTCTAATTCAAAAAGATACATGCATCCCAATGTTCATAGCAGCACTATTTTCAACAGCCAAGACATGGGAACATTCCAAGTGCCCATCAACAGATGATTGGCTTAAGAAGAACTGGTATATATACAATGGAATATTACTCAACTGTAAAGAAGAATGAAATACTGTCATTTGCAGCAACATGGATGGACCTAGAAAATGTTATACTTAGTAAAGTAAGTCAGACAGAGAAGACAAATATTATATATCACATATGTGGAAACTAAAAGATAGTACAAATCTATATACAAAATAGAAATAGACTCACAGACAGAGAAAACAAATTTATGGTTACCAAAGGGGACAGGGAGGGGGAGGAGGGATAAATTAAGAGTATGGATAGGAATAGAGTAGATTATTTAAATAGCCAATTTAGAAATCCCACTAGAGGATTAAAGACAGAAGGCAAATTTTAGGGGGTGTTGGGAGACTGCTGTTATCTAATGATCACTCAAGAAAAGAAACCAGTAACCTAGCAACAATCTACACTACCTTGAAGGAAGACCAGTTTCAACCAACCACTAGACACACTCAATTCAGAAATCCTGACAAACAATAGATAAGGGGTCTGAATCTTGTTACATGGTAAATCAGAGGGTTAATCCTTGAAGAGTAGTATTTCTGCATGTAGCCAAGACTGCAACATGGTGAAAGGGGGAAAAAAACTAGGTGAAAAGGCACATTATACTGAAACCTAAGACGAATTACCATATTTCAGCATATGTTACCACCCTTCTGCTAATATACACATGATTTAAATAGCACCACGAGTCTCTGTTAAACCATATAGGGTCAGAGGAAGAACTAATACTGTAAGCCTTGACGTCTGCCCAAGAACAAGGAAGGAGGTGGTTCTTCTCCGTGTCTCAACTTTTCTTTTGTTTATAGAAATAAATTATCCTTTCAGATGTAGGGGCAGAGCCTTCTCACCTGTGGGCTAGTATTTCTCACAAGCGTCCTGAATGCTAATAAACCCACTCTTTGCCTGCCACTTTGCCTCTCTCTGTCTTCTTTCTGTGCTGAGACAAGAGAACCTGAGCTTCAGCAAGGCCTGCCACCAAGTGAGCTGTTTCAATTAAAAAACAATGAGTTTGTGTCCTCTCCTAATTCAGTGATTGTGGGTGCAAGTTCCAATCTGAGTTTTGACTCGTTTTGAGTCCCACCTGAGAAGCAGTGTGGTTTCAATATGAGATTAACAGACACAAACTACTATAAATAAAATAAACAATAGGATTAACTGTACAGCACAGGGAACTATATTCAATATTTTGTAATAACCTATAATGGAAAATAATCTGAAAAGAAGTATATATAACTAAATCACTTTGCTGTACACCCGAAACTAATACAATATTGTACATCAACTGTATTTCAATTAAAAAAAAGGGTTTGGACTTGTTAAACAGATAGATGTCTTGTGTAACGTTAATGAAAGAAATTATGTTTTGAAAATATACATGTTTTTAGAGATTTTAAGATCTGTTCATAAGTGTGCCAATCAAAAAATGCTAGTATAACAAACAGTTCTTGGTTTGCACTAGGGATTAAAGTTTTTAAAGGTTTAAAAATTGTAATACACATATATAATTAGGAAAGCTGCTAAAAATAATAGCATTTCAATATATAAAAATGTAAGATATATATTGTTTGCAAAATTGCAATCTAGAAAGTGGAGATATTTTTGTAAAGAGAAAAAGAGTGATTTTTTTCCTAGAGCTGGTTGTTTCTAAATGGGAAAGAAAATAAGGGGAAATTAAATATTAGTTTTCCCTCAAGTTCAGTAACATTACCACAACTCCCTTGTTTTCAATATGACACATTTTCCTTGGCTATACCTAGTGACCCTAATGCCTGAATCCCTACACTGCAATTTTTCTAGACTATAAATCTCCAATCTCCTGCAAGCAGAGAAATGGGGCAGAAATAGGGCATCCTGAGAACCTCAGGATTATTTTCTGGTAACAAGGCATGTGGAGAGGCAAACTAGGAATGTTTTCCCCTGGCTTTTCAGACTAAACTGTAAAAGTATCTAATTGCCTCTAGTTGTTTTGCTTTTCTGTGACTCTGTAGCAGCTTGACATTCAAGTTGTTTCATGTTTTCTTCCCTGAAGCACACTATGGGAAAAAAAAAAATCTTAATCTAGATTTTCCCATGGGATTCAAAGAAAATATTTCTATAGATGTTCATAAAATATTTACATCTTCATATTTTGTTGAATGAGAGGTTTCAACTTCAAATTTATTATCCTACACACCTACGAACTCACAGATTTTAAAAACTTTGCCTTTTGTCAGCATCATGATTTCAGTACCTGGAGACAAAAAGGAACCAAGTAATGGAAAATATTTTGGTCATGTGGAAAATGACAAGAGTTTCAAACTAGTTTTTTTCTATTTTGAAACAGGTATTTTTACCACAGTCACCACTATTACTAGGCGGCTAAGAAAGGTGATATATAGACCTGCCTCTAGATGGTACAGATATTATTTAATATGCAGACTATGCTCCAAATTTTCTTGGCTGCATTTTCTTTTCCCTTTGATCCCACACAGCCAGCATGCTCCTACTGGTTGAATTTACACTGGCACTTCTAGAGGTAGGGATAAATCACATTGAAGTGAGGGTTTTTAATAGAAGCCCTGAAGCCATGAAAGAGCATCTGTATTTTGCTTGCCCTTTATTGTTAAAATTGGAAGCAAAAGTCAAAGCAAAAGCAAAGGGCCTTCATTTACTATACATAATCATCTGACAGCAGTTAATTCCAGTTGCTAAACTTAGTAGATTTCCATGGGCTCTTTGTTTCATTTTATTTACTACTGCAAGAGACAAAATAAATAAATAAATAAACAAATAAATAAAGCCTTCTTTGAAGACTTTAACGCTTTAAACATCAACAGACTTTTTACAGTTTAGTCATCAACTTCGTACAGCTCTACAGACTATTTTTTTTGCCTTCCTAATGAATAGGGTGGATTATCTCACCTGAATGAAACAACATATAGAGTGAAAACTTCCATTAACCAATTGCAGTAGAAACAAAATCTGGACCTGAGGTTTTTTTTTTTTTTTTTTTTTGAAAAGTTAAAAATTCCTTAATTTTTTATTCCTGGTACCACTACCACAATTTACAAGGCAATATACCTGATGTAATGAAAAGAAAAAGAAAAAGACAAAGCTACAACAGATAAAAGACCTCAGGAATGTACATGTAATTGACACTACATTGCATTAATCAATAGCTGTACTTTTTGCAAACTGTGGCTATGACAGTCCTGAACAAGAAGGGTTTCCTGTTTAAGCTGCAGTAACTTTTCTGACTATGGATCGTCGTTCCTCCTGTGGCAGATTTTTACAGTTCCTCTAATACATTTGGGACGACTGTCTCAAAGTAACCTGCAGCTTTCCTGACAACACCTTGCTCTCTCTCCTGCTGAGAACTGTAGCCCTTTTCTTCTGAGCTTAGAACCTTCTGCTACCATATCCACCACTTCCACCACCAGATCCATAACCACCACCATAGGGACTGCCTGAGCTTCTTCCACCAAAACTGCCCCCCTTCATGGGTCCATAATTTGATTGCTGTTGTCCACTATAATTTCCAAAATCATTATAGTTCCCACCACCACCATAGTTACCTCCAAAATTTCCTCCTTCATTGTAACCATCATATCCTCCACCACCACCACCATATCCACCACCTTGGTTTCCATATCCTGGTCCACCACCACCATATCCACCACCTTGGTTTCCATATCCTGGTCCACCACCACCATAGCCTCCTCTATTACTATAACCAGGTCCACCGCCATAGTTGCCACCATCACCTCCAAATCCATTATATCCACCATCACCTCCTCCATAACTACCTCTACTGCCACCACCTCCACCACCATAGCCTCCTCTCCCACCAAAGTTTCCACCACTGCCAAAGTTACCTCCTCCACCTCCAAAGTTTCCTCCACGACCCATAAAGTTGCCAGATCCACCTCCACGACCTCTTTGTGATCCAGCAGATTGCATCTCTTGTTTAGAAAGGGCCTTTTTCACGTCACAATTATGCCCATTAATAGTGTGGTATTTCTGAACAACAATTTTATCAACTGTATCACGATCATCAAAAGTTACAAAAGCAAATCCTCTCTTTTTTCCACTCTGCCTGTCTTCCATAACTTCTATGGTTTCAATCTTGCCATATTTTTCAAAGTAGTCTCTCAAATTATATTCTTCTGTATCTTCTTTAATACCACCAACAAAAATTTTCTTCACTGTTAGATGGGCAGCAGGCTTTACAGAATCCTCTCTAGAAACAGCTCTCTTTGGTTCCACTACACGCCCATCAGCCTTGTGTGGTCGAGCACACATTGCTGCATCCACCTCTTCAACACAAGAGTCAGTCACAAAACCAAAGCCCCTGGAACGTTTTGTTTGGGGGTCTCTCATCACCACACAATCTGTAAGTGTGCTCCATTTCTCAAAATGTTCTCTTAGGCTATCATCTGTAGTTTCAAAGCTCAGACCACCAATAAACAGTTTTCTCAACTGTTCTGGTTCCTTTGGATCATGGCCTTCCTCCCCCCGGCGGCGGCGGCGGCGGTGACGGCCGGAGTCGGGCTGGGGGCGACCGGGCGGAGGTTTTACCTCCATTTTGAGACCGGACTCGCCTCTTCCAACTCGAGTTCAATATGGGACCGAGAGCTGGACTTTCGGTTTTTTAAGACAGGATCCAGGTAAGTGATTTATCAAATTCATCTTCAAAGTGCCATATTTTATATAAAACTATGAAATTCAACAAGTGAAAAATTATAAAATGAGAAATGGAAAATTCTAGTGTGGATGTTTTGCCACAAAATGGGACATATTGGGGAATTCTTTAGATTTCCTATCATGAATTCACAAGATTATTTTTCATATTTAAAATTGTGTCTGCTCTACTAATTTTTGGTTTATAAAGCTACAAAAAAGTTTTAAAGTCTTTAGTCTTCTACCTTCTCAATATTTTTAGTTAGTTCAAAAGGAATATTCATGCATGGTCTGCTGCTAGGTTAAGTTCTTAAAAAATCTGTGTGTGGGAATATAAAAATCATATCTAGGCAAAGATAATAGTTCTCACAACTCAGTTTTTGTGTACTTCTCAAAATTCCCAAAGTCCATATATTGTTTAGATGCTAAATAAATGCATTTTCCAATGATAACTGGTTTTTTTTTCTTTTTCAAAATTTGTTTGACTATGGCATATTTTTCACTACAATACATATATTATCTTCTTTATTATTAAATCAGAGAACTACTATAGTGATATTTTCTTCAAATTTCTGCATGTTCATTATTTCTAAAGGGTTTTGAAACAAGATTTGAGCTATTATGTTTTATTTTCACATACACCATTCTATTGTCATTTTAATGATAACAACTTCAGGATGGTATCTTATACATCTTTTAGTCTTTTCCCTTGAGTTTATTACCAAAGTAATGTTCCAAGAACTCCACATCAGCACAAAAAGTCCTAATAAAGGAAGAGTTACATGATATCATTGTTTATTATAGTAATGAGAATATTTAACCTTATATTTAGCAACAAATGAAAAAAAAGTTTCAATACAGTTTAAATCCAAATATTTTTTTAATTTAAAATTCAATGTTTTTTTTTAATTGGGGTATATTTGCTTCACAATGTTGTGTTAGTTTCTGCTGTACAGCAAAGTGAACCAGCTATATGCATACATATATCCTTTCTGTTCCAGATTTCCTTTCCATTCAGATCACCACAGAGCACTGAGTAGAGTTCTTTGTGCTATATAGTCGGTTCTCATTAGTTATCTATTTTAAATATAGTATCAATAGTGTATATATGTCAATCCCAATCTCCCAATTCATCCCACCCCCTCCTTTTCCCCTTGGAATCCATATGCTTGTTCTCTATGTCTATGTCTCTATTTCTGCTTTGTAAATAAGATCATCTATACCATTTTCTAGATTCCACATATATGCATTAATATATGATATTTGTTTTTCTCTTTCTGACTTACTTCACTTGGTATGGCAGTCTCTAAGTCCACACATGTCTCTATGGATGACCCAGTTTCATTCCTTTTAATGGCAGAGTAATATTCCATTGTATACATGTACCACATCTTTTTTACCCATTCATTTGTCAATGGACATTTAGGTTGCTTCCATTTCCTGGCTATTGTAAATAGAGCTGCAATAAACACTGAGGTGCATGTGTCTTTTTGAACTATGGTTTCCTTAGGGTTTATGCCCAGTAGTGGAATTGCTTGGTTATATGGTAGTTCTTTTTTTAGTTTTTTAAGGACCCTCCACACTGTTCTCCATAATGGCTGTATCAATTTACATTCCCACCAACAGTGCAAGAGTGTTGCCTTTTCTGCACACCCTCTCTACCATTCATTGTAGATTTTCTGATGATGGCCATTCTGACCAACGTGAGGCGATACCTCATTGTAAAGTTTTGATTTTCATTTCTCTAATAATTAGTGACATTGAGCAGCTTTTCATGTGCCTATTGGCTATCTGTATGTCTTCTTTGGAGAAGTGTCTATTTAGACCTTCCACCCATTTTTTGATTGGGTTGTTTGTTTTTTTGATATTGAGCTGCATGGGCTGTTTGTATATTTTGGAGATTAATCCCTTGTCAATTGCTTCATTGGCAAATATTTTTTCCCATTCTGAGGGTTGTCTTTTCATCTTGTTTATGGTTTCCTTTGCTGTGCAAAAGCTTTTAGATTTAATTAGGTCTCATTTGTTTATTTTTGTTTTTACTTTCATTACTTTAAGAGGTGGGTCAAAAAAATCTTTCTGCGATTTATGTCAAAGAGTGTTCTGCCTATGTTTTCCTCTAAGAGTTTTATAGTGTCCAGTCTTACATTTAGGTCTTTAATCCATTTTGAGTTTATTTTATTGTATGGTGTTAGGGAGTGTTTAATTTCATTCTTTTACATGTAGCTATCCAGTTTTCCCAGCACCATTTATTGAAGAGACTATCTTTTCTCCATTGTATATTCTTGCTTCCTTTGTCATAGATTAGGTGACCAGAGATACATGGGTTTACCTCTAGGCTTTCTATCCTGTTCCATTGATCTATATTTCTGTTTCAAATATTTTAAATTAAATAAAATTCTAGTAAGTCAGATTCATCTATTTAGGCCAATGCCTGTTTATAACTTTGTTCATTACATCTTAGAGCAACTTCCTCTTGTGGTCTGAAACTTGATACAGATAGCCATGAAAGAGCCTTTGAAAGTGATTTCAAAAGTTGATAGGAAGTGGTTTTCAAAAGCCTTTAAAAATTTGCAAAATACTCTTACCAAACCCAGGTCCAGGTACTCGAGAGAGGATTGTTGGTAGGGAAGGAAATGTTGCTTTATCCTGGAGGCCAGCAACCCGGGGGAAGGTGGACTTCTGTCCAAGAACCAGCTCCCAATTGCTGCTCAGGGGGCAGGACCTTTTGAAGGGGAGTTTCAGGGTTGTGTAGGCAGAGGAAGGGAGCAGAACAGCCCAGTCAGCTCCAACAGTCATCTCAAAATCAGCAATGTGGTGGTCTGATCAGCATCATCTTGGTTGTTTTAAGTACAGTTTCTCTTTAATTTCAGGGTTTGTTCCCATTTCTTTGAGACCATTTCTCAGAATTGTGTCAAGTGGAGCAGCTTATATTATGGCTTCAACTTGGTTATCCTATAGTCATCTTCCCCTACCTGGTGGGGGCAAAACAGCTGCTTCAGTATCTGAAAAACAACTCACAGGATATGGCTCAGAATATTATTTGTAGCCCTTGAGGAGTAACTAAATGTCCTTGGCTATGCTTAATTACTAAACTATCATTATTAAGTCTTGTTGGACTATTTTCTTTAGTTCCTGCATTTTCTCACTTCTCTGATTAAACTTTTTTTTGGCTGAAGTTTTTCCACAGACAAAAGGCAGGTGGAGGATATGGGGGGGCAAGGACCATAAAGTCTTGCTCTGTTTCAGTACTTTCATGGACCCATGTTCAGGTAGCAGAGGACTGGTGGCCAGGCAGAATCTAAAATGTTACAATCCAAGATACTCAAGTGGGTTAAAACAGGTAATTGTCTACTTCTATGAAGAATTGAAGAACTTCTTTATTAAGCTTCACAATGTACATATCTCATCTCATCTCATTTTACCACATCCTGAGAGTAGATTTTAGAGAGAAAGAAGATAACATTAATCTTTCCTAGAGAAGAGAAATTTATTCTTTGGGAAAAGGTTTGGCAATAATGGATCTGCTGTTGCCCAGCTAATTTTCTTTGGGTCTGATTCAGCCCAACATGTATCACTTTGGCCTTGAAAATGTGGTGTGGACTTAAGGCTATCCATAACTCTAGGCTTAGCAAGTTAGCAGAGATTAACAATGCTTTTAGCCTATGTAAATATTATTTCTCAAAGACTCTGAAGTTTTTTTTCTAGCCTCAAAAGAGAATCATGCTGTGAAAGTTATAGTACTGATAGAAGTTATGGATGGGTAAGGAAGATGGAAACATATTTTAAAGGAGAATAACGAAATACCTCTGTTAATAGAAGTACATCTATATTGTCTAAGAATAAAACTACATAAATATATTTATATAGATATATATATGTGTATGCATATGTACACATATGTATGGATTTTCAAAGGATTAGTTGAAAAATAGGTAATGTATATAGACAAAAAAACCCCCACTGAAACCTAAGAATACTATTGTCTCAAGATAGAGTTCAAAACGAAAAGAATTAAGTGGCAGAAAGGTGTATCTATAATAATAAATATTATACCCCGTAATTAACAGAAAACAATCAAAATTTTTTGTTTCAAGTAGCACACTTTCAAAGTAAAAAGAAAATTCACATGCTATGTGCCAACTGCAAGAACCATAAAGTATAAAGAGGCAAAAAGGCAGTTTATTTGGGGCGTTAGAACTTCATTCAAGGATCACAGATTCCAGTGAAACCCAGAAGAATGTCCCACCAGAGGAAAATGAGTAGGAAATTTTGTAGGAGAAAGGGGGAATTTAATGTTGAGTTACACAAGTTGTTTTCCAAGAATTTGGAGTAGAGGGTAAATTTACTCTGTATATACAATTGGGTTATGGAATTCATTTCATCTTTTATTAGGGAGAGGTATGTTTTCCTTAGTCCAAAAAAAGCTCAGTTCTCAGAGTTATTCTTTCCTTTTGGCAACTCAATAACTGTCCAGCAGTTTTATTTTAGAATGTTCAGCAGAAGTTCAGCATGCGCAGCAAACATGGAAATCCTTGTATTCTCTAGACCAGAAAATTAACGTATAGAGTCTAATTAAACATTATTGTAAAATGCGATTGTTTAGAAAATTAAAACTAAACCAAATATATTTTATTTAAAATAATTTATTGGATCAAGCAGTCATAGTACAATTCAGCATAAATTATGTAGTAAATAATAAAAACCGGAAATATTAAAATCTCTGGGATTTGGCTAAAGCAGTGATCAATGGCAAATTCAAAACCTTAAATGTTTATGGGACTTCCCTGGAAGTCCAGTGGTTGGGAATTTGGGCTTCCACTGCAGGGGGCATGGGTTTGATCCCTGGTTGGGGAACTGGGATCTCACATGCAGCACAGCAAGGCCAAAAAACAAACAAAACACCTTAAATGTTTTCATATTAGACTGAAAACAGAAACTAATTGTTCAACTGAAAAAAACAAAACAAAACACAATCGTCTCCAAAATCCATAAAACTGGTTATGATTTTTCACTTCGTTACATACTTGTTTGATTTGGGGAAATGTTCGTAACTTTCTCCAAGCCTGTTTCTTTTTCTGTGAGATAAGGATAAATAATATCCATCTCACAAATTGCTATAAGGCTAAATTTCTATTATAGGTGGTTTTTGTTGTTAATATTTTATTGATCTTTAGTCCACATCAAACATTGTTCTAAGTACTTTACTCATTTAATTCTCACAACTATCCAATGTGATGGTGCATAAAATAATTCCCATTTTACAGATGAGGACATTATGGCAAAGAAAATTTACATGAATTATTCAAAGTCATACTTGAATGGTCTTTTTTGAGAACTTGTCTCCAATCCATAGTAGATGCTACTTCAGTGTTTATTTCTCCACCTACCTGCACTTTCCTACTTTTGATTTTACAAAACAGGAAACTTTAGCTCAACCTGTGTTACAACCAACTCTGCAGGATATTGTCTCTTTTTCAATGTTCTACTTAAAACTTCAGGTAAAATCATGCAGCATGAGGGTGACAGGTAAACCAAATCATTAAAGAAAGAAACAGACAAAATAAAATTTAAAAAATCCCACATATGCAAACACACACACATGCGGTTATGTTTTTAGTGAAGATCCATATTTGCTATCCTGTTTCTAATATACATTTCATTGAGGCTGGCAAACAAGCAAGGCCTATTATAAAGCAGAGTTGTTTATGCTTTCAGGAACTGAGATGATGAGCTCACCAATTTCTTCCATTGCTATGGTACTGGAAAGCTGTTTTCTGGATTTTATTAGGCCCCAGGGATCCCAGATGGAGAAGAGTAAAGTTACCTCTTCACCATAAAGTACCTATGTTAAAAGACCCTGGCAATAAAAGAGTGCCTAATAGCAAATGGCATCCAGTACTTCCTAACTATATACAGTTGATTACTAAGGATATCAAGGAACAGGATATATTTAACCTTAGAACATCTGTATAAGATGAAGTGTAATTATCTCCAGTCAAAATCTAAAGCTGCCAGGCACTTACTGGGTGAATGACTTTCTCTAGAGTGATTATAAAGCAGAGATCAAACATAAGAACTTAGACCCATTACATCTGTTTGTGTGGAATTGACTGAAGGATGGAGAATTGTTCTTTAGGTTAAAGAGAATGTATTTTTCTGCTGATTTGAGGCAGTGCTGATGTTAATAAAGAGCATGAACTTTGAGATTATGATGGTATGAGTGGCAATAATGTGATAATAATCTTGGCAATACTTAAGTTATATTGAGTGATTTTTAAGTGCCAGACAGCATGCTGTGTCTTTATACATATTAAATTATTTCATTTATGGGACTATAACAAAGAAAATGATAAAATGCCAATGGTTTTATGAACTGGATACTATCTACTAAAATGAAGAATTCTATGCTCAAAAAACAAAAGTTCATTTGCCCAAAGCTACATAGGTGGTAAATTCAAAATTTTTCTAAGAGTGGCCTTTCCAGCAACAAAGCTAAATGCTTTCACCATTAGTGTGTTACTTCCCAAGATCTGAAAACTGATTTCACCATTTTTAAGTTTTGTGTAGTTGGGCAAGTTGCATAAACTCTGAAAATTTCTAATGGTTATATGAATTTTAAAGCTATTATTATTAGGTTCAAGTGAAAGTGTATGCTACAGAAATTATAATGCCTTTAAGTATTCAATAAATATTAATCTTCTTCATAGCCCCTGCCATGATGCTGTTCCATGTTGTTTTAGCCAATTAAATTCCATAATTATAATATAGACTAGATTATTTATAAAATACAGAGTGTGGGAAAGAAACATAGCCTCATTTCTAGGTATACAGCAAACAAAAAGAGAGCAAAAAACAGCAGTTGAAAGCCAATGCTCATATGAAAAATAAACACGAGATAAGTAGCTCAGGGTCATTCAGCTGGTTTGTGGAAGAGCTATACAAAATGCTTCTCTTCGCTTCCCAAGTCTGTGCTCAGAAGAGCCCCACAAATACAGCTTTCCTAAAATTCAGGTATTTTAGCTTTCACCTATTTAAAAAGGAGCTAATAAAATCTGTCCTGTTAGGGTCAGAGATCTGCTGAATATCAAAGTATCACTTTCTAAAATAATAATATATTGATAATTAGTTTAATATTCATTTTTTATGATTAATGCACATCATATCCTTAAATACAATATTTCATTATTTTAACTCTTTAATGGGTATGAAAGTGAATAGCTTTGTTCAGCTTTATGTGGTCTAACATTGACTTTTATCAACATGAAGGATACTAAATTATTTCCCAGGTCTAATAATTATCCTCCAGAGGAAGTTATATTTCAAGGGACATTTTCAGAGGAGTAAACAAAAGAGGTGTAAGGGAAACAATCATCTTCTTTCAACATTTCCTGAGCTTTCACCAACTCAATTTCTCTTAAACAGAGTAAATTATAAACCACTCAAGAGTATCATCCTTATAATGATTTTTTGGCTCTGATTCTTAACTTGAGGATATTCATTTAAAGCTCTCAGGAGTTTAAAGGTAAGTTAAGTTTGACTGCATTTGTTCCACAAATACTTTTCAGTTTTTTTAGGAGTCATAATGCTAACTTAGAATATTGAACTCATGCAAAATTTGAATCCAGTTCAGGAAATATTAAAATACACTGATGTGATTAGTTCACTTCAATGTATGATCCATAATAACCAGATATTGTCAAAAACACAAATATTCCAAAAACTTGTGTATAAATTAAAATATTTCATTGTACAGTTTTCATACTTGAAACATGATTAAAAATGCATAATATCTCCCTTTAAAAATGGTTCCTGTTGAGCATACCGGAGCCACCAGCGAGTTCTATGACAAGTTCACCATTCGCTATCATATTAGCACCATTTTTAAAAGCCTTTGGCAAAACATAGCTCACCATGGCACCTTTATGGAGGAGTTCAATTCTGGGAAGCAGTTTGTGCGCTATATAAACATGCTGATAAACGACACAACGTTTTTGCTCGATGAAAGTCTGGAGTCTCTGAAGCGGATCCACGAGGCGCAGGAAGAGATGAGGAACAAGGAGCAGTGGGACCAGCTGCCCCGGGTGAGGACGCGGCCCAGGCGCCGGCGCGGCTTCGCGGCGAAGCGGCCGTGGCCACGGGCAGAGCCCCTGCTTCGGGGGCTGCATCTGTGGGTCTGAAGGCTGAGGGCTGATGACTTGTCAGTACTTGTTACCTCCTACCCGTCGGCTTCCGTGACACTAGAGCCCAGGTTTGGGGTAGGAGAGACCTTAAACGCTTGACCTCAAGCTAAGAAATGAGTCGAGAAGTCTTTCAGCATGTGTCCTGAAAACTCTCTCTGCCTTTTTAACCTTAAAGGGCTTTTTTGGAGAAGAGCTTTTATTGTTTGAATATGTTGATAAAGATTTGGGAAAGTAACTAGGAAATAAATCTCTAGAATTCTCAAAAAAAAAAAAAAAAAAAAAAAATGGTTCCTAATGAAATTGTATATAATCAGGTAAATACATATGAGTATTGAATGAAAACGAGTATTATTAAAATAAATCATTAGTGTGATTCAGTTTTTCTAAAAGTTATGTCCTATGTACTTTAGTAGTCTTCTCCATATATTTATGGAGCACTTTAGTGTGTGTGATATTGAGCAAAAAAGCATATTCTTTCCCTATTTTTTCTACTGTGAATACTTTTTGTATCTCTAATTAGCCAAACTTCATGGTCAAAATCAAATCATACCATGTGTACTACAGATCTACCAGACACCTTACTGTAATTTGGCACTTCTTTTATGTCACCTTGTATTAAAATTTCTCTCTTCAATGTTTATATTTAGAAGGTAGTATAGAATAGTGATTAAGATTGCTGGCCCTGCAGTCAGACTATGTGGGTTCAAACTCAGTCCTGCCACTTCCTGACAGTGTGACCTGGGCAAATTACTTAAACTTTCTCTGTATTGATTTTCCCTGTGGTAAAATAGGGATAATAGAACTTAAATTAGAAGATTTTAAAAAATGATTAAATAACATAATACATGCACTGAAAACACGGTTGTGTTTATTCATGTGTGTGAATGTGTATGTATTATGAGCAATGAATTAGGATGTAAAACCCCTTGTTGATTGGGTCTATGACCTACTGATACTTCCCAGTGTATTCCAAAGTGCTAGCTTTTTTTTTTTTAAGAACTTTTGAGATACAGTTAACATATAATAAACTGCATATATTTAAAGTGTACAATTTGATATTTTTTTTCTTATTAGTAATGTATATATGGCAATCCCAATCTCCCAATTCATTCCCCCCAACCCTCCCCACTTTCTCCACTTGGTGTCCATATGTTTGTTCTCTACATCTGTGTCTCTATTTCTGCCTTGCAAACTGGTTGATTTGTACCATTTTTCTATAGTCCGCATATATGTGTTAATATACAGTATTTGTTTTTCTCTTTCTGACTCATTTCACTCTGTATGACAATCTCTAGTTCCATCCAGGTCTCTACAAATGTCCCAATTTCATTCCTTTTTACCTCTGAGTAATATTCCATTGTATATATGTACCACATCTTCTTTATCCATTCATCTGTTGATGGACATTTAGGTTGCTTCCATGACCTGGTTATTGTAAGTAGTGCTGCAGTGAACATTGGCGTGCATGTGTCTTTTTGAATTATGGAGTTCTCTGGGTATATGTCCCGTAGTGGGATTGCTGGGTCATACGGTAACTCTATTTTTAGTTTTGCAAAGAACCTCCATACTGTTCTCCCTAGTGGCTGTATCAATTTACATTCCCACCAAGAGTGCAAGAGGGTTCCCTTTTCTCTACACCCTCTCCGGCATTTACTGTTTGTAGATTTTCTGATGATGCCCATTCTGTTCGGTGTGAGGTGATACCTCATTGTCATTTTGATTTGCATTTCTCTAATAATTAGTGATGTTGAGCAGCTTTTCATGTGCCTCTTGGCCATCTGTATGTCTTCTTTGGAGAAATGCCTGTTTAGGTCTTCTGCCCATTTTTTGATTGGGTTGTTTGTTTTTCTGATATTGAGCTGGATGAACTGTTTATATATTTCAGAGATTAATCCTTTATCTGTTGATTTGCTTGAGAATATTTCCTCCCATTCTGAGGGTTGTCTTTTCATCTTGCTTATAGTTTCCTTTGCTGTGCAGAAGCTTTGAAGTTTCATTAGGTCCCACTTATTTTTTTTTATTTTTATTTCTATTTCCATTACTCTAGGGGGTGGATCAAAAAAGATCTTGCTGTGATTTATGTCGATGAGTGTTCTTCCTATGTTTTCCTCTAGGAGTTTCATAGTGTCTGGCCTTACATGTAGGTCTTTAATCCATTTTGAGCTTATTTTTGTGTATGGTGTTAGGGAGTGCCAAAGTGCTAACTTGATAACCAAAATTATACTGGTAAGATAAAAGGATTAAATCCCTGATTATTCCACCTAGAATATTAGAGAAGCTTTCTTTCATTTCAGTATACATTTATTAACCGCATTAGAGGAAAGGCCTTATAATCACAAGGTCAAATATATTCCAATCTAGGGACAAGGAACCTAAATTCTAATTTGGGAAACAGACATTGTAAACAGATAATAACAACATACTAAAATATGTAAAATAATATCAGTATATTTAGTATATGGAAATGGAGAAGAAAGAGTAACTAATTTTGTCTTTAGGTTACCAGGAGAGCTTTTCAGAGAATATGAAACTTGTACAAGAGTTTGAGTAAAGAATAAAAGTTGTCTGGATAGACAAGAAATAAGAATATCAGCTCAAAGACAGAAACATGCAAATGCAACAACTAGATGTAAGGGCATGGATCTGTTATTTTTAAAAAATAGGGAGTCAGAGAAGTTTAAATGTAAAAACCATGACAAAGCTCTTTAAACTTCAACCTTACAGCATGGGGTTGTGATTAGGTGTTACAGAGAGCATGATAGTTTCACCTGCTAAGTGAAACGGGGGGGAACTGAGCTTAGATATAAGGAGACTAATTTTAAGACTGTTGACTTAGTACATGGTGGATGATGATAAGGACATATGTAAGGCAGATTAGGGGGCAATAATAATGATAATATTAATAATGGCTACCATTTACCAAATATACACCATCTTTTATGAACATTAATGTTACATTCATCATCTTCTTTCTCCAACACAATAGCTGTATAGAGTAAATAAGATTTAAGATTGGGAAATTGAACTTAAGTTTATGATTTGTCCATTGCCCCGCTGATAGTAAGTGACAGATCTGGCATATGAATTCTGAATCTAGAGACCTTACAGTCTTAACCACTAAGTTAGTTCATGAAAAGAAGCTGCTTTTCCCAGGGATACTTGAAAGATAAAAACAAGTAGATTTGTGAGCCAATTGGATTTGGAAGAGTCAAGAGAAGGCAGAATCTAAGATGACTTCCAGATTTCTGACTTAAGTAGTGGGGCGAATGTGGTATCACCAAGATATGAGGCATACAAGGAATCTGGGATAAGAACTGGTTTGTTGGAGAGGAAGGCTAATTAGTTAAATTGTAGTTACTGAATTAGTCTTGGCTGAGGAACTCTAGGGGAAGACAGACAGTAGCAGTTGGTTATATAGGTCTGGAGCTCAGAACACAAAATTAAAAAAAAAAAGATAAATCTATCTTCTGGAGGCAATTGGCTTATAGGTGGTTGTTAAAACCATGGAAAAGTGTGTAAAATGAGCTAAGGGAGCCAACTATGGGACTCGAAGGAAAAACAATAATTCTGGCCTAAAAAGGTAGATTTCTTTTTTTTTTGAAATTGAGAATAAACAGAGAAATGGGAGATCAATGTGACAATGGTCCTATACTATCCACGATATGTAATCACCTTTCACGGCCACAGTCTGAGGAAGATCATCTCAACCTTGTACCTAAGCATTCAAACACATAGACTCCAAGGGCTCCGTGGCAGTGGAAGAGAGGACTGGAGGTTGGAGAAAAGGTTTTACATCACCCACAGCCCATTAGCAAGAATTCAGTCACATGCTCCCAATCTAACTGCAAGGGAGACTGAAACATAGTCTTTATGCTCAGAAAGAGATAGTGTTGTGAATGCACAGCACTTTCCCTGCCCCAGCCCCTGCTCTGTAACCGGTGCCTGGAAATAGTATTTGGTATCCAGTAGTTCCTAGCAAATACTATTGAATAAATATGTCAAAATGTGTTATTTTGAAAGGTGGGGAAAGAAACAACTTCTAACTGTGCACTTCTTAAACTTTACATTTCTTTTTTTTAAAAATTTTTGTTTGAGTATACTTGCTTTAAAATATTGTGTTAGTTTATACCGTATAGCAAAGTGAATCAGCTATATGGTTTAAACTTTGCATTTCTTTTGCTTTCTTTTTGCAGTTAGGAATTCACGAAACTTAGCCAATATCAACAGGAAATATTGCAGTATCAGTACAATTAATCATACCCCAATGCTGTCATAAACTTACTTTTGAGGTATAATAAATACAAAAATTAACTTATTATCTACTGGTATTCAAACTTTATGGTCTTTATAAATCCCCAAACTTTTGGTTAAAAAAATCCAAATAACTACTATCACTAATATCTAATTATATACTCTTTCCCAATAATGTTCAGAAACATCCCAGAATCAGTTGCATATCACCAGGCTTTTACATGAAGACAAAACTGCGGTTGAAACTATGCATAATGGCAGGTTAGTGGACATCCTTATTCTGGTAGATTCTAACCAGAATCCCAGTTTATCCCAGTAATCCCAGACACACTTAATCACCAGAAATAACCTGAAATTTCTAGTTTCTTGTTACATATTTTGGCAAAGTATTTACATGCTCCTCCTCACTTTCTACACTCCAGGCACACAGACCTTGCTACTCTCTCCTCCCCTCATGGGGTTTTTGCACATGCTATTTCCTGGCTAGAAAGTTCTCCTCTCTTCCAGATTAACTCTTGCTCATTCCTCAGGGGAAACATTTCTAAACAGCTTGACTCTGTCAATTTCCCTCAATTTGTGGCTATACCTCTGCCTCATAACAGTTACCATTGATGAAAATTTCAATTTATTGGTATGATTGTTTGATCAGTATCTATCTTTCACACTCACTTTCCTAAGCACCATGAAGATAGCCACATTTTCCCCCCCGCATTAGATTCACCAGTGCACAATTTCTGCCAGATATTAAATAGTAGTATTCAATAAGTTTTTAATTAATTTATTTTGCTTTCATGACATAGTCCTTTATGTCAATATGTATGAGCTTAGTGAAAAACAAAACAAATAACAACAACAACACCTGGTTCTAGAAAATAAACAAAAACATGGTAACTAGTTAAGCACTTCCTGTACATTTTTTGTTTTTCTCTGACATACTCTGACATAGTGGTGCATATGGCTGGGAAGGCTTTTATTATTTCATTTGTTGGAAAGAGTGACCTTCGCAAAAGCTGCAAGGTTGAGAATAAATCTTTTTATATTAGGTAAGTCGGAGATAGTAAGAATCTGGTAAACATTAATGGATTGAATACAAATTGATGGAATTTCCAGACTCTCCCCAAAGAAGATGATATTATTTCTTCTAGAAATCCTCCATTAGCATAGGTACATTTAATACATGGTTATATTACAGAGCACAAAGACCTGTAACTCATGGGATGAATTGGAAAACAAGGCAGTTTAATGGGGCAAGGGCAGGATTGAAAAGCAACAGTCAATGTCTCACTGAGCCTTTGCATATTGATTTAAAAAATCCTGATTACATAATTCATAGCAACATCCTAGAACAATTCTCATTTTGATAATGTTTAATGTATTAGAGAAAAATGATAATTTGAAAACTTGATTTGGGATAAAGAAGCCTGAGTTATAGTACCAGCTTACCAACTCTTTCCTGTAGAAGGTAAGCTATGGGTAAGTGGAAAGAAACAAGGTAAGGCATCTGGAAAGCTGAGGCACAGTCTAATAGAAATATGAAAAAAGATGCTTTTGACAAGGTGTGAGAAATATTAGGTAGTGGAGCAAATATTAGCTACTTTAAACTGTTTATAGGAAAAGCAATCAGATCATGAATGAAATTATTTTTCCTGTGTGGCTATTTCTCCCAAGATCTTATTTTGGGGAGGAGGACAGGATGAAGAGGTTTGGGGAACATAAAATTATCTGAGAACTACCACACAAATTTATAGGTCTTCTGTGTTATGAGGCTAAGTTATTTAGAATAAAATTGCATCTCTTTTATAAAATTCTTGTGCTATAAAATAAATTGGATTTTAATCAGAAAATATTTGTTAAATAGTTTGAACCACAACCTTTTACAAATCAAAAGTATTTAATTTGAGGAATTAGATGATACTGTTTTCTTTTTTACTGAGGTATAATTGACATAACATTATATTAGTTTCAGGTATACAGTATAATGAGTAAATATTTGTATATATAGCAAAATAATCACCACAGTTAATCCAGTTAACATCCATCACCATGTATAGTTACCAAATGTTTTTTCTTGTGATGAGAACCTTTAAGATCTACTTTCTTAACAGCTTTCAGATATGCAATACGGTATTATTAACTATAGTCACCAGACTGTAAATTACATCTCCATGACTAATTCATGTTACAACTAAAAATTTGACCCCCCCCCACCTATTTCACCCCCTACCCCAGCAATGACCAATCTGTTCTCTTTAGCTATGAGCTCATTTTTTAAAAATTATTATAATTTTTGGATTACACATGTGAGATAGTATGGTACTTGCCTTTCTCTGTCTGATTTATTTCACTTAGCATAATGCCCTCAAGGTACATTCGTGTTATTGCAGAAGACAAAATTTCAATCTTTTTTATGGCTGAATAATATTCCATTCAAGAGATAGATATAGATCCAGATATCACATTTTCTTTATCCATCAATCCATCAATGGACACAGGTTATTTCCATGTCTTGTCTGTTGTAAATAATGCTGCAATGAATGTGGGGGTGTATATATCTTTTTAAATTAGTGTTTTCATTTTCTTTGAATAGAATACTCAGAAGTGGAATCATACGGTAGTTCTATTTATTTTTAATTTTTGAGGACTCTCCTTAATGTTTTCCATACTGACTGCACCAATTTACATTCCCACTAACAGTGCACAAGGGTTCCTTTATCTCCACATTTCTCTCATCATTTATTTGTTTTCTCTTTGATAATAGTCATTCTGACAGGTGTGAGGTGATATCTTGTGGTTTTTATTTTCATTTCCCTGGCAATTAGTGATTTTTAGCATTTTTCATGTACCGGTTGGTCATGCATGTGACATCTTTAGAAAAATGTTTCCTCAGATTCTCTGTCCATTTTTAAATTAGATTGTCTTTTTTTTTGCTATTGAGTTGTATGAGTTCTATATATTTTGGATGTTAGCCCCTCAACAGATAAATTATTTTCAAATATTTTCCAAGTTGCCTTTTCATTTTGTTAATGGTTTCATTTGCTTTGCAGAAGCTTTTAAGTTTGATGTAGTCCCACTTTTGTTTTCTCATGTTGCCTTTGTTTTTGGTGTCAAATCAAGAAAATCATCTTCAAGACTAATGTCAAGAGCTTCTTGCCTATGTTTTCTTCTATGAGTTTTATGGTTTCAGGCCATACATTCAAGTCTTTAATCCATTTAGGTTATGTTTTGTGTAAGATAATGGTACAGTTTCATTCTTTTCCCCATAGTTGTCCAGTTTTCCCAACACTGTTTAATAAAGAGACTCCCCTTTCACTATGGTATATTCTTGGCTCCTCTGTTGTAAATTAGTTTACCATATACGTATGAGTTTATTTCTGAGCTCTCTATTCTGTTCCATTGACCTTTGTGTCTGTTTTTATGGCAATACCATATTCTTTTGATTACTAAGCTTTGTAATATAGTTTGAAATCAAGGAGAATGATCACAAGACTGCTTGGCTGTTCAGGGCCTTTTATGGTTTCAAACAAATTTTAGGATTTTCAAAAATTTCTGTTAAAAGTGCCATTGAAAATTTGATAGGGATTTTATTGAATCTGTAGATTACTTTGGGAGGCAGTAGTATTAATTCTTCAATCCATGAGCATGGAAAATTTTTTCATTTATTTGGGACTTCTTCAGTTTCTTTCACTAATGTCTTATAGTTTTAAGTGTGTAAGTCTTTCACTTTTTTTGGTTAAATTTATTCCTAGATATTTAATTCCTTTTGATGCAATTACAAATAGAATTGTTTTCTTAATTTCTCTCTCTGATAATTCATTTTTAGTCTATAGAAATGCAACTGATTTTTGTATATTGAACTGCAACTTCATAAACTTTTAAAATAAAAAAGTATTTGGGTTCAGTACAGTATGGGTGAAGTTGGGAGGAGTTGGAAAAAAAAGAAAAAAAAAAAAAAAACAACAACTGCACTTCAGAAAACATACAGGTTAAATTATATCCAATGACTCCAGAGACTTCTAATTTTAATTCTTGAAGAAGTTCAGCAGCTGATAGAGGGCCTTAGGAAGACTTATAAACCTGGACTTGTTAATAGTCTCTGTTTCTCTAGAACTTTAGAGAAGAAAATAACCACTCAGCTCATGCTAAATTGGGAAAACAACAACAACAACCTGTGTTGGAGTAGAATTAGGGGTATATTTCAAGCTCTTTAACTTTTCATATATGATGGTTAAAAGATGAATTGAAGGCTTCCTAGGTGGGGCAGTGGTTAAGAATCCGCCTGCCAATGCAGAGGACATGGGTTCGATCCCTGCTCCAGGAAGATCCCAAATGCCGCGGAGCAACTAAGCTCGTGTGCCAAAAAAAAAAAAAAAAAAAAGATGAATTGATTACCTTCATTAGACCCTTGCTCAGAATATAAAATGACATATGATGTCACTAGTGTTAAAAAGTTTGTTAGAGCAATGTATCTCCAATGCTTGTTTCTTTTGCCCTTTCCTTTTTGTCATTTAGTTCCTCTTCTCAACCCTCCTCCAACATATGGCTTCATTCTTGTCGTATGTTGTAGATAATTTAGATAAAATGATTTACCATTCCACTCTGTAATTTAAGGGTGTGGAAGTACTAATTTAGGTCACTCCTGGTTTTACAGTTAAGAAGGTCCAGTGCAGTTATGGGGCTTGTTCACATGCCCACTGCAAGGCATGGGTGGAACTCTGTGGGCAGGACACTTTCTCCAGACTCCAAAGTCCAGTAACTTTACTATTTAGTCAGCAAATAAGTGAAATGAATTGTGCAAGACCTCTTTAGTTTTTATAATATCTTCTTATTCCACTGATTCATAATGCACAGTACTGTGATGTAGGCTGCTAGATCTAGAGTAAAGAAATATTACTTTATTTAGTACAATATTTATTTTTTAATTTGATTGATGCTATTCAAACAAAGACCGTTTAACCTGCTCCCCTTTGTTTAAAATTTAGTCTCTCAAGAATAGCATAGACATATATTTTCTACCAACTATAAAATAAATAGCCAGTGGAAAGTTGCTGTATAACAAAGGGAGATCAACTCAATGATGGGTGATGCCTTAGAGGATCAGGACAGGGAGGGTGGGGAGGAGTCGCAGGAGGGAGGGAATATGGGGATATGTGTATAAATACAGCTGATTGACTTTGGTGTACCTCAAAAGCTGGTACAAGAGTGTAAAGCAATTATATTCCAGTAAAGAGCCAAAATAAATTTAGCCTCTCAAAAATGGACAACAAGCTGGTTATCTTCAGAAGGGAGTTGGTGGGCATTCAGGGCATCCCCCTCTTCTGGAGCATTGTTGAGGAGTGGTCTGTGGTGGAGTCATTTGAAAGCCGACCAGATGACCTTCTGATCTCCAGCTACCCCAAATCTGGTAAGATCTTTTCATTTACTTGTACTGGTTGATTAATTATTGATCCATCTTTGTAAGCCCACTGATCTGCAGAGCACTGATAAGGGAACACCTGTAGCAGTTGTGGGACAGTTCTGTCTTAAATTACATGAACTCACTTCTTATTTTGAAACGTCTGCAATTGAATGGAGGCTATACCTAAGGGAAGATTAATGCTATTAACTTTTCTTAAGTCCAATAAAAATTATTAAAACTGTATATATAAAGGATTTAGGTACATTAGAATATATATACACATATAAACTTTCTATATATTTTAATCTTTAAATATTTTTATTTTAATATTTTAAACATATTTCATAAAATAGTATTTTATTATTTCAAACGTATTTTGTGAATATGTTTAGAAATATTTTGCTATAAATTTAAAAAACTTCTGACCTCAGTATATAATCTCTGAAAGGAGAATTTAATATGACTCTATAAGAATCAATAATTTATATTTCTCAAAAGCAAATATATAACTGAATCACTTCTTTATATACATGAAACTAACACAATATTGTAAATCAACCATACTTCAATAAAAAAATTTGTATTTCTTCAGATCTTTTTATGATAGAGTCTTCCAATTTACCCAATGATAGATGTATAGAAAGGTATCAGAGAAATGAGTCTCTCTCTTGCCTTTTATCCAATTAATTTACTTGAGCCTATAATCAATCAACTGTTCTAATAACTGCCCTCTCTAAAGTCAAATTTCCTTTGTATTTCTGCCTCATTTCTTAAAAGAATTGAGGAAAATAAGTTTTTAATAAGTGTATTGACTACTGATCTTTTTATAGATTATAAAAATTATAATTATTTCAAAGCAATATATAACAAGTCCTAGGAGGAAAACCCTGCAAAACTGAGGCGATTCTAATGTGCCAAAGTTTCAAACACTGCATGAGAGCAGAGGTCTCCTAGTAGGAAGTAAACAAATGTATGATATGGACCTTCGTAGACATGAAAATCATGTTTGTTTTGGTAAAAGGTTGTTTTTCCTTTCTTTTGTTACTAGAAAAGAGCAGTTCACCAAACCCAAATTATTTAGGACCAAACCTACTTTACATTTCTTTGTTGAGGTACAAGTTTAGAAAATGAAGGGTAGTCACTGAGAATGTACATGTTCTTTTGTTTTTGCTCTTTTTGATATATTCACAAACAGGAAACCATTAACACAATCTTTGTTTTGTTTTGTTTTTAATTTTTATTGGAGTATAGTTAATTTACAATGTTGTGTTAGTTTCTGCTGTATAGCAAAGTGAATCAGTTATACATACACACATGCATATATATATATATATATATATATATATACGTATCCACTCTTTTTAAAATTCTTTTCCCATATAGATCATTACAGAATATTGAGTAGAATTTCCTGCGCTATACATTAGGTCCTTATTAGTTATCTATTTTTATATATAGTAGTGTGTATATGTCAATCCCAATCTCCCAATTTAGCCCTCCTTCCCCGTTGGTAACCATAAGTTTGTTTTCTACATCTGTAACTCTATTTCTGTTTTGTAAATAAGTTAATTTGTACCCTTTTTTTAGATTCTACATATAAGTGATACCATATTATATTTGTCTTTCTGTGTCTGACTTACTTCACTCTGTATGACAATCTCTAGGTCCATCCATATTCCTGAAAATGGCATTATTTCACTCCTTTTAATGGCTGAGTAATATTCCTTGTATATATGTACCACATTTGTTTATACATTCTTCTGTTGATGAACATTTAGGTTGTTTCCATGTCCTGGCTATTGTAAATAGTGCTGCAATGAACACTGTAGTGCATGTATGTCTTTGAATTATGATTTTTCTTTGGATATACTGGCACAGAAACAGAAATATAGATAAATGGAGCAGGATAGAAAGTCCAGAGATAAACCCATACAACAATGGTAACCTAACCTATGACAAAGGAGGCAAGAATATACAATGGAGAAAATACAGTCTCTTCAATAAGTGGTGCTGGGAAAACTGGATAGTTACATGTAAACTGATGATATTAGAACATTCCTTAACACCATACACAAAAATAAACACAATGGGTTAAAGACCTAAATGTAAGGCTGAATAGTATGAAACTCTTAGAGGAAAAAATAAGCACAACACTCTTTGACATAAATTGCAGTGAGGTCTTTTTTGACCCATCTCCTAGAGTAATGACAATAAAAGCAAAAATAAACGAATGAGACCTAATTAAACAAAAACTTTTGCACAGCAAAGGAAACCATAAACAGGATGAAAAGACAATCCTCAGAACAGGAGAAAATATTTGTAAATGAAACAACTGACAAGGATTAATCTCTAAAATATACAGAATTCCTTCATTAATTCAGTATAATTTTAATTTACAAATATGAATTTATGTATAATTTATAACATGTGATAGGTTATAATTTATAACATATATAATTATATAATATTTATGGTCTTGTTTTAGGCTTCCTTTTTTATTACCATGTTAATTTGTGTAAAATTTAGGGTGAAAAGTGCAAAAATACTAAGGATACAGCTTGATGAGTTTTTACAAAGTGAACATACCCATGAAATTAACATCCAGAACAAGAAATTGAACTTTCCTAGAATCCCAAAAGCTCAATTCTTGTGCACTTCCAGACAGGAACCCCCATCTCCAAAGATAATCACTATTTGCGAACATTTTCACCATAAAGTAGTTTGCCTGTTTTTCCGGTACTCATAAAGTATATACTCTTGAATATTTAGCTTATTTCATTTAACATAATATTTGTGAGAGCAGTTCTCATCATGCTTGCTACTTTGCTTTTGTCTTGGTTTCCTTAATGTAGGCTGTTCCATCATAAAATGTGGTATCCTGAGCAATAGTAGCTCACTAGAGATGCAAATTCTCAGGCCCAATTCCAACCTACTGAATCAGAAACTACAGGTATGGAGTCTAGCAATCTGAGTTTTAATAAGACTAATAAGTGACTTTGATTCATATTAACATTTGAGAAGCACTGATGTAAGGCTTTCCATCATGTGTATGTGAATATTACACAAATTACTTATCCATGGTACAATTGCTGGACAGTTGGGTTGTTGCTGTCAGTACTTAAAATAGTGCTGCACTCTGATGCAAGTCTTTCATTGCACACATATGTACACATTTCTCTTCGTTACATATCTTGAGATAGAATTGCTGCATCTTAAAGTGTGCATTTGTCCAGCTTTAGAAATTTTCAAATTTCTTTTCAAATAATATGTACCAATTTACACTTTGATCAGCAGTATATGAGTAGAAGTTCTCTATGTCTTCATCAACTCAAAATGTAGCTAAAAATATTTAATTTTAGCCATACTAGTAAGTGTCTGTGGTATCTCATTGTGGATTTACTCTGTTTTTCCCTAATGACTAATTAGTTTAAGCAACTTTATATAGCTTAAATAGCCCCTTTTCTGAGGTATGTGTACAAATCCTCTGCCTTTTTCTATAGGGGTGTCTTTCTTTTTATTATTAAGGTAGAAATTCTGGATATAGTCTGGATATAAGTCCTTTGATGGGATAATTTAGTTTCTTTATATCTTACTTCATTTTATTTTATTTTTTTCCTTTTTTCACTTTCTCAGCAATATCTTTTAAAGCAGTTTTTAATTTTGAGGTTAGTCGATATATCAGTTTTTTTCTTTATGGTTAGAGCTTTTTGTAATTGTTTAAAAAATGTCATCCCCAAAGTCATGAAGATATTCTCCCTTCTGTTTACCTCTATAGGCTTTATTGTTTCAGTTACCACATTTATAGCAAAACATCTCTTTAACTACTACTATAAGTAGTAATGTTCTTTTTCTAATTTATTTGTTTTTTATTTTTTTGGCTGCGCTGGGTCTTTGTTGCTGCATGCAGGGCTTTCTCTAGTTACTGCAAGCAGGGGCTACTTTTCCTTGAGGTGTGGGGGCTTCTCATAGCATTGGCTTCTCTTGTTGTGGAGCACGGGCTCTAGGCTCGCGAGCTCCAGAGCGCAGGCTCAGAAGTTGTGGCATATGGGCTTGGTTGCTCTGCCATGTGGTATCTTCCCAGACCAGGCCTCGAACCCATGTCCCCTGTATTGGCAGGCAGATTCTTAACCACTGTGCCACCAGGGAAGCCCCTCTTTTTAAAAATTTTTGATATAATAATTTTGTCTCTCTTTCTTTATCTCTCTCTCACCTGAACATACATGCAAATGCACTGACATTATTTTCTGAATGTGTGTTGCTAGTATATGAACATAGATCTTTTATCCATTAAAGCTAGTCACTTTTTTTATAGATTCCATTCATTGTTCTATATTGATGTGCATGCTGTTAGTAAATAAAAAATTTAAAATATTCTTACTTCCTTTTTCTGCATCTGGGTACATTTTACTTTTTTTTTTTTTTCTTGCCTTACTGAACAGGATAGAACCTATAGTATAATATGAAAAGGAGGGTGAGAGCAGATGTCTTTGTCTTGCTTTTGACCTTAGCAAAAATACATGGGTATTTCACTAAAAAGGATGATGATGTTACCTATACGTTTTTTTGTACATGCCCTTTAATCAAGCTTAGGAAGTTCCGCTCTAGTTCTACTTTGCTGAGTTTTTATCAGGAATGCACTTTGGATTTTGTCTAATGTTTTTTCTATGTCTATTTAGATCTATTATACGGTTTTCCATTATTTTAGTCTGTTAATAGGATTAGTTACCTCAACTGATTTTCAAATATTGAAACAACCTTGCATATCTTATATCCAAGTTATGATTTATTGTCTTTTATGTATTATTGTTTGATTCAATTTGCTAATTTTTAAAAATTTGCATCTTTGAGAGATATTGACCTGTAGTTTCTTTCTTTCTTTCTTTTTCTTTCTTTCTTTTTTCCTTCCTTCCTTCCTTCTTTTTTTCTTTCTTTCTTTCTTTCTTTCTTTCTTTTTTTCTTTCTTTTTCTTTCTTTCTTTCTATAATGTCTGTTATTTGGAAATTATTTTTTTTTATAATGTCTTTGTTATTTTTATATGAGGGTGATACTGGCCTCATAAGATGAGTTGGGGAGTATTTACTCTTTTTCAATGTTTTGGAAGTGTTTGGTTGGAAATGGTATTATTTAATTCTTTTTTTTTTTAATATTTATCAGCAGGGACTGGTTATATGCATTCTTTTTAATTCTGAAATATTTTGTACAATTCATCAGTAAAGCCATCTAAGCCTGGAATTTTCTTTATCTGAAAGGGTTTTAAATACAAATTCAATGTATTTAATAGAAATAGGATTATTCAGATAATGCACTTTTCCTTGTATGATCTTTGGTAGTTTGTGTCTTTCAAAGAATTGGTTCATTTCATTTAAAATCTCAAATTTTTGTATTAAAGTTGCTCATGAAAATCTTTAATACCTTTTCAATATCTGTAGAATCAGCACTGATGTCACCTTTCTCGTTTTTTATATTTTTCTATCAGTTACTGAGAGAAGGATATTGAAATCTGACTATAATTTCCTTATTTCTCCTTGGAATTCTGTTTCAACTTTCTATAAGCAAAATAATTCAATAAGCATATAATCAGTAAACATTTATGGAAATGCTACCATGCATATACCAGATATTGTGATTTTCATTATAAATGCAAACAGAAGATATTCTCTGCTACCTAAGAGCATGTTATTGTATTTAATTTCTACCAATACCATTGAGCTTTGTATGACTGCCAGTCACTTTCCTGTACCCATATTATGCAAAGGTTTGAAAAGTTAGTGACCTCTGCTCCACAGAGCATATAGTCCTATAGAATACATCAAATAGTGTGGAAGACAGATATATATGAAAAATAATTACATCTCAGCAAGAGAAGTACCAATACATGAAGTAAAGATTCTCTGAGGCAAGGAAGTCTCTCTCTCTCTCTCTCTTTTTTTGGCCTTGCCTGGTGACTTGCAGCATCTTAGTTACCTGACCAGGAATGGAACCTGTACCCCCTGCAGTGGAAGCATGGAGTCCTAATCACTGGACCTCCATGGAATTCCCCAAAGAAGTCTCACAGATGAAGGAAAAAAATCTGATCATCATCTTAAAGAAAAAATAGGAGTTTTTCAGATGTAACAAGGACATTTTACAAAGAGAAAACTACATGTATATAGGCTAACAGATGTGAAACAGCAAGGCATGTGTCAGATTCCGCAAGGGGTTCAGTGTGGTTGGAAAATGAATCTGGAAAGCTAGGCAGTCACCAAATCCGTAGATCTGAGAAAGGTGTTTAAAGCATGCCTTTACCACAGCATCTTTAATAGAATGAGCAAAACAGCTGTTGTTTTCCTTTGAAAACTTGATTGATTATACTTTCAATTTTGTTATACAAGAAGTCTTTACACATGTGCTTGTGTGTTCCTTCCTTTTTTCATTCAAAGTCTAATTAAAACAAAAGTGATAAGGAAGTAAGGATATAGTTTATCATCTTAAATCTAGAAGTAAAAATCCATAGAAGCCCCCAGAAACACCTCGCTGTTAAGAGAACTGGGGAATATCTTAGATAGCCTTCTATTTACACTTAGGCAAGTGGAAACAGACTTCATTAAGGAACTCAGAGCTGAGGATGTTAGGAAAAGAAAACAGTTGATTCATCACCATAGTCTCTTGGTATTGAAACAGGAAATAATTGAGAATGTTTACAAAGTTTAGTATTTTCTCAAGAAACTACATCAGCAACACAGTCTCAACTCTTAAAGCTCTACACTCAAACTTTTGAAAAGTCCCTTTCTAGCCACTTCTTTCCTCCCCCTATCTTGTTTCAGAATATCAGAACTACCAGCGATGTGGAATTATGAAAGTGTCTGTTTCCTTTCCCCAACAGCTGGAAGATAAGAAGAAACCTCAGATTCTACTTAGATGAAAGGGGATTTTTTCCTGAAATACATTTTTCCTTAGAAATATATTTACTGCATGGGTGGTTGGGGCCTCAGTGTTAGTAGGTGTGCTTCATGGGAGAAGTAGGCTTAATGGACTTTAGTGGACTTGCCTTAAAACTGAATTGCCAATGAGGCATAGCAATGTCATTTTTATTGGGAAACGTGTTCAAAATTTCTGCCTTCAAACTTCATACATAAATTTTACTCCCATGCCAAACATTATGAACAGCAATGTTGGTTATGTAGCCATGATCATGGACAGAATAAAGAATGATTAATCTTCATTGATTAAATTGACCCAAATAATTTCTTTCCAACAAAAAATAGGGTATTTTTTCAGCTTTAGAAAATTCACTTACTTTCATTATTAGCTTTAACAAGTAATACAGGAAAATATTCTAAATTTAGGGACAATATTAATTAATTTAAAAATTTTAATTTTTACTGTAATTCTTATTATACTTGGTTTTCCATGTGTTGAGATGTTCTTTTCAAAGGCTAAAGACAAATCAGAGAAGTGAAAGATGAGTTTTTGTGTTAAAATAATATATAGCTGTGAATATACTATGTCAGAACATAGATACAAAAGCCCAAATTAGGAAATAAAAAAGAGAAAATAAGCATTCTGTCAAGGTAAGCAAAAATTTACAAACTGTTAAAGGATATAAGTGAAATGATGATTTTCCCTGTCTCCCCACAGATGATCTACATGGCACAGAATGCTAAAGATGTGGCTGTGTCTTACTATTATTTCTACCAGATGGTGAAATTGCACCCAGAACCTTGTACCTGGGAGGAGTTCTTGGATAAATTCATGACTGGGAAGTGTGGGTCCAACTCTTATTTTAATGATGGAGTTCCACAGTGAAAAATCTCTTTGCAAGGAGATATAAAGTTTAAATATAAATCTTGTGGTAATTTTATAAGCCTAATATGTGCCCAGCACTGTACTAATATATTAGGAAGACTATAGATGAAGCAGAATATGTAGAATATATAGTCTCTTCCCTTTAAGGACTTTGGGGAATATGTGACATACAGAGTCTTCAGTCTTAAGTCTCTGGTTCATTACTGCTTAGTGAGTACTACTAAGTGCTTTCTTCTCTTACCATCCATGCCATTGTATTGTTTTGATTTTATACATATATTTTGGACTCTCTTTTTTCTACCATTCCTTCAGCCTTATTATATAAACCTGAAATTTTTGAGTGAAAATTTTATACTGAAGACTTTGTTTTTCTACAAAGCCTCTTTTAGGAAACATATTCATGCCCATGGTAGTAACCCTACTTATAATTCTCATATAAACATTCTCCTATAAAAACTCTCTTTTTGAGGCAAATACATTTCAATGGTATCACATAAATTGTTAATCCTGCCATTAATTGGACTGTTTTCTGTCCATAGAATATCTACTCATTCTTATCATTATTAAAGCTCAGCTCTTCTTAGTTTTAAATACACTCTGCTTCCTCCACAGCTCTTTCTCAACCTCTCAATCCCTATATTTTTCTCTCTTTCACTCCCTCTGCTATAAACTTCAGTACCACTTACTATCTGTGTTACTTAGTATCCGCCATCTTGCTCTTGTGTTTTTGGTTTATTCATAGTTGTATTCATTTGCTAGGACTGCCACAACAAAGTATCACAGACTGAGTGGCTTAAACAACATAAATTTACTTTCTCACAGTTCTGGAGGGTAGAAGCCCAAGATGAATGTGTCCTCAGGGATGATTTCTGAGGCCTTTCTTCTTGTCTTGTAGATGACCATCTTCTCCCTGTGTCTTCACATGGTTTTTCTGTGGGTGTCTGTTGTAATTTCCTCTTTTTATAAGAGGACCAGTTATATTGGCTTAAGACCCATCCTAATGACCTCATTTTAATTTACTGACCTAAGACACTATCTTCAAATATAGTCACATTCTGAGGTACAGGAGTTAGGACTTCAACACATGAATTTAGGGGTAGACACAGTTCATCCCATAACCCTCTGTATTCCAGCCTCCAAAATTCATGTTCTTCTCACATGCCAAAAAATTCCAACAGCCCCAAAAGTCTTAATTTATTCCACCATCAACTCTAAGTCTAAAACATCATCTGCATATCATGGAGATCAGTTATGGGTGAGACTTAAGGTATGCTTTATCCTGAGGGAAAAGAATCCTTCTGTAGCTGTGAACCTGTGAAAACAAATAACAACTTATTTCCTTCCAAAATACAATGGTGGGACAGGCATATACGTTAACATTCCCACATGAAAAGAGAGAAATCAGAAAAAAGGAAGCCTGAAACCTAGCAGAGCAAATCCCATTAGATTTTAAGGCTTGAGCAGTCATCTTTGACTTGATGCTCTGTCTTCTGGGCCCACTGGCGTGGCAGTGACAACACTACTGACCTCTGAATCTTCTTCAGTTTCATTCTTGAAGGAAAAGGCATGTTCACAGCCAGATAGCTCTATTGGCCCAGAAGTCCAAACAATCTTATTGCATTTCATCCTGTCACTGTCCCCTTCAGTCCAAACTGGCAGTGTTTTTGCGGAGATGATTGATTGGACCCACAAGTCACACACCTAATCTGTCTCATAAGTATTGTCAGTCACACCCTAGTGTTCTCTCCAGAGCATGCTTTCTCAGTTTTTTGCAATAAGGATAAGCTAAGAATTTTCTAAGTCTTCAATTTCTAGTTCCTTTTTTGGTTAATAATTCCTCTTTCAGTTTATTTCCAAAATCAATTGTAGTCTGAAGTACTATGGGTTAGGACTTGAACATAAAAATTTTAGGGGAGCACAGTTCATCCCATAATAGAAGTATTTCATCCTTTCCAAGATTGTAAGTTAGGTGAGCACAGGGGTTATTTGATATACTTCTCTTATCGTACCATCCCTCATTCTTGAACTAATAAGTAATCAATATGTGATGATGACTGGGAATAATGTTTAACAATTCTTTATTTCATGTAAATGATTTTAATTATGTGAACATTTTATCTCTCAATTTAGTGGCTTTTGGTTCTTGTTATGACCATGTTAAGGGCTGGTGGGAGAAAAGAAAAGATTATCATATCCTTTACCTATTCTATGAAGACATGAAAGAGGTAAGAGCAAATGATAATTTATTCTTTATTTTTAAGGAACCCTAAGATTCATCTTCTTTGTATCACACTTTCTTTTCTTTTTGATCTATAAATATGACTAATCTTCTATCCTATTAATTCTCCCTTGAAAATTGATCTTTCACTTAATCTACTTGTTTCTACTATTAGTGCCTCCTACTCTAGTTCAGCCAGCTGTCTTAATTTATTTGAACTAATTCTGCTTCTATCATTCACTCAGAATGATCTTCTTAAAGCCTAAATCAGAGTATGTCCACTCCCTTCTTCAAATCTCTCAATGGCTTCTGTCTCTAGGTAAAAAATAAAATCATTAAGATAATTTATAGTTAAACATTATTTAGTCCCTATCTCTCCAACTTCTTCTGAAGCCACTTTCCATTTCTCACTAAGTTGAGCCTACCTGAGACATTTTTTCTACTATTTTTAGGTTAACTTCTTCTCATTCTTCATGTCTTAAGTGTTACCTCTCCATGGAGTTCTTTCATATCCACAGTGCCAAATAATTTACTTTGCTTTTATCTATTAAAGTATCTTTTGCTGCTGTTGTTATTTTCATAGTATCTACTGCCACTTCTACTTATTTTATGTATGTATTTCTTATGTTTTTTTGGTCTCCTGTACTATTATGTAAGCTCCTTGAATATAGAGATTAAAATTACCTTGTTCATGGTTGTTTCACCATGTGGCAAGCACAGTGGGGAAACAATGTAATTTTATTATGTAATCTATAAAACATTTAGCTTTTATTTTTTTCTTCATCTAATTATTAACATTGAAAATAATTCACTCTACAATTTGATTAAAAACTTATCCTGATCTGATTATTTAAACAATTCATTTAAGACATATTCCTCATCTCTTAAATTGAATGTCTGTCTCTCAGAGAGCCTGTCCACACCTAAATTCCTTTGGATGACTATGACTACCGTTCATCTCTTATTTGGGAAATCTATTCCACAGCCTCTAAAGAAACCACCTTACCCACCTAAGGCAAGCCCCTCTGACAGATTTCTTAGTCAAATTCTCAGCTTCTTGTGCATCCTGTTTAAACCACTTTGCACTTGCCACTCTAAATTGTAGGATGATATATTATCCTAATTATGGGTCAAAAAGCAACAAATAGTGGTTGAAGAGGATAAGCATTATCTTGAAAGGAAAATTCCCACATCAGGTCATAATAAGGTCTTCAAGCAAAGGAAGTTTAGTCTTCTCAAATATGGGAGGAGAATCTACATCTGCTGTCAGAAAAATGTTAAAATTAGTCAAGGGTTCCAGAGTCTCTGTCATCAGATCAACCCCAAATATTACCATGCCAAGCCTAACAGGTCCACCCTTTTCCCATCACTCTTCCATGTAACTTTCACATGATAGACTAGGCACAACTGAGAATTCAACTTTCATAGTGATTCTTCCACTTGAAGAATTAAAGTGCATATCTTATTTCTACTAAGCTCTGTAGCTACGAGAAATAGATTCTCTTAGAGCGTCCACAAAAACTTTCTGGTTCTTTTCCATGAATTGAGATGGGTAGTTCAGGAAAGTTAAACCTCAGATTGCCTTTCTGCCTGATCTCACTAGTTCACTAAGATTACGGTTCTCTGTCTCAGTTTGGTTTGGACCACCAAGAATAAGAACACTTCCCTGGTGGGTAGCATGGCACAAGCTCTTTGGCCTGAATGCAACCCTTTCATTGTATCTAACATGCTGTTCTCATGTCCTTCTTCTATACTCAGACTATCAAAAAAATCTGTTTAAGTGTGGGAGATAGAAAGAGTATCTTCTTTCCACTGTAAGAAATTTCTCTGAGAGAGGTGTATACTTTATTTTTATCAAGATATAATTGACATATAATATTAGTTTCAGATGTACAACACAGTGATTCAGTATCTGTCTACATTGGGAAATAACTACCACAGTAAGTCTAATTGACATCCATTACCACATATAGTTACACTTTTTTTTCTTATGAGAATTTTAAGATATACTCTCTCAGAAATTTTCAAATTTACAACACAATATTATTAACTATGGTTAACAGTTGTTCCTAGTCTCAGAGGAAAAGTCCTCAGCTTTTCACCATTGAGTATATTAGCCCTGGGCTTATCATTATATGGCCTTAATTTTATTGATGTATGTTCCCTCTTTATTCACTTTGTTGAGACTTTACTCATAAATCACTGTTGAATTTTGCCGAATGCTTTTTCTGCATCTATTGAGATGATATATGATTTATATTCTTCATTTTATTAATGTGGTGTATCACACTGATTGATTTGCAGATGTTGAAACATTTTTGCATCCCTCAAATAAATCCCACTTGATCATGGTGTATGATCCCTTTAATGTGCTATTGAATTTTGTTTGCCAGTATTTTTTTTGGGATTTTTGCATTGATGTTCACCAGAGATATTGATGTGTAATTTTCTTTTCTTATACTGTCCTTGTCTAGCTTTGTTATCAGGGTAATGCAGGTCTTGTAAAATGAGTTTGGAAGTGTTCTCTTATCTTTCAATTTTTGGAAGAGTTTGAGAAGGACTCATATTAAGTCTTCTCTAAATGTTTGGTGGGTAGTCTATTCTTGATATTAGATATGCTATAAAAAGGAGATCAAGAAATTTTGAAAATTATACCTTATCATAACAGTAGCTTGCTTTATCACCATCTGTTATTTTATAGGTTAATTCTACTTTTGAATATGAAAGGTTGCAAATTAACCTATTTTTTTTTGCATTTTTAGAAACAAATCTTAATCTTCCTTCTAGCAGATGGTTGCCTGGTATAACCAAGAGTAGGATATGTACTTGGGAAGGGAAAATGAAAAGGACGTATAAAAATATAAAAACATTTCCTCCACCACATTGACATGTGTGAAACCTTATTAAATGCATTGCCTAATTCATGACTAAATCTACCTGAAATAATCCTGTTTCTTTATAAATTTTTTAGGATCCAAAGTGTGAAATTCAGAAGTTATTAAAATTTCTAGATAAAGACCTGCCTGAAGAAACTGTGGATGAAATCCTCTATCATAGCTCCTTTGATATGATGAGGCAGAATCCTAGTACAAATTATACCACTCTACCAAAATTCAGTATGGATCATTCTGTGTCTCCCTTCATGAGAAAGGGTGAGGAACATTATATGCTAGTTTCTGTACAAATTGATAGTTATATTATGAACAGTGTTTGTGGGCAGATAAGAGCAGTATCGAAGTAAATGGAAAGAGATTAAGTATGCTGGGGAGAGAAGAAAATTCATGAAAAAAATCGTTAGAGGAAATAATTTGTGGCAAAGAAACTTTGTTGTTACTGTAAGCCTAACATGGAAAACAAGCTTTCTAATAAAAAAAAATTTACTCAAGAGTCTATGCATTGATAAGCATGGATTTTGGCACCCAGTGCTGTATCAGAAGAATGGCTTTTGTTTGTCTCAATTACCTATATATTCTTTGTATTCCCTAAAAATTTTGTTCTGGTAGGTTATGAGCTTAAATGATGTTGGAAATACTAAATTAATGAGAGAAAATCTCAATTCCTTAAGATTGTTGCTATGATTATGGTAAATCATTGCATTGTCAGCATTGAACTCGTGTAGCTAACATCTTGCGCAAAATAGTCCTTTACTGAATATATGTTGAATTGAATTGTGTGTGTGTTTGTGTGTGTGTGTTGTGTGTGTGTAGGTGAGTGTGCTGAGAGACTGGTTGATTCTGTTAGATGTGTATGTATTAGTCATGTTTGCTAAAACAAACAACCCCAAGAATCTCAGTAGCCTAAAACCATGAGATTTATTTTTCATTTAATATTGGTGTGTGTTGGCCACCTGTAGCTGCTGCAATTTTGCTCATTTCTTTTTGACCCTCATTAGTTTTGTTTGGCTCTCATGGTCTCAGTCTCTTGTGTCTTCTCTTTCTGAAACCCAGGCTGAAAAAGCTGCCCATTTGTGAGACATGCCCAACATAATGGGAAAGAGGAAGAGCAAGAAAGGTGTTGGAAACTTGCTATGCCATTTAAAATTTCTGTTCAAATGTGTTACATATCACGTAAATTCAAATTCCATTGGCCAAAGCATATCAAAAATCCAAGTCCAAAGTTAATGAGGCAAGGAGGAATCATACAACACACAACAATGGGCAGAGATGTAAAATCTTACAATGAAGGGGAGAGTAAATAATTATTAGCATAATCTAAGACAGTTTTGGAGAAACAGATGTTTTGGTGAGAGCCTATGAAGGGACTATTAAGGGTAATTTTAATTATAATGTGTCAGTACATTCTAGAGATATTTTTTAGAAAGTTGGGAAGTGTGTCATGGATAAGCCTTGCTGGAAATATCTGGATCTCAACCAGATGTGATTTTGCCTCCCAGGGAATGTTTGACAACATTTGGAGAGATTTTTGATGGTCATGACTAGGGGTTTGCTGTTGGCTTCCAATGTATAGAGGCCAAGGATGCTGCTAAACATCCCATAATGCACAAGGCAACCCCCACATCCTCCCGAGCAAAGAATTATCTGGCTTGAAATGTCAACAGTGGAGATATAAGTAAATAAAATGCCAAAGTTAAGAAATCCTGGGCCAGATCGACAGTCATTGTGGCATGTTTTCTTCCCTCTTATCTCTAAATCTGGGCTTCCAAATGTGTCTTCTGGGTTGCCCTTTGAGATATTCTATGAAAATGGTATTATTTCTAACAGATATTCATTGCAAATGCTGCATCTTTTCCTTCCTTTAAGGTTTTAGATGCAGTTAGTATTGGGAAGATTGAATGAACAATCCTATAATAAAGAAATATGTTTAATTACATTTAACCCAGTAGTTTCTAAATCTTACTTGATCATAGAACCTTTTTAATAAATTATCATTTGACATTGGATATAAAATGATTGAAAAATCCTTTATTAACAAAGCTCTTGAAGTAAAAGAATAAAGATTTTGAGTCATTGGATTTTTCTCCCAGTGACATTTCTTGAAGCTATTTAAGAAGTTATTTCTTTATATAAGATATTGGAAAAATCCATGGGCATTTTTGGAAAACTAAGAAGGCCTAAGAGTCTGGGAGTGGGAGTAGGAGGTGAGGAACAGAGTTATGGAGTAGATATGGCATTATTAAGTTAGAGGTCTAAAAATACAAAGTGGTAATTAAAATTAAAACTGATCATAGAAAGAAATTTTACACTAATTTGAAATTTACCATCTTATCTTTCTTTTCAGGTATTTCAGGAGACTAGAAAAATCACTTTAGTGTAGCCCAGTATGAAAGATTTGAAGAAGATTATAAAAAGAAAATGAAAAGGTCTACAATGCCATTTCATTCAGAGCTATAAGAAATATCTGCTGTTTTTCCAGCTGCTTTAGCTGGCACTTAAATGAAAAGAAAAAAATCCCTTCAAATGTCTAGTGAAAGAAAGTTCTGTGTGTAATGTTTCCTTATTTACTAACATTAGTGGTTTGTAATAGAATATTCAAAGAATTTCAGTTTACATAGGAAAAATCAATACTGTCTTTATGATTTTAACTACCATCCACAATGTTTTTATTATTCTTAAAGACTAAATAATAAAATGAAATCTAAAAACTATGATTTTACCTTCTATATATTTTTAATTCAAGGCCAGGATTATTGGGCTGGTAAAGAAGATATTTAGAGGAATCTTCAAGATGGATAGATTAGAATCAAAATGCTCCCTTGAAAAAGACATATTGTCTTTGTTATATGCTTAGAATGATATCAGTGTAATATAAGATCAATGACATTTTTGTGCAAGGAGTTCAATGAAATGTATTTCCTTAGAATGTTTTACTATATATTAAAGTTTGGATAGTTTATTTATCACAGTTTTCTATTATAGTTTATATGTTAATAATCTAAAATAGCACCATGTAAGTAACCAATAAACATAATCACCAAAATATTGTTTGCATAATAATTCATTAGTTACTGTCAGAGAGAAAAATCAACAGTGAGTTATCATAGTATCAAACTCATTAATATTTATTAAATACTCCCTATGTATAAATAATATGCCTCTAGAGTTAACAAAGAATAAAATATGGATTCTGAATTCAAATAACTTTAAGCCAGGTTAGGAATAAAAAGAAACTACAGAGAACTAATTGTAAGAAGGGTTAACAAACATTTGGTCCTATTCAAAACATCCATAAGACATTTGGTCCAAGCCAAAATGTCCTTGAAATTTGATCCTATCCAAAACATCCATGAGCATATTTGGTCTATGCCAAATGGTTTTGGATAGGACCAACTATCAAGGAATTTGGGGCATGGCCCAAATGTCTACACAGACATTTTGGACAGGACCAAATATGACCAAATTTCAAGAACATTTTAGCATGGACCAAATGTGTTATAGACGTTTGGGACAAGACCAAATGTCCTGCAAGAGTAAGAAGAACACAAGAAACAGCCACAATATTAACAGCTGATATTTATTGAGAACTTACTCTGTACCACGTAATATACTATACAATTTATATGACTTCAACTGATCTTCATTCAGTTCTTTAAGATGGGTATTGTAATTTTTCACAGTTTTGCTAGTCAGTAAACTGCAGAGAGAGTAATTATACAGCCAACCACACGTGTCAAATATTCATTAAAAGTATTTAGAGGGGGCAGTTTAATTTCTGAACCTTTTCTTTTGTTTCAATTATTCATTCTTACCCTCATATTCCCTCACTAGCTTATCCTATATTCTCCCTCCTGCATGCTCTCAAATTTCTGCTGTTGCATGTTAATCACACCTCATGACTTCCAGATAATTCAGATGTGATTACATTTACAAACATCACTAAAAATCTTCACTGATGTGGAAAATAACAGATGTTCTCAAATTTTGTCCTTTGTGAACATTTGATATCTAATCTGGCAGTCTCCAAATCTTTCTAAACAATCACCATTGCAATAAAAAGTTTTGAGTATACTCCAATAGTATATACACATCTATTTCTTTGTAAATTATATCTTTTTGTACAAATACATTATGCACATTGTGGAATGGACATAAATAGAAATTTAAAAGAGGTAAAGATGGACTAAATAATCCAGAATATATTATTTTAGTTATTAATTATACAAAGTACATTTGCTGTTACTGAAACATTTTTAGAATAATTTAGAATGAAAAGAAATGTGATTGAAATGGCTTTATGATTTTTTAAAATTTTGGTTTAACACTTTGACTCGGAAATATGGTTCTCAAGTCAGATTATTTAAGTATTTTGCTTCAGTGATTATAAAGGTGAAAAATATATGTTACTAAAACCATAGGTCTAAATGGAAAAAAAAATGTAAATTTTCCTGTGTTTACAAAATCATGTACTGAGTTTTCGACCTTTTTTAGCATTTAGGAAAAGCATTTTGCTTGAATTTGGTAATAAATTTGTATCCTCATGCAGTGTGTGGTGTCATTCATGTTGCATTTCTCCATTTCTAACAAAAAAGTTCAAAAGCCATTAAAGGTCTTTGGAAAAATTTTAAATAAGTTAAAAAGTTTTGTTTCCCAGTTTTTTGTGTGTTGATACAATTTCCCTAAATTATACCTCTACATTATTTTCATTAATACAATCTTTTAACTATAAAAATACTGTATTTTCAAAATGCCCTCTCCTTAGTTTACTTTTTACTTACGTTTCAGAAAGCCCTTTCTTTCTTACTCATTGTTAACATCTAATGTCTTTGAAATCACAACAGACGGTCACTTTTTGTCATAGAAACTGAACAATTTGAAAAGACCTCTTTAAAGAGAAAAAAAATTGTAACAAATTTTTTTAAATCTACAATTCATTTAAGTAGTTTTCCATGAGATGATGGGAAAACCTCAGTGTTTAAAGAATTTCTATTTTTTTAATCTCCTTAAAAAGTAAAATGTGTTCCTATTTAAAAGCCTTGTCTTTATACAATTAATTATGTACAAGACACCCTATCTTCTGCAAACTGGAATCCCTTGCAATGCACAGAAAGTGGAAAAAAAAAAATGAACAATTTTAGCTATAGCTAAAAGTACTGTATTGTATATTTGAAAGTTGCTTAGAGACATCTTAGACATTCTCATGACAAGAAAAAAAAATGTAACCATGTGGTGATGGATTTTGGCTAGATTTATCAAGGTTGTCATTTCACAATATGTACAGATATAGAATCCTTATATTGTACATCTGAAACTAAGGTAATGTTATATGTCAATTATATTTCAATTTTTAAAAAATTGAGCATGTCACTCAATTCTTTTGTCTTCCTAGAATTCCTCTGTTTCCTCAGAATATTTGTGGTACTATCCTACATGACTTATGGTCATCTGATGTAAGGTCTAAGTGAGGATGCCAGTGTGAAACTACAAATTGTATTGGAGTAAAGCTCAATTTCTTTTTTATTTTTGTCCTAATATATACTTATTTACAATCACCATATATATGTATATATCATCACTACATATACATAGTATACATATATGAATAAAATATATATCTATACACATATGTATATTTACTTAAAAGTAAGGAAATATATTCTTCTTGAATCACGTTTTATTAACTTTAGTGCTCTGTGGAGTGCGTGCATGCCACTTTGGAGATCAATCGCTTAAATCACAGATGATAATCTTTTACCTATTCCCTGTCTTCAAAGAAAAGTTATCAACTAGTTTCTTCTCACTTCTTTACCATCAATATAATATTATGTATTTTCAGAGGCTCTATCTTAAACCTCGTTTCACTAAGAGTTTCCCATAACTCTATATTTACTTTCTTTTTCTCTTTGAATCCAGGCTCCTAAACGATGTAATTTGACTTCAGCATTTAAATCACCACCTACAAAAATGATTACAATCAACTCAACAACTTAATGAGAATTTATTTTATATCTCAAGACCTTGTGACTTTGGCATAGGCAATTTAATCAAGCTCATGATGTTAAAATACCTCAATTCCCTTTTTATAGCTAGTTCAGATACATTAAATTTCAAAAGATTGGGCTAATACTACTAACTCTATAGCATCTAAAACAAGGAAGATTAGGATACTCCAATCATTTTATTCTTCATGTCACCTATTGAAGCCATTGTGAAATTCTACTGCTGCTGCTGGTGATATTTGCTCACAATATTCTCAGTAATGACTACCCTTTTGTCCACAATATTAAGTCAGATTTGAGTCACTTCTGTCAAGGTTTCCATGTATAATGACTGACCTTCCGGTCAGGCCTCTTTTTTTTCTTTCCCTGCCTTCCTGCCCACATCAAAGTATTCTTGCTATATATAGCCTTGCTCCCTCCGGCATTAAGCATTCTCAGTTGTGGTACAGACTCTTATATTTGGGTTTGTTACTGAGCAAAGCAAAGAAACAAGCTAGTGATAAATGGAACAACTTGGAGGGTTCTCCACGGACTTATGCAGAGTAAAGAAAAAACAAGAAAGCTAATCCCAAGAGGTCAAATACTATATGATTTCATGTATATAAAATTCTTACAACGACAAAATTACTGAAATGGAGAACTGATTAGTGGCTGTCAGGACTGAAGGAAAGGACTGGAGTGCAGCAGGTAAAGCTATAAAAGGGCAATTTGAGGGATCCTGTGGTAACAGAAATACTCTGTATTTTAACTGTATCAATATCCTGTTTTGGAATTATACTACAGTTTTGTGAGATGTTACCATTGGGGAAAACTATGTAAAGGACACTTAAGATCTTTGTATTATTTCTTATAACTTCTTGTGAATCTACAATTATCTTAAGATTTTTAAATAAAAAGTTTTAGAAAGTGATGGTAACTATGGCCTGAAATAAAACCTACTGCAAGAAAATCCATTATAGTGCAATTTAAGTGGGTTCTAAGGCTTGATAAAGGGGTATGAATGAAGCACCAAAGGGGAAGTCACCTGCTAGTTACTGGGCATGTGGCTACCTGTTCACAGGGCTCAGTTAACTCTGAGCCCAGGCGATACAGAGCCGAACATGCCCTCTTCTTATAAGATTAATAGTCTTGTGGTATCAATAAAACAAGTATGAAAAACTAGTCATAGAAATTTGCTCAAACTTCTATGATAACCTTGACTGAAGGAAGTTTGCAAATATTTTGTCTCTATAGTTTTTCTCAATAGTCCGACGTTTTAGTTATTATTTGTAGAATAGCAAATACAGGAAAATAATATCCTGTAGCATTCTGGCAATTTCTAAATAATGGCCCCACATTATTCAATTATATAAGAAGTAGTGACCAAATGATTTATCTATTAATCTCTTAGGAAGGCAGTTTAATGTAAGCTGATTAAAGAGATTGTGTTCCGAAAAAGAAAATAAAATCTATACTCAGATTGTTCCAAAAGGAAAAAGAGTATATTCATGCTGTAGCACTGAGACTATCTTCTAAGCCAGAGGTAGTAAATCTTTTCCTTCTTTCCTGGGCAAGATTATTGTTTGTCTGTTCTCAATTACCTACACCTTTTCTGTATATTAGACACATGCTTCTCAGATTCCCACAGCATTCTCCATTGTGGAATCAAATATCATAACTATTTCAAAAGTGCGGGTTTTGCATCAAATTTTAAAGTGATATTTTATGTATGAAATTTCAAAAACAATTTAGACTAGTTCCTTATTTACCTTAGAATATAATTATGTCCTTTGTATTTTTCTTTGTATTTGATCTGTTTAACTATTTTCATCTATTCAAATTATATATGTAAATGGAAAATTTATTCTTCCAATATAGAAATAGGAATATTTTGAAATAAGAAAGCTATTCTTGGGGCTTCCCTGGTGGTGCAGTCGTTAAGAATCCATCTGCCAATGCAGGGAACACGGGTTCAAGCCCTGGTCTGGGAAGATGCCACATGCCACAGAGCAACTAAGCCTGTGCACCACAACCACTGAGCCTGCGCTCTAGAGCCCATGAGCCACAACTACTGAGCCCACGAGCTGCAGCTACTGAAGCCTGAGTGCCTAGAGCCCATGCTCTGCAACAAGAGAAGCCACCGCAATAAGAAGCATGTGCACTGAAATGAAGAGTAGCCCCTGTTCTCTGCAACCACAGAAAGCCTGCATGCAGCAATGAAGACCCAACACAGCCAATAAATGTAAATAAGTAAATAAATAAACAGATAAAATTTAAAAAAAGAGAAAGCTATTCTTGTGTTTTTTGTCAATAAAGAAATTTCACAACCTATTAGGAAGCAAATTTAAATGTTTTATTGTACATTATTTAATAAAATCTAGGATTTACTTAATTATTAAATGAAAATCTACATTTAAATATGTAAAAATGTCAGCATATTTTTTGGCTAAGAGGCGTGTCGTTGTTACTGGGCCATAACTTGTGCTTTTGTTCTCAAGACATAATTGGTAATAAACAGCACAAAAACCTATATTTGTTCTCCTGACAGATGAGGGGGATTATGTTCTATATTGCAGAAGTTTGCTACCAAGAAAATGGATTCTACTTTGTAGAACAGATGCATTTTTACTCATTGAGGAAAAGCACTACTTTGTGTCTTAAATCTTCAAGTCAGAATAAATAATAACTATTTTTGGATTTCTTATTTTTTCTTGACTATGGAATATACACATAGTAGATATTCAATAATAAAGGAATCCATAATAGATGCTGTAAGTTGAGTTTTCAAACTTCTTTTAAACCATATTTGGACTTAGTGAAGTATCCTCACTTTTCTACACATTATAGACATTCTTAATAATTACAAGAATGTTATAGACAGAGAAAATCCATCACAAAGAATTTAAATGATTTCCTGCAAATTTTACATTTAGAAAGCAATGAGATTTGCTTCATAATACAAATTACTAACAGCTGCTTTTCCAATGCAAGTTATTGAAATGAAGCCGTGGTCATCTCAAATTTTCAACCAATATCCTCCATGCCCTGTCCCTTCCTTTATTCAATAATGAGTTTCTCCATTCAAGTTTTATTGAGATACTATTGATATATACCACTGTATAAGATGTACAACATAATTATTTGACTTATATACATCATGAAATTATTATCACAATAAATTTAGTGAACATCCATCATCTCACATAGATACAAACTTTTAAAAATAGAAAAAAAAAATTTCCTTGTGATGAGAACTCTTAGGATTTACTTTCTTATAATTTTCACATGTGACATACAGCAGCGCTAATTATAATCATCATGCTGTACCTTATAATCCGCGTGCTTATTTATCTTACAACTGGGAGTTTATACCATTTGAATGCCTTCATCCAATTCCCCCTCCACCCATACCCCACCTCTGGTAACTGTAGAACTGATCTCTTTTTCTATGACTTTGTTTGTTTGTTTGTTTGTTTTTTAAGTGTAGTTGACCTAAAACAGTATGTTAATTCCTGGTATACAACATAATGATTCGATATTTCTGTATATTTCAAAATGAACACTATGATAAGTCTAGTTACAATATGTCACTACACAAAGATATTACATAATTATTGACTATATCCCCCACACTCTACATTTCATACTTGTGACTTGTTTATCTTGTAACTGGAAGTTTGTACCTCTTAAACTCCCTCCCCAATTTCTTATTTCCCCTCATCTCCCTCCCATCTGGCAACCACCTGTTTCTTCTCTATAGCTATAACTCTGTTTCTGTTTTGTTATGTTTATTCATTTGTTTTGCTTTTTTTTTTAAGATTTCACATGAGAAATAATGTAGTATTTTCTTTGTCTGACTTATTTCACTTAACATCATCTATGTCTATCCATGTTGCCTCAAATGGCAAGATTTCATTCTCATTTATGGCAAAATAATATTCCCTTATATATATATTTTACAGACAGAGAAAATCCATCACCAACAATTTAAATGATTTCCCCCAAATCTTACATTTAGAAAGCAATGAGATTTGTTTTACAATACAAATAACTGACACTTGCTTTTCCAGTGCAAGTTGTTGAAATGAAGCAGTGGTCATCCCAAATTACATCAAAATGAAAAGGTTTTGCACAGAAAAGAAACTATCAACAAAATGAAATGGCCACCTACTGAATGAGAGAAGATACATGCAAATCAAATACCTGATAAAGGGTTAATATCCAAAATATATAAAGAACTCATACAACTCAACACCCAAAAAAACACACCTAATTAAAAAAATGGGCTGAGGATCTAAATAGACATTTTCCTAAAGAGCATATACACATGCCCAGCAGGCAAGTGAAAATATGCTCAACATCACTAATCATCAGGGAAAGACACATCAAAACCACAATGAATTATCACATCACACCAGTCAGAATGATTATTATCCAAAGGATATTATATTATTATATTTTGTTATATATTATATATACATATAATATATTATAATATATATATTATATCGTGTTGTTAGTGTACAGAAATGCAACATCTACAAACAATGACTATTTTACTTTTTCCTTTCTAATTTGGGTTCCTTTTATTTCTTGTTCTTGTCTGATTGCTGTGGCTAGGACTTCCAATACTATGTTAAAAAACAGTGGTGAGAGTGGGCATCCTTGCCTTGTTCCTTATCTTAGGGAAAATGTTTTTAGCTTTTCACTATTGAGTATCATGGCTTCAAAATTCCTGACAGCAAACTTGGTAAGAGAAAATGTGAGCAACACAGAGAGCAGTGGAGCCTCTGGCTGCTCTATGATGTGTGAGTTTTTGGGGTTGGGGTGTTATAAAAAGACAGGAAAGTAAGAAAACTAGAGTAGAGGAACCATGCAGAAATGCATTGAAATTTTATATGCATGTATAAGTATATAGCAGCAGAAGTGCACATTTTGATGGAGCTGTTTAAGACAATGGAATTAAAAACTCAAATGCAATTTCTAGGGACTGCCCTGTAAAGGAAAGTAGACAATATAACTGAAGGAGAAGCTAGCTGTCAATGGTAGTTCCATAAGGATAAAGTCACTACAGCTTTTTATTTCTTTAAAAATACATAGTACATTAAAAGATCTCACAGATCTAAAGTTAATATAAACTTTGGAAAGTTCAAGAACTACAGTGTATAATATCACCTTATTTTTATTAAAATCAAATTGAAAACATCATTGTTACACCTTGCAAAAGAAAAATGCATTTTATTTCATGCAAGTAAAAGCAATCATTTGTTCTGTATTTCAGTCATAACACAACCACTTTAGGCTAGTCACCCTTGGAAATTCCCTGGCAGTCCAGTGGTTAGGATTCCGGGCAGGGCCCAGGTGTGATCCCTGGGCAAGGAACTAAGATCCTGCAAGCCACATGGTACAGCCAAAAAAAAAAAAAAAGGCTAGTCACTCTTTGATATGTGTTTACCTCATCCAGCTATGAAAGTCAAAATTCTCGGAAGCATTAACAGTATAACTTCTTCTAAAGCAGTAAATAATGGCAATTTTTGCAAAATTGCAAAAGCAATTTCTAGTAAAGATCTAGAAGATAGAAGCTTAAAAGAAAACAAAATCTCTTCCAAGGACTTAGCTATGAAATCAAAATTTCTAAAGATGTTTTTAAAAAAAATTTATTATACAGTATTTTGACTCAGTTGATATACACAAAGGTATGACTCAATTTAAAATACAAACCATTAAATATTCATTTTTTAAAAAAGTTATACAAAACAATGTAAAGGTTTCAGTAGGGACTGAATAGGGATTCCTGCCCAACCACACACTTTATCAGGCTGAAAGAGGGTGAGGTTCAGATATGGGGCGGATATCTCCAAAGCCATAGAGATCAGGGAGGCAGGAATGATGGGGTAAAGGTTGGAATATTAAAGTACAAATTACATGTTAATGGAAAATATCATTTGTATCTTTTGCTGGGGCAGCTAATGAGGACTCAGGCTAAAGATATACTTTCTTAAGAGAGATTTTGTTTCTTCTTCAAGAAATATAAACCACAGGGAAAAGTGTGGGCAGTAGAAGCAGCTGCTCACTCACTTTTCTCAAGCCTATTAAAGAAAAGAGAGAACCAACCTGTGTCTCTACTTGCTTCTCTACCACCTTAGAATAAGAGGAGACATGTCTTCAACTCAAGCCCTTTTAACGTATGGTGAACAAGAGTGGGGCTTACCCTCCGTGTGGGGGAGGGGGTGGAGTAGGTGTATAAAAATGGGAAGAAGAAGACTGGACATCAGGTTGCAGGCTTTGTTATTTCCTTCTCCAGGGTCAAGATAAAGCCAGGATTATATACAAAAACCACAGCTGTCAAATGGGGCTTTTCTCTTTGGCTGCTAAAATAGTAAGCACTCTTGTAGTACCCTAGATTACAAATTTGGTGCTGAGACATTCACTGTCAATTGTTCTGAAAATTCACTTTTATTAACAATGAGAAGAAAGGAAAATGAATACATGTCCGTATTCACAGCCCCAAGAACCTTGCCTTGCCTAACTAAATGAAGCTCTCTTTCTTGAGGAAGAAGAGAATATATTTGATTGGTGGCAGTTGTATATGAGAATTTACTTTAATGCTGATTTCAGTTTTAATAGTGTGTACCTGACAAACAACAAGTGAGAGTCTATATTTGAACTCAAGCATATCTCGTAGACATTGAAGTTCATGATCTCATCACTCTACTCACTCTACTATGTTCTCACTGAAGGCTAATTACCAGACTTTGGGTTGAAATAATTATTAAAGAAAACAGTTGTGAGATTAATTACATGCTGGCATTTATCAAACACAACTGATTAAATAAAATTAATTTACTTGCTATATCTAGGACTAAAAGCTTTTAATATATCATATAACTATGATATTAACATAAATCTAAAAGCCTTTAATTCATCAAAAAGTCTACCAAGTTCATTCTAAGGGTCAGGATCAATGCTAGTCTATAGCACTAGCAAGTACAGTTGTGAGTATTGTATATTCTACAATTCTAGAGGCACTATCATATTGAAGTACAAAACCTGATGTCTCTAAGTGAGACCTTGAAAGACAATTAGTTTATGAAGAGGAATAAGCTCCAGGTCTCGCCATCAAGGGACTTTGAACTATGCTGAACAAGTGGATTCCTTTGTGTTTGAAGACATCTAAGGAAAGAAATTTGCATTCTGTAAGCTCACTTTTGGATATTTTCATTTACTTCCCAATGCCAATAATTTTTGTGTTTCTTGTGAATATTTCTTTACCCAATAATATTCCTCCACTGCTACCATCCTTCTTCATCATTAAAGATGACTGAGGTACACAAGGATATCAATATTCAGATGAGGGACTTCAGTTCTGAATAGGGAAATGAGGAAAAAAACCTTCTGGCAACACCTGTCAGTGTAATCTGCCTTCAGAGAGCGAAGTAGATTGATCTTCAAATTAATCCCTGCTTTCTTAGGTAGATGAGCTATGATGACACAGGGAATTTCAAAGAAGTAACTCTTACTTTTATTTCTATCATAGGAGGGAATAGACAGTCCTGTCCTCAGGAATTTACAGGCAAGGAAGTAGTTTCAAAAAAATGTTAGCATCTCCTTTGGACTCACAAATTCTTAAGAAGGGAACTAGAAAATTATTATGGATGCAGACACTACTGGTGTAAGAAAAATGAAATTTGGAGGATGTAGATAAATATTAGGGTATTAAATTGCATATTCTTAGATAAGAAAAACAAAAAGAAATGTCCTTAAAACATAAAAAGGGAACTAGGGAAAACATCATAATCTGAGAAAAACTGTCATCACTTTTGCCTTGAGTTAAATATCACAAAAATAAAATGTCTGATTTCAACATTTCTTCTCACTTCCACTTTTTATATCAATTGTCTATTTTTTAACTGCATTTATTTATTTACTTCATTATTTTATTGACTGCCTTGGGTCCTGATGCTGCACGTGGGCTTTCTCTAGTTTCGGAGAGCAGGGCTGCTCTTCATTGCAGTGTGCGAGCTTCTCATTGCAGTGGCTTCTCTTGTTGTGGAGCATGGTCTCTAGGCACGCAGGCTTCAGTAGTTGTGGCACACGGGCTCAACAGGTGTGGCTCACGGGCTCTAGAGAGTAGGCTTGTTTCCAAGTCCAGGCTCGCTCTACGCACTGTATGACAGGCCAATGAATCAAAGAAGAGGTGTTGAGGCAAGGAATATGACTTTATTCAGAAAGTTGGCAAACTGAGAAGATGGTAGACTAGTTTCTTCAAAAAACCATCTTATTAACAGATGAATGGATAAAAAAGATGTGGTACATATATTCAGTAGACTATTACTCAGCTGTAAAAAGGAATGAAACTGGGACATTTGTAGAGACATGGGTGGACCTAGAGATGGTCATACAGAGTGAAGTGAGTCAGAAAGAGAAAAACGAATATCATATATTAACACATTTATGCGGACTATAGAAAAATGATACAAATCAACTGGTTTGCAAGGCAGAAATAGAGACACAGATGTAGAGAACAAATATATGGACACGAAGTGGGGAAAGCAGGGAGGGTTGGGGGGGAATGAATTGGGAGATTGAGATTGCCATATATACATGACTAATAAGAAAAAAAATACCAAATTGTACACTCTAAATATATGCAGTTTATTGTCTGTTAACTGTATCTCAATAAAAGTTCTTTAAAAAAAAAAAAACATCTTATTGGGGTCTGGTTGACAGTTTGTTTTATAGAATCAGAGAGGGAGAGGCTGTGAGGAAGTACAGTTAAAGGGCCATCAGTCTTACAAAAGATCTCCAGGAAGAACCAGCCTCTGTGAGGGGATATGTTAATTTCAGCCATTCACACAGGTGGGCAGGGAAGATTGTCTGCCTGTGAGCTGAACAGAGGCACTTTAGTTCAATATTCAGGCAGAGGTGCAGTGTTCCCCAGGCTATCATGTATGATTATAATAACAAAAGCAACAAAAAGCAAAGGCCAAAGTCTGAGAAACAGATCCAACATGGAGTCCAATTTAGCTCTACGTGGTTACAGGCTCAGTAGTTGTAGCACACGGGCTTGGTTGCTCTGCGGCATATGGGATCTTCCCGGACCAGGGTTCGAACCTGTGTCCCCTGTATTGGCAGGTGGATTCTTAACCACTGCACCATCAGGGAAGTCCCCTCACTTCCATTTTTAAACTTGTTCTTTTAAAAATTTAGAACATTTGTTCAGTATTACTATGTTCAATACTGAGGATATTATTTTTATAAACATGCAGTAAAAAATAAAGCCCACTGTGGTTATTGTAAGCATGAATGACTAAAATTTAGAAGCCCTTTTCCTCACAAATGCATATTTAAAACTCACATACATTTAGCGTTTCTTTGTGTTTGTTTTGCACTTGCAATTTTTTAAAGCATAAAACATACTCCATGTCTTCAAAGAACTTATCTTCTTATAAGATAAATAATAAAAAAACTAAAATTTATTAGTAAATATGAGGCTATTATGCAAAGGTAAATTACATACCACAATTCCTGAGAAGAAAATAAATAAAATTAAAATGGCAAATTGAGGAAACATTTGTTCCATTTATGGAAAGAAAATGATTACTGTCCTTAATATATAAAAAGCTCTCAAACTTACCACAACATAAACATTTTAATAGAAAAAATAAGAAGAGACTAAAGGTAGTTTAACCTGCCCCTTTTAAAAATCATTAAATGAGAATAGCATAAAAAAAGTCAAGCTCAATGTAATTAAAGAAATGCCAACTAAAATAATGAGATTGAAGAGGAAAATTAGAAGTTTGCACTCAGCTAGAAATAACTTCATGCTTGCTCTGCTTCTGTAAAATCTGCTTGCTGCACTGAGATAAGAACAAGAGGACCTAGCAATCAACTGTTACCTTAAGATGTTCTGATAAGTATGGAAAGTTCTGCTCTTGCTCCTGCAAGTTTCTGTTTGGAAACCCCCTGCACGTAACCCATAGCAATTCCCATGCTCTGTAATTGCCTGTAGTCTATAGTAACCAGGTAACCAATCAACCAATGCTAACTGTAACCACATGCACTGACCCCTATGAAAGTAAAGCTCATCCATAGCTTGGGGCCCCAGAACTCTAGAGCGTTAGCTCATCTGGGACCGCCGGCTTAATAATCCTGAGTTCTCCAACCCTCCAAGTGTGCTGCTTGGTTTCTCAACAGGCCGATTCAATATCCGCAACAAGATGACATTTTTTTGCCTGTAAGATTTTACTGTTCCACAAAGGTTTGCCATGTCAGATGTTGGTCATTAGGATTGATAACAGGTGCATTGATATTCTGCTAATGAGAATGTAAATTGAATGAAGTACATAGCTTTGATTTAGGAATTCTGCTTCTAAAACTTTTTTTCCAAAATATGAAATATTTTTCTTAACAGCAAAATTCAGCATAAAACTGGTATGTATAACATAATATCATTTTAGGGGGACCAATTTGTGTAAAAATATTTAGAATATTCTGCAAATACCCAAATATTAATAGTGGTTGTTTCTGTGGGTAAAATTTAGGACGCATTTAAATCCACATTTTCTGTATCTTCTAGAATTATTTTGTAATGTCAATATATTGCTTTTACAAAGAAAAAATATTTTAAGATTTTGTGTGCCCTTAAAATTTTATCTTTCCCACCTGCCATAAAATAATTTCCTAATTTTTATTTAACTCCTCATGGAATTTATTTATGTACTTATTTTATTAGACACTTAGTGACACCGAAAGAATTCAAACTTCTTAAATACTTTTGTTTAGACTGGTTGCTGTGTACACAGGGCTAATTTTTGGGAAAAAAGAATACATGTACTGTGAATCTTCTCTGTCTCTCTTAATCTCTCTTCTAGCTCTATTATTTTGTTTGCTAAGCCCACATGACTTAGAAGTCACAAGTTGTTTTCTGAGCCTGATTCTTTTCCTAATATTTATAAGATCTTAGCCAAATCATTGAAAATCTCTGAATCTCAAGGTTAAGATTTGAGCTATGAACAGATTGAGAATTGCTTCAATTCAAACACAGTAATTTGTGTTTTGTCATGGTCTCCGAAATGATTCTGAAACATGCTAAAATTCAAGAATTTCTGATTTAGGTTGTTTTTCAATTAGTATGTACACTGAAGTCTGATGGGTTAATTGATAATGTGGTTGCCAGGAAATCTATGTACATCTAAGTAGAGTTTTCCTGAAATTAACACCTTATGCCAAAGTTTGCATTCCTTGGCATGTGCCATACAAAAGTATTTATATTGTTTCATGTTTGTAATTAGTTAACAATACTTAAACATTTAGCTTTTGGACACCTCACAAAAATAATCTAGATCTCTAAAAATGTTGCCCTCTTTTCTGCATGGCAAGGATACGCTGGACCTTAGCCCCTCCAGCATCAGCATCATCACCACATTATTCTCCCATTAAACTTCTTCTTTGTGCATTATGTGAGTTAGAATTAAAAAAAAAAAAGCTGAGAAGTTGTAGAAATGCTTACAGTGGCAGAAAGCAAGTGCATTCTGAAACCATCAGCTCTACCCTCTCTATTTCTGCTGCCAAAAGTATTTTATCTTTAGTGTATATTTGTATATCTTTGCTCTTTCCATGATATTGGAAACATGTTTCTTTCAGATGAAAACGCGCGCCCGAGCGGGCGCGCGCACACACGCACGCACACACACACACACACACACACATTTTCATCATGACCAAATTTATTACAGAACGTAAGCTATTATAACAAGACATAAGTTGTAGAGAAGCAACAGGCTTCCATCCACTGACACTTCGGGTTGTTTGCCTTTGCATTTCTCTCAGACCCTTTGAAGCCATGCGGGAACATTTACATCTAGGTAATCTCTGACTTTGCTTACTTTTGGACGCCACCCTGATCCATTTCCTTCTCAGGGCTTCCTGGCTTTCCCAGCTGTTGAAGCAGCAGGCCCTGCCTCTGTGTGTGTAGCTCAAACTTTTTATATCTTAACTGCCTATGAAGTGACTGACTGCAACATTCGGATCGTATCCTTAAATGTATTTTTTTCCCAGAGACAGGAGTGAGCCTCCTGAGCGCGCCTTGCCCGTCCCTTCAGGACTATCACCGGTACCCACGGTTCCCTTCGGCAACTGCATCACCGACTGAAAACGAAGACTGAAAAAAGGGATTGAATCGTGAGGTAAAGTTTTCTTTTTAAATCTCTTTTCTCTAAGTTTTGCTCTTGCATCCACAGTGCACTGAGCTCCTTGAATGATTTCCATTTTGAACACATCCTTATCATTGGGATATTTTTGCCTAATTGCAATTTTCCCACAGGAAACTCAGTGGTGGTGTTTATGTTGTGCAGAATCTCTCAGGCTTTCAGTGATCCCTTTTATTTTTCTGGGTTCAGTGGGATTCTTCTGAAGCATGCCAGGATTGCGGGTCTTCTTGTGAAACTGTAAGCCTCATAAGGGAAAAAGGAATCCACTCTAAGTTCTATCTTCTCTGCTCCCATCTCCCCTTCACCCCTACATACACATACGCACATACACGCTACTTTAAGGTACTTTCCAGAATACAGAACATATTATTTAATTCATTTATTTCAGTAGCTGGAGTTTGATGTAGACCACGTAGAACTGCACTTTGTTAGGGTGAAACAAATGGAAGAACTATTCCTCTCTCATTTAAAGAACCCTTAACCTTAGTGTCAGGTGACTCAGTTTCTCCAAAGAGGGGCATTATTTTCCATTTTCCTCTTTTTTTCTATTAATCTTTTTTTAAGCCAATTTTAGACATCTTAATTTTTAGCTTATGGCTCAACTTAACCAGGAAGGTTTGTAGTATCGTGTAGACTCTACTGTATAACCACATAAATTTTTTTGTCACTTTCTGGTAAGATTTAAAAGATTTTTAGGAACCGATTTTTATATTTTAAAGTAAATATCACTCATACACCTGTGCCAGGCTATCTTAATACCTTTAGTTATCTTAAGTCTTCAGGCCCTCTTCCCTGAATCTGTCTTCTCACATAATTCTAAGCTCACCATCACCCACTCACTGGTCATGATGAGGCAATGCTAATTCAAGACTGCTACCGCAAGGTTCTTGAATTGGTTACACCTACTTCCCAGAGGTGACTAGTATGTATTCACGATCCGCCTGTTACTCATATCCATCCTTCTCTGACAACATTTTTGCAGCATGAGGAGTTAAAGCTTTTTGTCAGAGGGAAATTTGCTTTGTCAAAAATAAATTTCCCAACAAACTGTGAACACCCTTTATTGAATGTGAGAAATCAGGAACATAGACGTGCAGTGTGAGCAAGTGATCAGACCTGGGGAAACAACACTATTTCTGAGACACACATTCACTTGCGTTGTGTCTGAGCAGACTCTCTGAGACTCTGTTTCCTAATCTCAGTCTGTAAAATGAAAGTAAGACTTATCATCAGGGTAGGTAATGATTAGAAATAATATATATTAAACAATCAACACTTTATTTTCTGGAAAACATTTAATTCATTTTGATAAATCATTTATATACAACTTATATTATGAGTGGATTAAAAGTGGTTTAAAATCATACTTTTTAAAATTCTTATGAATATACATTACTTGGGGATTTTATTGAAATATGGATTTTGATTCTGGATTGGGCCTGAGGTTCTGCATTTCTAACAAGCTCTCAAGTGATGACAATAGTACATGGTGCTTGTACATGGACTGTATTTAAATAGTAATTATGAATCAATTATATAAATATAAAATAATGGTACAAGTTAAATTAAAATGAATAAATAAAGGAATGAAAAAGGTTAAGACATGAAATGGAACCAGGAATGATGTTATAAATGTATAACGTAATGATAAATATCTACTACGTGGGAAACAAATTTGTCTATATGATTTATAGCAGACAGTATGGAAAATAAATCTATGTCCTCAATACTCACTTGTTTTCCCATAACAATCTGTATGTTTCTAAGCATCTGAGGCTTCAAATCCTTTATTCTATGAGCAGTAATAAAGATGCAAAATTCAAATTATTTGCATTGTATTTCTAGCATAAGATGCCATATATTTTAAGACAATTCCACTATTTAATAATAACTTTTATTGGGAAAACTTAAAGACACACTATTTTTTATGTATACCCATTAATTATAAGATATAAAATATGACATATAGTTCATGTCTTACAATGTAAAATGAAAAAAACATTTGTCCAGATTTCTCTCTTCTAGACTGTTTTAAGGGGCTGTCAGACGGGGGCTAGTAGGGTGTGATGAAGTTATCTCTAAAACACTAGGCTGTTACACCAACATATTTTTCCTAATCTAAAGTATACCTTTTCCTACATAAATCAATTTTAGGCATATGAGTTTAAACAGCAACTAGCTTTTATATTAGTGGTTTTGTTGGTGGTTTCCATTACACAAGTTACTAGTGAAAGCTTAATAAGTGCAATCACTGTTTACCCTCAAAGAATTTGGAATAACAAATTACTTACAAAATATTTGCCTGATAAAAAATATATGTATCGATCAATTTGCCAGTCAGAGGTTGGCAATCTTTGATGTCTAGTTATAGTTATTTACTAGAGGCAGTACAAGTTTATCTAAGATATTACATAATTTAGATTGTTAATTCAAACTCTCTTCATCTGGTTATATACATTATCTACTATTATTGGTTGACAAACTCTTAGAAATAAATGGAACAAAGATTATGATGGATCTTATAACTTCTACATTCTACATTTCCTTCAATTTCTGGGATGTTTACATTCCATGGGGGCAGGGAGAAGGGTTGTAAAATGAGAAACATTAGCAAGAGCAAAACTCGAGTTTCACTTACACAGTTCAGTGAAGATGAAGTGGAAAAAATAAATAATAAGTAGCTCTATGTGATGGTCAGTTTTGTGTGTCAATGTGATTGGTGCACAGGGAGCCCAGATATTTGGTCAACATTATTCTACATGTGTCTGTTAGTGTATTTCAGAGTGAAATTAACATTTGAACTGGTAGACTGAGTAAAAAAACTGCCCTCCCTAGTGTGGACAGGCCTCATCCAGTCAGCTGAAAGCCTGAATCACATAAAAAGGCAGACCCTCTGGGAGTAAGGGAGAATTCCTCCTGCCTGACTGTCTTTGAGCTGGGACAGTGTTTTTCTCCTACCTTCACACTTAAACTGAAACATTAGTTTTCCCTGGGTCTCAAGCCTGCTGGTCTACGCCATTGGCTATTCTGTGTCTCCAGCTAGGATAACTACAGATCTTGGGATTTGTCTGCCTCCACAATTACGTGAGCCAATTCCTTATAATAAATTCCATCTTCTCTCTCTCTCTCTCACCAACTATATATATTTTTTATGTATACATATACATGTTGATTCTGTTTTTCTGGAGAACTCTGACTACCATATAGTCTCTCAGGACACAAAATGTTTTGAATAGCTTAGCAGAGTAATAAGATTCGAATTCATATTATAATTAGAATCATTAATAATTCATATTAGAATTAGAATTATTCTAATTCAATAATAGTACTATTAGGGTTATTATAATAAGGATAGTTATCAATCAAAGAAGATGCAAAGCAATTTTTATATTATATATACACATAAAGAGATTCATCATACATAATTGGCTTAGATGATTTTAGAGGCTGGCAGGTCCCAAGATGTGCAGGATGTATTGGCAAGCTGGAGACCCCATAATAGCTGATGATTTAGTTCCAGTTTGAATCTGAAGGCCTAAGAACAAGAAGGGTTAATGGTATAGTTCCAATTCAAAAGCTGCCAGGCTTCAGATCCAGGAGGGGCGATGTTCTAGTTTTAGTCTGAAAGCAGGAAAAAAGCTCATGTTACAGTTCAAAGGCCATCAGGTAGGAAGCATTCTTCCTTTCTTTCTTTTCTTTCTTTCTTTCTTTCTTTCTTTCTTTCTTTCTTTCTTTCTTTCTTTCTTTCTTTCTTTCTTTTAAAATTTATTTATTTATTGGCTGTGTTGAGTCTTTGTTGCTGTGCGTGGACTTTCTCTAGTTGCGGTGAGTGGGGGCTACTCTTTGTTGTGGTGTGTGGGCTTCTCATTGTGGTGGCTTCTCTTGTTGCAGAGCACAGGCTCTAGGCACGTGGGCTTTGGTAGCTGTAGCTCGAAGACTCTAGAGCACAGTCTCAGCAGTTGTGGTGCATGGGTTTAGTTGCTCCATGGCATGTGGGATCTTCCCGGACCAGGGATCAAACCCATGTCCCCTGCATTGGCAGGTGGATTCTTAACTACTACACCACCAGGGAAGTCTGGAAGCATTCTTTCTTACTCAGACTTTTTGTTCTATTCAAGTCTTCAACTCACTGAATGAGGTCAGCCCACATTAGGGAGAGCAATCTGCTTTATTTAATGCATCCATTTACTCATTGATCTCATCCCAAAACATCCTCACTGAAGCATCCAGAATAATGTTTGACCAAAATCTGGGCATCTCATGGCTCAGTCAAGTTGACACATAACATTAATTATCATAGCTTCTAAGCAAAATAGAGTAAAAGAAAGTAAATTTGCCTCCTTGCATGAAACAACCAACATGAATGAGAGTGGATAGGAAACAAACTGAACCCTACAATTTCCCCAGCTTACTGCCTTGAGAGATTTTCTGGGCTACAGCTCATGGAAGAAAAACCCAGGTACAACACCGGACAGGCAATAGAAAATATCAGGCAGGCAAACTAGCAAAAGAAGGCAACCATAGGGAAAGGAAAAATTAGTTAGTTGAAAACAATCTAGAACTAACACAGATGTTAGAGTTAGCAAACAGACATTAAAACAGTCATTATAGCTATATTCAATGTGCTCAAAAAGTTGAGACAGAAAAAGTATAATCATTCAGAAAATGATCTTCTAGAGATGAAAACTACGTCTGAGAAAGAAAAATTCGTTGGATAAGATTAACATCATATTATACATATCAGAAGAAAAAGTTAATGAACATGAAGAAATATAGCCATAGATGTTATCCAAACTGAAACACAAAGAGAGAAAAAAAAGATTTTAAAAAATGAATAGAGCTTCAGTGAGCTGTGAACAACTTTATGTGGCCTGCATTCGCAGAAGGAAGAGAGAGAGAGAAAAAACTTTTTTTTGAAGAAATAATGACTGAAAAACACAATTCTCAGAAGTTCAATTAACATAAAGCATAGGCACACAGACACAAACCCATGAAAGTATTCATACCAAGGCATGTCATAATTTAATTGCTCAAAACAAGTGATAAAAAAAAAGAATATCTTAGAAGCAGACAGAGAAAACAAATGCATCATACACAGGAGAACCAAGGTGAGAAAGACAGCAGGTTTCCTGTGAGGAAAAAATGAGGTACAACTGATAAACGATGACTGATAGATTTATTTTGCCTTAGGTCCAGATATTTTTTAGCATATTTCTGTGAAATGGGATTTTTAATTCAAAGTAAAAGGTGCAGTTCTATTTCTTTCCAAAGCTTCCACTAAAGACCTTTGATCTGCTTGTCACTGAGCCAGCTGCTGCTCTTGCAATCTACAGCTGTTTACCCATAAAAATGCCCTTTGTATTTAGATCTCTTGTGCTCTGTGTGTTAAAGGCCAACTCTGTCGAGTTGCAGTGTCTTAATAACATTAGTTACTCAGTTTCTTATTTTTATCCTCTTTTTTCTCCATGATTTGATTGTGTAAATATTCTATTAAGTATTTCTACAGTCTGGAACAAAGATGACTTCCCAAAAAGACGTCCTGAGAAAAGATCTGAAGCTAGTCCATGGCTGTCCCATCACCTATGCTTTTGCAAACAACTGGGGAGAGATTGAGCATTTCCAAAGCAGGCCAGATGACATCGTGATAGCCACTTACCCCAAGTCAGGTGAGTTTTGTGGCCTGACGATTGCAGGTCTGACCTCAGCTTTTGTTTCCTAAAAATCAGCTTCTCTATAAAATCATTAACATCCTAAATAAAATTAGTATTCCTAAATCAGTCTAGCTATCTACTTTGAGTATATTAAAATGGACATTTGGGGCATAGAAAGCGAAACTCTGTAGAATTAATTTTTTTTTAATTTTTAATTTTTTACAATAAACTGCATATATTTAGAGTGTACAATTTGGTATCCCAATCTCCCAGTTCATTCCCCCACTAACCCTACCTGCTTTCCCCACTTGGTGTCCGTATGTTTGTTCTCTACATCTGTGTCTCTATTTCTGCTTTGCAAACTGGTTGATTTGTACCATTTTGTAGAACTAATTTTATAAGATAATATATTAAGATGGCTGGCTTCCAACAGGGACTTTTTTCCTCAAGATTCAGGTGAAGGTTTTAAACATGTCATCTTTTGTCACAGGTACCACTTGGATTAGTGAAGTTGTGGACATTGTTGTAAATGATGGAGATATTGAAAAATGCAAGCGAGATGTTATAACTGTTAAAGTTCCAATGTTGGAAATGGCTCTTCCTGGAGTAAGGACTTCAGGTAATTTTAAATCACCCAGGAATTATAATTTTGTAGTATTATTTACATCACATATTAATTACTGTATATGTGATTTACATTCAAGGAAAATGGAGTATATTTGGTAACATAAAATGGAAGTTTGCAAGCAATACAATAACCAAGGAATACAGAGAAACTGTAGTTCAGTCCATTGCATGCACGTCAGGTATGATAATCAAAGATAAAAGAATTTTGTTACAGAAAACAGCTAAAAATCTCATTGAAAAAAAAAGATTCTTATCTTTTACTGTGTTTTGTTGTATAAAATTTGGCATTTTAGAACAGTACTTTCTTAACTTAAAACATTGCTGTAATTAAATAAAGACATACCAATGCCTCTTAAAATATAAAATTTGTTATTAAAGCAAATCATTTTTCATTGCACAAATATTTACTGAGTGCTTCTAAAGAATTATGCACTGTGCTACAGACTAGATATAAAATGATCAGTAAATTAGATGTGTCCTATCCTCAAGGAGCTTACAGTAATATTGTGACATTAAATAAGTAAATATGCTAACAATATGAATATTGTTAGTCTAAACATATCCAGAGAATAGGGCTGTATGAAAGGGAACATCTGGAGATTTTTACTTTAAATTAGATATTTAGGGATATTAGCTCTGAAAGGAGACCAAAAGCTTTGCGCATAGCTGGAGAAAGCATATTTCAAGAACGTGAAGTAGTAGGTGTGAGGGCCTGGAAACAGAAAAGACCTAGATATAGTCCAGGGACTAAAAAAACAACCACAGCCAACAACACAAATGAAAGAATGGAAAAGTGAAGTGCAAAACAATTGGAGACAAAACAGGGACCGATCATGCAGGGCTCGTAATTCTTGAGAAATACTCAGTGAGCTAAGAGAGAATCAGCAGAGTAGCATGTCCTGTAGGCAAGTGAGAAGGGTTCAGAAATCGAGGGCTGGCCCTCAAATGCTGCTAGAAACCTCGGCTAAGAAGACAGTAGTATGGTGGTGAATGTGTCTATCAATGTAAAGACACAAATTCTCTCCCCTGCTGGAGCTAGTTACTTCCACCAGCAGAGAAGGACCAACGGAGAGGGTATCATTCCTTCTAAGAGCAAATGCGAAAGCTTGAAACTAAATGATTATTCCAGGACAAATAACCAAAACGAATGCAGAATGAGTTAAAACTCCAGAGCCATGAAGTATGAAACAAAAAAGTGATAGAATCAAAGTAATCGTGGACAGAGGAGTCAGATTACTGGTGAGAGATGGGGGTTGTGGGTGGGGAGTGAGGCTATGCAGCATGGCCAGAGTGAGTAGGTGAGGTTCAGCAGGTAAAGGAGAATAAACTGACACTCAAATTTACTCTGGAGCCTGACTGTGCATACTTGCGATGTCATTACACAGTCCCAACATTCATATTTATGCATGTAACGGGTTCATTTAAAGAAACTCACGTGGCAAAAAAAATCACAAGACAGAAGAGGCTGAGAAATCTTTCAGTGAAGTTAAGAGGCGGAAGAGGAAGAACAGATAGTGAAAACTTTATAAAAGAAACAGACATAAAATTTAATGTCATGGGAATTAAGGAAGTGTGAGTTGTGGAAGATTATGATTTCTCATTCCTATATGCTGGGTAAGGTGGCTGTAGCTACCAGGTCAGTAGAAACATAAAGAATTACCTAGTGGAATTTTACAGGTGTATAATTAATGGTTCTAGATAAAATCTAGGATACACAATTAAATTTTAAAATCAGGTAAATACCTCTTTTATTTAGTATAAGTATATGCCAAATATATTGCAGGGGAGATATTTATAGGTATCTGTTACTTACCTGAAGTTCAAATTTAACTGGGATTCTTGCATCTTTATTTCCTAAGTCTGTGAACCCTATCTGCATTGATATTAAGGGGTTCTTCTTGATACAAACATGTGCTATGGTTGTAGCTGTATATTCTACAGAATATTCATTGGTGAACAAAACAAGCTTCACTTCTGCTCTTATGGAATCTCCTTTCCAGTGTGTTTGGGAATGAGGATGGAGAAGAGACATGAGAACTGACAGGAAACAAATAAGTATAAGCCGTGAGACAAAAATAAGTGCTGTATAGAACATTTAAAAAGGATGATTTATTAAAAGCCGAGTGGCTTTATAACATATGTCGTTAATTTTATGAACAACTGAAGCATAGGATTGCTTTGAATGAGTCAGATACAATTTGGGGCAGCTGTGTCTTTGTGTGCACAATATGGGAACATAATATAGATAGGATTAACAGGTAATCTAGAGGTTAGACTGGGTGTAAGTAACATTGTGAAAAAATGCACAGGACTTTAAGATTTATTGGAGGTGAAATCTGAAGGAGGTGACAACAATAATTGAGATTTTAGGGACTGATGACTCTGTAAGGGATGTAATCATTAACAGATAAATCTGGGATGTGATAAAGGCCACTGAGTCCATTAAAAAATCATAAATTAAAAAGATTAGCCTAGCTCTCCTGGTCTATATCAGAAATTTTCTAAGTATGCTTTTACCCCAAAAGTGCCTTCAGACTGGCCAAGTCACTTAGAGAGTAATTCAGGCCCCTGGGCTCCTCCTAGCTCTTCATGTGGAAAATAAATGGATATTTTCTTTCTCAAGGAAGTTCATGTAATCCTTATCCAAAGACTTAATTTGAAACTTAAGTTCTATCACGTATTAGCTGTATAACTTTAGAGAGTTCAGCCAGCAGCCGAAAATTGTACAAATTCATTTTGTATATGCATAGCGTATATATATATATATATACACACACACATATATGACACATAAAGGAAATAATGAAAATGCAGGTAGAACAGGTGATGCTCTACAAAGGTATCTATACTGCAATAGCTGCTGCAAAGCAATAGCCGATGTGAGAATTACCAGTTAACAATATCTCTGACATATAGGAAACATTTTTGTAATTACTTGTAATAATGCAAAGGTATGATAAAACTCCAAATTGCTAAGGTTGGTATTATTACTTGTCAGTTTGGAGATGAATAAAGTGAAGCTTAGAGACTCTGGGATACTTTCAGATGTTTCATGATGAGTAAGTGATAAAGTTAGGATTTGAACCCAAAGAGGCTAATCACAGAACCCAAGCTCTTAACCTTTAGAAAACATTGGCTCTTAGAATCAGATAAATGATGCTTGTGATTGGTTCACAATTTAGCTGCATTATATACTGCTCAAAAATATTTTGAGAGGTTGGTGGAGAAAATCAGGAAATGCAGGCTCCTTGGAGACTCTAGTATCTCTGTAACCAAACTAAATTTCACCAGGTATAGAACAATTGGAGAAGAATCCATCACCCCGACTTGTGAAGACACATCTACCAGTTGATCTCATTCCTAAGTCTTTCTGGGAAAACAACTGCAAGGTATAGTCTAAACTGCAAGTAAATTTTTTAATGTGGCTTTTAACCCTTTGTCACATAGTAAAACAATTGCTCAAATGTTTTGTTTCCCTGTTACTATGAGAAGTATACTACATAAAAAAAAAACAGTGTTCCAATTAAAAAAATACGTTTTAGCCTAAGCATACATACTCAAGTTTTCCAAAATTATGCAGCAACAGAATCCTTATCTCAGCACAATATTGCTACTTTTATTTCCCAGCCATCCTAGATAGTCTGACCTTCTCTGAAAACTCAACATAAGGATGTCAATTCTTATTTAATTGTTTGGTAAAATTCTTCAGTGAGACATTTGAGCCTGGATATTTGCTTTGGAGAAATTTTTAAATTTAAAACTCATTTTTTTCAATAATTGTCAAGCTATTCAGATTGTCTTTCTGACTTTTGCTAGTTTGGGATATGTGAAGAATTCTAAGTTGTTGAATTTTGTAATGAAGTGTTGTTAATAATATTTCCTTCTTATTCTTTCTTTTAACAGGCTTTATTTTTTATAGCAATTTTATATTTTTAAAGCAATTTTATTTTATTTTATTTTTTTAAGCTGTTTATTGGAATATAATTGCTTTACACTGTCATGCCACGTTTTGCTGTACAACAAGGTGAATCAGCTGTATTTATACATATATCTCCATATCCCCTCCCTCCAGCCCTCCAGCGACTCCCTCCCACCCTCCCTATCCCAGCCCTCTAAATCATCACCCATCATCAAATTGATCTCCCTATGTTATGCAGCTACTTCCCACTAGCTATCTAATTTACAGTTGGTAGTGTATATATGTCAATGCCACTCTCTCACTTTGTCCCAGCTTCCCCTTCGCCTCCCCCCCACCCCATGTCCTCAAGTCTGTTTTCTACAACAGCGTCTTTATTCTTGCCCTATCACTGGGTTCATCAGTACCATTTTTTTAGATTGCATATATGTGAGTTAGCATATGGTATTTGTTTTTCTCTTTCTGGCTTACTTTGCTCTGTATGACAGTCTCTAGGTCCATCCACCTCACTACAAATAACTCAATTTCATTCCTTTTTATGGCTGAGTAATATTCCATTGTATATATGTGCCACATCTTCTTTATCCATTCATCTGTTGATGGGCATTTAGGTTTCTTCCATGTCCTGGCTATTGTAAATAGTGCTTATGCAAAGCAATTTTATATTAACAGCAAAATTGAGAGAAAGTTAAAGAGATTTACCACATATCCCTTGCTCCCACATATCCATAGACTCTCTGTCATCAATGTGTCTCATCTCTCATCAGAGTGATACATTTGTTACAACCGAGGAACTTACATGGACACATCATTTATTATCTCCTGAAGTCCATAATTTACACTAGGGTTCACTATTGGTATTATACATTACATGGTTTGGTCAAATTTTTGATGACATGTATATACCATTATAGTACTATACAGTGCAGTTTCACTGCCTTATAAATTCTCTGTACCCCACCTATTCATCCTTTCCTCTCCAAACCATGACAACTACTGATCTTTTTATTGTCTCCATAGTTTTGCCTTTTCCAGAATGTCATATTGTTAGAATCATACAATACGTAGCCTTTTCATATTGTATTCTTCCAGTTAGTAATTTGCATTTAATATTCTTCATTGTCTTTTTATGGCTTGATAGCTTATTTCTTTTTAGTGATGAATAATATTCCATTGTTTGGAGGTACCACAGTTTATCCAGTAAGCTACTAAAGGACATTTAGATTGCTTCCAAATATTGGCAATTATGAACAAAGCTGGTATAAACAGGTTTTTGTGTGAACTTTATTTTTCAACTCTTTTGGGTAAATAACAAGTAATGCAATATCTGGATTATATGGTAAGAGTATATTTTGTTTTTAAAGAAACTGCTAAAGTGTATTACAAAGTAGCAATACTATTTTACATCCCCACCAGCAATCAATGAGTGTTGCTGTTGTTCCACAGCCTCACCAGGATCTAGTGTTGTCAGTATTCTTGATTTTGGCCATTCTAAAAGGTGTGGAGTTGTGTCTCGTTGTTTTAATTTGCATTTCCCTGGTGGCATAAAATGTTTGGTATCTTTTCATACTCATTATTCTTTTTTTTTTTTAATTTTATTTATTTATTTATTATTTTTTGGGGGGTACACCAAGTTCAATCAACTGTTTTTATACACATATCCCCGTATTCCCTCCCTTCCTTGACTCCCCCCCCTCGAGTCGCCCCCACCCTCCCCGCCCCAGTCCTCTAAGGCATCTTCCATCCTCGAGTTGGACTCCCTTTGTTATACAACAACTTCTCACTGACTATTTTACAGTTGGTAGTACATATATGTCTGTGCTACTCTCTCGCTGCGTCTCATTATTCTTTTAATAGCTGCAAGATTTGCTGTGATATACCCTGTTCTTTTAATTGATACTGGTAATGTATGTCTTCTCTATTTATTTTGTCAGTCTTGCTAGATGTTTATCAATTTTGTTGATTTTTTAAAAGACCCAGCTTTTTGTTCCATTAATTGTCTTAATATTTTCCTGTTTTTAATTTCATGGAATTCAAATCTGTTGCTTTACATGCCTATATACTATTTTTTTCTTAAATAAAATATCATGCATTTGATTTTCTTCATCCTTCCCCTGCAGATGATTTATTTGGCTCGAAATGCCAAGGATGTTGCAGTCTCATTTTACCATTTTGACTTAATGAATAATTTGCAACCTCTTCCTGGAACTTGGGGAGAATATCTAGAGAAATTCTTGACTGGAAATGGTAGGATGGACTTGGCTAAAAATTAATGTTATTTAAAAGTTATTTTTAATACTATTAACCATTACAAGTATTAATTTTCCTTTCAAAACACTTATTTTTCCAAATTATTAAGTACATTCAAATACCATTTAAAAATTAAATCAAATACATCTAATATTTTACTATGACCTTTAATATGTAATTAAACACTGTCTTAATGAAAATAATCTCAAATCTCTTCAGTTTCTAAAAGCCCACTCTCAGTTCCTGCTCACAATAGAAATTGTTTAACTTGCCCAAATCATTGGTTAAATCTGTTATGCATATATTTATGGTACTTAGATAAATAATCAAGATGAATACTTCATAAAAGAATAGTTTTCTGCTGTGTGAAACTAAGCATAACCTATTGGAGGTCAATGTATTTTCATTTGAAATGCTTATTTTGTACTTAATATTTTTAAAAATCGGATAAAAATCTGTACATTCATAAATGTATATACATCCATAAATAACTGATTATATATAATTGTTTAAATTAGCTTTATAGTCTCAGTTCCCTTGTTTATTAAATTCCACAAAATGTTTGTACAACTTATTTACAAACAAATTTTGATTTGATGAGTGCTTATGGAAATAGACTGTTTCTCTGGTTTTAGTGGCCTTTGGTTCCTGGTTTAGTCATGTTAAAAGCTGGTGGAAGAAAAAGGAAGAACACCCAATTCTTTTCTTATTCTATGAAGATATGAAAGAGGTAAAATGTTAGAAATGCACTCTAGATAGTTCCTCAACTACAGCCTGGGGAAAAGGATTAATATATTTTTTCAACTTAATCTTTGGAGTTCAAAATGGCATGCTTGCTTTGCCTATTTTTCATGCCTGCTTACCCAAATCTTGCTAAGATCGTTAATGACTCTGTGAAATCAATGACATTTTTATCCTCTTGTCCTTTTTAACCATTGTGTTTCTTTTGAGCACCTTTTCTTTTTAAATTTCTCTCCTACATTAATGGGTTATCACACTCTCATTGTTTTCCTGTGAATCTCTATCTATCACTTAGTCATTTTTTTTAACTCTTTGCTATAGTTTGATGATCATGTCCATGCCCACTGTTGCCAAAACTGGTTATGTGCTAATTTAACATGTTCAAATTTAACATGTTCAAAGCTAAACTTATCTTGCTTCTCAACAGGTAATCCTTTTCTTTTATTCTCCTTTGGTTAACGATGTTTGGTTGTTTATTCACTGTTCAAAGCTTGAAAGTAAATGGCCCTCATTGGCTTTGATATAGTGAATAAGCTTCCACTAGATCCTGAACATCCTGTTAGTTTACATGTCCTACCTATTACACCTTTCAAATATGCTCCTCTCCTTTCCATTCTTGCTTCCTCACTCAGTTCAGGGATCCATAAGCATTTATGTAGTTTCCTGTATGAATGAGTATTAGTTCAAATAGATACCTGGAAAATAAGTGGAAACCAAGCATATCTAGTTGTAAAAGCCTGGGCATGCAAATGAGGATAACCTGCAGAATTTCAGATTCTTGATGGAAGGCACAATATCTTTCTTGTAACTGCATGCACAGTGCCTAATATAACACCTATCACATATACAGGGGCTCAAGGTCACTTATTGTATGAAAAAATGGTTACTTGAATGAGTAAATGAGAAGTGACATCAATCCTACTTTGCACAGAAACCTTACCCCATGTAAAATCTCCCTTGCTCCAAGTATTTCTGAGAAACTCTCAGGGTATTTCATATATTTTATAAATAAAAGTCCTTTGAGTTTTTCTGCTCTGCCCAGGCTTCCACCCTCCATCACGCTTGTTTGCAGCTCATAGAGACATCTGTGGTCTAAACATTACCATTGGCCCTTTATGACAATCTGCTGTCAATACAATACATAACTATAAAACTAAAGTGATTTTGTGAAACCACTTTTAAAAAGTGGTGATACCCCTTGAGTGTTTTATTAATCAGAATTAAGTTATAAATTCTTTGTAAGAGAGAAAATCGTTCTTCTGTACCGAGTATCTTTTTTTACTTCCTGGACACCAAAGCAGCACTTATTAACTTTATGAGAAAAGCAATTTTAGCTTCTGAATGTAGTCCCTTTTCTCCATAGGATGAAAAAATATGTTTCCCAGGCTGGGCTGGTATCCATATTCTGAGTCAGACATCATGCTGCTCCCCATATGACACTTGTGTCAAATATTTCTCTCCGTATTCAATAAAAATGCCTTTTTCAGATTAACTCATACATATTGATTTATAGTCTGGCCTAATCAGTTCTATAAGAATTTCCAGATATTTTGAATCCCACTCAAACTTGCTATATACATCAAACTTAATAGGCAATATTTTTCTCCTATTATACAGTTATATTTTAGATAATATTATATAAATTATTTTAATATAAAAACAGTGATAGAACAAAACTATAATTATAGATCAAGGATAAAATTCAGAGAGAAGTTAGTAATTTACATCGGGCTTGTGAGTGTCTGCATCAGTTCTCAAATTTCGCAGTGAATGAGGTGAAAGAGAAATAAAGCTGAGGAAGATTCAGTAGGAGCCACGCACTCTCTACTTTAACTTCTACTGGTCTATAAACTAACATCATCATTGATACTTTGGCAGTGGCCAAATTATTCTGCAAATACTTTAAATACCTAACAGAAATTTCTCTCCATTTGCCTGTTCATCCATATGTTTTCCTAGTATCACTACTAAATTTTCTTTTGGCCTTTTCTTCACTATCATCATTTCTGACATTTAACTCATATTAATCCCTACATCCCTTTAATAGCCATCTCAGTCTTCTCTCATCAAGGTCTGATACGTAAGGTATTGCCAGAACTTCCCTTATAGGGAATTTCCTACCCAAACATAAACATGCACATACATTCACCACACACACACACACACACACACACACACATACACACACACAGAGTTAATAAGACATTATTAAATGCTGTTGCTTCCCTACTGCATAGCAGATACAGTCCAAATCCTTCAGCAGGACATCCAAGAATGTCCTCAATTTTACTGCAACTCATCCTTCCTGATTCATAGCCTGTCTCACTCCTATGAACAACTTAACCCTAACTCCAACCACTTTGCTTTTTTTCTCCCTTGAACGCACTGTGAGAACCTATACCTCCAAGAGTTTTAACTATTTTCTCTGCTGGAAATTCACTCTCCAATAGCTGAGAAGACTGCATTTTGGTAAACTCTGACTTATCTTTCCAAACTCAGCTTAGATGTTATCCCCTCAAAATCTTTCTAGATATAACTATGTAGATTTTAGCTTAACTTGCTAAAAAGTTACAAATATTAAGTTTATATCATTAGAATCTGAAAAAAATGATTTATTTCTCAGATTTTTTTCTTCTTATTCTCAGTGACTAGTGAATAATTTGGATCTTGATTTCTTTGCACCTTCATTGGAGTTTATTTTTAATAATTTACATCCAAGCAAGTTTTCATCAGTATTTACACTTTAAAAAAATATCTGGTTTTCCCCTGAATTTATTATTTTTGTTTTTAAATATTATTATTAAAAACAAGAAAGCAATTTTGATGAAGACAGAAAAATAAAGGCAGAAGGAATAAAGATACTGGGTCCTTAAAACATTCACATTTCAAATCTAATTACAAATTGAGCTTAAAATCATTGCTATGATCTTTTTCTCTAAATACTCTTAATATTTAGGCCAAGGTTTATTCTTATTATACTCTGAATGAAAACTAAAAATATAAGATTTAGAATAAACAAAATATTTCCGTTCTACTTTTACTAAACATAAATTATTGATATTTTTCATTTCTTTTCACATTATGTTAATGATTTATTGTTTACCATTTTCTCGGGTATGTCTCTTTACCCACTGATAGAATCCAAAGCAAGAAATCAAGAAGGTTGTTAGATTTCTAGAGAAGAACCTGAATGATGAGATCTTGGATAAGATCGTGCATCATACCTCATTTGAAATGATGAAGGACAACCCCCTGGTGAATTATACACACCTACCGAGTACAGTAATGGACCACAGTAAATCCTCTTTTATGCGCAAAGGTTAATATTTTGCTGAGTTTAACTTTCCCTTTTGCTTTCTTATGAATTACTCTGAAAGTGAGGATTAGCTTTGTAATCTCTACCGAGTTAGTTAGGCAGTTTTGGCATCAATTTCCTCATCTGTAAAATGAGGACACTAAAAATATCTACCACAAAGGTTGCTGGATTAGATTAGAAATTATTAAAGGAAATAATGCATATAAATGTTATTAACATACCTGAGTACTTGATAGATATTTATCCTCCAATTTACTACCCTGCTAAAGGGAGCGATTTTGTCAATTCTATGTGAGTCATTCAAAATTTTTTATCCCTAAATCTTAAATCATTGTTTAAATTGGCACAGGCCTCCTTCTTCTCCCCAGTAATAAAGTAATGTCACTCAATACAGTGCCATCTTCTTTAAAGACCCCTTATCATTTAGAAAGCAGTGGTCATTTTGTTAAGAAGGATTCACCAAGAGAAAGGACTTTTTTTTACCATATGAGAAGTTTTTGCTCCCTAAAAATACTGTCTGAATTATAGGAAAACATGGAATCTAAAATTAACTTAGAAAGATGACAATAGGGAAATATGGCATTCACTGTAAAAATACAGCTTTATTTCCATTAAGGCAAATACTGTATATTGTGGTTTGTCGTATATGGTTTGTGTCAAAAATGTTATTAATGATAAAAATAATACATATAACAAATTATTAACTTAATTTTGAGAAGTTATCCACCTAGACATGCTACTCTCTCTTTTCAATATTCTTTATTGAATTGGAGATAAAGAGATAAAATTTCAGTTGGTGTGCTGGGAAGTAAACATAACCATCGATTCTGAAAGAGTTACATGATTACAGATTTTTCTAACACATTTTTCTCTGTACCTTAGTGTGGTCCTAGTGTTTTCAAATTATATATATTTTTTTAATTTTCAAAAACACTACATTTAAAAAATAAGCTCCAGTATAAGAGGATAAGAGGGCAAGGCAAATTTTTCATTGCAAGTGATGCATCATAAGTTTGAACAAAGAAGACTGATACACACACACACACACATACACATTTTCCTGGTGGAAGAAACAGAGACAAAAAAAACCTCTTCAATTACACAAGGCAAATTTTCATTATGCTGGATCATTGTATGTAACTTCCAGGAGAGTTTTATCCCCAGTCATATGAAAATAGCTACCAGCCAATGATGTCTCATTAGGGTATAAGAGGTAGATGAGATAAGCTTGGTATCTGGTTTCCATGGTTTCCCCAACTTCAAAGGAAAAGAGTACATAAGAGAAACAGTCTTTACATCTCCTCTGGGAGTAGTGAAGAACATAACATTTGTGGTCGATTGGCTGTGGGACTAATCCAGTCTATGACATTCCCTGAACATTTGACTTTGCATACATTAATAAATCCACCAAAGTTCCAGCTACATCCTGACAAAGTGGAGAAAGGAATAACACCTACAGCACAAGTTTTGGGGGCAGATTTTGGTAAAAGATATATAAGCATCTACTATATTTCTTCTGACCAAAAATGGTATACATGAAAGTAGCAAGTCATATTAGTCTAATATGCTCCAATATAATATAAAGATTCGTCTATTCATTTATTCATTCATGCACTCAGTAACACTTAAAGAATACCCTTTATTCAATAGTTAATATTTAGGAAAAGCTCTTCATGAACACCTATATGCAGCTCATATTCTCTAGGATATAGATGACACATACATCTGCCTCAAGAAGGTCAATGGATACTGAAAAGGGCTCAAAAGTGAAGTATGAACAAAGGACCAGGCACAGTTTGTCCTTCAGTATTGAAGGATTCCACGCTGGATAAATCAAGGTCAAAATTTAGTCACACAACAGTAACAGTTAAGGACTTTCCTGGTGGTCCAATGGGTAAGACTCCATGTTCCAAGTGCAGGTGGGGCCCCAGGTTCGATCCGTGGTCGGGGAACTAGATTCCACATGCATGCCGCAACTAAAGGATCCTGCGTGCTACAACTAAGACTTGGCACAGTCTAAATAATTAAATAAATAAATAAATAAATATTAAAAAAATAGTAACGATGATAGATAATGTCCAATTTTATGCCTACGTATCAAACTGCAACAAAACAGAAAACCCAGGGATTTGGCCAGCATTTATTTTTTCAAAAATTTTTTATACTTCTCTCACTCTTGTGAAGCAAATGTGTTTGTGTATGCATATTTGTACTCAAAATAGATTATTAAAATACTTTATATATGACTCATTGTTTAAATCTGCACTTTCTCTTTTCAGTGACATCTTTAGAGGTGTACTATCCCAGATATGCACTATCCTCACGTACATTTCAAAGAACTATTGCCATCTGGTGAAAACAGAATCAAGTATGATAACCAGGGAAACAACCTTGTCTATGAGGATTTTTTCATTAAAAGGGTTTAAAATCTTCATAAAGCCATCATGAGTTAATAAGGGCTGCAATTCAATACAATTATATTTAATATTAAATAAATTGGCAAAATTAATGTTTTCCTCCAAATACATTGGCAGTACATCAAAATTTTATTTTTCAAATAAATATTTTTAAGCATCCAAGTACAAAAGATTAAATGTAAATTTATATCCCAACAATTTCACTTTTGTAAAAATGGTTCAGGGATTTTATGTGTTTGGTTTTAATGCTATTCTGCTCCTCTAAAATTAAAATAAGATATGTCTAGTGAATTCAGGGAACACAAGTTATCATCCAAATATCATAACATCCTCATTTATTATTCCTGTGAAAAGATACTTATCAGCTTTCTGTTTCATGGTCTGATTGTGCTCACGACCAGTCCTTTGTACAGTTTCCAAAGGTAACTCATGAAATAAAATATTCCCTGACCATTGATCCAGTGACCAGTGGTAATCCCATGACCCAGGACGATTAGAAACACTAAAAGAATCTCTTTCAGGAAACTGTTGTACAGCCCATAAATTTAGACAAGAAAATTAACCCTTATCATAATGTATCTTTAAAAGACAGACTCTGTTTAATTATGTATGGAAATAATTACCAATAAAAAAAGAAATGACCTTTTAAAATATTCAAATACAACTCTTTTCAATCTTTTCTTTTGGTATACATTAGCATTTCCTTCATAATGAAAATATTTTATTCATTCATATGTTTTCTTATTTGAAATTTTTAGGGATTGCCGGTGACTGGAAGAATTACTTCACAGTGGCCCAAAATGAGAAATTTGATGCCATTTATAAGAAGGAAATGTCTGAAACTGAACTTCACTTCCGCACAGAGATTTAAAGAGCTTAAACTGAAAATCTGAAGAAAGAAATCTGACCTGCAGTTTGTTGAAACAGGGGCAGTTACGACTTGACTTGGACAATCAAATGGTTTTATAAAGGGAAAAAAAAATGTGCTTTTAAAATTTTGATTTTTTCAGTGTCATTAATCATGTCCTCACTCACTGAGCTTCCAAATTCCCTAAAATTAGGACAAACTGTTACCTTTTTGTAGGCTATTCTTTCCTTTTTCTAGACTAGTACTGACAAGAGAGAAAGTTTCCTACTCAATCTCCATATATTGTGGTTTAAAATTAAGTTCTACGCCCAGCTAACCTGGCCCAAGTGATGCTGCTTTAACACTGGCACTATGTTTCCTAGCTCTGCCCCAATTTCCCTTTCCTGAAAACGACCCAGAACAGTGTGTTCCACTGCTGTTTTCTGGGTTTCAATTTGTTCCGAGTCATAGCTCATCTTGCAGTGCCTCTCTTGGAATTACATGGTTAACATCCCAGATAGTATGGTTCAGATTTTGGAAATGTTGTTTCTATACATAGTTTCTATTTATCCAAATTTCTAATTTTTGAGTGTGTAATTTTTAAGTCTCTAAAGGTGAAAGATCATCATTAGTCTCCCTAAGGACCTTCCCTGGGAACAGGAGCCCTGCTCTGAGTGCCTGGGCCGAGACTGAAATTGTTGCCTATGGAGAACCCTTCCAGAATTCAACAGCTTCTTCTGAATTCCTGAGAATTTCCTATATGCCATGATATTGAGTTGTATGAGCTGTTTGTATATTTTGAATATTAACGTCTTAATGGTCATATAATTTGCAATTATTTTCTCTCATTCTCCGTGTAGGTTGTCTTTTCATTTTGTCTGTGGTTTCCTTTGCTGTGTGAAAGGTTTTAAGTTTAATTAGGTCCCATTTATTTATGCCTATGTTCTCTTCTAGGAGTCTTATAGTTTCAGGTCTCACATTTAGGTCTTTAATCCATTTTTATTTTATTTTTGTATAAGGTGTTAGAAAATGTTCTAGTTTGACCGTTTTACATGTAATTGTCCAGTTTTCCCAACATCACTTATCGAAGAGACTGCATTTTCTCTGTTGTGTATTCTCGCCTCCTTTACCACAGATTGATTGACTGTAAGTGCCTGGGTTTATTTCTGGGCTCTTTATTCTCTTCCATTTATCTATGTGTCTGATTTTGTGCCAATACCATGCAGTTTAGATTACTGTAGCTTGGTAGTATAGTCTGAAATCAGGGAACATGATACTTTCAGCTTTGTTCTTTTTTTCTTGATTGCTTTCACAATTTGGGGTCTTTTGTGGTTCCATATATATTTTAGGATTATTTCTTCTAGTTCTGTGAAAAATGTCATGAATATTTTGTTAGGGATTACATTAAATCTTTAGATTGCTTTGGGTAGTATGACATTTTAAGAATACTAATTCTTCCAATCCAAGAACACAATCTACCTTTCCATTTTTTTTGCATCATTTTCAATCTCCTTCATCAATATTTCACAGTTTTCAGCACTTAGGTCTTTCATTTGCTAATTTAAGTTTATATTCTTGATGAGATGTTTCAACAGGATTATTTTCTTGCTTTTTCTTTCTGATAGTTCATTATTAGCATATAGAAAAGCAACAGATTTCTTTATATTAATCTTTTATCATGCAACTTTACTGAATTCATTTATCAGTTCTAATTGTTTTTTGGTGGAGACTTCATTTTCTATGTTCAGCATCATGTCATCTGCAAATAATGACAGTTTTACCTCTTACCTTACAATTTGGAAGTGTTTTACTTTTCATGTTTTATTGCTCTGGTTAATGTTTCCAATACTATGTTAAATAGAAGTGGCAAGAGTGGGCATCCTTGTCTTGCTTCTGATTTTAGAGGGAAAACTTTCAGCTTTTTACCATTGAGTATGATATTAACTGTGGGTTTGACATAAGTAGTCTTTACGGATTCCTCTCTATCAACTTGGATGAGAGTTTTTATCATGAAAGGTGTTGAATTTTGTGAAATGTTTTTCTGCATTTATTGAGATCATCATGTGAATATGATGTATCACATTGATTTGAAAATATTGAACCATCCTTGCATCCCTGGAATAAATCCCATTTGATCATGGTGTATGATCTTTTTATATATTGTTGAATTTGATTTGCTAACATTTTGTTGAGGATTTTTGCATTTATATTTATCAGAGATATTGGTCTGTAATTTTCTTTTTTGTTATTCTCTTTGTCTGATTTGGTATTAGGGTAATGGTGACCTCATGTAATGTATTTGGAAGAGTTCCATTCACTTTAATTTTTTGGAATAGTTTAAGAAGGATAGGTATTAGCTCTTTTTTACATTTGGCAGCATTCCCCTGTGAAGCCGTCTGGCCCTGCACTTTTGTTTCCTGGGAGCTTTTTAAATTACTAATGTAATTTGACTACTAGTGACCAGTTTGTTTCAGATTGTCTGTTTCTTCTTGATTCAGTCTTGAAAGATTTTATGTTTTTAGACATTTCTCCATTTCATTGAAGTTGTCCAGTTTGTTAGCATATAACTGTTCATTAAATTATTGTGATTTATTGCATCTCTATGATGTCAGTTATTATTTCTTCTCTTTCATTTCTTATTTTGTTCAGTTGGGTCTTCTTTCTTATTTTCTTGATTAGATTAGCTAAAGTTATATTAACTTTTTTTGTCTTTTCAAAAAACCATCTCTTGGTTTCATTGATTTATTCTACTTTGTTTTTGTGGTTTCTTTTAGTTTCTTCCTTCTGCTCACTTTGGGCTTTGTTTGTTTTTCTTTCTTTAATTCCTTTAGGTGGTTGGTTAGATTTTTCTTTTTTCTTGAGGTAGTCATGTATCACTATAAACTTCCCTCTTAGAATTGCTCTTGCTGTGATTTTCAAAGTTGTGTTTCTCATTTGTCTGGGGTATTTTCTGATTTCTTCTTCTATTTCTTCATTGACCCATTTGGTTTTTAGTGGCATACTGTTTAGTCTCCACATGTTTATGCTTTTCCCATTTTTTTTCCTTTAATTGATTTCTAGTTTTATACCATTGTGGTCAGAAAAAATGCTTGATATACTTTCTATCCTCTTAAATTTGTTGAGACTTGTCTTATGGCCTGCCATGTTGTCTATCCTGGAAAGTGTTTCATGCCTGTTTGAAAAGATTGCATATTCTACTGCTTTGGGATGAAATGTCCTAAAGATATCTGTTAAGTACAACTTATCTAATGTGTCATTTAAGACCACCATTTCCTTATTGATTTTCTGTCTGGATCATCTGTCCACTGATGTAGATTAGGTACTAAATTCTCCTATGATTACTGTGTCATTGTTATTTTCTCCCTTTATGCTGTTAATATTTGTTTTATATATTTAGGTGCTTCTGTATTTAGTGCATATAGGCTGAGTGTTATATTCTCTTCTTGTACTGGTACCTTTATCATTATGTAATGCCCTTCTTTGTCTTTTATTATAGACTTGGTGTTAAAATCTATTTTGTCTGATATGAGTATTACTACTCTCACTTTCTTCTCATTTCTGTTTGCATGAAATATCTTTTTCCATGTCCTCAGTTATAGTCTTTGTGTGTCTTTGGCCCTGAAATGAATCTTTTGTAAGCAGCATACTGAATGGTTCTGGGTTTTTTTTTTTTTTTTTTTTTTTTTTTTGGTTTGTTTGTTTGTTTTAACCCAATCAGCTACCCTATGTCTTTTGATTGGAGCATTTAGTCCATTGACATTTAAAGTGATTATTGCTAGGTATGTCTTTATTGCCATTTTGTTACCTGTTTGTGGTTCTTTTTGTCATTCTTCTCTATTCTTTTCTTCTTTCTTTCCTTGTGGTTTGATTTTTTTAGCAGTATACTTGTGTTCCATTCTCTCTAGTTTTTGTGTGTCTGTTGTAGTTTTATTTGTGGTTACCACGGGATTCATACATGTTGACCCATAACTACATCTACTTGTTTTAAAGTGGTAGTCATTTAAGTTCAGACACATTCTAAAAGATCTACATTTTTATTTCCCTCCCCCCACTTTTTTTGTTTTTTGTTTTGTCTTATTTTACATCTTTATGTAATCTCTTTAAATGTCAATGGACTAAATGCTTCCATCAAAACATGTAGTGTTTATCCCTTTACTGATTATTTAGTTATACTTGATTTTACAATTTTTGTCTTTTAATTATTGTTCTATCTTATGTAAGTGATTGATCCTCAGCCTTTACTCTATACTTGCCTTTACTACTGGGATTTTTCCTTTCCTGTAGACACTTACTTCTTGCCATAACCTTTTCTTTTCCACTTAGAGAAGATCTTTTAACATTTCTTTTAAGTTAGGTTTAGTATTGGTGAACTACTTTAGTTTTTGCTTGTCTAAAAATTTCTATATCTCTCCTTCAATTTCAAATGATAATCTTGCTGGGTAGGGTGTCCTAGTTTGCAGGTTTTTCCTTTTAGCACTTTGACTATATCATGCCACTCCCTTCTGGCCTTCAAGGTTTCTGCAGAAAAATCAGCTGATAACCTTATGGGCATTCCCTTGTATATTACTTTTTGTTTTTCTCTTGCTGCCTTTAAAATTCTCTCTTTAACTTTTGCCATATTAATTATGATATTTCTTGGTGTAGATCTGTTTGCATTCATCTTTGTTTGGGACTCTCTGTGTTTCTTGTACCTGTGTATCTGTTTCCTTCTTTAAGCTTGGGAAATTTTCAGCCATAATTTCATCAAATATATTTTTGACTTTCTTTTCTCTCTCTCTTCACCTTTTGGGAAGCCTATAATGCAAATTTTGGTATACTTGATATTTTTCCAGTGATTCCTTAAGATGCTCTCATTTTTTAAAAATTTGTTTTTCTTTTTCCTCTTCTGATTGGGTGATTTCCATTATTTTGTCTTCTGGATAACTTATGTAGTCTTCTGTATCGCCTTTGTCTTTCACAGCTGAGCTCTCCACTTGGCTACAGCCACCTTTGCCCTGATGTGGGTGCACCACAGAGGAAGTGGGGCCAGTTCAGGTGGTAGGTGTGGGTTGGAGCATGGGCTGTAGCACTCCTTACTCCAGTGTAGAGCTGCATTGTAAAGCAAGTGGGGCCAAAGTGGTGGCTAAGCTCAGGCTGGGGTGTGCACCAGGGTGGTTGAGGAAATTGGCCAGTGATTTATGCAGTTTCAACCTGCCCTCTTTGGCATCTTTGGGGAAGAAGCAACTGTGTGTATGCTCCTCATGAGTGAAGTTCAGGTTTCCCACAATCCTCCTGTCAGTCCCACCAGCACTTCAGCCAACCTAGGGGACTTGTCTTCCCTGGGCTGGGGCATCCAATCTATGGCTCAAACCACTCACTCCCTAGGGAAGGTCCCTGTGCATGTAATCTCCCTTTTTCTATGAGTCCCCTTCCAGGGGCATAGATCTTGACCTGATCACTTCTTTTCCTTTCCTACTTGATTCCATATGGACCTTTCTTACAGGCTTGTTAGTGCAATAGTCTTTCTGTAAGTCCCCAGTTAGTTTTCAGTGAGAATTGTTCCACATGTGGATGTACTTTTGATGTGTTCATGGGGGAAGGTGAGTGCCACATCCTCCTATTCCACCATCTTGATCTTCTCTTGCTTCAGTTAGTTCTTAAGTCCAGATATGATTACACACTCATAAAATCATATAGAATTCAGGATCAATTCAACCCATGTTTAATTTTTTATTGCTATAAGTGTTGAAAAAATTACTATAAATAAATAAATAAGGTGATAGGAATTTTGTTTTCCAGTGTCATTCAATTCTCTAAATTAGTTCTGACAAAACTCACACAACAAAAATCATCAAAATCACAAAAAATATTAATGAACTATTGGATGACAACACTATTAGACACTCCTTTGTTATTTGCTGAAAGCAAAGAATTGAAAGCCATCTGATATTCAAAAGGATTTTCTATCCATTAAACAGAACCATGCTTTTATAAATTCTAATAAGGATGCTAAAATGACTTTACCAAGACTTATCATACAGCTTTTAATTACTACTGCTACATTTGCACGTAAAGGCAAATTAATCTTGAAAAACATAGAAACATTAGGAAAAGAAAGTAATGGGAATTGATGTATACTGTTTCCAATTCAATATTTCTGATAAAATGTTTTCTTGTTGCACACTTTATTTTTTAATTTTAGAAATATTTTTAAAATTTTTCATAAAAATATAGTTGATTTACTATGTTATATTAGTTTCAGGTGTCTAGCAAAGCAATTGAATTATATGTATACATATATATATAAATGTATATATATATATATATATATTCTTTCCCACACACTTTAGATAAATTTTCTTTAAAACTTTGGGATTCATAATTAGCATATTAAATCTGTCATTTAAATTTATTGGTAACACCAGTGCATATTGTCATATAATTAAGTCAGATTTATTTTTATTACTATTTTACTGTTTCAAGAACACTGAAGATAAGCAGATACAAACTACTATATATAAAATAGATGAACAACAAGGTCTTACTGTATAGCCAGGGACCTATATCCCACATCCTCTAATAAACCAAATTGGGAAAGAATATGAAAAAGAATATATATATATATATATATCTGAATCAATTGCTATAACCAGTAACTAACACAGCATTGTAAATCAACTATTCATGTAAATATATATATATGTATTTACATACATATATATATGCCTTATATATATAAAGGCTTGGTTAGTTCAGGTTTAAAAAAAAGAGCAACGAAGTACAGTCAAGTAAACTCAGACATATGGCAGACAAATGGTAGAAGACTACAATATTCACAAGCATTCTCATTATCACAGCTTCCACTTTCCAGAATTTACAGAATTATAAATGAATTGCTTTAACCTCAGAATTTCTAGGTATATTGAAAAAAATATCAAATGATTTATGCTTCTAAGGACAGTGTATTTGTCAGCATTAATTTTAGCTCTCTAAAGAGAAGACCATACTAAATTAATTTTATTATCTTATGTAATAGAGGGACAAGCCTTAAAGAAAAAAAGAAATGGCTAGATTTTTCATTTACTAGACCTCAGTTAGACTTCTATTTTCATCTTCTAGTCTAATGAGAAGTTAAGTCCAGAAGTTTATGGATCATATTCCATGGAATCCCTAGAATCTGCACAGAGGCCAAAGGACTGGGGATGCAACAATGGAGTGATGGGCATTTGGCCTCCCCTCTCTAATTTCAAATACAACAGTTGTGCTTTTTTTTAACTTTTCATTTAGAATAGTTTTAGATTTACAGAATTATTACAAAGATGGTACGGAGAACCTCACACCTGGACACCTCACACTCAGTTTCCTCTATAATTAATGTCATATTAATATGACATACTTATCAATAAGTGAACAAATATTGATACATTAACTGAAATCCAAACATTATTTAGATTTACTTAGTTATTCTCTAATGTTATTTTTCTGTGCCAGGATCCTATTCAGAGTATCACATTACATTTAATCATTTTGTCTTCTTAGGTTCCTGCTAGATGTGAAAAGCTTCTCAAACCTCCCATGTTTTTGATGACCTTGACAGTTTTGAGGAGTATTGGTTAGCTATTTTGTAGAATGTCCCTCAATTGGAATTTATGTGATATTTTTCTTATGATTATACTGAGGTCATGTTTTTGGGGAAAAGATCATAGAGTTAAGGTACCATTCTCAACACATCACATCAAGAATATACACTAAGTATATGACTTATCAGTGTTGTTCACCTTGCTCACCTGGTTGAAGTGGTGTTTATCAGGTTTCTCCACTATAAAGTTACCCTATTTTTCTCCCTTTCCATATCGTACACTTTGGAAGAAAATCACAGTCTGCAGCTCACACTCATAAGCAGGAAGTAATGCTTCATCTCCTGAAACGTGGAGTATGTACAGAAATTAGCATTACTCTGTGTGGAAGATTTTTAAACTCTCAGCCACTTATTTATTTAATAATTTATTTAAATCAGTAAAGATTCATAGATATTTATATTATATTTTTGGTTATAACTCAGTAATACTGTATTTCCTTGCTCAAATTGTTCCAGTTTGGCTGTTAGGAACTCTTTAAGTTGACTTCTGAATCCCTTTTATATACCCCCATTATTATTGAGTTATTTTTATTTGCTTATTTGTCTTGAGCATTTTATTAATTTCTGGCACTACAGAATGCTCCAGGCTCATCTTGCATATTCTGTGTCCTAGTTGTAGAATCAGCCATTTCTCCAAGGAGCTCTGCTGAGACCAGCTCAGCGACTGACGAGTGAGTGACGGGTGCCGCAAGCTTAAAGAAAACACAGACACAGATTTAAGAGAAAGATGGGACCGGGGGGGACTCAAGACCTCTAGGATCAAGAGCCTTGCTGATTGATCCCACATTGCTTTTATTGAGTTCTTGGCATAGCCTAAGGGTCTAACGCTTCCAGTTTAGTCCCACAAACAAGGCTATCTTTGAAATAAACACACAAAGGCCTCACATGACTGGGGCAATGATCTTTGTTTACCTCCTGGGTTCGGTTTGAGCAGGTGTGGATCTGAGCAGGGTGCAGATTTGAGCTGGGCGTGGAGAGCAAAGCAGCCCTGGGGGCAGGAGACCTCTCTCAGAAGGATTAAGGGTCTGTGCCCCACCCCTGTTGGCCCCTCTGTGACTGTGCCTGTCTTAGGTTGTTCCTCCCCTGAGGAATCTTACCCGTCTCTGGCTAACCAGCCATCCTCCAGGGCCAAACAGGGTGATATGAGGAATGCAGTGAGAAAGGGGCTGCGCCCCCAGAGAGGGTCAATATTCTGTTTCCACGGTAGCCTATGCCTCCATGGTCTCCACGCCCAGCACCCTTAGCTCCTCCACTGCTCAAGCAGGACATTCCGCATCCAGTCACTCGGCCCACATACTTTAATTACTTTTAGTAACATTTACAAGATTTCAGAAAGACTTCTGAATGTCTTCCCACAGAGCTCTGGTTCCCTTTTTTGGAGAATGTTAATAAAAATCAAGATTTGGGTGCTAGGCATGTTTATTGCTATTGTGTTGTCATTGCTCCTAAGCCCTCTAGGCTAACAGAACAAGGACTTATATGTGTGTATACTAACCTGTGTATACACATGCATTTATAAATATTTCTATAGGTCGCTATCTGTATTGATATTAAGTAAAACCTGAGCTCACACTGATGTCTCCAACAATAATCCATTAGACAGGGATCATAAATATTATTATATTTTATATTTTAGTGCCATTTTTATTGATCATTTATCTTTTCAATTTAAAAAAATTTTTATGTTACATTGCAATATAGTTGATTAACAATGTTGTGTTAGTTTCAAGTGTACACAGCAAGTTGATTCAGTTATACGTATACATGTATCTATTCTTTTTCAAATTATTTTCCCATTTAGGTTATTACAGAGTATTGAGTAGCGTTCCCTGTGCTATGCAGTAGATCCTTGTTGGTTATCTATTTTAAGTACAGCAGTGTGTACATTTATTAAATTTCAGACAATCTTGTAGAAGTATTAGTACACTCATTTTAAGGTGAGAAAACTGAAACTTTGAACTAAAATTCAAAGCTATGTCTGCTTGACTCCAAAATGTCATTCTTAATCACTGTGACACTACATAGAATTACATATGAATAATCTCCTTCAGCTATTACGTATTTGATTACCTTTCAAAACATTCTCATAAACATAATTAGATAATGGTGCCCAAACTGACAATATAAAGGTTCCAAGCTCCATCGAATCTTAGAGTCCTACTGTTGAAGGGACACTGCCTGCAAACCTGTGAGGGTTAGATCTGTGAATGTTTTTCCTCTATAAACTATGTCATAATTAGTACTTGTTTATTGTTTAAAGAAAGGTGCAATAGCTTTGTTCAAGCTCATCTAGGTTAATGTACATTTCGAGTGATATAATTAGAAAGGACTGTCCCAAGTAAAACATACAAAGTCCAAATAAATGACTAATAGTTTTTGTAATGCAGCCTATTCACAGGATGGGGTCTGACTGTGCTCTGTCCTGTTCTTTCCTATTCAGGGAGGAAGAGAACAAACTGTCGTAAATCTTATGGAGAAACTTTCTGTGCAACTTTGGATAGAAGATAAAAAGGAGCAGAAAGAACAAAATATTTCCTCACAACTTGTATCCTCTGTATCTCCTCTCTTCTGCTCCTAGTAGTATGAGAACCAAAATTCCTGAGCTTATTGGAAACATTTGTAAAGGAAGTAAGTTTTCTTGGGGTTCTTCCTGGAGATTTTGATAAGATGGCCTGGACAAGGACCCAGATTATGCATTTTTTATAAACACCAAAGGTGATTTAATAGCTGTATTATTTATTGCTATTTCCACATGATGAAGATTAACTACTCTCGTTTTTCAAGTAACTGCCAGAGAGATAAATTAGATAGATGGATAGATAGATAGATAGATAGATAGATAGATAGATAGATAGATAGATAATGACACTCCTTTTGTACTGATTAGATTCATATTTGAAAATGCAAAAAATTAAACAAATAAAACAAACTCAGTGGTTTAATATAATTTGAAAGCAAGAAGGAAGTTAAGTGAATTATACAACTCAACACTAGGCTTTTAGCCAAATGTGCACTGTGTTTCAAAATAAAAGAAATGGGTAACTTTTCCGAGTACAGTTTGCTCAGTGTGTGAACTATTCACTAACTTAAACAATTGGTATAGATTCAATTTCACTGAGAACATTTTTGCTTATTTCCTGGGTAATTTTTCCTTCTATTGTGTAAGAACTAAATTTCTAAATAGATTATTATGTGTGAAAACTATACTCTCCCATTGTTTTGCCTGAATTGTTCATATTGACATATTTTGGACTCTTAGGCTTGAAGCACATTGGGCCTCTGCAAAGAAGCCAAAACACAAGGAAAGTAAACCAGAAAAAGACAAGCACATGTAGTAAATAAATATAAAGTAAAATCTTTTCATAGCAGCCTACTGGTTCAGGACCACTTTTGAGTGGTCCCAAAGTTGTATCCTAATATCTGAATTTTCCCTCATCAGTTTTACTTTTACTTTAACAGGTTTACTTTTCTGGAAGCATAACAGATACACAGAAGTGTACAAATCTTAGCTATCCAGATATATCTTTCCAAGTAAACATATCTGGTTAACCACATCTATATCTCAAGAAACAGAATAATATCAACATACAAGAGCTTTCCCCTCCCTTGTACCCCCTTCCAGTCAATATTTCCCGCAATGAAAACCACAAACCTGATTTACAAAATCATAGATTTGATTTGCCTTCTTTGAAATTTATATTAATGAAATGAGGCAGATGGACTCTTTAACTTTCTGACTTTTTCACTCAACATTATAATTGGAGAGTTACCCATGTTGCAACAGTTGTATTTTTTTCTCTCTATATAGTATTCCATTGTGAGAATATACCAATATTTATTTGCTCTTGATGGGCATTTGAAGAGTTCCTGTTTGTTTTTTACAAATACTTCTGCTATGAACATTCTAGTTCATATTTTTGGTATCTCTACATATTGTCAATGCATTTTCCTTGAGTTCGACCTAAGGGTTAAATTGCTAGATAATATGATATGCACAGATTTAAGACATACCACCAAAGAATTTTCTAAATTAGTTGTGCTGATTAATAACTGCACTACCAGTGCATGAGAGTTTTAGTTCCATACTCTCCCCATCACTTAGTATTTTATGTAATTTCATTTTAGTCGTCTTGAAAAGTGTGTATTATGCTGTGGATCTAATTTATATTTCCCTGTTGACTAATGAACTTGAGTACCTTTTCATGTTAATTTGTCATTTTAACATCCTTTTTTCTGAAGTGCCTTTTCATATGTTTTGCTTATTTTTCTGTGTATTGTCTTTTTTTTTATTAATTTGAAAGATATATGTCTATGTACGTGTGTGTGTGTGTTTATACATACATACATGTATGCACATAGGTGTATGGTATATAAATGTTCTGTTTGTAAGTGCTTTTCATATTATCTGTATTTCAAATATCTTCCCTGATTCTGTGACTTGAGTTTTGGTCACTTAATGGTGTCTTTTGATATTCTTAGTCCAATTTATCATTTTTCCTTTATAGTGAGCATTTCTATCTTATGTAAGAATTATTTGCTTACTATCAGGTCATTCAAATGTTCTAGTTTTTTCTAAAATATTTATTGCTTACCTTTCACATATAAATCTACAATCTATTTGTATTGTAAGACTCCAGATATGTTTCCCCCTATAGAGATACCCAGTTGACGCAGTACAATTTAAAGTTGACCCTTGAAAAACATAGGTTTTAACTGTATGTGGATTTTTTTTTTCAATAAATGTAGGCAGTGCTACACAAACCATGGTTGGTTGAATCCATGGATTGAGGACTGTGGATATATTGGGCTGACTACGGGACTTCAGCATCCACTGATTTTGGTACCCACTGTGGGTCTCGGAACAAATCCCCCTTGGATACCAGGGATGACTGTGTTAAAAAGATCAGTCTTTCTACACTGTACTGAAGCCAGGTTTGTTATAAATCAGTGGCTCCTATATATATGGGTCAGTTTCTAGACTCTGTTTTATTCCATAGGTTTATTTTTTATTCTTACATCAGTACCACACTGCTTTAATTAATATGGCTTAATAATTTAACTGAATATCTGATAGTATGACACTTTCAGTTTCATGTTCTGCAAGATTGCTTGTCAATTATTGGCCTTTTGCATTTCCATATACATTTTAGCTTGTCAATTTCTATGAAAAAACTGCTATGATTTGTATTGGGATTACATTTAATGTATTGATCAATTTGTGGAGAAGTGACAAGTGTACAACACACATCCTTTTACTTGAGATTTCATTAATTTACCTAAGTTTTTTTTTTCAGTCTAAATATCTTACACAATTTTTTTGCCATTTGTGTATTGGCCATCTGCATGTCTTCTTCAGAAAAATGCCTATTCAGGTCCTCTGCCCATTTTTTAATTGGGTTGTTTGTTTTTTATATTGAGTTGTATGAGTTCTTTATACATTTTGGATAGTTGTAGAGAAAAGGAAACTCTCATGCACTGTAGGTGGGAATGTAAATTGGAACAGTCGCTGTGGGAAACAGCATGGAGGTTCCTCAATATAAATACCATACAATTCAGCAATTCCATTCCTGAGTACTTAGCTGAAGAAAATAAAAACACTAATTTGAAAAGATATATCCACTCCAATATATATAGCAGCATTATTTAAAATAGCCAAGATATGGAAGCAACCTAAGTGCACATAACAGACGAATGGATAAGGAAAATGTGGCCAATATATATATATATACCATTTGTGATGATATAGATGGGCCTGGAGGGTATTATGCTTAGAGAAATGTCAGACAAAGATAAATACTGTATATTTTTCCCTTTATATGAAATCTAGAAAATAAAACAAATGAACAAATATAAAAAAATGGAAACAGATTCAGAGATACAGAGAACAAAGTAATGGTTATCAGAGGGGAAAGGGGCAAAATAGGTGAAGGTGATTAATGGGTACAAACTACTAGGTACAAAATACATACGTTACAAGAATATAATGTATGTCACAGGGAATACAGTCAATATTTTATAGTAACTTTGTATGAGGTATAATCTATAAAAATATCAAATTACTATGTTGAGCTGAACCTAATATAATATTGTAAGTCAACTATACTTCAATTAATAATAAAATAAAAATAAGTGAGAAGACTATATTGAGAAAATATTATGCAACTTTTGTTATGTTTATTCCTCTATATTTTATTTATATTAATGTCATTTTAAAGATATCTTTTTAAAATTTAATATCTGTTTCTGGTATATAGATTGATTTTTGTTTTTAACATTATATAAGTAAGTTCAGAGAACTTACTGAATTTATTAATTTTAATAATTTCTCTGTAGGTTCTGTCAAGTTTTTTCCACATATTATCATGTCATCTATGAATAATAACAGATTTTAATTCTTCCTTTACAAATTTTCTTTTTCTTTTTTTCTTACTGTGCTGTCTGGGACATCTAATACATTATAGAATAAAAGTAGTAAGTTGAGCGCTCAAGTCTTTTTCTCAGTCTTTCCCTCTTCCTTATTTAGGTTTGATTTTCTTTTCTTTTCACGTAACTCAAAGCCATTTTCAGAGCCATTGTTCTCAGGGACTCCATATTCTCTCCTTCCCCTCATCAAGTGATTCTTAAGATGAAAGTTTTGATCATTAATTTTCAGCTTTTTATTTTCCGACATATGTATTCAGATATAATTCACTTGAAAATTTCTTTATCTGTACCCTACAACTTCTGAAGTGCCATGTTTTATTATTATTTAGTTCAAATATATGTGTTAACGTCCACTGAAATGTTTTATTAGATTTCTAATTAATACCACTGTAATTATAGAATGTATTCTATCGTTTCATTCCTTTAATGTTTATTGACATTTTCCTTATAATCAATCAGCCAACCTTTGAAAGAAGTAAATCTCACTATGGCAAGACTTCAAGAAACCCAGTAAGAAATAATAAATAGAATGTCAAAAATAAATTCCCTTGGAAGTAGAAAAAAGTTCCCAAGACTGGGGGCTATGGCATTAAAAAACAAAAACAAAAAAAACAAAAAACCCTGAAATAGACCTATAAGAAAATCTATATCAGACTTCCATAGAATCAAGAGGAACCATAAGCAACTTCCAGCTATTTCAAAACTGGAAACTTTGTAGAAGGCATTACAGAATGCAGAGTCTCTACATTGTATCTTCCTTAATTTCTAGAATCAGTAAAAAATTACTAGTCATTGAAGAAATATGAAAAGGTGATCCATGATCAAGGAAAATCAGTCCATATAAACAGACTTACAGATGACTCAGCTCTTGGAACCAATAGCAGAGCCATGATTAGGGTAAGAAAAATGATGTGCTTAAAATGCAAACTTTTAGGAGGCAATCATTCTCAGGGTTGCACAAATGCAGGATCAAAACTTTAACAAACCTAAGAATGAGAACCTCCTTAAATATTGTGCACTCAGCACCTCACTTGCATTGATATATCCCTATCCCTAATTATCTGGCAAGGGCTATAAATAACAATTTAAGAAATGCTAAAGAATTTCCAGAGAATGAAGAGTATAGTGGATGAAAAGATGTGAAATTTCAGGAGAGGTTTCAAACCAAAGAAGAACCAAATAAAAATCCTGTATCTGAAAAATACATTAATTAAAAAAAATATGCTGAATAGACTTAAAGGTGGATTAAGCACTACAGAAGAATCAATAAAGTCGCATTCAAGTCTAACGATATTGAAACTGATAAAAAGGAGCCTCAATAACCTGTAGAAAAATATCAAGTAGCTTAACTTCAGAGGCAAAAGTCTTGCTCTGAATGATTATGTAAGAAATAAGCTCCTTTCTTGTTCAAGCTTTTATATTCATGGGTTTATTTGCATAATAGTTTAATTCTATGTGTTAACTGAGTTAAAAAATGTCCAGATAGCTGGTAAAACATCATGTCTGCGTGTGTCTGTGAGAATATTTCTGGAAAAGATTAGCATTTGAACTGATAGACTGAGTAAAGATCGCAAGTGAGGCCTCAACCCATCCACTCAGGGCCTGAACAGAACAAAAAGGTAAAGGAAGGACAAATTTGCTCTTTGCTTCAACTGGCTTCAGACAGCAGCACTCCTGTTTCTCAGGCCTTTGGACTCAGACTGGGACTTACATCATTGTCTCTCCTGGTTCTCAAGATTTTGGACTGGGACTGATTTGTACCACCAGCTTGCAGATGGCAGATCTTGGAATTTCTCAGCCTCCAAAATCTCAAGCCAATTCCTGTAATAAGTCTCTCTCTCTCTCTCTCCATCTACTAATGGATATATATCTTTCCATTGATTCTCTTTCTTTGGAGAACCCTGATGAGTACAGTTTGTTATTACTTTTACCAACAGACACATACAGTACTTAATATCGGCAAGAGTAATTCTGTGGAGTGTTTGAGGGCATTTATCTTTGGCTCTCCATTATATCACTCCTCATCACATGATTCTGAGAAAACTAAGCTTTTCAGGAAAATCTTTTCAGCTTAAAATAACCATAGTTGGTTTATGTTCTTGTGAGTAATGATAAGTTTAACAATTACTATAATGAGAATATGCCTTGTTCTAAGTTTATCTACCAATTCACAAGTTTATGTATTTTCTTAGTTATAAATTTCATTCCGATAGAATGTTAGCCACCAAGGCTAAAAATCAAAGTCTACACAAATTCAGATGAATCAATCTCCAGCTCTAAATTATTATGAAAAGAAAATATAGACAATATAATATTTACTTGCTAAGTAATTATCAACCTTACTTAGAGACTAGATGTTATTATTCCCACCACAAAGAAAGAAATGATAATTATGTGATGTGATGGAGGTTTTAACAATCGTTACAATGGCAAATATTTTACAATATATAAATGTGTCAATTGACATGTACACCTTAAATTTATATAATGTTATATGTCAAATATATTTCAATTAAAAAATGAAAAGAACTAAAATATGTAAATTGATTTACATGTTCACACACATGATAATCTATGTCTTTGTTTTTATCTGCTAAGAAATAATTATTTTCTTAACTACTATGCATAGAACATATTGAAAGCATTTGAGGCCTTGAGTTATTTTCTTTGCTAACACTTCCACAGTGAAAACATGACTTTTATTCTAAGAAAATTTAGGCTGGATATGGAAATGAGGAGAAAAAATGACATTTAATAAACAAATACCTATCTCAACTATAGTACATTCATGACCCTGTTTCCTTTCTCTCTATTTCTTTCTCTTATAACAATAGTTCATAATCAGTATTAGCAGAACATCTGAAGACTTGCAGAAATATCTCCAAAAAAATATTCTTGAAAAATCTAATAACTTTTTCAAGTTGTCACCATCTGTCATTTCCTTGTCATTTGTCTCCAATAACTGGTTACAGACTGTATCCAAAGTTCTCTCACTTCATTATTTTTGTTATTACTTGCAATTTCTCAAATTCATATCTTAGACTAAATTTGTGTGTTTTTTCATTGATAATTGATATAATGGGCTTACAAAAAGAACAATGAAAACAAATAATTTGAGAATGTCATAAAGTTCTTACAGTTTATAGTTGGGGGTCTATCTGGAACCTTTCTGCTAGGTGGTCCCAAAGGACTGCTTTGATCCTTTATTTTATTCCAAGAATGGAATTTCTTTAACTATGAAGTTAGGATTAGATTATAGGTTACAAAAAGCATCCTTTCAAGGATTTCACAGTGCTAGAAACCAAGAAACATTTTAACTATAGAACTCCTCCCAACTGCACGATTCCCAGTATCATAGTGTTTCTGATGCTTTTTAGCTATGCACAGAAAACATCTTCTCAGGTTGGGTTTTGCCCTCTTTAGGTCTGACCAAAATCTCAAAATGTAAAAACTGACTGCCAGGCTAGCAGAGGATGTGGAGAGATGAGCATTGCCCAGCAGAAGCGGTATATTTCTGAGATTTCCTCAAAGTAAAGGTAGCTTAGTTGTTTTAATTCTGAATTATTATTTGTTCCTTTACTCACTCTGCCCGTGATAAATTTGAGAGAATGGCTGGCATATTCTTCTCATTGCTATTCTCTTCTCCTAGGGGTAAGCCTGTATTCATTCTTAAGTGATAAATTCTGTCTAACTCTGAGGTTTTGTAACTTTCTTTGGCTGAGACCTGAAGTCATGCCCTGTCTTCTTTGTTGTCCTGTATCTGTACTAGCAATTAAATCTTTGACTCAATTAAGACAAAAGAGAAAGTTCTCCTGGCATCCACAAATTCTGTCTTGCAGACCTCTATGCATTCCCTGAGGCCACGTATTTGGCTGCTTTTTGCCTTGGGTCCTTTCCTGGCTCTTCTGACGGCCATTTTGATGATGATACCACCTTTGTCCAAGACCCTGTTTAAAAAGAAGCACTCACCTAAGGTTAAATCATTCGTAAGCTCATTATGTCTAAGAGCACTATACCATACAATTATATAAAGCAACTCACAAAGGCTGCAGGGGTCAAGACTGGCTCAATATAATCTTTATCAAAGCACCAAGGATTCTCTCCCTTTATACTAAAGTTTAAAGAACAGAACCAAATGCCCTTCCCATACCAAAAGACTCTGCTCATGTATATTTTATATAAAAATTCTGATTCATTTTTCAATGTTCTCAGCCTAAGCACAAATGGGTCCTCTAAGTACTAATTAATACTACTTTTCCTGGCCCAGCTTATGAACAATATTAAGAAATAAAACAAATGGTTAAATGTAGAACCAAAATATTACCATTATTATTGATAGGGCCCAAGCTGGAAAATAGCATCTGGATGCTCCCAGTTACTAGCTCATGACCTCAGCCATTGTGACTTGTTGGGTGGAGCACATTTTAAACTTGGTGAATTTAAATTAAATCTTTCTTACTTTCCCTTCTCCTAGCCTTGAAAGTTCTGACATCCCACAGTGAAAACTGAAAATATCTGAAGACCTTACTTAGTGATTAATGCCTATCTTTTGTGTATTTTAAACAATAAGGTTGATTTAACTAGTGGCTAACAGTGGGGAGAGGGAAGAGGGGAAAAGGGGAAAAGTTTTATTAAGGGATTATATGAAATCATGCATGTGAAACTTTTGAAAATTGTAAACCACTATAGAACTTAAAAAATCTTGCATTCAATTAAAATATATAAATATATAAGTAAATAAATAAATAAATAAGATGAAGTTGTTTTGAAAGTAGAGAGGAGCCTTTCCAAGAGCATGGCTTGTGACTGGATGCTATATATTCTTGCTTAAGAAATGTCTGAAAACCTTTCTAGAGCAAGTCAGGGTACAAGTAGATAAATAAATAAGTACATTTGTGTAAGGAAAAAAATATATGTAAGTAAGAATTTCAAAATCCTTAACAGAAAATTGTGCTTAAAAATTATTTATTTGAAAAAAGAAAAGTTAAGAAAAAAATGAATCAATGGAAGAAACACACAGAAAATATTGCCTTATAATTGTTCTATGAAATCTATCTGTCATATGTATACCATGGAGTGCAAAATTAAATATGATTAATCTGACATAAAAGTACACTTAAGACACTTAAAAAAAAAAGAATAGAAAGAAAAGAAAAGGAGGACAAACACAGGCATGCCTAGAATTGGAAGGCAGTTATGAACTGCCTTAGACAACATCTTGCTTTGTAGCTGTGTTAATCCTGCCCCATTCAGCTATCACGGGTATGTTTAGTTCAAAGCATTTACCCAGTGAAATTTCCCAGATACTGAGAACATTCTGATGTGAGTGATAATGAGATACTCTTTGATGTGGTTGCCAAAAAAATATGTGGATCCTGTAAAGGGTAAATGAAACCCAAAGAAATAAACAAGAGTCTAATTTTATGTTTCATGGTCTGTTTTTTATAGATAGAACAACTCTTAGATCCTAGAGGCCAGTAAGACAAGTTGGTTATTCTTTTTTCTGAAGTGAAAATAATCTTGCTAAGTACAATGTCACTAAAGAGGTATGATTTTCAAACTGAATTCATACATATTTTCTCACTTCTTTCCTGATTTGCAAAGATCATGAAAAATGCTTTACAAAATCATAATACAGTTCAATAAGGATTTTTTTTTGGTAAAAATTCTAAGATGGAAAAAAGTTTCTTCTTTCTTCTTTCCCTCTCAAATTTCCTTTCTCCCATAATATTAGTATATTCTTATTCCTTCCATCTCACCACACATATGTTGAAAATAATCCCAATAACTTTACCATATTTCCAGATAATTTTGAATTTAGAATGAATACATGAAAATCTTACAAGCAATTAGTTGGACAATCAGTTTGCTCTCTTATTTTAGAAATGCTTATTCAATTTTTTTAAATGCATTTTTAAAAATTTATTTATATTTTGGCTACATTGGGGCCTTGTTGCTGCACACGGGCTTTCTCTAGTTGTGGTGAGCAGGGACTACTCTTCCATGTGGTATGCAGGATTCTCATCGTGGTAGTAGTCTGACAGAACCCCAGTCCTGGCAGTGAAAGGGGGCTGGAGGAATCCACATAGTCATGCTGAATAGTGCCATTTACATTCATAATCACGGTTGTGTTGAGACAGCCTTCTGGTTTCAGTCACATATCCATTCTTCTAGAAGTCTATTCCATTCTTCCTCTTCTGTTCTCAGACCTCCAAAACCACCTCCCATTTCTGACAAAGGCAATCAGAAGAGAACATCCAAGTTCCTAAATACCAGTTTGTGTGTGTCTGATCCCTTATGCTTTTCTTACCTTCTTCTGTGGATGTACTGTTCATGTTGTCATACAATGGCAACCCTACCAGAACTGCACTAGATTCCATGCCCACCTACTCTCTGGACCCTTCAATATCACTATCACTCCACCAATATTTCAATCTTTCTTGCACTGTCATGCCTTTGTGTCATGAAATGTTATTTATTACATGTTAAAAATAAAATACAAAAATCTCTTTATCCTACATCAGCTTCCAGCAATCACTTCATTTCTCTGCTCCCTTTACAGTAAATTCTTAGAAAATGTTGATTATATTCACAATCTCCAGATTCTCTCCTCCTCAAACCTACTCTAGTGCAGCTTTCACCTCCACCACCTGACCTGTCTGTTCTTGCCAAGTTCACCGAAAGCCTCCATGTTGCTAAATTGTATGGCAAACCTTAACTGGCTTATTATCAGTATTGGACACAATTATTTTCTGCTTGAAAACTGACATTTGGCTTTTGGAACACTGCTCCCAATTGGTTCCTCTCTTACTGCAATAGCTGCTCTTCCTCAGTCTCCTTTGCTGCTTTCCCCTCATTTTGACAACATCTAAGTATTGGAGTCTTCTAAGATTTAGCTTTAGGACCTCTTTTCTATCCACTTTACACCATAGATGAGCCCATCCATTCTCACTGCTTTAAAAATTACCTGCAAGCTGATGACTTCCAAACTTATATTTCTATTCTGGACTTGTCCTCTGAACTCAAAACTTCTGTCTCCAAAAGTATACTCAGTACATGTACCTGGATATCTAACAAGCATTTCAAATAGAATAAGTCCGAAGTTGAACTGTTTATTCAACCTCCAAACCCGCCCCAACCACAGCCTTCCTCATTTCAGTAAATGTTAACTCTATCACATCAACATAATCTTAAAGTGATTTCCAACTCTCTTTTCTCTGAGACTTTCAGAACTACCTTCAAAATACATCCAAAATCAACCTCTTCTCACCACATCTTCCATTATCACCTTCTCCCAAACTTCTGGTACCAATTACTTTGGTTATTACAACAACTTCCTAATTGGTTTACATGCCTCAGCCTTTGTCCTCTGCAGCCAATCATCTTATTGAAAGACTTCTCTGACCACCCTATAGACTCTAATAGTCCCCAATCCATTCCTTCTTGACTACCTTTTTTCCTCCATGTTACTTATCACCATCTATCATATTACATGTTAATTTTATCATTTGTTTAGAGACTGTCTTTACTCAAAAAATGTAAACTCCATGAGGGAAGGGACTTGATCTGCTTGTATACCACTGTGTGTTCTGCATGTAGATTAGTAAGGAGCAGGTACTCAATAATATACATTAAATGAATGAATGGACACACAAAAAGATGTTCAACCACACTAATAAGAGACTGCCTACTAAGATAGTAAATTTCACCTAGTAAAGTGACAAGGAAAATTATTGAAGTATCTGCTGTGGGTGGTGGAAATACAACAACAACAAGCTTTTAAAATGTTTAGTATAATTAAAAATGCCATATTTTTAACCCAGTAATCTTATTATTGGAAAATCTCTTCTAAAGAAATAGAAGCAACAGTATCTGTTTGTAGTAGTAACAAAGGATGCATTTTTATTGTCCTGTGATATGGATTTGGTAGAACAAATTGTGGTAAATCTGTATTACAGAATAGGTCAATTATATTGACCTTGAGGATGCTCATGATATATAGCAAATTTAAAAAACAAACTATGATATTGGTTATATATGGAATCTAAAAAAAAGGATACAAATGAACTTATTTACAAAACAGAAATAGACTCACAGGCATAGAAAACAAACTTATGGTTACCAAAGGGGAAGGGCAGGTAGAAAGATAAATTAAGAGTTTGGGATTAAAATATACACACTAATATATATAAAATAGATAACAAACAGGGACCTACTGTATAGCACAGGGAACTATACTCAATAACTTATAATAACCTATAAAGGAAGAGAATGTAAAAAAGTATAAATATATTTATATAAATGTATATAACTGAATCACTTTACTGTTCACCTGAAACTAACACAACTTTGTAAATCCATTATACTTCAATAAAAATTTTTTTAAAAGCAAACTGTAGAGTACTAAAGTCCACCTGGCAAAAAAGTTAGATTTACTATTTACTGAATCAAGAGAGTATTTGGATTTGTTTTAAGTGATTTGGGGAAGGGTTCAAGGAAGGTGGGATTTTTTCCAATACTGGGCCAATTAGAAAATGGAAACAATTCTATGACGAGCGTCTTAATGTGTTATCTAGAAGGTGAGAGGGATAGAGTGAGGCTAAAACTGTCTTTAATAAAGAAATATCAGTCACTCTCATTAGCAGAGAGAGAGGTGTTTAATTACTTTTGTGGTTCCATAGTGTTCTTGTTTTTGTCTGGGCTTAGACGTAATTACAGAGTGATCTTGTGTTGCCTCACTGATCCAGTCACAGAGTGATGTCGTCGTATATTGGTGTTCTGTGACATCTTCTGTGTTAAACAGAAAACGTGGCCAAGGTGATCACATTCTGCCAGCTGCCAGCTGTCAAGACTACTTTCTCCTTCTCAAGATTAATGTGCATACTGTGATATCTTTTTAATTAAAACATGGCATAGACAACATCTATAAGTCATAAGTGTATTGTATATATCTGTGTATATATATGTGCATATAGATAGCTGTACACACATTCATACTAAAGTGTATGTTGGTATATCTGTGTAGGAGTATAGAAATATGAAAAGTACACAACAGGTGATTAACATTAGCTGAAGGAATGGGAAGTAATACAATTTTGAGAAGAGGAGAAGGAAAAATTATTAAATTTTTTGCTAAATAATTTTGATACCCTTTATTGGTAGCCATGATCATGTACGTGTAACATTGTACATCTGAAGGAGAAAGCTAATGAAATTTAAAGGCAAAAGAAAAAGAACAATTTTTAGGTCTAAGGAAAAATTTACTTATAACCTAAAATCAGGAATCCCTAAGTTTTCTAATAAAACCCAGAAATTGGAAGAGGGGTTGAAAGTGGGAAGGAAAAATTCTCAGGAGCAGAAGTGACTCAAGAGTTTGGTACTTTCAGTTTAATATGTCCTGTAAAGCAACTGGTGTGCCCAGGCCAATGAATTTAGGTGAGAAATGAAACCAGAACACTTGTCTTTTTATCTTATAACTCGGGCATGAAACAATTTTATTAAGGGGGATAAGAATGGAGAAGTACAAGCCACAAATTCCTCTATTTAGCTGAGATGGTAGCTGCTGGTTAAAATAGAAGTAGTGAAAGGGCAGCGTGGTACAGAGCAAAGATTACAGCACTTACAGTCAGGAGACCTGATGTCTCTGCCAGTTTTGCCACTTTCCCCTGCTGTTTGCAGCATGATTTTAAGTATATCACTTACCATGTCTTAGTTTTAAACTTTCCATTGGATATTGAGGAAACTGGAAAAAAGGGTGTTGGTTTTCCAACAACATATAATTCTGTAGCATCAAATGAATGCCCTACAATTCAGTTCACTTCAACTAATTACCCTCACAGCGGGTAGCTCAGGAGTTAACTCAGACCTCGCAGGTTAAGGGCTCAGTTCCACAAGCCTACATCCACTTCAGATGCCAGCTGCAAATGGGGCCCCCAAGCTACTTGAACTTCAGCCCAGCCAACTATAAATTCAGGGGGGTTTTCCACAATCCCATAATATATCTCTCAGGCTCACAAATTTGCTACAATGACTCACAAAACTCAGGAAAGCACCATACTGACAATTACAGTTTTATTATAAAGTCTACAGCTCAGGAACAACCAAATGGAAGGGACACACAGAGCAAGGAACTGGGGAATGGGGATGTGCAGAGTTTCCATGCCCTCACTGGGCAACCTCCCAGCACACAGCCTCCCATGAACACATTGGTGTGTTCACCAATCTGGAAGTTCCCTTAGCCTTGTTACTTCAGAGTTTTTATCAAAGTTCTACTACAGACATGATTAATTAAATCATTGGTCATCAGTGATTAAACTCAATCTCCAGCTTCTTTCTCCTCCAGGGAGGTTGGGGGTGGGACTAAAAACTCTAATCCTCTAATCAGGTGGTTGCTTTTCCTTCTGGCAATCAATCCCAAATGAAGCTATCCAGGTCCCCACCCCCCCACCAAGAGTCATTTCATAAGCATAAACTCAGGTGTGGCCCAAAGTGGCTCATTAAGAATAAAAAGGCATTCTTATGATGCTGCGAAGGAGCTCTGCGTCAGCAACCAGTGACAAAGTCCAAATGTGTACTTTTTGCTATGTCCAAAAGGGCAATCAACTAGATTACTTCCAAGTCCCCGTCAGGTTCTAAATATTCTTCTATTGATTAAGTTTATTTACACTTTTAATGCAAAAATAGGATGAAAATGCTTAGCTATGCATTCCTTACCACCATCACCAAAAGACATGATTCTCAGTGCTAACAAAATTTCTCAAGATTAAGCAGAAATAAATAGGAATAGAAACAAAAATAACAATTTGGGAGGTGGAGGAAGAAAAGTTCATGCAATAAATCTCGTTAATTCTGACTTCTCTGTAGATTTTACTCTAACTTAGACTCCAAATAATAGCAAATGTTTTTTCCAACAAACAATTCAAATAAATTGAATAAATATATTTTCTGAGATGGCTACTTAAAAGGTATTTAAGATAATTAAGCAATCAAAGGTATATATATATTCATGAACAAAAAATATAAATAATGATATACTATTCACAACACTTTAGTAATCAAAACACGAATTCCCAGAGTCCCACATTAGTCTATATTTTTACAAATTTAACACAATATTAGACTTTAGTTCCTACAGATTTCATTTCTTTTAAATTGTAAACTTCCAAATTGTAAAAAGAAAACTAAAAAGAAGAGGAAAAAATAAACTGGTCTTAGTCCTGATGAATCAAACACAGGGAGAATTTTCTGTTCTCGTGTTTTTCTACACTATCATGTTTGTGGGAATTGTAACTAGAGATCTGTTGCTTCAGGATGCATAGGCAACTATAGTAAGGATTTTGTTCCTGGCCTTAAGAGCAAAGTAGATGTGTTTTTCTCTAGGTCATTTGCTGTACATTCTGTCATGACAAATAACAACTGATCAGAAAGCTACTGACAAAGGTTTCACTGTTCACTGGCAAGTAATCACAAAACAGGGCTTGAAGCTAAACCTCAAGATTTTTCAAAATGTACTAAAGACATCTTATATTTCAGTCAAACAGAAGTCACATTTATAGCACCATCTTGTGAAAACATAAGGAACTGGCATGCCACAGAAGCAAACAAAAAGCAAGCCCTTCCAAGCTCATTAAAGGAAATGTTTTAAAAATCAATTTCTTTTTAGTTGTCTGTTCTATCACTGTATGTCTGTATGTGTATATATATGTATATATTTATGAGCAATTCAATTTGGAAAACTTTTCTACTTACTTTCAATGTTTTTCTCTAAGCATAGTTAAATCATTTTGATAGTAATCACTAAAGCTACATGAAATAAGACTGTGTTATGCTTAACAAATATGATTTTATATTCAGGGAAAATATTTATTCCATTCCTGTCTCTCAGTATTCTCTTCTTTTAACCTCTTCTCTTGCCCCTCCATAGATATGAGGACACATTTTTTTAAAATGAATGAAAAAAATAGAGGTGAGGGAATTCATTTCTAAAGTTGCTCATACCAGGGCATAAATTAGTTCAACGTAAATTGTCTGCTTCTTTTCCAGTACTCCAATGAATACTTGTCCCCCAAATTAAACATGGAAAATTTATAGTTGCTATGTTTCTTGTTATGAAGTTGGTTTTCTGAATTTTAGAGATAAGAATCAATTCTTTACTCATTAAATTCTATAAAATATTATTTATTTTTCTAATTATTTGCAACTTGTACAGTTATCTGTGTAACTGTGGTTTTCAGACTTTAGTATGCATAAGAAACATCTAGAGGAAAAAAAGGCTAACGACACCTTGGAATTTCCTTGGATTTTTTTTGTTAACCGTGATTTCTAAATCTAATTTTTCCCTGAAAACTGCTTTCTGTATAGATGGTATCTCTAATTAACGACAATGTAGTAGAGAAAAATTTACAGAAGTTTTGGCCATGATTTTATCGCTATTATTTGGTAACTAAAATGTAGTGGAATAAGAAATATGTAATTGTTGGAATTGAGATGTAATTCCTGCTTCCAATTGTCAGGAAATTCTCCACCTCTCTTGAAAGTGAGGGTAGTCATCAGTTAGACCTCTTAACTATAACTTCCTTAATAAATAATACGTTGTAACCTGCCTTCACTGACCAAGCTTGTTTTAATTGTTCTTAAAAATTGCATAACCTGCAAGCTTCACATAGCTTGGAGAATACATTACAAGATGCCTTTAATGCCCTGTATATTAATAGATAACACCTCTGATGTATGGGTCACTATAGCAACTATCTTAAGTTGTTTTCCTGGAACATGAGTTAGTCTTGCCCAATTCAAACTGGTTGAGAGCACTGCCCATTCATCTGGGGCTGTGTGAGTGTCTGATGGATGATCTTTCACTGTCAAAGGGCCAAAAAATCCACCCGAGATAATGCCAGTCCCGTTGCTTTCTTATCAAGGGTCCCATGAAGAAGCACGTAACTCAGATAATTCTGCACAGAACAGCTAATATCTTCCCTTTTTCCTGCTTCCAATCACCTTGCCCTTCACCTCCAATCACCATACCTCTCTACCCCATAAAAATCCTGAGTTCCTTGCCTTGGGCAAGGCTGATTTGAGACATATTCTCCCATCTTCTTGAATGGCTGCCTCAGGAGTAAACTCTTTCTCAGCTGCATACCTTGGTGTCTGAGCTTCTGACTTGGTGCACAATGGGCAAACAAACCTGGTTCAGTAAAAATCTAACCTTGATTTCTTCATCTATAAAATAAGGTCTCAGAACTTTTGTGAGGATTTAACAACAAACTCTGCAAAAGCACTTTCAAAACTACAATATACAAATGTGTATCATTTGACAGATGAGAATGTTAAGGCTTAGGTTAAAGCCAGATCTCACGTGTGGCTTCTTTTCCAAGTAGTTTATCTGGCTTTAAGATGCTGCCCCCAAGTGGATGGTAACTGATAACACAGACTAGGTATGATGAGTTCAGATTATTAGGATCTTTGTAATTTTGTGGGAGTAAAAATTAAGTTCATCCAGGTGTACTTATGTTTATTAGATACCTTGTATTAATATAAATATATAACATAAATATAGAGATATATAATATAAAACAAAAATATAAAACAAATGATGTACGCTTACATGTACACATAGACATACAAAACCAATATAAACTCACACGGCGTATTTAATAGCAACTGTCATGGTTATTCTCCAATCACTAGTTTCCTAGCTGTCAATCAAGAAAGGCCTTTTCTGGACTTCCTAGGTGGCACAGTGGTTAAGAATCTACCTGCCAATGCAAGGGACACAGGTTTGAGCCCTGCTCTGGGAAGATTCCACATGCCACAGAACAACTAAGCCCATGTGCCACAACTACTGAAGCCCACGCACCTAGAGTCAGTGCTCTGCAACAAGAGAAGCCACTACAATGAGGAGCCTGCGCACCACAATGAAGAGTAGCCCCTGCTCGCAGCAATTAGAGAAAGCCCCTGTGCAGCAACGAAGACCCAACGCAGCCAATAAATTAAATAAATAAATTTATTTAAAAAGGTGACTTTTTTTTTTAAACAAAAAAGAAAGACCTTTTCTGGTTAGGACTACTGCTATTTAAAAGATAAAATAATAATACTGTGTATTAAATGTTTAAGCAGATTTTGTTAGCAACCTATAGGATCCATTGACATGCTATTTAAAATAATTTGAGCCAGGAATGATATAAATTGTTGCTTATTTTTAGCTATTAACACTTCTAAAAATACTTACACTACATTTAATTAATATCTAAGATTGTGTAATGTAACTTTTAAAGACCAATGAAATAAAATATAACTGGGTTTCAAAATACAGCCGGAATATCGCTTTTTCTCACCAACAAAATTTCATTCCCTGGTTCCATGAGAAATTAATAAAACCAACAACAATAATGACAAAATAGCAATAATAAACAAGATATAATTATCCTAATAGTATTGCATCTTGAATTGTTTTTTGGAAACCATTCACATTTGCAATTTAATAACAGAAATTTTTCTAGGTCTTAGGAATTTGATATTTTAGAACTGTTCAATTAGGAGTCTAAATACACTCAAGTTGTGGAAAAACCGGATTGGATGTTTTTACATATAAATTTAACATACATTTCATGTAATCTTCACAATTTTATGAGAAAAATATTATTTCACATGCAAGAAAACTAAAGTTCTCATGTTAAGACCTCATCCAAGTGTGTGTATGTGGCGGTGGGGGGGGGGGTCGGGGAGTAAAGCTAAAATTGGAGCATTTATCAACCAACTGCAACACATTTTTCTTGCCATTCCATTGTGATGCAGCCAGAATTAAAGACAAGATTCTATCTTCATGCAGGACAGCTACGTAGATAGAGAAATGGGCATGGGAGGAAGTGTGTGTGTGTGTTCTGCAGTTTGCATGCATTGAATTTGAATTTTTTTTTAAGAAATTTTATTGAGATATAATTGACATGCAATAAACTGCATATATTTAAAGTGTACAATTTGATATTTTTTTCTTATTAGTAATGTATATATGGCAATCCCAATCTCCCAATTCATCCCACCCCCCTTTCTTGAATTTGAATTTGATGAGAGTGGTTATAGTTCGTTCGTTCGTTCGTTCTTTCTTTCTTTCTTTCTTTCTTTCTTTCTTTCTTTCTTTCTTTCTTTCTTTCGGCTGCTCCAGGTCTTAGCTACAGCATGCAGACTCCTACTGGACTACCAGGGAAGTTCCTATACATTCTTTTCTTTTTTGTTTTTTTTTTTTTTTGGCTGCGTTGGGTCTTCGTTGCTGCACACAGGCTTTCTCTAGTTGCAGTGAGCAGGGGCTACTCTGCATTGTGGTGCATGGGCTCCTCATCGCGGTGGCTTCTTTGGTTATGGAGCACAGGCTCTAGGCATGCAGGCTTCAGTAGTTACAGCTCAATAGTTGTGGCGCACCGGCTTAGTTGCTCCGCGGCATGTGAGATCTTCCTGGAGCAGGGATCGAACCCGTATCCCCTGCATTGGCAGGCGGATTCTCAACCACTGCGCCACCTAGGAAGCTCTATAGTTCTTTTGAGAAGATTTTTAGGTCAGAAAAATAAACAGAGCCTGAAACTCCAGGAACTCAAATTAATCTAATGGGAGATCCCACTGTAAAAGCGGGTAAATGGCATTGCCACATGAGAACAGACTTTAAAAGATCAAAAACTTATACAGATATAGGGACAAACAGATTTATCATTTCTTCTTGCATCAGTTTTGGTAACATTTTTCCATTTCTTATTTAACTTTATTATTTAACTTTTCAATGCTTAAAATCAATCAGTATTTTAACATTTCTCCTGCACAATAAATTATCCTGTGGTACTTTAACTCCATTTGCCCCTCATGACTTACGTGCTATTATTATCAAAAGTTTTATTTCTTTCTCTTCTATTTTTTTCAATTTCATGAGTTTTCTGTGTCGTATTTAATTAGTGGTTAGATTTAACCACACATTAACCACTTTCTCTGCTCTATCTATGAAATATATATAATATATTGTGGTCTACAGAAGATTAATTCTCTTGGCTATGGAAAAAGTATTTAATTAGCCTTTGTTTTTAAAATTATATTTATAGGCTATATAATTTGCTGGATCTATATATTAATTATGAGAATTTTCTTTTAGTACCTTATAGATGTCACTACACTGTTTTCTAGCTTGTTTGGCTTATAATGAGAAGTCTGTTTTTATTTTTCAATTTGTTCCTTTGTTGCTAATATGCTTTTCTAATTTTTCATCTCTTTTTAAGATTTTCTCTTTTTCTCTGATGTTTAGCATATTGATTACGATGTGCTGGGGTGATTTCATTTGTTTTTTAACTTGGTTAATTGAGTTTCTTGGATCTATGTGTATGTGGAATTCATTACATTTGAAAATAGTTTGGCTATTATGTATCTCAGTACTTGTTTCTGTCTTCACTCCTTCCATCAGGGACTCTAGTGCATGTATTGTAGGCTGCTCTGTTCAGTTTCTTCCTTTTTTTTTCCATTTTTAATAGGGGGAATTGGTTAATTTTCTCTGTGTTTCATTTTGTGTAGCTTCTATTACTATGTCTTCAAATTCATTAATTTCTTCTTCTGTACTATGACTCATCTTCTGTTAATCCTATCCACTATATTTTTAATTTTAGATAATAGTCTTCACCTCTGTGGAGTCTGATATGGAACTCTCTGTATTTCTCTCCTCACATACTTATGCTTACCTCTATCTTTTTTTATCATAAGATATTTATAATAGCTATTTTATGGCCCTTGTCAGCTAATTTTAACCTGTGTCATTACTGTGACTTTGTCTATTAAAAGAGATGTCATATATCATACATTAAAGGTCAGATATTTATAGTATTTTTTAAAATATCTCATAACTTTTTGTTGTGAGTTTACCTTGTTGAGTGCTGGATTTTTTTTGTACTCTTTTAAATATTTCGGGTTTTTGTTCTAGTAGAGACAAATTTTGAATTTGATACATTAGAAACTTGCTATTAATTAAATCACATTCAGATTACACTTTATTTTAGGATAAATTTCATCCCACCACTGAAGCAATATAGGTTTAAGGACTCTACTTAGAGTGTTTGAGGATCTTTCTACTGCAGTGGAGGGAAATATAATCCATCCCTAAAGCACCCACCCTTTATTATGTTTCCTTCCCTAGTCTCTGTGGCTTCCTCACATGCATGTGCAGATTAATATTCATGAAAAGATTTGAGGGGACTCTGATTGTTATTATTATTTTTAATTTTAATAGGCTCTTTCAGAAGCAATATGACTCATATTTCTCAGAAAAAAAGAATTTAATTGAATGTTTAATTACTCCTTAGTAATTCTATTTACTCCCATTTATTTTGTTTGTCTTAATTTCATGCAGCAACCCTGTCAGTTTAGCTTCTGTTTTGCTTATCATGACTTTCAATTGTCTCCTGCATAAATTTTTAACAACTCAAATAAAATCAGCATATTCTTTCTATAGAAAGTATGTTTTAATTCTAGAGAGAAATGGAGCTATTTCAAAACTAATCTCTACTTTACAAGATTATGTTCCCTATCATATTATATTGTCTATCAAATTACATTGCCCTATCAAATTATATTGTTCTTCCTTGAAACTATTTTTATAGACTTGTTTTTATTTAAAGTTTAATTATTTTTTATTTGGTCAAATGTTCCTATGGAAAGCAGATAAAGAGTTTTTTTGTTTTTGTTTTTTTTTAGATAAAGAGTTTTGAAACAACACTTTTATATTATTATATAGTGTATAATTGCCACGCTTTAGTGTCTTTCTTAAATTTTGCAAACTGAATCTCTCTCTCTCTCTCAACTTTAAACTAATAGAAAAGTAGATTACCTTGTGATTTCTTTCCCTTTATATCAAGCAGCCACCTCTACGCTGTTACAAATGTTGCCGTAATAACTTCTATTCTGTACACCGAGGCCTAATAGAAATACAGAGACAGAGATTTTGGAGGAAGAGAGAGATGGCTTTATTTTTCTCTGCCAGGCAAAGGGAAGACAGCAGGCTAGTGCTTCAAGAACCGTGCCCCCATCCTTGGGAGTCTGGGAAGATTTTATACGTGGGGCTCGCAGTCTGGGGTATGTGATAAGAATCAAGTTGGTGGAGGTCTTGCATTCTTTTTCCTTTGCATTATTCTTTTTTTTCCTTGCAATATTTCAAAACAGTCATAGCTGGCGTCAGGCCACCCGGTGACTAGGGTTTGGCAGTTCGTTAATTCTGCGTTTTCCTGGCAGTTTGTTGTCTGTTCGTCTATGGTTTGTCAGCTGGGGACCTCCTTTCTGAAATGCAAAAGAAACTATAGGGATGATTTTGTTACAAAGGTCATATGGAATGCAGCTTCCAAGTTGTAAATAAGGTTAGCGAGTAAGAGGCAGGATGTAACTCACACAGAGTTAAGTATCAGGGATTAGCTTCCTGAAGTAAAAATCTAGTAACTACAGATATCTAGTGACTATAGATTAGTGACAGCTAAAGTAAAACAAGGAATGATTAACTCTTTCAGGCTAGGTTATCTTTCTCTTCTAGCCTGTTCGACATTCTCTTTGTTTTCCTCGCTCTCAAGAGGAAAAAGAAAAATCACTTCTATTTGCATTGTAACACAAGTACCCAGGAAAAGAGATTCCAGGTGATCCTCCTGGTGTAGGCCATTAAGAGAAATAATGTCGTTTTATTTTGTTTTGTTTTTTCCTAAGATTAAGAGATTGTCACATCTATGATTATAGGAAGAGAAGATTCAGGAATATTTTCGTTACACATTATATGCGGTATTACTTGAGTAATAAAATACATCTTCACATATATGCATCAAATTCTAATAGCTATTGATTAAGATCCCATTTCAATATTCTAGTGCTATGATATTTTATCTCTTTTTCTACATAAGTTTCATTTTATATTTTTATCTGTTAGTAATGTTTTCCTTGAGTTTCTTTCCATTGTTTGTGTAATTACCTTTAATTTGAGATCATGGTTCTGTACTTATACTACTGTCCTACTATAGAGATAAGTATAAGTCTTATATTTTTAGCAATTGTTAAATTACTCTGGCAGAATATTTATGTTTTAAACTAAAGCTGATTCAGGTGCAAGTTACTGGATTTATAATATTATCTTATTGATATTGTCAGCACCTTTAAGTGCTCCATTTATCCCAGTCTGGTGAAACATCTATTGCTCATTTAGTATCATGCACCCCAATACACTGCTTCACTCTTTCTCCAAGGCTGTCATTTCTCATTTATATAAATTAGACGCAATAAAACAAGGATTTTTTTTACAGGGGATGTAGCTGAGGAAACATATGTATCTGCAATCTCCATATCACAAAAGGGAAAAAAATAAATATATTGGACTGGCAGATACATAGGCTTCGTTTTAAAGGTGCTATCTGAGGACAACAAAGAGCAAAAAGGGCTGTTCATTAAACTAAACTAAAATAGTGAATTAAAGAAAGAATTCTGTCTGCTGAGTGTTAATCTTTTCTATACTCTATATTTTAGATCCAATAAAATGATTTTAATTTTTCCTTTACTATATTTCATTATCCCACTCTCCAAATCTCAAACAATGTTAATATGAGTACATAAGTATTCACAGTCAGAGCCTGAAAATGGAAAGTCAGGGAGAATCAGAATTTGAAGAGGATGAAAAATGCAAACCAAAAGTACAGTGGATATCACCTCACATCTATTAGGTTGGCTATAATAATAATAATTTTACAAACTAACAACAACAAAAGATAACAAGTGTTGACCAGGATGTGGAGAAAAAGGAACACTTATACAAATACACCATTGGTGGTAATGGAAAATGTTGCAGCAGCTAAGAAAAATAGTATGGAGGGTCCTCAAAAATTAAAAATAGAATTATCTTATGATTCAGCAATCTCACTTCTGGGGATGCATCCCAAAGAATTAAAATTCAGATATCAAAGAGATATTTGCACTCCCATGTTTATTGCCAAATTATTCACAACAGTCAAAATATGGAAATAACCTGTGTTTATCAACAGATGAATGGATAAGGATAATGTAGTATATACATACAAAGGAATACCATTTAGCCTTTAAAAAGAAGGAAATCCTGCCATTCGCAACAACGTGGATGAACCTAAAGGACATTATGTAAGTTATTGCATGACTCCAATAGATGAGGAATCTAAGATAGTCAAACTCATAGAGTTAGAAAATGCAGCAGTGGTTGACAGAGGTTGGGGAATGAGGGAAACGGAGAGTTGTTCAATGGGCATAAAGTTTCAGTAATGCTAGATGATAAATTCTAGAAATGTGCTGTACAACATAGTGCTTATAGTTAACCAAGTTGTATTGTGCACTTCAAAATTTGTTAGGAGGTTAGATCTTATGTTAAGTGTCCTTTACACACACACACACACGCACATGCAAACACAGGGACAAAGGAAACTTTGGGACGTGTTAGATATATCTATTACCTTGATTGTGGTGATAATATCACTGGTGTTTGTATATGTCAAAACTCGTCAGATTGTACACTGTAAATATTTGCAATGCATTGCTTATCAATTTTACCTCAATAAAGCTGTTAAAAGAAAAACTAGCAAGAATGGAGAGAAAAAATATTTGAAGAATTTGAAGATAACGGGAAGAAAAAGCACATTTAATTTAATGAAATGTGACCATTTTTGTGTATTTCTGGAGTGTTTACAATTGCTCCTCATACAGGTTTTATGTATTTCTTATTAAATTTATGGCTACAGATTTTATGTTTTTGTTAGAATTATGAACAGCTTATTCATTTCATTGTTTTACTCACTTCAAATGTTCATTAGACATTTTGTGTTTATACTGGCTCTTTTGTATATATAAAATTCTATTCATATTTCAATTTCGATTATATATCTTGCTATTATCCTACACTCTCTTGTATATTGAACTTAATTTTCCAAATATACATTTATATGAACTGTAACTAAAAAAGGATTATCTCTTCCTTTCCAATTTTTATGTAACTGGTTATCTTTTCTTGTCTAGTTTTATTGTTTGTATCTCCAAACACGTTTCATAGTAGTGAAGACATGGCCTTCATATTTTCTTTTTAAATATAGTGGAAATGACTCTAAAATTTTCTCATAAACTAAGCTGCTTGTTTATGAGCCAGGTTAAGAAAATATTATTGATTTCTCTTTTATTAAATGCATTCTTTGTAAGTCAGAATTGAGTCACATTTCACCAACTGCTTCTTTTCATAGAGAGTCAATTAGATAAATTTCTCCTTCATTCTATTAATGGATATATTATATTAATGGATTTTCTTTTGTGAATCATTTCTGTAACAAACCCCACTTAGCTGTGATGTATTTTTTATAACGTTTTTGGAATATGTTGCTAATAGCTTACTTAAGATATTTTTATGAGTAGTTTATACTTCTGTTATTTATCAGCAACAGACATAGATGTCATCTCATTCTGGCAATAAGAACAATATTTATTGCTGCATTCACAATTCACAGTGCCTAAAGAAGACAGAAAGACGAAGCTTTTTAAAAATCACCCTTAATCACATTATGGTTAAGCACTCTGGTCAGTCTCTGCAGTCAGGTAGCCTACATGCAAATCGTGGCAGTGTCATTAAATCTCTGAATGACAGTGAGCAAGTACCATACTTTCCTATGCCTTGGATTTTGCATCTGAAAATAGAAGTAATGACATTACCTTCCTCAAAAGGTTGTAAGAATTAAATAAGTTAAGGTATGTAAAGTACTTAGAATAGCACATGCATATTGGAAATGCTCAATAAACATTAAATTGAAAATGCAATGAGAGATCAAAACTCATACAGAAATTACTGAAGTGTAAAACTGATCACAGGAAAAGAGAATCATTCACAAGGATGTTAAACTTGAGAATTTCTTTAAGGATGTATCCTGTGGTAGATTGTTTGCAATATGGACACCATGATTCCCCTCTCACTCTGGCTCTAAGCTTGGCCAGATAACTTGTTTGACCTTCAGAACTCTGCGTAAGTAAGACTCAACTTCATAACATAGGCCTTGAGAAGCCTTGCAGGTATTGCCTTCACTTTCTTGGAATAGTACTCTGAAACTGTCATTCCAGGATGCTTGATCTGGTTGGATCCTGGAATCAAACAGTCAACAACCAGCACCAACCTTTGGACATACAAGTTAGGCTATTTTAGATAATCTAGCTAAGTAGAGTGTATTGGGGTTCTCCAGAGAAACAGAACCAACAGAAAGTGTAGATAGATAGACAGATAGATAGATAGACAGATATATGTAAAGAGTAAGATTACTTTAAGGACTTGGCTCGTGCAACCGTGGTAGCTTGGTAGGTACAAAATCTTTAGGGTAGGACAGCAGGCTGGAGACCCAGGTAAAGTTGTAGTTCAAGTCCAAAGGCAATCTGTTGGCAGAATTCCTTCTTATTTAGGCAAGATCAGTCTTTGTTCTACTAAGGTTTTCAACTGATTGAATGAGGCTCACACATATTATGGAGGATAATCTGCTTTACTCAAAGTCCACCAATTTAAATATTGATCTCATCCAAATACCCCTTTACAGAAACAACCAGAATAATATGTGATCAAATATGTGGACACTGTGGCCTAGTCAAGTTGACACATAAAATTAGCCATCACATAGAGTCACTAGATGACTTTAACAGAAGAAGGAGTATTTAGTGAGATAAGCAGAAATGCCCAGCACAAACTGCTGACCCACAAAATTGGTAGAAAATAAAATGATTGTCATTTACTAAATTTTGGAGTAATGTCTTTCACGGCAATACAATAACTCAGATAAGGAAATGTTTGATACAAGTTTTACAACACTGAGATTCAATCAGAATAAGAATGCATTTTTAAAAAATCAATGTTACATATGGGGATATGTGTATAAAAACAGTTGATTGAACCTGGTGTACCCCCAAAAAAAATAATAATAATAAAAAAAAAAAAATCAATGTTACCAAAGGAAAATTTTTGAGTTAAAAAGAATACACATATGTTGAATGAGTTCATTACCGATGGAAGAAAGTTTTACATATTAAAGTATGGAGAAGTCATTCTGGCTTACACATGATTTAAATTGAACTTTAGGCTAATCAAAACAGCCTGTTTGTAACCTAATTAAAAAATGGGTAGAAGAACTGAATAGACATTTTTCCAAAGAGGAAAGGTAGATGGCCAACAGGCACATGAAAATATGCTCAACATTGCTAATCATCAGAGAAATGCAAATCAAAACCACAATGAGATATCACCTTACACCTGTCAGAATGGTTATCATCAAAAAGAACACAAATAAATGTTGGCAAGGATGTGGAGGAAAGGAAACCATTGTACCGTGCTGGTAGGGATGTAAATTGGTGCAGCAACGGGGGAGAACAGTATGTAGGTTTCTCAAAATGCCAAAAATAAAACTACCATATAACCCAGCAATTCTACTCCTTGATATCTTCCCCAAGAAACAAAAACACTGATTTGAAAAGATACATGCACCCAGAGTTCATAGCAGCATTACTTACAATAGTCAAGATATGGAAGTAACCTAAGTGTGCATCAACAGATGATTAGGTAAAGATGTGGTACAGGACTTCCTAGGTGGCGCAGTGGTTAAGAATCCACCTGCCAATGCAGGGGACACAGGCTCGATCTTTGCTCCAGGAAGATCCCACATGCCGCAGAGCAACTCAGCCCATGTGCCACAACTATTGAGCCTGTGTGCTGCAATTACTGAAGCCCACGTGCCTAGAGCCTGTGCTCCACAACAAGGGAAGCCACTGCAATGAGAAGCCTGTGCACCACAATGAAGAGAAGCCCCAACTCGCCACAACTACAGAAAGCCTGTGTGCAGCAACGAAGACTCAATGCAGTCAATAAATAAATAAATAAATAAATAAATAAATAAATAAGAAGATGTGGTACATATAGACAATGGAATACTATTAGCCATAAAAAATAACAAAGTTTTGCCATTTGCAGCAACATAGACGGCTTGGAAGGCATTATGCTAAGTGAAGTAAGTCAGAGAAAGACAGATACTGTATAATATCATTTGTAGGCAGAATCTAAAAAACACAACAAACTTGTGAATATAATAAAAAAGAAGCAGACTCACAGATATAGAGAACAAAATAGTGGTTACCAGTGGGGAGAGAGACGGAGGGGAAGGGCAATATAGGGCTATAAGAGTAAGAGATACAGACTATAAAGTATAAAACAAGCTACAAGGATATATTGTACAACAGGCAATATAGCCAATATTTATAATAACTATAAATGAAGCATAACCTTTAAAAACTGTGAATTGCTATATTGTACACCTGTAACTCAATCTTGTACAGCAACGATACTTCAAAAAAACGAAGAAACACAACCAATAAACGTTTGTGCCCAATTAAACATGTATTGTACAACTGTTTTAACCATTAAAGAAAAGAATGCATTTAACAAATCAAAATGTTCTAAATATGATTCAAGAATTCAAAATGGAGTTGCATGGCCGTTGTGGACATGGGTTCAGACAGTGTACCTGTGTCACTGAGAACTTACTTGAATTCTCCGAACTGTATCAGGTTCAAGGATATCATGAGTCATTCTCAAAACAATATCTGCTGGCAGTTGCAAGCAGCAACCTTCTAGTCTCAAGGTCTCCCCTTACAACTATGCATTCATTTCACATTGCAACCAATTCTTGCTTAATAAGACTCTTACTTCTTGCCAGCTCTGATTATAATCCTCAACAAACAACTTATATAATTTTGCACTTTTTGCTTTTATAAGCTTTCTCCATTTTGTAGTCTGGCAGGACACAATTCAAGTGCTTCTTGAATCTGTGTCTCCTGGGCTATAGTACTCAGTTTGGCTCAAATAAAACTCTTTTCTATTCCTATTATGGATTTTTTATTGATTGCTTCCATCAACATTACCTAGACAAATTGTGACAAAATAACTTATAGGAATAATGTAACTCAAACACACATACTGTACACACATTGAAGTTGTCAGCTTCGTTGTTGTCTTTTGTAACAAGAGTTGGAAAAAGACAGTACAATATGATCTACTAGATATTTAGTGAAAAATGTCAGGATCAAAGAAATCAGTTATCACCCATGTTGCCATCCAGGTGTGAAGGTGAAAAATATATTACTAGATGTACAAATATTCAGAAAAGCTTTTACCTGTAGGCTTATCCTGAAATATTTACTTAGATTTATTCTATTTAGTTGATAGGTAAATTATATTAGCAATTCAAAGATGGAGAATTATTCTATAAAACATGTACAGTACTGATTTTCTTTTATTCTAGATTGAACTTGAACTCCACAAACTGAGAAAGAATACTGGTAGCCCTGTGTACGCAGTCTAAGGGAATTAAACTTGAAATGCTGTGTGGCGCTGCCAAGTTTCCTCTCCACTGCCATGACACAAAACGCATTTCTGTGAAACTAATTCCTATTTATGATCTGTATGAAATTTATTGCCACATCTGTTTATCAACTACAACAATAAAAGGTCATGTTCTATTCTAGTACTTATTTACTAAATATGACATATTTGGGACACTGTGTTAAAAGACATAATTATTATTTTTTCCCCTTCGAAATGGTTGCACAAAGAAATGTAATTTTCATTCTCAAGGATGTTGCATGATGAAATGGTGCAGCTTTAGAACACTTAGTTAATGGTCTAAATTAGTAGCTTTATTAAATATATAAATGCAAAGATCACCAGGATTTTCCAGAGATGTTTCTTCATTATAAAGAGCAATTCAGTTCCTCTGTGGTTCCTATATTTGAATTAACATATACAATTATCACCATTACAGGATTCAGCAGCAAAGAAGAAAGACACTTCAAATTAAAAAAAAAAATCTTTTTATAATTAATAATAATAATAATAGTTTTATGCTGCATGAACTTGAGAGATTAATTTTACCTACTTCTTATAATAACCCAATTGTTAATCATTACCAGTAATCATTTCAGATATATCCAGACATATTTTGTTGCTGTGGAGGTGGGAGGTTGCAGAGACCATGATAGCAAAGGCAATATTCAATTCAAATAGTTTCCAGGGAACTAATAGAAGGATACACCTTTAACAAAATGTTAATCTGCTTTATAATGTAATGGGTGGGGAAAGTAAAGTGTAACAAGATCCGTATAATCTTTTCTCCACTTAAGATCATATTTCTCATCATTTATACTTACCCAACTAGCATTTATCTAAGTTCAACTTCTTCCTAATGGCAAATGAGCTCTATTAAAGTTCTGGCTGGAAACTTCAGGTAAGAAAATTTTAAATCTCATGACAAGCAATACATAAGCAATGTGTAATGTACATGTGGACTTTATATTTTCTTCTAAAAGAAATATCAATCATTACAAATTTGATGGTTAATTTTTGGTTTGTTTCACTACTTCTCTTTGGAAAAGTTTTCAGGTTTTTGCAAATAACTCAAGGGTCCCTCCCCAACTCCGGTGTCACAATTCACAATAATTTCCCACAATAGATATTGAGGGAATTGTATTATAGAGCAACCAATTGGGAGTTTTATCTAAATGTGAGCTCAAGGGCCTCTTTAAAGCTTCACTTACCTCAGTTCCAACCAGTGGAGAGTTTATTTCTTCCTTCATTAGCCAACACATAAAGTAACAAATAAGACTTATACTGATGTATGGTGAAGGCAAAGATGATTCTCACAAGTGACAACTATGGTCTTTAAGATAGAACATGTATAAAGATCAAGATGACATCCTTTGGTGGGTATTTTATTTTTTTAATATTGTGCAGTGGATTTTTATATCTATATATTTAAATATACATATACCTCAAATAAATCTCAAATAAGTTTATGCAAAGTCAAATTTATTTATTAAAAAAATTTTAAATTTTCTCTAAAGAAAATCCTGTTTTGAAAACAATAACCAATTTTAGTATTGTAAATACTACGCTTGCTTCCTTTGTGCAATTAGGTAAAGCACATTTTTAATCATCATCTATGATAAAAATATTTTTATATACTAAGATATTTGTATATAAATATACTACAAATATAGTATAGCATTTGAATATGTTAGCTTTTTTTTGAATTCAATTGATTTCACAAATATATTAATCAAATTTTTAGCTGTAGTCTCAAAAATTTTCTGGAAAGTATTATCTTTTCAGTGCTCTTAAGGTTAGAATAATTAAAATCACATTTTCAGACCCTCATATTTGGAAAAAAATATTTTTACAACCTCTTTAAACATCTATGGTCAATATAATTTCTTCATTTGGTTTTCTATTAAATTTAAGAATATAAATCTAAAATTTAACCTCAATATTTTGACAAATTTCTTAATACTTGTCACATTATTAAGATATTTTTTAAATCAAAAAGTTTATGACATAACACTGGTTTCTTTTGTACACGTTACTCTACATAATTTATAGTATTTATTATAAGTTATATATTTATTATGTTATATATTTATTATAAATTAATAAGTATTTTATCTATTTTGTTGCATTATTTTATACTCACAGAAGCATCCTAAGTTGTTTTTAATTTTCATTTTCCAGATGGAAAAAAACTGTTTCATAAATATTAAGCAGCATAATGTAAAACTAGGACATTTTGGCCTGATTCTAAAAACTAAACTGTTTTTCTAATATCATGCTGACTTTAATATACTATGCTGATTTTTGTTACATTTATGTATGCAATTTTCTTCTCTTCCTCTGATAGACTGTAAGATGAATATAAGTATCTCTTTGATCCATCTTTTGCCCAGTAGGGAGTTCTGTGCCTAGAAGGTACCCAGTCAACACATATAACCTGACTAAAGACTATATTTTAGTTGTTTAAACTGGATCTGATTCCCCGCTAGTAAATAAAATGAATAAAATAACAGTCCATTGGACTGGTTGTCCATCCTAGTAGATCAACTATTTTAAAATCTCCTGGCAAGTGACTATGGACCAGGGTGACACTAGCAGGCAGAAATTTTGTGCATACCATAAAATCCTACTGCACAGAGGCTTGAATTGAAATCCACCCCATTGCTTGTCTGAATACTCTGCTAAGTTTTGAATAGTACTTTGTAAAGGGTGATAACTGTTTTCATGAAGCAGTTAATGTTTCACTACAGATTATCTTTGGTGATGGGGAGCTCAGAAGGACATCACTAAAAAAAAATAGGATTTCTGATTTCAACAGACATATTAAAACAAAAAGAGTCATCTCTGCGTATTCACAGATGTTGCATGCACATGAACAGTTTTCATAGAGATTATTTTAGTGGGATGACTTGATCATGAATTATTCAGCGCGAGTTACCCAAATTTATATTGTGCATTTTATATTGTGTCAGCATGTTTGGGGCGGTTTATGGTTCATAAAGATAGGTATCTTATAGTTGATAAGGGGACATGATATACTCTCATGTTAAACGCTGTCCTAGTGTTTAACACAGTAGGCTCTGGGAGACAAAGAATCTTAAAGCTGTTAGTACCACCTCCTTCTTTATTCTGCTGTATGAACTTATCAAGTTACTCAACTTCTCTGAGCAATGGTTCCTTCTTTATGTGGGAATAATTACAGTACCTACCTCACTGGATTTTTTTTAGTGAGAAATAAATGAGATTAATACATATAAAACACTTTGCATGATGTCTGACACATAGTGAGCACTTAGATACTAGCAATTTTTAAAATCTGAGTCAATAATCACCCTAGTTGTTATTCACACAAGCTTAGCTAGCTTTTGAGCAGCACTTTCAATAAAAGCATGCTTGAATTAGCAATTCTCTTCAAATAGCTCCTATTCACATGTATCATTACCCATCATTTCTTGTATATATTACTTGCACATAGTTTATTTATTTACTTTTAATATTTTCTCAGTAATTCATGAAAATAAAATATTTTCCAAAACATATTATTAAAGTAGTAATAATTATTGCACTCAGTATGTTTGTTTGTACTTTGCATTTTGTAAGTATTCTCTTTGCAATAATCTTATTTATTAACAACTAAGAACTACTCAAAAAGTTTAATTGTTGCTAATGACATTATATAAAGTATATTAAATATTGGAAAATCTATAGTACTAGGAACTCTACATTTCTGAGTAAGTTCTGGCTCTGTCTAAGCTTTGGGTACCTAGGCCTGAGTGTAGAGTTGAGATACACAGTGGCTTTAAGCAGCTTAATAGTAATAATTTAATAATTATAAGAAGCAAAGAAAGGGTTGAAGAATCAAATTCAAAAAAAAGATCAGAGAGCAAGTGTCATAACCAAAGTGAAAGAAACAGGTTGAGAGATGACATGTTACCCCTAAATCTGTAATTATCATAAAATTATGATTATAGAGCTACCATGACTAATGTTATTTTTTAGAGAGAAGACTCAAGCGTATCAGTAGTTTGAATCAAAACTTAGAAATAATTTCTTTCCTTTTTGCTTAAAAAGCAGAGCAATTCGTTTGTGTCACACCTCATTGAATCTTCTACATCAAGCGACATCATGTTGAACAAGAACATTCTACTGTTGTCTCTTCAGATAAGTCTCCTAGGAGCCACTCTTGGTGGGAATGTTTTGATTTGGCCAATGGAAGGTAGTCATTGGCTAAATGTTGAGATAATCATAGATGAGCTGATTAAAAAAGAGCACAATGTGACTGTCCTAGTTGCTTCTGGTGCACTTTTCATCAAACCGACCTCTAACCCATCTCTGATATTCGAAACATATAAAGTGCCCTTTAGCAAAGAAAGACTAGAAGGAGTGATTAAGGACTTTGTTTTGACATGGATGGAAAACAGACCATCACCTTTAACCATTTGGAGATTCTATCGGGAGATGGCCAAAGTCATCAAGGACTTCCACATGGTATCTAGAGAAATCTGTGATGGTGTTCTCAAAAACCAAAAGCTAATGGAAAAGCTGAAGAAAAGCAAATTTGAGGTCTTGGTATCAGATCCAGTATTTCCGTGTGGTGATATAATAGCTTTAAAACTGGGAATTCCATTTATATACTCCTTGAGGTTTTCTCCAGCCTCAACAGTGGAAAAACACTGTGGGAAGGTACCATACCCTCCTTCCTATGTTCCTGCTATTCTATCAGAACTCACCGACCAGATGTCTTTCACTGACAGAATAAGAAATTTCATTTCCTACCATCTACAGGACTACATGTTTAATACTCTTTGGAAATCGTGGGATTCCTACTATAGTAAAGCTTTGGGTATGTCACTTTATTATTATTATTATTTAAGTTTGAACAAACAGAGCTTTGTATCACTTCTCTATTTCTCTATGGCTAGTCTTCTTCAATCCTGCATGTTGATTACTATTACCTTCATTTGATAGCAGGAAAGAAGACAAAAGGTACCATGCTTTGGAACTACTGTGTTGTTTTCTAATTTTATGGACATGAAGGTACCGAATAAGTTCTTTTATGGATAACATCTGGTGACAAACACCTAAGTTTAGAGATAGGACTAAATTCTCAGATATAGCATCGAAAAAAGAAATTGCCTAGAAACTTCAGTGGGGTGTGCAAAAAGCTGGAAGAAATTAAGCTTTCTACAAGCCCATTATTATAAACATTGGTGTGTGTGCTTAAAAACATATGTTTATGAAAAATGATTATTGCACATAGATTTCCTCTGTTTACTAGGCTCTCCCTTAGACAGAGAGGTTACGACAAAGACTGAGATCAAGTTCCTGGCTTCAAGGATTTCACAGTCAAGCAGAGAAGTCAGACATGAAAAGGAATATTTATGGTATGAATGATGCAAATAATGGAAATATGTGTAAAAGACAGAGATAGGAGACAGGCAGTATGTGATGAGAGAGAGTGGTATTCCAAAAAACTTCAGAGTTAAGGTGTTACACCTCAAAAGGAAATTTTTAAGCAGTGAATATGAATTTTCCTGCAAACTAAATGTGGGGAAGGAAATAGTGTGCCCAATATTGTGGAGTCTTAAAATAGCATCTGTGTGTTGAGTATTACTGATGATTCAGTATTTATGAAAGTCAAAGTATAAAGTCAGGAAGCATGGAGAAGAATGTTGGAGATGTCAGGACTGCAAGAATGAATTTATTCAATACATGTTTATAAAGCCTCTAGTACATCATGCTAAGCATTTTGATTTTTAGCTAATAAGCAGCTGGGGAAAGTTTAAAGAGATGCATTATGACTGGGTTGCATTTGATGTAAAATACTTGGATAGATGTGGACCTAGAGTGGAGGGTTGTTACACTGTAGGCTATTGCATCACTCCTGGAAAGATGTGGTAAGAGCATGCACTAGTGAAGTAGCCTATACATGGAGAAAAACAATGCAGATGAGACTACAAAGTAATGCAATTAGGAGAGCAGGCTCTTGATGACCAGTTTCCAGTTAGGAGTGTGTGACCATGGAGGTATAATTAAACCTCCCTATACCTGCACTTATTTATTCCATCTCTAACAGGGCTACTGAAAGAACTAAATGAGTTAACATATAAAAGGATTTTAAGATTGTGTCTAGGAACTAGTAACCATTCAATTAGTGTTAGCTCTTTATCAGGTAAAATTAATAAGAACTGATAACATTGGTGTGGAGTATTAAGAGGGAGGATGGAGAGATTAAAATGGTTTATTCTTGTGCTATAATTGACACATAACATTAATTAGCTTCAGGTGTACAACATAATAATTTGATATTTGTATATATTGCTAAATGATCACCATGATAAGTCTGGTTAACATCTGCCACCACACATAGTAACGGTTTTTTTTTTCTTGTGATAATAATTTAAAAATCTACTCTCTTAGCAACTTCCAAATATACAATACAGTTTATTATCATTAACTATAGTCACCATGCTATATATTATATTTATTTTATAACTGGAAGCTTTTACCCTTTGACCCCCTTCACCCATTTCACCCACCCTCTACCCCTCACCTTTGACAACCACCAGTATGTTCTACTATATCTCTGAGTTAGGGTTTTTTTGTTTGTTTGTTTTGTTTTAGGTTACACACATAAATGAGATTGTATGGTATTTGCTTTTCTACCTGACATTTCACTTAGCATAATGTCCTCAAGGTCCATTTATGTTGTCCCAAATGGCAGGATTTCCTCCTTTGTTTTGGCTAAATAATATTCCATTGTGTGTGTGTGTGTGTGTGTGTGTGTGTGTGTGTGTGTGTGTGTGTGTGTGTGTGTGCGCAGCCAAGACATGAAAACAACATGGGTGGATACATAAAGAAAATGTGATACCACACGTAGCCATTTTAATAATGCTGCAATGAATATGGGGATATAGATGGATATCTTTTCAAGTTAGTTTTCATTTCCTTTGATAAATATTCAGGAATGGCATTGATGGATCATATGATAGTTCTATTTTTAATTTCTTGAGGAGCCTCCATGCTATTTGCCATAGTGGCTGTACCAATTCACATTGCTACCAATATTTCACAAGGGTTCCCTTTTCTCCACATCCTCATCAATATTAATCTTTTATTTTTTAGATAACAGTCATCCTAAGAGGTATGAGGTAATAGATCAGTATGGTTTTGATTTGAATTTCTTTGATGATTAGGTGCTATTGAGCACCTTTTCATGTATCTGTTGGCCGTCTGTATGTCTTTGCAAAAATGTCAATTCAGATCCTCTGCCCATTTTCAGTCATATCGTTTGTATTTTTTGCTACTGGGTTGTATGAGTTTTTATATATTTTTGACATTCACCGCTTAACAGATATATGATTTGCAAATATTTTCTCCCATACAATAGGTTGCCTTTTTATTTTGTTGATGGTTTCCTTTTTCGTGCAGAAGCTTTTTAATTTGATGTCGTCCTACTTGTTTATATTTGCTTTAGTTGCCTTTGCTTTTGGTAGCAGATCCAAAAAAGCATCACCAAGACCTATGTCAAGGATCTTAGTGCCTGTGTTTTCTTCTAGGAGTTTTGTGGTTTCAGTTCAAACCATAAAAGTCTTTATTTCATTTTGAGTTAATTTTTGTACATGATATAAGATGGGGGGGGGTCCAGTTTCATTGTTTCACATGTGGCTGTGCAGTTTTCCCAATAGCATTTATTGAAGAGACTGTCTACTCCACAGCCTATTCTTGGCTCCTTTGTTATAAATTAATTGCCCATATATGAGTGGATTTATGGGTGAGGAGTATTAAGAGGAATGTAAGTTACAATTGTCTCATCGTATCCTCTGGATATGTTAAATAGTTGCCCCCAAATTCAAAAACAGATATTTCTCTCTTGGAATCTAAACAAGCCTACCTGTTCTGATGTTTAGAGAGAATAAGCTCAGCTACCATGACAATCATGAACTACCCTATGAAGATAAAAGTGAATGGTCAACATTGTAGGGCTAAAGCTTAAAAATTAAGAAAGAAGATAAAGGAATGGCAATTGTATAAGGTAACAAAGCTGTCAAGATCTTCGAAAACTCTTTAATCTTCTCATGCATGTAGTAAATTAACAGTGACATCTGAACATGAGCAACACCTCAGTTAATGGACTAGAGGAATGTACACAGAGAGTTCCTTGGTTACGATAAGTGTCTACATTTTCATCACTTATGTTTTTATCAACTACTCAGTTCTCAAGCTTGGGATAATAATTATCAGGATTACAATGTTCTTGATTTATGTTGGTGAAATTATCCCTAGATAAACCTTCCCCATGGTGGAAATCTCAAAATCACATTTCATTGTATTTTGCTTGTAAGTTAATGCTGGTAATAGAACCACACTCTTTTCCTTGTCTTAAGACATTCAAATAATCTTTCTTAACAATTTGTTCATGGGAATGTAATGAGGATTTCTAAAACACTGCTTAGCCTCTGATTTTGAAAATATTATGTTTCTAATCAAATTACATTCTTCTGACTTAGAATGACTATTTAAAGTTTGTTTTACTAAAACACAGTATTCTTATTGATGTCCAGAGACTTGAACACTCATATTCAAAAAGTCAGGTAAGAAGTAAAATACTGACATAACAGAGTAATTTATTTTTGTGTAAGACTTTGTAGATGTGGAATGATAAAGTCAGATAATGAACGGAACTAATGTAAAAAGAATGAATTTCCAGTTTGTAATATGAATTTACCTTTTACTTTACCTTGAGTGTTCTAATCAAAGTCATCGCAACAAATACATATCCACTCAGGTCACAAATTGTCACACCAGAGTAAATAGAGGGCAACTTTCTATCTATAAGATTATTTTTCTGCCATGGTATGCTATAAGAACCTCAGAGTGAGCCCTTAGCATCTGCTAATTGTTAGGAACTGGATATTATCATTGTGGAAATTTCTTTTATTTCAGGTAACAGGTATTTGGTTCAAACTCATGGATATCATTATAGTAATAGCAGGCAATATTTGTCAGTCTCTTCTGTTGCACTGTATACTAAGAGCTTCACAAGTAATATACATCTTAATCCGTGCAATGAATTTGTGAAGAAATATCCACTATCGCAAATGAGAATATTGAGGTTTAGAAATAGCGAACATGTTAAAATCAAATCATATAGCTATTAGATTGAAAAAATTTTTGAACAAATCTTGCTGACACCAAAGCATCTAGAACAATTTTTCTCTCCTTTAAAATCTTCAAGTGCAAATTCATCAATTATTCGGAATGCTTTAGGTTTAAACTTTCTTGGGTACTTTTCTTCTTCCTTTTGATGTATTTAGTTTTTACAATCTGCTATTCTATTTTAATTTGCTGAACTGAGTTTCACTGGGCCATGTTATCACTAGGCAGCTTGCTATTCCTTTAGGCACAGGTCTCTGCACGACTCTGCTGCCTGGGGCAATCTCCTGAGGATAGCTTTCTGGTCCTAACAGAGCTTCATTTTAACTGAAAGTGAGAAAAGGCTTCTGCAGATTTCAAATATATTTGTCTAAAGTTGATCCAGGTAAGTTTTATTTGTGTTTGGATTAAAAACAAAAAAGCTGCCACCAAAATTGGGGAACTATTTAGGAAAATAATAATGCAGCATTTTAATGCCAGTAAAAATATTTATAACCCATAAATATTACCTATTGCTACCAACAGTTTTACCCTGTGACCACGATAAAAACAAGCAGTTTTTTGTAAGTAATCTTTTTATATTAGATTTATATAAATATATAATGTATTTTTATATATGAATAATTAGGTGAATAATTATCTCTAAAAACTAACAATCTCTAAAAACTAACGCCATGTATAATAACAATAAACTATCATGCAAGTATATTAAGTTCAATAGGTAAAACAGCAGACCTTCAAAAAAGAAAAAAGCATGACCATAGTATTCTGTTCTTTACACAAATGAGGTACTAAGCACAGGTAATTAATTTAAAATAAAGTGCTAGAAATGAGACAAATTTGAGTGTGTATATTTCCACAGTGCTTCATTTACAGTAGTCATTTTAAAGGAGAAAAAAATTTATCAGTGTCTTTTCCCTGAAGAGTGATACATTCTGGTTTGAAACTCTTTTTCTTTCTTTTTTTTCTCTTCCTAGTCTTTGCTTCCCTCTCTTTCCTTCCTTCCTTTTTTCTTCTATTTTAAAATTTAAGTAAATCTTGATTGAGTAGAATTTTCAAATCACCACTGATAGCATTTCCTTTTCCACAATTACCATAAGCCAGATAATAACCACAGCTGTAACATCCAAGACGGAATTTGCTGTGGGACGTTCACAATTCCCAGGAAGAGCTTTCGCTCTTCTTTGCTCCCACTCAATGAAAGGGAATGAAGGTTATAATCTTTATGGATATAATCTTGAGCTTTATATCCTTGCATTTCTTAAATCATTTTTGAACTTTGGAACCGAGTACGCTGTTAATGATAGATCATTTGTGATGTGCCTGGAGACAGCTTGACTGATACTGGGGAGGAATTTGCAGGTGTTTGGGAACATCTGCACTAAAGCTCAGGTGCCCCAGGGAGCCGTTGTCTCCTTGGTGATGAGATCTGGTTAAATTGATCATTGTAAAGTCAGATTCTCTCCCTACAGTATCCAATAAAGCTAACACTTATTGAGTACAAATGCTGTTTTGAATAATTTACATGCATTGCTTCATTCAGTCCTCATAACTACAGAAAAGGCACCTTCATTCTCCCCTGTTTTGTAATGATGCTGAGTAACTTGCTTGAGGTTACAATCAAGGAAGTGGTGAAGCATTTAATGCCAGACCCAGGGCTAAAAAGAAAGCTTTAGAAGATACTCAGTTTGTATAGGGTAAAGCAAAGGGGAAAAAAGACAGTGCACCTAAATTTAAAATTTCAAATGAATGAACTAAATGCTAGTCAAGGAACTCAAGTAAAATTGAAGCACTAGTGTAAGGATAAAACTTTAAAGTTACTAAAGAGTTGATTACTCAGGTGCCCAAAACAGTGCGAAGACTGGTTTGCATGCTTCTCTGGCCTCCGGAGCCACCTCGAAATCTGAGTGACAATGAGAAATGAGTCAGCACAATTAAATCCTAGCACCCAGGGCAGTGTTCAGGGAGCACACAGGAGGAAGAAACCTTCAAGCCATGGCATGTGTTGGGGAAAAAAAATTGTAAGAAAAAGTCCTGTACAAAAATGTTGTTTTAAAGATTCTCAATTCAAATTAATAGCATTATACATTTTAAGATACTTTAATTTAATTTTATACAGATGGCTAACATTCTCCAGCAAGTGTTATATAGAAAATCTTACTAAATCTTATTCTGACAGCTTTATGTCTGTTTTATTACCCTTTGGAGTCCTCTCTTTCAAAATAGAGAATGAAAAGGATCAATTGATGCTGAAGGGGAACAAAACCTGCCACCCCAAAATGAGTCTCTTTTTCTTGAGGATTATCTGGGGCTGGTTGCTTTTACGAGACAAAGACTCAGAAAGTCTTTCTTTCTACCTCCTTTAAGTGCTTAAAAGAATTTGGATAAGGGGCCTGGTCCAGGAAGAGCCCTCTCACCAGAGATATCTACAGAGAACATGGGCTACTGTGGTAGGGAAACTCAGCAGGGCCTGGGGACCAAAGTCTACTCTGTGTCCATTGTCCCTAGGGCAAAGCAAACCTTCCTCTGCAAAATATTTGTTTTTCCATATCCGTGTGATTTGCCTTCCATTCCTCTGAAGCCCCACACCCCTATCCCCTTCTCCTACTCTCAGGCGTATAAGCCACAACTGCCTAACTTGCTCTTGGGCCTCACAGTCTTATGGAGTCCCCGTATATCATTGTTTTGTTTTCCTCCTGTTCATCTGTCTCACATCGATTTAAATTTTAGATGAGCCTGAAGAAACTAGAAAAGGTACAGGGAAAATTTTTTTCCTCCCCAACAATTCAAAGTACAAGAGCAATATCGTAATTGGTGCAAATTTTCTAAAACCTCTATTTTTCACTCATGATACTTCTGCATTGTTTCACAGGCATATGTTTTCTTAATTATTTTTCTAAGCTCTTTAGTTATGTTTAAGATGTTATGATCAAATAATCACAGCTGTGAAAAGTAATGTTTTCTAATTTTTACTCAAAATATATCTCAACTATTCAATTTAAAAAGTAGAATATAGAAGAAAGAACACTGGACTGGGAAACAGAATACTTATGCAGTTCCAGCACTGAGACTTTCAGATTGTTTAAACCTTTCTTGATGTATTTTCTTACATACGAAATGATGGAGTTGGGCAAATTGGACTTATGCTGTCTCCAGAATGACAATCCCTTAATGCTATTACTGAAACCTTATTAAGAAGTGCTATTAGTGAACTCATAAAGCAAACAGATACATGATCATTTTAAATTACAGAAACTCATTTTTCATGAAATTATGCATATTTGGCATATTATTTTTTCACTGATGGAAATTTAAATTTAAGCTTATACCTACATTATCCCCAAACATAATTTATTTTTTAATCTCTTCATAATTTTTGAATTTGCAAATTATGAAACATTTCAGGCATACAGGAAACCAGAGAATAAATGGAACAGATACCTACATTGATGGCAATGAAATTAAACACTTTAACATCCAAGAATAATTTGAAAACAAAAAAATACATATAATATCAGCCACTAATTAATCCTGCTGTCTCCTATTATCTTTTTTAAAGTAGATCATTGTTTTATTGTCTTGAAGAAACCACTTAACAGTGGAAAGTTGACTCGAACTCTTGAATTTTTTTTGAATTCAGAGTAATTTAGGGCTGCCTGCTTGCATTTGATTCTTGGGTGCATTTTGCTTTTAAGTGTTATTATAGCTGTTGCTAGTGAGTAATGTCTAATTAATTATTATATTATACTTACATAGACTTCAATAATTGGATAAGTCTCTGTATTTTATAAATAAACTTTCAGTTATCCCTTATATGCTGTTGTGTTTTGTCTCCTTTTTATAAGAAGGTCCATGACAGCAGCAGATTTCCTTATGAAGATATTTCAAATTCTCTTCACTAGGCCTATTTTAATGGCCATCAAGATTAGTCATACTCTTTTCTTGCTGTTTTGCTTCAAAATCTAATTAATTTTAAAATCAATGCCACTATCTCCAAATTGAGGCTAGCTCTTGAAAGGATGCAAATACAATTATTCTAAAAGCATCACTTCTCTCTCCCCTCTTTCCCTTTCTCTGCTTTCCTGGCCTTTTTATTCCTCAAGGACCTGAAATGACACAATTCAAGGGCAATAGATTAAGAAGAGAAAATCCAGCACTTAATTTCCATTCTCATTCCTGGTTTCTCTCCTTTTAGTCACTTTATTTGTTCCTATTTTCTCTTGTTAATGGCAGCCTTTGAAATAGCACGATCATATAGTTGCCTTTGTTCAGTTTGGCATTCACTAAGAACCACAACGAATAGATATCGTTACATCCATGACTAGCCAGTCATTCTGTAGTTAGCCCACTGATTTATTGACCAATCTTTAGGCAAATTTATTAAACTACTAACATTACTAAACTCTTGCTCTGAACCAAGCAGTTTGCAAAGTAGCTTTGCAGATAATATTGTTAATTCACAATGTAATATAAGAAATTAGCATTATCTCTCATTTACACATGAGAAAACTAAGGCTGACAGGGTCCAGGTAAATTCACCAGTGTCACAAAACTTGTACAAGGACAGTTTTTGAATCTGGGGCTGTTGAACTATAGAGTCCACCTAATTTAAGCTACTAAGCAGCCCTGAGTAAAAAGCGTGTGGTTCCTCATGTGCTAGTCCCTATCTCCTTGATTGTGTATAAAGGTATCATAGGGAAGAAAATAAAAATTTCCCTGTAACAAGGAGACAGTGATCAATTTGCTTTATTAGAGAAGAAAACGGTCCTCTATCAAGTGTGTAGCAATTTATTACCCAATTAATCCAGAACATCTTGAAGTGTTTGAGCAAACCTCCTCTAAATGAAGCTTGTTTTTAATTTTTTCCTAAACATAAGCCATGGGGAAATGATAATAAGGCCAGTCATAAGGCATTGCCAAAGTTCCTAAAACCTACAGAGATGAGACATGACATTGTAAAAAGCCAGCAATGAGTGAAATAACATGGTGATCATCATCCCCGTTACACTAGTCTGTCAAATATGCTGCGGAGTATCCAACTCAACATTAGTTTCATTATCCATGAAATGGAGTAAGTCATTTCTGCCAAGCAAGAGTATGAAAAGGATTGAATCAGACAATGCATGTAAAAATGCCTTGTAATAAAGACATTCAAATGGAAAGTCCTGTAAGTTTTGATAAAGTGGCTTTAGCAGTGAGAACTGTTATTTTTCATTTAACCTAATTTGGGGAAAGATGTACTAAATTGAAAACATATTTTGTAAGTCATAGATATTATCACAGAGAACACAGATATCAGACTTATAACCTGACTGCTTCTTTTTCTTTAAAATAGGGCCAGATTTCATTTCTTTTGTTGGAATAATCATATCAATGCATTTAAGAATTTGTTATATTGTTTTCATTTTAATCTATAAATCAATTGACTTCTTAATGAGTGTAGCTGTCACATTAAATATTATTTTATTTGAAAAAAATAATCTACCTAAATATACTGTGAAAGTCTCTTTTCATTTTAAAAGATCCACAGTGGGATGGTTTCCATAGTGGATACCACCATGCGTAAGAAGGTTTCCCATCTTCTGATTTTTAATTTGACTCTGATTGACATTGTTCTAAGTGGGAATGTGCTAATTTGGCCAACGGATGGTAGCCATTGGTTAAATATTAAGATAATTTTGGAAGAGCTGAATCAAAGAAATCACAATGTGACTGTACTGGCTTCATCAGCGACTCTATTCATCAACTCCAATCCTGATTCTCCTGTGAATTTTGAGGTGATACCTGTTTCCTACAAGAAGAGCAATATAGATTCCTTAATTGAACATATGATAATGCTGTGGATAGATCACAGACCAACCCCTCTCACGCTCTGGACTTTCTACAAAGAACTAGGAAAACTCCTAGATACTTTTTTTCGAATTAATGTACAAATCTGTGATGGAGTATTAAACAACCCCAAGTTAATGGCAAGACTTCAGAAAGGTGGTTTTGATGTGTTGCTAGCTGATCCAGTAACAATCTGTGGAGACCTGGTTGCTCTGAAATTAGGAATCCCATTCATGTACACTCTGAGGTTCTCTCCAGCCTCAACGGTGGAGAGACACTGTGGAAAAATCCCAGCACCTGTGTCCTATGTGCCTGCAGCCCTTTCAGAGCTCACTGACCAGATGACCTTTGGTGAAAGGGTTAAAAATACCATATCTTATCCTCTGCAAGACTATATATTTCAATCCTACTGGGGAGAATGGAATTCATACTACAGCAAAGTCCTAGGTAAGTCTCTAAAATATTCTCTTACTAATGCTTCCAGATACCTTATTTATTCATATTGTTAATACAGCAAAACTTTTCCATACCACTGTATATGCCAAGCTGAAATAAATATACTTATTATATCTTTGTACACATCCTTGAACATTATTTTTGGATAAATTCCTGAAAAAATGGAATGGTGGTATTAACATGTATGGCATTGTCTCAAAGCAAATAATCTTGTGCCTATTTAGGTAACAGCTTTTCAATGTGTAAATCAAATATAAATGAATATACCATTACTAGGGTAAATTATGGCACTGCTAAAAAATACCTTGGCAAACATGTTGAAGTGATATCTGATTTACTTTCCTTTCTTCATTCTTCATTTTTTCTTTGTCTGAGGAAGCTTTAAAAAGCCTAGGATTAGGTATTGGAAACTTGAATTTATACTCTTCTCTGCCTCTCACTATCACTACATCCTTTGGCTCCCCTGGATACTTGCATCAGCACTGCCTCCAGCTTAATTGCTCAGGGACCTTGGGCAAGCTTCAAGGTTCCTTGCCTCACAGATTCCTTGATGAGAATCAAACAAAATAAAACAAACTGTCAAGGTCAGTTCTGATTTGCTGTTTATATTACTTCTTTTTCTGATCTTCATGAGTCTTCCTGATTTTTCTATTTTATTCTCCCTTGAATGCTTTTTTCTCTAGATCTATTAGTAGTAGCAGGGATACTAATTAACAGCAAAAATTAATAGTTGATGCTACAAATGGTGCATTGTTGCAAACGTAATATGCAAAATACTATTTTTGTACTCACCTTTTGGCCTTCCTCTGCCCCTCCCTTTATTTCTTTTCCTTCCTTCTTCCCTCTCTCCCTATTTTCCTTCACTTATTTTACTTTCTTCCTTCCCTCTTCCTTCCTTCCCTCCTTGCTCCCTCCCTCTTTCTCTTCCTCCTTTCTTTCTTCCTTCCATCCATCTCGTTTTCTTTGTGTAGGAAAGTTACCAAGTACCAACCCAATACCTGTCTCTTTTCTAGGTACTGGGAATACAACAGTTAGCAAAACAGATCAAAATCTCTACTCTACTCTTATGGAGCTCACATTCTAGTAAAAGGAAACAGACAACAAATAAAATGAATCTATAAAATATATAGGATGTTAGATTGTGATATATGCTGTATAGTAAAACATGAAGACTAGGCGGTTCTGCAAGTAGTGTTTCACTTTTAAATAGGGTGGCAAAGGAAGGTTTAAAATGAAAAGATGACATTCAAACAAACAAAAAGATGACATTCAAACAAAAGATGACATTCAAACAAATGACATTCAAACAAAGGGGAGTGAGGGTGAGAATCAATAGGAGGAAAAGTATTTCAGGCATAAATAAATACAAGTGCAAAGACCCATGGCAGGTGGTAGATGCAGGATTTACATAAGGATTTATGATAAAGATTTACTGTAACTTGACCTTAAATCTTACCTTTCACAAGTAGAATCTGTAAAATTTTTCTCTTTCCTTGATTTTGGAATATTCTTTATCTTGTTTTCCATTACTTTTATACTTCTTCATGGAATTGGCCTAGAGGGAAGATATTGAACATATATCACAGATATAAATAAAACATATTCAAGGTAATTAAGTTTTATGTATACTTTTGTAAATATGGTAGAATTTTGAAAGTAAAATTCTGTGTGTTTATATCTTTTACAATGTAAAAGATAACTGTATTTTCTTTTTTTCTGGATTCCAAATTTCATATGCCTCAAAAACATATTTTACTTTAAATTTAGATGTTATTCACATGATTATTTCCCAACACATTTGAAACATGTGCTGTAATAATTATCACTGTGCTTATATGTATCACATATCAACTACTGCAAGTTTTGAATGACATAACTATCTATATTCCTTAAATAGGGGGATGCAAAAAGTAAAATGGTGAAGGGTCTAGCAAAGCACTGAATATTCTGGGTTCAAGTTCCACTTGCTAACTGTGTGACCTTAGGCTGATAAACTCTGAGTCACGGCACATCCTTCTTTTTAAAATGGGGAAATTATTTCACAGTACTCTTTAGGATGATCATATGACACTTTATGGAAATGTTATGTCAATTATGAAGGCTTATACTTATGCTGAATGTTATTTACACCAAACTACACCAGAACTCTGCAGTGACAAAGCTCCTAATTATGCTATCATGGGACTATATACATAGAAAGTAGTCAGTATATATTTGTAGAAAATGAATGGCCTCTGGGATATACTAAATCTCCCTTCTCAAAGGAAGCCACGGCAAATTATATAATGTGTGAAAAAGCCTTTGTGAAACAGAGTGTTCCCAACTTCTCATTTTCACAGTATAATAATCTACATACTAGAAATTAGAAACCCACATATTAAGAAATTAAATATCTTATTTACTTAAGTCCTTTATGCTCCTTATGTTACTAAATGTAGTTGAATAACAAATAACTACCTTGAATATTTTATTTCAAATCAAAGTATTTTTCCAAAAAGAACTGGTAAAATCCAATTGTCTTTTGTTTGCAGTTACATTCTTAAAGTATTAGAGACACCTGTAAACTGTAAACTGATACTGAAATAGGGCAGGTATCTTATATTTGATATTATTATCTTTGAACACAAAAGATTTCATAACATCAAATTTCTGGGGAGTTTCCATTTCAGTTCTGTGAGAAAAACAAAGTAGAAAAGCAGCATATTTAAATGAGGTTAAAAAAACAAATGAGAACAAACAAAAACCCTCAAATATTTATTTTGAAAGAAATAGAAGTAATTGACAAGGAAATATCTAGCTGCACTGGTTAAAAATGGTGTTTTATTTATCCGTGTGGAAATCTTTTATGAATGAAGTAAATTAAAATGATGATCAATTCAATTTTAAATATGCTTCTAACACCTAATGGAACAAGCATATCTGGGAATACGCCAATTGTTGTTATTAATATTCAGGAGTGAATCTATTAATAAATCTTGACCTAGCTAATTGTTCTGCAAGGGATCTTCAAATTGCACTGAGCCTGATCTCTCCCCCAAACTCAGAAAGGTCTGCTATGCATATAGCACATAGGTAGTTCTCCTGTGGGCAGGATTTGGGGCTAGCCTTTGCTACAGCTATAGAAAGGCCAAAGACTTGAATGTTGTAATGAAAATAGTTAACCCAGTAAGGAAACTGAATGGTCCCATTTTGCCTGTATCTTTTGGATTCCTGGTCTGTCTCCATTTTTCCCAGCAGACTGCAGACAAGAGAGAGGAAAGCCCAGTACTAATCTTGGCCAGTGTAGCCTGCTTTTACCTGTAAGTACCATGTGGGTTCCATGTTGGTCCCTCTTTCCCTGACGCTAAATTTTAGATGGATTCCCGAGAACTAACCCTACCTTTTCCCAGACCATTAAAAATAAATAAATTGTTTAAGTAAATAAGTCTCATAACATTTCCCCTCTACCCCACTTGCCTGAAACTGGGCTAGATTACTCAGTACACTTTTTTACATTTGATTTCTGGCTTCCTTTCTGGGCCCAATATTTTGTTGATTTGTTTTTATGTATCCCACTCCCATTCTAGTCCCCATTGCCAACCTCTCATCCTTTCCCTGGAAAACGTGGATCTCTCTGTTAATCTGCCCTCATATAGGCTTTTAATTCCTTCTCACATATGGTTTTCCTGTGAGAGTTTTAAAATTCTGTGTAACCTTTCTTTGGAAGTAAAACATAAAACATAAATTGTACAGTTCATTGCAGTTTTGCATTATAAACCTACCCATGCAAAGAACATCCAAAGCAAGACGCAAAACATTATTACACCCATAACTCCTTGTCCCTCCTCACATCAGTCCCTACAACTCCCATCTAAGGGTAGCAACTTTCTTGACTTTGAATACCACGGATTGAATTTGCCTGATTTTAAACTGTAGAGATGAATCACATATTATGGCTCTTCTGCATTTTGCTCCTTTCATTTAACATCATGTTTTGTTTTATTTGTCCAAGTTGTTGCATGTAGGTATACTGCGTTCATTCTCAGATCTGTCTATTGAATTAATTTTACTTATCCAGTCTACTGTTGATGGTCATGTAGGCTATTGTGGTTTTGGCTATGTATGATAAACACTGCTACAAACATTCTTGTACATGTCTTTTGGTGAATATACGTGTCATACTATGGGTGTATACATAAGAGTGGAATTGCTAAGTCATAGGGTATGCATCTGTTTACCTTTAGAAGATACTGCTGAAGTCTAGTTTCCCAAGCACTTGTACAGATTAATAATCTCATCAGCTGTTTACTAGGATTCCAATTGTCCTCCATTTTCATCTCACTGGGCATTTTCTTTTTGCTCTTATTTTAATTGCAACCATATTGTTCATCTGCAGTGCTATCTCATTATTATTTTTATTAATGGCTAATTTGCATGTGGTTTTTTAAAAAGTACATAAAACACACAATGATTTGTTTTATCATACCTTTGTAACCAACACATCAATCAATCTCTAGGATCCATTCTAACATGGCAGCTCTGCAGACATTTTCAGATACTTATCAGACTAACTCCTACCACTTAGTTCAATTTTCTTATTTACTTCCATTTTTCTTTTTTTATTGAAATATAATTGATCTACAATATTATATTTTTTCAGGTGTATGACGTATTGATTCAATATTTTTATGGGTGATACCCCATTTAAAGTTGTAAAATACTGGCTGTATTCTCTGTGCTGTACAATATATCCTTGTTAATTTATTTTACACATAGTAGTTTGTATGTCTTAATTCCACTTCCCCCTTCTCACTGGTAACCACTGGTTTTTTCTCTATATCTGTGAGTCTGTTTCTGCTCTGTTATACACATTCATTTGTTTTATTTTTTAGATTCCAAATATGAGTGATAACTTAGAGTATCTGTCTTTCTCTGTCTGACTTATTTTACTAAGTGTAACATCCTCTAGGTCCATCCACATTGTTGTAAATGGCAGATTTCATTTTCTTTAATGGCTGAGTAACATTCCAGTGTGTGTGTGTGTGTGTGTGTGTGTGTGTACATATAAGACATCTTCTTTATTCATTCTTCTGTTGGTGAACACTTAGATTATTTCCATAACTTGGCTTTTGTAAATAATGCTGCTATGAACATTGGGGTGCATATATCTTTTTAAATTAGTGTTTTTGTTTTCTTTGGACTTCCATTTTTCTTTTGTGAGCTTTTTAATGCATCCTATAATCATTTTAACTTTAAAAGTAACATCATTACATTGTCACTCATGTTCAATTTGTGACCCATCAAGTATCTCAGGTCTAGTTTTCTATTCAGTGATTCTGTAGCTAATGTGCTTCCTAGATATACCATGTGTATATCTAAATGTTATGGACTAGAATAACTAGAGAAGGTATCACCAGGGAAGCAGCAGAGGTGTTGCTTGTGATCCCAGCAATTCAGCCCCAGAGAACAGGGTTACAGCAGGAGAGGCAGTGCACACAACTCAGGCCTGCTGGCTGCAATGGTGCTCACAGCCACAGGTAACTGGGCAGCAGTCGGAGCAGGGCCTATGACTCTGTCCCTCCAGCCTTGGAGACACCCACAACTCCAGCCCCTCGCCCCTGCCTCCAGTGGTAGTGCCTATGAACCCGATAACCCCGAACACAGCAGAGAACCTGTGACCCCCACTTCCCTCCATCCTCCCCTACCCCCTGTGGAGACCAAGCTATTGCATGACTCTGGAGATAGCAGACACAGCAGAAACACCCACTATCTTGGAGCCTCAGGCAGCAATGCCAGTGACACCAGCAGCAGCAAGGCACCAAGGACTCCAAAGCAGTGACAATGCCAGCATTAGGCAACACTTCTGACAGAATTAGTGGACAGTGGGAAGTGCCTACTCAAATATAACCAGTCAGTGCAGGTAAGAGAAAGCAAAAACTTGGGCTGTAGTGCCTCCTACTGGAAAACAATAGGAGGACATCTAATTTCTATCCCATTGAATCAGAAAGATCTGATTAAAAAAAAAATTACATAAAGAAAGAAGTTCACTATTTTGAACGTGCCAGCAAAGGAACAACTCATCAAGGTCCATGAAGATCCACAGTAACATTGTACCAAAGAAAGAAAATGACAGTTCTCCAGAAACAAAACTTAAAGTCATGGAATATCACAATCTGATAGAGAATTCGGAATAGCTATCATGAAGAAAACCAACAAGCTACAAGAGAACTCAGAAACGCAATGCAAGGAGCTCAGGAATAAAATTAATGAATTAATTAACAGAAAGAATAATTTACCAGGGAGATTTAAACTCTAAAAAGAATCAAACAGAAATCCTGGAGCTGAAGAACTCAATACACTGGAAGTACCACACTGATTTCAAACGATATTACACAGCTGTAGTAATCAAGCCAGCATGGGATTGACTGAAAAACAGATACATAAATAAATGGAACAGAATTGAGAAGCCAGAAATAAACCCATGCATATGTGGAGAATTAATTTATGACACAGGGGCAAAGAACATACAGTGGAGAAAGGATACTGTCTTCAGTGAATGAGTACAGGAAAAACATTTTACTCAGAAATTTACATTGCAATTATGAATTACACTTTGTTTTATTGAACTATCCATAATGTTTTACTTATTATTCTTACTGCTTTCTTTTTTTTTCATTTTATTTATTTATTTATTATATTTTTGGGGGATACACCAAGTTCAATCATCTGTTTTTATACACATATCCCCGTATTCTCTCCCTCCCTCGACTCCCCCCGCCCTCCCCGTCCCAGTCCTCTAAGGCATCATCCATCCTCGAGTTGAACTCCCTTTGTTATACAGCAACTTCCCACTGGCTATCTATTCTTACTGCTTTCTAATTCCAAAATTATCAATATTATATATTTGTGTGTGTCTATGTTGATAGTGATGTTGCTGATATTGTTTAAAGTTGAACATATCTATCTATCTATATAAAGTGGTATTATATATTGTATAATATTATATAGTATATATTATATAGAGATATCAATTTAAAACATTACATATGTATAATATGTATGTATGTGTATGCAATATTATACTATGGATATATTCAAGTTTGAAAAACGTTATATATGTAGAACATCCCTCTATTCATTATATATAATATTAAATATATGTAAGTATAAATTGACAGTTTGTCTCCCTAGGTGCAGGGCTGTAACTTGGCAATGGCTATATGTTTCTTTGAAATGTAGAATGTAGAATGTCAGTGTAGACAACTATAGCATTTGAAAGTATGGCAGTTTTATTTTTTTTCCCCTAGTTTGTCTTTTTTTTTAATACAATTTTTAAAAGTTATTTGCCATTTACAGTTATTACAAAATATTGGCTATATATGGTGAACAATGCATCCTTGAGCTTATCTTATACCCAATAGTTTGTACCTCCCTTTTTCCCACTTCAACATTGCCCCTCCCCCCTTGCCTTTCCTTACTGGTAACCACTAGTTTGTTCTCTGTATCTGTGAGTCTGCTTCTTTTTTGTTGCATTCACATTTGTTGCATTTTTTAAGATTCCACATATAAGTGATATCATACAGTATTTGCATTTCTCTGATTTATTTCACTTAGGTGTATAATATATTTTTCTTGTGCTGAGTGAAACTTTTGACTTAATATTAAAGAGAAGTGGACATTCTAGGGTATACTCATATTTGATTTTAAAGGGAATGATTTTAATTTTTTCTTTCACTTAAAATGATGTTTAATATATAACCATTCATATTAGTTCAAAGAAGTTTCCTTCTCTAATTTTTAAACAAATTATTTTGTTGAAAATTGAAGGTTTAACCACTTTTTTAAGCCATTAATAATAATAGTATTAAGAAATTTTATCTCCTTTTCTTTTAATCTGCTAATATTATATATGCTATTGAAAAATTTTCTATTAAGACTTCCTTCTACCCTTGAACTAATCTCTACATAATATTTTGTTTTCTTGTTCATGATTGAATCTATTTTGCTCCTATTTTGATAAAGATTTACTTACCTTTGTATTCATGAGTGATTATGGATCTAGGCTATGTTTCTCCTGCAGCCCTTTTTGCTAAGTTTTTATTGCTTTTGGGGAATGAATGGAGTCTTTCTTTCTCTCTCTTTCTTCCTTTCTTTTTCTTTCTTTCTTTCTTCTTTCTTTCTTTTCTTTCTTTCTTTCTTTCTTTCTTTCTTTCTTTCTCTCTCTCTCTCTCTCCCTCCCTCCCTCCCTCCCTCCCTCCCTCCCTCCCTCCCTCCCTCCCTCTCTCTCTCTCTCTCTCTCTTTCTTTCTTTCTTTCTTTCTTTCTTTCTTTCTTTCTTTCTTTCTTTCTTTCTTTCTTCTTTCTTTCTCTTTCTCTCTTTCTTTTCCTAGCCCAAAGAAGAAAGATGTATTACTTGGAATTTTTTGCTACGGCTTATCTATAAAATCATATGGGTTTAGTATTTTCTTTCTGCAAAGGTATTTAACTGCTATCTCAATTTATAATGCAAATATTGTACTCTGGTTTGCAAATTTGTTTTTTTACAAGTCTATGGATTAACATAATTCTGAAGGTATTTTATATTTTCACTGAGATTGATCAAATACATAAATGTATAGTGGTATTGGGAGACAGTTTTCTCACTGCTGAGGAAAGGACTTAGAAATAAATAGATATAGAAGTAACTATAGATATGCATTTATGTGAGTATTAGTATATGCAAGTATATTTACTAGCTTTTTCTGCTGAATAAGACTAAAACCCCAGTAGCACTGAACACACCTAACATGCTCATCTTTATTTTTAAGTGCCATTCTCTAATAAAATGAACCAGCATTCTTTGAAGAAATGGTTGATTTTAAGATTAGGGCAGTGAAAACAGTAGAAGATCCTGAAACATTTTGTGGTATCAGAAAGTAAAAAAGTGCTTGAAAATGATGGGGCCATATCAAAAGAACGTAAGAACCAATATATGAAAAAGTTTCCAAAATCTGTGACAATTTGACCAATAAACTAAATAATGATAATAATTACATAGAGTCTATAAAAATAAATTTTTGAGTTATAGCAATATAAGTAAATAAATAATTGAATAAGTAGGAAATTCTTTAAATTCTAATTAATAAATTGAGAAGGAATAATTGAATCTTTTAATTGACTGAGTTTTTAACATTAATATTTTATATAACCATAATAAAGTTATCAAAACTAGGAGTTCTTATTAAAACATTGTCAGGTATCCTTCTGGTATTCTTTTGTCTTTCCAATATACAATCCAGGTTTCCCCCTTGCATTTTCTTGTCCAGTCTCCCTACTCTTCAATTTGTGACAGTTCCCATAGTCTTTCTTTGTTTTTTCATTTATGAAGAGTACCAGCTAGTTATTTTTCAGAATATCCCTTGATTTTTATTTCTGGTATTCTCTTGTGATTAGGATGAGATGATGCATTTGGGGTAAGAATACTACAGAAGCAATCTTGTGTTCTTCACAGTGGCATATCAGGTATTACTAGTGACCATATTTTGATCACTTAGTTAAGATGATGTCTGCCAGGATTGTCCCTATTTTGCCCTTTGTAATTAACAAGCATCTTGAAAGGAGATGCTGTGACACCATGCAAATCATGCTAATCATATGTTTGCACATATTTTTACAGTCCTTTACAGTAAAATTTCAATTAATAGTTACAGAAGGAATAATGGAAATAGAAAATCACTATTAGGCAAACCCATAGTAATAATTACGGTAGGGTATACAGAAATCTCTATACTTAATTTGAAATTTTTATGTCTAAAATGATTATTTAAAAATTTAAAATAATTGGAAGATTTGGTTAAAAGAACATAAATGTAGGGCTTAATTGTGCAGTCTGCTTGCATGAAAAATGCACAAGCTTTAAAGAGTGAAAAAAAGACTTGAAAGAGGAGGCACAGAGTAGGCAGAAGCAACTAGATTCAGGTCTTAGTCTATTCTCCATGCCTCTTCACCATTCTACCATATTTCCTATTCCATTTTTTATTCAAAACTTACTTCTACATAAGGTCTTCTGATTTCTCTTTTGGGTCACTGTTTATTGGTGGAGCTGTGCTTAATTTACTTTTCAAGCTATCCATTGACTTTTATATTTCATTTGTTGAATTCTTAATTTCCAGAAATTCACTTCATTTCTTTAGCAAATTTTCACAATTATTCTTTTTAATTTCTTGTTCCTTGCCCATAGTTTCAGACTTTACTTTCATACCTTTAAATATATTGTACAAAATAACTTTATTTTTCATTTCAAACAATAATAATATTTCAAATCATTGTGTTCATATTTCTGGTCTCTGTTGCTTTTGCTGGTTCTCAGTCTGAAGACTAGGTTCCTCATAAAAAGGAGCTGCTTATTTACCTTGAAATTTTATCTGTGGGAATCTTTGAAGCTGGGGTTAAAGTTTCTTCAAAGAGGCTTTTATAGTTTGAACTGGAAGTCCATAAGAAGGCTGACTGTATTAAGAATTCTAAGGGAAGATGTTTTTCATCCATATAATGTCAAGTCAAAAATATCAGTTTTGCTTGCTGTAAACTTCTGTGTAAGGGAATTTGTTTGTAGAAGTGAGGCCATATCTTGAGAATCTAACATTACATGAACATACACAGGGTGTAGGGTCTTGGACAAGTTTTCAGACTTTCCTTCTCCCCACTCCTGCCACTTACTGTGTGTTCAAAGAAATGACAAGTTTAAATATCAGAATTTTTGGGCTTCCTAGGTGGCGCAGTGGTTAAGAATCCGCCTGCCAATGCAGAGGTCACAGGTTCGATCCCAGCTCCAGGAAGATCCCATATGCCGCGGAGCAACTAAGCCCGTGTGCCAAAAAAAATATATATATATATCAGAATTCTTGCTTTAACTTTGTTTATGGATTCTGCTGACTTTCTGGCCAAATCAAAAATGAATTTTAATGGGGCAATTTTATATTTTATCCAGAATTTTTAATGTTGCAGTTTGACATAAGTGAAAATATGCCTATACTTTTAAATTTATGCAAATAAATCCTTCTGCAAAATCTGAGCTCTACCTTAGTTTTCTCATATAATAAAATAACTTAGAAATATTTCTCTACCAAACAACACATGCATGTTGAGGTTAATTTCTGAGCTATATTATATATCTCTGCTTTTTCTTTGACTTTTAACTGTTTATAACATATGAACTTTGTCATAGTGAGTAGATAAATTTATCAGTCTTTTTTTAAAATTACTTCTGGGTTATTTATCCTGAATAAAAGGACTTTCCTCCTTTAACGTTATCTCAATTTTCTTTTAGTGGATTTATGGTTCTGTCTTATCTTCTTGGTTCTGTCCTTTTCTGACTCTCTTTTGGATCCTGCTTTTTACCAATTACTACCACAACTTATGCAAAGCCTAATTATGCAACACAGCACAACTCTCAATCCTTTGTCCTGGATTTATCTTGGCATTTTCTAAGCAAACCTACTCTGGGTTTTCATTTTAACAAAACAGATAAACTCTCAAGAGATCTGAAATATCTCTTTCAAATTATTAAAAATCAACATAATTTTGTAACTGAATATAACCATTGATGTAACTTTACCACACTTCTTAGAACACATATACATTAATATTCTCTTTCACTTCTAAATCATACTTTTCAACCTGCTAAATATACTCTTAAAGACTTAGCTAACTCATAATTCCAGCATTCCCTTCTTCCACCAAGCAGCCCTCTTCATGGGATTTGCCCTTCCTCAATTCATCTCTACCTTCTATGATCCATCTCCCTTATACTTATATGATAGGTATTGGTTAACCGGTTAACTTATTTTCTGCAATAAATCTGTGAGATCATTTTTAATTAGAACTATATTTTACTTGTCTTTTTATGCCCTGTGCATAGGATAGAATCTGGCATACAATAAGTTCTAGAAATTGCTTGTTGAAGCTATGAAATATCAAAGGATTTGGAGAAGTAGAATTGGATTGAAATACGGGTAGATGATTGGACACAAAATCTGTACTTCTAAATTTTACCCCCTCTTGGATTCACAGACATGTCCAATCTTTAACTTACACATTGCAGGTCAAAAAGCTTCCCACAGCTACTCCTTCCTTAGTGTTTCATGATTTTGCTAGTCATTATCGCACTCTGGTTGCTCAAAATATAAACCAAGCACTTCCTTGTTAACAACTAGTCACTTTTCATTTCTCATCAGTCATTGAGACTTTCATTCTATGCTCTCCACTCACAAATCAATATTATATTCTCCCTGATACGCTCATCAAATCTTGCTTTCCTAATATTTAACTTTAACCACTTATATATTCTTTATTCTCTACAATTGAAATCCTATTTAAATGCCAGAATAGTTCTATTAAAGGATATATATGATCATTTTCTGAACCTGATTTGAAAATTTGAGTAGACTTTTTTTTATGGAGATTGAAACTGAACCCAGAGTATATCATTCAAGGCTCTTCAAAATGTCTCAATTTAACTAATATTTTCTTTTTCTGCACACTTCTTCTGTGTTAGCCTCTGCTCCATAAATACTGAACTATTAACTATATATTTAAATGACCATGAGTTACATATCATTCATCTTTTCTCCTTTTCTTCTATTCACCTTCAGAATTTTTCTCCTGTAATCTTTGCTTCTGGGCTCAGCTGAAATGTCCCCTCCATCTTGAAGCTTTGTCTGATTTTCTTCACATTAGAGTGACAGCATTTTCTGAGGCCCTGAAATGCTGTACCTTGTACAGTATTTAGTATATTCATCCTATATTATGTGACATATGTGTTTTATCCACTTACTAGCATGTGATCAACCTTATGACAAGACCTTCATCTTTATTAATCATCATGTTCCATAAGATACATCATACAATTTACTAGACTTACTTAAATGGATTCTTATATCATACTTTAAAATCATCCATTAAAAATATCATTTTTTCTATTTTAACATATTTAAGACAAACTCCTAGAATGCTGCAATCATTTCCTCCAAAATACATAAATATTTCATATCTCCTCCTGAACAAATATCATATAGTACTGTGCCCAGTTAACAACACAGGCAAAGTTCTCTGCATTTAGTAAGTGCCATTTCCTAACTCCAGAAATTAATTTTTAACTTGATCTATGTCTAAATTGCCACTTCACTTCTGTGCTCAGCAAATATTCAACCTTGCAGAGCAGTGTGTGAAGGAGCTGCTGTCATGGTGTCTGAGAAATGGGTTTCAGCAATTTTATTGCTGCAGCTCTGCTACACTGGCTGTGGATTCTGTGAGAAGATCCTGGTATGGCCCTGTGACATGAGCCACTGGCTCAATCTAAAGATTATTCTGGAGAAACTCACGGAAAGGGGCCACGAAGTAACTGTGTTGGTGCCTTCACAAAATTTCATCATTGACCACAACAAGCCTTCCTCACTGAACTTTGAAGTGATGCCTGCGTCACAGGACAGAGAGACTGCTGAAAATGTACTAAATGAATTTTTAGACCTATCTGTTAATGTCATGCCATCATTGTCACCCTGGCAATCAGCAAAAAAACTGCAAGAATTTTTTCTTCAAATAAGTGGAAATTTAAAACTTCAGTGTGAGAGTGTCGTCTACAACCAGTCAGTCATGAAGAAACTCCAGGAAGCCAACTATAATGTTATGATTATAGACCCTGTGATGCCCTGTGGAGAGCTGATTGCTGAGTTTCTGAGAGTCCCCTTCGTATACACACTAAGGCTCTCCTTGGGTAGCACAATGGAGAAATACTGTGGGAAACTTCCAGTTCCACCTTCCTATGTGCCTGTTGCCATGGCAGGACTAATAGACAAAATGACCTTTCTGGAAAGGGTAAAAAATTTAATACTTTCCATTTTCTTTGACTTCTGGCTCCAACAATATGACACTCAGCTTTGGGACCAGTTTTACAGTGAAGCATTAGGTAAGAGACTCTGCTCCTCATTCTAAAGTAGTTATCAGAAAAAGCTAAGGAGGTTTAAGAAAAGTCTAGGAAGATGAAAGGAATATATTTTTAAAACTTTCACTTCCACATAAAACTCTACAACTGATAGCAATGAACTGTTATTCAATAACTAATTGGGAAGGGGAGGCAAGACACATCTTGCTATGGTTACTCTTTCTTTACAGTCATCTATTTTGTAGGATATTTTTTGGTTATTTTTTGGCTGCATTGGGTCTTGCTGCATGCAGGATTTCTCTAGTTGAGTTGAGCAGGGACTACCCTTTCTTGTGGTAAGTGGGCTTCTCATTGCAGTGACTTCTCTTGTTGTGCAGCATGGGCTGTAGGAGCACGAGCTTCAGTAGTTGTAGCATGTGGGCTCAGTAGTTGTGGCGCATGGGCTTAGTTGCTCTGTGGCATGTGGGATCTTCCTGGCCAGGGCTCGAATCCATGTCCCCTGCATTTGGCAGGTGGATTCTTAACCACTGTACCACCAGGGAAGTCCCAAGATACTTCAATACTTAAAAGATTGTTAACAAACAAAACGAAATATAAAACACACTAATAAATGTCAATCCAATGGAAGATGTATTTTTTGTAAGATGCAGGATATCACAAATAAGTCTAGTACACTGAGTTTTCATAGAGGAGGATGTTTGACTTCTTATTGGTAGAGTGGAATGTTTGTTGAAAAAGGAAAATAATCTCCTTGCCTGATTCCACTAATAAACTGAAACCTGAAACAATGGGATTAAATTCGGTATATAATTACTTAGTCTGAATTTTGCTCTACAAATTTTGAAAATCATGAATTATTAGATTTAAAATTTATACCATTCTCCTGTTGGACCAGAGTACTTTCTATTCCCAACTCTCTCATAAATTTGGGATGAAACTTCAGTAAGTCCTATGTGAACTGCTTTATCATTGTTGGTAATACTGAAAAATTTCCTAGTCTGATTTTTACTCCTTGGGGGAGTATAATACAGAAACTTGGAAACCTGAAAGAGTTTATACCTTGAGGTGTTTAAAACAGCATATTTTCACTTCACTAGTTATATACATTCTATTTTTAATTGCTTGCCTTTTCTAATAAAGAATGATTTTGCTTTACAATTTTCACATACCTAGCTTTATCTGATTCCAACAGTTGGGGCTGTCTTTGACTCCAAATATTTTTTTTGTTGAAGTAGAGTTGATTTACAATGTTGTGTCAATTTCTGTTGTTACAGCAAAATGATTCAGTTATACATATGTATACATTCTTTTTTATATTCTTTTCCATTTATGGTTTATCTCAGGATATTGAATATAGTTCTCTGTACTATACAGTAGGACCTTGTTGTTTATCCATTCTATATATAATAGTGTACATCTGCTAACCCAGAACTCCCACTGTAGTCCTCCGCCACCTCTCTCCCCCTTGGCAACCACAAGTCTGTTCTCTATATCTGTGAATCTGTTTCTGTTTCATAGATAAGTTCATTTGTGTCATATTTTAGATTCCACATATAAGTAATATTATATGGTATTTGTCTTTCTCTTTCTGACTTACTTCACTTAGTATGGTAATCTCTAGTTCCATCTTCTTTTATTGCAAGTACTGTCATTGGTTGTCATTGCTGTACTCTCTCATGTTCTTTAGTAAGCAATTCTGAATGCACTATGAGTATAATTTCATTCTTGATGTCCTGATAAAAATAACTAATACAAATTACTAAAAAATTTGAATGGAACAAAAGTATATATAATGAATGATAATTAGCTTCATGTTTCTCCTACATAAGCACTGTCAACTTTTCTTGTCTTTACATCAAGATATTGTCTATGTATTATTAAACATAAATGCATATTTTTTCTTTTTTTACCAGTAGGAATGATGATTAAATATTCATGCTTACCTATTTTTTCACTTAATATAGATTTGACATCTTTCCGTGCATTTTAAAATCTACATTATTCTTTATTTAGTAATATTCATATGAATGGATGTAACAAATTATTGAACTGGTCTAGTGTGAAAGCTATACTTCAGTTGTCCAGCTCTGGTGTTACCAAAAAAACCCAAAAACTGTTGCCCTAAACTTTACTACTTATATCTCTGCCACAATGCCCTCTAAAATTTTTGAACTATTTAACCTTCATCTTCAGAGCTTTTCTTAGGTGGCCAGCAATTATTCCACTGTCTTAAGGGCTGTTTATCTTATTGATCTCTAACTGGCCTGCAATTTTAGGGAATTGAAAGCCTTTTTTTCTACAATATGCATTACAAACACCTTTTTAAGGCCATCAATTGACAGGAATTTTAAACTAATTTACATCAGCATAAAAATATTTTATATATATTTTAAAATATTACACATGTAGCTTCAGATTTTAGAAAATATCATACCAATAAAACATGAAGAATGTAAGTATACAGTTGAAAGAAATAATAAAATAAACCTCTGTGTGCCCTATAAGCAAGGTAAGAAATAGATAGTTGCCAGTTCCTTAGAAACACACTTCTTCCAGTAAAAAACACAAGCCTGATTTTGGTGAACATTTTCTTGGAAATTTTATGTCTACCGTTATATGTGATTTCCTCAACACTCTATTGTTTAGTTTTTTAAAATATTATACAAGCATAGATGTGCTACTTATGCTCAGTACTCAAAGATTCAACCATGTGTGTGTTTTTTTTTAAAGCCCTATAGATAGTATTCTGTTGTGTGACTATATCATGACATTCTGTGGATGGACAAGTACTACTTACAATTTTTTAATATAATGTTGTTATTATGAACATTCTTATATATGTCCTTTGTTGTAATAGAAGAGCAATAGTATCTATAGGATGTAAGCTGTATATATATATATATATATTTTTTTTTTTTTCCCCTAACTAGGAAATTTCAGACTTTTCTCAAAAAATTATACTCCAACCAAGACTACACAAAATTTTACCTTAACCAACACAGCATTTTACTCCTTGTACCACATCGTTACTTAGCATATCATTGAATGACTTTTATTAGCAGTCATCAGCAACTGTGGCCATGTTCTAATTTTATAATCCCCCAAAGAAATGATTTTTTTTAAGTTTTGTCAGTGTGATAGGTCTGAAGTTGTACCTTAGGTTTTATGCAGATTTCCTTGACCATTAATGAGATTGAGTAACTTTTCATATTTTATGGGCTGTTTTATTTATTTTTCAGTGAATATCCTTCTCATGTCTTTTGCCCTTTTCTAATGGGTTTGCTTGTGTTTTCATTATTGATTCAATAAATACCTTGTATATTCTAGATATCCTTTGTTAGTTTCATGTATCGCAGACAGTTTCTTGGCAGTTTACGATGTGCTTCTCATTCTGCTAATTATCATATGAAGACTTCAGGTTTTAAATTTAATGGAATCAAATTAATTAACCAGTTTCTTTGTGCACTTGAGGAAATCCTTTCTTACACTGAGGGTATAAAGATTTCCTTTTATATTGTCTTCAAAGAAGCTATGGTTTTGCTTTTCTTTTGAAGATTTTAATCTACTTAGTAATTTATTTTTGTGTATTTTGTAGGTTGGGCTCAATTTATTTTCTTTTTACCTTTCTTCCTTTGCTGTTCCTCCTTCTTCTACCTTTCCTGCCTCCTTCCCTCTCTACCTCTCTTCTCTCCTTTCTTTCTTCCTACCCTTGCCCAGGGATAAGGAGCTGTGCCATTACTATTTATTCAAGGCTTCTTTTCCCTACTTATCTGCAATGCTTGCTTTCTCATTTGGAAATTTCACTACCTAAGTGGTTTTGCTACTGTTCATTATCTTTCTTTCTTGTATTAGTTCTTTTTTCTAGCTTTATTAAGACATAATTGTCATACAACATTGTGTAAGTTTAAAGTGCACAACATGATGACTTGATACACACAGAAGTATAGCAAAATGTTTACTACAACGATGTTAGCACATCCATCATCCCACCTATTTACTTTTTTGTGTGTGAACATTTATTACCTACTCTTTTAGCAGATTTCAAGAATATAATACAGTATTGTTAAGCAGAGTCATCATGAATATTAAATCTCCAGAACTTATTCATCTTATAAATGAAAGTTTGTACCCTCTGACCAACATCTCCTTAAGTTCCCCCCACCCCAGCCCTGACAATCACCAATCTAGTCTCTGTTTCTTTAAGTTCGACTTTTCTTTTTTTTAAGATTCCATATTTCAGTGAGATCATACAGTATTTTTCTCTTTCTGACTTATTTCACTTGTAATGTTTCATTCGTTTTGTCACAAATGGCAAGATTTTCTTCTTTTTCATGGATGAATAACATTCCATTATGTGTATATACCACATCCTCTTTACCCACCCTTCCAAAAGTAGACTTATGGACTGTGGCTGGGAGGGGCTGGAACTGAGTGTAGAGCCCTTTTCAGGATCTCTGAGAGCACAGACAGGAGTGTCTCCTACTGGGTCCCTGGGCAGCAGATTTGCTAATGGACAGTAGCTGTGATGGGGTTGCAGCTAAGTAGGAAGCTCTTCAAGATCTGTGGGGACACAGCCTTGAGTGTCTTTTACTGGGTCCTCATGTTAGCAGGATTGTTTGCAGACTATGGCTAGAAAGGTCTGGAGCCAAGTATAGGGCCCTTTCAGAATCTCTAGGTTGCAGATCAGAGTGTCTCCCTCTGGGACCCTGAACCCTTATGACTGCTGACAGACCGTGGCTGTGAGGAGGCTGGAGTTAGGTATAGGACCCTTTCAGCATCTCTTGGGGTGCAGACAGGACTGCCTCCTTCCTGGTTGCAGTACCAGCAGGGTTACTTGAGGAATGTGGCTGGGAGGGACTATAGCTCAGTTACGAGGCCCTTTCAGAATCTACAGTCTGACTAAGTTTGGCAAACTAGCCTCCAGGGATCCCACAGGGGCTCAAGCCAGTTCATGGGCCACTTCAGGGTCCACAGCTTAGACCGAGGACTATATGTTTATTATCAACATGCAGGGGCCATGACTCCTCTTGGGTTCCCTGGCATATGGTGCTGGTGACAGGAAAAAAGAGAAACAGGCCATAGCTGAGTTCTCAGAAGTACAGAGCTTTATTCCATGCCTGTAGCCAGGATCATACTCTGAGGGTCAGTCAGCTGGTAGCAAGCTTGTCTTCTCGAAAGGTCTTTGTCTTGGACTGCACCCAGATTTCATAGTTTCCTATCTGGACCCCAAAGCTCCCACGAAGGCACATTTGTCTATGGATAAGTGCCAAGTCATTGTTGAGGAGGGGATACATGAAGGACATCTTATTTGGTCATCCTGCTCAAAATACCTGGAAGGGTAATACCCTCTCCCCTTGTGTCTCTTCTAGAGTACCTTGATTATCCTTAGCTCTTTGCTCTTCTATTATGGAGTTTAAAAATTAAGTGTAAAATTCTATAAAAATTATCAAGTTTCATGATTTTGAGATTTTAATGAGAATTATAGGGAATCTGTAGATTGACTTGGAAAGAATGGACATCTTTATGAATTTTGATTTTCCTATCAATGAACATGACAGCTCTATTTTTCTTTAGTGGGTTTCAATAACACTTTATAATTCTAATCATACCTAATTTATACAACTCTGACACAATTATTCAAAACTTATAAGTTGAAGTGTATATTTTAGTTGCATATTCTTTTATTCACATGCAGAAATTGCAGTTGCCTTTTCATACTTTTTGCATCCATTGAAATTTTCAGACTTATATTTATTCTAATAACATACCTGCATATTCTTTTGGAATATACAGAGAGTTTCAGCTTATCTGAACAGACACTCAAGAGCAGAGACTCAGGATTGGAAATCACCACAGGAACCAGTGCCTGGGTAAGAAGACCTGAACTGTAATAGGTGAATTGCTGGAGGTTCAGTGTGGACAAATCTGAGAGTTAAAAATTCAGTGGAACCCAGTCATAGAGGGGTCCCCACAGTATTGTGAGATTTACTTCCAGGAGCTCAACCAATTTCCATAGTAAATATCAAAGAAAAATCCCTTGCTTCTAGTTAGGGGAGGGGAAAAGGAATCATGTTGAAAGAAGTCAAAGCACTCTGTTCTTCCTAACACGGTCTGTCCTCAGAGTAAACTAGTTAACCAGCGCACAATGTGCTGGGGCATTGCCAGAGCCTAACTGACTGGGGGAAGGAAAATACTCAACTCCAGGCCCCTCTCGACTATCACATGGAAAAGGAATATACTCAACTCCAGACCATCCTGCCCCATATAAAGTGGGAGAAAAAATTGAGAAATAGTTGTGAAGACCCCAGAGGCATAGACTCAGTAAAATACTGAGACCAATTTAGGACTATAGAATGCTTCTCTCCCCACAATTCACCACCACATTTAAAAAGTCAATTTACATAGTGTCTTTTACCCAGCACATCATATCTGGCTATCAAGAAAAAATTACAAGGCATACCAAAAGGCAAAAACACATTTTGAGTAGACAGAAAAATCATCAGAACCAGAAATGGCAAGAATGTTGTAATTATCAAAATGAGGATTTAAAACAACTCTGATTAATATGCTAAAGGCTCTAGTGGATAAAGTGGACAGCATGTAAGAAAAGATGAACTGTGTAAACAGAGAGATGCAAATCATAAGAAAAACCAAAAAAGAAGAGGTAAAAACATGTAAGAGAAATGAATTCAAAGATGAAATTATCCTAATTCTTTCTAGACACTTTCAGAGGATAGAAGTTGAGGGACTAATTTCTAACTCATGAGAATTTCTGTTCTATGAGGATAGCATTACCTAGATGTCAAAACCAGACAAAGACATTGCAAGGGAAGAAAGCTACAGATCAATATTTCTCATACACATAGATGCAAAAGTCCTCAATAAAATGTTAGAAAATCCTGCTCTGTAAAATACAACATCAACAGAATGAAAAGACAAGGAACAGGCTGGGAGACAATATTTGCAAAAGACAGGTCTGATAAAGAACTGTTTATCCAAAATGTTTTTAAAAAACACTTAAAACTCCACAAGAAGAAATCATGAAACCTGATTAAATAGTGGCCCAAAGACAATAACAGATACAATACAAAGAAGATATAGAGTTGGCAAATAAGCATATAAAAAGATGCTCCAAGTCAATTGTTTTGAGGGAATTACAAATTAAAATAATAATGAGATACCACTATACACCTCTTAGAATGGGCAAAATATAGAACACTGACAACACCAAAATCTGGAAAGTTGTAGAACAGGAACTCTGCTTATTGCTGGTGGAAATGTAAAATGGTACACCCACCTGGGAAACACTTTGGTGATTTCTTATAAAAGTAAACATACTCTTACCATACTGTCACACTCCTTGGTATTTACCCAAAGGAGTTGAAAACTTATGTTCACAGAAAAACATGCACATAGATGTTTATAGAAGTTTTATTCATAATTGTCAAAACTTGGAAGCAACCCAGTGGCAGATCCAAACAAAGGAATATTATTCAGCCCTAAAAGATGAGTTATCAAGCCACGAAAAGATGTGGAACCATGGAATAACCTTAAGAACATAATATTAAGGAAAAAATTCAAACTGAAAAATCTACATACTGTATGATTCAAACTCTGACCTTCTGGAAAAGGCAAAACTATGGAGACAACAAAAAAATCAATGGTTGCCGGGGGGAGGATGGGGGTGGGAGATTAACAGGCAGGGCACAAAAGAATTTTGGGGCAGTGACAAGACTTTGTATGATACCGTAATGATTGATACATGTCTTTATTATTTGTCCAAAAGCACAGAATTTATAATACTAGGAGTTAATTATAATGTAAACCACAGACTTTGGGTGGTTATAATGTTTCAACTTAGGCTCTTCAGTTGTAACAAATGTACCATTCTGTTGGGGGATGTTGATAACAGGGGAGTCTATGCATGTGTGAAGACAAGGATACATGGGAAATGCCTCCACTTCCCCTTCAATTTTGCTGTGATCCAAGGATTACTCTAAAAAAAATAAAGTATTAATTTTTAAGAGTGATATGGTAATTATGCATGTTAGTTTTCTTACATGCCTTTGAAAGAAACTAATAACCTAAGGAGCCTAGAAAAGTTATCTCTAGATTGCTATCTACAGCTTGCATGACTTACCACTGAGAGATTGGATACATGGTAATTCAAATTTAACGGCCATTTATCAATTATTTATATAATTCTCCACTGTGTTCATAACTTATTTTGTGCAAAAATAAAATTATAGGAAAAAGATTGGTGGTAAACTTTAATTCCAAATTTTTGTTTTACAAGTCCTCAGCATAATGTTTAGAATGTCTTATGAAATTATTTAACAACTTTTGTGTACTTTTGCTCAATTTTGTTTTCACATTTGATTGGCTTTGTATTTCATAGTGGGCATAACTGCTTCAAATATAGAATTTTAGCTTATACTTTAAGCTAGATCTTTCTTAAAATGTAGTCTACAGGTTTGCACAATAATTTCACCTAAGGACTTAGTAATCAAGGTAGGATGTCATACACATGGAACAAGACATGTAAAGAACAATAACATATTGGTGGGGAAACTGAAGCAGTCTAATCTCTGGCAATTGCAAGCTGAGTGTCCTTGGAAATCGCTTCTTTATTATCAAATTAAATCATTGCCTACGTAACTTCAGACACACAGCCGAACACTACAAAGAAGTAACAATTCTAAACAGAGGCTATCCAGTCTGGGGTATATCTGATCACCAATTTTGAATAGAATCCTTAAGAAAGGAACATTCTCATTTGAATTTTTATTTACTTAGATGCAAAGCACGTTTTATGTGTATATGAATGACTGACTTGGTAATTTGCAAATACTCATTCTTCTCCAAAAATTTCCTAAAATGAATACTTAGAATCTGTCCCTTTCAAAAAACATCATTTAAAGGTAACACTAAAAGAAGTGTGTGATGTTAATAGTGTATGCATTTGTACTTTACATTCCAAAGGGGATTGTATTAGGTATAAATTACTCAGGGATTTCCTACTGAGAAAATAATGGCAAATCAATGAAGTGATAAGATTTGACTTAGCAAGATAAGGTAAAATGATATTGGTGGGATCTGTTAACAAGCCGAAAGGTAGAAATATAGTCCTGACTGGAAATTAGAAAACCATGGAGAGTTAATTTGGTGTAAATGTGATGGGGCTAATCTGTCATCTGTCATTTAATTGGAGAGAAACAGTATTAAATCCATCAGTACTTGGTTAAAAGTTTTGATTGAATTCATTTCCTGAAAGAACTTATTTTTGTAAAAGAATTTTGTTTTATTTGATTTTACTGAATTAATTTTTATTTTACATATTACTGTTCTTTCACTACCCATTCTTTCTCCCTCTTCCCACCTTCCATCCTTCTCTCTCTTCCTTCCTATCTTCTTTCCTTTCTTCCTTCCCTCCCTTCCTCCCTCCTTCATTATTACTTTAAATTCCCTTTCCTTTTAACATCTAGAAGTGATAAGTAATTTAGAGGAACTAGATTAATTTTTTTGCTTAATAGCACATGAGAAAATTATTGGTGCAATTTTTCCCCAGCAAATATAAATGCTAATAACTTCCAACCAACTTTCTTCATTTTCTCCAGGAAGACCCACTACCTTATGTGAGACTATGGGGAAAGCAGAAATTTGGCTAATCAGGACATATTGGGATTTTGAATTTCCTCGTCCATACTTACCTAACTTTGAGTTTGTAGGAGGATTGCACTGTAAACCTGCCAAACCATTACCGAAGGTAAGTCTATTTATAGTGGAGGGCTTTTTGGTACCTTATGATAAAATCCTGATTTTCCTTGAAAGCTTACAGGGTCAACAATAGAGTTATGCTGCCGGATATCTTTAGTTTGCTACTCCAAATCTATTTTCAAAATCATAGGGGTCTCTTATGAATGATATTACTTATTTTTTTTTTACTTTACTTCGATATTTAAGCAGAAGAATGAAGTCTTCCAAGTGACATATTAAAATATCAGTGTGTCCACAGTGTAGATATTGGATTGAAGAACAGGAAGCTGGAGCCTTGGAAATCACTAAGGAGACTGTTGTCGTCTTCCTCGCAAGCACGATCTAGTTATGAACAGGGATGTTTACTATGATCGCTTGAGTGATAAAGATGCTTTCATGAGCCAGGAAATAGTTGGTTGAAAAAAGTTTTTTGAGATGGCAATGATGAGTTCAATTTCAAATTCATTTTAAGAAGTTAAAGGAATTTTCAGGTGGAGACTTCTAGAAATCATCTGGTTAATGCAAGGTTGCAGTCTCAGCAGAGAGCATTAGAAAGAAATTGGGAGTCATCCACATATAGTAGAAATCATAAAGTTGAGAAACCCAGACGCTGAATTGGTTCTTTATGACCATGATATCAGGGTTTTTTTGGAGTGAAAAAGGAAATCATATACCCATATTCCAATGTTATCAAAGACTAAATATGGACTGCCAGAAATATTGGAAGAAAATATTGAGAAATAAAAGAGAATAATAGGTAAGCATAGTACATATATTGCATTTAACTATCTTTATCAATAGGCAATAAAGAGACATATTCATTTGCTTGTGTTGTAGGTAAACGAGCATAACCTCTGTAGAAGATAGTGGGTTAAATGATGTTCCCAGGAGAGTTCTTGATTTCTGCTTAGGGTAAGATGGATATTGAAATTTAAAAAAATTCATTTCAAGATTCTGAATATGCTTTTCATACCGAGTCATAGCTGAAAACAAGCTCTACTGAGTGTTATTACTGGAGATAATAAACCAATATCTAAAATAAAGGTACAGAAAGAGACAGGACATATTCCATGGCTCACTAGGTAATACCTTGCCATACTATTGTGTTTATCCTTCCACCCCCACTTTTCACATGCAGACAGTTTCACAAAAATGACTCAGGCATATTTCACAAGAGGGGAAAATTATTCCATTCCAAACCCAATTATTAATGTAGATATTTGGGCAATATGAATACCAGTCATATCTTATATCTCTGGTGAAAGAATTATGCCAGTCACTGGATACACAGAATAGAAAAGCAATGAGAGTTAAATCAAGAATCCAAATCAAACAGGTAAGTGTGTAAGTCTTAATATACCTGTGTGTGTATGTGCCTGCATGTGTGTGTGTGTGTCTGCGTGTTTAATGTTTTTTATTCAATCACCATCTTCTGTGGAGTTGAATCAAAATAGTAAAATACCAATTACCAGGACATCGGATATTCTCTTAACAGTAACTAAGCTAAAAATAGCAGTCTACTTTAATTTATGGCATTGTCCTGCTGGTAATTTTACTAGCCTTAAACTGAGAAACATCAGTGATTACAAGGTGACCACAAATAATTGCAAAGAGATAACACATCTCTAGAAGGTGACATTCACATAGATTATGTGAAAGACCTCAATCACAGACTTTGATGTGCCCCATTTGCACAACTATAAATGATGATCAAGAGAATTTTATTTGCAGAGAAATGCATATTTTACTTCAGTGCTAAGGCTCAAATTTTGGGCATGCAGTTAGTGTCACACTCTTGTGGGAAGGCAGAGAAACACTGTCTCGTAAGTGTTATCATGATTGTAGCAGGAATTTAACTGCATTATCATCTGTTCAAATATATTACTATACACACCGTTTCTTAAAACATCTTTTTTAGCCCTATTAATCAGGGAACTAATAAACATGAGAAGAATATCCTCAATGCCTAACAGGAATTTAGATCAAGTTATTCATAATTTATTGGCTGTAACTTGGCATGCTAAAAATTTTAATAGCCTAGTTCAGAACCCTTCTTTAGGCTTCCTTCCAAGGAATATTTTACAAGTTTGCAAACAACACTCTTGGTTCATAAAATTAAGCCTTGGGAGTAATAGTTCCATGTACCATGAAGACATCTGCCTCTTAGCACTATTCATTTTGTGTAATGCTTTGATTCCATGTCTTTATGTGTAATCACTCACTATATATTTTAGCCATAGTTTTCAGATATTCATTTCCCCTTAAAGAGACTAGATAATTCCATGTGGCAGAAGACAGAATCAGTCTAGCAATGTCCCTAACACTATTTGGAAGTGTAGGAGAGGCTTTTTCCCCCTGTGGTCTTGCACTTGTGTAATAGAGGTAATTTTATCTCTGCAGGAAATGGAAGAATTTGTCCAAAGTTCAGGTGAAGATGGCATCGTGGTGTTTTCTCTGGGCTCAATGGTCAAAAACCTCACAGAAGAAAAAGCCAATCTCATAGCCTCAGCCCTTGCCCAGATTCCACAGAAGGTTAGTACAAACGCCAGTCCTGGGAGCAGCCACTGTGCCAGCTGGAGTGTGTGTGGCTAATATTACTCTTTCCAGATGAAACTTGTAACTCGTCACAAACTGAGCAGAACTGGCACCACCTTTAAGTAAAAATGTCTCAAAACATTAAAATGTATTTCAGGCACATTTCACCATTTACCTACTGAGGCTTCACATGACTACGAAAATACATCTTTTTATGAAGTCATTTATTTTCAGTGAAATAGAGGTGAAAATGTTAAGATTCTAATACATTTTTACTCTTTGAAACCTTATGACTTGCACTGACTTTTCCTAAAAGTTCACAAGTGTGTCAGCTCCAAGGTCCAGGAAAAGAGAGATTTCACGTAGAGTAGAGGGGAATCATGCACAAAAATACACTTTATATCTCTAGGCTTTATTAGGACTCAATTAAAGTGTAGTTGGTTTAGAAATAGAAGCCTAATCTTTCTAAATTTTCTACAGTTAAAACAATTAAAAATCCTAATGTGATTACCAGTGTGTATTTTCTAATTTATGACACTCAATTAACTTTAATTTTGTTAATTCTAGATTTTTACTCTTTATATACTTCCAGTCACAAAATACCCTGTCTCTATATTTTCACATTAAAGTATATAAAACTCTATAATTGTTAAGTGTACTAATTAGGCCTGTTAAAATTCTGGATTTTTATTTTTAAACTTTTCTGTTAAAGAGTTTGCCACCTATTAGTATTTAATCTGAAATTCATCATACAGAGTTCCCAAAAGAAGAAAATTATGTAACAAAATGTTAGCATCCTAACAAGATATTTCATTAAATAATGGAGTGTAAACAAATCCTCCATCTCATCCCCACTCAAAAACAAGAAAGAGAGAGAGAAAGGGAGAGAGAGGAAGGAAGGGAGGGAGGGGGAGGGAGGGGAGAAAGACAACAAATCATCCAAAAAGCAGACAAAAAAAATTTAAAGCTAATTACAAGAATGAGTCAAAAATTATCCACACTTCGGTTCTATTAAAACTTCTGTTGGCCACAGTCTTATCAGCACTTTCCGTTCAAGGCTACTGTCTCCCCAGTCACTGCTGTGCAGGTGTGAATGTGTTACACCAGTTCATTTGTAACTGCAGTGCAAGCAAAAATGGATGCCCCACTTGTGATATGAGCAAAAGAAGAGCAGCGTGCAGTGATTCGTTTTTTGTGGTCTGAGGCGGTACCTGGTGCCGTTATTTATCAAAGACTTTGTGCACAGTATGGAGAAAGTGTTTTGTTGCAAAGAAGTGTATATGAATGGATAGGGAAGTTCAAGGAAGGTTGTACAAGTGTTAGCCACCAAGAAGAAGCCAGACGCCCGTCCACATGCACAGCTGATGATGACATTAAGTGTACACGTGAAATGATTCTGTCAAATAAACAAGTGGCAGTGAATCATGTGGCAAATCATTTGCAAATCAGCCATAGCTCTGCCTATGAAATAATCCATGAGAGACAGGTTTCAAAAAGTTTGTGCTGAAGCTTAAACTTTGGGTTAAACACAGAGGACTGCTATCCAAGGGCATTGTGATCTTACATGGCAATGCACATCTGCACACTTCTGCCCACACTGTTGACACTCTGCAAAAACTTCGTTTTGAGATGTTAAAGCATCCTCCCTATAGTCCTGATCTTGGTCCATCGGGCTTTCACCTGTTTGGTCCCTAGAAAGTAGTCCTACGAGGATGAAGATTCACTTCTGATGAAGAATTAAAGACAGCGGTGCATTCGTGGCTCGCAGATCAGCCTAAAACATTTTTTAATGAGGGAATATGAAAGCTTGTTGACAGATTGGACAAAATGTATTGAAAAGCAAGGAGATTATGTTGAAAAATGATGTATTTGTCTTTCCTAAAAGTTAATTAAAATAAATTTTACAGCCAGAGTATGGATAATTTTTGACTCATCCTCGTATATTTTTGGAAAACATTACATTTGACACTTAAGAGCTACGATGGCCTCATGACAAGTAAATTTACATAGTATTCATGTTTGTTTTTATGCTTTTTAACCCTCACATTCTGCCTAAACTAGTCCTATTTATTTTCTATTTCTTCACTCACAATCTCACTTCCAAAAGCTTTTAAGTGATAATGCTATATTTAATAGACATTTAGTACAAGCCCTTTCAAAAATAGTGAAGGGAAACCGTTTTACCTTATCTCTCAAACGTTTGCAAACTACCTCTTTTATATGTTCCTCTCAAGGATCACAGAAAGGAGGATGGGCTATGAAAGGACGGGTTTGTGCGCCACCTGTTGGCCATTGAGGGCAGAGCAGGATGCTCAGAACTCAGAATTTGGAGAAGGACATGCGCAACCCCTCACCCCCCTGCCCCCCCGCAAGGATAAATCACTCAATATGTCAATGTCCCAGACTCTTTACTTATGGCACCAGTGATGCTCTGCTTCAGCCATCGCTGCTTTCTTGCCTGGGACGTGCCTCACCCATTGGAACCATAACCTACGGAACAAGAGTCAGTCTTTGAGGCTACCTGAAAAATCCCCTGTATCCTGTCCCTAGAAAAGAGCTGCCTGTTTCCACTGGATCTTCAGCCTGTTAGGCACAGAGGACTACAGCTCTCCTTAGAATAAAGTCTTCCTTGATAAACTACCATGCATACTGGATCATAATCACAAATAACTGAAAAAGAAGATGAAAGTGAAAAATATTTGGACTTGTCTACATTTGTGAACTGAGGCCCAGAATTGATTCTAAGAAAGCAGGAGCTGTCTGAAGCTGTGGAATACAGCTGTCATGCCTTGGAGCTTGTCAGGGAGGGAATCAAACTATGCTTCTCTCTAATTTAGCAATTCCTCTCAAAATATAAAGAAATGAGGAAGAACATTATGCTCATGACCTTCTCTAGGCAATTGTATTTTATGCACAAGAAAGTAATCTGCACTCACACCAGCTATAAAATATCTGAAAACAAAATAATGTTATAGATTTAAACTATGATATATCTTGAATATCCAAAAAATTATCTAGAACACGATCTATGTTTCTTAAATTAAAAAAAAAACTTCCAAATTATAATTCTAATTTATCTTTTCAGAACATCAAGTCATATTTGCTATTTTCAGATTTTGGTATACTTTTTCTGGAAAAACTTTCTTCACAATATTCTTTCGTTTATGACTTAAAAGTTAACTGCTGTAATAGACATACATGAACATCAGTTGTTTGAACTTTTTATAAACTTCTGTTTACTTCATGTAACACCTCAACACAGGCTTTCAAATAGCTAAAAAAAAAGAAAGAAAGAAAAGAAAAGAAAAACAAAACTAGGGTGTTCATTCAAACAAAAGAATATTTGAAATCTTTGTTTTCAAATATTCTTGGACTTTGAAATATTGGCCTATATGATTTCTAAATAACTCTACAGCATTAAAATGTTTTAATTTTGTGTTTTTACTTGTAAAATTAAAGCACTGTCTTCCACAGGTTTTATGGAGATACAAAGGAAAGAATCCGGTCACATTAGGTGCCAATACTCAGCTCTATGATTGGTTACCACAGAATGATCTTCTTGGTAAGTCCAAGGAAAAAAAGCTGTACAGTTGGATGATGGACAAGTAGCTGTTTAACAGCAAGTAAATTCAATACACATTTTAAATATTTAAATATCCAAACTTTACTTGCAGTTTTAGAGCAGATATAATTAAAGAATTGGCCATTAGTTTTATAGATTGATGCTTCCTCTGGTTCACAAAAGAGAATCTTCAGTTAAGACTCTCATCACTCTTCAAGTTTCAATCTCAGTTCACATATTATCTCCTCTGTAAGTCTTTCTAGACAATGCAGAGGGAATTAATTCCATCTTTTTCAGGGATCACGATTTTCTGAGATAGCAATTCCCCATCTTCTTGGCTTTTGTAGAAAATACTGCCTTCTTCATTGAGTTATCCAGTAGTTTTTTCACCATGTCTCTCTGAAATTCTTTTAATATATTATGTATCATGAAATCCTCACCCACTTCTCAACCAATTCCCAAACTAGGTCATCCCAAAGCAAAAGCTTTTATCACTCATGGTGGAACCAATGGGATCTATGAAGCTATCTACCATGGGGTGCCTATGGTGGGAGTTCCCATGTTTGCTGATCAGCCTGACAACATTGCTCACATGAAGGCCAAAGGAGCAGCTGTGGAGGTGAACATAAACACAATGACAAGTGCAGACTTGCTCAATGCCTTGAGAACAGTCATTAATGAGCCTTCGTAAGTACTACTACTTTTAAAGTAGTATTAATTATGTTACCCATCACACTCAAAAATGTTGTGTTTCATGCATTTCTGACTAGTGTATTTTCAAATAATTATAACATGACCATTTAAAAACCATTTTATTATTTCATTTCCCAAATTGCTGAAGCAACTGTCTGAAATTGAAAAAGAAAACAAAGATTCAAATATTCTTTTGTTTTTTCAAAATAAATAATGTTAGTGATTACATAAATTCTTAGATATTTTTCTGGATAATCTGCTTATTTTATAAATAAATATGCATGTTTATTTAAATATTATAACCATTCAGTAAGTACAAAAATGGAAGTTATAATTCACCCAATATTGACGATTCAAAAATAATCATTGCTAACACTGAGGGTATATCATTAATCAGTATATGCATGTATACAGGGAGGAGTAGAGTAGTTAATAATTTTATAAATATCAATTGATACTATATATGGATTTTTAAACAAAATTTTAAATTTATCTGATTTGGCTAAATTTATAAACCATATTTATAAACTATATAAACTTTAGATACATATCATTATATCTTAATTTTTTTTCTCTGAAAGATCTCACCAAGGTTAAGAATTAATATACGTATACATAGTGTTAATTTTAGTGGCTAAAATTAAAACATATTGTTTTAATTTTGAGATGAAAGATTTTAAGTTTACTTCCATGAAGTTGGAAGTAATCTCATTTCTAATAGATATTACTTAAAATTTTAATTTGTCAATACTTAAGGCACTTATTTTCCTCACAGTAATTTAATCTTTTTACATATTCTGAAAGAATCAATGTTCACCATTGAATCAGAGATTCTTTACTTCAAAATATTTTGAATCCATTCTTAACTGAATATATCATTTGGAATTTTCCTTCATTAAAGACTCATGGACTCCCTGAAATAATGGTTAACAATATTTGCTCACTGCCTTGATAGGAGAATGACACCCATCTGAATATAACATACCTAGTTCTCCTTTCCTTTCCTTCTGAACTGTGCAGTGTTACTCATGATCTTCTAGCTTTAAATGCTGCTGTAGAGTGTTGAGGACTTTCTGATCAGTATTAATTTTTAAGAGTTTCATGTTCATCCTGCAAATAGATATTATTTTTTAAACTCAGAAACAAATATGACATATCCTTATAATTTGTTTTCTATGTTTTCCTGGGATTATAGCGTGTCCTTTTAACACTGTTAATCTAGAATGAAAATTATTCAGTTTTTCTTTTCAGAAATTAATTTTTGTTTGTTGTATCTTTTATTTCCATTTTTTAATCTCTATTTTAGGGACATCAGGTTTTAATGTTTCCTATGTTCAAATATTTGAGTTTGTTTTCTTTCTCTATTATTTTCTCATTGTGCTAATCATTTTTTACTTTTCTTAATTCACTGATTCCCTCAAATAGTCGATAAATTAGTAAATTCACTTTTTCATGAACATTGTTTGCTGTTTGTAATTTTTTTATTAATCTTTTAAAGTGCTATTTTTAACAACTAATTTCAATAGTTCACCTATGTCTTTTATTACCTCCTCTTGTTTCATAATCTTATCTTTGAGCTCTTATTCATAGCTCTCACATTCTTACTCTACTTAAACTCTCTTCTTCCCTTGAAATATGTATTATGCCTAATTACATTCTAAGTCTGTCATTTTTATGTTTTCCCCCAATATTGTGTAAGTTGTTGTCAAGTCATGTTTTTCATCTTGCTTTCAGTATTTGCTCCAAATTTGTATAGATACCTTATTTTAAAATTTGTTTCCAGATTATCTCAGACTCAATTATTTTTGTTCAGAGGCAAAACTTGAAGGATAGCTATAACATTCCATTCACATTACTGAAACCTGCAATTCAGGAGGTAGGAGAGAAGGTAAACTTGAACGGAATTTTGTGCAGCTTTTTTTTAGTGAAACTGTTCTGTGAAAAACCATCTCTTAAAGCCCTAGCCGCAAGGTTTTCTAGACAAAGTGGTCAATGTATTCATTTCTGAAAGGGAAGACACTCAATATTTGCCTTGAATGCATCCTAAAAAGTCAGCCCTGGTGGTACATCTTCCCCTCCCACCCACATTCCAGTCAAAAGATTTTTGTTGAGGCATATTCAAATCATAATTTTCAGATTATTAGAGGTATCATCGGGAGCTGGAAAGGGAGGTTAGGAGCTTCAGCAAGGTTTACCATGTTCTTTTATTTCTCTTAAATGATGACCTTGATGTCCAATCTATTAGGCTATTACCAAGTTGTTAATTGCTGATAATTTGATTCATTTTACTAAATATCAGAGTAGGTAAATGCTGTAATTTTTAAAAGTTTTACTTCATTTTATAGAAGGGTTACTAAATTTTCTGGTTGATTTGAAAACTATTGATGTGAAAATATCTAAAATTATTTATTTAAAAAATACCTTAACATTAATCCTAAACTTAATTCCAAGTCTGAAATTATCTGAGAACAAAAGTGTTTAGTGTAAAGTGTATATATAATGTATTTATATTCCATTTTCTTATTTCTTAAAGGAATTAAAGAACACAAAAAATACATTTAAATACATAAACCATAGAAATTTCAAGTACTCATAATATTTTAACATAACAGTCATAAAAAATAGTGTACAATAAAGATTAAATAATTATCTTAATGAACATAGTCATGTTTTGTCCTACCTCATTTGTAGGAAAGCTTACTTTCTTTTTATTTGGATTCACATGTACAAGTCTATCTGTCAAGTATATGCATATTTCAAATTTTAAATCTGTGTCTATAGATGGAGAAAACTTTGAATAAAAATATGATTTGGACAGTTGGTCTCTTATCCCCACTGTAGTTTGCTTAAAATGTATTAGGATGAAGTTTATGCAATTACTCTTTTGGTCCTACCTTATATTTCAATCCAAATTGAAAGAAAGTATGAAAACACAACAGAAACAAAAATAACAAAAAGAGAGAGTATGACTATTCTTCCTCACTGTGCACACACACACAAAACAAACAAACAAAAAAACCACGCGAGTAAACTCCCCCTTGCTGCTGGATGTTGTGTACCATGTTCACCGGTGAATGATGATTACATTTCTTCTTCTCTGACCCCAAAAGTGTTCAACTTGCACCAGGACATCTCTTCACATCTTTACCTTCTGTCATCTTCATGTCTCCAGGTTGGAACTTTTATTTCTAACACAAAACCAAAGGTAAACATACTAATTCTGGCTTAACCACCAAGAAATCTCAAGTGAAGACAGAACTTGCCTTTTGAAGACATACCTATATCCATTGTTGTTTGAGAGATTATTGGAGTTAACTAGTGCTACTGCGATGCCACACTGATTTTGGGCTTTATCCTACTGAGATATTTCTATTTACATTAAAAACTCAAAATCCATGCCTTTGTCATTTCTAAAATTATGCTATTATCTTCATCCAGTCCTGACACTGCCAATATATAGACACTGTCCTTTGCATCACAAAGTGTGCAATGGAGGAATTATCACAGTGTCAATATCTCAGACATTGCAAAAATGGCTCACTAATGTTGACTATCAGTTTCCTGCATCTGTCATCATTAGTTAGCCTGACATTAGAGGCCACGCTTATGGACTCTCTAATGGGTATTTTCTCTCAATATAGGGTTATTCACAGTCTTGGTCTGGAACAATCCTGGAAACTATAATTCACACAATACCAAAATTCCTTCTTGGAAAAATGAGGCTATACATTTACAACTGACTTACTCCATCTTTTTTATATGTTTGCATTTTACCACATTCTGCTAAGAATATATTTCTTCCACACCCCTCTTTCACAACTCTTTAACATGCTATGCAACCATGTTACAGTTCATGTTACAGCAAGAATTAAAATGTTTTTCTCAACATACCTATGGCTTTTGGCTTGCATAGCATATATCATGTAGCCTATACTTACCTTTAATTAAAACAAAGCTCTATAATTTCTATGTTTTTGCCTACCAGCTATAAAGAGAATGCTATGAAGTTATCAAGAATTCACCATGATCAGCCTGTAAAGCCCCTGGACCGAGCAGTCTTCTGGATTGAGTTTGTCATGCGCCACAAAGGAGCCAAGCACCTGAGGCCAGCTGCCCACGACCTCACCTGGTTCCAGTACCACTCCTTGGATGTGATTGGGTTCTTGCTGGCCTGTGTGGCAACTGCTGTATTCTTGGTCACAAAATGCTGTTTGTTTTCTTGTCAAAAATTTGGTAAAACAGGAAAGAAGAAAAAGAGAGAATAGATCTTTCTAAGTTTGGTAAAGTCTTGTATGGGCAATTCTGTTCATTCCAGCCACAATGACCTTAATGAAAACATGACATCTTCATATTGTTTTCAAAATTCCCATTGCTCTCTATTTTAAAGTAAAGTCTAGAATTTAACAATAGCATTAACTGGTGGGCATGTCCCATTCTTCCTTTGTCTTTTCCAGCTGGCTTTACACTCTTCCTCAAACATTCCTGACAAAGGTACACTAATAAATAATTTAATGTTTATTCTATTCATTATATCAATTTTTTCTTTATTTTTAATCTTAAGTCATATGCTGACTGACAATATGCTAAATCCTGGGGAACACGCAAAATGTAAGCCAAAGTTGATAGATACAGGGAACACAGAGAATAAGATTCACAGTTCCTCTAGGATATACAAAGTAGGAAACCATCATAGGAGACCATTATTAGAAGAGTAATGATTTCACTTGTCATAAAAATAAGTCTTTCTGCTTTCCCAGTGTTACTGGGGTCAGAGCATGAATTGACAATAAGTGTGATGGTGCTTCACACCAGGAAAGATCTACAAATTCCCATTAAACCATAGATAATCATATGTACATTCCTGCCTTTAGTCAGCAAGTATTCTTGTGTGCCCTTTAGTGCAAGAAGCTGAGCACAGCCTGCAAACAAGAGATCAACTGAATCACTGATTTTTTTCTCAGTGACAGAGAATGTCAGTAGTATATACGTTAAGGGGGAATAGATAATTTTTAGAAAAAATAACAAGAAAATAGGAAAAATTTTTAATAATTTTATGAAAATGTTAATTTATAGTACAATTGATAATATTGAAGTTAAATGTCAATTCATTATATTTAAAAATCATTAATGCTCATAATCTATAATTGCTATTTATAATCAAGGTGTAGTCTTCTGTCAAAAAACAAATATTCACTTGAAAGATGCAATTATTATATTAGTTTTTAGTCTCTATCTTCTACAAATTTAAATTCATCAATTAATTGTTATGCCAAAGATGTAAGATGTTAGCAGACCTATTCAACCAAGGATATGTTGTAGTAAATACATATCAATGCAAAGCACTAAAGAGAAATGTTTATATTGGATTCAGCTTTGCATTAATTTAATAAATAGATTAAAGATTTTACTTTCTTTACCCATTATAAACTTAATGATATGTCTAACTAAAGTTTTAATCTCAGTATTTGATATATAATCGAAGAAGTAAATAACATCCATTGTCTTACTGAACTTTTTGAAATTCTTATCTATTTCAATATGGTATATCAAAAATTACTTCCAATCTAAAAATAATTGTATCACTGGAAACATATAAGTATTTCCTCTTGAATGTGTACATTACTGAAAATGCAAATAAATTCTACAAATTCTTTTGTGAAGGCTGAAGATGTATTTGTTAAATGTTATCTTTCTGAAAAGGTGATTCATACTGATACATTTTGACTTTTACAATTATGTTTTAAGAAGAGATATTTATGTGCGCTCTATGCTCAACTTATTTTTGGTAATTAGAACATAGCGAATAGCTAAGATCTAATGAGAATTGGGCTGGCCATCCTTGGCCCTGAACACTACCTAAGTGCAGGCACCCATTTGGCTTCTGAGACTGGATACCTGTTACATACAAGACTTACTTCAGCACCATAGTTGCTGCTCACCTGATTTCTCCCTTTCTGTCCTCTGATTATCTACAGGTTTCTTTCTTTGCCTGAGAATCATCGAAAGTCACCTGGCAAAAATTTCTGGGTGATACCACTGTATTAGTTACAGTAACTGCAGCATATATTTGGATTTTTTTAAAAAAAGGTTAAGAACGGACTTTCCTTAGCAGTCATTCATAAAACTGTTCATTCTAGGAAACTCTCATTGGTAAATGCAGAAACCAAGTCCCATCAGCCAGGGTACTTTTGCACAGATCTTACTTTCTCAGACCTTAGGTATGACCAAGAGACTGAACTTAGTATTTGTACTTACTTTGTTCATAAATATTCCACATGCCCTTTATCCTCTGGTCAGAGTTCTTTACCTGATAGGATTATCCAGTCTTTATCCACTCCAAATCAGTGTAATAATATGTCTTGTCTGACTGACTTGTCATGGCTTTTCATGGACTTTTACTATTGGACACCAGAGTATTGAGTAATCTGCTGGATTACTAGGACACATCTAGATATAATTTTGCCTATATTTATCATGTGTCAGCAACCTAGTTTATCTTTGGTATTTTGGATAAATTACTATAGCCAGGAGAGTAACCCCTTCTCTAACTGAATTCTGAAGCAGAGGAGCTCAAAATAATTAAGAAGTATGCATGGCTTCCCATCTAAGTAAATTGTGTCCATATGCTTGTGTGGAATCACTGCTCTCTTGAGAAATGCAACCTCTAAACTGCCTGACTCTAAGCTGTAGTAATGAAAAACACACTTGTCTAAGGGAAATATCTAAGTGAAACACACTTTTTTAGAGGACCCATTTCCACTTTCAACCCCTTGATATTTTAACCCGTGTGTTCAAATGGAAATACAAAAGGTATCATATGTCAGGCCAAAATTTAAAGCATGCACTGCCTCCTGTAAGACAGCACCTAAAATATATTGGGTGTTATCCCCCAGCTAAAACCCTGAAAAGCTTTCATTACCTAATAGGGAACTTGGCAAAATCAGCAAATTCCACAGATACTAGACCTTGTGGCATTTCCTCAGCTGTGAACGTGTTTCCTGCTCATACACAATGTTGATATCATTACCATGGTTTTTATTAAGACTATGTCCATGGTTTGTGATGCTGGCAGATGTACTATAGACAGGTTTTAAAAACATTGGTAGGTTCCACAACAGTCTAAGCCACCTGCACAGAAAATTTACTTGTGTTTCTGGACCTGCTTTGGCCTGTTCTCATATTTACCATGTCTATTTAGTTGTAGAATGTTGCTGCTAATGTTCAGTTATATTTTCTTACTGCAACATAATAGTCATCATAAGTAGCATAGTCACTTGGTATCCATAATCAGGTGTTCACTCTCAACTAGAGCTTGATAACAAGCCAGGGACTGTTTCTTCTAATGGAGAAGAGATGTCAGAAAAATAGGTCATAGCAGTGCTCCAAAATTCTAGGATTTGTTTTTTGACATTTGTCAAAAGTTTATTTAACTATCTTCTATCTGCTACAAGCACAGCAGGTACACTTGAATTTTCTTTCTTTCTTTTTTTTTATTGTGATAAAAATATATCTACCTTAGATTTTTAAGTGTACAATACAGTATTGTTAACTATAGGCACAATGTTGTTCAATAGATCTCTAGAACTGGTGCACCTTGCATAACTGAAACTCATACTTCTTGAATAGCTACTCCCATTGTCCCTTCCCTCCAGGTCTTGGCATCCACCATTCTACTTTCTGCTTCTATGAGTTTGATTATTTAAGATACCTCATATAAATGGAATCAGGCAGTATTTTTCTTCTACGACTGGCCTATTTCACTTAGCATATTGTTCTCAAATTTCTTTCCTGTTGTAGCATGTGACAGGATTTCCCTCATTTATGATGCTGAATAATATTCCATTGTATGTATAATATATACCACATTTTCTTTATCCATTCATCTGTGGATTCACATTTAGTTTGCTGCTATATCTTAGTTATTGTGAATAATACTGCAGCAAACATATAGGTACAGATATCACTTTGAGATGGTGATTTCAATTATTTTGGATAAATACGCATAAGAGGAATTGCTGCATCATACGGCAATTCAATATTTAGTGTTTGGGGGATTCTTCTTAGTGTTTTTAATAGTGAACACACCCTTCTACATTCTCACTAACAGAGCACAAAGATTCCAACTTCTGCAGATCCTTGCCAATACTTGTTATTTTTTGTTTGTTTTATAATTGCCATGCTAACATGTATGAGGTGATATCAAACTGTGGTTTTTATTTGCACTTGCCTAATTATTAGTGATGTTAAGCATCTTTTCATATACACATACATGTTGGCCATTTTTATGTTATCTTTGCAGAAATGTTTATTCAAGTCCTTTGCCTATTTTGTAATTAAGTTTTTTTTTTTTTTTTTGCTATTGGGTTGTAGGAGTTCCTTATATATTTTGGATATTAACCCCTTATCAAATATGTGATTTGCAAATATTTTTCCCATTTCATTATTTGCCTCAAATCTTCTAATGGTTTCTTTTGTTTTGCAGGAGTTTTTAGTAAGATGTAATCTTGTCTATTTTTGCCTTTTTTTTTTTCTGTGCTTTTGGTGTTGTATCCAGTAAATCATGGCCAATACCAATGCCATAAAACTTTTCCCCTGTTTTCCTCTCAGGGATTTGCAATTTCAGGTCTTACATTGGTCTTTAATGCATTTTGAGTTAATCTTTGTATATGATATGAGTCCAACTTAGTTTTTTTTTTTTCATGTGGCTATCCAGTTTTCACAACACTATTTTTTAAAGAAACTGTTCTTTCCCCACTGTATATTCTTGGTGCCTTGTCAAAGATCAGTTGGACTATATACGTGTGGGTTTATTTTGGGGCTTTCTATTCTGTTTCATTGGTCTATATGTCTGTCTTTAAGTCAGAATCACACTATTTGCAATATGTTTGAAATCAGGAAGTGTGATGCCTCCAGCTTTGTTATTCTTTCTTGAAATTGTTTTGGATATTTGGGGCCTTTTGTGGTTCCAAATTAATTTCAGAACTTTTTTCTATTTCTGTAAAAATTTGCATTTGGATTTTCATAAGGATTTCATTGAGTCTGTAGATTGTTTGGGGTAGTATGGACATTTTAACGATGTTAATACTTCCAATACATGAACACATGAGGTCTTTTCACTTATTTGTGTCCTCTTTACTTTCCCTTATCAATGTTTTGTAGTTTAAGTGTTCAAGTCTTACTTCTTTGGCTAATTTTATACCTAAGGATATTTGGCTAAGTATATTCCTTTTAATGTTGTTATAAATGGGGCTATTTTTTAAATTTCCTTTTCAGATTGTTCATTGTCAGTGTGTAGGAAAAAAATAATTTTTACATTGATTTTGTAATCTGCAAACTTACTAAATCAGTTGATTAGTTCTAACAGTCTTTTTGTGGAATCTTTAGGATTTTCCATATAGAAGATCATGCCTTCTATGAATAGATATTAATTTTACTTCCTCTTTTGCAATTTGAATGGATTTTGTATCCATTTCTTTCCTAATTGCTCTGGCTAGAACAAACAGTATTATATTGAATATATGTGGTAAAAGTGAACATCCTTGCCTTGTTCCTGATCTTTAGAGGAAATATTTTCAGTTTTTCACCATTGAGTATGACATTAGCTGTGGGCTTTTCTTATGTGGTCTTTGTTATGTTGGGTAATTTCCTTCCATTCCTAGTTGATTGTTTTTATCACGAAAAGGTATAGGATTTTTCAAATTCTTTTTCTGCATATTGACATGATTATGTGATCTTTTTTTATCTTTCATTTTGTAATGTGGTGTATCACATTGATCGATTTTCTTATATTGAAACATCCTAGGAAGAGAGCTCAATTGGTAATAGTGTGTGATCTTTTTTAACATGCTGTTGAGTTTTCTTTGATAGTATTCTGTTGAGGAGTTTTGCATCTATATTCATCAGAGATATTGGCTTGTAGTTTTCTTTTCTTATAAGTGTCCTTATCTGGCTTTGGTATGAGGATAATGCTGCCCTCATGAAATGAATTTGGGAGTGTTCTCTTCGCTTCAGTTTTTTGGAAGGGCTGAGAGGAATTGGCATTAATTCTTCTTTAAATGTGGGTAAAATTCATCAGTGATGCCACCTGTTCCTGGGCTTTGCTTTGTTGGGAGATTTTTGATTACTGATTCAGTGCCCTTACTACTTATAGGTCTGCTCAAATTTTCTATTTCTTCGTGATTCAGTCTTTGTAAGTTGTATGTTTCTAGAAATGTATTCATTTCTTTTAAGTTCACCAATTTGCTGTCATATAATTGTGATAGTCTCATTATTCTTTTTATTTCTGTGGCATAACTTGCAAAGTCTCCCTTTTCATTTCTGATTTTATTTGATTTTCTATTTATTTTAGTCGATAAAATTTTGTTGATCTTTTCAAAACAATGCTTAGTTTTATTGATTTTTAATACTGTTTTTCTATTCTCTATTTATTTCTGCTCTAATTTTTATTATTTCCTTCTTTCCACTAATTTTGGGCTTAGTTTGTTCTTCTTTTTCAACTTCCTTGAGGTGTAAAGTTAGGTTTTATTTGAGATCTTTCTTCTTTTTTAATGTAGGTGTTTGTCATTAAAAACTTTTCTCTTTGAACTGCTTTTGCAGCATCTCACAAGTTTTGGTATCTTGTATTTTCATTCTTGTTTGTCTCAAGATATTTTCTAATTTCACTTTTAATTTTTTCTTTGATCCATTGATTTTTCCAAGAGTGTGTTATTTCACTTCCACATTTTTTAATATTTTCCAGTGTTCTTTCTACTATTAATTCCTAGTTTCATTTCATTATAATAGAAAAAAGATACTTGGTATGTTTTCACTCTTCTTAAATTTGTTAAGACTTGTCTTCAACCTAACATGTACTCTATTCTGAAGAACATACTGTTGCTTTCGAGGAGAATGTGTATTCTGCTTCTGTTGGGTGCTATTTTATATATGTCTCCTAGGTCCATTTGGTGTATTGTATCATTTGATCCTTACTGATTTTCTGTCTAGATTTCTATCTATTAATGATAGGATATTGAATACTATTATTGTATTGCTATATATTTCTTTTTTTCCCTCATCATACCATTTTAATTTGCAGAAGAAAGTACAGTCTTAAGTACACTGGCATTATTATCATTAATTAATATTAACTGGGCATACACACTCTCCCAAGTTTTCAAATTACACTCTGATTATAAGTTCAGCACATCCTACACTCTTTACAATCTGTATTGCTATTTATTTCTCTCTTCAGTTCTGTTAATGCTTCACGTATTTGGGTGTTCTGATATTGGGTGCATATATATTTATAATTTTTATATTTTCCTGGTATATGGGCACTTTTATCATTATCTAATGTCCTTCTTTGTCTTTTCAACAGTTTTGATTTAAAATCCATTTTGTCTATGTTGTCTAATATCATTATGACTGCTCTTTTTTGTGTGTTTGATCTTTTAAAAAATTTATTGAAATATAATTGATTTATAATATTGTGTTAATTTCCGGTGTACACCAAAATGATTCAGTCGTACATGTATATATTCACACACACACACATATACACACATATATGTGTATGTATATGGTCTTTTTAAGATTCTTTTCCATTATAGGTTATTATAAGATACTGACTATAGTTCCCTGTACCATATAGTAGGTCCATTTTTTGAATATATATAGTAGTGTGTATATTTTAATCCCTAAATCCTAATTTATATACTTTCCCTTTGATACCCATAAGTTTGTTTTCTATGTCTGTGAGTCTGTTTCTGTTTTGTAAATAAATTCATCTGTATCATTTTTTTAGATTCAATGTATAAACAATATCATATGATATTTGTCTTTCTATATCTGACTTACTTCACTTAGTATGATAATCTCTAGGTCCATGCATGTTTTGAAAATGACATTATTTCATTCTTTTTATGGCTGAATAATATTCCACTGTGTATATATAACATATCTTCTTTATCCATTTATCTGCCAATGGACACTCAGGTTTCTTCCATGTCCTGGTTGTTGTACATAGTGCTACTATGAACATTGGGGTGCATGTATCTTTTCAAATGAAAGATAAAACAATAAGGACTCCTCTTTTTTGGTATCATTTGCATGGAATAACATTTTTCATCCATTCACTTTCAGTGTGTGTGTCCATATAGTGGAAATGAGTCTCTTGTAGACAGCATATAGTTGAGTCTTTTTAAAAAAATTCATTCAGGGGAGTCATTTGCTAGCTCTAAGAATTACCTAGCATGGTACCAAATACCATGTTTGTCCCAAACCACCAACTAAGGCCTGGGGAGTCTGGAAGTTGAAGACATCAGCTGAGCATATCTTGATAGTTAGATTCCAAGGCCCTTCCTCTCTCTCAGGCGTCCCTCCTCACTCTTTGATTTAGACATTGGCCTTCTTCCATCTGACCGGAGTCTAATTTTGAGGTGTGGGTACTTTCTTGTTAGATCTTCCTCTTGGATGCATATATATTTTATTTTGAAATTCTTACGTGTAATTCCATTCTGTCAATTAAAGCGTACCAAAAATTAAAAAAAAAAAAAAAAAGAATTACCTAGAAGTGGGAGGAGGTATTTACACTGGTAATTTCAATGCACAGGATAATATAACTGGCTTTCCTCTCTTTGCAATGTTTTCCATATTTTCTTATAAAAATTATACATCCAGGCATCCTTCTCTTAGATGAGTTTTAAATAAATCTAAATAATAATATATACAATTATCCCTTGCAGCTTAGTTTCCTAAAACAGATTCATAAGCTAAATATCCTTAAATTGTATATCAAGAAAAATGTAGAGCCTCACTGAAATAGAAAAACAAGGGCCTTTGTTTATATCATATGTTAACTACTAGTTAGTTACCTGCATTGATAAGATTTGGGGATCAGACAACCAAAAATAGGCATTTTCACAGTAGATTCAAATGTTTCATAAAACTTGGAAATCTGTATAATTTGTAATTACCAATGAAAATTCAAAGTTTCCATTTGGGGAAAAATAGCCAGTGATGGTCATCCTACATTTTGAGAACAAAGAACACCTCAGAGCTGCCAAAATTGTGTAGGACTCTCTTAATGCAAAATTCTTAGGGCGGGGGTGTGCTAAAACACTTTCAACCAACATATCTCCAAATGGTTCTGAGATATTTCTTCTCATTAGCCCTATTTCCTTCCTTCTTTTCTTCCTTCCTTCTTCTTTTTTAAAAAAAATAACTCTAAGAACTGAAGGCAACAATGACTCCTGGTCATAATTTTATCTATTCTTTGTCTTGTCCATATAAAACTTATAAGTTAACTTTATTACTTCATAGATTATAAAGCTATAATCTATATTATTATAGATTTATCTACTGGTAGGCATAACAATTACCAAAGAATCTATATGATGTTAAAAATAAAAATTCCTGATCTTTCCAGTTGAGAAACAGCAGTACCACTATTAATAAGTATCACAATCTGTTGAAGAAAGCATAAATGATGGAAGGCCATCATAACTTGTATAGGTTGATTTTCCTGAATGTACTATACCTATGTTTAGAAGCAAAGAGGAGACAACAGATTATGAGTGAAAAAAGGAGTTGGAAGCAAGTTAAAACAGCAGAATATGGAAAGAGACAGAAAGAACATTAGTGTAAAAAAATCTTCAATGAGTTCACTTTCTCTTCCTTTACATTTGTGGGGGATAAAATAAATTATAGAATTAGACAATTTGAAAAATAAAACAATTAAATCACTATAAATTAAAAATTATTAAAGTCTAACAGCCAGACAAAACTGAGATCTTGTGTGCTGAATAAGAAACTGTTATTTTCTTTTCCTAATCTAATCAGGTGCTTTCATAACTATTAAATTTCGGGTATATACATAGGAAAAAAAAGTTACTCAAAAGTTTATCTTTCGGAGCTTTGGCATCCAGGTGGTGAAACCCCTAAGGAGCCCAAGACTGAGGAGAGCCATTTTAAAAATGTAGGTCTGCACCCAAGTGGAAAGCTGGCCAACTATGATGCTAGTAACAGATCTGGAAACAGCCCCATGTTCCTATGGATTTGGTTAGAGCCCTGATTGGGCTTGGTCCTGCTACTAGCACCATTCACCAAATGACTGAGAGCTATACCACCCATGCTAAGGTAACAGGCCTGCAGACCTTGGTCCCTACTGTGGATTCTGAAGCATCCCAATAACTTAGCTTCAGCCCAGGGACCCAGTGGGAGTCATGCCCATCTGTTCCCCTGGAGACAGGTTCCCGGACCTCAACCTAACTGCAGTTCCTTCTCTTTGATTCAATCCCTCTTAGTCACAGTCACACCTGCCCAGGGATCCAGTAGGACACACCCTTATTCATGCCCCCAGAGGCAGGCCTTCAGAACTTAGACCTAGCTATGGACCTTAAAGCAGCTCTGTGACCCTGTTCCAGCCTCACTCAGCTGTGGTCCAAGGCTAGTCCTACCTGTCCAAGGACCCACTCAGTGACCCAGCAGGAGTCCTTCCAGGAACCTGGAGAGAGCCACACCTACACAAGCACCTGGTAACAGTTCCACTGTGTGTGGACCCAACTGTGAACATGTTAGAGACCGTGACAGCAACTAATCATAAAAAAAAAAAGAAAAATGATAAATTTAAGCATATTAAAACAAACAACTTCTACTCATTAAAGACATCATGGAAAGAGTGAATATATAAGGCACAGAGTGAATGGAGAAGTTTACAATGGATTTTAACATATGCTCCATCACCCAGAAATAGCCAGCCTAATCAAAAGGTAGAATGGTTTACTGATGAGTTATAGCAACACTTGGAAGGCAACACCCTGAAAGGATTTTTGTTTGTTTGTTTTATAGGAGGCAGTGTATGCTTTGATTCAGTGACTATTACATAGTGATGTCTCCTTATAGCCAGAATACATGGTTGCCAGAAGGAGTGGAAGTGGGATTATACTCTTACACCTGCAGAATTTTTGCTTCCCATTCCATCAACTGATCTCAGTTCTCATGGGGAATCTTTTTGTGACCAAGTCCAAACTTGTACTGCTCACCACACAAAAGGCCAATAAATTGAGAGACAAGGTATTGGGGCAAGGAATAGGAGACAGAGGAGATAGTGGGCTAGTGTCCCAAAGAATTGCCTTACCCAAGTTAGATTTCATGCTTCTTTTATACTAAAAGAGAAAGGTATGTGGTTGGCTGTTGCAAACTTCTTGGTGCCAGCCAGACCCAGAGGGGATGTGATAATCCTTTGTTCTTGCACCTGTCCACATAAGTCTAGTCACAATGTCCCTATAAACCTCCCTCAAAACAAATGTTTTTCTCTGATTTGCAACTTTTTATCTCTATATGAATGAAAAGTGTTATACCTTTAAAGGTCATGCCTGGGAGGCAGAGCCTTGAGAAAGGGCTATTATATATATTTCAGGCTGTAGGGAACATTCTTTTACAAAGGGGCAGAGCCAGCATGACTAAGCACAGGCAACAGAGTACAAAGTTTAGAGCTAAAGGAATGGATCCAATATGGAGTCAGGTTTCTTATCCTCTGTTCCACCAGGGGACTCAATAATAATGGTTCCATTGAATTGGAAGATGAAACTACCACCTAGTCATTTTGAGTGTTTTATGCCATGGAACCAAAAGGAGTGATTCACTCTGACTATTAAGGGGAAGTTTAGTTGCTGCTACAAAATGGAGGTAAATAGGACTATGTCTGGAACTCAGGGGATTCTCTAGAATGCTTCTTTTACTTCAATGCCAAATTGCAAATGTTAACAGAACACTAACAACAGCCAAAAAAGGCAGGGTGGTTAAAGAATCACACCTTGTAGGAGTAAATGTTTGGATCACCCCACCAGGTGGAGAACCCAGAGAAGTTTCTGGTTGAAGACAAAGGAAGTATAAGATGGACACTAAAGAAGAAAGCCACAGACATCAACTATGACATAATAACACATTTACAGAAATGAGGACTACAGTATCTTTGATATTTTCTCTTTTTTTGTTGCATGTATGTGTTATTTGTATATACTAACCATTTTCTTCTCTCTCCTTCCCATTTTATTTCATACACAAGTTGTTAGAGATTAACTCACAATATAATCCTTGAATAACAGAATATTTATTGGGATGATGACTGAATTTAAAAGTCATTTATTTACATACATTTGAAAAATTTAAGTGAATAAGAGTCAATTCACAGAATAACTGGAATAGGACTGAAGTAAGAATATTATTATGTGTTGAATAAGTCTAATTTTATAGAATCATTACCTCTAATGATTAATTACCTTGGACACACATCTCTATTTTGGAATCAGATGACCCAGCTTGTAACAAGTTCTCTGATTTTGGACAAGATCCATATTACCTATAAAGATATTATTACCTATAAAATATGGATGGCTTAGTGTTGTTATGAGGATAAAGTGAGATAAAGTACACAAAGAACTCAGTTCAGTGAAATTTATAGACATTCAATAAATGTAAGTCATCCATTCATTCTTTTTTCTTATTCAACTTATTTACCATGCACTCACAGTGGAATAGACAGTCTGTTAGGTACTGACAACTCTTTTCATGGAAATTAAAGTCATTTATGGGAGGAGGTAACAGATATTAAGCTCCCATTTCAGCAATTTTTATCTAAATTTGTCTAACCTCTCCAACCCTGTTTGTTTCCTTTATAGAGGTTATGATCATTTTTCCCTTGGTTTTTGTGCCTGTTTGCTTTTTCCTTCTCTTTTTTTAGACTGTACATTCAAAAAGGCAGGGATTCTTTCTGAATTGTCTCTCTCTCAGTCATCACAATGCAAAGCACAGTGTATGACACCTATAAATAATTTTTGTTGAAGATTTTAAAATAAACAAATTATCATTCTAAAACATAATTACATATAAGTACTCTAAAAAATGGTAACCAGAGACCCTAAAAATATAACCAACAGAATTGACAAATGAGGAGAAAACAGAAACAAAAGAAGATCCCAATGTTCCCAGTCCAAAGGAGAAGTTGGAAGAACTGTTGCAGAAACAAACTTGGGTTCATTCACTTGATGTGGAGAAAAGCCAATCTACTGACCCCAGGTTGTGGTGAAGGAGAGTACAGCATTTATTGCAAGGTGTCAAACAAGGAGAACAGACAGCTAATGCTCTAAAGACCTGAACGCCTCAATGACTTTCAGGAAAGGCTTTTTAAAAACAGTATGAGGGAGAGGATCACAGGGTGTGTGATCAGCTCATGCACAATTCTCTTATCAGTTGATGGTGTGCTAACAGGGTGAGGTTTTGGGAATCTCAATCATCAACCTTCTGGTTTCAACTGACCTGGGGCCTTTGTGCTGGTGGTCAAAATGCAGTTATTTTGTTCCACCTGGTGAGGGTTTTAATATTTGCAAAACAATTCAAGGATATATCTCAGGATATTATCTATAGCCCTTGAAGAGGAACTAAAAGTCTTTGAATTTCTTTTATGGCTAAACTATCATTATTTTGTCTCACTTGACTGTTTTCCTTTGTTTCTGCTTGTTCTCACTTCTCTGAATTTGTTCTTTGGAGTTAGAGAAAGACCTAGGAGGCTAAAGGTTTTCTACAAACATGAGACAGGGGTGTCGGGGGTCTCTGTCCCTGGAAGAAGGCCCCCCAGGGTCCTGCTTGGTTTTAGAATCAGTTTTAGACTTTAGATCTCCCAAAGGAACTATTGCCACTGAAAATTCTAAAGAAAAATGTTTTTAAGGTTTGCAAATGTGCTGTGTGCAGCTTCATCATGAAAAATCTCATGCGGTTCTATGACCACAACCCATAACACAATCTGAATGATTCTTCTTACCAGTGCCCAAATGTGTCCTCTATTGTATGTCCTAAGTCTCTCTGTCCAGCCAGCTCTTCACTGTGAACAAATTGAAGTAAGCTCAGCCAGTGTCCAAGCAGAATGGGTCTGTCAAAGATAACCAACAGGAGAACAAACCCAGGCACAAGGATAAATCATCTGATGGTGTAGTGCCAGAAATAAAAAGCAAAGTATGCGCAAAACCTTTTGTAGCTGAAGCTGCCTTAAATACTCACGTGTGGACACATGGCATGATCTTTATTAAATAAAAAAGGAAATGAATTCAACTGAGAAATAGCTACAGATGTCTGTTAACCTAAAAAATAAAACAGCCAGGAATTTAACCAGCAAAATGGATTTATTTTTGGAACAGCAAAGAATTGCAATTCAGGACAAGCAGGCTATAGGAAAAGCCATAGGCAAGTCCAACAAACAAAGGAGAGGAATGCCGTTTTATAGAGAAAGAGGAAGAAGTTGGGAGGGATTGTTTTGAAGGAAAATTCTTTAGAGGAAAGTGAGAATTCAGAGCAAAACAGTTCTCATTGGCTTAGTTGCTGAGATAATCAATTTTCTGAAGGAGATGCAATGTACATCTTTCCTGTTGAGAGCTATAATTGACAATTCTTTCCTGTTGTTGACTCTTCTTGTTGGGGATCTGTAATTGAGAGTCCTTCCTGTTATTGACCAAGTGGTACTGTGTGAGAGTTCTCCCTTCTGGCCTTCTGACTCCATTTTAAATGAGGTTCCTCTTTATTAATTTTCATATGTGCATAAGGAAAATCTCTGTCCATGTTGGAATAATAAAGGCAAAGCATTTTTGTTACAAAAAATTTGCAGCATAGTAGAGTTAACAGTATGGTCTAGGTTGTTATAATATATTCACTTTCAATGACCTTCTTAATCTTATATGTGTACTTGGTGAGTTTTAAAACAGTATTTGAGTTTAAAAGAGTTTGTGTATATTTAAATGAATAATTTTTTATAATCTTTGTTACATGTTTATATCAGTATTTAGTGGAAAATGTTTTGAGCTTTTTAGGGATAATTTTTTCTTTTACTGTTTCTTTAAAACAGAGTTCTAATAACAGAGGTAGTTCCTAAATTCAAATAAACTATTTTTGATGTTGCATATATTAAAAATATTAGCATGTGAACTAATTACAGGTTAAGATATTGCCTTTTTAATTTTTAGAATTAAATTAGAGCAATTTTAGAATTAATTAGAAATTAATTTAGAATGTGTTTTTAACTTTTAAAATTTACTGCATAAATATAGGTGATTATGGGTCTCAAAAACATTAAGAAAGTTACATCATCTTAGCATTATCCTCATTGTGCCTACTCTAAGTAAAAAGGTGCACATTTGAAACAGAGCTGCAGAGATAGGTTCCTCACAGTTTTTATTTTATTTTATTTTTTAATTTTTATTGGAGTGTAGTTGCTTTACAATGTTGTGTTAGTTTCTGCTGACAGTTTTTTTTAGGCCACACCAAACAGTTGTTTTTGTTTTTGTTTTTGTTTTTTTGGGAGGTGCTTCAGGTCTTAGTTTGTGGTATGCAGGATCTTTTGTTGCGGCACGTGGGCTTCTCTCTAGTTGTGGTGTGTGGGGTTTTTTCTCTCTCTCTAGCTGTGGTGCTCAGGCTCCAGAACATGTGGGCTCTGTAGTTTGCGGCACTTGGGCTCTCTCGTCGAGGTGCGAGCTCTGTAGTTGTGGCAGGCTTAGTTGCCAAGAGGCATGTGGGATCTTAGTTCCCCAACCAGGGATTGAACCTGCGTCCCCAGCACTGTAAGGCAGATTCTTTACCACAGGACACCCAGGGAAGTCCCCAAACAATTTCAGTTTTTAAAGCAGACTTACAAGTAGTTTCTTTCCCAGTGGTGGGGAAAAACTTAGATCAGTAACCCAGTAAGGAATGCAGATCTTCTTAACTTAATCTTGAGGAATGGGGAAGAATGATATTATACAAGAAAAATGGGGCTGGTTGTTTTCTGGGCCAATTTGCAAGGCTGGTTTAAAGAGCACAGGAGATAAAGTTCTAAAAGGGCTGGAATATTGTAAAAGTTACAAATATGTAGTTAAATCAAAGTTATAGAGGCAAGTTTTGTCATGTAATTTATTCAATATTAGAGAAACAATCAGGAGAATCAAATATTTCTCTTGACACTGGGCAGTAAAAATATCACAACTGACTTAATCCTTTCCCATTGGAAGAGTTTGCATTTCCTGTTCTGAATGCTACTGCCAAACATCTTGGTACTTTGAGTTGGTGTGCACGACTTCAATAACTGCTTTGACAATACAGCAGTCTGAGCATTGCAGTTGGCTGTTAGATTAAGCACTGAGCCACTTGGGTTTTTTTTTTTTAATTAATTTATTTTTTGGCTGTGTTGGGTCTTTGTTGCTGCACATGAGCTTTCTCTAGCTGTGGTGAGCTGGGGCTACTCTTCATTGTGGTGCACGGGCTCCTCATTGTGGTGGTGGCTTCTCTTGTTTGTGGAGCATGGGCTCTAGGTGCGTGGGCTTCAGTAGTTGCAGCACACAGGCTCAATAGTTGTGGCTCATGGGCTCTAGAGCACAGGCTCAATAGTTGTGGCACACGGGCTTAGGTGCTCTGCAGTATGTGGGATCCTCCCTGAGCAGGGATTGAACCCATGTCCCTTGCATTGGCAGATGGGTTCTTAACCACTGTGCCACCTAGGAAGCCACCTGGGTTTAGTTCAGTAATTTCAATAAACATCTATTGTTGGTAGTTCCACTTTATTGATGTGTAGCAAAGGTACTCTTCTGTCTCTTCCATTTGTAGTTCTCTGGAAGAATTATATTTTTTCCTGTTTTTGTGTGTTTTTGTATTTTATTTTACATTTTAATAATGATATGTACCTTAAAATAGCAATTTTCTGTTTATATAGATATTTGCATGACGTATTGTAGCCAATATTCAGTTCCTCAAAAGATTTTGCTGCTGTCAGATGTTATGTGCTATATCCATCATGACTATATAAAACACAGCTCATATGTGAATAAATATAAGACATTTGGCCAAATAATAATAATGAAAATAATAATAATTATGATATTAAAGACCTAGATTCAAGACCTCACCTCATGGTGTCCAGCAATCCAAAGTTATGTCATAAACCTTGTCCAGTCCCAACCTTTTCCTTACTTTACAAAGTCCTCCTCAATATCACCAACCAGGCTCCACATCCTAATTATCCAACACCCTGACTTTCCTGTTCTGAAGCAGTAATAAAGCCTTGTTAAAGTAATCTGCACCCTTCCTGTAATAAATCAATCTTACTGTAGTTTCTTACTGTAGTACATTAAAGATAGCTATGTTTGCTTTGTGTCTCCTCCTATCAAGAGGTGGAGGCTAATTCTCCACCCTTTGAATTTGAACTTGACTAGTGACTTGTTGTAAAACTCAATAGAATGAGTAGAAGTGACATTGTGTGACTTCCAGACTAGGCCTAGAACTTTCACACAAGCTGTTCTAGAATTCTGCTATCACCTCAAAAAGTTCAAGCTTATCTGCTGGAGAGGCCACATGTGATTCTCACACAAATTGAGAGACAAAGATTACTGCTAATTGGACAAACTGCAGCCATGTGGCTGATGCCTTCTTCGATCATTCTGCCCCAGCTAAGCTGATGACTAACTGTATAGTAAAGAGTAAGCTCAGGAAAGCTCCAAAGATAATATTTCCCTGAGCCCAGCCCAAACTGCTGGCCCGTAGGGTCATGAGCAAATTCTACAGTACTGTTTTAACCCTAAGTTTAAAAATGTTTGGTTATACAGCAATATACAACTGAGATATTTTGATTTGTCAAAAACACAGTGCATATGTAGCTCTCTAAATAAACAACCCCAAAGAGTATTAACATAGTGGATTAATATCAAATTGGAGCAAGGTCTGGAGTGTCAAAGACTTCTAGGTTACCTGTATAAACTCTATTAATGGTTGATAAACTTTCATTGAGAAATTATCATATTTCCATTTGCTCACTACTATTAACAAAATATAATATCTTTTTAATTTGAAATTTTTGTATTATACATATATATTTGTGTATATGAATTCTAACAAACACAAAGTAAGATTTCTTTTCAAATACTAGAAGAAAAATATAATAAATAAAAAAGTGACTTATCTAATACTCCACCATTACTAAGGTGAGACATAGATAATCCCTGGACTGTAGTACCTGTGATTTTTTACTACTTTCAGTCATGGTGAATTGGGACCATATACTGTTAGAAGAACGGTTACTATTGGTTGTGATATATCAGGTATTGGATAAATATGGGAAAAGCAGAAATTATGAGTAAATGAAAGTACATGTTTGTTTCTGCAGAATTACTTCTTCAGAAAATATAAAGACAGAATGAGAAATATAAGCCATTGTATTAAGGCTAAGTGAGAAGTCTAGAGGAGCCCCTTTGGCAGCATATAAAGAAATTCTTATTTCTTGCGAAGGCAAAAAAAAAAAAATTCAGTATCATTTTAAAATAAGACATTTCTAGTTCTATTTAAACTTTCAATTTTAAATTTTTTGAAGGTCAAGACTGTAGTTGAGAAAGAGCACAATGTCAGAGAAATAGTGTTTGTGAAAATCTTGATTTCCTAGGTTCCCTTGAGCCCACTCCTCTTTATGAAGGGATAGCACTTCTCCATTGTTTGAAAATGATACTCTGTCCTCTACCCTACGAAAATCTTGTATCCCTGTCAGGATTTGCTCTTATCTTCCCTCTTGGCCACAGGCCAATAAGTAGGGTTAAGTCACACTGTATAAAATCAGGTATAAGATGCACCTACTAAAGGAGGAAAGATAGTATAACTCAAAAGAAATGAAGGACCTATGCAATATTTATCAGCAGGAACTGAAAGATTATCTATGGAACTGTACACTGAGGCATTAGATTGAGGAAAGTAGAACATAAAGTTGTGTATAGAAGCATGTTTTTAAATTTTGGACATAGGATTTAATTCCTAGGTTCAGGCTCTAGGAGTTGGTGGTAACAGAGTACTAGCATGCCTGTAGAAATGTGGAAAAAGTTTTCTAGTTATATATGGAAGAGGGTTAGTCTGGTCCCAGTTACACTATCATGGCCGGAAATGGAGTCAATACCTTAACTGACTTAATTACTAAGCAATTTAAACAACTTGGAATAGTCTTTAAGTAGACAAATTGAAGCAGAAACTGAGGAAGCTTTCAAAGAAAAAGGAAATTACCGTAATGTAGAAATTTAGTGAGTCACTGAACTCACATGTCAGAAAAAGTACATCTTATTTTTCCAGACTTCCTAATATTAAGAGCTTTTTTCTTTCAGAACTTTGAATATACCAACCAACTCTGTGCTGACCTGCAGTTTTTTCTGAGAAATCTAATCATATCCCTACAGACATTCCTTTGAATGAAATGAGGTGTTTTTCCTCTCATGTCTTTTTGTAATTTTCTCTTTGAATAATTACTGAATTATTTTCATTATTAGCCAACTATTCTTATGATAAGGCTATTATCATCATATTCTCCTATTGATTAATTGCTTGAAGAAAATTAACTTTCTAAGCAAAAAAGTTATAGATGATGTTACCACCCTAAATATTATTGAATCCATTTCTATACAAGGTCATGGCTTACAGATGTAAACAACCAAGCCAAAAAATGGAATTTTACATTATAAGAAATATCTTAGAATAAGAAAGCAAAGAAAATAGAAGTGGATACTCTGGAAGGAAGGATAAGATTATCAAGTTATGTTCTTCATGACTTTCCTTCTCCATTCTAAGATCTCTTCGCAACATCAGATTAATCTGACCTAGAATCTGAACTTTAATTCATATCTGCAGTAATAGTAAAAAGGTACATTTTTGTCTTTTTCATAAAGATAGATGTAATTTAGCAAAAAGGGTACTTTATTTAGCATCAGAATATTTATATTAAAATCTCCCTGCCCTAACTCCTCTTAAGGTGGACATATTATCTCCTTGTGGCAGTAAGTGATGGTCTCTTTCCTATACAGAATATCTAGCATAATTATCAGTAAGAGAAATACTACAGAGACCATTCTGTACAAATGAACATTTAAATAAAACCAGAGAAAAAGATCCAAAACATTTAGTCTTAATTGAATATGCATGACTGATGATGGATTTTCTTAACATTATTTAGAAGTTATTATGGATATGTGTTTAACTTTAAGCCCCTTACTTTTGATGTTCTCTAAAAGAAGTTTGTAAACTCTTATTCTGAGTTTTTTTCTCTAATTTATTTTTTATTTATTTTATCAACATTTTTTCCCATCACAACAGTTGCATTTCATTTTAATCTTTAATACAAAGTAAATAATTCAAAGTTCAGCCCAACCCACTATAAACTGGTTGGGGCAGTTAAGGAAGAGATCTTTGGATTATGAGTTTCATGTACTTGGCTTAAGCTCAGATTTAGATTGAGCAAGAGTTAACCATGAAGACTGTGAAAGGTTTTTGTGTCCTTCTCATGCTGCATCTATGCCTCTTTGATTCTGGAAGGACTGGGAAAGTACTTGTATGGCCTATGGATTTTAGTCATTGGATTAATTTAAAAGTTATTCTGGAAGAACTCCACCTTCGTGGACATGAGATAACCATTCTCGTACCTTCACCAAGCCTACTGATGGATCCTGCCAAGATTCCCTTTAACGTGGAGATCCTCCAACTTCCAGTAACTAAAGAAACTCTCATGGAAGAGCTCAATGCTGATCTCTATACAGTTTCTTTTGAACTGCAGAAACTCACATGGTGGGACATGCAAGTAAACCTGAAAAAATTGATGAATGGATTATTAGAAAAAGCCAAAAGAGTGTGTGACAGTGCTATAACAAATAAGGAGTTACTCAGCAGGCTACACGCAGCTAAATTTGATATCTGTATTGCTGACCCATTAAACTTTTGCGGGGAGTTGGTAGCTGAACTCCTCAACATTCCATTTATATATTCCTTTCGGGTTTCCTTCGGGAATGTAATTGAGAGATTGTGTGCTGGACTTCCTATGCCTTCTTCATATGTTCCTGGCAGTGCATCGAGACAGACAGACAACATGACTTTTATACAGAGACTGGTGAATTGGTTAGTGTATAAAGCTAGTGATATGGTTTATTCATATTATGTATTTCCAGAATGGGATGAGTATTACAGCAAGGCTTTAGGTAAGAGAAATTTGCATGTAATAATGTTTCTTATTTCATATGTAAAACGTAAGTATTTATTTGACTGTATGAAAATTTAGAAAAGTTCTTTTTTTTTAAGTGAGGTCCCATACTCTTGCTGCTAAACTGTTTTGAGTGAAAAAAATAATAAACATTTTTTAATTTTTTCTTTTATTTTTGTTTTATATGATTGAGTACTAAGCATATATCAGAGAAGGACTATTCTCTATATTTATGCATAAATCCTGCTTCATGCTACTAATATTTTTTGGAATATCTGGAGAATCTAAATCTGACAGTGTGCTTAATTTCAATAACCTTGGACTACTTCTCTCTTGTTCACTCCTCCTTTTTTACAGCCTGCTTTCTTTCTGATTAACCTGCTATTTCTTGGGCTTTCTTTTGCATCCTATCAAGGCTTGGTTGATTGATTGCAGGGCTTGTCATGTGTTGATCATGAAACTAGAAAATAAATAAATATATCTTGGTTTCATCTGCTCTTGTCTTAGAAAAGAGAAAGGAAAAGGAAGATTTTTCTTTAAAGGACTGTGTTTATAGACTTTTAATCTAAAATCATTTTTCCTTGTTGTTAGTGTTCTATTTATAATTGTATTAGAGGTCAACTAATGAGCTGTGACCATGAGCAAAAAGTTTTTCTCTATTTTAACAAGTCCGTTTACCCCTTTGTTTTTCCTTTTGCATAATTGATTTTTTATTTTAAAAAAATGTCATATAATTGTGTTTAGGATGATTTTGCCTAAAATATCTTTGAGGAAGCATACCCTGCTTATATTGTTAAGTTAGATTTTTTAAATATATATTTAACATGTAACAATGTATTAGTTTCAGGTGTCAGCAAAAGATTAATCAATGGTCAATATACAAAATAGATCACAAATTTTTATTGAACCAACTTTAGGATTATAACCCAGGAGATAATTTTTCAGAAAGCTCTGAGGAAAGTTCTGCCCATTAGAAGTTAAAAACTCAGTTGTATAAGTTTTTGAGATAAAGGGTTATATATCAAAGTGTTATACATTAGATACTGACAATTTACATAGGCCAATGAAGTGACTGGTGGGTCATTGTGACCCCTTATAAGATTAAGGAAGGAATATTATCTCTTAAGGAGTTATCTGCTGGCACCAGAAGGAAGTTGTTTTTTGTTTGTTTTGTTTTGTTTTTGTTTATTTGTTTGTTTTTGGTGAGTAGGCATTTCTCTCTCTTCTAAGGGGATCTAGTTAATGTATAATGCAGGTACACTAAAGGGGGGGTAGAATATTGGTTCAAATGACAGATAAAATTTTATATTAAATTTTTCTTGTCCTGCCTTAAAATCATTTTATTTTATCACAAGTATACAACATAATTATTTCATATGTGTACTATTGTGAAATGAACACCAAAAGAACTCTAGTAACACTTATCACCACACATAGTTACAGGTTTTTCATTTTGAGATGAGAACTTTTAAGATCTACTCTCTTAGCACGTTTCATATACACAAAATAGTATTATTAACTATAGTCACCATGCTGTACATCACATTCCCAGGACTTATTTTATAACTGGAAGTTCGTACCCTTTCACCACCTTCATCTGCCTATTATACCCACCTTCCAACCCTATGTATTGTACCCATCTGGCAACCACAAATCTGTTCTCTGTTTCTATGAGTTCATTTTCTTTTTTGTCTTGTTTTCTTTTTAGAGTTCACATTCAAGTGATGTCAAACAGTATTTGTCTTTCTCTGTCTGACATTTCACTTACCATGATTTCCTTTTTTCTCATGAGTTAAAAATATTCCATTGTATCAATATATATAATCATATTTTCTTTATCCACTCACCCACTGAAAAACATTTAATTGTTTCCATATTTTGGCTACCGTAAACAATGCTATAAAGCTACAATAAATATGGGAGTGCAGTAGTAGTTTTATTTTTAATTTCCTGAGGAACCTCCATACTGTTTTCCATAGTTTTGCACCAATTTACATTCCCACCAACAACGCATAAGGGCTCCCTTTTCTCCACATCCTCACCAGCATTTGTTATCGCTTGTCTTTTCATGATACTAACAGGTGTGAGGTGATATCTCATTGTGGTTTTAATTTGCATTTCCCTGATGATTAATAATTGTGAGCAGCTTTTTATGTACTTGTTAGCATTTGAATATCTTTTTTGGAAAAATGTCTATTCAGGTCCTTTGCTCATTTTTTAAATTGACTTGTCTGTTTTTTTGTACTGAATTGTATGAGTTCCTTAGATATTCTAGATGGTAACCCTGAATTAGATATATGGTTTGAAAATATTGTCTCTCATTTCATAAGTTGCCTTCTCATTTTATTGATCATTTCTTTTTCTATGTATAGTCTTTTCAGTTTGAATTAGTCCCATTTGCTTATTTTTAACTTTGTTGTTTATGCTTTTGGTGTCATATTTAAAAAATTATTGCCAGGACCCATATCAAGAAAATTTTCCACCATGTTTTCTTCTAGGAATTTTATGGTTTCAAGTCTTACATTGTAATCTTTAATTCATTTCCAGTTAATTTTTGTAGTGGAGTAAGATCGGGGTCTAGTTCCATTCTTTTGCATGAGAATATTCATTTTTTTCAGCAAGAATTATTTTAAAAACTGTCTTTTTCCACTGAGTATTTTTGGCTCCTTTCTGAAACATTAGTTGACCATATATGCATGGGTCTATTTCTGGGCTCCTGATTCTGTTCCGTTGGTCCATGTGTCTGTTTTTATGTCTGTACCATCTGATTACTATAGCTTTATAATCTCACTTGAAGTCAGAAAGTATGATGCATGCAGGTAGGTCTTTTTTCTCAAGATTGCTTTGGCTATTTGGGGTCTTTTCCAGTTTCAAATGAATCTTAAAATTGTTTTATTTGTTACTATTTTTGACAGGCTTATCTCTAATAACATATCATTACTAAAAAATTAGTTTATTTCTCAAAAATTAAAATTTTACTTTATAGTTGTAACTTCTTGTTTTATAGCCACTGCCCTTTCCATTTTTTCAGTATCTGCTCTCAATATCCTCTAGGAAATTATTTCTTCAACAACTCACAATCAACAGGAGAACTTTTACTAAACTATGCTGCCCAAGAATATGAAATATGTTCAAAAGTCATATGACCTGATCAGTCAACTTGCTTCATTGAAACATTTTCCTTACATTTTGTGACAGAAATAGGTGCTTATTTCTCTAGACCTGACCCTAAAAAAAATGTGGGCAGAAACTGCTGCACACATCACTCATCCATGTTCAGAGACCAAGCTACAAAAGGCAAAACAAAGAAAAGGTAACTTAAAAATCTCATCCTAATGACATCTTCTGAGTCATGGATCAAGCAGTGACTGATCTATAGCTGGATCGAAGTTGTTTGTTTACTTCTGGTTCCAGCAATTTGACACTCAGTTTTGGAACCTCTTTTATAGTGAAGCATTAGTGATGAGATATGATTCTGTCTTTGATTCTTTCCTAGCTCTTGGCACCTAGAATGTTCTTTTGGGAATATATCAATATTCTGAGAAAGAATAAACTCATAAAATAGAAGAAAAACATTTCATTTTCTCTCATAAATTTTAAAATGCTATTAGATATAGATTGTCATTCAGGATCGATTTAGAATCTTCATTACACAATGTATTCCAAGTATATTTTTCAAATTTAAAAATATAACATAATTTACATAATTATTAATTAAACTATGTAACCGATGGGTTCTAATAATTGAGGAGGAAACAAGTGAGATGACATCTGTTTCAAAAAGTATTTTGAGAAACTATTTATAAACATTTTGGGAGAAAAAAGAGTGTTAGGATAATATTATTAGGGTAGACACAAAATGGTCAATGTCTAATAGGTAAATAAAATCATAAAATCATAATTTAGGGGATAACCAGACATAAATATGCAAGTTATCACTTAACTTCACAGTATCAAAACACAAAAATCTGCAGTAAATCAATAATAAATACCAAAATAAAACATAGGTATATTTTTCTAAAGATGTAAAAAATCCTTCAATCGTTCATTCTTTAACAAATTCTCCAGCATAATATCAAAAGTAACATGCGCTATTGGAAATGTGGGAATAGCATTTCCAAATTTAAGATATTTTCTCACAATCTTTTTATCCAGATCAATTATATTTTTTACTTCTCCTACTATATTTTCATTTCAATAAGATGTATGAAGCACAATAGATTACTAAGGAGTGGAGATTTAACCAAAAAAGATATTATCTTGATATGAAAGAAAGCAAATCGATGATATGACCCCACAATTTACTCCTAGGTTTATAACCAAGAAAAATGAACACATTTATCCACACGAAACACATACGTGAATGCTCAGAGCAGCATTATCCATAGAAGCCAAGCATAAAAGCAACCCATTGTTCATCAACTGAGTGGATAAACAAAATGAAGTATATCTGTACAAAATATCATTCAGCAATAAAAAATAAAGATGTCTCACTACATCTGACCACACTGATGAACCTTGAAAACACTATGCTAAGTGAAAGGAGGAGGCACAAAAGACCACACGGAGTAAGATTTCATTTATGTTAAGTGAAATAACATTTTTCTGGAATAGGAAAATAAAAAAAGAAAGTAGATTAGTGGTTGTCAGGGGCTGGGAAGAGAGAGAAATGGAGAATGGTTGCCAATGGATATAGGATTTTGATGGGGAATCGCAAAATTTTCTGAAATTTAATACTGGTGATGGTTTCACAATGTTATAAGTATATGAAAAACTACACAATTGTTTATTTAAAAGGAAGACTTGCATGGTATTTAAATTATATCTCAATAAAACTGGCATAAAAAGGGCATGGGGATAAAGCATTTCACAAAGAGAATAAGATTGTACCCATGACTGATACAAATAAGGCTCCAAAATGGGACATGTCCGGGGACTGAAACTGGATTTTGAATGACTTTGACATTATAGAAACAAACCCCTCAACTACTGAGATCTGCTTGTGATCTCTTATGCAGATAGATTTTCCTGGCAGTTAAAAATCTCTCACATTTTCTAATCAAAACTTAACACACTTAGAGCACCAAGGAAAATATTTTAAAAGCCATGTGGTGGGAAACCAGATAGCTATGGTTTCCTCCTATCAGTGATATGGGGTACATATTTCAAAAGGACACCGAAATTCTGGGTAAGGTTCCTTATACTTCATTGATTATATAGAATTCAGAAATGAAGTTTTGTTTCCCAACTACGTAAAATGATTTAATTCAGAGTACTAAATTCGAGTTCTTATTCTGTTAATATTCACTTGATTTCCACTTCAATTGAAAGGGGCCCATTTTGTACTGTTTGTCAGCAAATGTGTCAAAATAGCAAATATTTCACCATCAGATTATGATGCAGTACTCTATCTTCACCAAAGAGGACAAAGTCTTATGAAACAGGAACTTTCATTTTGTATAAAAGAAGATGATCACTTTAAAAGTTTTATTGAAAGATTTCCATTCTGGATACAATGTAATTAGTTGTGGCAGCAAACTCCCAAACACCAGGAAAGAAGAAGACTGATCAATAACAAAAGCTGTTATTAAAGATATCAGAGGCTTTGGGGGCAATGAGGATGAGATAAAATGGAATTCCAGAAGAGGAGGAGATTCTGTCATAGTAGGCTGAGTATCACCAGCTGAGTATATTGTTCCTTTCTAGGAGCACGTGCTGATTCTGAGTATGGAATAGAGCTCAGGCTTAGCTAAAGCAGAAAGACTCTGTTGGCAAAGAGAAAACAGTAATCTGTGTTTGGTTCTTCGTAATCTCACTATTGTGTACTCTTGGAGGGGAAAAGGCCTATTGATTTCTCTTGGGTTGCATAGAACAAATATTGGTTCTTTATAAAGATTTTTCTTAGAAAATATGTAAAACATGTCCACTTAACATATCATTTTCCCCTATCATCTTTCATTTTTGTTCAGGAAAACCTACCACCTTATGTGAGATTATGGGGAAAGCTGAAATGTGGTTGATTCGAACATACTGGGATTTTGAATTTCCATACCCTTACTTACCTAATATTGAATTTGTTGGAGGACTGCACTGCAAGCCTGCAAAGCCCCTACCTAAGGTAATTAAATGTGCTTCTTTTTGCCTCTCTGAGTATTAACCTCCTGGAATGATTTCTAGTTTATTATTTTTAGTATTTGATCCTCAAACTGAAAACCTGGACACAGGAATTAATGGGAATTATTCACCTTAAACTGTTATACTACCAAAAGCATTTACTACGTTATCATGGTAATCGTTAGTGATGCTCATCAAATATGCCAGATATTTGACAAAAATAAAATTCCTAGCCCCTAGGTTTAGTGGAATTGTCCAACACTCTCTGGGCAATGAGTATGAGCTGAAGTGACATGATTTACTTCCAGGTCCAACACTTAATTGTCATGTCCAGATACTCCAGAGTTCTCTTTTCCTTTGTGATGTCAATGGCATGTGTTCCAGAGAAGCTACTCTGTCAGTCTGAATCCTGGTTAAAGAATACGTGTAACAATAAATAGATATATGGTAAGAGAAAGAAGCTGTTCCTTTAAGACACTGAGATTTTTATGCTACAAGTTATTTAGCATAACGTAGTTTAAGACATGGACACAGTAGGGAAATTATAATACTTTGAGAAAAGATGAAAAAGAGATGGGGTGGTTCACCCAAAATCCTGGCAGAACTTCAGTAATGATGATTTGTTTGCTTTGAATAAAGGAGAGAAATTAGCCTGGAGAGATGACCAGAGGATAGGTTCTGTAAAAAGAAAATGGACAATGCTAAGTATTCTTTACTTCAAATTTAATATCAATTAAGGCTCAATGTATAATTTTTAAGCAGTAATGTGATACAGTTTATCTTTTCATAAATATTGGCTATTGATTATTTGGAATGGAGCAAGATTTATAGCAGGGAAATGGGCTGAGATAGAGATGCAATAGTTCCTTCAAGATTTTATAGAGATCCAACCTACGATGTGATAACAATTTTGATTATGAATGGAGAGATTTAGGAAGTATTTACACAGAAAGTCAATAGGATTTTCTGATAGGCTGGAGATGGAGATTAAGGGAGAGAGTTGCAGAATTAATCCTTGGCTTTTTGTTTCTTCTATATGTCGTTCCTTTATATTTATTATTTTGTATGGGAATTTAGTAGAGAATATTCTCATTTACTAAGGTGGAGAAGGAAAGGGGAGCAGTTGTGAGGGAAAATGATTGATTCATCTTTGTGTATGCTGAATGAGGTACAATACAATGTCTAGCAAGCAGCTGTTCAATACATTGCTTTCATCTCAGGAGAAGGTCAATGCAGTATTTGTGAAGTTTTTAAAATTAATACATTATTTTTAGAGACATTTACATTCACAGCAAAATTAAGCACAAAGTATAGAGGGTTCCCACCTATGTCTTGCCCTCTCTAGGTCTTTCTTAAACTTTTTTTTGTATCTTCTAGATACACACCTCCTTTCTGTTTCCAAGATCTTGGATCATCTTTATTATCATTACTCTGAATTCTTTTTCAGATAGTTTGCTTATCTCTTCTTTATTTCATTGTTCTTGTGGGTTTTTCCTTTGCTCCTTCATCTGCAACATATTTCTTTGTTGTCTCATTTTGTCAGATTTACTATGTTTGTGGTCTCCTTTCCTCAGGCTGCAGGACTGCAGTTCTTCTTGCTTCTAGTGTCTGCCCTCTGATGGGTGAGGCTAGTCCAGAGCTTGTGATGTTATTCCCTTGATAGGAGGTTTGATTGGTGGTGTGGTGATCAGAGCCTGCCCTAGATATTGAGCAAGGCCTTTCCACTGCCCTGTCAGAGGCATGGCCTCATTCCTCATTGTTGGAGTAGAGGTCCCCAGATCTGTTTCTTACCTGTGATTCTGATCTGCAGTGCAAGGTACATGGGATTGGAGCAATCCCACTGGGAGAGAAGCCACTGAATTTCCCTATTTTGGAGGTGTTCACCTGTGAATGTGCTCTGTTGTGTCTCCTTTCACCTGTTGTGCAGGCTTACAAAGTACACTGTTGCTGGCACTGCCCTTGGCCCCCCCTTAACTGTGGGCATGCTGGCAATTGGCCCTTGTGACTCTCAGGAGTTGCTTTTACCCAGCTACTGGCTCGCATCCACTGAGGTTAGGTCCCTGTACTGCAGTAGTCACGCGCCTGGGTCTGCTGTGGCGTCTATGCAGGCAGCTCGAACTCTGGTCTGTCCCTATCCCAATGTGTATGTGCCCATGGAGCCCACAACTGCCAAAGCCAAACTCACCCCAGCGGCAAGAGCATTTGTTTTCCTTTTGGATGTTTTACGGTTGCTGAAATTAGGAGGCTGTCAGTGGAGATTAACTGCAGTTCCAGGAGAGGTTCCAGCTCTTCTTCCTTAGTCACATAGCAGCTGTAGGGCTCAGCTGTGGTTTTAGCCCCTCCTCTGGGTGAATTTCCTAGTGGAGGGAGCTATCTGCAGGCTCCTGGGACAGTGAGGCGTATCCCATCACCCACTGGCAGATTTCCTAGTAGCAAGAGGTTTCTTCATGCTCCGGGGATGGCAGGGCAACTCCTGGCAACCATGGGCTGATTTCCCAGTTGGGGGAGTTATCCTCACCCTCCCAGGACAGTGGAGCAGGTCCCAACACCCATTGGCAAGCTTCCCAGTAGCAAGATCTATCCGTGCACTCCCGGGACAGAAAGGCAGGTTCTGGCAGCCACTGCCAGATTTCCCAGTCACGGAAGCCTACCCCACCCTCCCAGGATAGCATGGCAGGTCCTGGGGCTTTCTGGCAGAATTCCCAGTGGCTGGATATATCTGCCCCTCTGGGTCAGCAGGGGTGGGTCCTGTGAACTGCTGGTGGAATTTCTAGTTTTGGAAGCTGTCCGTGCCCTTCCCAGTGAGCAGTGGTGGAGCCCGGGCTGTGCCCAGGCTGTTGCCATACCTAATCCTGGTCCTCTCCCTGGGACTGAGGTTTGGAGTCTGAGCTTCAGCACCGACCCTCAGACCCCTACCCTCACCAACAGAGGACTATCTCAGGTTGGGGATCTCAGAGTGGCAGTAATGATCCTCTGTACAGGTTACTCTCCATTTTGCTTTCCACAAAGCTGTTGCTGCTCTCTGCTTTTTAGGCTCCAAAACTTCCCCTCCATCCAGTCTAATTTCTCCACTGGTAAGGAGCCTTCCCAAATTGCGGGAAACTTTCCTCCTTCACAGTTTCCTCCCTGAGGCACAGGCCCCATCCTGATTCCTTCTTTTTCTTTTCCTTTTGCCCTACCCTGTTATGAGGAGGTTTTCTTGTCTTTTCAGATCTCTGAGGTCTTCTGTCGGTGCTCAGTAGCCGTTCGTGTGAATCATTCCACTTGTAGATGTGTTGTCAATGTTTCTGGGGAGGGAGTTGAACTCTGCTTCCTCTTCCACCACCATCCTGAGCCCCTCTTCTGTACTATGTATTATGGTCTGATTGAAGTAGTCCCCAGTATTTCCTTTTCTTTACCAAAGTTCATAATTATTATGAAAATGTATTTTTCTTTATAAATTTTAAAATATTTCTTAATTTTCAAGAAAATTTTACTGTAATTGAGAAGAAATATAAAGAGATGGATAGCTTTACATATTAAATCAATCCATCAAAAATATAGTGTAATGATTAATTTTATGTGCCAATTTGCATAGACCAGGTACCCAGCTAAATTTAGCCAAACACCATTCTGGAAACTTCTGTGAGGGTATTTGTCAATGACATTAACATTTAAATATGTGCACCTTGAGTAAACAAATTGCCCTTCATTATGTGGATGAGGCTCATCCAGTTAGTTGAAGACCTGAATAGAACAAAAGACTGAAGTCTGCCAGTAGACAGCCTTCAGATTTGAACTGCAGCAGTGGCTCTTCTCTGAGTCTCCAGCCTGATGGCCTGTTCTGCAGATTAAACTTGCCAGCCTCCATAATCATGTGAGTCAATTCCTTCATATAAATCTCTTTCCTGTCTTTCCATTTAGAGTCTTACACATTTTTTTTCTTCTCTTCTATAGTTGAATTAGTTTTGTTAGTAGTTCAACATAGGGTGAAAAGATTTCTTTTTACTTCATCGTGATTAGATATGGTATTTTTATTTTGAATGCAAAGCCACATATTTCTATTACATTACTGCCAACCTCAGAGTATGCATTATAGTTATTTCTGCATGTCTTATCTGGTCAGAAAGTTATATGACTACCTCATTTCTAAATGTGTTTGTAGAAGCTTATAAAAAGAGAAAATATAACCAATATAGAAAAAAAACTGAATTTAGACAACAGAACAAGGTAAATACACTAAAAGTATGTCATTCTACTGACTGTGACTCAGCAGAAAACTGAAAGATAATCTTATTAGCATCCAAGGCTAAATATGAATTGAAGCACTAGAATTATTTAACTTAAAACAGGAATCAAAAGTTTTTCATTTGGAGCAATGTGGAGAGGATGTTGGAAAGCAATAGAGAGTATGGGATATAGTCATTGGCTTTACAATCAACAAGCTTAACTTAGAAAAATGCCTCTGCCAGCTACTGCTGTGTAGCCTTGGAAAAATTACTTAACCTTTCTGAGATAGAGTTCTCATCTGCAAATGTATATATATCTCAAGATTACCATATATCTAAGCTAAATGATACATGTAAAGAACTCAGCAAATGGCAAAAGATACATGTAGTCAATAATTCGTAAACACAAACATATCTCCAAAGTGCTGAGAGGGAACTTCCAATTTGAATCATTTTTAACTTGTCTAATAACCAATGATTTCAGGTGATATTTTATACTCTGAAATGGTTAACATATGAAAAAACAGAATTATTCTAATAATTCAGACACATTGAGAAAAGTATATGACATCTTATTCTTATAATTGTAAACTTTCATATTACAAAGACTGTTTTCTTCACAGGAGTTAGAAGAGTTTGTTCAAAGCTCTGGAAAAGATGGAGTTGTGGTGTTTACTCTGGGATCAATGGTCAAAAACCTCTCAGAAGCAAAGTCTAATATGATTGCATCAGCCCTTGCCCAGATTCCACAGAAGGTCAGATAATCATAATTTGTGAGGGGTAGCTGTTTTAAAATCCATGAAGAACTCCTTAAAATTGTGTTTAAAAATGTAGGAAAAGTTTTTGTTATTGTTACTGTCAATTTTACTAAGCTATAAAGAAAAAACTATTAAATGTTAAAACAGTATAATTGATTGCTATCCTACTTTAAACCTGGCATTACTAACAGGAAAACATATTGCAGTATTTTCTTTAAATAATGAGCTAAAGCTTAATCATTCATGCTGTTAATCAGTAAGCTTTATGCCTAAGTTTTAAGGCTTGCATGTAATCTTACATTGTTTTATTGTTCCTATTTGTTTTTTAAATCTGAGACATATAAACAAGTTACAACTTCCATGATGGAGAATTAAAGGAATATATATTTAAAAATATAGCCTTGATTCACAGGATGCCTTGGGACTATATTTCCTCATATTTAATGGTTTTTGATCAGGCCCTGGTTAAGCCTGCAACTGACAGCTAAGAATCCTGGAATACTCCTAAATAATGATTCTTCTATTTAAAGAGTTGAAAACTTTAATAATACAGTAAAGATTTATGCAATTTATTATGTTCCCCAGAATTATAATTTTTATTGATACCATTCTAGGTTATAACTGACTGATGTTGTTCTTAAACTACCAGGGACATGTTTCCCTTAGCTTTAGTTAAAATAGAGAATTATGTGTAATTTTAAGTTACAGATGCTCACAATAATTATTGTATTCATAACCAAATTACTTTCAAAAATTGTTTTGTGGAAGCAGTACACATTTAAATATTTAATCTAAAAAAGCAGCTTCATGAAAATATGAATTTTCAATTGTATTAAAATACAATGCTTAGGGGTGAAACCAGGGCAGAATCAGAAGCACCAAGACATGTCTCTCTACATAAACAAAACTGTATTAGCAAAAACTATCTGAAGTAACTATATTGGAACTCTGGACTCTAACTGAGCACTTGCAACACACAGTGGAAAGACTGAGTGGAAATTGTGATTAATTTTAGTCAATTTCAACCCTTTAGAATAGTAGCAATTTCAAAGCCTCCATTGCCCAGTCTCATAGCAGCCAACATACCTGCATTCCTGGTGTGATTTTGTGGAGCCATGGTGGGCAATAAAGAGTTTATCTTCCAAATATTGGGGTTCTTCATTCCAGTTGCTTATTATTACATTTTATCATTGAGGTGTAGGCACAGAAGTTGGCCAAGTGTTTCAATCTTCATTAGAAGAAGCACCTTCCAGGGGTTTTAAAGGATCAGCACTATTTTTTTCTTATTTCCCTTTTTTTCCCATTTGGGAACCATACTTTAAGGAATTAGGCCAGAAGAAAAAAACCTCAAACACAGTGGAATTCAGAAAGCTAAGTGGTTGTTCAGGGAAAGATATAGGCTCACAAAAGAGCTGAGAAGACCTAAAGTTTAACCTCAGCCTGATTCATGACAAAGAGAAATACTTCAACAATCAAACAAACAAAAAAATCAAACCCTATCAAAGGGGCAAATCAGATTTCTGGAGTTAAAACTTTACAAAAATCAAATGCACAATGTTCAAAAAATATCACAAGACATACAAAGATAGATGAAAGTATGACCCAATCAAAGGAATAAAATAAATTGGGAGAAACAATTTCTGAGGGATCCTGGATTTTGGAATTAATAAAAAAAAAAAAAATTCTAAAATCACTGTCTTAAAGATTCACAAAGAACTACAGGAAGGCAATGATAAAGAGAAGAAAATGATGCAGAAATATAAGGAAATACTGATAATGAGAAAGAAATTAGTTTTAAAAAGGACCAAAAAGAAATTCTGGAGGTAAAAATTACAATAACTGAAATGAAAATTTCGACACAGGGTTCAAAATCAGACATGAGTAGGCAAAAGCATCCACAGACGTGAAGAAAGGATATTTGAAATGATCGAGTTCAGAAAACAGAAAGAAAAACAAATGAAGAAAAATGAACAAAGCCTGTAGACTTGTAGGACACCATCCTGTGAAGGAGCATACACATTGTGGGAGTCCCAGAATGGGAGAAATGGGCTGAAAGACTATTTAAAGAAATAATGGCTTAAAATAACTGCAATTTAATGAAAGGTGTGAATCTATATATCCAAGAAGCTTAATGAAACTCAAATAGGATAAACTCTAAGAGACCTACACCAAGACACTACAATCAAGTTGTTGAAAGTCAAAGATAATGAGTTAAAAGCAGCAAAAGTGAAGGAATTCATCACATAAATGGTATCTTTAATATGATAATCAGTCAATTTCTCATCAGAAACCCGGAGTCTAAAAGGCAGTGGGTTGATAAATTCAAAGTGCTGAAAGAAAAAAAATTGTTAACTGAGAATTTTATATCAGGCAAAATGTCCTTCAAAAATGAAGTAGAAATTAAGACATCCTCAGGTAACCAAAGTTGAGGGACATCATTAACACTAGACTTTCCCTGTAAAAAATTGCAAAAGGGAGAATTTCTGGTTAAAATGAAAGGCTGCTAGACAATAACACAAAATCATCTGAAGAAATAAAGATCTTCAGTGAGGTAAAATTGCAGTGAAGGCAATTATAAAAATTAGTATTATTGTAGGTTTGGTTGTAACTCTAATTTAAAAAAAAACTCAATGATTTAAAATAAAAATGCTTAAAAATAATTATTAATCTATGTAATTAGGAATTCAGTGTATAAATATGTAGTTTATGACATCAGTAAAAGAAAGAGTTGGATAGATCTATAAAGGAGTCCAGTTGTTTTCTGCTATTGAAGTTAATAATCAATAGGTCAAGAAATAAGTCATGAGAGTAATTAAAAATATTTTACAGCACAACAGACAAAAACAAGAGATGGTGAGAAAGCAGGACTCAGAAAAATTTATAGTTGTATGTGTATATGTGTGTATAGTTGTATGTATTAAAAAAAGAAGAAAGATCTAAAATCAATAACCTAGTACTACACTTTAAAGAACTATAAAAAGAAGACACACTAATCCAAAAGATAGCAGAAGCAAAGAAATAATGAGGATTAGAATGGAGATAGACAAACAAAAAAAGTTAAAAAAAAAAAAGAGAAAATCAATAAAGTCAAAAGCTGGTTCTTTGAAAAAGTCAGCAAAATTATCAAACATTTAGGTAGACTGGCAAAGAGAAAAAAAGAGTAAATGCAAATAATTAAAATCAGAAATGAACCTAGGGAGATTACTAATGTCTTTACAGAGATAAAAAGATTATAAGAGAATATGAAGGAGGTGTGGCCATTGTAGGAAGCCCTCCACCCCCACCCTGGCTCACATTTTCCCAATAGATGCAGAGCAACTATTGATGAGAAAAAACAGAAGAGGAGCAGTAAAGATCTTCTACACCTAAAGATATAAAGAAGAAATCACGAGACAAATAGGAGGGATGGAGAAGCAGTATAGTCAAGACATATTCCCAAGTGAGCAAATTAGCAGAGGTTGTCCCCAAGGAGTGAAAAGTTTGAGCCCAATACTGGGCTACCTAGCCCAGGTATTCTGCACTGGGAAGTCAAGCACCCAGAGCATTGGCTTTGAAGGCTGGTGAGGATTACTTTCAGAAGAGCCAAGGGCTCATAGTCAGCCTGATCTTGGGTGGCCTTGATTGGCAGTGGCTTGAAGCAGGATCTCAGTTCCTTGACCAGCAATTGAAGCAAGGCCACGGCAGTTAGTGTACTGAATTCTAGTCACTAGACCAAGAGGGCCAGTGGCTAGTGAAAAGGTCCTGGCTTGTCTGCCTTGTAGAAATGAATTTCAACAAAGAGGTGGAAAGTAGTGAAACAAGTAATTATTAGGAGGGAAAAAAGTATGTGTGAATAGACACACACAGGCCAGCTCAGGGGGTTGCACCTTCCTAGTAGTTTAAATCACTTTATGGGGCATTTCTTCTGGATTTCCTCTGGTCAATCATCATGCTTTGCCTGGCTCTGAGTCCTTATTTGGCATAATTCAGGATCCTTCCCTGTGTGCATGCACATCTCTTAGCCAAGATGGATTCCAGTGCAAAGGCCTATGGGAAGGTGGACACCACCAATTATGGGGTGGCACCCCCCTACCTTTTTGGCCCCTGAGAAAACTTTCCGCTCATGTGTAGTCAAGAATGTCTCCTTTACCTCAAGAATGAGAAATAAGTTATCTCTTTATCTTTTATCTGATCAGGACTCAGCTCCTCTCTGCCCCTGCCATTATGTTTATTGTGGACTGTCAGCAGGGGACAGACTTCAGCTGCTCAGCCTGGAACCAATCTATCTCCTGCCTTAAACCCATGACAGAAGGACCTATGCAGCCCAAATAGGGGCAACCCTAGAGCACATAGTTCTGGTAACTAGAGGAGGATGCACTGCTTGGGTGTATTAGATGTCTCCTGCAAAATGTCAATTCTCCAAGGTCAGGAAATGTAACCAACCTACTAGATACATTAAAATTAAAAAAAAAAAAAAAAGAACAGCAAATAAGGTGCAACAAGGCAATTGAGGAATAGGATCAAAATTAAACAAAAATATAAAACTCCAGGAAAAGAACTAAGTGAAGTGGAGGTAGGCAATCTACCTGATAGAGAGTTTAATGTTATGGCTGTAAAGATGTTCAAAGAAATTGGGGAAAGATTAGAACAACAGAGTGAGAAGTTAGAAGTTTTTAACAAAGAGTTAGAATATATAAAGAAGAACGAAAAAGAGATGAAGAATACGAAAACTGAAATGAAGAATATATTAGAAGGAGTCAACTTAGATTAGATAATATAGAGAAACAGATCAGTGAGCTGAAAGGTAAAGTATTGAAAAACACTGAAGCTGAACAAGAGAAAGAAAAAAAAAACAAAACAAATGAGGGCAACATCAACCATACTAGCATTAGCATTTTAGGGGTCCCAGAAGCAGGAGAGAGGGAGAAAGGGGCAGAGAACACATTTGAAGATATAATAGCTGAAAACTTCCCTAATCTGGGAAACAGTCATCCAATTGTAGGAAGCAGAGACAACCCCAAACAGGATCAATCCAAAGAGCACCACACCAAGATACATTGTAATTAAAATGGCAAAAATTAAAGATAAATAGAAAGTTTTAAAAACAGCAAGGGAAAAGGAACAAGTTATGTACAAGGAAACTCCCATAAGGCTATCAGCTAACTTTTCAGAAGAAACTCTAAAGGCCAGATAAAACTAGTGTGATATATTTAAAATGATGAAAGGAAAAAACCCACGACAAAGAATACTCTACCTAGGAAGGCTCTCATTTCAAATTTGATGGAGAGATCAAATGTTTAACAAGCAAGCAAAAGTTAAAAGAGTTTAGCACCACCAAACCAGGTTTACAAGAAATGTTAAGGGGACTTCTCTAAGTGAGGAAGAAAAGGTCACAACTAGAAACATGAAAATTACAAAAGGAAAAATCTCATTGGTAAAGGCTAGTAAATCACTGCTAGTAAATCAGTCAGGTATAAAACTAGAAGTAAGGTTAAAAGACAAAAGAAGTACAATCATGTATACTCACAATAAGTAGTTAAGGGATACACAAAACAAGAAGATTTAAAATATTATATCAAAAATAGTAATAGCAGTGGGAAGAGTAAAAATGCAAGGTTCTTAAAATGCATTTGAACTTAAGAGATCAGTACCTTAAAATAATCACATATTTTACGTATATATGTATATATTTTGCCAACTGAAGTGTGGGAAATATAGACAAAAAGTATGTAATATCTTTAAATGTTGTAACTAGACTTATTGTGGTAATCATTTTGAAATATATATAAATTTCAAATCACTATACTGTATAACAGGAGTTAACATAGAGTTGTTGGTCAATTTTATTTTAAAACAAAAATGAATTAAAAATAACTCATAGGAAAACAGATCAGATTTGTGGTTACCAGAGGCAGGGGACTGGAGAAAGGGCAATTGGAGGAAGGTGGTTAAAAAAGATTCAAACTTCCAGTTATAAGATAAATAAATACCAGAGATGCAACATACATATTAAATGTAATTAACACTGCTGTACCTCATACATAAAAATTGTTAGAAGAGTAAATTCTGAGTCCTCATCTGAAGAAATTTTTTTTTCTATTCTTTAAATTTGTACCTATATAAGCTGATAGAAGTTCACTAAACATTGTGATAATCATTTCATAATATACATGTGTCGAATCATTATGCTATACAAACTTATACAGTACTGTATGTCAATTATGTATCAGCAAAATCAGAAGAAAAACAAAGATATTATAAAAGTTGCATGACAAAATTAGACAAGCTAGAGGACATGGATAAATATCTTGAAAAACATGACTTAGTTAAACTGACTTTTTTTTCCTTGATCTTTATTGGAGTATAATATCTTTACACTGTTGTGCCAGTTTCCTCTGTACAACAGAGCGAATCAGCTGTATTTATACATATATCCCCATATCCCCTTCCTCTTAAGCCTGCCTCTTGAGCCTCCCTACCACCCTCCTTATTCCACCCCCTAGGTCATCAGCAATCATCTAGTTGATCTCCCTGTGTTAGGCAGTTTCTTCCCACTAGTTACCTATTTTACATTTGGTAGTATATAAATGTCAATACTAGATGTAGAGAACAGACTTGAGGGCCTGGAGAGGTGGGGAAGGAGAAGATGGAACAAAGCTGATATTTTCTCATTTATAACAATTTATTTTTATAGCAACTATTGAATTGCTTTGATAATTCATCTATGTAATAGCACTAGATAATATATTTATTATTATTACATCAGCTTATACTATCTTGGAAGAAATCAGACAAAAATGTTTGTATCAGAGTGTGAAAATGAAGGTCCTAGATTAAACCTCAAATATTCTCAGTAAAATATGTTATGCCAATTGCATCATAAAGCTTTATGTCATAATTACACATTTCTTTTTTAAAGGGTTGTAGTAATCTTTTATTATAAGGATTTTAAAATTTCCTTTCCATTGTTATTGACTTTTAGTTAACTCTTAACTGAGTCTCCTGTATCTTCTGATGTAAAAATTACACATTTCCAGTCAACCATAATTGCATGTCTACCAACCCAAGAATCATTAAATTAATTAACTTTAAAAAATTTATCCAAATTTTAAGGGTTACTCCCATTTACAGTTATTACAAAATATTGGCTATATTACCCATGTTGTAAAATACATCCTTGAGCCTTACAGGCAATAGCTTGTGCCTCCCACTCCCCTACTCATATAAGATCCCTTCCCCTTTCCCCACTGGTAACCACTAGTTTCTTCTCTGTATTTGTCAGTCTGACTAAAAAAGAAATACATTGTTTAAACAGACATGTTAAATTGAGATTGAATTAATAATCAAAAACATCCCAAAGAGGAAAAGCCTTGGAGAGATAACATCACTGGTAAATTCTATCGAACTTTTAAAAAATTAAATAATCAAACTAATCCTTTCCAAATCTTCAAAAAAATTTAAGAGAAAGAAAAACTTACTAAATAATTCCATTAGACCAGATTCACCCTGATACAAAAGCCAGATAAAGACATCACACACATACACACAAATTATAGACCATGATCATTTCTAAATATAAGTATTAAAATACCAAAGAAGATATTGCAGATCAAATCCACTAGAATATTGAAAACACTATTCACTGTAATAAAAAGGTATTTATTCTATTTATACAAGGGTAGCTAACCAAAAGTAAATCAACCAGTATAATACATGACATGAGTATGATGAAGAGAAAAAAAAAATCAAGTGATCATTTCAACTTACACATAAAAGGAAGTTGACAAAACCCAGTTTGCCTCCTGATAAAAATTCTCAAGAAACTAGGAACAGTGAGAAAAGCCCTCAATAGAATACAGGATATTTTTGAAAAACCCACAGGTAATATCATACTCAATGGTGGAAACTGAAAGCTTTCCTTCTAAGATCAGGCACAATACGAGGATGCCTACTTTCATTGCCGCTATTTAACATTATACTAGAAGTTCAGCATGGGGATTACACGGAACAAAGAAATGAAAAGCATCTAAGTTGGAACAAGAGAGGTAAAACAATGTGCATTTGCAGATGACATGGTCCTATACATAGAAAATCTCAAGAATTCACAAAAATCTGCTAGAGTTAATTATCAAACTTAACAAAGGTACAGAATACAAGATTAACACACAAAAATGTTTTGTTTATATAAATGCCAGTGAACATTCTGAATATGAAATTTTTAAAATTCCATTTATAAGGACAACAAAACAAATTAAATACTTAAGAATAACTCTAACCAAGGAGGTAAAACGTTTGCATGCTGAGAACCGCAAAAAGTCATTTATTATTATTATTATTATTATTATTATTATTATTATTATTATTATTGCTGTGCTGTGTGGCATGCAGGATCTCAGTTTCCTTACCAGGGATCGAACCCATGCCCCCTGCAGTGGAAGCTCAGAATCTTGACCACTGGACTGCCAGGGAATTCCCCACAAAACATTATTGCTACAAGAAATTAAAGAATACCTAAATACATGGAAGGTCATCCCATGTATGCTTATGGATTCATGGTTAAGGAGCCAACACTATCCAAAGCAATCTACAGATTTAATGCAATGCCTATCAAAACTCTAACAGCCTTTTTGTGGAAAGAAAAAATCCAATCCTTAACTGCATATGGAACTATAAGAACCACAAATAGATGAAATAATCCCCCAAAACAACAAAGTTAAAGGACTCACATTTTCAAATATTGAAACTAGAAATTTATTATAAACCTACAGTAAATTAACAGTGTGGTACTGGAAGGAGGGCAGACATACAAACCAATGGAATAGAAGAAAATGTAGAAATTAATCCTCACATGTATGGTCAATCGAATTTCAGCAGGAGTGAAGACCATTCAGTTGGGAAAGAACAGTCTCTCCTTGACAAATAGCAGTGGTAAAATCTTGATATTCAGATGCAAAAGAATGAAGTTGGACCCTTACCTTACACCATGTACAAAAATTAACTCAAAATGGATCAGAGACAAACTTTAGAAATAAAACTATAACACTTTTACAAGAAAATCCTAAGGGAAATCTTTATCACATTGGATTATGCTATGATTTCCTAGGTATGATACAAAAAGCACAGGAAATAAAGGAAAAAATAAATTGGACTTTATTAAATGAAGAAATTTTATGTATCAAAAGATAATATCAAGAAAGTGAAATGCCATGTACAATTTGGAAGAAAATCTTTGCAAATCATGTATCTGATAAGGAATTAATGTGCACCATACATAAAGAACTTCTACAACTCAGCAACAACAGAATCCCAGTTGAAAAATGGGAAATTACTTAGACATTGATCCAAAGGTATGAAAATAGTAAGTACATTAAAAAGTGAAAGATGTTCAACATCATTTATCATTAGGAAAATACAAATCAAAAGCACAAAATGATAACACTTCACACACGAGGATAACCATTTTCAAAAAAAAAAAAAAAGGAAAATAGCAATTGTTGGTGAGAATGTGAAGAAGTGAGACCTCCTGCATTGCTGGTAGGATTGCAAAATGATATATCTGCTCTGGAAAACATTTTTGTAGTTCCTCAGAAAGTTAAACATAGATCTCTCATATGACACAGTGATTCTAATTCTGGCTATATATCCAAAGGAATTGAAATCATGGACTCAAACAGATACTTGTACACCAGTGGTCATAGCAACATTATTCACAATCTCAAAATGAATGGATAAATAAAATATGACATATACACGCAATGAAATATTATTCACCCTTAAAAAGAATGGAAATTCTGATATGTTACAACATGCATGAATCTTGAAGCCATAATGTTAAGTGAAATAATGCTAAGTCAGAAAGAGACAAATACTGTATTATTCCACTTACATGTTTTACCTAGAGTAGTCAAAATCATAGAGACAGAAAGTAGAATAGAGGTTACCAGGAGTTAGGGAGTGAGGGGAACAGGGAGTTATTGCTTAATGATACAGAGTTTATGTTAGGGATGATTAAAACTTTTGGGGTATAGATAGTGCTGATGGTTAAACAATATTGTGGATGTTTTTAGTGCCACCAAATTCTATATTTATAATACTTTAAAGCGATAAATATCATTATGTATATTTTACTATAATAAAAAAGGCAATGCTTGATTCAGTGTTACTGCCAATTATATAACAAAGGTCAAAGCACTAACAATGTCTTAGTGAGGTAAATAAAATCCCTCCCCTTTGCCTCTGAAAACTTTGTTTCAAAAATCTTCTCTACCAGAATGGCCTAGTAACACCAATATGTAATTGTTTCTGGTACAGATTGTCTTTTTTCTTCTTTATTTCCTAAATGAGAATTAACCTGATGATGATAGCCTATTGATTAGAATTGTTGCAAGCATTTGAAAATATGGTTGTAGTGTCAATGGTTTAAAAACATTAATTACTTAATCACTTAGGGCCTCAGTTGGCCTGTGTATTACCTGGAGGCATCAAACATGATTAATTCTATGTGAACTGCCTCTTTCTGACAGGATGTGGTTCTAAAAATCTTCTAATAGAGTAACTGCCTTTATCTTAACAGGTTCTGTGGAGATACGCAGGAAAGAAACCAGAAACATTAGGAGCCAATACCCAGCTATATGAGTGGATTCCACAGAATGATCTTCTTGGTAAGACCAAAGAGAAGAAAATTAAACATAACTTAATGAGGGGTAATCTGAAGGATTACTCAATAACGAATAAATCCAACAAATTTCTATTTAAAAAAAAAACCACTTTGATATCTTCTTCACATTTCTTCTGGAGCTTGTTAAAAAAATTATTCATGACACTTGTAAAAGACTGTAAGGCACACTTTATCTAAGACCATCATCATAAGTGCAGTTACAACTGGAATGGACTTCTATAGTAAGTCTAAGAGACTGGACTCAACTCTGAATGCAAAAAGGAAGAGCAGGAAATTTATAGCCAAAGTGCAGAGAGGGGAGTCACTGGATGGACAATTACTAAGAGGAACCATCAGAGACAAGGGGGGACTCTGGCAAAACTGACCTAATCATATTCTTGCTGATGGCAGGACAGGGTAATCGGGCATCAATCTGAAGGATGAGGCAACAGTTAAAAAGGTGAGCAGATATCAAGGCTGGAAGAGTCTAGCTAAATTGACTTAAGATACTTGCTAAAATCAGGTAACACAGAGATAAAGACAAGCCCCCAAATCAGGGACTAGTTGAAAAGAGTGTTCAGAGGAGCTTAACTAGACTTTGCTCAAGGATAGAGTCTTTGTCAAGCTCTAACATAAATATGTTTTTTATAATTCTCCCACTTATGATATAGTTTCTACCTCTTCAGAATCAGAGTCAAGGAATGTACCTTTAGATCAGGCTCTCATTAACCTTTCTGTAGAATACTGCAGCACCCACCTGACTACCTGCGTCAATTTTCCCCACCTCTCTTCAATTTCCTCACAGTAACTATTTGAAAAAAACAAACAAACAAACAAAAAAAACCAGATAAACCATTTCATCATCTGTCATATTATGAATGGCTCCATATTACTAAAAAATCAAGTGCAAAATCCTGTTTTCTTAAACAGATATTCATGGACTTGCCCTAGTTGATCTCTCTAGCTTGTAATGCCAACATTCTCTCATTGAAACCCTGAACATCTCACCTCCCATTCCCCATCCACACAAGCATTTGTTTCCTTAAATTCCTCAGTCCTGTTTATTAAAGTATTCTCACCCCAACAACTTGTCCAACTGGCAAGTACTCTCCATCATCTAAATGCACAAAGCTTTCAGAGGTTTGTGGAGTGACTTAATTGCTGGAATTATTAATTGCTACTTAGACTGAAATAATCAATTGCTGCTATCTCTAGAGCCTATGGGAATTTATATATGGCCTCGTGGCACAGCATTATATAGAAGATGTTACCTAACTGAATTAATGATTTACACAGGTGTCATGGGTGATTTTTTGTTTCTGAAACTATTCCAACTTAGAATATTTGTATATATATATTTTTTCTTTTTTAGGTCATCCCCAAACCAGAGCTTTTATCACTCACTGTGGAACCAATGGGATCTATGAAGCTATTTACCACGGGGTCCCTATGGTGGGAATTCCCTTGTTTGGTGATCAGCATGATAACGTTGCTCGTGTAAAAGCCAAAGGGGCAGCTCTTGAATTAGACTTGCACAAAATGACAAGTTCTGAACTGCTTAATGCTTTGAATGCAGTTATTAACAACCCTATGTGAGTATAGAGTACATTCTTTTCTGAGAAGCATCAGTATTTTAAAAGGAGTAATTTATTTCATAGAGTTAAACTGGTTATTTTTACATAATCTCCAGAACATAGCTAACATCAAATATAATTGTCTTATATTTCTTAGGTTCTATGAAAGCATTTAGATTCACCTACAGTTACTGGGCAATAGATTCCAACCTGAAACAAATACTAAATTTATTTAAAGACACTAAGCTATTTTTAAACAGACTCACATATTTTTATTATTAATATTTATTGTTTACTTCTTTAAAATTACAGATATTACCACTATAAAAACTTTAGGCAATATGACAAAAATATAGAGAAATAAAAATGAAAAAATCACTTAACTCTCCTTATGTACTTATAACCAACTATCAGTATAGAAATACTACTTCAGATATTTTCTTGTACTAATTCATAAATAGAGAAGAAAAAGAAATTTTATAAAAATGGTATCATGCTAGTTTTTAATTTAAAATATTTTTATTGATATATTTTAATTAAAACAAGAGAAAGTTAATGAAGTAAAATTGAGAGATCCAAATGGAAGCATAGAAGACCCTAGCCTCCCTGTCCCCAGATAAAGATCAACAATTAGACACTATCTGTGAACAAAAATATCTCTGAGAGAGCTCTAAAGTCCACTTAAGGAATTTTAGCAACACTGTGGAACAAAAAACACTGAGAATAATCACACGAGAATAGAATGAAGAAGACCGCTTCTTTATGCCTACATCATCCCATCCCCAAGCCAGCATTACTCAGCATGAAGAGAGAACTTCCCAGCTAGAAAGAGTTCCTCGCCAGGAAAGGAAGAGTGAGTTGAGTGAATGAGCTTCTAAAGCCTTTTGGGGCACAGAAATAGAAAAACCAACCCTAAATTTGTATGAGGCCAAAAAAGATCTCAAATAGCCAATGAAGTCCTGAGAAAGAAGAAAGAAGTGGGAGGCATCCCACTTGCTATTTCGAACTATACTACAAAGCTATAGAAACTTTTAAAGTATGGTATTGGCATAAAAATAGACAGATAGACAAAATGACAGATAAGAACCCTGAAATAAACCCTCACATATAAAGTTGAGTAATATTTGACAAAAAAAAATCCAAGAATATTAAATAGGAAAATGGTGGTCTCTTCCATAAATGGTACTGGGGAAACTGGATAATCATAGGCAGGAGAATGAAATTAGGACCCCAATGTTACATCACTTACAAAAATTGACTAGAAATAGATTAAAGACTTGAACATAACCTGAAATCATGAAACTCCTAGGAGAAAACATAGGGGATAAAACTCCTTCAAAAGGGTCTTGCCAACGGTTTTTTTTTATATGACACCAGCAACACAAGGAACAAAAGCAAAAATCAAGTGGGACTACATAAAACTTAAAAGCTTCTGCATGGCAAAAGAAATGATCTACAAAAAGAAAGGCAACCTACAAAATGGGAGACAATATTTGCAAACTGCATATCTGATAAAGGGTTAACATACAAAATATATCAAAAAAAGTCATATAACTCAATAGCAAATTTCTTTAAGTGAGCACAGTTACTGAATAGATATTTGTCCAAAGAAGGCATACAAATGGCCAACAGATATATGAAAGGGAGCTTGACATCACTAAGCATCAAGAAATGCAAATCAAAACCCTAATGAGGTATCACCTTATACCTGTTAGAATGGCCAGCATCAAAAGACAAGGTTTAGCTAGTGTTGATGAGGATGTGGAGAGAGGGGAACTCTAGTGCACTCCTGGTGGAAATGTAAATTTGTGCAGCCATTATGGAGAACAATATGGTAGCTCCTCAAAAAATTAAAAATATGACTACTGTATTATTTGGCAGTCCCACTTCTAGGTATATATTGAAAGGAAATGAAAACAGAATATGGAGAAGGTATCTGCAGTCTCATGTTCATTGTAGCATTATTCACAAAAGCTTAAAAGAATTGCCAGGCTTTGGGTATATATTTCTTTAATATCAGACACATTCTTACTAAAAACTTCATATAAATCTATGAACAAATAGTGATATTAGAGATTAGAATAATTATTTTCTAAATGTTTCCAATTTTGGTCAATATAGAATGACTTTTTACTAGGAAATCACTTCTCAACTTTCAACCCATATCTCAAACATCGCATCTCAATTTTTATTTGCTGTCTTATTATTAAAACATTATCAAAGCTTACAACTTATGCATCTTGTCCATGACCACAATTTCCAATATTCTTTAGCTTTAGTTTTGTATTTAAATGGATTTAATGATGTAATTTGTGTTTTATTACAGTCTTTCTATTCCTGAAGGATTTTGTTTTTATTTTTTATCTGACAAATATTTTGTTTCTGTGTCTTGGAGCTTCTGTTGTTGTTTCCATGTTTTCCTGAGATATATCCAGGTGTACTTATTCTTTAAATTCTTGGGTATTGAGAAAGGCCTGTCTTGGGGTTTTTGTTTGTTTGTTTTTTAAACCAAAGGGTGACAGGGCTCTCTCTATTTTTTTTTTTTTTTTTGGCCCATAATTCTCTTTCTCAGAACATTCTTCATGTGGTTCTATTATTTTCTATAAATTAATGTTCTGTATTCTCCATCAATGATGCCTGCACTTGAGTATGGGAGAATAATCTCCCTCTTCATCTCCTTCACAAACCCAAGGAAATCCTTCTTCTAAGTCAGCCATTTAAAACCTTAAGGAAAACCCTCGCCTGGTCTTCTATTCCTTGACAGAGTTAGAAAGGTTACTGTTCTAGTTATGGCCATTGTTGCATCTCAGGGCTGGCACTTGCATCCCTCTGTAGCTTGAAGCAAAGATTTGAGTATCTATACAATCTAAGCCCCTACTTCTTGCCCATATGGTCACATTAAGCTTTTTGTTTTCATCTGAAATGTCAGGGCCATGAAGATCACAGACTGAAACCATTTCCTGCTGCTGTGAAAACTAACTTGTGGTAAACACTGACACTCCAGACAGAACCTGGGGAAGGGTGGAGGTGTGGGGGAAAGGTTCCTTTCTCATAGACCTGCCCCTCAATGCTGCTTCTCGTCTTGTTCTTAATACCACACTCCGCAAGTGAGATCAAAATTCTGTATTCTCAACCTATATATTCTACCTATATATTCCTATTTCTGAGCCTTTAAAATTCTATTTCCAGTTAGAAATTCTTCTCCCTTACCTCCAATTATTACAGAGACTGTGAAATATCCAACAAATTTCAGCTAATATCTAGAAATATCTCAAGAGGAAATAATCTTTCATGTGCATTCTGTGCTCTTGGTGATATCATTTATGGCATAAGATATTAATAATTATGTAATATACTTTTAATGATATATAATTATTTTAGGTATATCATGTCCTTTACAAATTTTTCAAGTGACTGTTCTGTGTATTCAATCCTTAGCTATAAAGAGAATGTTATGAAGTTATCAAGAATTCACCATGATCAGCCTATGAAGCCCCTGGACCGAGCAGTCTTCTGGATCGAGTTTATCATGCGCCACAAAGGAGCCAAGCACCTGCGGCCAGCCTTCCACGACCTCACCTGGTACCAGTACCATTCTTTGGATGTGATTGGCTTCCTGCTAGCATGTGTGGCAACTATTATATTCCTGGTGACTAAATGTTGTCTGTTTTGTTGCTGGAAGTTTGGCAAAACTGTGGAGAAGAGAAAGAGAGAGTAGTATTTTTTCAACAGTTGGGCTGGAAACCCTGATGGGGTCCATCTGAATTAATCCAGTCACTGATCTGAACAGATTCCTCTCCTACTCAGCTGGGTTCTTGTTCGTTCCTCAGCTTATCAGATCAGAGATCAAAGACTCACCCCAAAGTTGTGCCACATGATTCAGAAATAAGTTTTAAAATAATTTATACTTTAAAAAGAGAGGGTAAACAAATAAACAAATGGAATTTGCTACCATTAAAAACTGAGTGCTTTACTTTATTCATTGCTTTAAGTTCAACAAATTGAGATGCTGTTTGAGGCCTTAGGAACATAATGATTAATTCTATTTTCAGTACTAATCATATTGACTATTTCCTAATATCTAACATCATTTTGAGTCCAGTGTGTAATAATTATTTCCTATTCTTAAAAGCAAATAGACAAGAAGTAATGTAGAAGACACTCTAGTCAGAGCTTCTTTTTCAGTCAGGAAGATCAGGAGACTCTTAGGTTTTTTACTCTGTTGTAAAGCATATTTTTAAAAAATATTTATTTATTTATTTGGTTGCGCTGGGTCATAGTTGCTGCATGCGGGCTTCTTAGTTGTGGCTTGCCAGCTCCTTAGTTGTGGCATGTGGACTCCTTAGTTGTGGCATGCAAACTCTTAGTTGTGGCATGCATGTGGGGTCTAGTTCCCTGACTAGGAACTGAACCAGCTCCCTTCATTGGGTGCATAGAGTCTTAACAACTGCACCGCCAGGGAAGTCCCTGTAAAGCACCTTTTATACCATCAATTTTCTTTCATATGACACACCAGACTTTATCCCTCTTGGAATAAAAAGCATTATTTTTTGTCTTTGATTTAAAGATTGCCCTTCATTTGGATATTAATAATGATAGTACTTCATTTGTACTGCTACACTTTGTAGCTTCAGAGAACTAGCTGATTATCATAAGTTAGCATGATTGATGGTATAATGGAACAAAAGTAAATGATTGGAATTTAATACCCTTTGAAGTCATTTAATTTTTAAAAGAATTCCTTCCTGCATTAATTTTACATACAAGGTACATATTTGGAAAGAAGAAGCAAACATCTTAGAGCTACACTGCAGATACTTTGGGGAAGAATGCATTTCTCAGAAATATTATTTGCTCTAGGGAATGATTTCTCTATCTAATTAGAAACTCTCTGAGTTTTCTCATTTCTTCCTTTTCTTCTACCCCATCATTCCCCCTGGTCTTCTCATAAACTGTAGTGTGATCACTAAACCAAGCACAAGTACTTAGGTTTCTTTTAACTAGCACCAGCCACAAATCTGCAGTAAACATGAAGACACAGGTTGAATTTTAATAAAAAGGTCTCTCTCTTTTTTTTTTAAAGTATATTCCTTTTTTTTTCTCCTCTAATCAGACAGGGTCAATTTTGGGGATTTCTAACAATAATTTGTTTTGAAATTCTTCCAAATTCTCCATTTTAAGGAAAGGTGTCTCTTTCTTTTCTAAAAAGCCTATCTTCAGTATGCTTGACAATAATTTGCCAATGAGGTAAAAAAATTGTTCAATATAATACATAGTAACCAAATTCAGCAATGATTTACCACACTTTGATATTTATAACCAAAGCAAAATAGATCTTAAATTACTATATAAAAACAAATATGTCTATCAAATATAAAATTATCTTAGAACAAATATAAAAATATCTTAGGATACATCTCCTTAAGATACACGAGATGTATACAATGGGCCCATAAATTCTCCTAATTGGGTGTCTCTTCTTGCTTAAGCTTATCTTGTTCCCATGATTTTCCTATCAAAGGTAAACATAAATTTACTCTTAGATAAGGAATTAACTGTAAATAAATGTATCAGAAAAATATGCTTCCTTAATTTTATGAAATTGGAAATAATTGTTGATTATTATACTTAAAGGTATAGAGTTTAAAAAATGTAAGCACTAATATTGCTTGTTTTAAGATCTAATTCATGTAATCAAAGCAATAACTTACTATAATGCTAAATCATTTACACTGGCAATAAGATAATATCCTTTCCTATAATAGTCTTTAAAAATCATAATTTAATCTTTGGCTATTTTATGCCAAAGTCAAGATATCTCTTCACTTTTTCATAGTATAAAATGGTGTTAACATAAAGGAGTTTAAGTAAACTCAAGATTTAGATACCCTGTTTCTGAATTTTCTGAGTTTATTTAGAAAAACTACTCTGACAAAAAAATGAATATATTCTATCTTGTGGAGACCAAAGCTTTTCTTAAATATGAATATTTACCTATTTAAACCATTTTTGCATCATTATATTTAACAGATTAATAATGCAGTAATAATTTTATGTGTGCAGAGGCTAAACCTTTGTAATGTTGTTTTTTCAGTTTTAGTTTTAATAAGAACATATTTTTTCTGGAGTTTGATGACCTCTGGCTTCCCAAGTCAGTTAAAATAACATTTTTAAATACTTTACATTTAAACTACTTATAATTCATATGTGACTATGTTAGGAAATCCTGCTCAAATTTCTTCCATATCATGACTTCATTGAAAATGCTAATAGGCAGATACAAGTATTTTGTACAAGTGTACATGCATATATATATATGAACACAAAGTCAAATTCTATATGTTATAAATAAAAGTCATCCATGTGATTGTATGTTTTGACTTTTAAACTTGCTTGTTTTTTATGGTGAGGGAAATATTTGTTTCTGTTATGTTCTACATATTGTACCAAAAATGATGATTCACCTGCAGATCTACCATACTCCCTAAATTTATGAGAATATCAACCATGATATTTTAAACAGCAGTATAGTTGGGATTTAGAAGAGTCTGCTGCCTGTGGAGCAAAGAGCCATCAGTTCTGCAGTGCACATTGAATTGCTACCTACCTTCTGCTTCTCAATTTCATTTCCTCCTCAGGTTTTTTGCTTCTGAATACCACTCCAGTTCTACCAAGGTTCTAGATTCTGGCTCTAAAGTTGGCCAAACAGGCTGAGCTCCTAATGTCTCATTCTCAGTTCCTGCCAATTATTTCCGGCAGAGATGACCTTTTTATATCCTCAGATGTAATCCCCTCATGTATGATATCAGCAAACCACATGACATGGTGAAATGCAAGCACCACGCTTTCACCCTTAAAGCAACTGTCAGAAATAAAATCATGATTCTTCCATGGAGGGAAACCAACCCATTGTCTTGGAGAGTCTTTGCCCTGATTTTCATACTTCAGTTTAGTCCCATCTCCTTCCCAGGACTTCTGGACATAAAATCTCACTATATAATAATGATAGGGGAGAGACTAAAATTCATGGAGAGTCTGAAAGAAACTACATCTTTTTTTCTTTATTAATTAAAAAGCTGGTATTTCATCAGTAATTACTAGGAATTGAGTGAAGATTCACTGTCCAGGTGTCACAATGGTATCATATCATAAGAGGAGGAAGAAACCACTTCTGTTGTTACTATTACTCCTGCACCGTCCCTTTGCAGGTAGTAGCCAGGTTCCATTCCAGTCTTCTCAAAACACAATGCCATGCCTCTGGAGAATCCTAACATTAGAAATGTGAATTAACCCATTACTTTTCTATGTCTCTGAGGCCAAGTGATGAGGATGTTGTTCTCCAATTAGTTGCTACTCTCACAGCCTCAAAAAATCATATAAGGAGTACATTATCTGCCAATGTTTATTACAGAGAAATGGCTCCACTACTCAATTATGCTCATTTGAGAAGGGCTATGAATGTTGGACTCGATCAGGGACCTCTACCTCATTTCTGGGTCCACACATATAAGAGCTTACTATGAGGTAATATTCACTTTTTTTCTTCTGTACTGGAAAATATAATGCAATTTTGACATGCCCTTGCCATGTTCTCCCTCTGATCATTTCTTAGGACATTTCTCCTCTAATTACTTTGTCACTTTGTGATGCAGCAATCTATCTCAACCAAGTCAGAAATTGATTCCTATTACAGCTCCAGATGAGATCTCATTATTGGAGTAAATTACACAGTCTATTTACCACAGTGTTTGCATTCTGGAGTATTTAAATTTCCAGAGATAATTGAAATCACTTTCACCTGGCACTAATTCTGGAGACATCAAACACCACTGTGTACAAAAGGAAAATTGGAAGTTTCCTGCAGGTCAAGTGATAGGTAAGGATTTACTTTCAGTTCTTACAATGAACCCACTAGGATCATGGAATCATCTAAGGTTGGTAAGAGTAGATGAGGAAGTTCAAACTCCCAACAGCAACTTATGAGACACATTACAGCTTTCTGCATCAATTCACACTATGTTGTAGGTCTTCCCAAAAAAGAAAGTAGGAGAAGAAAATGTGTAACTTTGTGAATATTTTCCTCTGTATTCATTTTTCTTAGAAGATATAGACACAAAGCTTCAGGTTTCTGGAGGTCAAGATATTCAAAATATGCATGTAGTTTTAAAATGTAAACAAACATGTAAACAAAAAACAGAGAAAAAAAGGCCATATGTGTGGGAGGGTTTCCTATCTAATATTTTCCCCTTTACACTCATTCTACGGTCAAATATTCATTAGGTTCATTCATTTTTCATGTATTACAAATTCAAGATAACTGATATATTTCTAAGCCAACAATATAATTGTTGAATTATATGATGACTATTACATTCTAAATGGCCATTTCTGCATTTTCCATCTCCATAGTGTTATGCTTGTACCTCTTTTATGATATTTGTGACACTTTTACTCCAAATTATAGTTTTTTAAACATTTGATTTTATTTTTTTACTAACTGATGACTCTCGGCCTCCAGGAAAGACCCATATGACAGGGCTTCACATGTAACATGTGTCCAATTCAGACCCACATTTTTGCTCACTGAGAAGGAAGGAATGCCCCAAGGTCAATGTAAATAGTTAAATGAGAAACTGTTTTCTGAAGATTATAATGATCATCCATGTTAAATATGGATGAGCAGCATAAAGAATTTGCATTGCTCACGTGTCTAATCTGGTCTCCAGTTGCACTCAGCCAGCTACCAGAGAATAAGCAGGTTACACATGGGAAGGTGGATTTGCTTTAGGGCATAAAGAACAGCAAGCAGAGAAACCCCAGTGGCTTAAGAGCCCTCCCTAGTGATGCAGATCTCACCAGGAATCAACAAGTCTTCCCTTCCATAGAGAAAAGATTCGTCCTCCATGAATATTTTATAGAAGAAAGGTTATTGCAGGACTAAATTCCTGGATAACCCATGATCAGGAAGGTGAATGATAAATGAGATGTACTAAATGAAACGATGTCTTTCACCTCGTTCCAAGTTATTTATTTTTTCTTCCTAGATGAGTTAGAACTTCCTGAAATGTATTGATTATTGCAATTTAATATAAAGAAAAGTTTGCTTGATAACTGCCGGTAAAGAGCAGGTTGATATAGAAATATCTCATGATTTAATATATAAAGCATTTCCTATACCTAAATTTGTGTCTCTGGTTTCCAGAAAAAATGTAAGTGTTGGAAATGGCACCTGCTGGCATGCTTGAACTTCAGGGAGGAGTGTAGTCTGTCCCTAGATGTGGGCTAAATATAAAACCTGGTCCACAGGCAGCAGTTTTTGATGTATGAAAATAGGCCTATTTAGAGGAAAGACCGGGAGATGAGCATTCTGCCTGCTCCTTCTGTGCTGTGTCTTGGGATGTTAGCTGATTAAACAGTGTTTCTTTGTCTGCCGCAATCTTATGGGACCTGAAACTCAAAGTTCTGCTAAGCACCAGACTTAGCTTAATAAGCTGTGCGTCCCCTGGGTGGCAGCTGCACAATAAGGGTAACAGATATGCACATAAGCTCCTTTCAGGGAGATAACAGCAACCTGGAGTGGAGTGTGAAGATGGCCACTGCCAGCCTCCCTGGTTTCTGGAGAGGATTTCAGCTGGGCTTTAGATACTTGCTAAATTAGAAGCCTGACCCTCAGGCTGCAGCTTCATAAGAGATACGAACTAAATCACTGGCAAGCAAGCTAGTTTCTCAGAGAAAAACACAGTCAAGAAGGTCCTTACTGGGGTCAGAACAAGCCAGAAACACTGACTTCAAAAAGCATTACTGCAAAACAGTCTGAATTTTATTGTGAAGCAATTTATGCCCATGCACACCATCTTGGACTGGAACATGTCTTTCTCCAGACTCTCTTATTTCTTAAGATATAAGTTTAGGTTATTGATTTGAAATATTTATTTTTTAATGTAGGCATTTAGAGTTGTAAGTGTCCCTCTTAATAGTGCATTCTGTTAAATTTTTATGTTTTGTTTTTCTTTTCATTTTCTTAAATTATTTTTTTTTCTTTTTAAGCTCTTTATTGGAATATAATTGCTTTACACTCTTGTACCAGCTTATGAGGTACACCAAAGCAAATCAGCTGTATTTATACATATATCCCCATATCCCCTCCCACCCGTGACTCCCTCCCACCCTCCCTGTCCCGGCCCTCTAAGGCATCACCCATCATCAAGTTGATCTCCTTTCGTTATTCAGCAACTTTCCACTAGCTATCTATTTTACAGTTGGTAGTGGATATATGTCTATGCTCTCACTCACTTCATCCCAGGTTCCCCTTCACACCAGCCTCCCCCCCAATCCCGTGTCCTCAAGTCCATTCTCTGCATCTGCATCCTTATTCTTGCCCTGTCACTGGGTTCAATAGTATCAGATTTTTAGATTCCATATATATAAGTTAGCATACAGTATTTACGGTATTTGTTTTTCTCTTTCTGGCTTACTTCACTCTGTATAACAAACTCTAGGTCTATCCACCTCATTACATGTAGCTCAATTTCATTCCTTTTTATGGCTGAGTAATATTCCATTGTATATATATGCCACATCTTTATCCATTCATCTGTTGATGGGCATTTAGGTTGCTTCCATGTCCTGGCTATTATAAATAGTGCTGCAATAAACATTATGGTACATGTTGCATTTGGGATTATGGTTTTCTCTGGGTGTATGTCCAGTAGTGGGATTACTGGGTCATATGGTAGTTCTATTTTCAGTTTTTTAAGGAACCTCCAAACTGTTTTCCATAGTGGCTGTACCAACTTACATTCCCAACAACAGTGCAGGAGAGTTCCCTTTTCTCCACACCTTCTCCAGCATTTATTGCTTCTAGATTTTGTGATGATGACCATTCTGACTGGTGTGAGGTTATACCTCATTGTGGCTTTGATTTGCATTTCTCTGAGGATTAGTGATGTTGAGCATCTTTTCATGTGTTTGTTGGCCATCTGTATGTCTTTTTTGGAGAAATGTCTATTTAGGTCTTCTGCCCATTTGTGGAATTATTTTCTAATTTTTCTTTTATTATCACCTGTGATCCCTTTCTTTTGGAATATATTCTATAATTTGCATATATTTGTGAATTTCTCAATTTCCTTTTATTATTCCTTATTGTTATTCTATTGTGGCCAGAGACCATATGTTCCATGATTTGAATTTTTTTAATTTATTAAGACTTTTAAAGTTCCCTAGTGATAGTCTATCTTGAGAAACTATGTGCACTTGAATAGACTGCACATTTTGCTGTTTTGGAATGCAGTAGTCTATAGATGTCTCTTACATCTAGTTGGTTTATAGTGCTACTCAAGTCTTCCATTTCCATGTTGATTTTTCTGCCTAGTTTTTCAATATTATTAAATGTAAGGTAATAAAGTATCCAACTACTAATGTTGGGTTGTCTATTTCTCCTTTAATTTCTGCCTGCTTTTATCTCATGTGTTCTGGTCTCTGATAGTAGATGCATATATCTTTATATTGGTACATATTCTTGATAGATTGATGCTTCTATAATTATAAAATGTGCTGCTTCATCTCTAGTAATATTTTTGGTTTTAAAGTTTATGTGGCTGACACTATTATAGTCAATTAAGCTTTCTTATGGATGCTCTTTAAGTAGCATAGGTGAATATTTTTATGTAGTATCTAATACATATCGTTTGGTTGAATTTTTACCTTGGAAGTTAAGCTGCAACATTTGTGAGACAGCAACAAGACTTAACTAAAGTTCAAGAGAGAGGAAATTACTTGATGGGAGAGCTGTCAAAGTATTTGTAGTCATGTCTCAAAAACACTACAAATGTAAATATTAATACTTGAAATAAGTCAGCAGAGGTCCCCAAGCTATTATACAACTCATTATATATTGACATGAAAGCCACAGTAAAGTCAAAATTTTGTGAGTTAAGATTCTTAAAGCTATTGAAATTATAGATACATATTATAATATATTTATTTATAATATCTAAAACATGAAGTAGGTGTCCTAGGAAAAGACCCTAATTTGATATATAGGATAGTATGTCTGATTTCCAGTCAACTCAAGTGTTCTGAATGAAACTAATACGTTGATTACATGCTATGAAAATCTTTGAACTCAATATCTTTAATCAATATGTTTATTTCATTATTGTTTAAACCACATAATAAATTGAGGAAAACATTGCTGTGAAAGGTCAAATAATTAACATGTATATAGACTAAAAGTTTAAATTCTCTTCATTGGAAACTCAGTTTATTCTTTAAGATCATTTCCTCTGTGGTGTATAAATTTACATATATTTGCATATTTTAAATTTTATTTCCAAAGAAGAGAGTCATGCTTATTTTTTGTAGTTTCTGCAACTTGTTCTTAATTTAGTAATATGACATGGAAAGTATTCAACAATAGTGTCCATAATCAATCTGTCTTTTCTCAAGGCTGTATGACACATACCTATGTTTTAGGTAGTGTGTTCACAAAATGAGAGTCATTTAAGTGTTAGGAGAAATATTTGGAATATAATTATGAACATGTGCAAGTCTTTCTGAGTGACAGATAACTAGATGTAGAGTTGTAATGTCAAACAGTAAGTTTAAATTTTACTTTAAAAGGGCATTTCCACATTATGCATCCAGAAAAATAGTCCTACCAGGTGGTTTGTTCTGCAAATCATTTATAAGAAAATAATTTATTGACCTAATTTCCATTTCCCAAAACATCAGTGACCTTTGTCACTTTTTATATGTCATTGGCCATTTCACATCTGGGAATTTCCTGTTCATATCCTTCATCTATTTTCATATTGGACTGTTTGACTTTTTTGTCAGAGATTTGTAGTCATTCTCACTGTACAATAATGACCATCCTTTTTCTGTTATCAGTCTTGAAGGATAGATTTGTGGAAAATTATTTAGGGCTATATTCATGTTTAACAATATTATCTACCATCACACCATATTAGTTCTATTTTTCTTTAAACACGTTTCAATTATGTAGAGAGGTTGTATGGAAAATTCTATGGTAAATTTCTCCTGTAATTCCTCGTGTCAATTTATTTTTAAAATAAATTGTGCCTTAGACTGACAAATGTTTTTCGTAAGATTTAGTTCATCCTGAGGTGCAGTTTTCAAAAGTGACTTCAGATTGCTTTCATTTGATTTACCGCATGACAGAGTGGGCTTAGGTTTAAAGAAAATAATGTTTTTATTATTTTTTGTCCTGAGAAAGGATTGAATATTTACATATAAGTGTTGTGGAGGGATGAGGCAACAGTCTCTGAAGAAAGAGACAAAAGAATGAGAAATACTCATCTCAAGTGTGGTTATATTGAAGAGTCATTATTTCAATCTGTTTTAAATAAACACATTTAATTTCACATCGTATCTGCAAGTAGTTAAGTGATGGTGTACATTGTTTTCAGAGAAGGAGATTAGAGATAGAGATAGACATATATTCAGGTACATTTGAAGAGAATGAAAATTCAGTAAGTCTCTATAGGGTACATGTTATATATTTCCTTAATATACAATTGAGAATGTACATCCATTATCAAAGGCTGATGGTAGTGGAAGTGATCAGGTGAATATTTTTAAAGGTGATGAGAAAAAGAGAGTTAGGTCATGAAATAAAATGTTTTCACAAATAGTTAATTTTGTAATAGGAAGCAGGTAGCTGTTGCTATATTTCTAATTCCACAAACGTTCCACTGGGAAATGAGTTTATCTGGATGAAGGGAAATGATTTGCCATGGTTTCAGGTAAGAAGTGATGCTGAGGCAGGATGCACAGTAAAGATCAAGAAGTGTGAAGGGTCTCACAAATGAGAAGGAAGAGTGAAACTTTTAACACAATTCCGATTATTGAACAGTTTCTATAGCAAGATAAAGCTACAAAATTCTGTACCTAAAAGAAGTTAAAATATTCTGAATATCTGCAGAGTAATATGGATATTATTAATAGATTTCTTCTTATTCTTGTATTTATGCACAACATATGAAACACTGTTATACTCAATTTTATTATAACTTTTGAATTAAAATAACAAATTCTAATCTATACCCACATAATTTTAATTATATTTAATTTCCACCAGTTTCCCTCTTGGCATGACATACTTCCAACTCTTAAACAGTTAGAACATCCCTTGAAAACACATTTTGATCTGAGGTGCTGAATTGTGTAAAGTCATTTTGTCACAGAAAGATGGGAGCCTTTTCATAACTCCTTCCTACCTGATGGAAGAATTCAAAAGTATAATTTCACTCTGATATCAGTCTCAATATTAAGGTCACTGAACTTTCCTGTGATTCACATGGTGTATCCAGGTACTGTGTGTATTTTCAGTAATGTGTAGTAGCATCTAAAGTTACCAGCCTTCAGCATTTTGTCTCATTGCCTAGCTACTCAAAGCTGAGTCATCTCTGCTGTGGAAGGTGTATCCCTTTTGTATTATGGTAATATATACTTTCTTTAATAATTAATCACTAATGTGGATTGGTTACTCTCATTCCCTGACACCTTTATGAAAATGATGTGACCTCATGGCAAAAATGTATGCAAAATATGAAAAATTTTAAAACTGAAATGATACACTCTCTGTCTAGGGATTTCCTTAGTTTAAATCCATATACTTTTTTGAAGAATGAAATATTAATACATTTGACATAAAACATTATGTAATTTAAGGCCTATAAAGTATTTATTTGATACACTTAAATATTGTAATCAGATTGCCATTTTAATGATCGTTTGAACTTCTATTATGTCACATAATTATCATTTCTTTTTTGGTGGTTGGAATAATTAAGATCTAGTCTTATATAAGACTAGAATAATTAAGATCTAGTCTAATATAATATTATTATCTATATTCACTATTCTGTACCTTAGCTCTCTAAGACTTCTTTACTATGAGATGCAAGTTTGTACCCTTAAAAAACATCTCTTTTACTCTCCCAGCCCTCAGCCCTGGTAACCACCATATTACTTTTTATTTTTACAAGTTTGACTTTTTTGGATTCCACATACAAAGGATATCACACAGTATTTGTCTTCATTGTCTTTTCAAAAATTTAAACAAAAATGACACACTTTAGCTAGACTAACTAAGGAAAGAAAACTCAAATAAATAAAATTAGAAATGAAAGGGAGACATTACAACTGATACTACAGAAATACATAGGATAATAAGAAACTTCTGTGCAGAATTATATGTCAACAAATGTCATGCCAAGAAGAATAGATAAAGTCCAAGAAACACACAATCTCTCAAGACTAAATCAGGAAGAATTAGAAAATCTGAATGGTCATAATTAGTACAGATATTGAATCAGTAATCAAAAATCTCCCAGCACAGAAAATCCCAGGATCAGAAGTCTTCACTGACAAATTCAGTGAAATATTTAAATAATAATTAATGCCAATCCTTCAGGAAGTATTCCAACAAATTAAAGAGGAGAGAGGAAACACTTCCAAACCCATTCTGCAAGGTTGGTATTACCTTGATATCAAATAGATGAGGACATTACAAGTAAAGAAAGCTATAAACCAATAACCAGGGTGAATATAGAGGGAAAAATTCTCTTCCAAATATCAGGAAGCCAAATTCAACAAGACATTAAAAGAATTATATACCATGACAAAGTGGAATTTATCCTTGGGATGCAAGGATGGTTCAACGTACCCAAATCAATAAATGTAATACATTGCATTAATAGAATGAAAGATAAAATAACTTGATCATCTCAATAGTTGTAGAATAACATTTGACAAAACATAACATCCTTTCCTGATAAAAACCCTCAACATGCTGGGTATAGAAAGAACATACTTCAACCTAATAAAGACTACATATGATGAACCTAAAGCTAACATGCTCAACAGTAAAGATTTGAAAGTTTTTTCTCTAAGACCAGGAACAAGACAAGGATGCCCACTCTCACACTCTTTCAACATAGTACTAGAGGTCCTAGCTAGAGCAGCTAGGCAAAGACAAAGAAATTAATGGCCTTCTAATCAGAAAGGAAGAAATAAAATTGTTTCTTTTTACACACGACATGATTTTCTATACAGATAATTGCAGAGATTCAACCAAAAGCCTGAACCAATCAACAAATTCAATAAAGTTGTATGATACAAAATTAATTTACAGAAATTAGTTGCATTTCTCTATACTAATAATAAAACATCTCAAAAAAATTGTCACATTTACAATAGTATCAAAAATAAATTGACTACAACTATAAAACTCCTAGAGGAAAACATAGGCAGAACACTCTATGACATACATCAAAGCAAGATCCTTTTTGACCCACCTCCTAGAATCATGGAAATAAAATCAAGAATAAACAAAAGGGACCTAATGAAATTTAAAAGGTTTTGCACAGAGAAAGAAACCTTAAATAAGACAAGAAGGCAATGTTCAGAACGGGAGAAAATACTTGCCAACAAAGCAACGGACAAAGGATTAATCTCCAAAATATACAAGCAGCTCATGCAGCTTCATACCAAAAAAGCAAATAACCCAATCCACAAATGGGCAGAAGACCTAAATAGACATTTCTCCAAAGAAGACATACAGATGGCCAATGAACACATGAAAAGATGCTCAACATCACTCATCATTAGAGAAACAGGAGTCAAAGCCACAATGAGGTATCACCTCACACCAATCAGAATGGTCATCATCACAAAATCTAGAAACAAGAAATGTTGGAGAGGACGTAGAGACAAGGGAACTCTCCTGCACTGTTGTTGGGAATGTAAGTTGGTACAGCCACAATGGAAAACAGTTTGGAGGTTCCTTAAAAAACTGAAAATAGAACTACCATGTGATCCAGTAATCCCACTATGGGCACATACCCAGAGAAAACTATAATCCAAAGAGAAACATGAACCATAATGTTTATTGCAGCACTATTTACAATAGCGAGGACATGGAAGCAACCTAAACGTCCATCAACAAATGAATGGAGAAGGAAGATGTGGCATATATATACAATGGAATAATACTCAGCTATAAAAAGGAATGAGATTGAGCTATATGTAATGAGGTGGATGGACCTAGAGTCTGTCATACAGAGTGAAGTAAGCCAGAAAGAGAAAAACAAATATTGTCTGCTATCACATATATACGGAATCCAAAAAGAAAAAAAAAATGGTACTGATGAACCCAGTGAGTGGACAAAAATAAGGATGCAGATGCAGAGAATGGACTGGAGATCATGAGGTTGGGGTGGCGGTGGGTGAAGGGGAAGCTGAAACAAAGTGAGAGAGTAGCATAGACATATATATACTACCAGCTGTAAAATAGATAGCCAGTGAGAAGCTGCGGTATAACAAAGCGAGATCAACTCGATGATGGATGTTGCCTTAGAAGCCCGGGACGGGGAGGGTGGCGGGGAGTCACAGGAGGGAGGGAATATGGGCATATATGTATACATACAGCTGATAGACTTTGGAGTACCTCAAAAACTGGTACAAGAATATAAAGCAATTACATTCCAATAAAGAGCTAACAAAATAAAATAAAATAATTTACTACAAATAAATTTAACCAATGAAGTGAAAAATCTATACAGTTATAACTACAAGACGTTGTTGAAAGAAACAGAAGAAGACACAAATAAAATGGGAAAATATCCTGTGTTCATGGATCACAAGAATTAATATTGATAAGATATCCATACTACCCAAAGCCAGTTTCAAATTATAATACAAAGCTATAGTATTTAAAACAATATGGCATTGGCCTAACTATAGACAAATAGAACAGTAGAACAGAATGCAGGATCCAGAATTAAAACCCTGCATTTATAGTCAACCAATATACAACAATGAAGGCAAAACACCCAATGTGGAAATGTTACTTTGTTCTTTCTCTTCTGAGAAAACCAGATAAGCACAAGCAAAAAAGTGAAATGAGACCCATATCTTATGCTTTTCACAAAAATTAACTCAAAATGTATCAAAGACCTAAACATAAGACCAGATACCATAACACTCTTAAAAAAAAGGGGGGGGGGGTGAGAAGCTCCTTAACATTGGTCTTGAAAATAAGTTTCTTAGATACAACGCCAAAATCTCAACAGAAGAAAAAATCAACAGTAGGACCACATTAAACTTAAAAGCTTCTGCACAGCAAAAGAAACAATAAACAAGATGAAAATAAAATCTACAGAACGGGAGACAAGTTTTGCAAACGACATATTGAATGAGGTGTTGCTATCCAAAATATTAACGCGTTTTGTAAAAAGTCTTAATTTTTTTAAAAGTACTGAAAATTTCTAGAAACCTAATAATTAATGGAAAAGTTAATTGTTTGAAAGAATGGTTTCTTTATATAATGAAATCTTCACAATCATTGACTTGGATTCAATTCTTGTTCTGCAATGCAATAGCAGCATTTACTATTATGAATTATTATAATTATACTACTATTCATCTGTTCTTTGTCATTCTTCCTCTCCTCTTAACTTCCCCTCCTACCAACACTCTCACTTTCCTGAAACGAGAATGGGGAAATCTTTCAAGATATAGTTAGATAGCAAAGAACTTTCACTAATCTTATTTCAGCCTTTGGACACTGTGAAAATTACCATAGATAACCCAAACAATTTGCAATCCAATGAGATATTGAATTTTACTCTTGAAAAAGATATCAGTTATATTTTCCCACCAATAAGAAGGAGACAAAAGGATCTCCTAAGAGTTCACAAAATAGTTCACTAAAGATTGTTTACTTCCTATTTGTGTCTTACGTAAATGTAAAACAGATCATATTAGTTTAAAACAGATTACATTCTTGCTTTCTTTCATAAGAAATAGCATCCTGTAAACTGAAGAGAATTCTTTACAATTTTAAACAATTAGCAGTTTTCAGATTCCAGTGGTACAAATTATTTGGTCTTTAGTATATGCGCAGAACTGATGATTCTTATATATTCAGCGTACATTTTCTCTGTGCTCATTGTGTTTGGCAGCTATGCTGTTGAGACCTATGTTCCTTAACGGAGCTTTCTCTACTGAGGTTTTTGTATAGGGTTAGTGTAGGCAGAAAACACCTGTTCTAATACACTAAGTTCTCTCTTTCATGCTGTAAGATGTAAAACCTTGGGATTTCAAATGAGGTCTGATTTAAATGCAGATGGGAAAGCAAGGAAATGTTTAAGTTGGCTGCAGAAGTTGTTAGGGGATACACTTGTATTGTTGAAGAATGGTCTTTTTTTTTAGCTGGAGCACTGGTGAAGAGTTTCAATCTTCAGAAAATAATTTTAGCATTTTATCTTGTTCATCTGATTGCTAAAACCTTAAAAAATTCTTAACATTAAAAAATTTTAATTGTGTGTTAAGTTATATTTTAGTTGCATTAAACTTTATTAAGTTACTTTTATTAACTTGTTTTTAATTAAAAATTTTCTAAATTTACTTTTAAATCATTCCATGCGATATCAACTCTCTAGGACTTTGATAGAGGATATATTCTTGATGTGTTGGAAAGCCAGTTCAAATTCAATTAGGAATTTAATCCAGGTGGTTGGCACCTATTGTGTCATTGATAGTATGTAATAGCAACAAAATGACAGTAATGACAATAGTTAACATACCTTCTGGATCACCAAGTCTGTGCCAAGGATATTTTGGATGTTTCATATGTACTAATAATTTTTTCCCCACAAGAACAAAATGAGGTTGATACTAATATAACATTATGAGTTAATGTTGTCATATAAATTGTGTTGGTATAGAAATATATGTTTCTATTTGGCAGGATACTTTAATTTCTCACATCTCTCTCACTGTAGCTAAACATTCTAAATAAGGAACGCAGGATTATTCCTAATGAAAATGCAAAGTAAACAAAGCAAAATAAGCAGGAATAGGTTACCTAAGGCAGGGCTTTGGCGGGTTTGCAATGGAAGCCTCCAAAAAATTCAAAATTTGGTAGCAGTAGATGAGGAAATTCAAAATCCCGATAGGTTCGAATGAACCACATTTCAGCTTTCCCCATTGTCTCTAATAATTTAGTGTGTCTTCCTGAAAGCCAAAACAAAAGCAACAGCAACAAAAGTTAGATCAAATGAGAATATTGCCATGTGTATAAACTAGGTAAATTTTGGAAAGTAGTTTGGAATGACGTAGTCAAAGATGTTTGAATGTTTCTGCTTTTTGTTAAACAAACATATATGTATGTGTGTTAAATATAATATTATATAATGCAATATAAGATGGAAACTGAGCTACACTAGTAGAAACAATTTCTAAATGCTACCCAGATACTTGTGCTACAAATATGTGTGTCACTCTTCAATCTATGTCTTCATTTAAGACATTTTATGAAGTTTCTAGTGACATTTTTTAAGTTAAATATAGAAGTTTAGTCAGATGGATATACAATTGCTTGGAAAAGTCCTAAATGTTTCAACGTGTGGTTTATGACTTCCTGGAGGGTCCTGTACTAGCAGTGGGCCACAGGATTATATCGTACACCATAATTTAATGTTTCCATAATATTTATGGGATTGATGGAACATTTTATATTTTCATTTCATCATTTCATTTATAAGAGATGAATTATTGTGACTTTATACAAACACACCTTCCAAGGCACTAGGATAGTTAGGACATCATGCTACCAACTGAAGACATGATTTACCTAGTGCTTCGCTGTAAAACTGAATCCAGTTTTCATTGTATGCCTGGAACCAAAAGTGAAAATAAAGTACATATATCATATTTTTTACCCTTTCCATGAATGTCATGTGATCAATTAATTCTGACCAGAAAACAGGTACGTAGGATGATGGGAATGGAAGTCTTTCACTGTACTTTTCAAGTGAATAGCCAGGGAAGAAGCAAAGACTGTACAGTAAAGGCACTTTAGGTATCTCAGGCAGCAGCTCACCACAGGGTCCAATGGCATCTGTAAGAATGACATCAAACCTTGATTCCTGCAGTTTTATCAGAAGTTTCTTGCTCGAAACAACATCTTTACAGTTCTTCATAAGAACAACAGAATATTCCCATAATAAATTATTCACTGTTGAAAAATATGTCCAGAAAGAATCTTCTGCCAGATTAGTCCATTTCTCAATAAAATGCTTGACAAAATTCTCAAAATCATCTTTAGTTAGAGATGAAGGGAAAGTCTCCAATTTGATAGCAGTTGGTTTGTTGGAATTAATAACGGCAGCTGGAAGATGTTAGAACAGTCACCTCATGAGCCCTTGTGACAAGTTCTTCCAGAATTGTCTTCATATTCATCCAATGACTATATTCCACTGGCCACACCAGCACCTTTCCACAACTCCCAGAGCTAAAGTAGCAAGTCAGCTGTAGTAGCGGCAGAAGTGAGAGCCATTTCATACACATCTTGCTCACATGTAATATTTAAAAAAAATACTCTATCCTTTTGCTATTGCTCATGCTTATATTTAAGGAGAAATCAATCAGGAAGTTAAAATTTAACTCCTACACCTCAAGTAACTAAATTTTATGAATAGTCAGCAGCTGTGGACATCAAATGAAAGGGCAAAGTGATTATACAGTGTGTTTAATATTGTTTTGTCAATGTTATCACTGATCTAAAAGTCAATGAGCTTGCACGTGCATGTCAACTATATATTACATGAGAGTAGACTAGTGTAACAACACTGGCAAGTGAGAGGCTCTTGTGTCTGCAGTCTCCTTGACACAGAGTTAGAGATAAGGTGACATCAGAAAGATGGAGGGTTGGGAGCTCCAAACACTTTTATCCCCCATAAAAACAATAAAAAGAATAAACAAGCAAGTACAAACCCATGTAAATTACATTGGGAAAGCGCTGGACTACAACACAGAAGGAGCAGGAACCCTGCAGAATGCCAAAACTGAGGATGGCCACGTAGGAAGGCTTGGGAAAGATTTTACCTCGATTACTGCATCCTCCAGTTCAGAGCAGCCTGGCACCAGCAGGGATCCCCTCAGAGGGATTTCATCCCATGGGGAAAAGGAGAACAGAACTCCAGCAAGCCTTACCACCACCTCACCACCTCACCTCCTTGCAGACTTTGCTACTGAGGACTTGCACAGTCTTCACCAGCACTGATTCCATTTGACAGAGCTGCCCAGAGTCCCTGCTTCTGTGTCTTTCCTGAGGCTGGGCGTGTCTCTGTGGTGAGCCCTGACGCTTGGGGCCCCATCACTCCTGTACCTTGCATTCCCTGGTTGAGTTGCCACAATGCCTTAGCATCTATGAGACTAGAGCTGCTGCTCTGTGCCCTTCCCCCAGACTCTAAGTGAGTGCTTTGTCTTGCCATAATGGGGGCAATGCTGCTATGCCTTTGGATCTCATCCTGTATCCCTAGCTGTGGCTTTGACTGGCCATTGCCTAGGCTGAGCTGCTGCTGTTCTACACACCATCGCTGTGCCCTAAGCCACGGTTTTAACCTATCATTGTTGGGGCTATAATCCTGCTACTTTGTACCTTACCCTGGGTCCCAGTTCAGCACTCTGACCCATCATTACCAGGGCCACACCAGTGCTGCTCTGCATCCCCCCACCATGGGTCTTGACTGTGGCTTTAACAGGTCATCACTCGGAACAAGCTGCTGCTACTCTGATTTCCCCTGGGGCCTGATTTGAAACCTGACCCACCATCCCCAGGCTGTACTGCTTCAGAACCCTTCACCTCTAGGCCCAGGCCATTGGTGGACCCTGTCATCTCAGGGCCTATACCACTGCTGCAACACCCCCCACCCCACTTAACATATTCACTATATGTTGTGTCTAACAACTATATACATGTTTTACATGCTTGCTTTTTATATTTGTTAAGGGAAGAAAGAAGAAGAAATATGTGTTTATGCAGTCTTCTATAATTAATTATCTTCACCAGTGTTCTTTGGTTTACCATGGTGATTAGAATTGTAGTCTGGGTTTACTTTCTTCAGCCTGAAGACCTCCCTTCAGGTTTTCCTGCAAGGCAGATTTGCTAGCAATGAATTCTTAGTGGGGGTTGAGGGAATGAGGAATATCTGTACCTTGCCCTAATTTTTTGTGCCCATGAAGGTGGAGTTTTTCCAGCACAACGTTTAAATTAATCCAATAACTAAAATCTGCAGGCCATACACGTACTTTCCCAGTCATTTCAGGGTCAAAGTGATGTAGATGCAACATGAAAAGGACACAGAGACTTGCACAGTCTTCATGATTAACTCTTGCTCAAACTATACCAGGGCTTAAGCTAAGTGCATGAAACTCACAATCCAAGGATCTGTCATGGACATTCCTAATCAATTTATAGTAGGTTGGGCTAAACTTTGAATTGTCTACTTTGTATTAAAGTTTAAAATGAAATGCAACTGCAGTGATGGGGGAAAAAAGATTAATAATATCAATAAAATAAGTTAGGGAAAAAACTCAGAAAAAGAGTTTCCAAACTTCTTTTAGAGGATATCAAAGCAAAGGGACAAAGTTAAACACACATCCATAACAACGTTTAATAAAGTTAAGAAAATCCATCATCATGTTATGCATATTCAATTAAGACTAGATTCTTTAGATATTTTCTCTCGTTTTATTTAAATATTCATTTCAACAGGATGGTCTCTCTAGTATTTTTCTTTCTTTTCTTTTATTTATGTATTGTTTATTTTATTGGCTGTGTTGGGTCTCCTTTTTGATGTGCGCAGGCTTTCTTTAGATGCAGTGAGTGGGAGCTACTCTTTATTGTGGTGTGCAGGCTCCTCGTTGCCAGGGCTTCTGTTGTTGCGGAGTATGGGCTCTAGGCACATGGGCTTCAATAGTTGCAGCACATGGGCTCGGTAGTTGTAGCTCAAGGTTCTAAAGCACAGGTTCAAAAGCTATGGCACACGGGCTTAGTTGCTCCATGGCATGTGGGATCTTCCTGGAGCAGGGATCGAACCCATGTCTCCTGCATTGGCAGGTGGATTCTCAACCACTGCGCCACCTAGGTAGCCCTCTCTAGTATTTTTCTAAATGATAATTATTGCAGATATTCTATGTAGGAAAGAGACCATTACTTACCAACAGAAGGAGAGAATTTGTCCACAAAAAGAAGTGTTAAGGTAGGGAGATTTAAATATAAATATTCTGATGCTAAAGTGCCCTTTTTGCTAAAGCACGTCTATCTTTTAGAAAAAAGGAAAATATATCTTTTTACTATTACTGCAGACATGAGTTCAAGTTTGGATTTGAGGTCGGATCGTTATGTTGTGAGGAGATATCTTAGAATGGAAAAGGTTAGTCATGAAGAACATAACTTGATAATCTTATCCTTCCTTCAGAGTAGCCATTTCTACTTTGCTTTCTTGTTCTAAGATACTTCTTATAATGTAAAATTCCATCTTTTTGCTAGGATCGTCACACATGGAAGCCATGACCCCGTGTAGAAATGGATCCAATGATATTTAGAACAATAACTTCACTTATAATCCTTTCGCTTAAAAAGTTAATTTTCTTCAAGCAATTAATCAATAGGGGTATATTATGCTAATAACATCGTCATAGGAATAATTGGCTAATAAAGAAATTATAATTCATAATTATTCAAGGAGAAAATTACAAAAGCACCATGAGAGAAGTAAATTAAACAATCAGTTAATTTACCATGTAAAATTGCTGTAAATGATACATGTACAGATTTTCTGTTCAAATATTCAATTGTAAACTTCTTGTTAAGACTGTTATGTTTCTATTGCTTTTGTATGGAATGACATTGCAAAAATCAATAGGACCTTCTTTAACTGAAAAAAAAAAAGGAATCCTTCGATAGATATCATTGGATTTCTCAGAAGAAACTGGAGGCCTGTTCACAGTTGATTTGTATATTCAAAGTTCTGAAAGAAAAAAAACTGCAACCCCAAAATATTTTACCTGAAAATGACATCCTTTGGAAATAAAGGAGAGATAAATACTGTCGCAGATGAACAAAATCTTAGTCAGTACAAAATTTCAGACCAATGTCTTTGATGAGTGTGGATGTAAAAAATTTTCAAGAAGACATTAGCAAAATTAATGAAATAACAAAAAAAAAACTGACCATACACCATGAGCAAATGGAATTTATCTCTAGGATTGGAGGACAGGTCAGCATACATAAATAAATAATGTGATTCACAATTCTAAGAAAATGAAAAACAACAATGATACAATCATCTCAATAGATGCCAAAAAAGTTTAAAAACATAACATCCTTTCATGCTAAAATTACTTAACAAGTTGGGTATACAAAAAACTTGATTCAACATAATGAAGACCACCTATGACAAGCCTACAGGTAGCATCATAGAAAACTATGAAAAAGTTTTTCCTCTGAAATCTATTAGGAATAACTTATGTGCCCTATTCTATAGAGCACTCGAAGTTCTGGCTAAAGCAATCAGGCAAGAAAAGGAAATAAAAGATATACAAATTGTAAAGGAAGAAGTAAAATTGTCTTCCTCTACAGATGATATGATCTTACAGTCTTATGTATGGGGCGTTCTAAGATTCCACCAAAAAACTGTTAAAAGCAATTAGTGGGTTCAGGGTATTTTCAGGATAAAAATCAACATATGGAAATGAGTTGTATTTCTGTACACTAACAACAAAACTTCTAAAAATGTGATAAAGAAAACAATCCTATTCAAAATAGCACAGATGAGGAGAATTAAATTGTTAAAATGCCCATACTAAACAAAGGCTACTTTATTCAATGCGATGAGTGTAAAAATTCCTAGGCCTCTTTACGTAAATAGGAGAAACAATCCTAATATGTGTATGGGCCATAGAACACCCTGAATTGCCAAAGCAAGCCTGAGAAAGGACAAAATTGAAGGCATCACACTTCTTGATTTCAAATTATGTTATAGAGCTATAGAAATCAAAACAATATGGCACTGGCATAAAAGAAAAGGTATTTATTTGTTCTCTTAATCTTAGTAAGTCTGGAAAAATAAGAGGATGTTCTATTACATGTGAGTTTAGTGAGTCACGAAATTTCTGCCTTACAAAAATTCCCTCTTTGTTGGAAAGCTTCCTCAGTTTATACTTCAATTTTTCCACTCAAAGACTACTCCAAGTTGTTTAAACTGCTTAGTAATTAAGTTTTTTAAGTTATTGACTCAATTTCGGTCCATGATTGTGTAAAAGTGGAACCAGACTAAACCTCTGCCATAAACAACTAGAAAACTGACAAAGTATATGTAACAACTGTTTTCAGTTATCAACATGAGGCATCAAGAAACATGACAACTAAAAGGGAAACTAATTAGGTGAACCCTAAGATCACTATAGCTTTCCGACTACAGGCACTTTTGAGATTACATTGCCCAGAACAGAAACAACAGCAGAAACTGGGGTATCAATGAGTGAAGAAAAAGAAACTGGAGTTTGAAGAGAGTTGACATCTGGAATAGGAACAGCACAATTTGGAAATTCAAATTGTCCCACACTGTTTTCTACTGAAAAATTAAGTTGCTGAGGTAAGATTTTGTATTGACATGCTGAAGTGAAATTTCACTGATGGCCCTAAAATATCTCAATTTTTATATGACTTTTATATATCCCAGCCTTATAAACTCTTAAAATTGCTAAAATTTCAGCTTAATGGAATGTGACCTTTTTGCAGAGTTTCTGCAGATAATAAGATAAAGGCATTCCCAGTATAGGTGGCTATTCCTGTCAGGGTAAATAGCCAATGTGGAGGAGATCCAAGTTAGGAAATTAGCCCCAAGTATCCAGTTGGTCTACTCAAACAACGGTGCCTTATCAGGAACTCAGTGTTTAGACTCCTAGCAGATGTGATCCTCTTGCCACTCAGGGAGTAGTTACATGAGCCTTGGTAAACAGGAGCCCATACATTGGGGCCCATCTGCAACTTCACTCTCTGTCACCATAGTCTCTTTGTTAATTTGTTCTAGGGATTGGCCCTGGAGTGAATGATGATAAAGGCCGTCTGATGTGACCTGGGTGGGTAATTTTGCCTACTTAATTGCTTAATGCCAATTCTATGATGGATGATCTTCGGTGGGAAATAACAAGGTGTCCCATGGTTGAATGCTACATCTCCAGCAAGGTCCCATAGCCTGCCAGGAGTTGTTTTCACAAATACATGTAAGTCTTCAGTCCAGATGACATTGTTTTGCTGTGCTGCCATTAAGCAGGGCAGAGATTCCACAGAGTGTTTTTTCTCACCACTGATGTATTTAATACTATACAGTTTACCTCATATTATAGACCATCACAAGTTGTGACCTACTGCAGAATTCTGTCCTGCTCTGGGTTCATAGCTGGCAGTCTGTTGAGTTACCTGGCATATGTCACAGAATGGAATACATATCTTTCCCCCAGTTCCTGAAAAGGCCTACACATAATTATTGTACTATTGTCCTTTGTAGAAAGAAAGGAAAAGTGCAAAAATCTATTCTATTTTCGAAATGATGACCTCAAATACTCCTGGTCACTGGATCTCAATTAATGTTATTGATGTGGCAGACCACAATCAAATATTCATAGGGTTTATCTCCCACTCTCTAAGGCTCATGTGTCTTACACTGGTGTCCAACATACTAGCCACTTCTTGCTCACCTGTCTGATTTGCATAATGTTACCAACACAGTCGGTTAGTACAGTTTTCTGAAGGATATCCAGATAATTCATATCTCATGGGCCTAATTTATGAAGGAAGAGAATACAGTTTATGTAGTCCTTAGAGAAAACTGTAAATGTCTGCTGCTGTCTGTTCCAAGTGAATGAGAACTCTGTCTGATCTTTTCAGATAAAGATGGCAGAGAACACAATCACCAAAGCAATAACCTCAAACTATGCACCTGAAAATGTGTTCATTTACTCTAGCAGACATTCCCACATGTGATACAGAGGCTGAGAGTAGAGTGAATTTTTGGATAAGTTTACAGGATTTCACTACCATTTTCCAGGATCTGTTGGTTTTGAAGGGCCCAGATATACCATCCTGCATTTTTAAACTCTTTAAGATCTTTACTTTCCATAGAAATGTGACCTTATTTTCTGTTTGTGTTTGAATTGGGGTAAGGGTGGTGGTGAGAGGAAGCTGTTTCAAAGCTATCGTGAGTTGAATAGTGGACATCCCAAAATATGTTGGTTTTGTTAACTCCCAGCATCTATGAAATTGATCTTATATGGAAAGTGTTTGAAATGTACAAGTATACTTTGTTTTGTTGTACTTTGCTTTACTCTGCTCCACAGTTATTGGCGTTTTACAGATTGAAAGTTTGTGGCTATGCTGAGTCAAGCAAGACAATCTGTGCCGTTTACCAACAGCCTTTACTCACTTCATATGTCTGTGTAATATTTGGGTAATCTTGCAATATTTCAAACTTTTCCATTATTATTGTATTTGTTGTGGTGATCTATGATCAGTTATCTTTTATGTTACTATTCTAATTTTTAGCGTGCTCCACAAAACCTCACCCATATAAGATGATGAAGTTTATCAATTATATACGTGTTCTCATGTATATGAGTTCTCTGCTCCATCAACTGGCTGTTCCCATCTCTCTTCCTCCTCTCAGATCTCCTTAGTCTCTGAGACACAACAATATTGAAATTTAGCCATGTATAACTGCAATGGCCTCTAAAAGTCAAGTAAAAGGAAGAGTTGAATGTCTCTTATTTTGAATCAAAAGCTAGAAATAATGAAGCTTAATGTGAATACATGTTAAGAGCTAAGATAGGCCAAAAGCTAAGCCTCTTCCACCAAACAGAGGAAATTTTTCAAAGGGAAAGCTCTTAAAGAAAGTAAAAGTGCTGCTCCTGTGAACACACAAATGATAAGAAACTGAAACAGTGTTGTTGCTGACATGAAGGAAGTTTCTGTGGTCTAGGTAGAAGATCAAATCAGCTACAACATTTCCTTAAGCCAAAGCCTAGACCAGAACATGGCCCTAACTTTCTCCAATTCTAAGAAAGCTGAGAATAGTGATGATGCTGCCAAAGAAAATTTGAAACTAGCAGAGTGTGGTTCATTTGGTTGGAGGAAAAAGCCATCTCCATAACATAAAAGTGCAAGGTGAAACAACAACTGCTGATGTAGAAGCTGCAGCAAGTTTTCCAGAATATTTAGCTAAGGCAATTCATGAAAGTGGCTACAATAAACAACAGATTTTCAGTGTACACGAAAGAGCCTTATCTTGGAAGATGTTGCCATTTAGGACTTTCAAAGCTAGAGACGAGAAGTCAATGCCTGGTTTCAAAGTTTCAGAGGCAGGCTGACTCTCTTTGCTTAGGCAGGCTAAATTAGCTGGTGACTTGAGTTTGAGGCCAGTGTTTATTTACCATTTCAAAAATCCTAGGTCTCTTGAGAATTATGGTAAATCAACTCTGCCTGTGCTCTATAAATGGAACAAAAAAGGCTGGATGGCAAGACATCTCTGTGCAATGTGGTTTATTGACTATTTTCACCCATGTTTCAGAACTACTTGTTCTGAAAAAAGATTCCTTTCAAAATATTGCTGCTCATGGCCCAATTAAAGATGGCAGAGGAGTAAGACATGGAGATCATCTTCTTCCCAAAGATACATCATAAATACATCTATGTGTGGAACACTTTCAATAGAATCCCTGCCAAACGCTGGCAGGAGACCCCAGACTTTCAAAAAGGTAAGAAAATCTCCACATAACCTGGTAGGGCAAAAGAAAAAAGAAAAAAAAGAGAAAGAGACAAAGAATCATGACGGGACCTGAGCCTCTGGGATGGAGCTGTGAAGGAGGAAAACTTTCAGTGCACTAGGAAGTCCCCTCACTGGTGGGGATGGGGAGCAGGGAGCTTCGGTACCTCAAAGGAGAGCACAGCAGAGGGCTTCTGGAGGGCAAAGTGGAAAGACCCTGCACAGAGGGCCAGTGTCAACCAGAACTCCCCAACCAGAGAGGCTTGTCTGCTCACCCACTGGGGCAGGTGGGAAATAGGTGCTGAGGCTTGAGCTTCAAAGATCAGACCCCAGGGAGAAGACTGAAGTTGGCTGCATGCAGACAGCCTGAGGGGGTTAATGCACCACAGCTCAGGAAGTCCAGGAAGGAACCGGCGCCTGCCAGAGAGGCAAGGGACCATTGTTGGATGGGGGTGCACAAGGGGGCAGGCCACACAGCTGCCATAGGATCTTCTTTATCCGTGCACTCACAGATGGCAGGCCACTGCCTACATGCGCCTCATGGGCCAGCGCAAGCTGTGCCTGCTATCTTGGACCACAGAGTCAGGTCCTCTACTGCTGCTGTCACTGCCACCAAGGGTTATGAGCAAGCACAGGTCACTGCCCAAAACTTCCCGGGAGCCTGTGCAGCCTGCTCCAGCCGAAGGTCCCACAATCGGAGACCAGCTTCCCTGGGAGAGTAAACAACACTGTTGCAACTTCCTGCTGGCCTCTGCTGCTGCAGGCACTCCCTGCACATCCCAATTGTGACTGCTGTATCCCTCCCTCTCCCCATCCTGAGTGTGCAAGTGAGCCCTAATAGCCACTGTATTCTTCCCCTCAGCTGGGTGGGAAAAAGATGCCTGAGGCTGGCCCATACGCAGAGGCAGGGGCAAAACCAAAGCTGGACCCCATGGGTGGTGCAACCAAAGAAGAGGAAGAGAAATCACTCAGTGCAGCTGCAGGAGCAGCAGATTAAATCTCCTGCAGTCACCTTGATAAAGCCTGCATCTGGAATATCTGAATTCATTAGTATTCCCAAAATTGAGGCTGTGGACTTCCAGGGCAACTGTGGACTTTGGGGGAAAGTGCATGAGGGAATAAGGCCAGGTCAGAGTCTCAGCTGGCCCCATAGTGCCCACAGCAGGTCCAGAGATTTTAACTAGAGGTATTGGAGACCTTCCTGGGTAGGTAGGGTTTGGCTGCGGCTCATCATGGGGTCAAAAACACTAACAGCTAAGGCCCCAGGACAGTATCATTATTATCACTATTATTCTTTATTTGTTCTGTTAGTATTCTTTTTTATTATTCTTTTCATTTTTATTTTTTTATTTATTCTTTTCTTTTTAATGCTTTCATTTTTAATATGTTTTTCTATTTCTACATTTTTATGTTTTTTCCTTGCTTTTGGTTTTTCCGTTGTTTTCCTTTCTTTTTAATTTTTAAACTATATATAACATTTTTCTATTTTTACTTTACTTTTTTCATCTTCTGTGATTTTTCACATTCTTTTCTTCTTTCTTTTGATTTTATCTCTTTTTTAAATCATTTTTATATGTTTGTTTTCTGCATTCTTTGCCTTTTCCTAGGTTGCTCTCTGTTATTGATTTGTTTTCAGTTTTTTGATTTTGTTAGTTTAGTATTTAGTGTTTGTTCTCATTTTGGGATTCATTTATGTGTTTCCTTGCTCTATTTTGTTTTTGCATGTGTATGCACCCATGCATGAGTGTGTGTTGCTTTGTGTATTTGGTTTTGCTTTTAGCATTTGTCCTGGGGTTCTGTTTTTCTATTCATTTTTTAAATTTTCTTCCATGCTGTGCAGCTTGGAGGGTGTGGGTGCTCTGGCTAGGGGTGGAGGCCGAGCCTCTGAGGTGGGAGAGCTGTGTCCAGGATGTTGGACTACCAGAGAACTCCTACACCCAGGGAATGTTAACCAAAGTGATCTTTCTCAGAGGTCGCCAGCTAAAACCAAAGACCCAGTTCCACCCAAGAGCCAGCAAACTCTAGTGCTGGATGCCTCATGCCAAACAACGAGCAAGACAGGAACACAACCCCACCCATTAGCAAACAGGCTGCCTAAAGTCATAATAAGCTCACAGATACCCCAAAAACACACCACAGGACAAAGTCCTGCCCATCACAGGGACAAAATCCAGCTTCATCAACCAGAAGGCAGGCACCATTTCTCTCCACCAGGAAGCCTACACAAGCCAGTGGATCAACCTCATCCACTGGAAATAGACACCAGAGGTAAGAGGAACTACAACCCTGAAGGCTACAGAAAGGAGACCACAAACACAGTGAGGTAAAAAAATGAGAAGGCAGAGAAATATACTGTGGATTAAGGAGCAAAGTAAAACAACACAAGGCCAAACAAATGAAGAGGAAATAGGCAATTTACCTGAAAAAGAATTCAGAGTAATGATAGTAAAGATGATCTAAAATCTTGAAAATAGAATGGAGAAAATACAAGAAATGGTTAAAAAAGGAACTAGAAGAAATAAAGAATAAACAAACAGTGAAGAACAACGCAATAACTGAAATGAAAAATACACTAGAAGAGGTCAGTAGCAGAATAACTGAGGCAGAAGAATGGATAAGTGAGCTGGAAAATGGAATGATGGAAATAACGACTGAGAAGCACAATAAAAAAAAAAATGAAAAGAATTGAGCACAGTCTCAGAGACCTCTGGGACAACATTAAATGCACCAACATTTGCATTATGGGAGTCCTAGAAGATGAAGAGAAAGAGAAAGTGTCTGAGAAAATATTTTAAGAGATTATAGTGAGAAACTTCCCTAACACGGGAAAGGAAATAGACACTCAAGTCCAGAAAGCACAGAGTCCCATATAGGATAAATCCAAGGAGAAACATGTCGAGACACATATTAATCAAACCAATGAAAATTAAATACAAAGAAAAATATGAAAAGAAAATATGGAAAAGCAACAAATAACATACAAGGGAATCCCCATAAGGTTATCAGCTGACTTTTCAGCAGAAAACCTGCAGGCCAAATGGGAGTGGCCAGATATATGTAAAGTGATGAAGGGGAAAATTTTACAACCAAGATTAGTCTACCCAGAAAGGATCTCATTCAGATTTGATGGAGAAATCTAAAGCTTTACAGACAAGCAAAAGCTAAGAGAGTTCAGCACCACCAAATCAGCTTTATGAAAAATGCTAAAGGAGCTTCTCTAGGTGGTAAACACAAGAGAAGAAGAAGACCTACAAAAACAAACTCAAAACAATTAAGAAAATGGTGATAGGAACATACATATTGATAATTACCTTAAATATAAATGGATTAAATGCTCCAACCAAAAGACACAGCCTGGCTGAATGGATACAAAAATTAGACCTCTATATGTACTGTCTACAAGAGACCCACGTCAGACCTAGGGACACATATAGACTGAAAGTGAGGGGATGAAAAGGATATTCCATCCAAAGTGAGATCAAAAGAAAGCTGGAGTAGTAATACTCATATCAGACAAGATAGACTTTAAAATAAAGACTGTTACAAGAGACAAGGAAGGACACTACATAATGATCAAGGAATCCATCCAAGAAGAAGATATAACAATTATAAACATATATTCACCCAACATAGGAACACCTGAATATATAAGGTAAATGCTAGCAGCCATAAAAGGGGAAATCAGCAGTAACACAATAATAGTGGGTGAATTTAACACCCCACTGACACCAATGGACATCATCCAGCCAGAAAATAAATAAGCACACACAAGCTTTAAATGACACAATGCACCAAATAGATTTAATTGATATTTAGAGGGCATTCCATCTGAAAGCAGAAGAATACAATGCCTTCTCAAGTGCACGTGGAACATTCTCCAGGATAGATCACATCTTGTGTCAGAAATCAAGCCTTCGTAAATTTTAGAGAGCTGAAATCACTTCAAGCAACTTTTCTGACCACAACACTGTGAGATTAGCAACCAATTAAAGAAAAAAAATGTAAAACACACAAACACATGGAGGCTGAACAATACATTACTAAATAACCAACAGATCACTGATGGAAGCAAAGAGGAAATCCAAAAAATACCTAGAGACAAACCACAATGAAAACACAAGAAGCCAGAACCTATAGGATGCAGCAAAAGCAGTTCTATGAAGGAAGTTTGTAGCAATACACTCTTACCTCATGAAATAAAAAAATCTCAAATAAACAACCTAAACCTATACCTAAAAGAGCTAGAGAAAGAAGAAGAAGGAGAAGAAGAATGAAACCCCAAAGTTAGTAGAAGGGAAGAAATCATAAAGATCAGAGAAAAAATAAATGAAATAGAAACAAAGGAAAAAATACCAAAGATCAATGAAACTAAAAGCAAGTGTTGATCTTTGAGAAGATAAACAAAATTGATAAACTTTTAGCAAGACTCATCAAGAAAAAAGAGGGAGAGGACTCAAGTCAATGAAATTAGAAACGAAAAAAGGAGAAGTTACAATGGACACTGCAGAAATACAAAAGATCATAAGAGAATACTACCAGCAACTATATGCCAATAAAATGGACAACCTAGAAGAAATGGACAAATTCTTAGAAATGTGCAATCTCCCAAGACTGTACCAGGAAGAAATAGAAAATATGAGCAGACAAATCACGAGCAATGAAATTGAAAGTGTGATTAAAAATCTTCCAACAAACAACAGTGCAGGACAAGATGGCTTCACAGATGAATTCTATCAAACATTTAGAGAAGAGTGAACACCCATCCTTCTCAAACTTCCAAAAAATTGCAGAGGAAGGAACTCTCCCAAGCCCATTCTATGAGGCCACCCTCACCCCGAAACCAAAACCAGACAAAGATATCTCACACACACACACACACACACACACAAAAGATAACTAAAGAGAAATATCATTGATGAATATAGAAGCAAAAATTCTCAACAAAATAGTAGCGAACAGAATCCAACAACACATTAAAAGGATCATGAACAATGTTCAAGTGGGATTTATCCCAGGGGGGCAAGGGTTCTTCAATATACACACATCAATGAATGTGATACACCATATTAACAAATTGAAGAATAAAACCATATGATCATCTCAACGGATGCAGAAAAAGCTTTTGACCAAATTCAACACGCATTTATGATAACTCTCCAGAAAGTGTGCATGGAGGAAATCTACCTTAACATAATAAAGGCCATATATGAAAATCCCACAGCAAACCTCATTCTCAATGGTGAAAACCAAAAGCATCTCTTCTAAGATCAGATACAAGAGAAATATGTTCACTTTGCCACTATTATTCAACATAGTTTTGAAGTCCTAGCCATGGCAATAAGAGGAGAAAAAGAAAGAAAAGGAATCCAAATTGGAAAAGAAGTAAAACTGGCACTGTTTGCAGAGGACATGATACTATACATAGAAAATTGTAAAGATGCCACCACAAAAATACAACAGCTCCTCAATGAATTTGGTAATGTTGCATGATACAAAATTAACACACAGAAATCTCTTGCATTCCTATACACTAACAACAGAACATCAGAAAGAGAAATTTAGGAAAGAATCCCATGCACCATCACAACAAAAAGAATAAAATACCAAGGAACAAACCCACCTAAGGAGGTAAAAGTCCTATATTCAGAAAACTATAAGACACTGCAAGAAATCAAAAATGACACAAACAGAGGAAGAGATATACCATGTTCTTGGATTGGAAGAATCAATATTGTGAAAATGACTGTATTATCCAAAGCAATCTACAGATTCAGTTCAATCCCTATCAAATTACCAATGGCATTTTTCACAGAACTACAACAAAATTTTTTACATTTTGTATGGAAACACAAAAGACTCCAAATAGCAAAAGCATCTAGGGAAAGAAAAATGAAGCTGGAGGAATCAGGCTCCTTAACTTCAGACTATACTACAAAGCTACCATTGATGCCATAAAATCCATCTAGGGGTGTGGATGCGTGATCTCCAGAGGAAAAGAATTTCTCCTGGGATCAATATCAAGCTGCTGCTCAGGTTTAAGTAGCAGAGTGACAGTTTATTAAGGAGAGAAAGTGCAATAGCTGATGGCACAGACACCAGGAGGGGGTGGAGAGACCCACGATGGAGTTGTACTTGTGTCTTATATAACCTAAAAATAGAGGAGTTAATCATAACCCACACCTAGTTACCTCTAACAATAGGAATTTACAACAGCAATGGATTGATTACTAAAAAAAATGACATTAGCCGAAGGATTAAGGATTGATCATTCCCTGGAAGGGTCGTGATATTCATCAGAGTTTAGGAATTTCTTAACCTAGTGATCTGGGATGTCCCAAGTAATAATTGCCCTAGCTTACAGTTAAGATTATAAAGGGGTGTTGTAAGAATCAATCTTAAAGAAAGAAGGAGCTTTAAATCACATTGTCAAGTTTTTCCGCCCTTCCCTGGCTGGTCAGGCCCTGAAGCTCTCACAGTCATCAAGACAACATAGTACTGGCACCACAACAGAAACATACATCAATGGAACAGGATAGAAATCCCAGAAATAAACGCACAAACCTATGGTCACCTAATCTATGACAAAAGAGGAAAGAATATACAATTGAGAAAAGACAGTCTCTTGAATAAGTGGTGCTGGGAAAACTGGACAGCTACATGTCAAAGAATGAAAGCAGAACATTATTTAACACCATACACAAAACTAAACTCAAAATAGATTAATGACCTAACTGTATGACCAGACACAATAAAACTCTTAGAGGAAAACATAGGAAGAACAGTCTTTTACACAAATGACAGCAAGATCTTTTTTGATCTACCTCTTAGAGTAATGAAAATAAAAATGAAAGTAAACAAATGGGACCCAATGAAACTTAAAATCTTTTGGGCAGAAATGGAAACCATAAATGAGATAAAAAGACAACCCTCAGAATGGGAGAAACTTTGTGCAAACGAAGCAACTGACAAAGGATTAATTTCCAAAATACACATGAGCTGTCTGTAGAGCTCATGTAGCTCAATATCAAAACAAACAAAGAAACAAAAAAAACAACCCAATGGAGGAAGACCTAAAGAGACATTCCTCCAAAGAAGACATACAGATGGCTAACCAACACAAACAATAGATGCTGGAGAGGGTGTGAAGAACAAGGAACTTTCCTGCGCAGTTTGTGGGAATGTAAATTGATATAGCCACTATGGAGAACAGTATGGAGGCTCCTTAAAATACAAAACTAGAACTACCATATGATCCAGCAAACCCACACTGAGCATATACCCTGAGAAAACCATAATTCAAAAAGACACATGTACCCCAATGTTTATTGCATCACTATTTACAATAGCCAGGACATGGAAGCAAACTAAATGTTCATTGAGGAATGGAAGAGGAACATTTGTAACATATATGCAATGGAATATTGCTCAGCCATAAAAAGACGCATAATTGGGTCATTTGTAGAAACATGGATGGAATTAAAGTCTGTCACACAGAGTGAAGTAATTCAAAATGAGAAAAGCAAATATTGTATATTAAGGCATATATGTGGAAACTAGGAAAATGATACAGGTAAACCTATTTGCAGTGCAGGAATAAAGATGAAGATATAGAGAATGGATGTGAGGACACAAGGGGAAATGGGGGTGGAATGAATTGGGAGATTGGAATTAACATATATACACTACCATGGGTAAAACAGATAGCTAGTGGGAACCTGCTGTATAGTACAGGGAGCTAGCTCTGAGCTCTGTGATTTCCTAGATTCATGGGATGGGGTAGGGGTTGGAGGAAGGCCCGGAAGGGAGGGTACAAATGTATACATATAGATGATTCACTTTGTTGTACAGCAGAAACTAACAACACAATGTAAAGCAACTATATCCCAATTTTTAAAAAAAAAAAATTGGAAAAGAAGTAAAACCATAACTGTTTGCAGATAACATGTTGCTATACATAGAAAATCCTAAAGATGCTACCAGAAAACTACTAAAGCTCACCATTGAATTTGGTAAATATGCAGGATACGAAATTAATGCAGAGAAATTTGTTGCATTTCTATTCGCTAAAAATGAAAGGTCAGAAAGAGAAATTAAGGAAAAATCTCAATTACCATTGCATCAAAAAGAATAAAATACCTAGGAATAATCCTACCTAAGGAAGCAAATGACCTGTATTCTGAAAAGTTTAAGGCCCTGATGAAAGAAATCTAAGATGACACAATCAGAAAGAAAGACATAACAAACTGGATTGGAAAATGAGTATTGTCAAAATGACTCTACTACCCAAGGCAATCTATAGATTCAGTGTAGTCCCTATCAAATTACTAATGGCATTTTTCATAGAACTAGAACAAAATTTCTTTAAATGTGTATGGATACATGAAAGACCCCGAATAGCCAAATCGATCATGAGAAAAGAAAAACAGAGGTGGAGGAATAAGGCTCCCTGACTTCAGACTATACTACAAACCTTCAGTAATCAAGACAGTATGGTACTGGCACAAAAACAGAGACATAGATCAATGGAACAGGAGAGAAAGGCCAGAAATAAACCCACAGACCTATGGTCAATTAATCTATGACAAAGGAGGCAAGCCTATACAATGGAGAAAAGACAGCGTCTTCAAGAAGTAGTGCTGGGAAAACTAGACAGCTACATGTAAAACAATGAAAGTAGAAGATTATGTAACATCATACACAAAAATAAACTCAAAATGGATCAAAGACCTACATGTAAGAGCAAACACTATAAAATTCTTAGAGGAAAACATAAGTAGAACATTCTCTGATGTAAATCGCAGCAATATATTTTTTCATCCATCTCCTAGAATAATGGAAATACAAACAAAAATAAACAAATGGAACCTAATTAAACTCCAAAGGTTTTGCACAGCAAAGGAAACCATAAACAAAATGGGAAGACAACCTTTGGAGTGGGAGGAAATATTTGCAAATGAAGCAATTGACAAGGGATTAATCTCCAAAATATACACACAGCTCATGCAGCTCCAGATCAGAAAAACAAACAACCCAGTCAAAAAATGCATAAGATCTAAACAGACATTTCTCCAAAGAGACATCCAGATGGCCAAGAAGCCCATGAAAAGTTCCTCCACATCACTAATTATTAGAGAAATGCAAATTAAATGCATAATGAAATATCACCTCACACCTATCAATATGGCCATCATCAAAAAGTCTACAAATGATAAATGCTGGAGAGGGTGTGGAGAAAAGGGGACTCTCCTGCACTGTTGGTAGGAATGTAAGTTGATACAGCCACTATGGAGAACAATATGGAGGTTCCTTAAAAAACTAAAAATAGAGCTACCATATGATCCAGCAATCCCACTCCTGGGCATATACCTGGAGAAAACCGTGGTTTGAATAGATACGTGTACCCCAATGTTCATTGCAGCACTGTTTATAAGAGCCAAGACATGTAAGCAACCTAAATGCCCACTGACAGATGAATGGATAGAGAAGATGTGGTACATATACACAGCGGCATACTGCTCAACCAATAAAAAATGAAATAATGCCATTTGCAGCAACATGGATGGATCTGGAGGTTATGATACTAAGTGAAGTAAGTCAGATAGAGGAAAACAAATATCATATTGCTTATATGTGTAATCTAAAAAATGATGCAAATGAACTTATTAATAAAACAAAAACAGACTCATAGTCTTAGAGAATAAACTTATGGTTACCAAAGGGGAAAGGTGATGGGGAGAGATAAACTGGGAGTTTGGGATTAGCAGATACACACTACTATATTTGAAATAGATAACCAGCAAGGATCTACTATATAGCACAGAGAACTCTGCTCAATATTCTGTAGCAACCTAAATCGGAAAAGAATGTTTAAAAAAATAGATACATGTATATATATAACTGACTCACTTTGTCATACACCTGAAACTAACACAACATTGTTAATCAGCTATACTCCAATATAAAATAAAAATTAAAAGTAAAATAAAATAAATCTTTTTGACTTAACATCTTTTAAAGTGTGCATATTCTCTACTTCTGGCAGTAAGCAATGGCCTCTTTCATATCTAGACTATCTAGAAGTGTTATCAGTAAGAGAAACGCTACAGAGATCATCCCTGTTCAAATAAACCAGAAAAAAATCTGAAAAATCTAGCCTTAATTGACTATGCAGTCACATGATGTTGGATTTTCTAATATTATTTAGAAATTATTCTGGATTTGTGTTTAAGCCTGAGAACTTTTTCCTATCTCAGTGTATTGAGTTTATCAAGCTTTTATTCCCATCAAAGTAGTTGTATTTCATTTCAACCCATAATACAAAGTACACATTTCAAAGTCCAGCCCAACCTACTATAAATTGATTGGGAGAGTCAAAGAGAGATCTTTGGATTGTGAGTTTCATGCACTTGGTTTAAGCCCAGTTTTAGTTTGAGCAAGAATTAACTATGAGGACTGTGACAGTTTTCTGTGTCCTTTTCATGTTGCATCTATGTCTCTTGGACTCTGGAAGAACTGGGAAAGTTCTTGTATGGCCTGTGGATTTTAGTCATTGGATTAATTTAAAAGTTATTCTGGAAGAACTTCACCTTCGTGGGCATGAGATAACTATCCTGGTACCTTCAGCAAGTCTTCTGATGGATCATACCAAGATGCCCTTTAATGTGGAGATCCTCCAACTTTCGATAACTAAAGAAGCTTTTGTGGAAGAGCTCAATACCGTACTCTATGTAGCTTCTTTTGAACTGCCAAAACTCTCGTGGTGGGACATGCAAATAGAACTGGCAAAAATTACCAAAGAATTTTTATCAACAGCCAAAAGAGTGTGTGACAGTGCTATCACAAATAAGGGATTACTCAGCAGGCTACAGGCAGCTAAGTTTGATATCTGTATTGCTGACCCTTTAAGTTTTTGTGGGGAGTTGGTGGCCGAAATCCTGAATATTCCATTCATATACTCTTTTCGGTTTTCCTATGGGAATGTCCTTGAAAGATTGTGTGCTGGGCTCCCTATGCCTTCTTCATATGTTCCTGGCAGCACATCAAGACTGACGGATAACATGACTTTTCTACAGAGGCTGAAGAACTGGTTATTGTATACAGTGAGTGACATGATATATTTATATTATGTATTTCCGGAATGGGATGAGTATTACAGCAACGTTTTAGGTAAGAGAAATGTGTATATAATAAGTATTCTTATATCCTTCAAAAAACTGTAAATATTTATCTGACTGTATGAAAACTTACAAAAGGAATTTTTAAGTGAAGATCCAAGCTCCTGCGGCTACACTGCTTTCAATTTAAAAGAAAATATTAATGCTCTTTTTTTTTTGATTTTTATTTCATGAGTGAGTACTGATAATATATGAGAGAAGGAATATTCTCTATATTTATGCATAAATCCTTCTTGATGCTACTAATTTTTTTTGAGTGTCTGGAAAACCCAAATCTGACAGTGTGCTTAAGTTCCATACCCTTGGCCTACTTCCCTACTGTTTGCTTCTCCTCTTTTATGGCCTGTTTTCTTTCTGACTAACTTGCTGTTTCTCAGGCTTTATATTTGTATACTACAAAGGCTTGGTTGATTGGTGGCCAGGTTTGGCATGTGGTGAGCATGAAACTAGAAAATAAATAATGTAGCTTGGTTTCATCTGCTCTTGTCTTCCAAAAGGGGAAAAGGGAAGATTTTTTTCTAAAGGACCGTATTGCTAGATTTTTAACATCACCTCATTGTTTTGTTCTTGTTATTCTATTTTAAATTGCATCAGAGGTCAACTAGTGAGCTTTGACCCTGAGCACAAAGTTTTTCTCTGTTTTAGCAAGTCCACTTACCCCCTCTTATTTCCTCTTGCATAATGTATTTTGTATTAAAAATGTTTTCATATGATTGTATTAAGGAAATTTCACATGAGGTCAATTAGAGAAAGCAGTACCCTTCTTACATTATTAAGTTAGATTTTTTTAAAGATACTATTAACCTGTAACATTGAATTAGTTTCAGATAGTGACAAAAAATTAATCAATGGTCAACCTAAGAAAGAAATGGAAAATATTATTTGAGCCAACCTGAGGATTCATAACCCTGGAGAGAGTCTGTTGGGAAGATCTGAGGAAGGTTCTGCCCATTAGAAGTCAAAGCACAGTCATATAAGTTTTTTTTTTTTTTTTTTTTTTATTATTATTTTATTTTATTTTTTTTGGGGGTACACCAGGTTCAATCAACTGTTTTTATACACATATCCCCATATTCCCTCCCTTCCTTGACGCCCCCCCCCGATTCCCCCCCACCCTCCCTGCCCCAGTCCTCTAAGGCATCTTCCATCCTCGAGTTGAACTCCCTTTGTTATACAACAACTTCCCACTGACTATTTTACAGTTGGTAGTATATATATGTCTGTACTACTCTCCCGCTTCTTCTCAGTTTCCCCTTCACCCCCCGCCCCCTCCCATACCTCGAGTTCTCCAGTCCATTCCCTGTATCTGCTTCCCTGTTCTTGTCACTGAGTTCATCAGTACCATTTTTAGATTCCGTATATGTGAGTTAGCATACAATATTTGTCCTTCTCTTTCTGACTTACTTCACTCTGTATGACAGATTGTAGTTCTATCCACCTCATTACATATAGCTCCATCTCATCCCTTTTTATAGCTGAGTAATATTCCATTGTATATATATGCCACATCTTCTGTATCCATTCATTTGTTGATGGGCATTTAGGTTGCTTCCATGTCCTGGCTATTGTAAAGAGTGCTGCAATAAACATTATGGTACAAGTTTCTTTTGGGATTATGGTTTTCTTTGGGTATATGCCCAGGAGTGGGATTACTGGATCATATGGTAGTTCTATTTGTAGTTTTTTAAGGAACCTCCAAATTGTTTTCCATAGTGGCTGTACCAATTTACAGTCCCACCAACAGTGCAGGAGAGTTCCCTTTTCTCCACACCCTCTCCAACATTTGTGGTTTCCAGACTTTGTGATGATGGCCATTCTGATGGGTGTGAGGTGATACCTCATTGTGGCTTTGACTTGCATTTCTCTGATGATGAGTGATGTTGAGCATCTTTTCATGTGTTTGTTGGCCATCTGTATGTCTTCTTTGGAGAAATGTCTATTTAGGTCTTCTGCCCATTTGTGGATTGGGTTATTTGCTTTTTTGGTATGAAGCTGCATGAGCTGCTTGTATATTTTGGAGGTTAATCCTTTGTCCGTTGTTTCATAGGCAATTATTTTTTCCCATTCTGAGGGTTGCCTTTTAGTCTTGTTTATGGTTTCTTTTGCTGTGCAAAAGCTTTTAAGTTTCATGAGGTCCCATTCGTTTATTCTTGATTTTATTTCCATGATTCTAGGAGGTGGGTCAAAAAGGATGTTGCTTTGATGTATGTCAAAGAGTGTTCTGCCTATGTTTTCCTCTAGGAGTTTGATAGTGTCTGGCCTTACATGTAGGTCTTTAATCCATTTGGAGTTTATTTTTGTGTATGGTGTTAGGAAGTGTTCTAATTTCATTCTTTTACATGTTGCTGTCCAATTTTCCCAGCACCACTTATTGAAGAGGCTGTCTTTTTTCCATTGTATACTCGTGCCTCCTTTGTCAAAGATAAGGTGCCCATATGTGTTTGGGCTTACTTCTGAGTTCTCTATTCTGTTCCATTGATCTTCCTTTCTATTTTTGTGCCAGTACCATACTGTCTTGATCACTATGGCCTTGTAGTATACTTTGAAGTCAGGAAGCCTGATTCCACCAACTCCATTTTTCCTTCTCAAGATTGCTTTGGCTATTCGGGGTCTTTTGCGTTTCCATACAAATCCTAAGATTTCTTGCTCTAGTTCTGTGAAAAATGCCATTGGTAATCTGATCGGGATTGCATTAAATCTGTAAATTGCTTTGGGTAGTACAGACATTTTCACGATGTTGATTCTTCCAATCCAGGAACATGGTACGTCCCTCCATCTGTTTGTGTCGTCTTTGATTTCTTTCATCAATGTCTTAAAGTTTTCTGCATACAGATCTTTTGCCTCCTTAGGCAGGTTTATTCCTAGGTATTTGATTCTTTTGGTTGCAATGGTGAATGGGAGAGTTTCCTTAATTTCTCTTTCTGCTCTTCTGTTGTTAGTGTATAGGAATGCAAGAGATTTCTGTGCATTAATTTTGTATCCTGCTACTTTACTAAACTCATCAATGAGTGCTAGCAGTTTTCTGGTAGAGTCTTTAGGGTTTTCTATATATAGTATCATGTCATCTGCAAAGAGTGATAATTTTACTTCTTCTTTTCCAATTTGGATTCCTTTAATTTCTTTTTCTTCTCTGATTGCTGTGGCTAACACTTCCAAAACTATGTTGAATAACAGTGGTGAGAGTGGACACCCTTGTCTTGTTCCTGTTCTTAGAGGGAATTCTTCCAGTTTTTCTCCATTGAGAACAATGTTGGCTTTTGGTTTGTCATATATGGCTTTTATGATGTTGAGGTAATTTCCTTCTATGCCCATTTTCTGGAGAGCTTTTATCATAAATGGATGTTGAACTTTGTCAAAAGCTTTTTCTGCATCTATTGAAATGATCATATGGTTTTTATCCTTCAATTTGTTGATATGATGTATCACGTTGATTGATTTGCGTATATTGAAGAATCCTTGCATCCCAGGGATAAACCCCACTTGATCGTGGTGTATGATTTTTTTAATGTGCTGTTGCAGTCTGTTAGCTAGTATTTTGTTGAGGATTTTTGCATCTATATTCATCAGTGATATTGGTCTGTAGTTTTCTTTTTTTGTGACATCTTTGCCTGGTTTTGGTATCAGGGTGATGGTAGCCTCATAGAATGAGTTTGGGAGTGCTCCGCCTTCTGCAATATTTTGGAAGAGTTTGAGAAGGATAGGTGTTAACTCTTCTCGAAATGTTTGATAGAATTCGCCTGTGAACCCATCTGGTCCGGGGCTTTTGTGTGTTGGGAGATTTTTAATCACTGCCTCAATTTCTGTACTTGTGATTGGTCTGTTCATGGTTTCTATTTCTTCCTGGTTCAGTCTTGGAAGATTGTATTTTTCTAAGAATGTATCCATTTCTTCCAGGTTATCCAATTGATTGGCATATAGTTGCTTGTAGTAGTCTCTCATGATGTTTTGTATTTCTGCGGTGTCCGTTGTGACTTCTCCTTTTTCATTTCTAATTCTGTTGATTTGCATCTTCTCCCTTTTTTTCTTGATGAGTCTGGCTAATGGTTTATCAATTTTGTTAATCTTCTCAAAGAACCAGCTTTTAGTTTTATTTATTTTTCTTATGGTTTCTTTCCTTTCTTTTTCATTTATTTCTGCTCTGATCTTTACGATTTCTTTCCTTCTGCTCACTTTGGGGTTTCTTTGTTCTTCTTTCTCTAGTTGTTTGAGGTGTAAGCTTAGGTTTTTTATTCGATCATTTTCTTGTTTCTTAAGGTAGGACTGTATTGCTATAAACTTCCCTCTTAGAACTGCTTTTGCTGCGTCCCATAGGTTTTGGGTTGTTGTGTTTTCGTTGTCATTTGTTTCTAGATATTTTTTGATTTCCTCTTTGATTTCTGTAGTGATTCCTTGGTTGTTTAATAGTGAATTGTTTAGCCTCCATGTGTTTGTATTTTTTGCAGTTTTTTTCCTGTAATTGATATCTAGTCTCATGGCGTTGTGGTCTGAGAAGATGCTTGATATGATTTCAATTTTCTTGAATTTGCTGAGGTTTGATTTGTGACCCAAGATGTGATCTATCCTGGAAAATGTTCCGTGTGCACTTGAGAAGAACGTGTATTCTGTTGTTTTTGGATGGAATGTCCTATAAATATCAATTAAGTCGAGATGGTCTAATGTGTCATTTAAAGCTTGTGTGTCTTTATTTATTTTCTGTTTGGATGATCTGTCCATTGATGTAAGTGGGGTGTTCAAGTCTCCACTATTATTGTGCTACTGTCGATGTCCCCTTTTATAGCTGTTAGCATTTGCCTTATGTATTGAGGTGCTCCTATATTGGGGGCATAGATATTTACCAGTGTGATATGTTCTTCTTGAATGGATCCCTTGATCATTATGTAGTGTCCTTCCTTGTCTCTTTTAATGGTCTTTACTTTCAAGTCTAATTTGTCTGATATGAGTATTGCTACTCCAGCTTTCTTTTGACTTCCATTTGCATGGAATATCTTTTTCCATCCCTTCACTTTCAGTCTATATGTATCCCTTGGCGTGAAGTGGGTTTCTTGTAGGCAGCATATAGAAGGGTCTTGTTTTTGTATCCATTCAGCCAGTCTGTGTCTTTTGGTTGGAGCATTTAATCCATTTACATTTAAAGTGATTATTGACATGTGTGTTCCAATTACCATTTTCTTAATTGTTTTGGGTTTGTATTTGTAGGTGTTTTCCTTTTCTTGTGTGTCCTACTTAGTGAAGTTCCTTTAGCACTTGTTGTAAGGCTGGTTTGGTGGTGCTGAATTCTCTTAACTTTTGCTTGTCTGGAAAGCTTTTGATTTCTCCCTCAAATCTGAATGAGATTCTTGCTGGGTAAAGTATTCTTGGCTGTAGGTTTCTCTCTTTCAGGACTTTCAGTATATCCTGCCATTCCCTTCTGGCCTGCAGAGTTTCTGTAGAAAGGTCAGCTGTTATCCTGATGGGTTTTCCCTTATATGTTGTTTGTTGCTTTTCTCTTGCTGCTTTTAATATCTCTTCTTTGTGTTGAATTGTCGTTAGTTTGATTAATATGTGTCTTGGTGTATTTCTCCTTGGGTTTATTCTATATGGGACTCTCTGTGCTTCTTGGACTTGGTTCATTATTTCCTTTCCCATGTTGGGGAAGTTTTCCACTAGAACCTCTTCAAATATTTTCACAGACCCTTTCTTGTTTTCTTCTTCTTCTGGGATGCCTATAATTCGAATGTTGGTACGTTTAAGGTTATCACTGAGGTCTCTGAGGCTGTCTTCTAGTCTTTTTATTTTTTTTATCTTTTTCCTGCTCTGTGGCGTTTATTTCTTCCATTCTATCTTCCAACTCACTTATTCGTTCTTCTGCCTCAGTCATTCTGCTGGTTAGAGCATCTAGAGTATTTTTAATTTCAGTTATTTTGTTATCCATTGCTGTTTGTTTTTCTGAGTTCTTATGAACTGTTTCTTGTACTTTCTCTAATTTGTTATCGAGATTTTGTATCATTTTTACTATCATTACTCTAAATTCTTTTTCAGGCATTTTTCCTATTTCCTCCTCATTTATTTGGTCTTGTGGGTTTTTTTCCTGCTCCTTTGCCTGCATGGTGTTTCTTTGTTTCCTCATGGTTGTCCAAGCTTTTGGGGTTGCTTGTCCTGGCGATAGAGGTGTTTATAGAAGACTGTCCAAGCCTCAGACTAATGTCCAAGTATTGGATTAGACGAATATTCAGTCTAGGAAACACATACATGTATAAGACACACAATTATTGAATCCGTTAGGACATAAGGCTCTAGAAAGACCTGACAGAACCCCAGTGTGCTATCAGATATTCAGAGAGAAACCCAGCAGAAATTGACAACTGAAACAGAACAAATCAGAGACAAAAGCAAAAGCAAACAAACAACAAATAACACCCTACACATACAAACATCAATCCAGGGAGATTTTGTAAGCTAGGATCAAATATAGAAATGAGCTGGAGTACCACCAGAGAGAATGGAGATTCTCAGAATGTAATTAGACAACTGTACTAAGAACTAAGATAAAGACAAAAGCCTAATAGTAATACCAAGGCAGTGCATCATCTGGAGAATAGAGCAAGGAGTCTGAGCAGACCGATAGTGTTGCTTATAAGTATGTTAAGATAAAATACACTTAAAATGGCTGGAAGAAAGGGGAACAGAAGAGCGTAATGTGGTTGGAAATATGCAAAGAAAAAGAAAGGAATAGAAGTGTATAAAAGAAAGGGATGAAAGGAAAGTATGAAAGATATTTTGTCCGTACTACCAAAAACTTAGCTAGATATAGAAGTATTTTAAAAGGCAAAAAAAAAAAAAAAAAAAAAAAGAGTAAAAAATATCCTTATAAAATTATGTTGTAAAACTTGTAGATCCCTTAGGGCTAAGATCGTATTTAATAAATCAAAAAAAAAAAAAAAAAAAAAAAAGAGAAAGGAAAAAAAAAAAAAAAATCCAGAACCGATCCCAGAATGGACCAGTTCAATAGGTATTGATACTACTATTTCTGTTTCCTTAGCGTCTCAGCTGTAAGTGTCCTTTTCCTTGCCTTGGGTTTTTTTTTTTTTTTTTGCGTTATTCTGTGACCAGCAGAGGTTCCTTTATTGTTCGTCTGTAAGCCTCGGTGTGTGGGGAGGGAGAGGGTGCAATAGTGGCTCCTTCTCCTGGGAGGGAGTGAGCAGTGGCACACTGTTGCTTCAGTCAGGCTTGGAGGTGCCTGTTGCAGAGGGCGCTGGTGGCTCAGGCGTACACAGAAAGTCTTAGAGTTGGGCCTCTCTCGGGGTTTTTTCTTTTTGATGCTGGGTTTTTTTTTTTTTTTTTCTCTCGGCAGCCTCCCTGCTGCTGGCATTGCAAGGAGTTTTAATCTAGCCCCGCCCGAGCGCCTGAGGGTGCTTGTTATCCCTGAGCGCCTTATGTGGCCCCGCAGGGCGTCTCTCCGCTGCCTGTTGCAGAGGCACAGAAAGAGAGAGAGAGGCTATGCGCACGGCTCCTCCCCCCCGCCCGGGAGCCTGCAGCCTCCAGCCGCCATCATGGCCGGGCAGCTCTCAGGGATCGGCACTCCTCTCCGCGGACCTCCTCCCTCCTGTCCTCTCGGTCCGTCACCCTACCGGCAACAATGTTTCTCCCCCTGAACCAGCTCTCCGGTTCCCACGCTCCCGCTCCTGGACCCTCCGTTCAGCCGCGGATCGATGTCTCGGTCCGGGAACGCTGAGCTGCGCTGCGGACCCTCCGTATGTTTCTCACTCCCTCCCGTCTGCCACAGCTCCGCCGCTTCACCCTCTTTGAGCCCTCGTAGATGCCTCCCTACCGGCTATGTCAGGTTCTCCGCAGCCCTTTCCGGTGTCCGAGGCCGTCTGCTGGTGTTCAGCTGGTTCTCTGTGGGAATGACTGCGTCCTTCCGTGCATTCCCAATGCATCTGTGGAGAGGGATGCACTCCACGTCTCTCTACTTCGCCGCCATCTTTTTCTCCTCCGTCATATAAGTTTTTGAGGGAAAGGGTTATACATCAAAGAGTTATATATCAAAGCAATATATTGCCAGTTTACGTAGTCCTAAAATGTGAGTAGTGGGTGATTGTGACCCCTTATGGGATTAAGGAAGGAGTGTTATCTCTCAAGGAATTATCTTGCTGGTGCCAAGAGGAAATTACTTTTTTTTTTTTCAAATATGCTTTTCTATGTCTCTAAGGGGAATCTAGTTAATGTATAATGCAGAAGCACATTGCACAGTAAAGCACATTGCCCTTTTGAGCTGGGCAGTGCCTCAAATGGAAGAGAATATTTTTATGTAAAAATTGCCTTGTCCTGCCTTTAAATCATTTTGTTTCACCACAGGTATGCAACAAAATGATTAGATATTTGTGCATATTGTAAAATAATCACCACCATAACTCTAGATTATATCCATTACTACACATAGTTATAAAAGGTTTTTATTTGAGAACTCAAGATCTACCCTCTTAGCACCTTTCAAATATACAATACAGTATTGTTAACTATAGGCTCCATGCTGTAAATTACATCCCCTGGATTACTTATTTTAGAAGGGGAAGTTTGTACCATTTGACCACCTTCATTTACCTATTGTGCCCACTCCCCAACCCCCGTATCTGGCAACCACCAATCTTCTCTGTTTCTATGAGTTCATTTAAGTTTTTGTTTTGTTTTCTTTTTAGATTCCACATAAAAGTGATACATTTCTCTGTCTTACTTCACTTAACATAACATCCTCAAGGTCCATCTATGTTGAGGCCAATGGCAACTTTTCCCTCTTCTTCATGACAATAATATTCCATTGTATATATAACAATCTTTTCTTTATCCATTCACTTATCCATAAACACTTAGGTTGTTTCCATGCTTTTGGCTATTGTAAATAATGCTGCAGTAAGCATAGGAGGGCAGTGATTTGTTTTCCTTTAGATATATAGCCAGAAGTAGAATTACTGGATATTATGGTACTTTTTTTTAAAATTTTGAGCAACGTCCATACGATTTTCCATAATGGCTACACCAATCTACATTCCCACCAACAATGTACAAGCCCTCTCTTTTTGCTACATCCTTACCAGCATTTGTTGTCTCTTACAGTTTTGATGACAGCCATTATAACAGGTGTGAAATGATAATTCAGGCTTTGCTTTGAATTTCCTTGATGATTAGTAATGTTGAGCACCATTTCATATTCGTATTGACCATTTGAATATTTTCTTTGGAAAAAATGTTTGTTAAGGTCCTTAGCTAATTTTTTATTGAATTATTTGTTTTTGTGCTATTGCATTGTGTGAGTTCCTTCTATATTTTAGGTTGTAATACTTACTCAGACATATGGTTTGCAAATATTTTCTCTCATTTCATAGGTTGCCTTCTTATTTTGTTGATCGTTTATTTTTCTGTGCAGTGTGCAGAAGGTATTAGTTGGAAGTAGTCCCACTTGTTTATTTTTAATTTTGTTACATATGTTTTAGGTGTCACATTTTAAATTCATTGCAAAGACCCACATCAAGAGTCATTTCCCCTTTGTTTTCTTTCAGGAATGTTATGGTTTTAGGTCTTATATTTAAGTCTTTAATCCATCTCAATACAATATTTGAAGTGGAGTAAAATCAAGGTCTAGTTTTTTCTTTTGCATGTGAATATCCATTTTTTCAGCAAGGATTATTTAAAACACTGTTTTGCTCCATTGAGTACTTTTGGCTCCTTGAGAAATATTAGTTGACTATAGAGGCATGGGTTTATTTTGGGGCTCTTGATTCTCTTCCATTGGACCACATGCCTGTATTTATGCCTGTACCATATGTGTTGATTACTATAGCTTTTATAATATTGCTTAAAATCAGAAAAGTGTGATGCCTCCAGGTTTCTTTTTCTTTCTCAGGATGGATTTGATTATTTCGGAACTTTTTCACTTTATATGAATTTTAAAATTATTTTCCTTCTTACAAATTTTTAACAGATATATCTCTAATACCCTACTACTATTAAAAATTGTTTTTATTCCTAAAAATTTTTTAAAGTTATTTATAGTTGTGATATCTTGTTTTATATAGCCACTTTTGTTTTCCTTTTTTTTTTTTTTTTTTGAGTATCTGTTCAAAATTTCCTCTGAGAAATTATTCAACAACTCACAAACAACATGAGTGCTTGAAATGATCTACGCTGCCCAGGAATATGGAATATGTTCAAAAGGCATATCACCTAATCAAGGTTGACATGTTGCACTGAGACTTTTCTGGACATTCTGTGACAGAAACAGGTGCCTATATCACTAGACATGATCCTAAAAAAAAGTGGGTAGAAATTGCTGTACCCATCGAGCATCCATGTTCAGAGTCCAAGCTACAAAAGGCAAAACTGAGAAGAGATAACTTAAAATCTCATCCTGGTGACATTTTCTGAGTCATGGATCAGGCATTGATTGATCTACAGCTGCATTGAAGTTGTTTGTTTACTTCTGGTTCCAGCAGCTTGACACTCAGTTTAGAAACATCCTTTCGAGTGAAGCATTAGTGATAGGATGTTACTCTGTCCCTGATTCTTTCCTAGTTCTTAGCAACTTAGAATATTCTTTGGGGGAATATATCAATAATCTGAGAAAGAAGAATAAAAGTTTGGTAAATAGAAGAAACACATTTTGTCTACTCTCATAAATGTTAAAATGCTATAAGATATAGATGTGATTTGGCTATTTAGAATTTAGGATCTTCATTATATAATTCATTCCAAGTATGTTTTCCAAATTTAAGAAATATGACTCATAACTTATGAAATTATTAATTGAAATGTCATAGATATATTCAAATAATTGATGAGGAAACTAGTAAGAATTCATTTCAAAAAGTTATTTGAGGAACTATTTATAAACCTTTTGGGGAATAAAGGAATGTTAGGATAATAGTACTAGATTAGTCATAAAAAAGCTCAAAATCCTTTAGGGCAGGGCTTCCCTGGTAGCACAGTGGTTAAAAATCTCCCTGACAATGCAGGGGCCATGAATTCAAGCCCTGGGCAGGGAAGATCCCACATGCCGCAGAGCAACTAAGCCTGTGTGCCACAATTATTGAGCCTGTGCTCTAGAGCCTGTGAGCCACAACTAATGAGCCCATGTGATGCAACTATGGAAGCCTGTGTGCTTAAAGCCTGTGCTCCACAACAAGAGAAGCCACCGCACTGAGAAGCCCACACACCACAATGAACTCACCACAACTAGAAAAAGCCCGTGTGCAGTGATGAAGTCCCAACACAGCCAATAAATAAAAACAAAATAAATAAATTTTTAAAAAATCCTGTAGGGCAATAAAATCATACTTTGGGGGATGATCTTTTCTACCGGACAGAAGTATGCCAGTTGACACTTAACTTCAATGTATTTTATAAATTTATTTACTTACATATTTTTATTTATTGGCTGTGTTGAGTCTTCATTGCTGCATGCAGGCTTTCTCTATTTGCAGTGAGTGGGGGCTACTGTTCGTTGTAGTGTGCAGGCTCCTCATTGCCGTGGCTTCACTTGTTGCGGAGCACGGGCTCTAGGTGTGTGGGCTTCAGTAGTTGCGCCCACGGGCTCAATAGTTGTGGCTCACGGGCTGTAGAGTGCAGGCTCATTAGCTGTGGCGCACCGGCTTAGTTGCTACATGGCATGTGGGATCTTCCTGGGGCAGGGATCAAACCCACGTCCCTGATTTGGCAGGCAGATTGTTAACCACTGAGCCACCTAGGAAGGCTCAGCTTCAATGTATTTTAACTCAAAAGTCCATAGTAAATCAAAAATAAATGACAAAGTAAAACACATACACTTTGCCCTAAAGTTGAAAAACATCCTTCAATCATTCATTCTTCAACAAATGCCCCAGCATAATATAAAAGTGATATGTGCTTTTGGAAATGTGGGAAATGTCTTTCCAAGTTTGGGACATTTTCTCAAAATCTCTTTATCCATATCAATTCTTTTTTTTACTTCTTACACTATATCATCTTCAGTTCAATAAGGTGCATTAAGCACACTAGATTACTAAATTAGGAGTGGAGATTTAACAGGTAAAAGTTATTTTCTTGATATGAAAGAGAGAGAACCAACCATAGGACCCCACGATTCTACTCCTGTGTCTGTAACCAAGAAAAATGAACACATATGTCCACACAAAACATATATATGAATGCTCAGAGCAGCATTATTCATAGTAGCTTAACATGAAAACAACTCAAATTCATCAACTGATGAATGGATAAACAAAATGAAGCATATCCATACAAAATATTATTCAGCAACAAAATGTAATGAAGTACTGATACACACGACCACAGGGATGAACCTTGAAAACATTATGCTAAGTGAAAGAAGTCAGCATAAAAGATCACATAGTGTATGATTTCATTTATATTAAGGGAAATAAGATTAGTCTGGAATAGACAAAGAAAAGTAGATTAGTGGTTGTCAGGGGCTACGAAGAGGGAGAAATGGAGAATGGCTGCCTATGGATACAGAATTTCTTTTGGGGTAATGGCATTTTCTAAAATTTAATAGTGGAGATGGTTTCACACCTTTTTGAATATACTAAAAACTAATCACTTGTGTATTTAAAAGGAAGGATTGTATGGTATATGTGAATTATATCTCAATTAAACTACCATAAAAAGAATGAGGGAGTGAAGCATCATAGAAAAAAATAATAATAATATTATACCCATGGCTGACACCAAGAAGTCTCCAAAATGGGATATGTGCTGAGTATGGATTTTGTCATGACCAGAATCAAACCCGTAATTTACTGAGATTTGCTTGTGATCGCTTATGCAGATAGGTTTTCCTAGCAGTTCAAAATGCATTGTATTTTCTAATCAAAACTTTAGCACACTTAGAACATCAAGGAGAATATTCAAAAAGCCCTGTGGTGAGAAACCAGACAGCTATGAATTCCTCATAGCAGTGATATGGAGTACATATTTCAAAAGGACACCAAAACTCTGGGTAAGGTTCCCTATATCACAGAAATCGACTAGAATTCAGAAATGAAGCTCTGGTTCCAAACTAAGGAAGATGATTCAATTCAGAGTCACTAATCTGAGTTCTCATTCTGTAAATGTTCACTTGGTTTCCACTTCAGTTCAAAGAACTTTTTGTAGTGTTCGTCAACTGAATATGTCAAAACAGCAAATATTTCACGACCAGATTATCATGCAGTGCAAGATCCTTTACCAAAGAGGATAAAATCTTATAAAATAGGAACTTTCATTTTCTATAGCAAAGGAGATAATCACTTAAAATTTTATTAAAAGTATTCAGTTTGTAATTAGTTGTGACAGCACACTTGAAAACACTAGAAAAAAAAAAAAAGATGGATAAAGCACAAGTTGTTTTTTAAAGTAACCAGAGGCTTTTGGAGCAATGAGGATGAGATAAATTGGAATTCCAGAAGCAGAGGTGACTCTACCATAGCAGGCCGAGGATCACTGGCTGAGTTTCTTGTACTTGCTAGAAACATATGCTGATTCTGAACAAGGTGTAGGGCTCAGGCTTAGCTCAGGCTTAGCTCAAGCTGAAACATTCCATTGGCAGAGAGAAAGCAGCAGGCTTTTGACTTTGCTCCATACTTAAATCTGTGTTTAATTATTCATAATCTGACTATTGTGTACTCTTGGGAGGAAAAGGCCAATTGATTCAATCTAGGTTACATAGGCCTAGTATTGGTCTTTAATGATTTTTCCTAGAAAAATAGGAGAAATGTCTTACGTTTAACCTATCAGTTTGTTTTCCCTCTGTTATCCTTCATTTTTATTCAGGAAAACCTACCACACTATGTGAGATGATGGGGAAAGCTGAAATGTGGTTGTTGCGAACTAACTGGGATTTTGAATTTCCTCAACCTTATTTACCTAATTTTGAATTTGTTGGAGGACTGCACTGTAAGCCTGCAAAGCCCCTACCTCAGGTAATTAAATGTGCTTATTATTTTCCTATTTGAGTATTTATCTCTTAGAATGATTTCTAGTATATCATTGATAGTATTTGATCTGCAAACTGAGAACGCAGACACCGAAATTAATGGTCATTATTCCCTTAAACTATTACACTGCAATAAGTAGGTCAGTAGCCTATATTTTGTACTACGTATTGTTATCTGACAGAAGTAGCCCCCATATATTTCCTTTTCCTTTTCACAGTTCATTCATTATTGATGAAGATGTATTTTTATACAAATTTTAAAATATTTCCCAGTATCTCAAGTATACTATGCTATAATTGAACATAAATGTAAAGATAGCCTTACATATTAAGTTAAAGCATCTATACACACAGTGTAATGGTTAATTTTACCTTTCAAGTTGCCTGGGCCAGGTACCCAGCTATTAGTAGACAAACATTATTGTATTAAAGAAACATTATTCTGGAAGTTTCGGAGAGGGTATTTTTGGATGTCATTAACTTTTAAATATGTGGACCTTGAATAAACTAATTGCTCTCCATTATGTGGGGGAGCCTCATCCACTTAGTTGAAGACCTGAATAGAACAAAAGACTGAAGTCTAGCAGTAGACAGCCTTCAGATCTGAACTACAGCAGTGGCTCTTCTCTGAGTCTCCAGCCTGCAGGCTTGTTCTGCAGATTAAACTTGCCAGCCTCCATAATCATGTGACTCAATCCTTTAATATAAATCGTTTCCTTGTCTTTCCATTTCAAGCCTCACACCTTCTTTTCTTGTGTTATTTGACTTAGTTTTGTTCGTAGTTCGACCTAGGATGAAAAGATTTATTTTTATTTCAGTCGCATTAAATATGCTGTTTTTATTTTGAATCCAAAGATATTATATTCCTATCATCCTCAGAGCATGCTTTATAGGTTTTTCTGCATTACCTATCTGGTCAGGTGTTATATGGCTGCCTCAGTCCTAATTGTGTTTGTGGAAGCTTATGTAAAGAACCAATATAACCAAAATAAAAGAGACTTGAAATGTAGAAAAGAGAAAAAAGTAAATATACCAAGATTATGTCATTGTATTGACCATGATTCAGCAGAAAAATGAAAGATAATCTTATTAGCATCCAAGGCTAAACATAAAGTGAAGCACCAGAACTATTTAACTTTAAGCTAGAAATTTGGCTCTGTCAGCTACGGCTGTGTAGACTTGGACAAATTTCTTAACCTTACTGAGATAGCTTTCTCATCTGTAAATGTATGCATATGTCTTAAGATTACTGTATATCTAAGTCAAATGATACATGTAAAGAGCTCAGCAAATGGCAGAAGATAATGTGTAGTCAATAATTTGTGAACACAAACAACATGCACACAGACACACACATACATCAAATAAGGTACCCCAGATGAACCTTTAGTATAAATAATTTTTAATTTGCCTAATAACCCATGATTTCAGGTCATATTTGATACTCTGAAATGATTAACCTATGAAAGTACAGAATTGTTCTAATAATTCAGACACACTGAGAAAAGTGTGCGACTCATTCGTGTAACTGTAAACTTTCATATTTCAAAGACTGTTTTCTTTACAGGAGTTTGAAGAGTTTGTTCAAAGCTCTGGAGAAGATGGAGTTGTGGTGTTTACTCTGGGGTCAATGATCAAAAACCTCACAGAAGAAAAGTCTAATGTGGTTGCATCAGCCCTGGCCCAGATTCCACAGAAGGTCAGATAATTGTATTTTTTGAGGGGCAGTTATTTTAACATCCATGAAGATCTCCTTAAAAGTGTACTTTTAAAATGTAGGAAAAGCTATTGTTATTGTTAGTGTCAACTTAACTGAACTCTGAAGAAAAAGTATAAATGTTAAAAAGAGATATTTGATTGCTACGTTGCTTTAAACCTGGCATTACTAGCAGGAAAATATATTGCAGTGTTTTCCTTAAATAATGAGGTAAAACTTAATCATCCGTTACTGTTAAACAGTCAGTCAGATTTGTGTCTAGGTTTTAAGGCATCCACGTAACCTAACCTTGTTTTGTTTTTTTGGTTTTTGTTTTTCTAATCTGAAGCATATAAACAATACACTTAACGTGACAGAGAATAAAAGAGAATCAAAATAATAGCCTTGATTCACAGGATGACTTGGGACTATATTTTGTTTCAATTTATGATTTTGAATGTAGCCCTAGCTGAACATGGAACTGAGAACTTAGATTCTGAAAATAATCCTAAATAGTGATTCTTCTGTTTAAATAGTTAAAACATTAATAATATGGTAAAATATTTATGCAGTATACTCTACGATGTTAGAGCAAACTATATGTTTATTGATACCATTCTAGGTTATAACTGAGTGATGTTGTCCTTAAACTACCAGAGACACTTTTTTTTCTACCTTTAATTAAATAGACCATTACAGTAATTTAAGTTCCAATTGATTATGAAAATTCTTATATTTATACGGAAATTACTTTCAAAAATTATTTTGTGGAGGTCATACCCATTTAAACATTTAATCTAAAAAGCATCTTCATAAAAACATTGAATATTCAATTGCATTAATATAGAGTTCTTAAGTGTTGCATCAAGGAAGGGTTAGAAGAACCAAGAACTGTCTCTCCAAAATTATGTTGGGTAAAAGTGGCAAGAGAGGACATCTTTGTCTTGTTCCCGACCTTAGAGGAAATGCTTTCCATTTTTCACTGTTGAGAATGATGTTTGCTATTGGTTTGTCATATATGGCCTTTATAATGTTAAGGTAGGTTCCCTCTATGCCCACTTTCTGGAGAGTTTTTGTCATAAAAGGGTGTTGAATTTTGTCAAAAGCCTTTTCTGCATCTATTGAGATAAGCATATGGTTTTATTGTTCAGTTTGCTAATGTGGTGTATCACATTGATTGATTTGGGTATATTGAAGAATCCTTGCATCCCTGGGATAAATCCCACTTGAACATGGTATATGATCCTTTTAATGTGTTGTTGGATTCTATTTGCTACTATTTTGTTGAGAATTTTTGCGTCTATATTCCTTAGTGATATTGCTCTGTAATTTTCTGTTTCTGTGATATCTTTGTCTGGTTTTAGTATCAGGGTGAGGCTGGCCTCATAGAATGAGCTTGGGAGAATTCCTTCCTCTGCAAGTTTTTGGAAGAGTTTAAGAAGGGTGGGTGTCAGCTCTTCTCTAAATGTTTGATAGAATTCACCTTTGAAGCCATCATGTCCTACACTTTTGTTTGTTGGACGTTTTTGAATCACAGCTTTAATTTCAGTACTTGTAATTGGTCTGTTCATATTTTCTCTTTCTTCCTGGTTCAGTCCTGGGAGAGTCTACATTTCTAAGAATTTGTCCATTTCTTCTAGGTTGTCCATTTTATTGGTGTATAGTTGCTAGTAGTACTCTCGTATGATCCTTTGTAATTTTAAAGTGTCCATTGTAACTTCTTTCTTATTTCTAATTTTATTCATTTGGAACTTCTCCCCTTTTTTCTGGATGAGTCTGGCTAAAGATTTGTCAATTTTATCCTCTCAAGGAACCAGCTTTTAGTTTCATTGATCTTTGCTATTCTTTTCTTTGTTTCTATTTCATTTATTTCTGCTCTGGTCTTTATGATTTTTTCCCTCTATTAACTTTGGGTTTGCTGCTGTTGTTGTTGTTCTTTCCTTAGTTCTTTTCGATGTAAGGCTAGACTTGTTGGGGGGATTTTTCTTGTTTTGTGAGGTAGGATTGTATTGCTATAAACATCCCTCTTAGAACTGCTTTTGCTGCATCCCATAGGTTTTGGATCATCACGTTTTCATTGTCATTTGTTTCTAGGTATTTTTTGATTTCCTCTTTGGTTTCTTGAGTGATCCATTGGTTGTTTAGTAACATAATGTTTAGCCTCCATGTGTTTGTTTTTTCCAGCTTTTTTTCTGCAATTGATTTCTAATATTATAGCATTGTGCCTGGATAAGATACTTGATATGATTTTAATTTTGTTAAATTTACCAAGGCTTGATTTGTGACCCAAGATGTAATCTATCCTGCAGAATGTTCCATGTGCACTAGAGGAGAAAGTGTATTCTGCTGCTTTCAGACAGAATGGCCTGTAAATATTAATTATGTCTATCTGATCTAATGTGTCATTTAAGACTTGTATTTCCTTACTGATTTTCTGTTTGGATGATCTGTCCATTGGCCTAGGTGTGGTGTTAAAGTCCCCCACTATTATTGTGTTGTTGCTTTCCGCTTTTATGGCTGTTCTCCTACTATGGGTGCATATATTTACAATTGTTATATCTTCCTTTGGGATTGATCCCTTGGTCATTGTGTAGTGTCCTTCCTTGTCTCTTGTAACAGTCTTTATTTTAAAGTCTATTTTGTCTGATATGAGTATTACTACTCCAGCTTTCTTTTAATCTCCATCTGCATGGAATATCCTTTTCCATCCCCTCACTTTTAGTCTGTATGTGTCTATAGGTCTGAAGTGGGCCTCTTGTAGACAGTTTATATAAGGGCCTTGCTTTCTTTATCAATTAAGCCAGTCTGTGTATTTGGTTAGAGCATTTAACCATTTACATTTAAGCTAATTATCAATATGTATGTTCTTATTGCCATTTTTGTAATTGTTTTGAATTTGTTTTTATAGTTTTTTTTCTTCCCTCCTTCTTTTGTTCTTTTCTCTTGTGGTTGCATGACCATCTTTAGGATTGTGTTTGGAATACTTTTTCTTTCTTGTGTGTATCTATTGTAGTTTTATGGCTTGCATTTCCCATGAAGTTTTGATATAACAGTCTATATATATGTAAAAGTTTGCTTTAAGTTGCTGGTCTTTTTGTTTCCAACGCCTTATCCTACATTTGTAATCTCCTCTTCTTATGATTGCTGGTTTTGATGTCATATTTGTGTGTGGATGCTATCCTACCTTTACTATATGTTTGTCTTTACCAGTCAGCTTTACCATTTGTGATTTTCTTATTTCCAGTTGCGGCCTCAATGTTTATCCACTGCCCACAGAAATTCCTTTCGGAAGTCCTAGTTATGACAGTCAGAGAGAAAAAAAAAAAAAAAAAAGGAATCCAAATTGGAAAAGAAGAAGTAAAACTATCACTGTTTGCAGGTGACATGATACTGTAAATAGAAAATCTTAAATATGCTACTAGAAAACTACTAGAGCTCACCAATGAATTTGGTAAAGTTGCAGTATACAAAGTTAATACACAGAAATCTCTTGCATTCCTATACACTAACAACAAAAGATCAGAAAGAGACATTAAGAAAACCTAACCATTTACCATCACATCAAAAAGAATAAAATACCTACGATTGAATTGAATCTATAGATGGTTTTGGGTAGTATAGTCATTTTCACAATATTGATTCTTCCAATCCAAGAATGTAGTAATCTCTCCATCTGTTTTTGTCATTTTGATTTCTTTCATCAGTATCTTATAGTTTTCTGGGTATAAGTCTTTTGCCTCCTTAGGCAGGTTTATTCCTAGGTATTTTATTCTTTTTGTTGCAATGGTAAAAGAGAGTATTTCCTTAATTTCTCTTTCTGCTATTTTGCTGTTAGTGTATAGGAATACAAGAGACTTTTGTGCAATAATTTTGTATCCTGAGACATTACTAAGTTCATTGATTAGTGCTAGTAGGTTTCTGGTAGCAACTTTAGGGTTTCCTATGTATAATATCATGTCATCTGCAAAGAGTGACAATTTTACTTCTTTTCCAATTTGGATTCCTTTCATTTCATTTTCTTCTCTGATTGCTGTGGCTAAAACTTCCAAAACTATGATAAAAAATAATGGCGAGACTGGGCACCCTTGTCTTATTCCTGTCCTTAGAGGGAATGCTTTTGTTTTTCCTTATTGAGAATGATGTTGGCTCTTGGTTTGTCATACATGGCTTTTATTATGTTGAGGTACTTTCCTTCTATGTGCTAGCCAGGACATGGAAGCAACCTAAATGCCCATCAACTGATGAATGCATAAAGATGATGTGGCACATATATACAATGGAATATTACTCAGCCATAAAAAGGAATGAACTTGAGTTATCTGTGGTGAGGTGGATGGACGTAGAGACTGTCATGCAGAGCAAAGTAAGCCAGAAAGAGAAAAACAAATACTGTATGGAAACTCATATGTATATAATCTAAGAAAAAATGGTACTGATGAGCCCAGTGACAGGGCAGGAATAAAGATACAGATGTAGCGAATGGACTTGAGGACACAGGGAGGGGGGCAAAAGGGAAGCTAGGATGAAGTGAGAGTAGCATTGCCATATATACACTACCAAATGTAAAATAGATAGCTAGTGGGAAGCTCAACATCACTAATTATTAGAGAAATACAAGTCAAAAGTATCATGTGGTATCACCTCACACCAGTAGGCATGGCCATCACCAAAAAGTCTTCAAACGATAAATGCTGGAGAGGGTGAAGAGAAAAGGGAAGCCTCCTACACTGTTGGTGGGAATGTAAATTGGTACAGCCACTATGCAGAATAGTATGGAGGTTCCATAAAAAACTAAAAATGGAGCTACCATATGATCCAACAATCCTGCTGTTGGGCATATATCTGGAAAAAACCATAATTCAAAAACATACATGCACCCCATTGTACACAGCAGCACTATTTACAATAGCCAGGACATAGAAGCAACATAAATGTCCATCAACAGAAGAATAGATAAAGAAAATGTGGTACAAATATGCAATAGAATACTATTCAGCCATAAAAGAAGAATGAAATAATGCCATTTGCAGCAATGTGGATGGACCTAGAGTTTGTCATACTCAGTGAAGTAAGTCAGACAGAAAAAAACAAATGGCATATCATACCAATTATATGTAGAGTCTAAGAAAAGGCTACAAATGAACTTACCTACAAAATAGACATAGAGTTTCAGATGGAGAAAACAAACTAACGGTTACCTGGGGGTGGGGGGAATGGGGAGGGTAATTTGGGAGATTGGGATTAACACATAAATACTACTATATGTAAAATCGATAGCTAGTAAGAACCTACTGTATAGCACAGGGAACTCTACTCAAAACTCTGTAATGAGCTATATGGGAAAAGAATCTAATAAATGGTGGATGTATGTATATGCCTAATTGAATCATTTTGCTGTACACCTGAAACTAACATGACATTATAAATCAAATATACTCCAATAAAAATTAAAAAAAGAAAAAGAAACTGTCTCACCACCTACGCAAAATTGTACTAGCAGAAACTTTCTGAAGTAACCATATTGGAACTCTGAATTCTATCTGAGCAGTTGCAACAAGCAGGGGAAAGCCAGACTGGTAAATTGTGGTTAATTTTGGTCAATTTCAGCCTTTAACATAGCAGCAGATTCAGAACCTCCATTACCCAACCTGGTGGCAGTCAACATGCCTATGTTCCTGGTATAATTTACTGACATCATGATGAGCAGCAAAGACATTCTTCTCCACATACTGGGGTTCTTCATTCTATTGCCGATTACTGCCCTTGGTCACTGACTTGTAGGCACAGAAGCTGGCCACAGCTGTTTCAAACCTTGTTATCAGAAGCTTCCAGAGGTTGTAAAGGACAGCAATCATAAGAAGAGGAGATTACAAATGTAGGATAAGGCGTTGGAAATTAAAAGACCCGCAACCGAAAGCAAACTTTTACATATATATAGACTGTTATATCAAAACTTCATGAGAAGTTTTCTTTTTTAATTTTCTTTTTTTCTTCATTGGAGAAACAGACATTAAAGAATTAGGCCATTAAAAACAACAACATAGCAACTCACATACAGTGGAAGTTAGAGAGCTGTGCTCATGACCAGGGAAAGACACAGGCTCAGAAAAGAACTGAACAGATCTAACATTAAAGACCTAAGTCTTTAACTGCAGCCTGATTCCTGGCAAAAATAAATTCTTCAATAAATAAAAGAAAAAAAATCAAAGCCCTAGGAAAAGAGGAATCTGATTTCTGGAGTTAGTACATTATAAAAATCAAATGTACAGTTCTCAACACATATAAAAGGGCAAAAACACTAGTTAAAATACAGTCCAATCAAAGGAACAAAATTAACTGAGAAAAACCATTCCTGAGGAAGCCTGGATGTTGGAATTATTGGAAAAAGCCTTTAAAACCACTGTCTTAAAGATGCACAAAGAACTAAAGGAAGGCAATAATAAAGAGAAGATAATGATATGGAAACAAAGTGATATTGATAAAGGGAAATATTGATAAAGGGAAAAATTATTTTAAAAGAACCAAAAAAAAAAAATTCTGGAGCTAAAACATTACAATAACTAAAATGAAAAATTTCCAAATCAGACAACAGCGGGCAGAATTATCAGCACACCTGAAGAAAGGATCATTGAAATTACCAAATTAGAGGAATAGAAAGAAAACAAATGAAGAAAAATGAACAAACCCTAAGGCACTTGTGGGACACCACCTTGCAAATGAGCATAGAGACTGTGGGAGTTCCAGAAAAAGAGAAACAGACAGAAAAGATATTTAAAGAAATAATGGCTTAAAATAATCCAAATTTAATGAAAAATATGAATCTACAAATCCAAGAAATTTATTGATGTTCAAGTAGGATAAAATCAAAGCGACCTATACAAGGACCTATTAAAATCAAGCTGTTGAAAGCCAAAGACAATGAGGAAATCTTGAGAGGAGCAAGAGAGAAGGAATTCATCATATAAAAGGTAACTTCACTAAGATGATAAGCCAATTTCTCATCAGAAATCTTGAAGGCCAGAAGGCAATGGATTGATAAATTCCAAGTGCTGAAAGAAAAAAATGTTACCCGAGCATTTTTTCAGGCAAAATTTCCTTCAAAGATGAGGTAGAAATTATGACTTTACCAGATAAACAAAAGCTGGGGAACATCATTACCAGTAGACTTTGCCTGTAAAAAATGCAAAAGGGAGTCTTTCTGGCTGAAATAAAAAGCTGCTAGACAGTAACACAAACCACATGAAGAAATAAATATCTTCAGTAAAGGTGAAAAACAAAGGTAATTTAAAAAGCTAGCATCATTCTAATTTTGGTTGTAACTCCAATTTATTTTAATTTCCTCCATAATGTGAAAGAAAATACATACAAACACTTATTAATCTATGTAGCTAGGAACACAGTGATTAATATGTAATTTATGACATCAATTAGAAAGATTTGGATGGAGATATAAAGGAGCAGAGTTTTTGTATGCTTTGAAGGTACCAAGAAATAGGTCAAAGAATAAATCCCAAGAAAATTTAAAAATACTTTTTAAATTAATGAAAACACAAGAGACTGTAACAAGAGAGGCAGAGGAAGCAAGGATCAGAGGGAAATTTATAGCTAAATTTGCCTATTGGAAAAGAAGGAAGATATAAAATCAATAACCACACATTATACCTTAAAGAACTATAGAAAGAAGGCAAAGAGCACTCAAAGCTGGCAAAAGGAAAGAAATAACGAAGATTAGAGCAAAGATAAACAAAACAAAGTTTTTGAAAAAAGAGCGAGAATCAATAAAACCAAAAGCTGGTTCTTTGAAAAGATCACCAAAATTATCAAAGCATTAGCTAATGTGGCAAAGAGTCGATGCAAATAATTAAAACCAGAAATGAACCTAGGGGGATTACTAATGGCTTTACAGATATGAAAGGGATTATAGGAAAATATGATGGAGGTGCAGCCAAGATGGCAGAGAAGGAAGACGCTGAGCTCACTTCTTCCCTCTGGCATACCTAAATAGCAGCATTTCATAGAGCAACTATTAATGAGAAAAACCAGAAGACTAGAAGAAAAGACCTTGATATCCACGTGCAAAAGAATAAAATTGGACCTTCACCTTATAACGTATACAAAATCAACTCAAAATCTATCAGAGACTTAAAGTTTGAAGTAAAACTAGAACACTTTTACAAGAAAATCCTAAACGAAAACTATCACATTGGATTTTCCTATGATTTCATAGGTAAGACACCAAAAGCAAAAGCAGAAAGAAAAAATATATAAATTGGACTTCTTCAAATGAAGAACTTTGCGCATCAAAAGATACTATCAAGAGAGTGAAATAAAGTGTACAGATTTTGAGAAAATCTTTTCAAATCATGTATTTGATAAGGAATTACTGTGCACAATACATAAAGAAATGCTACAACTCAACAACAACATCAAAAACCCAATTGAAAAATGGGAACATACTTGAATAGACTTCTCCAAAGAAGATATATGAATGGTCAAAAAGCATAGAAAAAGAAGCTCAATATCATTAATCATTAAGGAACTGCACATTAAAAGCGCAAAGAGATATCACTCCACTCATTAGGATAGCTACTATCAGAACAGAAAAAGAAGGAAAATAAGTGTTAGTGAGAATGTAGAAAAATGGGACTTGGTGTACTGCTGCTAGGAGTGTAAAATAATGCATCTGCTGCGGAAAACTTTTCTGTGGTTACTCAGAAAGTTAAACGTAGAGCTATCATGTGACCCAGACATTCTAATCTGGGCTATATATCGAAAGGAATTGAAATCAGGGATTAAAACATATATTTGTACAACAATGGTCATAGCAACAAAATTCACGATAGCAAAATGAATGGATAAAGAAATTTTTTATTTTTTATATTTTATTTTGGGGGGTTTCATATTGTTATTTTTATTTTTTTTAATTTTTATTGTTGGAGTGTAGTTGCTTTATAATATCATGTTAGTTTTTGCTGTATAGCAAAGTGAATCAGCTATACGAATACACATATCCCCTCTTTTTGGATTTCCTTCCCATTTAGGTTAGTGCAGAGCATACAGTAGAGCTCCCTGTGCTATACAGTAGGTCCTCATTAGTTTTCTATTTTAGACATAGTATCAATAGTGTATATATGTCAATCCCCATCTCTCAGTTCATCCCACCGCATCTTCCCCCTTGGTTTCCATACATTTGTTGTCTACACCTGTGTCTCTATTTCTGCTTTACAATTGTTTATATATATATAAAAAATATATATATGAAATATTCAACCTTAAAAAGAAAGGAAATTCTGATATGTTACAACATGCAAGAAGCTTGAAGACATACTGCTAAGTAAAATACTGCTAGGTCAGAAGAAGACAAATACTGCGTGATTTGTATGTATACAAATACTGTGTGATTCTGCTTATACTTGTTTCCTAGAATAGTCAAATTTATGGAGACAGAAAGTAAAAGAGAGGTTATCAGGGCCTAAGGAATGAGAGCAATAGGGAGGTATTTAATGATACAGAGTTGACGTTAGAGATGATGAAAGCATTTGGAATACAGATAGTGTTGATGGTTACACAACATTGTGGATATTTTTTATGTCACCAAACTCTATAGTTACAATACTTGAAAATGATAAATATCATTATGAACGTTTTAACTATAATAAAAAAGACAATGCTCGAGTCTATGTTACTGCCGAGTATATAAGAAAGATCAAAGCACTAACACTTTCTTACTGAGGTAAACAACATGCCTCCCCTTTGCCTCTGAAAACTTTGTTTCAAAAATCCCCTTTACCAGAATGGCCTGGTAACACTAATATACAATTGTTTCAGATACAGATTAGAATTAGCGCAATGATGATAGTCTATCGACTAGGATTATCGCAAGCCTTTGTAAACATGGTTGTAGCGTCAGTGATTTAAAAACATTGATTACTTAATCACTTAGGGCTTCAGTTTGCTTCTGTATTACCTGGAGGCATTGAACCAGATTAATTATAGGTTAACTGCCTGCTTTTGACCGGATATGATTCCAAAAGTGTTCTAGTAAAGACATTTATCTTAACAGGTTCTGTGGAGGTACACAGGAAAGAAACCAGAAACATTAGGAGCCAACACCCGACTATATGAATGGATTCCACAGAATGATATTCTTGGTAAGACCAAAGAGAAGCAAAAGTAAACAGAACTGAATGAGGGATAATCTGAGTGACTACTCAGTAACAAATAAATCCAACAAATTTGTATTTTAAATAATCAAAACTATGCTTTAATGTTTTCTTCACATTTCCTCTGGAGCTTGTTAAACAAAAAACTATTCATGACACTTGTTAAAGACTAAGGCACACTTTCTTCAACACCATCATGGTAAGTATAGTTGACTTGGTTATAAAAATTCCTTGGTTATAAGGAAAAGTGGGAAGTTAATCCCAAAAGAGCAGAGTGAAAAGCCACTGGGTGGAAAATTACAAAGAGGAAACATCAGGGGCGAAGGAGCAGTCTGGCAAATCCAACATAATTAGATTCTTACTGAAGGCACACTAGGGTCATCAGATATCACTTGGGGGATGGTGAAAGATGAAGTGACAGCTATAAAAAGTGATCCGATATCAAGGCTGCGAGAATCTAGTTAAACTGATTTAATAGAATGCTTGCTAAAATTGGGCAATGCAGAGATAAAGCTGCCCCCAAATCAAGTTCTATTTGAGAAGAGAGTTCAGAGGAGCCTGACTAGACTTTGGTCAAGGATAGAATCTTTGTCAAGCTCTAACATAACTGTGGAATTTATAATTCTCCTATTTTTGATAGTCTCTCCCTCCTCAAAATCAGAGTCAAGGAATATACCTTTAGATCAGGCTCTCATTAACTTTTGATTAGAATATTGTAGAACTCTCCTGACTTTCTACATCCATTTTCTCCCACCTCTCTTCTCATTTCCCCACTATAATAATTTGAAAAAAAATCAGGTAAACCATTTCACCATCCTTAATATTATGAATGTCTCCATATTACTATAAAGTCAAGTGCAAATTCCTTTTTTCTTAAATGGAGCACTTCACGAACTTGCCTTAGCCCATCTGTCTAGCCTGTTATGCCAACTTTCCCATATTGAAACCTTGCACATCTCACTTTCCCTTCGCCATGTACAAAAACATTTGGTTTCCTCAATTCCTCCATTCCTTTTTAGTAATGTATTCTCACCCTCAATAACTTCTCAAGTGTCAAGTACTCCTTATCATGTGTTCTGCAGGAACCTTCTCAGTTGTTTGTGGAATGACTTAACTGCTAGAATCACTAATTGCTGCTCAGCCTGGAATAATTAATTGCTGCTTTCTTTGGAGCCTATACGAATTTATATATGGCCTCATGGCACAGAACTATAAAGAAGATGCTGTCTAACTGAATTAATGATTTATAGAGGTGTCATGATTTTGTGTTTCTGAAACTCTTACAACTTAGAATAATGATATATTCTTTTTATTTTTAGGCCATCCCAAAACCAGAGCTTTTATCACTCACTGTGGAACTAATGGGATCTATGAAGCCATTTACCACGGGGTCCCTATGGTGGGAGTTCCCATGTTTGGTGATCAGCATGATAACGTTGCTCGTGTAAAAGCCAAAGGGGCAGCTGTTGAAGTAGACTTGCAGACAATGACAAGTTCCGATCTGCTGAATGCTTTGAAGGCAGTCATCAACAACTCTTCGTGAGTATAGAATATATTCTTTTGTAAGAAGCATCTTGTTTTTTAAAAGGAATAATCAGTTTCATAAATTTTAAGTTGATTACTGTTACATAATCACCGGCACATGGCTAATATCAAATAAGATTGTTTTCTACTTCCTAAATTTTATGAAGTTATTTTGTCACCTACCATTACTGGGCAATAGATTACAACCTCAGAGAAATGTCTCATTTAAAGAAAATAAGCTATTATTTACATGATACAAATCATTTTATTAATAATAGCTTTTTTTTATTTTTGGGGGGTACACCAGGTTCAATTATGTTTTTATACACATATCCCAGTATTCCCTCCCTTCCTTGACTCCCCCACCCCGAGTCCCCCCCACCCTCCCCACCTCAGTCCTCTAAGGCATCTTCCATCCTCGAGTTGGACTCCCTTTGTTATACAACAACTTCCCACTGACTATTTTACAGTTGGTAGTATATATATGTCTGTGCTACTCTCTCGCTTCCTCTCAGTTTCCCCTTCACCCTCCGCCCTCTCCCATACCTCGAGTTCTCCAGACCATTCTCTGTATCTGCATCCTTGTTCTTGTCACTGAGTTCATCAGTACCATTTTTAGATTCCATATATGTGAGTTAGCATACAATATTTGTCCTTCTCTTTCTGACTTACTTCACTATGTATGACAGATGGTAGTTCTATCCACCTCATTACATATAGCTCCATCTCATCCCTTTTTATAGCTGAGTAATATTCCATGGTATATATATGCCACATCTTCTGTATTCATTCATTTGTTGATGGGCATTTAGGTTGCTTCCATGTCCTGGCTATTGTAAATAGTGCTGCAATAAACATGATGGTACAAGTTTCTTTTGGGATTATGGTTTTCTTTGGGTATATGCCCAGGAGTGGGATTACTGGATCATATGGTAGTTCTACTTGTAGTTTTTTAAGGAACCTCCAAATTGTTTTCCATAGTGGCTGTACCAACTTACAGTCCCACCAACAGTGCAGGAAAGTTCCCTTTTCTCCACACCCTCTCCAACATTTGTGGTTTCCAGATTTTGTGATGATGGCCATTCTGACTTGTGTGAGGTGATACCTCATTGTGGCTTTGACTTGCATTTTTCTGATGATGAGTGATGTTGAGCATCTTTTCATGTGTGTGTTGGCCATCTGTATGTCTTCTTTGGAGAAATGTCTATTTAGGTCTTCTGCCCATTTGTGGATTGGGTTATTTGCTTTTTTGGTATTAAGCTTCATGAGCTGCTTATATATTTTGGAGGTTAATCCTTTGTCCGTTGTTTCATAGGCAATTATTTTTTCCCATTCTGAGGGTTGCCTTTTAGTCTTGTTTAGGGTTTCTTTCACTGTGCAAAAGCTTTTAAGTTTCATGAGGTCCCATTTGTTTATTCTTGATTTTATTTCCCTGATTCTAGGAGGTGGGTCAAAAAGGATGTTGCTTTGATGTATGTCAAAGATTGTTCTGCCTATGTTTTCCTCTAGGAGTTTTATAGTGTCTGGCCTTACATGTAGGTCTTTAATCCATTTGGAGTTTATTTTTGTGTATGGTGTTAGGAAGTGTTCTAATTTCATTCTTTGACATGTTGCTGTCCAATTTTCCCAGCACCACTTATTGAAAAGGCTGTCTTTTTTCCATTGTATATTCGTGCCTCCTTTGTCAAAGATAAGGTGCCCATATGTGTTTGGGCTTACTTCTGAGTTCTCTATTCTATTCCATTGATCTTCCTTTCTATTTTTGTGCCAGTACCATACTGTCTTGATCACTATGGCCTTGTAGTATAGTTTGAAGTCAGGAAGTCTGATTCCACCAACTCCATTTTTCCTTCTCAAGATTGCTTTGGCTATTCGGGGTCTTTTGTGTTTCCATACAAATCGTAAGATTTCTTGCTCTAGTTCTGTGAAAAATGCCATTGGTAATTTGATCGGGATTGCATTGAATCTGTAAATTGCTTTGGGTAGTACAGTCATTTTCACGATGTTGATTCTTCCAATCCAGGAACATGGTATGTCCCTCCATCTGTTTGTGTTGTCTTTGATTTCTTTCATCAATGTCTTAAAGTTTTCTGCATACACATCTTTTGCCTCCTTAGGCAGGTTTATTCCTAGGTATTTGATTCTTTTGGTTGCAATGGTGAATGGGAGAGTTTCCTTAATTTCTCTTTCTGCTCTTCCGTTGTTAGTGTATAGGAATGCAAGAGATTTCTGTGCATTAATTTTGTATCCTGCTACTTTACTAAACTCATCAATGAGTGCTAGCAGTTTTCTGGTAGAGTCTTTAGGGTTTTCTATATATAATATCATGTCATCTGCAAAGAGTGACAATTTGACTTCTTCTTTTCCAATTTGGATTCCTTTGATTTCTTTTTCTTCTCTGATTGCTGTGGCTAACACTTCCATAACTATGTTGAATAATAGTGATGAGAGTGGACACCCTTGTCTTGTTCCTGTTCTTAGAGGGCATTCTTCCAGTTTCTCCCCATTGAGAACGATGTTGGCTTTTGGTTTTTCATATATGGCTTTGATTATGTTGAGGTAATTTCCTTCTATGCCCATTTTCTGGAGAGCTTTTATCATAAATGGATGTTGAACTTTGTCAAAAGCTTTTTCTGCATCTATTGAAATGATCATATGGTTTTTCTCCTTCAATTTGTTGATATGATGTATCACGTTGATTGATTTGCGTATATTGAAGAATCCTTGCATCCCAGGGATAAACCTCACTTGATCATGGTGTATGATTTTTTTAATGTGCTGTTGCAGTCTGTTAGCTAGTATTTTGTTGAGGATTTTTGCATCTATGTTCATCAGTGATATTGGTCTGTAGTTTTCTTTTTTTGTGACATCTTTGCCTGGTTTTGGTATCAGGGTGATGGTAGCCTCGTAGAATGAGTTTGGGAGTGTTCCGCCTTCTGCAATATTTTGGAAGAGTTTGAGAAGGATAGGTGTTAACTCTTCTTGAAATGTTTGATAGAATTCACCCGTGAACCCATCTGGTCCTGGGCTTTTGTGTGTTGGGAGATTTTTAATCACTGCCTCAATTTCTGTACTTGTGATTGGTCTGTTCATGGTTTCTATTTCTTCCTGGTTCAGTCTTGGAAGATTGTACTTTTCTAAGAATGTATCCATTTCTTCCAGGTTATCCAATTGATTGGCATATAGTTGCTTGTAGTAGTCTCTCATGATGTTTTGTATTTCTGCGGTGTCCGTTGTGACTTCTCCTTTTTCATTTCTAATTCTGTTGATTTGCATCTTCTCCCTTTTTTTCTTGATGAGTCTGGCCAATAGTTTATCAATTTTGTTAATCTTCTCAAAGAACCAGCTTTTAGTTTTATTTATTTTTCTTATGGTTTCTTTCCTTTCTTTTTCATTTATTTCTGCTCTGATCTTTATGATTTCTTTCCTTCTGCTCACTTTGGGGTTTCTTTGTTCTTCTTTCTCTAGTTGTTTTAGGTGTAAGGTTAGGTTGTTTATTCGATCATTTTCTTGTTTCTTAAGGTAGGACTGTATTGCTATAAACTTCCCTCTTAGAACTGCTTTTGCTGCATCCCATAGGTTTTGGGTTGTTGTGTTTTCGTTGTCATTTGTCTCTAGATATTTTTTGATTTCCTCTTTGATTTCTTTAGGGATTCCTTGGTTGTTTAGGAGTGAATTGTTTAGCCTCCATGTGTTTGTATTTTTTGCAGTTTTTTTCCCTGTAATTGATATCTAGTCTCATGGCATTGTGGTCTGAGAAGATGCTTGATATGATTTCAATTTTCTTGAATTTGCCGAGGTTTGATTTGTGACCCAAGATGTGATCTATCCTGGAAAATGTTCCGTGTGCACTTGAGAAGAAAGTGTAGTCTGTCATGTTTGGATGGAATGTCCTATAAATATCAATTAAGTCGAGATGGTCTAATGTGTCATTTAGCGCTTGTGTGTCTTTATTTATTTTCTGTTTGGATGATCTGTCCATTGATGTAAGTGGGGTGTTCAAGTCTCCACTATTATTGTGCTACTGTCGATGTCCCCTTTTATAGCTGTTCGCATTTGCCTTATGTATTGAGGTGCTCCTATGTTGGGGGCATAGATATTTACCAGTGTGATATGTTCTTCTTGAATGGATCCCTTGATCATTATGTAGTGTCCTTCCTTGTCTCTTTTAATGGTCTTTACTTTCAAGTCTAATTTGTCTGATATGAGTATTGCTACTCCAGCTTTCTTTTGACTTCCATTTGCATGGAATCTCTTTTTCCATCCCTTGACTTTCAGTCTATATGTATCCCTTGGTCTGAAGTGTTTTTCTTGTAGGCAGCATATAGAAGGGTCTTGTTTCTGTATCCATTCAGCCAGTCTGTGTCTTTTGGTTGGAGCATTTAATCCATTTACATTTACAGTGAGTATTGACATGTGTGTTCCAATTACCATTTTCTTAATTGTTTTGGGTTTGTATTTGTAGGTGTTTTCCTTTTCTTGTGTGTCCTACTTAGAGAAGTTCCTTTAGCACTTGTTGTAAGGCTGGTTTGGTGGTGCTGAATTCTCTTAACTTTTCCTTGTCTGGAAAGCTTTTGATTTCTCCCTCAAATTGGAATGAGATTCTTGCTGGGTAGAGTATTCTTGGCTGTAGGTTTCTCTCTTTCAGGACTTTCAGTATATCCTGCCATTCCCTTCTGGCCTGCAGAGTTTCTGTAGAAAGGTCAGCTGTTATCCTGATGGGTTTTCCCTTATATGTTGTTTGTTGCTTTTCTCTTGCTGCTTTTAATATTTTTTCTTTGTGTTTAATTGTCAGTCATTTGATTAATATGTGTCTTGGTGTATTTCTCCTTGGGTTTATTCTATATGGGACTCTCTGTGCTTCTTGGACTTGGTGAATTATTTCCTTTCCGATGTTGGGGAAGTTTTCCACTAGAACCTCTTCAAATATTTTCTCAGACCCTTTCTTGTTTTCTTCTTCTTCTGGGATGCCTATAATTCGAATGTTGGTACGCTTCATGTTATCACTGAGGTCTCTGAGACTGTCTTCTCTTCTTTTTATTCTTTTTTCTTTTTCCTGCTCTGTGGCGTTTATTTCCCCCATTGTATCTTCCAACTCACTTATTTGTTCTTCTGCCTCAGTCAATCTGCTGGTTATAGCATCTAGAGTATTTTTAATTTCAGTTATTTTGTTATCCATTGCTGTTTGTTTTTCTGAGTTCTTATGAACTGTTTCTTGTACTTTCTCTATTTTGTTATCGAGATTTTGTATCATTTTTACTATCATTACTCTAAATTCTTTTTCAGGCATTTTTCCTATTTCCTCCTCATTTATTTGGTCTTGTGGGTTTTTTTCCTGCTCCTTTGCCTGCATGGTGTTTCTTTGTTTCCCCATGGTTGTCCAAACTTTTGGGGTTGCTTGTCCAGCTATGTCGGGTTCCCTGCAGCCCTTTCTGGTGTCCGAGGCCGTCTGCTGGTGTTCAGCTGGTTCTCTGTGGGAATTACTGCGTCCTTCCGTGCATTTCCAATGAATCTGTTGAGAGGGATGCACTCCACGTCTCTCTACTTCGCCGCCATCTTTTCTCCGTCAATAATAGTAATTTTTTTTTTCTCAAAAATTGCAGCTATTACTACTGTAAAGAATGTAGGCAATGTAACAAAAACATAGGAAAATAAACATGAAAAATCACTTAGCTCTCTTCATGTAACTATAACCAATTACCAGTAAAGAAATATTACTTCAGATATTTCTTTGTGCTAATTTATAAAGAGAAAAAAAATAGAAATAATTTTATAAAAATAGGACTATGATACTGGTTAGCTAAAAATATTCTATATTGGTATATTTTAACTTAAAACAAGAGAAAGAGAATGAAGTAAAACTGAGAGATCCAAATGGAGGCATAGAAGAACCCAGCCTTCTTGTTCCCTGACAGAGAACAACAATGACATTATCCATGAACAAAATCATCTCCAGCAGTGCTCTAAAGTGTGGGTAAGAAATTTTAGCAACCCAGTGGAGCAAAAAACATGAGAATAATCACCCAATAACGAAATGAAGACAATTTTATTTTACCTGAAACATCCCCAAGACAGCATTCCTCAGCACCAAGAGAGAATTTCCCAGCTAGAAAGAGTTCCTCACCAGGAAAGGAAGAATGAGTTGCATGACCAACTTCTAAGGCCTTTTGGGGCACAAAAATAGAAAAACCAATCCCAAGTTGGTGAAAAGCCACAAGAGGTCTAAGATAGCCAAAGTGGTGCCAGGAAAAAGAATGAAGTCGAAGGCATCCCGCTTCCTATTTCAAGCTGTACTACAAAGGTATAGCAATCTTTAAAAGATGGTATTGGCATAAAAGTAGACACATAGACCAATGGACAAGATTGAGACCTCTGAAACAAACCATCACATGGAAAGTTTAATAATATTCGACAAAAAGCAAAGAATACTCAATAGGAAAAACATTATCTCTTCAATAGGTGGTTCTGGGGAACCTGGATAATCATATGCAAGAGAATGAAATTTGATACTACATCACTTACAAAAATTGACTAGAAAAGAATTAAAGACTTAGACTTAAGAGCTGAACTCATAAAACTCCTAGGACAAAACAGGGTAAAAACTCCTTGATAAGGATCTTAGCAACATTTTTTTGGATATGACGCCAACAGTACAAGGAACAGATGCAAGGACTACATCCAACTTAAAAGCTTCTGCACAGCAAAAGAAATGATCTACAAAATCAAAGGCAACCTACAAAATTGGAGAACATTTTCAAAACTACTTATCTGATAAAAGGATAATACCTAAAATATATAAAGAACTCGTATAACTCAATAGCAAAAAACATCTTTTTTTTAATGACCAGAGCTGCTGAATAGATATTTGTGCAAAGAAGACATGCAAATGGCCAACAGGTACATGAAAAAGGGCTTGACATCACTAAGCATCAGGAAATGCAAGTCAAAATCCCAGTGAGATGTCACCTCACACCTGTTAGAATGGCCAGCATCAAAGGAGAAATTATAAGTGTTGGTGAGGATGTGGAAAAAGGGAAACTCTGGGGCACTCTTGGTGGGAATGTAAATTGGTGCAGCCACTATGGAAAATAGTATGGAAGCTCCTCAAAAGAGTAAAACTAGAACTACAACACTAAGCAGTAATCTCACTTCGGGGTATATATCTAAAGGAAATGAAAACAATATGGAGGAGATATCTGCACTCCCATGTTCATTGACAGCATTATTCACAATAACCGAGATACACATACAACCTAAGTGTCTGTCAATGGATGAATGGATAAAGAAGCTGTGGTATACGTATGTAAGGAAGAGCATTCCACAAAGAGAAAGAAGGAAACCTTGCCATTTGTGAAAACATGGCATTATGCTAAGTAAGTCAGACAGAGAATGACAAATATTATTTAATATAATTTATATGTATAATCTAAAAAGTCAAACTCATAGAAACAGAGAGTAAAGTGGTGGTTACCAGAGGCTAGGAGTTGGGGGAATGGAGAGACTTTGGTTAAAGGGTACAAACTTTGAGTCATAAAATGAATAAGTTCTGAGGAACTTTGTACAGAATGGTGATTAGCTGTGATCATAAACAAATAAATAAATCCTCAACAATGCATGATAACATTTTAATGTTATTATATTTCATATAAATAAGATAAATATATTCTTGGGGAAAAAAAAAATATATTAAAATGAAAGGAATTGCCAGGGTTGGATAACTGTTTCTTCAATATCAGATAAATTCTTACTAAAAATTTCATATAAATCTATAAATAAACATTGACATTAGAGATTAAAATAATTTTTAAAATATTTACAATCTTTTCAATACTGAATGGCTTTTCACTATGAAGTCACTTCGCAGCTTCCCATCAGTGTCTCTTAAACATCACATCTTATATTTGTTTGCTATATTATCATTACAACATTATCAAAGCTTACAACATACATCTTGTCCATGATCACAATTTCCAATATCGTTCAGCCTCAGTTTTTTGTATCTATATGGATTTAATGATGCGATTTGTGTTTTACTATAGTCTTTCTATTTGTTTGTATTGATATTTTATCCAATAAATATTTTGTTTCTGTGTCTTGGAACATTTTTTGCTATAGTTTCCTTGTTTTCCTGAGATATATCCAGAGGTACTTATTCCATAAATTATTGTGTATTAAGGCCTGCCTTATTTTCTTAAAACCAAAGAGCAACAGGGCTTTGTTTAATTTCTTTCTGGTTCACAATTCTCTTCCTCAGAACTTTCTATATGCTGTTTCTCTATTTTCTACAATTTAATGTTCTGGTATTCTCCATCAATGATGACTGCAGTCCAGTGTGGGAGAAAAACCTCCCTCCTTCATCTCCTTCACAAACCCAAGGAAATCCTTCTTCTACGTTAGCCATTCAAAACCTTAAACCAAAACCCTGGCCTGGTCTTCTGTTCCTTGACAGAGTTAGAAGGGTTCGTGTTCTAGCTATTGCCACTGTTCCATCTCAGCGCTGGCACTTGCATCCCTCTGTAGCTTGAAGCAAAGTTCCCAGCATCTACTCACTCTCAGCCCTTACTTCTTGCCCACAGGATCACATTAAGATTTTTATTTTCAGCTGGAATGTCAGGGCCATGAAGCTTATAGACTGAAATCATTTCCTGTTACTGTTGAAGATTAGCTTCTTGTTATCACTGACTCTGCAGAGTGAACCTAGGCATAGCTGAAGGGGAGAGGGGAAGGGTTCCTTTCTCATAGACTTGCCTGTCAGTGCTGCTTCCTGTCACTATCTTGTTCCCAATACCACATTCAGCAAGTGAGATCAAAATTCTATATTCTCAACCTACATATGCTACATTCCTATTTCTGAAATTTTAGAACACTATTTCCTATTAGAAATTATTTTCTCTCCTACCTCCAATAATTACTGAGATTATAAAACATCCAACAAATCCCAGCTGATAGGCCACCATATTTAGAAATATCTCAAGAGGAAACAATCTTTCATATGCATTTTGTACTCTTGGTGATATAATTTATGACATAATTTATATAATGATGTAATATACTTTTAATAATATGTAACAGTTTTAGGTAGATCATGTCCTGTACACATTTTTCAACTTGCTATTTATGTATCCAATTTTAGCTATAAAGAGAATGCTATGAGGTTATCAAGAATTCACCATGATCAGCCTACGAAGCCCCTGGACCGAGCAGTCTTCTGGATCGAGTTTATCATGCGCCACAAGGGAGCCAAACACCTTCGGCCAGCGGCCCACGACCTCACCTGGTACCAGTACCATTCTTTGGATGTGATTGGCTTCCTGCTAGCATGCGTGGCAACCATTATATTCCTGGTCACTAAATGTTGCCTATTTTGTTGGTGGAAGTTTGGTAAGATTGCTAAGAAGAAAAAAAGAGAATAGTATTTGTTTTAACAGTTGGGCTGGAAGCCTTCGTAAGGTCCATCTGAATTCACTCAGCCACCACTTAAAATAGATTCCTTTCCTACTCCCCCAGGTTCTTGTGCATTCCTCAGCTTATCAAGTCAAAATCAAAGACTCACCCTAAAAATATGCCACATGATTCCAAATTAAGGTTTAAAATAATCTATTCTTTTAAAAGAGAACGTAAACAATTAAACACATGGAAGTTACTACCATTAAAGTGTCAGTGCTTTATTTATTTGTTTAGGTTCAATTGAGATGCTGTTTGAGCCCTTATGAACAGAATGATTCATTCCATTTTCAGTACTAGTCATGTTGAATATTTCCTAAATAACATCATTTTGGGTCCAGTGTGTAAGGATTATTGCATATTCTCTAAAGGAACTAGACAAGAAGTCATGTAAAGCACACTCTAGCCAGAGTTTCCTTTCCAGTCAGGAAGATCAGGAGACTGTTAGGGTTTTTACTCTGCTGTAAAGCACATTTCGTTTGTGCTGTAAAGCACAATTGCCTTTCATACGATACATCAGACTTTTCCCCCTTGGAATACAAAACACTAGTTTTTGTCTTTCATTTGAAGATTACCCTTCATTTGGATATTAATGATGATAGGACATGATTTGTATTGTAACACTTCCTGGCTTCAGAGAACTAGCTAGTTTTCATACGTTAGCATGGTTGCTGGTTTGATGGAGCAAAACTAAATGACTGGAATTTAATACTTACCCTTTTAAATTAACTTTAAAAAGTATTTAATTCTTTCCTACATTAATTTAATTACAATGTACATATTTGAAAAGACAAAACAAACTACTTAAGAGCTACACTGCAAATACTTTGGGAAGAAAATGTGTTTCTCAGAAATGCTATTTGCTATGGGGATGATTTCTCCACCTGAACAGAAACTTAGGAGTTTGCCCATTTCCTCCTTTTCCCTTCTCCAATCACTTCCCCTGGTCCTCTCATGAATGTGCTGTGACTACTATGCTAAGCACAAGTACTGAGGCTTCTTATTAACTAGCATCAGCAAGAAATCTGCAGTGAACACGAAGACACAAGTTGAATTTTAATAAAAATAAAGATGTATTTTACTTCTTTTTCTAAAAAGTCTATTTTCCATTATGTTTGTTAGTGTTTTCCCCTTGAGGTCAAAAAATTATTCAATCTAACTGCGAAGGCATTACATGGTAGTAACCAAGTTCATTAAATGATTTACCACAGAGTTCAAAATTTATAACCCAAGCCTATGAGGCCTAAAACTACAGCTCCATCTTAGAATAGTTATAAATCATTTGGGCAATCATCTGTTTTTTACAGGAATGGTGGCACAAATAAGTACAAGATAAAAATAAATTTATTCTTAGACATGGAATTAACTAAAGAGATATAGGAAAAAAGATATTTTCTCAGTGTCATGAGGTTTGCAGACAATTAACTAATTATAATGCTCTAAGGCATATATTTTTTAAAATGTAGACATCATGCTGCCTTGCTTATGATCTGACTAATGTAGTCATAGCAACAATTTGCCACAGTGTGAAATCATTTATTTTGGCAATAAGATAATGTTCTTTCCTAAAATACTTTTTAAAATTATAGTTTAATCTTTGGCTATTTTATATCAATGTCAAGATATCCCTTCACTTTTTCTCATTGTTATCCAATGATGTAACATAAAGGCGTTTAAGTATAGTCAAGATTTGGATACCTTGCTAGCAATTTCTGAGTGTATTCAAAAGAACTGCCCTGGCAAATAAGTGAATATATTCTATCTTGTAGAGACCAAAGTTTTTCTTAAACACACAAATATTTACCTATTTAAATGATGTATACATTACTGTATTAAATATATTAATACTCTGAAAATAATTTTAGGTGTTCAGAAGATAAACCTTTGTAACATGTCATATTTTTTCCAGTTTAAGTTTTGACAGGAACATATTTTTCAGGAATCCGATGATCTCTGGTTTTCTAGTCAGTTAAAATAACTTCTTAAAATATATTTTTTTAACTATTTACAATTCACATGTGACTATATCATGAAATCCTGCTCAAGTTTCCTCTGGATCATGATGACTGAAAATGCTACTAGGTAGATGCAAATATTTTGTACATGTGTACATGCATACATATGTGAACACAAAGTCACGTTCTATATATTATTAAAAAAATAAGTGATTCATATTGTAGTTTTGATTTTCAAACTTGCTTGCTTTTTACAAGGGAAGTATTTGTTTCTGTAACGTTCTACATATTCTATGAAAAGTAATGATTCACCTGTATCTCAGATTTACCATACTCCCTAATTTATGAGAATATCAACTGTATTTTAAACAGTAATACAGTTAGGACTTAGAAGGGTCTGCTGCCTATAAAACAGAGAACCGTAAGTTCTGCAATGCACATTGAATTGCTACCAACCTTCTGCTTCTCATTTCCTCCCCAGGTTCTTTGATTCTGAATCCTACTCCAGTTCTACCATGGTTCTAGATTCAGGCTCTAAACTTAGCCAAAAAGGCTGAGATTCTAACAGCTCATTGTCAGTCTCTGCCATTCATTTCCCCCAGAGAGTGTCTTCAATATACTCAGGTGAAATCCTCTATGACGTCAGCAATCCACATGTCACCATGAAATGAAAGCACCTTTCACCCTTAAAGGAATTGTCAGATGCTAAAACTATGATTTTGCATGGAGGGAAGCCACCCCACCATCCTAGAGATCCTTTGGCCTGATTAGCATGCTTCAGTTTAGTTCTTGCCTCCTTTCCAGCACTCTGAGACAAATTCTCATCAGGCAGGTGATGATAGGGGAAGTCCTAAAACTTATGGAGAGTTTGGAATAAACTAGATCTTTCTTCCTTTCTTGAGATAAAACTGCTATTTCATTAGTCATTACTAGGAACTGAGGGAGGAATCACTGTCCAGGTGTCATGATGGTATTATCTTACCTGTGTAAGAGGTAGAGGAAACTACCTCTGGTCCTATTATTTCTACACCATCCCTTTGCAATTAGCAGCCAGTTTCCATTTCAGTCTTCACAAAACCCAACGTGATACCACTGGAGAATCTTAAAATTAGACATGTGAATCCATCCGTTATTTTCATATGTTTACAAAGCCAGATGATGAGGATGCTCTTCCCAAATTAGTTGCTACTCTTAGAAGCTCAAAAAGCCAAATATGGAGAATATTATCTGCCAATGTTTATTACAGAACAATGGCTCTGCTACCCAGTCATGCTCATTTCAGAAGAACTATGAATGTGGACTTGATCATGGACCAGTCCCTCATTCCTGGGTGCATATAGTAGCTAGTTATGAGGTGCAGATTTGCTAATGGACAGTAGCTGTGATGGGGTTGCAGCTAAGTAGGGAGCTCTTCAAGATCTGTGGGGACACAGCCTTGAGTGTCTTTTACTGGGTCTTCATGTTAGCAGGATTGTTTGCAGACTATAGCTAGAAAGGCATGGAACCAAGTGTAGGGCCCTTTCAGAATCTCTAGGTTGCAGATCAGAGTGTCTCCCTCTGGGACCCTGAACCCTTATGACTGCTGACAGACCGTGGCTCTGAGGAGGCTGGAGTTAGGTATAGGACTCTTTCAGCATCTCTTGGGGTGCAGACAGGACTGTCTACTTCCTGGTTGCAGTACCAGCAGGGTTACTTGAGGAATGTGCCTGGGAGGGACTACAGCCCAGTTACAAGGCCCTTTCAGAATCTACAGTCTGACTAAGTTTGGCAAACTAGCCTCCAGGGATCCCATAAGGGCTCGAGCCAGTTCATGGGCCACTTCAGGGTTCACAGCTTAGACCAAGGACTATATGTTTATTATCAACATGCAGGGGCCATGACTCCTCTTGGGTTCCTTGGCATGTGGTGCTGGTGACAGGAAAAAGGAGAAACAGGCTGTAGCTGAGTTCTCAGAAGTACAGAGCTTTATTCCATGCCTGTAGCCAGGATCATACTCTGAGGGTCAGTCAGCTGGTGGCAAGCTTGCCTTCGCAAAAGGTCTTTGTTTTGGCCTGCACTCAGATTTCATAGTTTCCTATCTGGACCCCAAAGCTCCCACGAAGGCACATTTGTCTATGGATAAGTGCCAAATCATTGTTGAGGAGGGGATACATAAGGGACACCTTATTTGGTCATCCTGCTCAAAATACCTGGAAGGGTAATATCCTCTCCTCTTGTATCTCTTCTAGAGTAACTTGATTATCCTTAGCTGTTTGCTCTTTTATTATAGAGTTTAAAAATTTAATGTAAAATTCTATAAACGTTATCAAGTTTCATGATGTTGAGATTTTAATGAGAATTTCAAGAAATCTGTAGGTTGACTTGGAAAGAATGGACATCTTTTTGAATTTTGATTTTCCTATCAATGAACATGACAGCTCTATTTATTTTTCTATGATGGGTTTCAATAAGACATTATAATTCTAATCATGCCTAATTTATACAACTCTTACACAATTATTCAAAACATAAGTTGAAGTATATATTTTAGTTATATATTCTTTTATTCACATGCAGAAATTGCAGTTGCCTTTTCATACTTTTTGCATCCATTGAAATTTTCAGACTCATATTTATTCTAATAACATACCTGCATATTCTTTTGGAATATACAGAGAGTTTCAGCTTATCTGAACAGACACTCAAGAGCAGAGACTCAGGATTGGAAATCACCACAGGAACCAGTGCCTGGGTAAGAAGACCTGAACTACAGTTGGTGAATTGCTGGAGGTTCCGTGTGGACAAATTTGAGAGTTAAAAATCCAGTGGAACACAGTCATAGAGGGGTCCCCACAGTGTTGTGAGATTTACTTCCAGGAGCTCAACCAATTTTCCATAGTAAATATCAAAGAAAAATCCCTTGCTTCCAGTTAGGGGAGGGGAAAAGGAATCACGTTGACGGAAGCCAGAATATTCTGTTCTTCCTAACATGGTCTGTCCTCAGAGTAAACTAGTTAACCAGCGCACAATGTGCTGAGGTGTTGCCAGAGCCTAACTGACCTGGGGGAAGGAAAATACTCAACTCCAGGCCCCTCTCGACTATCACATGGAAAAGGGATATACCCAACTCCAGACCATCCTGCTCCATACAAAGTGGGAGAAAAAATTGAGAAATAGTTGTGAAGAGCCCAGAGGTATAGACTCAGTAAAATACTGAGACCAATCTTAGGACTATAGAATGCTTCTCTCCCCACAATTCACCACCACATTTAAAAAGTCAATTTACAATAGTGTCTTTTATCCAGCACATCATGTCTGGCTATCAAGAAAAAATTACAAGGCATACCAAAAGGCAAAAACACATTTTGAGTACACAGAAAAATCATCAGAACCAGAGATGGCAAGGATGTTGTAATTATCAAAATGAGCCTTTAAAACAACTCTGATTAATATGCTAAGGGCTCTACTGGATTAAGTGGACAGCATATAAAAACAGATGAACTGTGTAAATAGAGAGATGCAAATCCTAAGAAAAACCAAAAAAGAAGAGGTAAAAACATGTAAGAGAAATGAATTCAAAGATGAAATTATCCTAATTCTTTCTAGACACTTTCAGAGGATAGAAGTTGAGGGACTAATTTCTAACTCATGAGAATTTCTATTCTATGAGGATAGCATTACCTAGATGCCAAAACCAGACAAAGACATTACAAGGGAAGAAAGCTACAGATCAATATTTCTTATACACATAGATGCAAAAGTCCTCAATAAAATGTTAGAAAACCCTGCTCTGTAAAATACAACATCAACAGAATGAAATGAGAAGGAAGAAACTGGGAGACAATATTTGCAAAAGACAGGTCTGATAAAGAACTGTTTATCCAAAGTGTTTTTAAAAAAACTCTTAAAACGCCACAAGAAGAAATCATGAAAGCTGATTAAATAGTGGGCCAAAGACAATAACAGATACAGCATAAAGAATATATTTAGTTGGCAAATAGGCATATAAAAAGATGCTCCAAGTCATTTGTTTTGAGGGAAGTACAAATTAAAATAATAATGAGATACCACTACACATCTCTTAGAATGGGCAAAATGCAGAACACTGACAACACCAAAATCTGGAAAGTTGTGGAACAGGAACTCTCCTTATTGCTGGTGGGAATGTAAAATGGTACAGCCATTTTGGGAAACACTTTGTTGGTTTCTTATAAAAGTAAACATACTCTTACCATACTGTCACACTCCTTGGTATTTACCCAAAGGAGTTGAAAACTTATGATCATAGAAAAATGTGCACATAGATGTTTATAGAAGTTTTATTCATAATTGCCAAAACTTGGAAGCAACCAAGATGCCCTTCAGTCGGTGAATGGATAAACTTGGAAGCAACCCAGTGGCAGATCCAAAAAAAGGAATATTATTCAGCCCTAAAAATGAGTTATCAAGCCACAAAGAGATGTGGAACCATGGAAAGACCTTAAGAACATATTATTAAGGAAAAAATTCAATCTCAATAGTCTACATGCTGTATGATTCAAACTCTGACCTTCTGGAAAAGGCAAAACTATAGAGACAACAAAAAAAAAAAATCATTGTTTGCTGGGGGGAGGATAGGGGTGGGAGATTAACAGGTAGAGCACAAAAGAATTTGGGGGCAGTGACAAGACTCTGTATGATACCATAATGATTGATACATGTCTTTATTACTTGTCCAAAAGCACAGAATTTATAATACTAGGAGTTAATTATAATGTAAACCACAGACTTTGGGTGGTTATAATGTTTCAATGTTAGCTCTTCAGTTGTAACAAACTAACTTACCATTCTGTTGGGGGATGTTGATAACAGGGGAGTCTATGCATGTGTGAAGACAAGCATACATGGGAAATGTCTCCACTTCCCCCTCAATTTTGCTGTGGTCTAAGGATTACTCTAAAAAAGGTAAAGTATTGATTTTAAAGAGTGATATGGTAATTATATATGTTAGTTTTCTCACATGCCTTTGAAAGAAACTAATAACCTAAGGAGCCTAGAAAAGTTATCTCTAGATTGCTATCTACAGCTTGCATGACTTACCACTGAGAGATTGGGTACATAGTAATTCAAATGTAACGGCCATTTATCAATTATTTATATAATTCTCCACTGTGTTCATAACTTATTTTGTGCAAAAACAAAATTATAGGAAAAAGATTGGTGGTAAACTTTAATTCCATATTTTTGTTTTACAAGTCCTCAGCATAATGCTTAGAATGTCTTATGAAATTATTTAACAACTTTTGTGTACTTTTGCTCAATTTTGCTCTCACATTTGATTGGCTTTGTATTTCATAGTGGGCATAACTGCTTCAAATATAGAATTTTAGCTTATACTTTAAGCTAGATCCTTCTTAAAATGTAGTCTACAGGTTTGCACAATAATTTCACCTAAGGACTTAGTAATCAAGGTAGGATGTCATACACATGGAACAAGACATCTAAAGAACAATAACATATTGGTGGGGAAACTGAAGCAGTCTAATCTCTGGTCATTGCAAGCTGAGTGTCCTTGGAAATTGCTTCCTTATTATCAAGTTAGATCATTGCCTATGTAACTTCAAACACACATCCAAACACTACAAAGAAGTAACAATTCTAAAAAGAGGCTATCCAGTCTGGGGTATAACTGATCACCAGTTTTGAATAGAATCCTTAAGAAAGGAACATTCTTGTCTGAATTTTTCTTTTCTTAGATGCAAAGCACGTTGTGTCTACGAATGACTGACTTGGAAATTTGTAACTACTCATCCTTCTCCAAAAATCTCCTAAAATGAATACTTAGAATCTGTCCCTTTCAAAAAACATCATTTAAAGGTAACACTAAAAGAAGTGTGTGATGTTAATAGTGTATGCATTTGTACTTTACATTCCAAAGGGGATTGTATTAGGTATAAATTACTCAGGGATTTCCTACTGAGAAAATAATGGCAAATCAATGAAGTGATAAGATTTGACTTAGCAAGATAAGGTAAAATGATATTGGTGGGATTATTCAACAATATGAGTGAACCAGAAACTGTTAACAAGCCGAAAGGTAGAAATACAGTCCTGACTCGAAATTAGAAAACCTCTGAGAGTTAATTTGGTGTAATGTGATGGGGCTAATCTGTCATCTGTCATTTAATTGGAGAGAAACAGTATTAAATCCATCAATACTTGGTTAAAAGTTTTGATTGAATTCATTTCCTGAAAGAACTTATTTTTATAAAAGAATTTTGTTTTATTTGATTTTACTGAATTAATTTTTATTTTACATACTACTGTTCTTTCACTACCCATTCTTTCTCCCTCTTCCCACCTTCCATCCTTCTCTCTCTTCCTTCCTATCTTCTTTCCTTTCTTCCTTCCCCCCTTCCTCCCTCCTTCATTATTACTTTAAATTCCCTTTCCTTTTAACATCTAGAAATGATAAGTAATTTAGAGGAACTAGATTAATTTTTTTGCTTAATAGCACATGAGAAAATTAGTGGCGCAATTTTTCCCCAGAAAATATATATGCTAATAACTTCCAGCTGACTTTCTTCATTTTCTCCAGAAGACCCACTACCTTATGTGAGACTATGGGGAAAGCAGAAATTTGGCTAATCAGGACATATTGGGATTTTGAATTTCCTCGTCCATACTTACCTAACTTTGAGTTTGTAAGAGGATTGCATTGTAAACCTGCCAAAACATTACCTAAGGTAAGTTTATTTACAGCAGAGGGCTTTTTGGTACCTTATGATAAAATCCTGATTTTCCTTGAAAGATTACAGTGTCAGCAACAGAGTTATGCTGCTGGATGTCTTTAGTTTGCTACTCCAAATCTATTTTCAAAATCATAGGGTCTCTTATGAATGATAATACTTTTTTTTTTTTACTTTACTTCAATATTTAAGCAGAAGAGAGAAGTCTTCCAAGTGGCATATTAGAAATATCAGTGTGTCCACAGTGTAGTTATTGGACTGAGGAACAGGAAGGTAGAGGCTTGGAAATCACTAAGGAGACTGTTGTCGTCTTCCTAACAAGCATGATCTAGTTATGAACAGGGATGTTTACTATGATTGCTTGAGTGATAAAGATGCTTTCATGAGCCAGGAAATAGTTGGTTGAAAAAAGTTTTTTGAGATGGCGATGATGAGTTCAATTTCAAATTCACTTTAAGAAGTCAAAGGAATTTTCAGGTGGAGACTTCTAGAAATCATCTGGTTAATGCAAGGTTGCAGTCTCAGCAGAGAGCATTAGAAAGAAATTGGGAGTCATCCACATATAGTAGAAATCATAAAGTTGAGAAACCCAAATGCTGAATTGGTTCTTTATGACCATGATATCAGGGTTTTTTGGAGTGAAAAAGGAAATCATATACCCATATTCGAATGTTATCAAAGACTAAATATGGACTGCCAGAAATATTGGAAGAAGATATTGAGAAATAAAAAATAATAGATAAGCATAGTACATATATTGCATTTAACTATCTTTATCAATAGGCAATAAAGAGACAGATATTCATTTGCTTGTGTTGTAGGTAAAGGAGCATAATCTCTGCAGAAGATAGTGAGTTAAATGATGTTCCCAGGAGAGTTCTTGATTTCTGCTTAGGGTAAGATGGATATTGAAGTTTAAAAACTTTCACTTCAAGATTCTGAATGTGCTTTTCTTACCCACTGAGTCATAGCTGAAGACATGTTCTATTGAGTGTTATTACTGGAGATAATAAACCAATATCTAAAATAAAGATACAGAAAGAGACAGGACATATTCCATGGCTCACTAGGTAATACCTTGCCATACTACTGTGTTTATCCTTCCACCCCCACTTTTCACATGCAGACAGTTTCACAAAAATGACTCAGGCATATTTCACAAGAGGGGAAAATTATTCCATTCCAAACCCAATTATTAATGTAGATATTTGGGCAATATGAATACCAGTCATAGCTTATATCTCTGGTGAAAGAATTATGCCAGTCACTGGATACACAGAATAGAAAAGCAATGAGAGTTAAATCAAGAATCCAAATCAAACAGGTAAGTCTGTAAGTCTTAATTTACCTGTGTGTGTATGTGCCTGCATGTGTGTGTGTGTCTGTGTGTGTAATGTTTCTTACTCAATCACCATCTTTTGCAGCGTTGAATCAAAATAGTAAAATACCAATTCCTGGGACATCCAATATTCTCGTAACTGTAAGTAAGCTAAAAATAGCAGTCTACTTGAATTTATGGCATTGTCCTGCTGGTAATTTTACTAGCCTCAAACTGAGAAACATCAGTGATCACAGGGTGACCACAAATAATTGCAAAGAGATAACATTTCTAGAAGGTGACATTCACATAGATTATTTGAAAGACCCCAGTCCCAGACTCTTCTGTGCCCAATTTGCACAACTGTAAGTGATAATCAAGAGAATTTTATTTGCAGAGAAATGTATATTTTACTTCAGTGCTAAGGCTCAAATTTTGGGCATGCAGTTAGTGTCACACTCTTGAGGGAAGGCAGAGAAACACTGTCTCATAAGTGTTATTGAAGAGGAAAGTTAGAAACTTACACTCAGCTAAAAACAACTCCATGCTTTTTTGCTTTTGTGAAATATTCTTGCCTCACTGAGAAAAACAGAAAAACAGGATGATCTAACAATTCAGTGTAACTTTAAGATGTTTTGCTAAAAACTGGGATGTTCTGCACCTGATCTTGTAAGTTTCTGTTTGGAAACTTCCATGCTCTGTAAACATGTGCACTAGAAAAGTAAAGCTTACCCTGAGTTCGGGGTCCAGAACTTTGGAGTGTTAGCTTGTCTGCTGCCACCAGCTTAATAAGTCTGAGTTCTACAAGCCTCCAAGTGTGGTTCTTGGTTTCTCGATGGACCGATTTCTGCAACATTCTGGAGGCCCCAGTGAGATTCCAAGCTTGCTGGACCCTTGAGCCACCAGAGTGGTGGCTCGGCTGATTAGGAGCAAAGGAGCTCCGAGATGAACGAGGAGGTGCGCCACCTGACAGTATTCTGGGTTCTCTTTCACACCGGTGCTCTGACTCTCCAGATGGCTGGGCCTGATTGGACTCATTGGAGGGATGGACCAACTCACTAGGAATGGCCACAGGATCAGGTAAGGCCCCAGGGCACTGAACCCAGTCAAGTCCCATCTCCAGAGAGAAGAGCAGCTTGATCACCTCCTATGGTCTTCAGTAAGAAGAACACCAGTTAGGGACCTTCCCAGAGTGGGGAGGCACTGTGATAACCTCTTGTGTATGTGTGTGTGAGTGAGTGCCCTGGTTCATCCTCATTCCAGGGTGATTGTGTGGCCCATGGCCTTCGTGGTTATGGAGTCTGAGTGGGCCCTCACCTGCGGTTTCGTGGTGGCCTCATATGGCTCAGGGTGGTGTCTGCCTCTGAGGGACCCAGCCCCTCCCCGCAAATCAGATTCAAGTCAGGACTCTATACCACCCACCAAAGCTAAGAGGCACGTAAGTTCCCCATGGGGATGCGGCCAGGTGGGTACCTGAATGGTCTCCTCTTCTGAGAGGGCACCCACCCTTGCTTGTTTTTGCGACACTGACATGTGGCAGGATAGACGTAAAGGGGGGGGGGCAATTAAGTACTGATTTGATTTAGCAATTTTGCGTGTCCAAGTGGCCCTTTTGCCCTAGGGCCCTCCGTCAAGATTATTTTCTTAAAATTTTATGGCTCACTCTCCCCTTCCATACCTAACACTTTGAGCTGACTTATTGAGAAATTAGGTTTTCCCCAAAATACTTGCCCCATTTGCCAGACAGATCTGTACCTCCCTCCCTCTTGGTCCCCTAGACCAGTCTGTGCAGAGCAGCACACTCTGACGTGTTCTTGTTACCTTTCCGATTCTCATTACAAGGCTGCCTTCCGCTGTCACCTTTCCTTCATAATCTCCTGATTCCCTAAGGATTTCAGGCTCTTCACTTAGGCAAAGAGTACACATACTTGCTCTCTCCACCTGCTCAGTGCCCACAAGAGGGTCAATCACCCCACATGCCCTCCGGGGCCTCACCTGAAGTTATTCTTCTGCAAACCCCATTACAAGACACCGCCTCCTTACAGCCCTGTCTCCCTGACACATTTAACGATCAGGGCCATCTTTAAGGAGGCACGTGCTCATGCTGTCTGAGAATACTGGGCTTTCCAGGAGTAGTGACATCAGCACTACCTGGGTTATAAGGCCCTAAGACAAGGCCCTTCCCATGCACGCCCCTATCCTCCATGGTCAAAGAGGTAGATTACACTTGTCAACATGGGGGAAAGTTCCTCTAAGCTGACTGTTTTGGATTGTATGATGAAAAACTTTAAGAAAAGTTTCTCCAGAGACTGTGGGGTTAAGATGACCTCAGGAGAGCTCCACACCCTGTGTGAGTTAAAATGACCCACCTTTGGGGTGGAATGGCCCACGGAGGGTACTCTAAACATTCCTATGGTTAGAGCTGTGTACCAAGTTTTGACAGGGAGCCTCGGGCACCCAGATCAGTTTCCATACATAGATACCTGGTTGTAAATCACCATTCAGCTGCCTCCTTGGGTTCGGTTCTGTGCAAATAGGCAGGGACAGTGTAGGATCCTCGTGGCCCAACTGGCTCCGATGACAAGTAAAGAAAAGCTGGCAAAGGTTATCCACCAAGTAGACCCTAAAGAAGAGCCCCCTGTGCCTCTGCCCTATATGTCAGCTGCTTCACCAGGTCCCATTCCACCTCCTCAACATTTACCAGACAGCCCTCCACCATCTGTGTCTCCACCACCTACAAATCCATTGCATTCTCCAAGCCCACTGCAACTTCGCTTGGCCAACCAACTAGTTCAAAAGCCTGCAGCCCTGCAGATGCCCTTGCAAGAGCACTGAGGCCCACCCTAGGTCAATAAGGAGAGCTCCGTCCAGCCAGGATGCCTGGTCCTTTATCATCAGCCCTTCAGCACCACCAACCTTCTCAAATGGAAACACCACACCCCGTCCTATTCAGAGAAGCCACAAGCAATGATTGACCTCCTTGAGTCTATTTTTTACACCTACCAACCTACCTAGGATGACTGCTGCCATCTCCTCCTGATTCTCTTCAACACCAAGGAATGCTGCCGGATGCTGTCAGAGGCACAGAAATGGCTCCAAGGGCAGGCACCAGGTGGTACAGTAGATCTGGCAGCCTGGGCCCTGGGGGCTGCACTAGATGATCGACCCAACTTGGACTTCAACGCCCCAGATGGGAAGGATTCCCTTGATAAATACTGACAAGCCCTGCTGTAAGGACTGAGGGCAGGAGCCAGAAAAACAACCAACATGTCCAAGACAAGAGAAGTGCACCAAAAGACAGATGAATCACCCATGGAGTTCTTTGAGAGACTGTGTGAGGTGTTCCAGAGGTATACCCCATTTGACCCTGAAGCATGGGAAAACCAATGCATATCAAGGCAACGTTCGTGGCTCAGTCTCATGCTGACATCCACCATAAGCTTCAGAAGCTTGACGGCTTTGCTAGAATGAATACCACCCAACTGCTGGAAGTCACAAACAAGGTGTTTGCGAACCACGACCAAGAAGCCCAAAAGGTGACTGACAAGTGCATGAAGCAGAAGGTGTCCCTCCTGGCTGCTGCAATGGGGAACCCAGGTCCAGTTAAGCAGACTGAACCCAACAGAAAGAGGAAGCCAAAAGGAGACAGCCACTATGTCACGACCAGTGCGCCTACGGCAAAGAGACCTGACACTGGAAGAATAAAGGCCCCCACAATAGAGGGACAGCTGAAGGGTCAAAGAAGTTCAGTCAACCCAGCAGAGGAAGGTACCAGCCTGAGCCAGCCACCCAAGACCTTACCAGCCTGGCCAGAGTAGTATCGGCATAGGGAGGACTAGGATCCTTGATCCTGGGCCCCCGGGAGCCTATGGTCACAATGAAAGTAGGGGGCCAATCAATGACTTTTATGATGGATACTGGAGTGAACACTCTGTGGTAACCACACCTGTGGCTCCCCTCACAGGTCAAACAGCAACTATCATTGGGGCCACAGGGGACAGGACTGCCTGTTCATTCTGCAAGGACCGCTCATGTCAGCTAGCAGGCTACCTAGTGACTCATGAATTCCTGTACCTACCAGAGTGTCCCATTCCCTTGCCGGGCAGAGACTTGTTGACAAAGCTTGGGGCACAGATCACCTTTGTCCCTGGGAACCCACAAGCCTCACCCTGGGGAGCAAACCAGCTCTGATAATAGCTGTGGCCATGCCCAGGGAAGATGAATGATGTCTCTATTCTTCAAAAAGAAAATTAAAAAAATCCAACTTGCCTGCTAGAAGAGTTCCCTGCTGTCTGGGCAGAAAAGGGGCCCCCAGGTTTGGTCAAAACCCATGCACCCATCATGGTGGACCCGAGGCCAGGAGCCACTCCTGTCAGGCAGAGGCAATATCCAGTACCGCGAGAGGCATGTCTGGGAATTCAGGACCACATCCAACACCTGTGTGAAGCCAGAATTCTGATCGAATGTCAGTCTCCTTGGAACACTCTGCTCCTACCAGTCAAGAAGCCTGGAGGGAAAGACTATCACCTGTCCAGGACCTCCACGCTGTCAACAATGCAGTGATCACCATCCATCCAGTGGTCCCCAACCCTTACATCCTCCTGAGCCTCTTACCCACCCAAGAGAGCTGGTTCACCTGCCTGGATCTCAAGGACGCCTTCTTTTGCCTCTGGCTATCACCAGCCAGCCAACCCTTGTTTGCCTTTGAATGGGAAGACTCACACAAATGGAGAAAGACACAGATGACTTGGACCCGACTGCGATAAGGCGTCAAAAATTTGCCTACCTTGTTTGTTGAAGCACTGGCTGAGAATCTTGCTGCCTTCCCTGGAGAAGCCCTGAATGGCACCCTACTCCAGTAACAGATGACCTGTTGCTAGCCAGTCCCACCCAAGAGGACTGCTGGAAAGGCACCAAAGCCCTACTGGCCCTACTCTCCACCACGGGGTACAAGGTGTCATAGAAAAAGGCGCAGATCTGGAGACAGGACGTCAAGTACCTTGGGTTTGTCATATCGAGAGGGCCTTGGGTGCTCGGACATGAAAGGAAGCAAACCATCTGTTCGATACCTCGGCCAAGCACCAAGGAAGAGGTCGATGAGTTCCTCAGGGATGCCAGATTCTGCCAGATCTGAATATCGGGTTTCTCTGAAACTTCCACGCCGTTGTACGAGGCCATGGCAGGGTCTGGTAAGGGCCCCCTAGAGTGGGGGTCTAAACAAGAAAAAGCTTTCAAGGAGATAAAGAGACTCTTAACCAGTGCTCCAGCATTAGGGCTGCCAGATGTGACATGGGACTTTAACCTCTTTGCGCATGAGAAAAATCATACTGCACTGGGCTTCCTCACACAAGCAGTTGGGCCATGGCAGCACCTGGTCACATATCTGTCCAAACGACTGGCTCCTGTGGCTGCAGGGTGGCCACCATGTCTCCGGGCATTAGCTGCTACAGTGGTCCTGGTCAGAGAAAGAGACAAGCTTACACTGGGACAGAATATAAACATAAAATTCCCCATGCTGTTCCCACGCTGATGAGCAGTCAGGGACATAAATGGCTGACCAACACCAGAATGACTCACTATCAAGGACTGCTCTGCGAAAACCCACGGGTTCACCTCAAGACTGTGCGGACGCTGAATCCTGCCACCTTCTTACCTATGGAGGCAGGAACCCTCAACCACGGCTGCGAAGAGGTCCTGGATGAAATCTACTCAAGCAGGCCAGACCTGATGGACACTCCCCTCCAGAACCCAGAACTGCAACTGTTCACTGACAGAAGCAGTTTCGTCCAGAAAGGACAATGCAAAGCAGGCTGTGCAATAACAACAACAGATGAGATAATAAAGTCCGAGGCCTTGCCACAGGGGTGGGCGGCACAACGAGCTGAGCTGTGGGCACTCATCCAGGCGCTGAGGCACACCGAGGGGAAGCGAGTCAACATGTACACAGACTCAAGGTATGCCTTTGCTACTTCGCATGTTCATGGAGCCATCTATAAAGAAAGGGGACTACTAACAGCAGGGGGAAAGGGATCAAAAACAGAGAAGAAATCCTTCAGCTGTTAGAGGTAATTTGGAAGCCTTCCCAGGTGGCAGTCATCCATTCCAAAGGCCACCAGAATGGAACTGATCCAGTCAGCAAAGGAAATTGGTTGGCTGACCAGGCAGCCAAGGAGGCGGTGACCCAACCAAGTCCCACTTTGGGTCTGCAGCCAATTTCTAAGGTCCTCTTGGCACCAGAATTGTCCCCGTCCCTGAGGTATATCAAAGAAGAAGATCAATGGGCTTTAGGTGAGGGAAGAACTAAAGGAAAAGAGGGCTGGTGGAAGCTTCCAGACCAAAGACTCTTTGTCCCCAGTGCTATAGCAGTCCAGCTGGTGAAGCAGCACCATGAGACAACTCACTTAGGGAAAACTGCACTAGAAAGTCTACTGAGCTGCTCCCAATTCATCCCTAAGCTTCCAACCCTGTGTGCCCATATCAGTGCTAGGTGTGTGACTTGGGCATGAAACCAGCCAAAGAGCAAGACCCAGACCAGGGGTGCAGACAGTTGGGACATTGCCCTTTGAAGATTTAGAAGTGGACTGCACTGAAGTCAAGCCTTACCTAAGCTATAAGTATTTGCTTGTGATAGTGTGCACCTACTCGGAATGGGCTGAGGCTTACCCCATGTACACTGAACAGGCATGAGAGGTGGCCGAGGCTCTACTATAAGACATAACCCCAAGATATGGGCTACCTCTCTCCATAGGGTCTGACAATGGGCCAGCCTTTGTGTCTGAGATAGTTCAGATTTTGTCCAACACAATGGGAGTCAAATGGAAGCTCCACACCACTTACAGACCACGAAGCTCAGGGAATGTGGAGTGCATGAATCGGACCCTCAAGACTATGTTTGCTAATCTCTGTCAGGAGACCCAATTACCTTGGGTTGACATGCTACCCCTAACCTTACTGTGATCCTGATGCACCAAGAGGTCCTCAGGCTATTCTCCCTTTGAGATCTTATACGGGAGACCTCCTCCAGTGATAGGGAAGGCCCTGGGGAAGGTCTTCTGCTACATTACTTGAGAAATCTTAGAAAGAACTCCCATTCCCTTGGGCAATTGGGTTCATCCCTATCAGCCAGGAGATGAGGTATGGGTAAAAGATTGGAGGAAGGAACCACTTCAGCCAGTTTGGGCTGGCCCTCATATGGTCGTCCTGGCAACCCCTACTGCTGTTAAAGTCACAGGAGTCACCCCTTGGATCCACCACACCCGGGTGAAGAGAGCAGCACCTCTAGAAGGGTGAGGGACCTGGACAGACAAATCTTATCCGAACCAGCTGCTTTGGGTCTTCCTATGGAGACAATCGAGTCCTGTCTGAAATCTCCAGCCCTGCTCCAGTCACTCCAGGACTGACTGGTCGAGGCACGGTAAAAGCTTGAGGAATTCAACAAGGGACATCTGAGAGTCAGAGTTATGATGACACCCTGCCTTGAAGGGACTGGTTGCACCACTGGCCTTGATGTTTTCTATAGGCTAAACACAAGGGGTCATGTTGGCTATAATCTACCCAGAGGGAATGGAATCCCAGAGAACTATTTGGGGGTTGGTTTTCTTACCTAGGGGGATTCAGAACACTTGTGGGAATGGTCCTACTCCTCCTTGGGATCTGTATCCTTTTACCTTGCCTCTTGCCCTTATTCATGAGGGTAGTTTCCAGCCTAGCTGAGGCCACTGCGGATAGGAGGGCCACCGCACATCTCCTAGCCCTAAAAGGTTATCATTCCCTGGGCTTAGAAGATCAAGAAGTTGATGCCTTATAAGATTTCAGGGGCATCAAGAGGGGGGATTGAAGAGGAAAGTTAGAAACTTACACTCAGCTAAAAACAACTCCATGCTTCTTTTGCTTTTGTGAAATATGCTTGCTATGCAGAGAAAAACAGAAAAACAGTATGACATAACAATTCAATGTAACTTTAAGATGTTTTACTGAAAAATGGAATGTTCTGCACCTGCTCTTGTAAGTTTCTGTATGGAAACGTCCATACTCTGTAAACATGTGCACTAGAAAAGTATAACTCACCCTGATTTCGGGGCCCAGAACTTTGGAGCGTTAGCTCATCTGGTGCCACCGGCTTAATAAAGCTGAGTTCTCCAACCCTCCGAGTGTGGTGCTTGGTTTCTTGATGGACCGACTTCTGCAACACCTAGATGTGGGCTAAATATAAAGCCTGGTCCACAGGCAGCAGTTTTTGATGTATGAAAATAGGCCTATTTGGGGGAAAGACCGGGAGATGAGCATTCTGCTTGCTCCTTCTGTGCTGTGTCTTGGGATGTTAGCTGATTAAACAGTGCTTCTTTGTCTGCCACAATCTTATGGGACCTGAAACTCAAAGTTCTGCTAAGCACCAGACTTAGGTTAATAAGCTGTGCATCCCCTGGGTGGCGGCTGCACAATAAGGGTAACAGATATGCACATAAGCTCCTTTCAGGGAGACAACAGCAACCTGGAGTGGAGTGTGAAGATGGCCACTGCCAGCCTCCCTGGTTTCTGGAGAGGATTTCAGCTGGGCTTTAGATACTTGCTAAATTAGAAGCCTGAGCCTCAGGCTGCAGCTTCATAGGAGATACAAACTAAACCACTGGCAAGCTAGTTTCTCAGAGAAAAACACAGCCAAGAAGGTCCTTACTGGGGTCAGAACAAGCCAGAAACACTGACTTCAAAAAGTATTCCTGCAAAACAGCCCGAATTTTATTGTGAAGCAATTTATGCCCATGCACACCATCTTGGACTGGAACATGTCTTTCTCCAGACTCTCTTATTTCTTAAGATATAAGTTTAGGTTATTGATTTGAAATATTTATTTTTTAATGTAGGCATTTAGAGTTGTAAATGTCCCTCTTAATAGTGCATTCTGTTAAATTTTTATGTGTTGTTTTTCTTTCCATTTTCTTAAATCATTGTTTTTTCTTTTTAAGCTCTTTATTGGAATATAATTGTTTTACACTCTTGTACCAGCTTATGTGATACACCAAAGTGAATCAGCTATATTTATACATATATCCCCATAACCCCTCCCACCCATGAATCCCTTCCCCCCTCCCTGTCCTGGCCCTCTAAGGCATCACCCATCATCGAGTTGATCTCCCTTTGTTACACAGCAACTTCCCACTAGCTATCTATTTTACAGTTGGTAGTGTATCTATGTCTATGCTACTCTCTCACTTCATCCCAGGTTCCCCTTCGCACCACCCCTGCCCCAACATGGTGTCCTCCAGTCCATTCTCTGCATCTGCATCCTTATTCTTGCCCTGCCAGTGGGTCCATTAGGACCATTCTTTTAGATTCCATATATATGAGACAGCATATGGTAATTGTTTTTCTCCTTCTGGCTTACTTTGCTCTGTATGACTGTTTACAGGTCTATCTACCTCATTACAGGTAGCTCAATTGCATTCCTTTTTTATGGTTGAATAATATTCCATTGTATATATGTGCCACATCTTCTTTATCCATTCATCTGTTGATGGGCATTTAGGTTGCTTTCATGTCTTGGCTATTGTAAATAGTGCTGCAATAAACATTATGGTACATGTTTCTTTTTGGATTATGGTTTTCTCTGGGTATGTGCCCATAGTAGGATTACTGGATCACATGGTAGTTCTATTTTCAGTTTTTTAAGGAGCCTCCAAGCTGTTTTCCATTGTGGCTGTACCAATTTACATTCCCAACAACAGTGCAGGAGAGTTCCTTTTTCTCCACACGCTCTCCAACATTTATTGTTTCTAGATGTTTTAGTGATGGCCATTCTGACTGGTGTGAGGTTATACCTCATTGTGGCTTTGATTTGCATTTCTCTGAGGATTAGTGATGTTGAGCATCTTTTCATGTGTTTGTTGGCCATCTGTATGTCTTTTTTGGAGAAATGTCTATTTAGGTCTTCTGCCCATTTGTGGAATTATTTTCTAATTTTTCTTTTATTATCACCTGTGATCCCTTTCTTTTGGAATATAACGTACAATCTGCATATATTTGTGAATTTCTCAATTTCCTTGGTTATTCTTTATTGTTATTCTATTGTGGCCAGAGACCATATGTTCCATGATTTGAATTTTTTTAATTTATTAAGACTTTTAAAGTTCCCTAGTGATAGTCTATCTTGGGAATCTATGTGCACTTGAATAGACTGCACATTTTGCTGTTTTGGAATGCAGTAGTCTATAGATGTCTCTTAGATCTAGTTAGTTTATAGTGTTACTGAAGTGTTCCACTTCCATGTGGTTTTTTCTGCCTAGTTTTTCAATATTATTAAATGTAAGGTAATAAAGTGTCCAACTACTAATGTTGGGTTGTCTGTTTCTCCTTTAATTTCTGCCTGCTTTTATCTCATGTGTTCTGGTCTCTGATAGTAGATGCATATATCTTTATATTGATGCATATTCCTGATAGATTGATGCTTCTATAATTATAAGATCTGCTGCTTCATTTCTAGTAACATTTTTGGTTTTAAAGTTTATGTGGCTGATACTATTATAGTCAATTAAGCTTTCTTATGGATGCTCTTTAAGTAGCACAGGTGAATATTTTTATACAGTCTCTAATATATATCGTTTGGTTGAATTTTTACCTTGGAAGTTAAGCTGCAACATTTGTGAGACAGCAACAAGACTTACTAAAGTTCAAGAGAGATGAAATTACTTGATGGGAGAGCTGTCAAAGTATTTGTAGTCACGTCTCAAAAACACTACAAATGTAAGTATTAATACTTGAAATAAGTCAGCAGAGGTCCCCAAGGTATTGTACAATTCATTGCATATTGACATGAAAGCCACAGTAAAGTCAAAATTTTGAGTTAAGATTCTTAAAGCTATTGAAATTACAGATACATATTATATTTATTTATAATATTTAAAACATGAAGTAGGTGTCCTAGGAAAAGACCCTAATTTGATATATAGGATAGGATGCCTGATTTCCAGTCAACTCAAGTGTTCTGAATGAAACTAATACATTGATTACATGGTATGAAAATCTTTGAACTTAATATCTTGAATCAATAAGTTTATTTCATTATTTTGAAGCCACATAATAAATAAATGAAAACACTGTTGTGAAATGTCAAATAATTAAGATATATATAGACAAAAAATTTAAATTCTCTTCATTGGAAATTCAATTTATTCTTTAAGATCGTTTCTTCTGTGGTGTATAAATTTACATATATTTACATACTTTAAATTTTATTTCCATAGAAGAGAGTCATGCTTATTTTTTGTAGTTTCTGCAACTTGTTCTTAATTTAGTAATATGACATGGAAAGTATTCAACAATAGTGTCCATAATCAATTTGTCTTTTCTCAAGGCTGTATGACACATACCTATGTTGTAGGTAGTTTATTCACAAACTGAGAGTCATTTTAAGTGTTAGTGGAAATATTTAGAATATAATTATGAACATGTGCGAGTCTTCCTGCGTGAAAGATAACTAGATGTAGAGTTGTGATTTCAAAAAGTATTTAAATTTTATTTTAAAAGGGTATTTCCACATTTTGCATCCAGAAAAAGACTCCAACCAGAGTGTTTGCTCTGCAAATCTTTATAAGAAAATAATTTATTGACCTAATTTCCATTTCCCAAAACATCAGTGACCTTTGTCACTTTTTATATGTCATTGGCCATTTCACGTCTGGGAATTTCCTGTTCATATCCTTCATCTATTTTCATATTGGACTGTTTGACTTTTTTGTCAGAGATTTGTAGTCATTCTCACTGAACAATAACGACCAATCCTTTTTCTGTTATCAATCTTGCAGGATAGATTTGTGGGTAATTATTTAGGACTATATTCATGTTTAACAATATTATCTACCATGACACCACATTAGTTCTATTTTTCTTTAAACATGTTTCAATTATGTAGAGAGGTTGTATGGAAAATTTATGGTAAATTTTTCCTGTAATTCCTTGTGTCAATTTATTTTTAAAATAAATTGTGCCTCAGACTCATAAATGTTTTTCATAAGATTTAGTTCTTTCCTGATGTGCAGTTTTCAAAAGTGGCTTCTGATTTCTTTCATTTGATTTACCACATTCTGCTCACTGTTACTGATTATGACAGTCAGAGTGGGCCTAAGTTTAAAGAAAATAATGTTTTTATTATTTTATGTCCTGAGAAAGGATTGAATATTTACATAAAAGTATTGTGGAGGGATGAGGCAACAGTCTCTGAGGAAAGAGACAAAAGAACGAGAAATACTCATCTCAAGTGTGGTTATATTGAATAATAGTCATTATTTCAATCTGTTTTCAATAAACACTTGGAACTTCACACCGTATCTGCAAGTAGTTAAGTGATGGTGCACCTTGTTTTCAGAGAAGGAGATAGAGATAGAGATGATAGAGATAGAGATAGACATATATTCAGGTACATTTGAAGAGAATGAAAATTCAGTAAGTCTCTTTAGGGTACATGTTATATATTTCCTTAATATACAATTGAGAATGTACATCCATTATCAAAGGCTGATGGTAGTGGAAGTGATCAGGTGAATATTTTTAAAGGTGATGAGAAAAAGAGAGTTAGGTCATGAAATAAAATGTTTTCACAAATAGTTAATTTTGTAATAGGAAGCAGGTAGCTGTTGCTATATTTCTAATTCCACAAACGTTCCACTGGGAAATGAGTTAATCTGGATGAAGGGAAATGATTTGCCATGGTTTTAGGTAAGAAGTGATGCTGAGGCAGGATGCACAGTAAAGACCAAGAAGTGTGAAGGGTCTCACAAATGAGAAGGAAGGGTGAAACTTTTAACACAATTCCGATTATTGAACAGTTTCTATAGCAAGATAAAGCTACAAAATTCTGTACCTAAATGAAGTTAAATTATTCTGAATATCTGCAGAGTAGTATGGATATTATTAATAGATTTCTTATTATTCTTGTATTTATGCACAACATATGAAACACTGTTATACTCAATTTTATTATAACTTTTGAATTAAAATAACAATGTCTAATATATATGCATATAGTTTTATTTATATTTAACTTTCACCAGTTTCCCTCTTGGCATAACATAGTTCTAACCCTTAAACAGTTAGAACATCCCTTGAAAACACATTTTGATCTGAGGTGCTGAATTGTGTAAAGTCATTTTGTCACAGAAAGATGGGAGCCTTTTCATAACTCCTTCCTACCTGATGGAAGAATTCCATCTATGGGGCCTTCCTGCTTCAGAACCTAGATACAGCTACTCCCTTTTCCCCTTCTTTCCTGTTTTAGCAAACTTCTGGCAACAAAACAGACAACTTTAACCTTGCAGACTACATTGTGTAACACATTCTTCAAAAGTATAATTTCACTCTGATATCAGTCTCAATATTAAGGTCACTGAACTTTCCTGTGATTCACATGGTGTATCCAGGTATTGTGTGTATTTTCAGTAACGTGTAGCAGCATCTAAAGTTACCAGTCTTCAGCATTTGTCTCATTGCCTAGCTACTCAAAGCTGAGTCATCCCTGCTGTGGAAGATGTATCCCTTTCGTATTATGGTAATACATACTTTCTTTAATAATTAATCACTAATGTGGATTGGTTACTCTCATTCCCTGACACCTTTATGAAAATGATGTGACCTCATGGCAAAAATGTATGCAAAATATGAAAAATTTTAAAACTGAAATGATACACTCTCTGTCTAGGGATTTCCTTAGTTTAAATCCATATACTTTTTTGAAGAATGAAATATTAATACATTTGACATAAAACATTATGTAATTTAAGGCCTATAAAGTATTTATTTGATACACTTAAATATTGTAATTGGATTGCCATTTTAATGATCGTTTGAACCTCTATTATGTCACATAATTATCATTTCTTTTTTGGTGGTTGGAATAATTAAGATCTAGTCTTATATAAGACTAGAATAATTAAGATCTAGTCTAATATAATATTATTATCTATATTCACTATTCTGTACGTTAGATCTCTAAGACTTCTTACTATGAGATGCAGGTTTGTACTCTTAGAAAGCATCTCTTTTATTTTCCCAGGTCTCAGCCTCTGGTAAGCAACATATTTTTATTTTTACAAGTTTGACTTTTTTGGATTCCACATACAAAGGATATCACACAGTATTTGTCTTCTTTGTCTTTTCAAAAATTTAAACAAAAGTGACACACTTTAGCTAGACTAGCTAAGGAAAGAAAACTCATATAAATAAAATTAGAAATGAAAGGGAGACATTACAACTGATACATTAGAAATACATAGCGTGATAAGAAACTACTGTGCAGAATTAAATGCCAACAAATGACATGCCGAGAGGAATAGATAAAGTCCAAGAAACACACAATCTCTTAAGACTGAATCAGGAAGAATTAGAAAATCTGAACGGTCATAATTAGTACAGATATTGAATCAGTAATCAAAAATCTCCCAACTCAGAAAATCCCAGGATCAGAAGTCTTCACTGACAAATTCAGTGAAATATTTAAATAATAATTAATGCCAATCCTTCAGGAAGTATTCCAACAAATTATAGAGGAGAGAGGAAACACTTCCAAACCCATTCTGCAAGGTTGGTATTACCTTGATATCAAATAGATAAGGACATTACAAGTAAAGAAAGCTATAAACCAATAACCAGGATGAATATAGAGGGAAAAATTCTCTTCCAAATATCAGGAAGCCAAATTCAACAACACATTGAAAGAATTATATACCATGACAAAGTGGAATTTATCCTTGGGATGCAAGGATGGTTCAACGTACCCAAATCAATAAATGTAATACATTGCATTAATAGAATGAAAGATAAAATAACTTGACCATCTCAATAGCTGTAGAATAACATTTGACAAAACATAACACCCTTTCCTGATAAAAACCCTCAACATGCTGGGTATAGAAAGAACATACCTCAACCTAATAAAGACTACATATGATGAGCCTAAAGCTAACATGCTCAACAGTAAAGATTTGAAAGTTTTTTCGCTAAGACCAGGAACAAGACAAGGATGCCCACTCTCACACTCTTTCAACATAGTACTAGAGGTCCTAGCTAAAGCAGCTAGGCAAAGACAAAGAAATTAATGGCCTTCTAATCAGAAAGGAAGAAATAAAATTGTTTCTTTTTACAGACGACATGATTTTCTATACAGATAATTGCAGAGATTCAACCAAAAGCCTGAACCAATCAACAAATTCAATAAAGTTGTATGATACAGAATTAATTTACAGAAATTAGTTGCATTTCTCTATACTAATAATAAAACATCTCAAAAAATTGTCACATTTACAATAGTATCAAAAATAAATTGACTACAACAATAAAACGCCTAGAGGAAAACATAGGCAGAACTCTCTATGACACACATCAAAGCAAGATCCTTTTTGACCCACCTCCTAGAATCATGGAAATAAAATCAAGAATAAACAAAAGGGACCTAATGAAACTTAAAAGGTTTTGCATGGAGAAAGAAACCATAAATAAGACAAGAAGGCAATGTTCAGAACGGGAGAAAATACTTGCCAACAAAGCAACGGACAAAGGATTAATCTCCAAAATATACAAGCAGCTCATGCAGCTGAATACCAAAAAAGCAAATAACCCAATCCACAAATGGGCAGAAGACCTAAATAGACATTTCTCCAAAGAAGACATACAGATGGCCAACAAACACATGAAAAAATGCTCAACATCACTCATCATTAGAGAAACAGAAGTCAAAGCCACAATGAGGTATCACCTCACACCAATCAGAACGGCCATCATCACAAAATCTAGAAACAACAAATGTTGGAGAGGATGTAGAGACAAGGGAACTCTCCTGCACTGTTGTTGGGAATGTAAGTTGGTACAGCCACAATGGAAAACAGTTTGGAGGTTCCTTAAAAAACTGAAAATAGAACTACCATATGATCCAGTAATCCCACTATGGGCACATACCCAGAGAACACCATAATCCCAAAAGCAACATGTACCATAATGTTTATTGCAGCACTCTTTACAATAGCCAGGACATGGAAGCAACCTAAATGCCCATCAACAAATGAATGGATACAGAAGATGTGGCATATATATACAATGGAATATTACTCAGCTATAAAAAGGGATGAGATGGAGCTATATGTAATGAGGTGGATAGAACTACAATCTGTCATACATAGTGAAGTAAGTCAGAAAGAGAAGGACAAATATTGTATGCTAACTCACGTATACGGAATCTAAAAATGGTACTGATGAACTCAGTGAAAAGAATAAGGATGCAGATACAGAGAATGGACTGGAGAACTCCAGGTATGGGAGGGGGCGGAGGGTGAAGGGGAAGCTGAGATGAAGCGAGAGAGTAGCACAGACATATATATACTACCAACTGTAAAATAGTCAGTGGGAAGTTGTTGTATAACAAAGGGAGTCCAACTCGAGGATGGAAGATGCCTTAGAGGACTGGGGCAGGGAGGGTGGTGGGGACTCGAGGGGGGGCAGTCAAGGAAGGGAGGGAATATGGGGATATGTGTATAAAAACAGATGATTGAACCTGATGTACCCCCCCCCCAAAAAAATAAAATAAAATAAAATTAAAAAAAAAAAAAACTGAAAATAGAACTACCATATGATCCAGTAATCCACTATGGGCACATACCCAGAGAACACCATAATCCCAAAAGCAACATGTACCATAATGTTTATTGCAGCACTATTTACAATAGCCAAGACATGGAAGCAACCTAAATGCCCATCAACAGTTGAATGGATACAGAAGATGTGGCACATATATACAATGGAATATTACTCAGCCATAAAAAGGAATGAAATGGAGCTATATGTAATGAGGTGGATAGAGCTCATGTCTTTCATACAGAGTGAAGTAAGCCAGAAAGAGGAAAACAAATATTGTCTGCTATCACATATATATGGAATCTAAAAAGGAAAAAAAAAGGTACTGATGAACCCAGTGAGAAGAGAAAAAATAAGCATGCAGATGCAGAGAACGGACTGGAGATCATGAGGTTGGGGAGGCAGGGGGCAAAGGGGAAGCCCAGACGAACTGAGAGAGTAGCATAGACATATATATACTACCAGCTGTAAAATAGATAGCCAGTGAGAAACTGCAGTATAACAAAGGGAGATCAACTGGATGATGGATGATGTCTTAGAAGCCCGGGACGGGGAGGGTGGCGGGGAGTCACAGGAGGGAGGGAATATGGGGATATATGTATAAATACAGCTGATAGACTTTGGTGTACCTCAAAAACTGATCCAAGAGTGTAAAGCAGTTATATTCCAATAAAGAGCTAACAAAATAAAATAAAATTAAATGACTACAAATAAATTTAACCAATGAAGTGAAAAATCTATACAGTTATAACTACAAGATGTTGTTGAAAGAAACAGAAGAAGACACAAATAAAATGGGAAAATATCCTGTGTTCAGGGATCACAAGAGTTAATATTGTTAAGATATCCATAGTAGCCAAAGCCAACCTCAAATTATAATACAAAGCTATAGTATTTAAAACAATATGGCATTGGCCTAACTATAGACAAATAGAACAGTAGAACAGAATGCAGTATCCAGAATTAAAACCCTGCATTTATAGTCAACCAATATTCGACAATGAAGGCAAAACACCCAATGTGGAAATGTTACTTTGTTCTTTCTCTTCTGAGAAAACTAGTTACACACACGCAAAAAAGTGAAATGAGACCCATATCCTACACCTTTCACAAAAATTAACTCAAAATGTATCAAAGACTTAAGCATAAGACCAGATACCATAACACTCTTAAGAAAAAAAAGTGGGGAGAAGCTCCTTGACATTGGTCTTGAAAATAAGTTTCTTAGATATAAGGCACAAATCACAGCAGAAGAAAAACTCAACAGTAGGACCACATTAAACTTAAAAGCTTCTGCACAGCAAAAGAAACAATAAACAAGATGAAAATAAAATCTACAGAATGGGAGACAAGTTTTGCAAATGACATATTGAATGAGGTGTTGCTATCCAAAATATTGACGCATTTTGTAAAAAGTCTTAATTCTTCAAAAAGTACTGAAATTTTCTAGAAACCTAATAATTAATGGAAAAGTTAATTGTTTGAAAGAATGGTTTCTTTATGTAATGAAATCTTCACAATCATTGACTTGGATTCAATTCTTGTTCTGCAATGCAGTAACAGCATTTACTATTATGAATTATTATAATTATACTACTATTCATCTGTTCTTTGTCATTCTCCCTCTCCTCCTAACTTCCCCTCCTACCAACACTCTCACTTTCCTGAAACGAGAATGGGGAAATCTTTCAAAATATAGTTAGATAGCAAAGAACTTTCACTAATTTTATTTCAGCCTTTGGACACTGTGAAAATTACCATAGATAACCCAAACAATTTGCAATCCAATGAGAAATTGAGTTTTACTCTTGAAAAAGATATCAGTTATATTTTTCCACCAATAAAGGAGGCGACAAAAGGATCTCCTAAGAAATCACAAAATAGTTCACTAAAGATTGTTTACTTCCTATTTATGTCTTACGTAAATGTAAAACAGATCATATTAGTTTAAAACAGATTACATTCTAGCATCCTGTAAACTGAAGAGAATTCTTTACAATTTTAAACAATGAGCAGTTTTCAGATTCCAGTGGTACAAATTATTTGGTCTTTAGTATATGCGCAGAATTGATGATTCTTATATATTTAGCGTACATTTTCTCTGTGCTCATTGTGTTTGGCAGCTATGCTGTTGAGACCTATGTTCCTTAAGGGAGCTTTCTCTACTGAGGTTTTTGTATAGGGTTGGTGTAGGCAGAAAACATCTGTTCTAATACACTAAGTTCTCTCTTTCATGCTGTAAGATGTAAAACCTTGGGATTTCAAATGAGGTCTGATTTAAATGCTGATGGGAAAGCAAGGAAATGTTGAATTAGGCTGCAGAACTTGTTAGGGGATATACTTGTATTATTGAAGAATGGTCTTTTTTTTAGCTGGAGCACTGGTGAAGAGTTTCAATCTTCAGAAAATAATTTTAGCATTTTATCTTGTTCATCTGATTGCTAAAACCTTAAAAAATTCTTAACATTAAAAAATTTTAATTGTGTATTAAGTTATATTTTATTTGCATTAAACTTTATTAAGTTACTTTTATTAACTTAAAGTTTTAATTAAAAATTTTCTAAATTTACCTATAAATCATTCCATGCAATATCAACTCTCTAGGACTTTGCTAGAGGATACAATCTTGATGTGTTGGAAAGCCAGTTCAAATTCAAGTAGGAATTTAATCCAGGTGGTTGGCACATATTGTGTCATTGATAGTATGTAATAGCAACAAAATGACAGTAATGACAATAGTTAACATACCTTCTGGATCACCAAGTCTGTGCCAAGGACATTTTGGATGTTTCATATGTACTAATAATTTTTTCCCCACAAGAACAAAATGAGGTTGATACTAATATAACATTATGAGTTAATGCTGTCATATAAATTGTGTTGGTATAGAAGTATATGTTTCTAATTGTCAGGTTACTTTATCTAATTTCTCACATCTCTCTCACTGTTGCTAAACATTCTAAATAAGGAACGCAGGATTATTCCTAATGAAAATGCAAAGTAAACAAAGCAAAATAAGCAGGAATAGGTTACCTAAGGCAGGGCTTTGGCGGGTTTGCAATGGAAGCCTCCAAAAAATTCAAAAGTTGGTAGCAGTAGGTGAGGAAATTCAAAATCCCGATAGGTTCGAATGAACCACATTTCAGCTTTCCCCATTGTCTCTAATAATTTAGTGTGTCTTCCTGAAAGCCAAAACAAAAGCAACAGCAACAAAAGTTAGATCAAAAGAGAATATTGCCATGTGTATATACTAGGTAAATTTTGGAATGTAGTTTGGAATGACGTAGTCAAAGATGTTTAAATGTTTCTGCTTTTTGTTAAACAAACATATATGTATGTGTGTTAAATATAATATTATATAATGCAATGTAAGATGGAAACTGAGCTACACTAGTAGAAACAATTTCTAAATGCTACCCAGATACTTATGCTACAAATATGTGTGTCACTCTTCAATCTATATGTTCATTTATTAAGACATTTTATGAAGTTTCTAGTGACATTTTTTAAGTTAAAAAAAGAAGATTAGTCAGATGGATATACAATTGCTTGGAAAAGTCCTAAGTGTTTCAATGTGTGGTTTATGACTTCCTGGAGGGTCCTGTACTAGCAGTGGGCCACAGGATTATATCATACACCATAATTTAATGTTTCCATAATATTTATGGGATTGATGGAACATTTTATATTTTCATTTCATCATTTCATTTATAAGAGATGAATTATTGTGACTTTATACAAACACACCTTCCAAGGCACTAGGATAGTTAGGACATCATGCTACCAACTGAAGACATGATTTACCTAGTACTTCGCTGTAAAACTGAATCCAGTTTTCATTATATGCCTGGAACCAAAAGTGAAAATAAAGTACATATATCATATTTTTTACCCTTTCCATGAATGTCATGTGATCTCTTAATTCTGACCAGAAAACAGGTACGTAGGATGGTGTTAATGGAAGTCTTCCACTGTACTTTTCAAGTGAATAGCCAGGGAAGAAGCAAAGACTGTACAGTAAAGGCACTTTAAGTATCTCAGGCAGCAGCTCACCACAGGGTCCAATGGCATCTGTAAGAATGACATCAAACCTTGATTCCTGCAGTTTTATCAGAAGTTTCTTGCTCGAAACAACATCTTTACAGTTCTTCATAAGAACAACAGAATATTCCCATAATAAATTATTCACTGTTGAAAAATATGTCCAGAAAGAATCTTCTGCCAGATTAGTCCATTTCTCAATAAAATGCTTGACAAAATTCTCAAAATCATCTTTAGTTAAAGATGAAGGGAAAGTCTCCATGTCATAGCAGATGGTTTGTTGGAATCAATAATGGCAGCTGGAACATGTTAGAACAGTCACCTCAGAACCCCTCGTGACAAGTTCTTCCAGAATTGTCTTCATATTCATCCAATGACTATATTCCACTGGCCACACCAGCACCTTCTCACAACTCCCAGAGCTAAAGTAGCAAGTCAGCTGTAGTAGCGGCAGAAGTGAGAGCCATTTCATACACATCTTGCTCACATGTAATATTTAAAAAAAATACTCTGTCCTTTTGCTATTGCTCATGCTTATATTTAAGGAGAAATCAATCAGGAAGTTAAAATTTAACTCCTACACCTCAAGTAACTAAATTTTATGAATAGTCAGCAGCTGTGGACATCAAATGAAAGGGCAAAGTGATTATACAGTGTGTTTAATATTGTTTTGTCAATGTTATCACTGATCTAAAAGTCAATGAGCTTGCACGTGCATGTCAACTATATATTACATGACAGTAGACCAGTGTAACAGCACTGGCAAGTGAGAGGCTCTTGTGTCTGCAGTCTCCTTGACACAGAGTTAGAGATAAGGTGACATCAGAAAGATGGAGGGTTGGGAGCTCCAAACACTTTTATCCCCCATAAAAACAATAAAAAGAATAAACAAGCAAGTACAAACCCATGTAAATTACATTGGGAAAGCGCTGGACTACAACACAGAAGGAGCAGGAACCCTGCAGAATGCCAAAACTGAGGATGGCCACGTAGGAAGGCTTGGGAAAGATTTTACCTCGATTACTGCATCCTCCAGTTCAGAGCAGCCTGGCACCAGCAGGGATCCCCTCAGAGGGATTTCATCCCATGGGGAAAAGGAGAACAGAACTCCAGCAAGCCTTACCACCACCTCACCACCTCACCTCCTTGCAGACTTTGCTACTGAGGACTTGCACAGTCTTCACCAGCACTGATTCCATTTGACAGAGCTGCCCAGAATCCCTGCTTCTGTGTCTTTCCTGAGGCTGGGCGTGTCTCTGTGGTGAGCCCTGACGCTTGGGGCCCCATCACTCCTGTACCTTGCATTCCCTGGTTAAGTTGCCACAATGCCTTAGCATCTATGAGACTAGAGCTGCTGCTCTGTGCCCTTCCCCCAGACTCTAAGTGAGTGCTTTGTCTTGCCATAATGGGGGCAATGCTGCTATGCCTTTGGATCTCATCCTGTATCCCTAGTTGTGGCTTTGATGGCCATTACCTAGGCTGAGCTGCTGCTGTTCTACACACCATCGCTGTGCCCTAAGCCACGGTTTTAACCTATCATTGTTGGGGCTATAATCCTGCTACTTTGTACCTTACCCTGGGTCCCAGTTCAGCACTCTGACCCATCGTTACCAGGGCCACACCAGTGCTGCTCTGCATCACCCCACCATGACTTCTGGCTTTAATAGGTCCTCAGTAGGAGCATGCTGCTGCTACTCTGATTTCCCCTGGGGCCTGATTTGAAACCTGACCCACCATCCCCAGGCTGTACTGCTTCAGAACCCTTCACCTCTAGGCCCAGGCCATTGGTGGACCCTGTCATCTCAGGGCCTATACCACTGCTGCAACACCCCCCACCCCACTTAACATATTAATTGTATGTTGTGTCTAACAACTATATGCATGTTTTACATGCTTGCTTTTTATATTTGTTAAGAGAAGAAAGAAGAAGAAATATGTGTTTATGCAGTCTTCTATAATTAATTATCTTCACCAGTGTTCTTTGGTTTACCATGGTGATTAGAATTGTAGTCTGGGTTTACTTTCTTCAGCCTGAAGACCTCCCTTCAGGTTTTCCTGCAAGGCAGATTTGCTAGCAATGAATTCTTAGTGGGGGTTGAGGGAATGAGGAATATCTGTACTTTGCCCTAATTTTTTGTGCCCATGAAGGTGGAGTTTTTCCAGCACAACGTTTAAATTAATCCAATAACTAAAATCTGCAGGCCATACACGTACTTTCCCAGTCATTTCAGGGTCAAAGTGATGTAGATGCAACATGAAAAGGACACAGAGACTTGCACAGTCTTCATGATTAACTCTTGCTCAAACTATACCAGGGCTTAAGCTAAGTGCATGAAACTCACAATCCAAGGATCTGTCATGGACATTCCTAATCAATTTATACTAGGTTGGGCTGAACTTTGAATTGTCTACTTTGTATTAAAGTTTAAAATGAAATGCAACTGCAGTGATGGGGGAAAAAAGATTAATAATGTCAATAAAATAAGTTAGGGAAAAAACTCAGAAAAAGAGTTTCCAAACTTCTTTTAGAGGATATCAAAGCAAAGGGACAAAGTTAAACACACATCCATAACAACGTTTAATAAAGTTAAGAAAATCCATCATCATGTTATGCATATTCAATTAAGACTAGATTCTTTAGATATTTTCTCTCGTTTTATTTAAATATTCATTTCAACAGGATGGTCTCTCTAGTATTTTTCTTTCTTTTTTTTTATTTATGTATTGTTTATTTTATTGGCTGTGTTGGGTCTCCTTTTTGATGTGCGCAGGCTTTCTTTAGATGCAGTGAGTAGGAGCTACTCTTTATTGTGGTGTGCAGGCTCCTCGTTGCCGGGGCTTCTGTTGTTGCGGAGTATGGGCTCTAGGCACATGGGCTTCAATAGTTGCAGCACATGGGCTCGGTAGTTGTAGCTCAAGGCTCTAAAGCACAGGTTCAAAAGCTATGGCACACGGGCTTAGTTGCTCCATGGCATGTGGGATCTTCCTGGAGCAGGGATCGAACCCATGTCTCCCGCATTGGCAGGTGGATTCTCAACCACTGCGCCACCTAGGTAGCCCTCTCTAGTATTTTTCTAAATGATAATTATTGTAGATATTCTATATAGGAAAGAGACCATTACTTACCAACAGAAGGAGAGAATTTGTCCACAAAAAGAAGTGTTAAGGTAGGGAGATTTAAATATAAATATTCTGATGCTAAAGTGCCCTTTTTGCTAAAGCACATCTATCTTTTAGAAAAAAGGAAAATATATCTTTTTACTATTACTGCAGACATGAGTTCAAGTTTGGATTTGAGGTCAGATCATTATGTTGTGAGGAGATATCTTAGAATGGAAAAGGTTAGTCATGAAGAACATAACTTGATAATCTTATCCTTCCTTCAGAGTAGCCATTTCTACTTTGCTTTCTTGTTCTAAGATACTTCTTATAATGTAAAATTCCATCTTTTTGCTAGGATCGTCACACATGGAAGCCATGACCCCGTGTAGAAATGGATCCAATGATATTTAGAACAATAACTTCACTTATAATCCTTTCGCTTAAAAAGTTAATTTTCTTCAAGCAATTAATCAATAGGGGTATATTATGCTAATAACATCGTCATAGGAATAATTGGCTAATAAAGAAATTATAATTCATAATTATTCAAGGAGAAAATTACAAAAGCACCATGAGAGAAGTAAATTAAACAATCAGTTAATTTACCATGTAAAATTGCTGTAAATGATACATGTACAGATTTTCTGTTCAAATATTCAATTGTAAACTTCTTGTTAAGACTGTTATGTTTCTATTGCTTTTGTATGGAATGACATTGCAAAAATCAATAGGACCTTCTTTAACTGAAAAAAAAAAAGGAATCCTTCGATAGATATCATTGGATTTCTCAGAAGAAACTGGAGGCCTGTTCACAGTTGATTTGTATATTCAAAGTTCTGAAAGAAAAAAAACTGCAACCCCAAAATATTTTACCTGAAAATGACATCCTTTGGAAATAAAGGAGAGATAAATACTGTCGCAGATGAACAAAATCTTAGTCAGTACAAAATTTCAGACCAATGTCTTTGATGAGTGTGGATGTAAAAAATTTTCAAGAAGACATTAGCAAATTGAATGAAATAACAAAAAAAAAAACTGACCATACACCATGAGCAAATGGAATTTATCTCTAGGATTGGAGGACAGGTCAGCATACATAAATAAATAATGTGATTCACAATTCTAAGAAAATGAAAAACAACAATGATACAATCATCTCAATAGATGCCAAAAAAGTTTAAAAACATAACATCCTTTCATGCTAAAATTACTTAACAAGTTGGGTATACAAAAAACTTGATTCAACATAATGAAGACCATCTATGACAAGCCTACAGGTAGCATCATAGAAAACTATGAAAAAGTTTTTCCTCTGAAATCTATTAGGAATAACTTATGTGCCCTATTCTATAGAGCACTCGAAGTTCTGGCTAAAGCAATCAGGCAAGAAAAGGAAATAAAAGATATACAAATTGTAAAGGAAGAAGTAAAATTGTCTTCCTCTACAGATGAATGATCTTACAATCTTATGTATGGGACGTTCTAAGATTCCACCAAAAAACTGTTAAAAGCAATTAGTGGGTTCAGGGTATTTTCAGGATAAAAATCAACATATGGAAATGAGTTGTATTTCTGTACACTAACAACAAAACTTCTAAAAATGTGATAAAGAAAACAATCCTATTCAAAATAGCACAGATGAGGAGAATTAAATTGTTAAAATGCCCATACTAAACAAAGGTTACTTTATTCAATGCGATGAGTGTAAAAATTCCTAGGCCTCTTTACGTAAATAGGAGAAACAATCCTAATATGTGTATGGGCCATAGAACACCCTGAATTGCCAAAGCAAGCCTGAGAAAGGACAAAATTGAAGGCATCACACTTCTTGATTTCAAATTATGTTACAGAGCTATAGAAATCAAAACAATATGGCACTGGCATAAAAGAAAAGGTATTTATTTGTTCTCTTAATCTTAGTAAGTCTGGAAAAATAAGAGGATGTTCTATTACATGTGAGTTTAGTGAGTCACGAAATTTCTGCCTTACAAAAATTCCCTCTTTGTTAGAAAGCTTCTTCAGTTTCTACTTCAATTTTTCCACTCAAAGACTACTCCAAGTTGTTTAAACTGCTTAGTAATTAAGTTTTTTAAGTTATTGACTCAATTTCGGTCCATGATTGTGTAAAAGTGGAACCAGACTAAACCTCTGCCATAAACAACTAGAAAACTGACAAAGTATATGTAACAACTGTTTTCAGTTATCAACATGAGGCATCAAGAAACATGACAACTAAAAGGGAAACTAATTAGGTGAACCCTAAGATCACTATAGCTTTCCGACTACAGGCACTTTTGAGATTACATTGCCCAGAACAGAATCAACAGCAGAAACTGGGGTATCAATGAGTGAAGAAAAAGAAACTGGAGTTTGAAGAGAGTTGACATCTGGAATAGGAACAGCACAATTTGGAAATTCAAATTGTCCCACACTGTTTTCTACTGAAAAATTAAGTTGCTGAGGTAAGATTTTGTATTGACATGCTAAAGTGAAATTTCACTGATGGCCCTAAAATATCTCAATTTTTATATGACTTTTATATATCCCAGCCTTATAAACTCTTAAAATTGCTAAAATTTCAGCTTAATGGAATGTGACCTTTTTGCAGAGTTTCTGCAGATAATAAGATAAAGGCATTCCCAGTATAGGTGGCTATTCCTGTCAGGGTAAATAGCCAATGAGGAGGAGATCCAAGTTAGGAAATTAGCCCCAAGTATCCAGTTGGTCTACTCAAACAACGGTGCCTTATCAGGAACTCAGTATTTAGACTCCTAGCAGATGTGATCCTCTTGCCACTCAGGGAGTAGTTACATGAGCCTTGGTAAACAGGAGCCCATACATTGGGGCCCATCTGCAACTTCACTCTCTGTCACCATAGTCTCTTTGTTAATTTGTTCTAGGGATTGGCCCTGGAGTGAATGATGATAAAGGCCGTCTGATGTGACCTGGGTGGGTAATTTTGCCTACTTAATTGCTTAATGCCAATTCTATGATGGATGATCTTCGGTGGGAAATAACAAGGTGTCCCATGGTTGAATGCTACATCTCCAGCAAGGTCCCATAGCCTGCCAGGAGTTGTTTTCACAAATACATGTAATTCTTCAGTCCAGATGACATTGTTTTGCTGTGCTGCCATTAAGCAGGGCAGAGATTCCACAGAGTTTTTTTTTTCTCACCACTGATGTATTTAATACTATACAGTTTACCTCATATTATAGACCATCACAAGTTGTGACCTACTGCAGAATTCTGTCCTGCTCTGGGTTCATAGCTGGCAGTCTGTTGAGTTACCTGGCATATGTCACAGAATGGAATACATATCTTTCCCCCAGTTCCTGAAAAGGCCTACACATAATTATTGTACTATTGTCCTTTGTAGAAAGAAAGGAAAAGTGCAAAAATCTATTCTATTTTCGAAATGATGACCTCAAATACTCCTGGTCACTGGATCTCAATTAATGTTATTGATGTGGCAGATCACAATCAAATATTCATAGGGTTTATCTCCCACTCTCTAAGGCTCATGTGTCTTACACTGGTGTCCAACATACTAGCCACTTCTTGCTCACCTGTCTGATTTGCATAATGTTACCAACACAGTCGGTTAGTACAGTTTTCTGAAGGATATCGAGATAATTCATATCTCACGGGCCTAATTTATGAAGGAAGAGAATACAGTTTAATTTATGTAGTCCTTAGAGAAAACTGTAAATGTCTGCTGCTGTCTGTTCCAAGTGAATGAGAACTCTGTCTGATCTTTTCAGATAAAGATGGCAGAGAACACAATCACCAAAGCAATAACCTCAAACTATGCACCTGAAAATGTGTTCATTTACTCTAGCAGACATTCCCACATGTGATACAGAGGCTAAGAGTAGAGTGAATTTTTGGATGAGTTTACAGGATTTCACTACCATTTTCCAGGATCTGTTGGTTTTGAAGGGCCCAGATATACCACCCTGCATTTTTAAACTCTTTAAGATCTTTACTTTCCATAGAAATGTGACCTTATTTTCTGTTTGTGTTTGAATTGGGGTAAGGGTGGTGGTGAGAGGAAGCTGTTTCAAAGCTATCGTGAGTTGAATAGTGGACATCCCAAAAATATGTTGGTTTTGTTAACTCCCAGCATCTATGAAATTGATCTTATATGGAAAGTGTTTGAAATGTACAAGTACACTTTGTTTTGTTGTACTTTGCTTTACTCTGCTCCACAGTTATTGGCGTTTTACAGATTGAAAGTTTGTGGCTATGCTGAGTCAAGCAAGACAATCTGTGCTGTTTACCAACAGCCTTTACTCACTTCATATGTCTTGGTAATATTTGGGTAATCTTGCAATATTTCAAACTTTTCCATTATTATTGTATTTGTTGTGGTGATCTATGATCAGTTATCTTTTATGTTACTATTACAATTTTTAGCGGGCTCCACAAAACCTCACCCATATAAGATGATGAAGTTTATCAATTATATACGTGTTCTCATGTATATGAGTTCTCTGCTCCATCAACTGGCTGTTCCCGTCTCTCTTCCTCCTCTCAGATCTCCTTAGTCTCTGAGACACAACAATATTGAAATTTAGCCGTGTATAACTGCAATGGCCTCTAAAAGTCAAGTAAAGAGTTGAATGTCTCTTCTTTTGAATCAAAAGCTAGAAATAATGAAGCTTAATATGAATGCATGTTAAGAGCTAAGATAGGCCAAGCGCTAAGCCTCTTCCACCAAACAGAGAAATTTTTCAAAGGGAAAGCTCTTAAAGAAAGTAAAAGTGCTGCTCCTGTGAACACACAAATGATAAGAAACTGAAACAGTGTTGTTGCTGACATGAAGGAAGTTTCTGTGGTCTAGGTAGAAGATCAAATCAGCTACAACATTTCCTTAAGCCATAGCCTAAACCAGAACATGGCCCTAACTTTCTCCAATTCTAAGAAAGCTGAGAATAGTGATGATGCTGCCAAAGAAAATTTGAAACTAGCAGAGTGTGGTTCATTTGGTTGGAGGAAAAAGCCAGCTCCATAACATAAAAGTGCAAGGTGAAGCAGCAGGTGCTGATGTAGAAGCTGCAGCAAGTTTTCCAGAATATCTAGCTAAGGCAATTCATGAAAGTGGCTACAATAAACAACAGATTTTCAGTGTACACGAAAGAGCCTTATCTTGGAAGATGTTGCCATTTAGGACTTTCAAAGCTAGAGACGAGAAGTCAATGCCTGGTTTCAAAGTTTCAGAGGCAGGCTGACTCTCTTTGCTTAGGCAGGCTAAATTAGCTGGTGACTTGAGTTTGAGGCCAGTGTTTATTTACCATTTCAAAAATCCTAGGTCTCTTGAGAATTATGGTAAATCAACTCTGCCTGTGCTCTATAAATGGAACAAAAAAGGCTGGATGGCAAGACATCTCTGTGCAATGTGGTTTATTGACTATTTTCAGCCCATGTTTCAGAACTACTTGTTCCGAAAAAAGATTCCTTTCAAAATATTGCTGCTCATGGCCCAATTGAAGATGGCAGAGGAGTAAGACATGGAGATCATCTTCTTCCCAAAGATACATCATAAATACATCTATGTGTGGAACACTTCCTATAGAATATCTGCAAAATCCTGGCAGAAGACCCCAGACTTTCCAAAAGGCAAGAAAATCTCCATATAACACAGCAGGGCAAAAGAAAAAAGAAAAAAAAAAAAGAGAAAGAGACAAAGATTCATGACAAGACCTGAGCTTCTAGGAGGGAGTTGTGAAGGAAGAAAAGTTTCAGCGCACTAGGAAGTCCCCTCACTGGTGGGGATGGGGAGCAGGGAGCTTCGGTACCTCAAAGGAGAGCACAGCAGAAGGCTTCTGGAGGGCAAAGTGGAAAGACCCTGCACAGAGGGCCAGTGTCAACCAGAACTCCCCAACCAGAGACGCTTGTCTGCTCACCCACTGGGGCAGGTGGGAAATAGGTGCTGAGGCTTGAGCTTCGAAGGTCAGACCCCAGGGAGAAGACTGAAGTTGGCTGCATGCAGACAGCCTGAGGGGGTTAATGCACCACAGCTCAGGAAGTCCAGGAAGGAACCGGCACCTGCCAGAGAGGCAAGGGACCATTGTTGGGTGGGGGTGCACAAGGGGGCAGGCCACACAGGTGCCATAGGATCTTCTTTATCCGTGTACTCACAGATGGCAGGCCACTGCCTACATGCGCCTCATGGGCCAGCGCAAGCCGTGCCTGCTATCTTGGATGACAAAGTCAGGTCCTCTACTGCTGCTATCACTGCCACCAAGGGTTATGAGCAAGCACAGGTCACTGCCCACAACTTCCCAGGAGCCTGTGCAGCCTGCTCCAGCCGAAGGTCCCACAATCGGAGACCAGCTTCCCTGGGAGAGTAAACGACACTGTTGCAACTTCCTGCTGGCCTCTGCTGCTGCAGGCACTCCCTGCACATCCCAATTGTGACTGCTGTATCCCTCCCTCTCCCCATCCTGAGTGTGCAAGTGAGCCCTAATAGCCACTGTATTCTTCCCCTCAGCTGGGTGGGAAAAAGATGCCTGAGGCTGGCCCATATGCAGAGGCAGGGGCAAAACCAAAGCTGAACCCCATGGGTGGTGCAACCAAAGAAGAGGAAGAGAAATCACTCAGTGCAGCTGCAGGAGCAGCAGATTAAATCTCCTGCAGTCACCTTGATAAAGCCTGCATCTGGAATATCTGAATTCATTAGTATTCCCAAAATTGAGGCTGTGGACTTCCAGGGCAACTGTGGACTTTGGGGGAAAGTGCATGAGGGAATAAGGCCAGGTCAGAGTCTCAGCTGGCCCCATAATGCCCACAGCAGGTCCAGAGACTTAACTAGAGGTATTGGAGACCTTCCTGGGTAGGTGGGGTTTGGCTGCGGCTCATCATGGGGTCAAAAACACTAACAGCTAAGGCCCCAGGACAGTATCATTATTATCACTATTATTCTTTATTTGTTCTGTTAGTATTCTTTTTTATTATTCTTTTAATTTTTATTTTTTTATTTATTCTTTTCTTTTTAATGCTTTCATTTTTAATATGTTTTTCTATTTCTACATTTTTATGTTTTTTCCTTGCTTTTGGTTTTTCCGTTGTTTTCCTTTCTTTTTAATTTTTAAACTATATATAACATTTTTCTATTTTTACTTTACTTTTTTCATCTTCTGTGATTTTTTCCCTTTCTTTTCTTCTTTCTTTAGTTTTTATCTCTTTTATTGATCATTTTTATATGTTTGTTTTCTGCATTCTTTGCCTTTTCCTAGTTTGCTCTCTGTTATTGATTTGTTTTCAGTTTTTTGATTTTGTTAGTTTAGTATTTAGTGTTTGTTCTCATTTTGGGATTCATTTATGTGTTTCCTTGCTCTATTTTGTTTTTGCATGTGTATGCACCCATGCATGAGTGTGTGTTGCTTTGTGTATTTGGTTTTGCTTTTAGCATTTGTCCTGGGGTTCTGTTTTTCTATTCATTTTTTAAATTTTCTTCCATGCTGTGCAGCTTGGAGGGTGTGGGTGCTCTGGCTAGGGGTGGAGCCTGAGCCTCTGAGGTGGGAGAGCTGTGTCCAGGATGTTGGACTACCAGAGAACTCCTAGACCCAGGGAATGTTAACCAAAGTGATCTTTCTCAGAGGTCGCCAGCTAAAACCAAAGACCCAGTTCCACCCAAGAGCCAGCAAACTCTAGTGCTGGATGCCTCATGCCAAACAACGAGCAAGACAGGAACACAACCCCACCCATTAGCAAACAGGCTGCCTAAAGTCATAATAAGCTCACAGATACCCCAAAAACACACCACAGGACAAAGTCCTGCCCATCACAGGGACAAAATCCAGCTTCATCAACCAGAAGGCAGGCACCATTTCCCTCCACCAGGAAGCCTACACAAGCCAGTGGATCAACCTCATCCACTGGAAATAGACACCAGAGATAAGAAGAACTACAACCCTGAAGGCTACAGAAAGGAGACCACAAACACAGTGAGGTAAAAAAATGAGAAGGCAGAGAAATATACTGTGGATTAAGGAGCAAAGTAAAACAACACAAGGCCAAACAAATGAAGAGGAAATAGGCAATTTACCTGAAAAAGAATTCAGAGTAATGATAGTAAAGATGATCTAAAATCTTGAAAATAGAATGGAGAAAATACAAGTAATGGTTAAAAAAGGAACTAGAAGAAATAAAGAATAAACAAACAGTGAAGAACAACGCAATAACTGAAATGAAAAATACACTAGAAGAGGTCAGTAGCAGAATAACTGAGGCAGAAGAATGGATAAGTGAGCTGGAAAATGGAATGATGGTAATAACGACTGAGAAGCACAATAAAGAAAAGAGAATGAAAAAAATTGAGCACAGTCTCAGAGACCTCTGGGACAACATTAAATGCACCAACATTCGCATTATGGGAGTCCTAGAAGATGAAGAGAAAGAGAAAGTGTCTGAGAAAATATTTTAAGAGATTATAGTGAAAAACTTCCCTAACACGGGAAAGGAAATAGACACTCAAGTCCAGAAAGCACAGAGTCCCATATAGGATAAACCCAAGGAGAAACATGTCGAGACACATATTAATCAAACCAATGAAAATTAAATACAAAGAATAATATTAAAAGAAAATATGGAAAAGCAACAAATAACATACAAGGGAATCCCCATAAGGTTATCAGCTGACTTTTCAGCAGAAAACCTGCAGGCCAAATGGGAGTGGCCAGATATATGTAAAGTGATGAAGGGGAAAATTTTACAACCAAGATTAGTCTACCCAGAAAGGATCTCATTCAGATTTGATGGAGAAATCTAAAGCTTTACAGACAAGCAAAAGCTAAGAGAGTTCAGCACCACCAAATCAGCTTTATGAAAAATGCTAAAGGAGCTTCTCTAGGTGGTAAACACAAGAGAAGAAGAAGACCTACAAAAACAAACTCAAAACAATTAAGAAAATGGTGATAGGAACATACATATTGATAATTACCTTAAATATAAATGGATTAAATGCTCCAACCAAAAGACACAGCCTGGCTGAATGGATACAAAAATTAGACCTCTATATGTACTGTCTACAAGAGACCCACGTCAGACCTAGGGACACATATAGACTGAAAGTGAGGGGATGAAAAGGATATTCCATCCAAAGTGAGATCAAAAGAAAGCTGGAGTAGTAATACTCATATCAGACAAGATAGACTTTAAAATAAAGACTGTTACAAGAGACAAGGAAGGACACTACATAATGATCAAGGAATCCATCCAAGAAGAAGATATAACAATTATAAACATATATTCACCCAACATAGGAACACCTGAATATATAAGGTAAATGCTAGCAGCCATAAAAGGGGAAATCAGCAGTAACACAATAATAGTGGGTGAATTTAACACCCCACTGACACCAATGGACATCATCCAGCCAGAAAATAAATAAGCACACACAAGCTTTAAATGACACAATGCACCAAATAGATTTAATTGATATTTAGAGGGCATTCCATCTGAAAGCAGAAGAATACAATGCCTTCTCAAGTGCACGTGGAACATTCTCCAGGATAGATCACATCTTGTGTCAGAAATCAAGCCTTCGTAAATTTTAGAGAGCTGAAATCACTTCAAGCAACTTTTCTGACCACAACACTGTGAGATTAGCAACCAATTAAAGAAAAAAAATGTAAAACACACAAACACATGGAGGCTGAACAATACATTACTAAATAACCAACAGATCACTGATGGAAGCAAAGAGGAAATCCAAAAAATACCTAGAGACAAACCACAATGAAAACACAAGAAGCCAGAACCTATAGGATGCAGCAAAAGCAGTTCTATGAAGGAAGTTTGTAGCAATACACTCTTACCTCATGAAATAAAAAAATCTCAAATAAACAACCTAAACCTATACCTAAAAGAGCTAGAGAAAGAAGAAGAAGGAGAAGAAGAATGAAACCCCAAAGTTAGTAGAAGGGAAGAAATCATAAAGATCAGAGAAAAAATAAATGAAATAGAAACAAAGGAAAAAATACCAAAGATCAATGAAACTAAAAGCAAGTGTTGATCTTTGAGAAGATAAACAAAATTGATAAACTTTTAGCAAGACTCATCAAGAAAAAAGAGGGAGAGGACTCAAGTCAATGAAATTAGAAACGAAAAAAGGAGAAGTTACAATGGACACTGCAGAAATACAAAAGATCATAAGAGAATACTACCAGCAACTATATGCCAATAAAATGGACAACCTAGAAGAAATGGACAAATTCTTAGAAATGTGCAATCTCCCAAGACTGTACCAGGAAGAAATAGAAAATATGAGCAGACAAATCACGAGCAATGAAATTGAAAGTGTGATTAAAAATCTTCCGACAAACAACAGTGCAGGACAAGATGGCTTCACAGATGAATTCTATCAAACATTTAGAGAAGAGTGAACACCCATCCTTCTCAAACTTCCAAAAAATTGCAGAGGAAGGAACTCTCCCAAGCCCATTCTATGAGGCCACCCTCACCCCGATACCAAAACCAGACAAAGATATCACACACACACACACACACACACACAAAAGATAACTAAAGAGAAATATCATTGATGAATATAGAAGCAAAAATTCTCAACAAAATAGTAGCGAACAGAATCCAACAACACATTAAAAGGATCATGAACAATGTTCAAGTGGGATTTATCCCAGGGGGGCAAGGATTCTTCAATATACACACATCAATGAATGTGATACACCATGTTAACAAATTGAAGAATAAAACCATATGATCATCTCAATGGATGCAGAAAAAGCTTTTGACCAAATTCAACACGCATTTATGATAACTCTCCAGAAAGTGTGCATGGAGGAAATCTACCTTAACATAATAAAGGCCATATATGAAAATCCCACAGCAAACCTCATTCACGACAGTGAAAACCAAAAGCATCTCTTCTAAGATCAGATACAAGAGAAATATGTTCACTTTGCCACTATTATTCAACATAGTTTTGAAGTCCTAGCCATGGCAATAAGAGGAGAAAAAGAAAGAAAAGGAATCCAAATTGGAAAAGAAGTAAAACTGGCACTGTTTGCAGAGGACATGATACTATACATAGAAAATTGTAAAGATGCCACCACAAAAATACAACAGCTCCTCAATGAATTTGGTAATGTTGCATGATACAAAATTAACACACAGAAATCTCTTGCATTCCTATACACTAACAACAGAACATCAGAAAGAGAAATTTAGGAAAGAATCCCATGCACCATCACAACAAAAAGAATAAAATACCAAGGAACAAACCCACCTAAGGAGGTAAAAGTCCTATATTCAGAAAACTATAAGACACTGCAAGAAATCAAAAATGACACAAACAGAGGAAGAGATATACCATGTTCTTGGATTGGAAGAATCAATATTGTGAAAATGACTGTATTATCCAAAGCAATCTACAGATTCAGTTCAATCCCTATCAAATTACCAATGGCATTTTTCACAGAACTACAACAAAAATTTTTACATTTTGTATGGAAACACAAAAGACTCCAAATAGCAAAAGCATCTAGGGAAAGAAAAATGAAGCTGGAGGAATCAGGCTCCTTAACTTCAGACTATACTACAAAGCTACCATTGATGCCATAAAATCCATCTAGGGGTGTGGATGCGTGATCTCCAGAGGAAAAGAATTTCTCCTGGGATCAATATCAAGCTGCTGCTCAGGTTTAAGTAGCAGAGTGACAGTTTATTAAGGAGAGAAAGTGCAATAGCTGATGGCACAGACACCAGGAGGGGGTGGAGAGACCCACAATGGAGTCGTACATGTGTCTTATATAACTAAAAAATAGAGGAGTTAATCATAACCCACACCTAGTTACCTCTAACAATAGGAATTTACAACAGCAATGGATTGATTACTAAAAAAAATGACATTAGCCGAAGGATTAAGGATTGATCGTTCCCTGGAAGGGTCGTGATATTCATCAGAGTTTCGGAATTTCTTAACCTAGTGATCTGGGATGTCCCAAGTAATCATTGCCCTAGCTTACAGTTAAGATTATAAAGGGGTGTTGTAAGAATCAATCTTAAAGAAAGAAGGAGCTTTAAATCACATTGTCAAGTTTTTCCGCCCTTCCCTGGCTGGTCAGGCCCTGAAGCTCTCACAGTCATCAAGACAACATAGTACTGGCACCACAACAGAAACATACATCAATGGAACAGGATAGAAATCCCAGAAATAAACGCACAAACCTATGGTCACCTAATCTATGACAAAAGAGGAAAGAATATACAATTGAGAAAAGACAGTCTCTTGAATAAGTGGTGCTGGGAAAACTGGACAGCTACATGTCAAAGAATGAAAGCAGAACATTATTTAACACCATACACAAAACTAAACTCAAAATAGATTAATGACCTAACTGTATGACCAGACACAATAAAACTCTTAGAGGAAAACATAGGAAGAACAGTCTTTTACACAAATGACAGCAAGATCTTTTTTGATCTACCTCTTAGAGTAATGAAAATAAAAATGAAAGTAAACAAATGGGACCCAATGAAACTTAAAATCTTTTGGGCAGAAACGGAAACCATAAATGAGATAAAAAGACAACCCTCAGAATGGGAGAAACTTTGTGCAAACGAAGCAACTGACAAAGGATTAATTTCCAAAATACACATGAGCTGTCTGTAGAGCTCATGTAGCTCAATATCAAAACAAACAAAGAAACAAAAAAAAACAACCCAATGGAGGAAGACCTAAAGAGACATTCCTCCAAAGAAGACATACAGATGGCTAACCAACACAAACAATAGATGCTGGAGAGGGTGTGAAGAAGAAGGAACTTTCCTGCGCAGTTTGTGGGAATGTAAATTGATATAGCCACTATGGAGAACAGTATGGAGGCTCCTTAAAATACAAAACTAGAACTACCATATGATCCAGCAAACCCACACTGGGCATATACCCTGAGAAAACCATAATTCAAAAAGACACATGTACCCCAATGTTTATTGCATCACTATTTACAATAGCCAGGACATGGAAGCACACTAAATGTTCACTGAGGAATGAAAGAGGAACATGTGTAACATATATGCAATGGAATATTGCTCAGCCATAAAAAGACGCATAATTGGGTCATTTATAGAAACATGGATGGAATTAAAGTCTGTCATACAGAGTGAAGTAATTCAAAATGAGAAAAGCAAATATTGTATATTAAGGCATATATGTGGAAACTAGGAAAATGATACAGGTAAACCTATTTGCAGTGCAGGAATAAAGATGAAGATATAGAGAATGGATGTGAGGACACAAGGGGAAATGGGGGTGGAATGAATTGGGAGATTGGAATTAACATATATACACTACCATGGGTAAAACAGATAGCTAGTGGGAACCTGCTGTATAGTACAGGGAGCTCAGCTCTGAGCTCTGTGATTTCCTAGATTCATGGGATGGGGTAGGGGTTGGAGGAAGGCCTGGAAGGGAGGGTACAAATGTATACATATAGATGATTCACTTTGTTGTACAGCAGAAACTAACAACACAATGTAAAGCAACTATATCCCAATTTTTAAAAAAAAAATTGGAAAAGAAGTAAAACCATAACTGTTTGCAGATAACATGTTGCTATACATAGAAAATCCTAAAGATGCTACCAGAAAACTACTAAAGCTCACCATTGAATTTGGTAAATATGCAGGATACGAAATTAATGCAGAGAAATTTGTTGCATTTCTATTCGCTAAAAATGAAAGGTCAGAAAGAGAAATTAAGGAAAAATCTCAATTACCATTGCATCAAAAAGAATAAAATACCTAGGAATAATCCTACCTAAGGAAGCAAATGACCTGTATTCTGAAAAGTTTAAGGCCCTGATGAAAGAAATCGAAGATGACATAATCAGAAAGAAAGACATAACAAACTGGATTGGAAGAATGAGTACTGTCAAAATGACTCTACTACCCAAGGCAATCTATAGATTCATTGTAGTCCCTATCAAATTACTAATGGCATTTTTCATAGAACTAGAACAAAATTTCTTTAAATGTGTATGGATACATGAAAGACCCCGAATAGCCAAATCGATCATGAGAAAAGAAAAACAGAGGTGGAGGAATAAGGCTCCCTGACTTCAGACTATACTACAAACCTTCAGTAATCAAGACAGTATGGTATTGGCACAAAAACAGAGACATAGATCAATGGAACAGGAGAGAAAGGCCAGAAATAAACCCACAGACCTATGGTCAATTAATCTATGACAAAGGAGGCAAGCCTATACAATGGAGAAAAGACAGTCTCTTCAAGAAGTAGTGCTGGGAAAACTAGACAGCTACATGTAAAACAATGAAAGTAGAAGATTATGTAACATCATACACAAAAATAAACTCAAAATGGATCAAAGACCTACATGTAAGAGCAAACACTATAAAATTCTTAGAGGAAAACATAAGTAGAACATTCTCTGATGTAAATCGCAGCAATATATTTTTTCATCCATCTCCTAGAATAATGGAAATACAAACAAAAATAAACAAATGGAACCTAATTAAACTCCAAAGGTTTTGCACAGCAAAGGAAACCATAAACAAAATGGGAAGACAACCTTCAGAGTGGGAGGAAATATTTGCAAATGAAGCAATTGACAAGGGATTAATCTCCAAAATATACACACAGCTCATGCAGCTCCAGATCAGAAAAACAAACAACCCAGTCAAAAAATGCATAAGATCTAAACAGACATTTCTCCAAAGAGACATCCAGATGGCCAAGAAGCCCATGAAAAGTTCCTCCACATCACTAATTATTAGAGAAATGCAAATTAAATGCATAATGAAATATCACCTCACACCTATCAATATGGCCATCATCAAAAAGTCTACAAATGATAAATGCTGGAGAGGGTGTGGAGAAAAGGGGACTCTCCTGCACTGTTGGTAGGAATGTAAGTTGATACAGCCACTGTGAAGAACAATATGGAGGTTCCTTAAAAAACTAAAAATAGAGCTACCATATGATCCAGCAATCCCACTCCTGGGCATATACCTGGAGAAAACCGTGGTTTGAATAGATACGTGTACCCCAATGTTCATTGCAGCACTGTTTATAAGAGCCAAGACATGTAAGCAACCTAAATGCCCACTGACAGATGAATGGATAGAGAAGATGTGGTACATATACACAGCGGCATACTGCTCAACCAATAAAAAATGAAATAATGCCATTTGCAGCAACATGGATGGATCTGGAGGTTATGATACTAAGTGAAGTAAGTCAGACAGAGGAAAACAAATATCATATTGCTTATATGTGTAATCTAAAAAAATGATGCAAATGAACTTATTAATAAAACAAAAACAGACTCATAGTCTTAGAGAATAAACTTATGGTTACCAAAGCGGAAAGGTGATGGGGAGAGATAAACTGGGAGTTTGGGATTAGCAGATACACACTACTATATTTAAAATAGATAACCAGCAAGGATCTACTATATAGCACAGAGAACTCTGCTCAATATTCTGTAGCAACCTAAATCGGAAAAGAATTTTTAAAAAAATAGATACATGTATATATATAACTGACTCACTTTGTCATACACCTGAAACTAACACAACATTGTTAATCAGCTATACTCCAATATAAAATAAAAATTAAAACTAAAATAAAATAAATCTTCTTGACTTAACATCTTTTAAAGTGTGCATATTCTCTACTTCTGGCAGTAAGCAATGGCCTCTTTCATATCTAGACTATCTAGAAGTGTTATCAGTAAGAGAAACGCTACAGAGATCATCCCTGTTCAAATAAACCAGAAAAAAATCTGAAAAATCTAGCCTTAATTGAATATGCAGTTACATGATGTTGGATTTTCTAATATTATTTAGAAATTATTCTGGATTTGTGTTTAAGCCTGAGTACTTTTTCTTATCTCAGTGTATTGAGTTTATCAAGCTTTTATTCCCATCAAAGTAGTTGTATTTCATTTTAATCCATAATACAAAGTACACATTTCAAAGTCCAGCCCAACCTACTATAAATTGATTGGGAGAGTCAAAGAGAGATGTTTGGATTGTGAGTTTCATGCACTTGGTTTAAGCCCAGTTTTAGTTTGAGCAAGAATTAACTATGAGGACTGTGACAGTTTTCTGTGTCCTTTTCATGTTGCATCTATGTCTCTTGGACTCTGGAAGAACTGGGAAAGTTCTTGTATGGCCTATGGATTTTAGTCATTGGATTAATTTAAAAGTTATTCTGGAAGAACTTCACCTTCGTGGGCATGAGATAACTATTCTGGTACATTCAGCGAATCTTCTGCTGGATCATACCAAGACGCCTTTTAATGTGGAGATCCTCCAACTTTCGATAACTAAAGAAAATTTTATGGAAGAGCTCAATACCGTACTCTATGTAGCTTCTTTTAAACTGCCAAAACTCTCATGGTGGGACATGCAAATAGAACTGGCAAAAATTACCAAAGAATTTTTATCAACAGCCAAAAAAGTGTGTGACAGTGCTATCACAAATAAGGGATTACTCAGCAGGCTACAGGCAGCTAAGTTTGATATCTGTATTGCTGACCCTTTAAGTTTTTGTGGGGAGTTGGTGGCCGAAATCCTGAATATTCCATTCATATACACTTTTCGGTTTTCCTTTGGGAATGTCCTTGAAAGATTGTGTGCTGGGCTCCCTATGCCTTCTTCATATGTTCCTGGCAGCACATCAAGACTGACGGATAACATGACTTTTCTACAGAGGCTGAAGAACTGGTTGTTGTATGCAGTGAGTGACATGATATATTTATATTATGTATTTCCGGAATGGGATGAGTATTACAGCAACGTTTTAGGTAAGAGAAATGTGTATATAATAAGTATTCTTATATCCTTCAAAAAACTGTAAATATTTATCTGACTGTATGAAAACTTACAAAAGGAATTTTTAAGTGAAGATCCAAGCTCCTGCGGCTACACTGCTTTCAATTTAAAAGAAAATATTAATGCTCTTTTTTTTTTTGATTTTTATTTCATGAGTGAGTACTGATAATATATGAGAGAAGGAATATTCTCTATATTTATGCATAAATCCTTCTTGATGCTACTAATTTTTTTTGAGTGTCTTGAAAACCCAAATCTGACAGTATGCTTAAGTTCCATAACCTTGGCCTACTTCCCTACTGTTTACTTCTCCTCTTATACGGCCTGTTTTCTTTCTGACTAACTTGCTGTTTCTCAGGCTTTATATTTGTATACTACAAAGGCTTGGTTGATTGGTGGCCAGGTTTGGCATGTGGTGAGCATGAAACTAGAAAATAAATAATGTAGCTTGGTTTCATCTGCTCTTGTCTTCCAAAAGGGGAAAAGGGAAGATTTTTTTCTAAAGGACCATATTTCTAGATTTTTAACATCACCTCATTGTTTTGTTCTTGTTATTCTATTTTAAATTGCATCAGAGGTCAACTAGTGAGCTTTGACCCTGAGCACAAAGTTTTTCTCTGTTTTAGCAAGTCCACTTACCCCCTCTTCTTTCCTCTTGCATAATGTATTTTTTATTAAAAATTTTTTCATATGATTGTATTAAGGAAATTTCACATGAGGTCAATTAGAGAAAGCAGTACCCTTCTTACATTATTAAGTTAGATTTTTATTAAGATACTCTTAACCTGTAACATTGAATTAGTTTCAGATAGTGACAAAAAATTAATCAATGGTCAACCTAAGAAAGAAATGGAAAATAATATTTGAGCCAACCTGAGGATTCATAACCCTGGAGAGAGTCTGTTGGGAAGATCTGAGGAATGTTCTGCCCATTAGAAGTCAAAGCACAGTCATATAAGTTTTTGAGGGAAAGGGTTATACATCAAAGAGTTATATATCAAAGCAATATATTGCCAGTTTACGTAGTCCTAAAAGGTGAGCAGTGGGTCACTGTGACCCCTTATGGGATTAAGGAAGGAGTGTTATCTCTCAAGGAATTACCTTGCTGGTGCCAAGAGGAAATTACTTTTTTTTTCTTTCAAATATGCTTTTCTATGTCTCTAAGGGGAATCTAGTTAATGTATAATGCAGAAGCACATTGCACAGTAAAGCACATTGCCCTTTTGAACTGGGCAGTGCCTCAAATGGAAGAGAATATTTTTATGTAAAAATTGCCTTGTCCTGCCTTTAAATCATTTTGTTTCACCAGAAGTGTGCAATAAAATGATTAGATATTTGTGCATATTGTAAAATAATCACCACCATAACTCTAGATTATATCCATTACTACACATAGTTATAAAAGGTTTTTATTTGAGAACTCAAGATCTACCCTCTTAGCACCTTTCAAATATACAATACAGTATTGTTAACTATAGGCTCCATGCTGTAAATTACATCCCCTGGATTACTTATTTTAGAAGGGGAAGTTTGTACCATTTGACCACCTTCATTTACCTATTGTGCCCACTCCCCAACCCCCGTATCTGGCAACCACCAATCTTCTCTGTTTCTATGAGTTCATTTAAGTTTTTGTTTTGTTTTCTTTTTAGATTCCACATAAAAGTGATACATTTCTCTGTCTTACTTCACTTAAGATAACATCCTCAAGGTCCATCTATGTTGAGGCCAATGGCAACTTTTCCTTCTTTCTCATGACAATAATATTCCATTGTATATATAACAATCTTTTCTTTATCCATTCACTTATCCATAAACACTTAGGTTGTTTCCATGCTTTTGGCTGTTGTAAATAATGCTGCAGTAAGCATAGGAGGGCAGTGATTTGTTTTCCTTTAGATATATAGCCAGAAGTAGAATTACTGGATCTTATGGTACTTTTTTTTTTAAATTTTGAGCAACGTCCATACGATTTTCCATAATGGCTACACCAATCTACATTCCCACCAACAATGTACAAGCCCTCTCTTTTTGCTACATCCTTACCAGCATTTGTTGTCTCTTACTCTTTTGATGACAGCCATCATAACAGGTGTGAAATGATAATTCAGGCTTTGCTTTGAATTTCCTTGATGATTAGTAATGTTGAGCACCATTTCATATTCGTATTGACCATTTGAATATTTTCTTTGGAAAAAATGTTTGTTAAGGTCCTTAGCTAATTTTTTATTGAATTATTTGTTTTTGTGCTATTGCATTGTGTGAGTTCCTTCTATATTTTAGGTTGTAATACTTACTCAGACATATGGTTTGCAAATATTTTCTCTCATTTCATAGGTTGCCTTCTTATTTTGTTGATCGTTTATTTTTCTGTGCAGTGTGCAGAAGGTATTAGTTGGAAGTAGTCCCACTTGTTTATTTTTAATTTTGTTACATATGTTTTAGGTGTCACATTTTAAATTCATTGCAAAGACCCACATCAAGAGTCATTTCCCCTTTGTTTTCTTTCAGGAATGTTATGGTTTTAGGTCTTATATTTAAGTCTTTAATCCATCTCAATACAATATTTGAAGTGGAGTAAAATCAAGGTCTAGTTTTTTCTTTTGCATGTGAATATCCATTTTTTCAGCAAGGATTATTTAAAACACTGTTTTGCTCCATTGAGTATTTTTGGCTCCTTGAGAAATATTAGTTGACTATACAGGCATGGGTTTATTTTGGGGCTCTTGATTCTGTTCCATTGGACCACATGCCTGTATTTATGCCTGTACCATATGTGTTGATTACTATAGCTTTTATAATATTGCTTAAAATCAGAAAAGTGTGATGCCTCCAGGTTTCTTTTTCTTTCTCAGGATGGATTTGATTATTTCAGAACTTTTTCACTTTATATGAATTTTAAAATTATTTTCCTTCTTACAAATTTTTAACAGATATATCTCTAATACCCTACTATTATTAAAAATTGTTTTTATTCCTAAAAATTTTTTAAAGTTATTTATAGTTGTGATATCTTGTTTTATATAGCCACTTTTGTTTTCCTTTTTTTTTTTTTTTTTGAGTATCTGTTCAAAATTTCCTCTGAGAAATTATTCAACAACTCACAAACAACATGAGTGCTTGAAATGATCTACGCTGCCCAGGAATATGGAATATGTTCAAAAGGCATATCACCTAATCAAGGTTGACATGTTGCACTGAGATTTTTCTGGACATTTTGTGACAGAAACAGGTGCCTGTATCTCTAGACATGATCCTAAAAAAAAGTGGGTAGAAATTGCTGTACCCATCGAGCATCCATGTTCAGAGTCCAAGCTACAAAAGGCAAAACTGAGAAGAGATAACTTAAAATCTCATCCTAGTGACATTTTCTGAGTCATGGATCAGGCATTGATTGATCTACAGCTGCATTGAAGTTGTTTGTTTACTTCTGGTTCCAGCAGCTTGACACTCAGTTTAGAAACATCTTTTCGAGTGAAGCATTAGTGATAGGATGTTACTCTGTCCCTGATTCTTTCCTAGTTCTTAGCAACTTAGGATATTCTTTGGGGGAATATATCAATAATCTGAGAAAGAAGAATAAAAGTTTGGCAAATAGAAGAAACACATTTTGTCTACTCTCATAAATGTTAAAATGCTATAAGATATAGATGTGATTTGGCTATTTAGAATTTAGGATCTTCATTATATAATGCATTCCAAGTATGTTTTCCAAATTTAAGAAATATGACTCATAACTTATGAAATTATTAATTGAAATGTCATAGATATATTCAAATAATTGATGAGGAAACTAGTAAGAATTCATTTCAAAAAGTTATTTGAGGAACTATTTATAAACCTTTTGGGGAATAAAGGAATGTTAGGAAAATAGTACTAGATTAGACATAAAAAAGCTCAAAATCCTTTAGGGCAGGGCTTCCCTGGTAGCACAGTGGTTAAGAATCTGCCTGACAATGCAGGGGCCACGAATTCAAGCCCTGGGCCAGGAAGATCCCACATGCCGCAGAGCAACTAAGCCCGTGTGCCACAATTATTGAGCCTGTGCTCTAGAGCCTGTGAGCCACAACTAATGAGCGCATGTGATGCAACTATGGAAGCCTGTGTGCTTAAAGCCTGTGCTCCACAACAAGAGAAGCCACCACACTGAGAAGCCCACACACCACAATGAACTCACCACAACTAGAAAAAGCCCATGTGCAGTGATGAGGTCTCAACACAGCCAATAAATAAAAACAAAATAAATAAATTTTTAAAAAATCCTATAGGGCAATAAAATCATACTTTGGGGGATGATCTTTTCTACCGGACAGAAGTATGCCAGTTAACACTTAACTTCAATGTATTTTATAAATTTATTTACTTACATATTTTTATTTATTGGCTGTGTTGAGTCTTCATTGCTGCATGCAGGCTTTCTCTATTTGCAGTGAGTGGGGGCTACTGTTCGTTGTGGTGTGCAGGCTCCTCATTGCCGTGGCTTCACTTGTTGCGGAGCACGGGCTCTAGGTGTGTGGGCTTCAGCAGTTGCGCCCACGGGCTCAGTAGTTGTGGCTCACGGGCTGTAGAGTGCAGGCTCATTAGCTGTGGCGCACCGGCTTAGTTGCTACATGGCATGTGGGATCTTCCTGGCGCAGTCCCTGATTTGGCAGGCAGATTGTTAACCACTGAGCCACCTGGGAAGGCTCAGCTTCAATGTATTTTAACTCAAAAGTCCATAGTAAATCAAAAATATGTGACAAAGTAAAACACATACACTTTGCCCTAAAGATGAAAAACATCCTTCAATCATTCATTCTTCAACAAATGCCCCAGCATAATATAAAAGTGATATGTGCTTTTGGAAATGTGGGAAATGTCTTTCCAAGTTTGGGACATTTTCTCAAAATCTCTTTATCCATATCAATTCTTTTTTTTACTTCTTACACTATATCATCTTCAGTTCAATAAGGTGCATTAAGCACACTAGATTACTAAATTAGGAGTGGAGATTTAACAGGTAAAAGTTATTTTCTTGATATGAAAGAGAGAGAACCAACCATAGGACCCCACGATTCTACTCCTGTGTCTGTAACCAAGAAAAATGAACACATATGTCCACACAAAACATATATATGAATGCTCAGAGCAGCATTATTCATAGTAGCTTAACATGAAAACAACTCAAATTCATCAACTGATGAATGGATAAACAAAATGAAGCATAACCATACAAAATATTATTCAGCAACAAAATGTAATGAAGTACTGATACACATGACCATAGGGATGAACCTTGAAAACATTATGCTAAGTGAAAGAAGTCAGCATAAAAGATCACATAGTGTATGATTTCATTTATATTAAGGGAAATAAGATTAGTCTGGAATAGACAAAGAAAAGTAGATTAGTGGTTGTCAGGGGCTGTGAAGAGGGAGAAATGGAGAATGGCTGCCTATGGATACAGAATTTCTTTTGGGGTAATGGCATTTTCTAAAATTTAATAGTGGAGATGGTTTCACACCTTTTTGAATATACTAAAAACTAATCACTTGTGTATTTAAAAGGAAGGATTGTATGGTATATATGAATTATATCTCAATTAAACTACCATAAAAAGAATGAGGGAGTGAAGCATCATAGAAAAAAATAATAATAATATTATACCCATGGCTGACACCAATAAGTCTCCAAAATGGGATATGTGCTGAGTATGGATTTTGTCATGACCAGAATCAAACCCGTAATTTACTGAGATTTGCTTGTGATCGCTTATGCAGATAGGTTTTCCTAGCAGTTCAAAATGCATTGTATTTTCTAATCAAAACTTTAGCACACTTAGAACATCAAGGAGAATATTCAAAAAGCCCTGTGGTGAGAAACCAGACAGCTATGAATTCCTCATAGCAGTGATATGGAGTACATATTTCAAAAGGACACCAAAACTCTGGGTAAGGTTCCCTATATCACAGTAATCGACTAGAATTCAGAAATGAAGCTCTGGTTCCAAACTAAGGAAGATGATTCAATTCAGAGTCACTAATCTGAGTTCTCATTCTGTAAATGTTCACTTGGTTTCCACTTCAGTTCAAAGAAACTTTTTGTAGTGTTTGTCAACTGAATATGTCAAAACAGCAAATATTTCACCACCAGATTATCATGCAGTGCAAGATCCTTTACCAAAGAGGATAAAATCTTATAAAACAGGAACTTTCATTTTCTATAGCAAAGGATATAATCACTTAAAATTTTATTAAAAGTATTCAGTTTGTAATTAGTTGTGACAGCACACTTGAAAACACTAGAAAAAAAAAAAAGATGGATAAAGCACAAGTTGTTTTTTAAAGTAACCAGAGGCTTTTGGAGCAATGAGGGTGAGATAAATTGGAATTCCAGAAGCAGAGGTGACTCTACCATAGCAGGCCGAGGATCACTGGCTGAGTTTCTTGTACTTGCTAGAAACATATGCTGATTCTGAACAAGGTGTAGGGCTCAGGCTTAGCTCAGGCTTAGCTCAAGCTGAAACATTCCATTGGCAGAGAGAAAGCAGCAGGCTTTTGACTTTGCTCCATACTTAAATCTGTGTTTAATTATTCATAATCTGACTATTGTGTACTCTTGGGAGGAAAAGGCCAATTGATTTAACCTAGGTTACATAGGCCTAGTATTGGTCTTTAATGATTTTTCCTAGAAAAATAGGAGGAGAAATGTCTTGCATTTAACCTATCATCAGTTTGTTTTCCCTCTGTTATCCTTCATTTTTATTCAGGAAAACCTACCACACTATGTGAGATGTTGGGGAAAGCTGAAATGTGGTTGTTGCGAACTAACTGGGATTTTGAATTTCCTCAACCTTATTTACCTAATTTTGAATTTGTTGGAGGACTGCACTGTAAGCCTGCAAAGCCCCTACCTCAGGTAATTAAATGTGCTTATTATTTTCCTATTTGAGTATTTATCTCTTAGAATGATTTCTAGTATATCATTGATAGTATTTGATCTGCAAACTGAGAACACAGACACCGAAATTAATGGTCATTATTTCCTTAAACTATTACACTGCAATAAGTAGGTCAGTAGCCTATATTTTGTACTATGTATTGTTATCTGACAGAAGTAGCCCCCATATATTTCCTTTTCCTTTTCACAGTTCATTCATTATTGATGAAGATGTATTTTTATACAAATTTTAAAATATTTCCCAGTATCTCAAGTATACTATGCTATAATTGAACATAAATGTAAAGATAGCCTTACATATTAAGTTAAAGCATCTATACACACAGTGTAATGGTTAATTTTACCTTTCAAGTTGCCTGGGCCAGGTACCCAGCTATTAGTAGACAAACATTATTGTATTAAAGAAACATTATTCTGGAAGTTTCGGAGAGGGTATTTTTGGATGTCATTAACTTTTAAATATGTGGACCTTGAATAAACTAATTGCTCTCCATTATGTGGGGGAGCCTCATCCACTTAGTTGAAGACCTGAATAGAACAAAAGACTGAAGTCTAGCAGTAGACAGCCTTCAGATCTGAACTACAGCAGTGGCTCTTCTCTGAGTCTCCAGCCTGCAGGCTTGTTCTGCAGATTAAACTTGCCAGCCTCCATAATCATGTGACTCAATCCTTTAATATAAATCGTTTCCTTGTCTTTCCATTTCAAGCCTCACACCTTCTTTTCTTGTGTTATTTGACTTAGTTTTGTTCGTAGTTCGACCTAGGATGAAAAGATTTATTTTTATTTCAGTCGCATTAAATATGCTGTTTTTATTTTGAATCCAAAGATATTATATTCCTATCATCCTCAGAGCATGCTTTATAGGTTTTTCTGCATTACCTATCTGGTCAGGTGTTATATGGCTGCCTCAGTCCTAATTGTGTTTGTGGAAGCTTATGTAAAGAACCAATATAACCAAAATAAAAGAGACTTGAAATGTAGAAAAGAGAAAAAAGTAAATATACCAAGATTATGTCATTGTATTGACCATGATTCAGCAGAAAAATGAAAGATAATCTTATTAGCATCCAAGGCTAAACATAAAGTGAAGCACCAGAACTATTTAACTTTAAGCTAGAAATTTGGCTCTGTCAGCTACGGCTGTGTAGACTTGGACAAATTTCTTAACCTTACTGAGATAGCTTTCTCATCTGTAAATGTATGCATACGTCTTAAGATTACTGTATATCTAAGTCAAATGATACATGTAAAGAGCTCAGCAAGTGGCAGAAGATAATGTGTAGTCAATAATTTGTGAACACAAACAACATGCACACAGACACACACATACATCAAATAAGGTACCCCAGATGAACCTTTAGTATAAATAATTTTTAATTTGCCTAATAACCCATGATTTCAGGTCATATTTGATACTCTGAAATGATTAACCTATGAAAGTACAGAATTGTTCTAATAATTCAGACACACTGAGAAAAGTGTGCGACTCATTCGTGCAACTGTAAACTTTCATATTTCAAAGACTGTTTTCTTTACAGGAGTTTGAAGAGTTTGTTCAAAGCTCTGGAGAAGATGGAGTTGTGGTGTTTACTCTGGGGTCAATGATCAAAAACCTCACAGAAGAAAAGTCTAATGTGATTGCATCAGCCCTGGCCCAGATTCCACAGAAGGTCAGATAATTGTATTTTTTGAGGGGCAGTTATTTTAACATCCGTGAAGATCTCCTTAAAAGTGTACTTTTAAAATGTAGGAAAAGCTATTGTTATTGTTAGTATCAACTTAACTGAACTCTGAAGAAAAAGTATAAATGTTAAAAAGAGATATTTGATTGCTACGTTGCTTTAAACCTGGCATTACTAGCATGAAAATATATTGCAGTGTTTTCCTTAAATAATGAGGTAAAACTTAATCATCCGTTACTGTTAAACAGTCAGTCAGATTTGTGTCTAGGTTTTAAGGCATCCACGTAACCTAACCTTGTTTTGTTTTTTTGGTTTTTGTTTTTCTAATCTGAAGCATATAAACAATACACTTAACGTGACAGAGAATAAAAGAGAATCAAAATAATAGCCTTGATTCACAGGATGACTTGGGACTATATTTTGTTTCAATTTATGATTTTGAATGTAGCCCTAGCTGAACATGGAACTGAGAACGTAGATTCTGAAAATAATCCTAAATAGTGATTCTTCTGTTTAAATAGTTAAAACGTTAATAATATGGTAAAATATGCAGTATACTCTACGATGTTACAGCAAACTATGTGTTTATTGATACCATTCTAGGTTATAACTGAGTGATGTTGTCCTTAAACTACCAGAGACACTTTTTTTTCTACCTTTAATTAAAATAGACCATTACAGTAATTTAAGTTCCAATTGATTATGACAATTCTTATATTTATACGGAAATTACTTTCAAAAATTATTTTGTGGAGGTCATACCCATTTAAACATTTAATCTAAAAAGCATCTTCATAAAAACATTGAATATTCAATTGCATTAATATACAGTGCTTAAGTGTTGCATCAAGGAAGGGTTAGAAGAACCAAGAACTGTCTCTCCAAAATTATGTTGGGTAAAAGTGGCAAGAGAGGACATCTTTGTCTTGTTCCCGACCTTAGAGGAAATGCTTTCCATTTTTCACTGTTGAGAATGATGTTTGCTATTGGTTTGTCATATATGGCCTTTATAATGTTAAGGTAGGTTCCCTCTATGCCCACTTTCTGGAGAGTTTTTGTCATAAAAGGGTGTTGAATTTTGTCAAAAGCCTTTTCTGCATCTATTGAGATAAGCATATGGTTTTATTGTTCAGTTTGCTAATGTGGTGTATCACATTGATTGATTTGGGTATATTGAAGAATCCTTGCATCCCTGGGATAAATCCCACTTGAACATGGTGTATGATCCTTTTAATGTGTTGTTGGATTCTATTTGCTACTATTTTGTTGAGAATTTTTGCGTCTATGTTCCTTAGTGATATTGCTCTGTAATTTTCTGTTTCTGTGATATCTTTGTCTGGTTTTAGTATCAGGGTGAGGCTGGCCTCATAGAATGAGCTTGGGAGAATTCCTTCCTCTGCAAGTTTTTGGAAGAGTTTAAGAAGGATGGGTGTCAGCTCTTCTCTAAATGTTAGAATTCACCTTTGAAGCCATCGTGTCCTACACTTTTGTTTGTCGGACATTTTTGAATCACAGCTTTAATTTCAGTACTTGTAATTGGTCTGTTCATATTTTCTATTTCTTCCTGGTTCAGTCCTGGGAGAGTCTACATTTCTAAGAATTTGTCCATTTCTTCTAGGTTGTCCATTTTATTGGTGTATAGCTGCTAGTAGTACTCTCGTATGATCCTTTGTAATTTTATAGTGTCCATTGTAACTTCTTTCTTATTTCTAATTTTATTCATTTGGAACTTCTCCCCTTTTTTCTTGATGAGTCTGGCTAAAGATTTGTCAATTTTATCCTCTCAAGGAACCAGCTTTTAGTTTCACTGATCTTTGCTATTTTTTTCTTTGTTTCTATTTCATTTATTTCTGCTCTGATCTTTATGATTTCTTTCTCTCTATTAACTTTGGGTTTGCTGCTGTTGTTGTTGTTCTTTCCTTGGTTCTTTTCGATGTAAGGCTAGACTTGTTGGGGGGATTTTTCTTGTTTTGTGAGGTAGGATTGTATTGCTATAAACATCCCTCTTAGAACTGCTTTTGCTGCATCCCATAGGTTTTGGATCATCACGTTTTCATTGTCATTTGTTTCTAGGTATTTTTTGATTTCCTCTTTGGTTTCTTGAGTGATCCATTGGTTGTTTAGTAACATGATGTTTAGCCTCCATGTGTTTGTGTTTTTTCCAGCTTTTTTTCTGCAATTGATTTCTAATATTATAGCATTGTGCCTGGAAAAGATGCTTGATATGATTTTAATTTTGTTAAATTTACCAAGGCTTGATTTGTGACCCAAGATGTAATCTATCCTGCAGAATGTTCCATGTGCACTAGAGGAGAAAGTGTATTCTGCTGCTTTCAGACAGAATGGCCTGTAAATATTAATTATGTCTATCTGATCTAATGTGTCATTTAAGACTTGTATTTCCTTACTGATTTTCTGTTTGGATGATCTGTCCATTGGCCTAGGTGTGGTGTTAAAGTCCCCCACTATTATTGTGTTGTTGCTTTCCGCTTTTATGGCTGTTCTCCTACTATGGGTGCATATATTTATAATTGTTATATCTTCCTTTGGGATTGATCCCTTGGTCATTGTGTAGTGTCCTTCCTTGTCTCTTGTAACAGTCTTCATTTTAAAGTCTATTTTGTCTGATATGAGTATTACTACTCCAGCTTTCTTTTAATCTCCATCTGCATGGAATATCCTTTTCCATCCCCTCACTTTCCGTCTGTATGTGTCTATAGGTCTGAAGTGGGCCTCTTGTAGACAGCATATATAAGGGCCTTGCTTTCTTTATCAATTAAGCCAGTCTGTGTATTTGGTTAGAGCATTTAACCGTTTACATTTAAGCTAATTATCGATATGTATGTTCTTATTGCCATTTTTGTAATTGTTTTGAATTTGTTTTTATAGTTTTTTTTCTTCCCTCCTTCTTTTGTTCTTTTCTCTTGTGGTTGCATGACCATCTTTAGGGTTGTGTTTGGAATACTTTTTCTTTCTTTTGTGTATCTATTGTAGTTTATGGCTTGCATTTCCCATGAAGTTTTGATATAACAGTCTATATATATATAAAAGTTTGCTTTAAGTTGCTGGTCTTTTAATTTCCAATGCCTTATCTTACATTTGTAATCTCCTCTTCTTATGATTGCTGGTTTTGATATCATATTTGTGTGTGGATGCTATCCTACCTTTACTATATGTTTGTCTTTACCAGTCAGCTTTACCATTTGTGATTTTCTTATTTCCAGTTGCGGCCTCAATGTTTATCCACTGCCCACAGAAATTCCTTTAGGAAGTCCTAATTATGACAATCAGAGAGAAAAAAAAAATAAAAGGAATCCAAATTGGAAAGGAAGAAGTAAAACTATCACTGTTTGCAGGTGACATGATACTGTAAATAGAAAATCCTAAATATGCTACTAGAAAACTACTAGAGCTCACCAATGAATTTGGTAAAGTTGCAGTATACAAAGTTAATACACAGAAATCTCTTGCATTCCTATACACTAACAACAAAAGATCAGAAAGAGACATTAAGAAAACATAACCATTTACCATCACATCAAAAAGAATAAAATACCTACGATTGAATTGAATCTATAGATGGCTTTGGGTAGTATAGTCATTTTCACAATATTGATTCTTCCAATCCAAGAATGTAGTAATCTCTCCATCTGTTTTTGTCATTTTGATTTCTTTCATCAGTATCTTATAGTTTTCTGGGTATAAGTCTTTTGCCTCCTTAGGCAGGTTTATTCCTAGGCATTTTATTCTTTTTGTTGCAATGGTAAAAGAGAGTATTTCCTTAATTTCTCTTTCTGCTATTTTGCTGTTAGTGTATAGGAATACAAGAGACTTTTGTGCAATAATTTTGTATCCTGAGACATTACTAAATTCGTTGATTAGTGCTAGTAGATTTCTGGTAGCAACTTTAGGGTTTCCTATGTATAATATCATGTCATCTGCAAAGAGTGACAATTTTACTTCTTTTCCAATTTGGATTCCTTTCATTTCATTTTCTTCTCTGATTGCTGTGGCTAAAACTTCCAAAACTATATTAAAAAATAATGGTGAGACTGGGCACCCTTGTCTTATTCCTGTCCTTAGAGGGAATGCTTTTGTTTTTCCTCATTGAGAATGATGTTGGCTCTTGGTTTGTCATACATGGCTTTTATTATGTTGACGTACTTTCCTTCTATGTGCTAGCCAGGACATGGAAGCAACCTAAATGCCCATCAACTGATGAATGCATAAAGATGATGTGGCACATATATACAATGGAATATTACTCAGCCATAAAAAGGAATGAAATTGAGTTATCTGTAGTGAGGTGGATGGACCGAGAGACTGTCATACAGAACAAAGTAAGCCAGAAAGAGAAAAACAAATACTGTATGGAAACTCATATGTATATAATCTAAAAACAATGGTACTGATGAGCCCAGTGACAGGGCAGGAATAAAGATACAGATGTAGCGAATGGACTTGAGGACACAGGGAGGGGGGCAAAAGGGAAGCTAGGATGAAGTGAGAGTAGCATTGCCATATATACACTACCAAATGTAAAATAGATAGCTAGTGGGAAGCTCAACATCACTAATTATTAGAGAAATACAAGTCAAAAGTATCATGTGGTATCACCTCACACCAGTAGGCATGGCCATCACCAAAAAGTCTTCAAACGATAAATGCTGGAGAGGGTGAAGAGAAAAGGGAAGCCTCCTACACTGTTGGTGTGAATGTAAATTGGTACAGCCACTATGCAGAATAGTATGGAGGTTCCATAAAAAACTAAAAATGGAGCTACCATATGATCCAACAATCCTGCTGTTGGGCATATATCTGGAAAAAACCATAATTCAAAAACATACATGCACCCCATTGTACACAGCAGCACTATTTACAATAGCCAGGACATAGAAGCAACATAAATGTCCATCAACAGAAGAATAGATAAAGAAAATGTGGTACAAATATGCAATAGAATACTATTCAGCCACAAAAAAAGAATGAAATAATGCCATTTGCAGCAATGTGGATGGACCTAGAGTTTGTCATACTCAGTGAAGTAAGTCAGACAGAAAAAAACAAATGGCATATCATACCAATTATATGTAGAATCTAAGAAAAGGCTACAAATGAACTTACCTACAAAATAGACATAGAGTTTCAGATGGAGAAAACAAACTAATGGTTACCTGGGGGTGGGGGGAATGGGGAGGGTAATTTGGGAGATTGGGATTAACACATAAATACTACTATATGTAAAATCGATAGCTAGTAAGAACCTACTGTATAGCACAGGGAACTCTACTCAAAACTCTGTAATGAGCTATATGGGAAAAGAATGTAATAAATGGTGGATGTATGTATATGCCTAATTGAATCATTTTGCTGTACACCTGAAACTAACATGACATTATAAATCAAATATACTCCAATAAAAATTAAAAAAAGAAAAAGAAACTGTCTCACCACCTACGCAAAATTGTACTAGCAGAAACTTTCTGAAGTAACCATATTGGAACTCTGAATTCTATCTGAGCAGTTGCAACAAGCAGGGGAAAGCCAGACTGGTAAATTGTGGTTAATTTTGGTCAATTTCAGCCTTTAACATAGCAGCAGATTCAGAACCTCCATTACCCAACCTGGTGGCAGTCAACATGCCTATGTTCCTGGTATAATTTACTGACATCATGATGAGCAGCAAAGACATTCTTCTCCACATACTGGGGTTCTTCATTCTATTGCCGATTACTGCCCTTGGTCACTGACTTGTAGGCACAGAAGCTGGCCACAGCTGTTTCAAACCTTGTTATCAGAAGCTTCCAGAGGTTGTAAAGGACAGCACTATTTTTTTCTTTTTTTCATTTTCTTTTTTTCTTCATTGGAGAAACAGACATTAAAGAATTAGGCCATTAAAAACAACAACATAGCAACTCACATACAGTGGAAATTAGAGAGCTGTGCTCATGACCAGGGAAAGACACAGGCTCAGAAAAGAACTGAACAGATCTAACATTAAAGACCTAAGTCTTTAACTGCAGCCTGATTCCTGGCAAAAATAAATTCTTCAATAAATAAAAGAAAAAAAATCAAACCCCAAGGAAAAGGGGAATCTGATTGCTGGAATTAGTACATTATAAAAATCAAATGTATACTTCTCAACAAATATAAAAGGGCAAAAACACTAGTTAAAATACAGTCCAATCAAAGGAACAAAATTAACTGAGAAAAACCATTCCTGAGGAAGATTGGATGTTGGAATTATTGGAAAAAGCCTTTAAAACCACTGTCTTAAAGATGCACAAAGAACTAAAGGAAGGCAATAATAAAGAGAAGATAATGTTATAGAAACAAAGTGATATTGATAAAGGGAAATATTGATAAAGGGAAAAATTATTTTAAAAGAAGCAAAAAAAAAATTCTGGAGCTAAAACATTACAATAACTAAAATGAAAAATTTCCAAATCAGACAACAGCGGGCAGAATTATCAGCACACCTGAAGAAAGGATCATTGAAATTACCAAATTAGAGGAATAGAAAGAAAACAAATGAAGAAAAATGAACAAACCCTAAGGCACTTGTGGGACACCACCTTGCAAATGAGCATAGAGACTGTGGGAGTTCCAGAAAAAGAGAAACAGACAGAAAAGATATTTAAAGAAATAATGGCTTAAAATAATCCAAATTTAATGAAAAATATGAATCTACAAATCCAAGAAACTTATTGACGTTCAAGTAGGATAAAATCAAAGCGACCTATACAAGGACCTATTAAAATCAAGCTGTTGAAAGCCAAAGACAATGAGGAAATCTTGAGAGGAGCAAGAGAGAAGGAATTCATCATATAAAAGGTAACTTCACTAAGATGATAAGCCAATTTCTCATCAGAAATCTTGAAGGCCAGAAGGCAATGGACTGATAAATTCCAAGTGCTGAAAGAAAAAAATGTTACCCGAGCATTTTTTCAGGCAAAATTTCCTTCAAAGATGAGGTAGAAATTATGACATTACCAGATAAACAAAAGCTGGGGAACATCATTACCAGTAGACTTTGCCTGTAAAAAATGCAAAAGGGAGTCTTTCTGGCTGAAATAAAAAGCTGCTAGACAGTAACACAAACCACATGAAGAAATAAATATCTTCAGTAAAGGTGAAAAACAAAGGTAATTTAAAAAGCTAGCATCATTCTAATTTTGGTTGTAACTCCAATTTATTTTAATTTCCTCCATAATGTGAAAGAAAATACATACAAACACTTATTAATCTATGTAGCTAGGAACACAGTGATTAATATGTAATTTATGACATCAATTAGAAAGAATTGGATGGAGATATAAAGGAGCAGAGTTTTTGTATGCTTTGAAGGTACCAAGAAATAGGTCAAAGAATAAATCCCAAGAAAATTTAAAAATACTTTTTAAATTAATGAAAACACAAGAGACTGAAACAAGAGAGGCAGAGGAAGCAAGGATCAGAGGGAAATTTATAGCTAAATTTGCCTATTGGAAAAGAAGGAAGATATAAAATCAATAACCACACATTATACCTTAAAGAACTATAGAAAGAAGGCAAAGAGCACTCAAAGCTGGCAAAAGGAAAGAAATAACGAAGATTAGAGCAAAGATAAACAAAACAAAGTTTTTGAAAAGAGAGCGAGAATCAATAAAACCAAAAGCTGGTTCTTTGAAAAGATCACCAAAATTATCAAAGCATTAGCTAATGTGGCAAAGAGTCGATGCAAATAATTAAAACCAGAAATGAACCTAGGGGGATTACTAATGGCTTTACAGATATGAAAGGGATTATAGGAAAATATGATGGAGGTGCAGCCAAGATGGCAGAGAAGGAAGACGCTGAGCTCACTTCTTCCCTCTGGCATACCTAAATAGCAGCATTTCATAGAGCAACTATTAATGAGAAAAACCAGAAGACTAGAAGAAAAGACCTTGATATCCACGTGCAAAAGAATAAAATTGGACCTTCACCTTATAACGTATACAAAATCAACTCAAAATCTATCAGAGACTTAAAGTTTGAAGTAAAACTAGAACACTTTTACAAGAAAATCCTAAACGAAAACTATCACATTGGATTTTCCTATGATTTCATAGGTAAGACACCAAAAGCAAAAGCAGAAAGAAAAAATATATAAATTGGACTTCTTCAAATGAAGAACTTTGCGCATCAAAAGATACTATCAAGAGAGTGAAATAAAGTGTACAGATTTTGAGAAAATCTTTTCAAATCATGTATCTGATAAGGAATTACTGTGCACAATACATAAAGAAATGCTACAACTCAACAACAACATCAAAAACCCAATTGAAAAATGGGAACATACTTGAATAGACTTCTCCAAAGAAGATATATGAATGGTCAAAAAGCATAGAAAAAGAAGCTCAATATCATTAATCATTAAGGAACTGCACATTAAAAGCGCAAAGAGATATCACTCCACTCATTAGGATAGCTACTATCAGAACAGAAAAAGAAGGAAAATAAGTGTTAGTGAGAATGTAGAAAAATGGGACTTGGTGTACTGCTGCTAGGAGTGTAAAATAATGCATCTACTGTGGAAAACTTTTCTGTGGTTACTCAGAAAGTTAAACGTAGAGCTATCATGTGACCCAGACATTCTAATCTGGGCTATATATCGAAAGGAATTGAAATCAGGGATTAAAACATATATTTGTACAACAATGGTCATAGCAACAAAATTCATGATAGCAAAATGAATGGATAAAGAAATTTTTTATTTTTTATATTTTATTTTGGGGGGTTTCATATTGTTATTTTTATTTTTTTTAATTTTTATTGTTGGAGTGTAGTTGCTTTATAATATCATGTTAGTTTTTGCTGTATAGCAAAGTGAATCAGCTATACGAATACACATATCCCCTCTTTTTGGATTTCCTTCCCATTTAGGTTAGTGCAGAGCATACAGTAGAGCTCCCTGTGCTATACAGTAGGTCCTCATTAGTTTTCTATTTTAGACATAGTATCAATAGTGTATATATGTCAATCTCCATCTCTCAGTTCATCCCACCCCCTCTTCCCCCTTGGTTTCCATACATTTGTTGTCTACACCTGTGTCTCTATTTCTGCTTTACAATTGTTTATATATATATAAAATATATATATGAAATATTCAACCTTAAAAAGAAAGGAAATTCTGATATGTTACAACATGCAAGAAGCTTGAAGACATACTGCTAAGTAAAATACTGCTAGGTCAGAAGAAGACAAATACTGCGTGATTTGTATGTATACAAATACTGTGTGATTCTGCTTATACTTGTTTCCTAGAATAGTCAAATTTATGGAGACAGAAAGTAAAAGAGAGGTTATCAGGGCCTAAGGAATGAGAGCAATAGGGAGGTATTTAATGATACAGAGTTGACGTTAGAGATGATGAAAGCATTTGGAATATAGATAGTGTTGATGGTTACACAATGTTGTGGATATTTTTTATGTCACCAAACTCTATAGTTACAATACTTGAAAATGATAAATATCATTATGAACGTTTTAACTATAATAAAAAAGGCAATGCTCGAGTCTTTGTTACTGCCGAGTATATAAGAAAGATCAAAGCACTAACACTTTCTTACTGAGGTAAATGACATGCCTCCCCTTTGCCTCTGAAAACTTTGTTTCAAAAATCCCCTTTACCAGAATGGCCTGGTAACACTAATATACAATTGTTTCAGATACAGATTAGAATTAACCCAATGATGATAGCCTATCGACTAGGATTATCGCAAGCCTTTGTAAACATGGTTGTAGCGTCAGTGATTTAAAAACATTGATTACTTAATCACTTAGGGCTTCAGTTTGCTTCTGTATTACCTGGAGGCATTGAATCGGATTAATTATAGGTTAACTGCCTGCTTTTGACCGGATATGATTCCAAAAGTGTTCTAGTAAAGACATTTATCTTAACAGGTTCTGTGGAGGTACACAGGAAAGAAACCAGAAACATTAGGAGCCAACACCCGACTATATGAATGGATTCCACAGAATGATATTCTTGGTAAGACCAAAGAGAAGCAAAAGTAAACAGAACTGAATGAGGGATAATCTGAGTGACTACTTAGTAACAAATAAATCCAACAAATTTGTATTTTAAATAATCAAAACTATGCTTTAATGTTTTCTTCACATTTCTTCTGGAGCTTCTTAAACAAAAAACTATTCATGACACTTGTTAAAGACTAAGGCACACTTTCTTCAACACCATCATAGTAAGTATAGTTGACTTGGTTATAAAAATTCCTTGGTTATAAGGAAAAGTGGGAAATTAATCCCAAAAGAGCAGAGTGAAAAGCCACTGGGTGGAAAATTACAAAGAGGAAACATCAGGGGCGAAGGAGCAGTCTGGCAAATCCAACATAATTAGATTCTTACTGAAGGCACACTAGGGTCATCAGATATCACTTGGGGGATGGTGAAAGATGAAGTGACAGCTATAAAAAGTGATCCGATATCAAGGCTGCGAGAATCTAGTTAAACTGATTTAATAGAATGCTTGCTAAAATTGGGCAATGCAGAGATAAAGCTGCCCCCAAATCAAGTTCTATTTGAGAAGAGAGTTCAGAGGAGCCTGACTAGACTTTGGTCAAGGATAGAATCTTTGTCAAGCTCTAACATAACTGTGGAATTTATAATTCTCCTATTTTTGATAGTCTCTCCCTCCTCAAAATCAGAGTCAAGGAATATACCTTTAGATCAGGCTCTCATTAACTTTTGATTAGAATATTGTAGAACTCTCCTGACTTTCTACATCCATTTTCTCCCACCTCTCTTCTCATTTCCCCACTATAATAATTTGAAAAAAAATCAGGCAAACCATTTCACCATCCTTAATATTATGAATGTCTCCATATTACTCTAAAGTCAAGTGCAAATTCCTTTTTTCTTAAATGGAGTACTTCACGAACTTGCCTTAGCCCATCTGTCTAGCCTGTTATGCCAACTTTCCCATATTGAAACCTTGCACATCTCACTTTCCCTTCGCCATGTACAAAAACATTTGGTTTCCTCAATTCCTCCATTCCTTTTTAGTAATGTATTCTCACCCTCAATAACTTCTCAAGTGACACGTACTCCTCATCATGTGTTCTGCAGGAAGCTTCTCAGTTGTTTGTGGAATGACTTAACTGCTAGAATCACTAATTGCTGCTCAGCCTGGAATAATTAATTGCTGCTTTCTTTGGAGCCTATTCGAATTTATATATGGCCTCATGGCACAGAACTATAAAGAAGATGCTGTCTAATTGAATTAATGATTTATAGAGGTGTCATGATTTTGTGTTTCTGAAACTCTTACAACTTAGAATAATGATATATTCTTTTTATTTTTAGGCCATCCCAAAACCAGAGCTTTTATCACTCACTGTGGAACTAATGGGATCTATGAAGCTATTTACCACGGGGTCCCTATGGTGGGAGTTCCCATGTTTGGTGATCAGCATGATAACGTTGCTCGTGTAAAAGCCAAAGGGGCAGCTGTTGAAGTAGACTTGCAGACAATGACAAGTTCCGATCTGCTGAATGCTTTGAAGGCAGTCATCAACAACTCTTCGTGAGTACAGAATTTATTCTTTTGTAAGAAGCATCTTGTTTTTTAAAAGGAATAATCAGTTTCATAAATTTTAAGTTGATTACTGTTACATAATCACCGGCACATGGCTAATATCAAATAAGATTGTTTTCTACTTCCTAAATTTTATGAAGTTATTTTGTCACCTACCATTACTGGGCAATAGATTACAACCTCAAAGAAATGTCTCATTTAAAGAAAATAAGCTATTATTTACATGATACAAATCATTTTATTAATAATAGCTTTTTTTATTTTTTGGGGGTACACCAGGTTCAATTATGTTTTTATACACATATCCCCGTATTCCGTCCCTTTCTTGACTCCCCTCCCCGAGTCCCCCCCACCATCCCCACCTAAGTCCTCTAAGGCATCTTCCATCCTCGAGTTGGACTCCCTTTGTTATACAACAACTTCCCACTGACTATTTTACAGTTGGTAGTATATATATGTCTGTGCTACTCTCTCGCTTCCTCTCAGTTTCCCCTTCACCCTCCACCCTCTCCCATACCTCGAGTTCTCCAGACCATTCTCTGTATCTGCATCCTTGTTCTTGTCACTGAGTTCATCAGTACCATTTTTAGATTCCGTATATGTGAGTTAGCATACAATATTTGTCCTTCTCTTTCTGAGTTACTTCACTCTGTATGACAGATTGTAGTTCTATCCACCTCATTACATACAGCTCCATCTCATCCCTTTTTATACCTGAGTAATATTCCATTGTATATATATGCCACATCTTCTTTATCCATTCATTTGTTGATGGGCATTTAGGTTGCTTCCATGTCCTGGCTATTGTAAAGAGTGCTGCAATAAACATTATGGTACATGTTTCTTTTGGGATTATGGTTTTCTTTGGGTATATGCCCAGTAGTGGGATTACTGGATCATATGGTAGTTCTTTTTTTTATTTTTTTATTTTTTTATTTTTTTTTATTTTTTGTAGGGTACACCAGGTTCAATCATCTGTTTTTATACACATATCCCCATATTTCCTCCCGTCCTTGACTCCCCGCCCTCGAGTCCCCCCCACCCTCCCTGCCCCAGTCCTCTAAGGCATCTTCCATCCTCGAGTTGGACTCCCTTTGTTATACAACAACTTCCCACTGACTATTTTACAGTTGGTAGTATATATATGTCTGTGCTACTCTCTCGCTTCATCTCAGTTTCCCCTTCACCCCCTGCCCCCTCCCACACCTCGAGTTCTACAGTCCATTCTCTGTATCTGCATCCTTGTTCTTCTCACTGAGTTCATCAGTACCATTTTTAGATTCCGTATATGTGAGTTAGCATACAATATTTGTCCTTCTCTTTCTGACTTACTTCACTATGTATGACCGATTGTAGTTCTATCCACCTCATTACATATAGCTCCATCTCATCCATTTTATAGCTGAGTAATATTCCATTGTATATATATGCCACATCTTCTGTATCCATTCATTTGTTGATGGGCATTTAGGTTGCTTCCATGTCCTGGCTATTGTAAATAGTGCTGCAATAAACATTATGGTACATGTTTCTTTTGGGATTATGGTTTTCTTTGGGTATATGCCCAGGAGTGGGATTACTGGATCATATGGTAGTTCTACTTGTAGTTTTTTAAGGAACCTCCAAATTGTTTTCCATAGTGGCTGTACCAACTTACAGTCCCACCAACAGTGCAGGAGAGTTCCCTTTTCTCCACACCCTCTACAACATTTGTGGTTTCCAGATTTTGTGATGATGGCCATTCTGACTTGTGTGAGGTGATACCTCATTGTGGCTTTGACTTGCATTTCTCTGATGATTAGTGATGTTGAGCATCTTTTCATGTGTGTGTTGGCCATCTGTATGTCTTCTTTGGAGAAATGTCTATTTAGGTCTTCTGCCCATTTGTGGATTGGGTTATTTGCTTTTTTGGTATTAAGCTTCATGAGCTGCTTATATATTTTGGAGGTTAATTCTTTCTCCGTTGTTTCATAGGCAATTATTTTTTCCCATTCTGAGGGTTGCCTTTTAGTCTTGTTTATGGTTTCTTTCACTGTGCAAAAGCTTTTAAGTTTCATGAGGTCCCATTTGTTTATTCTTGATTTTATTTCCATGATTCTAGGAGGTGGGTCAAAAAGGATGTTGCTTTGATGGATGTCATAGAATGTTCTGCCTATGTTTTCCTCTAGGAGTTTTATAGTGTCTGGCCTTACATGTAGGTCTTTAATCCATTTGGAGTTTATTTTTGTGTATGGTGTTAGGAAGTGTTCTAATTTCATTCTTTTACATGTTGCTGTCCAATTTTCCCAGCACCACTTATTGAAGAGGCTGTCTTTTTTCCATTGTATACTCGTGCCTCCTTTGTCAAAGATAAGGTGCCCATATGTGTTTGGGCTTACCTCTGAGTTCTCTATTCTATTCCATTGATCTTTCTTTCTATTTTTGTGCCCGTACCATACTGTCTTGATCACTATGGCCTTGTAGTATAGTTTGAAGTCAGGAAGCCTGATTCCACCAACTCCATTTTTCCTTCTCAAGATTGCTTTGGCTATTCGGGGTCTTTTGCGTTTCCTTACAAATTGTAAGATTTCTTGCTCTAGTTCTGTGAAAAATGCCATTGGTAATTTGATCGGGATTGCATTGAATCTGTAAATTGCTTTGGGTAGTACAGTCATTTTCACGATGTTGATTCTTCCAATCCAGGAACATGGTATGTCCCTCCATCTGTTGGTATCGTCTTTGATTTCTTTCATCAATGTCTTAAAGTTTTCTGCATACAGATCTTTTGCCTCCTTAGGCAGCTTTATTCCTAGGTATTTGATTCTTTTGGTTGCAATGGTGAATGGGAGAGTTTCCTTAATTTCTCTTTCTGCTCTTCCGTTGTTAGTGTATAGGAATGCAAGAGATTTCTGTGCATTCATTTTGTATCCTGCTACTTTACTAAACTCATCAATTAGTGCTAGCAGTTTTCTGGTAGAGTCTTTAGGGTTTTCTATATATAATATCATGTCATCTGCGAAGAATGACAATTTTACTTCTTCTTTTCCAATTTGGATTCCTTTGATTTCTTTTTCTTCTCTGATTGCTGTGGCTAAAACTTCCAAAACGATGTTGAATAATAGTGGTGAGAGTGGACACCCTTGTCTTGTTCCTGTTCTTAGAGGGCATTCTTCCAGTTTTTCCCCATTGAGAATGATGTTGGCTTTTGGTTTTTCATATATGGCTTTGATTATGTTGAGGTAATTTCCTTCTATGCCCATTTTCTGGAGAGCTTTTATCATAAATGGATGTTGAACTTTGTCAAAAGCTTTTTCTGCATCTATTGAAATGATCATATGCTTTTTCTCCTTCAATTTGTTGATATGATGTATCACGTTGATTGATTTGCGTATATTGAAGAATCCTTGTATCCCAGGGATAAACCCCACTTGATCATAGTGTATGATTTTTTTAATGTGCTGTTGCAGTCTGTTTGCTAGTATTTTGTTGAGGATTTTTGCATCTATGTTCATCAGTGATATTGGTCTGTAGTTTTCTTTTTTTGTGACATCTTTGCCTGGTTTTGGTATCAGGGTGATGGTAGCCTCGTAGAATGAGTTTGGGAGTGTTCCACCTTCTGCAATATTTTGGAAGAGTTTGAGAAGGATAGGTGTTAACTCTTCTCGAAATGTTTGATAGAATTCGCCTGTGAACCCATCTGGTCCTGGGCTTTTGTGTGTTGGGAGATTTTTAATCACTGCCTCAATTTCCGTACTTGTGATTGGTCTGTTCATGGTTTCTATTTCTTCATGGTTCAGTCGTGGAAGATTGTATTCTTCTAAGAATGTATCCATTTCTTCCAGGTTATCCAATTGATTGGCATATAGTTGCTTGTAGTAGTCTCTCATGATGTTTTGTATTTCTGAGGTGTCCGTTGTGACTTCTCCTTTTTCATTTCTAATTCTGTTGATTTGCATCTTCTCCCTTTTTTTCTTGATGAGTCTGGCCAATAGTTTATCAATTTTGTTAATCTTCTCAAAGAACCAGCTTTTAGTTTTATTTATTTTTCTTATGGTTTCTTTCCTTTCTTTTTCATTTATTTCTGCTCTGATCTTTATGATTTCTTTCCTTCTGCTCCCTTTGGGGTTTCTTTGTTCTTCTTTCTCTAGTTGTTTTAGGTGTAAGGTTAGGTTGTTTATTCGATCATTTTCTTGTTTCTTAAGGTAGGACTGTATTGCTATAAACTTCCCTCTTAGAACTGCTTTTGCTGCATCCCATAGGTTTTGGGTTGTTGTGTTTTCGTTGTCATTTGTTTCTAGATATTTTTTGATTTCCTCTTTGTTTTCTTTAGTGATTCCTTGGTTGTTTAGGAGTGAATTGTTTAGCCTCCATGTGTTTGTCTTTTTTGCAGTTTTTTTCCCTGTAATTGATATCTAGTCTCATGGCATTGTGGTCTGAGAAGATGCTTGATATGATTTCAATTTTCTTGAATTTGCCGAGGTTTGATTTGTGACCCAAGATGTGATCTATCCTGGAAAATGTTCCGTGTGCACTTGAGAAGAAAGTGTAGTCTGTCATGTTTGGATGGAATGTCCTATAAATATCAATTAAGTCGAGTTGGTCTAATGTGTCATTTAGCGCTTGTGTGTCTTTATTTATTTTCTGTTTGGATGATCTGTCCATTGATGTAAGTGGGGTGTTCAAGTCTCCACTATTATTGTGCTACTGTCGATGTCCCCTTTTATAGCTGTTCGCATTTGCCTTATGTATTGAGGTGCTCCTATATTGGGGGCATAGATATTTACCAGTGTGATATGTTCTTCTTGAATGGATCCCTTGATCATTATGTAGTGTCCTTCCTTGTCTCTTTTAATGGTCTTTACTTTCAAGTCTAATTTGTCTGATATGAGTATTGCTACTCCAGCTTTCTTTTGACTTCCATTTGCATGGAATCTCTTTTTCCATCCCTTGACTTTCAGTCTATATGTATCCCTTGGTCTGAAGTGTTTTTCTTGTAGGCAGCATATAGAAGGGTCTTGTTTTTGTATCCATTCAGCCAGTCTTTGTCTTTTGGTTGGAGCATTTAATCCATTTACATTTACAGTGAGTATTGACATGTGTGTTCCAATTACCATTTTCTTAATTGTTTTGGGTTTGTATTTGTAGGTGTTTTCCTTTTCTTGTGTGTCCTACTTAGAGAAGTTCCTTTAGCACTTGTTGTAAGGCTGGTTTGGTGGTGCTGAATTCTCTTAACTTTTCCTTGTCTGGAAAGCTTTTGATTTCTCCCTCAAATTGGAATGAGATTCTTGCTGGGTAGAGGATTCTTGGCTGTAGGTTTCTCTCTTTCAGGACTTTCAGTATATCCTGCCATTCCCTTCTGGCCTGCAGAGTTTCTGTAGAAAGGTCAGCTGTTATCCTGATGGGTTTTCCCTTATATGTTGTTTGTTGCTTTTCTCTTGCTGCTTTTAATATTTTTTCTTTGTGTTTAATTGTCGTTCGTTTGATTAATATGTGCCTCGGTGTATTTCTCGTTGGGTTTATTCTATATGGGACTCTCTGTGCTTCTTGGACTTGGTTAATTATTTCCTTTCCGATGTTGGGGAAGTTTTCCACTAGAACCTCTTCAAATATTTTCTCAGACCCTTTCTTGTTTTCTTCTTCTTCTGGGATGCCTATAATTCGAATGTTGGTATGCTTTATGTTATCACTGAGGTCTCTGAGACTGTCTTCTCTTCTTTGTATTCTTTTTTCTTTTTCCTGCTCCGTGGCGTTTATTTCCCCCATTGTATCTTCCAACTCACTTATTTGTTCTTCTGCCTCAGTCATTCTGCTGGTTATAGCATCTAGAGTATTTTTAATTTCAGTTATTTTGTTATCCATTGCTGTTTGTTTTTCTGAGTTCTTATGAACTGTTTCTTGTACTTTCTCTATTTTGTTATCGAGATTTTGTATCATTTTTACTATCATTACTCTAAATTTTTTTTCAGGCATTTTTCCTATTTCCTCCTCATTTATTTGGTCTTGTGGGTTTTTTTCCTGCTCCTTTGCCTGCATGGTGTTTCTTTGTTTCCCCATGGTTGTCCAAACTTTTGGGGTTGCTTGTCCGGCTATGTCGGGTTCCCTGCAGCCCTTTCTGGTGTCCGAGGCCGTCTGCTGGTGTTCAGCTGGTTCTCTGTGGGAATTACTGTGTCCTTCCATGCATTTCCAATGCATCTGTGGAGAAGGATGCACGCCACGTCTCTCTACTTCGCCGCCATCTTTTCTCCATCAATAATAGTAATTTTTTATTTCTCAAAAATTGCAGCTATTACTACTGTAAAGAATGTAGGCAATGTAACAAAAACATAGGAAAATAAACATGAAAAATCACTTAGCTGTCTTCATGTAACTATAACCAATTACCAGTAAAGAAATATTACTTCTGATATTTCTTTGTGCTAATTTATAAAGAGAAAAAAAATAGAAATAATTTTATAAAAATAGGACTATGATACTTGTTAGCTAAAAATATTCTTTATTGGTATATTTTAACTTAAAACAAGAGAAAGAGAATGAAGTAAAACTGAGAGATCCAAATGGAGGCATAGAAGAACCCAGCCTTCTTGTTCCCTGACAGAGAACAACAATGACATTATCCATGAACAAAATCATCTCCAGCAGTGCTCTAAAGTGTGGGTAAGAAATTTTAGCAACCCAGTGGAGCAAAAAACATGAGAATAATCACCCAATAACGAAATGAAGACAATTTTATTTTACCTGAAACATCCCCAAGACAGCATTCCTCAGCACCAAGAGAGAATTTCCCAGCTAGAAAGAGTTCCTCACCAGGAAAGGAAGAATGAGTTGAATGACCAACTTCTAAGGCCTTTTGGGGCACAAAAATAGAAAAACCAATCCCAAATTGGTGAAAAGCCACAAGAGGTCTAAGATAGCCAAAGTGGTGCCAGGAAAAAGAATGAAGTCGAAGGCATCCCGCTTCCTATTTCAAGCTGTACTACAAAGGTATAGCAATCTTTAAAAGATGGTATTGGCATAAAAGTAGACACATAGACCAATGGACAAGATTGAGACCTCTGAAACAAACCATCACATGGAAAGTTTAATAATATTCGACAAAAAGCAAAGAATACTCAATAGGAAAAACATTATCTCTTCAATAGGTGGTTCTGGGGAACCTGGATAATCATATGCAAGAGAATGAAATTTGATACTACATCACTTACAAAAATTGACTAGAAAAGAATTAAAGACTTAGACTTAAGAGCTGAACTCATAAAACTCCTAGGACAAAACAGGGTAAAAACTCCTTGATAAGGATCTTAGCAACATTTTTTTGGATATGACGCCAACAGTACAAGGAACAGATGCAAGGACTACATCCAACTTAAAAGCTTCTGCACAGCAAAAGAAATGATCTACAAAATCAAAGGCAACCTACAAAATTGGAGAACATTTTCAAAACTACTTATCTGATAAAAGGATAATACCTAAAATATATAAAGAACTCGTATAACTCAATAGCAAAAAACATCTTTTTTTTAATGACCAGAGCTGCTGAATAGATATTTGTGCAAAGAAGACATGCAAATGGCCAACAGGTACATGAAAAAGGGCTTGACATCACTAAGCATCAGGAAATGCAAGTCAAAATCCCAGTGAGATGTCACCTCACACCTGTTAGAATGGCCAGCATCAAAGGAGAAATTATAAGTGTTGGTGAGGATGTGGAAAAAGGGAAACTCTGGGGCACTCTTGGTGGGAATGTAAATTGGTGCAGCCACTATGGAAAATAGTATGGAAGCTCCTCAAAAGAGTAAAACTAGAACTACAACACTAAGCAGTAATCTCACTTCGGGGTATATATCTAAAGGAAATGAAAACAATATGGAGGAGATATCTTCACTCCCATGTTCGTTGACAGCGTTATTCACAATAACCAAGATACACATACAACCTAAGTGTCTGTCAATGGATGAATGGATAAAGAAGCTGTGGTATATGTATGTAAGGAAGAGCATTCCACAAAGAGAAAGAAGGAAACCTTGCCATTTGTGAAAACATGGCATTATGCTACATAAGTCAGACAGAGAATGATAAATATTATTTAATATAATTTATATGTATAATCTAAACAGTCAAACTCATAGAAACAGAGAGTAAAGTGGTGGTTACCAGAGGCTAGGAGTTGGGGGAATGGAGAGACTTTGGTTAAAGGGTACAAATTTTGAGTCATAAAATGAATAAGTTCTGAGGAACTTTGTACAGCATGGTGATTAGCTGTGATCATAAACAAATAAATAAATCCTCAACAATGCATGATAACATTTTAATGTTATTATATTTCATATAAATAAGATAAATATATTCTTGGGGAAAAAAAAACTATATTAAAATGAAAGGAATTGCCAGGGTTGGATAACTGTTTCTTCAATATCAGATAAATTCTTACTAAAAATTTCATATAAATCTATAAATAAACATTGACATTAGAGATTAAAATAATTTTTAAAATATTTATAATCTTTTCAATCTTTTCAATATTGAATGGCTTTTCACTATGAAGTCACTTCTCAGCTTCCCATCAGTGTCTCATAAACATCACATCTTATATTTGTTTGCTATATTATCATTACAACATTATCAAAGCTTACAATGTATACATCTTGTCCATGACCACAATTTCCAATATCGTTCAGCCTTAATTTTTTGTATCTAAATGGATTTAATGATGCGATTTGTGTTTTACTATAGTCTTTCTATTTGTTTGTATTGATATTTTATCCAATAAATATTTTGTTTCTGTGTCTTGGAACATTTTTTGCTATAGTTTCCTTGTTTTCCTGAGATATATCCAGAGGTACTTATTCCATAAATTATTGTGTATTAAGGCCTGCCTTATTTTCTTAAAACCAAAGAGCAACAGGGCTTTGTTTAATTTCTTTCTGGTTCACAATTCTCTTCCTCAGAACTTTCTATATGCTGTTTCTCTATTTTCTACAATTTAATGTTCTGGTATTCTCCATCAATGATGACTGCAGTCCAGTGTGGGAGAAAAACCTCCCTCCTTCATCTCCTTCACAAACCCAAGGAAATCCTTCTTCTACGTTAGCCATTCAAAACCTTAAACCAAAACCCTGGCCTGGTCTTCTGTTCCTTGACAGAGTTAGAAGGGTTCGTGTTCTAGCTATTGCCACTGTTCCATCTCAGCACTGGCACTTGCATCCCTCTGTAGCTTGAAGCAAAGTTCCCAGCATCTACTCACTCTCAGCCCTTACTTCTTGCCCACAGGATCACATTAAGATTTTTATTTTCAGCTGGAATGTCAGGGCCATGAAGCTTATAGACTGAAATCATTTCCTGTTACTGTTGAAGATTAGCTTCTTGTTATCACTGACTCTGCAGAGTGAACCTAGGCATAGCTGAAGGGGAGAGGGGAAGGGTTCCTTTCTCATAGACTTGCCTGTCAGTGCTGCTTCCTGTCACTATCTTGTTCCCAATACCACATTCAGCAAGTGAGATCAAAATTCTATATTCTCAACCTACATATGCTACATTCCTATTTCTGAAATTTTAGAACACTATTTCCTATTAGAAATTATTTTCTCTCCTACCTCCAATAATTACTGAGATTATAAAACATCCAACAAATCCCAGCTGATAGGCCACCATATTTAGAAACATCTCAAGAGGAAACAATCTTTCATATGCATTTTGTACTCTTGGTGATATAATTTATGACATAATTTATATAATGATGTAATATACTTTTAATAATATGTAACAGTTTTAGGTAGATCATGTCCTGTACACATTTTTCAACTTGCTATTTATGTATCCAATTTTAGCTATAAAGAGAATGCTATGAGGTTATCAAGAATTCACCATGATCAGCCTACGAAGCCCCTGGACCGAGCAGTCTTCTGGATCGAGTTTATCATGCGCCACAAAGGAGCCAAACACCTTCGGCCAGCGGCCCACGACCTCACCTGGTACCAGTACCATTCTTTGGATGTGATTGGCTTCCTGCTAGCATGCGTGGCAACCATTATATTCCTGGTCACTAAATGTTGCCTATTTTGTTGGTGGAAGTTTGGTAAGACTGCAAAGAAGAAAAAAAGAGAATAGTATTTGTTTTAACAGTTGGGCTGGGAGCCTTCGTAAGGTCCATCTGAATTCACTCAGCCACCACTTAAAATAGATTCCTCTCCTACTCCCCCAGGTTCTTGTGCATTCCTCAGCTTATCAAGTCAAAATCAAAGACTCACCCTAAAAATATGCCACATGATTCCAAATTAAGGTTTAAAATAATCTATTCTTTTAAAAGAGAATGTAAACAATTAAACACATGGAAGTTACTACCATTAAAGTGTCAGTGCTTTATTTATTTGTTTAGGTTCAATTGAGATGCCGTTTGAGCCCTTATGAACAGAATGATTCATTCCATTTTCAGTACTAGTCATGTTAAATATTTCCTAAATAACATCATTTTGTGTTCAGTGTGTAAGGATTATTGCATATTCTCTAAAGGAACTAGACAAGAAGTCATGTAAAGCACACTCTAGCCAGAGCTTCCTTTCCAGTCAGGAAGATCAGGAGACTGTTAGGGTTTTTACTCTGCTGTAAAGCACATTTCGTTTGTGCTGTAAAGCACAATTGCCTTTCATATGATACATCAGACTTTTCCCCCTTGGAATACAAAACACTAGTTTTTGTCTTTCATTTGAAGATTACCCTTCATTTGGATATTAATGATGATAGGACATGATTTGTATTGTAACACTTCCTGGCTTCAGAGAACTAGCTAGTTTTCATACGTTAGCATGGTTGCTGGTTTGATGGAGCAAAACTAAATGACTGGAATTTAATACTTACCCTTTTAAATTAACTTTAAAAAGTATTTAATTCTTTCCTACATTAATTTACTTACAATGTACATATTTGAAAAGACAAAACAAACTACTTAAGAGCTACACTGCAAATACTTTGGGAAGAAAATGTGTTTCTCAGAAATGCTATTTGCTATGGGGATGATTTCTCCACCTGAACAGAAACTTAGGAGTTTGCCCATTTCCTCCTTTTCCCTTCTCCAATCACTTCCCCTGGTCCTCTCATGAACTGTGCTGTGACCACTATGCTAAGCACAAGTACTGAGGCTTCTTATTAACTAGCATCAGCAAGAAATCTGCAGTGAACATGAAGACACAAGTTGAATTTTAATAAAAATAAAGATGTATTTTACTTCTTTTTCTAAAAAGTCTATTTTCCATTATGTTTGTTAGTGTTTTCCCCTTGAGGTCAAAAAATTATTCAATCTAACTGCGAAGGCATTACATGGTAGTAACCAAGTTCATTAAATGATTTACCACAGAGTTCAAAATTTATAACCCAAGCCTATGAGGCCTAAAACTACAGCTCCATCTTAGAATAGTTATAAATCATTTGGGCAATCATCTGTTTTTTACAGGAATGGTGGCACAAATAAGTACAAGATAAAAATAAATTTATTCTTAGACATGGAACTAACTAAAGAGATATAGGAAAAAAGATATTTTCTCAGTGTCATGAGGTTTGCAGACAATTAACTAATTATAATGCTCTAAGGCATATATTTTTTAAAATGTAGACATCATGCTGCCTTGCTTATGATCTGACTAATGTAGTCATAGCAACAATTTGCCACATTGTGAAATCATTTATTTTGGCAATAAGATAATGTTCTTTCCTAAAATACTCTTTAAAATTATAGTTTAATCTTTGGCTACTTTATATCAATGTCAAGATATCCCTTCACTTTTTCTCATTGTTATCCAATGATGTAACATAAAGGCGTTTAAGTATAGTCAAGATTTGGATACCTTGCTAGCAATTTCTGAGTGTATTCAAAAGAACTGCCCTGGCAAATAAGTGAATATATTCTATCTTGTAGAGACCAAAGCTTTTCTTAAACACACAAGTATTTACCTATTTAAATCATGTATGCATTACTGTATTAAATATATTAATACTCTGAAAATAATTTCAGGTGTTCAGAAGATAAACCTTTGTAACATGTCATATTTTTTCCAGTTTAAGTTTTGACAGGAACATATTTTTCAGGAATCCGATGATCTCTGGTTTTCTAGTCAGTTAAAATAACTTCTTAAAATATATTTTTTTAACTATTTACAATTCACATGTGACTATATCATGAAATCCTGCTCAAGTTTCCTCTGGATCATGACGACTGAAAATGCTACTAGGTAGATGCAAATATTTTGTACATGTGTACATGCATACATATGTGAACACAAAGTCACGTTCTATATATTATTAAAAAAATAAGTGATTCATATTGTAGTTTTGATTTTCAAACTTGCTTGCTTTTTACAAGGGAAGTATTTGTTTCTGTAACGTTCTACATATTCTATGAAAGATAATGATTCACCTGTATCTCAGATTTACCATACTCCCTAATTTATGAGAATATCAACTGTATTTTAAACAGTAATACAGTTAGGACTTAGAAGGGTCTGCTGCCTATAAAACAGAGAACCGTAAGTTCTGCAATGCACATTGAATTGCTACCAACCTTCTGCTTCTCATTTCCTCCCCAGGTTCTTTGATTCTGAATCCTACTCCAGTTCTAGCATGGTTCTAGATTCAGGCTCTAAACTTAGCCAAAAAGGCTGAGATTCTAACAGCTCATTGTCAGTCTCTGCCATTCATTTCCCCCAGAGAGTGTCTTCAATATACTCAGGTGAAATCCTCTATGACGTCAGCAATCCACATGTCACCATGAAATGAAAGCACCTTTCACCCTTAAAGGAATTGTCAGATGCTAAAACTATGATTTTGCATGGAGGGAAGCCACCCCACCATCCTAGAGATCCTTTGGCCTGATTAGCATGCTTCAGTTTAGTTCTTGCCTCCTTTCCAGCACTCTGAGACAAATTCTCATCAGGCAGGTGATGATAGGGGAAGTCCTAAAACTTATGGAGAGTTTGGAATAAACTAGATCTTTCTTCCTTTGTTGAGATAAAACTGCTATTTTATCAGTCATTACTAGGAACTGAGGGAGGAATCACTGTCCAGGTGTCATGATGGTATTATCTTACCTGTGTAAGAGGTAGAGGAAACTACCTCTGGTCCTATTATTTCTACACCATCCCTTTGCAATTAGCAGCCAGTTTCCATTTCAGTCTTCACAAAACCCAATGTGAACCACTGGAGAATCTTAAAATTAGACATGTGAATCCATCCGTTATTTTCATATGTTTACAAAGCCAGATGATGAGGATGCTCTTCCCAAATTAGTTGCTACTCTTAGAAGCTCAAAAAGCCAAATATGGAGAATATTATCTGCCAATGTTTATTACAGAACAATGGCTCTGCTACCCAGTCATGCTCATTTCAGAAGAACTATGAATGTGGACTTGATCATGGACCAGTCCCTCATTCCTGGGTGCATATAGTAGCTAGTTATGAGGTGCAGATTTGCTAATGGACAGTAGCTGTGATGGGGTTGCAGCTAAGTAGGGAGTACATCAAGATCTGTGGGGACACAGCCTTGAGTGTCTTTTACTGGGTCTTCATGTTAGCAGGATTGTTTGCAGACTATAGCTAGAAAGGCATGGAGCCAAGTGTAGGGCCCTTTCAGAATCTCTAGGTTGCAGATCAGAGTGTCTCCCTCTGGGACCCTGAACCCTTATGACTGCTGACAGACCGTGGCTGTGAGGAGGCTGGAGTTAGGTATAGGACTCTTTCAGCATCTCTTGGGGTGCAGACAGGACTGTCTACTTCCTGGTTGCAGTACCAGCAGGGTTACTTGAGGAATGTGCCTGGGAGGGACTACAGCCCAGTTACAAGGCCCTTTCAGAATCTACAGTCTGACTAAGTTTGGCAAACTAGCCTCCAGGGATCCCATAAGGGCTCGAGCCAGTTCATGGGCCACTTCAGGGTTCACAGCTTAGACCAAGGACTATATGTTTATTATCAACATGCAGGGGCCATGACTCCTCTTGGGTTCCTTGGCATGTGGTGCTGGTGACAGGAAAAAGGAGAAACAGGCTGTAGCTGAGTTCTCAGAAGTACAGAGCTTTATTCCATGCCTGTAGCCAGGATCATACTCTGAGGGTCAGTCAGCTGGTGGCAAGCTTGCCTTCGCAAAAGGTCTTTGTTTTGGCCTGCACTCAGATTTCATAGTTTCCTATCTGGACCCCAAAGCTCCCACGAAGGCACATTTGTCTATGGATAAGTGCCAAATCATTGTTGAGGAGGGGATACATAAGGGACACCTTATTTGGTCATCCTGCTCAAAATACCTGGAAGGGTAATATCCTCTCCTCTTGTATCTCTTCTAGAGTAACTTGATTATCCTTAGCTGTTTGCTCTTTTATTATAGAGTTTAAAAATTTAATGTAAAATTCTATAAACGTTATCAAGTTTCATGATGTTGAGATTTTAATGAGAATTTCAAGAAATCTGTAGGTTGACTTGGAAAGAATGGACATCTTTTTGAATTTTGATTTTCCTATCAATGAACATGACAGCTCTATTTATTTTTCTATGATGGGTTTCAATAAGACATTATAATTCTAATCATGCCTAATTTATACAACTCTTACACAATTATTCAAAACATAAGTTGAAGTATATATTTTAGTTATATATTCTTTTATTCACATGCAGAAATTGCAGTTGCCTTTTCATACTTTTTGCATCCATTGAAATTTTCAGACTCATATTTATTCTAATAACATACCTGCATATTCTTTTGGAATATACAGAGAGTTTCAGCTTATCTGAACAGACACTCAAGAGCAGAGACTCAGGATTGGAAATCACCACAGGAACCAGTGCCTGGGTAAGAAGACCTGAACTACAATTGGTGAATTGCTGGAGGTTCCGTGTGGACAAATTTGAGAGTTAAAAATCCAGTGGAACACAGTCATAGAGGGGTCCCCACAGTGTTGTGAGATTTACTTCCAGGAGCTCAACCAATTTTCCATAGTAAATATCAAAGAAAAATCCCTTGCTTCCAGTTAGGGGAGGGGAAAAGGAATCACGTTGACGGAAGCCAGAATATTCTGTTCTTCCTGACATGGTCTGTCCTCAGAGTAAACTAGTTAACCAGCGCACAATGTGCTGAGGTGTTGCCAGAGCCTAACTGACCTGGGGGAAGGAAAATACTCAACTCCAGGCCCCTCTCGACTATCACATGGAAAAGGGATATACCCAACTCCAGACCATCCTGCTCCATACAAAGTGGGAGAAAAAATTGAGAAATAGTTGTGAAGAGCCCAGAGGTATAGACTCAGTAAAATACTGAGACCAATCTTAGGACTATAGAATGCTTCTCTCCCCACAATTCACCACCACATTTAAAAAGTCAATTTACAATAGTGTCTTTTATCCAGCACATCATGTCTGGCTATCAAGAAAAAATTACAAGGCATACCAAAAGGCAAAAACACATTTTGAGTACACAGAAAAATCATCAGAACCAGAGATGGCAAGGATGTTGTAATTATCAAAATGAGCCTTTAAAACAACTCTGATTAATATGCTAAGGGCTCTACTGGATTAAGTGGACAGCATATAAAAACAGATGAACTGTGTAAATAGAGAGATGCAAATCCTAAGAAAAACCAAAAAAGAAGAGGTAAAAACATGTAAGAGAAATGAATTCAAAGATGAAAATATCCTAATTCTTTCTAGACACTTTCAGAGGATAGAAGTTGAGGGACTAATTTCTAACTCATGAGAATTTCTATTCCTTGAGGATAGCATTACCTAGATGTCAAAACCAGACAAAGACATTACAAGGGAAGAAAGCTACAGATCAATATTTCTTATACACATAGATGCAAAAGTCCTCAATAAAATGTTAGAAAACCCTGCTCTGTAAAATACAACATCAACAGAATGAAATGAGAAGGAAGAAACTGGGAGACAATATTTGCAAAAGACAGGTCTGATAAAGAACTGTTTATCCAAAGTGTTTTTAAAAAAACTCTTAAAACGCCACAAGAAGAAATCATGAAAGCTGATTAAATAGTGGGCCAAAGACAATAACAGATACAGCATAAAGAATATATTTAGTTGGCAAATAGGCATATAAAAAGATGCTCCAAGTCATTTGTTTTGAGGGAAGTACAAATTAAAATAATAATGAGATACCACTACACATCTCTTAGAATGGGCAAAATGCAGAACACTGACAACACCAAAATCTGGAAAGTTGTGGAACAGGAACTCTCCTTATTGCTGGTGGGAATGTAAAATGGTACAGCCATTTTGGGAAACACTTTGTTGGTTTCTTATAAAAGTAAACATACTCTTACCATACTGTCACACTCCTTGGTATTTACCCAAAGGAGTTGAAAACTTATGATCATAGAAAAATGTGCACATAGATGTTTATAGAAGTTTTATTCATAATTGCCAAAACTTGGAAGCAACCAAGATGCCCTTCAGTAGGTGAATGGATAAACTTGGAAGCAACCCAGTGGCAGATCCAAAAAAAGGAATATTATTCAGCCCTAAAAATGAGTTATCAAGCCACAAAGAGATGTGGAACCATGGAAAGACCTTAAGAACATATTATTAAGGAAAAAATTCAATCTCAATAGTCTACATGCTGTATGATTCAAACTCTGACCTTCTGGAAAAGGCAAAACTATAGAGACAACAACAACAAAAAAAATCATTGTTTGCTGGGGGGAGGATAGGGGTGGGAGATTAACAGGTAGAGCACAAAAGAATTTGGGGGCAGTGACAAGACTCTGTATGATACCATAATGATTGATACATGTCTTTATTACTTGTCCAAAAGCACAGAATTTATAATACTAGGAGTTAATTATAATGTAAACCACAGACTTTGGGTGGTTATAATGTTTCAATGTTAGCTCTTCAGTTGTAACAAACTAACTTACCATTCTGTTGGGGGATGTTGATAACAGGGGAGTCTATGCATGTGTGAAGACAAGCATACATGGGAAATGTCTCCACTTCCCCCTCAATTTTGCTGTGGTCTAAGGATTACTCTAAAAAAGGTAAAGTATTGATTTTAAAGAGTGATATGGTAATTATATATGTTAGTTTTCTCACATGCCTTTGAAAGAAACTAATAACCTAAGGAGCCTAGAAAAGTTATCTCTAGATTGCTATCTACAGCTTGCATGACTTACCACTGAGAGATTGGGTACATAGTAATTCAAATGTAACGGCCATTTATCAATTATTTATATAATTCTCCACTGTGTTCATAACTTATTTTGTGCAAAAACAAAATTATAGGAAAAAGATTGGTGGTAAACTTTAATTCCATATTTTTGTTTTACAAGTCCTCAGCATAATGTTTAGAATGTCTTATGAAATTATTTAACAACTTTTGTGTACTTTTGCTCAATTTTGCTCTCACATTTGATTGGCTTTGTATTTCATAGTGGGCATAACTGCTTCAAATATAGAATTTTAGCTTATACTTTAAGCTAGATCCTTCTTAAAATGTAGTCTACAGGTTTGCACAATAATTTCACCTAAGGACTTAGTAATCAAGGTAGGATGTCATACACATGGAACAAGACATCTAAAGAACAATAATATATTGGTGGGGAAACTGTGAAGCAGTCTAATCTCTGGTCATTGCAAGCTGAGTGTCCTTGGAAATTGCTTCCTTATTATCAAGTTAGATCATTGCCTATGTAACTTCAAACACACATCCAAACACTACAAAGAAGTAACAATTCTAAAAAGAGGCTATCCAGTCTGGGGTATAACTGATCACCAGTTTTGAATAGAATCCTTAAGAAAGGAACATTCTTGTCTGAATTTTTCTTTTCTTAGATGCAAAGCACGTTGTGTCTACGAATGACTGACTTGGAAATTTGTAACTACTCATCCTTCTCCAAAAATCTCCTAAAATGAATACTTAGAATCTGTCCCTTTCAAAAAACATCATTTAAAGGTAACACTAAAAGAAGTGTGTGATGTTAATAGTGTATGCATTTGTACTTTACATTCCAAAGGGGATTGTATTAGGTATAAATTACTCAGGGATTTCCTACTGAGAAAATAATGGCAAATCAATGAAGTGATAAGATTTGACTTAGCAAGATAAGGTAAAATGATATTGGTGGGATTATTCAACAATATGAGTGAACCAGAAACTGTTAACAAGCCGAAAGGTAGAAATACAGTCCTGACTCGAAATTAGAAAACCTCTGAGAGTTAATTTGGTGTAATGTGATGGGGCTAATCTGTCATCTGTCATTTAATTGGAGAGAAACAGTATTAAATCCATCAATACTTGGTTAAAAGTTTTGATTGAATTCATTTCCTGAAAGAACTTATTTTTATAAAAGAATTTTGTTTTATTTGATTTTACTGAATTAATTTTTATTTTACATACTACTGTTCTTTCACTACCCATTCTTTCTCCCTCTTCCCACCTTCCATCCTTCTCTCTCTTCCTTCCTATCTTCTTTCCTTTCTTCCTTCCCCCCTTCCTCCCTCCTTCATTATTACTTTAAATTCCCTTTCCTTTTAACATCTAGAAATGATAAGTAATTTAGAGGAACTAGATTAATTTTTTTGCTTAATAGCACATGAGAAAATTAGTGGCGCAATTTTTCCCCAGAAAATATATATGCTAATAACTTCCAGCTGACTTTCTTCATTTTCTCCAGAAGACCCACTACCTTATGTGAGACTATGGGGAAAGCAGAAATTTGGCTAATCAGGACATATTGGGATTTTGAATTTCCTCGTCCATACTTACCTAACTTTGAGTTTGTAAGAGGATTGCATTGTAAACCTGCCAAAACATTACCTAAGGTAAGTTTATTTACAGCAGAGGGCTTTTTGGTACCTTATGATAAAATCCTGATTTTCCTTGAAAGATTACAGTGTCAGCAACAGAGTTATGCTGCTGGATGTCTTTAGTTTGCTACTCCAAATCTATTTTCAAAATCATAGGGTCTCTTATGAATGATAATACTTTTTTTTTTTTACTTTACTTCAATATTTAAGCAGAAGAGAGAAGTCTTCCAAGTGGCATATTAGAAATATCAGTGTGTCCACAGTGTAGTTATTGGACTGAGGAACAGGAAGGTAGAGGCTTGGAAATCACTAAGGAGACTGTTGTCGTCTTCCTAACAAGCATGATCTAGTTATGAACAGGGATGTTTACTATGATTGCTTGAGTGATAAAGATGCTTTCATGAGCCAGGAAATAGTTGGTTGAAAAAAGTTTTTTGAGATGGCGATGATGAGTTCAATTTCAAATTCACTTTAAGAAGTCAAAGGAATTTTCAGGTGGAGACTTCTAGAAATCATCTGGTTAATGCAAGGTTGCAGTCTCAGCAGAGAGCATTAGAAAGAAATTGGGAGTCATCCACATATAGTAGAAATCATAAAGTTGAGAAACCCAAATGCTGAATTGGTTCTTTATGACCATGATATCAGGGTTTTTTGGAGTGAAAAAGGAAATCATATACCCATATTCGAATGTTATCAAAGACTAAATATGGACTGCCAGAAATATTGGAAGAAGATATTGAGAAATAAAAGAGAATAATAGGTAAGCATAGTACATATATTGCATTTAACTATCTTTATCAATAGGCAATAAAGAGACAGATATTCATTTGCTTGTGTTGTAGGTAAAGGAGCATAATCTCTGCAGAAGATAGTGAGTTAAATGATGTTCCCAGGAGAGTTCTTGATTTCTGCTTAGGGTAAGATGGATATTGAAGTTTAAAAACTTTCACTTCAAGATTCTGAATGTGCTTTTCTTACCCACTGAGTCATAGCTGAAGACGTGTTCTATTGAGTGTTATTACTGGAGATAATAAACCAATATCTAAAATAAAGATACAGAAAGAGACAGGACATATTCCATGGCTCACTAGGTAATACCTTGCCATACTACTGTGTTTATCCTTCCACCCCCACTTTTCACATGCAGACAGTTTCACAAAAATGACTCAGGCATATTTCACAAGAGGGGAAAATTATTCCATTCCAAACCCAATTATTAATGTAGCTATTTGGGCAATATGAATACCAGTCATAGCTTATATCTCTGGTGAAAGAATTATGCCAGTCACTGGATACACAGAATAGAAAAGCAATGAGAGTTAAATCAAGAATCCAAATCAAACAGGTAAGTCTGTAAGTCTTAATTTACCTGTGTGTGTATGTGCCTGCATGTGTGTGTGTGTCTGTGTGTGTAATGTTTCTTACTCAATCACCATCTTTTGCGGCGTTGAATCAAAATAGTAAAATACCAGTTCCTGGGACATCCAATATTCTCGTAACTGTAAGTAAGCTAAAAATAGCAGTCTACTTTCATTTATGGCATTTTCCTGCTGGTAATTTTACTAGCCTCAAACTGAGAAACATCAGTGATCACAGGGTGACCACAAATAATTGCAAAGAGATAACATTTCTAGAAGGTGACATTCACATAGATTATTTGAAAGACCCCAGTCCCAGACTCTTCTGTGCCCAATTTGCACAACTGTAAGTGATAATCAAGAGAATTTTATTTGCAGAGAAATGTATATTTTACTTCAGTGCTAAGGCTCAAATTTTGGGCATGCAGTTAGTGTCACACTCTTGAGGGAAGGCAGAGAAACACTGTCTCATAAGTGTTATTGAAGAGGAAAGTTAGAAACTTACACTCAGCTAAAAACAACTCCATGCTTTTTTGCTTTTGTGAAATATTCTTGCCTCACTGAGAAAAACAGAAAAACAGGATGATCTAACAATTCAGTGTAACTTTAAGATGTTTTGCTAAAAACTGGGATGTTCTGCACCTGATCTTGTAAGTTTCTGTTTGGAAACTTCCATGCTCTGTAAACATGTGCACTAGAAAAGTAAAGCTTACCCTGAGTTCGGGGTCCAGAACTTTGGAGTGTTAGCTTGTCTGCTGCCACCAGCTTAATAAGTCTGAGTTCTACAAGCCTCCAAGTGTGGTTCTTGGTTTCTCGGTGGACCGATTTCTGCAACATTCTGGAGGCCCCAGTGAGATTCCAAGCTTGCTGGACCCTTGAGCCACCAGAGTGGTGGCTCGGCTGATTAGGAGCAAAGGAGCTCCGAGATGAACGAGGAGGTGCGCCACCTGACAGTATTCTGGGGTCTCTTTCACACTGGTGCTCTGACTCTCCAGATGGCTGGGCCTGATCGGACTCATTGGAGGGATAGACCAACTCACTAGGAATGGCCACAGGATCAGGTAAGGTCCCAGGGCACTGAATCCAGTCAGGTCCCATCTCCAGAGAGAAGAGCAGCTTGATCACCTCCTATGGTCTTCAGTAAGAAGAACACCAGTTAGGGACCTTCCCAGAGTGGGGAGGCACTGTGATAACCTCTTGTGTATGTGTGTGTGAGTGAGTGCCCTGGTTCATCCTCGTTCCAGGGTGATTGTGTGGCCCATGGCCTTCGTGGTTATGGAGTCTGAGTGGGCCCTCACCTGCGGTTTCGTGGTGGCCTCATATGGCTCAGGGTGGTGTCTGCCTCTGAGGGACCCAGCCCCTCCCCGCAAATCAGATTCAAGTCAGGACTCTATACCACCCACCAAAGCTAAGAGGCAGGTAAGTTCCCCATGGGGATGTGGCCAGGTGGGTACCTGAATGGTCTCCTCTTCTGAGAGGGCACCCACCCTTGCTTGTTTTTGCGACACCGACATGTGGCAGGATAGACGTAAAGGGGGGGGGAGACAATTAAGTACTGATTTGATTTAGCAATTTTGCATGTCCAAGTGGCCCTTTTGCCCTAGGGCCCTCCGTCAAGATTATTTTCTTAAAATTTTATGGCTCACTCTCCCCTTCCATACCTAACACTTTGAGCTGACTTATTGAGAAATTAGGTTTTCCCCAAAATACTTGCCCCATTTGCCAGACAGATCTGTACCTCCCTCCCTCTTGGTCCCCTAGACCAGTCTGTGCAGAGCAGCACACTCTGACGTGTTCTTGTTACCTTTCCGATTCTCATTACAAGGCTGCCTTCCGCTGTCACCTTTCCTTCATAATCTCCTGATTCCCTAAGGATTTCAGGCTCTTCACTTAGGCAAAGAGTACACATACTTGCTCTCTCCACCTGCTCAGTGCCCACAAGAGGGTCAATCACCCCACATGCCCTCCGGGGCCTCACCTGAAGTTATTCTTCTGCAAACCCCATTACAAGACACCGCCTCCTTACAGCCCTGTCTCCCTGACACATTTAACGATCAGGGCCATCTTTAAGGAGGCACGTGCTCATGCTGTCTGGGAATACTGGGCTTTCCAGGAGTAGTGACATCAGCACTACCTGGGTTATAAGGCCCTAAGACAAGGCCCTTCCCATGCACGCCCCTATCCTCCATGGTCAAAGAGGTAGATTACACTTGTCAACATGGGGGAAAGTTCCTCTAAGCTGACTGTTTTGGGTTGTATGATGAAAAACTTTAAGAAAGGTTTCTCCAGAGACTATAGGGTTAAGATGACCTCAGGAGAGCTCCACACCCTGTGTGAGTTAAAATGACCCACCTTCGGGGTGGAATGGCCCACGGAGGGTACTCTAAACATTCCTATGGTTAGAGCTGTGTACCAAGTTTTGACAGGGAGCCTCGGGCACCCAGATCAGTTTCCATACATAGATACCTGGTTGCAAATCACCATTCAGCTGCCTCCTTGGGTTCGGTTCTGTGCAAATAGGCAGGGACAGTGTAGGATCCTCGTGGCCCAACTGGCTCCGATGACAAGTAAAGAAAAGCTGGCAAAGGTTATCCACCAAGTAGACCCTAAAGAAGAGCCCCCTGTGCCTCTGCCCTATATGTCAGCTGCTTCACCAGGTCCCATTCCACCTCCTCAACGTTTACCAGACAGCCCTCCACCATCTGTGTCTCCACCACCTACAAATCCATTGCATTCTCCAAGCCCACTGCAACTTCGCTTGGCCAACCAACTAGTTCAAAAGCCTGCGGCCCTGCAGATGCCCTTGCAAGAGCACTGAGGCCCACCCTAGGTCAATAAGGAGAGCTCCGTCCAGCCAGGATGCCTGGTCCTTTATTATCAGCCCTTCAGCACCACCGACCTTCTCAAATGGAAACACCACACCCCGTCCTATTCAGAGAAGCCACAAGCAATGATTGACCTCCTTGAGTCTATTTTTTACACCTACCAACCTACCTAGGATGACTGCTGCCATCTCCTCCTGATTCTCTTCAACACCAAGGAATGCTGCCGGATGCTGTCAGAGGCACGGAAATGGCTCCAAGGGCAGGCACCAGGTTGTACAGTAGATCTGGCAGCCTGGGCCCTGGGGGCTGCACTAGATGATCGACCCAACTTGGACTTCAACGCCCCAGATGGGAAGGATTCCCTTGATAAATACTGACAAGCCCTGCTGTAAGGACTGAGGGCAGGAGCCAGAAAAACAACCAACATGTCCAAGACAAGAGAAGTGCACCAAAAGACAGATGAATTACCCATGGAGTTCTTTGAGAGACTGTGTGAGGTGTTCCAGAGGTATACCCCATTTGACCCTGAAGCATGGGAAAACCAATGCATATCAAGGCAACGTTCGTGGCTCAGTCTCATGCTGACATCCACCATAAGCTTCAGAAGCTTGACGGCTTTGCTAGAATGAATACCACCCAACTGCTGGAAGTCACAAACAAGGTGTTTGCGAACCACGACCAAGAAGCCCAAAAGGTGACTGACAAGTGCATGAAGCAGAAGGTGTCCCTGCTGGCTGCTGCAATGGGGAACCCAGGTCCAGTTAAGCAGACTGAACCCCCACAGAAAGAGGAAGCCAAAAGGAGACAGCCACTATGTCACGACCAGTGCGCCTACGGCAAAGAGACCTGACACTGGAAGAATAAAGGCCCCCACAATAGAGGGACAGCTGAAGGGTCAAAGAAGTTCAGTCAACCCAGCAGAGGAAGGTACCAGCCTGAGCCAGCCACCCAAGACCTTACCAGCCTGGCCAGAGTAGTATCGGCATAGGGAGGACTAGGATCCTTGATCCTGGGCCCCTGGGAGCCTATGGTCACAATGAAAGTAGGGGGCCAATCAATGACTTTTATGATGGATACTGGAGTGAACACTCTGTGGTAACCACACCTGTGGCTCCCCTCACAGGTCAAACAGCAACTATCATTGGGGCCACAGGGGACAGGACTGCCTGTTCATTCTGCAAGGACCGCTCATGTCAGCTAGCGGGCTACCTAGTGACTCATGAATTCCTGTACCTACCAGAGTGTCCCATTCCCTTGCCGGGCAGAGACTTGTTGACAAAGCTTGGGGCACAGATCACCTATGTCCCCGGGAACCCACAAGCCTCACCCTGGGGAGCAAACCAGCTCTGATAATAGCTGTGGCCATGCCCAGGGAAGATGAATGATGTCTCTATTCTTCAAAAAGAAAATTTAAAAAATCCAACTTGCCTGCTAGAAGAGTTCCCTGCTGTCTGGGCAGAAAAGGGGCCCCCAGGTTTGGTCAAAACCCATGCACCCATCGTGGTGGACCTGAGGCCAGGAGCCACTCCTGTCAGGCAGAGGCAATATCCAGTACCGCGAGAGGCATGTCTGGGAATTCAGGACCACATCCAACACCTGTGTGAAGCCAGAATTCTGATTGAATGTCAGTCTCCTTGGAACACTCTGCTCCTACCAGTCAAGAAGCCTGGAGGGAAAGACTATCACCTGTCCAGGACCTCCACGCTGTCAACAATGCAGTGATCACCATCCATCCAGTGGTCCCCAACCCTTACATCCTCCTGAGCCTCTTACCCACCCAAGAGAGCTGGTTCACCTGCCTGGATCTCAAGGACGCCTTCTTTTGCCTCTGGCTATCACCAGCCAGCCAACCCTTGTTTGCCTTTGAATGGGAAGACTCACACAAATGGAGAAAGACACAGATGACTTGGACCCGACTGCCATAAGGCGTCAAAAATTTGCCTACCTTGTTTGTTGAAGCACTGGCTGAGGATCTTGCTGCCTTCCCTGGAGAAGCCCTGAATGGCACCCTACTCCAGTAACAGATGACCTGTTGCTAGCCAGTCCCACCCAAGAGGACTGCTGGAAAGGCACCAAAGCCCTACTGGCCCTACTCTCCACCACGGGGTACAAGGTGTCATAGAAAAAGGCGCAGATCTGGAGACAGGACGTCAAGTACCTTGGGTTTGTCATATCGAGAGGGCCTTGGGTGCTCGGACATGAAAGGAAGCAAACCATCTGTTCGATACCTCGGCCAAGCACCAAGGAAGAGGTCGATGAGTTCCTCAGGGATGCCAGATTCTGCCAGATCTGAATATCGGGTTTCTCTGATACTTCCACGCCGTTGTACGAGGCCATGGCAGGGTCTGGTAAGGGCCCCCTAGAGTGGGAGTCTAAACAAGAAAAAGCTTTCAAGGAGATAAAGAGACTCTTAACCAGTGCTCCAGCATTAGGGCTGCCAGATGTGACATGGGACTTTAACCTCTTTGCGCATGAGAAAAATCATACTGCACTGGGCTTCCTCACACAAGCAGTTGGGCCATGGCAGCACCTGGTCACATATCTGTCCAAACGACTGGCTCCTGTGGCTGCAGGGTGGCCACCATGTCTCCGGGCATTAGCTGCTACAGTGGTCCTGGTCAGAGAAAGAGACAAGCTTACACTGGGACAGAATATAAACATAAAATTCCCCATGCTGTTCCCACGCTGATGAGCAGTCAGGGACATAAATGGCTGACCAACACCAGAATGACTCACTATCAAGGACTGCTCTGCGAAAACCCACGGGTTCACCTCAAGACTGTGCGGACGCTGAATCCTGCCACCTTCTTACCTATGGAGGCAGGAACCCTCAACCACGGCTGCGAAGAGGTCCTGGATGAAATCTACTCAAGCAGGCCAGACCTGATGGACACTCCCCTCCAGAACCCAGAACTGCAACTGTTCACTGACAGAAGCAGTTTCGTCCAGAAAGGACAACGCAAAGCAGGCTGTGCAATAACAACAACAGATGAGATAATAAAGTCCGAGGCCTTGCCACAGGGGTGGGCGGCACAACGAGCTGAGCTGTGGGCACTCATCCAGGCGCTGAGGCACACCGAGGGGAAGCGAGTCAACATGTACACAGACTCAAGGTATGCCTTTGCTACTTCGCATGTTCATGGAGCCATCTATAAAGAAAGGGGACTACTAACAGCAGGGGGAAAGGGATCAAAAACAGAGAAGAAATCCTTCAGCTGTTAGAGGTAATTTGGAAGCCTTCCCAGGTGGCAGTCATCCATTCCAAAGGCCACCAGAATGGAACTGATCCAGTCAGCAAAGGAAATTGGTTGGCTGACCAGGCAGCCAAGGAGGCGGTGACCCAACCAAGTCCCACTTTGGGTCTGCAGCCAATTTCTAAGGTCCTCTTGGCACCAGAATTGTCCCCGTCCCTGAGGTATATCAAAGAAGAAGATCAATGGGCTTTAGGTGAGGGAAGAACTAAAGGAAAAGAGGGCTGGTGGAAGCTTCCAGACCAAAGACTCTTTGTCCCCAGTGCTATAGCAGTCCAGCTGGTGAAGCAGCACCATGAGACAACTCACTTAGGGAAAACTGCACTAGAAAGTCTACTGAGCTGCTCCCAATTCGTCCCTAAGCTTCCAACCCTGTGTGCCCAGATCAGTGCTAGGTGTGTGACTTGGGCATGAAACCAGCCAAAGACCAAGACCCAGACCAGGGGTGCAGACATTTGGGACATTGCCCTTTGAAGATTTAGAAGTGGACTGCACTGAAGTCAAGCCTTACCTAAGCTATAAGTATTTGCTTGTGATAGTGTGCACCTACTCGGAATGGGCTGAGGCTTACCCCATGTACACTGAACAGGCATGAGAGGTGGCCGAGGCTCTACTATAAGACATAACCCCAAGATATGGGCTACCTCTCTCCATAGGGTCTGACAATGGGCCAGCCTTTGTGTCTGAGATAGTTCAGATTTTGTCCAACACAATGGGAGTCAAATGGAAGCTCCACACCACTTACAGACCACGAAGCTCAGGGAATGTGGAGTGCATGAATCGGACCCTCAAGACTATGTTTGCTAATCTCTGTCAGGAGACCCAATTACCTTGGGTTGACATGCTACCCCTAACCTTACTGTGAGCCTGATGCACCAAGAGGTCCTCAGGCTATTCTCCCTTTGAGATCTTATACGGGAGACCTCCTCCAGTGATAGGGAAGGCCCTGGGGAAGGTCTTCTGCTACATTACTTGAGAAATCTTAGAAAGGACTCCCATTCCCTTGGGCAATTGGGTTCATCCCTATCAGCCAGGAGATGAGGTATGGGTAAAAGATTGGAGGAAGGAACCACTTCAGCCAGTTTGGGCTGGCCCTCATATGGTCGTCCTGGCAACCCCTACTGCTGTTAAAGTCACAGGAGTCACCCCTTGGATCCACCACACCCGGGTGAAGAGAGCAGCACCTCTAGAAGGGTGAGGGACCTGGACAGACAAATCTCATCCGAACCAGCTGCTTTGGGTCTTCCTATGGAGACAATCGAGTCCTGTCTGAAATCTCCAGCCCTGCTCCAGTCACTCCAGGACTGACTGGTCGAGGCACGGTAAAAGCTTGAGGAATTCAACAAGGGACATCTGAGAGTCAGAGTTATGATGACACCCTGCCTTGAAGGGACTGGTTGCACCACTGGCCTTGATGTTTTCTATAGGCTAAACACAAGGGGTCATGTTGGCTATAATCTACCCAGAGGGAATGGAATCCCAGAGAACTATTTGGGGGTTGGTTTTCTTACCTAGGGGGATTCAGAACACTTGTGGGAATGGTCCTACTCCTCCTTGGGATCTGTCTCCTTTTACCTTGCCTTTTGCCCTTATTCATGAGGGTAGTTTCCAGCCTAGCTGAGGCCATTGCGGATAGGAGGGCCACCGCACATCTCCTAGCCCTAAAAGGTTATCATTCCCTGGGCTTAGAAGATCAAGAAATTGATGCCTTATAAGATTTCAGGGGCATCAAGAGGGGGGATTGAAGAGGAAAGTTAGAAACTTACACTCAGCTAAAAACAACTCCATGCTTCTTTTGCTTTTGTGAAATATGCTTGCTATGCAGAGAAAAACAGAAAAACAGTATGACATAACAATTCAATGTAACTTTAAGATGTTTTGCTGAAAAATGGAATGTTCTGCACCTGCTCTTGTAAGTTTCTGTATGGAAACGTCCATACTCTGTAAACATGTGCACTAGAAAAGTATAACTCACCCTGAGTTCGGGGCCCAGAACTTTGGAGCGTTAGCTCATCTGGTGCCACCGGCTTAATAAAGCTGAGTTCTCCAACCCTCCGAGTGTGGTGCTTGGTTTCTTGATGGACCGACTTCTGCAACATCTAGATGTGGGCTAAATATAAAGCCTGGTCCACAGGCAGCAGTTTTTGATGTATGAAAATAGGCCTATTTGGGGGAAAGACCGGGAGATGAGCATTCTGCTTGCTCCTTCTGTGCTGTGTCTTGGGATGTTAGCTGATTAAACAGTGCTTCTTTGCCACAATCTTATGGGACCTGAAACTCAAAGTTCTGCTAAGCACCAGACTTAGGTTAATAAGCTGTGCATCCCCTGGGTGGCGGCTGCACAATAAGGGTAACAGATATGCACATAAGCTCCTTTCAGGGAGACAACAGCAACCTGGAGTGGAGTGTGAAGATGGCCACTGCCAGCCTCCCTGGTTTCTGGAGAGGATTTCAGCTGGGCTTTAGATACTTGCTAAATTAGAAGCCTGAGCCTCAGGCTGCAGCTTCATAGGAGATACAAACTAAACCACTGGCAAGCTAGTTTCTCAGAGAAAAACACAGCCAAGAAGGTCCTTACTGGGGTCAGAACAAGCCAGAAACACTGACTTCAAAAAGTATTCCTGCAAAACAGCCCGAATTTTATTGTGGAGCAATTTATGCCCATGCACACCATCTTGGACTGGAACATGTCTTTCTCCAGACTCTCTTATTTCTTAAGATATAAGTTTAGGTTATTGATTTGAAATATTTATTTTTTAATGTAGGCATTTAGAGTTGTAAATGTCCCTCTTAATAGTGCATTCTGTTAAATTTTTATGTGTTGTTTTTCTTTCCATTTTCTTAAATCATTGTTTTTTCTTTTTAAGCTCTTTATTGGAATATAATTGTTTTACACTCTTGTACCAGCTTATGTGATACACCAAAGTGAATCAGCTATATTTATACATATATCCCCATAACCCCTCCCACCCATGAATCCCTTCCCCCCTCCCTGTCCTGGCCCTCTAAGGCATCACCCATCATCGAGTTGATCTCCCTTTGTTACACAGCAACTTCCCACTAGCTATCTATTTTACAGTTGGTAGTGTATCTATGTCTATGCTACTCTCTCACTTCATCCCAGGTTCCCCTTCGCACGACCCCCGCCCCAACATGGTGTCCTCCAGTCCATTCTCTGCATCTGCATCCTTATTCTTGCCCTGCCAGTGGGTCCATTAGGACCATTCTTTTAGATTCCATATATATGAGACAGCATATGGTAATTGTTTTTCTCCTTCTGGCTTACTTTGCTCTGTATGACTGTTTACAGGTCTATCTACCTCATTACAGGTAGCTCAATTTCATTCCTTTTTATGGTTGAATAATATTCCATTGTATATATGTGCCACATCTTCTTTATCCATTCATCTGTTGATGGGCATTTAGGTTGCTTTCATGTCTTGGCTATTGTAAATAGTGCTGCAGTAAACATTATGGTACATGTTTCTTTTTGGATTATGGTTTTCTCTGGGTATGTGCCCATAGTAGGATTACTGGATCATATGGTAGTTCTATTTTCAGTTTTTTAAGGAGCCTCCAAGCTGTTTTCCATTGTGGCTGTACCAATTTACATTCCCAACAACAGTGCACGAGAGTTCCTTTTTCTCCACACCCTCTCCAGCATTTATTGCTTCTAGATGTTTTAGTGATGGCCATTCTGACTGGTGTGAGGTTATACCTCATTGTGGCTTTGATTTGCATTTCTCTGAGGATTAGTGATGTTGAGCATCTTTTCATGTGTTTGTTGGCCATCTGTATGTCTTTTTTGGAGAAATGTCTATTTAGGTCCTCTGCCCATTTGTGGAATTATTTTCTAATTTTTCTTTTATTATCACCTGTGATCCCTTTCTTTTGGAATATAACGTACAATCTGCATATATTTGTGAATTTCTCAATTTCCTTGGTTATTCTTTATTGTTATTCTATTGTGGCCAGAGACCATATGTTCCATGATTTGAATTTTTTTAATTTATTAAGACTTTTAAAGTTCCCTAGTGATAGTCTATCTTGGGAATCTATGTGCACTTGAATAGACTGCACATTTTGCTGTTTTGGAATGCAGTAGTCTATAGATGTCTCTTAGATCTAGTTAGTTTATAGTGTTACTGAAGTGTTCCACTTCCATGTGGTTTTTTCTGCCTAGTTTTTCAATATTATTAAATGTAAGGTAATAAAGTGTCCAACTACTAATGTTGGGTTGTCTATTTCTCCTTTAATTTCTGCCTACTTTTATCTCATGTGTTCTGGTCTCTGATAGTAGATGCATATATCTTTATATTGATGCATATTCCTGATAGATTGATGCTTCTATAATTATAAGATGTGCTGCTTCATTTCTAGTAACATTTTTGGTTTTAAAGTTTATGTGGCTGACACTATTATAGTCAATTAAGCTTTCTTATGGATGCTCTTTAAGCAGCATAGGTGAATATTTTTATACAGTCTCTAATATATATCGTTTGGTTGAATTTTTACCTTGGAAGTTAAGCTGCAACATTTGTGAGACAGCAACAAGACTTACTAAAGTTCAAGAGAGATGAAATTACTTGATGGGAGAGCTGTCAAAGTATTTGTAGTCACGTCTCAAAAACACTACAAATGTAAGTATTAATACTTGAAATAAGTCAGCAGAGGTCCCCAAGGTATTGTACAATTCATTACATATTGACATGAAAGCCACAGTAAAGTCAAAATTTTGTGAGTTAAGATTCTTAAAGCTATTGAAATTACAGATACATATTATATTTATTTATAATATTTAAAACATGAAGTAGGTGTCCTAGGAAAAGGCCCTAATTTGATATATAGGATAGGATGCCTGATTTCCAGTCAACTCAAGTGTTCTGAATGAAACTAATACATTGATTACATGGTATGAAAATCTTTGAACTTAATATCTTGAATCAATAAGTTTATTTCATTATTTTGAAGCCACATAATAAATAAATGAAAACACTGTTGTGAAATGTCAAATAATTAAGATATATATAGACAAAAAATTTAAATTCTCTTCATTGGAAATTCAATTTATTCTTTAAGATCGTTTCTTCTGTGGTGTATAAATTTACATATATTTACATACTTTAAATTTTATTTCCATAGAAGAGAGTCATGCTTATTTTTTGCAGTTTCTGCAACTTGTTCTTAATTTAGTAATATGACATGGAAAGTATTCAACAATAGTGTCCATAATCAATTTGTCTTTTCTCAAGGCTGTATGACACATACCTATGTTGTAGGTAGTTTATTCACAAACTGAGAGTCATTTTAAGTGTTAGTGGAAATATTTAGAATATAATTATGAACATGTGCGAGTCTTCCTGCATGAAAGATAACTAGATGTAGAGTTGTGATTTCAAAAAGTATTTAAATTTTATTTTAAAAGGGTATTTCCACATTTTGCATCCAGAAAAAGACTCCAACCAGAGTGTTTGCTCTGCAAATCTTTATAAGAAAATAATTTATTGACCTAATTTCCATTTCCCAAAACGTCAGTGACCTTTGTCACTTTTTATATGTCATTGGCCATTTCACGTCTGGGAATTTCCTGTTCATATCCTTCATCTATTTTCATATTGGACTGTTTGACTTTTTTGTCAGAGATTTGTAGTCGTTCTCACTGAACAATAACGACCAATCCTTTTTCTGTTATCAATCTTGCAGGATAGATTTGTGGGTAATTATTTAGGACTATATTCATGTTTAACAATATTATCTACCATGACACCACATTAGTTCTATTTTTCTTTAAACATGTTTCAATTATGTAGAGAGGTTGTACGGAAAATTTATGGTAAATTTTTCCTGTAATTCCTTGTGTCAATTTATTTTTAAAATAAATTGTGCCTCAGACTCATAAATGTTTTTCATAAGATTTAGTTCTTTCCTGATGTGCAGTTTTCAAAAGTGGCTTCAGATTTCTTTCATTTGATTTACCACATTCTGCTCACTGTTACTGATTATGACAGTCAGAGTGGGCCTAAGTTTAAAGAAAATAATGTTTTTATTATTTTATGTCCTGAGAAAGGATTGAATATTTACATAAAAGTATTGTGGAGGGATGAGGCAACAGTCTCTGAGGAAAGAGACAAAAGAACGAGAAATACTCATCTCAAGTGTGGTTATATTGAATAATAGTCATTATTTCAATCTGTTTTCAATAAACACTTGGAACTTCACACCGTATCTGCAAGTAGTTAAGTGATGGTGCACCTTGTTTTCAGAGAAGGAGATAGAGATAGAGATGATAGAGATAGAGATAGACATATATTCAGGTACATTTGAAGAGAATGAAAATTCAGTAAGTTTCTTTAGGGTACATGTTATATATTTCCTTAATATACAATTGAGAATGTACATCCATTATCAAAGGCTGATGGTAGTGGAAGTGATCAGGTGAATATTTTTAAAGGTGATGAGAAAAAGAGAGTTAGGTCATGAAATAAAATGTTTTCACAAATAGTTAATTTTGTAATAGGAAGCAGGTAGCTGTTGCTATATTTCTAATTCCACAAACGTTCCACTGGGAAATGAGTTAATCTGGATGAAGGGAAATGATTTGCCATGGTTTTAGGTAAGAAGTGATGCTGAGGCAGGATGCACAGTAAAGACCAAGAAGTGTGAAGGGTCTCACAAATGAGAAGGAAGGGTGAAACTTTTAACACAATTCCGATTATTGAACAGTTTCTATAGCAAGATAAAGCTACAAAATTCTGCACCTAAATGAAGTTAAATTATTCTGAATATCTGCAGAGTAATATGGATATTATTAATAGATTTCTTATTATTCTTGTATTTATGCACAACATATGAAACACTGTTATACTCAATTTTATTATAACTTTTGAATTAAAATAACAATGTCTAATATATATGCATATAGTTTTATTTATATTTAACTTTCACCAGTTCCCCTCTTGGCATAACATAGTTCTAACCCTTAAACAGTTAGAACATCCCTTGAAAACACATTTTGATCTGAGGTGCTGAATTGTGTAAAGTCATTTTGTCACAGAAAGATGGGAGCCTTTTCATAACTCCTTCCTACCTGATGGAAGAATTCCATCTATGGGGCCTTCCTGCTTCAGAACCTAGATACAGCTACTCCCTTTTCCCCTTCTTTCCTGTTTTAGCAAACTTCTGGCAACAAAACAGACAACTTTAACCTTGCAGACTACATTGTGTAACACATTCTTCAAAAGTATAATTTCACCCTGATATCAGTCTCAATATTAAGGTCACTGAACTTTCCTGTGATTCACATGGTGTATCCAGGTATTGTGTGTATTTTCAGTAACGTGTAGCAGCATCTAAAGTTACCAGTCTTCAGCATTTGTCTCATTGCCTAGCTACTCAAAGCTGAGTCATCCCTGCTGTGGAAGATGTATCCCTTTCGTATTATGGTAATACATACTTTCTTTAATAATTAATCACTAATGTGGATTGGTTACTCTCATTCCCTGACACCTTTATGAAAATGATGTGACCTCATGGCAAAAATGTATGCAAAATATGAAAAATTTTAAAACTGAAATGATACACTCTCTGTCTAGGGATTTCCTTAGTTTAAATCCATATACTTTTTTGAAGAATGAAATATTAATACATTTGACATAAAACATTATGTAATTTAAGGCCTATAAAGTATTTATTTGATACACTTAAATATTGTAATCGGATTGCCATTTTAATGATCGTTTGAACCTCTATTATGTCACATAATTATCATTTCTTTTTTGTGGTTGGAATAATTAAGATCTAGTCTTATATAAGACTAGAATAATTAAGATCTAGTCTAATATAATATTATTATCTATATTCACTATTCTGTACGTTAGATCTCTAAGACTTCTTACTATGAGATGCAGGTTTGTACTCTTAGAAAGCATCTCTTTTATTTTCCCAGGTCTCAGCCTCTGGTAAGCAACATATTTTTATTTTTACAAGTTTGACTTTTTTGGATTCCACATACAAAGGATATCACACAGTATTTGTCTTCTTTGTCTTTTCAAAAATTTAAACAAAAGTGACACACTTTAGCTAGACTAGCTAAGGAAAGAAAACTCATATAAATAAAATTAGAAATGAAAGGGAGACATTACAACTGATACACTAGAAATACACAGCGTGATAAGAAACTACTGTGCAGAATTAAATGCCAACAAATGACATGCCGAGAGGAATAGATAAAGTCCAAGAAACACACAATCTCTCAAGACTGAATCAGGAAGAATTAGAAAATCTGAACGGTCATAATTAGTACAGATATTGAATCAGTAATCAAAAATCTCCCAACTCAGAAAATCCCAGGATCAGAAGTCTTCACTGACAAATTCAGTGAAATATTTAAATAATAATTAATGCCAATCCTTCAGGAAGTATTCCAACAAATTATAGAGGAGAGAGGAAACACTTCCAAACCCATTCTGCAAGGTTGGTATTACCTTGATATCAAATAGATAAGGACATTACAAGTAAAGAAAGCTATAAACCAATAACCAGGATGAATATAGAGGGAAAAATTCTCTTCCAAATATCAGGAAGCCAAATTCAACAACACATTGAAAGAATTATATACCATGACAAAGTGGAATTTATCCTTGGGATGCAAGGATGGTTCAACGTACCCAAATCAATAAATGTAATACATTGCATTAATAGAATGAAAGATAAAATAACTTGACCATCTCAATAGCTGTAGAATAACATTTGACAAAACATAACACCCTTTCCTGATAAAAACCTTCAACATGCTGGGTATAGAAAGAACATACTTCAACCTAATAAAGACTGCATATGATGAGCCTAAAGCTAACATGCTCAACAGTAAAGATTTGAAAGTTTTTTCTCTAAGACCAGGAACAAGACAAGGATGCCCACTCTCACACTCTTTCAACATAGTACTAGAGGTCCTAGCTAGAGCAGCTAGGCAAAGACAAAGAAATTAATGGCCTTCTAATCAGAAAGGAAGAAATAAAATTGTTTCTTTTTACAGACGACATGATTTTCTATACAGATAATTGCAGAGATTCAACCAAAAGCCTGAACCAATCAACAAATTCAATAAAGTTGTATGATACAAAATTAATTTACAGAAATTAGTTGCATTTCTCTATACTAATAATAAAACATCTCAAAAAACTGTCACATTTACAATAGTATCAAAAATAATTGACTACAACTATAAAACTCCTAGAGGAAAACATAGGCAGAACACTCTATGACACACATCAAAGCAAGATCCTTTTTGACCCACCTCCTAGAATCATGGAAATAAAATCAAGAATAAACAAAAGGGACCTAATGAAACTTAAAAGGTTTTGCATGGAGAAAGAAACCATAAATAAGACAAGAAGGCAATGTTCAGAACGGGAGAAAATACTTGCCAACAAAGCAACGGACAAAGGATTAATCTCCAAAATATACAAGCAGCTCATGCAGCTGAATACCAAAAAAGCAAATAACCCAATCCACAAATGGGCAGAAGACCTAAATAGACATTTCTCCAAAGAAGACATACAGATGGCCAACAAACACATGAAAAAATGCTCAACATCACTCATCATTAGAGAAACAGAAGTCAAAGCCGCAATGAGGTATCACCTCACACCAATCAGAATGGCCATCATCACAAAATCTAGAAACAACAAATTTTGGAGAGGACGTAGAAACAAGGGAGCTCTCCTGCACTGTTGGTGGGAATGTAAGTTGGTACAGCCACAATGGAAAACAGTTTGGAGGTTCCTTAAAAAACTGAAAATAGAACTACCATATGATCCAGTAATCCCACTATGGGCACATACCCAGAGAACACCATAATCCCAAAAGCAACATGTACCATAATGTTTATTGCAGCACTATTTACAATAGCCAAGACATGGAAGCAACCTAAATGCCCATCAACAGATGAATGGATAAAGAAGATGTGGCACATATATACAATGGAATATTACTCAGCCACAAAAAGGAATGAAATGGAGCTATATGTAATGAGGTGGATAGAGCTAATGTCTTTCATACAGAGTGAAGTAAGCCAGAAAGAGAAAAACAAATATTGTCTGCTATCACATATATATGGAACCTAAAAAGGAAAAAAAAAAGGTACTGGTGAACCCAGTGAGAAGAGAAAAAATAAGCATGCAGATGCAGAGAACGGACTGGAGATCATGAGGTTGGGGAGGCAGGGGGCAAAGGGGAAGCTCGGATGAAGTGAGAGAGTAGCATAGACATATATATACTACCAGCTGTAAAATAAATAGCCAGTGAGAAACTGCAGTATAACAAAGGGAGATCAACTCAATGATGGATGATGTCTTAGAAGGCCAGGATGGGGAGGGTGGGGGGGAGTCACAGGAGGGAGGGAATATGGGGATATATGTATAAATACAGCTGATAGACTTTGGTGTACCTCAAAAACTGATACAAGAGTGTAAAACAGTTATATTCCAATAAAGAGCTAACAAAATAAAATAAAATTAAATGACTACAAATAAATTTAACCAATGAAGTGAAAAATCTATACAGTTATAACTACAAGATGTTGTTGAAAGAAACAGAAGAAGACACAAATAAAATGGGAAAATATCCTGTGTTCAGGGATCACAAGAGTTAATATTGTTAAGATATCCATAGTAGCCAAAGCCAACCTCAAATTATAATACAAAGCTATAGTATTTAAAACAATATGGCATTGGCCTAACTATAGACAAATAGAACAGTAGAACAGAATGCAGGATCCAGAATTAAAACCCTGCACTTATAGTCAACCAATATTCGACAATGAAGGCAAAACACCCAATGTGGAAATGTTACTTTGTTCTTTCTCTTCTGAGAAAACTAGTTACACACACGCAAAAAAGTGAAATGAGACCCATATCCTACGCCTTTCACAAAAATTAACTCAAAATGTATCAAAGACTTAGACCAGATACCATAACACTCTTAAGAAAAAAAAGTGGGGAGAAGCTCCTTGACATTGGTCTTGAAAATAAGTTTCTTAGATATAAGGCACAAATCACAGCAGAAGAAAAACTCAACAGTAGGACCACATTAAACTTAAAAGCTTCTGCAGAGCAAGAGAAACAATAAACAAGATGAAAATAAAATCTACAGAATGGGAGACAAGTTTTGCAAATGACATATTGAATGAGGTGTTGCTATCCAAAATATTGACGCATTTTGTAAAAAGTCTTAATTCTTCAAAAAGTACTGAAATTTTCTAGAAACCTAATAATTAATGGAAAAGTTAATTGTTTGAAAGAATGGTTTCTTTATATAATGAAATCTTCACAATCACTGACTTGGATTCAATTCTTGTTCTGCAATGCAGTAACAGCATTTACTATTATGAATTATTATAATTATACTACTATTCATTTGTTCTTTGTCATTCTCCCTCTCCTCCTAACTTCCCCTCCTACCAACACTCTCACTTTCCTGAAACGAGAATGGGGAAATCTTTCAAAATATAGTTAGATAGCAAAGAACTTTCACTAATTTTATTTCAGCCTTTGGACACTGTGAAAATTACCATAGATAACCCAAACAATTTGCAATCCAATGAGATATTGAGTTTTACTCTTGAAAAAGATATCAGTTATATTTTTCCACCAATAAAGGAGGCGACAAAAGGATCTCCTAAGAAATCACAAAATAGTTCACTAAAGATTGTTTACTTCCTATTTATGTCTTACGTAAATGTAAAACAGATCATATTAGTTTAAAACAGATTACATTCTTGCTTTCTTTCATAAGAAATAGCATCCTGTAAACTGAAGAGAATTCTTTACAATTTTAAACAATGAGCAGTTTTCAGATTCCAGTGGTACAAATTATTTGGTCTTTAGTATATGCGCAGAATTGATGATTCTTATATATTCAGTGTACATTTTCTCTGTGCTCATTGTGTTTGGCAGCTATGCTGTTGAGACCTATGTTCCTTAAGGGAGCTTTCTCTACTGAGGTTTTTTATAGGGTTGGTGTAGGCAGAAAACACCTGTTTTAATACACTAAGTTCTCTCTTTCATGCTGTAAGATGTAAAACCTTGGGATTTCAAATGAGGTCTGATTTAAATGCTGATGGAAAAGCAAGCAAATGTTGAAATAGGCTGCAAAACTTGTTAGGGGATACACTTGTATTATTGAAGAATGGTCTTTTTTTTAGCTGGAGCACTGGCGAAGAGTTTCAATCTTCAGAAAATAATTTTAGCATTTTATCTTGTTCATCTGATTGCTAAAACCTTAAAAAATTCTTAACATTAAAAAATTTTAATTGTGTATTAAGTTATATTTTATTTGCATTAAACTTTATTAAGTTACTTTTATTAACTTAAAGTTTTAATTAAAAATTTTCTAAATTTACCTATAAATCATTCCATGCAATATCAACTCTCTAGGACTTTGCTAGAGGATATAATCTTGATGTGTTGGAAAGCCAGTTCAAATTCAAGTAGGAATTTAATCCAGGTGGTTGGCACATATTGTGTCATTGATAGTATGTAATAGCAACAAAATGACAGTAATGACAATAGTTAACATACCTTCTGGATCACCAAGTCTGTGCCAAGGACATTTTGGATGTTTCATATGTACTAATAATTTTTTCCCCACAAGAACAAAATGAGGTTGATACTAATATAACATTATGAGTTAATGTTGTCATATAAATTGTGTTGGTATAGAAATATATGTTTCTAATTGTCAGGTTACTTTATCTAATTTCTCACATCTCTCTCACTGTAGCTAAACATTCTAAATAAGGAACGCAGGATTATTCCTAATGAAAATGCAAAGTAAACAAAGCAAAATAAGCAGGAATAGGTTACCTAAGGCAGGGCTTTGGCGGGTTTGCAATGGAAGCCTCCAAAAAATTCAAAAGTTGGTAGCAGTAGGTGAGGAAATTCAAAATCCCGATAGGTTCGAATGAACCACATTTCAGCTTTCCCCATTGTCTCTAATAATTTAGTGTGTCTTCCTGAAAGCCAAAACAAAAGCAACAGCAACAAAAGTTAGATCAAAAGAGAATATTGCCATGTGTATATACTAGGTAAATTTTGGAATGTAGTTTGGAATGACGTAGTCAAAGATGTTTAAATGTTTCTGCTTTTTGTTAAACAAACATATATGTATGTGTGTTAAATATAATATTATATAATGCAATATAAGATGGAAACTGAGCTACACTAGTAGAAACAATTTCTAAATGCTACCCAGATACTTATGCTACAAATATGTGTGTCACTCTTCAATCTATATCTTCATTTATTAAGACATTTTATGAAGTTTCTAGTGACATTTTTTAAGTTAAAAAAAGAAGATTAGTCAGATGGATATACAATTGCTTGGAAAAGTCCTAAGTGTTTCAATGTGTGGTTTATGACTTCCTGGAGGGTCCTGTACTAGCAGTGGGCCACAGGATTATATCGTACACCATAATTTAATGTTTCCATAATATTTATGGGATTGATGGAACATTTTATATTTTCATTTCATCATTTCATTTATAAGAGATGAATTATTGTGACTTTATACAAACACACCTTCCAAGGCACTAGGATAGTTAGGACATCATGCTACCAACTGAAGACATGATTTACCTAGTACTTCGCTGTAAAACTGAATCCAGTTTTCATTATATGCCTGGAACCAAAAGTGAAAATAAAGTACATATATCATATTTTTTACCCTTTCCATGAATGTCATGTGATCTCTTAATTCTGACCAGAAAACAGGTACGTAGGATGGTGGGAATGGAAGTGTTCCACTGTACTTTTCAAGTGAATAGCCAGGGAAGAAGCAAAGACTGTACAGTAAAGGCACTTTAGGTATCTCAGGCAGCAGCTCACCACAGGGTCCAATGGCATCTGCAAGAATGACATCAAACCTTGATTCCTGCAGTTTTATCAGAAGTTTCTTGCTCGAAACAACATCTTTACAGTTCTTCATAAGAACAACAGAATATTCCCATAATAAATTATTCACTGTTGAAAAATATGTCCAGAAAGAATCTTCTGCCAGATTAGTCCATTTCTCAATAAAATGCTTGACAAAATTCTCAAAATCATCTTTAGTTAGAGATGAAGGGAAAGTCTCCAATTTGATAGCAGATGGTTTGTTGGAATCAATAATGGCAGCTGGAACATGTTAGAACAGTCACCTCAGAACCCCTCGTGACAAGTTCTTCCAGAATTGTCTTCATATTCATCCAATGACTATATTCCACTGGCCACACCAGCACCTTCTCACAACTCCCAGAGCTAAAGTAGCAAGTCAGCTGTAGTAGCGGCAGAAGTGAGAGCCATTTCATACACATCTTGCTCACATGTAATATTTAAAAAAAATACTCTATCCTTTTGCTATTGCTCATGCTTATATTTAAGGAGAAATCAATCAGGAAGTTAAAATTTAACTCCTACACCTCAAGTAACTAAATTTTATGAATAGTCAGCAGCTGTGGACATCAAATGAAAGGGCAAAGTGATTATACAGTGTGTTTAATATTGTTTTGTCAATGTTATCACTGATCTAAAAGTCAATGAGCTTGCACGTGCATGTCAACTATATATTACATGAGAGTAGACCAGTGTAACAGCACTGGCAAGTGAGAGGCTCTTGTGTCTGCAGTCTCCTTGACACAGAGTTAGAGATAAGGTGACATCAGAAAGATGGAGGGTTGGGAGCTCCAAACACTTTTATCCCCCATAAAAACAATAAAAAGAATAAACAAGCAAGTACAAACCCATGTAAATTACATTGGGAAAGCGCTGGACTACAACACAGAAGGAGCAGAAACCCTGCAGAATGCCAAAACTGAGGATGGCCACGTAGGAAGGTTTGGGAAAGATTTTACCTCAATTACTGCATTCTCCAGTTCAGAGCAGCCTGGCATCAGCAGGGATCCCCTCAGAGGGATTTCATCCCATGGGGAAAAGGAGAACAGAACTCCAGCAAGCCTTACCACCACCTCACTACCTCACCTCCTTGCAGACTTTGCTACTGAGGACTTGCACAGTCTTCACCAGCACTGATTCCATTTGACAGAGCTGCCCAGAGTCCCTGCTTCTGTGTCTTTCCTGAAGCTGGGTGTGTCTCTGTGGTGAGCCCTGACGCTTGGGGCCCCATCACTCCTGTACCTTGCATTCCCTGGTTGAGTTGCCACAATGCCTTAGCATCTATGAGACTAGAGCTGCTGCTCTGTGCCCTTCCCCCAGACTCTAAGTGAGTGCTTTGTCTTGCCATAATGGGGGCAATGCTGCTATGCCTTTGGATCTCATCCTGTATCCCTAGCTGTGGCTTTGACTGGCCATTGCCTAGGCTGAGCTGCTGCTGTTCTACACACCATCGCTGTGCCCTAAGCCACGGTTTTAACCTATCATTGTTGGGGCTATAATCCTGCTACTTTGTACCTTACCCTGGGTCCCAGTTCAGCACTCTGACCCATCATTACCAGGGCCACACCAGTGCTGCTCTGCATCCCCCCACCATGGGTCTTGACTGTGGCTTTAACAGGTCATCACTCGGAACAAGCTGCTGCTACTCTGATTTCCCCTGGGGCCTGATTTGAAACCTGACCCACCATCCCCAGGCTGTACTGCTTCAGAACCCTTCACCTCTAGGCCCAGGCCATTGGTGGACCCTGTCATCTCAGGGCCTATACCACTGTTGCAACACCCCCCACCCCACTTAACATATTCACTATATGTTGTGTCTAACAACTATATACATGTTTTACATGCTTGCTTTTTATATTTGTTAAGGGAAGAAAGAAGAAGAAATATGTGTTTATGCAGTCTTCTATAATTAATTATCTTCACCAGTGTTCTTTGGTTTACCATGGTGATTAGAATTGTAGTCTGGGTTTACTTTCTTCAGCCTGAAGACCTCCCTTCAGGTTTTCCTGCAAGGCAGATTTGCTAGCAATGAATTCTTAGTGGGGGATGAGAGAAAGAGGAAAATATGTACTTTGCCCTAATTTTTTTGTGCCAACGAAGGTGGAGTTTTTCCAGCACAACTTTTAAATTAATCCAATAAGTAAAATCTGTTGGCCATACATATACTTTCCCAGTCATTTCAGGGTCAAAGTGATGTAGATGCAACATGAAAAGGACACAGAGACTTGCACAGTCTTCATGATTAACTCTTGCTCAAACTATACCAGGGCTTAAGCTAAGTGCATGAAACTCACAATCCGAGGATCTGTCATGGGCATTCCTAATCAATTTATAGTAGGTTGGGCTAAACTTTGAATTGTCTACTTTGTATTAAAGTTTAAAATGAAATGCAACTGCAGTGATGGGGGAAAAAAGATTAATAATATCAATAAAATAAGTTAGGGAAAAAACTCAGAAAAAGAGTTTCCAAACTTCTTTTAGAGGATATCAAAGCAAAGGGACAAAGTTAAACACACATCCATAACAACGTTTAATAAAGTTAAGAAAATCCATCATTATGTTATGCATATTCAATTAAGACTAGATTCTTTTGGATTTTTTTCTCTCGTTTTATTTAAATATTCATTTCAACAGGATGGTCTCTCTAGTATTTTTCTTTCTTTTCTTTTATTTATGTATTGTTTATTTTATTGGCTGTGTTGGGTCTCCTTTTTGATGTGTGCAGGCTTTCTTTAGATGCAGTGAGTGGGGGCTACTCTTCGTTGTGGTGCACAGGCTCCTCATTGCCATGGCTTCTTTTGTTGCGGAGCATGGGCTCTAGGCACGTGGGCTTCAGTAGTTGCAACACATGGGCTCACTAGTTGTGGCTCACAGGCTCTAAAGCACAGGCTTAATAGCTATGGCACACGGGCTTAGTTGCTCCATGGCATGTGGGATCTTCCTGGAGCAGGGATCGAACCCATGTCGCCTGCATTGGCAGGCGGATTCTCAACCACTGTGCCACCTAGGTAGTCCTCTCTAGTTTTTTTCTTAATGATAATTATTGTAGATATTCTATATAGGAAAGAGACCATTACTTACTAACAAAAGGAGAGAATTTGTCCACTAAAAGAAGTGTTAAGGTAGGGAGATTTAAATATAAATATTCTGATACTAAAGTTCCCTTTTTGCTAAAGCACATCTTTCTTTTAGAAAAAAGGAAAATATATCTTTTTACTATTACTGCAGACATGAGTTCAAGTTTGGATTTGAGGTCAGATTAATGTTATGTTGTGAGAAGATATCTTAGAATGGAGAAGGTAAGCCGTGAAGAACATAACTTGATAATCTTATCCTTCCTTCAGAGTAGCCATTTCTACTTTCTTTGCTTTCTTGTTCTAAGATACTTCTTATAATGTAAAATTCCATCTTTTTGCTAGGATCGTCACACATGGAAGCCATGACACCATGTAGTAATGGATCCAATGATATTTAGAACAATAACTTCACTTATAATCCTTTCTCTTAAAAAGTTAATTTTCTTCAAGCAATTAATCAATAGGGGTATATTATGCTAATAACATCGTCATAGGAATAATTGGCTAATAAAGAAATTATAATTCATAATTGTTCAAGGAGAAAATTACAAAAGCACCATGAGAGAAGTAAATTAAACAATCAGTTAATTTACCATGTAAAATTGCTGTAAATGATACGTGTACAGATTTTCTGTTCAAATATTCAATTGTAAACTTCTTGTTAAGACTATTATGTTTCTATTGCTTTTGTATGGAATGACATTGCAAAAATCAAAAGGACCTTCTTTAACTGAAAAAAAAAAAGAAAATAAAAAGGAATTCCTATAAAGATATTATTGGATTTCTCAGAAGAAACTGGAGGCCTGTTCACAGTTGATTTGTATATTCAAAGTTCTGAAAGAAAAAAAACTGCAACCCCAAAATATTTTACCGGAAAATGACATCCTTTGGAAATAAAGGAGAGATAAATACTGTCCCAGATGAACAAAATCTTAGTCAGTACAAAATTTCAGACCAATGTCTTTGATGAGTGTGGATGTAACAAATTTTCAAGAATACATTAGCAAATTGAATGAAACAACAAAAAACATTGACCATACACCATGAGCAAATGGAATTTATCTGTAGGATTCAAGGACAGTTCAGCATACATAAATAAATAATGTGATACACAATATTAGGAAAATGAAAAACAACGATACAATCATCTCAATAGATGCCAAAAAAGTTTAAAAACATAACATCCTTTCATGCTAAAATTACTTAACATGTTGGGTATACAAAAAACTTGATTCAACATAATGAAGAGATTCCACAGAGTGTTTTTTCTCACCACTGATGTATTTAATACTATACAGTTTACCTCATATTATAGACCATCACAACTAGACCTACTGCAGAATTCTGTCCTGCTCTGGGTTCATAGCTGGCAGTCTGTTGAGTTACCTGGCATATGTCACAGAATGGAATACATATCTTTCCCCCAGTTCCTGAAAAGGCCTACACATAATTATTGTACTATTGTCCTTTGTAGAAAGAAAGGAAAAGTGCAAAAATCTATTCTATTTTCGAAATGATGACCTCAAATACTCCTGGTCACTGGATCTCAATTAATGTTATTGATGTGGCAGACCACAATCAAATATTCATAGGGTTTATCTCCCACTCTCTAAGGCTCATGTGTCTTACACAGGTGTCCAACATACAAGCCACTTCTTGCTCACCTGTCTGATTTGCATAATGTTACCAACACAGTCGGTTAGTACAGTTTTCTGAAGGATACCCAGATAATTCATATCTCACGGGCCTAATTTATGAAGGAAGAGAATACAGTTTAATTTATGTAGTCCTTAGAGAAAACTGTAAATGTCTGCTGCTGTCTGTTCCAAGTGAATGAGAACTCTGACTGATCTTTTCAGAAAGAGATGGCAGAGAATACAATCACCAAAACAACAACCTCTAACTATGCACCTGAAAATGTGTTCATTTACTCTAGCAGACATTCCCACATGTGATACAGAGGCTGAGAGTAGAGTGAATTTTTGGATGAGTTTACAGGATTTCACTACCATCTTCCAGGATCTGTTGGTTTTGAAGGGCCCAGATATATCATCCTGCATTTTTAAACTCTTTAAGATCTTTACTTTCCACAGAAATGTGACCTTACTTTCTGTTTGTGTTTGAATTGGGGTAAGAGTGGTGGTGAGAGGAAACTGTTTCAAAGCTGTAGTGAGTTGAATAGTGGATATCCCAAAATATGTTGGTTTTGTTAACTCCCAGCATCTATGAAATTGATCTTATATGGAAAGTGGTTGAAATGTACAAGTATACTTTGTTTTGTTGTACTTTGCTTTACTCTGCTCCACAGTTATTGGCTTTTTAGAGATTGAAAGTTTGCGGTGATGCTGAGTCAAGCAAGACAACCTGTGCCATTTACCAACAGCCTTTACTCACTTCATATGTCTGTGTAATATTTGGGTAATCTTGCAATATTTCAAACTTTTCCGTTATTATTGTATTTGTTGTGGTGATCTGAGATCTGTTACCTTTTATGTTACTATTGTAATTTTTAGCAGGTTCAACAAAACCTCACCCATATAAGATGATGAAGTTTATCAATTAAATACATGTTCTCATGTATATGAGTTCTCTGCTCCATCAACTGGCTGTTCCCATCTCTCTTCCTCCTCTCAGATCTCCTTAGTCTCTGAGACACAACAATATTGAAATTTAGCCGTGTATAACTGCAATGGCCTCTAAAAGTCAAGTAAAAGGAAGAGTTGAATGTCTCTTATTTTGAATCAAAAGCTAGAAATAATGAAGCTTAATGTGAATACATGTTAAGAGCTAAGATAGGCCAAAAGCTAAGCCTCTTCCACCAAACAGAGGAAATTTTTCAAAGGGAAAGCTCTTAAAGAAAGTAAAAGTGCTGCTCCTGTGAACACACAAATGATAAGAAACTGAAACAGTGTTGTTGCTGACATGAAGGAAGTTTCTGTGGTCTAGGCAGAAGATCAAATCAGCTACAACATTTCCTTAAGCCAAAGCCTAGACCAGAACATGGCCCTAACTTTCTCCAATTCTAAGAAAGCTGAGAATAGTGATGATGCTGCCAAAGAAAATTTGAAACTAGCAGAGTGTGGTTCATTTGGTTGGAGGAAAAAGCCAGCTCCATAAGATAAAAGTGCAAGGTGAAACAACAACTGCTGATGTAGAAGCTGCAGCAAGTTTTCCAGAATATTTAGCTAAGGCAATTCATGAAAGTGGCTACAATAAACAACAGATTTTCAGTGTACACGAAAGAGCCTTATCTTGGAAGATGTTGCCATTTAGGACTTTCAAAGCTAGAGATGAGAAGTCAATGCCTGGTTTCAAAGTTTCAGAGGCAGGCTGACTCTCTTTGCTTAGGCAGGCTAAATTAGCTGGTGACTTGAGTTTGAGGCCAGTGTTTATTTACCATTTCAAAAATCCTAGGTCTCTTGAGAATTATGGTAAATCAACTCTGCCTGTGCTCTATAAATGGAACAAAAAAGGCTGGATGGCAAGACATCTCTGTGCAATGTGGTTTATTGACTATTTTCAGCCCATGTTTCAGAACTACTTGTTCTGAAAAAAGATTCCTTTCAAAATATTGCTGCTCATGGCCCAATTGAAGATGGCAGAGGAGTAAGACATGGAAATCATCTTCTTCCCAAAGATACATCATAAATACATCTATGTGTGGAACACTTCCTATAGAATATCTGCGAAATCCTGGCAGAAGACCCCAGACTTTCCAAAAGGCAAGAAAATCTCCATATAACACAGCAGGGCAAAAGAAAGAAGAAAAAAAAAAGAGAAAGAGACAAAGATTCATGACAAGACCTGAGCTTCTAGGAGGGAGTTGTGAAGGAAGAAAAGTTTCAGTGCACTAGGAAGTCCCCTCACTGGTGGGGATGGGGAGGGGGGAGCTTTGGTACCTCAGAGGAAAACACAGCAGGAGAGTTGTGGAGGGCAAAGTGGAGAGAACGCTGCACAGAGGGCTGGTGCCAACCAGCACTCCCCAAACAGAGATGCTTGCCTGCTCACCCACTGGGACAGGTGGGGGATGGGTGCTGAGGCTTGGGCTTCGAAGATCAACCCCCAGGCAGAAGACTGAAGTTGGCTGCATGAAGACAACCTGAGGGGGCTAATGCACCCCAGTTCAGGAAGTCCAGGAAGGAACGGGGGCCTGCCAGAGAGGCTAGGGACCACTGTTGGATGGGGGTGCACAAGGGGGCAGGCCACACAAGGTGCCAGAGGACATTCTTTCTCCGTGCACTCACAGATGGCAGGCCACTGCCTACATGCGCCTCATGGGCCAGCGCAAGCCGTGCCTGCTATCTTGGACCTCAGAGTCAGGTCCTCTACTGCTGCTGTCACTGCCACCAAGGGTCCTGTGAGCAAGCACAGGTCACTGCCCACAACTTCCCAGGAGCCTGTGCAGCCTGCTCCAGCCGAAGGTCCCACAATCGGAGACCAGCTTCCCTGGGAGAGTAAACGACACTGTTGCAACTTCCTGCTGGCCTCTGCTGCTGCAGGCACTCCCTGCACATCCCAATTGTGACTGCTGTATCCCTCCCTCTCCCCATCCTGAGTGTGCAAGTGAGCCCTAATAGCCACTGTATTCTTCCCCTCAGCTGGGTGGGAAAAAGATGCCTGAGGCTGGCCCATATGCAGAGGCAGGGGCAAAACCAAAGCTGAACCTCATGGGTGGTGCAACCAAAGAAGAGGAAGAGAAATCACTCAGTGCAGCTGCAGGAGCAGCAGATTAAATCTCCTGCAGTCACCTTGATAAAGCCTGCATCTGGAATATCTGAAATCATTCATTTTCCCAAAATTGAGGCTGTGGACTTCCAGGGCAACTGTGGACTTTGGGGGAAAGTGCATGAGGGAATAAGGCCAGGTCAGAGTCTCAGCTGGCCCCACAATGCCCACAGCAGGTCCAGAGACTTAACTAGAGGTATTGGAGACCTTCCTGGGTAGGTGGGGATTGGCTGTGGCTCATCATGGGGTCAAAAACACTAACAGCTAAGGCCCCAGGACAGTGTTATTATTATCAGTATTATTCTTTATTTGTTCTGTTAGTCTTCTTTTTTACTATTCTTTTATTTATATTTTTTATTTATTCTTTTCCTTTTAATGCTTTCATTTTTAATATATTTTTTCTATTTCTACATTTTATGTTTTTTCCTTGTTTTTGTTTTTTCCCTTGTTGTCCTTTATTTTTAATTTTTAAACTATATATAACATTTTTCTATTTTTACTTTACTTTTTTCAACTTCTGTGATTTTTCACATTCTTTTCTTCTTTCTTTAGTTTTTATCTCTTTTATTGATCATTTTCATATGTTTGTTTTCTGCTTTCTTTGCCTTTTCCTAGCTTGCTCTCTGTTTTTCATTTGGTTTCAGTCTTTTGATTTTGTTAGTTTAGTTTTTAGTGTTTGTTCCCAATTTGAGATTCATTTATTTGCTTCCTTGCTCTATTTTGTTTTCGTGTGTGTGTGCACCCATGCATGAGTGTGTGTTTCTTTGGTTTTTCCTTTAGCATGTCTTGGGGTTTTGTTTTTCTATTCATTTTTTAAATTTTCTTCCATGCTGTGCAGCTTGGAGGGTGTGAGTGCTCTGCTTAGGGGTGGAGCCCGAGCCTCTGAGGTGGGAGAGCTGTGTCCAGGGTGTTGGACTACCAGAGAACTCCTAGGCCCAGGGAATATTAATCAAAGAGAGCTCTCCCAGAGGTCTCCATCTAAAAACCAAGACCCAGTTCCACCCAAGAGCCAGCAAACTCCAGTGCTGGATGCCTCATGCCAAACAACTAGTAAGACAGGAACACAACCCCACCCATTAGCAAACAGGCTGCCTAAAGTCATAATAAGCTCACAGATACCCCAAAACACACAATAGGACACAGCCTTGCCCATCACAGGCACAAGATCCAGCTCCATCCACCGTAAGGCAGGCACCATTTCCCTGCACCAGGAAGCCTACACAAGCCACTGGATCAACCTCATCCACTGGGGATAGACACCAGAGGTAAGAGGAACTATAACCCTGAAGGCTACAGAAAGGGGACCACAAACACAGTGAGTTAAACAAAATGAGAAGACAGAGAAATATGCTGCAGATTAAGGAGCAAGGTAAAACCCCACAAGGCCAAACAAATGACGAGGAAATAGGCAATTTACCTGAAAGAGTATTCAGAGTAATGACAGTAAAGATGATCCAAAATCTTGGAAATGGAATGGAGAAAATACAAGAAATGTTTAAAAAAGAAACTAGAAGAAATAAAGAATAAGCAAACAGTGAAGAACAACACAATAACTGAAATTAAAAATATACTGGAAGAAGTCAATAGCAGAATAACTGAGGCAAAAGAATGGATAAGTGAGCTGGAAGATGGAATGATGGAAATAACGACTGAGAAGCACAATAAAGAAAAGAGAATGAAAAGAATTGAGCACAGTCTCAGAGACCTCTGGGACAACATTAAATGCACCAACATTCGCATTATGGGAGTCCTAGAAGATGAAGAGAAAGAGAAAGTGTCTGAGAAAATATTTTAAGAGATTATAGTGGAAAACTTCCCTAACATGGGAAAGGAAATAGACACTCAAGTCCAGAAAGCACAGAGTGCCATATAGGATAAACCCAAGGAGAAATATGTTGAGACACATATTAATCAAACCAATGAAAATTAAATACAAAGAAAAATATTAAAAGAAAATATGGAAAAGCAACAAATAACATACAAGGGAATCCCCATAAGGTTATCAGCTGACTTTTCAGCAGAAAACCTGCAGGCCAGATGGGAGTGGCCAGATATATTTAAAGTGATGAAGGGGAAAATTTTACAACCAAGATTAGTCTACCCAGAAAGGATCTCATTCAGATTTGATGGAGAAATCTAAAGCTTTACAGACAAGCAAAAGCTAAGAGAGTTCAGCACCACCAAATCAGCTTTATGAAAAATGCTAAAGGAGCTTCTCTAGGTGGTAAACACAAGAGAAGAAGAAGACCTACAAAAACAAACTCAAAACAATTAAGAAAATGGTGATAGGAACATACATATTGATAATTACCTTAAATATAAATGGATTAAATGCTCCAACCAAAAGACACAGCCTGGCTGAATGGATACAAAAATTAGACCTCTATATGTACTGTCTACGAGAGACCCACGTCAGACCTAGGGACACATATAGACTGAAAGTGAGGGGATGAAAAGGATATTCCATCCAAAGTGAGATCAAAAGAAAGCTGGAGTAGTAATACTCATATCAGACAAGATAGACTTTAAAATAAAGTCTGTTACAAGAGACAAGGAAGGACAATACGTAATGATCAAGGAATCAATCCAAGAAGAAGATATAACAATTATAAACATATATTCATCCAACATAGGAACACCTGAATATATAAGGCAAATGCTAGCAGCCATAAAAGGGGAAATCAGCCGTAACACAATAATAGTGGGTGAATTTAACACCCCACTGACACCAATGGACAGCATCTAGCCAGAAAATAAATAAGGACACACAAGCTTTAAATGACACAATGCACCAAATAGATTTAATTGATATTTAGAGGGCATTCCATCTGAAAACAGAAGAATACACTTCCTTCTCAAGTTCATGTGGAACAATCAAGCCTCAGTAAATTTAAGAGAACTAAAATCACATCAAGCACCTTTTCTCAGCATAACACTGTGAGATTAGCAACCAGTTAAAGAAAAAAAATATAAAAGTACAAACACATGGAAGCTGAACAATACATTACTAAATAACAACAGATCACTGATGGAAGCAAAGAGGAAATCAAATAAATACCTAGAGACAAATCACAATGAAAACACAAGAAGCCAGAACCTGTGGGATGCTGCAAAAGCAGTTCTATGAAGGAAGTTTACAGCAACACAATCTTAGCTCATGAAATAAAAAAAGCTCAAATAAACAATCTAAACCTATACCTAAAGGAGCTAGAGAAAGAAGAAGAAGAAAAACAACAAAACCCAAAAGTTAGTAGAAGGAAAGAAATCATAAAGATTAGAGCAGAAATAAGTGAAATAGAAACAAAGAAAAAATAGCAAAGATCAATGAAACTAAAAGCTAGTGCTCCTCTTTGAGAAGATAAACAAAATTGATAAACTTTTAGGCACACTTATCAAGAAAAAAGAGGGAGAAGACTCAAATCAATGAAATTAGAAATGAAAAAAGAAGTTACAGTGGACACTGCAGAAATCAAAGGATCGTAAGAGACTACTACCAGCAACTATATGCCAATAAAATGGACAACCTAGAAGTGGACAAATTCTTAGAAATTTAGAACATCCCAAGACTGAACAAGGAAGAAATAGAAAATAAGAGCAGACCAATCACGAGTAATGAAATTGAAACTGTGATTAAAAATCTTCCGACAAACAAAAGTGCAGGACCAGATGGCTTCACAGGTGAATTCTATCAAACATTTAGAGAAGAGCGAATACCCATCCTTCTCAAAATTCCAAAAAATTGCAGAGGAAGGAATATTCCCAAGCTCATTCTGTGAGGCCACCATCACCCTGATACCAAAACCAGACAAAGATATCTCTCTCACACACACACACAAATGAAAACTACAGAGAAATATCATTGATGAATATACAAGCAAAATTTCTCAACAAAATAGTAGCAAACAGATCCAAAAGGATCATGCACAATGTTCAAGTGGGATTTATCCCAGGGGGGCAAGGATTCTTCAATACACACATCAATGAATGTGAAACACCATATTAACAAATTGAAGAATAAAACCATATGATCATCTCAATGGATGCAGAAAAAGCTTTTGACCAAATTCAATACGGATTTATGATAATAACTCTTCAGAAAGTGGGCATAGAGGAAATCTACCTTAGCATAATAAAGGCCATATATGAAAAACCCACAGCAAACCTCATTCACGACAGTGAAAACCAAAAGCATTTCCTCTAAGATCAGAAACAAGATGAATACGTTCACTTTGCCACTATTATTCAACATAGTTTTGGAAGTCCTAGCCATGGCAATAAGAGGAGAAAAAGAAAGAAAAGGAATCCAAATTGGAAAACATGTAAAACTGGCACTGTTTGCAGAGGACATGATACTATACATAGAAAATCGCAAAGATGCCACCACAAAAATACAACAGCTCCTCAATGAATTTGGTAATGTTGCATGATACAAAATTAATGCACAGAAATCTCTTGCATTCCTATACACTAACACAGAACATCAGAAAGAGAAATTTAGGAAAGAATCCCATGCACCATCACAACAAAAAGAATAAAATACCAAGGAACAAACCCACCTAAGGAGGTAAAAGTCCTATATTCAGAAAACTATAAGACACTGCAAGAAATCAAAAATGACACAAACAGAGGAAGAGATATACCATGTTCTTGGATTGGAAGAATCAATATTGTGAAAATGACTGTATTATCCAAAGCAATCTACAGATTCAGTTCAATCCCTATCATATTACCAATGGCATTTTTCACAGAACTACAACAAAAATTTTTACGCTTTGTATGGAAACACAAAAGACTCCAAATAGCAAAAGCATCTTGAGAAAGAAAAATGAAGCTGGAGGAATCAGGCTCCCTAACTTCAGACTATACTACAAAGCTACCATTGATGCCATAAAATCCATCTAGGGGTGTGCATGCGTGATCTCGAGAAGAAAAGAATTTCTCCTGGGATCAATATCAAGCTGCTGCTCAGGTTTAAGTAGCAGAATAAAAGTTTATTAAGGAGAGAAAGTACAATAGCTGATGGCACAGACACCAGGAGGGAGTGGAGAGACCCACGATGGAGTTGTACTTGTGTCTTATATAACCTAAAAATAGAGGAGTTAATCATAACCCACACCTAGTTACCTCTAACAATAGGAATTTACAACAGCAATGGATTGATTACAAAAACAATGACTTTAGCCCAAGGATTAAGGATTGATCGTTCCCTAGAAGGGTTATGATATTCATCAGAGTTTAGGAATTTCTTTACTCAGTGATCTGGGATGTCCCAAGTAATCATTGCCCTAGTTACAATTAAGATTATAAAGGGGCATTGTAAGAATCAATCTTAAAGAAAGAAGGAGCTTTAAATCACATTGTCAAGTTTTTCTGCCCTTCCCTGGCTGGTCAGGCCCTGAAGCTCTCACAGTCATCAAGGCAACATAGTACTGGCACCACAACAGAAACATACATCAATGGAACAGGATAGAAATCCCAGAGATAAACCCACGAACTTATGGTCACCTAATCTATGACAAAGGAGGCAAGAATATACAGTGGAGAAAAGACAGTCTCTTGAATAAGTGGTGCTGGGAAAACTGGACAGCTACATGTAAAAGAATGAAAGCAGAACATTACTTAACACCATACACAAAACTAAACTCAAAATAGATTAATGACCTAACTGTACGACCAGACACAATAAAACTCTTAGAGGAAAATATAGGAAGAACAGTCTTTTACAGAAATCACAGCAAGATCTTTTTTGATCTACCTCTTAGAGTAATGAAAATAAAAATGAAAGTAAACAAATGGGACCTAATGAAACTTAAAATCTTTTGGGCAGAAAAGGAAACCATAAATGAGATGAAAAGATCCCTCAGAATGGGAGAAAATATGTGCAAACGATGCAACTGACAAAGGATTTAACTCCAAAGTATACATGAGCTCTCTGTATAGCTCACGTAGCTCAATATCCACCAAAAAAAAAAAAAAAAAAAAAAAAAAAAAAAAAAAAAAAAAACCCCAATGGAAGAAGACCTAAAGAGACATTCCTCCAAAGAAGACATACAGATGGCTAACAAAAACAAACAATAAATGTTGGAGAGGGTGTGAAGAGCAGGGAACTTTCCTGCACTGTTCGTGTGAATGTAAATTGATACAGCCACTATGGAGAACAGTATGGAGGCTCCTTAAAATACAAAACTAGAACTACCATATGATCCAGCAGTCCCACACTGGGCATATACCCTGAGAAAACCATAATTTAAAAAGACACATATAACCCAATGTTTATTGCATCACTATTTACAATAGCCAGGACATGGAAGCACACTAAATGTTCATCAAGGAAGAGATGAAGAACATGTGTCACATATATGCAATGGAATATTGCTCAGCCATAAAAAGATGCATAAATGGGTCATTTGCAGAAACATGGATGGAAATAAAGTCTGTCATACAGAATGAAGTAATTCAAAATGAGAAAAGCAAATATTGTATATTAAGGCATATATGTGGAAACTAGGAAAATGATACAGATAAACCTATTTGCAGTGCAGGAATAAAGAAGCAGATGTAGAGAATGGATGTGAGGACACAAGGGGAAATGGGGGTGGAATGAATTGGGGGATTGGAATTAACATATATACACTACCATGGGTAAAACAGATAGCTAGTGGGAACCTGCTGTATAGTACAGGGAGCTCAGCTCTGAGCTCTGTGATTACCTAGATTCATGGGATGGGGTAGGGGTTGAAGGAAGGCCCAGAAGGGAGGGTACATATGTATACGTATAGATGATTCACTTTGTTGTACAGCAGAAACTAACAACAAAATGTAAAGCAACCATATCCCAATTTTTAAAAAAAAATTGGAAAAGAAGTAAAACCATAATTGTTTGCAGATAACATGTTGCTATACATAGAAAATCCTAAAGATGCTACCAGAAAACTACTAGAGCTCACCAATTAATTTGGTAAATATGCAGGATATGAAATTAATGCATAGAAATTTGTTGCATTTCGATTCACCAAAAATGAAAGATCAGAAAGAGAAATTAAGGAAAAATCTCAATTACCATTGCATCAAAAAGAATAAAATACCTAGGAATAACCCTACCTAAGGAAGCAAATGACCTGTATTCTGAAAAGTTTAAGGCCCTGATGAAAGAAATCGAAGATGACATAATCAGAAAGAAAGACATAACAAACTGGATTGGAAAATGAGTATTGTCAAAATGACTCTACTACCCAAGGCAATCTATAGATTCAGTGTAGTCCCTATCAAATTACTAATGGCATTTTTCATAGAACTAGAACAAAATTTCTTTAAATGTGTATGGATACATGAAAGACCCCGAATAGCCAAATCTTTCATGAGAAAAGAAAAACAGAGGTGGAGGAATAAGGCTCCCTGACTTCAGACTATACTACAAACCTTCAGTAATCAAGACAGTATGGTACTGGCACAAAAACAGAGACATAGATCAATGGAACAGGAGAGAAAGGCCAGAAATAAACCCACAGACCTATGGTCAATTAATCTATGACAAAGGAGGCAAGCCTATACAATGGAGAAAAGACAGTCTCTTCAAGAAGTAGTGCTGGGCATTAAAAAAATCATACACCACGATCAAGTGGGGTTTATCCCTGGGATGCAAGGATTCTTTAATATACACAAATCAATCAGCGTGATACATCATATCAACAAATTGAAGGAGAAAAACCATATGATCATTTCAATAGATGCAGAAAAAGCTTTTGACAAAGTTCAACATCCATTTATGATAAAAGCTCTCCAGAAAATGGGCATAGAAGGAAATTACCTCAACATAATCAAAGCCATATATGAAAAACCAAAAGCCAACATCGTTCTCAATGGAGAAAAACTGGAAGAATTCCCTCTAAGAACAGGAACAAGACAAGGGTGTCCACTCTCACCACTGTTATTCAACATAGTTTTGGAAGTGTTAGCCACAGCAATCAGAGAAGAAAAAGAAATTAAAGGAATCCAAATTGGAAAAGAAGAAGTCAAATGGTCACTCTTTGCAGATGACATGATATTATATATAGAAAACCCTGAAGACTCTACCAGAAAACTGCTAGCACTCATTGATGAGTTTAGTAAAGTAGCAGGATACAAAATTAATGCACAGAAATCTCTTGCATTCCTATACACTAACAACGGAAGAGCAGAAAGAGAAATTAAGGAAACTCTCCCATTCACCATTGCAACCAAAAGAATAAAATACCTAGGAATAAACCTGCCTAAAGAGGCAAAAGATCTGTATGCAGAAAACTTTAAGACATTGATGAAAGAAATCAAAGATGACACAAACAGATGGAGGGACATACCATGTTCCTGGATTGGAAGAATCAACATCGTGAAAATGACTGTACTACCCAAAGCAATTTACAGATTCAATGCAATCCCGATCAAATTACCAATGGCATTTTTCACAGAACTAGAGCAAGAAATCTTAGGATTTGTATGGAAACGCAAAAGACCCCGAGTAGCCAAAGCAATCTTGAGAAGGAAAAATGGAGTTGGTGGAATCAGGCTTCCTGACTTCAAACTATACTACAAGGCCATAGTGATCAAGACAGTATGGTACTGGCACAAAAATAGAAAGGAAGATCAATGGAATAGAATAGAGAACTCAGAGGTAAGCCCAAACACATATGGGCACCTTATCTTTGACAAAGGAGGCACGAGTATACAATGGAAAAAAGACAGCCTCTTCAATAAGTGGTGCTGGGAAAATTGGACAGCAACATGTAAAAGAATGAAATTAGAACACTTCCTAACACCATACACAAAAATAAACTCCAAATGGATTAAAGACCTACATGTAAGGCCAGACACTATCAAACTCCTAGAGGAAAACATAGGCAGAACACTCTTTGACATCCATCAAAGCAACATCCTTTTTGACCCACCTCCTAGAATCAGGGAAATAAAATCAAGAATAAACGAATGGGACCTCATGAAACTTAAAAGCTTTTGCACAGCGAAAGAAACCATAAACAAGACTAAAAGGCAACCCTCAGAGTGGGAAAAAATAATTGCCTATGAAACAACGGACAAAGGATTAACCTCCAAAATATACAAGCAGCTCATGCAGCTTCATACCAAAAAAGCAAATAACCCAATCCACAAATGGGCAGAAGACCTAAATAGACATTTCTCCAAAGAAGACATACAGATGGCCAACAAACACATGAAAAGATGCTCAACATCACTCATCATCAGAGAAATGCAAGTCAAAGCCACAATGAGGTATCACCTCACACCAATCAGAATGGCCATCATCACAAAGTCTGGAAACCACAAATGTTGGAGAGGGTGTGGAGAAAAGGGAACTCTCCTGCACTGTTGGTGGGAATGTAAGTTGGTACAGCCACTATGGAAAACAATTTAGAGGTTCCTTAAAAAACTACACATAGAACTACCATATGATCCAGTAATCCCACTCCTGGGCATATACCCAAAGAAAACCATAATCCCAAAAGAAACTTGTACCATAATGTTTATTGCAGCACTCTTTACAATAGCCAGGACATGGAAGCAACCTAAATGCCCATCAACAAATGAATGGATACAGAAGATGTGGCATATATATACAATGGAATATTACTCAGCTATAAAAAGGGATGAGATGGAGCTATATGTAATGAGGTGGATAGAACTACAATCTGTCATACATAGTGAAGTAAGTCAGAAAGAGAAGGACAAATATTGTATGCTAACTCACATATACAGAATCTAAAAATGGTACTGATGAACTCAGTGACAAGAATAAGGAAGCAGATACAGAGAATGGACTGGAGAACTCGAGGTATGGGAGGGGGCGGGGGGTGAAGGGGAAACTGAGAAGAAGCGAGAGAGTAGCACAGACATATATATACTACCAACTATAAAATAGTCAGTGGGAAGTTGTTGTATAACAAAGGGAGTCCAACTCGAGGATGGAAGATGCCTTAGAGGACTGGGGCAGGGAGGGTGGGGGGGACTCGAGGGGGGGGAGTCAAGGAAGGGAGGGAATATGGGGATATGTGTATAAAAACAGTTGATTGAACCTGGTGTACCCCCCCAAAAAAATAAATAAATAAATAGATAAAAATAAAAAAAAAAAAGAAGTAGTGCTGGGAAAACTAGACAGCTACATGTAAAACAATGAAAGTAGAAGATTATGTAACATCATACACAAAAATAAACTCAAAATGGATCAAAGACCTACATGTAAGAGCGAATAGAATAAAATTCTTAGAGGAAAACATAGGTAGAACATTCTCTGATGTAAATCGCAGCAATATATTTTTTCATCCATCTCCTAGAATAATGGAAATACAAACAAAAATAAACAAATGGAACCTAATTAAACTCAAAAGGTTTTGCACAGCAAAGGAAACCATAAACAAAATGGGAAGACAACCTTCAGAGTGGGAGGAAATATTTGCAAATGAAGCAATTGACAAGGGATTAATCTCCAAAATATACACACAGCTCATGCAGCTCCAGATCAGAAAAACAAACAACCCAGTCAAAAAATGCATAAGATCTAAACAGACATTTCTCCAAAGAGACATCCAGATGGCCAAGAAGCCCATGAAAAGTTCCTCCACATCACTAATTATTAGAGAAATGCAAATTAAATGCATAATGAAATATCACCTCACACCTATCAATATGGCCATCATCAAAAAGTCTACAAATGATAAATGCTGGAGAGGGTGTGGAGAAAAGGGGACTCTCCTGCACTGTTGGTAGGAATGTAAGTTGATACAGCCACTATGGAGAACAATATGGAGGTTCCTTAAAAAACTAAAAATAGAGCTACCATATGATCCAGCAATCCCACTCCTGGGCATATATCTGGAGAAAACCGTGGTTTGAATAGATACGTGTACCCCAGTGTTCATTGCACCACTGTTTATAAGAGCCAAGACATGTAAGCAACCTAAATGCCCACTGACAGATGAATGGATAGAGAAGATGTGATGCATATACACAGCGGCATACTGCTCAACCAATAAAAAATGAAATAATGCCATTTGCAGCAACATGGATGGATCTGGAGGTTATGATACTAAGTGAAGTAAGTCAGACAGAGGAAAACAAATATCATATTGCTTATATGTGTAATCTAAAAAAATGATGCAAATGAACTTATTTACAAAACAAAAACAGACTCATAGTCTTAGAGAATAAACTTATGGTTACCAAAGGGGAAAGGTGATGGGGAGAGATAAATTGGGAGTTTGGGATTAGCAGATACACACTACTATATTTGAAATAGATAACCAGCAAGGATCTACTATATAGCACAGAGAACTCTGCTCAATATTCTGTAGCAACCTAAATCGGAAAAGAATTTTTAAAAAATAGGTCCAACTCAAGGATGGAAGATGCCTTAGAGGACTGGGGCAGGGAGGGTGGGAGGGACTCAAGGTGGGGGGAGTCAAGGAAGGGAGGGAATACGGGGATATGTGTATAAAAACAGATGATTGAACCTGGTGTACCCCCCCAAAAAATAAAAATAAAATAAAATAAAAAATAGATACATATATATATATAACTGACTCACTTTGCCATACACCTGAAACTAACACAACATTGTTAATCAGCTATACTCCAATATAAAATAAAAATTAAAACTAAAATAAAATAAATCTTCTTGACTTAACATCTTTTAAAGTGTGCATATTCTCTACTTCTGGCAGTAAGCGATGGCCACTTTCATATCTAGACTATCTAGAAGTGTTATCAGTAAGAGAAACACTACAGAGATCATCCCTGTTCAAATAAAACCAGAAAAAAATCTAAAAAATGTAGCCTTACTTGAATATGCAGTCACATGATGTTGGATTTTCTAATATTATTTAGAAATTATTCTGGATTTGTGTTTAACTTTAAGCCTGACTATTTTTTCCTAACTCAGTGTATTGAGTTTATCAAGCTTTTATTCCCATCAAAGAAGTTGCATTTCATTTTAATCCATAATACAAAGTACATATTTCAAAGTTCAGCCCAACCTACTATAAATTGATTGGGAGAGTCAAAGAGAGATCCTTGGATTGTGAGTTTCATGCACTTGGTTTAAGCCCAGTTTTAGTTTGAGCAAGAATTAACTATGAGGACTGTGACAGTTTTCTGTGTCCTTTTCATGTTGCATCTATGTCTCTTGGACTCTGGAAGAACTGGGAAAGTTCTTGTATGGCCTGTGGATTTTAGTCATTGGATTAATTTAAAAGTTATTCTGGAAGAACTTCACCTTCGTGGGCATGAGATAACTATCCTGGTACCTTCAGCAAGTCTTCTGATGGATCATACCAAGATGCCTTTTAATGTGGAGATCCTCCAACTTTCGATAACTAAAGAAGCTTTTGTGGAAGAGCTCAATACCATTCTCTATGCAGCTTCTTTTGAATTGCCAAAACTCTCATGGTGGGACATGCAAATAGAACTGATAAAAGTTACCAAAGGTTTTTTATTATCAGCCAAAAGACTGTGTGACAGTGCTATCACAAATAAGGGATTACTCAGCAGGCTACAGGCAGCTAAGTTTGATATCTGTATTGCTGACCCTTTAAGTCTTTGTGGGGAGTTGGTGGCCGAAATCCTGAATATTCCATTCATATACTCTTTTCGGTTTTCCTTTGGGAATGTCCTTGAAAGATTGTGTGCTGGACTCCCTATGCCTTCTTCATATGTTCCTGGCAGCACATCAAGACTGACAGATAACATGACTTTTCTACAGAGGCTGAAGAACTGGTTATTGTATACAGTGAGTGACATGATGCATTTATATTATGTATTTCCGGAATGGGATGAGTATTACAGCAACGTTTTAGGTAAGAGAAATGTGTATATAATAAGTATTCTTATGTCCTACAAAAAACTGTAAATATTTTTCTGACTGTATGAAAACTTACAAAAGGTATTTTTAAGTGAAGATCCAAGCTCCTGTGGCTACACTGCTTTCAATTTAAAAAAAATAATAATGCTTTTTTTTTTTTTGATTTTTATTTCATGAGTGAGTACTGGTAATATATGAGAGGAGAAATATTCTGTGTATTTATGCATAAATCCTTCTTGATGCTACTAATTTTTTTTGAATGTCTTGAAAACCCAAATCTGACAGTATGCTTAAGTTCCATAACCTTGACCTACTTCCCTACTGTTTACTTCTCCTCTTATACGGCCTGTTTTCTTTCTGACTAACTTGCTGTTTCTCAGGCTTTATATTTGTATACTACAAAGGCTTGGTTGATTGGTGGCCAGGTTTGGCATGTGGTGAGCATGAAACTAGAAAATAAATAATGTAGCTTGGTTTCATCTGCTCTTGTCTTCCAAAAGGGGAAAGGGGAAGATTTTTTTCTAAAGGACCGTATTGCTAGATTTTTAACATCACCTCATTGTTTTGTTCTTGTTGTTCTATTTTAAATTGCATCAGAGGTCAACTAGTGAGCTTTGACCCTGAGCACAAAGTTTTTCTCTGTTTTAGCAAGTCCACTTACCCCTTCTTATTTCCTCTTGCATAATGTATTTTGTATTAAAAATTTTTTCATATGATTGTATTAAGGAAATTTCACATGAGGTCAATTAGAGAAAGCAGTACCCTTCTTACATTATTAAGTTAGATTTTTATTAAGATACTCTTAACCTGTAACATTGAATTAGTTTCACATAGTGACAAAAAAATTAATCAATGGTCAACCTAAGAAAGAAATGGAAAATATTATTTGAGCCAACCTGAGGATTCATAACCCTGGAGAGAGTCTGTTGGGAAGATCTGAGGAATGTTCTGCCCATTAGAAGTCAAAGCACAGTCATATAAGTTTTTGAGGGAAAGGGTTATACATCAAAGAGTTATATATCAAAGCAATATATTGCCAGTTTACGTAGTCCTAAAAGGTGAGCAGTGGGTCACTGTGACCCCTTATGGGATTAAGGAAGGAGTGTTATCTCTCAAGGAATTACCTTGCTGGTGCCAAGAGGAAATTACTTTTTTTTTTTTTCAAATATGCTTTTCTATGTCTCTAAGGGGAATCTAGTTAATGTATAATGCAGAAGCACATTGCACAGTAAAGCACATTGCCCTTTTGAGCTGGGCAGTGCCTCAAATGGAAGAGAATATTTTTATGTAAAAATTGCCTTGTCCTGCCTTTAAATCATTTTGTTTCACCACAGGTATGCAACAAAATGATTAGATATTTGTGCATATTGTAAAATAATCACCACCATAACTCTAGATTATATCCATTACTACACATAGTTACAAAAGGTTTTTATTTGAGAACTCAAGATCTACCCTCTTAGCACCTTTCAAATATACAATACAGTATTGTTAACTATAGGCTCCATGCTGTAAATTACATCCCCTGGATTACTTATTTTAGAAGGGGAAGTTTGTACCATTTGACCACCTTCATTTACCTATTGTGCCCACTCCCCAACCCCCGTATCTGGCAACTACCAATCTTCTCTGTTTCTATGAGTTCATTTAAGTTTTTGTTTTGTTTTCGTTTTAGATTCCACATAAAAGTGATACATTTCTCTGTCTTACTTCACTTAAGATAACATCCTCAAGGTCCATCTATGTTGAGGCCAATGGCAACTTTTCCTTCTTTCTCATGACAATAATATTCCATTGTATATATAACAATCTTTTCTTTATCCATTCACTTATCCATAAACACTTAGGTTGTTTCCATGCTTTTGGCTATTGTAAATAATGCTGCAGTAAGCATAGGAGGGCAGTGATTTGTTTTCCTTTAGATATATAGCCAGAAGTAGAATTGCTGGATCATATGGTACTTTTATTTTTAAATTTTGAGCAACGTCCATACTATTTTCCATAATGGCTACACCAATCTACATTCCCACCAACAATGTACAAGCCCTCTCTTTTTGCTACATCCTTACCAGCATTTGTTGTCTCTTACTCTTTTGATGACAGCCATCAAAGCAGGTGTGAAATGATAATTCAGGCTTTGCTTTGAATTTCCTTGATGATTAGTAATGTTGAGCACCATTTCATATTCGTATTGACTATTTGAATATTTTCTTTGGAAAAAATGTTTGTTAAGGTCCTTAGCTAATTTTTTATTGAATTATTTGTTTTTGTGCTATTGCATTGTGTGAGTTCCTTCTATATTTTAGGTTGTAATATCTACTCAGTCATATGGTTTGCAAATATTTTCTCTCATTTCATAGGGTGCCTTCTTATTTTGGCGATCATTTATTTTTCTGTGCAGTGTGCAGAAGGTATTAGTTGGAAGTAGTCCCACTTGTTTATTTTTAATTTTGTTACATATGTTTTAGGTGTCACATTTTAAATTCATTGCAAAGACCCACATCAAGAGTCATTTCCCCTTTGTTTTCTTTCAGGAATGTTATGGTTTTAGGTCTTATATTTAAGTCTTTAATCCATCTCAATACAATATTTGAAGTGGAGTAAAATCAAGGTCTAGTTTTTTCTTTTGCATGTGAATATCCATTTTTTCAGCAAGGATTATTTAAAACACTGTTTTGCTCCATTGAGTATTTTTGGCTCCTTGAGAAATATTAGTTGACTATACAGGCATGGGTTTATTTTGGGGCTCTTGATTCTCTTCCATTGGACCGCATGCCTGTATTTATGCCTGTACCATACTGTGTTGATTACTATAGCTTTTATAATATTGCTTAAAATCAGAAAAGTGTGATGCCTCCAGGTTTGTTTTTCTTTCTCAGGATTGATTTGACTATTTGGGAACTTTTTCACTTTATATGAATTTTAAAATTATTTTCCTTCTTACAAATTTTTAACAAATATATCTCTAATACCCTACTATTATTAAAAATTGTTTTTATTCCTAAAAATCTTTTTAAAGTCATTTATAGTTGTGATATCTTGTTTTATATAGCCACTTTTTTTTTTTTGAGTATCTGTTCAAAATTTCCTCTGAGAAATTATTCAACAACTCACAAACAACATGAGTGCTTGAAATGATCTACGCTGCCCAGGAATATGGAATATGTTCAAAAGGCATATCACCTAATCAAGGTTGACATGTTGCACTGAGACTTTTCTGGACATTTTGTGACAGAAACAGGTGCCTATATCTCTAGACATGATCCTAAAAAAAAATGGGTAGAAATTGCTGTACCCATCGAGCATCCATGTTCAGAGTCCAAGCTACAAAAGGCAAAACTGAGAAGAGATAACTTAAAATCTCATCCTGGTGACATTTTCTGAGTCATGGATCAGGCATTGATTGATCTACAGCTGCATTGAAGTTGTTTGTTTACTTCTGGTTCCAGCAGTTTGACACTCAGTTTAGAAACATCTTTTCAAGTGAAGCATTAGTGATAGGATGTTACTCTGTCCCTGATTCTTTCCTAGTTCTTAGCAACTTAGAATATTCTTTGGGGGAATATATCAATAATCTGAGAAAGAAGAATAAAAGTTTGGCAAATAGAAGAAACACATTTTGTCTACTCTCATAAATGTTAAAATGCTATAAGATATAGATGTGATTTGGCTATTTAGAATTTAGGATCTTCATTATATAATGCATTCCAAGTATGTTTTCCAAATTTAAGAAATATGACTCATAACTTATGAAATTATTAATTGAAATGTCATAGATATATTCAAATAATTGATGAGGAAACTAGTAAGAATTCATTTCAAAAAGTTATTTGAGGAACTATTTATAAACCTTTTGGGGAATAAAGGAATGTTAGGATAATAGTACTAGGTTAGACACAGAAATGGTCAAAATCCTTTAGGGCAGGGCTTCCCTGGTAGCACAGTGGTTAAGAATCTCCCTGACAAGGCAGGGGTCACGGATTCAAGCCCTGGGCGGGGAATATCCCACATGCCGCAGAGCAACTAAGCCCATGTGCCACAATTATTGAGCCTGTGCTCTAGAGCCTGTGAGCCACAACTACTGAGCCCATGTGATGCAACTACTGAAGGCTGCGTGCTTAAAGCCTGTGCTCCACATCAAGAGAAGCCACCGCACTGAGAAGCGCATGCACCACAATGAACTCACCACAACTAGAGAAAGCCCATGTGCAGTGATGAGGTCTCAACACAGCCAATAAATAAAAACAAAATAAATAAATTTTTAAAAAATCCTATAGGGCAATAAAATCATACTTTGGGGGATGATCTTTTCTACCATACAGAAGTGTGCCAGTTAACACTTAACTTCAATGTATTTTATAAATTTATTTATTTATTTTTATTTATTGGCTGTGTTGAGTCTTCATTGCTGCATGCAGGCTTTATTTGCAGCGAGTGGGGGCTACTGTTCATTGTGGTGTGCAGGCTCCTCATTGCCGTGGCTTCACTTGTTGCAGAGCACAGGCTCTAGCCATGTGGGCTTCAGTGGTTGCACACATGGGCTCAATAATTGTGACTCACAGGCTGTAGAGCGCAGACTCAATAGTTGTGGCACACAGACTTAGTTGCTACATGGCATGTGGGATCTTCCTGAAGCAGGGATCAAACCCGTGTCCCTGCATTGGCAGGCGGATTCTTAACCACTGTGTCACCTAGGAAGGATCAGCCTCAATATATTTTAACGCAAAAGTCCATAGTAAATCAAAAATAAATGGCAAGGTAAAACACATACACTTTGTCCTAAAGATGAAAAAAATCCTTCAATCATTCATTTTTCAGCAAATGCCCCAACATAATATAAAAGTGATATATGCTTTTGGAAATGTGGGAAATGTCTTTCCAAGTTTGAGATATTTTCTCAAAATCTCTTTATCCATATCATTTCTTTTTTTCCTTCTTATACTATATTGTCTTCAGTTCAATAAGGTGCATTAAGCACACTAGTTTACTAAATCAGGAGTAGAGATTTAACAGGTAAAAGTTGTGTTCTTGATATGAAAGAGAGAGAACCAACCATAGGACCCCACGATTTTACTCCTGTGTCTATAACCAAGAAAAATGAAGACATATGTCCACACAAAACATATATATGAATGCTCAGAGCAGCATTATTCATAGTAGCTTAATATGAAAACAACTCAAATTCATCAACTGATGAATGGATAAACAAAATGAAGCATAACCATACAAAATATTATTCAGCAACAAAATGTAATGAAGTACTGATACACATGACCACAGGGATGAACCTTGAAAACATTATGCTAAGTGAAAGAAGGCAGCATAAAAGATCACATAGTGTATGATTTCATTTATATTAAGGGAAATAAGATTAGTCTGGAATAGACAGAGAAATGTAGATTAGTGGTTGTCACGGGTTGCAAAGAGGGAGAAATGGAGAATGGCTGCCTATGGATACAGAATTTCTTTTGGGGTAATGGCATTTTCTAAAATTTAATAGTGGAGATGGTTGCACACCTTTTTGAATATACTAAAAACTAATCACTTGTGTATTTAAAAGGAAGGATTGTGTGGTATATATGAATTATATCTCAATTAAACTACCATAAAAAGAATGAGGGAGTGAAGCATCATAGAAAAAAATAATAATAATATTATACCCATGGCTGACACCAAGAAGTCTCCAAAATGGGATATGTGCTGAGTATGGATTTTGTCATGACCAGAATCAAACCCGTAATTTACTGAGATTTGCTTGTGATCGCTTATGCAGATAGGTTTTCCTAGCAGTTCAAAATGCATTGTATTTTCTAATCAAAACTTTAGCACACTTAGAACATCAAGGAGAATATTCAAAAAGCCCTGTGGTGAGAAACCAGACAGCTATGAATTCCTCATAGCAGTGATATGGAGTACATATTTCAAAAGGACACCAAAACTCTGGGTAAGGTTCCCTATATCACAGTAATCGACTAGAATTCGGAAATGAAGCTCTGGTTCCAAACTAAGGAAGATGATTCAATTCAGAGTCACTAATCTGAGTTCTCATTCTGTAAATGTTCACTTAGTTTCCACTTCAGTTCAAAGAACTTTTTGTAGTGTTTGTCAACTGAATATGTCAAAACAGCAAATATTTCACCACCAGATTATCATGCAGTGCAAGATCCTTTACCAAAGAGGATAAAATCTTATAAAATAGGAACTTTCATTTTCTATAGCAAAGGAGATAATCACTTAAAACTTTATTAAAAGTATTCAGTTTGTAATTAGTTGTGACAGCACACTTGAAAACACTAGAAAAAAAAAAAAAAAGATGGATAAAGCACAAGTTGTTTTTTAAAGTAACCAGAGGCTTTTGGAGCAATGAGGATGAGATAAATTGGAATTCCAGAAGCAGAGGTGACTCTACCATAGCAGGCCGAGGATCACTGGCTGAGTTTCTTGTACTTGCTAGAAACATATGCTGATTCTGAACAAGGTGTAGGGCTCAGGCTTAGCTCAGGCTTAGCTCAAGCTGAAACATTCCATTGGCAGAGAGAACGCAGCAGGCTTTTGACTTTGCTCCATACTTAAATCTGTGTTTAATTATTCATAATCTGACTATTGTGTACTCTTGGGAGGAAAAGGCCAATTGATTTAACCTAGGTTACATAGGCCTAGTATTGGTCTTTAATGATTTTTCCTAGAAAAATAGGAGAAATGTCTTACGTTTAACCTATCAGTTTGTTTTCCCTCTGTTATCCTTCATTTTTATTCAGGAAAACCTACCACACTATGTGAGATGTTGGGGAAAGCTGAAATGTGGTTGTTGCGAACTAACTGGGATTTTGAATTTCCTCAACCTTATTTACCTAATTTTGAATTTGTTGGAGGACTGCACTGTAAGCCTGCAAAGCCCCTACCTCAGGTAATTAAATGTGCTTATTATTTTCCTATTTGAGTATTTATCTCTTAGAATGATTTCTAGTATATCATTGATAGTATTTGATCTGCAAACTGAGAACACAGACACCGAAATTAATGGTCATTATTCCCTTAAACTATTACACTGCAATAAGTAGGTCAGTAGCCTATATTTTGTACTACGTATTGTTATCTGACAGAAGTAGCCCCCATATATTTCCTTTTCCTTTTCACAGTTCATTCATTATTGATGAAGATGTATTTTTATACAAATTTTAAATATTTCCCAGTATCTCAAGTATACTATGCTATAATTGAACATAAATGTAAAGATAGCCTTACATATTAAGTTAAAGCATCTATACACACAGTGTAATGGTTAATTTTACCTTTCAAGTTGCCTGGGCCAGGTACCCAGCTATTAGTAGACAAACATTATTGTATTAAAGAAACATTATTCTGGAAGTTTCGGAGAGGGTATTTTTGGATGTCATTAACTTTTAAATATGTGGACCTTGAATAAACTAATTGCTCTCCATTATGTGGGGGAGCCTCATCCACTTAGTTGAAGACCTGAATAGAACAAAAGACTGAAGTCTAGCAGTAGACAGCCTTCAGATCTGAACTACAGCAGTGGCTCTTCTCTGAGTCTCCAGCCTGCAGGCTTGTTCTGCAGATTAAACTTGCCAGCCTCCATAATCATGTGACTCAATCCTTTAATATAAATCGTTTCCTTGTCTTTCCATTTCAAGCCTCACACCTTCTTTTCTTGTGTTATTTGACTTAGTTTTGTTCGTAGTTCGACCTAGGATGAAAAGATTTATTTTTATTTCAGTCGCATTAAATATGCTGTTTTTATTTTGAATCCAAAGATATTATATTCCTATCATCCTCAGAGCATGCTTTATAGGTTTTTCTGCATTACCTATCTGGTCAGGTGTTATATGGCTGCCTCAGTCCTAATTGTGTTTGTGGAAGCTTATGTAAAGAACCAATATAACCAAAATAAAAGAGACTTGAAATGTAGAAAAGAGAAAAAAGTAAATATACCAAGATTATGTCATTGTATTGACCATGATTCAGCAGAAAAATGAAAGATAATCTTATTAGCATCCAAGGCTAAACATAAAGTGAAGCACCAGAACTATTTAACTTTAAGCTAGAAATTTGGCTCTGTCAGCTACGGCTGTGTAGACTTGGACAAATTTCTTAACCTTACTGAGATAGCTTTCTCATCTGTAAATGTATGCATATGTCTTAAGATTACTGTATATCTAAGTCAAATGATACATGTAAAGAGCTCAGCAAATGGCAGAAGATAATGTGTAGTCAATAATTTGTGAACACAAACAACATGCACACAGACACACACATACATCAAATAAGGTACCCCAGATGAACCTTTAGTATAAATAATTTTTAATTTGCCTAATAACCCATGATTTCAGGTCATATTTGATACTCTGAAATGATTAACCTATGAAAGTACAGAATTGTTCTAATAATTCAGACACACTGAGAAAAGTGTGCGACTCATTCGTGTAACTGTAAACTTTCATATTTCAAAGACTGTTTTCCTTACAGGAGTTTGAAGAGTTTGTTCAAAGCTCTGGAGAAGATGGAGTTGTGGTGTTTACTCTGGGGTCAATGATCAAAAACCTCACAGAAGAAAAGTCTAATGTGATTGCATCAGCCCTGGCCCAGATTCCACAGAAGGTCAGATAATTGTATTTTTTGAGGGGCAGTTATTTTAACATCCGTGAAGATCTCCTTAAAAGTGTACTTTTAAAATGTAGGAAAAGCTATTGTTATTGTTAGTGTCAACTTAACTGAACTCTGAAGAAAAAGTATAAATGTTAAAAAGAGATATTTGATTGCTACGTTGCTTTAAACCTGGCATTACTAGCAGGAAAATATATTGCAGTGTTTTCCTTAAATAATGAGGTAAAACTTAATCATCCGCTACTGTTAAACAGTCAGTCAGATTTGTGTCTAGGTTTTAAGGCATCCACATAACCTAACCTTGTTTTGTTTTTTTGGTTTTTGTTTTTCTAATCTGAAGCATATAAACAATACACTTAACGTGACAGAGAATAAAAGAGAATCAAAATAATAGCCTTGATTCACAGGATGACTTGGGACTATATTTTGTTTCAATTTATGATTTTGAATGTAGCCCTAGCTGAACATGGAATTGAGAACGTAGATTCTGAAAATAATCCTAAATAGTGATTCTTCTGTTTAAATAGTTAAAACATTAATAATATGGTAAAATATTTATGCAGTATACTCTACGATGTTAGAGCAAACTATATGTTTATTGATACCATTCTAGGTTATAACTGAGTGATGTTGTCCTTAAACTACCAGAGACACTTTTTTTTCTACCTTTAATTAAATAGATCATTACAGTAATTTAAGTTCCAATTGATTATGAAAATTCTTATATTTATACGGAAATTACTTTCAAAAATTATTTTGTGGAGGTCATACCCATTTAAACATTTAATCTAAAAAGCATCTTCATAAAAACATTGAATATTCAATTGCATTAATATAGAGTTCTTAAGTGTTGCATCAAGGAAGGGTTAGAAGAACCAAGTACTGTCTCTCCAAAATTATGTTGGGTAAAAGTGGCAAGAGAGGACATCTTTGTCTTGTTCCCGACCTTAGAGGAAATGCTTTCCATTTTTCACTGTTGAGAATGATGTTTGCTATTGGTTTGTCATATATGGCCTTTATAATGTTAAGGTAGGTTCCCTCTATGCCCACTTTCTGGAGAGTTTTTGTCATAAAAGGGTGTTGAATTTTGTCAAAAGCCTTTTCTGCATCTATTGAGATAAGCATATGGTTTTATTGTTCAGTTTGCTAATGTGGTGTATCACATTGATTGATTTGGGTATATTGAAGAATCCTTGCATCCCTGGGATAAATCCCACTTGAACATGGTATATGATCCTTTTAATGTGTTGTTGGATTCTATTTGCTACTATTTTGTTGAGAATTTTTGCGTCTATATTCCTTAGTGTTATTGCTCTGTAATTTTCTGTTTCTGTGATATCTTTGTCTGGTTTTAGTATCAGGGTGAGGCTGGCCTCATAGAATGAGCTTGGGAGAATTCCTTCCTCTGCAAGTTTTTGGAAGAGTTTAAGAAGGGTGGGTGTCAGCTCTTCTCTAAATGTTTGATAGAATTCACCTTTGAAGCCATCGTGTCCTACACTTTTGTTTGTTGGACGTTTTTGAATCACAGCTTTAATTTCAGTACTTGTAATTGGTCTGTTCATATTTTCTATTTCTTCCTGGTTCAGTCCTGGGAGAGTCTACATTTCTAAGAATTTGTCCATTTCTTCTAGGTTGTCCATTTTATTGGTGTATAGTTGCTAGTAGTACTCTCGTATGATCCTTTGTAATTTTAAAGTGTCCATTGTAACTTCTTTCTTATTTCTAATTTTATTCATTTGGAACTTCTCCCCTTTTTTCTGGATGAGTCTGGCTAAAGATTTGTCAATTTTATCCTCTCAAGGAACCAGCTTTTAGTTTCATTGATCTTTGCTATTCTTTTCTTTGTTTCTATTTCATTTATTTCTGCTCTGGTCTTTATGATTTTTTCCCTCTATTAACTTTGGGTTTGCTGCTGTTGTTGTTGTTCTTTCCTTAGTTCTTTTCGATGTAAGGCTAGACTTGTTGGGGGGATTTTTCTTGTTTTGTGAGGTAGGATTGTATTGCTATAAACATCCCTCTTAGAACTGCTTTTGCTGCATCCCATAGGTTTTGGATCATCATGTTTTCATTGTCATTTGTTTCTAGGTATTTTTTGATTTCCTCTTTGGTTTCTTGAGTGATCCATTGGTTGTTTAGTAACATAATGTTTAGCCTCCATGTGTTTGTTTTTTCCAGCTTTTTTTCTGCAATTGATTTCTAATATTATAGCATTGTGCCTGGATAAGATACTTGATATGATTTTAATTTTGTTAAATTTACCAAGGCTTGATTTGTGACCCAAGATGTAATCTATCCTGCAGAATGTTCCATGTGCACTAGAGGAGAAAGTGTATTCTGCTGCTTTCAGACAGAATGGCCTGTAAATATTAATTATGTCTATCTGATCTAATGTGTCATTTAAGACTTGTATTTCCTTACTGATTTTCTGTTTGGATGATCTGTCCATTGGCCTAGGTGTGGTGTTAAAGTCCCCCACTATTATTGTGTTGTTGCTTTCCGCTTTTATGGCTGTTCTCCTACTATGGGTGCATATATTTACAATTGTTATATCTTCCTTTGGGATTGATCCCTTCGTCATTGTGTAGTGTCCTTCCTTGTCTCTTGTAACAGTCTTTATTTTAAAGTCTATTTTGTCTGATATGAGTATTACTACTCCAGCTTTCTTTTAATCTCCATCTGCATGGAATATCCTTTTCCATCCCCTCACTTTTAGTCTGTATGTGTCTATAGGTCTGAAGTGGGCCTCTTGTAGACAGTTTATATAAGGGCCTTGCTTTCTTTATCAATTAAGCCAGTCTATGTATTTGGTCAGAGCATTTAACCATTTACATTTAAGCTAATTATCAATATGTATGTTCTTATTGCCATTTTTGTAATTGTTTTGAATTTGTTTTTATAGTTTTTTTTCTTCCCTCCTTTTGTTCTTTTCTCTTGTGGTTGCATGACCATCTTTAGGATTGTGTTTGGAATACTTTTTCTTTCTTGTGTGTATCTATTGTAGTTTTATGGCTTGCATTTCCCATGAAGTTTTGATATAACAGTCTATATATATGTAAAAGTTTGCTTTAAGTTGCTGGTCTTTTAGTTTCCAACGCCTTATCCTACATTTGTAATCTCCTCTTCTTATGATTGCTGGTTTTGATGTCATATTTGTGTGTGGATGCTATCCTACCTTTACTATATGTTTGTCTTTACCAGTCAGCTTTACCATTTGTGATTTTCTTATTTCCAGTTGCGGCCTCAATGTTTATCCACTGCCCACAGAAATTCCTTTAGGAAGTCCTAGTTATGACAGTCAGAGAGAAAAAAAAAAAAATAAAAGGAATCCAAATTGGAAAAGAAGAAGTAAAACTATCACTGTTCGCAGGTGACATGATACTGTAAATAGAAAATCTTAAATATGCTACTAGAAAACTACTAGAGCTCACCAATGAATTTGGTAAAGTTGCAGTATACAAAGATAATACACAGAAATCTCTTGCATTCCTATACACTAACAACAAAAGATCAGAAAGAGACATTAAGAAAACATAACCATTTACCATCACATCAAAAAGAATAAAATACCTACGATTGAATTGAATCTATAGATGGCTTTGGGTAGTACAGTCATTTTCACAATATTGATTCTTCCAATCCAAGAATGTAGTAATCTCTCCATCTGTTTTTGTCATTTTGATTTCTTTCATCAGTATCTTATAGTTTTCTGGGTATAAGTCTTTTGCCTCCTTAGGCAGGTTTATTCCTAGGTATTTTATTCTTTTTGTTGCAATGGTAAAAGAGAGTATTTCCTTAATTTCTCTTTCTGCTATTTTGCTGTTAGTGTATAGGAATACAAGAGACTTTTGTGCAATAATTTTGTATCCTGAGACATTACTAAATTCGTTGATTAGTGCTAGTAGGTTTCTGGTAGCAACTTTAGGGTTTCCTATGTATAATATCATGTCATCTGCAAAGAGTGACAATTTTACTTCTTTTCCAATTTGGATTCCTTTCATTTCATTTTCTTCTCTGATTGCTGTGGCTAAAACTTCCAAAACTATGATAAAAAATAATGGCGAGACTGGGCACCCTTGTCTTATTCCTGTCCTTAGAGGGAATGCTTTTGTTTTCCTTATTGAGAATGATGTTGGCTCTTGGTTTGACATACATGGCTTTTATTATGTTGAGGTACTTTCCTTCTATGTGCTAGCCAGGACATGGAAGCAACCTAAATGCCCATCAACTGATGAATGCATAAAGATGATGTGGCACATATATACAATGGAATATTACTCAGCCATAAAAAGGAATGAAATTGAGTTATCTGTGGTGAGGTGGATGGACCTAGAGACTGTCATACAGAGCAAAGTAAGCCAGAAAGAGAAAAACAAATACTGTATGGAAACTCATATGTATATAATCTAAGAAAAAATGGTACTGATGAGCCCAGTGACAGGGCAGGAATAAAGATACAGATGTAGCGAATGGACTTGAGGACACAGGGAGGGGGGCAAAAGGGAAGCTAGGATGAAGTGAGAGTAGCATTGCCATATATACACTACCAAATGTAAAATAGATAGCTAGTGGGAAGCTCAACATCACTAATTATTAGAGAAATACAAGTCAAAAGTATCATGTGGTATCACCTCACACCAGTAGGCATGGCCATCACCAAAAAGTCTTCAAACGATAAATGCTGGAGAGGGTGAAGAGAAAAGGGAAGCCTCCTACACTGTTGGTGGGAATGTAAATTGGTACAGCCACTATGCAGAATAGTATGGAGGTTCCATAAAAAACTAAAAATGGAGCTACCATATGATCCAACAATCCTGCTGTTGGGCATATATCTGGAAAAAACCATAATTCAAAAACATACATGCACCCCATTGTACACAGCAGCACTATTTACAATAGCCAGGACATAGAAGCAACATAAATGTCCATCAACAGAAGAATAGATAAAGAAAATGTGGTACAAATATGCAATAGAATACTATTCAGCCACAAAAAAAGAATGAAATAATGCCATTTGCAGCAATGTGGATGGACCTAGAGTTTGTCATACTCAGTGAAGTAAGTCAGACAGAAAAAAACAAATGGCATATCATACCAATTATATGTAGAATCTAAGAAAAGGCTACAAATGAACTTACCTACGAAATAGACATAGAGTTTCAGATGGAGAAAACAAACTAACGGTTACCTGGGGGTGGGGGGAATGGGGAGGGTAATTTGGGAGATTGGGATTAACACATAAATACTACTATATGTAAAATCGATAGCTAGTAAGAACCTACTGTATAGCACAGGGAACTCTACTCAAAACTCTGTAATGAGCTATATGGGAAAAGAATCTAATAAATGGTGGATGTATGTATATGCCTAATTGAATCATTTTGCTGTACACCTGAAACTAACATGACATTATAAATCAAATATACTCCAATAAAAATTAAAAAAAGAAAAAGAAACTGTCTCACCACCTACGCAAAATTGTACTAGCAGAAACTTTCTGAAGTAACCATATTGGAACTCTGAATTCTATCTGAGCAGTTGCAACAAGCAGGGGAAAGCCAGACTGGTAAATTGTGGTTAATTTTGGTCAATTTCAGCCTTTAACATAGCAGCAGATTCAGAACCTCCATTACCCAACCTGGTGGCAGTCAACATGCCTATGTTCCTGGTATAATTTACTGACATCATGATGAGCAGCAAAGACATTCTTCTCCACATACTGGGGTTCTTCATTCTATTGCCGATTACTGCCCTTGGTCACTGACTTGTAGGCACAGAAGCTGGCCACAGCTGTTTCAAACCTTGTTATCAGAAGCTTCCAGAGGTTGTAAAGGACAGCAATCATAAGAAGAGGAGATTACAAATGTAGGATAAGGCGTTGGAAATTAAAAGACCCGCAACCTAAAGCAAACTTTTACATATATATAGACTGTTATATCAAAACTTCATGAGAAGTTTTCTTTTTTAATTTTCTTTTTTTCTTCATTGGAGAAACAGACATTAAAGAATTAGGCCATTAAAAACAACAACATAGCAACTCACATACAGTGGAAGTTAGAGAGCTGTGCTCATGACCAGGGAAAGACACAGGCTCAGAAAAGAACTGAACAGATCTAACATTAAAGACCTAAGTCTTTAACTGCAGCCTGATTCCTGGCAAAAATAAATTCTTCAATAAATAAAAGAAAAAAAATCATACCCCTAGGAAAAGAGGAATCTGATTTCTGGAGTTAGTACATTATAAAAATCAAATGTACAGTTCTCAACACATATAAAAGGGCAAAAACACTAGTTAAAATACAGTCCAATCAAAGGAACAAAATTAACTGAGAAAAACCATTCCTGAGGAAGCCTGGATGTTGGAATTATTGGAAAAAGCCTTTAAAACCACTGTCTTAAAGATGCACAAAGAACTAAAGGAAGGCAATAATAAAGAGAAGATAATGATATGGAAACAAAGTGATATTGATAAAGGGAAATATTGATAAAGGGAAAAATTATTTTAAAAGAACCAAAAAAAAAAATTCTGGAGCTAAAACATTACAATAACTAAAATGAAAAATTTCCAAATCAGACAACAGCGGGCAGAATTATCAGCACACCTGAAGAAAGGATCATTGAAATTACCAAATTAGAGGAATAGAAAGAAAACAAATGAAGAAAAATGAACAAACCCTAAGGCACTTGTGGGACACCACCTTGCAAATGAGCATAGAGACTGTGGGAGTTCCAGAAAAAGAGAAACAGACAGAAAAGATATTTAAAGAAATAATGGCTTAAAATAATCCAAATTTAATGAAAAATATGAATCTACAAATCCAAGAAACTTATTGATGTTCAAGTAGGATAAAATCAAAGCGACCTATACAAGGACCTATTAAAATCAAGCTGTTGAAAGCCAAAGACAATGAGGAAATCTTGAGAGGAGCAAGAGAGAAGGAATTCATCACATAAAAGGTAACTTCACTAAGATGATAAGCCAATTTCTCATCAGAAATCTTGAAGGCCAGAAGGCAATGGATTGATAAATTCCAAGTGCTGAAAGAAAAAAATGTTACCCGAGCATTTTTTCAGGCAAAATTTCCTTCAAAGATGAGGTAGAAATTATGACTTTACCAGATAAACAAAAGCTGGGGAACATCATTACCAGTAGACTTTGCCTGTAAAAAATGCAAAAGGGAGTCTTTCTGGCTGAAATAAAAAGCTGCTAGACAGTAACACAAACCACATGAAGAAATAAATATCTTCAGTAAAGGCGAAAAACAAAGGTAATTTAAAAAGCTAGCATCATTCTAATTTTGGTTGTAACTCCAATTTATTTTAATTTCCTCCATAATGTGAAAGAAAATACATACAAACACTTATTAATCTATGTAGCTAGGAACACAGTGATTAATATGTAATTTATGACATCAATTAGAAAGATTTGGATGGAGATATAAAGGAGCAGAGTTTTTGTATGCTTTGAAGGTACCAAGAAATAGGTCAAAGAATAAATCCCAAGAAAATTTAAAAATACTTTTTAAATTAATGAAAACACAAGAGACTGTAACAAGAGAGGCAGAGGAAGCAAGGATCAGAGGGAAATTTATAGCTAAATTTGCCTATTGGAAAAGAAGGAAGATATAAAATCAATAACCACACATTATACCTTAAAGAACTATAGAAAGAAGGCAAAGAGCACTCAAAGCTGGCAAAAGGAAAGAAATAACGAAGATTAGAGCAAAGATAAACAAAACAAAGTTTTTGAAAAAAGAGCGAGAATCAATAAAACCAAAAGCTGGTTCTTTGAAAAGATCACCAAAATTATCAAAGCATTAGCTAATGTGGCAAAGAGTCGATGCAAATAATTAAAACCAGAAATGAACCTAGGGGGATTACTAATGGCTTTACAGATATGAAAGGGATTATAGGAAAATATGATGGAGGTGCAGCCAAGATGGCAGAGAAGGAAGACGCTGAGCTCACTTCTTCCCTCTGGCATACCTAAATAGCAGCATTTCATAGAGCAACTATTAATGAGAAAAACCAGAAGACTAGAAGAAAAGACCTTGATATCCACGTGCAAAAGAATAAAATTGGACCTTCACCTTATAACGTATACAAAATCAACTCAAAATCTATCAGAGACTTAAAGTTTGAAGTAAAACTAGAACACTTTTACAAGAAAATCCTAAACGAAAACTATCACATTGGATTTTCCTATGATTTCATAGGTAAGACACCAAAAGCAAAAGCAGAAAGAAAAAATATATAAATTGGACTTCTTCAAATGAAGAACTTTGCGCATCAAAAGATACTATCAAGAGAGTGAAATAAAGTGTACAGATTTTGAGAAAATCTTTTCAAATCATGTATTTGATAAGGAATTACTGTGCACAATACATAAAGAAATGCTACAACTCAACAACAACATCAAAAACCCAATTGAAAAATGGGAACATACTTGAATAGACTTCTCCAAAGAAGATATATGAATGGTCAAAAAGCATAGAAAAAGAAGCTCAATATCATTAATCATTAAGGAACTGCACATTAAAAGCGCAAAGAGATATCACTCCACTCATTAGGATAGCTACTATCAGAACAGAAAAAGAAGGAAAATAAGTGTTAGTGAGAATGTAGAAAAATGGGACTTGGTGTACTGCTGCTAGGAGTGTAAAATAATGCATCTGCTGCGGAAAACTTTTCTGTGGTTACTCAGAAAGTTAAACGTAGAGCTATCATGTGACCCAGACATTCTAATCTGGGCTATATATCGAAAGGAATTGAAATCAGGGATTAAAACATATATTTGTACAACAATGGTCATAGCAACAAAATTCACGATAGCAAAATGAATGGATAAAGAAATTTTTTATTTTTTATATTTTATTTTGGGGGGTTTCATATTGTTATTTTTATTTTTTTTAATTTTTATTGTTGGAGTGTAGTTGCTTTATAATATCATGTTAGTTTTTGCTGTATAGCAAAGTGAATCAGCTATACGAATACACATATCCCCTCTTTTTGGATTTCCTTCCCATTTAGGTTAGTGCAGAGCATACAGTAGAGCTCCCTGTGCTATACAGTAGGTCCTCATTAGTTTTCTATTTTAGACATAGTATCAATAGTGTATATATGTCAATCCCCATCTCTCAGTTCATCCCACCGCATCTTCCCCCTTGGTTTCCATACATTTGTTGTCTACACCTGTGTCTCTATTTCTGCTTTACAATTGTTTATATATATATAAAAAATATATATATGAAATATTCAACCTTAAAAAGAAAGGAAATTCTGATATGTTACAACATGCAAGAAGCTTGAAGACATACTGCTAAGTAAAATACTGCTAGGTCAGAAGAAGACAAATACTGCGTGATTTGTATGTATACAAATACTGTGTGATTCTGCTTATACTTGTTTCCTAGAATAGTCAAATTTATGGAGACAGAAAGTAAAAGAGAGGTTATCAGGGTCTAAGGAATGAGAGCAATAGGGAGGTATTTAATGATACAGAGTTGACGTTAGAGATGATGAAAGCATTTGGAATACAGATAGTGTTGATGGTTACACAACATTGTGGATATTTTTTATGTCACCAAACTCTATAGTTACAATACTTGAAAATGATAAATATCATTATGAACGTTTTAACTATAATAAAAAAGACAATGCTCGAGTCTATGTTACTGCCGAGTATATAAGAAAGATCAAAGCACTAACACTTTCTTACTGAGGTAAACAACATGCCTCCCCTTTGCCTCTGAAAACTTTGTTTCAAAAATCCCCTTTACCAGAATGGCCTGGTAACACTAATATACAATTGTTTCAGATACAGATTAGAATTAGCGCAATGATGATAGTCTATCGACTAGGATTATCGCAAGCCTTTGTAAACATGGTTGTAGCGTCAGTGATTTAAAAACATTGATTACTTAATCACTTAGGGCTTCAGTTTGCTTCTGTATTACCTGGAGGCATTGAACCAGATTAATTATAGGTTAACTGCCTGCTTTTGACCGGATATGATTCCAAAAGTGTTCTAGTAAAGACATTTATCTTAACAGGTTCTGTGGAGGTACACAGGAAAGAAACCAGAAACATTAGGAGCCAACACCCGACTATATGAATGGATTCCACAGAATGATATTCTTGGTAAGACCAAAGAGAAGCAAAAGTAAACAGAACTGAATGAGGGATAATCTGAGTGACTACTCAGTAACAAATAAATCCAACAAATTTGTATTTTAAATAATCAAAACTATGCTTTAATGTTTTCTTCACATTTCTTCTGGAGCTTGTTAAACAAAAAACTATTCATGACACTTGTTAAAGACTAAGGCACACTTTCTTCAACACCATCATGGTAAGTATAGTTGACTTGGTTATAAAAATTCCTTGGTTATAAGGAAAAGTGGGAAGTTAATCCCAAAAGAGCAGAGTGAAAAGCCACTGGGTGGAAAATTACAAAGAGGAAACATCAGGGGCGAAGGAGCAGTCTGGCAAATCCAACATAATTAGATTCTTACTGAAGGCACACTAGGGTCATCAGATATCACTTGGGGGATGGTGAAAGATGAAGTGACAGCTATAAAAAGTGATCCGATATCAAGGCTGCGAGAATCTAGTTAAACTGATTTAATAGAATGCTTGCTAAAATTGGGCAATGCAGAGATAAAGCTGCCCCCAAATCAAGTTCTATTTGAGAAGAGAGTTCAGAGGAGCCTGACTAGACTTTGGTCAAGGATAGAATCTTTGTCAAGCTCTAACATAACTGTGGAATTTATAATTCTCCTATTTTTGATAGTCTCTCCCTCCTCAAAATCAGAGTCAAGGAATATACCTTTAGATCAGGCTCTCATTAACTTTTGATTAGAATATTGTAGAACTCTCCTGACTTTCTACATCCATTTTCTCCCACCTCTCTTCTCATTTCCCCACTATAATAATTTGAAAAAAAATCAGGTAAACCATTTCACCATCCTTAATATTATGAATGTCTCCATATTACTATAAAGTCAAGTGCAAATTCCTTTTTTCTTAAATGGAGCACTTCACGAACTTGCCTTAGCCCATCTGTCTAGCCTGTTATGCCAACTTTCCCATATTGAAACCTTGCACATCTCACTTTCCCTTCGCCATGTACAAAAACATTTGGTTTCCTCAATTCCTCCATTCCTTTTTAGTAATGTATTCTCACCCTCAATAACTTCTCAAGTGTCAAGTACTCCTTATCATGTGTTCTGCAGGAACCTTCTCAGTTGTTTGTGGAATGACTTAACTGCTAGAATCACTAATTGCTGCTCAGCCTGGAATAATTAATTGCTGCTTTCTTTGGAGCCTATACGAATTTATATATGGCCTCATGGCACAGAACTATAAAGAAGATGCTGTCTAACTGAATTAATGATTTATAGAGGTGTCATGATTTTGTGTTTCTGAAACTCTTACAACTTAGAATAATGATATATTCTTTTTATTTTTAGGCCATCCCAAAACCAGAGCTTTTATCACTCACTGTGGAACTAATGGGATCTATGAAGCCATTTACCACGGGGTCCCTATGGTGGGAGTTCCCATGTTTGGTGATCAGCATGATAACGTTGCTCGTGTAAAAGCCAAAGGGGCAGCTGTTGAAGTAGACTTGCAGACAATGACAAGTTCCGATCTGCTGAATGCTTTGAAGGCAGTCATCAACAACTCTTCGTGAGTATAGAATATATTCTTTTGTAAGAAGCATCTTGTTTTTTAAAAGGAATAATCAGTTTCATAAATTTTAAGTTGATTACTGTTACATAATCACCGGCACATGGCTAATATCAAATAAGATTGTTTTCTACTTCCTAAATTTTATGAAGTTATTTTGTCACCTACCATTACTGGGCAATAGATTACAACCTCAGAGATATGTCTCATTTAAAGAAAATAAGCTATTATTTACATGATACAAATCATTTTATTAATAATAGCTTTTTTTTATTTTTGGGGGGTACACCAGGTTCAATTATGTTTTTATACACATATCCCAGTATTCCCTCCCTTCCTTGACTCCCCCACCCCGAGTCCCCCCCACCCTCCCCACCTCAGTCCTCTAAGGCATCTTCCATCCTCGAGTTGGACTCCCTTTGTTATACAACAACTTCCCACTGACTATTTTACAGTTGGTAGTATATATATGTCTGTGCTACTCTCTCGCTTCCTCTCAGTTTCCCCTACACCCTCCGCCCTCTCCCATACCTCGAGTTCTCCAGACCATTCTCTGTATCTGCATCCTTGTTCTTGTCACTGAGTTCATCAGTACCATTTTTAGATTCCGTATATGTGAGTTAGCATACAATATTTGTCCTTCTCTTTCTGACTTACTTCACTATGTATGACAGATGGTAGTTCTATCCACCTCATTACATATAGCTCCATCTCATCCCTTTTTATAGCTGAGTAATATTCCATGTTATATATATGCCACATCTTCTGTATCCATTCATTTGTTGATGGGCATTTAGGTTGCTTCCATGTCCTGGCTATTGTAAATAGTGCTGCAATAAACATGATGGTACAAGTTTCTTTTGGGATTATGGTTTTCTTTGGGTATATGCCCAGGAGTGGGATTACTGGATCATATGGTAGTTCTACTTGTAGTTTTTTAAGGAACCTCCAAATTGTTTTCCATAGTGGCTGTACCAACTTACAGTCCCACCAACAGTGCAGGAGAGTTCCCTTTTCTCCACACCCTCTCCAACATTTGTGGTTTCCAGATTTTGTGATGATGGCCATTCTGACTGGTGTGAGGTGATACCTCATTGTGGCTTTGACTTGCATTTTTCTGATGATGAGTGATGTTGAGCATCTTTTCATGTGTGTGTTGGCCATCTGTATGTCTTCTTTGGAGAAATGTCTATTTAGGTCTTCTGCCCATTTGTGGATTGGGTTATTTGCTTTTTTGGTATGAAGCTTCATGAGCTGCTTATATATTTTGGAGGTTAATCCTTTGTCCGTTGTTTCATAGGCAATTATTTTTTCCCATTCTGAGGGTTGCCTTTTAGTCTTGTTTAGGGTTTCTTTCACTGTGCAAAAGCTTTTAAGTTTCATGAGGTCCCATTTGTTTATTCTTGATTTTATTTCCCTGATTCTAGGAGGTGGGTCAAAAAGGATGTTGCTTTGATGGATGTCATAGAGTGTTCTGCCTATGTTTTCCTCTAGGAGTTTTATAGTGTCTGGCCTTACATGTAGGTCTTTAATCCATTTGGAGTTTATTTTTGTGTATGGTGTTAGGAAGTGTTCTAATTTCATTCTTTGACATGTTGCTGTCCAATTTTCCCAGCACCACTTATTGAAAAGGCTGTCTTTTTTCCATTGTATATTCGTGCCTCCTTTGTCAAAGATAAGGTGCCCATATGTGTTTGGGCTTACCTCTGAGTTCTCTATTCTATTCCATTGATCTTCCTTTCTATTTTTGTGCCAGTACCATACTGTCTTGATCACTATGGCCTTGTAATATAGTTTGAAGTCAGGAAGCCTGATTCCACCAACTCCATTTTTCCTTCTCAAGATTGCTTTGGCTATTCGGGGTCTTTTGCGTTTCCATACAAATCCTAAGATTTCTTGCTCTAGTTCTGTGAAAAATGCCATTGGTAATTTGATCGGGATTGCATTGAATCTGTAAATTGCTTTGGGTAGTACAGTCATTTTCACGATGTTGATTCTTCCAATCCAGGAACATGGTATGTCCCTCCATCTGTTTGTGTTGTCTTTGATTTCTTTCATCAATGTCTTAAAGTTTTCTGCATACAGATCTTTTGCCTCCTTAGGCAGGTTTATTCCTAGGTATTTGATTCTTTTGGTTGCAATGGTGAATGGGAGAGTTTCCTTAATTTCTCTTTCTGCTCTTCTGTTGTTAGTGTATAGGAATGCAAGAGATTTCTGTGCATTAATTTTGTATCCTGCTACTTTACTAAACTCATCAATGAGTGCTAGCAGTTTTCTGGTAGAGTCTTTAGGGTTTTCTATATATAATATCATGTCATCTGCAAAGAGTGACCATTTGACTTCTTCTTTTCCAATTTGGATTCCTTTGATTTCTTTTTCTTCTCTGATTGCTGTGGCTAACACTTCCAAAACTATGTTGAATAATAGTGGTGAGAGTGGACACCCTTGTCTTGTTCCTGTTCTTAGAGGGCATTCTTCCAGTTTTTCCCCATTGAGAACGATGTTGGCTTTTGGTTTTTCATATATGGCTTTGATTATGTTGAGGTAATTTCCTTCTATGCCCATTTTCTGGAGAGCTTTTATCATAAATGGTTGTTGAACTTTGTCAAAAGCCTTTTCTGCATCTATTGAAATGATCATATGGTTTTTCTCCTTCAATTTGTTGATATGATGTATCACGTTGATTGATTTGCGTATATTGAAGAATCCTTGCATCCCAGGGATAAACCCCACTTGATCATGGTGTATGATTTTTTTAATGTGCTGTTGCAGTCTGTTAGCTAGTATTTTGTTGAGGATTTTTGCATCTATGTTCATCAGTGATATTGGTCTGTAGTTTTCTTTTTTTGTGACATCTTTGCCTGGTTTTGGTATCAGGGTGATGGTAGCCTCATAGAATGAGTTTGGGAGTGCTCCGCCTTCTGCAATATTTTGGAAGAGTTTGAGAAGGATAGGTGTTAACTCTTCTCGAAATGTTTGATAGAATTCGCCCGTGAACCCATCTGGTCCTGGGCTTTTGTGTGTTGGGAGATTTTTAATCACTGCCTCAATTTCTGTACTTGTGATTGGTCTGTTCATGGTTTCTATTTCTTCCTGGTTCAGTCTTGGAAGATTGTACTTTTCTAAGAATGTATCCATTTCTTCCAGGTTATCCAATTGATTGGCATATAGTTGCTTGTAGTAGTCTCTCATGATGTTTTGTATTTCTGCGGTGTCCGTTGTGACTTCTCCTTTTTCATTTCTAATTCTGTTGATTTGCATCTTCTCCCTTTTTTTCTTGATGAGTCTGGCCAATAGTTTATCAATTTTGTTAATCTTCTCAAAGAACCAGCTTTTAGTTTTATTTATTTTTCTTATGGTTTCTTTCCTTTCTTTTTCATTTATTTCTGCTCTGATCTTTATGATTTCTTTCCTTCTGCTCACTTTGGGGTTTCTTTGTTCTTCTTTCTCTAGTTGTTTTAGGTGTAAGGTTAGGTTGTTTATTCGATCATTTTCTTGTTTCTTAAGGTAGGACTGTATTGCTATAAACTTCCCTCTTAGAACTGCTTTTGCTGCATCCCATAGGTTTTGGGTTGTTGTGTTTTCGTTGTCATTTGTCTCTAGATATTTTTTGATTTCCTCTTTGATTTCTTTAGGGATTCCTTGGTTGTTTAGGAGTGAATTGTTTAGCCTCCATGTGTTTGTATTTTTTGCAGTTTTTTTCCCTGTAATTGATATCTAGTCTCATGGCGTTGTGGTCTGAGAAGATGCTTGATATGATTTCAATTTTCTTGAATTTGCCGAGGTTTGATTTGTGACCCAAGATGTGATCTATCCTGGAAAATGTTCCGTGTGCACTTGAGAAGAAAGTGTAGTCTGTCATGTTTGGATGGAATGTCCTATAAATATCAATTAAGTCGAGATGGTCTAATGTGTCATTTAGCGCTTGTGTGTCTTTATTTATTTTCTGTTTGGATGATCTGTCCATTGATGTAAGTGGGGTGTTCAAGTCTCCACTATTATTGTGCTACTGTCGATGTCCCCTTTTATAGCTGTTCGCATTTGCCTTATGTATTGAGGTGCTCCTATATTGGGGGCATAGATATTTACCAGTGTGATATGTTCTTCTTGAATGGATCCCTTGATCATTATGTAGTGTCCTTCCTTGTCTCTTTTAATGGTCTTTACTTTCAAGTCTAATTTGTCTGATATGAGTATTGCTACTCCAGCTTTCTTTTGACTTCCATTTGCATGGAATCTCTTTTTCCATCCCTTGACTTTCAGTCTATATGTATCCCTTGGTCTGAAGTGTTTTTCTTGTAGGCAGCATATAGAAGGGTCTTGTTTCTGTATCCATTCAGCCAGTCTGTGTCTTTTGGTTGGAGCATTTAATCCATTTACATTTACAGTGAGTATTGACATGTGTGTTCCAATTACCATTTTCTTAATTGTTTTGGGTTTGTATTTGTAGGTGTTTTCCTTTTCTTGTGTGTCCTACTTAGAGAAGTTCCTTTAGCACTTGTTGTAAGGCTGGTTTGGTGGTGCTGAATTCTCTTAACTTTTCCTTGTCTGGAAAGCTTTTGATTTCTCCCTCAAATTGGAATGAGATTCTTGCTGGGTAGAGGATTCTTTGCTGTAGGTTTCTCTCTTTCAGGACTTTCAGTATATCCTGCCATTCCCTTCTGGCCTGCAGAGTTTCTGTAGAAAGGTCAGCTGTTATCCTGATGGGTTTTCCCTTATATGTTGTTTGTTGCTTTTCTCTTGCTGCTTTTAATATTTTTTCTTTGTGTTTAATTGTCGGTCATTTGATTAATATGTGTCTTGGTGTATTTCTCCTTGGGTTTATTCTATATGGGACTCTCTGTGCTTCTTGGACTTGGTGAATTATTTCCTTTCCGATGTTGGGGAAGTTTTCCACTAGAACCTCTTCAAATATTTTCTCAGACCCTTTCTTGTTTTCTTCTTCTTCTGGGGTGCCTATAATTCGAATGTTGGTACGCTTCATGTTATCACTGAGGTCTTTGAGACTGTCTTCTCTTCTTTTTATTCTTTTTTCTTTTTCCTGCTCTGTGGCGTTTATTTCCCCCATTCTATCTTCCAACTCACTTATTTGTTCTTCTGCCTCAGTCAATCTGCTGGTTATAGCATCTAGAGTATTTTTAATTTCAGTTATTTTGTTATCCATTGCTGTTTGTTTTTCTGAGTTCTTATGAACTGTTTCTTGTACTTTCTCTATTTTGTTATTGAGATTTTGTATCATTTTTACTATCATGACTCTAAATTCTTTTTCAGGCATTTTTCCTATTTCCTCCTCATTTATTTGGTCTTGTGGGTTTTTTTCCTGCTCCTTTGCCTGCATGGTGTTTCTTTGTTTCCCCATGGTTGTCCAAACTTTTGGGGTTGCTTGTCCGGCTATGTCGGGTTCCCTGCAGCCCTTTCTGGTGTCCGAGGCCGTCTGCTGGTGTTCAGCTGGTTCTCTGTAGGAATTACTGCGTCCTTCCGTGCATTTCCAATGAATCTGTGGAGAAGGATGCACTCCACGTCTCTCTACTTCGCCGCCATCTTTTCTCCGTCAATAATAGTAATTTTTTATTTCTCAAAAATTGCAGCTATTACTACTGTAAAGAATGTAGGCAATGTAACAAAAACATAGGAAAATAAACATGAAAAATCACTTAGCTCTCTTCATGTAACTATAACCAATTACCAGTAAAGAAATATTACTTCAGATATTTCTTTGTGCTAATTTATAAAGAGAAAAAAAATAGAAATAATTTTATAAAAATAGGACTATGATACTGGTTAGCTAAAAATATTCTATATTGGTATATTTTAACTTAAAACAAGAGAAAGAGAATGAAGTAAAACTGAGAGATCCAAATGGAGGCACAGAAGAACCCAGCCTTCTTGTTCCCTGACAGAGAACAACAATGACATTATCCATGAACAAAATCATCTCCAGCAGTGCTCTAAAGTGTGGGTAAGAAATTTTAGCAACCCAGTGGAGCAAAAAACATGAGAATAATCACCCAATAACGAAATGAAGACAATTTTATTTTACCTGAAACATCCCCAAGACAGCATTCCTCAGCACCAAGAGAGAATTTCCCAGCTAGAAAGAGTTCCTCACCAGGAAAGGAAGAATGAGTTGAATGACCAACTTCTAAGGCCTTTTGGGGCACAAAAATAGAAAAACCAATCCCAAATTGGTGAAAAGCCACAAGAGGTCTAAGATAGCCAAAGTGGTGCCAGGAAAAAGAATGAAGTCGAAGGCATCCCGCTTCCTATTTCAAGCTGTACTACAAAGGTATAGCAATCTTTAAAAGATGGTATTGGCATAAAAGTAGACACATAGACCAATGGACAAGATTGAGACCTCTGAAACAAACCATCACATGGAAAGTTTAATAATATTCGACAAAAAGCAAAGAATACTCAATAGGAAAAACATTATCTCTTCAATAGGTGGTTCTGGGGAACCTGGATAATCATATGCAAGAGAATGAAATTTGATACTACATCACTTACAAAAATTGACTAGAAAAGAATTAAAGACTTAGACTTAAGAGCTGAACTCATAAAACTCCTAGGACAAAACAGGGTAAAAACTCCTTGATAAGGATCTTAGCAACATTTTTTTGGATATGACGCCAACAGTACAAGGAACAGATGCAAGGACTACATCCAACTTAAAAGCTTCTGCACAGCAAAAGAAATGATCTACAAAATCAAAGGCAACCTACAAAATTGGAGAACATTTTCAAAACTACTTATCTGATAAAAGGATAATACCTAAAATATATAAAGAACTCGTATAACTCAATAGCAAAAAACATCTTTTTTTTAATGACCAGAGCTGCTGAATAGATATTTGTGCAAAGAAGACATGCAAATGGCCAACAGGTACATGAAAAAGGGCTTGACATCACTAAGCATCAGGAAATGCAAGTCAAAATCCCAGTGAGATGTCACCTCACACCTGTTAGAATGGCCAGCATCAAAGGAGAAATTATAAGTGTTGGTGAGGATGTGGAAAAAGGGAAACTCTGGGGCACTCTTGGTGGGAATGTAAATTGGTGCAGCCACTATGGAAAATAGTATGGAAGCTCCTCAAAAGAGTAAAACTAGAACTACAACACTAAGCAGTAATCTCACTTCGGGGTATATATCTAAAGGAAATGAAAACAATATGGAGGAGATATCTGCACTCCCATGTTCATTGACAGCATTATTCACAATAACCGAGATACACATACAACCTAAGTGTCTGTCAATGGATGAATGGATAAAGAAGCTGTGGTATATGTATGTAAGGAAGAGCATTCCACAAAGAGAAAGAAGGAAACCTTGCCATTGGTGAAAACATGGCATTATGCTAAGTAAGTCAGACAGAGAATGACAAATATTATTTAATATAATTTATATGTATAATCTAAAAAGTCAAACTCATAGAAACAGAGAGTAAAGTGGTGGTTACCAGAGGCTAGGAGTTGGGGGAATGGAGAGACTTTGGTTAAAGGGTACAAACTTTGAGTCATAAAATGAATAAGTTCTGAGGAACTTTGTACAGAATGGTGATTAGCTGTGATCATAAACAAATAAATAAATCCTCAACAATGCATGATAACATTTTAATGTTATTATATTTCATATAAATAAGATAAATATATTCTTGGGGAAAAAAAAACTATATTAAAATGAAAGGAATTGCCAGGGTTGGATAACTGTTTCTTCAATATCAGATAAATTCTTACTAAAAATTTCATATAAATCTATAAATAAACATTGACATTAGAGATTAAAATAATTTTTAAAATATTTACAGTCTTTTCAATACTGAATGGCTTTTCACTATGAAGTCACTTCGCAGCTTCCCATCAGTGTCTCTTAAACATCACATCTTATATTTGTTTGCTATATTATCATTACAACATTATCAAAGCTTACAACATACATCTTGTCCATGATCACAATTTCCAATATCGTTCAGCCTCAGTTTTTTGTATCTATATGGATTTAATGATGCGATTTGTGTTTTACTATAGTCTTTCTATTTGTTTTTATTGATATTTTATCCAATAAATATTTTGTTTCTGTGTCTTGGAACATTTTTTACTATAGTTTCCTTGTTTTCCTGAGATATATCCAGAGGTACTTATTCCATAAATTATTGTGTATTAAGGCCTGCCTTATTTTCTTAAAACCAAAGAGCAACAGGGCTTTGTTTAATTTCTTTCTGGTTCACAGTTCTCTTCCTCAGAACTTTCTATATGCTGTTTCTCTATTTTCTACAATTTAATGTTCTGGTATTCTCCATCAATGATGACTGCAGTCCAGTGTGGGAGAAAAACCTCCCTCCTTCATCTCCTTCACAAACCCAAGGAAATCCTTCTTCTACGTTAGCCATTCAAAACCTTAAACCAAAACCCTGGCCTGGTCTTCTGTTCCTTGACAGAGTTAGAAGGGTTCGTGTTCTAGCTATTGCCACTGTTCCATCTCAGCGCTGGCACTTGCATCCCTCTGTAGCTTGAAGCAAAGTTCCCAGCATCTACTCACTCTCAGCCCTTACTTCTTGCCCACAGGATCACATTAAGATTTTTATTTTCAGCTGGAATGTCAGGGCCATGAAGCTTATAGACTGAAATCATTTCCTGTTACTGTTGAAGATTAGCTTCTTGTTATCACTGACTCTGCAGAGTGAACCTAGGCATAGCTGAAGGGGAGAGGGGAAGGGTTCCTTTCTCATAGACTTGCCTGTCAGTGCTGCTTCCTGTCACTATCTTGTTCCCAATACCACATTCAGCAAGTGAGATCAAAATTCTATATTCTCAACCTACATATGCTACATTCCTATTTCTGAAATTTTAGAACACTATTTCCTATTAGAAATTATTTTCTCTCCTACCTCCAATAATTACTGAGATTATAAAACATCCAACAAATCCCAGCTGATAGGCCACCATATTTAGAAATATCTCAAGAGGAAACAATCTTTCATATGCATTTTGTACTCTTGGTGATATAATTTATGACATAATTTATATAATGATGTAATATACTTTTAATAATATGTAACAGTTTTAGGTAGATCATGTCCTGTACACATTTTTCAACTTGCTATTTATGTATCCAATTTTAGCTATAAAGAGAATGCTATGAGGTTATCAAGAATTCACCATGATCAGCCTATGAAGCCCCTGGACCGAGCAGTCTTCTGGATCGAGTTTATCATGCGCCACAAGGGAGCCAAACACCTTCGGCCAGCGGCCCACGACCTCACCTGGTACCAGTACCATTCTTTGGATGTGATTGGCTTCCTGCTAGCATGCGTGGCAACCATTATATTCCTGGTCACTAAATGTTGCCTATTTTGTTGGTGGAAGTTTGGTAAGATTGCTAAGAAGAAAAAAAGAGAATAGTATTTGTTTTAACAGTTGGGCTGGAAGCCTTCGTAAGGTCCATCTGAATTCACTCAGCCACCACTTAAAATAGATTCCTTTCCTACTCCCCCAGGTTCTTGTGCATTCCTCAGCTTATCAAGTCAAAATCAAAGACTCACCCTAAAAATATGCCACATGATTCCAAATTAAGGTTTAAAATAATCTATTCTTTTAAAAGAGAACGTAAACAATTAAACACGTGGAAGTTACTACCATTAAAGTGTCAGTGCTTTATTTATTTGTTTAGGTTCAATTGAGATGCTGTTTGAGCCCTTATGAACAGAATGATTCATTCCATTTTCAGTACTAGTCATGTTGAATATTTCCTAAATAACATCATTTTGTGTCCAGTGTGTAAGGATTATTGCATATTCTCTAAAGGAACTAGACAAGAAGTCATGTAAAGCACACTCTAGCCAGAGTTTCCTTTCCAGTCAGGAAGATCAGGAGACTGTTAGGGTTTTTACTCTGCTGTAAAGCACATTTCGTTTGTGCTGTAAAGCACAATTGCCTTTCATATGATACATCAGACTTTTCCCCCTTGGAATACAAAACACTAGTTTTTGTCTTTCATTTGAAGATTACCCTTCATTTGGATATTAATGATGATAGGACATGATTTGTATTGTAACACTTCCTGGCTTCAGAGAACTAGCTAGTTTTCATATGTTAGCATGGTTGCTGGTTTGATGGAGCAAAACTAAATGACTGGAATTTAATACTTACCCTTTTAAATTAACTTTAAAAAGTATTTAATTCTTTCCTACATTAATTTACTTACAATGTACATATTTGAAAAGACAAAACAAACTACTTAAGAGCTACACTGCAAATACTTTGGGAAGAAAATGTGTTTCTCAGAAATGCTATTTGCTATGGGGATGATTTCTCCATCTGAACAGAAACTTAGGAGTTTGCCCATTTCCTCCTTTTCCCTTCTCCAATCACTTCCCCTGGTCCTCTCATGAATGTGCTGTGACCACTATGCTAAGCACAAGTACTGAGGCTTCTTATTAACTAGCATCAGCAAGAAATCTGCAGTGAACACGAAGACACAAGTTGAATTTTAATAAAAATAAAGATGTATTTTACTTCTTTTTCTAAAAAGTCTATTTTCCATTATGTTTGTTAGTGTTTTCCCCTTGAGGTCAAAAAATTATTCAATCTAACTGCGAAGGCATTACATGGTAGTAACCAAGTTCATTAAATGATTTACCACAGAGTTCAAAATTTATAACCCAAGCCTATGAGGCCTAAAACTACAGCTCCATCTTAGAATAGTTATAAATCATTTGGGCAATCATCTGTTTTTTACAGGAATGGTGGCACAAATAAGTACAAGATAAAAATAAATTTATTCTTAGACATGGAATTAACTAAAGAGATATAGGAAAAAAGATATTTTCTCAGTGTCATGAGGTTTGCAGACAATTAACTAATTATAATGCTCTAAGGCATATATTTTTTAAAATGTAGACATCATGCTGCCTTGCTTATGATCTGACTAATGTAGTCATAGCAACAATTTGCCACAGTGTGAAATCATTTATTTTGGCAATAAGATAATGTTCTTTCCTAAAATACTCTTTAAAATTATAGTTTAATCTTTGGCTATTTTATATCAATGTCAAGATATCCCTTCACTTTTTCTCATTGTTATCCAATGATGTAACATAAAGGCGTTTAAGTATAGTCAAGATTTGGATACCTTGCTAGCAATTTCTGAGTGTATTCAAAAGAGCTGCCCTGGCAAATAAGTGAATATATTCTATCTTGTGGAGACCAAAGCTTTTCTTAAACACACAAATATTTACCTATTTAAATCATGTATACATTACTGTATTAAATATATTAATACTCTGAAAATAATTTTAGGTGTTCAGAAGATAAACCTTTGTAACATGTCATATTTTTTCCAGTTTAAGTTTTGACAGGAACATATTTTTCAGGAATCCGATGATCTCTGGTTTTCTAGTCAGTTAAAATAACTTCTTAAAATATATTTTTTTAACTATTTACAATTCACATGTGACTATATCATGAAATCCTGCTCAAGTTTCCTCTGGATCATGACGACTGAAAATGCTACTAGGTAGATGCAAATATTTTGTACATGTGTACATGCATACATATGTGAACACAAAGTCACGTTCTATATATTATTAAAAAAATAAGTGATTCATATTGTAGTTTTGATTTTCAAACTTGCTTGCTTTTTACAAGGGAAGTATTTGTTTCTGTAACGTTCTACATATTCTATGAAAAATAATGATTCACCTGTATCTCAGATTTACCATACTCCCTAATTTATGAGAATATCAACTGTATTTTAAACAGTAATACAGTTAGGACTTAGAAGGGTCCGCTGCCTATAAAACAGAGAACCGTAAGTTCTGCAATGCACATTGAATTGCTACCAACCTTCTGCTTCTCATTTCCTCCCCAGGTTCTTTGATTCTGAATCCTACTCCAGTTCTAGCATGGTTCTAGATTCAGGCTCTAAACTTAGCCAAAAAGGCTGAGATTCTAACAGCTCATTGTCAGTCTCTGCCATTCATTTCCCCCAGAGAGTGTCTTCAATATACTCAGGTGAAATCCTCTATGACGTCAGCAATCCACATGTCACCATGAAATGAAAGCACCTTTCACCCTTAAAGGAATTGTCAGATGCTAAAACTATGATTTTGCATGGAGGGAAGCCACCCCACCATCCTAGAGATCCTTTGGCCTGATTAGCATGCTTCAGTTTAGTTCTTGCCTCCTTTCCAGCACTCTGAGACAAATTCTCATCAGGCAGGTGATGATAGGGGAAGTCCTAAAACTTATGGAGAGTTTGGAATAAACTAGATCTTTCTTCCTTTCTTGAGATAAAACTGCTATTTCATTAGTCATTACTAGGAACTGAGGGAGGAATCACTGTCCAGGTGTCATGATGGTATTATCTTACCTGTGTAAGAGGTAGAGGAAACTACCTCTGGTCCTATTATTTCTACACCATCCCTTTGCAATTAGCAGCCAGTTTCCATTTCAGTCTTCACAAAACCCAACGTGATACCACTGGAGAATCTTAAAATTAGACATGTGAATCCATCCGTTATTTTCATATGTTTACAAAGCCAGATGATGAGGATGCTCTTCCCAAATTAGTTGCTACTCTTAGAAGCTCAAAAAGCCAAATATGGAGAATATTATCTGCCAATGTTTATTACAGAACAATGGCTCTGCTACCCAGTCATGCTCATTTCAGAAGAACTATGAATGTGGACTTGATCATGGACCAGTCCCTCATTCCTGGGTGCATATAGTAGCTAGTTATGAGGTGCAGATTTGCTAATGGACAGTAGCTGTGATGGGGTTGCAGCTAAGTAGGGAGCTCTTCAAGATCTGTGGGGACACAGCCTTGAGTGTCTTTTACTGGGTCTTCATGTTAGCAGGATTGTTTGCAGACTATAGCTAGAAAGGCATGGAACCAAGTGTAGGGCCCTTTCAGAATCTCTAGGTTGCAGATCAGAGTGTCTCCCTCTGGGACCCTGAACCCTTATGACTGCTGACAGACCGTGGCTCTGAGGAGGCTGGAGTTAGGTATAGGACTCTTTCAGCATCTCTTGGGGTGCAGACAGGACTGTCTACTTCCTGGTTGCAGTACCAGCAGGGTTACTTGAGGAATGTGCCTGGGAGGGACTACAGCCCAGTTACAAGGCCCTTTCAGAATCTACAGTCTGACTAAGTTTGGCAAACTAGCCTCCAGGGATCCCATAAGGGCTCGAGCCAATTCATGGGCCACTTCAGGGTTCACAGCTTAGACTGAGGACTATATGTTTATTATCAACATGCAGGGGCCATGACTCCTCTTGGGTTCCTTGGCATGTGGTGCTGGTGACAGGAAAAAGGAGAAACAGGCTGTAGCTGAGTTCTCAGAAGTACAGAGCTTTATTCCATGCCTGTAGCCAGGATCATACTCTGAGGGTCAGTCAGCTGGTGGCAAGCTTGCCTTCGCAAAAGGTCTTTGTTTTGGCCTGCACTCAGATTTCATAGTTTCCTATCTGGACCCCAAAGCTCCCACGAAGGCACATTTGTCTATGGATAAGTGCCAAATCATTGTTGAGGAGGGGATACATAAGGGACACCTTATTTGGTCATCCTGCTCAAAATACCTGGAAGAGTAATATCCTCTCCTCTTGTATCTCTTCTAGAGTAACTTGATTATCCTTAGCTGTTTGCTCTTTTATTATAGAGTTTAAAAATTTAATGTAAAATTCTATAAACGTTATCAAGTTTCATGATGTTGAGATTTTAATGAGAATTTCAAGAAATCTGTAGGTTGACTTGAAAAGAATGGACATCTTTTTGAATTTTGATTTTCCTATCAATGAACATGACAGCTCTACTTATTTTTCTATGATGGGTTTCAATAAGACATTATAATTCTAATCATGCCTAATTTATACAACTCTTACACAATTATTCAAAACATAAGTTGAAGTATATATTTTAGTTATATATTCTTTTATTCACATGCAGAAATTGCAGTTGCCTTTTCATACTTTTTGCATCCATTGAAATTTTCAGACTCATATTTATTCTAATAACATACCTGCATATTCTTTTGGAATATACAGAGAGTTTCAGCTTATCTGAACAGACACTCAAGAGCAGAGACTCAGGATTGGAAATCACCACAGGAACCAGTGCCTGGGTAAGAAGACCTGAACTACAATTGGTGAATTGCTGGAGGTTCCGTGTGGACAAATTTGAGAGTTAAAAATCCAGTGGAACACAGTCATAGAGGGGTCCCCACAGTGTTGTGAGATTTACTTCCAGGAGCTCAACCAATTTTCCATAGTAAATATCAAAGAAAAATCCCTTGCTTCCAGTTAGGGGAGGGGAAAAGGAATCACGTTGACGGAAGCCAGAATATTCTGTTCTTCCTGACATGGTCTGTCCTCAGAGTAAACTAGTTAACCAGCGCACAATGTGCTGAGGTGTTGCCAGAGCCTAACTGACCTGGGGGAAGGAAAATACTCAACTCCAGGCCCCTCTCGACTATCACATGGAAAAGGGAGATACCCAACTCCAGACCATCCTGCTCCATACAAAGTGGGAGAAAAAATTGAGAAATAGTTGTGAAGAGCCCAGAGGTATAGACTCAGTAAAATACTGAGACCAATCTTAGGACTATAGAATGCTTCTCTCCCCACAATTCACCACCACATTTAAAAAGTCAATTTACAATAGTGTCTTTTATCCAGCACATCATGTCTGGCTATCAAGAAAAAATTACAAGGCATACCAAAAGGCAAAAACACATTTTGAGTACACAGAAAAATCATCAGAACCAGAGATGGCAAGGATGTTGTAATTATCAAAATGAGCCTTTAAAACAACTCTGATTAATATGCTAAGGGCTCTACTGGATTAAGTGGACAGCATATAAAAACAGATGAACTGTGTAAATAGAGAGATGCAAATCCTAAGAAAAACCAAAAAAGAAGAGGTAAAAACATGTAAGAGAAATGAATTCAAAGATGAAATTATCCTAATTCTTTCTAGACACTTTCAGAGGATAGAAGTTGAGGGACTAATTTCTAACTCATGAGAATTTCTATTCTATGAGGATAGCATTACCTAGATGTCAAAACCAGACAAAGACATTACAAGGGAAGAAAGCTACAGATCAATATTTCTTATACACATAGATGCAAAAGTCCTCAATAAAATGTTAGAAAACCCTGCTCTGTAAAATACAACATCAACAGAATGAAATGAGAAGGAAGAAACTGGGAGACAATATTTGCAAAAGACAGGTCTGATAAAGAACTGTTTATCCAAAGTGTTTTTAAAAAAACTCTTAAAACGCCACAAGAAGAAATCATGAAAGCTGATTAAATAGTGGGCCAAAGACAATAACAGATACAGCATAAAGAATATATTTAGTTGGCAAATAGGCATATAAAAAGATGCTCCAAGTCATTTGTTTTGAGGGAAGTACAAATTAAAATAATAATGAGATACCACTACACATCTCTTAGAATGGGCAAAATGCAGAACACTGACAACACCAAAATCTGGAAAGTTGTGGAACAGGAACTCTCCTTATTGCTGGTGGGAATGTAAAATGGTACAGCCATTTTGGGAAACACTTTGTTGGTTTCTTATAAAAGTAAACATACTCTTACCATACTGTCACACTCCTTGGTATTTACCCAAAGGAGTTGAAAACTTATGATCATAGAAAAATGTGCACATAGATGTTTATAGAAGTTTTATTCATAATTGCCAAAACTTGGAAGCAACCAAGATGCCCTTCAGTAGGTGAATGGATAAACTTGGAAGCAACCCAGTGGCAGATCCAAAAAAAGGAATATTATTCAGCCCTAAAAATGAGTTATCAAGCCACAAAGAGATGTGGAACCATGGAAAGACCTTAAGAACATATTATTAAGGAAAAAATTCAATCTCAATAGTCTACATGCTGTATGATTCAAACTCTGACCTTCTGGAAAAGGCAAAACTATAGAGACAACAAAAAAAAAAAATCATTGTTTGCTGGGGGGAGGATAGGGGTGGGAGATTAACAGGTAGAGCACAAAAGAATTTTGGGGCAGTGGCAAGACTCTGTATGATACCATAATGATTGATACATGTCTTTATTACTTGTCCAAAAGCACAGAATTTATAATACTAGGAGTTAATTATAATGTAAACCACAGACTTTGGGTGGTTATAATGTTTCAATGTTAGCTCTTCAGTTGTAACAAACTAACTTACCATTCTGTTGGGGGATGTTGATAACAGCGGAGTCTATGCATGTGTGAAGACAAGCATACATGGGAAATGTCTCCACTTCCCCCTCAATTTTGCTGTGGTCTAAGGATTACTCTAAAAAAGGTAAAGTATTGATTTTAAAGAGTGATATGGTAATTATATATGTTAGTTTTCTCACATGCCTTTGAAAGAAACTAATAACCTAAGGAGCCTAGAAAAGTTATCTCTAGATTGCTATCTACAGCTTGCATGACTTACCACTGAGAGATTGGGTACATAGTAATTCAAATGTAATGGCCATTTATCAATTATTTATATAATTCTCCACTGTGTTCATAACTTATTTTGTGCAAAAACAAAATTATAGGAAAAAGATTGGTGGTAAACTTTAATTCCATATTTTTGTTTTACAAGTCCTCAGCATAATGTTTAGAATGTCTTATGAAATTATTTAACAACTTTTGTGTACTTTTGCTCAATTTTGCTCTCACATTTGATTGGCTTTGTATTTCATAGTGGGCATAACTGCTTCAAATATAGAATTTTAGCTTATACTTTAAGCTAGATCCTTCTTAAAATGTAGTCTACAGGTTTGCACAATAATTTCACCTAAGGACTTAGTAATCAAGGTAGGATGTCATACACATGGAACAAGACATCTAAAGAACAATAATATATTGGTGGGGAAACTGTGAAGCAGTCTAATCTCTGGTCATTGCAAGCTGAGTGTCCTTGGAAATTGCTTCCTTATTATCAAGTTAGATCATTGCCTATGTAACTTCAAACACACATCCAAACACTACAAAGAAGTAACAATTCTAAAAAGAGGCTATCCAGTCTGGGGTATAACTGATCACCAGTTTTGAATAGAATCCTTAAGAAAGGAACATTCTTGTCTGAATTTTTCTTTTCTTAGATGCAAAGCACGTTGTGTCTACGAATGACTGACTTGGAAATTTGTAACTACTCATCCTTCTCCAAAAATCTCCTAAAATGAATACTTAGAATCTGTCCCTTTCAAAAAACATCATTTAAAGGTAACACTAAAAGAAGTGTGTGATGTTAATAGTGTATGCATTTGTACTTTACATTCCAAAGGGGATTGTATTAGGTATAAATTACTCAGGGATTTCCTACTGAGAAAATAATGGCAAATCAATGAAGTGATAAGATTTGACTTAGCAAGATAAGGTAAAATGATATTGGTGGGATTATTCAACAATATGAGTGAACCAGAAACTGTTAACAAGCCGAAAGGTAGAAATACAGTCCTGACTCGAAATTAGAAAACCTCTGAGAGTTAATTTGGTGTAATGTGATGGGGCTAATCTGTCATCTGTCATTTAATTGGAGAGAAACAGTATTAAATCCATCAATACTTGGTTAAAAGTTTTGATTGAATTCATTTCCTGAAAGAACTTATTTTTATAAAAGAATTTTGTTTTATTTGATTTTACTGAATTAATTTTTATTTTACATACTACTGTTCTTTCACTACCCATTCTTTCTCCCTCTTCCCACCTTCCATCCTTCTCTCTCTTCCTTCCTATCTTCTTTCCTTTCTTCCTTCCCCCCTTCCTCCCTCCTTCATTATTACTTTAAATTCCCTTTCCTTTTAACATCTAGAAATGATAAGTAATTTAGAGGAACTAGATTAATTTTTTTGCTTAATAGCACATGAGAAAATTAGTGGCGCAATTTTTCCCCAGAAAATATATATGCTAATAACTTCCAGCTGACTTTCTTCATTTTCTCCAGAAGACCCACTACCTTATGTGAGACTATGGGGAAAGCAGAAATTTGGCTAATCAGGACATATTGGGATTTTGAATTTCCTCGTCCATACTTACCTAACTTTGAGTTTGTAAGAGGATTGCATTGTAAACCTGCCAAAACATTACCTAAGGTAAGTTTATTTACAGCAGAGGGCTTTTTGGTACCTTATGATAAAATCCTGATTTTCCTTGAAAGATTACAGTGTCAGCAACAGAGTTATGCTGCTGGATGTCTTTAGTTTGCTACTCCAAATCTATTTTCAAAATCATAGGGGTCTCTTATGAATGATAATACTTTTTTTTTTTTACTTTACTTCAATATTTAAGCAGAAGAGAGAAGTCTTCCAAGTGGCATATTAGAAATATCAGTGTGTCCACAGTGTAGTTATTGGACTGAGGAACAGGAAGGTAGAGGCTTGGAAATCACTAAGGAGACTGTTGTCGTCTTCCTAACAAGCATGATCTAGTTATGAACAGGGATGTTTACTATGATTGCTTGAGTGATAAAGATGCTTTCATGAGCCAGGAAATAGTTGGTTGAAAAAAGTTTTTTGAGATGGCGATGATGAGTTCAATTTCAAATTCACTTTAAGAAGTCAAAGGAATTTTCAGGTGGAGACTTCTAGAAATCATCTGGTTAATGCAAGGTTGCAGTCTCAGCAGAGAGCATTAGAAAGAAATTGGGAGTCATCCACATATAGTAGAAATCATAAAGTTGAGAAACCCAAATGCTGAATTGGTTCTTTATGACCATGATATCAGGGTTTTTTGGAGTGAAAAAGGAAATCATATACCCATATTCGAATGTTATCAAAGACTAAATATGGACTGCCAGAAATATTGGAAGAAGATATTGAGAAATAAAAGAGAATAATAGGTAAGCATAGTACATATATTGCATTTAACTATCTTTATCAATAGGCAATAAAGAGACAGATATTCATTTGCTTGTGTTGTAGGTAAAGGAGCATAATCTCTGCAGAAGATAGTGAGTTAAATGATGTTCCCAGGAGAGTTCTTGATTTCTGCTTAGGGTAAGATGGATATTGAAGTTTAAAAACTTTCACTTCAAGATTCTGAATGTGCTTTTCTTACCCACTGAGTCATAGCTGAAGACGTGTTCTATTGAGTGTTATTACTGGAGATAATAAACCAATATCTAAAATAAAGATACAGAAAGAGACAGGACATATTCCATGGCTCACTAGGTAATACCTTGCCATACTACTGTGTTTATCCTTCCACCCCCACTTTTCACATGCAGACAGTTTCACAAAAATGACTCAGGCATATTTCACAAGAGGGGAAAATTATTCCATTCCAAACCCAATTATTAATGTAGATATTTGGGCAATATGAATACCAGTCATAGCTTATATCTCTGGTGAAAGAATTATGCCAGTCACTGGATACACAGAATAGAAAAGCAATGAGAGTTAAATCAAGAATCCAAATCAAACAGGTAAGTCTGTAAGTCTTAATTTACCTGTGTGTGTATGTGCCTGCATGTGTGTGTGTGTCTGTGTGTGTAATGTTTCTTACTCAATCACCATCTTTTGCGGCGTTGAATCAAAATAGTAAAATACCAATTCCTGGGACATCCAATATTCTCGTAACTGTAAGTAAGCTAAAAATAGCAGTCTACTTTCATTTATGGCATTGTCCTGCTGGTAATTTTACTAGCCTCAAACTGAGAAACATCAGTGATCACAGGGTGACCACAAATAATTGCAAAGAGATAACATTTCTAGAAGGTGACATTCACATAGATTATTTGAAAGACCCCAGTCCCAGACTCTTCTGTGCCCAATTTGCACAACTGTAAGTCATAATCAAGAGAATTTTATTTGCAGAGAAATGTATATTTCACTTCAGTGCTAAGGCTCAAATTTTGGGCATGCAGTTAGTGTCACACTCTTGAGGGAAGGCAGAGAAACACTGTCTCATAAGTGTTATTGAAGAGGAAAGTTAGAAACTTACACTCAGCTAAAAACAACTCCATGCTTTTTTGCTTTTGTGAAATATTCTTGCCTCACTGAGAAAAACAGAAAAACAGGATGATCTAACAATTCAGTGTAACTTTAAGATGTTTTGCTAAAAACTGGGATGTTCTGCACCTGATCTTGTAAGTTTCTGTTTGGAAACTTCCATGCTCTGTAAACATGTGCACTAGAAAAGTAAAGCTTACCCTGAGTTCGGGGTCCAGAACTTTGGAGTGTTAGCTTGTCTGCTGCCACCAGCTTAATAAGTCTGAGTTCTACAAGCCTCCAAGTGTGGTTCTTGGTTTCTCGGTGGACCGATTTCTGCAACATTCTGGAGGCCCCAGTGAGATTCCAAGCTTGCTGGACCCTTGAGCCACCAGAGTGGTGGCTCGGCTGATTAGGAGCAAAGGAGCTCCAAGATGAACGAGGAGGTGCGCCACCTGACAGTATTCTGGGGTCTCTTTCACACTGGTGCTCTGACTCTCCAGATGGCTGGGCCTGATCGGACTCATTGGAGGGATAGACCAACTCACTAGGAATGGCCACAGGATCAGGTAAGGTCCCAGGGCACTGAATCCAGTCAGGTCCCATCTCCAGAGAGAAGAGCAGCTTGATCACCTCCTATGGTCTTCAGTAAGAAGAACACCAGTTAGGGACCTTCCCAGAGTGGGGAGGCACTGTGATAACCTCTTGTGTATGTGTGTGTGAGTGAGTGCCCTGGTTCATCCTCGTTCCAGGGTGATTGTGTGGCCCATGGCCTTCGTGGTTATGGAGTCTGAGTGGGCCCTCACCTGTGGTTTCGTGGTGGCCTCATATGGCTCAGGGTGGTGTCTGCCTCTGAGGGACCCAGCCCCTCCCCGCAAATCAGATTCAAGTCAGGACTCTATACCACCCACCAAAGCTAAGAGGCAGGTAAGTTCCCCATGGGGATGTGGCCAGGTGGGTACCTGAATGGTCTCCTCTTCTGAGAGGGCACCCACCCTTGCTTGTTTTTGCGACACCGACATGTGGCAGGATAGACGTAAAGGGGGGGGGAGACAATTAAGTACTGATTTGATTTAGCAATTTTGCATGTCCAAGTGGCCCTTTTGCCCTAGGGCCCTCCGTCAAGATTATTTTCTTAAAATTTTATGGCTCACTCTCCCCTTCCATACCTAACACTTTGAGCTGACTTATTGAGAAATTAGGTTTTCCCCAAAATACTTGCCCCATTTGCCAGACAGATCTGTACCTCCCTCCCTCTTGGTCCCCTAGACCAGTCTGTGCAGAGCAGCACACTCTGACGTGTTCTTGTTACCTTTCCGATTCTCATTACAAGGCTGCCTTCCGCTGTCACCTTTCCTTCATAATCTCCTGATTCCCTAAGGATTTCAGGCTCTTCACTTAGGCAAAGAGTACACACACTTGCTCTCTCCACCTGCTCAGTGCCCACAAGAGGGTCAATCACCCCACATGCCCTCCGGGGCCTCACCTGAAGTTATTCTTCTGCAAACCCCATTACAAGACACCGCCTCCTTACAGCCCTGTCTCCCTGACACATTTAACGATCAGGGCCATCTTTAAGGAGGCACGTGCTCATGCTGTCTGGGAATACTGGGCTTTCCAGGAGTAGTGACATCAGCACTACCTGGGTTATAAGGCCCTAAGACAAGGCCCTTCCCAGGCACGCCCCTATCCTCCATGGTCAAAGAGGTAGATTACACTTGTCAACATGGGGGAAAGTTCCTCTAAGCTGACTGTTTTGGGTTGTATGATGAAAAACTTTAAGAAAGGTTTCTCCAGAGACTATAGGGTTAAGATGACCTCAGGAGAGCTCCACACCCTGTGTGAGTTAAAATGACCCACCTTCAGGGTGGAATGGCCCACGGAGGGTACTCTAAACATTCCTATGGTTAGAGCTGTGTACCAAGTTTTGACAGGGAGCCTCGGGCACCCAGATCAGTTTCCATACATAGATACCTGGTTGCAAATCACCATTCAGCTGCCTCCTTGGGTTCGGTTCTGTGCAAATAGGCAGGGACAGTGTAGGATCCTCGTGGCCCAACTGGCTCCGATGACAAGTAAAGAAAAGCTGGCAAAGGTTATCCACCAAGTAGACCCTAAAGAAGAGCCCCCTGTGCCTCTGCCCTATATGTCAGCTGCTTCACCAGGTCCCATTCCACCTCCTCAACGTTTACCAGACAGCCCTCCACCATCTGTGTCTCCACCACCTACAAATCCTTTGCATTCTCCAAGCCCACTGCAACTTCGCTTGGCCAACCAACTAGTTCAAAAGCCTGCGGCCCTGCAGATGCCCTTGCAAGAGCACTGAGGCCCACCCTAGGTCAATAAGGAGAGCTCCGTCCAGCCAGGATGCCTGGTCCTTTATTATCAGCCCTTCAGCACCACCGACCTTCTCAAATGGAAACACCACACCCCGTCCTATTCAGAGAAGCCACAAGCAATGATTGACCTCCTTGAGTCTATTTTTTACACCTACCAACCTACCTAGGATGACTGCTGCCATCTCCTCCTGATTCTCTTCAACACCAAGGAATGCTGCCGGATGCTGTCAGAGGCACGGAAATGGCTCCAAGGGCAGGCACCAGGTTGTACAGTAGATCTGGCAGCCTGGGCCCTGGGGGCTGCACTAGATGATCGACCCAACTTGGACTTCAACGCCCCAGATGGGAAGGATTCCCTTGATAAATACTGACAAGCCCTGCTGTAAGGACTGAGGGCAGGAGCCAGAAAAACAACCAACATGTCCAAGACAAGAGAAGTGCACCAAAAGACAGATGAATTACCCATGGAGTTCTTTGAGAGACTGTGTGAGGTGTTCCAGAGGTATACCCCATTTGACCCTGAAGCATGGGAAAACCAATGCATATCAAGGCAACGTTCGTGGCTCAGTCTCATGCTGACATCCACCATAAGCTTCAGAAGCTTGACGGCTTTGCTAGAATGAATACCACCCAACTGCTGGAAGTCACAAACAAGGTGTTTGCGAACCACGACCAAGAAGCCCAAAAGGTGACTGACAAGTGCATGAAGCAGAAGGTGTCCCTGCTGGCTGCTGCAATGGGGAACCCAGGTCCAGTTAAGCAGACTGAACCCCCACAGAAAGAGGAAGCCAAAAGGAGACAGCCACTATGTCACGACCAGTGCGCCTACGGCAAAGAGACCTGACACTGGAAGAATAAAGGCCCCCACAATAGAGGGACAGCTGAAGGGTCAAAGAAGTTCAGTCAACCCAGCAGAGGAAGGTACCAGCCTGAGCCAGCCACCCAAGACCTTACCAGCCTGGCCAGAGTAGTATCGGCATAGGGAGGACTAGGATCCTTGATCCTGGGCCCCTGGGAGCCTATGGTCACCATGAAAGTAGGGGGCCAATCAATGACTTTTATGATGGATACTGGAGTGAACACTCTGTGGTAACCACACCTGTGGCTCCCCTCACAGGTCAAACAGCAACTATCATTGGGGCCACAGGGGACAGGACTGCCTGTTCATTCTGCAAGGACCGCTCATGTCAGCTAGCGGGCTACCTAGTGACTCATGAATTCCTGTACCTACCAGAGTGTCCCATTCCCTTGCCGGGCAGAGACTTGTTGACAAAGCTTGGGGCACAGATCACCTATGTCCCCGGGAACCCACAAGCCTCACCCTGGGGAGCAAACCAGCTCTGATAATAGCTGTGGCCATGCCCAGGGAAGATGAATGATGTCTCTATTCTTCAAAAAGAAAATTTAAAAAATCCAACTTGCCTGCTAGAAGAGTTCCCTGCTGTCTGGGCAGAAAAGGGGCCCCCAGGTTTGGTCAAAACCCATGCACCCATCGTGGTGGACCTGAGGCCAGGAGCCACTCCTGTCAGGCAGAGGCAATATCCAGTACCGCGAGAGGCATGTCTGGGAATTCAGGACCACATCCAACACCTGTGTGAAGCCAGAATTCTGATCGAATGTCAGTCTCCTTGGAACACTCTGCTCCTACCAGTCAAGAAGCCTGGAGGGAAAGACTATCACCTGTCCAGGACCTCCACGCTGTCAACAATGCAGTGATCACCATCCATCCAGTGGTCCCCAACCCTTACATCCTCCTGAGCCTCTTACCCACCCAAGAGAGCTGGTTCACCTGCCTGGATCTCAAGGACGCCTTCTTTTGCCTCTGGCTATCACCAGCCAGCCAACCCTTGTTTGCCTTTGAATGGGAAGACTCACACAAATGGAGAAAGACACAGCTGACTTGGACCCGACTGCCATAAGGCGTCAAAAATTTGCCTACCTTGTTTGTTGAAGCACTGGCTGAGGATCTTGCTGCCTTCCCTGGAGAAGCCCTGAATGGCACCCTACTCCAGTAACAGATGACCTGTTGCTAGCCAGTCCCACCCAAGAGGACTGCTGGAAAGGCACCAAAGCCCTACTGGCCCTACTCTCCACCACGGGGTACAAGGTGTCATAGAAAAAGGCACAGATCTGGAGACAGGAGGTCAAGTACCTTGGGTTTGTCATATCGAGAGGGCCTTGGGTGCTCGGACATGAAAGGAAGCAAACCATCTGTTCGATACCTCGGCCAAGCACCAAGGAAGAGGTCGATGAGTTCCTCAGGGATGCCAGATTCTGCCAGATCTGAATATCGGGTTTCTCTGATACTTCCACGCCGTTGTACGAGGCCATGGCAGGGTCTGGTAAGGGCCCCCTAGAGTGGGGGTCTAAACAAGAAAAAGCTTTCAAGGAGATAAAGAGACTCTTAACCAGTGCTCCAGCATTAGGGCTGCCAGATGTGACATGGGACTTTAACCTCTTTGCGCATGAGAAAAATCATACTGCACTGGGCTTCCTCACACAAGCAGTTGGGCCATGGCAGCACCTGGTCACATATCTGTCCAAACGACTGGCTCCTGTGGCTGCAGGGTGGCCACCATGTCTCCGGGCATTAGCTGCTACAGTGGTCCTGGTCAGAGAAGCAGACAAGCTTACACTGGGACAGAATATAAACATAAAATTCCCCATGCTGTTCCCACGCTGATGAGCAGTCAGGGACATAAATGGCTGACCAACACCAGAATGACTCACTATCAAGGACTGCTCTGCGAAAACCCACGGGTTCACCTCAAGACTGTGCGGACGCTGAATCCTGCCACCTTCTTACCTATGGAGGCAGGAACCCTCAACCACGGCTGCGAAGAGGTCCTGGATGAAATCTACTCAAGCAGGCCAGACCTGATGGACACTCCCCTCCAGAACCCAGAACTGCAACTGTTCACTGACAGAAGCAGTTTCGTCCAGAAAGGACAACGCAAAGCAGGCTGTGCAATAACAACAACAGATGAGATAATAAAGTCCGAGGCCTTGCCACAGGGGTGGGCGGCACAACGAGCTGAGCTGTGGGCACTCATCCAGGCGCTGAGGCACACCGAGGGGAAGCGAGTCAACATGTACACAGACTCAAGGTATGCCTTTGCTACTTCGCATGTTCATGGAGCCATCTATAAAGAAAGGGGACTACTAACAGCAGGGGGAAAGGGATCAAAAACAGAGAAGAAATCCTTCAGCTGTTAGAGGTAATTTGGAAGCCTTCCCAGGTGGCAGTCATCCATTCCAAAGGCCACCAGAATGGAACTGATCCAGTCAGCAAAGGAAATTGGTTGGCTGACCAGGCAGCCAAGGAGGCAGTGACCCAACCAAGTCCCACTTTGGGTCTGCAGCCAATTTCTAAGGTCCTCTTGGCACCAGAATTGTCCCCGTCCCTGAGGTATATCAAAGAAGAAGATCAATGGGCTTTAGGTGAGGGAAGAACTAAAGGAAAAGAGGGCTGGTGGAAGCTTCCAGACCAAAGACTCTTTGTCCCCAGTGCTATAGCAGTCCAGCTGGTGAAGCAGCACCATGAGACAACTCACTTAGGGAAAACTGCACTAGAAAGTCTACTGAGCTGCTCCCAATTCGTCCCTAAGCTTCCAACCCTGTGTGCCCAGATCAGTGCTAGGTGTGTGACTTGGGCATGAAACCAGCCAAAGACCAAGACCCAGACCAGGGGTGCAGACATTTGGGACATTGCCCTTTGAAGATTTAGAAGTGGACTGCACTGAAGTCAAGCCTTACCTAAGCTATAAGTATTTGCTTGTGATAGTGTGCACCTACTCGGGATGGGCTGAGGCTTACCCCATGTACACTGAACAGGCATGAGAGGTGGCCGAGGCTCTACTATAAGACATAACCCCAAGATATGGGCTACCTCTCTCCATAGGGTCTGACAATGGGCCAGCCTTTGTGTCTGAGATAGTTCAGATTTTGTCCAACACAATGGGAGTCAAATGGAAGCTCCACACCACTTACAGACCACGAAGCTCAGGGAATGTGGAGTGCATGAATCGGACCCTCAAGACTATGTTTGCTAATCTCTGTCAGGAGACCCAATTACCTTGGGTTGACATGCTACCCCTAACCTTACTGTGAGCCTGATGCACCAAGAGGTCCTCAGGCTATTCTCCCTTTGAGATCTTATACGGGAGACCTCCTCCAGTGATAGGGAAGGCCCTGGGGAAGGTCTTCTGCTACATTACTTGAGAAATCTTAGAAAGAACTCCCATTCCCTTGGGCAATTGGGTTCATCCCTATCAGCCAGGAGATGAGGTATGGGTAAAAGATTGGAGGAAGGAACCACTTCAGCCAGTTTGGGCTGGCCCTCATATGGTCGTCCTGGCAACCCCTACTGCTGTTAAAGTCACAGGAGTCACCCCTTGGATCCACCACACCCGGGTGAAGAGAGCAGCACCTCTAGAAGGGTGAGGGACCTGGACAGACAAATCTCACCCGAACCAGCTGCCTTGGGTCTTCCTATGGAGACAATCGAGTCCTGTCTGTAATCTCCAGCCCTGCTCCAGTCACTCCAGGACTGACTGGTCGAGGCACGGTAAAAGCTTGAGGAATTCAACAAGGGACATCTGAGAGTCAGAGTTATGATGACACCCTGCCTTGAAGGGACTGGTTGCACCACTGGCCTTGATGTTTTCTATAGGCTAAACACAAGGGGTCATGTTGGCTATAATCTACCCAAAGGGAATGGAATCCCAGAGAACTATTTGGGGGTTGGTTTTCTTACCTAGGGGGATTCAGAACACTTGTGGGAATGGTCCTACTCCTCCTTGGGATCTGTCTCCTTTTACCTTGCCTTTTGCCCTTATTCATGAGGGTAGTTTCCAGCCTAGCTGAGGCCACTGCGGATAGGAGGGCCACCGCACATCTCCTAGCCCTAAAAGGTTATCATTCCCTGGGCTTAGAAGATCAAGAAATTGATGCCTTATAAGATTTCAGGGGCATCAAGAGGGGGGATTGAAGAGGAAAGTTAGAAACTTACACTCAGCTAAAAACAACTCCATGCTTCTTTTGCTTTTGTGAAATATGCTTGCTATGCAGAGAAAAACAGAAAAACAGTATGACATAACAATTCAATGTAACTTTAAGATGTTTTGCTGAAAAATGGAATGTTCTGCACCTGCTCTTGTAAGTTTCTGTATGGAAACGTCCATACTCTGTAAACATGTGCACTAGAAAAGTATAACTCACCCTGATTTCGGGGCCCAGAACTTTGGAGCGTTAGCTCATCTGGTGCCACCGGCTTAATAAAGCTGAGTTCTCCAACCCTCCGAGTGTGGTGCTTGGTTTCTTGATGGACCGACTTCTGCAACACCTAGATGTGGGCTAAATATAAAGCCTGGTCCACAGGCAGCAGTTTTTGATGTATGAAAATAGGCCTATTTGGGGGAAAGACCGGGAGATGAGCATTCTGCTTGCTCCTTCTGTGCTGTGTCTTGGGATGTTAGCTGATTAAACAGTGCTTCTTTGCCACAATCTTATGGGACCTGAAACTCAAAGTTCTGCTAAGCACCAGACTTAGGTTAATAAGCTGTGCATCCCCTGGGTGGCGGCTGCACAATAAGGGTAACAGATATGCACATAAGCTCCTTTCAGGGAGACAACAGCAACCTGGAGTGGAGTGTGAAGATGGCCACTGCCAGCCTCCCTGGTTTCTGGAGAGGATTTCAGCTGGGCTTTAGATACTTGCTAAATTAGAAGCCTGAGCCTCAGGCTGCAGCTTCATAGGAGATACAAACTAAACCACTGGCAAGCTAGTTTCTCAGAGAAAAACACAGCCAAGAAGGTCCTTACTGGGGTCAGAACAAGCCAGAAACACTGACTTCAAAAAGTATTCCTGCAAAACAGCCCGAATTTTATTGTGGAGCAATTTATGCCCATGCACACCATCTTGGACTGGAACATGTCTTTCTCCAGACTCTCTTATTTCTTAAGATATAAGTTTAGGTTATTGATTTGAAATATTTATTTTTTAATGTAGGCATTTAGAGTTGTAAATGTCCCTCTTAATAGTGCATTCTGTTAAATTTTTATGTGTTGTTTTTCTTTCCATTTTCTTAAATCATTGTTTTTTCTTTTTAAGCTCTTTATTGGAATATAATTGTTTTACACTCTTGTACCAGCTTATGTGATACACCAAAGTGAATCAGCTATATTTATACATATATCCCCATAACCCCTCCCATCCATGAATCCCTTCCCCCCTCCCTGTCCTGGCCCTCTAAGGCATCACCCATCATCGAGTTGATCTCCCTTTGTTACACAGCAACTTCCCACTAGCTATCTATTTTACAGTTGGTAGTGTATCTATGTCTATGCTACTCTCTCACTTCATCCCAGGTTCCCTTTCGCACGACCCCCGCCCCAACATGGTGTCCTCCAGTCCATTCTCTGCATCTGCATCCTTATTCTTGCCCTGCCAGTGGGTCCATTAGGACCATTCTTTTAGATTCCATATATATGAGACAGCATATGGTAATTGTTTTTCTCCTTCTGGCTTACTTTGCTCTGTATGACTGTTTACAGGTCTATCTACCTCATTACAGGTAGCTCAATTGCATTCCTTTTTATGGTTGAATAATATTCCATTGTATATATGTGCCACATCTTCTTTATCCATTCATCTGTTGATGGGCATTTAGGTTGCTTTCATGTCTTGGCTATTGTAAATAGTGCTGCAGTAAACATTATGGTACATGTTTCTTTTTGGATTATGGTTTTCTCTGGGTATGTGCCCATAGTAGGATTACTGGATCATATGGTAGTTCTATTTTCAGTTTTTTAAGGAGCCTCCAAGCTGTTTTCCATTGTGGCTGTACCAATTTACATTCCCAACAACAGTGCACGAGAGTTCCTTTTTCTCCACACCTTCTCCAGCATTTATTGCTTCTAGATGTTTTAGTGATGGCCATTCTGACTGGTGTGAGGTTATACCTCATTGTGGCTTTGATTTGCATTTCTCTGAGGATTAGTGATGTTGAGCATCTTTTCATGTGTTTGTTGGCCATCTGTATGTCTTTTTTGGAGAAATGTCTATTTAGGTCCTCTGCCCATTTGTGGAATTATTTTCTAATTTTTCTTTTATTATCACCTGTGATCCCTTTCTTTTGGAATATAACGTACAATCTGCATATATTTGTGAATTTCTCAATTTCCTTGGTTATTCTTTATTGTTATTCTATTGTGGCCAGAGACCATATGTTCCATGATTTGAATTTTTTTAATTTATTAAGACTTTTAAAGTTCCCTAGTGATAGTCTATCTTGGGAATCTATGTGCACTTGAATAGACTGCACATTTTGCTGTTTTGGAATGCAGTAGTCTATAGATGTCTCTTAGATCTAGTTAGTTTATAGTGTTACTGAAGTGTTCCACTTCCATGTGGTTTTTTCTGCCTAGTTTTTCAATATTATTAAATGTAAGGTAATAAAGTGTCCAACTACTAATGTTGGGTTGTCTATTTCTCCTTTAATTTCTGCCTACTTTTATCTCATGTGTTCTGGTCTCTGATAGTAGATGCATATATCTTTATATTGATGCATATTCCTGATAGATTGATGCTTCTATAATTATAAAATGTGCTGCTTCATTTCTAGTAACATTTTTGGTTTTAAAGTTTATGTGGCTGACACTATTATAGTCAATTAAGCTTTCTTATGGATGCTCTTTAAGCAGCATAGGTGAATATTTTTATACAGTCTCTAATATATATCGTTTGGTTGAATTTTTACCTTGGAAGTTAAGCTGCAACATTTGTGAGACAGCAACAAGACTTACTAAAGTTCAAGAGAGATGAAATTACTTGATGGGAGAGCTGTCAAAGTATTTGTAGTCACGTCTCAAAAACACTACAAATGTAAGTATTAATACTTGAAATAAGTCAGCAGAGGTCCCCAAGGTATTGTACAATTCATTACATATTGACATGAAAGCCACAGTAAAGTCAAAATTTTGTGAGTTAAGATTCTTAAAGCTATTGAAATTACAGATACATATTATATTTATTTATAATATTTAAAACATGAAGTAGGTGTCCTAGGAAAAGGCCCTAATTTGATATATAGCATAGGATGCCTGATTTCCAGTCAACTCAAGTGTTCTGAATGAAACTAATACATTGATTACATGGTATGAAAATCTTTGAACTTAATATCTTGAATCAATAAGTTTATTTCATTATTTTGAAGCCACATAATAAATAAATGAAAACACTGTTGTGAAATGTCAAATAAGTAAGATATATATAGACAAAAAATTTAAATTCTCTTCATTGGAAATTCAATTTATTCTTTAAGATCGTTTCTTCTGTGGTGTATAAATTTACATATATTTACATACTTTAAATTTTATTTCCATAGAAGAGAGTCATGCTTATTTTTTGCAGTTTCTGCAACTTGTTCTTAATTTAGTAATATGACATGGAAAGTATTCAACAATAGTGTCCATAATCAATTTGTCTTTTCTCAAGGCTGTATGACACATACCTATGTTGTAGGTAGTTTATTCACAAACTGAGAGTCATTTTAAGTGTTAGTGGAAATATTTAGAATATAATTATGAACATGTGCGAGTCTTCCTGCATGAAAGATAACTAGATGTAGAGTTGTGATTTCAAAAAGTATTTAAATTTTATTTTAAAAGGGTATTTCCACATTTTGCATCCAGAAAAAGACTCCTACCAGAGTGTTTGCTCTGCAAATCTTTATAAGAAAATAATTTATTGACCTAATTTCCATTTCCCAAAACGTCAGTGACCTTTGTCACTTTTTATATGTCATTGGCCATTTCACGTCTGGGAATTTCCTGTTCATATCCTTCATCTATTTTCATATTGGACTGTTTGACTTTTTTGTCAGAGATTATTGTAGTTCTCACTGAACAATAACGACCAATCCTTTTTCTGTTATCAATCTTGCAGGATAGATTTGTGGGTAATTATTTAGGACTATATTCATGTTTAACAATATTATCTACCATGACACCACATTAGTTCCATTTTTCTTTAAACATGTTTCAATTATGTAGAGAGGTTGTATGGAAAATTTATGGTAAATTTTTCCTGTAATTCCTTGTGTCAATTTATTTTTAAAATAAATTGTGCCTCAGACTCATAAATGTTTTTCATAAGATTTAGTTCTTTCCTGATGTGCAGTTTTCAAAAGTGACTTCAGATTTCTTTCATTTGATTTACCACATTCTGCTCACTGTTACTGATTATGACAGTCAGAGTGGGCCTAAGTTTAAAGAAAATAATGTTTTTATTATTTTATGTCCTGAGAAAGGATTGAATATTTACATAAAAGTATTGTGGAGGGATGAGGCAACAGTCTCTGAGGAAAGAGACAAAAGAACGAGAAATACTCATCTCAAGTGTGGTTATATTGAATAATAGTCATTATTTCAATCTGTTTTCAATAACCACTTGGAACTTCACACCGTATCTGCAAGTAGTTAAGTGATGGTGCACCTTGTTTTCAGAGAAGGAGATAGAGATAGAGATGATAGAGATAGAGATAGACATATATTCAGGTACATTTGAAGAGAATGAAAATTCAGTAAGTCTCTTTAGGGTACATGTTATATATTTCCTTAATATACAATTGAGAATGTACATCCATTATCAAAGGCTGATGGTAGTGGAAGTGATCAGGTGAATATTTTTAAAGGTGATGAGAAAAAGAGAGTTAGGTCATGAAATAAAATGTTTTCACAAATAGTTAATTTTGTAATAGGAAGCAGGTAGCTGTTGCTATATTTCTAATTCCACAAACGTTCCACTGGGAAATGAGTTAATCTGGATGAAGGGAAATGATTTGCCATGGTTTTAGGTAAGAAGTGATGCTGAGGCAGGATGCACAGTAAAGACCAAGAAGTGTGAAGGGTCTCACAAATGAGAAGGAAGGGTGAAACTTTTAACACAATTCCGATTATTGAACAGTTTCTATAGCAAGATAAAGCTACAAAATTCTGCACCTAAATGAAGTTAAATTATTCTGAATATCTGCAGAGTAATATGGATATTATTAATAGATTTCTTATTATTCTTGTATTTATGCACAACATATGAAACACTGTTATACTCAATTTTATTATAACTTTTGAATTAAAATAACAATGTCTAATATATATGCATATAGTTTTATTTATATTTAACTTTCACCAGTTCCCCTCTTGGCATAACATAGTTCTAACCCTTAAACAGTTAGAACATCCCTTGAAAACACATTTTGATCTGAGGTGCTGAATTGTGTAAAGTCATTTTGTCACAGAAAGATGGGAGCCTTTTCATAACTCCTTCCTACCTGATGGAAGAATTCCATCTATGGGGCCTTCCTGCTTCAGAACCTAGATACAGCTACTCCCTTTTCCCCTTCTTTCCTGTTTTAGCAAACTTCTGGCAACAAAACAGACAACTTTAACCTTGCAGACTACATTGTGTAACACATTCTTCAAAAGTATAATTTCACCCTGATATCAGTCTCAATATTAAGGTCACTGAACTTTCCTGTGATTCACATGGTGTATCCAGGTATTGTGTGTATTTTCAGTAACGTGTAGCAGCATCTAAAGTTACCAGTCTTCAGCATTTGTCTCATTGCCTAGCTACTCAAAGCTGAGTCATCCCTGCTGTGGAAGATGTATCCCTTTCGTATTATGGTAATACATACTTTCTTTAATAATTAATCACTAATGTGGATTGGTTACTCTCATTCCCTGACACCTTTATGAAAATGATGTGACCTCATGGCAAAAATGTATGCAAAATATGAAAAATTTTAAAACTGAAATGATACACTCTCTGTCTAGGGATTTCCTTAGTTTAAATCCATATACTTTTTTGAAGAATGAAATATTAATACATTTGACATAAAACATTATGTAATTTAAGGCCTATAAAGTATTTATTTGATACACTTAAATATTGTAATTGGATTGCCATTTTAATGATCGTTTGAACCTCTATTATGTCACATAATTATCATTTCTTTTTTGTGGTTGGAATAATTAAGATCTAGTCTTATATAAGACTAGAATAATTAAGATCTAGTCTAATATAATATTATTATCTATATTCACTATTCTGTACGTTAGATCTCTAAGACTTCTTACTATGAGATGCAGGTTTGTACTCTTAGAAAGCATCTCTTTTATTTTCCCAGGTCTCAGCCTCTGGTAAGCAACATATTTTTATTTTTACAAGTTTGACTTTTTTGGATTCCACATACAAAGGATATCACACAGTATTTGTCTTCTTTGTCTTTTCAAAAATTTAAACAAAAGTGACACACTTTAGCTAGACTAGCTAAGGAAAGAAAACTCATATAAATAAAATTAGAAATGAAAGGGAGACATTACAACTGATACACTAGAAATACACAGCGTGATAAGAAACTACTGTGCAGAATTAAATGCCAACAAATGACATGCCGAGAGGAATAGATAAAGTCCAAGAAACACACAATCTCTCAAGACTGAATCAGGAAGAATTAGAAAATCTGAACGGTCATAATTAGTACAGATATTGAATCAGTAATCAAAAATCTCCCAACTCAGAAAATCCCAGGATCAGAAGTCTTCACTGACAAATTCAGTGAAATATTTAAATAATAATTAATGCCAATCCTTCAGGAAGTATTCCAACAAATTATAGAGGAGAGAGGAAACACTTCCAAACCCATTCTGCAAGGTTGGTATTACCTTGATATCAAATAGATAAGGACATTACAAGTAAAGAAAGCTATAAACCAATAACCAGGATGAATATAGAGGGAAAAATTCTCTTCCAAATATCAGGAAGCCAAATTCAACAACACATTAAAAGAATTATATACCATGACAAAGTGGAATTTATCCTTGGGATGCAAGGATGGTTCAACGTACCCAAATCAATAAATGTAATACATTGCATTAATAGAATGAAAGATAAAATAACTTGACCATCTCAATAGCTGTAGAATAACATTTGACAAAACATAACACCCTTTCCTGATAAAAACCCTCAACATGCTGGGTATAGAAAGAACATACTTCAACCTAATAAAGACTACATATGATGAGCCTAAAGCTAACATGCTCAACAGTAAAGATTTGAAAGTTTTTTCTCTAAGACCAGGAACAAGACAAGGATGCCCACTCTCACACTCTTTCAACATAGTACTAGAGGTCCTAGCTAGAGCAGCTAGGCAAAGACAAAGAAATTAATGGCCTTCTAATCAGAAAGGAAGAAATAAAATTGTTTCTTTTTACAGATGACATGATTTTCTATACAGATAATTGCAGAGATTCAACCAAAAGCCTGAACCAATCAACAAATTCAATAAAGTTGTATGATACAGAATTAATTTACAGAAATTAGTTGCATTTCTCTATACTAATAATAAAACATCTCAAAAAATTGTCACATTTACAATAGTATCAAAAGTAAATTGACTACAACTATAAAACTCCTAGAGGAAAACATAGGCAGAACTCTCTATGACACACATCAAAGCAAGATCCTTTTTGACCCACCTCCTAGAATCATGGAAATAAAATCAAGAATAAACAAAAGGGACCTAATGAAACTTAAAAGGTTTTGCATAGAGAAAGAAACCATAAATAAGACAAGAAGGCAATGTTCAGAACGGGAGAAAATACTTGCCAACAAAGCAACGGACAAAGGATTAATCTCCAAAATATACAAGCAGCTCATGCAGCTGAATACCAAAAAAGCAAATAACCCAATCCACAAATGGGCAGAAGACCTAAATAGACATTTCTCCAAAGAAGACATACAGATGGCCAACAAACACATGAAAAAATGCTCAACATCACTCATCATTAGAGAAACAGAAGTCAAAGCCGCAATGAGGTATCACCTCACACCAATCAGAATGGCCATCATCACAAAATCTAGAAACAACAAATGTTGGAGAGGACGTAGAGACAAGGGAACTCTCCTGCACTGTTGGTGGGAATGTAAGTTGGTACAGCCACAATGGAAAACAGTTTGGAGGTTCCTTAAAAAACTGAAAATAGAACTACCATATGATCCTGTAATCCCACTATGGGCACATACCCAGAGAACACCATAATCCCAAAAGCAACATGTACCATAATGTTTATTGCAGCACTATTTACAATAGCCAGGACATGGAAGCAACCTAAATGCCCATCAACAAATGAATGGATACAGAAGATGTGGCATATATATACAATGGAATATTACTCAGCTATAAAAAGGGATGAGATGGAGCTATATGTAATGAGGTGGATAGAACTACCATCTGTCATACAGAGTGAAGTAAGTCAGAAAGAGAAGGACAAATATTGTATGCTAACTCACGTATACGGAATCTAAAAATGGTACTGATGAACTCAGTGAAAAGAATAAGGATGCAGATACAGAGAATGGACTGGAGAACTCCAGGTATGGGAGGGGGTGGGGGGTGAAGGGGAAGCTGAGATGAAGCGAGAGAGTAGCACAGACATATATATACTACCAACTGTAAAATAGTCAGTGGGAAGTTGTTGTATAACAAAGGGAGTCCAACTCGAGGATGGAAGATGCCTTAGAGGACTGGGGCAGGGAGGGTGGTGGGGACTCGAGGGGGGGCAGTCAAGGAAGGGAGGGAATACAGGGATATATGTATAAAAACAGATGATTGAACCTGATGTACCCCCCCAAAAAAAATAAAATAAAATAAAATTAAAAAAAAAAAAACTGAAAATAGAACTACCATATGATCCAGTAATCCACTATGGGCACATACCCAGAGAACACCATAATCCCAAAAGCAACATGTACCATAATGTTTATTGCAGCACTATTTACAATAGCCAAGACATGGAAGCAACCTAAATGCCCATCAACAGATGAATGGATACAGAAGATGTGGCACAAATATACAATGGAATATTACTCAGCCATAAAAAGGAATGAAATGGAGCTATATGTAATGAAGTGGATAGAGCTCATGTCTTTCATACAGAGTGAAGTAAGCCAGAAAGAGAAAAACAAATATTGTCTGCTATCACATATATATGGAATCTAAAAAGGAAAAAAAAAGGTACTGATGAACCCAGTGAGAAGAGAAAAAATAAGCATGCAGATGCAGAGAACGGACTGGAGATCATGAGATTGGGGAGGCAGGGGGCAAAGGGGAAGCTCAGACGAAGTGAGAGAGTAGCATAGACATATATATACTACCAGCTGTAAAATAGATAGCCAGTGAGAAACTGCAGTATAACAAAGGGAGATCAACTCGATGATGGATGATGTCTTAGAAGCCCGGGACGGGGAGGGTGGGGGGGAGTCACAGGAGGGAGGGAATATGGGGATATATGTATAAATACAGCTGATAGACTTTGGTGTACCTCAAAAACTGATACAAGAGTGTAAAACAGTTATATTCCAATAAAGAGCTAACAAAATAAAATAAAATTAAATGACTACAAATAAATTTAACCAATGAAGTGAAAAATCTATACAGTTATAACTACAAGATGTTGTTGAAAGAAACAGAAGAAGACACAAATAAAATGGGAAAATATCCTGTGTTCAGGGATCACAAGAGTTAATATTGTTAAGATATCCATAGTAGCCAAAGCCAACCTCAAATTATAATACAAAGCTATAGTATTTAAAACAATATGGCATTGGCCTAACTATAGACAAATAGAACAGTAGAACAGAATGCAGGATCCAGAATTAAAACCCTGCATTTATAGTCAACCAATATTCGACAATGAAGGCAAAACACCCAATGTGGAAATGTTACTTTGTTCTTTCTCTTCTGAGAAAACTAGTTACACACACGCAAAAAAGTGAAATGAGACCCATATCCTACGCCTTTCACAAAAATTAACTCAAAATGTATCCAAGACTTAAGCATAAGACCAGATACCATAACACTCTTAAGAAAAAAAAGTGGGGAGAAGCTCCTTGACATTGGTCTTGAAAATAAGTTTCTTAGATATAAGGCACAAATCACAGCAGAAGAAAAACTCAACAGTAGGACCACATTAAACTTAAAAGCTTCTGCACAGCAAGAGAAACAATAAACAAGATGAAAATAAAATCTACAGAATGGGAGACAAGTTTTGCAAACGACATATTAAATGAGGTGTTGCTATCCAAAATATTGAGGCATTTTGTAAAAAGTCTTAATTCTTCAAAAAGTACTGAAATTTTCTAGAAACCTAATAATTAATGGAAAAGTTAATTGTTTGAAAGAATGGTTTCTTTATATAATGAAATCTTCACAATCATTGACTTGGATTCAATTCTTGTTCTGCAATGCAGTAACAGCATTTACTATTATGAATTATTATAATTATACTACTATTCATCTGTTCTTTGTCATTCTCCCTCTCCTCCTAACTTCCCCTCCTACCAACACTCTCACTTTCCTGAAACGAGAATGGGGAAATCTTTCAAAATATAGTTAGATAGCAAAGAACTTTCACTAATTTTATTTCAGCCTTTGGACACTGTGAAAATTACCATAGATAACCCAAACAATTTGCAATCCAATGAGATATTGAGTTTTACTCGTGAAAAAGATATCAGTTATATTTTTCCACCAATAAAGGAGGCGACAAAAGGATCTCCTAAGAGATCACAAAATAGTTCACTAAAGATTGTTTACTTCCTATTTATGTCTTACGTAAATGTAAAACAGATCATATTAGTTTAAAACAGATTACATTCTAGCATCCTGTAAACTGAAGAGAATTCTTTACAATTTTAAACAATGAGCAGTTTTCAGATTCCAGTGGTACAAATTATTTGGTCTTTAGTATATGCGCAGAATTGATGATTCTTATATATTTAGCGTACATTTTCTCTGTGCTCATTGTGTTTGGCAGCTATGCTGTTGAGACCTATGTTCCTTAAGGGAGCTTTCTCTACTGAGGTTTTTGTATAGGGTTGGTGTAGGCAGAAAACATCTGTTCTAATACACTAAGTTCTCTCTTTCATGCTGTAAGATGTAAAACCTTGGGATTTCAAATGAGGTCTGATTTAAATGCTGATGGGAAAGCAAGGAAATGTTGAATTAGGCTGCAGAACTTGTTAGGGGATACGCTTGTATTATTGAAGAATGGTCTTTTTTTTAGCTGGAGCACTGGTGAAGAGTTTCAATCTTCAGAAAATAATTTTAGCATTTTATCTTGTTCATCTGATTGCTAAAACCTTAAAAAATTCTTAACATTAAAAAATTTTAATTGTGTATTAAGTTATATTTTATTTGCATTAAACTTTATTAAGTTACTTTTATTAACTTAAAGTTTTAATTAAAAATTTTCTAAATTTACCTATAAATCATTCCATGCAATATCAACTCTCTAGGACTTTGCTAGAGGATATAATCTTGATGTGTTGGAAAGCCAGTTCAAATTCAAGTAGGAATTTAATCCAGGTGGTTGGCACATATTGTGTCATTGATAGTATGTAATAGCAACAAAATGACAGTAATGACAATAGTTAACATACCTTCTGGATCACCAAGTCTGTGCCAAGGACATTTTGGATGTTTCATATGTACTAATAATTTTTTCCCCACAAGAACAAAATGAGGTTGATACTAATATAACATTATGAGTTAATGCTGTCATATAAATTGTGTTGGTATAGAAGTATATGTTTCTAAGGTTACTTTATCTAATTTCTCACATCTCTCTCACTGTAGCTAAACATTCTAAATAAGGAACGCAGGATTATTCCTAATGAAAATGCAAAGTAAACAAAGCAAAATAAGCAGGAATAGGTTACCTAAGGCAGGGCTTTGGCGGGTTTGCAATGGAAGCCTCCAAAAAATTCAAAAGTTGGTAGCAGTAGGTGAGGAAATTCAAACTCCCGATAGGTTCGAATGAACCACATTTCAGCTTTCCCCATTGTCTCTAATAATTTAGTGTGTCTTGCTGAAAGCTAAAACAAAAGCAACAGCAACAAAAGTTAGATCAAAAGAGAATATTGCCATGTGTATATACTAGGTAAATTTTGGAATGTAGTTTGGAATGACGTAGTCAAAGATGTTTAAATGTTTCTGCCTTTTGTTAAACAAACATATATGTATGTGTGTTAAATATAATATTATATAATGCAATATAAGATGGAAACTGAGCTACACTAGTAGAAACAATTTCTAAATGCTACCCAGATACTTATGCTACAAATATGTGTGTCACTCTTCAATCTATATGTTCATTTATTAAGACATTTTATGAAGTTTCTAGTGACATTTTTTAAGTTAAAAAAAGAAGATTAGTCAGATGGATATACAATTGCTTGGAAAAGTCCTAAGTGTTTCAATGTGTGGTTTATGACTTCCTGGAGTGTCCTGTACTAGCAGTGGGCCACAGGATTATATCGTACACCATAATTTAATGTTTCCATAATATTTATGGGATTGATGGAACATTTTATATTTTCATTTCATCATTTCATTTATAAGAGATGAATTATTGTGACTTTATACAAACACACCTTCCAAGGCACTAGGATAGTTAGGACATCATGCTACCAACTGAAGACATGATTTACCTAGTACTTCGCTGTAAAACTGAATCCAGTTTTCATTATATGCCTGGAACCAAAAGTGAAAATAAAGTACATATATCATATTTTTTACCCTTTCCATGAATGTCATGTGATCTCTTAATTCTGACCAGAAAACAGGTACGTAGGATGGTGGGAATGGAAGTCTTCCACTGTACTTTTCAAGTGAATAGCCAGGGAAGAAGCAAAGACTGTACAGTAAAGGCACTTTAAGTATCTCAGGCAGCAGCTCACCACAGGGTCCAATGGCATCTGTAAGAATGACATCAAACCTTGATTCCTGCAGTTTTATCAGAAGTTTCTTGCTCGAAACAACATCTTTACAGTTCTTCATAAGAACAACAGAATATTCCCATAATAAATTATTCACTGTTGAAAAATATGTCCAGAAAGAATCTTCTGCCAGATTAGTCCATTTCTCAATAAAATGCTTGACAAAATTCTCAAAATCATCTTTAGTTAAAGATGAAGGGAAAGTCTCCATGTCATAGCAGATGGTTTGTTGGAATCAATAATGGCAGCTGGAACATGTTAGAACAGTCACCTCAGAACCCCTCGTGACAAGTTCTTCCAGAATTGTCTTCATATTCATCCAATGACTATATTCCACTGGCCACACCAGCACCTTCTCACAACTCCCAGAGCTAAAGTAGCAAGTCAGCTGTAGTAGCGGCAGAAGTGAGAGCCATTTCATACACATCTTGCTCACATGTAATATTTAAAAAAAATACTCTGTCCTTTTGCTATTGCTCATGCTTATATTTAAGGAGAAATCAATCAGGAAGTTAAAATTTAACTCCTACACCTCAAATAACTAAATTTTATGAATAGTCAGCAGCTGTGGACATCAAATGAAAGGGCAAGGTGATTATACAGTGTGTTTAATATTGTTTTGTCAATGTTATCACTGATCTAAAAGTCAATGAGCTTGCACGTGCATGTCAACTATATATTACATGACAGTAGACTAGCGTAACAACACTGGCAAGTGAGAGGCTCTTGTGTCTGCAGTCTCCTTGACACAGAGTTAGAGATAAGGTGACATCAGAAAGATGGAGGGTTGGGAGCTCCAAACACTTTTATCCCCCATAAAAACAATAAAAAGAATAAACAAGCAAGTACAAACCCATGTAAATTACATTGGGAAAGCGCTGGACTACAACACAGAAGGAGCAGAAACCCTGCAGAATGCCAAAACTGAGGATGGCCACGTAGGAAGGCTTGGGAAAGATTTTACCTCGATTACTGCATCCTCCAGTTCAGAGCAGCCTGGCACCAGCAGGGATCCCCTCAGAGGGATTTCATCCCATGGGGAAAAGGAGAACAGAACTCCAGCAAGCCTTACCACCACCTCACCACCTCACCTCCTTGCAGACTTTGCTACTGAGGACTTGCACAGTCTTCACCGGCACTGATTCCATTTGACAGAGCTGCCCAGAGTCCCTGCTTCTGTGTCTTTCCTGAGGCTGGGCGTGTCTCTGTGGTGAGCCCTGATGCTTGGGGCCCCATCACTCCTGTACCTTGCATTCCCTGGTTAAGTTGCCACAATGCCTTAGCATCTATGAGACTAGAGCTGCTGCTCTGTGCCCTTCCCCCAGACTCTAAGTGAGTGCTTTGTCTTGCCATAATGGGGGCAATGCTGCTATGCCTTTGGATCTCATCCTGTATCCCTAGTTGTGGCTTTGATGGCCATTACCTAGGCTGAGCTGCTGCTGTTCTACACACCATCGCTGTGCCCTAAGCCACGGTTTTAACCTATCATTGTTGGGGCTATAATCCTGCTACTTTGTACCTTACCCTGGGTCCCAGTTCAGCACTCGGACCCATCGTTACCAGGGCCACACCAGTGCTGCTCTGCTTCACCCCACCATGACTTCTGGCTTTAATAGGTCCTCAGTAGGAGCATGCTGCTGCTACTCTGATTTCCCCTGGGGCCTGATTTGAAACCTGACCCACCATCCCCAGGCTGTACTGCTTCAGAACCCTTCACCTCTAGGCCCAGGCCATTGGTGGACCCTGTCATCTCAGGGCCTATACCACTGCTGCAACACCCCCCACCCCACTTAACATATTAATTGTATGTTGTGTCTAACAACTATATACATGTTTTACATGCTTGCTTTTTTTATTTGTTAAGGGAAGAAAGAAGAAGAAATATGTGTTTATGCAGTCTTCTATAATTAATTATCTTCACCAGTGTTCTTTGGTTTACCATGGTGATTAGAATTGTAGTCTGGGTTTACTTTCTTCAGCCTGAAGACCTCCCTTCAGGTTTTCCTGCAAGGCAGATTTGCTAGCAATGAATTCTTAGTGGGGGTTGAGGGAATGAGGAATATCTGTACCTTGCCCTAATTTTTTGTGCCCATGAAGGTGGAGTTTTTCCAGCACAACGTTTAAATTAATCCAATAACTAAAATCTGCAGGCCATACACGTACTTTCCCAGTCATTTCAGGGTCAAAGTGATGTAGATGCAACATGAAAAGGACACAGAGACTTGCACAGTCTTCATGATTAACTCTTGCTCAAACTATACCAGGGCTTAAGCTAAGTGCATGAAACTCACAATCCAAGGATCTGTCATGGACATTCCTAATCAATTTATAGTAGGTTGGGCTGAACTTTGAATTGTCTACTTTGTATTAAAGTTTAAAATGAAATGCAACTGCAGTGATGGGGGAAAAAAGATTAATAATGTCAATAAAATAAGTTAGGGAAAAAACTCAGAAAAAGAGTTTCCAAACTTCTTTTAGAGGATATCAAAGCAAAGGGACAAAGTTAAACACACATCCATAACAACGTTTAATAAAGTTAAGAAAATCCATCATCATGTTATGCATATTCAATTAAGACTAGATTCTTTAGATATTTTCTCTCGTTTTATTTAAATATTCATTTCAACAGGATGGTCTCTCTAGTATTTTTCTTTCTTTTTTTTTATTTATGTATTGTTTATTTTATTGGCTGTGTTGGGTCTCCTTTTTGATGTGCGCAGGCTTTCTTTAGATGCAGTGAGTAGGAGCTACTCTTTATTGTGGTGTGCTGGCTCCTCGTTGCCGGGGCTTCTGTTGTTGCGGAGTATGGGCTCTAGGCACATGGGCTTCAATAGTTGCAGCACATGGGCTCGGTAGTTGTAGCTCAAGGCTCTAAAGCACAGGTTCAAAAGCTATGGCACACGGGCTTAGTTGCTCCATGGCATGTGGGATCTTCCTGGAGCAGGGATCGAACCCATGTCTCCCGCATTGGCAGGTGGATTCTCAACCACTGCGCCACCTAGGTAGCCCTCTCTAGTATTTTTCTAAATGATAATTATTGTAGATATTCTATATAGGAAAGAGACCATTACTTACCAACAGAAGGAGAGAATTTGTCCACAAAAAGAAGTGTTAAGGTAGGGAGATTTAAATATAAATATTCTGATGCTAAAGTGCCCTTTTTGCTAAAGCACATCTATCTTTTAGAAAAAAGGAAAATATACCTTTTTACTATTACTGCAGACGAGTTCAAGTTTGGATTTGAGGTCAGATCATTATGTTGTGAGGAGATATCTTAGAATGGAAAAGGTTAGTCATGAAGAACATAACTTGATAATCTTATCCTTCCTTCAGAGTAGCCATTTCTACTTTGCTTTCTTGTTCTAAGATACTTCTTATAATGTAAAATTCCATCTTTTTGCTAGGATCGTCACACATGGAAGCCATGACCCCGTGTAGAAATGGATCCAATGATATTTAGAACAATAACTTCACTTATAATCCTTTCACTTAAAAAGTTAATTTTCTTCAAGCAATTAATCAATAGGGGTATATTATGCTAATAACATCGTCATAGGAATAATTGGCTAATAAAGAAATTATAATTCATAATTATTCAAGGAGAAAATTACAAAAGCACCATGAGAGAAGTAAATTAAACAATCAGTTAATTTACCATGTAAAATTGCTGTAAATGATACATGTACAGATTTTCTGTTCAAATATTCAATTGTAAACTTCTTGTTAAGACTGTTATGTTTCTATTGCTTTTGTATGGAATGACATTGCAAAAATCAATAGGACCTTCTTTAACTGAAAAAAAAAAAGGAATCCTTCGATAGATATCATTGGATTTCTCAGAAGAAACTGGAGGCCTGTTCACAGTTGATTTGTATATTCAAAGTTCTGAAAGAAAAAAAACTGCAACCCCAAAATATTTTACCTGAAAATGACATCCTTTGGAAATAAAGGAGAGATAAATACTGTCGCAGATGAACAAAATCTTAGTCAGTACAAAATTTCAGACCAATGTCTTTGATGAGTGTGGATGTAAAAAATTTTCAAGAAGACATTAGCATATTGAATGAAATAACAAAAAAAAAAAACTGACCATACACCATGAGCAAATGGAATTTATCTCTAGGATTGGAGGACAGGTCAGCATACATAAATAAATAATGTGATTCACAATTCTAAGAAAATGAAAAACAACAATGATACAATCATCTCAATAGATGCCAAAAAAGTTTAAAAACATAACATCCTTTCATGCTAAAATTACTTAACAAGTTGGGTATACAAAAAACTTGATTCAACATAATGAAGACCATCTATGACAAGCCTACAGGTAGCATCATAGAAAACTATGAAAAAGTTTTTCCTCTGAAATCTATTAGGAATAACTTATGTGCCCTATTCTATAGAGCACTCGAAGTTCTGGCTAAAGCAATCAGGCAAGAAAAGGAAATAAAAGATATACAAATTGTAAAGGAAGAAGTAAAATTGTCTTCCTCTACAGATGAATGATCTTACAATCTTATGTATGGGACGTTCTAAGATTCCACCAAAAAACTGTTAAAAGCAATTAGTGGGTTCAGGGTATTTTCAGGATAAAAATCAACATATGGAAATGAGTTGTATTTCTGTACACTAACAACAAAACTTCTAAAAATGTGATAAAGAAAACAATCCTATTCAAAATAGCACAGATGAGGAGAATTAAATTGTTAAAATGCCCATACTAAACAAAGGCTACTTTATTCAATGCGATGAGTGTAAAAATTCCTAGGCCTCTTTACGTAAATAGGAGAAACAATCCTAATATGTGTATGGGCCATAGAACACCCTGAATTGCCAAAGCAAGCCTGAGAAAGGACAAAATTGAAGGCATCACACTTCTTGATTTCAAATTATGTTACAGAGCTATAGAAATCAAAACAATATGGCACTGGCATAAAAGAAAAGGTATTTATTTGTTCTCTTAATCTTAGTAAGTCTGGAAAAATAAGAGGATGTTCTATTACATGTGAGTTTAGTGAGTCACGAAATTTCTGCCTTACAAAAATTCCCTCTTTGTTAGAAAGCTTCTTCAGTTTATACTTCAATTTTTCCACTCAAAGACTACTCCAAGTTGTTTAAACTGCTTAGTAATTAAGTTTTTTAAGTTATTGACTCAATTTCGGTCCATGATTGTGTAAAAGTGGAACCAGACTAAACCTCTGCCATAAACAACTAGAAAACTGACAAAGTATATGTAACAACTGTTTTCAGTTATCAACATGAGGCATCAAGAAACATGACAACTAAAAGGGAAACTAATTAGGTGAACCCTAAGATCACTATAGCTTTCTGACTACAGGCACTTTTGAGATTACATTGCCCAGAACAGAATCAACAGCAGAAACTGGGGTATCAATGAGTGAAGAAAAAGAAACTGGAGTTTGAAGAGAGTTGACATCTGGAATAGGAACAGCACAATTTGGAAATTCAAATTGTCCCACACTGTTTTCTACTGAAAAATTAAGTTGCTGAGGTAAGATTTTGTATTGACATGCTAAAGTGAAATTTCACTGATGGCCCTAAAATATCTCAATTTTTATATGACTTTTATATATCCCAGCCTTATAAACTCTTAAAATTGCTAAAATTTCAGCTTAATGGAATGTGACCTTTTTGCAGAGTTTCTGCAGATAATAAGATAAAGGCATTCCCAGTATAGGTGGCTATTCCTGTCAGGGTAAATAGCCAATGTGGAGGAGATCCAAGTTAGGAAATTAGCCCCAAGTATCCAGTTGGTCTACTCAAACAACGGTGCCTTATCAGGAACTCAGTGTTTAGACTCCTAGCAGATGTGATCCTCTTGCCACTCAGGGAGTAGTTACATGAGCCTTGGTAAACAGGAGCCCATACATTGGGGCCCATCTGCAACTTCACTCTCTGTCACCATAGTCTCTTTGTTAATTTGTTCTAGGGATTGGCCCTGGAGTGAATGATGATAAAGGCCATCTGATGTGACCTGGGTGGGTAATTTTGCCTACTTAATTGCTTAATGCCGATTCTATGATGGATGATCTTCGGTGGGAAATAACAAGGTGTCCCATGGTTGAATGCTACATCTCCAGCAAGGTCCCATAGCCTGCCAGGAGTTGTTTTCACAAATACATGTAAGTCTTCAGTCCAGATGACATTGTTTTGCTGTGCTGCCATTAAGCAGGGCAGAGATTCCACAGTTTTTTTTTTCTCACCACTGATGTATTTAATACTATACAGTTTACCTCATATTATAGACCATCACAAGTTGTGACCTACTGCAGAATTCTGTCCTGCTCTGGGTTCATAGCTGGCAGTCTGTTGAGTTACCTGGCATATGTCACAGAATGGAATACATATCTTTCCCCAGTTCCTGAAAAGGCCTACACATAATTATTGTATTATTGTCCTTTGTAGAAAGAAAGGAAAAGTGCAAAAATCTATTCTATTTTCGAAATGATGACCTCAAATACTCCTGGTCACTGGATCTCAATTAATGTTATTGATGTGGCAGACCACAATCAAATATTCATAGGGTTTATCTCCCACTCTCTAAGGCTCATGTGTCTTACACTGGTGTCCAACATACAAGCCACTTCTTGCTCACCTGTCTGATTTGCCTAATGTTACCAACACAGTCGGTTAGTACAGTTTTCTGAAGGATATCGAGATAATTCATATCTCACGGGCCTAATTTATGAAGGAAGAGAATACAGTTTAATTTATGTAGTCCTTAGAGAAAACTGTAAATGTCTGCTGCTGTCTGTTCCAAGTGAATGAGAACTCTGTCTGATCTTTTCAGATAAAGATGGCAGAGAACACAATCACCAAAGCAATAACCTCAAACTATGCACCTGAAAATGTGTTCATTTACTCTAGCAGACATTCCCACATGTGATACAGAGGCTGAGAGTAGAGTGAATTTTTGGATGAGTTTACAGGATTTCACTACCATTTTCCAGGATCTGTTGGTTTTGAAGGGCCCAGATATACCACCCTGCATTTTTAAACTCTTTAAGATCTTTACTTTCCATAGAAATGTGACCTTATTTTCTGTTTGTGTTTGAATTGGGGTAAGGGTGGTGGTGAGAGGAAGCTGTTTCAAAGCTATCGTGAGTTGAATAGTGGACATCCCAAAATATGTTGGTTTTGTTAACTCCCAGCATCTATGAAATTGATCTTATATGGAAAGTGTTTGAAATGTACAAGTACACTTTGTTTTGTTGTACTTTGCTTTACTCTGCTCCACAGTTATTGGCGTTTTACAGATTGAAAGTTTGTGGCTATGCTGAGTCAAGCAAGACAATCTGTGCTGTTTACCAACAGCCTTTACTCACTTCATATGTCTTGGTAATATTTGGGTAATCTTGCAATATTTCAAACTTTTCCATTATTATTGTATTTGTTGTGGTGATCTATGATCAGTTATCTTTTATGTTACTATTACAATTTTTAGCGGGCTCCACAAAACCTCACCCATATAAGATGATGAAGTTTATCAATTATATACGTGTTCTCATGTATATGAGTTCTCTGCTCCATCAACTGGCTGTTCCCATCTCTCTTCCTCCTCTCAGATCTCCTTAGTCTCTGAGACACAACAATATTGAAATTTAGCCGTGTATAACTGCAATGGCCTCTAAAAGTCAAGTAAAGAGTTGAATGTCTCTTCTTTTGAATCAAAAGCTAGAAATAATGAAGCTTAATATGAATGCATGTTAAGAGCTAAGATAGGCCAAGCGCTAAGCCTCTTCCACCAAACAGAGAAATTTTTCAAAGGGAAAGCTCTTAAGGAAAGTAAAAGTGCTGCTCCCGTGAACACACAAATGATAAGAAACTGAAGCAGTGTTGTTGCTGACATGAAGGAAGTTTCTGTGGTCTAGGTAGAAGATCAAATCAGCTACAACATTTCCTTAAGCCAAAGCCTAAACCAGAACATGGCCCTAACTTTCTCCAATTCTAAGAAAGCTGAGAATAGTGATGATGCTGCCAAAGAAAATTTGAAACTAGCAGAGGGTGGTTCATTTGGTTGGAGGAAAAAGCCAGCTCCATAACATAAAAGTGCAAGGTGAAGCAGCAGGTGCTGATGTAGAAGCTGCAGCAAGTTTTCCAGAATATCTAGCTAAGGCAATTCATGAAAGTGGCTACAATAAACAACAGATTTTCAGTGTAGACAAAAGAGCCTTATCTTGGAAGATGTTGCCATTTAGGACTTTCAAAGCTAGAGACGAGAAGTCAATGCCTGGTTACAAAGTTTCAGAGGCAGGCTGACTCTCTTTGCTTAGGCAGGCTAAATTAGCTGGTGACTTGAGTTTGAGGCCAGTGTTTATTTACCATTTCAAAAATCCTAGGTCTCTTGAGAATTATGGTAAATCAACTCTGCCTGTGCTCTATAAATGGAACAAAAAAGGCTGGATGGCAAGACATCTCTGTGCAATGTGGTTTATTGACTATTTTCAGCCCATGTTTCAGAACTACTTATTCCGAAAAAAGATTCCTTTCAAAATATTGCTGCTCATGGCCCAATTGAAGATGGCAGAGGAGTAAGACATGGAGATCATCTTCTTCCCAAAGATACATCATAAATACATCTATGTGTGGAACACTTCCTATAGAATATCTGCGAAATCCTGGCAGAAGACCCCAGACTTTCCAAAAGGCAAGAAAATCTCCATATAACACAGCAGGGCAAAAGAAAAAAGAAAAAAAAAAAAGAGAAAGAGAAAAAGATTCATGACAAGACCTGAGCTTCTAGGAGGGAGTTGTGAAGGAAGAAAAGTTTCAGTGCACTAGGAAGTCCCCTCACTGGTGGGGATGGGGAGCAGGGAGCTTCGGTACCTCAAAGGAGAGCACAGCAGAAGGCTTCTGGAGGGCAAAGTGGAAAGACCCTGCACAGAGGGCCAGTGTCAACCAGAACTCCCCAACCAGAGACACTTGTCTGCTCACCCACTGGGGCAGGTGGGAAATAGGTGCTGAGGCTTGAGCTTCGAAGCTCAGACCCCAGGGAGAAGACTGAAGTTGGCTGCATGCAGACAGCCTGAGGGGGTTAATGCACCACAGCTCAGGAAGTCCAGGAAGGAACCGGCACCTGCCAGAGAGGCAAGGGACCATTGTTGGGTGGGGGTGCACAAGGGGGCAGGCCACACAGGTGCCATAGGATCTTCTTTATCCGTGTACTCACAGATGGCAGGCCACTGCCTACATGCGCCTCATGGGCCAGCGCAAGCCGTGCCTGCTATCTTGGATGACAAAGTCAGGTCCTCTACTGCTGCTGTCACTGCCACCAAGGGTTATGAGCAAGCACAGGTCACTGCCCACAACTTCCCAGGAGCCTGTGCAGCCTGCTCCAGCCGAAGGTCCCACAATCGGAGACCAGCTTCCCTGGGAGAGTAAACGACACTGTTGCAACTTCCTGCTGGCCTCTGCTGCTGCAGGCACTCCCTGCACATCCCAATTGTGACTGCTGTATCCCTCCCTCTCCCCATCCTGAGTGTGCAAGTGAGCCCTAATAGCCACTGTATTCTTCCCCTCAGCTGGGTGGGAAAAAGATGCCTGAGGCTGGCCCATATGCAGAGGCAGGGGCAAAACCAAAGCTGGACCCCATGGGTGGTGCAACCAAAGAAGAGGAAGAGAAATCACTCAGTGCAGCTGCAGGAGCAGCAGATTAAATCTCCTGCAGTCACCTTGATAAAGCCTGCATCTGGAATATCTGAATTCATTAGTATTCCCAAAATTGAGGCTGCGGACTGCCAGGGCAACTGTGGACTTTGGGGGAAAGTGCATGAGGGAATAAGGCCAGGTCAGAGTCTCAGCTGGCCCCATAATGCCCACAGCAGGTCCAGAGACTTAACTAGAGGTATTGGAGACCTTCCTGGGTAGGTAGGGTTTGGCTGCGGCTCATCATGGGGTCAAAAACACTAACAGCTAAGGCCCCAGGACAGTATCATTATTATCACTATTATTCTTTATTTGTTCTGTTAGTATTCTTTTTTATTATTCTTTTCATTTTTATTTTTTTATTTATTCTTTTCCTTTTAATGCTTTCATTTTTAATATGTTTTTTCTATTTCTACATTTTTATGTTTTTTCCTTGCTTTTGGTTTTTCCATTGTTTTCCTTTCTTTTTAATTTTTAAACTATATATAATATTTTTCTATTTTTACTTTACTTTTTTCATCTTCTGTGATTTTTTCCCTTTCTTTTCTTCTTTCTTTAGTTTTTATCTCTTTTATTGATCATTTTCATATGTTTGTTTTCTGCATTCTTTGCCTTTTCCTAGTTTGCTCTCTGTTATTGATTTGTTTTCAGTTTTTTGATTTTGTTAGTTTAGTATTTAGTGTTTGTTCTCATTTTGGGATTCATTTATGTGTTTCCTTGCTCTATTTTGTTTTTGCATGTGTATGCACCCATGCATGAGTGTGTGTTGCTTTGTGTATTTGGTTTTGCTTTTAGCATTTGTCCTGGGGTTCTGTTTTTCTATTCATTTTTTAAATTTTCTTCCATGCTGTGCAGCTTGGAGGGTGTGGGTGCTCTGGCTAGGGGTGGAGCCTGAGCCTCTGAGGTGGGAGAGCTGTGTCCAGGATGTTGGACTACCAGAGAACTCCTAGACCCAGGGAATGTTAACCAAAGTGATCTTTCTCAGAGGTCGCCAGCTAAAACCAAAGACCCAGTTCCACCCAAGAGCCAGCAAACTCTAGTGCTGGATGCCTCATGCCAAACAACGAGCAAGACAGGAACACAACCCACCCATTAGCAAACAGGCTGCCTAAAGTCATAATAAGCTCACAGATACCCCAAAAACACACCACAGGACAAAGTCCTGCCCATCACAGGGACAAAATCCAGCTTCATCAACCAGAAGGCAGGCACCATTTCCCTCCACCAGGAAGCCTACACAAGCCAGTGGATCAACCTCATCCACTGGAAATAGACACCAGAGGTAAGAGGAACTACAACCCTGAAGGCTACAGAAAGGAGACCACAAACACAGTGAGGTAAAAAAATGAGAAGGCAGAGAAATATACTGTGGATTAAGGAGCAAAGTAAAACAACACAAGGCCAAACAAATGAAGAGGAAATAGGCAATTTACCTGAAAAAGAATTCAGAGTAATGATAGTAAAGATGATCTAAAATCTTGAAAATAGAATGGAGAAAATACAAGTAATGGTTAAAAAAGGAACTAGAAGAAATAAAGAATAAACAAACAGTGAAGAACAACACAATAACTGAAATGAAAAATACACTAGAAGAGGTCAGTAGCAGAATAACTGAGGCAGAAGAATGGATAAGTGAGCTGGAAAATGGAATGATGGAAATAACGACTGAGAAGCACAATAAAGAAAAGAGAATGAAAAAAATTGAGCACAATCTCAGAGACCTCTGGGACAACATTAAATGCACCAACATTCGCATTATGGGAGTCCTAGAAGATGAAGAGAAAGAGAAAGTGTCTGAGAAAATATTTTAAGAGATTATAGTGAAAAACTTCCCTAACACGGGAAAGGAAATAGACACTCAAGTCCAGAAAGCACAGAGTGCCATATAGGATAAACCCAAGGAGAAATATGTTGAGACACATATTAATCAAACCAATGAAAATTAAATACAAAGAATAATATTAAAAGAAAATATGGAAAAGCAACAAATAACATACAAGGGAATCCCCATAAGGTTATCAGCTGACTTTTCAGCAGAAAACCTGCAGGCCAAATGGGAGTGGCCAGATATATTTAAAGTGATGAAGGGGAAAATTTTACAACCAAGATTAGTCTACCCAGAAAGGATCTCATTCAGATTTGATGGAGAAATCTAAAGCTTTACAGACAAGCAAAAGCTAAGAGAGTTCAGCACCACCAAATCAGCTTTATGAAAAATGCTAAAGGAGCTTCTCTAGGTGGTAAACACAAGAGAAGAAGAAGACCTACAAAAACAAACTCAAAACAATTAAGAAAATGGTGATAGGAACATACATATTGATAATTACCTTAAATATAAATGGATTAAATGCTCCAACCAAAAGACACAGCCTGGCTGAATGGATACAAAAATTAGACCTCTATATGTACTGTCTACAAGAGACCCATGTCAGACCTAGGGACACATATAGACTGAAAGTGAGGGGATGAAAAGGATATTCCATCCAAAGTGAGATCAAAAGAAAGCTGGAGTAGTAATACTCATATCAGACAAGATAGACTTTAAAATAAAGACTGTTACAAGAGACAAGGAAGGACACTACATAATGATCAAGGAATCCATCCAAGAAGAAGATATAACAATTATAAACATATATTCACCCAACATAGGAACACCTGAATATATAAGGTAAATGCTAGCAGCCATAAAAGGGGAAATCAGCAGTAACACAATAATAGTGGGTGAATTTAACACCCCACTGACACCAATGGACATCATCCAGCCAGAAAATAAATAAGCACACACAAGCTTTAAATGACACAATGCACCAAATAGATTTAATTGATATTTAGAGGGCATTCCATCTGAAAGCAGAAGAATACAATGCCTTCTCAAGTGCACGTGGAACATTCTCCAGGATAGATCACATCTTGTGTCAGAAATCAAGCCTTCGTAAATTTTAGAGAACTGAAATCACTTCAAGCAACTTTTCTGACCACAACACTGTGAGATTAGCAACCAATTAAAGAAAAAAAATGTAAAACACACAAACACATGGAGGCTGAACAATACATTACTAAATAACTAACAGATCACTGATGGAAGCAAAGAGGAAATCAAAAAAATACCTAGAGACAAACCACAATGAAAACACAAGAAGCCAGAACCTATAGGATGCAGCAAAAGCAGTTCTATGAAGGAAGTTTGTAGCAATACACTCTTACCTCATGAAATAAAAAAATCTCAAATAAACAACCTAAACCTATACCTAAAAGAGCTAGAGAAAGAAGAAGAAGGAGAAGAAGAATGAAACCCCAAAGTTAGTAGAAGGGAAGAAATCATAAAGATCAGAGAAAAAATAAATGAAATAGAAGCAAAGGAAAAAATACCAAAGATCAATGAAACTGAAAGCAAGTGTTGATCTTTGAGAAGATAAACAAAATTGATAAACTTTTAGCAAGACTCATCAAGAAAAAAGAGGGAGAGGACTCAAGTCAATGAAATTAGAAACGAAAAAAGGAGAAGTTACAATGGACACTGCAGAAATACAAAAGATCATAAGAGAATACTACCAGCAACTATATGCCAATAAAATGGACAACCTAGAAGAAATGGACAAATTCTTAGAAATGTGCAATCTCCCAAGACTGTACCAGGAAGAAATAGAAAATATGAGCAGACAAATCACGAGCAATGAAATTGAAAGTGTGATTAAAAATCTTCCGACAAACAACAGTGCAGGACAAGATGGCTTCACAGATGAATTCTATCAAACATTTAGAGAAGAGTGAACACCCATCCTTCTCAAACTTCCAAAAAATTGCAGAGGAAGGAACTCTCCCAAGCCCATTCTATGAGGCCACCCTCACCCCGATACCAAAACCAGACAAAGATATCACACACACACACACACACACACAAAAGATAACTAAAGAGAAATATCATTGATGAATATAGAAGCAAAAATTCTCAACAAAATAGTAGCGAACAGAATCCAACAACACATTAAAAGGATCATGAACAATGTTCAAGTGGGATTTATCCCAGGGGGGCAAGGATTCTTCAATATACACACATCAATGAATGTGATACACCATGTTAACAAATTGAAGAATAAAACCATATGATCATCTCAATGGATGCAGAAAAAGCTTTTGACCAAATTCAACACCCATTTATGATAACTCTCCAGAAAGTGTGCATGGAGGAAATCTACCTTAACATAATAAAGGCCATATATGAAAATCCCACAGCAAACCTCATTCTCAATGGTGAAAACCAAAAGCATCTCTTCTAAGATCAGATACAAGAGAAATATGTTCACTTTGCCACTATTATTCAACACAGTTTTGAAGTCCTAGCCATGGCAATAAGAGAAGAAAAAGAAAGAAAAGGAATCCAAATTGGAAAAGAAGTAAAACTGGCACTGTTTGCAGAGGACATGATACTATACATAGAAAATTGTAAAGATGCCACCACAAAAATACAACAGCTCCTCAGTGAATTTGGTAATGTTGCATGATACAAAATTAACACACAGAAATCTCTTGCATTCCTATACACTAACAACAGAACATCAGAAAGAGAAATTTAGGAAAGAATCCCATGCACCATCACAACAAAAAGAATAAAATACCAAGGAACAAACCCACCTAAGGAGGTAAAAGTCCTATATTCAGAAAACTATAAGACACTGCAAGAAATCAAAAATGACACAAACAGAGGAAGAGATATACCATGTTCTTGGATTGGAAGAATCAATATTGTGAAAATGACTGTATTATCCAAAGCAATCTACAGATTCAGTTCAATCCCTATCAAATTACCAATGGCATTTTTCACACAACTACAACAAAAATTTTTACATTTTGTATGGAAACACAAAAGACTCCAAATAGCAAAAGCATCTAGGGAAAGAAAAATGAAGCTGGAGGAATCAGGCTCCTTAACTTCAGACTATACTACAAAGCTACCATTGATGCCATAAAATCCATCTAGGGGTGTGGATGCGTGATCTCCAGAGGAAAAGAATTTCTCCTGGGATCAATATCAAGCTGCTGCTCAGGTTTAAGTAGCAGAGTGACAGTTTATTAAGGAGAGAAAGTGCAATAGCTGATGGCACAGACACCAGGAGGGGGTGGAGAGACCCACAATGGAGTCGTACATGTGTCTTATATAACTAAAAAATAGAGGAGTTAATCATAACCCACACCTAGTTACCTCTAACAATAGGAATTTACAACAGCAATGGATTGATTACTAAAAAAAATGACATTAGCCGAAGGATTAAGGATTGATCGTTCCCTGGAAGGGTCGTGATATTCATCAGAGTTTCGGAATTTCTTAACCTAGTGATCTGGGACGTCCCAAGTAATCATTGCCCTAGCTTACAGTTAAGATTATAAAGGGGTGTTGTAAGAATCAATCTTAAAGAAAGAAGGAGCTTTAAATCACATTGTCAAGTTTTTCCGCCCTTCCCTGGCTGGTCAGGCCCTGAAGCTCTCACAGTCATCAAGACAACATAGTACTGGCACCACAACAGAAACATACATCAATGGAACAGGATAGAAATCCCAGAAATAAACGCACAAACCTATGGTCACCTAATCTATGACAAAAGAGGAAAGAATATACAATTGAGAAAAGACAGTCTCTTGAATAAGTGGTGCTGGGAAAACTGGACAGCTACATGTCAAAGAATGAAAGCAGAACATTATTTAACACCATACACAAAACTAAACTCAAAATAGATTAATGACCTAACTGTATGACCAGACACAATAAAACTCTTAGAGGAAAACATAGGAAGAACAGTCTTTTACACAAATGACAGCAAGATCTTTTTTGATCTACCTCTTAGAGTAATGAAAATAAAAATGAAAGTAAACAAATGGGACCCAATGAAACTTAAAATCTTTTGGGCAGAAACGGAAACCATAAATGAGATAAAAAGACAACCCTCAGAATGGGAGAAACTTTGTGCAAACGAAGCAACTGACAAAGGATTAATTTCCAAAATACACATGAGCTGTCTGTAGAGCTCATGTAGCTCAATATCAAAACAAACAAAGAAACAAAAAAAAACAACCCAATGGAGGAAGACCTAAAGAGACATTCCTCCAAAGAAGACATACAGATGGCTAACCAACACAAACAATAGATGCTGGAGAGGGTGTGAAGAAGAAGGAACTTTCCTGCGCAGTTTGTGGGAATGTAAATTGATATAGCCACTATGGAGAACAGTATGGAGGCTCCTTAAAATACAAAACTAGAACTACCATATGATCCAGCAAACCCACACTGGGCATATACCCTGAGAAAACCATAATTCAAAAAGACACATGTACCCCAATGTTTATTGCATCACTATTTACAATAGCCAGGACATGGAAGCACACTAAATGTTCACTGAGGAATGAAAGAGGAACATGTGTAACATATATGCAATGGAATATTGCTCAGCCATAAAAAGACGCATAATTGGGTCATTTGTAGAAACATGGATGGAATTAAAGTCTGTCATACAGAGTGAAGTAATTCAAAATGAGAAAAGCAAATATTGTATATTAAGGCATATATGTGGAAACTAGGAAAATGATACAGGTAAACCTATTTGCAGTGCAGGAATAAAGATGAAGATATAGAGAATGGATGTGAGGACACAAGGGGAAATGGGGGTGGAATGAATTGGGAGATTGGAATTAACATATATACACTACCATGGGTAAAACAGATAGCTAGTGGGAACCTGCTGTATAGTACAGGGAGCTAGCTCTGAGCTCTGTGATTTCCTAGATTCATGGGATGGGGTAGGGGTTGGAGGATGGCCCGGAAGGGAGGGTACAAATGTATACATATAGATGATTCACTTTGTTGTACAGCAGAAACTAACAACACAATGTAAAGCAACTATATCCCAATTTTAAAAAAAAAAAAATTGGAAAAGAAGTAAAACCATAACTGTTTGCAGATAACATGTTGCTATACATAGAAAATCCTAAAGATGCTACCAGAAAACTACTAAAGCTCACCATTGAATTTGGTAAATATGCAGGATACGAAATTAATGCAGAGAAATTTGTTGCATTTCTATTCGCTAAAAATGAAAGGTCAGAAAGAGAAATTAAGGAAAAATCTCAATTACCATTGCATCAAAAAGAATAAAATACCTAGGAATAATCCTACCTAAGGAAGCAAATGACCTGTATTCTGAAAAGTTTAAGGCCCTGATGAAAGAAATCGAAGATGACATAATCAGAAAGAAAGACATAACAAACTGGATTGGAAGAATGAGTACTGTCAAAATGACTCTACTACCCAAGGCAATCTATAGATTCAGTGTAGTCCCTATCAAATTACTAATGGCATTTTTCATAGAACTAGAACAAAATTTCTTTAAATGTGTATGGATACATGAAAGACCCCGAATAGCCAAATCGATCATGAGAAAAGAAAAACAGAGGTGGAGGAATAAAGCTCCCTGACTTCAGACTATACTACAAACCTTCAGTAATCAAGACAGTATGGTACTGGCACAAAAACAGAGACATAGATCAATGGAACAGGAGAGAAAGGCCAGAAATAAACCCACAGACCTATGGTCAATTAATCTATGACAAAGGAGGCAAGCCTATACAATGGAGAAAAGACAGTCTCTTCAAGAAGTAGTGCTGGGAAAACTAGACAGCTACATGTAAAACAATGAAAGTAGAAGATTATGTAACATCATACACAAAAATAAACTCAAAATGGATCAAAGACCTACATGTAAGAGCAAACACTATAAAATTCTTAGAGGAAAACATAAGTAGAACATTCTCTGATGTAAATCGCAGCAATATATTTTTTCATCCATCTCCTAGAATAATGGAAATACAAACAAAAATAAACAAATGGAACCTAATTAAACTCCAAAGGTTTTGCACAGCAAAGGAAACCATAAACAAAATGGGAAGACAACCTTCAGAGTGGGAGGAAATATTTGCAAATGAAGCAATTGACAAGGGATTAATCTCCAAAATATACACACAGCTCATGCAGCTCCAGATCAGAAAAACAAACAACCCAGTCAAAAAATGCATAAGATCTAAACAGACATTTCTCCAAAGAGACATCCAGATGGCCAAGAAGCCCATGAAAAGTTCCTCCACATCACTAATTATTAGAGAAATGCAAATTAAATGCATAATGAAATATCACCTCACACCTATCAATATGGCCATCATCAAAAAGTCTACAAATGATAAATGCTGGAGAGGGTGTGGAGAAAAGGGGACTCTCCTGCACTGTTGGTAGGAATGTAAGTTGATACAGCCACTGTGGAGAACAATATGGAGGTTCCTTAAAAAACTAAAAATAGAGCTACCATATGATCCAGCAATCCCACTCCTGGGCATATATCTGGAGAAAACCGTGGTTTGAATAGATACGTGTACCCCAATGTTCATTGCAGCACTGTTTATAAGAGCCAAGACATGTAAGCAACCTAAATGCCCACTGACAGATGAATGGATAGAGAAGATGTGGTACATATACACAGCGGCATACTACTCAACCAATAAAAAATGAAATAATGCCATTTGCAGCAACATGGATGGATCTGGAGGTTATGATACTAAGTGAAGTAAGTCAGACAGAGGAAAACAAATATCATATTGCTTATATGTGTAATCTAAAAAATGATGCAAATGAACTTATTAATAAAACAAAAACAGACTCATAGTCTTAGAGAATAAACTTATGGTTACCAAAGGGGAAAGGTGATGGGGAGAGATAAACTGGGAGTTTGGGATTAGCAGATACACACTACTATATTTAAAATAGATAACCAGCAAGGATCTACTATATAGCACAGAGAACTCTGCTCAATATTCTGTAGCAACCTAAATCGGAAAAGAATGTTTAAAAAAATAGATACATGTATATATATAACTGACTCACTTTGTCATACACCTGAAACTAACACAACATTGTTAATCAGCTATACTCCAATATAAAATAAAAATTAAAACTAAAATAAAATAAATCTTCTTGACTTAACATCTTTTAAAGTGTGCATATTCTCTACTTCTGGCAGTAAGCAATGGCCTCTTTCATATCTAGACTATCCAGAAGTGTTATCAGTAAGAGAAACGCTACAGAGTTCATCCCTGTTCAAATAAACCAGAAAAAAATCTGAAAAATCTAGCCTTAATTGACTATGCAGTCACATGATGTTGGATTTTCTAATATTATTTAGAAATTATTCTGGATTTGTGTTTAAGCCTGAGTACTTTTTCCTATCTCAGTGTATTGAGTTTATCAAGCTTTTATTCCCATCAAAGTAGTTGTATTTCATTTTAATCCATAATACAAAGTACACATTTCAAAGTCCAGCCCAACCTACTATAAATTGATTGGGAGAGTCAAAGAGAGATGTTTGGATTGTGAGTTTCATGCACTTGGTTTAAGCCCAGTTTTAGTTTGAGCAAGAATTAACTATGAGGACTGTGACAGTTTTCTGTGTCCTTTTCATGTTGCATCTATGTCTCTTGGACTCTGGAAGAACTGGGAAAGTTCTTGTATGGCCTATGGATTTTAGTCATTGGATTAATTTAAAAGTTATTCTGGAAGAACTTCACCTTCGTGGGCATGAGATAACTATTCTGGTACATTCAGCGAATCTTCTGCTGGATCATACCAAGACGCCTTTTAATGTGGAGATCCTCCAACTTTCGATAACTAAAGAAAATTTTATGGAAGAGCTCAATACCATACTCTATGTAGCTTCTTTTAAACTGCCAAAACTCTCATGGTGGGACATGCAAATAGAACTGGCAAAAATTACCAAAGAATTTTTATCAACAGCCAAAAGAGTGTGTGACAGTGCTATCACAAATAAGGGATTACTCAGCAGGCTACAGGCAACTAAGTTTGATATCTGTATTGCTGACCCTTTAAGTTTTTGTGGGGAGTTGGTGGCCGAAATCCTGAATATTCCATTCATATACTCTTTTCGGTTTTCCTTTGGGAATGTCCTTGAAAGATTGTGTGCTGGGCTCCCTATGCCTTCTTCATATGTTCCTGGCAGCACATCAAGACTGACAGATAACATGACTTTTCTACAGAGGCTGAAGAACTGGTTATTGTATACAGTGAGTGACATGATATATTTATATTATGTATTTCCGGAATGGGATGAGTATTACAGCAACGTTTTAGGTAAGAGAAATGTGTATATAATAAGTATTCTTATATCCTTCAAAAAACTGTAAATATTTATCTGACTGTATGAAAACTTACAAAAGGAATTTTTAAGTGAAGATCCAAGCTCCTGTGGCTACACTGCTTTCAATTTAAAAGAAAATATTAATGCTCTTTTTTTTTTGATTTTTATTTCATGAGTGAGTACTGATAATATATGAGAGAAGGAATATTCTCTATATTTATGCATAAATCCTTCTTGATGCTACTAATTTTTTTTGAGTGTCTTGAAAACCCAAATCTGACAGTGTGCTTAAGTTCCATACCCTTGGCCTACTTCCCTACTGTTTACTTCTCCTCTTATACGTCCTGTTTTCTTTCTGACTAACTTGCTGTTTCTCAGGCTTTATATTTGTATACTACAAAGGCTTGGTTGATTGGTGGCCAGGTTTGGCATGTGGTGAGCATGAAACTAGAAAATAAATAATGTAGCTTGGTTTCATCTGCTCTTGTCTTCCAAAAGGGGAAAAGGGAAGATTTTTTTCTAAAGGACCATATTTCTAGATTTTTAACATCACCTCATTGTTTTGTTCTTGTTATTCTATTTTAAATTGCATCAGAGGTCAACTAGTGAGCTTTGACCCTGAGCACAAAGTTTTTCTCTGTTTTAGCAAGTCCACTTACCCCCTCTTCTTTCCTCTTGCATAATGTATTTTTTATTAAAAATTTTTTCATATGATTGTATTAAGGAAATTTCACATGAGGTCAATTAGAGAAAGCAGTACCCTTCTTACATTATTAAGTTAGATTTTTATTAAGATACTCTTAACCTGTAACATTGAATTAGTTTCACATAGTGACAAAAAATTAATCAATGGTCAACCTAAGAAAGAAATGGAAAATATTATTTGAGCCAACCTGAGGATTCATAACCCTGGAGAGAGTCTGTTGGGAAGATCTGAGGAATGTTCTGCCCATTAGAAGTCAAAGCACAGTCATATAAGTTTTTGAGGGAAAGGGTTATACATCAAAGAGTTATATATCAAAGCAATATATTGCCAGTTTACGTAGTCCTAAAAGGTGAGCAGTGGGTCACTGTGACCCCTTATGGGATTAAGGAAGGAGTGTTATCTCTCAAGGAATTACCTTGCTGGTGCCAAGAGGAAATTACTTTTTTTTTTTTTCAAATATGCTTTTCTATGTCTCTAAGGGGAATCTAGTTAATGTATAATGCAGAAGCACATTGCACAGTAAAGCACATTGCCCTTTTGAACTGGGCAGTGCCTCAAATGGAAGAGAATATTTTTATGTAAAAATTGCCTTGTCCTGCCTTTAAATCATTTTGTTTCACCACAGGTATGCAACAAAATGATTAGATATTTGTGCATATTGTAAAATAATCACCACCATAACTCTAGATTATATCCATTACTACACATAGCTACAAAAGGTTTTTATTTGAGAACTCAAGATCTACCCTCTTAGCACCTTTCAAATATACAATACAGTATTGTTAACTATAGGCTCCATGCTGTAAATTACATCCCCTGGATTACTTATTTTAGAAGGGGAAGTTTGTACCATTTGACCACCTTCATTTACCTATTGTGCCCACTCCCCAACCCCCGTATCTGGCAACCACCAATCTTCTCTGTTTCTATGAGTTCATTTAAGTTTTTGATTTGTTTTCTTTTTAGATTCCACATAAAAGTGATACATTTCTCTGTCTTACTTCACTTAAGATAACATCCTCAAGGTCCATCTATGTTGAGGCCAATGGCAACTTTTCCTTCTTTCTCATGACAATAATATTCCATTGTATATATAACAATCTTTTCTTTATCCATTCACTTATCCATAAACACTTAGGTTGTTTCCATGCTTTTGGCTATTGTAAATAATGCTGCAGTAAGCATAGGAGGGCAGTGATTTGTTTTCCTTTAGATATATAGCCAGAAGTAGAATTACTGGATCTTATGGTACTTTTTTTTTTAAATTTTGAGCAACGTCCATACTATTTTCCATAATGGCTACACCAATCTACATTCCCACCAACAATGTACAAGCCCTCTCTTTTTGCTACATCCTTACCAGCATTTGTTGTCTCTTACTCTTTTGATGACAGCCCTCATAACAGGTGTGAAATGATAATTCAGGCTTTGCTTTGAATTTCCTTGATGATTAGTAATGTTGAGCACCATTTCATATTCGTATTGACCATTTGAATATTTTCTTTGGAAAAAATGTTTGTTAAGGTCCTTAGCTAATTTTTTATTGAATTATTTGCTTTTGTGCTATTGCATTGTGTGAGTTCCTTCTATATTTTAGATTGTAATACTTACTCAGACATATGGTTTGCAAATATTTTCTCTCATTTCATAGGTTGCCTTCTTATTTTGTTGATCGTTTATTTTTCTGTGCAGTGTGCAGAAGGTATTAGTTGGAAGTAGTCCCACTTGTTTATTTTTAATTTTGTTACATATGTTTTAGGTGTCACATTTTAAATTCATTGCAAAGACCCACATCAAGAGTCATTTCCCCTTTGTTTTCTTTCAGGAATGTTATGGTTTTAGGTCTTATATTTAAGTCTTTAATCCATCTCAATACAATATTTGAAGTGGAGTAAAATCAAGGTCTAGTTTTTTCTTTTGCATGTGAATATCCATTTTTTCAGCAAGGATTATTTAAAACACTGTTTTGCTCCATTGAGTATTTTTGGCTCCTTGAGAAATATTAGTTGACTATAGAGGCATGGGTTTATTTTGGGGCTCTTGATTCTCTTCCATTGGACCACATGCCTGTATTTATGCCTGTACCATATGTGTTGATTACTATAGCTTTTATAATATTGCTTAAAATCAGAAAAGTGTGATGCCTCCAGGTTTCTTTTTCTTTCTCAGGATGGATTTGACTATTTGGGAACTTTTTCACTTTATATGAATTTTAAAATTATTTTCCTTCTTACAAATTTTTAACAGATATATCTCTAATACCCTACTATTATTAAAAATTGTTTTTATTCCTAAAAATTTTTTAAAGTTATTTATAGTTGTGATATCTTGTTTTATATAGCCACTTTTGTTTTCCTTTTTTTTTTTTTTTTTTGAGTATCTGTTCAAAATTTCCTCTGAGAAATTATTCAACAACTCACAAACAACATGAGTGCTTGAAATGATCTACGCTGCCCAGGAATATGGAATATGTTCAAAAGGCATATCACCTAATCAAGGTTGACATGTTGCACTGAGATTTTTCTGGACATTTTGTGACAGAAACAGGTGCCTGTATCTCTAGACATGATCCTAAAAAAAAGTGGGTAGAAATTGCTGTACCCATCGAGCATCCATGTTCAGAGTCCAAGCTACAAAAGGCAAAACTGAGAAGAGATAACTTAAAATCTCATCCTAGTGACATTTTCTGAGTCATGGATCAGGCATTGATTGATCTACAGCTGCATTGAAGTTGTTTGTTTACTTCTGGTTCCAGCAGCTTAACACTCAGTTTAGAAACATCTTTTCGAGTGAAGCATTAGTGATAGGATGTTACTCTGTCCCTGATTCTTTCCTAGTTCTTAGCAACTTAGAATATTCTTTGGGGGAATATATCAATAATCTGAGAAAGAAGAATAAAAGTTTGGCAAATAGAAGAAACACATTTTGTCTACTCTCATAAATGTTAAAATGCTATAAGATATAGATGTGATTTGGCTATTTAGAATTTAGGATCTTCATTATATAATGCATTCCAAGTATGTTTTCCAAATTTAAGAAATATGACTCATAACTTATGAAATTATTAATTGAAATGTCATAGATATATTCAAATAATTGATGAGGAAACTAGTAAGAATTCATTTCAAAAAGTTATTTGAGGAACTATTTATAAACCTTTTGGGGAATAAAGGAATGTTAGGAAAATAGTACTAGATTAGACATAAAAAAGCTCAAAATCCTTTAGGGCAGGGCTTCCCTGGTAGCACAGTGGTTAAGAATCTGCCTGACAATGCAGGGGCCACAAATTCAAGCCCTGGGCCAGGAAGATCCCACATGCCGCAGAGCAACTAAGCCCGTGTGCCACAATTATTGAGCCTGTGCTCTAGAGCCTGTGAGCCACAACTAATGAGCGCATGTGATGCAACTATGGAAGCCTGTGTGCTTAAAGCCTGTGCTCCACATCAAGAGAAGCCACCACACTGAGAAGCCCACACACCACAATGAACTCACCACAACTAGAAAAAGCCCGTGTGCAGTGATGAGGTCTCAACACAGCCAATAAATAAAAACAAAATAAATAAATTTTTAAAAAATCCTATAGGGCAATAAAATCATACTTTGGGGGATGATCTTTTCTACCGGACAGAAGTATGCCAGTTAACACTTAATTTCAATGTATTTTATAAATTTATTTACTTACATATTTTTATTTATTGGCTGTGTTGAGTCTTCATTGCTGCATGCAGGCTTTCTCTATTTGCAGTGAGTGGGGGCTACTGTTCGTTGTGGTGTGCAGGCTCCTCATTGCCGTGGCTTCACTTGTTGCGGAGCACGGGCTCTAGGTGTGTGGGCTTCAGTAGTTGCGCCCACGGGCTCAGTAGTTGTGGCTCACGGGCTGTAGAGTGCAGGCTCATTAGCTGTGGCGCACCGGCTTAGTTGCTACATGGCATGTGGGATCTTCCTGGGGCAGGGATCAAACCCACGTCCCTGATTTGGCAGGCAGATTGTTAACCACTGAGCCACCTAGGAAGGCTCAGCTTCAATGTATTTTAACTCAAAAGTCCATAGTAAATCAAAAATAAATGACAAAGTAAAACACATACACTTTGCCCTAAAGTTGAAAAACATCCTTCAATCATTCATTCTTCAACAAATGCCCCAGCATAATATAAAAGTGATATGTGCTTTTGGAAATGTGGGAAATGTCTTTCCAAGTTTGGGACATTTTCTCAAAATCTCTTTATCCATATCAATTCTTTTTTTTACTTCTTACACTATATCATCTTCAGTTCAATAAGGTGCATTAAGCACACTAGATTACTAAATTAGGAGTGGAGATTTAACAGGTAAAAGTTATTTTCTTGATATGAAAGAGAGAGAACCAACCATAGGACCCCACGATTCTACTCCTGTGTCTGTAACCAAGAAAAATGAACACATATGTCCACACAAAACATATATATGAATGCTCAGAGCAGCATTATTCATAGTAGCTTAACATGAAAACAACTCAAATTCATCAACTGATGAATGGATAAACAAAATGAAGCATATCCATACAAAATATTATTCAGCAACAAAATGTAATGAAGTACTGATACACATGACCACAGGGATGAACCTTGAAAACATTATGCTAAGTGAAAGAAGGCAGCATAAAAGATCACATAGTGTATGATTTCATTTATATTAAGGGAAATAAGATTAGTCTGGAATAGACAAAGAAAAGTAGATTAGTGGTTGTCAGGGGCTGCGAAGAGGGAGAAATGGAGAATGGCTGCCTATGGATACAGAATTTCTTTTGGGGTAATGGCATTTTCTAAAATTTAATAGTGGAGATGGTTTCACACCTTTTTGAATATACTAAAAACTAATCACTTGTGTATTTAAAAGGAAGGATTGTATGGTATATATGAATTATATCTCAATTAAACTACCATAAAAAGAATGAGGGAGTGAAGCATCATAGAAAAAAATAATAATAATATTATACCCATGGCTGACACCAATAAGTCTCCAAAATGGGATATGTGCTGAGTATGGATTTTGTCATGACCAGAATCAAACCCGTAATTTACTGAGATTTGCTTGTGATCGCTTATGCAGATAGGTTTTCCTAGCAGTTCAAAATGCATTGTATTTTCTAATCAAAACTTTAGCACACTTAGAACATCAAGGAGAATATTCAAAAAGCCCTGTGGTGAGAAACTAGATAGCTATGAATTCCTCATAGCAGTGATATGGAGTACATATTTCAAAAGGACACCAAAACTCTGGGTAAGGTTCCGTATATCACAGTAATCGACTAGAATTCGGAAATGAAGCTCTGGTTCCAAACTAAGGAAGATGATTCAATTCAGAGTCACTAATCTGAGTTCTCATTCTGTAAATGTTCACTTGGTTTCCACTTCAGTTCAAAGAAACTTTTTGTAGTGTTTGTCAACTGAATATGTCAAAACAGCAAATATTTCACCACCAGATTATCATGCAGTGCAAGATCCTTTACCAAAGAGGATAAAATCTTATAAAATAGGAACTTTCATTTTCTATAGCAAAGGAGATAATCACTTAAAATTTTATTAAAAGTATTCAGTTTGTAATTAGTTGTGACAGCACACTTGAAAACACTAGAAAAAAAAAAAAAGATGGATAAAGCACAAGTTGTTTTTTAAAGTAACCAGAGGCTTTTGGAGCAATGAGGATGAGATAAATTGGAATTCCAGAAGCAGAGGTGACTCTACCATAGCAGGCCGAGGATCACTGGCTGAGTTTCTTGTACTTGCTAGAAACATATGCTGATTCTGAACAAGGTGTAGGGCTCAGGCTTAGCTCAGGCTTAGCTCAAGCTGAAACATTCCATTGGCAGAGAGAAAGCAGCAGGCTTTTGACTTTGCTCCATACTTAAATCTGTGTTTAATTATTCATAATCTGACTATTGTGTACTCTTGGGAGGAAAAGGCCAATTGATTCAATCTAGGTTACATAGGCCTAGTATTGGTCTTTAATGATTTTTCCTAGAAAAATAGGAGGAGAAATGTCTTACATTTAACCTATCAGTTTGTTTTCCCTCTGTTATCCTTCATTTTTATTCAGGAAAACCTACCACACTATGTGAGATGTTGGGGAAAGCTGAAATGTGGTTGTTGCGAACTAACTGGGATTTTGAATTTCCTCAACCTTATTTACCTAATTTTGAATTTGTTGGAGGACTGCACTGTAAGCCTGCAAAGCCCCTACCTCAGGTAATTAAATGTGCTTATTATTTTCCTATTTGAGTATTTATCTCTTAGAATGATTTCTAGTATATCATTGATAGTATTTGATCTGCAAACTGAGAACACAGACACCGAAATTAATGGTCATTATTCCCTTAAACTATTACACTGCAATAAGTAGGTCAGTAGCCTATATTTTGTACTACATATTGTTATCTGACAGAAGTAGCCCCCATATATTTCCTTTTCCTTTTCACAGTTCATTCATTATTGATGAAGATGTATTTTTATACAAATTTTAAAATATTTCCCAGTATCTCAAGTATACTATGCTATAATTGAACATAAATGTAAAGATAGCCTTACATATTAAGTTAAAGCATCTATACACACAGTGTAATGGTTAATTTTACCTTTCAAGTTGCCTGGGCCAGGTACCCAGCTATTAGTAGACAAACATTATTGTATTAAAGAAACATTATTCTGGAAGTTTCGGAGAGGGTATTTTTGGATGTCATTAACTTTTAAATATGTGGACCTTGAATAAACTAATTGCTCTCCATTATGTGGGGGAGCCTCATCCACTTAGTTGAAGACCTGAATAGAACAAAAGACTGAAGTCTAGCAGTAGACAGCCTTCAGATCTGAACTACAGCAGTGGCTCTTCTCTGAGTCTCCAGCCTGCAGGCTTGTTCTGCAGATTAAACTTGCCAGCCTCCATAATCATGTGACTCAATCCTTTAATATAAATCGTTTCCTTGTCTTTCCATTTCAAGCCTCACACCTTCTTTTCTTGTGTTATTTGACTTAGTTTTGTTCGTAGTTCGACCTAGGATGAAAAGATTTATTTTTATTTCAGTCGCATTAAATATGCTGTTTTTATTTTGAATCCAAAGATATTATATTCCTATCATCCTCAGAGCATGCTTTATAGGTTTTTCTGCATTACCTATCTGGTCAGGTGTTATATGGCTGCCTCAGTCCTAATTGTGTTTGTGGAAGCTTATGTAAAGAACCAATATAACCAAAATAAAAGAGACTTGAAATGTAGAAAAGAGAAAAAAGTAAATATACCAAGATTATGTCATTGTATTGACCATGATTCAGCAGAAAAATGAAAGATAATCTTATTAGCATCCAAGGCTAAACATAAAGTGAAGCACCAGAACTATTTAACTTTAAGCTAGAAATTTGGCTCTGTCAGCTACGGCTGTGTAGACTTGGACAAATTTCTTAACCTTACTGAGATAGCTTTCTCATCTGTAAATGTATGCATATGTCTTAAGATTACTGTATATCTAAGTCAAATGATACATGTAAAGAGCTCAGCAAATGGCAGAAGATAATGTGTAGTCAATAATTTGTGAACACAAACAACATGCACACAGACACACACATACATCAAATAAGGTACCCCAGATGAACCTTTAGTATAAATAATTTTTAATTTGCCTAATAACCCATGATTTCAGGTCATATTTGATACTCTGAAATGATTAACCTATGAAAGTACAGAATTGTTCTAATAATTCAGACACACTGAGAAAAGTGTGCGACTCATTCGTGTAACTGTAAACTTTCATATTTCAAAGACTGTTTTCTTTACAGGAGTTTGAAGAGTTTGTTCAAAGCTCTGGAGAAGATGGAGTTGTGGTGTTTACTCTGGGGTCAATGATCAAAAACCTCACAGAAGAAAAGTCTAATGTGATTGCATCAGCCCTGGCCCAGATTCCACAGAAGGTCAGATAATTGTATTTTTTGAGGGGCAGTTATTTTAACATCCGTGAAGATCTCCTTAAAAGTGTACTTTTAAAATGTAGGAAAAGCTATTGTAATTGTTAGTGTCAACTTAACTGAACTCTGAAGAAAAAGTATAAATGTTAAAAAGAGATATTTGATTGCTACGTTGCTTTAAACCTGGCATTACTAGCAGGAAAATATATTGCAGTATTTTCTTTAAATAATGAGCTAAAACTTAATCATCTGCTACTGTTAAACAGTCAGTCAGATTTGTCACTAGGTTTTAAGGCATCCACGTAACCTAACCTTGTTTTATTGCTTTTTTTTCCCAATCTGAAGGCATGTGAACAGTTCACCTAATGTGACAAAGAATAAAAGAGAGTCAAAATGATAGCCTTGATTCACAGGATGACTTGGGACTATATTTTGTTTTAATTAATGATTTTGAATGTGGCCCTACCTGAACATGGAACTGAGAACTTAGATTCTGAAAATAATCCTAGATAATGATTCTTCTGTTTAAATAGTTAAAACTTCAATAATATATTAAAATATTTATGCAGTATACTCCACGATATTAGAGCAAACTATAATTTGTTTACTGATAGCATTCTAGGTTATAAGTGAGTGATGTTGTTCTTAAAATACCAGAGACACTTTTTTTCTACCTTTAATTAAAATAGACCATTACAGTAGTTTAAGTTCCAATTGATTATGACAATTCTTATATTTATATGGAAATTGCTTTCAAAAATTGTTTTGTGGAAGTCATACCCATTTAAACATTTAATCTAAAAAACATCTTCATAAAAACATTGAATATTCAATTGCATTAATATACAGTGCTTAAGGGTGGCATCAAGGAAGGGCTAGAAGCACCAAGAACTGTCTCTCCAAAATTATGTTGGATAAAAGTGGCAAGAGAGGACATCCTTGTATTGTTCCAGACCTTAGAGGAAATGCTTTCCATTTTTCACTGTTGAGAATGATGTTTGTAAGGTTTGTCATATATGGCCTTTATAATGTTAAGGTAGGTTCCCTCTATGCCCACTTTCTGGAGAGTTTTTGTCATAAAAGGATGTTGAATTTTGTCAAAAGCCTTTTCTGCATCTATTGAGATAAACATATGGTTTTATTGTTCAGTTTGCTAATGTGGTGTATCACATTGATTGATTTGGGTATATTGAAGAATCCTTGCATCCCTGGGATAAATCCCACTTGAACATGGTGTATGATCCTTTTAATGTGTTGTTGGATTCTGTTTGCTACTATTTTTTGAGAATTTTTGCCTCTATGTTCCTTAGTGATATTGCTCTGTAATTTTCTGTTTCTGTGATATCTTTGTCTGGTTTTAGTATCAGGGTGAGGCTGGCCTCATAGAATGAGCTTGGGAGAATTCCTTCCTCTGCAAGTTTTTGGAAGAGTTTAAGAAGGGTGGGTGTCAGCTCTTCTCTAAATGTTTGATAGAATTCACCTTTGAAGCCATCGTGTCCTGCACTTTTGTTTGTTGGACGTTTTTGAATCACAGCTTTAATTTCAGTACTTGTAATTGGTCTGTTCACATTTTCTATTTCTTCCTGGTTCAGTCCTGGGAGAGTCTACATTTCTAAGAATTTGTCCATTTCTTCTAGGTTGTCCATTTTATTGGTATATAGTTGCTGGTAGTACTCTCGTATGATCCTTTGTAATTTTATAGTGTCCATTGTAACTTCTTTCTTATTTCTAATTTTATTCATTTGGAACTTCTCCCCTTTTTTCTTGATGAGTCTGGCTAAAGATTTGTCAATTTTATCCTCTCAAGGAACCAGCTTTTAGTTTCATTGATCTTTGCTATTCTTTTCTTTGTTTCTATTTCATTTATTTCTGCTCTGATCTTTATGATTTCTTTCTCTCTATTAACTTTGGGTTTGCTGTTGTTGTTGTTCTTTCCTTAGTTCTTTTTGATGTAAGGCTAGACTTGTTGGGGGGATTTTTCTTGTTTTGTGAGGTAGGATTGTATTGCTATAAACATCCCTCTTAGAACTGCTTTTGCTGCATTCCATAGGTTTTGGATCATCATGTTTTCATTGTCATTTGTTTCTAGGTATTTTTTGATTTCCTCTTTGGTTTCTTGAGTGATCCATTGGTTGTTTAGTAACATAATGTTTAGCCTCCATGTGTTTGTGTTTTTTCCAGCTTTTTTTCTGCAATTGATTTCTAATATTATAGCATTGTGCCTGGAAAAGATGTTTGATATGATTTTAATTTTGTTAAATTTACCAAGGCTTGATTTGTGACCCAAGATGTAATCTATCCTGCAGAATGTTCCATGTGCACTAGAGGAGAAAGTGTATTCTGCTGCTTTCAGATAGAATGTCCTGTAAATATTAATTACATCTATCTGATCTAATGTGTCATTTAAGACTTGTATTTCCTTACTGATTTTCTGTTTGAATGATCTGTCCATTGGCCTAGGTGTGGTGTTAAAGTCCCCCACTATTATTGTGTTGTTGCTTTCTCCTTTTATCACTCTTCTCCTACTATGGGTGCACATATTTACAATTGTTATATCTTCTTTTGGGATTGATCCCTTGGTCATTGTGTAGTGTCCTTCTTTGTCTCTTGTTACAGTCTTTATTTTAAAGTCTATTTTGTCTGATATGAGTATTACTACTCCAGCTTTCTTTTAATCTCCATCTGCATGGAATATCCTTTTCCATCCCCTCACTTTTAGTCTGTATGTGTCTATAGGTCTGAAGTGGGCCTCTTGTAGACAGCATATATATGGGCCTTGCTTTCTTTATCAATTAAACCAGTCTGTGTCTTTTGCTTAGAACATGTAACCATTTACATTTAAGCTAATTATCAATATGTATGTTCTTATTGCCATTTTTGTAATTGTTTTCATAGTTTTTTTCTTCCCTCCTTCTTTTGTTCTTTCCTCTTGTGGTTGCATGACCATCTTTACAGTTGTGTTTGGAATACTTTTTCTTTCTTGTGTGTATCTATTGTAGTTTTATGGCTTGCATTTCCCATGAAGTTTTGATATAACAGTCTATATATATGTAAAAGTTTGCTTTAAGATGCTGGTCTTTTAATTTCCAATGCCTTATCTTACATTTGTAATCTCCTCTTCTTATGATTGCTGGTTTTGATATCATATTTGTGTGTGGATGCTATCCTACATTTACTATATGTTTGCCTTTATCAGTGAACTTTACCATTTGTGATTTTCTTATTTCCAGTTGTGGCCTCAATGCTTATCCACTGCCCACAGAAATTCCTTTAGGAAGTCCTAGTTATGACAATCAGAGAGAAAAAAAAAAAGGAATCCAAATTGGAAAGGAAGAAGTAAAACTGTCACTGTTTGCAGGTGACATGATACTGTAAATAGAAAATCCTAAATATGCTACTAGAAAACTACTAGAGCTCACCAATGAATTTGGTAAAGTTGCAGTATACAAAGTTAATACACAGAAATCTCTTGCATTCCTATACACTAACAACAAAAGATCAGAAAGAGACATTAAGAAAACATAACCATTTACCATCACATCAAAAAGAATAAAATACCTACGATTGAATTGAATCTATAGATGGCTTTGGGTAGTACAGTCATTTTCACAATATTGATTCTTCCAATCCAAGAATGTAGTAATCTCTCCATCTGTTTTTGTCATTTTGATTTCTTTCATCAGTATCTTATAGTTTTCTGGGTATAGGTCTTTTGCCTCCTTAGGCAGGTTTATTCCTAGGTATTTTATTCTTTTTGTTGCAATGATAAAAGAGAGTGTTTCTTTAATTTCTCTTTCTGCTCTTTTGTTGTTAGTGTATAGGAATGCAAGAGACTTTTGTGCAATAATTTTGTATCCTGAGACTTTACTAAATTCATTGATTAGTGCTAGTAGGTTTCTGGTAGCAACTTTAGGGTTTTCTATGTATAATATCATGTCATCTGCAAAGAGTGACAATTTTACTTCTTTTCCAATTTGGATTCCTTTCATTTCACTTTCTTCTCTGATTGCTGTGGCTGAAACTTCCAAAACTATGATAAAAAATAATGGTGAGACTGGGCACCCTTGTCTTATTCCTGTCCTTAGAGGGAATGCTTTTGTTTTTCCTTATTGAGAATGATGTTGGCTCTTGGTTTGTCATACATGGCTTTTATTATGTTGAGGTACTTTCCTTCTATGTGCTAGCCAGGACATGGAAGCAACCTAAATGCCCATCAACTGATGAATGCATAAAGATGATGTGGCACATATATACAATGGAATATTACTCAGCCATAAAAAGGAATGAAATTGAGTTATCTGTGGTGAGGTGGATGGACCTAGAGACTGTCATACAGAGCAAAGTAAGCCAGAAAGAGAAAAACAAATACTGTATGGAAACTCATATGAATATAATCTAAAAAAAATGATACTGATGAGCCCAGTGACAGGGCAGGAATAAAGATACAGATGTAGTGAATGGACTTGAGGACACAGGGAGGGGGGCAAAAGGGAAGCTAGGATGAAGTGAGAGTAGCATTGCCATATATACACTACCAAATGTAAAATAGATAGCTAGTGGGAAGCTCAACATCACTAATTATTAGAGAAATACAAGTCAAAAGTATCATGTGGTATCACCTCACACCAGTAGGCATGGCCATCACCAAAAAGTCTTCAAACGATAAATGCTGGAGAGGGTGAAGAGAAAAGGGAAGCCTCCTACACTGTTGGTGGGAATGTAAATTGGTACAGCCACTATGCAGAATAGTATGGAGGTTCCATAAAAAACTAAAAATGGAGCTACCATATGATCCAACAATCCTGCTGTTGGGCATATATCTGGAAAAAACCATAATTCAAAAACATACATGCACCCCATTGTACACAGCAGCACTATTTACAATAGCCAGGACATAGAAGCAACATAAATGTCCATCAACAGAAGAATAGATAAAGAAAATGTGGTACAAATATGCAATAGAATACTATTCAGCCACAAAAAAAGAATGAAATAATGCCATTTGCAGCAATGTGGATGGACCTAGAGTTTGTCATACTCAGTGAAGTAAGTCAGACAGAAAAAAACAAATGGCATATCATACCAATTATATGTAGAATCTAAGAAAAGGCTACAAATGAACTTACCTACAAAATAGACATAGAGTTTCAGATGGAGAAAACAAACTAACGGTTACCTGGGGGTGGGGGGAATGGGGAGGGTAATTTGGGAGATTGGGATTAACACATAAATACTACTATATGTAAAATCGATAGCTAGTAAGAACCTACTGTATAGCACAGGGAACTCTACTCAAAACTCTGTAATGAGCTATATGGGAAAAGAATGTAATAAATGGTGGATATATGTATATGCCTAATTGAATCATTTTGCTGTACACCTGAAACTAACATGACATTATAAATCAAATATACTCCAATAAAAATTAAAAAAAGAAAAAGAAACTGTCTCACCACCTACGCAAAATTGTACTAGCAGAAACTTTCTGAAGTAACCATATTGGAACTCTGAATTCTATCTGAGCAGTTGCAACAAGCAGGGGAAAGCCAGACTGGTAAATTGTGGTTAATTTTGGTCAATTTCAGCCTTTAACATAGCAGCAGATTCAGAACCTCCATTACCCAACCTGGTGGCAGTCAACATGCCTATGTTCCTGGTATAATTTACTGACATCATGATGAGCAGCAAAGACATTCTTCTCCACATACTGGGGTTCTTCATTCTATTGCCGATTACTGCCCTTGGTCACTGACTTGTAGGCACAGAAGCTGGCCACAGCTGTTTCAAACCTTGTTATCAGAAGCTTCCAGAGGTTGTAAAGGACAGCACTATTTTTTTCTTTTTTCATTTTCTTTTTTTCTTCATTGGAGAAACAGACATTAAAGAATTAGGCCATTAAAAACAACAACATAGCAACTCACATACAGTGGAAATTAGAGAGCTGTGCTCATGACCAGGGAAAGACACAGGCTCAGAAAAGAACTGAACAGATCTAACATTAAAGACCTAAGTCTTTAACTGCAGCCTGATTCCTGGCAAAAATAAATTCTTCAATAAATAAAAGAAAAAAAATCAAACCCCAAGGAAAAGGGGAATCTGATTTCTGGAATTAGTACATTATAAAAATCAAATGTATACTTCTCAACAAATATAAAAGGGCCAAAACACTAGTTAAAATACAGTCCAATCAAAGGAACAAAATTAACTGAGAAAAACCATTCCTGAGGAAGCCTGGGTGTTGGAATTATTGGAAAAAGCCTTTAAAACCACTGTCTTAAAGATGCACAAAGAACTAAAGGAAGGCAATAATAAAGAGAAGAAAATGATGTAGAAACAAAGTGAAATACTGATAAAGGGGAAAAATTATTTTAAAAGAACCAAAAAAAAATTCTGGATCTAAAACATTACAATAACTAAAATGAAAAATTTACATCAGGGAAATGAAAAATTTCCAAATGAAAAATTTCCAGCAAATCATTGAAATTATCAAATTAGAGGAACAGAAAGAAAAACCAATGAAGAAAAATGAACAGACCCTACGGCACTTGTGGGACACCACCTTGCAAATGAGCACAGAGACTGTGGGAGTTCCAGAAAAAGAGTAATGGATGGAAAGGATATTTAAGAAATAATGACATAAATTAATCCAAATTTAATGAAAGACATGAATCTACAAATCCAAGAAACTTATTGAACTTCAGGTAGGATAAAAATCAAAGAGACCTATACAAGGACCTATTAAAATCAAGCTGTTGAAAGCCAGAGACAATGAGGAAATCTTGAGAGGAGCAAGAGAGAAGGAATTCATCACATAAAAGGTAACTTCACTAAGATGATAAGCCAATTTCTCATCAGAAATCTTGAAGGCCAGAAGGCAATGGATTGATAAATTCCAAGTGCTGAAAGAAAAAAATGTTACCCAAGCATTTTTTCAGGCAAAATTTCCTTCAAAGATGAGGTAGAAATTATGACATTACCAGATAAACAAAAGCTGGGGAACATCATTACCAGTAGACTTTGCCTGTAAAAAATGCAAAAGGGAGTCTTTCTGGCTGAAATGAAAAGCTGCTAGACAGCAACACAAACCACATGAAGAAATAAATATCTTCAGTAAAGGCGAAAAACAAAGGTAATTTAAAAAGCTAGCATCATTCTAATTTTGGTTGTAACTCCAATTTATTTTAATTTCCTCCATAATGTGAAAGAAAATACATACAAACACTTATTAATCTATGTAGCTAGGAACACAGTGATTAATATGTAATTTATGACATCAATTAGAAAGATTTGGATGGAGATATAAAGGAGCAGAGTTTTTGTATGCTTTGAAGGTACCAAGAAATAGGTCAAAGAATAAATCCCAAGAAAATTTAAAAATACTTTTTAAATTAATGAAAACACAAGAGACTGAAACAAGAGAGGCAGAGGAAGCAAGGATCAGAGGGAAATTTATAGCTAAATTTGCCTATTGGGAAGGAAGGAAGATATAAAATCAATAACCACACATTATACCTTAAAGAACTATAGAAAGAAGGCAAAGAGCACTCAAAGCTGGCAAAAGGAAAGAAACAATGAAGATTAGAGCAAAGATAAACAAAACAAAGTTTTTGAAAAAAGAGCGAGAATCAATAAAACCAAAAGCTGGTTCTTTGAAAAGATCACAAAAATTATCAAAGCATTAGCTAATGTGGCAAAGAGTCGATGCAAATAATTAAAACCAGAAATGAACCTAGGGGGATTACTAATGGCTTTACAGATATGAAAGGGATTATAGGAAAATATGATGGAGGCGCAGCCAAGATGGCAGAGAAGGAAGATGCTGAGCTCACTTCCTCCCTCTGGCATACCTAAATAGCAGCATTTTATAGAACAACTATTAATGAGAAAAACCAGAAGACTAGAAGAAAAGACCTTGATATCCACGTGCAAAAGAAAAAAAATTGGACCTTCACCTTATAATGTATACAAAATCAACTCAAAATCTATCAGAGACTTAAAGTTTGAAGTAAAACTAGAACACTTTTACAAGAAAATCCTAAGGGAAAACTATCACATTGGATTTTCCTATGATTTCATAGGTAAGACACCAAAAGCAAAAGCAGAAAGAAAAAATATATAAATTGGACTTCTTCAAATGAAGAACTTTGCACATCAAAAGATACTATCAAGAGAGTGAAATAAAATGTACAGATTTTGAGAAAATCTTTTCAAATCATGTATCTGATAAGGAATTACTGTGCACAATACATAAAGAAATGCTACAACTCAACAACAACATCAAAAACCCAATTGAAAAATGGGAACATACTTGAATAGACTTCTCCAAAGAAGATATATGAATGGTCAAAAAGCATAGAAAAAGAAGCTCAATATCATTAATCATTAAGGAACTGCACATTAAAAGCACAAAAAGATATCACTCCACTCATTCAGAAAGCTATTATCAGAACAGAAAAAGAAGGAAAATAAGTGTTAGTGAGAATGTAGAAAAATGGGACTTGGTGTACTGCTGCTAGGAGTGTAAAATAATGCATCTACTGTGGAAAACTTTTCTGTGGTTACTCAGAAAGTTAAATGTAGAGCTATCATGTGACCCAGACATTCTAATCTGGGCTATATATCGAAAGGAATTGAAATCAGGGATTAAAACATATATTTGTACAACAATGGTCATAGCAACAAAATTCACGATTGCAAAATGAATGGATAAGGAAATTTTTTTATATTTTATATTTTATTTTGGGGGGTTTAATATTTACTTTTATTTTTTGTAATTTTTATTGTTGGAGTGTAGTTGCTTTATAATATTATGTTAGTTTTTACTGTATAGCAAAGTGAATCAGCTATACGAATACACATATCCCCTCTTTTTGGATTTCCTTCCCACTTAGGTTAGTGCAGATCATTCAGAAGAGCTCCCTGTGCCATACAGTAGGTCCTCATTAGTTTTCTATTTTAGACATAGTATCAATAGTGTATATATGTCAATCCCCATCTCTCAGTTCATCCCACCCCCTCTTCCCCCTTGGTATCCATACATTTGTTGTCTACACCTGTGTCTCTATTTCTGCTTTACAATTGTTTATATATATATATATATATATATGAAATATTATTCAACCTTAAAAGAAAGGAAATTCTGATATGTTACAACATGCAAGAAGCTTGAAGACATACTGCTAAGAAAAATACTGCTAGGTCAGAAGAAGACAAATACTGCGTGATTTGTATGTATACAAATACTGTGTGATTCTGCTTATACTTGTTTCCTAGAATAGTCAAATTTATGGAGACAGAAAGTAAAAGAGAGGTTATCAGGGCCTAAGGAATGAGAGCAATAGGGAGGTCTTAATGATACAGAGTTGACATTAGGGATGATGAAAGCATTTGGAATATAGATAGTGTTGATGGTTACACAATGTTGTGGATATTTTTTATGCCACCAAACTCTATACTTACAATACTTGAAAATGATAAATATCATTGTGAATGTTTTACTATAATAAAAAAGGCAATGCTAGAGTCTTTGTTACTGCCAAGTATATAAGAAAGATCAAAGCACTAACACTTTCTTACTGAGGTAAATGACATGCCTCCCCTTTGCCTCTGAAAACTTTGTTTCAAAAATCCCCTTTACCAGAATGGCCTGGTAACACTAATATACAATTGTTTCAGATACAGATTAGAATTAACCCAATGATGATAGCCTATCGACTAGGATTATTGCAAGCCTTTGTAAACATGGTTGTAGCGTCAGTGATTTAAAAACATTGATTACTTAATCACTTAGGGCTTCAGTTTGCTTCTGTATTACCTGGAGGCATTGAACCAGATTAATTATAGGTTAACTGCCTGCATTTGACCGGATATGATTCTAAAAGTGTTCTAGTAAAGACATTTATCTTAGGTTCTGTGGGGGTACACAGGAAAGAAACCAGAAACATTAGGAGCCAACACCCGACTATATGAATGGATTCCACAGAATGATATTCTTGGTAAGACCAAAGAGAAGCAAAAGTAAACAGAACTGAATGAGGGATAATCTGAGTGACTACTCAGTAACAAATAAATCCAACAAATTTGTATTTTAAATAATCAAAACTATGCTTTAATGTTTTCTTCACATTTCCTCTGGAGCTTCTTAAACAAAATCTATTCATGATACTTGTTAAAGACTAAGGCACACTTTATTCAAGACCATCATGGTAAGTATAGTTGACTTGGTTATAAAAATTCCTTGGTTATAAGGAAAAGTGGGAAGTTAATCCCAAAAGAGCAGAGTGAAAAGCCACTGGGTGGAAAATTACAAAGAGGAAACATCAGGGGCGAAGGAGCAGTCTGGCAAATCCAACATAATTAGATTCTTACTGAAGGCACACTAGGGTCATCAGATATCACTTGGGGGATGGTGAAAGATGAAGTGACAGCTATAAAAAGTGATCCGATATCAAGGCTGCGAGAATCTAGTTAAACTGATTTAATAGAATGCTTGCTAATATTGGGCAATGCAGAGATAAAGCTGCCCCCAACTCATGTTCTATTTGAGAAGAGAGTTCAGAGGAGCCTGACTAGACTTTGGTCAAGGATAGAATCTTTGTCAAGCTCTAACATAACTGTGGAATTGTAATTCTCCTATTTTTGATAGTCTCTCCCTCCTCAGAATCAGAGTCAAGGAATATACCTTTAGATCAGGCTTTCATTAACTTTTGATTAGAATATTGTAGAACTCTCCTGACTTTCTACATTCATTTTCTCCCACCTCTCTTCTCGTTTCCCCACTATAATAATTTGAAAAAAAAATCAGGCAAACCATTTCACCATCCTTAATATTATGAATGTCTCCATATTACTATAAAGTCAAGTGCAAATTCCTTTTTTCTTAAATGGAGTACTTCACGAACTTGCCTTAGCCCATCTGTCTAGCCTGTTATGCCAACTTTCCCATATAGAAACCTTGCACATCTCACTTTCCCTTCGCCATGTACAAAAACATTTGGTTTCCTCAATTCCTCCATTCCTTTTTAGTAATGTATTCTCACCCTCAATAACTTGTCAAATGACAAGTACTCTTCATCATATATTTTGCAGGAATCTTCTCAGTTGTTTGTGGAATGACTTAACTGCTAGAATCACTAATTGCTACTCAGCCTGGAATAATTAATTGCTGCTTTCTTTGGAGCCTATAAGAATTTATACATGGCCTCATGGCACAGAATTATAAGGAAGATGCTGCCCATTGAATTATTCATTTATACAGGTGACATGATTTTGTGTTTCTGAAACTCTTACAACTTAGAATAATGATATATATATATATATTTATTTTTAGGCCATCCCAAAACCAGAGCTTTTATCACTCACTGTGGAACTAATGGGATCTATGAAGCTATTTACCACGGGGTCCCTATGGTGGGAATTCCCATGTTTGGTGATCAGCATGATAACGTTGTTCGTGTAAAAGCCAAAGGGGCAGCTGTTGAAGTAGACTTGCAGACAATGACAAGTTCCGATCTGCTGAATGCTTTGAAGGCAGTCATCAACAACTCTTCGTGAGTATAGAATATATTCTTTTGTAAGAAGCATCTTGTTTTTTAAAAGGAATAATCAGTTTCATAAATTTTAAGTTGATTACTGTTACATAATCACCGGCACATGGCTAATATCAAATAAGATTGTTTTATACTTCCTAAACTTTATGAAGTTATTTTGTCACCTACCATTACTGGGCAATAGATTACAACCTCAAAGAAATGTCTCATTTATTTAAAGAAAATAAGCTATTGTTTACATGACACAAATCTTTTCATTAATAACAGTAACTTTTTATTTCTCAATAATTACAGCTATTACTACTGTAAAGAATGTAGGCAATGTAACAAAAACATAGGAAAATAAACATGAAAAATCACTTAGCTCTCTTCATGTAACTATAACCAATTACCAGTAAAGAAATATTACTTCAGATATTTCTTTGTGCTAATTTATAAAGAGAAAAAAAATAGAAATAATTTTATAAAAATAGGACTATGATACTGGTTAGCTAAAAATATTCTATATTGGTATATTTTAACTTAAAACAAGAGAAAGAGAATGAAGTAAAACTGAGAGATCCAAATGGAGGCATAGAAGAACCCAGCCTTCTTGTTCCCTGACAGAGAACAACAATGACATTATCCATGAACAAAATCATCTCCAGCAGTGCTCTAAAGTGTGGGTAAGAAATTTTAGCAACCCAGTGGAACAAAAATCATGAGAATAATCGCACAAGAACAAAATGAAGACAATTTTATTTTGCCTGAAACATCCCCAAGACAGCATTCCTCAGCACCAAGAGAGAATTTCCCAGCTAGAAAGAGTTCCTCACCAGGAAAGGAAGAATGGGTTGAGTGACCAACTTCTAAGGCCTTTTGGGGCACAAAAATAGAAAAACCAATCCCAAATTGGTGAAAAGCCACAAGAGGTCTAAAATAGCCAAAGCAGTGCCACGAAAAATGAAGGAAGTTGGAGGCATTCCGCTTCCTATTTCAAGCTGTACTACAAAGGTATAGCAATCTTTAAAAGATGGTATTGGCATAAAAAAAAAACCATATAGACAAATGGACAGGAGTGAGAGCCCTTAAACAAACCCTCACATGGAAAGTTGAATAATAGTTGACAAAAAGCAAAGAATACTCAATAGGCAAAGTTTTATCTCTTCAATAGATGGTACTGAGGAACCTAGATAATCATATGAAAGAAAAGGAAATTTGATACTACATCACTTACAAAAATTGACTAGAAATGAATTAAAGACTTAAACATAAGACCCGAAATGATAAAACTCCTAGGACAAAACAGGGTAAAAACTCCTTGATAAGGATCTTAGCAACATTTTTTTGGATATGACGCCAACAGTACAAGGAACAGATGCAAAAATCAACAGGTGGGACTACATCAAACTTAAAAGCTTCTGCACAGCAAAAGAAATGATCTACAAAATCAAAGGCAACCTACAAAATTGGAGAGCATTTTGAAAAGTACTTATCTGATGAGAGGTTAATACATAAAATATATAAAGAACTCATATAACTCAATAGCAAAAAAATCTTTTTTTAATGACCAGAGTTACTGAATAGATATTTGTGCAAAGAAGACATACAAATGGCCAACAGGTACATGAAAAAGGGCTTGACATCACTAAGCATCAGGAAATGCAAATCAAAATCCCAGTGAGATATCACTTCACACCTGTTAGAATGGCCAGCATCAGAGAGGAAGTATAACAAGTATTGGTGAGGATGTGGAAAAAGGGGAACTTTGGGGCACTCTTGGTGGGAATGTAAATTGGTGCAGCCACTATGGAAAATAGTATGGAAGCTCCTCAAAAGAGTAAAACTAGAACTACAACACTAAGCAGTAATCTCACTTCAGGGTATATATCTAAAGGAAATGAAAACAGTATGGGAGAGATATCTGCACTCCCATGTTCGTTGCAGCATTATTCACAATAACCAAGATACAAATACAACCTAAGTGTCTGTCAATGGATGAATGGATAAAGAAGCTGTGGTATATGTATGTAAAGGAATAGTATTCCACAAAGAGAAAGAAGGAAACCTTGCCATTTATGAAAACATGGCATTATGCTACGTAAGTCAGACAGAGAACGACAAATTTACTTAATATCACTTATATGTATAATCTAAAAAGTCAAACTCATAGAAACAGAGAGTAAAGTGGTGGTTACCAGGGGCTGGGAGTTGGGGGAATGGAGAGACTTTGGTTAAAGGGTACAAATTTTGAGTCATAAAATGAATAAGTTCTGAGGAACTTTGTACAGCATGGTGATTAGCTGTGATCATAAACAAATAAATAAATCCTCAACAATGCATGATAACATTTTAATGTTATATTTCATATAAATAAAATAAGTATATTCTTGGGGAAAAAAAAACTATATTAAAATGAAAGGAATTGCCAGGGTTGGATAACTGTTTCTTCAATATCAGATAAATTCTTACTAAAAATTTCATATAAATCTATAAATAAACATTGACATTAGAGATTAAAATAATTTTTAAAATATTTATAATCTTTTCAATCTTTTCAATATTGAATGGCTTTTCACTATGAAGTCACTTCTCAGCTTCCCATCAGTGTCTCATAAACATCACATCTTATATTTGTTTGCTATATTATCATTACAACATTATCAAAGCTTACAATGTATACATCTTGTCCATGACCACAATTTCCAATATCGTTCAGCCTCAGTTTTTTGTATCTATATGGATTTAATGATGCGATTTGTGTTTTACTATAGTCTTTCTATTTGTTTTTATTGATATTTTATCCAATAAATATTTTGTTTCTGTGTCTTGGAACATTTTTTGCTATAGTTTCCTTGTTTTCCTGAGATATATCCAGAGGTACTTATTCCATAAATTATTGTGTATTAAGGCCTGCCTTATTTTCTTAAAACCAAAGAGCAACAGGGCTTTGTTTAATTTCTTTCTGGTTCACAGTTCTCTTCCTCAGAACTTTCTATATGCTGTTTCTCTATTTTCTACAATTTAATGTTCTGGTATTCTCCATCAATGATGACTGCAGTCCAGTGTGGGAGAAAAACCTCCCTCCTTCATCTCCTTCACAAACCCAAGGAAATCCTTCTTCTACGTTAGCCATTCAAAACCTTAAACCAAAACCCTGGCCTGGTCTTCTGTTCCTTGACAGAGTTAGAAGGGTTCGTGTTCTAGCTATTGCCACTGTTCCATCTCAGCGCTGGCACTTGCATCCCTCTGTAGCTTGAAGCAAAGTTCCCAGCATCTACTCACTCCCAGCCCTTACTTCTTGCCCACAGGATCACATTAAGATTTTTATTTTCAGCTGGAATGTCAGGGCCATGAAGCTTATAGACTGAAATCATTTCCTGTTACTGTTGAAGATTAGCTTCTTGTTATCACTGACTCTGCAGAGTGAACCTAGGCATAGCTGAAGGGGAGAGGGGAAGGATTCCTTTCTCATAGACTTGCCTGTCAGTGCTGCTTCTTGTCACTATCTTGTTCCCAATACCACATTCAGCAAGTGAGATCAAAATTCTATATTCTCAACCTACATATGCTACATTCCTATTTCTGAAATTTTAGAACACTATTTCCTATTAGAAATTATTTTCTCTCCTACCTCCAATAATTACTGAGATTATAAAACATCCAACAAATCCCAGCTGATAGGCCACCATATTTAGAAATATCTCAAGAGGAAACAATCTTTCATATGCATTTTGTACTCTTGGTGATATAATTTATGACATAATTTATATAATGATGTAATATACTTTTAATAATATGTAACAGTTTTAGGTAGATCATGTCCTGTACACATTTTTCAACTTGCTATTTATGTATCCAATTTTAGCTATAAAGAGAATGCTATGAGGTTATCAAGAATTCACCATGATCAGCCTATGAAGCCCCTGGACCGAGCAGTCTTCTGGATCGAGTTTATCATGCACCACAAAGGAGCCAAACACCTTTGGCCAGCGGCCCACGACCTCACCTGGTACCAGTACCATTCTTAGGATGTGATTGGCTTCCTGCTAGCATGCGTGGCAACCATTATATTCCTGGTCACTAAATGTTGCCTATTTTGTTGGTGGAAGTTTGGTAAGACTGCGAAGAAGAAAAAGAGAGAGTAGTATTTGTTTTAACAGTTGGGCTGGAAGCCTTCGTAAGGTCCATCTGAATTCACTCAGCCACCACTTAAAATAGATTCCTCTCCTACTCCCCCAGGTTCTTGTGCATTCCTCAGCTTATCAAGTCAAAATCAAAGACTCACCCTAAAAATATGCCACATGATTCCAAATTAAGGTTTAAAATAATCTATTCTTTTAAAAGAGAATGTAAACAATTAAACACATGGAAGTTACTACCATTAAAGTGTCAGTGCTTTATTTATTTGTTTCAGTTCAATTGAGATGCTGTTTGAGCCCTTAGGAACAGAATGATTCATTCCATTTTCAGTACTAATCATGTAGAATATTTCCTAAGTAATATCATTTTGGGTCCAGTGTGTAAGAATTACTGCATATTCTCTAAAGGAACTAGACAAGAAGTCATGTAAAGCACACTCTAGCCAGAGTTTCCTTTCCAGTCAGGAAGATCAGGAGACTGTTAGGGTTTTTACTCTGCTGTAAAGCACATTTTATCTGTGCTGTAAAGCACAATTGCCTTTCATACGATACATCAGACTTTTCCCCCTTGGAATACAAAACACTAGTTTTTGTCTTTCATTTGAAGATTACCCTTCATTTGGATATTAATGATGATAGGACATGATTTGTATTGTAACACTTCCTGGCTTCAGAGAACTAGCTAGTTTTCATATGTTAGCATGGTTGCTGGTTTGATGGAGCAAAACTAAATGACTGGAATTTAATACTTACCCTTTTAAATTAACTTTAAAAAGTATTTAATTCTTTCCTACATTAATTTACTTACAATGTACATATTTGAAAAGACAAAACAAACTACTTAAGAGCTACACTGCAAATACTTTGGGAAGAAAATGTGTTTCTCAGAAATGCTATTTGCTATGGGGATGATTTCTCCACCTGAACAGAAACTTAGGAGTTTGCCCATTTCCTCCTTTTCCCTTCTCCAATCACTTCCCCTGGTCCTCTCATGAACTGTGCTGTGACCACTATGCTAAGCACAAGTACTGAGGCTTCTTATTAACTAGCATCAGCCAAAAATCCACAGTGAACATGAAGACACAAGTTGAATTTTAATAAAAATAAAGATGTATTTTACTTCTTTTTCTAAAAAGTCTATTTTCCATTATGTTTGTTAGTGTTTTCCCCTTGAGGTCAAAAAATTATTCAATCTAACTGTGAAGGCATTACATGGTAGTAACCAAGTTCATTAAATGATTTACCACAGAGTTCAAAATTTATAACCCAAGCCTATGAGGCCTAAAACTACAGCTTCATCTTAGAATAGTTATAAATCATTTGGGCAATCATCTGTTTTTTACAGGAATGGTGGCACAAATAAGTACAAGATAAAAATAAATTTATTCTTAGACATGGAATTAACTAAAGAGATATAGGAAAAAAGATATTTTCTCAGTGTCATGAGGTTTGCAGACAATTAACTAATTATAATGCTCTAAGGCATATATTTTTTAAAATGTAGACATCATGCTGCCTTGCTTATGATCTCACTAATGTAGTCAAAGCAACAGTTTGCCACAGTGTGAAATCATTTATTTTGGCAATAAGATAATGTTCTTTCCTAAAATATTCTTTAAAATCATAGTTTAATCTTTGGCTATTTTATATCAACATCAAGATATCCCTTCACTTTTTTTCATTGTTATCCAATGATGTAACATAAAGGCGTTTAAGTATACACTAGATTTGGATACCTTGCTAGCAATTTCTGAGTGTGTTCAAAAGAACTACCCTGGCAAATAAGTGAATATATTCTATCTTGTAGAGACCAAAGCTTTTCTTAAACACACAAGTATTTACCTATTTAAATCATGTATGCATTACTGTACTAAATATATTAATGATCTGATAATAATTTTAGGTGTTCAGAAGATAAACCTTTGTAACATGTCATATTTTTTCCAGTTTAAGTTTTGATAGGAACATATTTTTCAGGAATTTTATGATCTCTGGTTTTCTAGTCAGTTAAAATAACGTCTTAAATATTTCATTTTTAAACTACTTACGATTCACATATGACTATATTATGAAATCCTGCTCAAGTTTCCTCTGGATCATGATGACTGAAAATGCTACTAGGTAGATGCAAATATTTTGTACATGTGTACATGCATACATATGTGAACACAAAGTCATGTTCTATGTATTATTAAAAAAATAAGTGATTCATATTGTAGTTTTGATTTTCAAACTTGCTTGCTTTTTACAAGGGAAGTATTTGTTTCTGTAACGTTCTACATATTCTATGAAAAATAATGATTCACCTGTATCTCAGATTTACCATACTCCCTAATTTATGAGAATATCAACTGTATTTTAAACAGTAATACAGTTAGGACTTAGAAGGGTCTGCTGCCTATAAAACAGAGAACCGTAAGTTCTGCAATGCACATTGAATTGCTACCAACCTTCTGCTTCTCATTTCCTCCCCAGGTTCTTTGATTCTGAATCCTACTCCAGTTCTACCATGGTTCTAGATTCGGGCTCTAAACTTAGCCAAAAAGGCTGAGATTCTAACAGCTCATTATCAGTCTCTGCCATTCATTTCCCCCAGAGACAGTCTTCAATATACTCAGGTGAAATCTTATATGATGTCAGCAATCCACATGTCACCATGAAATGAAAGCACCTTTCACCCTTAAAGGAATTGTCAGATGCTAAAACTATGATTTTGCATGGAGGGAAGCCACCCCACCATCCTAGAGATCCTTTGGCCTGATTAGCATGCTTCAGTTTAGTTCTTGCCTCCTTTCCAGCACTCTGAGACATAAATTCACATCAGGCAGGTGATGATAGGGGAAATCCTGAAACTTATGGAAAGTTTGGAATAAACTAGATCTTTCTTCCTTTGTTGAGATAAAACTGCTATTTTATCAGTCATTACTAGGAACTGAGGGAGGAATCACTGTCCAGGTGTCATGATAGTATCATCTTAACTGTGTAAGAGGTAGAGGAAACCACTTCTGGTCCTATTATTTCTACATCATCCCTTTGCAATTAGCAGCCAGTTTCTATTTCAGTCTTCACAAAACCCAATGTGATACCTCTGGAGAATCTTAAAATTAGACATGTGAATCCATCCGTTACTTTCATATGTTTACAAAGCCAGATGATGAGGATGCTCTTCCCAATTAGTTGTTACTCTTAGAAGCTCAAAAAGTCAAATATGGAGAATATTATCTGCCAATGTTTATTACAGAACAATGGCTCTGCTACCCAGTCATGCTCATTTCAGAAGAACTATGAATGTGGACTTGATCATGGACCAGTCCCTCATTCCTGGGTGCATAAAGTAGCTTGTTATTAGGTGCTATTCAGTTTTCTTTTTCTTACTGGAAAGTATAAAGCAATCTTGACCTGCATGTTCCATGTTCTTCCTCTGAGCATTTCTTAGGACCTCTCTCCTCTAACTATTTATCTCCTTTGTGATGCAGAAATTTATCTCAACCTAAATTAGAAATTGACTCCAATTATAATTCCAGATGAGATCTCCTTTTAGGAGTAAATTACAGAGTCTATTTATCCTGGTGATTGCATTCTGGAAAAAGAGAAATATTTAAATCTCTAATGTATATTAGACACTGAATTGACACTAATCTCTGGGGACACCAAATATCACTATAGTACAAAGGAAGAGTGGGAGTCCATTACGGTCAAATGATAGGAAAAGATTTGCCCTCGGTTAGTCTTACAATGGATTCAGTTATATCATGGAGTCATCTTTTGTTAGTTCTCTCATGCAAAATGCAAATACACTTGGTCATTGACAGAATCTCCATTTGAGTCACCTCACCTTGATTCTGGCAGCTCCATGGTTACCTTCATGGAGGCCTAGTAGTCTGTTATGAACTCTCGGCCATGTTAAGGATGAGTAGCTAACTGATTTATGATTTGGTTTTTAGTATGAAGGTCGCTCCCTTAGCCCTCTTCCCTTCAGCATCCAAGGCCAGTTTGTTTATGGATGGTTTGGTGTAATACATGAGATAGCTTGGCTTGGTTAATGACTAGACAGGTACAAAGGAACACAGCTTTTTTTGTCTTGTACAACTAAATTTCATCATACAAATCCTGTGGTTTGTATCCAGAGATAAATTGTGTCCTGTACAAATAAGAAAGGACCCTGGAGATCTGTGTCTGGAAGTCTCTTGAACCCTCGATGCTCACCTTACTCTCTTTCTCCTACTGCTACTTCGGAGCTCTGTCTATTTTTTTTTTTTTAATTAAAAGTATTACATTCAGTATTCTCTGTGGTGGCCTGTGAGTCTTACTAATCACCCAAGCTAGAGATCATCACAAAACGCCAAGTGGAAGCCACTGAGATTGTCTGCTTCTCACTCCCCATCAAAATAATAAATCACAAGCACTACCATATCTCTGGGGGATTTTCAGGTATTATTGCTACCATCAAAAACTTGGGAGACAGCTTCCTCCACAAGAGGGCAGACAGCAGTATCAAGCAGTATCAGCAGTATTTCGTCTTGTGGAACTGAAAACCACAGCCACAGAAAGATAGAATAAAAAAGCAGAGGACTTTGTACCAGATGAAGGGACAGCATAAAGCCCCAGAAAAACAACTAAATGAAGAGGAAATAGGCATCCTTACAGAAAAAGAATTCAGAATAATGATAGTGAAGATGATCCAGGATTTTGAAAAAAGACTGGAGGCAAAGATCAAAAACTTTACCAAAGACCTAGAAGAATTAAAGAGCAAACAAACAGAGATATGCAACACAATAATGGAAATGAAAAATACACTAAAAGGAACCAATAGCAGATTAACTGAGGCAGAAGGATGAAAAAGTGACCTGGAAGACAGAATGGTGATCATCACTGATGCAGAAAAGAATAAAGAAAAAAGAATGAAAAGAGCTGAAGACAGCCTAAGATACCTCTGGGACAATGTTAAATGCACCAACATTCACATTATAGGGGTCCCAGAAGGAGATGGGAGAGAGAAAGGACCTGAGAAAATATTGGAAGAAATTATAGTTGAAAACTTCCCTAACATGGGAAAAGAAATAGCTACCCAAGTCCAGGAAGTGCAGAGAGTCCCAGGCAGGATAAATCCAAGGAGAAACACGCCAAGACATATATTAGTCAAGTTGACAAAAATTAAAGACAGAGAAATGTTATTAAAAGCAACAAGGGAAAAACAACAAATAACATACAAGGGAACTCCCATCAGGTTAACAGCTGATTTCTCAGTAGAAACTCTGCAAGCCAGAAAGGAGTGACATGATATATTTCAAGTGATGAAAGGGAAGAACCTCCAACCAAGAATACTCTACCCAGCAAGGATCTCATTCAGATTCGATGGAGAAATCAAAAGCTTTACAGACAAGCAACAGCTTAGAGAATTCAGCACCACCAAACTAGCCCTACAACAAATGCTAAAGGAACTTCTCGAAGCGGGAAACATAAGAGAAGAAAAGGACCTACAAAAACAACAACAAAACAATTAAGAAAATGGTAATAGGAACATACATATTGACAATTACCTTGAATGTAAATGGACTAAATGCACCAACCAGAAGACACAGACTGGCTGAATGGATACAAAAACAAGACCCATATATATGCTGTCTCCAAGAGACCCACTTCAGACCTAGGGACACATACAGACTGAAAGTGAGGGGATGGAAAAAGATATTCCATGCAAATGGAAATCAAAAGAAAGCTGGAGTAGCAATACTCATATCAGATAAAATAGACTTTAAAATAAAAAATGTTACAAGAGACAGGAAAGGACATTACATAAAGATCAAGGGATCAATCCAAGAAGAGGAGATAACAATTATAAATATATATGCACCCAATATAGGAGCACCTAAATACATAAGGCAAATGCTAACAACTATGAAAGAGGAAATGCAAGGCAGAAATAGAGACACAAGTGTAGAGAACAAACACATGGACACCAAGTGGGGAAAGCGGGGAGGGTTCGGGGGGGAATGAATTGGGAGATTGGGACACCAAATTGTACACTCTAAATACATGCTGTTTATTGTCTGTTAACTGTATCTCAATAAAAGTTCTTAAAAAAAAAAAAAACTTGGAAGATACAAGGTCCCTACCACAACGTCATTTGACACACATGTTTGGAGTACTATATTTAGATGGGTCATATAAATGACTATAATTTATCAAAAACTTGATTAGTTAGTGTTGCCCAGCAAAGGTACAAGTTCAGATGTGATATACTTAATGAAACAAATCAACACAGCCCCTGTACTCCTCAGGTACTCAGCTATTTATCTGAAAAATGCTTTTCTCCCTTATCCTTAGCAACAAAGATAATAAGTGTCTGGCTTTGATGTGGCAATATATACCAATATACAATATTTGGAGTGTGAAAATATTGTTACCCATATAAATGCTTACCAGAGGGCATCCACTGCAAAAAGGGAAAAGCAAAGAAACAAAACAAAACAAAAACCAATGACTAGATGGACATGACAATCCATCTTGTGAATTTTAGTTGGCTTCTTTTCCCAGCCTCCCTGTTTCCTTCAGAATAGGACCACTTACAAAATGACCATGGGATCATGGGCTACATAACATGTACTTCATCTTCTCACAACTGAACTAGCTGCTGCCATTGTATATGTCTAATATTCTAATAGCTAAAACCAATATTAGACCCCCAATATTGAGCACCATTCCCTGAAGGGACTAACCATCTAATGAGTGTTAAAACAATAAAATGGACTCCTTCCAGCATGGAAGCATCATGATTGGTCCTTATAGGGTGATACACATATTCAGAGTTCATTTTTGCCCTTCCCTACCTTCAGCTTTTCTTCTAGGACCACTAGTCATGAATTTAGCAAATGCCTTTTCCATTGTGATGGTATACCACACATTACCTCTGAATACGTACCATATTTTACAAAAAAGGAAGATGAAAATGAACTAAGTGTGCTTAACATATGCATTACATTGAGTCTTCAATTTTAAACTTAATCAGGTTGTTGCAAAAACACAATTAATTGAGAGGTATCATGAAGCAGTAGAAACAAGAAGTTCCATAGTAAGGTCTTACAATTGAAATTTTATTTCCTTAAAAAGTTAAGTGGCTAAAGGAACAAAAAAGAAAGGACAGGGGTATAAGACTCAAATCTCTGAATTGTTCTCTCTACCTTGACTAACACCAAGTGTCTTCTGCTTACTAGTGTTTCTTAAGGAGGCACAGGGAGCTGAGTACATGGATTCCTCAGTGAGAATATATTGGTGACCGTGTGCCAAGTTAGGCTCCTATACTAGCTAAGCACTAAATGTTTTTGTGACATCTCACCATCTTTACCTCAAAAATATTTAATTGTGTTCCATCAGTAGAGTTGTATCATTACTCTTAAAGGCATCTGTGTTCATCATATTCTTGACTGTCCATTGAGAAGTGGTCATCCATTTATCAGGATAGTCAAAATTCACTTGGGGTGATATAAATCAGTAATCGAGCTTACAGCCAAATAATTTCACTTCTAAGCCATTTTTCACACACAGCAATTGTAAGTAAATGGTAATAAGCAAACAGGATGAGCCATAATTTATAACATTTTGAAACACACATACCACAATTTGCCTAATCACTTGAAGCAATTGACTTGACATATTGGTGAAATGGTCAACTAAAAGCTGAAAGATGGCATCTTCTGGAGGCCCGTTCTAACTATAGGGGTCAGTATAGGATGTCATTGCCTCCACAACCAGAATACATAAGTCTGGAAACAAGAGGTAGCCTCTAATACTAGTACAAGGAATAAATTCTGCAATAATTTTTGCTTCCAGTCTTCAAGACATTAGTGCTCAGTGGATCTGAAGGTCTTATTGCATAAAAAAGGAGTGTATTCATTAAGAAACAATTCTGTGAAATTGGAAGCTGAGCCTATTCTCTGTCCTTTGCCTGAACCTGCAGGCAGAGAAGGAAAATAAGCAACAGGGAAAATAGAATATTGCTGAAAAATGAACGAAGAGCACTATTTCGAGAATCCACGAGATTCACTGAGATGCCTCTTAGTGCTCCAAGGCCCAATAATTATTCCCAGTGGGAAGCCACAGCAACCTAATACAGGCAGTACTACTAAGAACTTGGCTCTATAACCACACCCTTTTCTTGACCTAAAAGTTTGAATTGATAATAGCTCTGACATTTGCTAGCCCCAGAATTCTGTAGTATACCTTGATCATTCCCCTAAAACCTGATTACAGGTCTAGAAATAGTTACATATTTAACATTAAAGTTTTAACTAAGTACATTTACAACCGAAGTACTAAAAAGAAGCAAATACTGGAGAAGATATTAGCATACTATGTGGGCTTGTGTCCTTTACACAGAATGTGTTTCTATAGTAAAAGGCTTTACAATAGATAACCATTTGTCTAGCGCTCTGTTCAATGATAATTGGACTTAATTGTGGCTAGTAGGTGTAAAAGTCCCCAATCCTACCCTGAGCCATAAATATCTCCCTGTGAGAATAGAAGATGTCAAGGAAACATGGACAAGAAAAAGTAGTAAAATGAGAAAGAAAAAAGCTGTGTTTTTGCTTATAAACCAAATGCATAGCTCTCTGGGAAAATTATGAGTGCCTTTGGTCTAGATCTAACTGCTTCTCACACTCCCTAACATACATCCAACTACCAGAGACAGAGGTGCTGAAGACATCTGTGGTGGTAGTAACATCAATGTATGTGTTTGTCAGTAGTCATTTAACTGTACACATAAAATGAGTATGTTGTATTGTTTAAAAATTATACCTCAATAAAAATAGTATGAAAAGTAAAAATGCGTACATTAAAAATTATTACAAAGTATACTATTATAAAACCCATAATGGTATTTTAACCTTTAAATTATATAATCTCACCTACCAAACTTGGAAACATATAATGCCTGCAGTCTTTGCGGAGGAAATATCTAACTGAATATTGTCTATAAAAGTGGACTCTAAGTGAGAAATAAGGGAGCAAGTTTTCTTTAGCTTTGTTTCATAAACTCATATTAGTCCAGAGATAAAGTTAACTAGATGATTTACCCAGTAGTTCATACCAAAGGAGTAAAAGCCACCATCTTGATGATCAATGGACAAAAATCTGCCAATCATTAACAATCATAGTGTTCTGGTCCCATAAAATAATAAGGCCAATCATCAGATATATGGTCAAATCATTATCTCATTAGTGACCTTAATGAAACAAACTGCTGAGCTGTTGAAAATGTTTGTCCGATGTTAGGTGGTTATTAAATGGCATGCCCAATTTTAACCCTTCCACCTATATAAAAATCATTTTTCAAATCTTATGTATCTCTAAGGAATTAATGTACTGTAAAAAAAAGTTAGTGAACTGAACTATTAAGGCAAATTCAGGATGCTTAATGTACTAGTGATGTGGGAAGTTGAAACAACAGGAAGAGCATTGTCAACAAGTTCTTATGAGCATCAGAGTGACTTAATGAAGTTACTTATCTTCTTAAAACAAAGCATAGAGATGTAAAGACTCTGGCTTTCATTATTCAGAGAGATGTGAAAGAACTACTCACTAAAAGGGAATCCTGAGAGCCTACCCAGAAGAAAAGTAAACCAATCCAATAATTTTATCAGACATAGAAGGGCATACACATAATCCTAAGGACCAAGTTATGGACCATCACTTTTTTCCTCTTTGAGGAACAAGAACTCAACTTTATCATAAATTTCTGGTCATTTCCATTACTTGTGTAGTAGCCTTTTTGGTCTATAATTTAAGGGATATAGATTTTATATCAACTATCTCAAGTGAAGAGATTTAATTATTTGTCTATAAGAAAGTAGCATTATATTAACAATTTATTTCTATTTACAAGTTTATGCATCCATTTCTTTTTGAAAAATCCTTACGATGCCTTTCTTCATGAATGAGCAAATTCTTCCTTTACGACAAATGGAAAAATTTGTCCAGAGCTTTGGAGCAGATGGTGTTATGGTATTTCTATTGGAATCAATAATGAAAAATCTCACCAAAGAAAACACAAACATGATCATAGCAATCTTTGCCCAGATCCCACAGAAGGTCAAATAAACTTTAAACTCTTTGTCATATCCATAAACTGCTTTCTACAAAAGGACATAAAATTTCAAAATGCATGTGTAGTCAAATATCTCCCTACTTCCATATTTTTAAATAAAATTCCTTAAATTTTACAAATTTTGCTTTGCTTTCAGAAAGTTACATGAATATAAATTAAGGAGGAGGTTTTGGTATTATGACCAGAAACAAATGAATGCTTACATTCTTCCATCAACCAGACTTCATCCCAATGGGTTTCTAAATAAAATGTAAGACCTGCAAGCAGCACCAGAGAGAGTCATGCTATCATTCCAACCACCTGTTACCCAGTGTAAAGTTTAGTAAAAGGCTGAGTTGACAAGCTCTGATTCCAATTACAAAATGATCTCCAACTCCTTCCCCTGCTCATATTCCCTTTTTCCAACTGAGTACCATACAAAGCCAGGGAATAGCACACTTGGTGTTTCACCTAAGACAGATGGCATGAGCCACTCTGAGTCCATTTACACTGTTTGTGGAATAGAGGTGACAGACCAAAAGCCAGTCTAAAAATGGCTAGTTCTTTCTCTGCTTTCAAGTGGGAAATTGCAACAGAATTATTGAGCCATAGTTTCCTGAATTCAACGTCTCCTCACTTCCCCATGCAGAATGTGACTTCATTAATCTAATTGCTTCTGAATAATCAGATGAACAATTGCATCTTTCTCAGCTAGGGTAGGAGTGGACAGGTATAAACTTGGAAAAAAAGTGGCAGAGTCAGGTCTATCCTAGAAAAAAGTAAATACGTCCCCTTTCTTTAAAAACCTTACTGTTTTTCTAAAATTGTAAGATCAATCTGAGTTCTCTCATTGCTTTTGAGCTACAGGCTAGGTTCATTCTTGATCGGAACCCCTTCCAAGCAACCTACACACAGTGTTATTTTGGAACTGACCTGGCAGGCAATACATAGCAATTTGTCCTTAAAATATATGCATTCCAGTAATTTCAGATTCCCTTGGATTTTATTCCATGGGTTTGGTTGCATAATCAGGCTCTAGTTAGATTCATGATATATTCAATCTTTTATAGATAATAAAGTGTGATTAGATTGCTTAAGAGAACACGCTGGTAATTTTCACATTTTCACTGATGATGGTAAATTGACTATAAAGTGGAATAATCATTCTGTGGATATACCAGTAATAACATTATTATTATTTCTGTCATTCCTATGGGATTTTTTATTTCTACATCAAAACGAATGACTAGGCCCTTCCTCAGTGACAAAAAACATTAGATGCAGGTCAATGATTTCTGTCCACAATATTTTAGGAAACAAGGTTTCCCACTACTATATGATAAAAAATTAGTTATACTGCCTCTCTAAGAAGAATAAGTTATACTCTTACTCCCAAGTCAATGGCAATAGTATCATTGAGTACGTAACATAGAAAGATATAAATCTTTTGTGAAATATCTTATGGGTAAGAAATATAAGCAAATCACTCCATATTTCCTAAATTTAAAAAAAATGTAACAAGGATCATAGTAAAGAGACTAAATTCGTTAGCTAATATCTAAATCATAAAAAATAAACTGTCAGTGTATATATTGGCATTAAATTCGCTGCCAGTGAGTGCTCAAAAGGAAATGAGAAGCATATGATTGGAAACTAGAGGAAAGGGAATCCTCGTTACGTGGTATCCAAAAGTTAAAGAAATTGTGTCCTATGACAACATGGAATGAAGGTTTTGTACATAAACTTGTATGTCTCACTGAGGTGATTTTCAAGCAACGTTTCAAAACACTGACTGGTTTCTTCTGCTGCTTATAGTAAAATGTGAGAGGAGAGACAGTAAAGTCATGGAAGAACTGTTAAAAAGTAATCTGGACTTGATGATTTGTGAAATTCACAGTCTGTCTAGATTGCAAAAGAAGCTAATATTAAGAATCACCTTACAGCGTCAGAAAGAGAAAGACAAATATTGTATGCTAACTCATAAATACGGAATCTAAAAATGGTACTGATGAACTCAGTGACAAGAAAAGAACAAGGTCGCAGATGCAGAGAATGGACTGGAGAACTCGAGGTTTTGGGGGGTGGGGGGTGAAGGGGAAGCTGAGACGAAGTGAGAGAGTAGCACAGACATATATATACTACCAACTGTAAAATAGATAGCCAGTGGGAAGTTGCTGTATAACAAAGGCAGTTCAACTCGAGGATGGATGATGCCTTAGAGGACGGGGATGGGGAGGGTGGGGGGGAGTTGAGGGAGGAAGGGAATACGGGGATATGTGTATAAAAACAGATGATTGAACTTGGTGTACCCCCCCAAAAAATAAATTAATTAATTAATTAAATTAAAAAAAAAAAGAATCACCTTACAGCAACTCCCACCAGCTATCTATTTTACAGTTGGTAGTGTAAGTTGCTGTATAACAAAGGGAGATAAACTCAATGATGGCTCATGCATTAGAGGGCCAGGACAGGGAGGGGGGGAGGGAGTCAGGGAGGGAGGGGATATGGGGATATATGTATAAATACAGCTGATTCACTTTTGTGTACCTCATAAGCTGGTACAAGAGTGTAAAGCAATTATTTTCCAATAAAGAGGTTAAAAAAATCACTGTAAAACAAAACAAACAAAACAAAACAAAAATACTCTAGAGAAAAATCCAAGGATGTAGCTATAGAATCTTTTGCTAATACCTCAGAAAAATCAAAAGATCAGAGTATTCAGTCACACAAAAGACTCTTTGGAGACATTAAGGGTGTGAATCAATCAAACCAGAGAGCATAGTGGAAGTTATCATTTTTTCTCCGTTTCCTCCACTTTTGAACCACAGTGTCTATAATTGTTATGCTAGATCTGTCACCATTATATTTGGGGAGCAGATAACTTGTCCTTTAGTTTCACAGGAGAGGATTCGTGCTCTGTAATGAACCATATGCAGAGCGTCTCCCGTACCTGACAGAGGTGACACGCAGAATAAAATGTGGGACTTCAAGATCAAGTTGTGAAGTGTTGAGACCTTTAGAAACCTTAGGATGAAGCGAATATACTTTGCACATGTGATAAATGTGAATCTTTGGGGCCCAGAGGATAGACTGTGGTGAGCAGAATAGTGGCTGATAAAGATATCTATGCCGTAGTCCTCAGAATCTATGAGTATGTGAGCACCCATGATGAAAGGAACTTTGCAGATGTTATTATAATTAAAAATTTTAAGATGAGAAGAATATCTTGGCTTATCCAGGGAGAGACCATCTAATCACATCCAAGATTCCTTAAAAGTAGAGAACTTTACCTCACTTCAGAGAACCAGAGAGATGGCAAGATGAGAACTCAACCTGCTGATGCTGAATTTGGAGATGGAGGAAGGGGTTGGAACGCAGGTACTAAGGGGAGAAATGCACCAGGGAATGCACTGAAAAGAAAAGAAAATGGATTTCCCCCTAAGCCTCCAGAAAGAAATGCAGCTCTGCCAACATCTTGTGTTTAGTCCAATGAGACCTATATCAGACTTCTGATCTAGGAAGTAAATGTACAAGGTTTAAATCTCTGAGTTTGCAGTAATTTGTTACCAGCAATTAAAAACAAAACTAATACAAAATTAGATTCTATGATTCTGTACATCTAATCATAGAATAAAAACATTTCTTTATATTAACAGATTCTATAGAGATACAATGACAAGAAACCTAACACCTTAAGACCCATGATATAAAAGGACCACCAGAACGATCTTCTTGGCTCTTCTTGGCATAACTCACAGACACAAATGCTGAAAGTTAGAGTGAGAGTGAAACCAATCTGAGAAATAATAGTTCAACAAGAAACAATTTAACATTTGCTACTCTGAACCATTGACTTCTACGTGCTAATTACCTCTCCTCTGGAAATTTTAAGAGTTTCTAGATTGGTCCCCTTGTTTTGGGGTTCTTTCATCTCATATCTACATTCTCACAATCTGTCATAAGAAAATGAAATAAGGAAATACCTCTTCCATGACTTGAAACTTTCATAGGCTCCTTACTGTCTACAGAGTAAAGCCCAAATATTTATATTTCCACAGAGAATTGTTCCTCATACTCAGAGGAAACTGTGTTCCTTCAGCCTTCCATGCTTTTTCATGTTGCTCTCTAAATCTAGATTCCCCCACATCCCTTTTGTACTTGCAAAACACTAGTCGTTACTCACTGTCTGTACCAACATCACTTTGCGAACATCACTCCCTTACTCTCAAAGGCAGACTTATTTTGTGTCCTACAGGGCTTTATAAGGGGCTTTACGAACAGAGCGGTAGTAACTAAAAATAATGCCTTCTTCATGGGCATACACTATCCATTTCCCTTCCCATTTCTAGATTTTCAAATTTATATGTCTCCTTTTTTTCTTTCCTCAGTCTCCTGGAAACCAAAGCTTTTATCACTCACAAAGTGAATGTTTTGTTTAAAATCTATATCCATGTCCTTTTTAAGGGATATTCTCCTCTCATTTCAGGTCAATAGATTCTGGATAGCATGAAAACCAATCTATTCCATGACATACACCTTTCTCTTCCTACTTCTAATTTGGAATTCCTGGTAAGTTTTTTTGTTTGTTTGTTTGTTTAATATAATTTACCTGGATTACAAAGGCAGGATACAAAACAAAGTTCAGAAGGTACTTAGAGAATAAACACTTTCTCAAAGTAAGTACTGAGGAAGTATTGCAGAAGTGAGAGGAATATAAAGAATGTTGCAGATGTTTAGAAAAGGAAATGATCATGATTCAGAGGCAATATTCTCAAATAAAGGAAAGTAAAGTTGACACTAGAAGGATGCCCATGTTTGGATAAAAAGGAAAAAAGGCAAAGAATAACTGCAATCAAAAGAACAAAGGCAAGCTAAATGAAATAGAGCTAATGAAACAGATGTGAAAATATGAAGAAAGAAATGCTTGGAAATGCTTAAATAAATCAGAATATACTTGTGTTGACACATGCTGCTTTCTTGTCTGGAAACTCCCTAGATGCAAGGTAATTTCCTCTTAGCCTAGAGCCAGAAGCATTTATAATAATACTGGGATTTAGTGTCTACACATAGAGGCACAAAGTCATCTGAGCTTTTCTTTATTTCTTTGCTTTCCAAAGCCTCTAAACTGGAGAATAGCCTGCAGAAAAATTACTAAGATGTACTCTTGGAAACAAAGTCTTTAGCTCATTGTGACCTTGCTATGTGCCAGTTATATTTTAACTACTTAATGGATTCTGTCCTGGATATAAGTGAGAGCTACCTCTGAAGTTAAGAAAGTTTGTGAAGAAGGTTTAAATTTTATCAAGATGTTTAAGACATGGGCTTCTCTTCTTGTGGTTTCTTTTTATTTCAGCTGTGCATCCTGTGGAAAGGTGCTGGTATGGCCAATGGAATACAGTCACTGGATCAATTTAAAGACAATATTGGATGAACTTGCTCAGAGGGGCCATGAAGTGACTGTGCTAGCATCTTCAGCTTCCATCCTCGTGGATCCCAGTAAAACATCTGCCCTTAAATTTAAAGTTTATCCTACATCCTTCACTAAGAATGAGCTTGATTTGCTTTTTACAAAATGGATCAAGTTATGGGCATATGAGTTACCAAAGAGTACATTATGGGCATATAATTCAAAGATGCAAAAATCATATTATGAATATTTGGATACTGTTCAAAAGCTCTGTGAGGATGCAGTTTTGAACAAAAAGCTCATAAAAAAAACTACAGGAATGTAGATTTGATGTTGTTCTTGGAGATGCCATTTCTCCTTGTGCCAAGCTGCTGTCTGAAATACTTAACCTACCTTTGGTCTACAGTCTTCGATTTACTACTGGCAATACATATGAAAAACTCTGTGGAGGGCTTATATTACCACCTTCCTATGTATCTGTTAGCATATCAGAACTTAGTGACAAAATGACATTTATGGAGAGGGTGACAAATATGTTGTATTACCTATATTTTGACTTTGCATTTGAGACTTTTAATAAGAAGAAGTGGGATAAATTTTACAGCGAAGTATTAGGTAAGTCTGGTTTATTTATTACATTTTCCCTCCACTAGGTAGAAAGAAACCTTACTTCCTTTGTGTGGGTTAGAATGCATATATGTAGGTAATTTAAAATAAAAAATAATTTGTATTTTCTTAGGTTTAGTGTCAAAATGGAAACAGAACAGCTTCTCAGTCAAAAGTTATCAATTATTCAAGAGAGCGTGCAAAGTAATCTAGAACTGTGTGACACAGGAGATGTCCCTCCATTTGACGATAATATTCCAATATGTGAATATGCTTTGGGCTTGTTTATTTAAAAAGCTTCATAAGCACTGTGTTTTTTATAAACCATAATGTCTTATTTATTGTTGTAAAAGCAACCATCCTAAAACTTAAGGTTTAAAAGAGCAACCATATTATTTGCTCATGATCCTATGAACCAGCAACCTGGGCTGGGCTCAGGGAAATGTCTCTTCACTGGGACTTCTCTGGGCTCACTCATTAGCCTACAGTTAGTTATCAGCTTGGCCGCGGTGGAACAGTACAAGAAACTGTCACTCACATGGCTGGGGGTTGGCAGATCAGCAGGATAATTTGATTGCCTTCTCCATGTGACCTCTCCCAACAGAAAAGCTTAGACTTTTTCAGATGATAGCAGAATTCAAGAATAGCTTGTGTGAAAGTTTTAGGCCTAGATTTGGAAGTCACATAATATCACTTCTGCCATCTTCTATTGGTAAAACAAGTCACGAGGCCAGCCCACATTCAAAGGGTGAAGACGTAGCCTTCACCTCTCAATAGGAGGAGTTGCAAAGAATAAGTAATTATTTTTAATATACTATAGTAAGAAACTTCATTAAATATATTTAAAAATCAAGTGAACATCAGTCATGAGAAAGTATAGTTTTAAATGTGAGTCTAGTAAAAAATCTATTTTATGCACAAGAAAATATGACACTTTGTGTAAATTTTATGCTAACTTGCCTTTAAAATTAAACATTTCTATGAACTGATGGCTGAGGTTCCTTTTGGCTTTCAGCATCAAAGTCCCTGATATCTCTCTTCTAGATTTAGTTTTTCTATTATTTTAATATCTCTAACATCTCCATCACCTACTATCTCCATTAAGAAGGAAAACTGCTTAGTTGTGGATGAGTTGTCTCTAGGAATTACCTAGTATTACTCCTTCCCTCTCAGTGGATCAAAAGTCATCTGCTAAGTACACCTAAAACATTGGATATTAATATTAGAATCATCAATGTCTGTTTTCTGATTCTACAACCCTATGGTTTGAAAAGTGAAGCAAAAGGTGAGGGTCCAGTATATTTCTCATATCTAGATGACTTCTAATCTTGATTCTGTGAGTGCTCATTCAACAACAAATATTTATTGAACTTCTTGTTTGCAGGGGGGCAAAGGGAAATTAGTAAACATTTATTGAGAATGTACCATCCTCCAGGAAATCTTCTACATCCTTTACATTTATTAACTCATGGGAGACACACATAGAAATCCTTTTAATAGGCACTATTATTATCATCATTTTATAAATATGGAAACTTTAGTAAGGTAAACTACTCAACTTCTCATAGGGAAGAAGTGATGGAAGTGGGATTAAAACACAGCAGTCTGGTCCCTGGACCTAAGAACTTTGTATATTTCATTAACTAAAAGAAAAGCGTGAGCCCCTAATTTCAAAACTCCATGTATGATTTGGAGAAACATTGTGCTAAGCACCAAGTGTGCTACAATATAAAAGACCAAGAGGTTTAGTTTTTCTTGATCTTGGTGGTCTTCATAACAAACACTCTCCATAGTCAGCATGTATCGCTTAACTAACCAAACTTATCTTTTCCAAGACAGATGTTCCCTCACCACCCTTTACTCATACATACATATAAAACATCTTTTTGTTTGGGAATTATTGTAAAAATTTTGGAAATCTAAGAAAAATATCCCTTCCAAATTGAACTTAACCATCCTTGGCAGAAATTCATAATTACTCTCAATGACTAAGAATAGTTACAAGGCTAAAGATTACAGAGGAAATTAATATCTGAGTTATAAAAACATTAAACTTGGATTACATATATATTGCATGAAGTTATAGGAGGTAGTGGCTTGGAGAATAGGACTAAGGTCAAAATTTCAGGAACAAATCTGTTAAAAATTAATCAGTAATCACAGGTCACTGGAAACAAACTCTTAGATGAGATTCCATAGCAGAGGTATGTGAGGTAATGCGAAGGAAAACAGGGCATCAAATGCCAAACAATGGAAGTAGAAGGCTGGTTGGTGAATGAAGTGGGAGGATGAGTAGGCCAATCTGGAATAAAAGACTAAACAAATAATCCAAAGACCAAAGTTTCTAAGATAAATAATCCAAAGACTAAAGTTTCTAGAATAAAAATTAATCAGGAGTCATGGGTCATAGAAAATAAGCTCTTAAATGAGATACCACAAAAAGCACATGCATAGCAGTGTGAAGGGAAACAGAGCACCAAATGGCAAACAATCAAAGTGGAATACTGGGCTTTGAATGGGTGGGTGCATGGGTCTGTGAGAGTATGACTAAGCAAATAATCCAAAGCCCCCAAAAAACTTAGAGAAATTGTAGGTAAATAAGGAGACAGAAATGCAAGCAATTCATTCAAATAGACTTTTACAACCAAGGCAGTTTTCCAGCCTGACTTTCTATAAGTTTTATGTCATTCCTTGAACAAGCAGCCATCACAGCATTGCTGATTTATTCTAGGAATAGAAACTAACAAAGGAGATCCTTTGACCAAGATATAAATACTAAAAGGGAAGATTTTTCAGCTTTTGGCAGGTGAATCTCCCTTATCACTCATTCCCATATGCTTTGTAACATTTATTTTTAGCTTTTCCAGTATTTATAATTTTTCTGGAGACCAAAGACACAAATTTAGGTATGGGAGAACACTTGATAGACTGAATAATGCGATAGTTCCTTAGCCTCTTATCCTTTCTAGGCAGTTATCAAGCAGCCTTCCATTTACATTACATTGTAGTAATCGATGCCATCAGAGTGTTTCAAAATTCTCAGGACAGAAAAAAATAAATGACATAAAAAGATAGAGGTGAAAGGTATCATTTCATTTAGTGCACCTTATTCATCATGCACTTTCTTGATCACAGATGGTCCAAGAATTTAGTTCCGCAATAAGCTTTCTTCTTTGAAACATACAAGAAAGGGTGAGACTTTAAGCTATGGAAGGGAAGGCTATTGATTCTTAGTGATATATGCATCATTAGGGAGGCTTCTTAAACCACTGGGGTTTCTCTTCTTGTCTTTCTCTATATCCCTAAAGAAAATTCAGTTTCCCTTGAGTAACCTGTTTCTTCTCTGGTGGCTGGCTAAATGACACTGGAGACCAGATTGAAACAAGTGTGAATAGCGCAAATTCTTCATGCTGCAGGTCCATGTTTAATGTAGAAAGTCATTAATAATCTTCAGAAAACAATTTCCATAGGGGTGAGATCAAGTTGGCTAAGTAGGAAGACCCTGAACTTACCTCCTCCCATGTACACACCAAAATACAGCTACTCACAGAGTAACTATCTGAGAAAAATCTGAAGACTAGCAGAAAAGATTTTCCACAACTAAAGATACAAAGAAGGAGCCACAACAAGACAAGTAGGAGGAGCAGAGATGCAGTCTAACCAGGGCCACCCACAAAGAGAAGGAATGTCACAACCACAGAGGTCCTCCTCCAGGAGAAAAGGGTCTGAGCCCCCACATCAAGCTCTGCAGAATGTCTGGCTTTGAAAACCAGACGGGCTTACAGGAGACTCTAAACAGAGACTTGTTCTCAAAGGGTGCACACAAAATCTCACACAGTCTGAGTCCCAGTGAAGAGGCAGTAGTTTGAAAGGCACAGACTCGCTGATATTGGAGAGTCTCCTGGAGAGGCACTGTGCAGCTGGGACTCCGCCTGGGGATGGAGACTCAGGTGGCAGCCATTTGGGAGATCTTGTTCTATCATGCTGACACGGGCACTGGCAAGAACCGTTTTGGAATCTTCCCTCTAAACCATTAGCTTGCCTTGCCAGTGGGCCCATGGCAGTCACACAATGCTTCGTCCTCCCTGGAAGATGGGGATCTTCAGTTAGTAAAAAAAAAAAAAAAAAAATTTAAAATATCAGAGCATTAAGTAAAAATGTACAAATATCATGAAAGTGATACAAACCTAATGTATGCAGATAGAAACCAGGAAGACCATTTAGAATGTAATATTCATCACATACTTAAATAATTATGGAGAAATATTGACTTAGAATTAAAATCTATTAGTTAATTTGAACTTGTAATACATGAAACAAGAATTAATCTTTAACAATTATCTGAACCTAGGAAGGTTCAAAGGTGCAGAGGGAAGAGGTAATTAAACGTTATGTAAGTCTCTCACTTACATGTGTTTTCTCCTCTCTTTTTTCTGTATGTATGTTTGTTTAAATTATAAAACACTGGCATTATTTGTTCATCTTGACCAACACAGACTTGAAGCTTTGTTACTATATCTTCTAAGAAAAAATAGATACAAATACACAAATTTACATATATCCCTTTTCCTATTTTCTTTTTCAGGAAGACCCACTACATTGTGTGAATTGATGGGGAAAACTGATATTTGGCTGATGAGAACCTATTGGGATTTTGAATTTCCCCATCCATTCTTACCAAATTTTGAATTTGTTGGAGGACTCCACTGCAAACCTGCCAAACCCCTGCCTAAGGTAAAATTTTGGTCTCCTGAATAGTTTTCCATTCCTAGTCCAAATATTGTCTTATGGAAAAAGACATGGACAATATATACAATTTCTTCATACCATGCCCTCATTTATTATGTGTTTCATGTTTTACTATCACTGAAGATTCTGGGCTACATAACAGTCGTGAAAAGTATGAGAGAAATGCAAGATTGTGTGGATATAGCCACTATAAAAAAGTCTTCCAACACATAAAAAATGATTTTTTTTTTCAACAAATGTGTATTCTTTGTCTGCTAGATACCAGATTCTACACTCTGCACTGAAGGAGGGGTGAACAAGATACACACAGTTATTGTCCTTGGGGATCTTATAGACTAGTCAGCCAAAAAACTATAAATGTTAAACAATTATTTACAATAAGGTACAAATCATACAATACATAAGACTGAGGTGATGTGGGAGCTTCTCACATATTTTATTAAAGTAAATTGCAATGAGGTAGTTAAAAGAATCAAACCTGATAATGCGATATTAAAAGTGGAAATACGTGGGAGTATTCAAAGGTTATGGAATCTGGTGCTTTAATATATGGTACTATGATACCTAGGAAATATAGAGAAACCAAATCCTGCCGGTAGTGCCTTTCCTATAAAATATGGATGCAAAAGAAAAAAAAGAAGAAAAACAGGGGAGGGGATTTATTTATCTATCTCATTGGATTGGTGTGAGAATAAAGTGGTCCAATACAGTCATTCCTCATTATATACAGATTCTGTATTTTCAAATTCTGCAATATTCGTAATGCTTCATGGTCATTCATAGATATATACAGAGCAGCAAAAAAATTGCTCACAGGACATGCATGTTCCCAGTTGAGCATTGAACAAGGCAATGCTCGGCCTTTTTGTTGCAGCTCTCACATTGTAAGTAAGTGTCCCTTTCAGGTCTAATTAATACCACATTTTTGCATTTGACTGCTTTTTGTTGGTGATGTCCCTATTTAGAATGGCCCCAAGGAGAGTGATGACATGTTTTCTATTGTTCCTAAAAAGAAGTAAGAAGGCTGTGATGTGCCTTAGGAAAAAAGTATGTTGTATAGATAAGCTTCATTCAGTTCCATGAGTTATAGCACTATTGGCTGTGAGTTCAGTGTTAATGAATCAATAACATATGTTAAACAACATGTTTTAAAACAGAAACACACATAAAACAAGCTTATGTGTTGATATGTTGTGACAAGAAGCTTGGGTGAACCTAAGAGCAATGATTCATTACTCACTAATGACATATTTGTAGCAACTTTATAGAACATAACTACTGAGAATAAAAAGAATCAACTGGATACATAAAGCCCGTATACAGTGCCAAGGACATAATTCTTGATAGATATTAGCTATTGTGACTTAAATTTTTTAGTGCCCCTTTTGACTAAAGGAATTTGTTTCAGAGATCAAAGTAAGAAGAAGAAACTGCTAAAATTGTATTTGAGGTTTTAAGCAGTCTCACTAGTATCTAGACTGAAAGAATTTTTTGATATATGCATGTGTATATGTGTATGTGTGTGTGTGTACACTGGCAAATATGATATTTTTTACAAAAACTTTGTTCTCATCTTATTTGAAATTAAAGAACTTCACAGCACAAAACAGAATGGAAATCATTGTATCCTGATAATACAATTCATGGAAATAAGCCTGTCTCAGGCTTTCATCAGTCTTTGTCTCAGGAATTGGTTATAGCGGTGCATTAAAAATCATCCAGTAATACATGAACTAAATAAGATGTAGCTCTGTTTCAATCATGTAAACTGCCTGATCTCACTAGCTAGGCTTGGAACCAAAGATAGTAAAGTAGATATTAGACAGGAAGTGCCTAGTTTAATATTAACCTGCACAATAGGCTACAAATTTTAAAATGTAAATGAAAATTTTCCATAACTTTATGTCATGAACCCCAGTTAGTTCACAGCCTGATCAGATGTTTTACCCAATAAATCACACTCTCAAGAAGTAAAATCCACCCAAAATAAATAGTTTACAGGTAAAATCTGTCACATTCACTATAAAGCATAACATTAATTCCCTTAAAATATCTGGGCCAAGATCAAAAATAAATTTAAATTTATGCTCAAAATTTAAACATCCCATATAAAAATAACAATAATATATGATATTGTAATTTCATTAGATTTTGAATGGAAATAGAGAGAAACAAACTACAGGACATTTTGAAAAGCTATTTCCTTAACAGCAATGAACTTTATATAGCATGCCCAGTATAATCAGAGCATGAGGTAGAAAGAAAAAGGAAATAACTCTTTAAGATAAGGAAAATTACTTTCATCAGTCTTTGTCTCTTTCAGTCAATTAATGTAATATTACCAGAAGTTTAATAGATCAGAATCTTAGCTGAGGCTTAAATTTAAGGAACCTGTTGGTATGGGGAATTTGAAACACCAGTAAATAAATAATAAATTGTGGTTAATAAATTTAGAGTCTTATTCATTTATATATAGATGATTTAACAAGAACACATTCCTTCTTTTACCAAAGCAATTATATGTAACCTCATAATCAGGTTATATCAACACATGTAGCCTTTATAATCAGGAAAGCCTGTATACCAAAAGAGACGTCCTGAAAACTGCCAAGAAGAAAAGTAGACCACTTCAGTAACAGATACACCAGACATAGAATGACATACAAATTCAAGAAGTCGAGCTACAGACTCTCTGTTAGGAATTCAGGTCCTTTTGAATACCAGTCTTCTTTTAACTCCTCCAAACAAAACCAACCAAACAAAAACAAACAAACAAACAAACAAACAAACAAACGTTGATCAAGCAAGGCTGGGTTTATTTAACTTATTATAGGAAATAAGACCAGTGCTTTGACAGAGTTTTATTACTTTTCAGAAGAGGGAAGTCAGGGGAAGATAATTCTAAGGTGTTGGGGCCTGGTTGGTGATATCAAGGAGGACTTTGTAAAGTAAGGAACAGGTTGGCACTGTACAAAGTTCAAGGCATAACTTTGGATTGCTGGACACAGTGAGATCAGATCTTGAATCTTGTCCTGGTGAGCAAGCCATGTGTTTTAGCCATTGTTACTGGATTTTAGCATTATTTAACACAGAACTAGAAAAAAAACTCCTGGTCCTGCTATTGTTTGAGACGTGGAATAAAAATTACACTGTTTACAAAATTCATTTAGGAAAATTAAACCTATGTTGTCACAATGTAAAAGGTTCTTCACTACAGACTTTCACTTTACCACCATCTCTCATTGATAAGTGATAAATAAATCACCATACTTGCCTAGTAGTCACTGATTATACATTGATTAAAGAAAATAGATTTCATATCACACATCTCTTTCTAAAGGGGTTTAATGGTTTGGCATGTTAGAAGATGAGGCATTCTAACAATTCTTCTCTCTTTAGAAATGTATGTATTCATTTCCTTCGAACAAACTGGAAAAAGAATGAATGAAACAAAAAAAAACTCTCCTTTGCTGATGCCCTTTCATAGTACAACAAACTGTTTCTTTTCAGGAAATTGAAGAGTTTGTCCAGAGCTCTGGAGAAGATGGCATTGTAGTATTTAGTTTGGGCTCAATGGTCCAAAACCTTCCAGAAGAAAAGGCTAACATGATTGCATTGGTGCTTGCCCAGATTCCACAGAAGGTCTGATAAATTGCCTTTGTACTGAACAACTACTTGAATGACTCTAAAGTCTGTAGAGTGGGTCCATTAAAATGGTTTTTGCAAAGGAGAGAGAATTTCATAACACAATTAGATCAAAATGAACTGGTTTATCTGTTTTTCTTTAAGTTTTAAAATGGCACAAGGGCGACATGTGCTTAAATATTCCAATTTAAGTTTTACTTTGTTCTCAGAGACACTTCTATATTAGAGATTATGTGTGAGGTTTCAGTGCTGTTAATAGTAAGAACACAAGAACGTCCAAATCTTACCCCACAAATCGCACTTTTTCTTGGAGGAGTTTCTGGGGGACTGTGCAAGTTCTGAGCAGCACAGCGGCATCCCGTTACAGTTCAATTGGTAGCTGCACTGGATATTCAATATTCAAAATAGCATTTTGAGAAAGGCTGAGTTGGAGCATAAAGATTCAAATCCTTCCTTCTGCTCCTCTCCCTCTTTTTCCAATATGAAAACAACATATACCTTAAAACCAGTCCTTTTGAGGAAAAGACCAGGAGGGAAGCCTGGGAGCCAGGCTTTGTCTCCTGTTAGAGCCGAAAAGGGTGACAAGAAGAGGCATGGGCTCTGAATTCAAGGTCTCTTCGTCCTTCCCATTAACAACTTGGCCTAATCAACATACTGTTCTGACCAGTTGGATTACCAGCTACTTTCTCAGAGGTGGGGAGGAAGAGGAGAGGCAAAAACTGGGAAGCATGCGGAGTGTCAGTGTTGGCACAGAGGCAATCACAGAAGTGCTCCCTGGTAAAATCCTATAGTTATTTTCATGACAGGTATAAATCCATCTGAGCTCTCTCACTAGTTGTGAACTACTTGCCACCTTCAGGCATAATATAAGCTGCCCCAAACAACCCACACTACTTTTATCTTCGAAAGGCTGAATCAGGCTGACTGTCTTGACGAGTAATAGACTGCCATTTACCTTTAAAAAAAAATTGCCCATTAATCTAGGATTCCGTGGAATTTCATCCCCTTGAGAAGTGAGAATTTCAGCATCTGTGATTTCTTTGAGCTGGATATAGCATCTTTGATGCATTCTAAATTAGTGTTTTCTGTTGTATAAAATGCAGTTAGATCTCTTGACAGCACAAACTGCTAATTGGCCTATTTTAGCTTATAATGGTCAGTGAAGGAGTGGCCTTGTCTTTTTTTAATTTTATCATTTGCATTATTCTTCACTCCTAGCTTTGTATAAAAATATGTAAAACTGCATGGATAACTCCACTATTAATAACTTGGGGGTAAAAAGACTGAGATAATGTCTTATTAAATTTGTACTTAAAAGATTATAGGAAGCAGTGATTTCCCAATATGTAATGGAAAAGAATTTATATTTTCTCTATTACTAGAAGAAACTTATCCCTTTTTACCAAGTGGAAGAAAGTATTATCTTGCTGACAATATAAAATAGAAAGATATAACTTTCCATCAAAATGCTTCATGGAGAAAAAGAACATAAACAGATCCTCACCTAGTCCTCTCAGAAATTGCTAAGCAAACAAAACCTTTTCTAGATTAAAACCACAAGTTTGTTATATAAGATAGTCACATAAAGCAAAGTTGTTGAAATTTCAGTCAACTGTGTGTATACACTACAGCTCTGATTGATTCTTGAATGCTTTTAACTATTAAAATATATCATTTACAAACTAATTTCCCTCAGCTCTTTCGAACTAATCATAGCATGTTGTAGTAAACTCAACAAAAAGATAGTTGATAAACAGGTTCCCAGATTTATGGTGCTTTTATTTTTTTGAACTATATAATAGCTCTCATTATTTAACATTCTTGGGCAGAAATGTCCACATCTGTTCTTTGAAAGAAGCTGGGCAAAATGACTTCTTAGTAGATTTTAACTTCTAAAATGCTCTGACCCTGAGATCTTATTCATGGAGTTGAGCCTTTTCTTGGTCTTAACAAGTTCTGTGGAGATTCAGTGGGAAGAAACCAGATACGTTAGGAAACAATACTCAACTTTTTAAGTGGATCCCACAGAATGATCTTCTTGGTAAGATTGTGGCAAACAAATACTAAATTCTAATTAAGAGAAAAATCTCAGGGACAATAGTGGAACAGCAATGTAATGCAACATTTGCCTACAAATAAAGCGCATCTGACAGAATACGACTTTGTGATCAACACATCCATCATTTGTCCTCTATTTCCAAACACACCCTGAGATTCTCCACTATCAGAATGAATCATTGCCTATACTCTTAAGAGATAATGTTTCTTCACCTCCATGATTTTGAACTTGGTGTTCTTTGAATCAGGAATCACTCCCACACTTGATTGGACAAAACAATATTACTCTAATATCCCCTCTAATGTATAGCTTTCTCTCATTTCCTCAGACAGACTTCCTTTGGAAATCCACAAATGTTTATATGATCCTGTGAGCACAGTAATCCTATGCAGAAAACATTGCCTTCTTTATTGGCTTCTACTGTCAATTTCTATTTCTAACTATGGGACTCAAAGTTTATTGTTTTCATTGATCTCTTTCTTACGTCACCCCAAAACCAAAGCTTTTATCACTCATGGTGGTGGCAATGGCATATATGAAGCCATTTACCATGGGATTCCCATGGTGGGACTCCCTATGTTTGTTGACCAACCTGATAACATCGCTCACATGAAGGCCAAGGGAGCAGCTGTTAGACTGGACTTGAACACAATGTCAAGTACAGATTTGCTCAATGCATTGAAGACTGTCATTTATGAAGCTTTGTGAGTATAGCATTTCTTTAACTAGATACTGTTTATAGATACATTCTCTTTTCAACAGAGTATGAGTTTCTTTCCTTTATTAAGAGGCTAACTTTGAAATAATTAAAATGATATAACCAATCTTAAATTCAGTTTTACATTCAACCAGTTGTTTCAAGGCTGCTTTTTAATCCTATAGATTGAATGAGCAACACATTTTCTATGCAAAAAAAAATTGAAAGCTGTATAGCTTATCGTAAGAAGCATGCATTTTTTAAAACATGACTGAATCCACAGAAGACTGAAAAATGGAAAAGAAAATATTTCAATTCAATGCTTAAAATTTCTGAAACTATAAAAATACTAAAAAGTACTAATCTTTCTCTCTCTATAGATTTGTTTGTTCTGAACATTTTTTTGTAAATGACATCATACAACATGTTGTCTATTGCAACTAACTTCTTTCACTTAGCAAAAATGTTTTAGTTGCATCCATACTGCAGCATGTATCAGCACTTTATTCCTTTTTATTGTTGAATAATATTTTATGGTACATTCATACCATACCGCGTTCCATTAATGAATGTGGCATACCACACTCATCTGTTAATACATCCATCAGTGGATGGACATTTCATTTTTTTCACTTATCATGACAATGATACTACAAACACTGTTATACATGTTTTGTGTGAGCATAGGTTTTTATGACTTTTTGGTAGATATCTAGATATCATACACTGGGTCATAGGATAATTTTATGCTTATGAGGAACTACTAAACTGTTTTCCAAAGTGGTCACATCATTTTACATTCCCACCAACAGTCTAAGAAGATCCCAATCCTCCATATCATTGTCAACACACATTATTATCTATTATTATAATTTTTATTTTAGTCATTTTAATGGGTATGATCTATCTGTGGTCTTGATTTGCATTTTCCTTAAGCCTACTAATGATGAGAATATTTTCATGTTCTTATTGGCCATTTGTATATCTTCTTTGGAGACATGTCTCTTCCAATTCTTTATCCATTTTTAATTGGGTTATTTGTCTTTTTATTATTGACCTGTTAGAATTCTTATGTGTCATATACACAAGTCCCTTATCAGATATATTGTTACAAATGTATCCTCCATAGTTAGTTATTTTTTTTCTTGCCAGTGTCCTTTGAAACACATTTTTTTTTAAAAATTAGTAAATAAATCTTTAATAATTAAATGTTTCCATCTCCACTGAGTCTGTTAAAACTTAAAATTTCCCACAAAGGAAACTCCCAGCCCAGATGCCCTCACTAGTGAATACTTCCAAATACTTAGAAATATTATCAGTCTTCCACAAACTCTTCTAGATAATGTCAAATGTATTAGCACCTCCCAAATCATTTTATGAAGCCATAATATCCCTACTATCAAAACCAGATAAACACATTACAAGAAAAAAAAATTTTTAAACAATTCCTTCCATAAATAAAATACAAAGGAACTAAATAGAGTACCATATAAAAAGAACAAACATCTTGACTAAAATGGGCTTATTCCAGGATTGAAAGTTTGCTTATATGTGTGAAAATGATGAATAGAATTTGATAAATTGCCAACATGAAAGAGAAAAATACTGTGACAATTCCAATGGTTAAAAAAAATTTGAAAAAAGTCAACATCCATTCATGAAATCAAAAGAAATATTTTTCAAACTAAAAGTAGAAATTTCCTCAATCGTATAACAGTTATATTGAAAAGCTATACAAAAGATTACACTTCCTGGGAAAATATATACAGCTTTACCCCCTTCATAGTAATCAGGAATATATAAATTAAAACCTCACTATTAATTCATCATAAAAGCTAAAATGTAAGAACTATCACAACCAAGCATTGACAAGAATGTAGAGAAATATGAACTCTTCCATATTACTGGTGAGAACACAAGTTAATAAACCACTTTAGAAAACTGTTTAGTAATATTAATGAGACCCAAACATGCATGCACCTTTCTCTCAGCAATTCTACTCGTGGATATATAACTAATAAAAATGTATAAATAGGGAGAAAAGATGGTGGCGAAGTAGAGAGACGTGGAGTGCATCCCTCTTCACAGATGCATTGGGAATGCACGGAAGGATGCAGTAATTCCCACAGAGAACCAACTGAACACCAGCAGACGGCCTTGGACACCAGAAAGGGCTGCGGGGAGCCTGACATAGCCAGTAGGGAGGCATCTACGAGGGCTCAGGGAGGGTGAAGCGGCAGAGCTGTGGCAGACGGGAGGGAGTGAGAAACATACGGAGGGTCCGCAGTGCAGCTCAGCGTTCCCGGACCGAGACATCGATACCAAGACATCAATCCGTGGCTGAACGGAGGGTCCAGGAGTGGGAGCGTGGGAACCAGAGAGCTGGTTCAGGGTGAGAAACATTGTTGCCAGTAGGGTGATGGACCGAGAGGACAGGAGGGAGGAGGTCCACGGAGAGGAGTGCCTGTCCCTGAGAGCTGCCCGGCCATGATGGCAGCTGGAGGCTGCAGGCTCACGGGCGGGGGGGAGGAGCCACACGCACAGCCTCTCTCCCTCTTTTGGAGCCTCTGCAACAGGCAGTGGAGAGACGCCCTACGGGCCACCTAAGGCGCTCAGGGATAACAAGCACCCTCAGGCACTCGGGCGGGGCTAGGTTAAAACCCCTTGCAATGCCAGCAGCAGGGAGGCTGCCGAGAGAAAAACAACAACAACAACAACAACAGCATCAAAAAGAAAAAAACCCGAGAGAGGCCCAACTATAAGACTTTCTGTTTATGACTGAGCCACCAGTGCCCTCTGCAACAGGCACCTCCAAGCCCGACTGAAACAACAGTGCTCCACTGCTCACTCACTCCCAGGAGAAGGAGCCACTATTGTACCCTCTCCCTCCCCACACACCGAGGCTTACAGACGAACAATAAAGGAACCTCTGTTGGTCACAGAATAACGCAAAAAAACCCAAGGCAAGGAGAAGGACACTTACAGCTGAGAGGCTAAGGAAACAGAAATAGTTGTATCAATACCTATTGAACTGGTCCATCCTGGGATCAGTTCTGAATTTTTTTTTTTTCTTTTTCTCTCTTTTTTTTTTTTTTTCTTTATTAAATACGATCTTAGCCCTAAGGGATCTACAAGTTTTATAACATAATTTTTTAATGATATTTTTTATTCTTTTTTTTTTTTTTTGCCTTTTTGCCTTTTTATATACTTCTATATCTAGCTAAGTTTTTGGTAGTACGGACAATATATCTCTCATACTTTCCTTTCATCCCTATCTTTTATACATTTCTATTCCTTTCTTTTTATTTGCATATTTCAAACCACATTACGCTCTTCTGTTCCCCTTTCTTCCAGCCATTTTAAGTTTACTTTATCTTAACATACTTATAAGCAACACTAGCAGTCTGCTCAGACTCCTTGCTCTATTCTCCAGATGACACACTGCCTTGGTATTTAATATTAGGCTTTTGTCTTTATCTTAGTTCTTAGTACAGTTGTCTAATTACATTCTGAGAATCTCCATTCTCTCTGGTAGTACTCTGGCTCTTTTCTATATTTGATCCTAGCTTACAAAATCTCCCTGGATTAATGTTTGTATGTGTAGGGTGTTATTGTTTGTTTGTTTGCTTTTGCTTTTGTCTCTGATTTGTTCTGTTTCAGTTGTCAATTTCTGCTGGGTTTCTCTCTGAATATCTGATAGCACACTGGGGTTCTGTCAGGTCTTTCTAGAGCCTTATGTCCTAACGGATTCAGTAATTGTGTGTCTTATACATGTATGTGTTTCCTAGACTTAATATTCGTTTAATCCAATACTTGGACATTAGTGTGAGGCTTGAACAGTCTTCTATAAACACCTCTATCGCCAGGACAAGCAACCCCAAAAGTTTGGACAACCATGAGGAAACAAAGAAACACCATACAGGCAAAGGAGCAGGAAAAAAACCCCACAAGACCAAATAAATGAGGAGGAAATAGGAAAAATGCCTGAAAAAGAATTTAGAGTAATGATAGTAAAAATGATACAAAATCTCGATAACAAAATAGAGAAAGTACAAGAAACAGTTCATAAGAACTCAGAAAAACAAACAGCAATGGATAACAAAATAACTGAAATTAAAAATGCTCTAGATGCTCTAACCAGCAGAATGACTGAGGCAGAAGAACAAATAAGTGAGTTGGAAGATAGAATGGGGGAAATAAACGCCACAGAACAGGAAAAAGAAAAAAGAATAAAAAGAAGAGAAGACAGTCTCAGAGACCTCAGTGATAACATTAAGCGTACCAACATTCGAATTATAGGCATCCCAGAAGAAGAAGAAAACAAGAAAGGGTCTGAGAAAATATTTGAAGAGGTTCTAGTGGAAAACTTCCCCAACATCGGAAAGGAAATAATTCACCAAGTCCAAGAAGCACAGAGAGTCCCATATAGAATAAACCCAAGGAGAAATACACCAAGACACATATTAATCAAACGAACAACAATTAAACACAAAGAAAAAATATTAAAAGCAGCAAGAGAAAAGCAACAAACAACATATAAGGGAAAACCCATCAGGATAACAGCTGACCTTTCTACAGAAACTCTGCAGGCCAGAAGGGAATGGCAGGATATACTGAAAGTCCTGAAAGAGAGAAACCTACAGCCAAGAATCCTCTACCCAGCAAGAATCTCATTCCAATTTGAGGGAGAAATCAAAAGCTTTACAGACAAGCAAAAGTTAAGAGAATTCAGCACCACCAAACCAGCCTTACAACAAGTGCTAAAGGAACTTCTCTAAGTAGGACACACAAGAAAAGGAAAACACCTACAAATACAAACCCAAAACAATTAAGAAAATGGTAATTGGAACACACATGTCAATACTCACTTTAAATGTAAATGGATTAAATGCTCCAACCAAAAGATACAGACTGGCTGAATGGATACAAAAACAAGACCCTTCTATATGCTGCCTACAAGAAACCCACTTCAGACCAAGGGATACATATAGACTGAAAGGAAAGGGATGGAAAAAGATATTCCATGCAAATGGAAGTCAAAAGAAAGCTGGAGTAGCAATACTCATATCAGACAAATTAGACTTGAAAGTAAAGACTATTACAAGAGACAAGGAAGGACACTACATAATGATCAAGGGATCCATTCAAGAAGAACATATCACAATGGTAAATATCTATGCCCCCAATATAGGAGCACCTCAATACATAAGGCAAATGCTAACAGCTATAAAAGGGGACATCGACAGGAACACAATAATAGTGGGAGACTTGAACACCCCACTTACATCAATGGACAGATCATCCAAACAGAAAATAAATAAAGACACACAAGCTTTAAATGACACATTAGACCATCTCGACTTAATTGATATTTATAGGACATTCCATCCAAAAACGACAGACTACACTTTCTTCTCAAGTGCACACGGAACATTTTCCAGGATAGATCACATCTTGGGTCACAAATCAAACCTCGGCAAATTCAAGAAAATTGAAATCATATCAAGCATCTTCTCAGACCACAACGCCATGAGACTAGATATCAATTACAGGGAAAAAACTGCAAGAAATACAAACATATGGAGGCTAAACAATTCACTCTTAAACAACCAAGGAATCCCTAAAGAAATCAAAGAGGAAATCAAAAAATATCTAGAGACAAATGACAATGAAAACACAACAGCCCAAAACCTATGGGATGCAGCAAAAGCAGTTCTAAGAGGGAAGTTTATAGCAATACAGTCCTACCTTAAGAAACAAGAAAATGATCGAATAAACAACCTAACCTTACACCTCAAACAACTAGAGAAAGAAGAACAAAGAAACCCCAAAGTGAGCAGAAGGAAAGAAATCATAAAGATCAGAGCAGAAATAAGTGAAAAAGAAAGGAAAGAAACCATAAGAAAAATAAATAAAACTAAAAGCTGGTTCTTTGAGAAGATTAACAAAATTGAAAAACCATTAGCCAGACTCATCAAGAGAAAAAGGGAGAAGATGCAAATCAACAGAATTAGAAATGAAAAAGGAGAAGTCACAACGGACACCGCAGAAATACAAAACATCATGAGAGACTACTACAAGCAACTATATGCCAATCAATTGGATAACCTGGAAGAAATGGATACATTCTTAGAAAAATACAAAATTCCAAGACTGAACCAGGAAGAAATAGAAAATATGAAAAGACCAATCACAAGTACGGAAATTGAGGCAGTGATTAAAAATCTCCCAACACACAAAAGCCCAGGACCAGATGGGTTCACGGGCAAATTCTATCAAACATTTCGAGAAGAGTTAACACCTATCCTTCTCAAACTCTTCCAAAATATTGCAGAAGGCGGAACACTCCCAAACTCATTCTACGAGGCCACCATCACCCTGATACTAAAACCAGGCAAAGATGTCACAAAAAAAGAAAACTACAGACCAATATCACTGATGAACATAGATGCAAAAATCCTCAACAAAATACTAGCTAACAGACTGCAACAGCACATTAAAAAAATCATACACCATGATCAACTGGGGTTTATCCCTGAGATGCAAGGATTCTTCAATATACGCAAATCAATCAACGTGATACATCATATCAACAACTTGAAGGATAAAAACCATATGATCATTTCAATAGATGCAGAAAAAGCTTTTGACAAAGTTCAACATCCATTTATGATAAAAGCTCTCCAGAAAATGGGCATAGAAGGAAATTACCTCAACATAATCAAAGCCATATATGAAAAACCAAAAGCCAACATCGTTCTCAATGGGGAAAAACTGGAAGAATGCCCTCTAAGAACAGGAACAAGACAAGGGTGTCCACTCTCACCACTATTATTCAACATAGTTTTGGAAGTTTTAGCCACAGCAATCAGAGAAGAAAAAGAAATCAAAGGAATCCAAATTGGAAAAGAAGAAGCCAAATGGTCACTCTTTGCAGATGACATGATATTATATATAGAAAACCCTAAAGACTCTACCAGGAAACTGCTAGAACTAATTGATGAGTTTAGTAAAGTAGCAGGATACAAAATTAATGCACAGAAATCTCTTGCATTCCTATACACTAACAACGGAAGAGCAGAAAGAGAAATTAAGGAAACTCTCCCATTCACCATTGCAACCAAAAGAATCAAATACCTAGGAATAAACCTGCCTAAGGAGGCAAAAGATCTGTATGCAGAAAACTTTAAGACATTGATGAAAGAAATCAAAGATGACACAAACAGATGGAGGGAAATACCATGTTCCTGGATTGGAAGAATCAACATCGTGAAAATGACTGTACTACCCAAAGCAATTTACAGATTCAATGCAATCCCGATCAAATTACCAATGGCATTTTTCACAGAACTAGAGCAAGAAATCTTACGATTTGTATGGAAACACAAAAGACCCCGAGTAGCCAAAGCAATCTTGAGAAGGAAAAATGGAGTTGGTGGAATCAGGCTTCCTGACTTCAAACTATACTACAAGGCCATAGTGATCAAGACAGTATGGTACTGGCACAAAAATAGAAAGGAAGATCAATGGAATAGAATAGAGAACTCAGAAGTAAGCCCAAACACATATGGGCACCTTATCTTTGACAAAGGAGGCACGAGTATACAATGGAAAAAAGACAGCCTCTTCAATAAGTGGTGCTGGGAAAATTGGACAGCAACATGTCAAAGAATGAAATTAGAACACTTCCTAACACCATACACAAAAATAAACTCCAAATGGATTAAAGACCTACATGTAAGGCCAGACACTATAAAACTCCTAGAGGAAAACATAGGCAGAACACTCTATGACATCCATCAAAGCAACATCCTTTTTGACCCACCTCCTAGAATCAGGGAAATAAAATCAAGAATAAACAAATGGGACCTCATGAAACTTAAAAGCTTTTGCACAGTGAATGAAACCATAAACAAGACAAGAAGGCAACCCTCAGAATGGGAAAAAATAATTGCCTATGAAACAACAGACAAAGGATTAACCTCCAAAATATACACGCAGCTCATGAAGCTTAATACCAAAAAAGCAAATAACCCAATCCACAAATGGGCAGAAGACCTAAATAGACATTTCTCCAAAGAAGACATACAGATGGCCAACAGACAAATGAAAAGATGCTCAACATCACTCATCATCAGAGAAATGCAAGTCAAAGCCACAATGAGGTATCACCTCACACCACTCAGAATGGCCATCATCACAAAGTCTGGAAACAACAAATGTTGGAGAGGGTGTGGAGAAAAGGGAACGCTCCTGCACTGTTGGTGGGAGTGTACGTTGGTACAGCCACTATGGAAAACAATTTGGAGGTTCCTTAAAAAACTACAAATAGAACTACCATATGATCCAGTAATCCCACTCCTGGGCACATACCCAAAGAAAACCATAATCCCAAAAGAAACTTGTACCATAATGTTTATTGCAGCACTCTTTACAATAGCCAGGACATGGAAGCAACCTAAATGCCCATCAACAAGTGAATGGATACAGAAGATGTGGCATATATATACAATGGAATATTACTCAGCTATAAAAAGGGATGAGATGGAGCTATATGTAATGAGGTGGATAGAACTACAATCTGTCATACATAGTGAAGTAAGTCAGAAAGAGAAGGACAAACATTGTATGCTAACTCACATATACAGAATCTAAAAATGGTACTGATGAACTCAGTGACAAGAATAAGGAAGCAGATACAGAGAATGGACTGGAGAACTCGAGGTATGGGAGGGGGTGGTGGTGAAGGGGAAACTGAGATGAAGCGAGAGAGTAGCACAGACATATATATACTACCAACTGTAAAATAGTCAGTGGGAAGTTGTTGTATAACAAAGGGAGTCCAACTCGAGGATGGAAGATGCCTTAGAGGACTGGGGCGGGGAGGGTGGGGGGGACTCGAGGCGGGGGGAGGCAAGGAAGGGAGGGAATACGGGGATATGTGTATAAAAACAGATGATTGAACTTGGTGTACCCCCAAAAAAATAAAAAAAATAAAAAATAAAAGAATAATTACCCCTGCTGTCTTTTGGTTCCCATTTATATGAGATATCTTTATTCATCCCTTCATTTTTAGTCTGTACCTTTAAAACTTAAGTGAGTCTTGTGTAAGCAGTATATAGTAGAATCTTGTTTACTTATTTTTTTTTATTTATTCAGTCACTCAGTGTCTTTTGATTGGAGAATGTAATCTATTTACATTAAAATCATTTTGTAAATTGATTTCTGATTCTTTTGTAGTTTCTTCTTTTCTTTCTGTCTTGCTGTCTTTGTAAGCTGATGTTTGGGAAGTATGCTTTTATTCTTTTCTCTTTATCCCTTGTGTATTTATTATGTTTCCAGTTTATTTTTACCATGAAGCTTTCACAATATATCTTAGAGTAAAACAGTCTAAACTGATAACATCTTAATAGCTATTCCATGAAAAAGTTCTACATATTAACGCCCCCTCCACATTTTATGTTGTTAATGTCCCAATTTATATATTCATGTACTGTGTATCCATTAACAAAATATTGTAGGTATAGGTATTTTTAAGACTTTTTTGTTTGTTTTTTAATCTATGTGGTAGAGTTTAACATTGCAGTATTAGAGCATTCTGTGTTTCATTATATATTTACCTTTATCAGTAAATTTTATGTTGTCATATGTTTTCATTGGTACTAATTAGTGTCTTTTGTTTCATCTTGAAGAACCTCATTTAGCATTATTTCTAAGGCAAGTCTGTGGTGATGAATTCCTTCAGCTCTTCTTTATCTAGGGAAGTTTTTGCCTCTCCTTCCTTTCTGAAGGACAACTTTCCAAGTAAGGTACTCTTGGCTGACAGTATTTCCTTTGAGCACTTTGAATATATCATACACTCCCTTCTGGCTTAAAAGGTTCTATTGAGAAATCTGCTGATGATATTATCAGCATTCCCTTGAATATGATCCATCTTTTTTCTCTTGATGCTTTCCAAATTCTGCCTTTGTTTTCAATTTCTGAGTGCTTGGCTATAATGTCTCTCAGTGAAGATCTCTTTGGGTTGACTCCATTTGAGGATATTTGAACTTCATGTACTTGGATGGCCACAGCTTTCCCCAGATTTGGGAATTTTTCATCCATTAACTATTTAAATAAATTTTCTGTCTGCTCCTCTCCCTCTTCTCCTTCTGGGATTCCTAACATGTGAATACTGTTTCCTTGATAGTGCCCCACAGTTAACAGAGGTTTTCTTCATTCTTTTTCATTCTTCTTACTTTTTTCTTCTCTGGATAATATCAAGACACCTACCCCCAAATTTGAAGATTCTTCCATTTGATGAGTGTGTTGTTGAAGCTCTCCATTGCATTTTAATTTATTGTGTTATTTAATTTAATTTAATTTAATTTAATTTAAAACAATTTAAGGGTTAGAGTTAGGGATAGCAACTGTATTCTTTAATTCATTGTATTCTTCAGCTCCAAAGTTTCTGTTTAGTTGGTTTTATAATTCCTTTCTCATTTTCAAATTCTTATTTGTTCATGCATTGTTCTTCCTTATTTCATTGAATTGGCTGTGTCCTCTTAAATGTCACTGAGCTTCCTTACAATAATTGTTTTGAATTATTTTATGGTAACTTGTAGATCTCCATTTCTTTGGGGTCCATTACTCAAAAAATTTTTGTCCCTTTGGTGATGTTAATTTCATTGTTTTTTCATGTTTCTGATGTTTTTTGTTGATGTCTCTGCATTAGAGGTAGCTGTCAACTTTTCCGGCCTTTTTGAACTCACTTTGTTGGGGAAAACTTTCACCTCAAGTTGGCTGTGAGGGTGCTGGATGAGTGGAGTATAATATCTTTGTTCTTGGGTGTCTATGGCCACATAATTTCTGTGCATCTCCATCAGCATAGATCAATGTCTGTGAAGACTGCATGGTTCTTCTGTGACCAAGGGTACAGAGGTCCTTCTGGTGGTGGCAGTGTTGGCTAGGGCTATTGGGGTACTTGGTGATGGAGTCTTCTAAGGTCCCTACTCCTGGGGTTCTCCTTTTGGGCCCATAGAAATTAGTTGTAACTGAGGAGATACTATTGGCACCAGGTCTAGTACATTGGCATTCAGAAAGGCAGTTGAGCCAAGGACCTTGGATCAGGCTTACATTGCCTTGGCCCTGAGGTGCAAGTGTATTTGCTGGGGCAGTGGTATCAGTCTCTAAGGTGCAATCATGTGCAGCTCTCCCATGAAACTGGGGTCTATACTTGTGGTTTGCCTCAGTGACATGGGGGTGAGGGGAATGCAGCAGTGGTACAGAGTATGACAGAGTACAGCAGTGGCTTAGGCCCAGGGGTACAGGGTCCTGCAGCAGTACAGCCTGGGGATGATGGGTCAAAATTCCAACTCTGGCCCTAGGAGAAGTCATAGAGCAGCAATTGCATGGTCCCAGGGATGGCCTGTTAAAGCCACATATCAGGATCCATAGGAAGGCTGTAGAGCAGCAGTGGTGTGTTCCCAGTAGTGATGGGTCAAAGCAATGACTTAGCACACAGTGTGAGATGAAGCGTAGCAGTAGCATGGACCAAGCAATACTAGGGTACAGCCAAGACTCAGGACCCAAGAATAGGCTGTAGAGCAGCGGCAGCTCAGCTTAGGTAATAAACAGTCAAAGCTGCAACTAGGAACACAGAGTGAGGTCTAAAGAAGGGGCAGCATGGCTTTTGTTATGGTAAGACCAAGCACTGATGTAGAACCTGGGGTCAGAGTACACAGCAGCAGCTCTAGTCCCATAGATGTCAGGTCACTATGGCATCACAATCAAGGAAAGCAGGCTACAGAGGTGATGGGGCCCCAAGGTCAGGCATCCCCACAGATACAGCTCAAAATACAAGAAAGACAGTAGCAGGAATTCTGGCAGCTCTGTCAAATGGAACCAGTGTTGGTGAAGACTGTAGAAGTCCTCAATAGCAAAGCCTGCAAACATCTACGTTGGTGAGACTTGCTGGAATGAAATCCCTCCGAGGGGATCCCTGCTGGTACCAAGCTGCTCTGAACTAGAGGATGTGGTTATCGAGGTAAAAATCTTTCCCAAGCTTTGCTACAGGGCCATCCTCAGTTTTTGCATTTTGCATGGTTCTGCTTCTTCTTTGTTGTAGTCCAGAGCTTTCCCAATGTAATTTACATTGGTTTGTACTTGTCCATTTATTGTTTTTGTTGTTTTTTGAGGGATACAAGTGTTTGGAATTCCCAACTCTCCATCTTTCTGATGTCACATTATCCCTAACTCTGTGTCAAGGAGACTGCAGACACAAGAGCCTCTACTTGCCACTGTTGGTACACTAGTCTTCTCTTTCACATAATATAGTTGATATGCATGTGCAAGCTCATTGACTTTTAGATCAGTGGTAGCACTGACAAAACAATACTAAACATACTGTATAATCATGAAGTATTCTACACTTTGCCCCTTCACTTGATTTCCACAGCTGCTGACTATACACAAAATTTAGTAACTTAAGTTCTGGGAGTTAAATTTTAACTTCCTGATTGATTTCTCCTTGGATATAAATGTGAGCAATAGCAAAAGGATAGAGCATTTCTTAAAAGTATTGCATGGGAGCAAGATGTCTATGAAATGGCTTTCACTTCTGCTGCTACTACAACTGACTTGCTACTTTAGATCTGGAAGTTGTGGGAAGGTGCTGGTGTGGCCAGTGGAATATAGTCATTGGATTAACATGAAGACAATTCTGGATGAACTTGTCACAAGGGGTCATGAGGTGACTGTTCTAACATCTTCAGCTTCCGTTCTTATTGATCCCAATGAACCATCTGCTATTAAGTTTGAGACTTTCCCTATATCTTTAACTAAAGATGATTTTGAGAATATCACGAAACATTTGGTTGAGAAATGGACATATATGGCAAAAAATTCATTTTGGACATATTTATCATCAGTGGAAAATTTATTTTGGGAATTTTCCGACATGCTTATGAATACCTGTAAAGATATTGTTTCAAACAAGGAACTTATGACAAAACTACATGAATCAAGGTTTGATGTCATTCTTGCAGATGCTGCTGGACCCTGTGGTGAGCTGCTGGCTGAGGTACTTAAAGTACCTTTCATGTACAGTCTCCGCTTCTCTCCTGGCTATTCAATTGAAAAGTTTAGTGGAAGACTTCCATTCCCACCATCTTATGTTCCGGTTATATTTTCAGAATTAAGTGATCACATGACATTCATGGAGAGGGTCAAAAATATGATATACATACTTTATTTTGACTTTTGGTTCCAGACATTGAATGAGAAGAACTGGAATCAGTTTTACAGCAAAGTACTAGGTAAGCCATGTTTTCAGTTGGTAGTATGAAGTTCTAACTTTCCCAGTGCCTTGGAAGCTGAGTTTGTATAAAGTCATAGGAATTTGTCTCTTATAAGTGAAACAATGAAATGAAAATATAAAATGATCTCATAAATATTATGGAAATATTAAATTATAAGGCAGGGTATAGCCCTGTGGCCCATTACTAGTACAGGACGCCAGGAAGTCATAAACCACAAATTGCAGTACTTAGGGCAACTCCAAGCAATTTTACATCCAACTTACAGAACTTCATTTTTAACTTAAAAAGTCACTAGAAACCTCATAAAATGTCTTGATAAATGAAGACAAGTAGATTAAGGAATTACAAACAACATGTTTGTAGCATAAATATCTAAGTAGCATTTAGAAATTGTTTCTACCTGTGTAGCTCAGTTTCCATATTACATTATATTAATTACATTATATTATATTATACTATATTGTATATACTATATTATGATATATACTATACACATACATATATGTTTGCTTTATCAAAGAACAGACACATTTAAAAATCTTTGGTCACATCATTCCAAGCTCCTTTACAAAAATTACCTAATATATATATGGCAATATTCTCATTTGAGCTAACATTTGTTGCTGTTTTTGTTTTTGTTTTTTCTTTCAGGAAGACCCACCACATTATTTGAAACAATTGGAAAAGCTGAAATGTGGCTCATTCGAACCTATTGGGATTTTGATTTTCCTCGCCCACTGCTACCAAATTTTGAATTTGTTGGAGGCCTCCACTGCAAACCTGCCAAATCCCTGCCTAAGGTAACTTACTCCTCTTTGTTGTTCTTTTTTGACTTCACATTTTCAATAGGAGTAATTCTTCTTTGCTTATTTAGAATTTGTTTTTTAATTCATGAACTTTTTTTTTTATTGGAGTATAATTGCTTTACAATGTTGTGTTGATTGAGTCAGATGTGGGAAGCTGGATAAAATGGCCTTCCAATTAGAAACTCATTTATTTCTATACCAACACAGGTATCTGAATTTCATTATCATTGCAAAATAAAGTGGGATACCTGGGAAACTTTGAGAATATGTCAGTTAAATTAAGACCTTCATAATTTAATACATAATAATAAGGTATTCATTAAAACTAATTTTAAAATGATTAGAGTATTCCAGAAGTGAGTACTAATATAGAGAAATGGTATAGACAGTTTCTGCCACCAAAGACTCTACGTAGAAAGACAGAATACAAGCAAATAATAAAAAGTGATACAATAGGAAAGACCAAAGTGCTAAAGAAATGTCTAGCAGGAATCATAGAAAGTACCTCTGAGGCACTGATTAAGGTGAAATCTGAAGGATGTACGGGAATAGTAGAAGGGATAGGTCATATATGGAGAAAGATACAAAAGAAAAGCAGGTAGAGTAGTAATGACATTTTCAAAGAAATCCAAGTCTAAACAGTAAGAGGCTGAGTAAAGAGGTAGATGACGCTGGAGACATAAGTTGGAGACAGATAATTACAAGGAGTTTGAAACATCTAGTAGAGATATTAGGGAGAACCTTAAAAAGGTAAAGAAAGAGAGAGATGATCACATTTTTTTATAAAACAAACAACAACAACAAAAAAAAACAACCAAGATGCAGTCACTGGGTTGGATTGCAAAGGGGCCAGAGTGGGGAGGAGACCATTTAGCAGGGTGTTGTGAGATACAGGCAACAATGAGTGAAAACTAGAATACAATGTTCATAGAGATATGACCACACTAACTCTTATAATAATAAGCACCAACCTCATGCTATTGTCATGGGGAAAAATTTGATATTACATGTGAAACATCCACTGGCACACACACAGTGATCAAGAAGAAATATTAACTATTGTCATTATTGTTATTTTGTTACTATAACCTACTATCAAAACCCAAAGTGTGCCAGCCACCTATATCTAATTCCTAATTGAAATTGAAATGATTTTCCAAAACATCAAGATTATATTACCCAGCAAAACACTAGAGAGCAGAAATTCCATAGAGTGTTTAAAAAGTAAATTGTAAAAGTTTACTTAATTTAAAAATTAAGTTAATAAAAATAATTTAATAAATGTAATAAAATATACTCTAAATAAAATATAACATTTAATTTAAACTTTTTTATTTTTTTATTTTTTTAAATTTAATTTAGTTTTTTTAATTGGAAAATAATTGCTTTACACTCTTGTACCAGTTTCTGAGGTACACCAAGGTCAATCATCTGTATTTATACACATATCCCCATATTCTCACCATCCCTCGACTCCCCCCCACACTCCTCGTCTCAGTCCTCTAAGGCATCATCCATCATCGAGTTGATCACACTTTCTTATACAGCAACTTCCCATTGGCTATTTTACAATTGGTAGTGTATATATGACTATGCTACTCTCTCACTTCGTCTTGGCTTCCATTTCACCCCCTGCCCACCAAACCTCGAGTTCTCCAGTTCATTCTCTGCATCAGCATCCTTATTCTTGTCTTGTCACTGAGTTCATCAGTACCATTTTTAGATTCCATATATATGAGTTAGCATACAATATTTGTCTTTCTCTTTCTGATTTACTTCACTCTGTATGACAGACTCTAGGTCTATCCACCTCATTACATATAGCTCCATTTCATTCCTTTTTATGGTTGAGTAATATTCCATTGTATATATGTGCCACATCTTCTTTATCCATTCATCTGTTGGTGGGCGTTTAGGTTGCTTCCATGTCCTGACTATTGTAAATAGTGCTGCAATGAACATTATGGTACACATTTTTTTGGGATTATGGTTTTCTCTGGGTATATGCCCAGGAGTGGCATTACTGGATCCTACGGTAGTTCTATTTTTAGATTTGAAGGAACCTCCAAACTGTTTTCAAAAGTGGCTGTACCAACTTACATTCCCACCAACAGTGCAGGAGAGTTCCCTTTTCTCCACACCCTCTCCAACATTTGTTGTTTCTAGATTTTGTGATGATGGCCATTTTGATCAGTGTGAGGAGATACCTCATTGTGGCTTTGACTTGCATCTCTCTAATGATTAGTGATGTTGAGCATGTTTTCATTTGTTTGTTGGCCATCTGTATGTCTTCTTTGGAGAAATGTCTATTTAGGTCTTCCGCCCATTTGTGGATTGGGTTATTTGCTTTTTTGGTATTAAGCTGCATGAGCTGCCTGTATATTTTGGAGGCTAATCCTTTGTCCATTGTTTCATTGGCAACTATTTTTTCCCACTCTGAGGGTTGCCTTCTTGTCTTGTTTATGGTTTCTTTCACTGTGCAAAATCTTTTAAGTTTCATGAGGTTCTATTTGTTTATTCTTGATTTTATTTCCCTGATTCTAGGAGGTGGGTCCAAAAGGATCTTGCTTTGATGGATGTCATAGAGTGTTCTGCCTATGTTTTCCTCTAGGAGTTTTATAGTGTCTGGCCTTACATGTAGGTCTTTAATCCATTTGGAGTTCATTTTTGTGTATGGTGTTAGGAAGTGTTCTAATTTCATTCTTTTACATGTTGCTGTCCAATATTCCCAGCACCACTTATTGAAGAGGCTGTCTTTTTTCCATTGTATACTCGTGCCTCCTTTGTCAAAGATAAGGTGCCCATATGTGTTTGGGCTTACTTCTGAGTTCTCTATTCTATTCCATTGATCTTCCTTTCTATTTTTGTGCCAGTACCATACTGTCTTGATCACTATGGCCTTGTAATATAGTTTGAAGTCAGGAAGCCTGATTCCACCAACTCCATTTTTCCTTCTCAAGATTGCTTTGGCTATTCGAGGTCTTTTGCGTTTCTGTACAAATCATAAGATTTCTTGTTCTAGTTCTGTAAAAAATGCCATTGGTAATTTCATAGGGATAGCATTGAATCTGTAAATTGCTTTGGGTAGTACAGTCATTTTCACAATGTTGATTCTTCCAATCCAGGAACATGGTATGTCCCTCCATCTGTTTGTGTCATCTTTGATTTCTTTCATCAGTGTCTTAAAGTTTTCTGCATACAGATCTTTTGCCTCCTTAGGCAGGTTTATTCCTAGGTATTTTATTCTTTCTGTTGCAATGGTAAATGGGAGAGTTTTCTTAAGTTCTCTTTCTGCTATTCTGTTGTTAGTGTATAGGAATGCAAGAGATTTCTGTGCATTAATTTTGTATCCTGCTACTTTACTAAACTCATCAATTAGTGCTAGCAGTTTCCTGGTAGAGTCTTTAGGGTTTTCTATGTATAAGATCATGTCATCTGCAAAGAGTGACAATTTTACTTCTTTTCCAATTTGGATTCCTTTTATTTCGTTTTCTTCTCTGATTGCTGTGGCTAAAACTTCCAAAACTATGTTGAATAATAATGGTGAGAGTGGACACCCTTGTCTTGTTTGTGTTCTTACAGGGAATTCTTTCAGTTTTTCCCCATTTAGAACGATGTTGGCTTTTGGTTTCTCATATATGGCTTTTATTCTGTTGAGGTAATTTCCTTCTATGCCCATTTGCTGGAGAGCTTTTATCATAAATGGATGTTGGATTTTGTCAAAAGCTTTTTCTGCATCTATTGGGATTGATCATAAGGTTTTTATCCTTCAATTTGTTGATATGATGTATCACATTGATTAATTTGCGTATATTTAAGAATCCTTGCATCCCAGGAATAAACCCCACTTGATCATGGTGCGTGATTTTTTTAATGTGCTGTTGGATTCTGTTAGCTTGTATGTTGTTGAGCATTTTTGCATCTATATTTATCAGTGATATTGGTCTGTAATTTTCTTTTTTGTGACCTCTTTGCCTGGTTTTGGTATCAGGGTGATGGTAGCCTCGTAGAATGAGTTTGGGAGTGTTCGTCCCGCTATATTTTGGAAGATTTTGAGAAGGATAGGTGTTAGCTCTTCTCTAAATGTTTAATAGAATTCACCTATGAAGCCATCTGGCCCTGGGCTTTTGTGTGTTGGGAGATTTTTAATCACTGCCTCAATTTCCGTACTTGTGATTGATCTGTTCATAGTTTCTATTTCTTCCTGGTTCAGTCTTGGAAGATTGTACTTTTCTAAGAATTTATCCACTTCTTCCAGGTTATCCAATTGATTGGCATATAGTTGCTTGTAGTAGTCTCTCATAATCTTTTGTATTTCTGAGGTGTCCGTTGTTACTTCTCCTTTTTCATTTCTAATTCTGTTAATTTGCATCTTCTCCCTTTTTTTATGATGAGTCTGGCTGATGGTTTATCAATTTTGCTTATCTTCCCAAAGAACAAGCTTTTAGTTTCATTAAGTATTGCTATTGCTTCTTTCCTTTCCTTTTCATTTATTTCTGGTCTGATCTTTATGATTTCTTTCCTTCTGCTAGCTTTGGGGTTTCTTTGTTCTTCTTTTTCTAATTGTTTTAGGTGTAAGGTTCAGTGGTTTATTCAATATTTTTCTTGTTTCTTAAGGTAGGACTATATTGCTATAAACTACCATCTTAGAACTGCTTTTGCTGCATCCCATAGGTTTTGGGCTGTTGTGTTTTCATTGTCATTTGTTTCTAGATATTTTTTGATTTCATCTTCGATTTCTTTAATGATTTCTTGGTTGTTTAACAGTGTATTGTTTTGGCCTCCATGTGTTTGTATTTTTTGCAGTTTTTTCCCTGTAATTGATATCTAGTCTCATGGCATTGTGATCAGAGAAGATGTTTGATATGACTTCAATATTCTTGAATTTACTGAGGTTTGATTTGTGACCCAAGATGTGATCTATCTTGGAAAATATTGCATGTGCACTTGAGAAGAAAGTGTATTTTGTCATTTTTGGATGGAATGTCCTATAAATATCAATTAAGTCAAGATGGTCGGATGTGTCACTTAAAGCTTGTGTGTCTTTATTTATTTTCTATTTGGATGATCTGTCCACTGATGTAAGTGAGGTGTTCAAGTCTCCCACTATTATTGTGTTACTGTCCATTTCCCCTTTTATGACTGTTAGCATTTGCCTTATGTTTTGAGGTGCTCCTATGTTGGGGGCATAGATATTTACCATTGTGATATGTTTTTCTGGGATGGATCCCTTGATCATTATGTAGTGTCCTTCCTTGTCTCTTGTAATAGTCTTTACTTTCAAGTCTAATTTGTCTGATATGAGTATTGCTACTGTAGCTTTCTTTTGACTTCCATTTGCATGGAATATCTTTTTTCATCCCTTTCCTTTCAGTCTATATGTATCCCTTGGTCTGAAGTGGGTTTCTTGTAGGCAGCATATAGAAGGGTCTTATTTTTGTATCCATTCATCCAGTCTGTGTCTTTTGGTTGGAGCATTTAATCCATTTACATTTAAGGTGAATATTGACATGTGTGTTCCACTTACCATTTTCTTAATTGTTTTGGGATAGTATTTGTTGGTGTTTTCCTTTTCTTGTGTGTCCTACTTAGAGAAGTTCCTTTAGCAGTTGTTGTAAAGCTAGTTTGGTGGTGCTGAATTCTCTTAACTTGTGCTTGTCTGGAAAGCTTTTGATTTCTCCTTCAAATCGGAATGAGATTCTTGCTGGGTAGAATATTCCTGGCTGTAGGTTTTTCTTTTTCAAGACTTTCAGTATATCCTGCCATTCCCTTCTGGCCTGCAGAGTTTCTGTAGAAAGGTCAGCTGTTATCCTTATGGGTTTTCCCTTATATATTATTTGTTGCTCTTCTCTTGCTGCTTTTAATATTTTTCCTTTTGTTTAATTGTTGTTAGTTTGATTAATATGCCTTGGTGTGTTTCTCCTTGGGTTTATTCTGTATGGGACTCTCTGTGTTTCTTGGACTTGGTGAATTATTTCCTTTCCGATGTTGGGGAAGTTTTCCACTATAACCTCTTCAAATATTTTCTCATACCCTTTCCTTTTCTCTTCTTCTTCTGAGATGCCTATGATTTGAATGTTGGTATGCTTTATGTTATCACTGAGGTCTCTGAGACTGTCTTCTATTCTTTTTATTCTTTTTTTTTCTTTTTCCTGCTCTGTGGCACTTATTTCCCCCATTCTATCTTCTAACTCACTTATTCATTTTTCTGCCTCAGTTATTCTGCTGGTTATACCATCTAGAGTATTTTTAATTTCAGTTATTTTGTTATCCATTGCTGTTTGTTTGTTCTTTAGTTCTTCTGAGTTCTTATGAACTGTTTCTTGTACTTTCTGTATTTTCTTATTGAGATTTTCTATCATTTTTACTGTCATTACTCTGAATTCTTTTTCAGGCATTTTTCCTATTTCCTCTTCATTTATTTGGTCTTTTGGGTTTTTTTCCTACTCCTTTGCCTGTGTGGTGTTTCTTTGTTTCCTCATGGTAGTCCAAACTTCAGGGGTTTCTTGTCCCAGCAATAGAGGAGTTTAAAAAAGACTGTCCAAGCCCCAGACTGATGGCAGAGTGTTGAGTCAAACAAATACTATGTCTAGGAAACACATACATATATAAGACACACAATTACTGCATCCAATATAACATAAGGCACTAAAAAGACCTGACAGAAGAACACCAGTATGCTATCAAATATTCAAAGAGAAAACCAACCAGAATTCAAAACCAAAACAGAACAAAAAAAAAAAAAAAAGCAAAAACAAACAAACAAACAAATAACACCACACATACACAAACACAAATCCAGGGAGATATTGAAAGCTAGGATCAAATATAAAAAAGAGCTAGAGTACCACCAGACAGAATGGAGATTCTAAGAATGAAATTAGACAATTATACTAAGAACTAAGATAAAGACAAAAACCTAATATTAAATACCAGGGTGGTGTGTCATCTGGAGAATAGAGCAAGGAGTCTGAGCAGATCGATAGTGTTGCTTATAAGTATGTTAAGTTAAAATAAACTAAAAATGGATGGATGACAGGGCAACAGAAGAGTGTAGTGTGACTGGAAATATGCAAATAAAAAGATAGAAATAGAAATGTATAAAAGATAGAAATGGAAAGAAGGTAGGAGAGATATATATAATCAGTACTACAAAAACCTTAGCTAGAAATAGAAGTATATAAAAAGGTTAAAATAAAAATAGAATAAAAAATATGTTATAAAACTTGTAGATCCATTAGGACCAAGATCGTATTTAATAAAGAAAAAAAAAAAAAACTAGAACTGATCCCAGAATGGACCGGTTCAATGGAATTGATACTAATATTTCTGTTTTCTTAGAGTCTCAGCTGTAATTGTCCTTCTATTCACCTTGGGTTTTTTGCATTATTCTGTGACCAGCAGAGCTTCCTTTATTGTTCGTCTGTAAGCATTGGTGTGTGGAGAGGGAGAGGGTACAATAGTGGCTCCTTCCCCTGGAAGTGAGTGAGCAGTGGTGCACTGTCGTTTCAGTAGGGCTTGGAGGTCCTGTTGCAGAGGGACTCCGGTGGCTCAGGTGTAAACAGAAAGTCTCAGAGTTGGGCCTCTCTCTGGGATATTTTTTTCTCATCTGCCTCCCTGTTGCAGGCACTCTAAGCCTGCTCTCTGCTGCCTGCTGGGGTTTTAAGTCAGCCCCGCCCGAGGGCCTGAGGGTCCTTGTTATGCCTGTGTGCCTTAGCTTGGCCCACAGGGGTCCCTCCTCTGCCCATTGCAGATGCCAAAAGAGAGAGAGAGAGGCTATGCCCATGGCTCCTCCCCCCACCCATGAGCCAGCAGCATCCAGCTGCCATCATGGCTGGGCAGCTCTCAGGGACAGGCACTCCTCACTGCAGGTCTCTTCCCTCCTGTCCTCTCGGTCTGTCTCCTTACTGGCAACAATGTTTCTCACCCTGAACCAGTTCTCCAGTTCCCACGCTCCCACTCCTGGACCCTCTGTTTAGCTGTGAATCAACATCTCAGTCCAGGAACACTGAGCTGTGGTGCAGACCCTCCATGTGTTTCTCACTCCCTCCCATCTGCCACAGCTCAGCTGCTACACTCTCTTTGATCCATCTTAGATGCCTCCCTACCAGTTATGTCAGGATCCTTGCAGTCCTTTCTGGTGTCCGAGGTCATCTGCTGGTGTTCAGTTGGTTCTCTGTGGGAATTATTGCATCTTCTGGTGCATTCCCAATGCATCTGTGGAGAGGGATGCATTCCACGTCCCTCTACTTCACCGCCATCTTTTCTCCCCTAATTTAAACTTTTTTAATGTTAAGAATGTTTTAAGATTTGGGCAATCAGATGAGCAAGATGAAAGGCTAAAATATTTTTTGTAAGGATTGAGACTCTTCACCAGTGCTCTAGATAAAATGAAGACCCTTCTTCAACAATATAAATGTATGCCTTAATAATGTTTACAGCCAAATTCAACATTACTTGCTTTTGCACCAGCATTTAGACCATTCTTCATTTGAAATCCCAGTGTTTGACATCTTACAACATAAAAGAGATAACCTGATCTCTCAGAACAGGTGTTTTCTGCCTGCACTAACCCTATAGAAAGCCTCAGTAAAGCGCCCTTAAGGAATACAGGTCTCAACATCATCGATGCATGACAGAATGAGCACAGAGAGCCTACACTGCATATTTAAGAATGATAAATTATGCTCATATAATAAAGAGCAAATAATTTCTACCACTTGAATCTAAAACTACCTGTAGTTTCAAATTATCAAGAATTTTATTTATAGGAACTATTCCTGATGAAGGAAAGCAAGAATCTAACCTGTTTCAAATTAACTTAAGACATAAATAGAAAGCAAACACTCTTTAGCCAACTTTTTTGTGGTCTCTTAATAGAGCACTTTGTCTACTCTTTATTGGTGGCAAAATGAAACATATCTTTTTCAAGGGTAAAATTCAATATCTGTTTGATTGCAAGTTGTTTGGGTTATCTATGGTAATTTTAACAGTATCTGAAGCCTGAGATAAGATAAAATTCTATGCTATCTAACCCTATTTTTGAATCATTTCCACTCTCTCATTTCAGGGAAGTGATAGTGTTAGTAAGAGGGGAGGTTTGGAGAGGAGGAAGAAGGATAAAGAGAAGCATGAAGAGTAGTATAATCATGATAAATTAGTAATAGTCGCTGTTGTTATCAAGTTGAAGAAACAAGATTTAATTCCAGGTCAATGATTGTGAAGACTTCATTGTATAAAAAAAAAACTGTTCCTTCAAACTACTAACTCCTCCAATAATTATTAGATTCTCAGAAAATTTCTGTACTTTTTAGAGAATTAGGTTATTTGGCAAAATGCATCAAGAATCTTAAAAATCCTTATAGCTTTTGGCTTCATGGTATATTCATATGAAACTACACAGAGAAAAATAATCAAGAAGTGCAAACACAATATTTTGGGCAGTAATTCAAAACCGTCAACTCTGGAAATAATAAAAATAAAGCAATAGTTAAATAATTTATAAATGTGCATATCACACCATTACAATCATTTTATCAAATAATAATTACATGAAATCAGCTATAATATTAGGTTTAGTTGGAAAATAATAAATATAATAAGATCATAATTTTCTTGTAAGACACAAAAGAATATAAGCTGTAATTATAATTTTCAAAATACATATCATAATGCATATTTAATTATAGGAGTAGAATAAAGATAGAATGAAAGCACAAATTTTAGTATAATGTCCTCAATGTCCATTCAAGTTGTTGAAAATGATAGGATTTCCTTCTTTCTAATGGGTGAATAACATAACCTACTGAGTGTATGTGTGTGTTCATGTGTGTGTTTGTGTATATATATCACGTCTTATGATATGGATTCATCCATTGATGGGCACTTAATTTGTTTCCCTTGGCTACAATGGATATTGTTGCAATGAACACAGGGGCACATATAACTCATAGCCATCTTGTTTTTATTTCTTTTGGTTATATAGGCAGAAGTGGAATTCCTGGATCATATAGTGGATCTATTTTTAATTTTTTTAGGAATCTTCATTTTGTTTTCCATAAGGGCTGAACCAATTTACATTTCCCATTGACAGTGTAAAAACATTCAATTTTATTCATATTCTCACTAACACTTTTATCTTCTTGATGGTAGACTTTCTAACAGGTGTGAGGTGATACCTCACTGTGGCTTTGATTTTCATTTCCCTGATTAGTGATGTTGAGCATCTTTTCATACATTCATAATACCTGCTGGCCATTTGGATTCTTCTTTGGAAAATACCTGTTTTGTTCATCTACCTGTTCTTTAATCAAATTTTTATTGTTGTTCAGTTTTATGAGTTCTATATATATTTTGGCTACTAACTCCACATCAAATATGTGGGTGCAAAAATTTTCTGCCATTCTCTAGGTTGTACCTCCATTTTGTTGATTGTTTCTTTTGCTGTGAAGACTCTTATGAGTTTGATGTAATCCCACTTGTTGAATTTATTTCTTTTGTTGTGGTTCTGATGTCATATCCCAAAAAAATTATTTTCAAAATTGCTGTCAAGGAGCATCATCTCTATGTTTTTTTTTGTATGAGTGTTATGGTATCCGGTCTTATGGTTAAGTCTTGATAAATTTTCAGTTAATTTTTGTAAGGGTGTAAGATACGGGTCTCATTTCATTTTTTTGCATATGTTTATCCAGTCTTCTCAGAAGCGAAAGAAGTAACTGTTTTTTCCCCATTGGGTGTTCTTGGCTCTCTTGTTGAGTTTTGGCTGGCTATATATGCAGGTATTTAATTTTGGGCCCTGTGTTATCCTCCATCGGTAGGTGTGTATTTTTAGGACAGTACCGTATTGTTTTAAATACTATACTTTTGTAGAATAATTTGAAATTTGGAGGTATGATGCCTTTGACTTCAGGTAGAGTGGACATTTTAACAATATTAATCTCCTGATCCATGAACACAGGATGTCTTTCCATTTATTTGTGTTTTCTTCTATTTCTTTCAATAAAGTCTTATAGTTATCACTGTACAGATCTTTCACTTCATTGGTTACACCCGTTTCTAGTTATTTTCTTGGTTTTGATTCTATTTTGGATGGGGTAGGTTTTTCAGCTGTTTCATTATTAGTACATACAAATGAAACTGATGTTTATATGCTGATTTTATATCCTGAAACTTTACTAAATTTGTTGATTTGTTCAGGTTTCTTGTTAAATCTAAGAGATTTTCTGTACAAAAATTCATGTCCTCTGCAAAAAAAGACAATTTTACTTCTTCCTTTCTGATTAGGATGCCTTTTATTTCTTTGTCTTGCCTAGTTGCTCTAGCTAGGACTTCTAGTACTATGTTGAATCAGTGAGAGAGTGGGCATCCTTGTTTTGTTCCTGATCTTAGAGAAAAAGCTTTTAAGTTTTCACTGTTGAGGATAATGTTAGCTTCGGGTTTGTATATATATCGCATTTATTACATTGAGCTATGTTCCTTCTATACCCAATACATAAGGATTTTTATCATGAAAGAATGTTGTAACTTGTCAAATGTTTTTTGTACATCTATTGATAGGATCAAATTATTTTATATTTCATTCTATTAATGCAATGTATTACAAATATTTATTTGGGTATGTTGGGCCATCCTTGCATGCCCAAGGATATATCTTATTTGGTCATGGTATATAATCCTTTAAACGTATTCCTGAATTTGGTTTGCTTATGTTTTGCTGAGAATTTTCACATCTATATTCAGTCTGGATATTAGCCTATAATCTTCTTCTCATGTAATGTTCTTATCTATTTGTTATCAGGGGAATACTGGCCTTATAGAATGAGTTGGAAATTTTCCCTCCCTCCTCTTTAATTTTTTGGAAGATATTTTGAAGGACTAACATTAATTTTCTTTAAATGTTTCATAAAATTCATCAGCGAATCCATCTGGTTCTGGGGTTTGTGTGTTAGGAGATTTTCAATTTCTGATTCACTATCTTTACTCATTATGAATGTTCAGATTTTCTACATTTTCTAATTTAGTCTTAGTAGGATGTGTGTCTCTATGAAGTTATCTACTCTCTGGTATGTAATTTGTTACCATATAATGAATCATAGTAGTCTCTTATGACCCTATGTATTTTTGTAGTATCAGTCATAATGTCTCCTATCTCATTTTTGTTTAAAGCTCTTTATTGGAATATAATTGCTTTACACTCTTGTGCCAGTCTTTGCTGTATAACAAAGTGAATCATCTGAATTTATACATATATCCCCACATGTCCTCATAGTCCCACGACTCCTTCCCACACTCTTTATCCCATCCCTCTAAATCATCACCCATCATCAAGTTGATTTCCCTGTTTTATGCAGCAGTTTCCTGTCAGCTATCTGTTTTACATTTGGTAGTGTATATATGTCAATCCTATTCTCTCACTTCATCCCAGCTTCCCCTTTGCCCTCCACCCCATGTCTTCAAGTCGGTTCTCTACAACTACATCTTCATTCTTGCCCTGTCACTGCGTTCATCAGTGCGACTTTTTTTAGATTCCATATATATAAGTTAGCATATAGTATTTGTTTTACTCTTTCTGGCTTACTTTGCTCTGTATGACAGACTCTAGGTCCATCCACCTCACTACAACTAACTCAATTTCTTTCCTTTTTATGGCTGAGTAATATTCCATTGTATATATGTGCCACATCTTCTTTATCCATTCATCTGTTGGTGGGCATTTAGGTTGCTTCCATGTCCTGACTATTGTAAATAGTGCTGCAATGAACATTATGGTACATGTTTCTTTTTGGATTATGGTTTTCTCTGGGTATATGCCCAGGAGTGGCATTACTGGGTCATATGGTAGTTCTATTTTTAGTTTTTTAAGGAACCTCCAAACTGTTTTCCACAGTGGCTGTACCAATTTGCATCCCCACCAACAGTGCAGGAGAGTTCCCTTTTCTCCACACCCTCTCCTGCATTTATTGTTTCTAGATCTTTCAATAATGGCCATTCTGACTGGTGTGTGGTGATACCTCATTGTGGCTTTGACTTGCATTTCTCTAATGATTAGTGATGTTGAGCATCTTTTCATGTTTCTGTTGGCCATCTGTATGTCTTCCTTGGAGAAATGTTTATTTAGGTCTTCTGCGCATTTTTGGATTGGGTTGTTTGCTTTTTTGGTATTAAGCTGCATGAGCTGCTTGTATATTTTGGAGATTAATCCTTTGTCAGTTGCTTCATTGGGATATATTATCTCCCATTCTGAGGGTTGTCCTCTTGTCTTGTTTATGGTTTCTTTTGCTATGCACAAGCTTTTAAGTTTCATTAGGTTCCATTTGCTTATTTTTTATTTTATTTCCATTCTTCTAGGAGGTGGGTCAAAAAGGATCTTGCTTTGATTAATGTCATAGACTGTTCTACCTATGTTTTCCTCTAGGAGTTTTATAGTGTCTGGCCTTACATGTAGGTCTTTAATCCATTTGGAGTTTATTTTTGTGTATGGTGTTAGGAAGGGTTCTAATTTCATTCTTTTACATGTTGCTGTCCAATATTCCCAGCACCACTTATTGAAGAGGCTGTCTTTTTTCCATTGTATACTCGTGCCTCCTTTGTCAAAGATAAGGTGCCCATATGTTTGTGGGTTTATCTCTCTGCGCTCTATTCTGTTCCATTGATCTACCTTTCTATTTTTGTGCCAGTACCATACTGTCTTGATCACTGTAGCCTTTTAATATACTCTGAAATCAGGAAGCCTGATTCCTCCAACTCCATCTTTACTTCTCAAGATTGCTTTGGCTATTTGGGGTCTTTTGTGTTTCCATACAAATCATAAAATTTCTTGTTCTAGTTCTGTAAAAAATGCCATTGGTAATTTCATAGGGATAGCATTGAATCTGTAAACTGCTTTGGGTAGTACAGTCATTTTCACGATGTTGATTCTTCCAATCCAGGAACATGGTATGTCCCTCCATCTGTTTGTGTCATCTTTGATTTCTTTCATCAGTGTCTTATAGTTTTCTGCATACAGGTCTTTTGCCTCCTTAGGCAGGTTTATTCCTAGGTATTTTATTCTTTCTGTTGCAATGGTGAATGGGATTGTTTCCTTAATTTCACTTTCTACTGTTTCATTGTTAGTGTAGAGGAATGCAAGAGATTTCTGCACATTAATTTTGTATCCCGCTACTTTACTAAGTCCATCAATTAGTGCTAGCAGTTTTCTGGTAGAGTCTTTAGGGTTTTCTATGTACAATATCATGTTATCTGCAAAGGGTGACAATTTTACTTCTTTTTTTCCAAATTGGATTCCTTTCATTTCATTTTCTTCTCTGATTGCTGTGGCTAAAACTTCCAAAACTATTTTGAATAATAATGGTAAGAGTGGACACCCTTGTCTTGTTCCTGTCCTTAGAGCAAATTCTTTCATTTTTTCACCATTGAGAATGATGTTGGCAGTTGGTTTGTCATAAATGGCTTTTATTATGTTGAGGTAACTTCCTTCTATGCCCACTTTCTAGAGTTTTTATCATAAATGGATGTTGGATTTTGTCAAAAGCTTTTTCTGCATCTATTGAGATGATCATATGGTTTTTATCCTTCAATTTGTTAATATAATGTATCACATTTATTGATTTGTGTATATTGAAGAATCCTTGCATTCCAGGGATACACCCGCCACTTGATTATGGTGTATGATCCTTCTGATGTGCTGCTGGATTCTGTTAGCTACTATGCTGTTGAGGATTTTTGCATCTATATTCATCAGTGATATTGGCCTGTAATTTTCTTTTTTTATGACATCTTTGCCTGGTTTTGATATCAGGGTGATGGTGGCCTCGTAGAATGAGTTTCGGAGTTTTCCTCCTTCTGCTATATTTTGGAAGAGTTTGGGAAGAATAGGTGTTAACTCTTCTCTAAATGTTTGATAGAATTTGCCTGTGAAGCCATCTGGCCCTGAGCTTTTGTTTGTTGGGAGATTTTTAATCACAGTCTCAATTTCAGTGCTTGTGATTGGTCTGTTCATATTTTCTATCTCTTCCTGGTTCAGTCTTGGAAGATTGTATTTTTCTAAGAATTTATCCATTTCATCCAGGTTATCCAATTTATTGGCATATAGTTGCTTGTAGTAGTCTCTCATGATCTGTTGTATTTCTGCAGTGTCAGTTGTTACTTCTCCTTTTTCATTTCTAATTCTGTTGATTTGCATCTTCCTTTTTTTCCTGATGAGTCTGGCTAATGGTTTATCCATTTTATTTATCATCTCAAAAAACCAGCTTTCAGTTTCATTGATCTTTGCTATTGTTTCCTTCATTTCTTTTTCATTTATTTCTGTTCTGATCTTTATAATTTCTTTCCTTCTGCTCACTTTGGGGTTTTTTTGTTCTTCTTTCTCTAATTCTTTTAGGTGGAAGGTTAGATTGTTCATTTGAAATTTTTGTTGTTTCTTGAGGTAGAATTCTATTGCTATAAACTTCTCTCTTAGAACTTCTTTTGCTGTGTCCCATAGGTTTTGGGTCTTCGTGTTTTCATTGTCATTTGTTTCTAGGTGTTTTTGATTTCCTCTTTGATTTCTTTAATGATTTCTTGGTTGTTTAATAACATATTGTTTAGCCTCCATGTGTTTGTATTTTTTGCAGTTTTTTTCCTGTAATTGATATCTAGTCTCATGGTGTTGTGGTCACAGAAGATGCTTGATACAATTTCAATTTTCTTGAATTTACCAAGGCTTCATTTGTGACCTAAGATGTGATCTATTCTAGAGAATGTTCTGTTTGCACTTGAGAAGGAAGTGTATCCTGTAGTTTGGGGATTAAATGTTTTATAAATATCAATTAAGTCAAGATGTTAGAATGTGTCATTTAAAGTTTGTGTTTCCTTATTTATTTTCTGTTTGGATGATCTGTCCATTGTTGTAAGTGGGATGTTAAAGTCTCCTGCTATTATTGTGTTACTGTCCATTTCCCCTTTTATGGCTGTTAGCATTTGCCTTATGTATTGAGGTGCTCCTATGTTGGGTCCATAGATATTATAATTGTTATATCTTCTTCTTGAATTGATCCCTTGATCACTATGTGGCATCCTTCCTTATCTTTTGTAACAGTCTTTACTTTAAGTTCTAACTTGTCTGATATGAATATTGCTACTCTAGCTTTCTTTTGACTTCCATTTACATGGAATATCTTTTTCCATCCCTTTACTTTCAGTCTATATGGATCCCTTGTTCTGAAGTGGGTTTCTCGTAGGCAGCATATAGAAGGGTCTTGTTTTTGTATCCATTCAGCCAGTCTGTGTCTTTTGGTTGGAGCATTTAATCCATTTACATTTAAGGTAATTATTGGCATGTATGTTCCTATTACCACTTTCTTAATTGTTTTGGCTGTGTTTTTGTAGGTCTTTTCCTTCTCTTGTGAATACTGCCTAGAGGAGTCCCTTTAACAGTTGTAAGGCTGGTTTGCTGAGGCTGAATTCTCTTAACTTTTGCTTGTCTTTAAAGCTTTTGATTTCTCTGTCAAATCTGAGTGAGATTCTTGCTAGGTAAAGTATTCTTGGCTGTAGGTTTTTCTCTTTCAAGATTTTAATTATCTCCTGCCACTCCCTTCTGGCCTGCAGAGTTTCTGCAGAGAGATCAGCTGTTATGCTTATGGTTTTTCCCTCATATGTTATTTCTTTCTTTTCTCTTGCTGCTTTTAATACTTTCTCTTTGTGTTTAATTTTCATTAGTTTGATTAATATGTGCCTCGGTGTGTTTCTCCTTGGTTTTATTCTGTATGGGACTCTCCATACTTCTTGAACTTGGTTTACTATTTCCTTTCCCATGTCGGGGAAGTTTTCCACCATAATCTCCTCAAATATTTTCTCAGACACTTTCTTTTTTTCTTCTCTTTATGGGTGTCCCATGCTTCGAATGTTGGTAGGCTTAATGTTATTCCTGAGGTCTCTGAGACTGTCTTCCATTCTTTTTATTCTTTTTTTCTTTTTCCTGCTCTGTGGTGGTTATTTCCACCATTCTATCTTCCAACTCACTTACTCATTCTTCTGCCTCAGTTATTCTGCTGCTTATACCATCTAGAGTATTTTTAATTTCAGTTATTGTATTGTTCATTACTGTTTGTTTGCTCTTTAGTTCTTCTAGGTCCTTATTAAATGTTTCTTTTATTTTCTTTATTTTGTTTTCGAGATTTTGGATCATCTTTACTATCATTAAGTGGAATTCTTTTTCAGGCAATTTGCCAATTTGTTCTTCATTTATTTGGTCTTGTGGGTTTTTATCTTGCTCCTTTGCCTGCAAGGTGTTTCTTTGTTTTCTCATTTTGTCTAATTTATAGTATTTGCTGTGTCCTTTCCCTATGCTGCCTAGTAGTAATTCCTCTTGTCTCTGTTCTGTTTGGCTTGAGGTATCAAGCACTGGAACTTGCTGGCCTTTGGTTGGATTTGGAGCTTGGTGTTGAGAATGAGAACTCTGGAGGAGCACTTGCTGATTAATATTCCATGGAGTCAGGAGTTCTCTGGTGGTCCAATGTCCTGGACTCCACTCTGTTGTCTCAGAGGTCCAGGTTTGACCCCCCGCTGAGGCACCTGGACCTGGAAGCTGCACAGCATGGAGAAAAAAGAGGTAGAAGAAGAGCAAGGAAACAAGAGGAGGAAAAAAGGAAGAAGGGAAAGGACAGACAGACCCCCCCCCCCAAGACTGGTGGTAAAAGCAACTCTAATCAGTCAAAATCACACAAGGAGATGTGCACACTTGCATTTGCAAAAAGAGAAGAGGAAAAGAAAACAAAGAGAAGAGAAAAATAGAGAGCAAAGAAAAGAAAGAAGTGAGTACTCATACCAATTACAAGTAAATCCACATACCAATATATACAGTAAAGATTAAACTAACAAATACCTAAGACCAGATACAAGACAAACATACCAAGAAGTCCTCCAATACTTCTAGGTAGGCCTCTGCACCTGCTGTGGCGAGGACTATGGAGAGCTCAGACTGTGATCTGGTATTAGTCCTGTATGTATTTGTCCCCACAGTCACCAGTTGCCCCCTATGTCTACAGTCTCTATTGTAGAAACACTTGTCTATTCAGGTGATCCACATATGCAGGGTCTATCAAGCCTATTGTGGGTATTAAATCTGCTCCTCCTGCAGCTGTTTCCCTTTCTCTTCTTTGGCCCTGCAGTCCTTGGGGATCAGTTTTGCTTTTGGTCCCTTCTTTGCATGTGGGTTGCTCTCAGGAGTCAGTTCCCCACCCAGGCAAGAGGGGGTGAAAGAGGGTGACTGGGGCTCATGTGCAACTTCAGGTCAGGGGGAGGGAGGGATATGGCAGTCTAATTGAAATTTGCAGGAGTGCTTGTAGCAGCAGAGGTCAGCCTGAGCCTGAGGTGTGCTGTGCATCCTCCCAGGGAAGCTGGTCCTGTACGCGGGACCCTTGGTGTTGGTGGGCTTCACCTACTGTCGGGAGGGTGTGGCTAATAACTTGCCTTAAACACAGGACCCTTGTCAGCAGTAGGTGGGCAGGTGGCAGGGCCTGACGGCACATAGGGCAGATGGGCAGCATGGCCTGGCAGCTCGTGGCAGGGCGGGGGCAGGGGGCAGCAGGCAGGCCTTTTGGTCCCGCAGCCACGGGTCGCACCACTCCACAGCCTGTGAGTTTGTGGAGAGGGAAGCTCCTCCCAAGCACTCCAAAACAAAGGTCCTCTGCCTCTCCATCTGGCCCAGGATTTTCCCCAAACTCCCTACTAGCTAGCTGGTGCATCTGCCCCTCAGGCTGTTCTCATGCAGCCAGCTCCAGTTCTCTCCCTGGTGTCTGTCTGTTCTCTGAAGCCCAAGCCTCGGCACCCAGTTCCCACCACCACCATGGGTGAGCAGGTTAACTTCTCTGGCTAGGGAGTGCAGCCTGAATTCTCCTGCAGGGATCTTTCCACTCTGCCCTCCACACACCTGCTTTTGCTCTCTCTTCTGGGGGCTCTGAGGCTCCTCCTGTCCTTCCCCACCAGTGAGGGGGCTCCCCAGTGTGGGAGTCTTCCCCCCTCATAGCTCCCTCCCAGAGGGGCTGATTTCCTCAGGATTCCTTTGTGTCTTTTTTTCCCTTCTTTCCTTTGCACTACCCAATTACGTGGGAATTCTTTTGCCTTTTTGGAGGTCTGAGGTCTCCTGCCAGCATTCAGAAGGTGTTCTGCAGGAGCTACTCCACAAATAGATATATTTTTGATGTATTTGTGGGGAGGAAGGTGATCTCTACCTCCTACTCCTCCATCATCTTTTTCAAGGTCTTCTATCTCACTTTTAATTTTATTTATTTGAGTCTTTTAATTTTTTGGTAAGTCTAGCTAAAGGTTGTCAATTTTTTTTATCTTTTTGAAAAGACAGAGAAAGATACTGTACTGTATGACATAAGTTGTACATGGATTCTAAAAATGCCAAACTTGTAAAAACAGAAGTGGTATGGGGGTTACCAGGGGCAGAAGGGTGGGAGAATAGGAGAGATGTTGTTTAAGGGTACAAGCTTGCGTCTTGTAGTAAATAAGTCCTAGAGATCTAAGGTACAGAATAGTGAATATAGGCAATAATATTATATTATAATCATCATCCTTTCCAAGAAACTAGATCTTAATTATTCCAACCACAAAAAAAGAAATGATAACTACTGAACATGATAGAAGTTTGACCCAACATTAAAATGGCAATCATATTACAATAGATAAATTATCACATCAACACATTATACACCTTAAATTTTATAATGTTATATATCAGATATATTTCAACATTTTCTAAAAATATATGAATTTGAAACTAAGGATATCCCTGGATGGAGAGTAAATCTTGTTTCCTTTTTTATAATTTTTCATGCTTTTGTATATTGTCTTGCCATGAGCTCATATTATTTTCATAAAAATGTCAGAGAATGAGAATAACCAGTCCACATCAGTGATTAATTTGTGAAGAAGGGATATATTATAATAATACCAAATGGATGCATCTTTCAGAGCATAGATAAAGCACTTTTGGGTACCAAGTCAATGAGACAAAAAACTGAAGACAGGTAACTTTAAATGCTGCTTCAGGTCACTAGAAATACATATATTATGTGGATGCACCATGAGAGTCATAAGAAAGTTCAGTGACCTTAATGATGAGACTGATATTATCAGGGTGAAATTGTACCTTTGGAGAATGTGCTGCACAACATGTAGTCTGCAATGTTAAAGTTTGGAAATATTTTCCTCTTTTGTTTTTTCTATTAAAAATAGTTTTTAAAAAAGTTATATGACAATAATTAGGGTCAGAAAGTATACATTCCATGATCAAAGGATTCAGTCATTATCTCCAGAGAGAAGAGAATAGTGAATTTAAAACAAAAGAAAGAAATCAGGAAAGATGAGCATATGGTTTTGACCAGATATTCAGAAAAATTTTTCTCATCTACATTTTTTTGTAATAGAGTATATTGAGCAATGTGGAATTATTCTAGTATAGAAAGTAACAATTTTTTAATTGAAATGGATCAAGAACCACAAAATAATTCAAAAACAATTCGAGCAAATACGAATTCACCAGGAGCTTTATTTAGTTTGAAGTGAACTGTTCAAAAGATGACCAGATCACTGCTGCAGAAAGCCCTGAGGTACCTCTCCCACTGTGGGGCAGGGGTCCCCAGGGGGACTTAGTGAGGTGATGATGAAGGTCCTTCACAGCAGTTACACATAGAACATCCTACTGTAACATTAGTTATACAATATGAATTCAGGACAAAGGGTGTCATATGTAAACTAACCCAGTAATATGGTCACTCAAATATGTAACTACACAAGTATATCTCTCGATTATAAATAGGACTCATAGGACTGTTTCACAGAACTTTCAAACTAGAAACCAGACTCCTCAGTATCAGTGGTTAGTAATTTAGAGAGAGAGTTGGGGAAATTATGACAAAGTTTAAAGTAAGGAGTACAGATTTTAGAGCTGAGAGAATGACAGACATAAACTCATTTGAATCATAGATTTTTCTTAGTGCTCCTAGTAAGGGAAATGAAATACTAATGACTAAAGTAAAATCTAAAATAATTATTCAGAAAGTCTGCCTGAAATAAATAAATGATTTAGTAGACCTATAATAATAAAGAATTAAATGTGAGTTAAATCTTGCAGTGTAGTTTCCTTTCAAGAATCTATGTTAACAATTATTAACATGATTGATGAAGAGTCTGAGTATAATATTGTTTAACAGAATCTCCTTGTCACTACTGTGTACTGGTTCTACTCATTTCCTGCTTATACGCAAACACATTTGCACATATGTACATAATAGAAGAAATTGACCTCATAACACCCATTTTCTTCCCAAGGACGTCAGGGATGAGGTCTGTTAAAACACACCCATTATTGAAAACAATTTGGAGTTTCTTCAAAAAGTCTTAAAAAAAAGTTTTTTTTGGTGTTTAATAGCCCAACTGACCAAACTCCAAGTGTGCAGTTAGCATGTTCAAGAATCAAGGGGGCAGGAGGGAAATCACTCTATAAACTAACTATATAATACGTGATAAGAATAATGCACACTTTCTAATATAAAACCTGTCAATGCATACAAAGTGGCAATTCTTCTTCTGGGTATATATCCAAAACAATTGAAATGAGGATCCCAATGAGATATTTGTACAACATGTTTATGAAACCACTATTCACAAAACCCAAGAGGTTGAAGCAACCCAAGTGTCCATCAACAGATAAAGCAACAAACATAAAGCGGTGGATACAAACAATGGAGTGTTACTCAACCTTTAAAAGGAAATTCTGACACAGGACACAACATGGATGAACCTTACACTAAGTGAAACAAGCCAGTCCAAAAAGACAAATGCTGTACAATTCAACTTATATGAAGTATCCACACTAGTCAAATTGGTAGAAACATAGGGCATTGGTTGCTAGGAGCTGGGGAAAGAGGAAAATGGAGTATCTTAGTGGGCATAGCCTTCAAGTTTCGGCACATGAAAAAGCTCTGGAGATTGGCTGTACAATGTGAATATACTTAGTATGGAACCATACACTTAGGAATGATTAAGTTGGTAACTTTTATGTTGTATTTATTTTACCACAATATTTTTTTAAAAGCCACTACTCTAGTAATTCCAGACTATATCTGATTTTCTCTCTTTAGGTGTTTGTTGCAATCCTTTCAATATCATTTGCTATGCTGTTGCTACTTTGTGATGAAGCAAATATTTTTTTCACAGGAAATGGAAGAATTTGTCCAGAGCTCTGGAGAAAATGGTATTGTGGTGTTCACTTTGGGGTCAATCGTCAGTAACCTGACAGAAGAAAGAGCCAATACGATTGCATCAGCCCTTGCCCAGATTCCACAAAAGGTAGATAAAGTAACAATAGTGGACAGGTACTTAAGGAGACTGCTAAATTCTGCAAAAAGATCTGATTATAGATATATTACTCAAGAAAGATAAACTATTATGATAGTTCCAACTTATCTCAGATTTATATAAAAACTAAAATATACATGGGAGATGGCAAAGGAGTACATAGAGTATCTTCAATTAACAATAAATTTGAATTAACATTGTAATCACAAATAAAAATATTTAAGAGATGCAGTGTGAATTTTGGTATTATAATGGTATTGTGGAGAGGTAGAGTAATCACCAAATTCTGCCTTGTCGTTTGCTTCTTTTCCTTGAAGGATTCCTGAGGACATGGTACAAATATAAATTTTTAACAGTAGGTGTAATTGTACAATAATGTTAAGCAATTCTAGTTTACAATGAATCATACATTTTGTACTTGCCAGGTAATCTCAGCCCCTTTTACTTCCCCTAAATTTTGGAGCAGCCCTATTCAGTGTGTTTTTCAGGGTGCTATTCAGAGAAAAGATGGCCAGGGTTTCCCAACCTGCCTCCAGATACCCATCCAGCCACAATGATTTAGAGAAAGAGAAACATCAGCCTCGCTGGTTGACTGAAAGCTGCTAAAGTCTAAAGCAGGAAAACAGAAAGAGTGAAGATGGGTTCCTGCCCTTAAGGTGAACCCTGTGCACTATGAAATCTGGCCCTTAATGAATTCTGCTTCTAACCTATCACATTACGCCTCCTGATTGAGGAAGGAGAGGGACTATAAGAAGGAGTCAAGCATGAGGAAGACCAGCATTGAAAAGATTCAGCTGCCTCCTTCTCCATAAAACAGAGTAGTAACTTATTTTCTAATGTGTTAAATATACCTGTGGTCTTTGGCTATTTGTGAACTACTTTTTTAGTTTGCTATCTGATATTGTAGTCTTTTCCTGAACATCTATGTTAATTTTTTGCTGAGAACCTAAAATTACTTTACATTCTCATAGCAAACAGAAGTTAAACACTAGGAAATTATAAATCCAGTTTATGAGAATTGCTTGGGAAACCAAAATTGGTCCATATTTTGGTACTGGGCATGGAAACCACATCAATCAATGCTGTCAGTGCTTTGTGTTCATTGTTAAAATGTTCAGGGTGAGTTGAATAAATTTTAGCAAATAATTTTGGAACTTTTTCAACAGCCTTATTGGTACTTATAACACTGGGCTCTCCTTTTCTAAATGTAAAACATTTCCAAGCCTAATAATAGTGGTAATATTCTGGATTCGTGTCAAAAATTAACAATTGTCATTTTTCTAGGAAGTAATGCTTAACAATTTATAATCTAAATGAAGTTATATTTCCTAAGCAAAATTAACATTATTAATCCATTATGAAAAGCAAATATTTATTTCTCTTAAGTGTCTGATTGCAGGCAATTTCCTGTTTGTAATCAAATATTGTAAAATTCTAATAAAACAAGTTATAGTAACAAGTGGTTATAAGTAAACTTTTCTATAACAGTCAAAAAGAAATAAATCAGTGAATATTAAATTTGAAATGAGAGCTAGTATACAAAATAAAGCAAAATAAATATGTAGGTTGCTAGTAATTTGCCACTGTCTTTCTGCCCTAGAAATAAGACCATCTAAAAATGTCTTAAATATTTAACTTTGTCATTGAAAATCTACTTGGTCTCTGCAATCATGTGTGAGATGTCATGGTTGCACTCCATCTCTGACTGAACCTAAAAATGAGTACATCAAATGCGTGTTCCTGTTTAAATAGCACCTTAGTCAACATCATCACTTAAGATCTCATATTCTGATTTCTTTATCTGTCATACAGGGGGCATTTAATTAGATGTATTTTGATCTCCTTAGAATTCTAACACTATGACTTTGAAGTTCAACTTGTGGAATAAGGTATTTTCTTTACCTTAACAGATTCTATGGAGATACGATGGCAAGAAACCAGATACCCTAGGACCCAATACTCGGCTGTATAAGTGGATCCCCCAGAACGATCTTCTTGGTAAGACCTGGCAGAACAAATATTAAAAACATGAGTACTCACTGACAGAGTGATAGAACTTCAACAGGAAACAAACCTATAAAACATTTATTATTGAAAAGCTCAAAAGAAAACTTTACTCCTTCATTGTTATTTCCAGCCCTAGAGGAAAAAAAGGAGAAAATTTAACAGCTGGCATTGTATTATACATGGTCACATCCCTTATAGCCAAAATCAAAATACACTTATTTTGGCTGTAATTACTTCTCACCATGAATTTTTAAATAATTTTGTGCATTGCTGTTCTGTCTCTGAATTCTCTCTTTACACCTATGTTTTCTACTCTGTGGGGGTATTTTAAATGCTATTTAAAAATAAGAGCTCCTCTTTTATTACCTGTGACTCTCCATATTCTATAAGAAAATATCCACAATCTTTTTCATCAAGTGATAACACATTTCATGATAAAATTGTAGCTTTTCCTTCCTCTGGTTCCAGTGCCCCTACCATTAATTATCCTTCCTGTTGCCCCGACACCCTTCCTATCAGACTAAATGGCTTCGTTATTCTTTTAGAGGTTATATTTCTGATATGCCCTATCCCTTTTATTGCGCATGTGGTTTCTTTTACCCAGAATGCTCTTTCAAGTTGTTCACCTGCCGACTTTGTATTTATTTGTGAAGACTTCATGAAAAAAAAGCACTTCTTTCATGAAATCTTCACTTACCTTTGCAGCAGACTTAGGGGCTTCTGTCTGTGTGTTTTGAAAGCAATTCAAATGCAGTTTCATGTGTATAATCATCTGTTATGAAAAAGACACTGCTTCTTTCAGTTGCCTTAGAATACCTATATCTCATTTTATTATTAAGAATTATAATTATTAATTTTACCAAAATTCACTCAATTCTAGGTCATCCAAAAACCAAAGCTTTTATAACTCATGGTGGAACCAATGGCATTTATGAGGCCATCTACCATGGGATCCCTATGGTGGGCCTTCCTTTGTTTGCTGATCAACCTGATAACATTGCTCATGTGAAGGCCAAGGGAGCAGCTGTCAGATTGGACCTGCAAACAATGTCAACAACAGATTTGCTCAATGCATTGACACAAGTCATTAATAATCCTTTGTAAGTATATATATTTTTTACTAGATACTATTGCTGGAATAGTGCTCATATGAAGGCCAGGCAGGTAACAATGAATCTGAACATAAACACAAGGAGGAGTAAGATTTGCTCAACAATTTGAAAACAGTCATCAAAAGTCCATTTTGAGTGACACATTAAGCTTTTTTCTGTGGTTGTGGGGGAATGGTTTGTCAGAGGTTTAAGGATAGTGGAGAACTTTTGAAAGAGCTAATCATCAAGATGAATCACTGAAATGGTAACAGAAGAATTAAGAAGAGCCATTGAGAACAAAGTTAAAGTAGGGAACTGTGAATGTTATAGGAGTACTCATCTGCCCACTTAGGACTGTTTATCAGCAAGTGAACTTCTCAAATGTTTTAAACTCTTCTAAGATGGTTTATTTTTAGTAAACTACCATGACATAATCTTCTCAAATCCCTTTTACATTTAACATTTTCCAAATGTTCTATGCTAATATTTTACCCCTTCACTGATAAATGGTAAATAACTAGAACTTTCTAATTTACCCAATTACAACTATGTAGATACTAGTCATAAATGTAGTACTGAGTTCTTTTGTTGCATTTGTTTTTGACTTATTTGGAAGAGATATGTTGGAATATTCCTCTTTAAAAGCCAAATTTTCAGAAACCAGAAATATTTGACTTCCAATTCATTTCAGGATAAACATGAATTTTGGTAATACAATTATTATTAATATCCCAATGATGAAGTATATATTTTCTTTTTTGTTTCATAATGACTTTGTAAAGAAAATGTTTTGAGAATGTGTTGGTAATAATAGCGAAGTGAACATTTGTGTTCTAAAAACAGTATTACTTAATTTTAATTTCAGCACAACTATCGTCCTAAATGAGCAGCGTAAGAAGCACATTTTCTTCTTTTTTAAGAAATGTACCTTTCAGCTAGATAAATTTACATCTCTCTAATATCTTTATTTTTTTTTTATTTTAATAATGTAGAGCTGGTGCCAAAATAAAGATAATTTATTACCTGACATATACTGAATATTCATAATATGCTACATATTGTATTAAGTCTTTTCCACATATTAAGTAACTTCTTCATTACAGTCTTTCCCTATTGTATTACAAAAATGTTTCCAGAATATTGCCCTCCTCTCAAAAACCCAGTACTCTCCCTGTGTTGTTTACAGAACAGGAAGAGTAGTTACCTCCATTGTTATTGCTACAGTGCCATGTTATAGCACATTGTTATTTAGAATTGGTGAGACATATCTCTTTATTCCTCCTCCTTCCTTGCCTGTTAGTCCATAATCATTTCAAGGAGAAACAAATGTAACTGCAATGCCTGAAAGTTAAGCCTCCTCTGGATTCCAAAATGACTAACAAGACAAACAACAACAATTGATTGTAGCAAACATTTACTGAGAATCTACTGTATGCTAGGAATACCTTTAAGAATCGGTATATTGCTCCTCAAAATAATCAGATAAGGTATTTTTCCTACCCGTTCCATTTAACAATAAAAACTGGAGAAGAGAAAGAATAAAAAAGCAGGCAACAAGGTAAGTGTCAGAGTCAGCAATCAAACCGAGACAATGCACTTGTGTGCTTTCAACCATGACTTCACTAAGATAAAGTCAACACCAACTCCTGACCAGCACCGCCTGGAAGTGTCTCTGAACCTCATCACAGATTTACTTGCTATCTCTGGATTACCACAGTGTTTTAAAACTTGTCCACCAGGTCTATTAACAGTTCCTTACTAGATAATTCAAGGTTTGAATATACAAATCGTTAATTTCTTTTCCTTTCTTTTTTTTCTCTTGAGACTTAACTTATTCAATTTTTTAAGCTACACAACCTTGTCCTCTCCCACATTCTCTTTTCTTCATAGCTTGAAATCCTATGCAGTTAACAAATTCTAGCCCATAAGCCAAGATCTCAATAATCACCTCAGAGGAAAATAATCTATTTTTCTTCCATTCTGTGTGGCACTCATTTTTACCATCCGCATGAAATTTCACATATTTATCTTTCCTAGCTCATTCTATAAATTGATATCTATTTGCTTTTCCTTCAGCTACAAAGAGAATGCCATGTGGTTATCAACCATTCAACATGATCAGCCAGTGAAGCCCCTGGACCGAGCAGTCTTCTGGATCGAGTTTGTCATGCGCCACAAAGGAGCCAAGCACCTGCGGCCAGCCGCTCACAACCTCACCTGGTACCAGTACCACTCTTTGGACGTGATTGGGTTCCTGCTGGCCTGTGTGGCAACAGTTGTATTTGTCATCACAAAATGTTGTCTGTTTTGTTGCCAGAAGTTTGCTAAGACAGGAAAAAAGAACAAAAAGGAGTAGCTGAAGTAGGTACACCCCATTGATGGAACTCCTCCAGTTTATTCCAGTAAGAAGAGTTATGATAAGGTTCCTGTCCTCCTGTGACAAAATGACTTTTCACAATTTAGCATCTCAGGTCAAAATTTGTTTTCAAGGGAATTTCTTCCTGTTTAAAAGTTAGAAATAAGTCATGCCAAGAATAAAACTAGTGAAAAATAAAATAAAAATAAATCTACTGGGGTATATATTGAAATTTATATTTTTAATTCAAAAGTTATACTGAAAAGAAATCATTGAATTTAACTGTGCTTCACATGTTGTGCATAGACACAAGAACAATAAGTCCTCTCATAGCATCCATATTATTTGGTAGATATTCAGAATTTTTAATTTCATTTTGGTGCAGAATTCTATAGTTTTTTCTTGCTATAGAAACTACTCAATAATTGGAATTATATAAAAAGATTCACCCTTCCTTCTCATTTTTGAGACCTCTAACATGTCTTGGTCTTTACTGTGCATTCAGCCTTAGCATCACTTCTTACCTAAAGTCGTGACAAGCCATTTGCCTTCATCCAGTTTAACTCACTTCCCAGTGGAATCTTTGTGGAATTAGAAATATAACAACTGCTACCTGCTTCCTATTAAAAAATTGAGCTATTTCTGAGACTCTTTGATTTCATGACCTAATTCTCTATTTCTCATCACCTTTAAAAATATTCACCTGATAAAGCATTACCTAAATTCAATGGTGTTGTACATAAGTAATATTGACAATACATAGAAAGTTCTGTATTTTAAAACTTCAATTCAAAGTTGAAAATAAATGTTAATAATAATGTTGATGAATAATAGATACTGGCAGTGTGTTTTACATTTTTATAAGCACTCCATATACCATTTATCAAAAATAGCTCTAAGGCATCACCCATCATCGAGTTGATCTCCCTTTGTTATACAGCAATTTTACAGTTGGTAGTGTAAGTTTCTGTATAACAAAGGGAGATCAACTCAATGATGAGTGATGCCTTAGAGGGCCAGGACAGGGAGAGCAGGAGGGAGTTGCGGGAGGGAAGAGATATGGGGATGTATGTATAAATACAGTTGATTCACTTTGGTGTACCTCAAAAGCTGGTACAAGAGTGTAAAGCAATTATTTTCCAATAAAGAGCTTAAGAGAAAAAAAAAAAGAACCAACAGAAAAAGACTTCCAAAAAAAAAAATAGCTCATATTTCTCAGTGCATGACAATTTTAAAGTGTTGTGAGAAAAGTTCACTCATTTCATCCTCATAAAAACCCTGAAAGATAAATATTATTACCAAGGCAGCCATTTTCCTGAAGAAACCAAGACTTTGATATGGTAAACTATTTTCCCAACTTTCTTCAGGCAAGTAGCAATGGCACACCAAGATTGGTACAAAAGGGTTTTTGATTCCAAAATCCTTTTTTAAGATTCCCATTCTGACTTTTCCATTAAAACCTGAAAAACATTTGACACAAATAAGACTGATGAGTGAAGACTCTCCCCATATGCAAGGCATATTTCATGAAATACCAAATATTTCTGTTTTGTGTGTGGGGTGGGTATATGTGAGGGAGAGAGAGAGAGACAGAGAGAGAGAGGAGCAGCCCTCAGGGGAGGGAAAGAACTGTTTCATTTAGTCATTTATGCCTTTCTCTGCACTCCAGACCCGCTACACATTCTTTTTTTTTTTAACCACTTTTATATCTCAGAGTTACCCATTTCCCTTACAAAATTCCAAAGCTGGTTAGTTAACATTTTTTAAAATCCATAAAACAATAGCCCCTGATATTAAATTGTATAAAAAGATTTGTACAATTTTTGGCTGATATCTATTCCAATACATAGGTCTCCGATGTAAATTAAATGGTGCATTTTAAGCCTGGTTCACCAAAACAATGATAACTATGCAGTCTCACTTAACTTATTAACTTAATTAATGCTTCTATTAATTTTAAATACATAATTTTTAAGGCATATCATACACGTAGGACAACATGTGAGAAGATCTTGCTATTAAATATATAGTGATAAGGTAAAACAGAATGCCATGTAGTGCAAAGATGGTAAGGAGGTTTCCATTACAAACCTACTCCAACCGATTGGTAGCTGCTGCCTGAAGCAGTGTTTTCTAAATTAATCTGAGGCCAAGACCAGGACCCAAGAGAGGGAGTGCAGAGATTGATTAAGAATGTCTGTCATGGCTTCAAGGGTGGGGAGTGACATTTCTCATCCTGAAAGTATTCTATTTTTCCAGACTAAGAAATAAAATATTAAATGTCTTTCATTAAAAGGCAAATTCATAATTCATGTGTCAGTCTATAAAGAGAATCACATACTTATTTCTAACTCCCTGAGGTTGACTTCTGGAAGGACTCCGAGTGATGGTTTTAATCAGTGGCACATTGGGTAATTTTAGAGCCTGAGAATAGCCTCAGTCTGGCATCTGACTGTGGGTGTGTTTCATTATGTGGGGCAGTAAAGAAGAGATGCTAGAAAAGAGAAAAAGGAAGAGAAAAGAGTGTACTTTGAGATCAATCAGGATTATTTAGACCTGTGCTCTCTAAATATTGGCAACATCTGATGTGGTTGCTGCCATGTCAAAGTTCAATGCTCAAGGTCAGTCCAAGTGTTTAGCGTGTCACTCTCCTTCCTACCTTCCCCTCTGCCTTCTGCCCCCGGACTCTCTCCGATTCACTAGTAACTCTATTTGAACCTACAGAGGCTCAGTATAAAGTTCATACATTAATACTGAAATGAAAAACAGTTTAATTAAATAAAAATTGCAAATTACTCTCTTATTTTTCTCCTATTGTCATTTCATTAGGTTAGTCCAATTTTGGTTTACTTTTCTGAAACTGCCTACTTTTGTGAAGTTAGCCTTTAACTTTCCTATTGTTTTGGACAGAGAGTTGGTTCTTTATTTGCACTATCTTAACATCTAGAAGACAAAGAATATAAATAAAAGCTGAATGAATATCCAAGCCTTCCCTTCCCTTCCAGTTACCAAGAAAATGCAAGAGTCTCTGCTCCACCTTTATTTAAAAGCAGATTCTTTTTAAGAAAAAGAAAATATTTACCTGATTGTTTTCACTCCCGTATGCAGCCTTTGATGAGCGATATAAGGTCTCAATTGTATATTTTTAAAAATATATAACTTGTACTCTAAAGGGACTTATGAAATTTTCACTTTCTCCAAATGTCCCTTTATATACCTATGTATCTTATCTATATCTATATCTACATCTACATGCATATCCATAACTATATATATTCTTTCAAAACAAGACACAGCATCACCTAGCAACTTGTAGGTATGGTGTGAAATTCAATGTTTATGTCACACAGATTGAAATAATGACTATTATTCTGTATAACCACAATTCAGATTTTTCATTCTTTTGTCTCTTTCCTCAGAGCCTTTCACCCCACCCTTCCCATAGCACTTATATATAAAAATTTTATCCTTTGTCATGACAAAAAATAATATAGACGTTTTCTTTAAATCTAAGCCTACTATGACTGACACAAAGGCAACAATGAGCAGACTACAAAAATTACATAAATTGTATGTAAAATTCATAAAAAAATGAAAGCAATCTGAAGGCACTCTGAAAACTGCACATAAGGAAAGTACTTTTTGATCAAGGTGGTCTGGGTGAGGAAAAGTGTACTTCTGTACCATTGGCATTTTTCACAGAATTAGAACAAAAAATTCTAAAATTTATATGGCAACATAAAAGATCCTGAATAACCAAAGCAATACTGAGAAAGAAAAATGGAACTGCTGGTATCAGACTCCCTGACTTCAGACTAAACTACAAAGCTACAGTAATAGAAACAGTATGGTATTGGCACAAAAGCAGAAACACAGCTCAGTGGAACAGGATAGAAAGTCCAGAGATAAACCCATGCACCTATGGTCAACTAATCTATGACAAAGGAGGCAAGAATATACAATGGAGAAAAGGCAGTCTCTTCAATAAGTGGTCTGAGAAAACTAGACAGCTGTATGTATGCAAAAAAGTGAAATTAGAACACACCCTCACACCATACACAAAATAAACTCAAAATGGATTGAAGACCTAAGTGTAAGGACAGACACTATAAAACTCTTAGAGGAACACATAGGCAGAACACTTTTTGACATAAATTGCAGTAAGATCTTTTTTGATCCACCTTTAGAGTAATGAAAATAAAAACAAAATTAAACAAATGGGACCTAATTAAACTTAAAAGAATTTGCATAGCAAAGGAAACCATAAACAAAACAAAAAGACAACACACAGAATGGGAGAAAATATTTGCAAAAGAAGAAATTAACAAGGGATTAATCTCCAAAATATATGAACAGCTCATGTAGCTCAATATCAAAAAACCAAAAAAAAAAAAAAATCAAAAAGTGGGTGGAAGATCAAAGACATTTCTCCAAAGAAGACATACAGATGGCTAAAAAGCACATGAAAAGATAGTCAACATCAATAATTATTAGAGAAATGCCAATCAAAACTACAATGAGGTATCACCTCACACCAGTCAGGATGGCTATCATCAAAAAAGCTAAACATTAAATGCTGGAGAGGGTGTGGAGGAAAGGGACCCCTCCTACACTGTTTCTGGGAATGTAAATTGGCACAACTACTATGGGGAACAGTATGGAGTTTCCTTACAAAAAAAAAAAAAAACAACTAAAAATAGAGCTACCATATGATCCAGAAATCCCACTCCTGGGCATATATCTGGAGAGAACCATAATTCAAAAAGATATATGCACCCCAGTGTTCATTGCAGCACTATTTACAATAGCCAGGACATGGAAACAACCTAAATATCCACTGACTGATGACCAGATAAAGAATATGTGGTACTTATATACAAGGGAATAATACTCAGCCATAAAAAAGAATGAAATCATGCCATTTGTTGCAACATTGATAGACAGAGATTATCATACTAAGTGTAGTAAGTCAAACAGAGAAAGACAAATCATATTATATAGCTTATATGTGGAATCTAAGAAAATACTGGTACAAATGAACTTATTTACAAAACAGAAATAGAGTCCTAGATGTAGAAAACAAACTTATGGTTACCATGGGGGAAAGGGAAAAGGGAGAAATTGGGAGACTGGGGTTGACATATACACACTACTATACATAAAATAGATAACTAATAAGGACCTACTGTATAGCACAGGGAACTCTACTCAATACTCTTTAGTGATCTATATGGGAATAGAACCTAAATAAACGTGGATATATGTGTATGTATAACATTCACTTTGCTGTACAGCAGAAACTAACACAACATGGTAAATCAACTACACTATAATAAAATTTAATAAAACAAAATAAAATAGACACAAATGAACTTATCTACAAAGCAGAAACAGACTCACAGTTACAGAGAATAGAGTTGTGTTTGCCCAAGGGGAGGGGAGGTGGGAGAGGGAAGGACTGGCAGTTTGGGATTAGCAGATACAAACTATTTTATATGGAATGGATAAACAACAAGGTCCTTGTGTATAGCACAGGGAACTATATTCAATATCCTGTGATAAACCATAATGGAAAAGAATATGAAAAAGATATGTATAACTGAATAACTGTTGTACAGCAGAAATTAACACAACATTGTATATCAACTATACTTATACTCCAATAAAATTTGAAAACAATAAAAAAAAATTAAAACCACAAAAGTTAAATATAAAGACAGAATTCCAAAGCCAGGAAGAGAATATAAAAGAGTCATATACAAGGAAATCCCTATAAGGCTGTCATGTGATTTCTCTTCAGAAACTTTTCAAGCCAGAAGAGAGTGGCATGATCTATTCAAAGTTCTGAATGGGGAAACCTGCAACCTAGGATACTCTACATGGCAAGATAATCATTTAGAATAGGAGAGATGGACTTCTCAGATGAGCAAAAACTAAAAGAACTTAGCAATAATAAGCCTACCCTAAAAAAATGTTGAAGGGTCTTCTCTAAATACAAAAGAAGTAAGAACCTATAGGAAAAGGAAAATCATAATAAGAAAGGCAAATATAAATAAGGATTGAAGATCATTTAAATAAGCCAGTTCATAGATTAAAAGACATAAAAAATGTAAGAGAAATTACAACTACAGTAAACAGTAAGAGGATAAGCATGAAGATGTAAAATATGACATCAAAAACAAAAAGGTGGGGGAGAGGAGTAAAAATTGTAGAGCTTTTAGAATATGAGTGAACGTAAATGACTATTAGTTTAAAGGAAGTAAATATAATTATCGGTCAATATACATGAACTCAATGGTAACCACAAATCAAAAACCTACAATAGATAAAACCAAAAATAAAGGAACCCAAGCATACTACAAAAGAAAATTATCAAACCACAACAGAAAACTAAAATCAGGAATGAATATATAAGAACTACAAATATGACTAAAAAACAAGTAATAAAGTGGCAGTAAGTACATATCTGTCAACAATTACTTAAAATGTCAATGAACTTAATGTTCCAACCAAAAGATGTAGAGTGTCTGATTGTATTAAAAAAAAAAAAAAAGACCCTTCAATATGGTGCCTACAAGAGACCCACTTCAGTGCAAAAGACACAGACTGAAAGTGAGGGGATAGAAAAAGGTATTTCACGCAAATGGAAACAAAAAGAAAGTGACAGTAGCAAAATTCATATCATACTTTTAAAAGAAAGGCCATAACTAAAGACAAAGAAGGGCACTATATAATGATAAAAGGATGAAAACAAGAAGAAGGTATTACTCTAGTTAACATATACATTCCCAATATAGGAGCACCTAAATATGTCAAGCTAATACTAACAGACATAAAAGGAGACTTGACAACAATGCAGTAATAGTAGAAGACTTTAACACCCCATCGACATCAATGGGCAGATCATCCACACAAAAAATAAGGCAATAATGATCTTAAATAACACAATAGACCAGTTAAACTTAGTTGATATCTATAGTACATTATACTCAAAAAAGCAGAATACACATTCTTTTCAAGTAGACATGGAATGTTCTCCAATAGAGGTCACATACTAGGTCATGAAACAAGCCTAAAAAATTTAAGATAGAAACTATATCAGGCATTTTTTCCAGACACAATTATATGAAACTAGAAATCAACTAAAAAATGGGAAAAGAACAAAAAATGTGGAGAATAAACCACATGTTACTAAAACAAGTTAGTCAATGATGAAATCAAAGAGGAAATAGAAAAATACATTGAGACAAGTGAAAATGGAAACAAAACTTTCCAAAATCTGTGGGATGAAGCAAAAACAGTTCAAAGAGGGCAGTTCAAAGTGATGCAGCCCTTCCTTAAGAAACAAGAAAAATCTCAAACAACCTAAAGAAACAACAAAGGAATTAGAGAAAGAAGAACAAAGAAAGCCCAAAGCCAGCAGAAGAAAGAAAATAATAAAGGCCAGAAAGGAAATCATTAAAATAGAGATTTAAAAAAATAGAAAATTTCAATAAAGCTCACAGCTGTGTTTTTAAGAGATAAAGAAAAATGAAAAATCTTTAGCTAGGCTCATCAAGAAGAATAGAGAGAAGACCCAAAATAAGAAACAAAAGAGGAAGAATAACAACTGACACCACAGAGATACCAAAGGTCATAAGAGAACACTCTGAAAAGTTAGTTGTCAACAAACTGGACAATCTAGAATAAATGGACAAATTTCCAGAAACATACAGCCCTTCAAGACTGAGTCAAGAAGAAACAGTTTGAACAGACAGATCAGTAGAAGTGAAATTGAATTTGAAATTTTAAAGCTCCCAGGAAACAGAAATCCAGGACCAGACAGCTTCACTGGGGAATTAAATCAAACATATAAAGAGGAAGCTATACCTACCCTTCTCAGATTATTCCAAAAAATTGAAAATTTCACAAATTCACTCTATGAGGCCACAATTATCCTGATATCAAAATCAAAGACACACACACACAAAGTCTCAGGCCAATATATTTGGTGAATATAGATAGAAAAATCCTAACAAAATATTAGAAAACTGAATCCAACAATATATAAAAAAGAACACACACCATGATTAAGTTGGATTAGTTCCAAAATCACAGGATGACTCAACATATATAAATCAATCAATATGATACACCACATTTTCAAAAGGAAAGACAAAAATCACATGAACATCTCAACAAAAATATTTCAAAAAATTCAACACCCATCCATGAAAAAATTTCTATTCAAAGTGGGTACAGAGGGCACATAACTCAACATAATAAAAGCCAACAATGAGAAACCCACACCAAAAATAACACTGAACAGTGATAAGCTTAAAGGCTTATCACTAAATTCAAGAACAAGACAAGGATGCCACACTCACTGCTTCTATTTAACATGGTTTGTGAAGTCCGAGTCACAGAAAGTAGATAAGAAAAAGAAATTTAAAATATCCAAATTGGAAGGGAAGAGGTAAAATTGTCACTATTTGCATATGATGTGAAACTCTATGCAAAAAACCCTAAAGTCTACACACAAAAACTATTAGGAGTAGTATATGATTTCAGCAAGGTAGCAAGATTCAAAATTAACATGCAAAAATCTGTTGCCCCTTTTTCACAGAACTAGAACAAGAAATCTTACGATTTGCATGGAAACACAAAAGACCCTGAATAGCCAAAGCAATCCTGAGAAGGAAAGATGGAGTTGGTGGAATTTTGCTACCTGACTTCAAACTATACTACAAGGCCACAGTGATCAAGACAGTATGGTAGTGGCACAAAAATAGAAAGGAAGATTGATGGAACAGAATAGAGAACCCAGAGGTAAATCCAAACACATATGGGCATCTTATCTTTGACAAAGGAGGCACGAATATACAATGGAAAAAAGACAGCCTCTTCAATAAGTGGTGCTAGGAAAATTGGACAGCCACATGTAAAAGAATAAAATTAGAACACTTCCTAACATCATACACAGAAATAAACTCCAAATGGATTAAAGACCTACATGTAAGGCCAGACACTATAAAACTCCTAGAGGAAAACATAGGTAGAACACTCTATGACATCCATCAAAGCAAGTTCCTTTTTGACCCACATCCTAGAGTAATGGAAATAAAATCAAGTATTAAAAAAATGGGACCTAATGAGACTTAAAAGCTTTTGCACAGCAAAAGAAACCATGAATAGGACAAGAAGACAACCCTCAGAAAGGGAGAAAATACTTGCTAAAGAAGCAATGGACAAAGGATTAATCTCCAAAATATACAAGCAGCTCATGCAGCTTAATACCAGAAAAGCAAATAACACAATCCACAAATGGACAGAAGACCTAAATAGACATTTCTCCAAAGAAGACATACAGATGGCCAACAAACACATGAAAAGATGCTCAACATCACTAATCATCAGAGAAATGCAAGTCAAAGCCACAATGAGGTATCACCTCACACTGGTCAGAATGGCCATCATCAAAACATCTAGAAACAACAAATGTTGGAGAGGATGTGGAGAAAAGGGAACTCTCCTGCACTGTTTGTGGGAATGTAAGTTGGTACAGCCACTATGGAAAACAGTTTGGAGGTTCCTTAAGAAACTGAAAATAGAACTACCATATGATCCAGTAATCCCACTCCTGGGCATATACCCAAAGAAAACCATAATCCAAAAGAAACATGTACCATAATGTTCATTGCAGCACTATTTACAATAGCCAGGACATGGAAGCAACCTAAATGACCATCAACAGATGAATGGATAAAGAAGATGTGGCATATATCTACAATGGAATATTACTCAGCTATAAAAAGGAATGAAATTGAACTATATGTAATGAGGTGGATAGACCTAGAGTCTGTTATACAGAGCGAAGTAAGCCAGAAAGAGAAAAACAAATACCATATGGTAACTTATATATACGGAATCTGAAAAAAAAAAATGGTACTGATGAACCCAGTGATAAGACAAGAATAAGGATGCAGATGCACAGAATGGACTGCAGGACACGGGGGTGGGGGGTGGGGGGTGAAGGGGAAGCTGGAACAACGTGAGAAAGTATCATAGACATATATGCACTGCTAATTGTAAAATAGAGAGCTAATGGGAAGTTGCTGTATAACAAAGCATGATCAACTTGATGATGGGTGATGCCAGAACAGGGACAGCGAGAGGGAGTTATGGGAGGGAGGGGATATGGGGATATATGTATAAATACAGCTGATTCACTTTGGTGTACCTCAAAAGCTGGTACAAGAGTGTAAAGCAATTATATTCCAATAAAGAGCTTAAAAAAAATCTGTTGCCTTTCTATACACTAATATTGAAATATCAGAATTATAAAGAAAAAAAAAATCCTGTTTAAAATTGCATCCAAAATAAATAAATAAATAAAATACCAGATATAAATTTAAAAAAGGAGGTGAAAGACCTATATGCTGAAAACTAAGAAAAAAGCACTGATAAAGGAAAAAGATGTTTCAAAGAAATGGGAAGATATTCCCCGCTACTGGATTGAAAGAATTAACATTGTTAAAATGGTCAAGTACCCAAAGCAATCTACAGATTTAATGAAATCTCTATCAAAATACCCAGCACATTTTTCATAGAACTAGAACAGATAATCCTAAAATGTATATGGAAACACAAAAGACCTAGAACTGGCAAAGCAGTCCTCATAAAAAAAGAACCAAGCTTGAGATATAAACCTTCCAGACTTCAGTCTATACTACAAAGCTACAGTAATGAAAACAGTGTGGTATTTGCCCAAAAACATATATATATATGAGTGGCCATCATCAAAAAGTCTACAAATAGTAAATTCTGGAGGGAATGTGGTGAAAAGAGAATACTTCTACACCATAAGTGGAAATCTAAATTGGTGCATCCACTATGGAAGATGGTATGGATGGTCCTAAAAAACTAAAAATAGAACTACTATATGATCCAGCAGTTCCACTCTTTGGCATTTATCTTGGGGAAAAAAAAAAAAAAAAAAAACCTCTATTTCAAAAAGATGCATGAACTGCAATGTCCATAGCAGCACTATCTACAATAGCCAAGGTATGGAAGAAACCAAGTGCCCATCAGAAGACAACAGGCTTAAGAAGATGTGGTATACATGCACAGTGGATATTACCCAGACATAAGCAAGAATGAAATAATATCATTTGCAACAACATGGATGAACCTTGGGAATATTATGCTTAGTAAAATAAGAAAGGCAGAGAAAGACAAATATTGTATGATATCACTTATATGTTGAATCTAAAAAATAAAACAAATGAAACTATATATATATAAAAAACAGAAATAGACTCACAGATAAATAAAATTAATTTATGGTTACTAAAGGGGAGATGGAGTAGAGAGGGCCAGATTATGGGATTAAGAGATACAAACTATTATAAACAAAATTGATAAGTAACAAGTAGTAATATTTACTGTATAGCACTGGGAATTACATCCACTATCTTGTAATAATCTATAATGGAATATAATCTGCAAAAACACTGAATAAGTATGCTGCACAACTGAAACTAACACAATATTGTAAATCAACTACACTTCAATATAAGTGAGTAAATAAAGAAATAATACAAATAACGGCTGTTAAACCATGGCCTCAGGGCCAAATCTGGCCAACCATTTGTATTTACCTTTGAGGTAAAATCCATATAAGACAAAATTCACATTTTTAATCATTGGAAATTGTACACTTCACTGTTAGTTAACACTCTCACAATGATGTGCAACTGTCACCCCTACTACATCCAGAGTATTTTCATCACCCAAAAGAACCTATTTACCCCTTAGACAGTTACTTCCCATTCACCCTTTCCTGAGGCACTTGCATGTTGGCATTGTGGTAGCATCACTCTATAGCATGTAAAGTCATGCCAGAAAAAAAAAAAAAAAAGACATACAAGACTGTACCTTCATTTCCATACCTTTCACATGTCTTCTTGGTTCTTAAAGTTCTCTGAATTTTATTTTTGCTTTTTTATTGAATGTATGCAAGAACACAGCATGTATAAAAGCAGCAGAATGCAGAGAAAATTTTCAAGAACACCTTGAACCTCCCACTTCCTGAATGGCAGCATGCCATGTTCATGGACCAGCTCCCACAGAAAACAAGCATAATGAGTTTAAATTATTTTTTAAGACAACTATTTAAAGTGTCTAGAAATTGTCCTAAAGACATACAGCAAATAAACATTTATTCCAGAAATACATTAACAGTAAAATTAGTGAGAGCCTGTGCCATTTGAACCTCAACCTGCTCCCTCTCTCACACTCTTTACTCAGAGTGAGAGACTCCACTCCAAGCAGGTTCAGAAAGAACACAGATCTCTCCCTTCCCACAGCTCTCATTTGAGTGCTATTGTATCTTCTTAGAAGGGTCAAGCCACTTGAATTTCTCTCTCACACACACCCTATGTGTAACAGAGGGTAAGTTCCAGACAAGTGTGGCTGAGAAGGTTCTCTCTTCTTCCCCCCAGCCCCACTCATAGGGCAGAGCTCCTATTCAGGCACAGCATATGGAGACTACTGAACCCCAAATAGTCATTGCCCCAGCTCATTCATAGGATGAAGTTTCCATGAGGGAACAGGGAAACTAAAAATAGAAGTTACTGTCTTGCTGCTGGAGCAGATATGTCACTCAGAGAGAAGTGTGCCACTGTCCCTGTCCCCAGTTCTGGAAGCAAAGATTCAGAGAGTTTGACCATAGGGAGATTCAGGACATAAAACCCAGAGCTCCAAGCTGTTCCCAAGGAACTCACTTTATTTGAAACAGACCATGGGAAGGTCAAGCCTAAGTGTGTGCTCAAACAATGAAAGATTTGTTGGTAAGCATTTAAAAGGCAGTTGGCTGCTTCATAGTAGATACAAGCTAAACCATTGGAAAGCAAGTTTATCAGAGAAAACCAGAGAAAGACACAGCTAAGAAGAGCCATCCTAGAGGTCAGAACATACCTCAGATACTGACTTCCAAAAGTATCCCTGCAAAAGAGGATGAACTTTTAGGGGTGGGACACTGAAGCAATTTATGCTCCCAAGATATTATTTTAAAAAAAAACAAAAAGCCTGTAACACAATTACCCACAACTGGTGGAAGCTAACAGTAAGAAAACAGACAGTTAAAAGGAGTGCCCTACTAAAACCACTATCAGCCCAAGGAATGTGAATATGCTGGAGGCTGCACCCTCCAAGTAGCCACACCAGAGCCTTTACACTGTTGGGGAAATAAACTCCACTAAAATAGTCCGTGTAGCCACTAAACAAATAGCAGTAACAATACATGGAACTGGAGAGGACTAGTATCCACAGTTGCTACACTCTATTGTCTAAATGTAACAGTTTTTAACAAACACTTTAGGAAATGTATAAAGAAATAAGAAAATGCAACCTACATGGGGAAAAAGGTAGGCAATAGGAACTGTCTGTGAGGGGAACTAGTGGTTGACTCTAACACAGAAAAATTTCAACGTAGTTTTGTCAATGGGTTCAATGACCCAAGGGAAACTATCAAGAAGATATAACCTCGAATAAATTATAGAGAAACTAAAATTAAAAATATAAATGATCAGAAGAGACTATAGCAAATCATTATTTTCCAACAAACTGGACAACTTAGAAGAAATGGATAAATTCTTGGAAGCACACAATCTACCTTAAAGAAACCATGCTTTACAAGCAAAGAAAGGTATAATAACCATATCCCATCTAAAAGAGTCTATAAATAAGAATTGGAACTCATATTTTAGAAAAGTAACAAATAGAAATTTTGAAGTTGAAAATTACAATATATGAAATGAAAAATTCACTAGTGGATGTCAATAGTAGATTTGAAAAAGTTGATTTAAAAAAGCCTGCAAACTTGAAGATAGATCAATAAGATCATACAATCCAAAGAACAGAGAGAAAAAAGAATGAAGAAAAGTGAACAGAGGAGTTGAGAATTGTGGGACATAATTAAGGTCAGTAACATACACAAAATGGGAGTGTCAGAAGAAAAATGAGCAGAGCAAAATGTTTTAAAAATAATGCCTGAAAACATCCCAAATCTGATGAAAGGCATCAATCTACGTATCCTAATTATTCAACCAATTCCAACTAGGATAAACATAGGAGAGCCATACACAGATCTAGTGAAATGCTGAAAGTCTAAAGATAGGAAATCTTGAAGCACTAAAAGAAAAGTAATTTATCCATACAAGGGAACTCCAATAAGATACCACTTATATCTCATCAGAAACAATGGATGCTCTATAGCAGTGGGATGACATATTCAAAGTGCTGAAAGGCAAAACTGTCAACCAAAAGTTCTATATCAAACCAAAACTATCTTTCAAGAATGAACACAAAATACAGACATTTCTCTTCCCCCACCTCCCCACCCCCAAAATTCATTGCTGGGAAATCTATCTTATAGGAAAAACTGAAGCAAGATCTTCAAACTGAAAAAAGTAAATCCAGATCACAAGTCTAATCACCATGATAAACAAAAGAGCACTGATGAAGATAAGCAATTATACAAGACAGTACAAGTGCATATACCTTCTTTCTTCTCAATAAATATAAAAAGCAAGCATGTAAAACATTAGTTCTAGGCATTTAACATATAGTTAATATATTTGAGGGGTGAGTGGGATGCAGCAGTGATATAGGCCCTGAGATGACAGAATTCAACAGTGGCTTAGACCCAGAGGTCCAGGGTCCTGTAAGCAGCACAGCCTGGGGTTGGTGAGTCAAGATTCCAATACTGGCCCTAGTGGAAGTCACAGAACAGCAGCAGCATGTTCCCTGTGATGGCCTGATAAAGTCACAAGTCAGGACCCATGGGGTAGGGTAAAGAGCCCCAGCAGTGTGGCTGTGGTAATTGTGGGTCAGTACCTTAATTCAGGGTGAGGTACAAAGTAGCAGCATTTTAGCCGCAGCAATGATAGGTTAAAGCCATGACTTAGGATCTAGGAATGGTGTGTAGCTCAGCAGCTCAGCCACAATTAGAAATACAGAGTGAGGTCCAAGCAACAGCAGCATGGTCCCAGGCATGGCAAGACAAAGCAATGACTTAAAACCTGGGAGCAAGGCACAGAGCAGCAGCTCATTGCATAGATAGCAAGGCACCGTGGCAACTCAATCAGGAAAAGCAAGGTACAGGAGTAATGGGGCCCCAAGTGTCAGGTTTCACCACAGCAACACTTTCAGCCTCAGAAAAGACACAGCAGCAAGGACTCTGAGCAGCTCTGTGAAATGGAACCAGTGTTGATGAAGACTGTGCAAGTCCTCAGTAGCAAAGGCTGCAAATGTCTATGATGGTAAGGCTTGCAAGGATTCTCCTGCTCTCTTTCTCCCCATGGGGTGAAATCCATTTGAAGGAATCTCTGCTGGTGAGAAGCTGCTCTGAACAGGCGGATGAGGTGACAGAGATAAAATCTTTCCCAAGCTTTTCTACATGGTCATCCTCAGTTTTTGCAGTCTGCAGGGTTTCTGTTGCTGTTTCATCATAGTCCAGAGCTTTCCCAAAGTAATTTACATTGGTTTGTAGTTTTTCATTTATTATTTTTATTGTTTTTGTGGGGGGATACAGTGTTGGGTCCTTCTAATTCTCCATCTTGTTAATGTCACCTTATCTCTAATTCTATGTCAAGGAGACTGCAGACACAAGAGCCTCTCACTTGCCACTGTTGTTACACTAGTCTTCTCTCTTACATAATATTATTGATTTGCCAAGTCATTAACTTTTAGATGGGTGACAGCACTTATGAAACAATATCAAACACACTGTGTAAACTTGAATTGTTCTACACTTTGCCCTTTCACTTGTTTTCCACAGATGCTGACTGTTCATATAATGTAATTACTTGAGGTGCAGGAGTTACAATTTAACTTCCTGATTGATTTCTTCTGGATATAAGCATGCACAATAGCAAGTAGATATGGCAAATTTTTTTAAGTATTACCTATGAACAAGATGTCTGTGAAACGGCTCTCATTTCTGCTGCTACTACAGCTGACTTGCTACTTTAGCTCTGGGAGTTGTGGGAAGGTGCTGGTGTGGCCAGTGGAGTACAGTCATTGGATTAACATGAAAACAATTCTGGATGAACTTGTCACGAGGGGTCATGAGGTGACTGTCCTGACATCTTCCGCTTCCATTCTTATCGATCCCAAAAAACCATCTGCTATCAAGTTTGAGACTTTCCCTGCATTTTTAACTAAAGATGATTTTGAGAATCTCACCAAGCGTGTGATAGTGAAATAGACATATCTGCCAAAAGATTCGTTTGGGGCATGTTTTTCAAGAGTGAGCAGTTTACTTTTGGAATATACTGATGTTATTATGAAGATCTGTAAAGATGTTGTTTTCAACAAGAAACTTATGACAAAATTACATGAATCAAGTTTTAATATCATTCTTGCAGATACCATTGGACCCTGTGGTGAGCTGCTGGCTGAGGTACTTGAAGTACCTTTAGTGTACAGTCTCTGCTTCTCCACTGGCTATTCATTTGAAAAGCATAGTGGAAGACTTCCATTTCCACCTTCCTATGTACCTGTTATTATGTCAGAATTAAGTAATTGAATGACATTCATGGAGAGGGTAAAAATTATGGTATATATACTTTATTTTGACTTTGGTTCCAGGTGGTTAATGAGAAGAAATGGAATCAGTTTTATAGTGAAGTACTAGGTAAGTCATGTTTTTAGTTGGTAACACAAAGTCCTAACTTTCCTAGTGCCTTGGAAGACGAGTTTGTATAAAGTCACAGAACTCTACCTCTTATAAATGAAACAATGAAATGAAAATATAAAGTGATCTCATAAATATTATGGAAATATTAAATTATAGGGTAAGGTATAATGCTGCTACCCATTACTCATACACACACTCCAGAAAGTCATAAACCACAAACTGAAACACTTAGGACTTCTCCAAACAATTGTATATCCATCTGACTAAACTTTTTTTAACTTAAAAAAAGTGACTAGATATCTCATAAAATGTCTTAATAAATGAAGATTGAAGAGTGACACACATATTTGTAGCACAAGTATCTAGGTAGCATTTTGAAATTGTTTCTACTTGTGTAGCTCAGTTTCTGTATTATTGTTATGATATGATATATGATATGATATGATATGATATGACATACTATGATATGATAAAATATATTATATACTATACATATACATATATATTTGCTTTATCAGAGAACACTTTCAAACATCTTTGGCTACATCATTCCAAGCTCTTTTACAAAAATTACCCAATATATACACATGGCAATATTCTCATTTGATCTCTTATTGTTATTTTTGTTTTTCCTTCCAGGAAAACCCACTACATTATTAGAGACAATGGGGAAAGCTGATATGTGGCTCATTCAAACCTATTGGGATTTTGAATTTCCTCGCCCACTGCTACCAAATTTTGAATTTGTTGGAGGCCTCCACTGCAAACCTGCCAAACCCCTGCCTAAGGTTCCTATTCCAGTTTATTTTGTTCTGTTTACATTGCATTTCCAATAAGAATAATCCTGTCTGCTTTATTTAGAATGTTTAGTTACAGTGAGAGACATGTGGGATGCTAGATAAAGTGACTTTCCAATTAGAAACTCATATATTTATTTCTATACAACACAAGTATTAGAATTTCGTTATCAATACAGAATAAAGTGGGATATATGGGAGACTTTGAGAATATGTTAGTAAAATTATGACCATTATTCAACACATAATAAAGCATCAGACTTTATTAAAAGAATTATTATAAAAATTAAAAGAATAATTATAAAATGACTAGCATATTCCAGAAGTAAGTGCTAATATACAGAGAAGTGGTGTAGACATAGTTTCTGCCACCTGACAATCTACCTGGAGAGATAGCATACCAGTAAGTAATTAAAAAGTAATGTGTGAAATTGTTACAATAGGAAAGACCACAATACTAAGGAAATATCCAGCAGGAATCATAGAAATTATCCCTGAGGCATTGATAATTAAGGTGATATCTGAAGGATGTTCAGGAATAAGTAGAAGGGTAGGGCAGGGGTGGAGGAAGACACAAAAGAAAAGCAGGTAGAGTGGTATAATGATGGTTTCCAAGAAGTCTAAGTTTAGTCTAAAAAGGAAGAGGCTGAGTAAAGAGTCAGATGATGCTGGAGAGTTAAGTTGGAGATAGATAATTATAAGGAATTTAAAATATCTAGTAGGAGCATTAGGGAGAAAATTAAAAGAGTAAAGAAAGGAAGAGAGATGATCACATTAAGAAAAAAAACCAAAATGGGACATATCACTGGGTTGGATTGTAAAGGGGTAAGAGTGAAAAGGGACACCATTTAGTAACTTGCTGAAAGATACAGGCATCAGTAATGGGAAACTAGAATACAATGTTCATAGAGACACTAACTCTTATAATAATAGTACCAACATCATATTGTTGTGGGGAAAAATTTGTTAGTACATATGAAACATCCAAAATGTCTCTGGCACATACTCAGTGATCCAGAAGAAATATTAACTATTGTCATTATTGTTATTTTGTTGCTATTCCCTATTATCAATAACCCAATGTGTACCAGCAACTTGGATCTAATTTCTAAATTAATAGAAACTTGTTTTCCAATACATCATTATTATATATTCTAGCAAAGTCCTGGAGAGTATGTATCCCAAGGAGTTGTTTAAAAGTAAATTTTAAAAGTTTTTTAAGTGAAAAATAAAGGTAATTAAAAATTAAATACATTTAATAATATTTAAGTTAAAAAAACATAATATAATACCCAATTAAAAAATTTTAATGTTAAGAATTTTTTAAGATTTGGCTATCTGATGAGCAGGATGAAGTGCTAAAATTCTTTTCTAGGGATTGAGGCTCTTCACTGGTGCTCTAGCCAAAAAGAAGACCATTCCTCAACAATATAAATGTATGACCTAACAATTTTTGCAGCCAAATTCAGCATTTCCTAGCTTTCACATTAATATTTAAGCCATTCCTCATTTGAAATCCCAGGGTTTTACAACTTACAGAATAAAAGAGAGAACTTAGTGTTTTCTGCCTACACCAACCCTATGGAAAACCTCAGTAAAGCTCCCTTAAGGAATGTACATCTTAATATCATAGCTGCCTGACAGAATGGGCACAGAGAATCTACACTGCCTCTATAAGAACCATAAATTCTGCACATACACTAAAGAACAAATAATTTGTACCACTTGAATCTGAAAACTTCTCATAGTTTAAAATTACAAAGAATTCTCCTTAGTTTATAGGATGCTATTCCTTATAAAAGAAAGCAAGAATCTAATCTGGTTTTTAAGTTGATATGATCTCTTTTCAATTAACTTAAGACATAAATAGGAAGCAAACAATCTTTAGCGACCATTTTGTGATCTCTTAGGACTTCCTTCTGTCTTCTTCTTGGTGCAAAAATTAAATTGATTTTTTTTTCAAGAGTAAAATTCAATACCTCTGTGGATTGCAAATTGTTTGCAACTTTCACAGTATCCAAAGACTGAGATGATTAGTGAAAGTTCTATTCTATCTAACCCTATATTTTGAAAGATGTTCCCATTCTCATTGCAGAAAAGTGGCAGTGTTAGTAAGAGGGAAGGTTAGGAGGAGAGGAATAAGGACAAAAAAAAAAAAGATGAATAGTAGGATAATGATACTAATTAGTAATAGTAGCTGTTGTTATTAAGTTGCAAAACAAGATTTAAATCCAAGTCAATGACTGTGAAGACCTCATTATATAAAGAAACTATTCCTTCAAACTACTAACTTTTCCATTCATCATTAGGTTCTCAGAAAATTTCCGTAATTTTTAAAGAACTGTAAGACATTTGGCAAAATGCCTCAAGAATCTTGAAGATGCTAATAGCCTTTGACCTCATAGTATACTCCTATGAAACCATACAGAGAAAAATAATCAAGATGTGCAAAAACAATATTTTGGGCAGTGATTCATTAAAACCATCACTAGATGTAATGTAAATATCCAAAATTAAGCAATAATTAAATAAATTACAGTGTGCATATCACACCGTTACAATCATTTTATCAAAGAATATTTAATTACACTAAATCAGCTATAGTATGAGAGTTAGTTGGAAAATAATAGATATAATAAGATCACAGTTTTCTTGTATAATAAAAATATATTAGAATTACAATTTTCAAAATATATGTCACAATGTATATTTAGTTATAGGAGTAGAATAAGATTAGAAGGAAAGCACAAATTTTAGCATAATGCCCTCAAAGTCCATCCATGTTGTCAAAAATGGCAGGATTTCCTTCTTTCTCATAGATGAAAAACATTCAGTTTTGTGTGTGTGTGTGTGTGTGTGTGTATGGTATGTATCACATCTTTGTTGAAGTATATTCCTTCTACACCTAATATGTTGAGGTTTTTTTCAGGAAAGGATGTTGTATCTTGTCAAATGTTATTTTACATCTATTGAGATGATCAGGTTATTTTAATTTCATTCTATTAATGCAATGCATTACATATATTGACTTGAATACATTGAACCATCCTTGCATCCCAGGGAAAAATCCTGCTTGGTCATGGTACATGATCCTTTTAATATGTTCTTGAATTTGACTTGCTGATCTATAGATGAGAATTTTTGCTTCTATATTCATCCTGGATAATGGCTTATAGCATTCTTTACTTCTAATGTCCTTAACAATTTGGTATCAAGGTAATATTGGCTTTGTAGAATGAGTTTAGAAGTGTTTCCTCTCTTCTCTTTAATTTTTTGGAAGAGTTTTTGAAGAACTGGCCTTAATTATTCCCTAAATATTTTATAGAATTTGTCAGTGAAGCCATCTGGTCCTGGGATTTTCTGTGTTGGGAGATTTTTGAAACATTCAATATCTTTGCTTATTATGACTATCCAGATTTTTTAATTCTTCTTGATTCAGTCGTGATAGATTGTGTGTTTCTAGGAATTTATTCATTCTTCTTGGTAATGTAGTTTGTTGACATATAATTCTACATAGTAGTCTTTTATGTCCCTATGTATTTATAGAGTATCAGTTGTAATGTCATTTCTGATTTTATTTATATGTCTTCTTCCTTCCTTAATTAATCTAGCTAAAGATTGTCATTTTTGTTTACACTTTTGAAAAGACAGAAAAAGATAAATACCATATGATATCCATTGTATATGGAATCTAAAAAATCAAACTTGTAAAAACAGAGACTAATATGGTGGTTACCAGGAGCTGATGGGTAGGAGAATAGGAGAGTTGTCTTTTAAGGGTACAAACTTGCATCTCATAGAAAAATAAGTCCTAGAGCTCTAAGGTACAGTACAGTGAATATAGACAACAATATTATAATCATCAAACTTTTTGAGAGACTACATCTTAATTATTCCAACCACAAAAAAGAAATGATAATTATATGACATAATAGAGGTGTGAACTATCACAAAAAATGAAAATCCTATTACAATATATTCATATAAATGTATCAAGTCAATACATTATACACCTTAAATTACATAATGTTTTATATCAAATATATTTCATCTTTAAAAAGAGCATATGAATTTTAAACTAAGGATATCCCTGAATGGCAAATATGAGTAAATCTTATTTCATTTTTATAATTTTTTATATTTGCATACTTTTTTCACTATGAGCTCATATTATTTTCATAAAGATTTCAGAGAATGAGAATAAATAGTCCACATCAGTGACTCATTTTTAAAGAAAGGACATATTTCAATAATATGATAGGGATGCATTTTCCACAAAAGAAATAAGCAGTTTTGGATAGCAGGACAATGAGACAAAACACTGAAGACAGGTAACTTAAATGGTGCTACAGGTCACTGGAAATACACACGTTACCTGGATGCACCATGGTAATCACAGAAAAGTTCAGCGAACTTAATATTGAAACTGATATCAAAGTGAAATTATGCTTTTGAAGAATGCCCGACACAATATAGTCTGCAAGGGTAAAATTTGAAAAAAATTCCTCTTTTCTTCTTCTGTTAGAAATAGTTCTTAAAAGAAGTTTTATGACAATAATTAGGATCAGAAAATATACATTTTATGATGGAAGGCTCGAGTCATTGTTTTCCAGGGAGAAAAGAATAATGAGTTTAAAACAGAAAAGAGAAAATTAAAAGATGAATATATAGTTTTGACCAGATATACAGGAAAATTTTTCCTCTCTACTTTTTCTGTAATAAAGTGCACTAAACAATGTGGAATTATTCTAGCATAGAAAGTAACAATTTTTTTTTGTATGGGAAAGTATGAAGGACCAGGAGACAAAATAATTCTGAAACAATTCCAGGCAAATACAATTTCACTAGAAGCTGTATTTAGTTTGAAGTGAACTACTCAAAAGGTGACCAGATCTCTGCTGCAGAAAGCCCTCGGGTTCCTCTCCCACTGTGGGGCAGGTGCTCCCTGGAGAACTCAGTGAGATGATGATGAGGGTCCCTGCATCCAGTTGCATATAGTACATCCTACTGTGACATCAATTATACAAAATGATTTCAGGGCAAAGGCTGCCATATGTAAACTAACCCAACAAGAGAGACATTCAAATATGTACCTACACAAGTATACCTCTGGGTTATAAAAAGGACTCAGTATGAGACTGTTGGGTTACAAATAGGCCTTATAGGACAATATACAGTAATTTGAAACTACAATATCAGACTCTTCAATGTCAGTGATAAGTAATTTAGGGAAAGAGTTAGGAAAATTGTGCAAATTTAAGGTAAGGAATAAGGATTACAGAGCTGAGAGAATGATAGACATAAAGTCATTCTGATCATAAATTTTTCTTAGTGCTAATAGTCATGGAAATGAAATACTAATGACTAAACTAAAATAATTCTCCAGAAAGTCTGCCTGGAATAAATAATTTAGTAGAACTATAATAATAAAGAATTAAATGTGAGTTAAATCCTGCTGTGTGGCTTCCTTCCAAGAATCTATATTAGTAATCAATAACATTACTGATGAAGACTCTGAGTACAAAATTGTTTAACAGCATCTCCTCATCACTGCTGTGTACTGGCTCTATCTCATTTCTTGCTTATACATACACAAACAGGTGCAAAGATACACAGAATTGAAGAAATTGACTTCATATCACTCATCTTCTTTCCAAAGAGCTTAGGCATGAGGTCTGTTAAAAAACAGCCATTACTGAAAACATTATGGAGTTTCCTCAAAAAATTAAAAATAAATAACCATATGATGCAGCAACTCCTCTTCTGGGTATATGCCCAAAAGAATTGAAATTAGGATCCCAATGAGATATTTGTACACCATGTGCATGAAAGCACTATTCATAAGAGCCAAGAGGTTGAAGTGACCCAAGTGTCCATCAACAGATAAAGCAATAAACAGAATGTGGTATCTACAAACGATGAAATATTACTCAGCCTTTAAAAGGAAATTCCGACACACAGCACACTGTGGGTTTACCTTAAGCTAAGTAAAATAAGCCAATCTAAAAAGGACAAATACTGTACAATTCAATTTATATGAGGTATCTAGACCAATCAAATTTGTAGAAACATGTGGGAAGACATTCAGGAGCCTTTCTGAAACCTTGAAAATGTTAAAGTACGTGGGCCGAGCGATGGGATTCAGAATGTCCTGCTTGAGCAGTGGAGGAGCTGAGGGTGCGGGGCGTGGAGACTAATATCACCCTGTTTGGCCCTGAAGGATGGCTGGTTAGCCAGAGACAGGTAAGATTCCTCAAGGGAGGAACAACCTAAGACAGGCACAGCCGCAGAGGGGCCAACAGGGATGGTGCATAGAGCCTTCCTTATATCACCCTGTTTGGCCCTGGAGGATGACTGGTTAGCCAGAGACGGGTAAGATTCCTCAAGGGAGGAACAACCTAAGACAGGCACAGTCGCAGAGGGGCCAACAGGGGTGGGGCACAGACCCCTAATATCTGAGAGAGGTCTCCTGCCTCCAGGGCTGTTTTGCTCTCCACGCCCAGCTCAAATCCACACCTGCGCAACTCGGACCCAGGAGGCAAACAAAGATAATTGCCCCAGTCATGTGAGGCCTTTGATTGTTTATGGGTGTAACCTGAGAATGTTAGCTGAAGAACTCAATAAAAGCAACCTGGGATGAGTCAGCAAGGCTCTTGATCCGAGAGGTCTTGAGCCCCCCCCCCCATCCCACTTTTCTCTTCAGTCTGTGTCTGTGTTTTCTTCAAGCTTGCGGCACCCGTCACTCACCTCGAGTTGCGGAGCTGGTCTCAGCAGAAACATAGAGAAGAATGAAGGTTGCCAGCGGCTGAAGCAAGAGGAAAATGGAATTTCTTAATAAGCGTAGACTTCCAGTTTTGCCAGATGAAAAAGTTCTAGAGGTTGGTTGCACAACGTGAATCTACTTAACACTACTCAACTGTACACTTAGAAGTGATTAAGATGGTAAATTTTATCTTATGTGTATTTTATCACATTTTTTTAAAAGCTACTACACTAATAATTCCTCAGAATATCAGATTTTCTCTCTTTAGCTGTTCGTAGCAATCCTTTCGATGTTTACTATGCTGTAGCTCTTTTGTGATGGAGAAAATTTTTTTTTTATAGGAAATGGAAGAGTTTGTGCAGGGCTCTGGAGAAAATGGTATTGTGGTGTTTACTTTGGGGTCAATGGTCACTAACATATCAGAAGATAGAGCCAATACAATTGCATCAGCCCTTGCCCAGATTCCACAGAAGGTACATAGAGTAACAATACTGGACAACGATTTAATGAGACTTACATTCTGTAAAAGGTCTGGCTACATACATATTCTTCAAGAAAGGTAAACTATTATAATAGCTCCAACTTATCTCAGATATATTTAAACCAAAATATACACGTCAGGTGCTCCTATAGTAAAAAGAGTGTCTTTGATTGACAATAACCTTGGATTCATTGTAATCAAAAAGAACAATATTTAAGAGATGCAGTGTGAATTTTGGTATTGTAATGGCATTGTGAGCAGGTAGAGAAATCATCAAATTCTGCCTTGTCATTTGCTCCATTTCCTTGAAGGATGCCTGAGGAGACTGTACACATACAGTTGTTCTTGGGATTTAAATTTTAACAGTAGTTGTACTAGTACCATAATGTTAAGCAATATTTATAAGAGTCCAGAATGCACCATGCAGTTTGTACTTAGCAGGTAGTACTGGCCCACTTTACTTCCCTTAATTTTTAGAACAGACCTATTCAGTGTGCTTTTCAGGGTGTTATTCAGAGAAACGATGACCAGGTCTCACCAAGCTGCCTCCAGATAACCATCCAGCCAGTGATTTAGAGAAAAACATCAGCCTCCCTGGTTGACTGGACATGCCAAAGTCTGAAGCAGGAAGCTAAAAGTGAAAGGGTGAAGCTGGGGTCCTGTCCTTAAGGTGAACCCTGTGCACTGTACAGTCTGGCCCTTAATGGACTCTGCTTCTAACCTATCACATTACTCCTCCTGATTGAGGAAGAAGAAGAGACTGTAAGAAGCAGTCAAGTATGAGGAAGACTGATATGCAAAAGACTCTGCTGCCTCTTTCTCCATAAAATATAGTAGTAACTTATTTTCTAATATATAAAACACCCCTGGGGTCTTTGGACATTTGTAAACTACTTTTTAGTTTTCTATTTAATATTATAGTCTTCCCCTAATCACCTATGCTAACTTTTTTGCTGAGAACCTAAAGTTATTTTTCATTCATATAGCAAAGAGAAGTTAAACACTAGTAAATTATAATCTAGTTTATGAGAATTGCTTGGGAATTCCAAAATTGTTATCTTATTTTGGTACTAGGCATAGAAACTAGGCATGATCATTGCTGTTAATGCTTTCTACTTCATTGTTAAAGTGTTCAGGGTCAATCAAATAAATTTTAGCATCACAATTTTGGAATTTTTCAACAGCCTTATTGTTTTTTTTTTTGTTTGTTTTTTTTATTTTTTTGGGGGGTACACCAGGTTCAATCAACTGTTTTTATACACATATCCCCATATTCCCTCCCTTCCTTGACACCCCCCCCTCGAGTCCCCCCCACCCTCCCTGCCCGAGTCCTCTAAGGCATCTTCCATCCTCGAGTTGGACTCCCTTTGTTATACAACAACTTCCCACTGACTATTTTACAGTTGGTAGTATATATATGTCTGTGCTACTCTCTCGCTTCATCTCAGTTTCCCCTTCACCCCCCGCCCCCTCCCATACCTCGAGTTCTCCAGTCCATTCTCTGTATCTGCATCCTTGTTCTTGTCACTGAGTTCATCAGTACCATTTTTAGATTCCGTATATGTGAGTTAGCATACAATATTTGTCTTTCTCTTTCTGACTTACTTCACTATGTATGACAGATGGTAGTTCTATCCACCTCATTACATATAGCTCCATCTCATCCCTTTTTATAGCTGAGTAATATTCCATTGTATATATATGCCACATCTTCTGTATCCATTCATTTGTTGATGGGCATTTAGGTTGCTTCCATGTCCTGGCTATTGTAAAGAGTGCTGCAATAAACATTATGGTACAAGTTTCTTTTGGGATTATGGTTTTCTTTGGGTATGTGCCCAGGAGTGGGATTACTGGATCATATGGTAGTTCTATTTGTAGTTTTTTAAGGAACCTCCAAATTGTTTTCCATAGTGGCTGTACCAACGTACATTCCCACCAACAGTGCAGGAGAGTTCCCTTTTCTCCACACCCTCTCCAACATTTGTTGTTTCCAGACTTTGTGATGATGGCCATTCTGAGTGGTGTGAGGTGATACCTCATTGTGGCTTTGACTTGCATTTCTCTGATGATTAGTGATGTTGAGCATCTTTTCATGTGTTTGTTGGCCATCTGTATGTCTTCTTTGGAGAAATGTCTATTTAGGTCTTCTCAACAGCCTTATTGTTACTTACAAATTATTGACTGGTTCTTCTTTTCTAAATTTAAACAATTTTAAAGCTTAGTAATAGTGGTAATACAGTGGATTCGTGTCAAAAATTGGCAAGAGTCATTTTTTTTGTGGAAGAAGTGGTTAGCAATTTTAATCTAAAAGAAATTATACTTCCTAAGCACCATTAATTAACTTATTAATAAATTATAGCAAGCAGAAATATTTATTTTTCATAAGCAGCTAATTGCATGCATTTTACTTTTTGTAAGTCAAAAGATGTAAAACTCTAATAAAATAAATTATATTAGCAACTATATATAAGTAAACACCACATTATAAGCCAAAAGGAAATAAATGACTATTAAATATGAAAAGGAAAGCTAATTTATAAAATAAAGCAAAATAAATGTATAGGTTATTAGTCATTTGCCACTGTTTTTTGGCAACAGAATCAAGACCACCTAACAATTTCCTAAATATTTAAATTTGTCAAGGAAAATCTCATTTGTCTATGGCATCATGTGTGAAATCTTGTGATTGCATACTGTACCTGAATGAACATAGTAATTAGTATGTAAAACGTGGGCATTTCTGAGACAGGCCTGGGATCTGGGACCCTCTGCTGCAGTGCTGCAGTGCTGCAGTGCTTGCACCTGGACACACCTCTCCTCTAGCAACAAAATGCAAACAAACTGTATGGGACTAAACATAACTGTGTGCATGCACAGTTGGGACAAACTCTTCACCCAAAAGATATAAAATCCAACTGTCACTTTTGAAGAGCCTGGAGCAAAAACAGGGTGTCAGGAACAAAAGCAGGGTACTAAGCATGCCACCTGCACACAACACCACCGGAGTGGTGGGCAAAACACCTATCACCTCTCTGGCCTGACCCCTGGACACACCCTACCTTCACCCCAGGTAAGGAACAAGCTTGCACCCACCAAGGAGCAAGCAAGCAAGGGAACAAGTTGTTTGTTCTTGTTCTCCTCTGCTGCAACAGGGACCCCAATAAAGCCTTGCCTGAATTTCTTGTCTGGCCTCTAGTCAATTTCTATTGATTAAGGAAGCCAAGAACCCTGGTCAGTAACATTCCAATTTAAGTCACTGCATTAGTAGTTATTACTTAAGATCTCTGATCCTCATTTCCTTATCTGTCATATGGAAAACATTTAACTAGATGTCTTTATATCTCTATAGAATTCTATTCCTATGACTTTGAAAGTCAACTCATGGAATAAAGTATTTCCTTTACCCTAACAGGTTCTATGGAGATACAATGGCAAGAAACTAGATACCTCAGGACCCAATACGCAGCTGTATAAGTGGATTCCCCAGAATGACCTTCTTGGTGAGACTTGGCAGAACAACTACTGAAAACATGAGTAACAGCTGAGCAGAATGATAATACTTAAACAGGAAACAAACTTATCAAGCATTTATTATTGAAAAACTCAAAAAGAAAACATTACTCCTTCAGTGTTATTCCCAGTCCTAGGTGAAAAAAGGGAGAAAATATAACAATTAGCATTTCATTATACATGACACATTTCTTATGACCAAAATCAAAATATCTATCTTTATTTTGATTCTAATTACTGCTCACAGTGAGATTTGAAATAACTTCATGGATTGTTGTTTTGTCTCTGAATTATCTCTTTATACCTATCTTGTCCCCTCTGTAGAGATATTTTAAATGCTACTGAAAAATAGCAGCTTCTCTCTTATTATCAGTGATTCTCTATTTTCTAGAGGGACAAATAGATGATCTTTCTCTTTTTTGTTGTTTTTTGTTTACAGTAGGTCCTTATTGGCTACCCATTTTAAATATAGCAGTGGGTACATGTCAATCTCAAACTCCCAATCTATCCCTTCCCCTCACCCTTCCCCTTGGTAACCATAAATTCATTCTCTAAGTCTATGAGACTATTTTGTAAATAAGTTCATTTGTATCACAATCTTTTTCTTGAAGCAACTGCACATTTTATAACACAATGTAGCTCTTCCTTCCTCTGGTCCATTGCCACTACCATTACCCTTCCTATTGCCTTGACACCCTTCCTATCAGACTAAATGACTTCAGGATTTCTTTAATAGAATATATTTCTGACATGCCCTCTCCCATTTTTTGTTGTTGTTGTTGTTCATCTACTTTCTTTTACCCAGAATGTTCTTTCAATTTGTTCACATGCCAATCTTTAATTCATTTGTGAATTCCAAGTGACAAGGCACTTCTTTCATGAAGTTTTTACTTACCTCTCCAGCAGACTAAGGGGTTTCTGGCTGTGAGTTCTGAAAGCAATTTAAATGCAATTTCAGGTGTATAATCATCTGTTATCATTCTTTCAGTGTCTTATAATGCCTATTTCTCATTTTATTTCTAAGACATAATTAATAATTTTATGGAAATTCACTCAATCCTAGGTCACCCAAAAACCAAAGTTTTTATAACTCATGGTGGAAGCAATGGCATTTATGAGGCCATCAACCACGGGATCCCTATGGTGGGCCTTCCTTTGTTTGAGGATCAACCTGATAACATCGCTAACAGGAAGGCCAAGGGAGCAGCTATCAGATTGGACCTGCAAACAATATCAACAACAGATTTGCTCAGTGCATTGAAGCAAGTCATTAATAATCCTTTGTGAGTGTAATTTTTGTTACTAGATACTTTTTCTAGAGAACTTCTCATTTGAAGACCATGATGGCAGCAAGGAGTCTTGACATAAACACAGTGAGAAGTTAAGATTTGTTCAACGCTTTGAAAATAGTAAACAATAACCTATCATGAGGTCCCCATTAAGTTTTTTTCAGTGGTTTTAGGGGAAAGGTTTGTCAAAGGTTTAAGGATGATGGAAAAATTTGAAAGAGCTAATTATTAGAATGAGAAAAATCACAGAAATGGTAACAGAAGAATGAAGAGGAAGCACTGAGGACAAAGCTAAAGTAGGGAACCATGAATGTTATAGGAGTACTCGTCTGCACATTTATGACTTTCTTTCAGCATGTGAACTCCTCAACTATTTTAAACTCTTCTAAGACGGTTTATTTTCAGTAAACCACCATGACCTAGTCAATCTCAAATTCCTATTTTTATGCTAATATTTTGATCCCATCACTGATAAAAGGTAAACATCTAGAACTTTCTGAGTACCCAATTACAATTATGAACATACTACTTATAAATGTGGGTACATTTTTAGTTCTTTTGGTTGTGCTTGTTTTTGTCTTATTTGGAAGAGTTCTGAAATCAAAAAGTAATTGACTTGGAAGAGAAATGTTGGAATAGTCCTATATAAAAGCCAAATTTTCTGAAACCAGAAATATTTGGTTCCAAGTCATTTCATGATTTACTTTAATTTCAGTAATACTATTACTATTACTATCATAACTATGATATATGTTTTCCCCTGCTTTAGAAATAAAACATTTTGAGAATATGTTGGTATAATAACACAGTGGACAACTGTGTTTTAAAAGCAGTGTTATTTAATTTTAATTTTATCACAATTATTATACTAAATGAACACCATAAGAACATTTTCTTTTTTTAATCATATATGTGTTTCATCTGGCAGTTTTATGTAAAAGTATATCTCTCTAGTATACTTATAATTTGTTAATTTTAATAATGTAAAGCTAGTTTCAAAAAATGAAGATAATTTATTAGCTAATATATATTGAATGTTTATGATACTCTACACATTGTACTAAGTCCTTAGCAAATATTAAGTAATTTCTTCATTACAGTCTTTCACTATTGTATTACAAAAATGTTTCCAGAATACTGCCCTCCTCTCAAAAACCCAGTACTCTCCCTGTGTTGTTTACAGAACAGGAAGAGTAGTTACCTCCATTGTTATTGCTACAGTGCCATGTTATAGCACATTGTTATTTAGAATTGGTGAGACATATCTCTTTATTCCTCCTCCTTCCTTGCCTGTTAGTCCATAATCATTTCAAGGAGAAACAATTGTAACTGCAATGCCTGAAAGTGAAATGTTGAGCCTCCTCTGGATTCCAAAATGACTAACAAGACAAACAATAACAATTGATTGTAGCAAACATTTACTGAGAATCTACTGTATGCTAGGAATACCTTTAAGAATCGGTATATTGCTCCTCAAAATAATCAGATAAGGTATTTTTCCTACCCGTTCCATTTAACAATAAAAACTGGAGAAGAGAAAGAATAAAAAAGCAGGCAACAAGGTAAGTGTCAGAGTCAGCAATCAAACCGAGACAATGCACTTGTGTGCTTTCAACCATGACTTCACTAAGATAAAGTCAACACCAACTCCTGACCAGCACCGCCTGGAAGTGTCTCTGAACCTCATCACAGATTTACTTGCTATCTCTGGATTACCACAGTGTTTTAAAACTTGTCCACCAGGTCTATTAACAGTTCCTTACTAGATAATTCAAGGTTCGAATATACAAATCGTTAATTTCTTTTCCTTTCTTTTTTTTCTCTTGAGACTTAACTTATTCAATTTTTTAAGCTACACAACCTTGTCCTCTCCCACATTCTCTTTTCTTCATAGCTTGAAATCCTATGCAGTTAACAAATTCTAGCCCATAAGCCAAGATCTCAATAATCACCTCAGAGGAAAATAATCTATTTTTCTTCCATTCTGTGTGGCACTCATTTTTACCATCCGCATGAAATTTCACATATTTATCTTTCCTAGCTCATTCTATAAATTGATATCTATTTGCTTTTCCTTCAGCTACAAAGAGAATGCTATGTGGTTATCAACCATTCAACATGATCAGCCAGTGAAGCCCCTGGACCGAGCAGTCTTCTGGATCGAGTTTGTCATGCGCCACAAAGGAGCCAAGCACCTGCGGCCAGCCGCTCACAACCTCACCTGGTACCAGTACCACTCTTTGGACGTGATTGGGTTCCTGCTGGCCTGTGTGGCAACAGTTGTATTTGTCATCACAAAATGTTGTCTGTTTTGTTGCCAGAAGTTTGCTAAGACAGGAAAAAAGAACAAAAAGGAGTAGCTGAAGTAGGTACACCCCATTGATGGAACTCCTCCAGTTTATTCCAGCAAGAAGAGTTATGATAAGGTTCCTGTCCTCCTGCGACAAAATGACTTTTCACAATTTAGCATCTCAGGTCAAAATTTGTTTTCAAGGGAATTTCTTCCTGTTTAAAATTTAGAAATAAGTCATGCCAAGAATAAAACTGGTGAAAAATAAAATAAAAATAAATCTATTGGGGTATATATTGAAATTTATATTTTTAATTCAAAAGTTATACTGAAATTATTGAATTTAACTGTTTCACATGCTGTGCATAGATAACATGTCTACTCATAGAGTATGCATTATTTGGTAGATATTCAGAATTTTTAACTTCATTTTGGTGCAGAATTCTATAGTTTTATCTTGCTATAGAAACTACTCAATAATTGGAATTATATAAAAAGATTCACCCTTCCTTCTCATTTTTGAGACCTCTAACACGTCTTGGTCTTTACTGTGCATCCTGCCTTAGCATCACTTCTCACCTAAAACCATGGCAAGCCATTTGCCTTCATCCAGTTTAACTCATTTCCCAGTGGAACCTTTATGGAATTAGAAATTAACAGCTGCTACTGGCTTAATATTATAAAATTGAGCTATTTCTGAATATCTTTGATTTCATGACCTAATACTCTATTTCTCATGATCTTTAAAAATATTCACCTGATTGTTTTCACTCCCATATGCAGCCTTTGATAAGGGATGTAAGGTCTCAACTGTATATTAAAAAATACCTATAACCTGTACTCTAAAGGGACTTATGAAATTTTCATTTTCTCCAAATGTCCCTGCATATATCTATGTATCTTATCTATATCAATATGTACATCTACATGCATATCCATATCTATAAATATTCTTTCAAAACAAGACATAGCGTCACTTAGCTACTTGCAGGTATGGTGTGCAATTCAATGTTTATGTTAAACACAGATTGAAATAATGACTGTTATCCTGTATAACCACACTTTAAGATCAGCATTTTTCATTCTTTTGTCTCTTTCCTCAGAGGTTATTGTCCTATCCCTCCCATAGCACTTATATATAAAATTTTATCCTTTGTCATGACAAAAAATAATATACACATTTTGTTTAAACCAAGTCCCACTATGACTGACATAAAGCAACAATGAGCAGAATACAAAAATTATATACATTGTATGTAAAATTGGTATATCAAATGAAAGCAATCTGAAGGCGCTCCTGAAAACTGCCCATCAGGAAAGTACTTTTTCATCAAGGTGGTCCAATAAGGAAAAGTATGCTTGCCTTATTGTTCAAGAGGATGACTATCCACATCATATGATAAATATTCTTCAGTCTAAGGCATAATGTATTTTAAAAATAAATTAAAACATTGTTGCTTGGAGAATAATAGGAAAATTTACCATAGAATTTTCCATACAACCCCTCTAAATATTTGACACATTATTAAAGGAAAGTAGAACTAACATACTTCCATACTAGATACAATTGTCAAATCACACATATAGGCTTACATAATTTTCCTCAAATCTATGTGGCAATGTTTGTAACAGAAAAATGATTAGTAGCCATTGTATAGTGAGAAATATTACCAATTTCCAACAAAAATTCAAACAGTCCAATATGAAAATAAATGAGGATATTAACAGGAAATTCACAGAAGTGAAATGATCAATGATACATAGAAAGTGACAAAGTTCACTTGTCCCTTTGGAAATGAAAACTGAGTCAATAAATTATTTTCCTACAAATGTTCTGCAGAATAAGTAATCTGGTAGGACTATTTTTGAGGGAGTAGAATATGGAAAAACTCTTTTAAATATAATTTAAATATATTGTTGACATTGCCACTCTACATCTAGGAATTCATCATGGAAAAAGACTTGCAGATGTTCAATATTATATTCTACATATTCCTACTAGAACTTAAATGGCTACCAGTAAGTAAACACACAACTACAACATAGGTATGGGTTCTAAAGCCATGAGATAAAGGTAGGGAGGCCACTGCCAATGTTGGTGCTTGTTAGGCAGTTTCAAGAGCTACCACAACCAGTATGCCACAATCCATCTACCAGCTGACGAGCTCTGGCCCCACCTACTCCACAGCACCGCTTTGTGCTATATCTGGGACAACCAAAACAAGAAGAGGATGCAAAATTGGGCTGCACATGAACAAAGCCACATACGACTACAAAGGTGGTATATCGGACATCTGTGAGCACACAAACCTCACTGGCTTCAGCACTCCCTGCCCTTGGGGTAAGGGACACAATCAATGTGAAAAGACTCTGAATGAGCCTGATCCCTAGAGCTTCTACCCTCAAAACCAAGGATCACATCCTACCCCTGATAGAGCAATGACAGCCATGTATCAAAGAGGTAGACCCGCCTCACACCCTGCACAGGTTTTAGATACTCCAACAGCAACAACACCCCTGATCAAGGTGATAACAGCCAGCACGCCCTGATGAAAGATGTGGCTGACATCCGTTTTCAAACCAGTGCTCACACCAAAGGCATTGGAAACATACAGTCTACACAGGGGCAGTTACACTTAATAACAACCCTTCATGACCACAGTAGAGAATTGCTTCTCCTAAATTCATAGAGCAGAAAAGTTAAGTGACATGAAAAGGCAGAGAAAACACTCACAATTAAAAAAGCAAGAGAAAACCCTTGAAAGAATAAATAATGAAAGAGTTATCACCAGACTACCAGACCCTGTGTTCAAAAAGGAGGTAATAAAAATGCTAGTTGAATTAAGAAAAATTATAGATGTAAACACAGATGACTGTAACATGGAGTTAGGAATTATAAAGATCAACTGATCAAAAACAGATGATTCAATTTCTGAGATAAAAAGCCATCTATAAGCAATGAATAGCTGACTAAATGATACAGAACAAATAAGCCATCTGGAAGATAAAGTAGTGAAAATAACCAGAACATCAATCAGAACATCAGACGAAAAAACAAATGAAAAAGAAAATGAAAGTAACATACAAGATTTATGGGATAATATAAAATGTGCCAACTTACACATGATAAGGTTTCCAGAAGGAGAAGAGACAAAGAGAGGGATTGAAAATGTATGTGAAGAAATTATGGATGGAAATTTCCCAAGCCTAAAGTAGGAAATAGATGTCCAGATTCAGGAAGCAGAAAGCATATGAAACAAATCAACCCAAACAGACCCACACCTAGACATATAATAATTAAAATGGTGAAAGTTAATGATAAAGGCAGAATTCAAATGCAAGGAGAAAAAACAAAGACTCATTTTCAAGGGAACCCCCATAAGTCTATCAGCTGATTTCTTGAGAGAGGTGTTTCAGGTCTAAACCAAGGGCCATGGTATATCCAAAGTCCTCAATGGGGAAACCCTGCAACCTAGGATAGTCTGCCCAGCAAGATTATTATTTAGAAAAGAGGGGAAGATAAAGAATTTCTCAGACACGCAAAAACTAAAAGAATTCAGCAGTGCTAAACCTATCCTAAAAGAAATGTTGAAGGATGTTCCTTAAATGTAAAAGAAGCAAAAATCTTTGAAAAGGTAAAACCCCAATAAGAAAGGCAAATATATAGTAAGTGCTGAAGATCAGGTAAATAAACCAGTACATAGATTAAAAAACAAACAAAAAATGAAAAAAGTGATTATAACTGCAATAAACAGTCAAAAAATAAGCAGGATGATAATGAAAATAGCACATCAAAATCTCAAAATGAGAAGAGGAGCAAAAAAATACAGATCTTTTAGAGTGTGATTGAACTTAAGTGACTATCAGTTTAAAGCAAGTAAGCATACTTATGGATCAACTTAAATAAATCCCATGGTAACCATAAATTGAAAACATACATAGATTCACAAAAAACAAAAATAGAAAAGATTAAGAAATCTGACAGCTGGTTTTTTAAAAGATAAACAAAAATGACAAATCTTTAGCCACACTCACCAAGAAGAAATTAGAGAGGACACAAAAAAACGAAATAAGAAATGAAAGAGGAGGATTAAAAACTGATGCCACAGAGATACTAAAAACCATAAGAGAATACTCTGAACAGTTGGTTGTCAACAAATTGGACAACCTAGAAGAAATGGACAAAATTTTATAAACATTCAGACACCCAGAATGAGTAAAGAAGAAACAGACAATTTGAACAGACCAATCACTAGAACTGAAATTGAATTTGTAATAAGAGAAAAAAAAACAAGGAAACAAAAGTCCAGGACAAGACAGCACCATTGGGGAATTCTACCAAACACATAAAGAAGAACCTATCCTTTGCAAACTATTCCAAAAAATTGAAGAGGAGGGAACACTATCAAACTCACACTATTAGGCCCCCATTACCCTGATACCAAAAGCAGTCATAGACATTACCAAAAAATTACAGGACAATATCTTTATGAATATCAATGGAAAAATCCTTAACAAAATATTAGGAAACTGAGTCCAACAGTACATGAAAAACAACATACACCATGATTAAGTTGGATTCATTCCATGGTCACAACAATGGTTCAACATATGCAAACAAATCAATGTGATATACTACATTAAAAAAAGAAAAACTAAAAATCACATGAATATCTCAGTAGATACAAAAAAAGAACTTGACAAAAGCCTATATCTATTCATGACAAAAAAATTTCTCATCAATTCAGAAAGATGGTGGCGAAGTAGAAGGACGTGGAATGCATCTCTCTCCACAGATGCATCAGGAATACATCAAAAGATGCAATAATTCCCACAGAACACCAGCTGAACACTAGCAGAAGAACTTGAACACCAGAAAGGACTGCAAAGATCCCAACATAACTGGGTAGGACAGAGGGGAAAAAGAGGAGGAGAAGAAAGGAAAGGAACAGGTCCTACACCCTGGGGTGGGGGCAGCTGAAATAAAGGAGAGATTGCCAAATTCAGGGAGAACCCCCCTTATCTGATGAGGAAACCCTCTTGCCAACGGGGAATTTGATTGGGTCAGAAAGGAGGCATTTGGGACTGTCCAAAGAGGGTGAAGCAGTCAATATGTGGAAGACAGGAAAAAGTGAGAAACAAACAGAGGGTCTGTACCATGGCTCTGCATGTCCCAGAGTGAGACATGGGTTTGCAGCTGTACAGGGGGTCTGGGAGCTAGAACATGGGAACTAGAGAACTGGTTCAGGGTGAGAAACATTGGTGGTGGGAAGATGGACTGAGGGGATAGGAGGGAAGAAATCTGCAGCAGAGAATGCCTACAGTGGAAGGCTGGGTGGTCATGGTGGTGGCGTGCTACTGCTGACTCACACACAGGAGGGAGGAGCCTCTGTTGTAGCCTCTCTTTCAATGCCTGTGACAAACAAAAGGAGGCCCCCTCTGGACCTGGCTGTCACAGTTGACAAGGGATAGAAAAAGCTCCCTGGGGTGATGGCCTGGTATGCCTTGCAGCCAAGAGCCAGAAGACGTCTGCAGCATGGCCCACCTCTGAAGACATTTTGCTTACACTCGAGCCCATTGGCCTCTCTCTTTAATAGGCACCGCCACCACCACCAGGGCTCCTGCAACACAGGCAGGGTGCTACTACTGACTCACACACAGAGGAAGGAACGAGTATTGTACCCTCTCTCCCAACACACCAGCTCCTACAGATAAACAATAAAGGAAGCTCTGCTAGTTGCAGAGCAATACAAAAATCCCCCAAGCGCTGCCCATCTGCGCCAGGCACCAGTAAAGAACCACGCTAAGGCCAGATTTCCTATACCCACGGCCGATGGCATCACTGTACATTCAGTGTCACCCCCAGAGCTCCCACAATCCAAGCAGGGTGCTACTGTTGAGTCACACACAGGGAGAGGAGCCACTATCAAAGCCTCTCTCTCCCCACACACCTCCCTCTGCAGATGAACAATAAAGGAAACCCTCACTGAGGCAGACGCAAAGAGCTCCAAGGCAGTCTCAGGACCAGACTCTGACCACATGCTGAAGCATGGACAAAACCAAAGCTGAACACCAGGTACAGGTTGACTAAGGAAGAGATTCTAAAATCTTTCCATCAGATATACATGCTGCAGACTAAATCCCCATGATCATCTAGGTAGACCCTATGTCTTTGGAATATCTGAGTAGACAATGAATATTCCCATGAATGAAAAAGGTCTAGCTCTGGCAGCTGTGGACTGTGGGAATGAGCACACACAAGAATTAGGCCAGATCAGAGCCTAAGTGGACCCCATAGGGCCCACAGCAGATCCAGAGTCCAACCCAGAGGTAGAAGAGGGCCTCTTGGGGAGGCAAAGGTGGCCTGAGGCTCAAGGCATGTACAAGGACACATACAGCTGAGAACACAAGGAAACAGAATTATTATTATTAATTCTATTGATCTGATCCATTCTGTGGTCAGTTCTAACTTTTTTGTTTGTTTGTTTATTATGGTCTTAGTCCTAAGAAATCTTCACATTTTATAACATGTTTTTTATTCTATTTCTTACTTCTATTTTTAGCTTTTTCATACATTTCTATTTCTAGCTAGCTTTTTTGCAGTGCTGAGTTTATCTCCCCATCTTCTTTTCTTCTTTATTTTTAATACATTTCTTTTTTTCTTTTTCTTTTTATATTTCCAGTCATACTATGCTTTTCTGTTGCAATATGTTTTATCCCTTTCTATTTTATTTTATCTTATTATATATTTAATCAATATTATTGGTCTGCACTGTTTCCTTGCTTTATTCTTCATATGACACACTGCTTTGGTTTTTGATTTTACATTTTGTCTTTATCTTAGTTCTAATTATAATTGTTTGATTTCATTTTGGGGGTCTTCAATCTGTCTGCTTGTTCTCTTTCTCTTTGTTATATTTGCTCCCTGTTTCCATTTGGTCCGTGTTATATCTGGTCTGCTATTTGACAATTTCCTGGTTTGTTTTGTTTTCTTTTGTATTTTGTTTTGTTTTGTTTTTAATTTTTGTTGGTTTTCTCTTTGACTGTCTGATTGCATTCTGGGGTTCTTCTGTCAGGATGTTCCTGTGTTTTATGTTCTATTGGGTTTGGTTTTTGTGTTTCTTCTGCGAGTATGTTTCCTTCATTCAGTATTTGTTTGACTTAACCTTTTACTATTAGTCTGGGGGTTGGATAGTCTTTTTTAATCCCCTTTATTGCTGGGATGAGAGACCTCTGGAGTCTGGATTCCTCAACCAGAAGTCAAGTCAGAGGCTCTGGAGAGGAAGCACTGAGTCCAGGACACTAGGACACTAGAGTGTCCTCAGCCACAGGGAAGACTAACCACAGATAATTCAGATTCTATTGGAGTCTAAGACATGGCTTTGCCCGACTGCCTGCAACTACCAGTAATGGATACCTCACACCAAACTACAAACAAGAAAGGAACACAAACCCACCCATCAGCACGCAGACTACCTAAAGCCATATTAAGCTCACAGATACCCTAAAACACACCATCTAACATGGACCTGCTCATCAGAAGGAAAAGACTTAGATCCACACACCAGAACGCGGGCACCAGTCCCTCACATCAGGAAGCCTACTCAAGACACTGAACCAACCTCACCACAGGGGGCAGAGAACAGAAACAAAAAGAATTACTACTAGGCAGCATAAGGAAAGGAAACAGCAAATACTATAAATTAGACAAAATGAGAAAACAAAGAAACACCTTGCAGGCAAAGGAGAAGGAAAAAAAAAAAAAAAAACACAACACCAAATAAATGAAGAGGAAATAGGAAAAAAGCCAGAAAAAGAATTTAGAGTAATGATAGTAAAAATGATACAAAATCTCAGTAACAAAATACAGAAAGTACAAGAAACACTTAATAAGGACTCAGAAGAACTAAAGGACAAACAAACAGCAATGGGCAACAAAATAACTGAAATTAAAAATACTCTAGAAGGTATAAACAGCAGAATAATTAAGGCAAAAGAATGAATAGGTGAGTTGGAAGATAGAATGGGGGAAATAACTGCCACAGAGCAGGAAAGAGAAAAAAGAATAAAAAGAATGGAAGACAGTCTCAGAGACCTTGGTGATAATATTAAGCACACCAACATTTGAATCATAGGAATCCCAGAAGAAGAAAAAAAAGAAAGGGTCTGAGAAAATATTTGAAGAGGTTACAGTGGAAAACTTCCCCAACATCAGAAAGGAAATAATTAACCAAATCCAAGAAATGCAAAGAGTCCCATACAGAATAAACCCAAAGAGAAATACACCAAGGCACATATTAATCAAATGAAAAAAAATTTTTAAAAGAAAAAATATTAAAAGCAGCAAGAGAAAAGCAACAAATAACATATAAGGGAAAACCCATTAGGATAACAGCTGACCTTTCTACAGAAACTCTGCAGGCCAGAAGGGAATGGCAGGATATACTGAAAGTCCTGAAAGAGAAAAACCTACAGCCAGGAATACTCTACCCAGCAAGAAACTCATACAGATTCAATGGAAAAATCAAAAGCTTTCCAGACAAGCAAAAGTTAAGAGAATTCAGCACCACCAAAATAGTCTTACAACAATTTCTAAAGGAACTTCACTAGGTAGGAAACACAAGAGAAGGAAAACACCTACAAAAACAATCCCAAAACAATTAAGAAAATGGTAATAGAAACATACATGTCAATAATCACCGTAAATGTAAATGGATTAAATGCTCCAACCAAAAGACACAGACTGGCTGAATGGATACAAAAACAAGACCCTTCTATATGCTGCCTACAAGAAACCCAACTCAGACTAAGGGATACATATAGACTGAAAGTAAAGGGATGGAAAAAGATATTCCATGCAAATGGAAGTCAAAAGAAAGCTGGAGTAGCAATAATCATACCAGAAAAATTAGACTTTAAAATAAAGACTATTACAAAAGACAAGGAAGGTCACTGCATAATGATGAAGGGATCCATCCAAGAGGAGGATGAAACAATTGTAAATATCTATGCCCCCAACATAGGAGCACCTCAATACATAAGGGGAATGCTAACAGTCATAAAAGGGGACAGCAACAGTAACACAATAATAGTGGGAGACTTGAACACCCCACTTACATCAATGGACAGATCATCCAAACAGAAAAGAAATAAGGACACACAAGCTTTAAGTGACACATTAGACCATCTCGACTTAATAGATATTTATAAGACATTCCATCCAAAAACAACAGAATACACTTTCTTCTCAAGTGCACATGTAATATTTTCCAGGATAGATCACATCTTGGGACACAAATCAAGCCTCAGTAAATAAAAGAAAATTGAAATCATATCAAGCATCTTCTTAGACCACAATGCCATGAGACTAGATATCAATTACAGGAAAAAAACTGCAAAAAATACAAACACATGGAGGCTAAACAATACACTATTAAACAACCAAGAAATCATTAAAGAAGTTAAAGACGAAATCAAAAAATATCTAGAAACAAACGACAATGAAAACACAACAACCCAAAACCTATGGGACACAGCAAAAGTAGTTCTAAGAGGGAAGTTTATAGCAATACAGTCCTGCCTTAAGAAACAAGAAAAATATTGAATAAACAACCTAACCTTACACCTAAAACAATTAGAGAAAGAAGGACAAAAAAACCCCAAAGTGAGCAGAAGGAAAGAAATCATAAAGATCACATCAGAAATAAATGAAAAAGAAAGGAAGGAAACAATAGCAAAGATTGATGAAACTAAAAGCTGGTTCTTTGAGAAGATAAACAAAATTGATAAACCATTAGCCAGACTCATCATGAAAAAAGGGAGAAGTCGCAAATCAACAGAATTAGAAATGAAAAAACAGAAGTAACAACAGACACCACAGAAATACAAAAGATCATGAAAGACTACTACGAGCAACTATATGCCAATAAATTGGACAACCTGGATGAAATGGATAAATTCTTAGAAAAGTACAATCTTCGAAGACTGAACCATGAGGAAAGAGAAAATAGAATAGACCAATCACAAGTATGGAAATTGAGGCTATAATTAAAAATCTCCCAACAAACAAAAGCCCAGGGCCAAATGGCTTCATAGGCAAATTCTATCAAACCTTTAGAGAAGAGCTAACACCTATCCTTCTCAAACTCTTCCAAAATATTGCAGAAGGAGGAATACTCCCAAACTCATTCTATGAGGCCACCATCACCCTGATACCAAAACCAGGCAAAGATGTCACAAAAAAAGAAAATTGCAGACCAATATCACTGATGAATATAGATGCAAAAATTCTCAACAAAATACTAGCTGACAGACTGCAACAGCACATTAAAAAGATCATACACAATGATCAAGTGGGGTTTATCCCTGGGATGCAAGGATTCTTCAATATATGCAAATCAATCAATGTGATACATCATATCAACAAATTGAAGCAAAAATCTATATGATCATCTCAATAGATGCAGAAAAAGGTTTTGACAAACTTCAACATCCATTTATGATAAAAGCTCTGCAGAAAATGGGCATAGAAGGAAATTACCTCAACATAATAAAAGCCATATATGAGAAACCAAAAGCCAACATCATTCTAAATGGTGAAAAACTAAAAGAATTCCCTCTATGAACAGGAACAAAACAAGAGTATCCACTCTCATCATTATTATTCGACATAGTCTTAGAAGTTTTAGCCACAGCAATCAGAGAAGAAAAAGAAAGAAAAGGAATCCAAATTGGAAAAGAAGAAGTCAAATTGTCACTCTTTGCAGATGACATGATCTTATACATAGAAAACCCAAAAGACTCTAGCAGAATACTGCTAGCACTAACTGATGAATTCAGTAAAGTAATAGGGTACAAAATTAACGTGCAGAAATCTCTTGCATTCTTATACACGAACAATGAAAGAGCAGAAAGAGAAATTAAGGAAACTCTCCCATTTACCTTTGCAACCAAAAGAATAAAATACCTAGGAATAAACTTGCCTGAGGAGGCAAAAGAACTGTATACAGAAAACTATAAGACACTGATGAAAGAAATCAAAGACAACACAAACAGATGGAGGGACATACCATGTTCTTGGATTGGAAGAATCAACATTGTGAAAATGACTGTATTACCCAAAGCAGTTTACAGATTAAATGCAATCCCTATCAAATTTCCAATGGCACTTTTCACAGAACTAGAACAAGAAATCTTACAATTTGTATGGAAATACAAAAGACCCTGAATAGCCAAAGCAATCTTGAGAAGGAAAGATGGAATTGATAGAATTAGGCTTCCTGACTTCAAACTATACTACAAGGCCACAGTGATCAAGACAGTATGGTACTGGCACAAAAATAGGAAGATCAGTGGAACAGAATAGAGAAATCAGAGGTAAGCCCAAGCATATATGGGCACCTTATCTTTGACAAAGGAGGCAAGAATATACAATGTAAAAGATAGCCTCTTCAATAAGTGGTGTTGGGAAAATTGGACAGCTACATGTAAAAGAATGAACTTAGAACACTCCCTAACACCATACACAAAAAAAAACTCCAAATGGATTAAAGACCTAAATGTAAGGTGAAACACTGTTAAACTTTTAGAGGAAAACATAGGCAGAACACTCTATGACATCCATCAAAGCAAGATCCTTTTTGACCCATATCCTAGAATCATGGAAATCAAGAATAAACAAATGGGACCTAATGAAATTTAAAAGCTTTTGCACAGCAAAAGAAACCATAAACAAGACAAGAAGACAACCCTCAGAGTGGGAGAAGATACTTGCCAACAAAGCAACTGACAAAAGATTAATCTCCAAAATATATAAGCAGCTCATGCAGATTAATACCAAAAAAGCAAATAACCCAATCCACAATGGGCAGAAGACCTAAATAGACATTTCTCCAAAGAAGACATACAGAAGGCCAACAAACACATGAAAAGATGCTCAACATCACTAATCACTAGAGAGATGCAAGTCAAAGCCACAATGAGGTATCACGTCACACCAGTCAGAATGGCCATCATCAAAATGTCTAGAAACAATAAATGTTGGAGAGGGTGTGGAGAAAAGGGAACTCTCCTGCACTGTTGATGGGAATGTAAGTTGGTACAGCCACTATGGAAAATAGTTTGGAGGTTCCTTAAAAAACTAAAAAAGAACTACCATATGATCCAGTAATCCCACTACTGGACATATACCCAGAGAAAACCATAATCCAAAAAGAACCGTGTACTGTAATGTTTATTGCAGTACTGTTTACAATAGCCAGGACATGGAAGCTAGCTAAACGCCCATCAACAAATGAATGGATAAAGAAGATGTAGCACATATATACAATGGAATACTACTCAGCCATAAAAAGGAATGAAATGGAGCTATATGTAATGAGGTGGATAGACCTAGAATCTGTCATACAGAGTGAAATAAGCCAGAAAAATAAAAAGAAATATTGTATGCTGACTCATATATACAGAATCTAAAAAAAAAAAAAAAAAATGGTACTGATGAACCCAGTGACAGGATAAGAATAAGGATGCAGATGTAGAGAATGGACTGGAGGACATGAGGTTGGGGGGTCGGGGGTTGAGGGGAAGCTGGGACGAAGTGAGAGAGTAGCATAGACAGATATACACTACCAATTGTAAAATAGAGAGCCAGTGGGACATTGCTGTATAACAAAGGGAGATCAACTCGATGATGGGTGATGCCTTAGAGGCCTAGGACAGGGAGGGTGGGAGGGAGTAATAGAAGGAGGGAATATGGGGATATATGTATAAATACAGCTGATAGACTTTGGTGTACCTCAAAAACTGGTACAAGAGTGTAAAGCAATTATATTCCAATATAGGGCCAAAAAATTAATTAATTAATTAATTATTTTAAGAGAAAAGAACCCACCTGCCAGTGCATGGGACACATGTTCGACCCCTGGACTTGGAAGATACCACATGCCATGGAGCAACGAAGCCAGTGCCCTACAGCTACTGAGCCTGTGCTCCAGAGCTAACAAGCCACAGCTACCAAGTCCACATGCTGCAATTACTGAAGCCTGCATGCCAAGAGCCCATGCTCCGTAACAAGATAATCCACTGTAATGAGAAACTGGTGCACTGCAATAAAGAGTAGCCCCCACTCACCACAACAGAGAAAGCCCGCAGACAGCAACGGACCCAACACAGCCAAAAATAAAATAAATAAATAAATAATAAATATTTAAAAAAAAAAGTGAATGAAAGAAAAAAGAAAAAGAACAAAGCAGGAAGCATAACCCTCCAAGACTTAAGAAAAGACTACAAAGCTACGGTAAACAAAACAGTGTGGTTTTGGCACAAGAACAGGCAAATGGATCAATGGAACAGAATAGAGAGCCCAGAAATAAAGCCACACAACTATGGTCAAATAATCTTCCACAAAGGAAGCAAGAATATACAATAGAGAAAAGGCAGTCTCTTCAGCAAGTGGTGTTGGGAAAGTTGGACAGGCAGATGTAAATCAGTGAAGTTAGAAAGGCACTCTCACACCATACACAATAGTAAACTCAAAATGGCTTAAAGACTTAAATATATGACATAACATCATAAAACTTCCAAAAGAGAACATAGGCAAAACATTCCCTAACATAAATTGTACCAATGTTTTCTTAGGTCAGTTTCCCAAGGAAACAGAAACAAAAGCAAAAGTAAACAAATCGGGCCTAATCAAACTTACAAGCTTTTGCCCAGCAAAGAAAATCATAAACAAAACAACAACCTAAAGACTGGGAGAAAGTATTTGCAAACGATGCGACCAACAAAGGCTTAATTTCCAAGACATACCAATGGCTCATACAACTCAATAACAAAAAAGAAACAAACAACACAATTGAAAAACAGGCAAAAGACCTAAATAGACATTTCTCCAAAGAATTCATACAAATGGCCAACTAGCACCTGAAAAGATGCTCAGCATCACTAATTATTAGAGAAATGCAAATCAAAACTACAATGAGGTACCACCTCACACCAGTCAGAATGGCCATCATTATAAAAAAGTCTACAAATAGGGACTTCCCTGGTTGTGCAGCAGTTAAGAATCCACCTGCCAATGCAGGGGACATGGGGTCAATCCCTAGTGCGGGAAGATCCCACATGCTAAGGAGCAACTAAGCCCATGAGCCAAAACTACTGAGTCTGCGTGCTGCAACTACTGAAGCACATGAACCTAGAGCCTGTGCTCCACATCAAAAGAAGCCACTGCAACAAGAAGCCTGCACACTGCAATAAAGAGTAGCCCCTGCTCGTCACACTAGAGAAAGCCCACACACAGCAATGAAGACCCAATGCAGTCAAAAATAAATAAATAAATAAATAATAAATCTCAAAAAAAAAAAAAGCCTACAAATAACAAATGCTGGAAGGAATGTGGAGAAAAGGGAATTCCTACACTGTTGGTGGGAATGTAATTTGGAAAACAGTAAGGAAGTTCCTCAAAAAACTAAAAACAGAGTTGCCATATGATTCAGCAATTCCACTCCTGGGCATATATCAAACAAAACTATAATCCAAAAAGATACATGCACCCCTATGCTCAAAGCAGCACTATTTGCAAAAGCCAAGATGTGTAAACAACCTCAGTGACCACCAACAGATGAATGGACAAAGAAGATTTGGTACTTATAAACAATGGAATACTACTCAACCATAAAAAGAATGAAATAATGCCACTTGCAGCAACATGGATGGACCTAGAGATTATCATACTAAGTAAATAAAGTAAGTCAGAAAGAGAAAGACAAATACCATATGATATCACTTACACTTGGAATCTAAAATATGACACACAAGTGAACTTACGTACGAAACAGAAACAGACTCACAAACATACAGAACAGACTTGTGATTGCCAAGGGGGAGGAGGATGGAAGATAGACTGGGAGTTTGGGGTTAGCAGATGCATACTATTATACATAGAAAGGGGAAAAAACAAGGTCCTACTGTATAGCACATGGAACTGTATTATTCAATATCTATCCTGTGATAAACCATAATAAGAAAGAATATGAAAAAGAATCTGTGTGTGTATATATATACAACTGAATCACCTTGCAATACACAACAAATTAACACATAAATCAACTATATTTCAATAAAATAAATTTTTTTAAAAAGTTCTATTCAGGCACAGCATATTGAGAATAATGCACCCCAAAAAGTCATTGCCCCAGCTCATTCATAGCATGGAGGTTCCATGATGAAAATGGAAAACTAAAAATAGAGCCTACACTTTGCACCCAAAGAAGAGATGTCACTCAGAGGGAGATGTGTGCCACTGTCTCTCTCTGCATCTCTGGAAGCCAAGGTTCAGAGACTTTGACCAGAGGGTGACACAGGACAGGAAACAGACAGCTCCAACCTGTTCCCAAGGAACTCACTTCATTTGGAGCACATTATAGGAAAGTCAAGCCTAAGTGTGCCCTCAAGCTATGAAAGATTTGTTAGTAAGCAGTTAAAATGAAGCTGGTTGCTTCATGACAGATACAAGCTAAACCATTGGCAAGCTAACCTATCAGGGAAAACCAGAGAAAGACACAGCTAAGAGCCGTCTTGAGGTCAGAACACACCTCAAACACTGACGTCTAAAGTATTCTTGCAAAAGAGAATGAACTTTTGGGGGTCGGGCTCTGGAGCAATTTATCTTTCCAAGATATTATCAAAAGCTATAGCACAATCACCCAACAATTGGTGAAAGCTAACAGTAAGGAAAGAGACAGTCAAAAAGAGTGCCCTACTGAAACCACTATCAGCCCAGGAAATGTGAATATGCCTGAGGCTGCACCCTCCAAACAGCTGCATCAGAGGCTTTACACTGTAGGGGAAAGAGACTTCACTAAAATAGTTCCTGTCCTCACTGAAAGAATACTACTAACAATACATAGACCTGGAGTTGCTACACTCCATTGTCTAAGTGTAACAGTTTAACAATGATTTCACAAGACATATAAAGAAATACAAACATGTGAAATACATGTGGAAAAAGGCAGGCAATAGAAACTGCCTGAGAGAGGGACTTAATGAAATGGTTGGCTCTAACAGGGAAAAACTACAAAGTAGCCTATGTCAATGTGTTCAGTGACTCAAAGGAAACTAGAAAAAAAGACAAAACACTCAAATAAATAAAATGAGAAACTACAATAAAAAATATAAATGATCATAAGAGACTATTGTGAATCATTATATTCCTACAAAATGGAGAACTTAGAAGAAATAGGTAAAATCTTGGAAGCATGCAACCTACCTTCAGGAAACTGTACTTGAAGAAGAAAGTGTTAATAACTATGTCCCATTTAACAGAGTCTATAAAGAAGAGATAGAAATCATACTTTACAAAAGTAACACATGGATATTTTGGATTTAAAAATGACTATATCTGAAATGAAAAATTCCCTAGAGAGAGTCAACAGTAGATTTGAGAAGCTGATGATAAAGCCAGCAAATTTGCAGATAGATCAATAAGATAACATAATCCAAAGAACAGAGAGAAAAAGAATAAAGAAAAATGAACATAGGCTTGGACAATGGTGGTACATAATAAAGCACACTAACGTACACCAAGGAGGAGTGCCAGAAGAACAAGGAGCAGAGCAAAATATTCAAAAAAATAATGCCTAAAAACATCCCAATTATGATGAAAAATATTAATCTACATATCCCAATTGTCCAACCAATTCCAAGTAGGATAAACATAGGAGAGCCATACTCAGACACTAGTGAAATGTTGAAAGCTAAAGACAGAAAATCCTGAAGCACTAACAGGAAAATAATTCATCCTTACAGGTGAATACCAAGATACTATTTAGATCTCATCAGAAACAATGGATGCTGTAAGGCAGTAGGATGACACATTCAAAGTCCTGAAAGACAAAACTGTCAAGCAAAAATTCTATATCAAACAAAACTATCTTTCAAACATAAGGGCAAAGCACAGAAAGTCCTCTACCCCTCTATCTCCCCAAAAAAGAATTCATTGCTGGGAAATCTTTCTTACAGAAAAAACTAAAGGACAGCTTCTGGCTGAAGAAAGTAAAACCAGACTACAATTCTAACCACCATGTAAAAAAAGAGCACTTGCAAAGGTAAGTAATTATGTAAAACAGTATAAGTGCATATATCCTCTTCTTTCTCCTTTAACAAATATAAAAAGGGAAAATATAAAACACGTGTATACTTGTATTTCTAGGCATATGACATATAGTTACTATATTTGAGAGCTGGGGTGGGGGAGGAGGTATGCAGCAGTGGCATAGGCCCTGAGATGACAGCGTTCTGCAATGGCTTACACCCCGGGGCAGGGGGCTGTAACAGCACAGTGTGGAGATGATGGGTCAAAGTTTCACTTCTGGCCCCAGAGCAAGTCAGAGAACATGAGCAGCAGGTTTCCAGTGATGACCTGTTAAAGCCATGTGTCAGGACCCACGCATGGCGTACAGAGCAGCAGTGGTGTGACTGAGGTAAAGGCAGGTCAGAGTGCTGACTTAGGACCTGGCGGCAGGGCACAGAGCACAAGCTCCAGTTAAGCAGGTGGTAAGGCACTGTGGCCACTCACTCAGGAAAAGCAAGGTACAGGAGTGATGCGGCCCCAAGATCAGGTCTCACTATAGCGACATTTCCAGCCTCAGAAAAGACACAGAAGCGGCTGCATGCCACCTGTAATCAGTGTTGGTGAAGACTGTGGAAGTCCTCAGTAGCAGAGGCTGTAACGTCTACGGTGGTGAGGCTTGCTGGAGTTCTCCTCCTCTATTTTTCTCCATGGGCTGAAATCCCCTGAGGAGATCCTTGCCATGCCAAGCTCCCCTGAACTGGATGATGGGGTGACTAGGTGAAATCTTTCCCACCATTTTCTACACAGTCCTCCTCAGGTTTTACAGCCTGCAGGGTTCCTGCTGCTTTTTCATTGCAGTCCAGAACTTTCCCAAAGTGACTCTAGTTATTCATTTAAGTTTTTGCCGTTTTGGGGGGATACAAGTGCTGGGCCCTCCTAACCCTGCATCTTGTTGATGTCACCTTATCTCTAATTCTGTGTCAAGGACACTGCAGACCCAAGAGCCTCTCACCTGCTATGTTTTTACATTAGCCTTTTACATAATATAGATGATTTGCAAGTGCAAGGTTTTTGACACTGAGATGCTACCACTGACGAAACAATATTAAACACACTGTATGAACATGAAGTGTCCTACACTTTGCCCTGTGACTTGCTGTCCACAGCTGCTGACTATTCATCAAATATATTTACTTGAGGCGTAGGAGTTATAATTTAACTTCCTGATTGATTTCTTCTGGATATAAGCGTGCGCAATAGCAAGTAGATACGGTAAATATTTTAAAGTATTGCCTGTGAACAAGATGTCTGTGAAATGGCTCTCATTTCTGCTGCTACTACAGCTGACTTGCTACTTTAGCTCTGGGAGTTGTGGGAAGGTGCTGGTGTGGCCAATGGAATATAGTCCTTGGATGAATATGAAGACAATTCTGGATGAACTTGTCACAAGAGGTAATGAGGTCACTGTTTTGACATCTTCAGCTTCTGTTGTTATTGATCCCCAAAAGCCATCTGCTATTAAGTTTGAGACTTTCCCTGTATCTTTAAATGAAGATGAATTTGACAATAGCATCAGCCTTTTGATCACAACATGGACAAATATGTCAAAAAATTCGTTTTGGCCTAATTTTTCACCAATAAGAAGTTTACTTGAGAAATATTCTGATATGCTTCTGCACATCTGTAAAGAAGTGGTTTCGAACAAGAAACTCATGACAAAACTACATGAATCAAGGTTTGATATCGTTCTTGCAGATGCCGTTGCACCCTGTGGTGAGCTGCTGGCTGAGATACTTAAAATACCTTTCATGTACAGTCTCTACACCTCACTTGGCTATTCAATTGAAAAGCTTAGTGGAAGATTTCCTTTGCCACCATCCTATGTACCTGTTATGACTTCAGAATTAAGTGATCACATGACATTCATGGAGAGGGTTAAAAATATGATATATGTACTTTACTTTGACTTCTGGTTCAAGACATTTAATGAGCAGAAATGGAATCAGTTTTACAGTGGAGTACTAGGTAAGTCATGTTTTTACTTGGTAGCATTAAGTCCTATCTTTCCTTTTGCCTTTGAAGGTGAATTTGTATAAATATAAAGTCACAGAATTTTGTCTAAATAAGTGAAAGGGTGAAATAAAAATAAAAATTGACCCATCCATCTTATAAACATTATGGAAACACTTACATTATAAAGTAGAACTCTGTAGCTCATTATTTGTATAGGACACCAGGATGTAATAAACCACAAATTGAACCACTTAGGACTTCTGCAAGCGATTATCTATCCAACTTACAAAACTGCTTTCTTTAATTTAAAAGAAGTCACTAGGATAGAGATCAGATTAAGATGGCAGAGTAGGAGGACGTGTGCTCACTCCCTCTTGCAAGAGCACCAGAATTACAACTAACTACTGAACAATCATCAACAGAAAGACACTGGAACTCACCAAAAAAGACACCCCACATCCAGAGACAAAGGAGAAGCCACAATGAGATGGTAGGAGGGGTGCAATCACATTAAAATCAAATCCCATAAATGCTGGGTGGGTGACTCACAAACTGGAGAACAGTTATACTGCAGAAGTCCACCCACTAAAGTGAGGGTTCTGAGCCCATGTCAGGCTTCCCAACCTGGGAGTCCAGCAATGGGAGGAGGAATCCCCAGAGAATCAGACTCTGAAAGCCAGTGGGATTTGATTGCAGGACCTCCACAGGACTTGTGGAAACAGAGATTCCACTCCTGGAGGGCACACAAGAAAATGTGCTCACCAGGACCCAGGGGGAAGGAACAGTGACCCCATAGGAGACTGAACCAGACCTACCTGCTGGTGTTGGAGGGTTGCCTGCAGAGGTGGGGGGGGGGCAGCTGTGGCTCACGGAGGAGGCAGGGGCACTGGCAGCAGGGGTTTTGGGATGTGCTTATTGGTGTGAGCCTCCCAGAGTCTGCCATTAGCCCCACCAAAGAGCCTGTGGGCTCCAGCACTAGGTGGCCTCAGGCCAAACAACCAACAAGGTGTGAACACAGCTCCACCCATTAGCAGACAAGCAGATTAAAGGTTTACTGAGCTCCGCCCACCCAGCCCTACCCACCTTCAGTCCCTCCCATCAGTAAGCACACAGGAGGCTCCTAGATAGCTTCCTCCACAAGAGGGCAGAAAGCAGTATCAAGCAGTATCAGCAGTATTTCGTCTTGTGGAACTGAAAACCACAGCCACAGAAAGATAGAGAAAATGAAAAAGCAGAGGAATTTGTACCAGATGAAGGGACAGGATAAAGTCCCAGAAGAACAACTAAATGAAGAGGAGATAGGCACCCTTACAGAAAAAGAATTCAGAATAATGATAGTGAAGATGATCCAGGATTTTGAAAAAAGACTGGAGGCAAAGATCAAAAAGTTTACCAAAGACCTAGAAGAATTAAAGAGCAAACAAACAGAGATATGCAACACAATAACGGAAGTGAAAAATACACTAGAAGGAACCAATAGCAGATTAACTGAGGCAGAAGGATGAATAAGTGACCTGGAAGACAGAATGGTGATCATCACTGATGCAGAAAAGAATAAAGAAAAAAGAATGAAAAGAACTGAAAACAGCCTAAGATACCACTGGGACAATGTTAAGTGCACCAACATTCATATTATAGGGGCCCCAGAAGGAGAAGAGAGAGAGAAACGACCTGAGAAAATATTGGGAGAAATTATAGTTGAAAACTTTTGTAACATGGGACAGGAAATAGCTCCCCAAGTCCAGGAAGCACAGAGAGTCCCAGGCAGGATAAATCCAAGGAGAAACACGCCAAGACACATATTAGTCAAGTTGACAAAAATGAAAGACAGAGAAATGTTATTAAAAGCAACAAGAGAAAAATGACACGTAACATACAAGGGCACTCCCATAAGGTAAACAGCTGATTTCTCAGCAGAAACTCTGCAAGCTAGAAGAGGGTGGCATGATATATTTAAAGTGATGAAAGGGAAGAACCTCCAGCCAAGAATACTCTACCCAGCAAGGATCTCATTCAGATTCGATGGAGAAATCAAAAGCTTTACAGACAAGCAACAGCTTAGAGAATTCAGCACCACCAAACCAGCCCTACAACAAATGCTAAAGGAACTTCTCAAAGCGGGAAACATAAGAGAAGAAAAGGACCTACAAAAACAACAACAAAACAATTAAGAAAATGGTAATAGGAACATACATATCGACAATTACCTTGAATGTAAATGGACTAAATGCACCAATCAGAAGACACAGACTGGCTGAATGGATACAAAAACAAGACCCATATATATGCTGTCTCCAAGAGACCCACTTCAGACCTAGGGACACATACAGACTGAAAGTGAGGGGATGGAAAAAGATATTCCATGCAAATGGAAATCAAAAGAAAGCTGGAGTAGCAATACTCATATCAGATAAAATAGACTTTAAAATAAAAAATGTTACAAGAGACAGGAAAGGACATTACATAAAGATCAAGGGATCAATCCAAGAAGAGGAGATAACAATTATAAATATATATGCACCCAATATAGGAGCACCTCCATACATAAGGCAAATGCTAACAACTATGAAAGAGGAAATGCAAGGCAGAAATAGAGACATAGATGTAGAGAACAAACACATGGACACCAAGTGGGGAAAGTGGGGAGAGTTGGGGGGGAATGAATTGGGAGATTGGGACACCAAATTGTACACTCTAAATATATGTTATTTGTTGTCTGTTAACTGCATATCAATAAAAGTTCTTAAAAAAAAAAGTCACTAGAAACCTCATAAAATGTCTTGATAAATGAAGACAGCTAGATTGAAGAATTACACACATTTGTAGCACAAGTATCTATGTAGCATTTAGAAATTGTTTCTAACTGTGTAGCTCAGTTCCATATTATATTTTATTATATTATATTACACTAGAGTATATTATGTTATAATATATCATATTATGCTATGTTATGTTATATATTATACACATACATATGTTTGCTGTATCAAAGAACCCGTTCAAGCACCTTTGACCACATCATTCCAAGCTCCTTTACAAAAATTACCTAATAGACACACATGGCAATATTCTCATTTGATCTAACATTTCATGTTGTTTTTACTTTCAGGAAGACCCACTACATTATCAGAGACAATGGGGAAAGCTGAAATATGGCTCATTCGAACCTATTGGGATTTTACATTCCCGCGCCCACTGCTACCAAATTTTGAATTTGTTGGAGGCCTCCACTGCAAACCTGCCAAACCCCTTCCTAAGGTCACCTACTCCTCTTTGTTGTGCTTTGTTGACTTTGCATTTTCAATAGGAATAATTCCACATTCCTTATGTAGAATGTTACGTTACAGAAAGTCAGATGTGGGAAGCTGGATAAAGTGACCTTTCAGTTCAAAACTCATATATTTCTATACCAACACAAGTATCTGAATTTCATTTTCATTACACAATAAACTAGGATATTTGAGACACTTTGAGAATATGTCAGTTAAAGTATGGCTTCATCATTCAACACCTAATAAAGCAACACACATTCATTAAAGGGTAATTCTAGCTATAAAATCATATAAATAATGTATATATGATTATGTAAATAATATATCATGTTATATTAAACTATATTATATTTGTATAATTACATACATATCATATTCCAGAAGTGAGTGTGAATATAGAGAAATGGTATATATACATTTTCTGCCACCTGACACTCTACCTGGAAAGACAGAATACAAGCAAGTAATAAAAAGTGTGTACAAAGTACTATAAAAAGGAAAGACCACAATGCTAAGAAAATATCCAGCATGAATATAGAAAGTATCTCTGATTCGTTGATAATTAAGGTGAGATCTGGAGGATGTTCAGGCATAAACAGAAGGGATAGGGCAGACGTGGAAGAAGATACAAAAGAAAAGCAGATAGAGTAGTTATTGACAGTTTCCAAGATGTCCAAGTTTAGTCAAAACAGGAAGAGGCTGAGTAAAGAGACAGATCATGCTGGAGAGGTGAGTTGGAAACACATATTAACAAGGAGTTTGAAACATCTAGTAGGGGCACTGGAAAGACCATTGAAAGGATTACAAAAGAAAGAGCTATGGTCACATATTTTTTAAAAACTAAAACAAAATCACAAGATGTAGTCAGAGGGTTGGATTGTAAAGGGGCAAGAGTAGGAAAGGAGACTATTTAGCAAGTTGTTGCACGATACAGGCAACAATGAGGGAAACTAGAATACAGTGTTCATAGAGACATGACCACACTTACTCTTATAATAAAAGACCAACCTCATATTGCTGTTGTGTGGAAAAACTTTGTTAGTATACACGAAATGTCCAAAATATCTCTGGCACGTACATGGTGATCTAGAAAAAATAGTAGCTGAGGTCATTATTGTTATTTTGTTACTATTACATACTATCAATAACACAATGTTTGCCAGCCACAGGGATCTAATTCCAAATTTAATTGAAAAGAATATGCTAAACATCAAGCTTATACTCTCTAGCAAAGTCCTAGAGAGTAGATATCCTATGGAATGCTTTAAAGATAAATTTTAAAGTTTATTTATTTAAAATAATTTAGGCTAATAAAATAATTTAATTTAATAACATTTAAATTAATAAAATATAATTTAATACCTTTAAATTTTTTCATATTAAAAATTATAAGGGTCTGGCAATCAGATGAGCAAAAGGAAATGCTGAAATATTTTTGTAAATTTTTGAGTCCCTCCACCAGTGCTCTAGCTATAATGAAGACCACTCTTCTACAGTATAAATGAATCTATGTATAAATGTTTCCTCAAAGAATGATTAACTACACTAAATCAGCTATAATACAATATTTAGTTGGAAAATAACAAGTATAATAAGATCACAATTTTCTTGAAGGTTAAAAAAAGAATATAAGCTAGAATTACAATTTCCAAAATATGTCAAAATGTATATTTAACTATAGGAGTAGAATAAAGACTAGAATGAGAACACAAATTTTAGCATAATGTCTTCAAGCTCCATCCACGTTGTCAAAAATGGCAGGATTTCCTTTCTCATGGGTGAATAACATTCCATTCTGAGCGTGTGTGTGTGTGTGTGTGTGTGTGTGTTAAACATCTTTTTTATGATTTATCCATTGATGGGCACTTAAGTTGTTTCCCTTGGCTATTCTGAATAATGCTGAAAGAAACGTGAGAGCACATATATCTCTTTGATTTCTTCTTATTATTTCTTTTTGGCAATATACCCAGAAGTGGAATTGCTAAGTCATATAGTAAATCCACTTTTAATTCTTTTAGGAAACTTCTTTTGTGTTCTATAAGGCCTGAACCAATTTACATTCCCACTGACAGTGTACAGGCATTCACTTTTCTCCACATTCCCACCAACACTTTTCTCTTCTTGGCTCTAGACTTTCTAACAGCTTCGAGCTAATAGCTCATTGTGGTTTTGAAATGCATTTCCCTGATGATTAGTACTGTTCAGCATCTTTTCCTATATCTGGTGGCCATTTGGACGTCTTTGTTGGAAAATGTCTATTTTGTTCATCTGTGCATCATTTAATTGAATTTTTTGTTGCATGAGTTCTATACATATCCTGGCTATTAAGCCCTCATTCAATACGTGGTTACAAAACTTTTCTCCCACTCAGTAGGTTCCATTTTCATCTTGTTGCTTGTTTCTTTTGCTGTGCAGAAGCTTTCAAGTTTGTGTAGTCCCATTTGTTGACTTTCTTTCTTTATGGTTTTGATGCCATATCAAGAAAACCATTTTCAAGACCAATGCCAAGGAGTTACATTTCTATCTTTTCTTTTATGAGTTTTATGGTATCTGGTCTTATGTTTAAGTCTTTGATTCATTTTGAGTTATTTTAGTGAGTGGTATAAGATAGGGGTCTCATTATTTTTTGGAATATGTTTATTCAGTTTTCTCAGAAGAGAAAGAAGGGACTCTTCTCTCCCTATTAGGTATTCTTATCTGCCTGATTGAACACTGGTGGACTGTATATCCAGGGTTTTAATTCTAAACCCTGTATGCTATTCCATTGGTCTATGTGCCTATTTTTTGGCCAGTAAAATATTGCTTGAAATATTGCAGCTTTGTAATATAATTTGAAATTGGGAGCTGTGATGCCTTTAGCTTTGGGCAGCATGAATATTTTAACAATTAATACTTCTGATCCCTGAACACAGGATGACTTCCCATCTATTTGTGTTTTCTTCTATTTCTTAAAACTAATTCTTGTAGTTATCACTGTACAGATCTTTCACTTCATTGGTTCAACTTATTTCTAGCTGTTTTCTTGTTTTTGATACTATTGTGGATGGGATAGTGTTTTCAGATATTTCATTGTTACTACATACAAATGGAACTGATTTCTGTATATTGATTTTATATCCTGCAACTTTACTGAATTTGTTGCTTAGTTCAGGTTTTTGGTTGAATCTGTGAGATTTTCTGTACAAAAAATCATGCTTTCTGCAATAAATGAAAATTTTACTTCTTCTTTTCTATTCAGAATGCCTTTTATTTCTTTGTCTTGCCTACCTGCTCTAGCGAGAACTTCTTGTCTATGTTGCATCAGTGTGAGAGTGGGCATCCTTGTTTTCCTCGAGAAAAAGCTTTCAAATTTTCACTTGGAGTATAACGTTAGCTTTGGGTTTGTCATATATGTCCTTTATTACATTGAGATATGGTTTTTCTATTCCCAAAATGTTGAGGGTTTTTATCATGAAAACCTGTTGTACCTTGTCAAATGTGTTTTGTACAACTATGGAGATGACCAAGTTATTTTAAATTTAATTTTATTAATGCAATATATCACAGTTACTAATTTGGGTACATAGAACCATTCTTGCATCCCAGGGATAAATCCCACTTGGTCTTGGTATATAATCTTTTTAATGTGTTCTTGAATTTGGCTTGCTGATATTTTGTTGAGAATGTTTGCTTCTACATTCAGTCCAGATATTGGCCTATAGTTTTCTTTTCTTGTAATGTCCTTATCTCCTTGGTATCAGGGTAACGCTGGCCTCGTAGAATGAGTTTGGAAATGTTCTCACCCTCCTCTTTAATTTTTAAAGATTTTCTAAAGGACTGACATTAATTCCTCTGTAATGTTTCATAGGATTCATCAGTGGAGCCACATAGTCCCGAGGTTTTGTGTGTTGATAGGTTTTTGATTACTGATCCAATCATTTCACTCATTATGACTGTTTAGATTTTCTAATTCTTCCTGATTCAGTATTGGTAGGTTGTGTTTCTAAGAAGCTAAGCGTTCTTCTCAGGTATGGAAGTTGTTAGCATGTAATTACTCATAGTAGTCTCTTAGGATCCTATGTATTTTATGTATCAGTTGTAACATGTCCTCATTCATGTCTAATTTATTTATTTGCATCTTTTTTTCTTGGTTAATCTAGCTAAAGGTTTTGAATTTTGTTTATCTTTCTGGAACACATAGAGAAAGACAAATAATGCATGATATCAGTTACATGTAGAATCTAAAAATGCCAAACTCGCACTGACGAGTAATTACATCATACAAGAGTAATATACATAATATAAGTATAGGTAATAACGAGAGTAATATGGTGGTTACCAGGAGCTGAGAGGTGGGAGAATAGGAGAGATGTTGTTTAAGGATACAAAATTGCATCTCTTAGAAAATAAGTTCTAGAAATCGAAGGTACAGAATAGTGAATATAGACAACAATATTTTAATATAATCAACATACTTGCTAAGAGGCTAGGTGTTAATTTATCCAGCATCAAAAAAAGAAATTATACTTGTATGACTTTATGGAGCTTTGAGTAATCATTAAAATGGCAATCATATTACAGTATATAAATGTATCTAATCATCATGTTATATACCATAACTTACGTAATGTTATATGTAAAATATATTTCAACCCTATCTAAAAGCATTTGAATTTTTTAAGAACTTTTATTGAGATACAGTTAACATACAATAAACTGCATATATTTAGAGTGTACAATTTGGTATCCCAATCTCCCAATTCATTTCCCGCCAACCCTCCCCGCTTTCCCGACTTGGTGTCTGTATGTTTGTTCTCTACATCTGTGTCTCTATTTCTGCCTTGCAAACTGCTTGGTTTGTACCATTTTTCTATATGCCACATATATGTGTTAATATATGGTATTTGTTTTTCTCTTTCTGACTTACTTCACTCTGTATGACAGTCTCCAGGCCCATCCAGTTCTCTACAAATGTCCCAGTTTCATTGCTTTTTACAGCTGAGTAATATTCCATTGTATATATGTACCACATCTTCTTTATCTATTCATCTGTTGATGGGCATTTAGGTTGCTTCCATGTCCTGGCTATTGTAAATAGTGCTGCAGTGAACATGGGAGTGCATGTGTCTTTTTGAATTATGGTTTTCTCTGGGTATATGCCCAGTGGTGTGATTGCTGGGTCATATGGTAGTTCTACTTTTAGTTTTGCAAGGAACCTCCATCCTGTTCTCCATAGTGGCTGTATCAATTTACATTCCCACCAACAGTGCAAGAGCGTTCCTTTTCTCCACATGCTCTCCAGCATTTACTGTTTGTCGATTTTCTGATTATGCCTGTTCTAACTGGTGTGAAGTGATACCTCATTGCAGCTTTGATTTGCATTTCTCTAATAATTAGTGATGTTGAGCAGCTTTTCATGTGCCTCTTGGCCATCCATATGTCTTCTTTGGAGAAATGCCTACTTAGGTCTTCTGCCCATTTTTTGAATGGGTTATTTGTTTTTTTTTTGATATTGAGCTGCATGAACTGTTTATATATTTTGGAGATTAATCCTTTGTCTGTTGATACATTTGCAAATATTTTCTTCCATTCTGAGGTTTGTCCTTTCGTTGAGCTTACACTTTCCTTTGCTGTGCAGAAGCTTTGAAGTTTCATTAGGTCTCACTAATTTATTTTTGTTTTTATTTCCATTAGTCTAGGGGTTGGATCAAAAAAGGTCTTGCTGTTATTTATGTCGAAGAGTGTTCTTCCTATGTTTTCCTCTAGGAGTTTCATAGTGTCTGGCCTTACATTTAGGTTAAAAGCATATGAATTTGAAACTAAGGATATCTCTGGATGGAGAGTTTTAGTCAATCTTATTTCCTTTTATATAGTTTTTCATACTTTTGCATAGTTTCTTACCATGAGCTTATATTATTTTCATAAAGATGTCAGGAAATGAAATGAACCAGTCCACAACAGTGATTAATTTGTAGAGATAGGATGGATTACAGTAATACCAAATGGATGCATCTTTCTCAGCATAGATGAAGCAGCTTTGGGTAGCAAGCCAATCAGACAAAACACTGAAGGCACGTAACTTTAAATGCTACTACATGTCACTGGAAGTACAAACATTAGCTGGATATAGCATGTGAGTCTTAAAGTTCAATGACCTTAATGTTAAGGCTGGTATCAAGAGGTTGGGATTATACTTTTGAAGAATGCCCTTCAAATAGAGTCTTCAAGGTTAAAGTTTGAAAAAATGCCCTCTTTTTTCTGTTAAAAAATAGTTTTGCAAAGAGGATTTACAGAATAATTGGGACCAGAAAGCATATATTTTATGATGGAAGTGATAGGTCACTATATTTCAAAGAGAAGGGAATAATGAATTAAAAACAGAAAAAAAAAATAAGAAAAGATGAGTATGTGGTTTTGACCAGATATCCAGGAAACTTTTTCTCCTCTACATTTTTAACAGAAAACATTGTGCAATGTGGTCTTATTCGATAATGGAAAATACCAATTGTTTTAATTAGAAAGGATCAAAGACAGCAAAACAAAATAATTCAGAAACAATTCCAGGCAAATATGGATTCACCAGGAGCTTGATTTAACTTGAAGTGAATTACTCAAAATGTGACCAGATCTCTGCTGCAGAGGGCCCTGGGGTACCTCTCCCACTGTTTGGCAGGTGCTCCCTGGTGAACTCAGTTAGGTGCTGATGAGGGTCCTTCACAGCAGTGGGATGTAGCACATGCTACTGTGACATCAATTACATTGTACAATATATGTTCAGGAGAAATGGTGTCATACGTAAAGTGACCCAGCAATATGGTTGTTCAAATATGTAACTACACAAGTATATCTCTGGGTTATAAATAGGACTCATAAATAGGACTCACAGGACTGTTCCACAGACCTTCCAAACTACAATACCAGACTCCTCAATGTCAGTGATTAGTAATTTAGAGTGAGAGTTTGGGAAATTACGGCAAAATTTAAGTCAATGAATAAGGATTACAGTGCTGAGTGACAGATAGACATAAAGTGATTCAAATCATACATTTTTCTTGGTGTTAACTATAACAGTCACAGAAATGAAATACCCATGACACTCTATAATAGTTCTCAAGAAAGCCTATCTGGAATAGATAAATGCTTTAGTAGATGTATAACAATAAAGAATTAAATTGAGTTAAACCCTGCAGTGTAGCTTCCTTCCAAAAAACTGTGTTAGTAATTAATAACATGATTGATGAAGACTGAGTATAACATTGTTTAGCAGGATCTCCTCTTCACTACTGTGTACTGGCTCTATCTCATTTCCTGTTTGTACACAAACACATTTACACAAATATACATAATAGAAGAAAATGACCTCATATCACCAGTTTTCTTCCTAAGGACCTCTGGAATGAGTCTGTTAAAAACAAAAATGAAAACAAAAACAAAATCAAACAAACAAACAAAAAACAGCCATTACGGAAAACAGAGGAGTTTCCTCAAACAATTTAAAACTAATTTTTTTAGTGTTGAATATTTAATAGCACAAGTGATCAAAGCCCAAGATGTGTTTAAGAAACATGGTGGGGCAGGAGGAGGGAAATCATTCTATAAACTCACTATGGTATGTGGTAAGAATAAAGCACACTTTCTAATATAAACCCTGTCTAGACATATGGCCCAGCAGTTCCTCTACTGGGTATATACCTAAAAGAACTGTAATGAGGATCCCAATGAGATATTTGCACAACACGTAGGTAAAAGCTCTACTTACAGGAGCAAAGAGGTTGAAGCACACAAGTGTCTATCAACAGATAAAGCAATAAACAAAATGTCAGATATGCAAACAATGGAATATTACTCAACCTTCAAAAGGAAATTCTGACATGTCACAGCATGAATAAACCTTAAGCTGAGTGAAATAAGCCAGGTCCAAAAAAGACAAACACTGTACAACTCAACTTATAAGAGGTATCCAGACTAGTTAATTTGTGGAAACAGAAAGTAGAGTTTCTTAATCAGCATAGACTTTCAGTCTTGCCAGGTGAAAAAGTGTTGGAGATTGGTGGTACAATGTGAATACACTTAACACTACTATACTATACACTTAGGAATCATTGACAGTAAATTATATGTTACATGTATTTTGCCATAATATTTAAAACAAAACAAAACAAAAAATAACAGGCAATACTCTAGCAATTCCAGACTATAACTGATTTTCTCTCTTTAGTTGTTTGTAGCAATCCCTTCAATAATGTTTGTTATGCTGTTAGTCTTTAGTGATGGAGCAAATTCTTTTTCACAGGAAATGGAAGAGTTTGTGCAGAGCTCTGGAGAAAATGGTATTGTGGTGTTTACTTTGGGGTCAATGGTCAGTAAGGTGACAGAAGAAAGAGCCAATATAATCGCATCAGCCTTTGCCCAGATTCCACAAAAGGTACACACAATAATTTCACAGTGGACAACAATTTAATGAATCTGTTAAATTTTATAAAAGGTCTAATTTTAGATATTTTCTATTGGGAAAACAACTACTATGATAGCTCCAACTTAACTCAGATATATATAGAAACCAAAATATATATGGCAGGAGCTAAAGTAGTACAGAGTGTCTCTGATCAATAATAATTTTAGATGAACATTGTAATCAAAAAGAACAATATTTAAGAGATGCAGTGTAAATTTTGTTATGATAATAGTATTGTGGGCAAGAAAAGAAATCACCAAATTCTGCTTTGTCATTTGCTTCTTTTCCTTGAAGGACTCATGAGACACGATACACATACAGATGTTCTCAGGAGTTAAATTTTAACCGTAAATGTAGTTATGCAATAATGTTACATGCAATATTGATCAAAATCTGGAGTGTTTCTTGCAGGTTATACTTGCCAGGTAATTCTGGACCCTTTTACATCCCCTAAATTTTGCAACAACAGTATTAAGTGTGCTTCTCAGGGTGCTATTCACAGAGAGGATGATCAAGACTAACAAGCTTTTTCCAGATACCCAACCAGCCACAATGATTTAGAGAGAGAGACATCAGCCTCTCTGGTTGACTGGACATGCCAAAGTCTGAAGCAGGAAGCTAAAAGAGAAAGGGTAAAGATGGGGTCCTGCCCTTAAGGTGAACCCCGTGCACTGTACAGTCCAGCCCTTACAGGACTCTGCTTCTAACCTATCACATTACTCCTCTTGATTGACAAAGAAAGGACTATAAGAAGGAGTCAAGCATAAGGAAGACTGGCATGGAAAAGACTCCGCTGCCTCTTTCTCCATAAATTGAGTAGTAAATTATTTTTTAATATATTAAATACCCCTTGGGTCTTGGGATATTTGTGAACTAATTTTTTAGTTTGCTATTTGATATTGTAGTCTTCTCCTAATCAACTATGCTAACTTTTTCCTCAGTAACTAAAGTTACTCTGCATTCTTTCACATAGCAAAGAGAAGCTAAACACTAGTAAATTATAATTCAGTTCATGAGAATTGCTTAGAATTCCAAAATTGATTGCTATTTTCGTATTGGATCTAGAAACCACATTAAACAATGCTATCAATGCTTTGTGCTTCATTGTTGAAGTCTTCAGGGTCAGGTGAATAAATTTTAGCATTGCAATTTGGAGCTTTTCCAGCAGCCTTATTGTCATTCACAAATTACCAACCTGCTCTTCTTTTCTGAAGGTAAAACATTTTCAAGCCTAGTAATAATAGTAATACTCTGGATTCACATAAAAAAATTCCAGTTGCCACTGTTGTCTGAGGTCGTGCTTAAAATTTTTAATCTAAATGAAGTTACACTTCCTAGGCAGCACTAATTAACTTATTGTTAATAAATTATAAAAAAGCAGAAATATTTATTTCTCTTAAGTGGCTGATTGCATGCATTGTCCTCTTTGCAATCAAAATGTGAAATTCTAATAAAATAACTTTTTATGTTGATAAGTGAATATAAGTAAACTCCGTTCTACAACAGGCAAAAAGAAATAAATGAGTGAATATTAAATTTGAAAACGATACCTAGTACCTAAAATAAAGCAAATAAATGTGTAGATCATTTGTAATCTGTCACTGTCTTCTTGGAATCAAAATAAGACCATCTAAGAATGTTTTCAGTATTTCAGTAGATCACTGAAAATCTCATTTGTCTATGCCATCATGTGCACATCATGGGTACATCAAAAGTACGTATTCCTATTTATGTCAGTGTATTAATAGTTACCATCACTTAAGGTGTCTTGTCCTCATTCCCTTACTACTCATGTGCAAGACATGTAATGAGATGTATTTTGATCTCTTTAGAATTCTAATGCTGTAACTTTGAAGTTGAACTCATGGATAAGGTGTTTCCTTTACCCTAACAGGTTCTGTGGAGATACGATGGCAAGAAACCAGACACCCTAGGGCCCAATACTCGGCTGTATAAGTGGATCCCCCAGAATGACCTTCTCGGTAAGACTTGGCAGAACAAATACTGAAAACGTGAGAAACAGCTGAGCAGAGTGATAGTACTTCAGTAGGAAACAAACTCATCAAGCAAGTATTGTAACACTCGAAAAGAAAACTTTACTACTTTATTTTTATTTCCTATGCTAGGGGATAAAATAAGAATGACTAACAGTTGGCATGGTCACATCCCTTATGGCCAGAATCTTTATTTCGGCTGTTATTACTTCCCACAGTGAACTTCTCAATCACTTCCTGGATTGTTGCTCTGCCTCTGGATTCTTTCCTTATACCTATCTTTTCCCCTCTGCAGGGGTATGGTAAATGCTACTAAAAGTAACAGCTCCCTTTTATTACCAGGGACTCTCCATTTTCTGTAAGAACAAATCCACAATCATGAAGTGATAAAATACTTCATGATAAAATATAGCTTTTCCTTCTTCTGCTTCCAATGCCACCACCATTACCCTTCTTTTCCCCTGACACCCTGCTTATCACACAAAATGACTTCACAATTTCTTTAAGAAAATGTATTTCTGACATGCCCTCCTCAGGCCCATTTTTTGTAAAAGAGACGTGGTTTCTTTTACCCCAAATGTTCTTTGCAGTTGTCCACTTGCCAATCCTGGACTCATTTGTGAAGTTCAAGTGCCACAACACTTATTGCATGAAGTCTTCACTTACCCTGTCAGCAGGCATAGCAGTCTCTTCTCTGAGTTCTGAGAGCAATTTAAAAGCAATTTCATATGTGCAATAATCTGTTACCAAAAAGACACTGCTTCTTTCAGTTGCCTTATAATGCCCATTTCTCATTTTATTTCCAAGACTTAAAAGGAACAATTTTATTGAAATTCACTCAATCCTAGGTCATCCAAAAACCAAAGCTTTTGTAACTCATGGTGGAAGCAACGGCATTTATGAGGCCATCTACCACGGGATCCCTATGGTGGGCCTTCCTTTGTTTGCTGATCAACCTCATAACATTGCTCAGATGAAGGCCAAGGGAGCAGCTGTCAGGTTGGATTTGGAAACAATGACAAGAGTCGATTTCCTTGCTGCATTGAAGGAAGTCATTAACAATCCTTCGTGAGTATAATTTTTTACTAGCTCCTATTTCTAGAGAAGTTCTCATCCGAAGGCCAGGGAGGCAGCAGTGAGTCTTCGCATAAGCACAGTGAGGCGTAAGATTTGCTCAATGCTTTGAAAACAGTCCGCAGTAACCTATTGTGAGTGTCACGTTAAGATGTTTTTCATGGTTTGAGGGGAAAGATTTGTCAGTGGTTTAAAGATAGTGGAGAAATTTTGAAAGACCTAATCATTAGAATGAGAAGGATCACTGAAATGGTCATAGAAGGATTAAGAGGAAGCATGGAGAACAAAGTTAAAGTAGGGAACCATGAATGTTATAGGAGTACTCATCTGCCCACTTTACTTTCTGTCAGCATGTGAACTCCTCAACTGTTTTAAACTCTTGTAACATGGTTTCTTTTCAGTAAACCACCTTGACTTAATCAATCTCAAATTCCCATTACATTTAATACTTTCCAATGTTTCTATGCTAATATTTTAACCCCATCACTGATAGATGGTAAACAGCTAGCACCTTCTAATTACCCAGTTTCGGCTCTGTAGATGGTACTTACATATGTAGGTATATTCTTAGGTTTTTCAATTGTGATCGTTTTTGTCTTATTTGGAAGAATTGTAAAATTTAAACATTATTGACTTGGGAGGGGTATGTATTCCTTCTCTAAAAAAATTTTACATACTTTTAAAGTCACTTTCCAGTAAAAATGACTACAAAATAATGGCTATGTTCCCAGTGTTGTACAACACACCCTTTAGCTTATGTTGTTCCCAGTACTTTTTGCCTCCTACTCCCCCACCGATGTATTTTTACCCCCCCCCCCAAAACCTGGTAACCAATAGATTGTTCTCTATATCTGCAAGTCTGTAATAATATTTTGATCCCATCGCAGATAAGTGGTAAACAACTAGAACTTTCTAAATTACTCAATGGCGTCTATATACATCCTGCCTATAAGTGTAAGTATATTCTGAGCTCTTTTGGTTGTGCTTGTTTTGTGTTACTTGGAAGAAATATGTTGGGATATTCCTGTTGAAAAGTCAAATTATCTGAAACCAAAAATATGTGCTTTCCAGGGACTTCCCTGGTCCAGTGTGTAAGGCTCTGTGCTCCCAATGCAGGAGGCCCGGGTCTGATCCCTGGTGAGGGAACTAGATCCCACAGCATGCCGCAACTAAGACCCGGTGCAGCCTATACAAATAAATTATAACTAAATAAATATTTAAACAAATATTTGGTTCCCACATCATTTCAGGATATACATGTATGTTAATAATACAGTTACTGTTAATATCACAAATATGATGTAGATATTCCCCCTTTTGTTTCATGACTTTGTAAAGAAAACATTTTGAGAGTGTGTTGGTGATAATAGCAATGAACATTTGTGTTTTATAAGCAGTGTTATTTAATTTTAATTTTAGAACAGCTATTGTCCGAAATGTGCAGCAGAAGAAGCACATTTGCTTCTTTTTTTTTTAAGAAATATATCTTTCATTTAGTGTTTTTATATAAATGTACATCTCTCCAGTATCTTTACACATTATTTAAATTCAATAATGTAAAGCTGGTGTCAAAAAATGAAGATAGTTTATTAGCTGCCATGTCCTGAATGTTCATGATATGCTACAAATTGTATTAAGTCCTTTAAACACGTATTAAGTAACTCTGTCATTGTCGTCTATCCCTATTGTATTACAAAAATGCTTCTGAATTACTGCCCTCGTCTCAAAAGCTCCGTGCTCCCAGAGATCTCCCTATGTATTTTACAGAACAGGGAGAGAGGTTACCTCCACTGTTATTTTTTCTTAATATTTATTTATTTATTTATTTTTTGACTGCCTTGAATCTTAGTTGCAGCACTCAGAATCTTTCGTTGCAGGCTGCCAGCTCTTTGTTGAGGTGTGCAGGCTTCTCTCTGGTTGTGCCCCGTGGGCTTCAGAGCACACAGGCGTATCAGTGGTGACAAACGGGCATAGTTGCCCCACAGCATGTGGGATTTACTTCCCAGACCAGGATCAAAACAGTGTCCCCTGTATTGCAAGACAGATTTTTAACCACAGGACTGCCAGGGAAGTTGCTACAGTGCCATGCTACAGCACTTTATGATTCAGACTCCATGAGCCATACCTCCTTCCGCCTCCTTCCTCCTTGTCTGTTAGTCCATGATGATTTCAACAGTAGAAATAAATGTAACTGCAATGCCTGAAAGTAAAATGTTGAGAGTTCTCCAGATTGTAAAATAACTAACAAGAAAAAGAACAACAACAATAGCAGATATTTACTGAGAGTCTAAGAATACCTCTAAGAATCAATACAATATTCCTCAAAATAATCAAATAGGGTACTATCCCTATCCATTCCATATAACAATGAAAAACTGAGGAATAGAAAGAATAAAAATCAGGCAGCAAGGTTAAGAGTCAGAATCAGGGATCAAACTGAGGAAATTCACGTACACACTTTCAAACATTATTTCACTCATATAAGATCAGCCCTGCCTGGACATGTCTCTGAACCTCAGCATAGGTCTATCTGCTATCTCTGGATTATGACAGCATTTTAAACCTTGTCTGCCAGGTTTGTTACCAAATCCTTACTAGATAATTCAAACTTTGAACACACAAATCATGAATTTCTTTTTGCTTCCTTTTTTTCCTTTGGGACTTAACTCATTCCATTCTTTTCATTGCAAACTCTTGTCCTCTCCCATTTCCTCTCTTTTCCCTGGTGCTTGAAGTCCTATGGATTTAACAAATTCTAACCCATAAGCTAAGATCTCAATAATCACTTTAGGGGAAAATATGTATTTTTCTTCCACTCTGTGAAAGAATGTGGCACTCAGTGTTACCATCTACAAGAAAATTTCACATTTTTATCTTTTCTAGCTCATTCTGTAAATTGATATCTATTTGCTTTTCCTTCAGATACAAAGAGAAGGTGATGTGGTTATCAACCATTCAACATGATCAGCCAGTGAAGCCCCTGGACCGAGCAGTCTTCTGGATCGAGTTTGTCATGCGCCACAAAGGAGCCAAGCACCTGCGGCCAGCCGTCCACGACCTCACCTGGTTCCAGTACCACTCTTTGGATGTGATTGGATTCCTGCTGGCCTGTGTGGCATCTGCTGTGTTTGTCATCACAAAATGTTGTCTGTTTTGTTACTGGAAGTTTGCTAAAACAGGAGAGAAGGGGAAAACGGAGTAGCTACATCTGGGTCCTGAAGCAGGTACACCCCATAGATGGAACTCCTCCAATTTCTTCCAGCAAGAAGGAGATATGATAAGGTTCCCATCCTCCTGTGACAAAACGACTTCTCACAATTTAGCATCTCAGATGAAAATTCATTTTCAAGGGATTTTCTAACTGAGATAGAAATATGTCATGCCAAGGGAAAAATTGGTGAAAAATTAAATGAAAATAAAACTATAAGGGTATGTACTGAGATTTTTACTGAAAAGAAATTATTTTAATTCAAAAGTAATACTGAAAAGAACTTCTTAAACTTAACCGTGCTTCACATGTTGGGCATAGACACAAGAGCAGTAACAAGTCTACTCATAGCATCCAAATGATAGTCAGAATTTTTAACTTCCTTCTCATGCAGAATTTTATAGTTTTTTCTTGCTGCAGGAACTGTTCAATATTGGAATTCTATAAAAAGATTCATCCCTCATTTCATTTGTGAGACCACTAAAATTCCTTGGCTTTTACTATGCATCCAATGTCAGCATCACTTCTTAACTAAAGCCATGGCAAGCCATGTGCCTTCATCCACTTTAACTCATTTGCCAGCAGATTGTTTGTGGAATTAGACACATGACTACAATATTAGTTACCTGCTTCCTATTTAAAATTGGGGTATTTGTGAAAAATCTTTGATTTCATAACATATTTCTCTTTTTCTCTTCCACCTATAAAAATATTCACCTGATTATTTTCACTCTCATATTCAACCTTTGATAATGGAAGTAAGTTCTCAATTGTATATTAAGAAAATATGTAACCTGTACTCTAAAGGGACTTACTGAATTTTCATTCATTGCATATGAACCTGAATCTACCTACAGATTTTATCTATATCTATATACTCATCTATAGCTATATATTTCTGAAAAACAAGACACAGCATCACTTAGCTACTTGCAGATACGTTGTGAAATTGAAGGTGTTTGTGGAACACAGACTGAATTAGAGATTACTATATTACAATATACTATACCACAGTTTAGAAGAGCATGTCTCATCATTTGTTTCTTCCTCAGCAGCCTATTTCCTAGTCCCTCCCATAATACTTATATGTAAACTTTCAATCCTTTATCATGAGAAAAAATGATACAGACATCATTTTCTTTAAAGCTAGGCTCACTATGACTGACGTAATCAGTAACAATGAGCAGAATACAAAACTTACATAAATTTTTTGGAAAAGTGAGGGATCAAATGAAAGCACACTGAAGGAATTCCTGAAAACTGCACATCAGGAAAATAATTTATCACCAAAGTGCTCCAGGTGAGGAAACACATAGTTGTCTTATTGGTCAAGAGGACCACCATCCACGTCATATGACAACGCATTCATCAGCCTAAAGCATAATATATTTTAAAAATAAATTAAAACATAGATACTTGGGGAAGTATAGGAAAATTCACCATAGAATTTATCATAGAATGCCTGAAGAAAATTGACACATTTTAAGAAAAATGTAGAAATAATAGAAAAGTAGAAAAGTAGAACATTATGTTGCCATCGTGGAAAATATGGTTAAGTCACGCATGTAGGCTTACATACTTTTCCTCAAATCTATACGACAACGCTTGTAACAGACAAAGGACTGGTAGTCACTGTACAGTGAGAATGACTAAAAATCTCCAATTAAAAATCAAGCAGTCCACTATGAAAATAAATGAATAATATGAACAGGAAATTCACAGAAGTGAAACGGCCAATGACATATAAAAGGTGACAAAAGTGACTGGTACTTTGGGAAATGGAAATTAGGTCAACACATAATTTTCCTACAACTGATTTGCAGAACAAGAAATCTGGTGGGACTAAATTTGAGGGAGTGTAATATGGAAATACCCTTTACATGAAATGCAAACCCACTGTTTTACATTGCAACTCTACATCTAGGACTCTGTCATGCAGAAAGATTTGCACATATTCATAATTATATTCTGAATATTCCCACTAGCACTTCAATGGCGATCAGTTTGTGAACACACTTACCTACAACATGAGTATGGGTTACATAGTCATGAGAAAAAACAGATAGATTATGGGCAATATTGCTGAATACTCTCCATGTCATATATTAAGTAAAGAACAAGTTCCCCAAATTACAAAAAATAAGCATGACACTCTTCTTTGGACATAAAATTAAATATAAGTAAATATGTGTAAATTTGCATGCCACAGCGGAAATGATCTTAAGAATATACTGAACTTCCAATGAAGAGAATTTAAATTTTTATTCTATATACTTCTTCATTACTTGACCTTTCACTATAATGGTTTCATTTATTAATTATGTGATTTTAAATAACTATTGAAATAGACATATTGATTCAAGATATTAGGTTCTTAATATCTCAAGATATGAAGCTCTAAGATTTTCATGTCATGTTATCCATGTATTAGTTTCATTCAGAACACTTGAATTGGGGACTTCCTTGATGGGCCAGTGGTTAAGGCTCTGCGCTTCCACTGCAGAGGGCACAGTTTGGATCCCTGGTTTGGGAACTAATCCCACATCCTTTACATTGCGGCCAAAAATAAAATAAAATTTAAAAATTAAAAAAAAACAAAACACATGACTGGAAATCTGGCATACTATACAATATAGCAAACAAGGTCCTTTTTTTTAGGACACCTACAGCATATTTTTATTATCATAAAAAAATATTTATATTTCCAATAGTTGTAAAAATCTTAACTCACAAAAACCTCATGACTTTACTGTGGTTTTAATGTCAACATTAAATGAATTTTACAATAGCTTAGGGACCCCTGCTGGCTTGTGTCTATACTTATATTTGTAGTGTCTTTGAGACATGACTACAAATACTTTGACAGCTCTCCCATCAAGTAATTTCCTCTCGCTTGAACTTTAATAACTCTCACAAATGTTTCAGCCTAACCTCCAAGACTCAGTTACAAAATGCAACACATTCTGTCTCTGCCTCTCTTTCTGTCTTGGTCTTTCTGCCCATCTGTCTGTCTGTCTTTCTATGTGTGTCTCTCTCTCCATTTCATCTCTATGTCTCCCTGTGCACCATAGATCTCTGTACCATACCCAAAGTCTCCATGATAAATGATCATTTGTGGAGAGATACATAGATATGCCTAAGAAGTCCCAGTAGTTCCAGCCCTCTAGTAGTTTGAGTCTTCCCAAACCACTCACCACATATGTCCACATGATTACACCTCCAGCCACCACAAGACTGTAACCACCTGAGAAACCCCCCATAAGAATTGTTTAGATGAGCCCAGCCAACACCCAGAACTAAGACAGAGAAAAATGAAATGAGTATTGTTGTTCTAAGATGGTGCATTTAAGGGCAGTTTTTTGTACTAATACATAACTGGAACAATAATTATACTTTCGTCCTAATAGTTAAGATATATCTTAATAATGGGAAACTATCAATATTACATTTTGAAAGGAACTGTGACCCAGAAAGGGGAGCCACCGGACCATAATGGTTAAGAGATTGCCCTCTGAATGCAGATAGTCTGGATTTACCTCGCTGAAAAGCTACTACAGAGTTATGTGGGGCCGGACATGTTACTTAACCTTCCTAAGAATCAGCTGCTTCACCAGTGAAACGCAGATAAAGTAATGGTATCACCTACTTCATGGGATTGTGGAAGTCTGAATATATTACCATTGTAAAGCACTAAATAGTTGCTATATAGAGTGAAATGTAATTTGCATTAACTATTCTCATTTAAATGTATAACATCATTTCCACAATGATTTTAGTCTTTCATTTGTAATATAACATGTTTCTAATGATAATAAAAAGCATTTCCTGTTCAATATGCAGAAATTAAATATGCAAGAATTAAATTCATGGTATACGACTGGATCAAGATGACAGGGTAGGAGGTTGTAGAGCTCACATCCCCCACAAACACATCAGAAGTACATCTTCATGTGGAATAATTTTCTCAGATAACTAACTGGAGCCTGGGGGAACTCCTATAGAAATATAGCTGCAAGAAAGTTCTCCACGTAAACAGGTAGGACAAAAAAGGCATAGGATTGGGACCTCTGACCCTGGGAGCGATCTGAAAAAAATAGAAAGTCCTTACAGGTGGGCCCTCCCCCTGGGGAACTAAGGAGTTGAGGCACACAATGGGTGTCCCAGTCTTGGGGTCCTAGATTGAAAAAAGAAGCCCATTGGTTGCTGGGAGAACTCCTGAGACAAAAGCAAGGTGGAGAAGCCTAGACTCTGCTCTCAGAGTGGGCACAGGCACTGGCTTGCCCACAAACAGCAAGGAGAAGCTCTACACTGGCAGCTGTTACCTAGCCATACTGGTGAATCCAAGCAGGGCAAATATCTCAGCCCTGTTCATTTCACACAACAGCATGGCACAGGATCTGGGTCAGCTGGGAAAAAACTTAGTCTAGCTTTGCAGATAAATCTTGGGGCCTTGAGTGTGGTCCAGGTGGCATGACCGCTGCCTTGTTGACACTTATTAGGCATTGTTTCAAGAGGCACTATGATGAGCATGCCATAGCCCATCTACCAGCTGATCAAGTGCTCTGGCCCTACCTACTCCACACACACATTGTGCTATGCCTGGGAAAACCACAACAAGGGTGGGGACATGAACTTGGGCTGCACACTAGTAGAGCCACAGATGAATACAAAGGTGCTACACTGGACATCTGTGAGCACACAAACCTCACAGGCTTCAGCACTCTCTGTCCTTGGGGTAAGGAACAAAATCAATGTGAAAAGACCATGAATGAGCCTGAATCCCAGGGTTTCTACCCCCAAAAACAAGGATCATATTCTACCCCAGACAGGGCAGTGACAGCCATGTAGCAGAGAGGTAGTCCTGCCCCACATCCTGCACAGGTTTTCGACACTACAACACCAACAATGCCCCCGATCAAGGTGGTAACAGCCAGCATGCCTGGATGAAAAATGTGGCTGACATCCATTCCCAAACCAGTGCTCACACCAAAGACATCAGAAACATGCAGTCTACACAGGGACACTTACACTTAAAACACCCCTTCATGACCACAGTAGAGAATTGCTTCTCCTAAATTCATAGAACAGAGAAAGTTAAGTGACATGAAAAGGCAGAGCAAACACTCCCAATTAGAAGAACAAGAGAAATCCCTTGAAAGAATAAACAGTGAAATAGGTATCTACATTCTGCCAGACCATGGGTTCAAGAAGGAGGTAGTAAAAATGCTAATTGGGTTAATAAAAATTATAGATGTAAGCACAGATGACTGTAACAAGGAGCTAGAAATTATAAAGATCAACCAAACAAAAATAGACAATTCAAATTCTGAGATAAAAAGCCATCTATAAGCAATGAATAGCTGACTAAATGATACCGAATAAATAAGTCATCTGGACAATAAAACAGTGAAAATGACCCCATTTGAAAAGCAAACTAAAAAAAAAAAAAAAACAAATAAAAAAAATGAAATTACCATACAAGATTTATGGGATACAATTAGAGAAAGAAGTAAAAAGCCACAAAGTGAGCAGAAGGAAATAAATCATGAAGATCAGATCAGAAATAAAGGAAAAGAAATGAAGGAAACAATAGCAACATTAATAAAAGTAAATGCTGATTCTTTGAGAACATACACAAAATTGATAAACCATTAGCCAGACTCATCAGGAAAAAAGGGAGAATATGCAAATCAACAGAATTAGAAATGAAAAAGGAGAAGTAAAAAATGACACCACAGAAATACAAAAGATAATGAGAGACTACTACAAGCAAACATATGCCAATAAATTGGATAACCTGAGCGAAATGGATAAATTCTTAGAAAAGTAAAATCATCCAAGGCTCATTGAGCAAGAAATAGAAAATACGAAGAGAGCAATTAGAAGCACTGAAATTGATGCTGTGATTAAAAATATCTTAGCAAACAAAAGCCCAGGGTCAGATGGCTTCACAGGCAAAACTATCAAACACATAGAGAAGAGCTAACACCTATCTTTCTCAAACTCTTCCAAAATATAGCAGAAGGAGGAACACTCCCAAACTCATTCTATGAGGCTGCCATCACCCTGATACCAAACCAGAAAAAGATGTCAAAAAAAAAAAAGAAAATTGCATGCCAATATCACTGATGAATATAGATGCAACCTAAATACCCTACAACAGATGAATGGATAAAGAAGATGTGGCACATATATATGATGGAATGTTACTCAGCCATAAAAAGGAATGAAAATGAGTTATTTTTGGTGAGGTGGATGGACCTAGAGTCCATCATACATAGTGAAGTAAGCCAGAATGAGAAAAACAAATACCACATGCTAACACATATATATGGAATCTAAAAAAAAAAAATGGAACAGCAAGAAGCCAGTGGCAGGGCAAGAATAAAGATGCAGATGAACAGAAAGGATATCAGGACCTGGGGAGTGGGGCAAAGGGGAAGCTGGGACAAAGTGAGAGAGTAGCATTGACATATATATACTCCCAAATGCAATACAGATAGCTAGTGGGAAGCCGCTGCATAACACAGGGAGATCAACTGGATGATTGGTGATGACTTAGAGGGGAGGATTGGGAGGGTGCGAAGGAATTGTGGGAGGGAGGGGACATGGGGATATATGTATAAATACAGCCAATTCACTGTGTTGTACAGCAGAAAATGGCACTACAGTATAAAACAATTAGACTCCCATAAAGAATTTTAAAAAAAAGAAATTAATAACAGGTAGATAAACATATTGTAAAAACAACAGCAAAAATGATTTACAGGATAATATAAAACATGCTATCCTACACATGAAAAAGAACACTCACCATGATCAAGTTGGATTCATTCCATGCTCAAAAGAATGGTTCAACATATGCAAATCAATCAATGTGATACACTACATTAACAAAAGGAAAGGTAAAAATCACATGAGTATCTCACTAGATACAAAAAAAAAGCACTTGACAAAATCCAATATCTATTCATGATAAAAAATTCTCATCAATGAGGGTACAGAGGGAATATTTCTCAACATAATAAAGGTCATTAATAATGAACTCACAACAAACCTAATACTAAACAGTGATAAGCTGAAAATCTTATCTCTAAGTTCAGGAACAAGACAAGGATGCCACACTCACTGCCTCTATTCAACACACTATGTGAAGTACAAGACACAGCAATCAGATAAAAAAAGAAATAAAATGTATCCAAATCGGAAGACAAGTAGAACTGTCACTGTTTGCAGATGACATGATACTCTGTGTAGAGAACCCTCTACACAGTCTCCACACAAAACCTATTAGAACTAATACATGATTGCAGAAAGGTAGCAGGATACAAGATTAATATACAAAAATCTGTTGTTTTTCTATACACTACTCTTGAAATATCAGAATGAGAAAGTTTAAGAAAATGTCCTTTTAAAATCGCACTGCCCCCCCCAAAAAAAAAAGAAAAAAACCTAGGGATAAACTTAACCAAGAAGCTGAAAGACCTATATCCTGAAAAGTATAAAACATTGATGAAGGTAATTGAAGATGTTTCAAAGAAATGTAAAGGTATTCCATGATATGGGATTACAAGAATTAACACTGTTAAAAAGGCCATAATACCCAAAGGAATCTAAAGATTTAATGCAATCCCTATCAAAATACCCAGGACAATTTTCACAGAACTAGAGCAGATAATCCCAAAATTTATGCAGCACCACAAAAGACCTAGAATTGCCAAAGCAATCCTGGGGAAAAGAAACAAAGCTGGAGGTATAACCCTGCCAGACTTCAGACTATACCACAAAACTACAGTAGTGAAAACAGTGTGGTATTGGTACAAAAACAGACACATACATCAATGGAACAGAATAGAGAGCCCAGAAATAAACCCACACATCTGTGGTCAATTAATTTATGACAAAGCAGGAAAAATATACAACAGAGAGAAGACAGTCTCTTCAATAAGTGCTTCTGGGAAAACTGGAAAGGCACATTTAAAACAATGAGATTAGAACATTCCCAGAAAATATATATCAAAATAAACTCCAAATGGTTTAAAGACCTAAATGTGAGACATGACACCTTAAAACCCTCAGAAGAGAACAAGGGTAAATCACTCTTTGACATAAATCATTGCAATAGGTTTTTGGATCAGTCTCCTAAGGCAAAAGGAATAAAGGCAAAAATAAACAAATTGGACCTAATTAAATTTGCAAGATTTTAAAGCAAAGGAAACCATCCACAAAATGAAAAAACAACCTATGGATGGAAGGAAATATTTACAATCAATGTACCTGACATGGGTTTAATTTCCAAAATATACAAAAAGTTCATATAGCTCAATATCAAAATAATAAACAATCCAGTTAAAACATGGGCTTAAGACTGGTAGACACATTTTTCCTAGGAAGACAAAGATGGCTAAGGGGCATATGAAAACATGTTCAACATTGCTAATTATTAGAGAAATGCTAATCAACTCCACAATGGAGGTATCACCTCACACCAGTCAAAAGGACGATCACAAAAAAGTCTACAAAGAGTACACTCTAGAGGGAATGTAGAGAAAAGGGAACACTCCTACACTGTAAGTGGGAATGTAAACGGTTGCAACTGCTATGGAAAATTCAATGCAGGTTTCTTAAAAACTCAAAATAGAACTATCATATGATCGAACAATTCCACTCCTCAGCATATATCCAGAAGAAAAGAAAACTCTACTTTGAAAGGATACATGAACCCCAATGTCCACAGCAGCACTACTTCAGAAAACCAAGACTTGGAAGAAACCCATACACCCAACCAGCAGACAGTTGGCTTCAGAAGATGGGGTATATATGTATAATGGATATTACTCAGCCATAATCAAGAATGAAATAATGCTGTTTACAGCAACATGGATGGACACTGTGAATATTATGCTTCGTGAAATATCAGACAGAGAAAGACAAATACTATATGATCACTTATATGTAGAATCAAAAATAAAACAACACTCTACATAAAAATCAGAAACAGACTCACAGATATGGAAAATAAATTTATGGTTACTAAAAGGGAGAGAAAAGGGAGAGGGACAGATTGCAGAATTAACAAATGCAAACTGCTATACACAAAATAGATAAGCAACAAGGATTTACTGTATAGCATGAGGAATTATACCACTGTCTTGTAATACTGTATAATGACATATAATCTGCATGAACACTGAATCAGTATGCTGCACCACTGAAACTAACACAGTATTGTAAATTGAATAAATAAGTAATAAATGAACAAATTTATGTTACAGATCAAGGGCTGTTAAATCATGGCCTCTGGGCCAAATCTGGCCAGGCATTTGCATTTACCATTGAGGTAACATTCATATAACACAAAATTCACCTTTTAACCACTATACGGTCTACAATTCGGTTTTAATTAACACACTCACAATGATGTGCAACTGTCACCCCATCCAGATCCAGAGTATTTTCATCACCCAAAAGAGACTCTATAACTAGACAGTTACTGCCCATTCACCCATCCCCTAGGCACTAGCAAAGTGGCCTTGAGGTAGCATCATTGTACAGCATGATAAATAAAGCCAAAAAATAAAAATAAAAAATGAAAAACATACAAGAATATAACTTCAACCAGATGTTCCTTTCATACCTTTTACATGTCTCCTTGATCTTAAATTAAAATTATCTGATGTATTAAATTTTACTTTTAATTACTTGATTGTTCTTCTGCTGAATATATGCAAGAACACAGCATGCATTAAAGCAGCAGAATGCAAAGAAAACTTACAAGAACACCTTGAATCTTCCAGTTCCTCAGTGGCAGCCTGACATGTTCCATGGACCAGCTCCCACATGAAACAAGAATAATTAGAGAAAATAATTTTTAATACAACTATTTAAAGCATCTAAACATTGTCCTTAAGAAGTACAGCAAATAAAAAACACATTTTTTCAAGAAAATACACTAACTTGAAAATAAGTAAGAGCCTATGGCAATTAAATCGCACCCTCCTCCCTTTCACCCTCTTTACTCAGAGTAACAGTCTCCACTCCAAACAGGTTCGGAAAGAACACAGAGCTCTCACTTCCCACAGCTCCCATTTGAGTGCTATGGTATCTTCTTAGAAGGGTCAAGTCACTTGATTTTCTCTCACACACACATCCCAGCTATGTGTTACAGATGCTGTTTCAAACAAGTGCGGCCAACGAGGTTCTCCCTTCTTACCCCCAAGCCACACTCACAGGGCAGAGGTTCTATTCAGGCACAGCATATTGAGAATAATGCACCCCAAAAAGTCGTTGCCCCAGCTCATTCATAGCATGGAGGTTCCATGATGAAAATGGAAAACTAAAAATAGAGCCTACGCTTTGCACCCAAAGAACAGATGTCACTCAGAGGGAGATGTGTGCCACTGTCTCTCTCTGCATCTCTGGAAGCCAAGGTTCAGAGACTTTGACCAGAGGGTGACACAGGACAGGAAACAGACAGCTCCAACCTATTCCCAAGGAACTCACTTCATTTGGAGCACATTATAGGAAAGTCAAGCCTAAGTGTGCCCTCAAGCTATGAAAGATTTGTTAGTAAGCAGTTAAGATGAAGCTGGTTGCTTCATGACAGATACAAGCTAAACCATTGGCAAGCTAACCTATCAGGGAAAACCAGAGAAAGACACAGCTAAGAGCCGTCTTGAGGTCAGAACACACCTCAAACACTGACGTCTAAAGTATTCTTGCAAAAGAGAATGAACTTTTGGGGGTCGGGCTCTGGAGCAATTTATCTTTCCAAGATATTATCAAAAGCTATAGCACAATCACCCAACAATTGGTGAAAGCTAACAGTAAGGAAAGAGACAGTCAAAAAGAGTGCCCTACTGAAACCACTATCAGCCCAGGAAATGTGAATATGCCTGAGGCTGCACCCTCCAAACAGCTGCATCAGAGGCTTTACACTGTAGGGGAAAGAGACTTCACTAAAATAGTTCCTGTCCTCACTGAAAGAATACTACTAACAATACACAGACCTGGAGTTGCTACACTCCATTGTCTAAGTGTAACAGTTTAACAATGATTTCACAAGACATATAAAGAAATACAAACATGTGAAATACATGTGGAAAAAGGCAAGCAGTAAAAACTGCCTGTGAGAGGGCCTAATGGTTGGCTCTAACAGGCAAAACTTCAAAGTAGCCTAAGTCAATGTGTTCAGTGACCCAAAGGAAACTAGAAAAAAGACAAAACACTCAAATAAATAAAATGAGAAACTACAATAAAAAAATATAAATGATCATAAGAGACTATTGTGAATCATTATATTCCTACAAAATGGAGAACTTAGAAGAAATAGGTAAAATCTTGGAAGCATGCAACCTACCTTCAGGAAACTGTACTTGAAGAAGAAAGTGTTAATAACTGTGTCTCATTTAACAGAGTCTATAAAGAAGAGATAGAAATCATACTTTACAAAAGTAACACATGGATATTTTGGATTTAAAAATGACTATATCTGAAATGAAAAATTCCCTAGAGGGAGTCAACAGTAGATTTGAGAAGCTGATGATAAAGCCAGCAAACTTGCAGATAGATCAATAAGATAACATAATCCAAAGAACAGAGAGAAAAAGAATAAAGAGAAATGAACATAGGCTTAGACAATGGTGGTACATAATAAAGCACACTAACGTACACCAAGGAGGAGTGCCAGAAGAACAAGGAGCAGAGCAAAATATTCAAAAAAATAATGCCTAAAAACATCCCAATTATGATGAAAAATATTAATCTACATATCCCAATTGTCCAACCAATTCCAAGTAGGATAAACATAGGAGAGCCATACTCAGACACTAGTGAAATGTTGAAAGCTAAAGACAGAAAATCCTGAAGCACTAAAAAAAATAATTCATCCTTACAGGCAAATGCCAACATACTATGTAAATCTCATCAGAAACAATGGATGCTGTATGGCAGTGGGAGGACATATTCAAAGTCCTGAAAGACAAAACTGTCAACCAAAAATTCTTTTTCAAATAAAAGTATCTTTCAGAATGAGGGCAAAATCCAGATAGTCCTCTGCCCCCTATCTCCCCAAAAAAGAATTCATTGCTGGAAAATCTGCCTTATAAAAAAAACTGAAGCATGGCTTCTGGCTGAAGAAAGTAAACCCAGACTACAATTCTAACCACCATTTAAAAAAGAGCACTGGTAAAGATAAGTAATTATGTAAGAGAGTATAAGTGCATATATCTTTTCCTTTCTTCTCTTAACAAATATAAAAAGCAAGAATATGAAACATGTATATAGTTGTATTTCTAGGCATATGACATAGTTAATATATTTGAGAGTTGGGGCGGGAAGGAGGTATGTAGCCGTGGTACAGACCCTGAGATGCCAGGGTTCTGCAATGGCTTAGGCCCAGGGTCAGGGTGCTGTAACAGCACAGCCTGGGGATGGTGGGTCAGAGTTCTACTTCTGGCCCCAGGGAAGTCAGAACATCAGCAGCCTGTTCCCAGTGATGACCTGTTAGAGCCATGTGTCAGGACCCATGTGTGGGGTACAGAGCAGCAGTGGTGTGACCGTCGTAATGGTGGGTCAGAGTGCTGACTTAGGACCCAGGGTGAGGTGCTGAGTATCAGCTGTAGCCCCAGCAATGATAGGTTAAAGCTATGACCCAGCTAGGACCCAGGAAAGGTGTGTAAAACAGCAACAGCTCAGCCTAGGTAATGGCCAGTCAAAACTACAACTAGGCATACAGGCTGAGGTCCAAAGAAATAGCAGCATTGTCCCAGTTATGGCAAGTCAAAGGACTGACTTAGAACCTGGGGGCAGGGCGCAGAGCACAAGCTCCAGTTGAGTAGATGGTAAGGCACCATGGCAACTCAATCAGGAAAAGCAAAGTACAGGAAAGATGGGGCCCCAAGATCAGGTCTCAGCATAGTGACATTCTCAGTCTCAGGAAAGACACAGAAGCTCTGCGTATCATCTGTAATCAGTGTTGGTGAAGACTGTGGAAGTCCTCAGTAACAAAGGCTGCAAACGTCTATGGTGGTGAGGCTTGCTAGAGTTCTTCTCCTATATTTTTCTCCATGGGCAGAAATCCCCTGAAGGGATATCTGAACTGGACGATGGGGTGATCCAGGTAAACTCTTTCCCACCCTTTTCTACATAGTCACCCTCAGTTTTTGCAATCTGCACGGTTTCTGCTGCTTTTTTATTGTAATCCAGAACTTTTTCCCAAAGCAATTTACATCAGGTTGTAATTGTTCATTTATTGTTTTTGTTATTTTGGAGGGGGATACAAGTGCTGGGACCTCCTAACCCTGCATCTTGTTGATGTCACCTTATCTCTAATTCTGTGTCAAGGAGACTGCAGACACAGAGCCTCTCACTTGCTTTTTTTTTACATTAGCCTTTTCTCTTACATAATATAGATGATTTGCATGTGCAAAGTATTTGACTTTTTGATATTATCGCTGACAAACATAATTAAACACACTGTATAAACATGAAGTGTTCTACACTTTGCCCTTTGACTTGCTGTCCACAGCTGCTGACTCTTCATAGAATATATTTACTTGAGGTGTAGGAGTTATAATTTAACTTCCTGATTGATTTCTTCTGGATGTAAGCATGCACAATAGCAAGAGGATATAGTATTTTTTTGAAGTATTGCCTATGAACAAGATGTCTGTGAAATGGCTCTCACTTCTGCCGCTAATACAGCTGACTTGCTACTTTAGCTCTGGGAGTTGTGGGAAGGTGCTGGTGTGGCCAATGGAATATAGTCATTGGATGAACATGAAGACAATTCTGGATGAACTTGTCACGAGGGGTCATGAGGTGACTGTTCTAACATCTTCAGTTTCCTTTCTTATCGATTCCAACAAACCATCTGCTATCAAATTTGAGATTTTCCCTGCATCTTTCACTAAAGATGATCTTGAGTATTTTAATGAGCTTTTTATCAGGAAATGGACACATGCAGCAAAAAGTTCCTTTTGGACCAATTTGTCAACAGTGAAAAGTTTATTTTGGGAATATTCTGATATGCTTATGAAGAACTGTAAAGAAGTTGTTTCCAACAAGAAACTTATGACAAAACTACAGGAATCAAAGTTTGATATCGTTCTTGCAGATGCCGTTGGACCCTGTGGTGAGCTGCTGGCTGAGATACTTAAAATACCTTTCATGTACAGTCTCTACTCCTCACCTGGCTATTCAATTGAAAAGTATACTGGAAGACTTCCTTTCCCACCATCCTATGTACCTGTTATGTTTTCAGAATTAAGTGATCCAATGACATTCATGGAGAGGGTTAAAAATATGATATATGTACTTTATTTTGACTTCTGCTTTCAGACCTTTAATGAGAAGAAATGGAATCAGTTTTACAGTGAAGTACTAGGTAAGTCATGTTTTTACTTGGTAGCATTAAGTCCTAGCTTTCCTATTTCCTTCGAAGGTGAGTTTGTATAAAGTCACAGAATTTTGTCTGAAATAAGTGAAAGGGTGAAATAAAAATATAAAACCACCCATCAATCTTACAAACATTATGGAAACAATTATAGGGTAAGGTAGAACTCTGTAACCCATTACTAGTATAGGACATCAGGAAGTCATAAACTGCAAATTGAAACACTTAGAACTTCTACAAGCCATTATCTATACAACTTACAAAACTTCTTCGAACTTAAAAAAAGTCACTAGAAACCTCATAAAGTGTCTTGAAAAATGAAGACAGGTAGATTGAAGAACTGACACACATATTTATAGCACAAGTATCTAGGCAGCATTTAGAAATTGTTTCTACTTGTGTAGCTCAGTTTCCATATTATAGTACAGTATAGTTTACTATATCATGTTATACTGTAGTATGTTATCCTATAGTACGTTATACTATGTTATGTTATATATTATACACATACATATATGTTTGCTTTATCAAAGAACAGATGCATTCAAACATCTTTGACCGCATCATTCCAAGCTCCTTTACAAAAATTACCTAATAGACACACATGGCAATATTCTCATTTGATCCAACATTTGTTGTTGTTGTTGTTGTTTTCTTTTTCACGTACAGGAAGACCCACTACATTATCAGAGACAATGGGGAAAGCTGAAATATGGCTCATTCGAACCTATTGGGATTTTGCATTCCCGCGCCCACTGCTACCAAATTTTCAATTTGTTGGAGGCCTCCACTGCAAACCTGCCAAACCTCTGCCTAAGGTCACCTACTCCTCTTTGTTGTGCTTTGTTGACTTTGCATTTTCAATAGGAATAATTCTGTATTCCTTGTTTAGAATGTTTGATTACAGTGTCAGATGTGGGAAGCTGGATAAAGCGATATTCCAGTTAGAAACTCATGTATTTCTATACCAACACAAGTATCTGAATTTCATTATCATTACAGAATAAACTAGCATATTTGGGACACTGAGAATATGTCAGTTAAATTATGGCTTCATTACTCAACACATAAGAAAGCATCAGACATTCATTAAAGGATAATTATATTTATATTATATTATTATATAAATAATGTATATATGATTATATAAATTATATTATATTATATTATGATAATTACATATATAGCATATTCCATAAGTCAGTGCTAATATAGAGAAATGGTGTAGACACAGTTTCTGCCACCTGACACTCTATCTGGAAAGACAAAATACAAACAAGTAATAAAAAGTGTGTACAAAGTACTATGAAAAGGAAAGACCACAATGCTGAAAACATATCCAGCATGAATATAGAAAGTATCGTTGATAATTAAGGTGAGATCTGAAGGATGTTCAGGCATAAACAGAAGGGATAGGGCAGAGGTGGAGGAAGATGCAAAAGAAAAGCAGGTGGTTATTGACAGTTTCCAAGATGTCCCAGTTTAGTGTAAACAGCAAGAGGCTGAATAAAGAGGCAAATCATGCTGGAGAGGTAAGCTGGAAACAGACATTCATAAGGAGTGTGAAACCTCTAACAGGGGCACTGGGAAGAACTTTGAAAGGATTAAGAATGAAAGAGATACGCTTACATAATTTTTAAAAAATAAAAAGAAACACAAGATGCAGTCACTGGGTTGGATTATAAAGGGGCAAGAGTGGAAAGGAGACCATTTAGCAGGTTGTTGCAAGATACAGGCAACAATGAGTGAAAAGTAGAATACGGTGTTCATAGAGGTATGACCACACTTACTCATAGTAAAGGACCAACCTCATATTGTTGTTGTGTGGAAAAACTTTGTTAGTACACACGAAATATCTAGATGTGTCTGGACCATACTCGGTGATTCAGAAAACATACTAGCTAATGTCATTACATGTGCCAGCCACCTGGATCTAATTCCAAATTTAACTGAAAAGAATATGCTAAACATCAAGCTTATACTCTCTAGCAAAGTCCTAAAGAGTAGATATCCCATGGAGTGCTTTAAAGGTAAATTTTAAAGTTTTATTAATTTAAAATAATTTAATAAAAATAATTTAATAAAAATTAATTTAATAAAATATAATTTAATACATTTAATTTTTTTACTATTAAAAGTTTTAAGGGTCTGACAATCAGATGAGCAAGATGAAATGCTGAAATTTTTTTGTAAATTTTGAGGCTCTTCACCAGTGCTGTAGCTAAAATGAAGACCCTTCTTCAACAATATAAATGAATGTATGTATAAATGTATGTTTTCTCAAAGATGCTTAACTACACTAAATCAGCCATAATAAAATGTTTAGTTGGGAAATAATAAATATAATAAGATCACAATTTTCTTGAAAGTTAAAAAGAGAATATAATCTGGAATTACAATTTTCAAAACATCATAATGCATATTTAACTATAGGAGTAGAATAAAGATTAGAATGAGAACACAAATTTTAGTATAATGTCTTCAAGGTCCATTCATGTTGTTGAAAATGGCAAGATTTCCTTCTTTCTCCTGGGTGTATAACATTCCATTCTGAGCATGTGTGTGTGTGTGTGTGTGTGTGTGTGTGTGTGTGTGTGTGTGTGTATTAAACATCTTTTTTATGATTCATCCATTGATGGGCATTTGTTTCCTTTGGCTATTATGAATAGTGCTGCAATAAAAATGGGAGCACATATCTCTTTGATATCTTGTTTTTATTTCCTTTTGGCAATATACCCAGAAGTGGAATTACTGAATCATATAGTAGATCTATTTTTAATTTTTTTAGGAACCTTCATACCGTGTTCTGTAAGGGCTGCACCAATTTACATTCCCACTGACAGTGTACAGGCATTCACTTTTCTCCACATTCTCACCAACACTTTTCTCTTCTTGGTTGTAGACTTTCTAACAGGTTTGAGGTAATAGTTCATTGTGGTTTTGAAATACATTTCCCTGATGATTAGTAATGTTGAGCATCTTTTCCTATACCTGGTGGCCATTTGGACATCTTTTTGGAAAATGTCTATTTTGTTCATCTGCGCATTCTTTAATTGAATTTTTTTGTCTTATGAGTTCCATATATATTCTGGCTATTAACCCCTCATTCACTATGTGGTTACAAATCTTTTCTCCCATTCTGTAGGTTGCATTTTCATCTCATTGACTGTTTCTTTTGTTGTGCAGAAGCTTTTGTTTGATGTAGTCCCATTTGTTGATTTTTTCTTTTGTTGTGGTTTTGATGTCATTTTGAAAAACTCATTTACAAGACCAATGCTGAGGAGCTTCATTCCTCTGTTTTCTTTTAGGAGTTTTATGATGTGTGGTCTTATGTTTAAGTCTTTGATACATTTTGAGTTATTTTTGTGAGTGGTGTAAGATTGGGGTTTCATTTTAATTTTTTAGCATATGTTTGTCCAGTTTTCTCAGAGGAGAAAGAAGTGTCTATTCTTTCCCACTTGGGTGTTCTTGTCTCCCATGTTGAATGTTGGGTGACTGTACATTCAGGGTTTTAATTCTAAACCCTGTATGCTATTCCACTGCTCTATATGCCTCTTTTTTGGCTAGTAAAATATTCTTTGAAATATTGCAGCTTTGCAATATAATTTGAAACTGGGAGGTGTGATGCCTTTGGCTTTGGGTAGTGTGATCATTTTAACAATGTTAATTATTCTGATCCATGAACACGGGATGACTTTCCATTTACTTGGATTTTCTTCTATTTTTTTTTCTTTTTTTTTATTTCGAGTATTATTGCTTTATACCGTTGTGCCTGTTTCTGCTGTACAACAAAGTGATTCAGCTATATTTATACATATGTCCCCATACCCCCTCCTTCTTGAATCTCCCTCCCACCCTCCCTATCCTATCCCTCTAGGTCATCAGCAATCATCGAGTTGATCTCCCTGTGTTATGCAGCAGCTTCCCACTAGATATCTATTTTACATTTGGTAGTGTATATATGCCAATGTTACTCTCTCACTTTGTCCCAGCTTCCCCTCCCTCCACCGTCCTCAAGTCCATTCTCTACTTCTGCATCTTTATTCTTGCCCTGCTAGTTGGTTCATCAGTACCATTTTTTTAGATTCCATATACATGCATTAGCATATGGTATTTGTTTTTAACCTTCTGGCTTACTTCACTTTGTAAGATAGGCTCTAGATCCATCCACTTCACTACAAATAACTCAGTTTCATTCCTTTTTATAGCTGAGTATTATTCCATTGTATATATGTGCCACATCTTCTTTATCCATCCACCTGTTGATGGGCATTTAGGTTGCTTCCATGTCCTGGCTATTGTAAATAGTGCTGCAGTGAACATTGCGGTTCATATATCTTTTTGAATTATGGTTTTCTCAGGGTATATACTCAGTAGTGGGATTGCTGGGTCATATGGTAGCTCTATTTTTAGATTTTTAAAGAAACTGCATACTTTTTTCCATAGTGGCTGTACCAATTTACATTCCCACCAACAGTGCAGGAGGGTTCCCTTTTCTTCACACCCTCTCCAGCATTTATTGTTTCTAGATTTTTTGGTGATGGCCATTCTGACTGGTGTGAGGTGATAGCTCATTGTGGCTCTGATTTGCATTTCTCTAATAATTCGTGATGTTGAGCATCTTTTCGTGTGCCTCTTCATCATCTGCCAGTCTCCTTTGGAGAAATGTCTACTTAGGTCTTCTGCCCATTTTTGGATTACATTGTTTGTTTTTTTGATATTGAGCTGCATGAGCTGCTTGTATATTTTGGCGATTAATCCTTTGTCGGTTGCTATGTTGGTGAATATTTTCTCCCATCCTGAGGGTTGTCTTCCTATTTTGTTTATGGGTTTTTTTGCTGTGCAAAAGCTTTTAAGTTTCACTATGTGCCATTTGTTTATTTTTGGTTTCATTTCCATTACTATAGGATGTGGGTCAAAAAGGATCTTGCTGTGATTTATGTCATCGAATGTTCTGCCTATGTTTCCTACTATGAATTTTATAGTGTCTGGCCTTACATTTAGATCTTTAAAACACTCAGTTTTTGTCTGTTGTGTTAGGAAGTGTTCTAATATGTTCTTTTACATGCACCACTTATTGAAGAGGCTGTCTTTTTTCCATTGTATATTCTTGCCTCCTTTGTCAAAGATAAGGTGACCGTAGGTGCATGGGTTTATCTCTGGGCTCTCTATTCTGTTCCATTGATCTATATTTCTCTTTTTGTGCCAGTACCATACTGTCTTGATCACTGTATGCTTGTAGTATAGTCTGAAGTCAGGGAGTCTGATTCTTCCAGCTCTGTCTTTCCTTCTCAAGATTGACTTGGCTATTCAGGGTCTTTTGCGTTTCCATACAAATTGTAAAATTTCTTGTTCTGGTTCTGTGAAAAATGCCATTAATAATTTGATAGAGATTGCATTGAATCTGTAGATTGCTTTGGGTAGTATAGTCATTTTCACAATGTTGATTCTTCCAATCCAAGAACATGGTATGTCTCTCCATCTGTTTGTGTCATCTTTGATTTCTTTCATCAGTGTCTTATACTTTTCTGCATACTGTACAGTCTTTTGCCTCCTTAGGCAGGTTTATTCCTAGGTATTTTATTCTTTTCATTGGAATGGTAAATGGGAGTGTTTCCTTAATTTCTCTTTCTGATTTTTCATTGTTAGTGTATAGGAATCCAAGAGATTTCTATGCCTTTATTTTGTATCCTTCTACTTTACTAAATTCATCGATTAGCACTAGTTGTTTTCTGATAGCACCTTTACAATTTTCTATGTATAATATCATGTCATCTGCAAAGTGACGATTTTCCTACTTCTTTTCCAATTTGGATTCCTTTTCTTTCTTTTCCTTCTCTGATTTCTGTGGCTAAAACTTCCAAAACTATGTTGAATAATAGTGGTGAGAGTGGGCACCCTTGTCTTATTCCTTTTCTTGGAGGGAATGCTTTCAGTTTTTCACCATTGAGAATGATGTTGGCTGTTGGTTTGTCATATATGGCTTTTATTATGTTGAGGTAACTTCCTTCTATGCTCACTTTCTGGAGAGTTTGTATCTTAAGTGGATGTTGAATTTTGTCAAAACCTTTTTCTGCATCTATTAAGTTGATCATGTGGTTTTTATCCTTCAGTTTGTTAATATGGTGTATCACATTGATTGCTTTGCATATATTGAAGAATCCTTGCATTCCTGGGATAAACCCTTGATCATGGTGTATGATCTTTTTAATGTGCTGCTGGAAATTCTTTGCTAATATTTTGTTAAGGATTTTTGCATCTTTCTTCATCAGTGATATTGGCCTGTAACTTTCTTTTTTTGGTTTGGGGGGGACATTTTTGTCTGGTTTTGGTAGTCAGGGTGATGGTGGCCTTGTAGAATGAGTTTGGGAGTGTTCCTCCTTCTGCTATATTTTGGAAGAGTTTGAGAAGGATAGGTGTTAGCTCTTCTCGAAATGTTTGATAGAATTCTCCTGTGAAGCCATCTGGCCCTGGGTTTTTGTTTGTTGGAAGATTATTAATCGCAGTTTCAATTTCAGTGCTTGTGATTGCTCTCTTTACTTTTTCTATTTCTTCCTGGTTCAGGCTTGCAATATTGTACTTTTCTAAGAATTTATCCATTTCTTCCAGGTTGTCCAGTTTATTGGCATACAGTTACTTGTAGTCGTCTTTCATGATCTTTTGCATTTCTGTGGTGCCAGTTATTACTTCTCCCTTTTCATTTCTAATTCTGTTGATTTGTGTATTCTGCCTTTCTTTTCCTGAGGAGTCTGGCTAATGGTTTATCAATTTTGTTTATCTTCTCAAAGAACCAGCTTTTACTTTTATTGGTCTTTGCTTTTTTTTTTTCTTTCATTTCTTTTTCATTTATTTCTGATCTGATCTTTATGATATCTTTCCTTCTGCTAACTTTGGGGATTTTTTTGTTGTTGTTCTTTCTCTAATTGTTTTAGGTGTATGGTTAGGTTGTTTATTCCATATTTTTCTTGTTTCTTGAGGTAGGGTTGTATTCCCATAAATTTCCCTCTTAAAACTGCTTGTGCTGAATGCCATAGGTTTGGGGTGATTGCGTTTTCATTGTCATTGTTTCTAATTATTTTTTTTAATTTCTTCTTCGATTTCTTCAGTGATCTTTTGCTTGTTTAGTAGTGTATTGTTTAGCCTCCATACGTTTGTATTTTGTACAGCTTTTTTTCTGTAATTGATATCTAGTCTCATGGAATTGTGGTTGGAAAAGATGCTTGATATGATTTCAATTTTCTTAAACTTACCGAGGCTTAATTTGTGACCCAAGATGTGATCTATCCTGGAGAATGTTCCATGTGCACTTGAGAAGGAAGTACATTCTGCAGTTTTTGGATGGAATGTCTTATAAATATCAAGTTGAGATGGTCTAATGTGTCATTTAAAGCTTGTGTGTCCTTATTTATTTTCTGCTTGGATGACCTGTCCATTGATATAAGTGGGGTGTTAAAGTCTCCTACTATTATTGTGATACTGTCAATATCCCCTTTTATGGTTGTTAGCATTTGCCTTATGTATTCAGGTGCTCCTATGTTGGGGGCATAGAATATTTACAATTGTTATATGTTCTTCTTGGATGGATCCCTTGATCATTATGTAGTGTCATTCCTTGTCTCTTGTAATAGTCTTTATTTTAATCCCAATTTTTCTGGTATGAGCGTTGCTATTCCAGCTTTCTTTTGACTTCCATATGCATGGAATATCTTTTTCCAACCCCTCACTTCCAGTCTGTATGTGTCCCTAGGTCTGAAGTGGGTTTCTTGTACAGAGCATATATAAGGGTCTTGTTTTTGTATCCATTCAGCCAGTCTGTGTCTTTTGGTTGGAACATTTAATCCATTTACATTTATGGTAATTATTGATATGCATGTTTCTATTACCATTTTCTTCATTGTTTTGGGATTGTTTTTGTAGGTCTTTTCCTTCTCTTGTGTTTCCTACCTAGAGAAGTACTTTTAGCAATTGTTGTAAGGCCGGTTTGGTAGTGCTGAACTCTCTTAACTTTTGCTTGTCTGTAAAGCTTTTGATTTCTCCGTCAAATCTGAATGAGATTCTTGCTGAATAGCGTATTCGTGACTGTAGGTTTTTTCTTTTGAGACTTTAAATATATCCTGCCACTCCCTTCTGACCTGCAGAGTTTCTGCAGAAAGATCAGCTTATGGGTTATCCTTATGGGTTTTCCCTTATATGTTATTTGTTGTTCCCTTGCTGCTTTTAATATTTTTTCTTTGTGTTTAGTTTTCATTAGTTTGATTAATATGTGCCTTAATATGTTTCTCCTTGGGTTTATTCTGTATGGGACTCTCTGCACTTCTTGGACTTGATTGACTATTTCCTTTCCCATGTTGGAGAAGTTTTCAACTATAATCTCTTCAAAAATTTTCTCAGACCCTTTCTATTTTTCTTCTTCTTCTGGGAAGCCTATGATTCGAATGGTAGTGTGCTTAATGTTGTCCCCAAGGTTTCTGAGACTGTCCTCCATTCTTTTTATTCATTTTTCTTTTTACTGCTCTGTGGCAGTTATTTCCATCATTCTATCTTCCAGCCCAGTTACTCATTCTTATGCCTCAGTTATTCTGCTGTTGATTCCATCTAGAGTATTTTTAAGTTCAGTTATTGTGTTGTTCATTACTGTTTGTTTGCTCTTTAATTCTTCTAGGTCCTTGTTAAACATTTCTTGTATTTTCTCTATTTTGTTTTCAAGATTTTGGATCATCTTTACTATCATTACTCTGAATTCTTTTTCACTCTATTTGCCTACTTCTTCTTCATTTATTTAGTCTTGTGGGTTTTTATCTTGCTCATCTGCCTGGAAGATATTTCTCTGCTATCACATTTTGTCTAATACACAGTTTTTGAGATCTTCTTTCCCTAGGCTGCCTAGTCATAATTCCTCTTGTTTCTGTTCTCTGCCCACTATGGTGAGGTTGGTCCAGTGTTTTGAGTAGGCTTCCTGATGGGAGGGACTGGTGTCTCCATTCTGGTGGATGGATTTGAGTCTTTTCCCTCTGATGAGCAGGTCTGTGTCAGGTGGTGTGTTTTGGGGTATCTGTGGGCTTAGTATGACTTTGCGTAGTCTGTGTACTAATGGGTGTGTTTGTGCTCCTGTCTTATTTGTAGTTTGGTGTGAGGCATCCAGCACTGGCAGCTGCAGCCAGTCAGGCAAAGCTGGGTCTTAGACTCTGATAGAGACCTCTGTGACAGGTGTCTGTGATTAATATTCCTTATGGCCATGGATTCTCTAGTGGTCCAGCATCCTAGACTCTGTGCTCCCTCCCCAGAGCCTCAGGCCTGACTTCTGGTCAAGGAATCAAGACCCCACAGGTCCCTCGTCCCATTAATAAAGGGTATTAAAAAAGATTAACTAAGTCCCAGACTCATGGTAAAAAGTTAAATCAAACAGCCAAATACTGAAACCAGGAAACACATACACTCACAAGAGAAACAAAACAGAACCAAATAAAACATAAAGCACTAGAGCAACCAGACAAAAGAACCTCAGAATGAAATCAGAAAATTAAAAAGAAAACCAACAAAAATTCAAAACCAAAAAAACAAAACAAAAGCAGAGTGCCAACTGAAGAATGATGCAAAGAAACAAAACAAACCAACAAGAATGGCTTTTAAAAAAGAGAGAGAGAGAGAAAGGGGAAAGAAGACAGAAAAACAGAAGAGCAACATAGTAATGGAAACATATAAAAAAAAATGTTAAAAGGAAGAGAAAAGAAAGAGGAAAAAAATGACAAACAAAACCCCAGAGAAACTGGGAAAACAAGGACCAAATATAACAGGGACCAAAGAGAAACAAGGACCAAATATAACAAAGGGCAAAAAGAACAACCAGATAGACTGATGATCCCCAAAACAAAATCTAACAATTAGCATTGGAACTAAGATAAGATAAAACCTAAAAACAAAACCCAAAGCAGTGTGTCAACTGAAGAATAAAGCAAGGAAACAGAGCAGATCGATAATAATGTTTAAAAACATAAGATAATAAAGTAAAATAAAATAAAATGGGATGAAACACAGAGCAACAGAAAAGCATATTATAAATGGAAATATAAAAAGAAAAAAAATAAATTAGAAATGTATTAAAGATAAAGAAGACAAAAAAAGATAAGCAAAAAGAACTCAACCACAGAAAAGCCAACTAGGAATAGAAATATATAGAAATGGATAATGATAAAAATAAAAATAAAAAATATAATTTAAAAAAATGTTATAAACCACAAAAATCCCATGACTAAAACTGTTTAGAAAACAAAACCAAAACCAACAGAATGGATCAAATCAATAGAACTAATAATAATAATTCTGTTTCCTTGGGGTTTCAGCTATAAGTGTCCTTGTACACACCTTGAGCCCTTGTACACACCTTGAGCCACAGGCCACCTTCGCCTCCCCAAGAGGCCCTCCTCTGCCTCTGGGTTGGGCTCTGGACCTGCTATGAGTCCTATGGTTTCCACTTTGACTCTTATCAGGCCCAATTTCTGCATGTGCTTGCTCCCAAAGTCCACAACTGCCAGAGATAGACCTTTTATATTTGTGGGAGCATTCATTGTCTACTTAGATATTCCAAAGACATAGAGTCTACCTAGCTGATTGCAGGGATTTAGTCTGCAGCTTGTATAGCTGATGGAAAGATTCTAGAGCCTCTTCCTTAGTCCCCATGTTCCTGGTGTTCAGCTTTGATTTTCTACCCACCTCTGTGTGTGGTCCAACCACAGGATGCTGGTCCTGAGGCTGCTTTGGAGTTCTTGGGTCTGCCTCTGTGAGGGCTTCCTTTAGTGTTCATCTGCAGGTGCCAGCATGTGGGGAGAGAGAGGCTATGACAGTGGCTCTTCTCCCTGTGAGTGACTCAGAAGTAGCACCCTGCTTGGATTGCGGGAGCCCCAGGGGTGATGCCAAATGTGCAGGGATGCCGGTGGCCATGAGTGTAGGAAGTCTGGCCTTAGTGTGGCTCTTTCCTGGAGACCGGCATAAGCTGCATGAAGGCCAGCCATCAGGGGTCTTTTTGTATTACCCTACAACCAGTGGAGCTTCCTTTATTGTTCGTCTGTAGGCACTGGTGTGTGAGGAGAGAGAAGGTACAATAGTGGCTCCTTGCCCTGCATATGAGTCATCAGTAACACCCTGCTTGTATTGTGGGAGCCCTGGTGGTGGTGCCAACTACACAGGGAAGCTGGTGGGCACGGCTGTAAGAGGCATGTCCCTAGAGATGGCCCACCCCGGCCAGACACTTTTTGGCTCTCATCAGCAGGTATGCTAGGGCTGTCCCTTGAGGGTCATTTTCTATTACTTGTCAACTGGCACTGGACAGCCAGGCCCAGAGGGGTCTTCCTTTACTGTTTCTCGCAGGAGCTGAGAGAGTGGCCACAATAATGGCTCCTCCCCCTGTGTGTGACTCAGCAGTAATGCCCTGTTACCGTGGCACCCCAGTTTTCCCTGGCAGGCATTCCCTGCTGCGGATTTCTTTCCTCCCATTCCCTCAGTCTGTCTCCCCACAGCCAACAATGGTTCTCACCCTTGGCCTGTTCTCTGATCCCCACGCTCCTCCAGCTCCCAGAACCTCTGCACATCTGTGAACACATGTCTCAGTCCGGGGCATGCAGCGCCGTGGCACAGACCTTCTATATGTCTCTCACTCTTTCCCGTCTGCCACAGATCAGCTGCTTCACCCTCTTTGGACTGCCCCAAATGCCTCCCTTCTGCCCCCATTGAAGAGGGGGTTTCCCTGTCAGGGTTTCGCCTGAATTTGAGAATCTCTTCTCTACTTTGGCTCTCTCACACTGGGATGCAGTTCCCCTCCCTTTTTTCTCCTCCTCTTCTTCCTTTCTTTTTTCATCCTACCCAGTTATGTTGGGATATTTATAGTCCTTTTCAGTGTGCAAGGTCTTCTGCTAGTTTTCAGCCAGTTTTCTGTGAGAATTGTTCCATCTATTGATGTATTCCTGATGCATCTGTGGAGAGAGACACACACCACATCCTTCTACTCTGCCACCATCTTTCTACCCTTTTCCTCTATTTCTTACAACAAAGTCTTGTAGTTATCACCGTACAGATCTTTCACTTCTTTGGTTAAACTTATTTCTAGTTATTTTCTTGTTTTTGATGCTATTGTGAACGGGACAGTGTTTTCAGATGTTTCATTCTTAGTATGTACAAATGGAACTGATTTCTGTATGTTGATTTTGTATCCTGCAACTTTACTGAATTTGTTGCTTAGTTCAGGTTTTTGGTTGAATCTGTGAGATTTTCTGTACAAAAAATCATGTCTTCTGCAAAAATGAAAATTTTACTTCTTTTCTATTCAGGATACCTTTTATTTCTTTGTCTTGCCTAGTTGCTCTAGCTAGACCTTCTAGTACTATGTTGACTCACTGTGAGAGTGGGAATCCTTGTTTTCTTCTTGATCTTAGAGAAAAAGCTTTCAAATTTTCACTGTTGAGTATAATGTTAGCTTTGAGTTTGTCATATGTGTCCTTTATTACATTGAGTTACGTGTTTTCTATACCCAATATGTTGAGGGTTTTTATCATGAAAAAATGTTGTAGCTTGTCAAATGTTTCCTGTACATCTATTGAGATGATCGAGTTATTTTAAATTTCATTTTATTAATGCAATGTATTACAATTATTAATTTGGATACATTAAACCATCCTTGCATCCCAGGGATAAATCACCCTTGGTCTTGGTATATAATTCTTTTAATGTGTTCTTGAGTTTGGCTTGCTGATATTTTGCTGAGAATGTTTGCTTCCACATTCAGTCCATATATTGGCCTATAGTTTTCTTTTCTTGTAATGTCCTTATCTACTTGGTATCCGGGTAACATTGACCTCATAGAACGAGTTTGTAACATTCTCTCCCTCCTCTTTAATTTTTAAAGGTTTTTTGAAGGACTGGCATTAATTATTCTATAAGTTTCATAGGATTCATCAGTGGAGCCATCTAGTCCCGAGGTTTTGTGGGTTGGAATGTTTTTGATTGCTGATTCAATCTCTTTACTCATTATGACTGTTTAGATTTTCTACTTCTTCCTGACTCAGTCTCGATAGGTTGTGTTTCTAAGAAGCTAAGCATTCTTCTCAGGTATGTAAGTTGTTAGTATGTGATTATTCATAGTAGTCTCTTAGGATCTTATGTATTTTATATATCAGTTCATTTCTAATTTTATTTATTTGAGTCTTTTTTTTCTTGGTTAGTCTAGCTAAAGGTTTTCAACTTTTTTATCTTTTTGAAAAGACAAAGACAAATATTGTATGATATCACTTATATGTGGAATCTAAAAGTGCCAAACTCATAATAACAGAGAGTAGTATGGTGGTTACCAGGGGCTGAGTGGTGGGAGAATAGGAGAGATGTTGCTTAAGGATACAAAATTGCATCTCTTAGTAAATAAGTCCTAGAAAGCTAAGATATAGAATAGTGAATACAGACAGAAATATTTTATTATAATCATCATACTTGCTAAGAGGCTAGATGTTTCTTTATCCAGCCACATAAAAAAGAAATTATTATTATATGATATTATGGAAGTTCAAACCATCATTAAAATAGCAATCATATTACAATATATAAATGTATCACATCATCACATTATAAACCAAAATTTACATAATGTTATATGTCAAATATATTTCAACCTTTTCTGAAAGCATATGAATTTGAAACTGAGAATATCTCTGGATGCAGAGTTTTAGTAAATCTTATTTCCTTTTATATAGTTTTTCATACTTTTGCATATTTTCTTGCATGAGCTTATATTATTCTCATAAAGATGCAGAGAATGAAATGAACCAGTCCACATCAGTGATTAATTTGTAGAGATAGGATGGATTACAATAATACTAAATGGATGCATCTTTAACAGCACAAAAGAAGCAGCTTTGGATAGCAAGCCAATGAGACAAAACACTGAAGACAAGTAACTTGGAATGTTACTACATGTCCCTGGAAATACAAACATTACCTGGATATATCATGTGAGCCTTAAGAAAGTTCAGTGACCTTAACATTAAGACTGGTATCAAGAGGTTGAAACCATACTTTTGAAAAATACCCTTCAAATATAGTCTTCAAAGTTAATGTTTGCAAAATTCCCTCTTTACTCGTTTCTGTTAAAAAATAGTTTTGCAAAATTATACACAATAATTAGATCAGAAAGTATACATTTTATGATGGAAGAGTTGGGTCGTTATTCTCCAGAGAGAAAGGAATAATGCATTTAAAACAGAAAAAAGAAATAAGAAAAGATGAGTATATGGTTTTGACCAGATATTCAGGAAAATTTTGCTTCTCTACATTTCTAATAGCAAACATTGAGCAATGTGGACTTATTCTGTTATAGCAAGTAAAAATTTTTTTAATTAGAAAGGATCAAAGAATACACAACAAAATAATTCAGAAGCAATTCCAGGCAAATACAGATTCACCAGGAGCTTTATTTAACTTGAAGTGAACTATTCAAAATGTGACCAGATCTCTGCTGCAGCAAGCCCTGGGGTACCTCTCCGACTGTGGGGCAAGTGCTCCCTGGTGGACTCAGTTAGTGATAATGAGGGTCCTTCATAGCAGTTGGGTATAGCACATGCTACTGTGACATCAATAATATTTTACAAAATGACTTCAGGACAAACTGTGTCATACATAAACTAACCCAGCAATATGGTTGCTCAAATATGTAAATATACAAGTATATTTCTGGGTTATAAATAAGACTCACTGTTTCACAGAACTTCCAAACTACAATACCAGACTCCTCAATGTCAGTGATTAGTAATTTAGAGAGAGAGTTTGGGAAATTATGGCAAAATTTAAGGTAAGGAATAAGGATTACAGAGCTGAGTGAATGATACACATAAAATGATTGAAATCATAAATTTTTCCTAGAGCTAACCGTCATGGAAATGAAATACCCATGACTAATCTAAAATAATTCTCAAGAAAGTCTGTCTGGAATAAATAAATGATTTTGTAGACCAGTAATAATAAAGATTTAAATGTGAGTTAAACCCTGCAGTGTAGCTTCCTTCCAAGAATCTGTGTTAGTAGTTAATAACATGATTGATGAAGACAATATAATATTGTTTAGCAGGATCTCCTCATCACTACTGTGTACTGGCTCTGTCTCATTTCCTGCTTATACACAAACACATTTGCACAAATATACATAATAGAAGAAATTGACCTCATATCACCCATTTTCTTCCCTAGGACCTCGGGGATGAGGTCTGTTGAAACAAACAAACAAACAAAAAGTCCTTACTGAAAACAAAGGCGTTTCCTCAAAAAATTTAATAATAATTTTTCAGTGTTGAATATTTAATAACGCAACCGACCAAAGTCCAAGATGTGAATTTAGCATGTTCAAGAAACATAGGGCGGGGTGGCAGGGAGGGAGAGAAATCATTCTATAAACTAACTATACAGTATGTAAGAGTAATGCACACTTTCTAATATAAAACCTGTCTATCCATATGGCCCAGCAATTCCTCTTCTGGGTATATATCCAAAAGAATTGAAATGAGGATCCAATGAGATATTTGGACAATATGTACATAAGCGCTCCACTCACAGGAGCAAAGAGGTTGAAGCACCCAAGTGTCTATCAACAGATAAAGCATTAAAGGAAATGTCAGATATACAAACAATGGAATATTACTCAACCTTTAAAAGGAAATTCTCACATGTCACAACATAAATGACCCTTAAGCTGATTGAAATAAGCCAGTCACAAAAAAGACAAATACTGTACAATTAAACTTGTAAGAAATACCGGGACTCGTCAATTTGTGGAAACAGAGTAGAATGAGGGTTGCCAGGGGTTAGGGAGAGAGGAAACTAGAGTTTCTTAATGAGCATAGAATTCCAGTTTTGCAAGATGAAAAAGTTCTGGAGATTGGTGGCACAATGTGAATATACTTAATACTACTATACTATACACTTCGGAATGATTGACAGCAAATTTTATGTTACGTGTATTTTACCATAATATTTTTAAAAAAACAACAACCACTACTTTAGTAATTCCAGACTATATCTGATTTTCTCTCTTTAGTTGCTTGTAGAAATCCCTTCAATAATGTTTGTTATGCTGTCGCTCTTTCGTGATGGGGCAAATTCTTTTTTCACAGGAAATGGAAGAGTTTGTGCAGAGCTCTGGAAAAAATGGTATTGTGGTGTTTTCTTTGGGGTCAATGGTCAGTAACATGACAGAAGAAAGAGCCAATACGATTGCATCAGCCCTTGCCCAGATTCCACAAAAGGTACACACAGTAACTTGAGTGGACAACTATTTAATGAATCTGTTAAACTCTATAAAAGGTCTGATTTTAGATATTTTCTATCAGGAAGGTAAACTACTATGATAGCTCCAACTTATCTCAGATATATATAAAAACCAAAATACACATGGCAGGAGCTAAAGTAGTACAGGGAGTGTCTCTGATCAATATTAATTTTAGATTAACATTGTAATCAAAAAGAACAATATTTAAGAGATGCAGTGTGAATGTTGTTATTATAATTGTATTGTAATAACAGAAAGGAAATAACAGGAAAAGAAATCACCAAACTCTGCCTTGTCATTTGCTCCTTTTCCTTTAAAGACTCCTGAAGAAATGATACACATACGGATGTTCTCAGGAGTTAGATTTTAACAGTAAATGTAGTCATGCAATAATGTTACACAATATTGATAAAAATCAAGAGTGCTTCTTGCAGGTTATATTTGCCAGGTAATCCTGGCCCCTTTTACATCCCCTAAATTTTGCAACAGCCTTATTCAGTGTGCTTTTCAGGGTGCTATTCACAGAAAGGATGGCCAGGACTCCCCAGTCTGTTTCCAGATACCCATCCAGCCAGAATGATTTAGAGAGAGAGAAACATCAGCCTCTCTGGTTGACTGGACATGGCAAAGTCTGAAGCAGGAAGCTAGAAGAGAAAGGGTAAAGATGAGGTCCTGCCCTTAAGGTGAACCCTGTGCACTGTACAGTCTAGCTCTTAAAGGACTCTGCTTCTAACCTATCACATTACTCCTCTTGATTGAGGAAGGAGAGAAACTTTAAGAAGGAGTCAAGCATAAGCAAGACTGGCATGGAAAAGACTCCGCTGCCTCTTTCTCCATAAAATTGAGTAGTAACTTATTTTCTAATATATTAAATACCTCTTGGGTCTTGGGATATTTGTAAACTAATTTTTTAGTTTGCTATCTGATATTATACTCGTCTCCTAAATACCTATGCTAGTATTTTGCTGAGAAACTAAAGTTACTTTACATTTGATCACACAGTCAAGAGAAGCTAAACACTAGTAAATTATAATCCAGTTCATAACAATTGCCTAGAGTTCCAAAATTGAAATGCCTTATTTCAGTATTAGACCTAGAGACCACATTAATCAATGCTATCAATGCTTTGTGCTTCATTGTTGAAGTCTTCAGGGTCAGGTGAATAAATTTTAGCATTGCAATTTGGAACATTTTCAGCAGCCTTATTGTCATTCACAAATTACCCACCTGCTCTTCTTTTCTGAATGTAAAACATTTTCAAGCCTAGTAATAGTAGTAATACTCTGGATTCACATAAAAAAATTCCAGTTGCCACTGTTGTCTGAGGTCGTGCTTAAAACTTTAATCTAAATGAAGTTACACTTCCTAGGCAGCACTAATTAACTTATTGTTAATAAATTATAAAAAAGCAGAAATATTTATTTCTCTTAAGTGGCTGATTGCATGCATTGTCCTCTTTGCAATCAAAATGTGAAATTCTAATAAAATAACTTGTTATATTGATGAGTGAATATAAGAAACTCCCTTCTATAACAGGCAAGAAGAAATAAATCAGTGAATATTAAATTTGAAAACGATACCTAGTACCTAAAATAAAGCAAATAAATGTGTAGATCATTTGTAATCTGTCACTGTCTTCTTGGAATCAAAATAAGACCATCTAAGAATGTTTTCAGTATTTCAGTAGATCACTGAAAATCTCATTTGTCTATGCCATCATGTGCACATCATGGGTACATCAAAAGTACGTATTCCTATTTATGTCAGTGTATTAATAGTTACCATCACTTAAGGTGTCTTGTCCTCATTCCCTTACTACTCATGTGCAAGACATGTAATGAGATGTATTTTGATCTCTTTAGAATTCTAATGCTGTAACTTTGAAGTTGAACTCATGGATAAGGTGTTTCCTTTACCCTAACAGGTTCTGTGGAGATACGATGGCAAGAAACCAGACACCCTAGGGCCCAATACTCGGCTGTATAAGTGGATCCCCCAGAATGACCTTCTCGGTAAGACTTGGCAGAACAAATACTGAAAACGTGAGAAACAGCTGAGCAGAGTGATAGTACTTCAGTAGGAAACAAACTCATCAAGCAAGTATTGTAACACTCGAAAAGAAAACTTTACTACTTTATTTTTATTTCCTATGCTAGGGGATAAAATAAGAATGACTAACAGTTGGCATGGTCACATCCCTCATGGCCAGAATCTTTATTTCGGCTGTTATTACTTCCCACAGTGAACTTCTCAATCACTTCCTGGATTGTTGCTCTGCCTCTGGATTCTTTCCTTATACCTATCTTTTCCCCTCTGCAGGGGTATGGTAAATGCTACTAAAAGTAACAGCTCCCTTTTATTACCAGGGACTCTCCATTTTCTGTAAGAACAAATCCACAATCATGAAGTGATAAAATACTTCATGATAAAATATAGCTTTTCCTTCTTCTGCTTCCAATGCCACCACCATTACCCTTCTTTTCCCCTGACACCCTGCTTATCACACAAAATGACTTCACAATTTCTTTAAGAAAATGTATTTCTGACATGCCCTCCTCAGGCCCATTTTTTGTAAAAGAGACGTGGTTTCTTTTACCCCAAATGTTCTTTGCAGTTGTCCACTTGCCAATCCTGGACTCATTTGTGAAGTTCAAGTGCCACAACACTTATTGCATGAAGTCTTCACTTACCCTGTCAGCAGGCATAGCAGTCTCTTCTCTGAGTTCTGAGAGCAATTTAAAAGCAATTTCATATGTGCAATAATCTGTTACCAAAAAGACACTGCTTCTTTCAGTTGCCTTATAATGCCCATTTCTCATTTTATTTCCAAGACTTAAAAGGAACAATTTTATTGAAATTCACTCAATCCTAGGTCATCCAAAAACCAAAGCTTTTGTAACTCATGGTGGAAGCAACGGCATTTATGAGGCCATCTACCACGGGATCCCTATGGTGGGCCTTCCTTTGTTTGCTGATCAACCTCATAACATTGCTCAGATGAAGGCCAAGGGAGCAGCTGTCAGGTTGGATTTGGAAACAATGACAAGAGTCGATTTCCTTGCTGCATTGAAGGAAGTCATTAACAATCCTTCGTGAGTATAATTTTTTACTAGCTCCTATTTCTAGAGAAGTTCTCATCCGAAGGCCAGGGAGGCAGCAGTGAGTCTTCGCATAAGCACAGTGAGGCGTAAGATTTGCTCAATGCTTTGAAAACAGTCCGCAGTAACCTATTGTGAGTGTCACGTTAAGATGTTTTTCATGGTTTGAGGGGAAAGATTTGTCAGTGGTTTAAAGATAGTGGAGAAATTTTGAAAGACCTAATCATTAGAATGAGAAGGATCACTGAAATGGTCATAGAAGGATTAAGAGGAAGCATGGAGAACAAAGTTAAAGTAGGGAACCATGAATGTTATAGGAATACTCATGACCCCATCACTGATAGATGGTAAACAGCTAACACCTTCTAATTACGCAGTTTTGACTGTGCAGATGGTACTTATAAATGTAGGTATATTCTTAGGTTTTTCAATTGTGATCATTTTTGTCTTATTTGGAAGAGTTGTAAAATTTAAACCTTATTGACTTGGAAGGGGTATGTTGGGATATTCCTTCTCTTTAAAAAAGTTTTTACACAATTTTAAAGGTTATTTTCCAGTAAAAATTATTACAAAATAATGGCTATGTTCCCAGTGTTGTACAGCACATCCTTTAGCTTATGTTGTTCCCAGTACTTTTTGCCTCCTACTCTCCAACCGATGTATTTCTACTCCCCCCAAACCTGGTAACCAATAGATTACTCTCTATATCTGCATGTCTGTAATAATATTTTGATCCCATCACTGATAAGTGGTAAACAACTAGAACTTTCTAATCTACTCAATTGCAACTATGTACATCCTACCTCTAACTGTAAGTATATTCTGAGTTCTTTTGGTTGTGCTTCTTTTGTGTTATTTGGAAGAAATATGTTGGGATATTCCTGTGGAAAAGCCAAATTTTTTGAAACCAAAAATATGTGGTTCCCAGGGACTTCCCTGGTCCAGTGTGTAAGACTCCGTGCTCCCAAGGCAGGAGGCCAAGCTTCGATCCCTGGTGAGGGAACTAGATCCCACAGCATGCCGCAACTAAGACCCGGTACAGTCTATAAAAGTAAATTATAAATAAATAAATATTTAAACAAATATTTGGTTTCCAAATCATTTAAGTTTAGACATGAATCTCAGTAATACAATTACTATTAATATCACAATATGATGTATATATTTGCCCCTTTTGTTTCATAATGACTTTGTAAAGAAAACATTTTGAGAGTGTGTTGGTAATAATAGCACAGTGCAATTTGTGTTTTATAAGCAGTGTTATTTAATTTTAATTTTAGAACAGCTGTTGTCCTAAATGTGTGGCATAAGAAGTACATTTTCTTCTTTTTTTTAAGAAACATCTTTCATTTAGTGTTTTTATATAAATGTACATCTCTAGTATCTTTATACATTATTTCAATAATGTAAAGCTGGTGTCAAACAAATGAAGATAGCTTATTAATTGCCATATACTGAATGTTCGTGATACACTACACATTATATTAAGTCCTTTAAACACATATAAAGTAACTGTAACATTTCAGTGGCTCCCTACTGTATTACAAAAATGTTTCTGGGTTACTGCCCTCCTCTCAGAAACCCAGTGCTCCCCCCCTTTTTTTTAATAGAACATGGAGAGAAGTTAACTCCATTTTTTTAAAATATTTATTTATTTATTTATTTATTGACTGCCTTGGGTCTTAGTTGCAAGACTCGGAATCTTTCCTGGCGGAATGAGAGCTCTTCATTGCAGTGTGTGGGCTTCTCTCTAGTTGTGGCCTGCAGGCTTCACAGCACACAGGCTCATTAGTTGCAGCCCACCAACTATCTGGTTGTGGTGTTTGGGCTTAGTTGCACCATGGCATGTGGAATCCTAGTTCCCCAACCAGAGCTTGAACCCACATCCCCTACATTGCCAGATGGATTCTTAACCACTGGACCACAAGGGAATTTGCTACAGCGCCATGCTACAGCACTTTATGATTCAGACTCCATGAGCCATACCTCCTTATTTGTCTGTTTTCCTTGTTTATTAGTCCATGATGATTTTAACAATTGTAGAAACAAATGTAACTGCAAAGCCTAAAAGTGAACTGTTGAATATTCTCCAGATTGTAAAATAACTAACAAGAAAAACAACAACAACAATAGCAGACATTTACCGAGAGTCTAAGAATACCTCTAAGAATCAATACAATATTCCTCAAAATAATCAGATAGGGTACTATCCCTATCCATTCCATATAACCATGAAAAACTGAGGAACAGAAAGAATAAAAATCAGGCAGCAAGGTTAAGAGTCAGAATCAGGAATCAAACTGAGGCAATTCACGTACACACTTTCAACCACTATTTCACTCACGTAACATCAGCCCTGCCTGGACATGTCTCTGAACCTCAGCATAAATTTACCTGCGATCTCTGGATTATGACAGCATTTTAAAACTGGTCCACCAGGGCTATTACTAATTCCTCACTAGATAATTCAAACTTTGAACACACAAATCATAGATTTCCTTTTCTTCCTTTTTTTCCTTTGGGACTTAACTCATTCCATTCTTCACACTACAAACTCTTGTGCTCTCCCATTTTGTCTCTTTTCTCTATGGCTTGAAATTCTATGGATTTAACAAATTCTAACCCATAAGCTAAGATCTCAGTAATCACTTCAGGAGAAAATAATCTAATTTTCTTCCACTCTGTGGAGAATGTGGCACTCAGTGTTACCATCTACAAGAAAATTTCACATATTTATCTTTTCTAGCTCATTTTATAAATTGGCATCTATTTGCTTTTCCTTCAGGTACAAAGAGAAGATGATGTGGTTATCAACCATTCAACATGATCAGCCAGTGAAGCCACTAGACCGAGCAGTCTTCTGGATCGAGTTTGTCATGCGCCACAAAGGAGCCAAGCACCTGCGGCCAGCCGTCCATGACCTCACCTGGTTCCAGTACCACTCTTTGGATGTGATTGGATTCCTGCTGGCCTGTGTGGCATCTGCTGTGTTTGTCATCACAAAATGTTGTCTGTTTTGTTACTGGAAGTTTGCTAAAACAGGAGACAAGAGGAAAAATGAGTAGCTATATTTGGGTCCTGAAGCAGGTACACCACATAGAGGGAACTCCTCCAGTTTTTATTCCAGCAAGAAAGAGTTATGATAAGGTTCCCATCCTCTTGTGACAAAATGACTCCTCACAATTTAGCATCTCAGATCAAAATTCATTTTCAAGGGATTTTCTAACTGAGATAGAAGTATGTCATGCCAAGGGAAAAATTGGTGAAAAATAAAATAATAATAAAATTATATGGGTACGTATTTAAACTTACTATTTTAATTCAAAAGTTATACTGAAAAGAAATGATTGAATTTAACTGTGTTTCACATGTTGGGCATAGACCCAAAAACAATAAGTCTACTCATAGCATCCAAATGATAGTTAGAATTTTTAACTTCCTTTTGGTGCAGAATTTTATAGTTTTTCCCTGCTACAGGAACTGTTCAATAATTGGAATTATATAAAAAGTTTCACCCCCTCATTTCATTTGTGAGACCACTAAATCTTTTTGGTTTTTACTGTGCATCCAACGTCAGCATCACTACTTAACTAAAGCCATGGCAAGCCATGTGCCTTCATCCATTTTAACTCATTTGCCAGCAGAATGTTTGTGGAATTATAAATATGACTACAATATTTAGTTACCTGCTTCCTATTTTAAAATTGAGGTATTGGTGAAAATCTTTGATTTCATGACATATATCTCTTTCTCTTCCAACTTAAAAAATAGTCGCCTGATTATTTTCACTCTCATACTCAGCCTTTGATAACATTTTAAGTTCTCAATTGTATATTAAGAAAATATGTAACCTGTACTCTAAAGGGACTTACTGAATTTTCATTCATTCCAAATGAACCTGAATCTACCGACAGATCTTATCTATATCTATATACACATCTATATCTACATATTCCTGTAAAACAAGACACAGCATCACCTAGCTACTTGCAGATAGATTGTGAAATTCAATGTGTTTGTAGAACACAGACTGAATTAGAGATTACTATATTGCAATATACTGTACAACGGTTTAAATGAGCATGTCTCATCATTTGTCTCTTCCTTAGGAGCCTATTTCCTAGTTCCTCCCATAATACTTATATGTAAACTTTCAATCCTTTACCATGAAACAAAAAATGATACAGATGTCATTTTCTTTAAACCTAGGCTCACTGTGACTGACATAATCAGTAACAATGAGCAGAATACAAAAATTACATAAGTTTTATGGAAAATTGGTGGATTCAATGAAAGCAATCTGAAGGCATTCCTGAAAACTGCACATCTGGAAAGCACTTTATCACCAAAGTGCTCCGGTGAGAAAACACATACTTGTCTTATTGGTCAAGGGGACCACCATTCACATCATATGACAAAGCATTCATCAGCCTAAAGCATAATTTATTTTAAAAATAAATTAAAACATTGATGCCTGGGGAATTATAAGGGAATATATACCATAGAATTTCTCATAGAAAACCTCTAGATAATTGGCATACGTTTAAAGAAAAGTAGATCTAATAGAAAACATAATAATATGCTGCCATAGTAGAAAATATTGAGTCATGCATATAGGCTTACATACTTTTCCTCAAATCTATATGACAACACTTGTAACAGACAAAGGACTGGTAGTCACTGTACAGTGAGAATGACTAAAAATCTCTAACGAAAAGTCAAATACTCCAGTATGAAAGGACAGAATATGAACAGGAAATTCATGGAAGTGAAATGGCCAATGACATATAAAAGGTGACAAAGGTCACTGGTACTTTGGGAAATGGAAATTAAGTCAACACATAATTTTCCTACAACTGATTTGCAGAACAAATAATCTGGTGGGACTAAATTTGAGGGAGTGTAATATGGAAATACCCTTTACATGAAATGCAAACCCACTGTTTTACATTGCAACTCTACATCTAGGACTCTGTCATGCAGAAAGATTTGCACATGTTCATAATTGTATTCTGAATATTCCCACTAGCACTTCAATGGCGATCAGTTTGTGAACACACTTACCTACAACATGAGTATGGGTTATATAGTCATGAGAGAAAACAGATAGGTTATGGGCAATATTGCTGAATACTCTCCATGTCACATTACTAAATAAAGAACAAGTTCCCCAAATTACAAAAAATAAGCATGACACTCTTCTTTGGACATAAAATTAAATATAAGTAAATATGTGTAAATTTGTATACCACAGCAGAAGTGAGCTTAAGAATATACTGAATTTCCAATGAAGAGAATTTAAATTTTATTCTATATACTTCTTCATTACTTGACCTTTCACAGTAAGGTTTTCAGTTATTAATTATTTGATTTTAAATAACTGTTGAAATAGACATGATTCAAGATATTAAGTTCTTAATATTTCAAGATATTAATTTCAAAGATTTTCATATCATGTTATCAATATATTAGTTTCATTCAGAACACCTGAACTGGGGACTCCCCTGGTTGCCCAGTGGTTATGACTCTGCGCTTCCACTGCAGTGGGCACAGGTTCGATTCCTGGTCTGGGAACTAAGATCTCGCATCCCTGATGGCACAGCCAAAAATAAAATAAAATTTAAAAATTAAAACAAAAAGCAAAACACTTGAATGACTGGAAATCTGGCATACTATACAATATAGCAAACAAGGGCCTTTTTTTTAGGACACCTACTGTGTATTTTTGTTATTATAAATAAATATATTTCAGTATATATTTATAATTCCAATTGTTCTAAAAATCCTAACTCACAAAAACCTCATGACTTTGCTGTGGTTTGAATTTCAAGATTAAATGAATTTTACAATAGCTTAGGGACCCCTGCTGGCTTGTGTCTATACTTACACTTGTAGTGTTTCTGAGACATGACTACAAATACATGGACAGCTCTCCCATCAAGTAATTTCCTTTCTCTTGAACTTTAATAACTCTCACAAATGTTTCAGCCTAACCTCCACGACTCAGTTACAAAATGCAACACATTCTGTCTCTGCTTCTCTTTCTGTCTCAGTCTTCTGTCAGTCTGTCTGTCTCACTCTCTCTTTTTCTCTCTCTCTCCGCATGTCATCTCTATGTCTCCCTGTGCACCGTGGATCCCTGTACCATACCCAAAGCCTCCATGATAAATGATCATTTATGGAGACATACATAGATATGCCTAAGAAGTCCCAGTGGTTCCAGCCCTCCAGCAGTTTGAGTTTTCCCAAACCAATCACCACATATGTCCACATGATTACAACCTCAGACACTGCAAGACTGTAACCACCTGAGAAACCTCCTACAAGAATCATCTAGATGAGCCCAGCCAACACCCAGAACTAAGAGAGATAAAAATGAAATGGCGTTTTGTTGTTCTAATCCCATACATTTAAGGGCAGTTTTTTGCACTAATACAAAACTGGAACAATAATTATACTTTTGTCTTAATATTCTAGTTCAGATACATATTCATAATGGGAAACTATCAATGTTATATTTTGTAACCCAGAAAGGGGAGCCACAGTACCATAATGATTAATAGGTTGCACTCTGGATACAAATAGTCTGATTTACATCACCAAAACTATGACAGAGTTATGTGGGGTTGGGCATGTTACTTAAGCTTCCTAAGGCTCAGCTGCTTAGTCAGTGAAATGCAGATAAAGTAATGGTATCACCTACTTCATGGGATTGTTGAAGTCTGAATATATTAACATTGTAAAGCAGTAAATAATTTCCATATAGAGTGAAATGTTATTTGCATCAACTACTCTCATTTAAATGCATAACATAATTTCCACAATGATTTTAGTCTTTCATTCTTAGTATAACATTTCAAATGATAATAAAAATAACTTCCTGTTATATATGCAGAAATTAAATACTCAGGAATTAAATTTATGGGCAGGAATGGATCAAGATGATGGCATAGGAGGATGTGGAGCACACCTTGCCCCACAAAATCATCAAAAGTACATCTTCATGTGGAATAATTGTCACAGAAAATTAACTGGAGCCTGGCAGAACTCCTATAGACATATAGGTGCATTAAAGATTTCCACATAACCATATAGGACAGAAAAATGCACAGGATTGGAACCTCTGAGCCTGGGAGTGATCTGAAAAAAATAGAAGATCCACAAATGTAGACCCTCCCCCTGGGGAACTAAGGAGTTGAGGCACAGAATGGGTATCCTAGTCATGGGTCCTATATTGAAAAAACAAGCACATTAGTTGCTGGGAGAACTACTGAGACAAAATTCAGGGCTGAAGAAGCCTAGACTCTACTCTCAGAGAGTGCACAGGTACTGTCTTGCCAACAAACAGTAAGGAGAGGCTCTATACTGACCCTGTCACCTTGCTGTACTCCTGAATCCAAGCAGGGCAAACATCCCAGCCCTGTTCATTTCACACAACAGCATGGCACAGGATCTGGGTCAGCTGGGAAAAGACTCGATCTAGTTATGTGGAGAAATCTTGGGGTCTTGAGTATGGTCTTGGTGGGGTGGCCACTGCCAATGTTGATGCTAATTAGGCATTGTTTCAAGAGACACTATGATGAGCATGCCATAGCCCTACTATCAGCTGACCAGATGCTCTGGCCCCACCTACTCCACACCACAGCTTTGTGCTATACCTGGGAAAATCACAACAAGGGAGGGCATATGGACTTGGGTTGCACATGAGCAGAGCCACAGATGACTACAAAGGTGCTACACTGGACATGTGTGAGCACACAAGCCTCACTGACTCAGCACTCACTACCCTTGGGGCAAGGAATTCAATCAATGTGAAAAGACCATGAATGAGCCTGACACCCAGAGCTTCTACTCCAAAAACCAAGGATCACATCTTACCCCTGGCAGGCAATGGTAGCCATGTAGCAGAGAAGTAGTCCTGTCCCACATCCTACACAGTTTCTAGACACTGCAACAGCAACAATGTCCCCTATCAAGGTGATAACAGCCAGTACACCCTGATGAAAAATGTGCCTGACATCCATTCCCAAACCAGTGTTCTCACCAAAGACATTGGAAACATGCAGTCTACACAGGGACACTTATACTTCAAACACTCCTTCATGACTACAATAGAGAATTGCTTCTCCAAAATTCACAGAACAGAGAAAGTTAAGTGACATGAAAAGGCAGAGAAAATGCTCCCAATTGGAATAGCAAGAGAAATCCCCGGAAAGAAGCAATAATGAAACAGGTATCACCAGTCTACCAGACACTGGGTTCAAAAAGGAGGTAATAAAAATGCTAATTGAATTAAGAAAAATTATAATGTAAACACAGATGACTCTAACAAGGAGTTAAAAATTTTAAAGATCAACCAATCAAAATTAGATGATTCAACTTCTGAGGTAAAAAGCCATCTATAAGCAATGAATAGCTGACTAGATGATACAGAACAAATGTCAGCTGGAAGATAAAACAGTGAAAATCACTCAATCTGAACAGCAGACAAAAAAAAAACAAAACAAATGAAAGAAATGAAAGTAACATACAAGATCTATGAAATAATATAAAACATGCCAACTTACACATGATAATGGTTCCAGAAGGAGAAGAGACAGAGAAGGGGATTGAAAATATATTTGAAGAAATTATGGATGGGAACTTCCTAAACCTAAAGTAGGAAATAGATATCCAGATACAGGAAGCAGAAAGGATATGAAACAAAATCAACCCAAACAGACACACACCTAGACATATAATAATTAATAGGGCGAAAGTTAATGATAAAGACAAAATTCAAATGCAGTGAGAAAAAACAAAGACTCATTTTCAGAGGAACCCCCATAAGTCTATCAGCTAATTTCTTGAGGGAAACGTTGCAGGCCATAAGGGAGAGCCATGGTATATCCAAAGTCCTCAATGGGAAAACCCTGCAACCTAGGATACTCTGCCCAGCAAGATTATCATTTAGAATAGAGGGAAAGATAAAGAATTTCTCAGACATGCAAAACTAAGAATCTGCAATATGTATTCTACAAGAAATTCATTTCAGGGTGAAAGACACACACAAACTTAAAGTGAGGGGATGTAAAAAGGTATTTTATGCAAATAGAGGCAAGAAAGAAGTAGGGGTGGCAATACACATGTCAGAAAAAATGGACTTTAAAACAAAGGCCATTTCAAAAGGCAAAAAAAGGCTATTATATAATGATAAAGCAATAAATACAAAAAGAGGATATTACACTCCTTAACATATACACACCCAATAGAAAAGCACCTAAATTTATAAAGCAAATACTAACAGAAATAAAGGGGGAAGCTGGCAATAATACAATAATAGTAGGAGGCTGTAACACCCCCACTAACAATAGATAGATTATCCAGACAGAAAATCCATAAGGCTGCAGAGGTTCTAAATGACATATTACAGCAGTAGGACTTAATTGATATATACAGGACACTACATACAAACAAGCAGAACACACATTCTTTACTAGCACAAATGGAAGATTCTCTAGGATAGACCACATAGGAGGTCACAAAACAAGCCTCAGCAACTATAAGAGGATAGAAGTTTTATCAAGTATTTTTTAAACCACAGTGGTATGAAACTAGAAATCATCTACAGAAAGAAAAAGAGGAAAGAACAAACATGTTGAGACTAAACAACATGTTACTAAAAAATCAATGAGTCAATGATGAAATCAAAGAAGAAATGAGAAAGTACCACAAGACAAACAGAAATGAAAACACAACTTTACAAAATCTACGGGATGCAACAAATGCAGTTCTAAGAGGGAATGTCATAGTGATGCAGATCTTCCTCAAGAAACAAGAAAAATCTCAGATAAACAACCTAACCTACCAGCTACAAGAAATAGAAATAGAATAACAAACAAAGCCCAAAGACAGCAGAAGGGAGGAATTAATAAAGACAAGAGAGGAAATAAATAAAATAGAGATTTTTTAAATGTTTAAAGGATAAATAAAGAATTGATATTTAAGGATAAACAAAATTGACAAACCTTTAGACAGTGTCACCAAGAAGAGAGACCCAAACAATATAAGAAATGAAAGAAAAGATTAACAACCTATACCATGGAGATTAAAAGAAAAAACGTCAGGGCTTCATAGGTGGCACAGTGGCTAAGAATCCGCCTTCCAACGCAGGGGACATGGGTTCAATCCCTGCCCCTTGAAGATCCCACATGCAGTGGAGCAACTAAACCTGTGCACAACTATTGAGTCTGCACTTTAGAGCCTGTGAGCCACAACTATTGAGCCCATGTGCTGCAACTACTGAAGCCCACATGCCTAGAGCCCATGCTCTGCAACAAGAGAAGCCACAGCAATGAAGAGCCTGCACACTGCAATGAAGAGTAGCCCCTGCTCACTGCAACTAAAGAAAGCCCATGCACAGCAACAAAGACCCAACACAGCCAATAAAATAAATAAATTTTAAAAATTAAAAAAAAAATTTTTAAAGATTAAAAAAAAATTTTTTTTAATTCAAAAAAATTAAAAAGAAAAAAGTCATACTATGAGTATACTATGAACAGTTATATGCCAACAAATTGGACAACTAGAAGAAATGGACAAATTCCTAGAGATATATAACTTGCCAAGACTACGTCAAGAAGAAACAGATAATTTGAACAGACTGAGCACTAGAAGTGAAATAGAACGTGTAATTTAAAAAAATAAAATATTCTGCAACCAAAAGTCCAAGATCAGATGGCTTCACTAAGGAATTTTACCAAACATATAAATATGAACTTATCCTTCTCAAACTCACCTAAAAACTAAAGAGGTTGGAGCACTCCCAAATTCATTGTACAAGGCAAGCATTACCCTGATACAAGATCAGACAAAGACATGACAAAAAAAATTACAGGTCAATATCTTTGATAAATATTTATGCAGAAATCCTCAACAAAATATCAGCAAACCGAATCCAACAGTTCATAAAAGAATCACTAACCTGATCATGTTGGAATTATTCCACAGTCTCAAGGGTGGTTCAACATAGGTAAATCAATCAGTGGAACACACATATTTAGGGGGAAAAAAAAGAAAGCTGGGACTTCCCTGGTGGTCCAGTGGTTAAGACTCTCTTCTCCCAATGCTTGGGGCATGGGTTTGATCCCTGGTTGAGGAACTAAGATCCCACATGCTGCATGGCATGGCATAGCCAAAAAAAAAGAAAAGTCAAAAATCACAAGATCATCTCAATAGACACAAAATAGCAGTTCACAAAATCCAACATCCGTTAGTGAAAAACAAATAAAAAAAATACAAAAAAACCTCTCATCAAAATAGATATAAAAGGAACATATCTCAACATAATAAAGGCCATTTATGACAAACTCACAACCAGCATAATATTTGACACTGAAAACCTGAAGTGTTCCTGCTAAATTCAAGATCAAAACAAGGATGCTCAATTTCACTGCTTCTGTTTTACATAGAGTATGAAGTTTTAGCCACAGCAATCAGAGAAGGAAAACAAATAAAACTATCCTAACTGGAAGGGAAGAATTAAAGCTGTCATTAATGCAGGTGACATGATACTCTATGTAGAGAACCCTATAGTTGCCACATAAAAATTATTAGCACTAATAAATGAATTTAGCAAAGTTGAAGGATACAAGATTAATATGCAGAAGTCTGTTGCATTTCTATATACTAATATTGAAATATCATAAGAGAAAGAAAAAAAATCTCATTTAAAATCACATCAAATACAAGTGAAATACCTAGGAAGCAACTTAACCAAGGAGTTAAAAGACCCATACCCTGAAAACTACCAAACACTGATGAAGGAAACTGAAGATGATTCAAAGAAATGGAAAGATATCCCTTGCTCTTGGATTGAAAGAATTAGTATTGTTAAAATGGTCACACTCCCCAAAGCAATCTACAGATTTAATGCAGTCACCATCTAGATACCCAGGACATTTTTCATAGAACTAGAACAAAATTTATAAGAATGAAAGAAGACCTCGAATGGCAAAAGTAATCTGGAGAAAAACAAAGTTGGTGGTATAACACTTGCAGACATCAAACAATACTTCAAAGCTACAGTAATGAAAACATTGTGGTACTGGCACAAAAACAGACACACAGGTGAGTGGAATGGAATAGAGGGTCCAGAAATAAACCCATTCACCTAAAGCCAGACTGTGGCAAAAGAGGGAAGAATATACAAGAAAGAAAAGAAAGTGTCTTCAATAAATGGTGAAAGGAAAGTCGCATTAAATACAATGAGATTGGAAGATTCCATCATACCACATACAAAAATAAACTCAAAATGATTTAAAGACCTAAATAATTAGACACAACACCATAAAACTTCTAGAAGAGAGCAAAGACAAAACACTCTTTGACATAAAACATAGAAAAATTTTCTTAGATTACTCTACCAAGGAAAAAGAAATGGAGATGAAAATAAGCATATGGCACCTAATTAAACTTAGCTTTTGCACACCAAAGTAAACCATTGCCAAAATGAAAATACAACCTATGGAATATGACAAAATATTTGCAAATGATGCAACCAACAAGGGGTTAATATTCCAAATATACAAACAGCTTATACAACTCAATAAAAAGAAAAAACCAACCAAATCAAAAAATGGGCAGAAGACCTGAATAAACATATTTGCAGAGAATACACGCAGATGACAAGATGCTAAACATTGCTAATTGTTAGAGACATGCACATCAAAACCACAATGAGGTATCACTTCACACTGGTCAGAATGGCTATCATCAAAAAGTCTATAAATAATAAATGCTGAAGAAGGGAAGGGAACCCTCATACAGTGCTGCAGGTAGTGTAAATTGGTGTAACCACTATGGAAAACAGTATGGACGTCCCTTAAAAACTAAAAATAGAACTACCACATGATCCAGCAATTCCACTCCTAGGTATATAGCAGAAAAAAATCAAAAACTCTAATTCAAAAAGATACATGCACCACAATATTCATAGCAGCACTGTTTACAGTAGCCAAAACATGGAATCCACCTAAGTGCCTAACAACAGACGATTGTCTTAAGAAGATGTGGGATATATGTACAAAGCAATATTACTCACCCTTAGAAAGAATAAAATATTGCCATTTGCAGCAACATGAACAGAACTTGATAATATAATTCTCAGTGATATATGTCATACAGAGAAAACTACTGTAAGGTATCACTTATATCTGGAATCTAAAAAATAATACAATAGAGAGAAAGATGGCAGAAAAGTAGAAGGATGTGGAATGCATCCCTCTCCACAGATGCATCAGAAATACAACAAAAGATGCAATAATTCCCACAGAGAACCAGCTGAACACCAGCAAATGACCTCGGACACCAGAAAGGACTGCAAAGATCCCAACATAACTGGGTAGGACAGAGGGAGAAAAAAAGGAGAAAGAGGAGGAGAAGAAAGGAAAGGGATGGGTCCCACACCCTAGGGTGGGGGGATCTGAAACAGAGGGGGGATTGCCGAATTTGGGGAAACGTTCCTTATCTGACAGGGAAACAAACCCCTTCTCCAATGGGAAATTTCCTTGGGTCAGTAAGGAGGCATTTATGACTGTTCAAAGAGGGTGAATCGGCTGAGCTGTGGCAGAGGGGAAAGAGTGAGAAACACATGGAGGGTCCACACCAGGGCTCAGCATTCCCAGACTGAGACATCAATGCACAGCTGAACAGGGGTTCTGGGAGCGGGAGTGTGGCAACCAGAGAAATGGTTCAGGGTGAGAAATACTGTTGGCAGTGAGGAGACAGACCAAAAGGACAGGAGTGAAGAAAGCCACAGTGAAGAGTGCCTACCACAGAAAGCTGCGAGGCCATAGTGGCAGCTGGATACTGCAGACTCACAAGCAGGGGTGAGGAGCAGTGGGCATAGCCTCTCTCTCTTGGTGCCTGCAACGGACAGAGGAAGGACCCCTGTGGGCCAAGCTAATGCACTCAGGGATAACAAAGGCCCCCAAGTGGGACTGGCTTAGAATGTCTGCAGCTGAGAGCCAAAAGCCCATAGAGTGGCCCAACTCTGAGACATTCTGCTTACACCTGAGCTGCCGGTGAACCTCTGCAACAGGCACCTCCACGCCCAAATGGACTGCCATGACCCGGACAGGGTGCCACCGCTCACTCACTCCCAGGGGAAGGAGCCACTATTGTACCCTCTCCTTTCCCACACAACAGCACTTACAAACGAACAATAAAGGTAGCTCTGCTGGTCACAGAATAATACAAAAAACCCAAGGCGGGTAGAAGTACACTTACAGCCAAGACCCCAAGAAGACATAAATATTAGTATTAATTCTATTGAACTGGTCCATTCTGGGGTCAGTTCTAGTTTTTTGTTTGGTTTTTTGTTTTTTGTTTTTTATTAATTTCTATCTTAGTCCTAAGGGATCTACAAGTTTTATAACATTTTTTATTCCATTTTTTATTCTATTTGTATTTTTAGCCTTTTTATATATTTCTAGCTAAGTTTGTTGTAGAGCTGACTGTATCTCTCCTACCTTCTTTTCATCTCTATCTTTTATACATTTCAATTTCTTTCTTTTTATTTTCGTATTTCCAGTCACACTGCACTCTTCTGTTGCTCTGTCTTCTACCCTTTGTTAGTTTATTTTATCTTAATATACTTATAAGCAACACTATTGGTCTGCTCAGTCTCCTTGCTTTATTCTCCAGGTGACACACTGCTTTGGTATTTATTATTAGGTTTGTGTCTTTATCTCAGTTCTTAGTATAATTGTATGATTTCATTCTGAGAATCTTCCATCTGTCTGGTGGTACTCTAGCTCTTTATTATATTTGATCCTAGCTTTCAATATCTCCCTGGATTTGTGTTTGTGTGTGTGTGGTGTTATTTGTTTGTTTGTTTGTTTTTGCTTTTGTTTTTCTTTATTCTGTTTTGGTTTTGAATTTGGTTTTGAATTTTCTCTTTGAATGTATGATAGCATACTGGAGTTCTTCTGTCAGGTCTTTCTAGTGCCTTATGTTCTATTACATGCAGTATTTGTGTGTCTTATACATGTATGTGTTTCCTTGACTTAGTATTTGTTTGACTCAACACTCTTGCCATTAGTCTGGGGCTTGGACAGTCTTCTTGAAACCCCTTTATTGCTGGGACAAGCAACCTCTGAAGCTTAGACTACTATGAGAAAACAAAGAAACACCACGCAGGCAAAGGAGCAGGAAAAAAACCCAAAAGACCAAATAAATGAAAAGGAAATAGGAAAAAGGCTGGAAAAGAATTCAGAGTAATGATAGTAAAAATGATACAAAATCTCGATAACAAAATACAAAAAATACAACAGTTAATAAGGACTCAGAAGAACTAAAGAACAAACAAACAGCAATGAATAACAAAATAACTGAAATTAAAAATAATCTAGATGGTACAAACAGCAGAATAACTGAGGCAGAAGGATGAATAAGTGAGTTGGAAGATAGAATGGGGGAAATAAATGCCACAGAGCAGGAAAAAGAAAAAAGAATAAAAAGAACAGAAGACAGTCTCAGAGACCACAGTGATAACATTAAGCATACCAACATTCGAATTATAGGCATCCCAGAAGAAGAAGAAAAAAAGAAAGGGTCTGAGAAAATATTTGAAGAGGTTCTAGTAGAAAACTTCCCCAACATGGGAAAGGAAATACTTAACCAAGTCCAAGAAGCACAGAGAGTCATATACAGAAAAAACCCAAGGAGAAATACACTGAGGCACATATTAATCAAATGAAAAAAATTTTAAAAAGAAAAAAATATTAAAAGCAGCAAGAGAAAAGCAACAAATAACATATAAGGGAAAACCCATAAGGATAACAGCTGACCTTTCTACAGAAACTCTGCAGGCCAGAAGGGAATGGCAGGATATACTGAAAGTCCTGAAAGAGAGAAACCTACAACCAAGAATACTCTACCCAGCAAGAATCTCATTCAGATTTGAGGGAGAAATCAAAAGCTTTCCAGACAAGGAAAAGTGAAGAGAATTCAGCAGCACCAAACCAGCCTTACAACAACTGCAAAAGGAACTTCTCTAAGTAGGAAACATAAGAAAAGGAAAACACCTACAAATACAAACCCAAAACAAATAAGAAAATGGTAATTGGAACACACATGTCAATAATCACCTTAAATGTATATGGTTTAAATGATCTGATCAAAAGACACAGACTGGCTGAACACAAGACACTTTTATGTGATGCCTACAAGAAACCCACTTCAGACCAAAGGATACATATAGACTGAAAGTAAAGTGAGGGAAAAAGATATTCCATGCAAATGGAAGTCAAAAGAAAGCTAGAGAAGCAATACTCATATCTGACAAATTAGAGTTTAAAGTAAAGAATATTACAAGAGACAAGGAAGGACACTACATAATGATCAAGGGATCCATCCAAGAAGAACATATCACAATGGTAAATATCTATGCATCCAACATAGCAGCATCTCAATACATAAGGCAAATGTTAACAGCCATAAAAGGGGAAATAGACAGTAACACAATAATAGTGGGAGACTTGAACACCCCACTTACATCAATGGACAGATTATCCAAACAGAAAATAAATAAAGACACACAAGCTTTAAATGGCAAATTAGACCATCTCAACTTAATAGATATTTATAAGACATTCCATCCAGAAATGAGAGAATACACTTTCTTCTCAAGTGCACATGGAACATTCCCCAGGATAGATCACATCTTGGGTCACAAATCAAGCCTCAGTAAATAAAAGAAAATTGAAATCATATCAAGCATCTTCTCTGACCACAACGCCATGAGACTAGATATCAATTATAGGAAAAAAACTGCAAAAAATACAAACACATGGAGGCTAAACAATACACTATTAAAGACCAAGAAATCATTAAAGAAGTCAAAGACAAAATCAAAAAATATCTAGAAACAAATGACAATGAAAACACAACAACCCAAAACCTATGGGATGCAGCAAAAGCAGTTCTAAGAGGGAAGTTTATAGCAATACAGTCTTACCTTAAGAAACAAGAAAAATATAGAATAAACAACCTAACCTTACACCTAAAACAATTAGAAAAAGAAGAACAAAAAAACCCCAAAGAGAGCAGAAGGAAAGAAATCATAAAGATCAGGTCAGAAATAAATGAAAAAGAAAGGAAGGAAACAACAGCAAAAATTAATGAAACTAAAAGCTGGTTCTTTGAGAAGATAAACAAAATTGATAAATCTTTAGCAGGACTCATCAGGAAAAAAAGGGAGAAGACACAAATCAACAGAATTAGAAATGAAAAAGGAGAAGTAACAACGGACACCACAGAAATACAAAAGATCATGAAAGACTACTACAAGCAACTGTATGCCAATAAATTGGATAACCTACAAGAAATGGATAAATTCTTAGAAAAGTACAATCTTCCAAGACTGAACCAGGAAGAAATAGAATACATGAACAGACCGATCAAAAGTATGGAAATTGAGGCTGTGATTAAAATCTCCCAACAAACAAAAGCCCAGGGCCAGATGGATTCACAGGCAAATTCTATCAAACATTTAGAGAAGAGCTAACACCTATCCTTCTCAAACTCTTCCAAAATACAGCAGAAGGAGGAACACTCCCAAACTCATTCTACGAGGCCACCATCACCCTGATACCAAAACCAGGCAAAGATGTCACAAAAAAAGAAAATTACAGGCCAATATCACTAATGAGTGATAATGCAAAAATGCAAAATGCAAAAATCCTCAACAAAATACTAGCTAACAGAACCCTACAGCTCATTGAAAAAAATCATACACCATGATCAAGTGGGGTTTATCCCTGGAATGCAAGGATTCTTCAATATACACAAATCAATCAACATGATACATCATATCAACAAAATGAAGGATAAAAACCATATGATCATCTAAATAGATGTAGAAAAACCTTTTGACAAAATTCAACATCCATTTATGATGAAAACTCTCCAGAAAATGGGCATAGAAGAAAATTACCTCAACAGAATAAAAGCCATATAAGAGAAGCCAAAAACCAACATCGTTCTAAATGGTGAAAAACTGAAAGAATTCCCTCTTAGAACAGGAACAAGACAAGGGTGTCCACTCTCACCATTATTATTCAACATAGTCTTGGAAGTGTTAGCAATCAGAGAATAAAATGAAATAAAAGGAATCCAAATTGGAAAAGAAATAAAATTGTCACTCTTTGCAGATTACATGATATTTTACATAGAAAACCCTAAAGACTCTACCAGAAAACTGCTAGCACTAATTGGTGAATTTAGTAAAGTAGCAGGATACAAAATTAATGAGCAGAAATCTCTTGCATTCCTATACACGAACAATGAAAGAACAGAAAGAGAAATTAAGGAAACCCTCCCATTTACCTTTGCAACAAAAAAATAAAATACCTAGGAATAAAACTGCCTAAGGAGGCAAAAGATCTATATGCAGAAAACTATAAGACACTGATGAAAGAAATCAAAGACGACAGAAACAGATGGAGGGACATACCATGTTCCTGGATTGGAAGAATCAACATTGTGAAAATGGCTGTACTACCCAAAGCAATTTACAGATTCAACGCAATCCCTATCAAATTACCAAGGGCATTTTTCACAGAACTAGAACAAGAAATCTTATAATTTGTATGGAAACGCAAAAGACCCCGAATAGCCAAAGCAATCTTGAGAAGGAAAGATGGAGTTGGTGCAATGAGGCTTCCTGATTTCAAACTATGCCAGGGCCAGCCAGCAAAGTCGATCAGGTCCGGCGATGAGCTTGACGCGGCTAAGAAAATTAAAGAGACAGACACAGAATGGGGTCGAGAGGATCAGAAGCTCACAGGCAACTGATACCGAACTTTATTTAGTACAAGCTTATATATGATTTTTGTCAAGGAGGAGAAAGAACAAAAGGATTCTTGCAAGACATATGTCTGTCACTCTTTAAGATAAAGGTCAACTCAACAATCTAAAACATCCTGTTATCTTGTATTTGCTTTGGGACAATTGTAAATCTTTATGATTGCATGCATCGCTAACTATATGCTTAAACAGTAAATTCCTAAGGAACAAACATCAAGGAGACTGAGTACACAGCACATTTCACAGAAGCAGATGCATACTTTAAGGCACGTAGCCAGTAGGTCAGGGGTGGCGGGACAGAGAGCTATGCTTGCCCAGGCAAGCCTAGGCAAGCCCTTAAAGTAAGGCAGCTCCCAGGGCTATGTCCTGGAGACCAGGGCCCCTTGTTGGGGGCAACTACGGAAACCAGGACCCCTGCTCAGGGCAGCTCCCCGCAAAACTATACTGCAAGGCCACAGTGATCAAGACAGTATGGTACTGGCACCTAAATAGAAAGGAAGATCAAAGGAACGGAATAGAGAACTCAGAGGTAAGCCCAAGCACATATGGGCACCTTATATTTGACAAAGGAGGCAAGCATATACAATGGAAAAAATCCTCTTCAATAAGTGGTGCTGGGAAAATTGGACAGCTACATGTAAAAGAATGAAATTAGAACACTTCCTTAACACCATACACAAAAATAAACTCAAAATGGATTAAAGACCTAAATGTAAGACCAGACACTATAAAACTGCTAGAGGAAAACATAGACAAAACACTCTAGGACATCCATCAAAGCAAGATCCTTTTTTGACCCACTTCCTAGAATCATGGAAATAAAACCAAGAATAAACAAATGGGACCTCATGAAACTTAAAAGCTTTCGCACAGCAAAAGAAATCATAAATGAAACAAGACGTCAACCCTCAGAATGGGAGAAAATGTTTGCCAATGAAGCAATGGACAAAGGATTAACCTCCAAAATATACAAGCAGCTCAAGCAGCTTAATACCAAAAAAGCAAATAACCCAATCCACAAATGGGCAGAAGACCTAAATAGACATTTCTCCAAAGAAGACATACGCATGGCCAACAAACACATGAAAAGATGCTCAACATCACTCATCATCAGAGAAATGCAAGTCAAAGCCACAATGAGGTATCACCTCACACCAGTCAGAATGGCCATCATCACAAAATCTAGAGACAATAAATGTTGGAGAGGGTGTGGAGAAAAAGGAACTCTCCTGCACTGTTTGTGGGAATGTAAGTTGGTACAGCCACTATGGAAAACAGTTTGGAGGTTCCTTAAAAAACTACAAATAGAACTACCATATGACCTAGTAATCCCACTACTGGGCATATACCCAGAGAAAACCATAATCCAAAAAGAAACATATACTATAATGTCCATTGGAGCTTTGTATTCAACAGCCATGACATGGAGGCAACCTAAATGCCCATCAACAAGTGAATGGATAAAGAAGATGTGGCACATATATACAATGAAATATTACTCAGCTATAAAGAAGAATGAAATTGAACTATATGTCATGAGGTGGATGGACCTAGAGTCTGTCATACAGAGTGAAGTAAGCCAGAAAGAGGAAAACAAATATTGTATGCTGACTCATATATACGGAATCTAAAAAAAAAAAAAAAAAAAAAAAATGGTACTAATGAACCCAGTGGCAAGACAAGAATAAGGATAAAGATGCAGAGAATGGACTGGAGGCCATGAGGTTGGGGGCACGGGGGCTGAAGGGGAAGCTGGGACGAAGTGAGAGAGTAGCATAGACATATATATAGTACCAACTGTAAAATAGATAGCCAGTGGGAAGTTGCTGTATAACAAAGGGAGATCAACTTGATGATGGGTGATGCCTTAGAGGGCCGGGACGGGGAAGGTAGGGGCAGTTGCGGGAGGGAGGGAATATGGGGATATGTGTATAAATACAGCTGATTGACTTTGATGTACCACAAAAGCTGATACAAGAGTGTAAAGCAATTATATTCCAATAAATAGCTAAAAATAATAATAATAATACAAATGAATCTATTTACGAAACAGAATCAGATTCACAGATATAAACAATAAACTTATGCTTACCAAACAGGAGCAGGGAAGGCACAAATAAGTAGTATGGGGTAACAGATATAAGCTACTATACATAAAATACATAAGCAACTAGAATATCCTGTGCTACTGGATAGCACAAGGAATTATACCCAATATCTTGTAATAACCTATAATGGAATATGATCTACAAAAATATTGAATCATTATGCTATACACCTGACACTAACACAAAATTTTAAATCAACTACACTTCAATGTAGATAGACAGATGATAGATAATAGATCGATAGACAGAGATAAATTTATGTTACAAACTAAGGGCTGTTAAACCATGGCCTCTGAGCCAAATCTTGGCAGCCATTTGTGTTTTTAACCATTGAGGTAAAATTTATATAACACAAAACTCACCCTTTTAACCATTATAAATTGTAAAATTCAGTGTAAGTTAATGAACTTAACAAGATGTACAACTGTCACCTCTAGCTAGACCCAGAGTGTTTTCATCACCCAAAAGAAACTATCTACCCATTAGACAGTTATTTCCCATTCACTCAATCCTCAGGCCCTAGGAAATTGGAATCTGCATTCTTCTGCATGTATTAAACCAGCAGAATACAGAGAAAATTTTTCAACAACACTTTGAAACTCCCACTTCTTAAATAGCGACATGACATATTCCATGGACCAGCTCTTACTTGAAACAAGAATAACTAGTGAAAATTGTTTTAAAATGACTAAAGTGTCTAGAAATTATCCTGAAGACATGTAGCAAATAAAGATACATTTATTCCAGAAAAATACACTAACAATAAAATTACTGAAAGCCTGTGCCATTTAAACCTCAAACTGCTTCCTCTCTCACCATTCTTAATCAGAAAAATAAACTCCACTCCAAGTAGGTTCAGAAAGAACACAGGATTCTCCCTCCCCACAGCTCTCATTTGAGTGCTATGGTATTTGCTTAGAGGGGTCAAGCTACTTGAATTTCTCTCACACACACACACCCCAGTTATGTGTTACAGAGGCTAAGTTCCAGACAAGTGTGGCCAACAATGTTCCCCATTCTTCCCCCCAGCCCCACTCATAGGTCAGAGGTTCTATTCAGGCACAGCATACAGAGAATACTGAATCCCAAATAATCATTTCTCCAGCTCATTCATATAATGGAGGTTCCATGACAAAAGAGGCAAACTAAAAATAGTCACTACTGTTTACACCTAAAACAGGAATGCCACAGGAAGAAAAGTGTTCCACTGTCCCTATCCCCAGCTCTGGAAGCCAGTGTTCAGAGAATTTCACCAGAGGGAGACTTAGACATAAAACACAGAGCTCCAAGCTATTCTCAAGGAACTCACTTTATTTGAATCAGACTTTGGTCAAGCGTATAAGTGTCCACAAACTACAAAAGATTTGTTGGTAAGCAGCTAAGAGGAACCTGGGTGCTTCATGACAGATACAAGCTAAACCACTGGCAAGCTAGTTTATCAGAGAAAACCAGAGAAAGACACAGCTAAAAGCCTTCCTGAGGTCAGAACACACCTCAAACACTGACTTCCAAAAGTATCCCTGCAAAAGAGAATGAACTTTTTGGGGTCAGACTCTGGAGCAATTTATGCTTCCAAGGTATTGTCAAAAACTATAGTACAATCACCCAACAACTGGTGAAAGCTAACAGTAAGAAAAGAGACACTCGAGTGCCCTACTAAAACCACTGTCAGCCTAGGGAATGTGAATATGCCCAAGGCTGCACCCTCCAAGTAGCCATATCAGAGGCTTTACACTGTAGGGAAAAGAGACTTGACTAAAATAGTCCATTTAGTTACTAAACAAATAACAGTAACAATACATGGAACTGCAGAGGACCAGCATCCAGGATTGCTACACTCTATTATCTAAATGTTACAGTTTAACAAAAATTTCACGGTATATATAAAGAAACAGGGAAATGTGATCTACCTGGGGGAAAAAGGCCATAGAAACTGCCTATGAGAGGGACTAATAGTTGGCTCTAACAGGGAAAAAACTTCAAATTAGCTGTTGCAAATTGTGTTCAATGACCCAAAGGAAACTATGAAAAAGACAAAACACTCAAATAAATGAAATGAGAAACTAAAAAAGTGTGTGTGTGTGTGTGTGTATATATATGTATATAAAAACCATCATAAGAGACTATTGTGAATCATTATATTTCTATAAACTGGAGAACTTAGAAGAAATGGATGAATTCTAACAGCATACAACCCACCTTCTGTAAACCATGCTTAAAGAAGTAAAATATAAAAACAATGCCCCATCCAAAAGAGTGTATAAGAGATAGAAATCATACTTTTCAAAAGTATCAAATGAAAATTTTAGAGTTGAAAATTACAATAACTTTAAAATTCACTAGAGGAAGCCAACAGTAGATTTGAAGAAGCTGATGAAAAAGCCAACAAACTTGAAGTAGATCAATAAGATAATATAATCCAAAGAACAGAGAGAAAAAAGAATAAAGAAAAATGAGCATAGGCTTAGAGAATGGTGGTACGTAATTAAGCACACTAATATACACAAAAGGGGAGTGCCAGAGGAAAAAGGAGCAAAGCAAAATATTCAAAAAAATAATGTCTGAATACATCCCAATTATGAAGATAAATATTAATCTACACACTGCAGTATTTCAACAAATTCCAAGTAGAATAGACATAGGAGAGCCATACATAGACACTATATAGTGAAATGTTGAAAGCTAAAGACAGAAAATCTTTTTTTCTTATTTTATGTTTTTTTTAAGAACTTTTACTGAGATATAATTGACATGCAATAAATGGCATATATTTAAAGTGTACAATTGGATATTTTTTTCTTATTAGTAATGTATATATGGCAATCCCAATCTCCCAGTTCATCCCATCCCACCCCACCCCCCACTTTCCTGCCTCAATGTCCATATGTTTGTTCTCTACATCTGTGTCTTTATTTCTGCCTTGCAAACTGGTTGATCTGTAACATTTTTTTCTATATTTCACATATATGCCTTAATATGCAATATTTCTTTCTCTCTTTCTGACTCTCTTCACTCCGTATGACAGTCCCTATGTCCAACCATGTCTCTACAAATGTCTCAATTTTGTTCCTTTTTATAGTTGAGTAATATTCCATTGTATATATGTACCACATCTTCTATATCCATTCATCTGTTGATGGACATTTAGGTTACTTCCGTGACCTGGCTATTGTAAATAGTGCTGCAATGAACATTGGGGTGCATGTGTCTTTCTGAATTATGGTTCTCTCTGTGTATATGCCCAGTGGTGGGATTGCTGGGTCATATGTAGTTCTATTTTTAGTTTTGCAAGGAACCTCCATTCTGTTCTCCATAGTGGCTATATCAATTTACATTCGCACCAACAGTGCAAGAGTGTTCCTTTTTCTCCAAACCCTCTTCAGCATTTATTGTTTGTAGATTTTCTAATTATACCCATTCTAACCGGTCTGAGGTGATACCTCACTGTCATTTTGAATTGCATTTCTCTAATAATTAGTGATGTTGAGCAGCTTTTCATGCAACTCTTGGACATCTGTATATCTTCTTTGGAGGAATGTCTGTTTAGGTCTTCTGCCCATTTTTTGATTGGGTTGTTTGTTTTTTTGTTATTGAGCTGCATGAACTGTTTATATATTTCAGAGATTAATCTTTTATCTGTTGATTCATTTGCAAATATTTTCTCCCATTCTGTGGGTTGTCTTTTCATCTTGTTCATAATTTCCTTTGCTATGCAAAAGGTTTGAAGTTTCATTAGGTCCCACTTATTTAAATATTTTTGTTTTTATTTCCATTACTCTAGGAGGTGGGTCAAAAAAGATTTTGCTGTGATTTATGTCAAAGAGTATTCTTCCTATGTTTTCCTCTAGCAGTTTTATAGTGTCTGGCCTTACATTTAGGTCTTTAATCCATTTTGAGTTTATTTTTGTGTATGGTGTTAGAGAGTGTTCTGATTTCATTCTTTTACATGCAGCTATCCAGTTTTCCCAGCACCACTTATTGAAGAGACTGTCTTTTCTCTACTGTATATTCTTGCCTCCTTTGTCATAGATTAGTTGACCATAGTTTATCTCTGGTCTTTCTCTTCTGTTCCATAGGTCTATATTTCTGTTTTTGTGCCAGTACCATACTGTCTTGATCACTGTAGCCTTGTAGTATAGTTTGAAATCAGGAAGCCTGATTCCACCAACTCCGTCTTTCCTTCTCAAGATTGCTTTAGCTATTCGGGGTTTTTTGTGGCTCCATACAAATTTTAGGATTTTTTGTTCTAGTTTTGTAAAAAATGCCATTGGTAATTTGATCAGGATTGCATTTAATCTGCAGATTGCTTTGGGTAGTATAGTGATTACCACAATGTTGATTCTTCCAACCCAAAAACATGGTATAAAGACAAAATCCTGAAGGCAGCATATATAAGGGTCTTGTTCTTGTATCCATTCAACCAGTCTGTGTCTTTCGGTTGGAACATTTAATCCATTTACATTTAAGGTGATTATTGACATGAATGTTCCTATTACCATTTTCTTAATTGTTTTCGGTTTGTCTTTGTAGTTCTTTTCCTTCTCTTGTGTTTCCTACTTAGAAAAGTTCCTTTAGCAATTGTTGTAAGGATGGTTTGGTGGTGCTGAATTCTCTTAACTTTTGCTTGTGTGGAAGGCTTTTGATTTCTCCATTGAATCTGGATGAGATTCTTGCTGGGTAGAGAATTCTTGGCTGTAGGTTTTTCTCTTTCAGGACTTTCACTATATCCTGCCACTCCCTTCTGGCCTGCAGAGTTTCTGTAGAAAGGTCAGCTGTTATCCTTATGGGTTTTCCCTTATATGTTACTTGCTGTATTTTCTCTTGCAGCTTTTAATATTTTTTCTTTCTGTTTAATTTTTATTAGTTTGATTAATATGTGTCTCAGTGTATTTCTCCTTGGGTTTATTCTGTATGGGACTCTCTGTGCTTCTTGGACTTGATTAATTATTTCCTTTCCCATGTTGGGGAAGTTTTCCACTATAACCTCTCCAAATATTTTCTCAGACACTTTCTTTTCTTCTTCTTCTTCTGGGATGCAGACCAAGGGACACATATAGACTGAAAGTAAAGGGATGGAAAAAGATATTCCATGCAAATGGAAGCCAAAAGAAAGCTGGAGTAGCAATACTCATATCAGACAAATTAGACTTTAAAATAAAGACTATTACAAGAGACAAGGAAGGACACTACATAATGATCAAGGGATCCATCCAAGAAGAACATATCACAATGGTAAATATCTATGCATCCAACATAGCAGCACCTCAATACATAAGGCAAATGCAACAGCCATAAAAGGAGACATCGACAGTAACATAATAATAGTAGGAGACTTTAACACCCCACTTACATCAATGGACAGATCATCCAAACAGAAAATAAATAAGGACACACAAGCTTTAAATGACACTTTAGACCATCTCAACCTAACTGACATTTATTGGACATTCCATCCAAAAATGACAGAATACACTTTCTTCTCAAGTGCACATGGAACATTCTCCAGGATAGATCACATCTTGGGTCATAAATCAAGCCTCAGTAAATTCAAAAAAATTGAAATCATATGAAGCATCTTCTTTGACCACAATGCCATGAGACTAGATATCAATTACAGGAAAAAATCCGTAAAAAATACAACCACATGGAGACTAAACAATACGCTATTAAACAACCAAGAAATCACTAAAGAAATCAAAGAGGAAATCAAAAAATACCTAGAAACAAATGACAATGAAAACACAATGACCCAAAACTTCTGAAATGCAGCAAAAGCAGTCCTAAGAGGGAAGTTTATAGCAATACAGTCCTACCTCAAGAAACAAGAAAAATATCAAATAAACAACCTAACCTTACATCTAAAACAATTAGATATAGAAGAACAAAGAAACCCCAAAGTGAGCAGAAGGAAAGAAATCATAAAGATCAGAGCAGAAATAAATGAAAAAGAAAGGAAGGAAACAATAGCAAAGATCAGTATAACTAAAAGCTGGTTCTTTGAGAAGATAAACAAAATTGATAAACCATTAGCCAGACTCCTCAAGAAAAAAAGGGAGAAGATGCAAATCAACAGAATTAGAAATGAAAAAGGAGAAGTAACAACGGACACTGCAGAAATACAAAAGATCATGAGAGACTACTACAAGCAACTGTATGACAATAAATTGGATAACCTGGAAGAAATGAATAAATTCTTAGAAAAGTACAATCTTCCAAAACTGAACCAGGAAGAAATAGAACATATGAACAGACCAATCACAAGTACAGAAATTGAAACTGTGATTAAAAATCTCCCAACAAACAAAAGCCCAGGGCCAGATGGCTTCACAGGCGAATTCTATCAAACATTTCGAAAAGAGTTAACACCTATCCTTCTCAAACTCTTCCAAATTATAGCAGAAGGAGGGACACTCCCAAACTCATTCTACGAGGCCACCATCACCCTGATACCAAAACCAGGCAAAGATGTCACAAAAAAAGAAAATTACAGGCCAATATCCATGATGAATATAGATGCAAAAATCCTCAACAAAATACCAGCTAACAGAATGCAACAGCACATTAAAAAGATCATACACCATGATCAAGTGGGGTTTATCCCTGGAATGCAAGGATTCTTCAGTATACGCAAATCAATCACTGTGATACACCATATTAACAAATTGGAAGATAAAAACCATACACTAATCTCAATAGACATAGAAAAAGCTTCTGACAAAATTCAACATCCATTTATGAAAAAAACTCTCCAGAAAATAGGCATAGAAGAAAATTACCTCAACAGAATAAAAGCCATATATGACAAACCGAGAGCCAACATCATCCTAAATGGTGAAAAACTGAAAGCATTCCCTCTAAGGTCAGGAACAAGACAGGGGTGTCCACTTTCACCATTATTATTCAACATAGTTTTGGAAGTGTTAGCCACAGCAATCAGAGAAGAAAATGAAATAAAACGACTCCAGATTGGAAAAGAAGAAGTAAAATTGTCACTCTTCACAGATGACATGATATTTTACATAGAAAACCCTAAAGACTCTACCAGAAAACTGCTAGCACTAATTGATGAATTTAGTAAAGTAGCAGAATTCAAAATTAATGAGCAGACATCTCTTGCATTCCTATACACTAACAAAGAAAGAACAGAAAGAGAAATGAAGGAAACTCTCCCATTTACCATTGCAACAAAAAAAATAAAATACCTAGGAATAAATCTGCCTAAGGAGGCAAAATATTTGTATGCAGAAAACTATGACACTGATGAAAGAAATCAAAGATGACAAAAACAGACGGAGGAACATACCATGTTCTTGGATTGGAAGAATCAATATTGTGAAAATGACTATCTTACCCAAAGCAATTTACAGATTCAATGCAATCCCTATCAAATTACCAAGGGCATTTTTCACAGAACTAGAACAAGAAATCTTATGATTTGTACGGAAACGCAAAAGACCCCGAATAGCCAAAGCAATCTTGAGCAGGGAAGATGGAGTTGGTGCAATGAGGCTTCCTGACTTCAAACTTTACTATAAGGCCATAGTGATCAAGACAGTATGGTACTGGCACAAAAATGGAAAGGAAGATCAAAGGAACAGAATAGAGAACTCAGAGATAAACCCAAGCACATATGGGCACCTTATATTTGACAAAGGAGGCAAGGATATACAATGAAAAAAAGACAGCCTCTTCAATAAGTGTTGCTGGGAAAATTGGACAGCTACATGTAAAAGAATGAAATTAGAACATTTCCTAACACCATACACAAAAATAAACTCCAAATGGATTAAAGACCTAAATGTAAAGCCAGACACTATAAAACTGCTAGAGGAAAACATAGGCAGAACACTCTAGGACATCCATCAAAGCAAGATCCTTTTTGACCCACCTCCTAGAATCATGGAAATAAAATCAAGAATAAACAAATGGGACCTCATGAAACTTAAAAGCTTTTGCACAGCGAAAGAATCCGTAAACAAGACAAGAAGACAACCCTCAGAATGGGAGAAAATACTTGCCAACAAAGCAACGGACAAAGGATTAACCTCCAAAATATACAAGCAGCTCAAGCAGCTTAATACCATAAAAGCAAATAATCCAATCCACAAATGGGCAGAAGACCTAAATAGACATTTCTCCAAAGAAGACATACGCATGGCCAACAAACACATGAAAAGATGCTCAGCATCACTAATCATCAGAGAAATGCAGGTCAAAGACACAATGAGGTATCACATCACACCAGTCAGAATGGCCATCATCACAAAATCTAGAGACAATAAATGTTGGAGAGGGTGTGGAAAAAAGGGAACTCTCCTGCACTGTTGGTGGGATTGTAAGCTACAGCCACTATGGAAAACAGTTTGGAAGTTCCTTAAAAAACTACAAATAGAACTACCATATGACCCAGTAATCCCACTACTGGGCATATACCCAGAGATAACCATGATCCAAAAAGAAACAAGTAGCATAATGTTTATTGCAGCACTATTTACAATAGCCAGGACATGGAAACAACCTAGATGCCCATCAACCGATGAATGGATAAAGAAGATGTGACACATATATACAATGGAATATTACTCAGCCATAAAAAGGAATGAAATTGAACTATATGTCATGAGGTGGATAGACCTAGAGTCTGTCATACAGAGTGAAGTAAGTCAGAAAGAGAAAAACAAATACTGTATGCTAACACATATATATGGAATCTGAAGAAATAGTGCCGATGAACCCAGTGACAGGCAAGAGTGGAGATACAGAAGTGGAGAATGGACTTGAGGACCTGGGGCTGGGGTGAGGGGCAAAGGGGAAGTTGGGATGAGGTGAGAGAGTAGCATAGACATATTTACACTACCAGCTGTAAAATAGATAGCTAATGAGAAGTTGCTGTATAACAAAAGGAGAACAACTTCATGGGAGATGCCTTGGAGGGCCAGGACGGGGAGGGTGGGGGGGAGTCGCGGGAGGGAGGGGATATGGGGATATGTGTTTAGATGCAGCTGATTCACTTTGGAGTACCTCAGAGACGGGTACAAGAGTGAAAAGCAAATATATTCCAATAAAGAGTTTAAAAAAAAGACAAAATCTTAAAGCACTAAGAGAAAAATAATATATCCATATAAGTGAACTCCAATTATATATACAACTTACATCTCATCAGAAACTATGGATGCTCTATGACAGTGGAATGACATATTCAAAGTGCTGAAAGACAAAACTGTCAGCCAAAAATTCTATGTCAAACAATGCTATCTTCAAAAATGAGGACAAAATACAGAGAGTCCTCTGCCACCCACGCCAAAAAAAAAAAAAATTCAATGCTGGGCAATCTGCCCTATAGGAAGAATTGGAGGAAGTTCCTCAGGCTGAGGAAAGTAAAGCCAGACTACAATTCTAATCCACATGATAAACCAAAGAACACTGGTAAAGATAAATAATTTTATAAAACACTATAAGTACATATTTCTTCTCCTTTCTTCTATTAACAAATATAAAAAGCAAGCATTTAAATCATGTATATAGTTGATTGTTAGACTTATGACATATAGTTAATATATTTGTCAGAAGCAAGACAAGGGAGGTGACAGGAACAAGTTGTTGAAGAAAGGAATGATACTATATGGTAACATGAATACACAGAAGCAAACATAGAGAACAAGAATTGGTAACTAAAAAGGTTATTATAACCACTGAAATAATATATACTTCTCCTTTCTTTTCTCAGCTTAAAAAAGACAAAATTATGTAAATACTACTATACAATACATATACTAGCATGTAAATACATATATAGATATAACAATAACAACACAAAAGTTTACAATAGAATAGAGCTACTTAGGAGTAATTTTTCTGTATTGAACAGGAATTGTTAGTATAAATCTAATTTAAATTCTGATAATTTATCATGTATAAATGATAAACCATAGAGCAACTGCCACAAAAATAATTACAAAAATAATTTAAAAATCAGTAAATGAATTAAAATGTTGTGCTAGTAAATATTCATTTAATGCATAAGAAAGACATCAAAAAAAAAACCAAAAACAAGTAAATGACATGCAGAAAAAAGTAAAATGACAGATGTAAATCCACCAATAGCATTATTAACACAATGTAAATAAATTAAAAATTCAATCAGAAGACATATTAGAGATGTATTAAAAATATTCAACTATGCTTCTTAAAGAGACACAATATAAATTCAAAGATACAAATAGATTGAAATAAAATAATAGAAGATATATCATATTTATCATATGGACAGCAACCATATAAAAGCTGGAATAATTATATTAATATCAGCCACATAGACTTTAAAACCAAAAATGTTACTAGAGATGAAGAGCCACACTTTATTACCATAAAAGTGTCAATCTACCAGGAATATATATCAATTATAAGGATATATGCACCTAACATCAGAGACCAAACACATGAAGCAAAAGCAGGCAGAAATTAAAGAAGCAGACAATCCAACATTAATAGTTGGACCCTTTTTACCTTACATTTAATAATGCATAGAAAATTAGGCAGAAGATCAACAAAGGAAACAGAAGACTTCAATAGAATACCCCATTCCATAAACAGCAAAATATGCAATCTACTTGAGTGCAACTAAACATTTTCCAAGATACACTATCACTAGGGAATTTTTAAAATGTCAATAAATTTAAAAAATTCAAATCATAAGATATATGGCATCTGGCCACAATAGAATAACAAAAAACAACAACAGCAAATAGAAATTGAGAAATTCACAAATACATGGAAATTATGCAATATATTCAAAAAAATGGGTCATGGTGAAAACAAAAGAAAAATTAGAAAATAATTTAAGGAAATTAAAAGAAAAACAAACAAAAAAAATATTACAATGCACAATTAAGAGGAACCTTTATAATGCTAAATGCCTGCATTAAAAAATAAGTATTTCAAATCAATAGCCTAAATTTATAGCTTAAGAAATCAGAATCTGGAGAAAGATGAAGTGCCTGGGCATAAGTTGCTCCACAGTCTGACCCAATAAAATTCACACTTTTTTGCAGGAATATTTTTTGAAGTCAGTATTTGTGGCTGGTTCCAACCCCAGAAAGGTTCTTCTTAGTTGTGTCTTTGTCTGATTTTCTCTGACAAACTTGTCAGTGGTTTTGTATCTCTTATGAAGCTGCAGCCTGAGGGTCAGGCTTCTAATTTAGCAAAAATCTAAGGCCCTACTGAAAGCCTCTCCAGAGACCAGGGAGGCTGGTAAGGGCCATCTTCACACTCCACTCCAGGTTTCTATTGTCTCCCTGAAAGGAGCTTATGCATGTATCTGGTACCCTTGTTTTGCAGCTGCCACCCAGGGGATGCACAGCTTAGTAACCTAACTCTGGTGGCTAGCAGAACCTTGAGTTCCAGTTTCCATAGGATTGTGGCAAACAAAGAAACGCTTCTTAATCAAGACTCAGAACAGAGGGAGGAGGCAGAAACGCCATTCTCCCAGTCTTTCCTGAAAGAGGCCTATTTGCTTACTTCAAAAGTTTATACCTAACGAAGCGAGAGAGTAGCACAGACATATATATATACTACCAACTGTAAAATAGTCAGTGGGAAGTTGTTGTATAACAAAGGGAGTCCAACTAGAGGATGGAAAATGCCTTAGAGGACTGGGGCCGGGAGGGTGGGAGGGACTCGAGTGGGGCAGAGTCAAGGAAGGGAGGGAATACGGGGATATGTGTATAAAAACAGATGATTGAACTTGGTGTACCCCCCCCAAAAAATAATAAATAAATAAATAAATAAATAAATAAATAAATAAATAAAGTTGCTGCCTAAGGACCAGACTTCAAATTTAGCACATATCTAGGGACAGACTTGCTAGTATCCCATGATTCACAGAGGTTTCTTTTTTCTTTTTCTTTTTTTAATTTTATTGGAGTATAGTTGGTTTACAATGTTGTGTTAGTTTCAGGTGTACAGCATAGTGACCCAGTATACATATATATATTCATTCTTCTTCAGATACCCTTCCAATATAGGTCACCACAGAATATTGAGTAGAGTTCCCTGTGCTATATAGTAACTAGGTCCTTGTTGGTTATCCATTCCACATGTAGTAGCGTGTGTATATTAATCCCAAGCTCTGAATTTATCCCTCCCTGAAACCTTTCTCCTTTCTCTTTTGCTAATGATAAGTTTGTTTTTGAAATCTATGAGTCTGTTACTGTTTTGTAAATAAGTTAATTTATATCATTTTTATATTAGATTGCACACATGAGTGATGTCACATGACATTTGTCCTTCTCTGTCTGACTTACTTCACTTAGTATGATACTCTCTACATCCATTCACGTTGCTACAAATGGCATTACTTTGTTCTTTTTCATGGCTGAGTAACATTCCACTGTATATATGTATACCACATCTTCTTTATCCATTCCTCTGTCCTTGGACATTTAGGTTTCTTCCATGCCGGGGCTTTGGTAAAAAGTGCTGCAGTGAACATTAGGGTGCATGTATCTTTGCAAATTATTGTTTTCTCCAGACATATGCCCAAGACTGAGATTGCTGGATCATATGGTAGTTCTATCTTTAGTTTTTAAAGGAACCTCCATTCTGTTCTCCATAGTTGCTGTATCAATTTACATTCCCACCAACAGTGCAGGAGAGTTCCCTTTTCTTCATACCTTCTCCATCATTTATTATTTGTAGACTTTTTGATGATGGCCATTCTGACTGGTGTAAGGTGATATCTCATTGTAGTTTTGATTGCATTTCTCTAACAATTAGTGACATTGAGCATCTTTTCATGTGCCTCTTGGCCATCCATATGTCTTCTTTGGAGAAATGTCTATTTAGATCTTCTGCCCATTTTTTGATGGGGTTGTTTGTTTTTTTGACATAGACCTGCATGAGTTGCTTATAAATTTTGGAGATTGATCCCGTGTTGGTCAATTTGTTTGCAAATATTTTCTGCCATTCTGTGGTTGTCTTTTTGTTTTGTTTGTGGTTTCCTTTGCTGGGCAAAAGTTTTTAAGTTTAATGAGGTCCCATTTCTTTATTTTTGTTTCTATTTCTATTTTCATTACTCTAATAGGTGGATCCAAAAAGATATTGCTGCAATTTATGTCAGAGTGTTCTGCCTATGTTTTCGTATAAGATTTTTATAGTGTTCAGCCTTACATTCAGATCTTTGATCCATTTTTGAGTTTATTTTTGTGTGTGGTGTTAGAGTGTCCTAATTTCATTCTTTTACATGTAGTTGTCCAGTTTTCCCGGCACAACTTATTGAAGAGACTGTCTTTTCTCCATTGTATATCCTTGCCTCCTTTGTCATAGATTAATTGACCATAGGTGCATGGGTTTATTTTTTGGCTTTCTATCCTCTTTGAATTGTGCCCCGCAATTCGCAGGGGATTTTTTCATTCCTTTTCATTCTTATTTCTCTTTTCTCTGCTGACTGGATAATATCAAAACCTGAGTGGGGTGTAATACCTTTGTTTCTAGGAGTGCATGGCCACATAACCTCTGTGTGGCCATGACATAGATCAACATCTGTGAAGACAGCAATGATCTTCTGTGCCCAAGGTTATAGAGGTAGGTCTTGATAGTTGCAGTGGTAGCTAGGGCTATTGGGGTCCTTGGCAGTAAAGTCTGATGGGGTCCTTCTGCTGGGGGTCTCCATTTTGGTCCATGGCAGATAGTTGTAACTGAGTTGTCTCTCTTGGCATCCGGTCCAGTGTAGTGGCACTCAGAGTGGCAGTGGAGCAAAGGTCCTAAAATCAGGTTCACATGGAACTACTATATTACCTTGGCCCCAAGGTGCAGGTGGGTGTACTTGCTGGAGCAGTGGTGTCAGAGTCTAAGGTACGAGCATGTGCAGGTTTCTGATGGAATTAAGGTCTGTGACTGTGGTTTGCTTCAGTGACTTTCAAGGGGAAGTGGGGTGGATGCAGCAGTGGTACAGGACCTGAGATGACAGTAGTGGCTTAGGCCCAAGGGAGAGAGGACTATAGCAGCCCAGCCTAGGGATGGTGCATCAAAATCCAACTCTGACCCCAGGGAAGTCACAGAGCAGTGGCGGCATATTCCCAGTGATGGCTTGTTAAAGCTACATGTCAGGACACAGGGGGTGTGGTACAGAAAAGCAGCGGTGTAGCCCCAGTAACAGTGGGTCAAGCCCTGACTTAGGACCCAGGGATGGGGTGTAGAAGAGTCTAGGTAATGACCAAAGACACAACTGGGAATACAGGGTGAGGTATAGAGCAGTAGCAGCATAGCCCCAGTTATAATAGGAAAAGCACTGACTTGGGACCTGGGGGCAGGGCACAGAGCAGCAGCTCCCGTCACATAGATAGCAAGGCTTGTGGCATCCCAATCAGAGAAAGCAAGGCACAGGAGTGAGGGGGCCCCAAGGGTCAGGACTCACCACGGGGACAGCTCCAGCCTCAGGAAAGACATAGCAGCAGGGACTCTGGTCAGCTCTGTAAGCTGGAATCAGTGTTGGTGAAGACGGTGGAAGTCCTCAGTAGCAAAACCTGCAAACATCTATGGTGGCGAGGCTTGTTCGGGTTCTCTGGCGCTATTTTTCCCCATGAGGGAAATCCCTCTGAAGGGATCCCTGCTGGTGCCAAGCTGCTCTAAACTGGTGGATGGGGTAATGCAGGTAAAATCTTTCCTAAGCTTTTCTACATGATCATCCTCAGTTTTTGCACATTGCCAGGTTTCCACTGCTTCTTCTTTGTTAGTCCAGAGCTTTCCCAACGCAATTTTTGTTGGTTTGTAGTTGTTTACTTATTGTTTTTGTGGGAGATGCAAGTGTTGGAACCCCCTAACCTTCTATTTTGCTGATGTCACCTTAACTCTAATTCTGTATGGGGGAGACTTCAGACATGAGAGCCATTCTCTTGCTACAGTTTTCACACTAGTCTTACCTCTTACACAATCTAGTTGATTTGCATATGTAAACTCATCGACTTTTAGATTAGTGAAAGCACTGACAAAACAATATTAAACACACTGTATAATCTTGAATTGTTCTACACTTTGCCCTTTTACTTGCTTTCTACATCTGCTAACTCTTAATGTATTTATTTATAGGAGTTATAATTTAACTTCCTGCTTGATTTCTCCTTGGATATAAGCATGAGCAATGGCAAAAGGATACAGCAATTTTTGCACATGAACAAGATGTCTATGAATGGCTCTCACTCCTGCTGCTGTCACAGCTGACTTGCTACTTTAGCTCTGGGATTTGTGGGAAGGTGCTGGTGTGGCCAGTGGAGTGCAGTCATTGGATTAACATGAAAACGATTCTGGATGAACTTGTCATGAGGGGTCATGAGGTGACTATTCTGACACCTCCAACTTCCACTCTTATTGATCCCAACAAACCTTCTGCTATCAAATATGAGATTTTCCCTTCATCTTTAGCCAAAGATCATCATAAGAATTTTATCAAGCATTTGGTCAGCACATGGACATACCTGGCAAAAGATTCATTTTGGACACATTTTTCATCAGTAAGAAGTTTATACTGGGAATTTTTTGATGTTTTTAAGGATCTCTGTAAAGATGTTGTTTCAAACAAGAAACTTATGACAAAACTACATGAATCAAGGTTTGATGTTGTTCTTGCAGATGCCATTGGACCCTGTGGTGAACTGTTGGTTGAGGTACTTGAAGTACCTTTAGTGTACTGTCTCCGCTTCTCTCCTGGTAATCCAATTGAAAAGATTAGTGGAAAACTTCCATTCTTACCAACCTATGTACCTGTTATGTTGTCTGAATTAAGTGACCAAATGACATTCATGGAGAGAGTAAAAAACATGATATATGTACTTTATTTTTACTTTTGGTTCCAAACACTTAATGAGAAGACGTTGGAGCTATTTTTACAGTGAAGTACTAGGAAGTCATGTTTTTTTTTTTTTTTGGAAGTCAAGTTTTTAGTTGGTAGCATGAAATCCTACCTTTCCTAGTGCCTTAACAGATGAATTTGCATAAATAGAAAGTCACAGGAATTTGTCTCCTACAGGTGAAATGATGAAATGAAAATATAAAATCATCCATCAAACTCATAAATATTATGGAAACATTTATATTATACTGTAAGATAGAACCCTGTGGTCCATTACTAGTACAGGACACTCCAGGAGGTCATAAACCACAATTTGAAGGACTTGGGACTTCTCCAAGCAATTCTATATCTATCTTACCAAACTTACTTTTTTAACTTAAAAAAGGTCAACTAGAAACATCATAAAAGTCTTGGTAAATGAAGATGCAGATTGAGGAGTTACACACATATTTGTAGCAATAGTATCTAGGTAGCATTTAAAACTGTTCCTACTTGTGTAGTTCAGTTTTCTTATTATATTACATTATATTATATATTATACACACACATATATATTTGCTTTATCAAAAAACAGACACTTTGAAAATCTTTGGCCAAAACATTCCAAAAATTACCTAATATATGTATATGACAATATTCTTACTTCATCTAGTCTTGTTTTTGTTTTTTTCCTTTCAGGAAGACCCACTACCACATATGAAACAATAGGGAAAGCTGAAATATGGCTCATTCAAACATATTGGGATTTAGAATTTCCTTGCGCAGTGCTACCAAATTTTGAATTTGTTGGAGGCCTCCACTGCAAACCTGCCAAACCTCTGCCTAAGGTATTCCTGTTTGTTTTGCTTTCTTTTCTTTGCATTTTCAATAGGAATAATCCTGAATTCTTTATTTAAAATGTTTGATTACAGTGAGCCAGATGTGGGAAGCTAGATAAAATGACCTGCCAATTATAAATTTGCATATTTCTATTCCAACTCAAGTGTCTGAATTTAATTATCATTATGGAATAAAATGGGATAGCTGGGAGACTTTGAGAATATATGCATAAAATGACAGCATTCATTATTCAACACATAATGAAAAATCAGACATTCATTAAAAGAATAATTTTTAAATGATTAGCATATTCCAGAAGTGAGTGCTAATATAGAGAAATAATGTAGACCCAGTTTCTGCTACCTGACACTCTACCTGGAAAGACAGAATACAAGCAAGTCATAAAAATTGCGTGCACAGTGTCATAATAAGGAAAGACCACAATGCTAAGGAAATAGCCAGCAGGAATCATAGAAAGCATTGGTAATTAAGGTGAGATATGAAGCATGTGCAGGATTAAAGCATTGGTAATTAAGGTGAGATATGAAGAATGTGCAGGATTAAATAGAAGGTATAGGGCAGGTGTGGAGAAAGATACAAAAGAAAAGCAGGTGGAATAGTAATGACAGTTCCCAAGAAGTCCAAGTTTAGTCTAAATAGGAAGAGGCTAAGTAAAGAGGCAGGCGAAGTTGGAGACAGATAATTATAAGGAGTTTGAAACATCTAGTAGGAGAATTGGAGAGGAAATTAAAAGAGTTAAGAAAGAGAGAGATGATCACATCTTCTTTTAAAAGAAAACAACACAGTATGTAGTCATTGGGTTGGAGTGTAAAGGGGCAAGGGTGGAAAGGGAGATCACTTATCAGGTTTTGGCAAGACCCAGTCAACAGTGATGGAAAACTAGACTACAATGTTCATAGACATATAACCACTTACTCTTATAATCATAGTACCAACCTCATATTGTTGTTGTGGGGAAAAAATTTTTTAGTACATGTGAAACCTCCAAAACATCACTGGCGCATATTCAGTGATCCAGAAGAAATAGTAACTATTATCATTACTGTTATTTTTTTAATACTATCAATAACTTAATGTGTGCTAGCCACCTGTGTCTAATTCCTACTTAAATCAAAACTGGTTTTCAATCACATCAAGATTACATTTGCTAGCAAAATCCTAGAGAGTAGATATTCCATGGAGTTGTTTAAAAGTAAATTTCAAAGTTTTTTTAATTATAAAAAAATTGTTAATAATAATTAAATAATTTTATTAAAATTTAATTTAATTTAAATATAATGTAATATATTTGTTTTTAAAATTTAATATTAAGATTTTTTTAAGAATTTGGCAATCAGATGAGAAAGATGAAATGCTAAAATTTTTTGTAAGCATTGGGACTCTTCTGGATAAAATGCTCTAGATAAAATGAAGACCATTCTTCAACAATATAAATGTATACCCTACGATTTGTGCAGCCATATCCAGCATGTCCTTGCTTTTACACCAGCATTTAAACCATTCTTCATTTGAAATCTCAGGGTTTTACATCTTATAGCATAAAAGAGATAATGTTGTCTATTAGAACAGATGTTTTCTGCCAACACCAACCCTATAGAAAACCTCAGTAAAAGTCCCCTAAGGATCATAGCGCTCAACATCATAGCTGCCTGACAGAATGAACACAAAGAAAATGTACACTGCATATATAAGAACCATAAATTCTGCACATATTCTAAAGACCAAATAATTTGTACTTGAATCTGAAAACTGCCCAGAGTTTAAAATTACAAAGACTTGTCTTCAGTTTACAGGGTGCTATTCCTTATGAAGGAAAGCAAGAATGTAATCTGTTTTAAATTGATATGATCTGTTTTAAATTTAGGTAAGACATAAATAGGAACCAAACAATCTTTAGTGAACTATTTTGTGATTTCTTAGGAGATCTTTTTGTCTCCTCTTTATTTGTGGAAAAATGAAACTGATATCTTTTTCAAGGGTAAAATTCAACATCTGTTTTGGTTGCAAATTGTTTAGGTTATCTATGATAACTTTTATAGATGGTCCAAAGGCTGAAATAAAATAATGATAGTTCTATGCTCTCTAACCATATTTTTGAAAGATTTCCACTTTCTCCTTTCAGGAAAGTGAGTGTGTTAATAGGAGGAAAGTTTAGGAGGGGAGGGAGAAGGACAAAGAAAGAATGAAGAGTCATGTAATCATAATAATTAGTGATATTCACTGTTGTTATTAAGTTGAGGAAACAAGATTCAACTCCAGGTCAATGATTGTGAAGACTTCATTGTGTAAATAAACTGTTCCTTCAAACTACTAACTTTTCCATTAATTATTAGGTTCTCAGAAAAATTCTGTACTTTTTAAAGAATTAAGACATTTGGCAAAATGCATCAAGAATCTTAAAAATACTTATGGCCTTTGACTGCATATTATACTCCTATGAAACTATACAGAGAAATATAATCAAGATGTGCAAAAACAATATTCTGGGCAGTAATTCATAAAAGTCAATGGTGGAAATTATCTAAATATCCACAAATAAGCAATAATTAAATGACTTATAAATGTGTGCATCACACCATTACAATCTTTTTGTCAAAGAATGCTTAATTACACTAAATCTGCTATAACATTAGGTTTAGTTGGAAACAGAATGGGAAAATAACAAATAAAATAAGGTCAATTTTCTTGTAGGGTAAAATAAGGCTGTAAGTTAAGATTACAACTTTCAAAATGTATGTCATAATGCATATTTAATTATGGGAGTAGAATAAAGGTTAGAAAGAAAGCACAGATTCTGGCATAATGTCCTCAAGTTCATTCACTTTGTGAAAAATGGCAGGATTTACTTTTTCTCATGGATAAATAACATTCCTCTGTGTGTGTGTGTATGTGTATACCTATGTATGTATATCTATATGCATTACATCTTCTTTATGAATTTATCCATTGATGAGCACTTGGGCTCTTTCTCTTGGCTATTGTGAATAATGTTATAATAAACATGGGAGCACATATACCTCTTCACTATCTTGTTTTTATTTCCTTTGGGCATGTACCCAAAAGTGGAATTGCTGGATTGTATAGTAGAACTATTTTTAATTTTTTTAGGAAACTTCATTTTGTTTTCCATACAGGCTAAACCAATTTACATTCCCACTTACAGTGTACAAGGATTCCATTTTCTCACCAACACTTACCTCTTGTCTTCTCAATGTAAGCCTCTTTAACAGGTGTGAAGTGGTCTCTCATTGATGTTTTAATTTGCATTTCCTTGGTAATTAGTGATGTTGAGCATCTTTTGTATACCTGCTAGCTATTTGAATGTCTTCTTTGGAAAAATGCCTATTTTCTTCATCTGCCCATTTTTTAACCAATTTTTTTGTTACTGTGTTGTATGAGTTCTATATATATTTTGAATATTAACTTATTCAATATGTGGTTTCCAAAATTTTTCTACCATTCTGTAGGTTGCATTTTCATCTTGTTGATTGTTTCTTTTGTTGTGCAAAAGAAAATTTGGTGTAGTCCCAATTGCTGATTTTTTCTTTTGTTGTGGTTTTGGTGTCATATTCCCCAAAATCATTTTCAAGACCTATGCCAAGGAGATTCTTACATTTTCTTTTAGGAGCGTTATGGTATTTGGTCTTGTGTTTAAGTCTTTGATCCATTTTGAGTCAATTTATGTGTTATGTAAGAGAGGGATCTCATTTTTTTGCATATGTTTATCCAGTTTTCTCAAAAGAGAAAAAAGAAACTATCCTTTCCCAATTGGGTGTTGTTGTCTCCCTTGTTGAATATTAGTTGACTGTGTATTCAGGGATTTAATTATGGACCCTGTATTCTGTTCTTTTGGTCTATTTCAGCTCAGTACCATATTGTTTTAAATACTGTAGCTTTGTAGTATAATTTGAAATTGGGGGCTGTGATGCCTTTGGCTTTGGGTAGTGTGGCTATTTAAACAATATTAAATTTTCTGATCCATGAACACAGGATGTCTTTCCACTTACTTGTGTTTTCTTCTATCTATTTCAAAAAATCTTATAGTTATCATTGTACAGATCTTTCACTTCATTGGTTAAATTTATTTCTGCTTATTTTCCTGTTTTTGATGCTATTGTGAATGGGACAGTATTTTCAGATGTTTCATTATTAGTACATACAAATGGAATTAATTTCTGTATGTTGATTTTATATCCTGAAACTTTATTGAATTTGTTGATTAGTTTAGGTTTTTGGTTGAATCTGTGAGATTTTCTGTACAAAAAAATCACATCTTCTGCAAAAAAATGAAAATTTTATTTCTTTCGATTTGGGATGCCTTTTATTTCTTTGTCTTGCCTAGTTGCTCTAGCTAGAATTTCTAGTACTATGTTGACTCAGTGTGAGAGTGGGCATCTTTGTTTTGTTCCTGATCTTAGAGAAAAAGCTTTCAAATTTTCACTGTTGAGTATAATGTTAGCTTTGGGTTTGTCACATGTGTCCTTTATACACTGAGGTATGTTCCTTCTATACCAAATATGTTGAGGTTTTTTATCATGAAAGAATAGTTTTTCTTGTCAAATGTGTTTTGTACAGCTATTGAGATAATCAAGTTATTTTATATTTTATTCTATTAATGCAATGTATTACAATTATTAATTTGGGTATGTTGAACCAACCATGCATCTCAGGGATAAATCCAATTTTGTCATGGTATATAATCCTTTGAATATGTTCTTGGATTTGGCTTGCCGATATTTTGTTGAGAATTTTTGCATTTATATTTAGTCTGGATACTGGCCTATAGTTTTCTTTCTTGTCTTGTCGTTATCTATTTGGTATCAAGATAATACTGGCCTTGTAGAATGAGTTTGGAACTGTTTCCATAGTCCTGTTCAAATTTTTGGTAGAGATTTTGAAGGACTGGCATTATTATTCTTTAAATGTTTCATTGACTTCTTCAGTGAAGCCATCTTCTACTGTGGTTTTCTGTGATGAGAGGTTTTCGGTTATGATTCCATCTTTTTATTTATTATGACTGTTCAGATTTTCTATTTCTCCCTGACTCAGTCTTGGTAGGTTGTATGTTCCTAGGGACTTATTCATTCTTCCCAGATATGTAATTTGTTGGCATATAATTCTTCTTAGAAGTCTCGTATGAGCCTACGTATTTCTCTAGTGTCAATTGGTAATGTCTCCACTTTCGTTTCTAATTGTATTTGATTATTTTTTTCTTGGTTAGTCTAGCTAAAGATTGTCAGGTTTGTTTATCTTTTTGAAAAGAAAGTGAAAGACAAATTCCATATGATATCACTTATAGGTGAAATCTAAAACAGTCAAATCGTGAAAACAGAGAGTAATATGGTGGTGACCAAGAGCGAGGAATGAGAGAATAGGAGAGGTGTTATTCATGGTTACAAACTTGCATTTCATAGTAAATAAGTCCTAGAGATCTAAGGCACAGAATAGTGAATATAGACAACAATATTATAATCATCAAAGTTACTAAAAGACTAGATATTAATTATTCTAATTCACAGAAAAAGCAATGAGAATTAAGTGACATGATGGAGGTGCAAACTATAACAGTCATCGTATTACTATATATAAATGTGTCAAATCAAAACATTACACACCTTAACATTACATAAAGTTACATGTCAAATATATTTCAACTTTTTAAAAAGCATATAAAATTTAAACTAAGAATATTCCTGGATAGAGAATATGAGTAAATATTATTTCCTTTTTACAATTTTTAATACTTTTGCAAATATTCATACGACAACCCCTTAAAATTTTCATAAAGTGTCAGAGTATGAGGATAATGAATCCACTTCAGTGACTAATTTGTAAAGAGAAGATTATTACAATAATACTATAAGGATGCATCTTCCACAGTACAGATGAAACAGCCAAGGGTAGCAAGCTGAAGACAAAAAACACTGAAGATAGGTAATTTTAAATGTTACTACAAGTCACTGGAAAATACACATGTTACCTGGATGCACTATGTGAGTCATAAGAAAGTTCAATGACCTTAGTATTGAGAATGATATTATCAGGGTGAAATTCTACTTTTGAAGAATACTCTACACAAAAATGTCTGTAAGATTAAAGTTGAAAAAACATTCTCTTTCCTTTTTTCTGTTAAAAATAGTTTTGAAAGAAAAGTTTTATGACAATAATTAGGATCAGAAACTGTACATTTTATGATACAAGAGTTGGACTATTATTTTCTGGAGAGAAAAGAATAATGAATTTTAAACACGAGGGAGAAATAAGAAAAGATGAGTATATGGTTTTGATCAGATATCCAGAAAAATTTTGCCTCTCTACATTTTTATAGTAGGGTACATTGAGCATGTGGAATTATTCTAGTATAGCAAGTAACAAAAAAAATTTTTTAATTGTCAAGATTTAGGGACCACAAGGCAGAATAATTCTGAAACGACCTCAGGCAAAAATGACTTCACACGTACAGATGGCCAACAAACACATGAAAAGCTGCTCATCATCACTAATCATGAGAGAAATACAAATCAAAACCACAATGAGGTATCACCTCACACCAGTCAGATTGGCCATCATCAAGAAAATCTAGGAACAATAATTGCTGGAGAGGCTGTGAGAAAAGGGAACCCTTCTGCACTGTTGGTTTGAATGTAAATTGGTACAGCCACTATGGAAAACTGTATGGAGGTTCCTTGCAAAACTAAAAATAGAACTACCATATGACCCAGCAATCCCACTCCTGGGCATATACCTGGAGAAAACCATAATTCAAAAAGATGCATGTGCCACAATGTTCATTGCAGCACTATTTACAATAGCCAGGACAATGGAAGCAACCTAAATGTCCATTAACAGATGAATGGATAAAGAAGATATGGAACGTATATACAACGGAATATTACTCAGCTATAAAAGGGAATGAAATTGAGTTATTTGTAGTGAGGTGGATGGACCTAGAGTCTGTCATACAGAGTGAAGTAAGTCAGAAAGAGAAAAACAATACCATATGCTAACTCATATATATGTAATCTAAAAAAAAAAATGGTATTGATTAACTCAGCGGCAGAGGAAGAGTAAAGATGCAAATGTAGAGAATAGACTTGAGGACTCCATGGGGAGGTGGGGAAGGAGAAGCTGGAACAAAGTGAAAGAGTAGTATTGACATTTATATACTATCAAATGTAAAATAGATAGCTAATGGGAAGCAACTGCCTAACACAGGGAGATCAATTCGATGATGGGTGATGACCTAGAGGGGTGGGATAGGGAGGGTAGGAGGGAGGCTCTGGAGGGAGGATCAAGAGGGAGGGTTTATGGGGGTATATGTATAAATAAAGCTGATTCACTTTGTTGTATAGCAGAAACTGGCATAACAGTGTAAAGCTATTATTCTCCAATAAAGTTTGGAAAAAAAAAAAAAACACAACTTCACCAGGAGCTTTATTGAGTTTGAAGTAGTTACTCAAAAGGGGGACCAGATCTGTGCTTCAGAAAGCCCTGGCGGACTTCTCCCGGAGGTAATCACTGAGGTAATGAAGACGGTCCATCTCAGCCGGTAACATAGAGCACATTCTACTGTGATATCAATTATATAATATGATTTCAGGGCAAAAGTGTCATATGTAAACAAACAGCAATATGGTCACTCAAATATGTAACTGCAAAAGTATTTCTCTGGATTATAAAACGGACTCATAGGACTGTTTCACAGAAATTCCAAGCTACAATTCCAGACTCCTAAAGGTCAGGGATTAGTAATTTAGAAAGAGAGTTTGTGAAATTTTGACAAAGTATAACGTAAGATATAAGGATTATAGAGATGAGAGGATGATAAAGTTATTCAAATCATAACCTTTACCTAGTGCTAATAGGGAAATGAAACACTGACTAATCTAAAAGAAACTCTTCAGAAAGTCTGCCTGGAATAATCAAATGATATAGTAGAGCTATAATAATAAAGAATTAAAGGTGGGTTATGATCCTGCTTTGTGGCCTCCTTCCAAAAATCTATGTTAGTAATTAATAACATTACTGATGAGGAGTCTGGGTGTAACATTAAGTGTCTCCACTTCAGTACTGTGTACTGCCTCTATCTCATTTCTTGCATAACACAAACACACAAGTGCACAAATACACATAATATGAGAAGAAATTTACCTCATACCAAGGACCCCAAGGACCTCAGGGATGAGGTATTTTAAAAAACAGCCATTACTGAAAGCACTATGGAGTTTCCTCAAAAAGTTAAAAAAAGAATTACCATATAGTCCAGTAATTACCCTTCTGGGAATATATTCACAAGAATTGAAATTCGGATTCCAATTTTTTGCACACCATGTGCATAAAAGCACTATTCACAAGAGCCAAGGGGTTAAAGCAACCCAAGTGTCCATCAACCAATAAAGCAATAAACATAATATGGTAGATACAAACAATGGAATATTACTCAATCTTTAAAAGGAAATTCTGCAACACAATGCAACATGGGTGAACCTTACTCTAAGTGAAATAAACCAGTCCAAAAAGACAAATACTGTACAATTCAACTTATATGAAGTATCCAGACTAGTCAAATTTGTAGAAACATAAAGCAGAGTGATGGTTTCCAGGGGCTGGGAAAAGAGGAAAAGTGGAGTTTCTTAATGAGCATAGACCTCCAGTTTTACCAGATGAAAGAGTTCTGGTGATTGGTTGCACAATGTGAACCCTACATTTAGGAATGATTAAGATGGTAAATTTTATGTTATATGTATTTTACCACAATATTTTTTTAAAAATTGCCACTACTCTGATAATTCCAGGCTATATCTGATTTTCTCTCTTTAGTTGTTTGTTGCAATCCTTTCAATATTGTTTGCTATGCTGTTGCTCCTTTGTGATGAAACAAATTCTTTTTTCACAGGAAATGGAAGAGTTTGTGCAAAGCTCTGGAGAAAATGGTATTGTGGTGTTTTCTTTGGGGTCAATGGTCACTAACATAACAGAATAAAGAGCCAATATGATTGCATCAGCTCTTGCCCAGATTCCACAAAAGGTACATACAGTAACTTAAGAGTGGACAACTATTTAACGTCTGTTAAACTCTATAAAAGGTCTGATTTTAGACATTTTCTATCAGGAAGGTAAACTACTATGATAGCTCCAACTTATCTCAGATATTTACAAAACCCAAAATACACATAGTAGGTGCTACAGAAGTACAGAGTGTCTTTTATTAACAATAACTTTGGGTTACCACTGTAATCAGAAAGAAACATATTTAAGAGATGCAGTATGAATTTTTATGTTATAATGGGATTGTGGGCAGGAAGATAAATCACCAAATTCTGCCTTGTCATTTCTCTTTTCCTTTAAAGGATTCCTAAGGACGTGGTACACATACAAATGTTCTCAAGAGTTAAATTTTAACAAGAGTGTAGTAGCACAGTAATATTATGAAATAGTGATAAAAGTCTGGAATACATCATGCATTTTGTACTTGCCAGATAATCCCAGCTCCTTTTTCCTTCCCCTGAATTTTGGAACAGCCCTATTCAGTATGCTTTTCAGGGTACTATACAGAGAAAGGATGGTCAGGGCTCCCCAAGCTGCCTTCAGATACCTATCCAGCCAGTGATTTAGAGAGAGACATCAGCCTCCTAGGTTGACTGGACCCTGCCAAAATCTGAAGAAGGAATATAAAAGAGAAAGGGCAAAGTTGGGGTCCTGCCCTTAAGGTGAACCCTGTGCACTGTAGAGTCTGGCCCTTAATGGACTCTGCTTCTAAGCTATCACATTACTCCTCCTGATTGAGGAAGGAGAAGGGACAATAAGAAGGAGTCAAATATAAGGAAGACTGGCATGGAAAAGACTCCGCTGCCTCCTTCTTCATAAAATAGAGTAGTATTTTATTTTCTAATATATAAAATATCCCTGAGATCTTTGGATATTTGTGAACAAATTTTTTGTTTGCTATCTGATATTGTAGTCTTCTCCTAATCACCTATGCTAATTTTTTGCTGAGAACCTAAAGTTACTTCACATTCACACAGCAAAAAGAGGTTAAACACTAGTAAATTATAATCCAGTTTATGAGAATTGATTGGGAATGCCAAAAGTGGTACTTTATTTTGATACTGGGCATAGAAACTACATAATTGTTACTGCCAATGCCCTGTGCTACATTGTGAAAGTGTTCAAAGTCAGTTGAATAAATTTTATCATCACAAATTTGGAACTTTTTCAACAGCCTTATTGATACTTATAAATTACCAACACAATCTTCTAAATTTAAACTATTTCAAAACCTAATAATAGTGGTAATACTCTGGATTCATGTCAAAAATTATTAATTTTTTTTGAAGTAGTGCTTAACAATTTGTAATCTAAGATGTTATACTTCTTAGGCAGCATTAATTAACATCATTAAATTATAAATGAGCAGAAATATTCATTTCTCTTAAGTGGCTGATTGCATGGATTTTCCTTTTTGTACATGAAAAGATGTAAAGCTCTACCAAAACAACAAGATATATTAACAAGTGAATATAAGTTAACTCCCCTCTGTAACATAAGCCAGTGAATATCAAATTTGAAAATGAGAGCTAGTATATAAAATGAAACAATAAAAAATATAATGAACTTTAAAGTTTTGTAAAACTTGTGAATTCTGAAGCTTTGTCAATGATGTGTGTAAAACTCTGAGAGTTGGAATGGAATAAGAATTAACAAAATTAGGAAAAAATAAAATAAAATAAAATAAAGCAATAACGTGTGTAGGTTATTAGAAATTTTTCACTGTCTTTTTGCCTTAGAATAAAGACCATCTAACAATTTTTCTAAATATTTGAATTTGGCATTGAAAATCTCATTTGTCTATGCCATCATGTGTGAAAGGTCATGATTATATGCCATATCTGATTGAATACAGTAATAAGTATGTATTGATAAAATGTGGATATTCCTACTGATGTCAGTGCATTAATAATCATTACTTAAGATCTCTTGTCCTTGTTTGCTTACCTGTCACATGGAAGACGTTTAACTTGTCTTTTAATCTCTTTGGAATTTTCTAATGCTATGACTTTAAACTCACTTTTAATGAATAAGGTATTTTCTTTACCCTAAAAGGTTCTATGGAGATATGATGGCAAGAAACCAGGTACCTTAGGACCCAATACTTGGATGTATAAGTGGATCCCCCAGAATGACATTCTTGGTACAACTTGGCAGAACAAATACTGAAAACGTGAGGAACAGCTGAGCAGAGTGATAATACTTCAATAGGAAACAAACTTGTCGAGCATTAATTATTGAAACACTTAAAAAACAAAACTTTACTTCTGTGTGCTTGCTTCCAACCCTAGGAGGAAAAATGAGAAAATCTAACAGTTGGCATTGCATTATACATGGTCATGTCCCTTATGTCCAAAATCAAAATATCTTTATTTTGGGTGTAATTACGTCTCATGGTGAAATTTTCAGTAACTTCGTGTATTCTTGTTCTGTCTCTGAATTCTCTCCTTACACCTATCTTTTACCCTTTGTAGGGTTATTTTAAATGCTACTGAAAAATAACAGCTCCTTCTTTATTACCAGGGACTCTCCATTTTCTATAAGGAAAAATCCACAAGCGTTTTCATGAAGCGATAACACATTTCATGATTAAATGTAGATTTTCCTTCCTCTGGTTCTACTGCCACTACCAGTACCCTTTCTATGGCCTTGACACCATTCCTATCAGGCTAAATGACTTCACTATTTCTTTAAGAGAATATATATATATCTGATATGCCCTCTTCCCTTTTTATGCACATGCGGTTTCTTTTACCCAGAGTGTTTTTTCAAGTTGTTCACCTCCCAATCTTGAATTCATTTATGAAGTTCAAGCGACAAAGCATTTCTTTCATGAAGTCTTCATTTACCTCTCCAGCAGACTTGGGCGTTTCTGGCTGTGAGTTCTGAAAGCAATTTAAATGCAGTTTCTTGTGTATAATCATGTTATCTAAAAGACATTGTCTCTTTCAGTGCCTTTTAATGCCCCATTTCTCATTTTATTCTAAGAATTATAATTAATAATTTTACTGAAATTCACTCAATCCTAGGTCATCCAAAAATCAAATCTTTTGTAACTCATGGTGGAACCAATGGTGTTTATGAGGCCACCTACCACGGGATTCCTATGATGGGCCTTCCTATGTTTGCTGATCAAACTGATGACATTGCTCGTGTGAAAGCCAATGGAGCAGCTCTCAGATTAGACAAGGAAACAATGTCAAGAACAGATTTCCTCAATGCGTTGAAGCAAGTCATTAATAATCCTTCATGAGTATAATTTTTTCTTTACTAGATACTATTTCTAGAGAATTTTTCATAGGAAGACCAGGAAGGTAGCAACAGGTCTTCATTTAAACACAATGACGAGTAAGATTTGCTCAACACTTTGAAAATAGTCATCAGTAACTTGTTGTGAGGGTCACATTAAGTGTTTCTTTGGTGGTTTTAGGGGAAAGGTTTGTCAGAGTTTTAAGGATAGCGGAGAAATTTTGAAAGAGCTGATCATTAGAATGAGAAGAATCACTGCAATGATAACAGAATGATTAAGAGGAAATATTGAGAACCAAGTTACAGCAGGGAACCATGAATATTATAGGAGTACTCATCTACACAGTCATGAATTTCTTCCAGCAAGTGAACGCCTCATAAACCACCATGACATAATCAATCTCAAATTCCCATTACTTTTAAGAATTCCCAAGTATTCTGTGCTATGATTTTGATCCCAACACTGATAAATGATAAGCAACTAGAACTTTTTGATTTACCCAATTACACCTATGTAGATACTACTTATAAATGTAAGCACGTTCTGAGATCTTTTGGTTGTACTTGTTTTTGTCTTATTTGGAAGAATTGTAAAATCAAAAAGTAATTGACTTGAAAAGATACGTTGGGATATTCCTGTTGAAAAGCCAAATTTTCTGAAACCAGAAATATTTGCTTTCCAAATCATTTCAGTTTATACATTAATTTCAGCAATATTATTACTATTAATATCATAACTATGATGTATGCATTTTCCTGCCATTTGCTTCATAATGACTTTGGAGAGAAAACATTTTGAGAATATATTAGTAGTAATAGCACAGTGGACATTTGTTTTAAAATCAGTGTTATTTAATTTTAATTTTGGCACAACTATTATCCCAAATGAACACCACAAGAAGCACCTTTTCTTCTTTTTTTTAAAGAAATATATGTTTTATTTGGCAGTTTTATGTAAATGTATACCTTTATACTATCTTTATACTTTCTTAATATTTAATAATGTAAAGCTGGTGTAAGAAAATGAAGATCATTTATTAGCTAATATATATGCTTTATGATATGCTACACACTGTAAGAAGTCCTTTGCACATAATAAGAACTTCTTCATTATAGTCTTTCCCTATTGTATTACAAAGTTATTTCTGGGTTACTGCCCTCCTCTCAAACACGGGGTGTTCCCCCTGTGTTTTTACAGAACAAGGAAAGAAGTTACTTCTATTGTTATCCCTTCAGTGCCATGCTACAGCACTTTATGATTCAGGGTCCGTGAGCCATATCTCTTTATTCCTCCTTCCTCTTTGCTGTTAGTCCATCAACATTTCAACAATAGAAACAAATGTAACTGCACGGCCTGAAAGTGAAATGTTGAGCATTCTCTAGATTCTAAAATAACTAACAAGAAAAACAATGATACTAGCAAATATTTACTAAGAGTCTACTATATGCTAGGAGTACCTCTAAGAATCAGTTTATTATTCCTCAAAAGAATCAGATGAGATACTATTTCTACGCACTCCATTTAAAAAAGAGAAAGTGAAGAACAGAAAGAATTAAAACACAGGCAGCAAAGTGAGTGTCAGAGTCAGGATTCAAACCAAGACAATCCACTTCTGCACTTTTAACCACTACTTCACTAATATAAGGTCAATATCAATTCCTGGTCAGTTCCACTCCAGATCAACCCTTCTTGGACATGTCTCTGAACATCATCATGGATTTACCTCCAATCTCTGGATTATGATAGTATTATAAAACTTGTCTCTTATGTCTGTTAACAATTACTTACTGGATAACTAAAGCTTTGAACACTCAGATCATGTATTTCTTTTCTTTTTTTCTCTCTCTCTTCTTGTCTCTTTTATTTTTCTTTTCTCTTCTCTTCTCTTCTTTTCTTTTCCTTTCTTTCCTATTCCTCTTTGAGCCTTAACTCATTCCATTCTTTAGGCTACAAATACTTCTCCCCTCCCATCATCTCTCTTTTCTTCATAGCTTAAAATTCTATTCATTTAACAAATTGTAGCCCATATAAGCTAAGGTCTCTATAATCATCTCTGAGGAAAATAATCTAGTTTCCTTCCACTCTGTAGCAACCATTTTTACCATCCGCATGAAATTTTACATATTTATCTTTTCTAGCTCATCTATAAGTTGATGTCTATTTGCAATATGGTTATCAACCATCCAACATGATCAGCCTATGAAGTCCCTGGACAGAGTAGTCTTCTGGATCGAGTTTGTCATGCACCACAAAGGAGCCAAGCACCTACGGCCAGCCTTCCATGACCTCACCTGGTTCCAGTACCACTCTTTGGATGTGATTTGTTTCCTATTGGCCTGTGTGGCAACTGTTACTTTCCTTGTCATAAAGTGTTTCTTGTTTTGCTGTCAAAAGTTTGTTAAGGCAGGAAGGAAGAAAAAGAGGGACTAGATTTTGAGACCTGAAGCTAATAGACATGATAGGGAGTATTATTCCATTTAATTCAAGCATTATGGATCTTAAACATATTGTATTAGTTAACCCATTCAACTCTAAGGATAGAAATAATCTTGTGTAGGACTTCCTAGGTGGCTCAGTGGTAAAGAATCCACCTGCTAATGCAGGGGACACAGGTTCAAGCCCTGCCCTGGGAAGATTCCACATGCCACGAAGCAACTAAGCCTGTGTGCCACAACTATTGAGCCTGTGCTCTAGAGCCCATGAGCCACAACTACTGAGCCCATGTGCTGCAACTATTGAAGCCCACACGCCTAGGGCCTGTGCTCCACAACAAGAGAAGCCACTACAATGAGGAGCCTGAGCACCACAATGAAGAGTAGCCCCCACTCTCAGCAACTAGAGAAAGCCTGTGTGCAGCAATGAAGACCCAGCACAGCCAATAAATAAAATAAAAAAATAAATTTATTAAAAAAAAAGAAAGAATCTTGTGTATTTTTTGTTAAATACTCCAATATTCCTTTTGAAATGGTCAGTTTTGTTCATCAAACCAAAGAGAAAATTATACCTGAAGATTTAAGGATGGGTTATATTCAATTTATAATTCTAACTTAATAAATCTTTAAGTAATTGATTCTACTTTTAAGGCTGATTTATGTATAATTTCATAACTGAAAAAAATGAGACTGGTTAGAATATCAGTCTGTTGATTTAAGAAGATTGAGCAGACTGTTTTAACTATATATTTTCAGAAACACCTTCTGCATAAAGAAATGCAATATAATATAATATATATGTATATGACCCTGTCAAAGAAAAACAGAACCAGACACTTATAAGAGGTGGCAAGACAAATTTTATTCAGACTGCCAAAGAGAGAGATTCCAGTATAAACTGAGATTTTACTCCAACTTAGACAAAGGTGACTGAGATTTTCAAAGGGTGAACAGGTAGGGAACACAAAGAGACTATGGGGAAGTGAAAGAGGGAACAAAAAAGGGATGAGGGTGCTACGGAGAAATGGAAAATTACAAGAAGGGTAAGTGAAAAAATACTGAAAACGGTTTGGCAAGATGGGATAGACAACATCCATTTTGTAGTTCAGCAGGATCACATTTTCTTGAGCAAAAACTCAGCATGACAGCTGGGGTCATCTTTACAAACACAAGCTACAATCTAGTACAGGTGGAAGTCAAGTTAAAGTTTGATCAAGTCTCTCAGCACAGTGTTTAGGCAACTCCTTTGCTCTGTATAGGATTTTAGAGTTCAGAAACCTTATGAAACACAAAATGTTCCTTCATGTAAGTTATCTTTGTTTCAGAAATTCTGAATGATCCTAACTGGCTTGCTACCTAAAACTATGCAAAAAGTAAAGTCCTTGGTTAAAATAAATAAAGGTATTTTCCACACAAAACCTTGAATATGCTTGAATTACTGTTCTCCCTTAATAATAACCCTTTATAATTAGATAGTAGTACACAAAATAAGCAAAGAGTAGGAATGATAGGTGGGGTTCAGCAAGATCAGTCCAGTAGCTCTGGAATTCAATGTTGGAAGATTTCCCTTCTCCTGAGATAAGATTTCCAATTTCTTGAACTTGTCAAGTTTTCCAACTCCTTTAATACCTGGGATACTGAGTTTCATAATGAGAAACTATAATTTTTAGATTCTTCTTCGCTCACATCACATACAAAAATAAATTGCAGATGGAATAAAGAGCCGCATATTGTGTGTAACAATTAAAATTTTAAAGCGTATGCATGAGAAACTTTTGAAATAGCACAAAGATCGCCAAAGCATGCCTTTCAATACGGGTACTCAGAGCCTTTGGACTCAGAACACAGTTTTCAAAGCAAACCATAGAGAAGAAAGAAACCAGATTAAGAATATTTCTTCTTCCTGACAAGAAATATGTCTAAAGAGTTGGATGGGGACTTCCCTGGCAGTCCAGTGGTTAAGACGTTGCCTTCCAAATCAAAGTGTGGGTTCGATCCCTGGTCGGGGAGCTAAGATCCCACAAGCCTCAAGGCTAAAAAACCAAAATCATTTTGAGGAATCCTGTAACAATTCAATAAAGACTTTAAAATGGTCCACATCAAAAAAATCTTAAAGAAAAAAAAGACATGGAAATGAGGCATACTTATCAATTGTGACAGATGGCTGAGATTTTTATATCACTCTTCTGTAAAACAAAATTATTTTCAGCAATCATCATTGTGAAACAATAGCAATAACCAGAAAAGAATATTTTCTTTTATTAACCTTTGAATATACAATCATGCCACTACCAAGTAAAAAAATTAATAATAAAGTACAAACAGAAAAAAAAAAGTAATACATTAATGTCTTCCATTATGTTAATGTGTCTTTTGAAAACAGTGGGGCAGAGAAGAGGGATGAAGGGGATCTTACACATACACATTAGTCTGAGGTATAATGAATTACTTTCCATGTAGGAAGAAAAGTTTATTAAAGCATAAGTAATACAAATATTTGTATTCTTACACTCTCAGTTTTCTTATATTTTTAGGTATATTCTTTAATATTTTCAAGTGTATTCTTTAATATATATGTTCTTAAAATCCATCATTAATCACAAAATTGCTGAATAAAAGTAAAGAAGGATGGATTCTTTAAAGGGATGTATCTCCCTGCCAGTACTGCCTTGCAGAGTCACTCTGGTGTTCTCTCTTTTTTTTTTTTCTTTCTTCTTTTTTGGTGTCTTCTCTTGATGAAGCTTAACATTCACCGAGCTGACAAAGGAGAAATGTTTACAGGGTCCAGATTCAATACAAAACATACTTTGAACCACTGTGGGTTCAGTTCAAGACAACCACAATTACACAATAATCACAATAAAACTAGTCACACAAATTTGTTGGCTTCACAGTGTATATAAAAGTTACATTTACACTATAGTGTAGACTATTAAGTGTGTGAGAGCATTATATCTAAAAAAAGGGTATGTATCTTCATTTAAAAATACTTATTGCTAATTGGGAGATTGGGATGGCCATATAGACATTACTAATAAGAAAAAAATATCAAATTGTACACTTTATGTGCAGTTTATTGTATGTCAATTGTATCTCAATAGAAAAATAAAATAAAGGGCTTCCTAGCTGGCACAGTGGTTGAGAATCCGCCTGCCAATGCAGGGGACATGGGTTCAATCCCTGCTCCAGGAAGATCCCACATGCCGCGTAGCAACTAAGCCCATGCGCCACAATTATTGAGCCCATGTGCTGCAACTACTGAAGCCCACGTGCCTAGAGCCCAAGCTCTGCAACAAGAGAAGCCACGGCAATGAGGAGCCCGAGCACCACAATGAAGAATAGCCCCCACTCACCCAAACTAGACAAAGCCCGTGCACAGCAAAAAAGACCTGACACAGCCAATAAAATTAATTAATTAATTAATTAATTTTTTAAAAATTTAAAAAATTTTAAAAATAAAATAAAAATACTATTGCTAAAAAATGCTAACCGTTATCTGAGACTTCAGTGAGTCATAATCTTTTTGCAATAGTAAACATCAAAGATCACTGATCAGAGAAACATCAGCTGATGGAGTAAGAGGATGTGGAGCTCACCTCCGTCCACAAACACATCAAAAATACATCTACATGTGGAACAATTCTCATGGAAAACTAACTGAAAACTGGCAGAACTCCAATACAGCTAAGGTTGTAAGAAAGATGCACACACAATGGGGTAGGATAGGAAGAAGAGCATTGGATCCAGATCTATGCTCCTGGGAGGGGACTATGAGGAAAAGAGAGATTGCACAGGCAGACCCACACCCTAGTGAGTGAGTGGGTTGAGCTACAGACTGGGGGGGGGGGTGTCTGAGTCTTGGGGTCCTACATGAAGGATACAAGTTTCCTTGGATGCTTGGAGAACTTCTAGGACAGATAGAAAGTCTGGAGAAGCCTAGATACCACTCATGAGAATTGCCATGGGTACTGGCTTGTCAACAGACAGGGTGGAAAAAGGTCGGCCCTAGCAGCTGCTGCTTTGATGTGCTCCCCAAGCCAAGCAAATACCCCAGTCACACCCACTCCACTCCACAATTAGCAATGAATCTAGGGCAGGCACAACCTAGGAAAGATTCAATTTAGGGATACAGAAGCAACCTGGGCCTGAGGTGTGTTCCAGGTTGGGTGACAGGTTGGGTGCCATTGTTGGCACTTACTCAAACAGCACCCCAAAGCAGCCCAGACTTTCTGATGGCACCACAGCTATTTGAACTTTTGCAACCACCACACTACACTCCAAAATCCCAGATAAGTACATGCTCCATTCCTGCCTACTCCATGCCACAACCTAGCACAAGATCTGGGGTGAACACAGTAAGGGAAAAGATATGAATGTGGGCTGTGTCTGAGCAGAGCTTCAGATGCCTACACAGATAGTGCATCAAACCTTTGTAAGCCTGTGACTTCCACTTTCTGCAGCACTCCCCTCCTTTGGGGCAAAAGTCCCAGTGTGGGAGAAGGAAAAACACACACTTAAATAGAGCACTGCCAGCTTGTACCAGACTCTCACATCCTTCTGCTTCAGTAACTTGGGAGCAGACCCCACCTCTGTTAGGGTGTAGATGGCAACTGAGCAGAAAAGAAACACCATCTCACACCCTGTGCAGAGTCTGTCTCTTTCATCACCAGCTGCAACCCCTACCAATGTGGTAGTGGCCAGTATCAAAGGCAGCCCTCCCTTGAAAGACATTGAGCAAACAAAGTTGACATATGGATGCTTCCACAAAACAACACCTTTTCAAGACCACAATAGGTAACTGTTTTACCTAAATTCATACAGACAGAGAAAGTTAAGCAAAATGTATAGGCAGAGGAACTACTCCCAAATAAAATAGCAAGAGAAAACCCCTGAAAAAAATAATGAAACAAATTAGTCTATGAGACAATGAATTCAAAACATTGGTAATAAAAATGCTAACTGAATTAGGAAAGAGAATTGATCTAAGAATATTTCATTTTAACAAGGAATTAAAAAATATAAAGAAGACCCACACAAAAAATAGATAATTCAATACATGAGATCAAAAGTACTCTAGAAGCAACGAATAGAAGACTAAATGACACAGAAGAATGCTTAGGCGATCTGGAAGATAGAATAATGGAAATCACCCAATCAGAACAGCAGACAGAAAGAGAAACAAACAAAAATTAGAGCAACATATGAGATCTATGTGATATCATAAAACATGCCAATATTCACATTATAAGTGTTCCAGAATTCGAAGAGAGAAGGGGATTGAAAATGTATTTAAAGAAATTATGAAGGATGCAGATGCAGAGAATGGACTGGAGGACACGGGGTTGGGGGAGGCAAAGGGGAAGCTGGGACGAGGTAAGAGAGTAGCATAGACATATTTACACTACTAACTGTAAAATAGATAGCTAGTGGGAAGTTGCTGTGTAACAAAGGGAGATCAACTCAATGATGGGTGATGCCTTAGAGGGCCAGGACAAGGAGGGTGGGAGAGAGTCGCGGGAGGTAGGCAATATGGGGATGTATGTATAAATACAGCTGATTCACTTTGGTGTACCTCAGAAGCTGGTACAAGAGTGTAAAGCAATTATATTCCATTAAAGAGCTTAAACAAAAAAGAAATTATGGATAAAATTTCCCAAACCTAAAGGAGGACAGATATCCAGGTACAGGAAGCACAAAGGAGGCCAAACAAGATGAAACCAAACAGACGAAGGAGGAGACATATCATGATTAAAATGGCAAAAATCAAAGATAAAGAGAGAATTCTAAATACAGAAAGAGAATAACAAAGAGTCATAAACAAGGGAATCCCTATAAAGCTAAGTGCTGATCTCTCTCTGCAGAAACTTTTCAAGCCAGAAGGGAGTGGAATGAAATACTCAAAGTTCTGAAAGGGAAAACCCTGCAATTTAGGATACTCTACCCAGCAAGATTATCATATAGAATATAAAGAGAGATGAAAAACTTCTCAGACAACAAAAACTAAAAGAATTTAGCAGTAATTAACCTGCCCTAAAAAAAATGTTGAAGGGTCTTATCTAAATGGAAAAGAAGTAAGAACCTATAGGAAAGGGAAAATCATTATAGGAAAAGCAAATATAAAGTAAGGATTGAGATCACTTAAATAACCCAGTAAGTAGATTAAAAGACAAAAGAAAAATTGTAAGAACAACTATGACTATAATAAACAGTATAGAGATAAGCAAGAATTTGTGAATTATGACATCAAAAACACAAAATGTGGAAGAAGGAAGTAAAAATTGTTGATCTTTTAGAATGTGTGTGAACTTAAATGACTATTACTTTAAAGGAAGTAGATGTAATTATGGATAAACATACATAAACTCCATGGCAACCACAAATCAAAAGTCCACAATAGATACACAAAAACCAAAAAGAAAGGAACCTAAGCATACTACAAAAAAAAAAAAAAAAAATCATCAAACCACAACAGAAAAGCAAAAAATAAGAAATGAACAGATAAGAACTACAAAAACAACTGAAAAACAAGTAATAAAATGGCAATAAGTACATACTTATCAATAATTACTTAAAACGTCAGTGGACTAAATACTCCAATCAAAAGATGAAAAATGGCTGATTGAAATAAAAATTTTAAAAAAAGACCCTTCAATACTGCCTACACTTCAGTGTGAAAGATACACACTGGAAGTGAGGGGATGGAGAAAGATATTTCTTGTAAATGCAAATATAAAGCAAATGTAGCAATATGCATATCAGACAAAATAGACTTTAAAAGAAAAGCCATAACTTAGAAAGACAAAGAAGCACATTATATAATGACAAACAGATCAACATAAGAAGAGGATATTACTCTTGCTAATATATACACACCCAATACAGGAGCACCTAAATATATAAAGCAAATACTAACAGACATAGAGGACTTCACAATAATACAATAATAGGAGATTTTAACACCCCACTGATATCAATGGGCAGATCATCCACACAGCAAATCTGTAAGGCAACAGAGGTCCTAAATGACACAATAGACCAGTCAAACTTAATAGACATCTATAGTACATTACAGTCAAAAATGCAGAACACATATTCTTTTCAAGTACAAAATGGAATGTTCTCCAATATAGATCACATATGAGGTCATAAAGCAAGCCTCAACAAATTTAAGAGGATAGAAATTATATCAGGCATTTTTTCTAAACACAATTTTATGAAACTAGAAATCAACTGAAAAAATAAAAATGAGAAAAGAACTAACACATGGAGACTAAAACACATGTACCTAAAATAGAACAGGTCAACAATGAAACAATGAAATCAAAGAGGAAATAGAAAAATATGTTGAGATAAGTGAAAATGGAAGCACAAATTTAAAATCTATAGAAAAAATAAAATAAAATATATGGGATGCAGGAAAAGCCCTTCTCACAGGGAAGTTCAAAGTGATGCAAGCCTTCCTCAAGAAACAAGAAAAATCTCAAACAACCTAATTTTAACAACTGAAGGAATTAGAAAAATAAAAACAAAGAAAGCCCAAAGTCAGCAGAAGGAAGAAAATAATAAATATCTTAGAGTAAATCATTAAAATAGAGATCAAAAATAGAAAAGATCAATAAAACCAAGTGCTGGGGTATTTTTTACTTTTTTATTGAAGTATAGTTCATTTACAATGTTGTGCCAATCTCTACTGTATAGCAAAATGACTCAGTTATGCACATATATACACTTTTTAATATTCTTTTCCATTATGGTTCATACAGTATATTGAATATAGTTCCCTGTGCTATACATTAGGACCTTGTTGATTATCCATTCTAAATATAATAGTTTGCATATACCAAGACCAAACTCGTAGTCCACTCTTCTCCCTCCCCCAAACCCTCCTTTGGCAACAAGAAGTCTGTTCTCTATGTCTATGAGTCTGTTTCTGTTTTGTTGATAGGTTCATTTGTGTCATATTTTAGATTCCACATATAAGTGATAGCATATGTTGTTTGTCTTTCTCTTTCTGACTTACTTCACTTAGTATAATAATCTCTATTTGCATCCATGTTGCTGCAAATGGCATTATTTAATTCTTGTTTATAGCTGAGCAGCATTCTATTGTATAAATGTACCATATCTTCTTTATCCATTCATCTGTCAATGGATGTTTTCATTGTTTCCATGTTTTGACTATTGTGAACAGTGCTGCTATGAACACAAGGGTGTATGTATCCTTTTGAATTATGCTTTTGTCTGGGTGTATTCCCAGGAGTGGAATTGTTGGATCATATGGTGATTATATTTTTACTTTTCTGAGGAACCTCCATACTGTTTTCCATAGTGGCTGTACCAACTTACATTCCCATCAACAGTGTAGGGGGGTTCCCTTTTCTCTACACCCTTTCCAGTATTTGTTATTTGGAGACTTTTTAATGATAGCCATTCTGACCAGCATGAGGTGGTAACTCATTGTAGTTTTTATTTGCATTTCTCTAATAGTTGATGTTGAGCATCTTTTTATGTGCCTACTGGCCATCTGTATGTCTTTGGAGAAATATACATTAAGTTCTTCTGCCCATTTTTCAATTGGTTTGTTTTTTTTTTCTTGTTGAGTTGTATGAGTTGTTTGTATATTTTGGAGATTAAGCCCTTGATGGTCGCATCATTTGCAAATATTTTCTCCCATTCAGTAGGTTGTCTTTTCACTTTTTTTATGATTTCTGTGCTGTGGAAAAGCTTATAAGTTTGATCAGGTCCCATTTGTTTATTTTTTTTTTATTTCTATCGCCTTTGGAGACTTAACAACACATTGTTTTAAGATAAGCAAAAATGACAAGTCTTCAGGGAAGCTAACCAAGAAAAGAGAGTATACCCCCCCGCAAAAGAACAAAATAATAAATGAAAGAGGGTATATCAACTGATACCACAGAGATACTAAAAATCATAAGGGAATACTATGAAAAGTTAGTTGTCAACAAATTGGACAACATAGAAGAAAAAGACAAATTTCTAGAACTATACAGTCACCCAAGACTGAGTCAAGAAGAGACAGAAAATATGAACAGACTGATCACTAGAATTGAAATTGAATTTGTAATAAAAAAACAAACAAAAAAAAAAACAACTCCTAGGGAACAAAAGTCCAGGACCAGACAGCTTCGCTGGGGAATTCAAGCAAACACATAAAGAAGAATTTATACCCAACCTTCTCAAATTATTCCAAAAATATGAAGAGGAGGGAACACTCCAATTGGTTCCATAAAACCACCAATATGCTGATCCCAAAATCAGTGAAGGCACTTCAAAAGAAAAATTTACAGGCCAATATCTTTGATGAATACAGACACAAAATCCTCAACAAAATATCAGGAAACCGAATCCCACAATACACAAAAAAGATCACACAACATGATCAAGTTGGGTTCATTCCAGGGTCACAAGGATGGTCCAAAATATGAAAATCAATCAATATGATACACCACATTAACAAAAGAAAAGATTAAAATCATATGAATATCTCAGTAGATACAAAGAAAGCATTTGCCCTCCTGGCTGGTGAAGCGAGTGGAGGCTACAGCTGGGCTCGGCAGCCACGTCGCTGCTGCCACCACTGCTGCCACCGCGAAGCCCCCCACCCTCCTTCTCTGGCGTCAGAATGAGCTCCCAGAAAGTGCTGGCCATTCAGGCCCAAAGCAGAGGCCGAAAAGAAAGAAACATCTGAAAAAGCTGGAGCCTCTACAGAAAGCTCCCTTGGTTCCTCCACCGCCGCCTCCACCACCACCACCTCTGCCAGACCCTACGCCTCCAGAGCCAGAGGAGGAGATCCTGGGATCAGACCATGAGGAGCAGGAGGACCCTGCTGACCACTGCAAAGGTGGCTATCATCCAGTGAAAATTGGAGACCTCTTCAATGGCCAGTATCATGTTATTAGGAAGCTAGGATGGGGACACTTCTCTACTGTTTGGCTGTCCTGGGATATGCAGGGGAAAAGATTTGTTGCAATGAAAGTTGTAAAAGTGCCCAGCATTATACGGAGACAGCCTTGGATGAAATAAAATTGCTCAAATGTGTTCGAGAAAGTGATCCCAGTGACCCAAATAAAGACACATTAGTGCAGCTAATCGATGACTTCAAGATTTCAGGCATGAATGGAATACATGTCTGCATAGTCTTTGAAGTGCTTGGCCACCATCTCTTCAAGTGGATCATAAAATCCAACTATCAAGGCCTCCCAGTACGTTGTGTGAAGAGCATCATTGGACAGGTCCTTCAGGGGTTAGATTACCTACACAGTAAGTGCAAGATAATTCATACTGACATAAAGCCGGAAAAATCTTGGTGTGTGTGGATGATGCTTGTGTGAGAAGAATGGCAGCAGAGGCCACTGAGTGGCAGAGGCAGGAGCTCCTCCTCCTTCGGGGTCTGCAGTGAGGACTGCTCCACAGCAAAAACCCACAGGAAAAATATCTAAAAACAAAAAGAAAAAACTGAAAAAGAAGCAGAAAAGGCAGGCTGAGTTACTGGAAAAGCACCTGCAGGAAAGAGAAGAATTGGAGAGAGAAGCTGAAAGGAAAATAATAGAAGAAAATGTCACATCAGCTGTACCTTCCAATGAGCAAGGTGATGAATACCCCCCAGAGGTGAAACTAAAAACAGCAGGATTAGAGGAGATAGCCAAGGGAGAGACTGCGAATAACAACAGCAAAGGTGAGGACCAGGAGAAGAAAGAAGATACTGAGAAGGAAAACACTGGGAAAGATGAAGATGACCTTGAACAGGAACTCGCAAACATAGACCCTACTTGGATAGAATCACCCGAATAATGAGGAAGATTGCCCAAATCCTGAGGCATATAATCTCGATGAGACAAATGCAGAAAGCGATTATACACACAGCAGCTACCAAGAACAATTCAATGGTGAATTGCCAAATGGATGACACAAAATTCCTGAGTAACAGTTTCCAGAGTTTTCCACATCATTGTTCTCTGGGCGCTTAGAACCTGTGGCTCATGGCTCTGCACTTTCTGAGGGATCCCCACTTACTGATTATCTGCACATGAAGAAAGCAGTCCATCCCATGACAGAAGCAGGACCGTTTCAGCCTCCAGCACTGGGGATTTGCCAAAAACAAAAACTCGGGCAGCCCGCCTGTTGATGAATCCCCTGGACCCATGGAATGCAGATGAAATTAGAGTTAAAATTGCTGACCTGGGAAATGCTTGTTTGGTGCATAAACACTTCACAGAAGACATCCAGACGCATCAGTATAGATCCATAGAGGTTTTAATAGGAGCAGGTTACAGTACACCTGCTGACATTTGGAGTACAGCATGTATGGCATTTGAGCTGGCAAGAAGAGATTATTTGTTTGAACTGCATTCTGGGGAAGACTATTCCAGAGACGAAGGCCACATAACCCATGTCATAGAGCTGCTAGGCATTATCCCAAGGCACTTTGCTCTAACTGGAAAATATTCTGGGGAAATCTTCAATCACAGAGATCACATAGCATTGATCATTGAACTGCTGGGGAAGGTCTCTTGAAAATACACTATGTTGGGGAAATATTCCAAGGAGTTTTTCAGCAGAAAAGGAGAACTGTGGCCACCATCAAGCTGAAGCCCTGGAGCCTCTTTGATGTACTTGTGGAAAAGTATGGTTGGCCCCATGAAGATTTTGCACAGTTTACAGATTTCCTGATCCAGATGTTAGAAATGGTTCCAGAAAAATGAGCCTGAGCTGGCGAATGCCTTTGGCATCCTTGGTTGAATTCTTAGCAGGTTCTGCATAGACTCATTCTGAGCTGGCACGTGTTGTCCAGCGCATTGGCCCTGAAGGGGGACTCTCATTCTTAACAGGATTACAAGTGAGCTGGCTTCATCCTCAGACATTTATTTTCCTTTGAGTTACTGTTGTTTGACATTTTGCTTTGTGTGCACTGTGCTTCTGGGAAAGGGCAGTCTTTTGTCTTCAGCTTAGTAGTTTATTGACCCACTTTTCTTCTGAAAAAAATAACGTCTCTAAGCATTGTTTCTTGTGTCGTGTGACATTCAAATGTCAATTTTTTTGAACGAAAAATACTTTCCTCCTTGTGTTTTGGAAGGTTTTGTAACTATTTATGAAAAATATTTTAGCTGAGTACTATATAATTTACAATCGTAAGAAATTATCAAGTTGAAACCAAGAAATAGCAAGGAAATGTACAATTTGAACTTCTAGCAAAGGGATATCATTCCTGTATTATAGTGTATGTAAGTGCACCCTGTAAATGTTAATTTCCATTAAATATGGGATGGGGACTCAAATTTCAGAAAAGCTACCCAGTCTTGAGTGCTTTGTAGCCTAAGTTGCATGTAATGAACTTAAACTGCTCCAAGGAGTTGTGCAAACTTTTCATTCCATGACAGTCCTTTTGCATTGGATTTTAAACAACAGGCTCTGGGTTATATCATTCCCTATATGGCACTTTAAAGAAAGAAAAGACATGCTTCTCATTCTAAAATACGTATTATGGTTTAGCACTCCCATTTGTATTTTTGCATATTTTTAATTAAAACTACTTTTAAGGAAAAAGAACAATTTCCTTTTAAAAATGTGGTGGCCTGGTACTATGTGGTGTTGCCTCCTCCAAGCACTGTAAGTTAAACTCTACATAGATTAAATTGAACAAGAGAAACATGTTCAGTGTGTGGAATGAAAAAATATACATATATTTTTTTGGAAAAAAAAAGCATTTGATAAAATTCAACATCCATTCATGATAAAGAGAAACTCTCATCAAAGTGGGTATACAGGAAACATATCTCTGCATGATAAGGGCCAATTTATGATAAACCCACAGCAAACCTAATACTCAACAGTGATTAGCCTTCCTGCTACATTCAGGAATGAGACAAGTATGCCATATGCACAGCCTGTATTTAACATAATATGTGAATTCCTAGGCACAGCAATCAGATAAGAAAAAGAAATAAAATGTATCCAAATTCGAAGGGAAGAGGTAAAACTGTCACTATTTGCAAGTGATATGATACTCTATGTAGAGAGCCCTAAAATCTTTGTACAAGGACTATTAGAAGTAATATATGATTTCAGCAAGGTAGCAGGATACAAGATTAATATACAGAAATCTGTTGCATTTCTATACACTAATATTGGACTATCAAAATGAGAAAGTTTAAAAAAATCTTGCTTAAAATCAGATCCAAAACAATAAAATGCAGAGGAATAAACTTAACAAATGAGGTGAAAACCTATATCCTGAGATCTATAAAACACGGTTAAAAGAAATTGAAGATGTTTCCAAAAAATGGAAAGATATTCCATGCTCTTGAATTGAAAGAATTAGCATTGTTAAAATGGCCATAGTACCCAAAGGAATCTAGGGATTTAATGCAATTCCTATCAAAATATCCAGGACATTTTTCACAGAACTAGAACAAGTAATCCTAAAATTCATATGGAACAGCAAAGACCTAGAATTGCCAAAGCAATCCTGAGAAAAAAGAACAAAGCTGGAGGTATAACCCTTCCAGACATCAGACAATACTGTAAAACTAGAGTAATGAAAACAGTATGGTATTAGCACAAAAACAAACACATAGATCAATGGTACAGAATAGAGGGCCCAGATATAAACGTACACACCTATGGTCAAATAATCTATGACAAAGGAAGCAAAATATGCAATAGAGAAAAGAAAGTCTCTTCAACAAGTAGTGCTGGGAAAACTGGACCACAACCACATTTAAATCAATGAAATTAGAATATTCCCAGACACCACATATAAAAATAAACTCAAGATGGTTTAAAGGGATAAATCTAAGACATGACACCATGAAACTTCTAGAAGAGAGCAAGGGCAAAACACTCATAGCAATATTTTCTTGGATCAGTCTCCTAAGACAAAAGAAATACAGGCAAAAATAAACAAAAGAGACCTAATTAAACTAAAAGCTTTTGCACAGCAAAAGATACAATTGACAAAACAAAAATACAACCTACAGAATGGGAGAAAATATTTGCAAATGATATGACCAACAAGGGATTAATATCCAAAATATAGAAAGAGTTCATAAAACTCAATAAAAAAATAATAATAACCCAATTAAAAAATAGGCAGAATACTGAAATGGACATTTTTCCAAAGAAGACACACAGATGGCTAAAAGGCACATAAAAGATGCTCAACATTCCTAATTACTAAAGAAATGCAAATCAAAACCACAACTGAGGTATCACCTCACACCAGTCAGAATGGCCATCATCAGGAAGTTGACAAAGAGTAAAATCTGCAGAGAATGTGGACAAAAGGGAACACTCATACATTGTAAGTGGGAATCTACATTGGTGTAACTGCTATGGAAAATGGTATGGAGATTCCTTAAAAACTAAAATAGTACTACCATGTAATCCAGCAATTCCTCTCCTCAGTATATATCCAAAAAAGAAAAAAAGAAAAAAAAAAAAAAAAAAAAAACTCTAACTTGAAAAGATACATGAACCCCAATGTCCACAGAGGCATTATTTACAATAACCAAAAGATGAATGAAACCAGGAGCCCATCAGCAGGTAACTGGCTTAAGAAGATGTGATATATATGTACATTGGAATATTACTCATCCTTAAGTAAGAATGAAATGATGCTTTTTGCAGCAACATGGATGGACCTTGTGACTATTTTGCTTAGTAAAATAGGTTAGACAGAGAAAGACAAATACTATATGATAGTTATCTGTTGAGTCTAAAATATAATACAAATGCTTTTACCTAAGATGGACATAGAAGGATGTGTGCTCATCTTGTGAGAGCACCAAAATCACAACTAACTGCTAAACAAATATCATCAGGAAGATGCTGGAACCCAAGAAAGATACCTCGAATCCAAAGACAAAAGAAAAGCCACAATGAGATGGTAGGAGGGGGGTGCAGTCATGATAAAGTCAAATCCCATACCTGCCCAGTGGGTGACCCACAAACTGGAGAACAATTATACCACAGAAGTTCTCCCTCTGGCGTGAAGGTTCTGAGCCCCACATCAGACTTCTCAGCCTGAGGGTCCAGCAATGGGACTAGGAATCCCCAGGGACTCTGACTTTGAAGGCCAGTGGGATTTCATTGCAGGATTTCCACAGGACTAGGTGAAGGAGAGACTCCACTCTTGAAGGGCACACACAGAGTCTTATGTGCATCAGGACCCACCAGTGACCCCATAGGAGACTGAACTAAACCTACTTGCTAGTGTTGGAGGGTCTCCTGTGGGGGAGTGGGGGGAACAGCTGTGGCTCACCACAAGGACAAGAGCACTGGCAGTTCTTCAAAGTATCAAATGGCATTACCCCCACCATACAGCTTTTAGGCTCCAGTGCTGGGTTGCCTCAAGCCAAAAAACTAACACATCCCCACCTATCAGCAGACAAGCAGATTAAAGTTTTGCTGAGCAAGGCTCTGCCCACCAGAGCAAAACCCTCACATCAGGAAGTTTGTACGACTCTTAGATAACCTCATCCACCAGATGGCAGACAGAAGAAGCAAGAAGAACTACAATCCTGCAGTCTGCAGAACAAAAACCACAATCACAGAAAGTTAGACCAAGTGAAAAGGCAGGATTTTCACAGATGAAGGATTATGTCACAGATGAAGGAACAAGGTAAAACCCCAGAAAAACAACTAAATGACATGGAGGTAGACAACCTTCCAGAAAAAGAATTCAGAAAAAAAGATCCAGGATCATTCAGTGAAGATGGTCCAGTACTTCAGGAAAAAAATGGAGGCAAAGATTGAGAAGATGCAAAAAATGTTTAACAGAGACCTAGAAGAATTAAAGAACAAACAGAGATGAACAATACAATAAATGAAATGAAAAATACACTGGAAAGAATCAATAGCAGAATAAATGAGGCAGAAGAACAGATAAGTAACCTGGAAGACAGAATGGTGGAAATCACTGCCATTGAATTGAATAAAGAAAAAAGAATGAAAAGAAATGAAGACAGCCTAACAGACCACTGGGAAAAGATTAAATGAAGCAACATTCACATTATAGGGGTCTCAGAAGGAGAAAAGAAAGAGAAAGAACATGAGAAAATATTTGAAGAGATAATAACTGAAAACTTCCCTAACATACAAAAGGAAACAGTCAACCAAGTCCAGAAAGTGCAGAGAGTCCCAAGCAGGACAAACCCAAGGAGGAACACAGCAAGACACATAGTAATCAAATTGACAAAAATTAAACACAAAGAAAAAATATTAAAAGCGATAAGGGAAAAAAATGACAAATAACATACAAAGAAACTCCCATAAGGTTATCAGATGATTTCTCAGCAGAAACTCTGCAAGCCAGAAGGGAGTGGCACTATATATTTAAACTGATGAAACAGAAGGACCTAAAACCAAGAATACTCTACCTAGCAAGGCTCTCATCCAGATTTGATGGAGAAATCAAAAGCTTTACAGACAAGCAAAATCTAAGATAATTCAGTACCACCAGATCAGCTTCGTAACAAATGCTAAAGGAACTCCTCTTGGTGGGAAAGAGACTAGCAACTTAAAAAATAAAAAATGAAAACTTGTACATACATAGACTGTTATATCAAAACCTCATGGGAACAGCAAAGCCAAAAACTACAATATATACACATACAAAAGAAAAATCAACCCAAACACAACACTAAAGAGGGTCATCAAACCACAAGAGAAGAGAACAAAAGAGGAAGGGAAAAGAAAGGACCTACAAAACCAAACCCCAAACAAGAAAATGGCAATAGGAATACACATATCAATAATTACCTTAAATGTAAATGGATTACATGTGCCAACCAAAAGACAAAGACTGGCTAAGAGGATACAGAAACAAGACCCATATATACTCTGTCTACAAGAGACCCACCTCAGACCTAGAGACACATACAGACTGAAAGTGAGGGGCTGGAAGCCAGTATTCCATGCAAATGGAAATCAAAAGAAAGCTGGAATAGCACTAGTCCTATCAGAAAAAAATAGACATTAAAACAAAGACTGCGACAAGAGACAAAGAAAGACACTACATAATGAACAAGGGATCAATCCAAGAAGAAGATGCAACAATTGTAAATATATATGCACCCAAATTTGGAGCACCTCAATGTATAAGGCAAATGCTAACAGCCATAAAGGAAGAAATCAACAAAAACACAATAATAGTGGGGGACTTTAACACCCCACTTTCATCAATGGACTGATTATCCAGAGAGAAAATCAACAAGGAAATGCAGGCCTTAAATGACATATTAGACCAGATTGACTCAATTGATGTTTATAGAGCATTCCATCCAAATGTAGCAGAATACACTTTCTTCTCAAGTGCACCTGGAACATTCTCCAGGATTGACCACATGCTGGGCCACAAAACAAGCCTCGGTAAATTTAAGAAAATTGAAATCATATCAAGCATCTTTTCCAATCACAACACTATGAGATTAGAAATAAACTACAAGAAAAAACTATGAAAAACACAAACATGTGGAGGCTAAAGAACATGCTACTAAACAACCAATTGATCACTGAAGAAATCAAAGAGAAAATCAAAAATACCTAGAGACAAATGAAAATGAACGCACAATGATCCAAAATCTATGGGATGTAGCAAAAGGAATTCTAAGAGGGACGCTTATAGCAATACAATCTTACCTCAGGAAACAAAAAAAAAATCTCAAATAAACAACCTAACCTTACACCTAAAGCAACTAGAGAAAGAAGAACAAACAAATCCTAGAGTTAGTAGAAGGAAAGAAATCATAAAGATCAGAGCTGAAATAAATACAATAGAGACAAAGAAAACAATAGCAAAGATCAATGAAACTAAAAGCTGGTTCTTTGAAAATATAAACAAATTAAAAAACCTTTAGCTAGACTCATCAGAAAAAATGGGAGAGGACTCAAATCAATAAAATTAGAAATGAAAAAGGAAAAGTTACAACTGACACCACAGAAATATAAAGGATCATAAGAGACTACTACAAGCAACTGTATGTCAATAAAATGGACAACCTGGAAAAAATGGACAAATTCCTAAAAAGGTGCAGTCTCCCAAGACTGAAACAGGAAGAAATAGAAAATATGAACAGACCAATAAGAAGCAATGAAACTGAAAATGTGATTTACGAACTCCCAACAAACAAAAGTCCAGAACCTGATGGCTTCACAGGCAAATTCTATCAAACATTTAGAGAAGAGTTAACACCTATCCTTCTCAAGCTCTTCCAAAAAATTGCAGAGGAAGGAACACTCCCAAACTCATCCTACGAGACCACCATCACCCTGATACAAAAACCAGGCAAAGATACTACAAAAAAAGAAAATTGCAGACCAATATCACTGATGAATATAGATGTAAAAATCCTCAACAAAATACTAGCTAACAGAATCCAGCAACATATTAAAAGGATCATACACAATGATCAAGTGGGGTTTATCCCTGGAATGCAAGCATTCCTCAATATATGCAAATTAATCACTGTGATACACCATTTTAACAATTTGAAGGATAAAAACCACATGATCATCTCAATAGATGCAGAAAAAGCTTTTGACAAAATTCAACATCCATTTATGACAAAAAGTCTCCAGAAGGTGGACATAGAGGGAACCGAACTCAACATAATAAAGGCCATATATGACAAACCCACAGCAAACATCACTCTTAATGGTGAAAAACTGGAAGCATTCCCTCTAAGATCAGGAGCAAGACAAGGATGTCCACTCTCCCACTACTATTCAACATAGTTTTGGAAGTCTTTGCCACAGCAATCAGAGAAGAATATGAAATCAAAGGAATCCAAATTGGAAAAGAAGTAAAATTGTCACTCTTTGCAGATGACATGATATTTTACGTAGAAAACCCTAAAGAGGCTACCAGAAAACTGCTAGCACTAATTGATGAATTTAGTAAAGGAGCAGGATACAAAATTAATGCACAGAAATCTCTTGCATTCCTATATACTAACAATGAAAGAGCAGAAAGAGAAATTAAGGAAACTCTCCCATTTACCATTGCAACAAAAAGAATAAAATACCTAGGAATAAACCTGCCTAAGGAGGCAAAAGATCTGTATGCAGAAAACCATAAGACACTGATGATAGAAATCAAAGATGACACAAACAGATGGAGGGACATACCATGTTCTTGAATAGGAAGAATCAATATTGCGAAAATGACTATCTTACCCAAAGCAATTTACAGATTCAACACAATCCCTATCAAATTACCAATGGCATTTTTCACAGAACTAGAGCAAGAAATCTTACAATTTGTATGGAAATGCAAAAGACCCTGAATAACCAAAGCAATATTGAGAAGGAAAGATGGAGTTGGTGGAATTAGTCTTCCAGACTTCAAACTATGCTACAAGGCCATAGTGATCAAGACAGTATGGTACTGGCACAAAAACAGAAAAGTAGATCAATGGAACAGAATAGAGAACTCACAGGTAAACACAAGTACATATGGGCAGCTTATCTTTGACAAAGGAGGCAAGAATATACAATGGAAAAAAGACAGCCTCTTCAATAAGTGGTGCTGGGAAAATTGGACAGCAACATGTAAAAGAAAGAAATTAGAACACTCTCTAACACCATACACAAAAATAAACACAAAATGGATTAAAGACCTAAATGTAAGGCCAGACACTATAAAACTGCTAGAGGAAAACATAGGCAGGACACTCAATGACATCCATCAAAGCAAGATCCTTTTTGACCCACCTCCTAGAATCATGGAAATAAAATCAAGAACAAACAAATGGGACCTCATGAAACGTAAAAGCTTTTGCACAGTGAAAGATACCATAAACAAGACAAGAAAACAACCCTCAGAATGGGAGAAAATACTTGCCAACAAAGCAACGGACAAAGGATTAATCTCCAAAATATACAAGCAGCTCATGCAGCTTAATACCAAAAGAGCAAATAACCCAATCCACAAATGGGCAGAAGACCTAAATAGACATTTCTCCAAAGAAGACATACACATGGCCAACAAACACATGAAAAGATGCTCAACATCACTAATCATTAGAGAAATGCAAGTCAAAGCCACAATGAGGTATCACCTCACACCGATCAGAATGGCCATCATCACAAAACCTAGAAACAACAAATGTTGGAGAGGGTGTGGAGAAAATGGAACTCTCCTGCCCTGTTGGTGAGAATGTAAGTTGGTACAGCCACTGTGGAAAACAGTTTGGAGGTTCCTTAAAAAACTAAAAATAGAACTACCATATGACCCAGTAATCCCACTACTGGGCATATACCCAGAGAAAACCATAATCCAAAAATAAAGATGTACCATAATGTTCATTGCAGCACTATTTACAATAGCCAGGACATGGAAGCAACATAAATGCCCATCAACATATGAATGGATAAAGAAGATGTGGCACATATATGCATATATACAATGGAATATTACTCAGCCATAAAAAGCAATGAAATATATGTAATGAGGTGGATAGACCTAGAGTCTGTCATACAGAGTGAAGTAAGCCAGAAAGGGAAAAACAAACATTGTATGCTAACTCATATATATGGAATCTGAAGAAATGGTATTAATGAACCCAGTGACAGAGCAAGAACGGAGATGCAGATAAAGAGAATGAACTTGAAGACGTGGGGCTGGGGTGGGAGGCTCAAAGAAAGCTGGGGTGAAGTGAGAGAGTCGCATAGACATAGATACACTACCAACTGTAAAACAGCTAGCTAGTGGGAAGTTGCTGTATAACAAAGGGCGATCAACTCAATGATGGGTGATGCTTTAGAGGGCCAGGACAGGGAGGACGGGAGGGAGTCTCAGGAGGGAGTGGATATGGGGATATATGTATAAATACAGCTGATTCACTTTGGTGTACCTCAAAAACTGGTACAAGAGTGTAAAGCAATTATATTCCAGTAAAGAGCTTAAAAAAAAAAAAAAGAAAAGAAAAGAAAAAAAGAAAATAATTCTAAGTATACTAAAATAAACCACTATGTACAAGTGCAAAAAAAATAAATAAAAATTTAAAAAAATAAAAGGAATGAAATAATGCCATTTGCAGCAACACGAACAAGTCTAGAGATTGTCATATTTAGTGAAGTAAGTGAGACAGAGAAAGAAATGTCATATGGTATCCCATATATGTGGAATTTTTTAAAAAAATGATACAATTGAACTTCTTTACAAAACAGCAATAGACTCACAGACTTAGAGAACAAACATGGTTATCGGAGGGGAGGATGGGTGGAATGGATATTTAGAGAGTTTGGGATCGACATGTACACACTGCTATATTTAAAATGGATAACCAACAAGGACTTAGTGTACAGCACAAGGAAATCTGTTCAATGTTATGTGGCAGCCTGGATGGGAGGGCAGTTGGGGAGAATGGATACATGTATATGTATGGCTAAGTCCCTTTGCTGTGCACCTGAAACTATCACAACATTGTTAACTAGCTATATTACAAATAAAGTAAAAAGTTAAAAAAATATAATATAATATAATACAAATGAATGTAAAAACAGAAACAGACTCACAGCTATAGAATATAAATTTATGGTTAGTAAAGAGAAGAGGGAGTGGGGAGGGACAGATTATGAAATTAACAGATACAAACTACTATCCACAAAATAAATAAACAACAAGGGTTTACTATATAGCATGGAGAATTATACTTACTATCTTGTAATAACCTATAATGGAATATAATCTGCCAAAACACTGATTCAGTATGTTGCACAACTGAAACTAACACAATATTGTAAATTAGCAAATAAATAAATAAATGTATGTTATAGACCAAGCACTCCTAAACCATGACCTCAGGGCCAAATCTGGCCAGCCATTTGCATAATGATGAACAACTCTCAGGATCCAGAGCACTTCCACCACCCAAAAGAAATTATATACCCATTACACAGTTACTTCCCACTCACTCATTCCTCAGGCCTTAGCAAATTGGCATTGTGTTAGCATCATTCTACAGCACGTTAAATAATGCCAAAAAAAAAATTTACAAGACTATAACTTTAACCAGGTGTTATTTCCATACATTTCACATGTCTTCTGTTTCTTAAATTAAAATTCTCTGATGTATTAAAAATTAGCTTTACTTCCATTATTTTTCTTTTCTGTAATATATGCAAAAACACAGAATGTATTAAAGCAGCAAAACATACAGGAAATTTTCAAAAACACTTTAAGCCTCCCAGTTCCTGAATGGCAGCATGACATGTTCCATGGATCAGCTCCAATGTGAAACATGCATAACTCATGAAAATAATTTTTTAAAACAACTAGTTAAGAACTATCATATGACCCAGCAGTTCCACTTTTGGGTATATACCCTGAGAAAACCATAATTCAAAAAGATAAATGGACCACAACATTCATTGCATCACTATTTACAATAGCCAGGACATGGAAGCAACTTAAATGCCCATTAACAGATGAATGGATAAAGATGTGGCACATATATACAATGGAATATTACTCAGCCATAAAAAGAAACAAAATTGAGTTATTTTGTAGTGAGGTGGATGGACCTAGAGTCTGTCACACAGAGTGAAGTAAGTCAGAAAGAGGAAAACAAACACCATATGCTAACACATATGTGTGGAATCTAGAAAAATGGTACTGATGAACCTAGTGGCAGGGCAGGAATAAAGGCACAGATGTGGAGAACAGACTTGAGGACACATGGTGGCAAGGTGAGGCTGGAACATAGTGAGAGAGCAGCACTGACATATATATACTACCAAATGTAAAATGGATAGCTAGTGAGAAGCTGGGGGATAGCACAGAGAGATCAACTCTGTGCTTTGTGATGATCTAGAGGAGTGGGATAAGGAGGATGGGAGGGAGGGGATATGGGTATATATGTATACATACAGCTGATTCACTTTGTTTTACAGCAGAAACTAACACAATATTGTAAAGCAATTATATTCTAATAAAGATATATTAAAAATGAAAATATATGTTATTGACCTAATAAAATGTAATTAAAGCAAATATTTACATTTAAAAACACTATTTAGTGTCTAGAAATTGTCTTAAAGACATGCAGTAAATAAAGACATATTTATTCCTGAAAATACACTAGCAGTAAAATCACTAAAGGCCTGTGCTGTTTAAACCTCATCCTGCTCCCTCTTTCACCCCCTTTACTCAGAGTAACAGTCTCCACTCCAAGTAGGTTCAGAAAGGACACAGGGCTCTCACTCCCCAGAGCTTTCATTTGAATGCTATGGTATTTTCTTAGAAGGGTCAAGCCACTTGAATTTCTCTCACACACACATCCCAGCTATGTACTACACAAGCTAAGTTCCAGATAAGTGTGGCCAAGAAAATTCTCCCTTCTTTCCCCCAGCCCCCTCATAGGGCAGAGGTTCTATTCAGGCACAGCATATTGAGAATACTGAACCCCAAATAGTCATTGCCCCAGTTCATTCATAGGATGGAGTTTCCATGATGAAAGAGGCAAACTGAAAATAGAGGCTACTGTTTATACCTAAAGCAGGGATGTCACTCAGAGAGAAGTATTCCACTGTCCCTGTCCACAGCTCTGGAAGCCAAGGTTCAGAGTTTGACCAAAGGGAGACTCAGGACATAAAACACTGAACTCTAGGCTATTCTCAGGGAACTCACTTTATTTGAATCAGGTTGTGGGAAGGTCAAACCTAAGTGTGCCCTCAAATTATGAAAGATTTGTTGGTAAGCAGTTAAGAGGAAGCTGGTCATGATAGATACAAGCTAAACTGTTGTCAAGCTAGTTTATCAGAGAAAAACAGAGAAAGACACAGCTAAGAAGAGTAAAACCACAAACAAGACAAAAAGACAATTCTTAGAATGGGAGAAAATATTTAAATATTTACAAATGAAGCAACTGACAAAGGATTAATCTCCAAAATATACAAACAGCTCATGCAGCTCAATATCAAAAAACAAACAACTCAATCAAAAAATGGGCAGAAGACCTATGTAGACATTTCTCCAAAGAAGACCAAGAGGCACATGAAAAGCTGTTCAACATCACCAATTATTAGAGAAATGCAAATCAAAACTACAATGAGGTATCACCTCACACCAGTCAGAATGGCCATCATCAAAAATCTATAAACAATAAATGCTGCAGAGGGTGTGGAGAAAAGGGAACCCTCTTATGCTTTTGGTGGGAATGTAAATTGATAAAGCCACTATGGAGTACGGTTTCTTAAAAAACTAGAAATGGAACAATCATATGACCCAGCAATCCCATGACTGGGCATATGCCCTGAGAAAAACATAATTCAAAAAGATACATGCACCCCAATGTTCATTACAGCACTACTTACAATAGCTAGGACATGGAAGCAACCTAAATGTCCATCAACAGAGGAATGGATAAAGAGGATGTGGTACATATATACATTGGAATATTATTCAGCCATAAAAAGGAATGAAATTGTGTCATTTACAGAGATGTGGATGGACCTAACGACTGTCATACAGAGTCAAGTAAGTCAGAGAAAAACAAACATTGTATATTAACCACATGTATGTGGAATCTAGAAAAATGGTATAGATGATCTCATTTGCAAAGCAGAAATAGAGTCACAGATGTAAAGAACAAACATATGGATACCAAGGGGGATGGGGGAGTGGGATGAATTAGGAGACTGGGATTGACATGTATACACTATTGATACTATGTATAAAATAGATAACAAATGAGAACCTACTATATAGCACAGGGAACTCAAATCAGTGCTCTGTGGTAACCTAAATAGGAAGGAAATCCAAACAATGGGGGATATAGTTACACGTATGGCTGGTTCAATTTGCTGTACAGCAGAAACGGCCACAACACTGTAAAGCTACAAAGAAAAAGAAAAAGAAAGAAAGAGAGAAAGAGAGAAAGGAAGGAAGGAAGGAAGGAAGGAAGGAAGGAAGGAAGGAAGGAAGGAAGGAAGGAAGGAAAGAAAGAAAGAAAGAAAGAAAGAAAGAAAGAAAGAAAGAAAGAAAGAAAGAAAGAAAGAAAGAAAGAAAGGAAGGAAGGAAGGAAGGAAGGAAGGAAGGAAGGAAGGAAGGAAGGAAGAAAGAAAAAGAAAAAGAAAGAAAGAAAAGAAAGAGAAAAAAAGAAAAAGAAAGAAAGAAAGAGAAAGAAAGAAAGAAAGAAAGAAAGAAAGAAAGAAAGAAAGAAAGAAAGAAAGAAAGAAAGAAAGAAAGAAAGAAAGAAAGAAAGAAAGACTTCCTGAGGTCAGAGCACACCTCAAATACTGACTTCAAAGAGTTTCCCTGCAAAAAGGTCTGAACATTTTGGGGTTAGAGTTTGGAGCAATTTATGCTCCCAAGATATTATCAAAAACTATAGCATAATCACCCAACAACTGGTGAAAGCTAATAGTAAGAAAAGAGAAAGTCAAAAAGAATGCCCTACTAAAACCACTGTCAACCCAGAAAAATGTGAATATGCCCGAGGCTCCACCCTCCAAATAGCCACACCACAGAGGAAAAAGACTTCACTAAAATAGTCCATTTAGTCAGTAAACAAATAACTGTAACAATACATGAAACTGGAGAGGACCAGTATCCAGAGTTGCTACACTCTATTTTTTTAATGTTACATTTTAACAAAAATTTCACAAGACAGACAAAGAAATAGAAAAGTGGACTCTCATGGGGAAAAAAAACAGGCAAAAGAAACTGCCTGTGAGAAGAACTAATGATTGGCTCTAACGGAAAATTTCAAACTAGCTATTTTCAATGGGTTTAATGAAACAAAGGAAACTACCAAGAAGACAAAACACTTGAGTAAAGAAAATGAAAAACTAAAATAAAAATACGAACTATCATAAGAGACTATTGTAAATCATCATATTCCAACAGACTGGACAACTTAAAAGAAATTGATAAATTCCTGTTAGTACACAAGTTACCTTAAAAAAGAAAGGTATAATAACAACGTCACATGCAATGGAGTCTATAAATAAGAGATGGAAATCATATTTTATGAAAGTAACAAATGGAAATTTTGAAATTGAAAATTACCATATCTGAAATGAAAAATATACTAGAGGCAGTCAACAGTAGATTTGAAGAAGCTGATAAAAAAAAGCTATCAAACTTAAGCTAGCTCAATAAGATAATATAATCCAAAGAACAGAGAGAAAAAAGAGTAAAGAAAAATGAACAGAGGGGTAGAGAATAGTGGGACATAAATAAGCACAGCAATGTACACAAAAGGGGAGTGCCAAAAGAAAATGGAGCAGAGCAAAATATTCGCAAAAATAATGCCTGAATACATCCCAAATATGATGAAAAACATTAATCTATATATCCCATTTGTTCAACCAATTTCAAGTAAGAAAATCACAGGACAGCCTTATATAGACACTAGTGAAATGTTGAAAGCTAAAGACAGAAAATCTAGAAGAACTAAGAGAAAAATTATTCATTCATACAAGTGAACTCCAATAAGATACTACTTATATCTCATCAGTAACTATGGATGCTCTACGACAGTGGGATGATATATTCAAAGTGCTGAAAGACAAAACTGACAACCAAAAATTCCATATCAAATAAAACTATCTTTCAAAATTGAGGACAAAATACAGATATCTCTCTGTTCCCCACTCTCAAAAAATAATTCATCGCTAGGAAATCTGACATACAGGAAAAACTGAAGGAAGGTCTTCAGGCTGAAGAAAGAAAATTACAATTCTACAATGGTAATCACTTAGACTAAAGAGGAAAGTTATAAGCTTACACTCAGCTAAAAATAACTCCATGCTTGTTTTGCTTCTGCGAAATATGCTTGCTGTGCAGAGAAAAACAGAAAAACAGGATGACCTAACAATTCAGTGTAACTTTAAGAAGTTTTGCTAAAAAATGGAATGTTCTGCACCTGCTCTTGTAAGTTTCTGTTTGGAAACTTCCATGCCCTGTAAACATGTGCACTATAAAATAAAGCTCACCCTGAGCTCAGGGCCCAGAACTTTGGAGCATTATCTCATCTGGTGCTGCCGGTTTAATAAACCTGAGTTCTCCAACCCTCCAACTGTGGTGCTTGGTTTCTCAATGGACCAATTTCTGCAACATTTCTGGAGGTCCCAGAGAGATTCCAATCACACCAGCCCCTTGAGCCACAGGACCAGTGGCTTGGCCAAGTCGGAGCGAAGGAGCTCTGAGACAAACGAGGAGGCACACCACCTGACGATATTCTGGGTTCTCTTTTGGACAAGTGCTCTGACTCTCCAGATGGCTGGGCCCTGGCCGGGCCCCAACTGGGCCCCGACTGGACTCACTGGAGGGATGGACCAACTCACCAGGAACGGCCACAAGATCAGGTAAGTCCCTGAGGCACTGAACCCAGTCAGGTCCCGTCTCCGGACGGAAGAGGAGCTTGATCACCTCCTGTGGTCTTCAGTAAGAAGACCACCAATTAGGGACCTTCCCAGAGGGGGAAGGCACCCACCAGTTAGGGACCTTCCCAGAGGGGGAGGCACCCACCAGTTAGGGACCTTCCCAGAGCAGGGAGGCACCCACCAGTTAGGGACCTTCCCAGAGTGGGGGGGCACTATGATAAACTCTGGTGTGAATGTGTGTGTGTGAGCACCCTGGCTTGTCCTTGTTCTGGGGCGATTGTGTGGCTCCATGGCCTTTGTGGCTATGGAGTCCGAGTGGGCCCTAACCTGTGGTTTCATGGTGACTTCATACAGCTCAGGGTGGTGTCTGTCTCTGGGGAACCCAGTCCCTCCCTGTGAGTCAGATTCAAGTCAGGACTCTATATCACCTGCCAAAGCTAAGAGGCACCTAAGTTCTCCCTGTGATGTGGCCAGGCAGGCACCTGAATGGTCTCCTCTTCTGAGGGGGCACCCACCCTTGTTTGTTTTTGCAACACCAACACAGGGCAGGATAGACAGAGGAGGGGAGACAATTGATTGCTGATTTGATTTAGCAATTGTCTATGTCCAAACAACCTTTTTGCCCTAGGGCCCTCTGCCAAGATTATTTTCTTAAAATTTTATGGCTCTCTCTCCCCTTCTGTCACCTGACTCTTTGAGATGACTTGTTGAGAAATTAGGTTTTCCCCGAAAGACTTGCCCCATTTGCCAGACAGATCTTTTCCTCCCTCCCTCTTGGTCCCCTGGACCACTCCATGCAGAGCGGCACACTCTGACGTGTTCTTGTATCCTTTCAGATTCGCATTACTAGGCTGCCTTCTGCTGTCACCTTTCCTTAATAATTCCCTGATTCCCCAAGGATTTCAGGCTCTTCACTTAGCTGAAGAGTATGCATATTTGCTCCCTCTGCCTGCTCAGTGCCCACAAGAGAGTCAATCACCCCAGACCCCCTCCGGAGCCCCACCTGAAGTTATTCCTCCACAAACCCCATTAAAAGAGGCGGCCTCCTTACAGCCCTGTCTTCCTGAGAAATTTAATGATCAGGGCCATCTTTAAGGAGGCACATACTCATGCTGTCTGGGAATACAGGAGTAGCAACATCAGCACTACCTGGGTTATAAGGCCCTAAGACAAGGCCCATCCCATGCACGCTCCTCTCCTCCCTGGTCAGAGGTAGATTACACTTGTCAACATAGGGGGAAGTTCCTCTAAGCTGACTGTTTTGGATTGTATGATGAAAAACTTTAAGAAACGTTTTTCCAGAGACTATGAGGTTAAGATGACCTTGGGAGAGCTCCACACAGGATGGCCTGTGGAGGGTACTCTATACCTTCCTACAGTTAGAGCTGTATACCGAGTGGTGACAGGAACCCCTGGGCACCCAGACCAGTTTCCATACATAGATTCCTGGTTGCAAATCACCATTCAGCTGCCTCCTTGGCTTTGGTTCTGTGCAAATAGGCGGGGACAGTGTAGGATCCTTGTGGCCCAACCGGCTCCGAGGACAAGCAAAGAAAAGCTGGCAAAGGTTATCCACCAAGCAGACCCTGAAGAAGAGGCCCCTGTGCCTCTGCCCTATATGCCAGCTGCTCCATCAGTTCCCATTCGCCTCCTCACCCTTTACCAGACAGCCATCTGCCATCTGTGTCTCCACCACCTCCAAATCCAGGGCACCCTCCAAGCCTGTGGCAACTTAGCTCAGCCAACCAACCGGTTCAAAACCCACAGCCCTGCAAATGCCCTTGCGAGAGCCCTGAGGCCCACCCCAAGTCAATGAGGATGGCTCCAACCAGCCAGGACACCCGATCCTTTATTATCAGCCCTTCAGCACCACCGACCTTCTCAACTGAAAACACCACACCCCGTCCTATTCAGAGAAGCCACAAGCAATGATTGACTTCCTTGAGTTCAGTTTTTACACCCACCAACCTACCTGGGACGACTGCCGCCATCTCCTACTGACTCTCTTCAACACTGAGGAATGCTGCCAGATCCTGTCAGAGCACAGAAATGGCTCCAAGGGCAGGCACCAGATGGTACAGTAGATCCTGCAGCGTGGGCTCTGAGGGCTGCACTGGATGATCGACCCAACTGGGACTTCAATACCCTGGACAGGAAGGACTCCCTTGATAAATACCAACAAGCCCTACTGCAAGGACTGAGGGCAGGAGCCAGAAAACCAACCAACATGTTCAAGACAAGAGAAGTGCACCAAAAGCCAGATGAATCACTCATGGAATTCTATGAGAGACTGTGAGGTGATCTGGGTGTATATCCCTTTTGACCCTGAAGCACGGGAAAACCAACACATGGTCAATGCAGCATTCATGACCCAGTCTCATGCTGACATCCACCATAAGCTTCAGAAGCTTGAAGGCTTTGCTGGAATGAATGTCACCCAGCTGCTGTAAGTCGCAAACAAGGTGTTTGTGAACCGCGACCAAGAAGCCCAAAAGATAGCTAACAAGCACATGAAGCAGAAGGTGTCCATGCTGGCTTCCACACTGGGGAACCCAGGTCCAATAAAGCAGACTGCTCCCCTGCAGAAAGGGGAAGCCAAGAGGAGACTGCCACTATGTCACGACCTGTGCGCCTATTGCAAAGAGACCGGACACTGGAAGAATGAATGTCCCCAACGTAGAGGGACAGCTGAAGGGTCAAAGAAGTTCAGTCAGCCCAGCAGAGGAAGGTACCAGCCTAAGCCAGCCGCCCAAGACCTTACCGGCCTGACTGGAGTAGCATCGGGATAGGGAGGACCAGGCTCCCTGATCCTTGGCCCCCGGGAGCCTAAGGTCACAATGAAAGTAGGGGTCCAATCAATGACTTATGGTGGATACTGGAGCTGCACACTCTGTGGTAACCACACCTGTGGCTCCCCTCACAGGTCAAACAGCAACTATCATTGGGGCCACAGGGGACAGGACTGCCTACTCATTCTGCAAGGCTCGCTCATGTCAGCTAGGGGGCCACCTAATGACTCATGAATTCCTGTAATTACCAGAGTGCTCCATTCCCTTGCTGGGCAGAAACTTGCTGACAAAGCTTGGGGCACAGATCCCCTTTGTCCCTGGGAAGCCCTCAAGCCTCACCTTGGGGAGCAAACCAGCTCTGATAATGGCTGTGACTGTGCCCAGGGAAGATGAATGGAGTATCTATTCTTCAGAAAGAGAACAAACAAATCCAACTAGCCTGCTAGAAGAGTTCCCTGCTGTCTGGGCAGAAAAGGGGCCCCCAGGTTTGGCCAAAACCCATGCACCCATCGTAGTGGAACTGAGGTCAGGGGCTACTCCTGTCAGGCAGAGGCAATATCCAGTACTGCGAGAGGCACGTCTGGGAATTCAGGACCACATCCAATGCCTGCGTGATGCTGGAATTCTGATCAGGTGTCAGTCTCCCTGGAACACTCTGCTCCTACCAGTCAAGAAGCCTGGAGGGAACGACTATCGCCCTGTCTAGGACCTCCACAATGTCAACAATGCAGTGATCACCATCCATACAGTGGTCCCCAACCCTTACACCCTCCTGAGCCTCTTACCCACCCAAGCTAGCTGGCTCACCTGCCTGGATCTCAAGGATGCCTTCTTTTGCCCCCTGCTATCACCAGCCAGCCAGCCCTTGTTTGCCTCTGAACAGGGAGACCCACACACCGGGAGAAAGACACAGCTGACTTGAACCTAACTGCCACAAGGCTTCAAGAACTCGCCTACCTTGTTTGGTGAAGCACTGGCTGTGGATCCTGCTGCCTTCCCTGGAGAAGCCTTGAACGGCACCCTACTCCAGTACATAGATGACCTGTTGCTAGCCAGTCCCACCCAAGAGGCCTGCTGGAAAGGCACCAAAGCCCTATTGGCCCTACTCGCCACCACGGGGTACAAGGTGTCATGGAAAAAGGTGCAGATCTGGAGACAGGAGGTCAAGTACCTTGGGCTTGTCATATCAAGAGGGCATCGGGCACTCGGACATGAAAGGAAGCAAACCATCTATTCAATACCTCTGTCAAGCACCAAGAAAGAGGCCCATGAGTTCCTTGGGGCTGCTGGATTCTGCTGGATCTGGATACCGGGTTTCTCTGAAACTGCCAAGCCATTGTACGAGGCCACGGCAGGGTCTGCTACAGACCCCCTAGAGTGGAGGTCTAAACAAGAAAAAGCCTTCAAGGAGATAAAGAGACTCTTAACTAGTGCTCCAGCATTAGGGCTGCCAGATGTGACATGGGACTTTAACCTCTTCGTGCATGAGAAAAATCATACTGCACTGGGCTTCCTCACACAAGCAGTTGGGCCATGGCAGTGCCCAGTTGCATATCTGTCCAAACGACTGGATTCTGTGGCTGCGGGATGGCCGCCATGTCTCAGGGCTTTAGCTGCTACAGTGGTCCTGGTCAGAGAAGCAGACAAGCTTACACTGGGAAAGAATATAAATGTAAATGTCCTCCATCCTGTTCCCATGCTGATGAACAGCCAGGGACATAAATGGCTGACGAGCACCAGAATAACTCACTAGCAAGGACTGCTCTGTGAAAACCCACGGGTCTGCCTCGAAACTGTACAGAAGCTGAATCCTGCCACCTTCTTACCTACGGAGGTGGGAACCCCCGACCATGACCTCAAAGAGGTCCTGGATGAAATCTACTCAAGCAGGCCAGACCTGATGGACACTCCCCTCCAGAACCCAGAACTGCAACTGTTCACTGACAGAAGCAGTTTCGTCCAGAAAGGACAATGCAAAGCAGGCTGTGCAATAACAACAACAGATGAGATAATAAAGTCCGAGGCCTTGCCACAGGGGTGGGCGGCACAACGAGCTGAGCTGTGGGCACTCATCCAGGCGCTGAGGCACACCGAGGGGAAGCGAGTCAACATGTACACAGACTCAAGGTATGCCTTTGCTACTTCACATGTTCATGGAGCCATCTATAAAGAAAGGGGACTACTAACAGCAGGGGGAAAACAGATCAAAAACAGAGAAGAAATCCTTCAGCTGTTAGAGGTCATTTGGAAGCCTTCCCAAGTGGCAGTCATCCATTGCAAAGGCCACCAGAATGGAACTGATCCAGTCAGCAAAGGAAATCAGTTAGCTGACCAGGCAGCCAAGGAGACGGCAACCCAGCTGAGTCCCACATTGGGTCTCGAGCCAATCTCTAAGGTCTTCTTGGCACCAGAATTGCCCCCGTCCCCGAGGTATACCAAAGAAGAAGATCAATGGGCTTTAGGTGAGGGACAAACTAAAGGACAAGAGGGCTGGTGGAAGCTTCCAGACCAAAGACTCTTTGTCCCCAGTGCTATAGCAGTCCAGCTGGTGAAGCAACACCATGAGACAACTCACTTAGGGAAAACTGCACTAGAAAGTCTACTGAACCGCTACTATTTCGTTCCTAAGCTTCCAACCCTGTGTGCCCAGATCAGTGCTAGGTACGTGACTTGTGCATGAAACAATGTCAGCCAAAGAACAAGACCCAGCCCAAGGGTGCAGACAGTTGGGACATTGCCCTTTGAAGATTTAGAAGTGGAGTGTACTGAAGTCAAGCCTTACTGAAGCTATAAGTATTTGCTCGTGATAGTGTGCACCTACTCGGGATGGGCTGAGGCCTACCCCATGCACACTGAACGGGCACGAGAGGTGGCCAAGGCCCTACTAAGAGACATAATCTCCAGATATGGGCTACCTCTCTCCACAGGGTCTGACAGTGGGCCAGCCTTTGTGTCTGAGATAGTTCAGATTTCGTCCAAGACACTGGGAGTCAAACGGAAGCTCCACACCACTTACAGACCACAAAGCTCAGGGAAAGTTGAGTGCATGAATCAGACCCTCAAGAATACGTTTGCTAACCTCTGTCAGGAGACCCAATTAGCTTGGGTCAACATGCTACCTATAGCCTTACTTCCAGCCTGATGAACCACGAGGTCCTAAGGCTATTCTCCCTTGGATATCTTATATGGGAGACCTCCTCTAGTGAGAGGGAAGCTCACAGGAGACCTCCAAAAACTAGCAGACCTAGAGATGTCTCGACACCTCCAGCCCCTGGGAAAGGTCTTTCACTGAATTACTTGAGAAACCTTAGAAAGGACTCCCATCCCCTTGGGCAATTGGGTTCATCCCTATCAGCCAGGAGATGAAGTATGGGTAAAAGACTGGAGGAAGGAACCACTTCAGCCAGTTAGGACGGGCCCTCATACAGGCGTCCTGGCGACCCCTACTGCTGTTAAAGTTACAGGAGTCACCCCGTGGATCCACCACACCCGGGTGAAGAGAGCAGCACCTCTAGAAGGCCGAGGGACTTGGACTGCCAAGTCTCATCCAAACCCACCACTTCAGGTCTTCCTACGGAGACAGCCGAGTTCTGTCTGAGATCTCCAGCCCTGCTCCAATCACTCCAGGGCTGACTGACTGGTCTATGCACGGTGGAAGCTTGAGGAATTCAACGAGGGACACCTGAGGGTCAGGGTTACGATGACACCCTGCCTTGTAAGGATTGGCTGCACCACTGGCCTTGATGTTTTCTATAGGCTAAACACAAGGGGTCATGTTGGCTATAATCTACCCAAAGGTAATGGAATCCCGGAGAACTATTTGGGGGTTGGTTTTCTTACCTAGGGGGATTCAAAATGCTTGTGGGAATAGTCCTACTCCCCCTTGGGACCTGTCTCCTTTTACCTTGCCTCTTGCCCTTATTCATGAGGGTAGTTTCCAGCCTAGCTGATGCCACTGTGGATAGGAGGGCCACTGCATGTCTTCTAGCCCTAAGAGGTTATCATCCCCTGGGCTTAGAAGATCAAGAAGTTGATGCCTTATAAGATTTAAGGGGCATCAAGGGGGGGATTGAAGAGGAAAGTTAGAAACTTACACTCAGCTAAAAATAACTCCATGCTTGTTTTGCTTTTGTGAAATATGCTTGCTGTGCAGAGAAAAACAGAAAAACAGGATGACCTAACAATTCAGTGTAACTTTAAGAAGTTTTGCTAAAATATGGAATGTTCTGCACCTGCTCTTCTAAGTTTCTGTTTGGAAACTTCCATGCTCTGTAAACATGTGCACTATAAAATAAAGCTCACCCTGAGCTCAGGGCCCAGAACTTTGGAGCATTAGCTCATCTGGTGCCGCCAGCTTAATAAAGCTGAATTCTCCAACCCTCCAAGTGTGGTGCTTGGTTTCTCAATGGACCGATTTCTGCAACATGACTACAATTCTAATCACTGTGATCAACCAAAGAGCACTGGTGAAGATAATTAAGGAATTATACAAGACAGTATAAACACATATTTCTTCTCCTTTCTTCTCTTAACAAATATAAAAAGTAAGCATGTAAATCATGTATATAGTTGTATTGTTAAGCACATGATATATAGTTAATATATTGGCCAGGATTGGGCAGGGATAAGTTGCAGCAGTGGTATAGGCCCTGAGATGACAGGGTTCAACAATGGCTTAGACCCGGGGGTCCAGCGTCCTATAGCAGTATAGCCTGGAAATGGTGGGTCAAGGTTTCAATTTGGGCCCTGGGGGAAGTCACAGGGCAGCAGTAGCATGTTCCCAGTGGTGACCTGTTAAAACCACATGTCAGGACCCATGGGAGGGATGCAGAGCAGCACTGGTGTGGCCCTGGTAATGATGGGTCAGAGTGTTGAATTGGGACCCAGGGTAAGGTGCAAAGTAGCAGGATTATAGCCCCAGTGATGATAGGTTAAAACCATGACTTAGGCCACAGCAATGGTGTGTAGAACAGCAGAAGCTCAGCCTAGGTAATGGCCAGTCAAAGCCACAACTAGGAATACAGGGTGAGGTCCAAAGCAATAGCAGCATGGCCCCAGTTATGTCAAGACAAAGTGCTGACTTAGACCTTGGGGGTAGGGAGCAGAGAAGCAGCTCTAGTCTCATAGATGCTAAGGCACCATGGCAACTCAACCAGGGAAAGCAAGGTACAGAAGTGATGGGGCCCCAAGGGTCAGGTCTCACCACAGTGACTTTTCCAGCCTCAGGAAAGACAGAAGCAGGGATTTGGGGCAGCTCTGTCAAATGGAATCAGTGGTGAGGCTTGTTGGAGTTCTCCTGCTCTTTTTCCCCATGGGCTGAAATCCCTCTGAGGGGATCCCTGCCAGTGCCAAGCTGCTCTGAACTGGGGGATGGGGTGATTTAGGCAAAATCTTTCTCATGCTTTCCTACATGGCCATCCTAATTCTTTACCCTCTTCAGGATTTCTACTGCTTCTTCATTACAATCCTGAGTTTTCCCAAAGTAATTTAAATTGGTTTGTACCTGTCCATTTATTGTTTTTGTTGCTTTTGTAGGGGATACAAGTGTTGGGCCTTCCGAACCCTCCATCGTGCTGATGTCACCTTATCTTTAAATCTGTGTTAAGGAGATTGCAGACAGGACTCACTTGCTATTGTTTTTACGCTAGTCTTATTTCTTACATAATATACTGGATTTTTTGTGCAAGATCATGGAATTTTAGATGGGCGATAGCACTGAAAAACAATATTAAACAACCTATATTATATAGAAGTGTTCTACACTTTGCCCTTTCACTGCTCCCACAGCTGCTGACAATTTGTATAATGTATTTACTTAAGATGTGGGAGTTACAATTTAACTTTCTGATTGACTTATCCTTGGGTAGAAGGGTGAGCAAAACAGCAAAAGGATACAGTTATTTTACAGAAGTATTGCCTGTGAACAAGATGTCTGTGAAATGGCTCTCACTTCTCCTGCTGCTACAGCTGACTTGCTACTTTAGCTCTGGGAGTTGCGGGAAGGTGCTGGTGTGGCCAGTGGAATACAGCCATTGGCTGAATATGAAGACAATTCTGGATGAACTTGCCACAAGAGGTCATGAGGTGACTGTTCTAACATCTTCAGCTTCCATTCTTATTGATTCCAACAAACCATCTGCTATCAAATATGAGACTTTCCCTACATCTTTAACTAAAGATGATTTTGAGAATTTTATCCAATATTTTATTGAGAAAGGGAAAAATATGGCAAAAGATTCACTTTGGACATTTTTTTCAACTCTGAAAAGTTTATTTTGGGAATATTCTGATATTTGTCTGAAGAACTGTAAAGATGTTGTTTCAAACAAGAAACTTATGACAAAGCTACATAAATCAAAGTTTGATGTCGTTCTTGCGGATGCCATTGGACCCTGTGGTGAGCTGTTGGCTGAATTACTTAAAGTACCTTTAGTGTACAGTCTCCGCTTCTCTCCTGGCTATTCAGTTGAAAAGCTTAGTGGAAGACTTACACTCCCACCATCCTATGTACCTGTTATACTTTCAGAATTAAGTGATCACATGACATTCATGGAGAGGGTTAAAAATATGATATATGTACTTTATTTTGACTTTTGGTTCCAAACATTTAATGAGAAGAAGTGGAATCAGTTTTACAGCAAAGTACTAGGTAAGTCATGTTTTTAGTTTGTAGCATGAAGTCCTAATTTTCCTAGTGCCTTGAGTTTGTATAAATGTAAAGTCAAAGAAATTTGTTTGCTATAAGTGAAATGATGAAATGAAAATATAAAATGTTCCATCAATCACATAAATATTATGGAAACATTAAATTATAGGATAAGATATAATCCTGTGGTCCATTACTAGTTCAGGACACTCCAGGAGGTCATAAACCACAAAATGAAATACTTAGAACTTCTCTAAGTGTTTGTATATCCATCTGACTAAACTTCTTTTTTTAACTTAAAAAAAGTCTCTAGAAGCCTCATAAAATGTCTTCATAAATGAAGACATGTAGATTGAAGAGTGACACACATATTTGTAGCACAAGTATCTAGGTAACATTTTGAAATTGTTTCTACTTGTTTAGCTCAGTTTCCAGATTATACTATATTTTATATTATACAGATACATATACATTTATCAAAGAACGGAAACATCCCAACATCTTTGGCTACCTCATTCCAAGCTTCTTCCCAAAATGTACCTTATAGACACACATGGCAATATTCTCATTTGATCCAACATTTGTTGTTGTTGTTGTTGTTGTTGTTTTCATGTACAGGAAGACCCACTACATTATCAGAGACAATGGGGAAAGCTGAAAAGTGGCTCATTCGAACCTATTGGGATTTTGAATTTCCTTACCCACTGCTACCAAATTTTGAATTTGTTGGAGGCCTCCACTGCAAACCTGCCAAACCCCTGCCTAAGGTCACCTACTCTTCTTTGTTGTGCTTTGTTGACTTTGCATTTTAATAGGAATAATCCTGTGTTCCTTATTTAGAATGTTTAATTACAGTGAGAGAGATGTAAGAAGTTGGATAAAGTGACCTTCCAATTAGAAACTCATATATTTCTATACCAACAAAAGTATCTGAATTTCATTATCATTACAAAATAAAAATGGGAAAACTGGGAGACTAAGAACGTCAGTTAAATTATTTCATTATTCAACACATAAGAAAGCATCAGACATTCATTTAAAAATAATTATAAAATGACTAGCATATTCCAGAAGGAAATGATAATATACAGAGAAATGGTGTAGACACAGTTTCTGCCACTTGACACTCTACCTGGAAAGAGAATACAAGCAAGTAATAAAAAGTGTGTGTTAATTTTCATAATAAGGAGAAACCACAATGCCAAGGAAACATCCAGCAGGAATCATAGAAAGTATCTCTGAGTTATTAGTAATTAAGGTGAGATCTGAAAGATGTTCAGGAATAACAGAAGGGATAGGGCAGGGGTGGAGGAAGATACAAAAGAAAAGGAGATAGGGTAGTAATGACAGATCCCAAGAAGTCCAAATTTGGTCTAAACAGGAAAGGCTGAGTAAAGAAGCAGATAACACTGGAGAGGTGAGTGGAATACAAATAATTATGAGAGTTTGAAGCATCTAGTAAAGGCATAGGGAGAAAATTAAAAGAGTTAAGGGAGAGATTTGATCACATTAAAAAAAAAAACACAGGATGTAGTCACTGAGTTAGATTGTAAAGGGGCAAGAGAGAAAAGGGAAACCATTTAGCAGGTTATTGCAAGATACGGACAACAATGGAAAGCTAGACTAGAGTGTTCGTAGAAATATGACCACACTCACTCGTAATATTAGTACCAAACTCATATTGTTCTTGTGAGGAAAAAAATTGTTAGTACATATGAAGCATCCAAAATGTCTCTGGCACATAGTGATCCAGAAGAAATGTTAACTACTGCCATTATTGTTATTTTGTTACTATTACATACTATCAATATCCAGCATGTGCCAGTCACCTGTATTTAATTCCTAACTGAATCAAAACTGGTTTTCCAACCCATCAAGACTACCTTCTCTAGCAAAGTCCTAAAAAGTAGATATCCCATGGAGTGATTTAAAAGTAAATTCTAAAAGTTTTTTAATTAGAAAAAAATTGTTATTAAAGTAATTTAATAAATTTAATAAAATTAATTTAAATAAAATATAATTTAATACATTTTTAAGGCTTTAGCAATCAAATGAGCAAGATGAAAAGCTAAAATTATTTTCTGAGAATTGAGGCTCTTCACCAGTGCTCTAGCTATAAAGAAGACCATTCCTCAGCAACACTAATGCAGGCCCTAACAATTGGATTTGCTGCCAAATCCAACATTTCCTTGCTTTCACATCAGCATTTAAACCATTTCTCATTTGAAATCCCAGGGTTTTACATCTTACAGCATGAAAGAGAGAACTTACTCTGTTAGAACAGGTGTTTTCTGCCTACACCAACCCTATACAAAAACTTCAGTAAAGAAAGCTCCCTTAAGGAACATAGGTCTTGATACCATAGCTGCCTGACAGAATGAACACAGAGAAAATGTACACTGCATATATAAGAATCATAAATTCCGCACATATACTAAAGACAAAATAATTTGTGCCATTTGAATCTGAAAACTGCCCATAGTTTAAAATTATAAAGATCTCTTCAGTTTACAAGATGCTATTCCTTAGGAAGGAAAGAATATAATGTTTTATATTGATATGATCTGTTTTAATTTTATGTAAGACATAAATAGGGAGCAAACAGTCTTTCACAGATTATTTTATGATCTCTTAGGAGACTCTTTTGTCCACTCTTTATTGGTGGAAAACTAAAACTGATATCTATTTCAAGAGTAAAACTCAGTATCTCTTTGGATTGCAAATTGTTTTTGAGTTATCTATGGTAATTTTCACAGTGTCCAAAGACTGAAATAAGATTAGTGAAAGCTCTGGTCTATCTAACCCTATATTTTGAGACATTTCACCATTCTTATTTCAGGAACATGAGAGTATCAGTGGGGGTGGGGGAGTTAGGAGGAGAGGAAGAAAGACAAAGAAAACATGAATAATATAATCATAATAGTATAATAGTATAATCATAATAATTAGTAATTGTAGTTGTTGTTACTAAGTTGCAAAAGAAGATTTGAATCCAAGTCGATGATTGTGAAGATTTCATTATATAAGGAAACTATTTCTTCACACTATTTACTTTTGCATTAATTATTAGGTTCTCAGAAAATTTCAATACCTCTTAAAGAATCGACTTTTGACAAAATGTGTCAATATTTTGGATATCAATCCCTCACTCAATATGTGATTTGCAAGACTTGTCTCCCATTCTGTAGGTTGTGTTTTCATTTTGTTGATTGTTTCTTTGCTGTGAAGAAGCTTTCACATTTGTTGTAGTCCTATTTTTGATTTTTTCTTTTGTTGTGATTTTGGAGTCATAGCCAAAAAAATCATTTTCAAGACCAACTTCAAGAAGTTTTCTTCCTACATTTTTTAAGGAGTGTTGTATTATCTGGTCTTATGTTTAAGTCTTTGATCCATTTTGAGTTAATTTTTGTGAATGGTGTAAGGTAGGGGTCTCATTTCACTTTTTTTGCATGTGTTTATCTAGTTTTCTCAGCAGAGAAATAATAGACTAACATTTCCCCACTGGGTATTCTAGCCTTCATTGTCGAATATTAGTTGACTATAAATGCAGGCTTTTAATTCTGGATCCTGCATTCTCTTCCACTGTTCTATTTGTCTATTTTTAGGCCAATACCATATTGTTTTTAATACTATAATTTTAGGGGTAATTTGAAATTGTGAGGTATGATGTCTTGGCTTTGGGTACTGTGGATATTTTACTAATATTAATTCTTGTGATCCATGAACACAGGATGTTTTTCCATTTATTTGTATTTTATTCTATTTCTTTCAACAAAGTCTTGTATTTATAACTGCAGATTTTTCACTTCATTGGTTAAATTCATTTCTAGTTATTTTCTTGTTTTTGATGCTATCATAGTGGAATAATTTTTTCAGATGTTTCATTATTATATAGAGAAATGCAACTAATTTCTGTATGTTGATTTTATATACTGCAACTTTACTGAATTTGTTGATTAGTTCAGGTTTTGGGGATTATCTGTACAAAAAATCATGTCATCCACAAAAAAAAAATGACAGTTTTACTTCTTCCTTTCTGATTTGGGTGTCTTTTATTTCTTTATCTTGCCTAGTTGCTCTAGCTAGAACTTCTAGTACTATGTTGACAGTGTGAGAGTGGACATCCTTGTCTTCCTCCTGATCTTAGAGAAAAAACATTCAAATTTTCATTGTTGAGCATGTTAGCTTTGGGTTTGTCATATATTGTCTTTATTATGTTGAGGTATGTTCCTCCTGCACCCATTATGTGACAGTTTTTATCAGAAAAGGATGTTATCTTGGCAAATGTTATTCTGAATATATTGGGATAATCAAGTTATTTTATCTTTTATTCTATTAATGCAATGTATTACATTTATTGATTTGGGTTATGTTGAACCATTCTTGCATCCCAAGGATAAATTCCACTTGGTCATAGGATACAGTTCTTTTAATGTTTTGTTGAATTTGGCTTCCTGATATTTGGATGAGAATTTTTGCATCTATATTCATCCTGGATATTGGCTTATAGCTTTCTTTACTTGTAGTGTCCTTAACTATTTGGTATCAAGGTAATACTGGCCTTGTATAATGAGTTTTAAAGTGTTCCCTCTCTCCTCTTCAATTTTTTTGGAAAAGTTTTTGAAGTACTGGCATTAAATATTATTTTAATATTTTATAGAATTTATCAGTGAAGACTTCTGATCCTGGGGTTTTCTGTGTTGGGAGATTTTTGATTACCGATTCAGTATCTTTATTCATTATGACTGTTCAGGTTTCCTAATTCTTCCTGATTATCTCTTGTAATTTGTTGGCATATAATTCTACACAGTAGTTTCTTATGACCTTATGTATTTCTGTAGTATCAGTTGAATACTATATCAACTGTATCAGTATCAGTATTGTCTCCTCTTCCATTTCCAATTTTATTTACATGAGTCGTCTTCTTTCCTTGTTAGTCTAGCTAAAGCTTGTCATTTTTACTTATCTTTTCCAAAAGAAAAAGACAAATACTGTATGATATCCTTTCTATGTATAATCTAAAAAATTCAAACTTGTAAAAATAAAGAGTAATATGGTGGTTACCAGGGGCTGAGGGCTGGGAGAATAAGAGAGATGTTTTTTAAGGGTACAAACTTGCATCTCATAGTAAATAAGTCCTAGAGATCTAAGGTACAGAACAGTGAATATAGACAACAATATTGTACTATAATCATCAAGTGCAGTATGAGTCTAGATCTTAATTATTCCAACCACAAAAAAAAAGAAGTGATAATTATGTGACATGATGGAGGTGCAAACTATCATTAAAATGGCAATCAATCCTATTACAATATATAAATGTATCAAATCGATACATTATATGCCTTAAATTACATAATGTTTTATGTCAGATATTTCATCCTTTTAAAAAAGTATATGAATTTTAAACTAAGGACATCCCTAGATGCAGAGTATACCTTATTTCATTTTTATAAATTTTCATATTTTGCATACTCTTTTCATGAGCTCATATTATTTTCATAAAGATGTCAGAGAATGAGAATAATCAATCCACATCAGTGATTACTTTTTAAAGAAAGGATATATTACAATAATACGATAGGGATGCATCTTCCACAGCAGAGATGAAGCAGCTTTGGATAACAAGCCAATGAGACAAAACACTGAGGACAGGTAACTTTAAATGCTGCTACAGGTCACTGGAAATACACATAATACCTGGATGCACCATGTGACTCAAGAAAGTTCAGTGACATTAGAGTTGAGACTGATATCATGAGGCAGAAATTATACTTTTGAAGGATGCTCTATACGATGTAGTCTACAAGGTTAAAGTCTGAAAACACCAACTCATCTTTTCTTTTTTCTGTTAAAAATAGTTTTCAAAAAAAATTTTTTATGACAATAAGTATAATCAGAAAATATACATTTTTATGATGGAAGGGTTGGGTCACTATTTTCCAGAGAGAAAAGAACACTGAATGTAAGACAGAAAAAAGAAATTTAAAAGATAAGTACATAATTTTGACTAGATATCCAGGAAAATTTTGCCTCTCTACATGTTTTTCAATAGACTACATTAAGCAATGTGGAATTTTTCTAATGCAAAAAATAGTAAATTTTTTATATTGTAAATTGTGAAGGACTACAGGACAAAATCATTCTGAAAAAGTTCCAAGCATATATTTTTTTTGTAGGAGAGTACATTGAGCAACGTGGACTTATTCTAGTATAGGAAGTAACAAAATTATTTTTAACTGGCAAGGATCTGGGATCACTGGACAGGATAATTTTGAAACAATTCCAGGCAAATCCAGCTTCATCAGGAAATTTATTTAGTTTGAAGTGAACTACATGTAGCACATCCTGCTGTGACATCAATCATACAACACTGATTTCAGAGTAAAAGGTGTAAACAAACTTAGCAATATGGTCACTCAAGTATGTAAATACACAGGTGTATCTCTGGGTTATAAATAGGACTCATAGGACTGTTTCATAGAACATCCAAACAACAATACCAGACTCCTCAATGTCAGTGATTAGTAATTTAGAGAGAGAGTTTGGGAAATATTGACAAAGTTTAAGGTAAGGTATCAGGATTATTGAGCCGAAAGAATGATAAAGTCATTCAAATCGTAACTTTTTCTTATTGCTAATAGGCAGGGAAATGAAATACTAGTGACTAAACTATAATAAAATAATTCTCCAGAAAATCTGCCTAGAATAAATAAATGATTTAGTAGAACTATAATAATAAAAAAATTAAAGGTAAGGAAAATCATTCCAAGAATCTATGCTAGTAATCAATAGCATTATTGATGAAGAATCTGATATAACATTGTTTCACTGTATCTCCTTCTTACTACTGTGTATCTTTTTTCTTGCTTTTACACACATACACATTTGCACAAATACACATAATAGAAGAAAATGACCTCATATCACACATCTCCTTCCCAAGGGCCTCAGGGAGGAGGTCTGTTATACAGGAACCATTGCTGAAAACACTATGGAGTTTCCTCAAAAAAATAAAAAATAGAATTACCATATGATCCAGCAATTCCTCTTCTGGGCATATATACAAAAGAATTGAAATTAGGATGCCAATGAGATAGTTGCACACCGTGTTCATGAAAGCCCTATTCACAAGAGCCAAGAGGTCAAAACAACCCAAGTGTTCATCAATAGATAAAGCAATAAAGTGTGGTATCTACAAACTGAAATATTACTCAGCCTTCGAAAGGAAATATGACACACGACACAACACGGATGAACCTTATGCTAAGCGAAATATGCCAGTCACAAAGACACAAATACTGTACAATTCAACTTCTATGAGATATCTAGACTAATCAAATTTGTAGAACTGTAGAGTAGAATGAAGGCTGCTAGGGGCTGGAGAAAGATGAAACGGAGTTTCCTAATGAACACAGCCTTACAGTTTGGGCCTGAAGAACAAGCTCTGGAGGTTGGTTGCAAGTGTGAATACCCTTAACACTACTAAACTATACACTTAGAAATGATAAAGATGATGAATGTTGTCTTATGTGTATTTTACCACATTTTTGTAAGAAGTCACTACTCTAGTAATTCCTGACTATACCAGATTTTCTGTCTTTAGCAGTTCGTAGCCATCATTTCAGTCACGTTTGCTGTGTTGTTGCTCTTTTGTGATGGAACAACTGCTTTTTCACAGGAAATGGAAGAGTTTGTGCAGAGCTCTGGAGAAAATGGTATTGTGGTGTTTACTTTGGGGTCAATGGTCAGTAACATGACAGAAGAAAGAGCCAATGTGATTGCATCAGCCCTTGCCCAGATTCCACAAAAGGTATATATAGTAACTTAAAGGTGGACAACTATTTAATGTCTGTTAAACTCTACAAAAGATCTTATTACAGACAATTTCTGCAAGAAAGGTAAACTATTATGATAGCTCCAACGTATCTCAGATATTTATAAAAGCCAAAATACACATGGCAGGTGCTCAAGTAGTAGAGAGTGCTTTGATTGACAATAACTTTGGATTAACATTGTAATCAAAAAGAGATATATTTAAGAAATACAGTGTGAGTTTTGGTATTATAATAGTATCATAGGCAACAAAAGAAATCACCAGATTCTACTGTGTAATTTGCTCCTTTACCTAGAAGGACTCCTGAGGACATGATACACATACAAGTATTCTCAGGAGTTAAATTTTAACAGTAGGTGTAATAGTACCATAATGTTAAGCATTATTGATAAAAGTCTGAAATATGCCATGCAATTTTTACTTGCCAGGTAATTCCAACCCCTTCTACTTCCCCTAAATTTTGGAACAGCCCTATTCAGTGTGATTTTCAGGGTGCTATTCAGAGAAAGGATGGCCAGGGCTCCCCAACCTGCCTCTGGATACCCATCCAGCCACGGTGACTTAGAAAAAGAGAAACATCAACCTCCCTGGTTGACTGGACCCTGCCAAAGTCTGAAGCAGGAAGATAAAAGAGAAAGGGTGAAGATGGGGTCCTGCTCTTAAGGTGAACCCTGTGCACTGTAAAGTCTGGCCCTTAATGGACTCTGCTTCGAACCTATCACATTACTCCTCCTGATGGAGGAAGGAGAGGGACTATAGGAGGGAGTCAAGCCTGAGGAAGACTGGAATGGAAAAGACTCAGCTGCCTGCTTCTCCGTAAGATAGAGTAACAACTTTTATTTTCTAATACATAAAATACACCAGGAATCTTTGGATATTTGTGAACTACTTTTTAGTTTACTATCTGATATCGTAGTATTCTCCTAAACACCTATGCTAATTATTTTTGCTGGGAATCTACTTTGTATTCACATAGCAAGTAGCAAATAAACAACTGTAAATCATAATCTAGTTATGAGAATTGCATGGGAATTCCAAAATTGGTACCTTATCTTGGTACTGAGCATAGAAACCACCATTAGCCAATGCTATCAATGCTTTGTGCTTCATTGTTGAAGTGTTCAGGGTCAACTGAATAAATTTTAGCACCACAATTTTGGAACTTTTCCAAAGCCTTATTGTTTGTTACAAATTAATGACGGGCTTTTCTTCTCTAAAGTTAAACAGTTTCCAAACCTAGAAAAGTGGTAATACACTGGATTCATGTCAAAAATTGCTAATCGTCACTTTTCTTGGAAGCAGTGCGTTACAAATGGTAATCTAAAAGAACTAATACTTCCTAAACAGCATTAATTAACTTGTTCCTAATAAATTATAAATAAGCAGAAATATTAATTCTCTTAAGTGGCTGATTGCATGCTGTTCCCTTTGTGTAAAAAAAAGATGGAAAACTCTAATAAGATAACAAGATATATTAGCAAGTGTATATAAATAAACTCCCTACTATGAGTCAAAAAGAAATAAGCAAATGGCTATTAAACTTTAAAATGAGAGTTAGTGTATAAAATAAAGCAAAATAAATGTATAGGTTATTAATAATTTGCCACTGTTTTTGGGAATAGAATAGATACCATGTAACAATTCCTTAAACATTTAAATTTGTCATTCAAAATCTTATTTCTCTATGGCATCATGTGTGAGATGTCATTATTGCATACCATACCTAATAACATAAGTTCATAAAATGTGGGTATTCCTACTGATATCAGCACATTAGTAGTTATCATTACTTAAGATCTCTTGTCCTTGTTTTCTTAGCTGTAACATGGAAGACATTTAACTAGATGTCTTTTAATCTCTTTAGAAATCTATTGCTATAACTTTGAAGTTCAATGAATGGAATAAGGTATTTCCTTTACCCTAACAGGTTCTATGGAGATATGATGGCAAGAAACCAGATACCTTAGGACCCAATACTCGGCTGTATGAGTGGATCCCCCAGAACGACCTTCTTGGTGAGACTTGGCAGAACAAATACTGAAAACATGAGTAACAGCTGAGTAGAGTGATAGTACTTCAACAGGAAACAAATTTACCGAGTTTTTATTATTGAAACACTCAAAAAGAAAACTTTACTCCTTTATTTTTACTTCAAGCCCTAGATGAAAATAGGAGAAAATATAACAATTGTCATTTTATTATACACAGTTCACGTTTCTTATGGTCAGAATCAAAATATCTTTGTTTTGGCTGTAATCACTTCTCACCTGGACTTGTAAACAACTTCGTGGATTGTTCTTCTGTCTCTGAATTCTCTCCTTACACCTATCTTTTTCCCTCTGGTTATTTTAAATGCCACTGAAAAATACCAGCTCCTCTTTTATTACCAGTGACTCTCCATTTTCTGTAGGAGAAAATCCACATTTTCTCGAGGCAATTACACCTTTTATGATAAATGTAGCTCTTCCTTCCTCTGTGCCACTACAATTACCCTTCCTGTCACCTTAATACCCTTTTCATCAGACTAAATGACTTCACTATTTCTTTAAAAGAATATATTTCTGACATGTCCTCCCTCCTTTTTATGCATATGTGGTTTCTTTTACCCAGATTATTCTTTCAAGCTGTTCACCTACCAATCTTGAATTCATTTGTGAAGTTCAAGTGACAAAGTACTTCTTTCATGAAGTTTTCACTTACCTCTTCAGCAGGCTTAGTGAATCCTTGCTCGGAGTTCGGAAAGCAACTTAAATTCAGTTTCCTGTGTATAATCATCTATTATCTAAAGGACATTGCTTCTTTCAGTGCTTTCTAATGCCCATTTCTCATTTTATTTCTAAGATTTATAATTAATAATTTTACTGAAATTCACTCAATCCTAGGTCATCCAAAAACCAAAGCTTTTATAACTCATGGTGGAACCAATGGCATTTATGAGGCCATCTACCACGGGATCCCTATGGTGGGCATTCCTTTGTTTGCTGATCAACCTGATAACATTGCTCATGTAAAGGCCAAGGGAGCAGCTGTCAGATTGGACTTCCAAACATTGTCAACAACAGATTTGCTCAGTGCATTAAAGCAAGTCATTAATAATCCTTCGTGAGTATAATTTTTTTTACTATATACTATTTCTAGAGAAATTCTCATAGGAAAACAGGGGAGGCAGCAGGAGTCTTCATGTAAAAACAATGAGGAGTAAGATTTGCTCAATGCTTTGTAAACAGTTATTAGTAACCTACTGTTACTAACGACACTAGTGTGTCACATTAAGTTTTTTCTGTGGTTGTAGGGGATAGGTTTGTCAGAGTTTTAAAGATAGTGGAGAAATTTTGAAAGAGCGAATCATTAGGGACTTCCCTGGTGGTGCAGTGGTTAAGAATTTGCCTGCCGATACAGGGGACATGGTTTCAATACCTGGTCCAGGAAGATCTTATTTGCCGCGGAGCAACTAAGCCCGTGCACCACAACTACTGAGCCAGGGTGCCGCAACTACTGAAGACTGCGTGCCTAGAGCCCTGGATCCTCAACGAGAGAAGACACCGCAATGAGAAGCCTACACACCACAATGAAAAGTAGTCCCCGATCCACTACAACTAGAGAAAGCCCGCGGCCAGCAACGAAGACCCAAAGCAGCCTAAACACTAAATAATATTTTTTTTTTTAAAAAAAGGAGCTAATCATTAGAATGAGAAGAATCACTCAGTGGTAACAAGGACTAAGAGGAAGCACTGACAACAAAGTTAAAGCAGGGAACCATGAATGTTATAGGAATACTCGACACACGATTTTCTTTCAGCATGTGAACTCAAAGGTCTCAAACTCTTCTAAGATGGTTTATTTTCAGTAAATCACCATGACATAATCCATCTCAAATTCCCAATAACACTTCTCAAATTTTCCGTGCTAATATTTTTTTCTCATCAATGAGAAAAGGTAAAAATCTAGAATTTTCTAATTTACTCAGTTACAACTATGTAGATACTACTTATAAATGTAGATACATTCTTAGTTCTTTAGGTTGTGCTTATTTTTGTCTTATTTGGAAGAATTGTAAAATCAAAAATTAATTGACTTTGAAGAGACATGTTGCAATATTCCTATATAAAAAACAATTTTTCTGAAACCAGAAACATTTGCTTTCCAAATTTTTTTGTGATTTAATTTCAGTAATACTATTACTATTAATATCACAAATATGGTGTATATATTATCCCCCTTTTGTTTCATAATGACTTTGGAAAGAAAACGTTTTGAGAATATATTGGTAATAATAGCACAGTGGACATTTGTGCTTTAAAAGTGGTGTTATTTAATTTTAATTTTAGCACAAATATTACACTCAATGAAAACCGTAAGAAGGTTTTCTTACTTTTTTAAAGAAATATATATTTCAGTTGGCAGTTTTATGTAAAAGTATATCTCTCTAGTATCCTTGTATTTTTTTTAATTTTTAATAATGTAAAGCTGGTGTCAAAAATGATAATTTATTAGCTAATATATATTGAATGTTTATGATATGCTACACACTGTAATAAGTCCTTTGCACATATGAAGTAACTTCTTCATTATAGGTTTTCCCTATTGTATTACAAAAATGTTTCCGGATTACTGCCCACCTCTCAAAAACCCAGTGCTCCCACTGTGTTTTTTACAGAACAGGGAGAGAAGTTACCTCCATTGTTATCGCTCCAGTGCCATGTTATAGCACTTTGTGATTCACAGTCCGTGAGCCATATTTTTTTATTCCTCCTTCTTCCTCGTCTGTTAGTGCATAATCATGTCAACAGTAAAAACAAATATAACTCCAAAGCCTGAAGGTGAAATGTTGAGCACACTCCATATTCTAAAATAACTAACAGGAAAGCAACAATATTAGGAAACATGTACTGAGAGTCTGCTGTATACTAGGAATACATCCAGGAATCAAAATATTATTCCTCTAAATAATCAGATAAGATACTATTCCTATGCATTCTATTTAACAATGTAAAACAGGAAAAGAAAAGAAAAAAGCAGGCAGCAAGATAAGCGCCAGAGTCAGGATTCAAACCAAGCCGAACCAAGTTCCACACTTTAACTACTTCACTAAAATGAGGTCAAAACCAATTCCTGACCAGCGCTGCCTGGACATGTCTCTGAGCCTCATCATGGATTTACTTCCTATCTCTGGAATATGATTGTATTTTAAAACTTCTCCTCCAGGTGTATTAAGAGTTCCTTACTGGATAACTCAAGCTTTGAATGCTCAAATCATGTGTTTTTTCTTTTCTTTTCTTTTCTTTTTTCTTTGCCTTCACGATTTAACGTATTCTATTCTTTAGACTACAAATGCTTCTCCTCTCCCATCTTCCCTCTTTTCTTCATAGCTTGAAATCTATACATTTGACAAATTCTAGCCCATAAGCTGAGGTCTCTATAATCATCTCTGAGGAAAATAATCAATTTTTCTTCCACTCTATGTGCTACTCATTCCTTCTATCTGCATGGAAATTTCACATATTTATCTTTTCTAGCTCATTCTATAAATTGATGTCTCTTTGGTTTTCCTTCAGATACAAAGAGAAGGCAGTGTGGTTATCAACCATTCAACATGATCAGCCTATGAAGCCCCTGGACCGAGCAGTCTTCTGGATCGAGTTTGTCATGCGCCACAAAGGAGCCAAGCACCTGCGGCCAGCCGTCCACGACCTCACCTGGTTCCAGTACCACTCTCTGGATGTGATTGGGTTCCTGCTAGCATGTGTGGCAACTGCTGTGTTTGTCCTCACAAAATGTTGTCTGTTTTGTTGCCAGAAGTTTGCTAAAATAGGAAAGAAGGGGAAAAGGGAGTAGCTGTATCTAGGTTCTGAAGCAGGAAGGCCCCATAGATGGAATTCTTCCAGTTTATTCCAGTAGGAAGGAGTTATGAAAAGGCTCCCATCCTCCTGTGACTAAACGACTTTTCACACTTTAGCACCTCCCATCAAAATATGTTTTCAAGGAATTTTTTAACTGTTTAAGGGTTAGATATATGTCATGCCAAGAGGAAAACTGGTGAAAAATTAAATAAAAATAAAACTGTATGGGTATATATTGAAATTTATTATTTTAACTCAACAGTTATACTAAAATAAATTACTGAATATAACAGTGTTTCACATATTGACACAAGAACAATAAAAGTCTATTCATAGGGCTTCCCTGATGGCGTAGTGGTTAAGAATCCACCTGCCAATGAAGGGGACATGGGTTCCATCCCTGGTCCGGGAAGATCCCACATGCCGCGGAGCAATTAAGCCTGTGTGCCACAACTACTGAGCCTGTGCTCTAGAGCCCACGTGCCACAACTACTGAAGCCCGCAAGCCTAGAGCCCATGCTCCGCAAGAGAAACCACAGCAATGAGAAGTCAGTGCACCACAACTGAAGAGTGGCCCCCGCTCTCCGCAACTAGAGAAAGCCGGCACACAGCAATGAAGACCCAACACAGCTAATAAATAAAATAAATAAAAATAAAAATAAATTTATATAAAAAAGTCTATTCATAGTATCTATATTATTTTGCAGATATTCAGGGTGTTTTAACTTCATTTTGATGCAGAATTTTGCAGTTTTATCTTGCTATACAAAATGTTCAATAATTGGAATTGTGTTAAAAGATTCACCCTTCCTTCTCATTTGTGAGACCACTAACACTTGTTGGTCTTTACTGTGCATCCTGCCTCAGCATCACTTCTTACCTAAAACCATGGCAAGTCATTTGTCTTCATCCAGTTTAACTCATTTCCTCAAATGTACCTGAATATATTTATATATCTTATCTCTATCTATATATACTTCTTTGAAAGCAAGATACAGCATTACTTAGCTACTAGCAGATACAGCATGAAACTCAACGTGTTTGTTGAAAACAGATTGCAATAATGACTATTATTCTATATAATCACATTTTCAATCAGCATTTCTCATTGTTTTCTCTTTCCTCAGAGCTTGTTGTGTTGTCCCTCCCCTAAAACTTATATATAAACACTCATTCCTTTCTCATGACAAAAAATAATAAAAACATTATGTTCTTTAAACCTAGGCTCACTTTGACTGACATAATCAGTAGCAGTGAGCAGAACACAAAAATTACACAAACACTATGGAAAATTGGTAAATCAAATGAAAGCAATCTGAAGTCCTTTTTGAAAACAGCACATTAGGAAAGCACTTTATAACTGAAATGGTCTAGGTGAGGAAAAGCGTACCTGTCTTATTGGTCAAGAGGACTAGTATCTATATCATATAACAAATATTCATCAGCCTAAGGTATAATTCATTTTAAAAATAAATTGATGCTTGGGTAATTATAGAGAAAATTTACCATAGGATTTTCCATACTACCTCTCTACATAATTGACACATGTTTAAAGAAAAATAGAACTAATATGGTGCCATAGTAGATGATATTGTTAAGTCACGCATAGAGCCCTAAATAATTTTCTGCAAACCTATCCTGCAGTGCTTGTAATGGGAAAAGGATTGGTCATTATTGTACAGTGAGAACTACTTCAAATCTCCAACAAAAAGTCAATCAGCCCAATATGAAAATAGATGAAGTTGAACAAGAAATTCACAAATGTGAAATGGCCAATGACATGTAAAAACAGACAAAGATCACTGGTGCTTTGGGAAATGGAAATTAAGTCAATAAATTATTTTCCAACAAATAATTTGCATAACAAATAATCTGGTAGGACTATTTTTCTGTATGTATAATGTGGAAATACTTTTTTAAAATAAAATTTAAACATACTGTTTGACACTGCAACTCTACATCTAGTTATCTGTCATGCAGAAAGACTTGCACATGTTCATAATTATATTTGAAATATTCCCATTAGCATTTAAATGGCTATCAGTTTGTGAACATACTTACCTACAACATACACATGGGTTATATAGCCATGAGAGAAAACAGATAGATAGATGGGCAATATTGCTAAATACTGTCCATGTCACATTACTAAATAAAGAACAAGTTGCAGTAATTACAAAAAATAAGCATGACACTATTCTTTGGACAGAAAATTAAATATACATAAATATATGTAAATTTGTCTACCCCAGAGGAAATGATCTTAAAGAATACACTGAATTTCCAATGAAGAGAATTTAAATTTTTATCCTATATACTCTTCATTAATTGACCTTCCACAATAATGTTTTCATTTATTAATTATGTGGTTTTAAATAGTGAAATAAACATATTGATTCAAAATATTAAGTCTTAAATTTTCATATCATGTTCAATGTATTAGTTTCATTCAGAACACATGAATTGACAGGAAATCTGGTGTATATCAAACTAGGACCTTTTTTCTAGGACATCTACTTCATGTTTTTAATATAATAAATAAATATGTTTTTATAATTTCAATATTTTTAAAAATCAACTCATAAGAATTTAATGACTTTACTGTGGTTTTAATGTCAATATTTAATGAATTGTACAATAGCTTAGGGACCTCTGCTGACCTGTTTCAAGTATTAATACTTATATTTGTAGCATTTTTGAGACATGACTACAAATACTTTGACAGCTCTCCCATCAAGTAATTTCCTCTCTCTTTAACTTTAGTAAGTCTTGTTGCTCTCTCACAAATATTGCAGCTTAACCTCCAAGGTTAAAAATCCAATCAAAAGGTATATATTAGAGACTATAAAAATATTCACCTATGCTACATAAAGAGACACAGTGTAAATTCAAGGATACAAATAGATTGAAATAAAATAATACATCATATGAAGAGCAGCCATAAGAAAGCTTGAATGACTGTATTAATATCAGCCACATACTTTGAAACCAAAAATGTTACTGGAGATGAAGAAGCACATTTTATAATTATAAAAGGGTCAATCTATCAGGAATATGTATTAATTATAGAGATATATGCACCTAATATCAGAGACCAAAACACATGAAACAAAAGCAGGCAGAAATTAAAGGAGAAATAGACAACCCAATATTAATAGTTGAGCACTTTATTACTTTACATTTAATAATATTGAAAAGCTAGGCAGAAAAATTAACAAGGAAATGGAAGGATTCTAAAGTAGATCTAAGAGACACCTATAAAATACTCCATACACCATATGATATCACATATGTGGAATATAAAAATTACTACAAATTAATGTATATGCAAAACAGAAATAGACTCACAGATATAGAAAAACAAATTTGTGGTTACCAAAGGGGAGAGGGATGGGAAAACGGACAAATTAGGGGTATGGGATTAAAAGATATAACTACAATATATAAAATAGATAAGCAACGAGGATATACTGTAAAGCACAGGGAAGTATACATATTATCTTATAATAACCTACAATGGAGTATAATCTGAAAAAATACTGAATCACTATGCTATACACCTGAAACTAACACAATACTGTAAATCAACCATAGCTCACTTACAAGATAAATGAAATTTCCAAATTAAAAAAAAATTATAAGTTCATGTATCCCATATCACCATCAAAAAAGTTTGAAATAGTGCAAGAATTACCAAAATGTGACAGACATAGAGACAGGAAGTAAGTAAATGCTTTTAAGAAAATGGCACTGATAAACTGGCTTGACACAAGGTTGCCACAAACCTTCAATTTGTAAAAACAAATCAAAAAAACTACCACAATACCTATGAAGCACAATAAAACAAAGAACAGTAAAACAAAGTATGTCTGTATCACAAAGCTGAATTTGGAGTTGAGACAAAATAAATTGAAAACTGATATAGCAGACAATAACAATACTTCAAATTTCTTATCTATTAGCATCCCAAAGGTTTTTTGCATCCTTGGGCACTGCATCATAGTAAAATTCAGGTGAATAGAAGGCATGGCTTGCTTTTAAAATGAAACTTATTCAAGTGGTGGTATATAGAGCTCCTGACAAAGGTGAACTTAAGAGGAGGCCCCTTTGGGTCTGCAGCCCCTCTGGTGGTCACTTCCTTGATGTCAAAAGGTATAGTAGAATAGACTAGCAGACCAGATTCTTGACTGAAGTAATAGCTAGCTCAATCTTGGTTACAGGGAATCTATTATATTGGGTCTGAAGGTGAGCAGAATACGCCACCCCAAAATATGCCACCTTGGCATGTTATTTTAAATTAAAGTTACTTAGGAAACAGCAAGGATATCCTGGTGCAAGGATACTCTGTCCCTCCTTCATTCCCCCTGAAAGCAGGAAATAAACCTCCCATGTGAATCTACCGTCTATACCAGGAGAGTAGAAGGCATCCTTACCAATAGAGATCAGGAATTTAGGGCTGAGGAGGGTATTTAAACAAACCTTGTTACTTCTTCACAAATTTGCTACCCCAAGCCCAAACCCGTTTATCTTTTCAATTCTTCACAAATGTATTATTTTTATGTCTAAAAGGTGTAAACTCTGCCTGTTTTGGTCATTTCTTTGAGACATATTTTTATAGGATCCCATATGTACAAAATTAAATTTTTTTTCCTTTTTAATCTGTCATATGTCAATTTAATTATTAGATCAACCAATGAATCAGGGAGAGGAGCAAAAAGTTTTCCTCCTCTACAGGCCCACATGTAGCTTTCATCTCTGAACCCATGACCAATCTGTTCAAACATCCATCAAACCAGCACTAGAGTGACCAGTTATTTGACACCTCCTCTATGATGGATATTAAATCTAACAATCCAAAATATAGGAAAATAGGTCTTCCCTAGTGGCACAGTGGTTAAGAATCTGCCTGCCAATTCAGGGCACATGGGTTCCATCCCTTGGCCTGGAAGATCCCACACGCCACGGAGCAACTAAGCCCGTATACCACAACTACTAAGCCTGTGCTCTAGAGCCCGTGAGCCACACTATTGAGCCCACGTGCCACAACTACTGAAGTCCGTGAGCCTAGAACCGGTGCTCTGCAGCAAGAGAAGCCACCGCAATGAGAAGCCCAGACACTGCAACGAAGAGTAGCCACCCCTCACCACAACTAGAGAAAGCCCGTGCACAACAACAAAGATCAAATGCAGCCAATAAATAAATAAATTTATTTAAAAATATATATGAAAATATAATTTCATACACATCAAATTTCATTGATTTAATTGGCAAAGCTCTAATTATTAATATGATTGTCCATCTTTTTGAATTTTTTTTTTTCCATTCCAGGCTCTTTTTTGCATGTACTGCACTCCTTTTCCATTGTAGTGTTTTTCTACCAACTCTTCTTTGGTTTAGAGAAAGTACAAAAGGTCAGTTTGTCATTTGTAAGAAAATCCAGAATCCCAGGGTCATGGATGACAGTGGCTGAGAGTGGCAAAGAAACAAGATCAATGAAAGTCAGATAAACTGGTAAAAATTAATCAGAAATTTGAGGTCAGAGAACATGAACTCTGGAGCTAGGTTGATCAATCATAGTGAGGACATGAAGGTTGCAAGAGTCAGGATGGAATGAAAGAAAAAGGGAGTCAAAACACATTGAATCAGATCATAAATACTGCAGTGTAGTACAGGATGAGTAAGTAAGGTCAGGAAAACAATTAGAAACAAGAGAGCTTTAGAAACACAGCAGATAATCAGGAGGGCTCTGTTGCAAGGTGTTAGCAAATAACACATGTTCTAATCAGTTTACTGAAAATTCCTAGAGCCTTTAGATCTAGGGGGCTCTATCAGTCAAGGTTCAGTCAGGAAAACAGAAAATTCACTAATTCTCTCTACAGCTGATCTTGTTCATTCTTCTGTTCATCCATTCATTTACATTTTATTTCATATAATCAATGAATGTATTTCTGATTTCTAGAATTTCCAAATGGTTCTTTTTATATTCAACCTTTCCACCCCAACCCATTCTTAACTGCTTTCATCTCTGAACAGTCTAAACATGCTTTATAAAAAAATTTTTTATTGAGGTATAGTTGATTTACAATGTTGTGTTAGTTTCTGGTATACAGCAAAGTGATTCATTTATACATATATATTCTTTTTCATATTCTTTTCCATTATACTTTATTACAAGATATTGAGTATAGATCCCTGTGCTATACAGTAGGACCTTGTTGTTTATCTATTGTATATGTAGTGTTTTGTATCTGCTAATCCCAAATTCCTAATTTACCCCTTCCTCCCTTTCCCTTTTGGTAACCATAAATTTGTTTTCTTTGTGAATCTGTTTCTGTTTTGTAAATAAATTTGTATCATTTTTTTAGATTTCACATATAAATGATATCATATGATATTTGCCATCTGACTTACTTCACTTAGAATGATAATCTCTACATCCATCCATGCTGCTGCAAATGGCATTACTCATTCTTTTTATGGTTGAGTTATATATCATTGTATATATGTATCACATCTTCTTTAACCATTTATCTGTCAATGGACATTTAGGTTGCTTCCTTGTCTTTGCTAAATAGTGCTGCTATGATCAACATTGGGGTGCATGTATCCTTTCGAATTAGAGTTTTCATGTTTTCCAGATATATACCCAGGAGTGGAATTGTTGGCTCATATGGTAACTCTATTTTTAGTTTTTTTATGGAAACTCCATACTGTTTTCCATAGTGGCTACACAGTTTATATTCCCACCAATGGTGTAGGAGAGTTCCCTTTCCTCTACACCCTCTCCAGCATCTATTATAGAATTTTTAATGATGGCCTTTCTGACCGGTGTGACATAGTTTTGACTCTCATTTCTCTAATAATTAGTAATGCTGGGGATATTTTCATATGCCTATTGGCCACCTGTATATCTTCTTTGGAGAAATGTCTGTGTTCTGCCCATTTTTCTGATTGGGTTTATTTTTGTTATTAAGTTGTACGAGCTGTTTATATATTTAGGAAATTAAGCCCTTGCCAGTCATGTTTGCAAATATTTTCTCCAAGTTCATACTTGTTGGAAGTTGTTTTTCATTTTGTTTATGGTTTTCTTTCCCGTGCAAACACTTATAAGTTTGATTATGCCCAATTTGTTTACTTTTGCTTTTGTTTCTGTTTCCTTGGGAGACTGACCTAAGAAAACATTGGTACAATTTATGTTAGAGAATGTTTTGCCTATGTTCTCTTCTGGAAGTTTTATGATGTTATGTCACATATTTAAGTCTTTAAGCCATTTTGAGTTTACTATTGTGTATGGTGTGAGAGTGTCTTTCTAACTTCATTGATTTACATCTGGCTGTCCAACTTTCCCAACACCACTTGCTGAAGAGACTGCCTTTTCTCCATTGTATATTCTTGCTTCCTTTGTTGACGATTACTTGACCATAGTTGTGTGGCTTTATTTCTGGGCTCTCTATTCAGTTCCATTGATCCATATGCCTGTTCTTGTGCCAATACCACACTGTTTTGTTTACCGTAGCTTTGTAGTCTTTTCTCAAGTCTTGGAGGGTTGTGCTTCCTGCTTTCTTCTTTTTCTTTCTTCTTTCATTCACTTGACTTAAAAAACAAGATTTATTTTATTTTTGGCTGCATTGCATTTATTGCTGCATGCAAGCTTTCTCTGTTGTGGAGAGTGGGGGCTACTTTTCATTGCAGTGCACGGGTTTCTCATTGCAGAGGCTTCTCTTGTTATGGAGCATGGGCTCTAGGTATGCAGGCTTCAGTAACTGCAGCACGTGGACTTGGTAGCTGTGGCTTGTTGGCTCTGGAGCACAGGCTCACAGTTGTAGGGCACCAGCTTAGTTGCTCCACAGCATGTGGAATATTTCCAGCGCAGGGATCGAACCTGTATCCCCTGCATTGGCAGGTGGATTCTTAATTTATTTATTTATTTATTTAATTTTTTTTGTTTGGCTCTTTATTGGAATGTAATTGCTTTACACTCTTGTACCAGTTTTTGACGTATACCAAAGTCGCTGTATTTATACACATATCCCCATATTCCCTCCTTCCTGCGACTCCCCCCCACCCTCCCTGTACCAGCCCTCTAAGGCATCACCCATCATCAAGTTGATCTCCCTTTGTTATACAGCAACTTCCCACTGGCTATTTTACAGCTGGTAGTATACATATGTCTATGCTACTCTCTCACTTCATCTCAGCTTCCCCTTCACCCCCGACCCCAAAACTCATGTCCTCCAGTCCATTCTCTGCATCTGCATCCTTATTCTTGTCACTGGGTTCATCACTACAATTTTTTTTTTTTTTTTAAGATTCCATATATATGAGTCAGCATACAATATTTGTTTTCCTCTTTCTGGCTTACTTCACTCTGTATGACAGACTCTAGGTCTATCCACCTCATTACATGTAGCTCCATTTCATTCCCTTTTATAGCTGAGTAATATTCCATTGTATATATGTGCCACATCTTTATCCATTCATTTGTTGATGGGCATTTAGGTTGCTTCCATGTCCTGGCTATTGTAAGTAGTGCTGCAATGAACATTATGGTACATGTTTCTTTTTGGATTATGGTTTCTCTGGGTATATGCCCAGTAGTGGGATTACTGGATCATATAGTAGTTCTATTTTTAGTTTTTTAAGGAACTTCAAAACTGTTTTCCATAGTGGCTGTACCAACTTACATTCTCACCAACAGGGCAGGAGAGTTCTCTTTTCTCCACACCCTCTCCAACATTTGCTGGTTCTAGATATTTTGATGGTGGCCATTCTGACTGGTGTGAGGTGATACCTCATTGTGGCTTTGACTTGCATTTCTCTGATGATTAGTGATGTTGAGCATCTTTTCATGTGTTTGTTGGCCATCTGTATGTCTTCTTTGGAGAAATGTCTATTTAGGTCTTCTGCCCATTTGTGGATTGGGTTATTTGCTTTTTTAGTTTTAAGCTGCATGAGCCTCTTGTGTATTTTGGAGATTAATCCTTTGTCCATTGCTTCATTGGCAACTATTTTCTCCCATTCTGAGGGTTGCCTTCTTGTCTTGTTCATGGTTTCTTTTGCTGTGCAAAAGCTTTTACGTTTCATTAGGTCCCATTTGTTTATTCTTGATTTTATTTCCATGATTCTAGGAGGTGGGTCAAAAAGGATCTTGCTTTGATGTATGTCCTAGAGTGTTCTGCCTATGTTTCCCTCTAGGAGTTTTATAGTGTCTGCTCTTACATTTAGGTCTTTAATCCATTTTGTGTTTATTTTTGTGTATGGTGTTAGAGAATGTTCTAATTTCTTTCTTTTACATGTTGCTGTCCAGTTTTCCCAGCACCACATGTTGAAGAGGCTGTCTTTTTTCCATTGTATATTCTTGCCTCCTTGTCAAAGATAAGGTGCCCATATATGTTTGGGCTTACCTCTGAGTTCTCTATTCTGTTCCACTGATCTTCCTTTCTGTTTTTGTGCCAGTACCATACTGTCTTGATCACTATGGCCTTGTAGTATAATTTGAAGTCAGGAAGCCTGATTCCACCAATTCCATTTTTCCTTCTCAAGATTGCTTTGGCTATTCAGGGTCTTTTACATTTCCATACAAATTGTAAGATTTCTTGCTCTAGTTCTGTGAAAAATGCCATTGGTAATTTGATCGCGATTGCGTTGAATCTGTAAATTGCTTTGGGTAAGATAGTCATCTTCACAATATTGATTCTTACAATCCAAGAACATGGTATGTCCTTCCATCTGTTTGTGTAATCTTTGATTTCTTTCATCAGTGTCTTATAGTTTTCTGCATACAGATATTTTGCCTCCTTAGGCAGGTTTATTCCTAGGTATTTTATTCTTTTTGTTGCAGTGGTAAATGGGAGAGTTTCCTTAATTTCTCTTTCTGCTCTTTCATTGTTACTGTATAGGAATGCAAGAGATTTCTGAGCATTAATTTTATATCCTGCTACTTTACTAAATTCATCAGTTAGTGCTAGCAGTCTTCTGGTAAAGTCTTTAGGGTTTTCTATGTATAAGATCATGTCATCTGCAAAGACCGACAATTTTACTTCTTCTTTTCCAATTTTGATTCCTTTTATTTCTTTTTCTTCTCTGATTGCTGTGGCTAAAACTTCCAAAACTATGTTGAATAATAATGGTGAGAGTGGACACCCTTGTCTTGTTCGTCTTCTTACAGGGAATTCTTTCAGTTTTTCCCCATTTAGAACGATGTTGGCTTTTGGCTTCTCATATATGGTTTTTATTATGTTGAGGTAATTTTCTTCTATGCCTATTTTCTGGAGAGTTTTTTATCATAAATGGATGTTGAATTTTGTCAAAAGCTTTTTCTACATCTATGTAGATGATCATATGGTTTTTATCCTTCAGTTTGTTGATATGATGTATCACATTGATTGATCTGCATATATTGAAGAATCCTTGCATCCCAGGGATAAACCCCACTTGATCATGGTGTATGATCTTTTTAATGTGCTGTTGGATTCTGTTAGCTAGTATGTTGTTGAGGATTTTTGCATCTATATTCATCAGTGATATTGGTCTGTAATTTTCTTTTTTGTGACATCTTTGCCTGGTTTTGGTATCAGGGTGATGGTGGCCTCGTAGAATGAGTTTGGGAGTGTTCCGCCTTCTGCAATATTTTGGAAGAGTTTGAGAAGGATAGGTGTTAGCTCTTCTCTAAATGTTTGATAGAATTTGCCTGTGAATCCATCTGGTCCTGGGCTTTTGTTTGTTGGGAGATTTTTAATCACTGCCTCAATTTCTGTACTTGTGATTGGTCTTTTCATATTTTCTATTTCTTCCTGGTTCAGTCTTGGAAGATGTACTTTTCTAAGAATTTATCCATTTCATCCAGGTTATCCAACTTATTGGCATATATTTGCTCGTAGTAGTCTCTCATGATCTTTTGTATTTCTGTGGTGTCCGTTGTTACTTCTCCTTTTTCATTTCTAATTCTGTTGATTTGTGTCTTCTCCCTTTTTTTCCTGATGAGTCTGGCTAATGGTTTATCAATTTTGTTTATCTTCTCAAAGAACCAGCTTTTAGTTTTATTAATTTTTGCTATTGCTTCCTTCCTTTCTTTTTCATTTATTTCTAACCTGATCTTTATGATTTCTTTCCTTCTGCTCACTTTGGGGTTTCTTTGTTCTTCTATATCTAATTGTTTTAGATGTAAGGTTAGGTTGTTTATTTGATACTTTTCTTGTTTCTTAAGGTAAGACTGTATTGCTATAAACTTCCCTCTTAGAACTGCTTTTGCTGCATCCCATAGGTTTTGGGTTGTTGTGTTTTCATTGTTGTTTGTTTCTGGATTTTTTTTATTTCCTCTTTGATTTCTTTAATGATTTCTTGGTTGTTTAATAGTGTATTGTTTAGCCTCCATGTGTTTGCATTTTTTGCATTTTTTTTTTCCTGTAATTGATATCTAGTCTCATGGCGTTGTGGTCTGAGAAGATGCTTGATATGGTTTCAATTTTCTTGAATTTGCCAAGGTTTGATTTGTGATCCAAGATGTGATCTATCCTGGAAAATGTTCCATGTGCACTTGAGAAGAAAGTGTATTCTGTCGTTTTTGGATGGAATGTCCTTTAAATATCAATAAAGTCGAGATGGTCTAATGTGTCATTTAAAGCTTGTGTGTCTTTATTTATTTTCTGTTTGGATGATCTGTCCATTGATGTAAGTGGAGTGTTCAAGTCTCCCACTATTATTGTGTTACTGTCCATTTCCCCTTTTATAGCTGTTAGCATTTGCCTTATGTATTGAGGTGCTCCTATGTTGGGGGCATAGATATTTACCATTGTGATATGTTCTTCTTGAATGGATCCCTTGATCACTATGTAGTGTCCTTCCTTGTCTCTTGTAATAGTCTTTACTTTCAAGTCTAATTTGTCTGATATGAGTATTGCTACTCCAGCTTTCTTTTGACTTCCATTTGCATGGAATATCTTTTTTCATCTCTTTACTTTCAGTCTATATGTATCCCTTGGTCTGAAGTGGGTTTCTTGTAGGCAGCATATAGAAGGGTCTTGTTTTTGTATCCATGCAGCCAGTCTGTGTCTTTTGGTTGGAGCATTTAATCCATTTACATTTAAAGTGATTATTGACATGTGTGTTCCTATTACCATTTTCTTAATTGTTTTGGGTTTGTATTTGTAGGTGTTTTCCTTTTCTTGTGTTTCCTACATAGAGAAGTTCCTTTAGCACTGGTTGTAAGGCTGGTTTGGTAGTGCTGAATTCTCTTCATTTTTGCTTGTCTATAAAGCTTTTGATTTCTCCATCAAATCTGAATGAGATTCTTGCTGGGTAGAGTATTCTTGGCTGTAGGTTTCTCTGTTTCAGGACTTTCAGTATATCCTGCCATTCCCTTCTGGCCTGCAGAGTTTCTGTAGAAAGGTCAGCTGTTATCCTTATGGGTTTTCCCTTATATGTTGTTTGTTGCTTTTCTCTTGCTGCTTTTAATATTTTTTCTTTGTGTTTAATTGTCAGTAGTTTGATTAATATGTGCCTTGGTGTATTTCTCTTTGAGTTTATTCTGCATGGGACTCTCTGTGCTTCTTGGACTTGGTGAATTATTTCCTTTCCCATGTTGGGGAAGTTTTCCACTAGAACCTCTTCAAATATTTTCTCAGACCCTTTCTTGTTTTCTTCTTCTTCTGGGATGCCTATAATTCGAATGTTGGTATGCTTAATGTTATCACTGAGGTCTCTGAGACTGTCTTCTATTCTTTTTATTCTTTTTTCTTTTTCCTGCTCTGTGGCATTTATTTCCCCCATTCTATCTTCCAACTCACTTATTCATTCTTCTGCCTCAGTCATTCTGCTGGTTATAGCATCTAGAGTATTTTTAATTTCTGTTATTTTGTTATCCATTGCTGTTTGTTTTTCTGACCTCTTATGAACTGTTTCTTGTACTTTATTTTGTTATTGAGATTTTGAATCATTTTTACTAGCATTATTCTGAATTCTTTTTCAGGTATTTTTCCTATTTCCTCCTCATTTATTTGGTCTTGTGGGTTTTTTCCCTGCTCCTTTGCCTGCATGGTGATTCTTTGTTTCCTCATGGTTGTCCAAACTTTTGGAGTTGCTTGTCCTGGCGATACAGGTATTTATAGAAGACTGTCCAAGCCTCAGACTAATGTCCAAGTGTTGGGTTAAACAAATATTAAGTCTAGGAAACACATACATGTATAAGACACACAATTACTGAATCCATTAGGACATAAGGCTCTGGAAAGACCTGACAGAACCCCAGTATGCTATCAGATATTCAAAGAGAAACCCAACAGAAATGGACAACTGAAACAGAACAAATCAGAGAGAAAAGCAAAAGCAAACTAACAGACAAATAACACCTTACACATACAAATACTAATCCAGGGAGATTTTGTAAACTAGAATCAAATATAGAAAAGAGCTAGAGTACTACCAGACAGAATGGAGATTCTCAGAATGAAATTAGACAATTGTACTAAGAACTAAGATAAAGACAAAAACCTAATATTAAATACCAAGGCGGTGTGTCATCTGGAGAATAGAGCAAGGAGTCTGAGCAGACCGATAGTGTTGCTTATAAGTATGTTAAGATAAAATAAACTAAAAATGGATGGAAGAAAGGGTAACAGAAGAGCGTAGTGTGATTGGAAATATGAAAATAAAAAGAAAGGAATAGAAATGTATAAAAGATAGGGATGAAAGGAAAGTATGAGAGATATATTGTCCGTACTACCAAAAACTTAGCTAGAAATAGAAGTATATAAAAAGGCAAAAAAAAAAAATAGAATAAAAAATAGCATTAAAAAAATTATGTTATAAAACTTGTAGATCCCTTAGGACTAAGATCGTAATTAATAAAGGAAAAAAAATAATCCAGAACTGATCCCAGAATGGACCAGTTCAATAGGATTGATACTAATGTTTGTTTCCTTAGAGTCTCAGCTGTAAGTGTCCTTCTACCTGCCTTGGGTTTTTTGTATTATTCTGTGGCCAGCAGAGGTTCCTTTATTGTTCGTTTGTAAGCGTCGGTGTGTGGGGAGGGAGAGGGTACAGTAGTGGCTCCTTTCCCTGGTAGTGAGTGAGCAGTGGTGTGCACTGTTGTTTCAGTTGGACTTGGAGGTGCCTGTTGCAGAGGGACACCCGTGGCTCAGGTGTAAACAAAAAGTCTCAGAGTTGAGCCTCTCTCGGGTTTTTTTTTTCTCTTGGCAGCCTCCCTGCTGCTGGAGTTCCAAGGGGTTTTAATCTAGCCCCACCCAAGGGCCTGAGGGTACTTGTTATCCCTGAGCGCCTTAGGTGGCCCATGGGTGTCTCTCCACTGCCTGCTGCAGAGGCGTGTAGAGAGAGAGGCTATGCCCACGGCTCCTCCCCCCCGCCCGTGAGCCTGCAGCCTCCAGCCGCCATCATGGCCGGGCAGCTCTCAGGGGCAGGCACTCCTCGCCATGGACCTCTTCCCTCCTGTCCTCTCAGTCCGTCACCTTACTGGGAACAATGTTTCTCACCCTGAACCAGCTCTTCAGTTCCCACGCTCCCACTCCCGGACCCTCTGTTCAGCTGTGAATCGATGTCTCAGTCCAGGAACGCTGAGCTGTGCTGTGGACCCTCCGTGTGTTTCTCACTCCCTCCCATCTGCCACAGCTCCGCCGCTTCACCCTCTTTGAGCCGTCATAGATGCCTCCCTACTGGTTATGTCGGGATTCTTGTGGTCCTTTCTGGTGTCCGAGGCCATCTGCTGGTGTTCAGCTGGTTCTCTGTGGGAATTATTGTGTCCTTCGGTGCATTCCCAATGCATCTGTGGAGAGGGATGCATTCCACGTCCCTCTACTTTGCCGCCATCTTTTTCTCCTCTCATACCTTTTTAACCCATTTTGTTCATTAGCTTTTTCTGTGCCATGAAGCTTCTGCACAGTTATAATCTGATAGCACAGATCTCTCACTTTCTGCAGTAGAGCTTCTTTGACACCACTGCATGGAACTGCTGAAAGAACTCACCTAACATGCACACATGCATAATCTAGCAGTATGTTGAATAGGAGCTCTCTCCCTTCCTTCAGGTGGTCATTTGTGAGTGTATTCTGCATAGCTTCTTACTGATCCCAGTGGGCTTAAGTTCCAGCCGCTCACAGTGATGATTAGCTTGGTAACATACTAACTTTCCCCCCTTTCTGTTTCACCCTTCCCTCTCTCCTACTTCTGTACCCTAGGATTCCTCCAAATAAACTACTACTTTCTGATCCTTATCTCAGGTTCTGTTTTCTGAGAATAGACTGAGACAGTTTGTACCAGAACTGGTTCTAAAAAGCAGACCTGCACCATGCGACCTGGGAATTGGCTAATTCACTGATAACTAGCGATAAGAATCTCATGCTGATGATGTGCAAAAGTGATAGCTTCTAGCATTCAGTAGAATCACAATTTATAAGATTCACACAACACAGAAGCAAGAATTGGGGTGAGGTTCATGAAGAAGATAAAATAATGACTTATGGACAGTATGGGGACCACGGTAATTATACAGTTTACAAAGTGAAATGGGTTCTTTAACAGTTATAGAAACCTTGTACAAAGTAAATGACAAGCTAAGTGTAAGTAAATATCAAATCAAAATATACTGTGAAAGTCAGAAGTTCTCCCTGGCAGAACTTTAGAGACTCTTTCTTCTGTAGCAGCAGAAAACCAAGCTTAGAATTTAATTGCAAAGATAGCAGAGCTACAAAGGAGACTGAACTCACAACCTCAATAGTTTTCCTATATCAAAGTCAGGGCCTAGATAGAAAAAGAATGGGACTCTTGAGACCTGTGGTGGGGGAGTGAGCCTGAAAATCCTCAGTCTCCAGGTTCTTCTGGGTTCTGCTTCTGGGGGTAGGGTAGTGAAGACAGTTCTATTGGGGGTCACAGTAAAATGAACCCCCAATAGAACCACTGAACTTAAAGCTATGAATATCACAATATCAGCGACACAGTGGGCAAACAAAATAGTAATTATTAGTGGGGACAATTGACCTTGACTCCAGTCAGGAGATAGGATCACAGTTACATGATAGGGAAGGAAGGGATTTATCCAAGACTTCAGAAGCAGAGGGGTGCCTAAAATTTAGAGGGGTGTAACTCACTGCCTAATGATAACTCTGAGTGTACTTGCAGCAACCATGACTCAACAAGGATAAAGGATTTGAGGATGAAGGCTCGTGTCATCCTATCAGACTAGCAATTAAGAACAGCCAAATTGCTGGCCCAGAAAGGGAAATATAGAATTTGTAGTAGAGGAGGAAAATGAAGAGACAAGTGAAGATTTCTCTAAAAAAATGGATAGTGGTTGCAGTTCCTCGGTGGAGGAATTGAGATTAAAAATGTGGCTGATTTGAAAAGCAGCAAAATATTTTATGAGGGTTGGATAAATGAATTAAATATACAAACATTTTCTAAACTTGATAAGTCTAGAAAAAGCTATATAAGCACATGATTTAGCAATATCATAACCATCAGAAGAAACAAAAACTTAAATGGATAAGTATGCTGACGGTCAGGAGATACTTCTTTTATAATATAAGCGCATATATACTACTTGATCTACTTAACCACATATAAGAATTCTTAGGTTTTTGCTAAGTTTTTTTTATTCCTTTCCCAAATGAAGTACTATCATGAAAGTCAAGAACCTGACAAGAACATTCAGTTGTCAACCTTTAAGTAGTCAGTATTGTACTAGAAGTCCTGGCCAATTCAATAAGAAATATATGTAAAAGTAATAAAATCTGAAACACAGGAGGAGAATCTGACATCATTTGTAGGTAATACAGTGTGCTGAGAAAAATCAAACATAACAATTGAAAATTTGTCATAGGTTATTACAAGTTTTGTAAGATGGCCAAAAATAAGACTAATATTAAAAATCAATAGACTTCAGGACTTCTTAGGTGGCACAGTGGTAAAGAACCTGCCTGCCAATGCAGGGGACACGGGTTCGAGCCCTGCCCTGGGAAGATTCCACATGCCATGGAGCAACTAAGCCTGTGTGCCACAACTATTGAGCCTGCGTTGTAGAGCCCATGAGCCACCACTACTGAGCCCATGTGCCGCAACTACTGAAGCCCACGCGCCTAGAGCCCGTGCTCCACAACAAGAGAAGCCATGGCAATGAGGAGCCTGCACACCACAATGAAGAGTAGCTCCTGCTCGCAGCAACTACAGAAAGCCCGTGTGCAGCAATGAAGACCCAATGCAGCCAATAAATAAATAAAATAAATAAATAAATTTATTAAAAAAAATCAATAGACTTCAAAAAAAAAAAACAATGGACTTCCTAAGTCCAGGAAAAAAAAATCAAACATAAAATGTTGTAGAATTTACCACAATAGCAACAGAAAACATAAAAACCATCCTAACAAGAAATATGTAATACATATTGGAAGAAAACTACAAAGATCTACTTAAGAACATGAGGTTACCCAGGTGGGTAGCCTCAACGATTAAATTATTTTCTCCAAATTGTTGTATGGCCACAATGCATTTATTTCAAAATCCTGAAAATATTTTTAAAAGGCACAGAAATATTATAGTGTTATTATGGAATATTAAATGCACAAAAATAAGAAAAAAATTGAAAATGAACAATACACACTAGAGTGGACGATAGTTATTTAAACACTGTGACCCTGGTGCAAGCAGACAGAGATAAGTAAATCAAAGAATAGTCCAGAGTCCAAAGTAGACCTAGGTGTATGCTTTCAGACATGATTAGTCAATTATAAATGGTGTTGGGAAAACTGTACAATGAGACCCCCCCTTCCATGCCATTTCTCACACACTGCAGATTGAATTAAAGATTTAAATATTAAAAAACTTCTAAATTTTAAAATACAAAGACCACTTTTCAGAAACTTGGAATGAAAACAGCATAAACTCAAGAATCCATAAATAATTTACATGTTTAACTCTATGAAAGATTTAAACTTCTATATGGAGGAAGGTACCATATGGGGTATATGTATAGACAGAGCTGATTCGCTTTGTTGTATAGCAAAAACTGGCACAATAGTGTAAAGCAATTATATTCCAATAAATAGCTTAAAAAAAAGAAAATTATGCTTAGTGGAATAAGTCAGAGAAAGACAAATACTGTATAACTTATATGTGAAAGCTAAAACATAATACAAATGAACGTATATGTAAAACAGAAACAGACTCACAGATACAGAAAACAAACTACTGGTTATCAACAGGGAGAGGGAAGGGAGAAGGGTCAAATTAAGAATATGGGATTTAGAGATACAAACTACTATGTATAAAATAGATAAGCAACAAGGGTATATTGTATATGTAATTATAACCATTATCTTGTAAGAACCTATAAAGAAGTGTAATCTGTAAAAATACTGAATCGCTATGCTCTACACTTGAAACCAATATAATAGTGTAAATCAACAATACTTCAATAAAAAAATTATTAGGAAACAAAACAAAACTACCTAAAAAAAAAAAGACAACCTATTATTAGCTGATAACACTGACAATATATATCACATTAATTAGCATTCATATGTAATTATTAATATGTATAAAGTATAAGAAAAAGGTAAACTCATAGACATAAGCAGAGAATAGGAAAAGGCAATTTCTAGGAAAAGAAATATAAATGTTCAACAAATTTATGAAAAGATGCTTAGGTTTATAAATAATTAAAGAAATGCCAATTAGGATAAAAATGAAAGTGTTTTTCTCCTGTCTGACTGCAGGAATTTAAGGGCTTTATAGTTTCCAGTGCTGATAAGGGTACACAGTAAAAGGGCAAGTGTCATAGACGGTTTAAGTAAACTGTACAACTATTTGCAGAATGATTTGACAACACCTATCAAAATGTAAAATGACTAAACCATATCAAAAAGAGTGTAAGTGTTAAGATACATGTATGAGAATACTCAATACAGTGCAGTTGTAATAGCAACATTTAGGAGTTCTCTGTCGTAAGAACAGGTTAATGGATAAAGACATTTTGGTACATCAATACATTAGAAAAGATGGAGCCATTAAAAAGGAAAAAACAGTTAATATGCTCTAACTCAGAAGTATGTTCATAATACAGTAAGTGGAAAAAAGCTATTTGCAGAAATATTTTCTAAAATAATATTAAACAATGCATGCAAAGAATTATATATAAACATAGAAAAAGTGTGAAATAAACGTCAAACTGACAATATGCTACCCATGCTTCCTGGGATAATCTCCAGAGACAGAGGCTGGCAGGCACCATTTTCACCATCTTTTTTCTTTCCTCTCTTCTTGACAAGTACCATCTTCATTCTCTCTCTCTGCTGGTGACTCAGTTCTTGCAGTTGCCACACAGGGAACACACCTAATCGCTTGTCTCTGAAGGCCACAGGGGCTTACAGTGCTTGCTTCCATGGCACTGTAACAATCAGAGAGACAGTTTTGGGCAGACTACCATCCCCAGGGCACTGCAGACAGTAGACAGAAACAAACCCCCAATCATTCTAAGAAAGAGGACTGTTTGTCCAGGAGCTTTGGTTTTTTTGTTTGTTTGTTTGTTTGTTTGTTTTTAATTATTTTTTTTTTATTTTTTGGGGGGTACACCAGGTTCAATCATCTGTTTTTATATACATATCCCCGTATTCCCTCCCTTCCTTGACTCCCCCCACCTCGAGTCCCCCCCCACCCTCCCCGCCCCAGTCCTCTAAGGCATCTTCCATCCTCGAGTTGGACTCCCTTTGTTATACAACAACTTCCCACTGACTATTTTACAGTTGGTAGTATATATATGTCTGTGTTACTCTCTCGCTTCGTCCCAGTTTCCCCTTCACCCCCCGCCCCCTCCCATACCTCGAGTTCTCCAGTCCATTCTCTGTATCTGCATCTGTCCAGGAGCTTTGGCCTGAAGGGTAGGCTTCTGGTCTGGCACACTTCTACAGGCATACAGAGATGCCCTCAGGGAGCTGTTAGAGCTAATAAATTCAGTAAAAGTGTATAAAATTAATATACAAAAATCTTATATCTCAATACACTAACAGTCAGAAAGAGAAATCAAGAAAACAATCCATTTATAATTGCATCAAGAAGAAAATCTCTAGCAATAAATTTAACCAAGATGGAAGATCTGTATACTGAACACCATGAGACACTGATGAAAGAAATTGAAGACACAAATTAATGAAAAGATATCTGTGATCATGGATTGGAAGAAATAATACTATTAAAATGTCTATACTAACCATAGTGACCTACAGATTTAATACAGTCCCTATCAAAATTCCAATGTCATTTTTCACAGAAATGGAATAAACAATTCTAAATTTTTTATGGAACCACAAAAGACCCCCAAATAGCCAAAGCAATCTTGAGAAAAAAGAACAAAGCTGGAGGTATCACACAGCCTGATTTCAAACTATCCTACAAATCTATAGTAATCCAAACAGTATGGTATTTGCATAAAAACAGACACAAAGATCAATGGAACAGAATAGAGAGTTGAGAAATAAATCACACATATATGGTCAACTAATTTACAACAAAAGAGACAAGTATATACAACAGGCAGTCTCTTCAATAAATGATGCTGGGGAAATGAGACAGCAACATGTAAAAGAATGAACTGGGTGTCTTACACTATACACAAAAATTAACTCAAAATGGGTTAAAGGCTTCAACTTAAGACCCGAAACAATAAAGCTCCTAGAGAAAAAAATAACATAGGTGGTAAGCTCCTTGACACCAGTCTTGGCAATGGTTTTTTGGATCTGATTCCAAAAGCAAAGGCAATAAAAGCAAAATAAACAAGTGAGACTACAAGCAACCTTGTTTTATTGTACTACCCATTAATGTGCTTCACTCATACTGCATTTTTTTATAAGAAGGTTTGTGGCAACCTTGCACTGTCAGATGATGGTTACCATTTTTTAGCAATAAAGTTCTTTTTAACTAAGGTACATACATTGCTGTTTACACATTGTTATTGCACACTTAATAGACTATAATATAGTGTAAACATAACAAATGCACTGGGAAAACAAAAAATTCATGTGACTAGTTTTACTGAGGTATTTGCTTTATTGCAGCGGTCTGGAACTGAACTTGCAATATCTCCACCATATGCCTGTACATCAAACTAAAAAGCCTCTGCACAGCAAAGGAAATCATCAACAAAATGAAAAAGGAACCTACAGAATGGGAGAAAACATTTGCAAATCATATATCTGATAAGGTGTTAATATCCAAAATACATTAAAAAACTCATACAACTCAACAGCAAAAAAACCACTCTCCCAAATTCAATTTAAAAATGGCAGATGATCTGAACTGCTATTTTCCAAAGAAGACAAACAGATGGCCAACAGGTTCTTGAAAAAGTACTCATGATCACTTAGTCATCAGGGAGATACAAATTAAAACAATGAGATATCACCTCAAACCTGTTAGAATGGCAATTATTGAAAAGACAAGAAGTAACAAGTGTTGGTGAGGATGTGAAGAAAAAGGAACGCTCCTGACTGTTGGTGAGATTGTAAACTGGAGCAGCCACTATGGAAAACAGTATGGAGCTTCCTCAAAAAACTAAAAATAGAACTACCATACAATTCAGCAATTTCACTTCTGGGCACTTACCCAAAGAAAATGAAAACACTAATTCGAGAAGATACATGCACCTCCATGTTAATTGCAAATTTACAATAGCCAAGATATGGACATAACCTGAGTGTCCACTGATGTCTGAATGAATAAAGAAAATGTGATACATACACAATGGAATACTATTCAGCCATAAAAAAACAGTGAAATCTTGCTATTTCTGACAACATGGATGGACATTGAGGGCATTATGCTAAATGAAGTAAGTCAGACAAAGACAAATACTGTAAAATTTCACTTAAATGTGGATGGAATCCAAAACAAAAATTTAAAAAGTAAAAATTTTATAAAGTTCAAAAATACAGAAAATAGGTTAGTGGTTACCAATGGTGGCAGGTGGTGGGGGTGGACAAAATGGATGAAAGGGGTGAGTAAAAAGGTACAAATATCCAGTTACAAAATAAACAAGTCATGGAGATTTAATTTTAACAGCATGGTGGCTATAACTAATACTGTATTGCATATGTGAAAATTGCTGAGAGAGTAAATCTCGTAAGTCTTCATCACAAGAAAAAAAAGTTATAGTGATGGATGTTGACTAGAATTACTGTGGTGATAATTTCACAATACATACAAATACCGAGTCATGCTGTACACCTCAAGCTAATGTTATATTTCAATTATGCTTCAATTTAAGAAAACAAATTAAAATGTTTAAAATTTTTAAATGTCTTAAAAATATTTTGATTTTTTTCCCCTTAATTCCTAATCAACATCCTATCTGGACTATTTCACCAGATTGCACCAGGAAACACATTTCCAAACACAGAGGAGAAATGAGCTCTTCCTGCCTCCTCTCAGAAGATTGTGGGCTATGGAGTTAAAACAATGTGACTCAAAGCCTGGCTTTGTTGCATGTGAGCAATAAAACTGAAGCTCATACCAGAGAGAGATGTGAAGATTAAATGTAACATCGTTCAAGTTCTCCCCCCTTCTCTTTTCTCCCTTTACCAGATTTTTGCTATGAAATTCCGGTGTGCTCTGAGCACCTTTGCCCCACATCAGCACTTGGACCTGATGAGTTCAAATGAAAACATAACCCTGTGTCATCTTTTCATGAGTTGGAGTGTACTTTGTCTTATCAAGATTTGTTTGTCCCTGTTGATCCTGCACCCTCGCTTACCCTCTGCTTTACTCAGATCTATGACCTCTTCCCAATGTTTTTTTTTCCTGTTTCTGTACATCCTTGACTGTACTTAGAGCATCTTTGGTTCAAGCCCCAGTGAAGTAGAAAAGTTCCTCAAAGATTACGGACAGTTCTACCCTATTCTATGATGCAAGATAGAATGGGTTGTCCTATTGTTTGTTGGATTTATCCTTAAACCAGTTCCCTGAAGCTGGCAAAATAGTTAACAGTTCCAGGCTTCACATTCACATAATTTAGTCCCATGAGGTGAAAAACTATCTATTTCAGTGACTCTCTCCTAAGAGCCGGCAAACCTTTCCCAGAAATTCTCAGAAAAACTCCCATGGCATTTCATTGGCCTAACAATGCTAACTCCCTAGTTTTAAGCCAAGTCCTGGCAAAAGGAACGCCATGCCCTGATTCAGGAATTCCTAAAGGAATGGGAAAACCCAGGCCAATCAAGTTCACTCTCTGAGGATGGGCCCAGCTATTTCTGAATCACATGAGTTCTAGTAGGGTGGATACTTGAGTGATAATTGAAGAACTATTAGGATGGATAAAAGAATAAATGGAGGCTATAAAGCAAATCAGTAACATTCACTGTAGCTATTATTTAGAATTTATTAATGAGTCAATGTGTCTGTTCTCAAATTACCTCTCAAGCTGTATGACCTCACTGTGGTGATGAAAGACAGCTGCTATAGTGCAGATAATGTATGTCTCTAAAGATGTCTGCTTACAAAGTAAGCAGTTTTTGTTTTGTTTTTTTAATTTATTTTGGTTGCACTGGGTCATTGCGACACGCAGGCTCAGTAGTTGTGACATGCGGACTTAGTTGTGGTATGTGGGATTTTAGTTCTCCAACCAGGGATCCAACCCCAGGACCCCTGCATTGGGATCTCGGAGTCTTAACCACTGGACCACCGGGGAAGTCCCATGAAGTAAGCAGTTCTTGCATGAGTTTTTCTCCAAAACAATATGGATGATTTTGAAATAAGAAACAACACAAATGGAGATTTAACTTTACCCAAAATCCCAAAAAAGAAGCTTATATACAGTATTTTATGTGCACTTAGTTTTGAAAAAACAAAAATAGAAATGAACAAATTGAGTATTCTGAGCTTAAAATTAATCCCAATAATATTGTATCTCCAGACTTCAGTTAAAAACTCTCAGAAGTTACACAGAAGAAAAACATTACTCCCATAGTAAAAGAAATACTTTTAAATAGGACGTTCCCATAAAAACCACTTACAATTCCTAATTTTGTATTAAAATTCTCAACCATTTCTGAAAACCATTACAGATGAAGTGCGTAATAGGAATTTTTGCATTCTATAAGCCAGTTGTTTGCCAGTTGATTGAATATTTCCAACCAAAAATACTGAGCTCATATTCCAGAATCATTGAGTTCCTTGACAACTATGTGAGGCTAATTGCAGCCTCCTGTCTTTTGCCATGTAATTTAAAAATAAAGTTCCTGGACTTCCTTGGTTGCACAGCGGTTAGGAATCTGCCTGCCAATGCAGGGGACATGGGTTTGATCCCTGGTCTGGGAAGATTCCACATGCCACGGAACAACTAAGCCCATGTGCCACAACTACTGAGACTGCACTCTAGAGCCCGTGTGCCACAACTACTGAGCCTGCACTCTAGAGCCCATGTGCCACAACTACTGAGCCCACGTGCTGCAACTACTGAAGCCTGAGCAACTAGAGCCCATGCTCTGAAACGAGAAGCCACCGCATTAAGAAGTGCACACACCACAAAGAAGAGTAGCCCCAGCTAGCTCCAACTAGAGAAAGCCCATGTGCAGCAACAAAGACCCAATGCAGCCAAAAATAAATAAATCTTTAAAAACAACAAACAAAAAAATTTCCTTTGAGTGAGTTCAGTGGAAGCCAAGACCTGGAATAGTTTTCTGACCTGTTATACCCTGAATATCATTTGTAGGATTGAATAGTCTTTCAGATGCCACAGGCAAGTTTAGGACATAAAGAAGAAATTGAAAAGGAAACATGAAGTGTAAGACAACATGAAAAGGAGGGAAAAACTTAGATGACCCAATGTACAGAGGATAAAATACTATGAATTAAGTTCTAAGATTCCTATTCCTACTACAAGGAACTTGAAGTCTAAAAGTCTGGATCAACAGTGTCACATGTGCCTCAATTTTTAATATGTATATCAAATTACATTTGGAATGTTTCCTATTCAAATCAAACAAAATTTTTAAAAGCTGAGATAAAATGACCCACGTGTCAGTAACCCTTACCTTGGGGTCAGGGAACTCTAGCATAATCAATGAGATGCTGGCAACAACTCACATTTCTTTATTATTCCATATATTGATGCCTTAAGATCATAATTTTTAATAATATGACAAAGTGGGATCTATGTTCTTCAGGAAAGTGACCAAAGCATATTCTACAGAAGGATGAAGAGACACATCCAGGAACAGAGGAAAGCTATGCCTATGATGACAAAATATTCTGAGTAAAAGGTCATAGAATGTTAGTTAAGAGAACATTCAACAGCTATCAGACATCTGATATTTGCCCACATCATTTGGGAACTGCCCCTCTTGATATAATTCCAGTGGAGCTGATACAATATCCCCTGCTTCCCTTGCCTCCCATACTGGCTAGTCCAAGAACTCCATTTCCCTGGACATACACACTGGATCAGCAGAGCTGGCTCCATGAAACTAGCATGCCTATTCAGAGTTCTTTCGTGCAACTGACATGGAAACTTATTGGAAAAATGGTCTCTCTCCTTCTGACACTGAGAACTATATGAGTAATAGAAGCCTGGAGATGATTAATGGCCATTTTTGGAACACTTAAGACTATGCCTGAGAATAAAGTCATTATCAAGGAAAGCAAAGCCGAAAGAGAAGTGACATACCTAAACTAAATTTCCCTCTCTTGAATTTTTACTCCACCCAATAAAGCCCTGAATTTCTAAACTCCAAATAGGGAATTCCCTAGCAGTCCAGCAGTTAGGATTCTACACTTTCACTGTTGTGGCCTGGGTTCAATCCCTGGTCAGGGAACTAAGATCCCACAGGGCCAAAACAAAACAAAAAAACAAACACCGAACAACTGAATTTTGTTTTTGACTTAAACATGTTGCTGATGTATAGATTTTTAGAGTCAATACTGTAGAATACATGGAATAAGGGAGGCTGTCAAACAGCTAATCACAATTTCCATTTTACATTTCTATTATTTTGATTTGTGTGCATAGGAAAAAAATTATCATGCAATCTTTTGCACCATGTGTCACTTCTTTCATTCAAAAACATCTGGAGGGGAGAAACCAGTTACTGTGAGGATTAAATCAGCTAACAATGAGTATACAGAATTATACATGATACACAGTAAGAAATAAATGTTAGCTTTTAGAATAGATTAACTGGATACTAAGCATCTTAACACCGAAAATACAAAGCACACTTTAACAAGTAACTGATTGGACACTTCATGAAAACCCTCTTCTTAATAAGGAAGCTTGAAATATGTTTACTATCTTTAGTAGAACCCAGTACCATCATTTTAAATACTTATTTTCTATTTTTTCCAAATGGTGAAGTGACTTCTTCAAAAACACCAAATTGGATAAAAAGTATGGGTAGAATCCTGGCTCCATCAATTACCATCTTTATAATCTTGGGCAACTCATTAGCCTCGTTAGGCCTGTCTCTCCATCTATAAAAATACGGAGTGAGATGTTATATGAAGGTGAAATAAGTCAGTACATGAATGCCCAAAGTGACTTTATATACAAGGTGCTCAATATAATGTATATTTTATTGTTACTATTATTATTTCAGGAAAAGGACTAATATTACCTACCAGATTTGTATAACTGGTTATCTCATAAAGTAACATTTCTGATGATTCCTCTACATCTTAGAAATTCTCCAGTGTTTAAGAACTTGAAAAGAAAACCTTAGATATTAACTTGTAAAACGTACTGATGAATACAAACAAAATGTCAGTGAAATGACATACCACATATTATCAACTAGTTTAATCAAAGGCAATACTAAAACTAGAACACAGGTTTTTTTTAACACATTGTTAAATGTTCTTTCTTCTCTACCACACTGCAGATTTAAAATAAATCCTTAGGCTTTATTTTTGAAATAGGTAAATATAACTACTAATTATGAGTGCATGGAAAAATATTCTAAGTGTCAGTGAGAATATGAAAGCAGTAAACTGATAGTTTTAAATATCCTTCCACAGTGAAGTTCCTGTGTTCTTTTGGGACTAATAAATAGAGTAAATATAAAATTATAATCGTGATCTGGTACAGAACACAATTATGACAATGTATGAAAACAAAAAAATGTCAAATATTCAAATATTCCAAATATTTAAACATTCAACATAACAAAGGTCAAAACTATAGGTATAACTCATAATCAATATAAAAAAATCTCATAAACTGTATTTTATTCAGCTGTTACTACTGAGAGGGACTGATGATTAACTTAAAATAACTACAAAATGCTTAAATTTTAAAAGTGTATTTTAAAAGTAAAATAGACAATATCGAAAGTAGTTAACTTATAAAAGATGAAAACACAAAACGTGAAAAAAGGAAATAATCCTGTAACCAAAGTAGATTAATAAATGTTATCAGATGAATACTTAACCAAAATATCAATGAAATTCCACTGTGTATCATCAGTAGTTCTTATATTAGAAATAGCTTTTAATATAATTGACTTAATCATTTCTGATAAAATATGCAAAAAAAGACAAATGGGGTTCCCACAATTCCTAACACAAAGCATTCTTTTATGTCCACTACTAATACATAAGAAAACAAACTTGTATCCAGACAAGAAATACAAGAGATAAGTGTCAATCTTTACCAATTTATTTTATACAAAACAGTAGCAATGTAGAATATGGGAATTATCTTCTGCTGCCACACACGCAAGTTGTGAACATTCCAAGCCAATGTATACAGTTTGGAGGGGAAGGCTAAACAATAGCATCAACCATGCTACTGAACATAGGAATTTTTTTAATCTAAAAAGATTAAAAATTAGATAGCAATGTCTTCTTAATATTGCTCTCATCATTGAAGATGGAAGAAAAATAAAAAGTGACTTTAAGATTAAAAAAAAGGAAAGGGAGAAACCAAGAGGCTGCTACAACACTGCCATACAGTCAAACCATCATACTTCAATATTTGCATACTTGATAGCAGCATTATTCTTACTGAACCGTGTGCAACTACATTTAGAAATACATCAAAGCAAAATATCATGGCAGTCATCAATCAAGATCCAAAAGAAAGAAAACAAACAAAAAATAACTCTAGGATGAACACACTATAAGTAGATGAACATTTATGGAGACTGAATCAATATCTACATTCTTGGACTGTTTCATTCTGCCCCAATAAAAGTGTCAACTCAAATTGTCAACTGCATTTTTGGAGGATTTGAGTTTTTCCAGTTCTTATTATACTGCATGCTTGGAACGAAGAGGGTCATAATAAATCCTTCTACACAATGAACTTTAAGTAGACAGTTGAAAATAAATTTACTACTTGTAAACACACACAAAAAGAAAAATACAAGATTTTTTTTATCTTTTAACAATCAGTGCTTCCAAAAGCGCATTATCTTCTATATCGACCTCTCTCCCCTCGGTCTCTGTCCCGATCACATAATCGCTCTCTTTCTCTTTCTCTATCACGTCCTCTGTCTCGCTCTCTGTCTCTTCTGTTGTCTCTAGGGCGGTCTCGCTCTCGCTCTCGATCTCTTTCACGGGGTCTACTTCTCCGACCACTGACGACAGCTTGTGTTCGACGAAGGAAATCATCCACCCTCATATCATAATCGTGCTAGAAAAGGTAAGAAATGGCTAAGGTATGTCAAAAATCAAATGGAATTTATGAGTCCCTTTAATTGTTGTCTGGTAGAAAGAATCTAAAGTAATGCCCTAATGCATTAATTCACTGAATGTAATTCTGACATTGTTTAGAAAAAGGATTTTTTTGTCTTACTAATTAGACACCTACAAAAGATTATTCAAATCTCATTAAAAAATCATTTCATACAGTTTTCTATTTAATGATTTCTTCACTCAATCCCTATAAGATTTATGCCACAATAATCACCTAATGATGACCATCAACCACATGATTAAAACATCAATACAGGCTGCCAACTATGCTAAATTAAATGTCATCAATGTTTTTCTGCCAGAGGTAAACCCTACTTATTTTTCCTCCTTTGATTCTACAATCTAAAACCAAACCAACTCTGCCCCCTTAAGGTGAAATTAGGAATTCTTCCATTCCTGATTTTCTTCCAAACTATATCACTGTTAATGACAATTCAGGAATCTGACAGAATTTTAAGAAAATATGTACTGCAGTAAGATTGTGAAGTCTATGCCACACGGCACTAATAATACACAAAAGGTTGAGGAGGACAACAAAGGTTAAGATAAGCAACTAAGTGAGGCGCAAGGCTGTCACTGTGGCTACTTCTAAGCTTGAACCCTGCTCTCAATTTCTACTCTTATTTCTCAACTCATCTCTACTTACTGAACTTGGTCTCTTCAAAAGTCAGCTTAAATATGCAGAATATAAGGTTCAAAAGCAATTCCACACTACCCTTCATATGTAATAAATATGTGAATATTAATAAGCATGATATACATATATGCAAACCAAAAAACTACTATATAAAGGTGCATAAAACAGAACTTGTTAAAAACGACAAGTATATTTTGGTAAAATGATCTCAGAAAAACTTCCTTTTTTGAAAATAACGTGATCATTTACCAAAGGCATTTTTAAAAACACCACAACCCAGCTAGTCAACTAAGTTTTCATTGTACATAGGCTGTATATTTCTTCTCCTATGACTGAAGAAAAAAAAAAAACTACTAAATTAAAGTCTATTAGTCAATCAGGATTCTCAAATTGTTTTACTGAATATTAAAGGTCCTAGCATGACTTTATTTTGAAGGATTAGTATCCTAATGAGGATAAGGAAATAAATGACAGATGAAAGTATCTCAAAGATAGGCTAGGCAACTACTGCTCTGACTAGTCTTCTCAGATACGCATGCTCTTCATCATGTGGGGGGATAAAAGGATGTTTATGTGGCCCAGCACAGTCATCGTGCATGTGTGCGTGCGTGCGTGTGTGTGTGTAATATTCAATAAACAAACTCAGCCCAACTACTACACTGAAGACCCAGAAATCTCAAACTCAAATACAGTCTAAATCATCAAAGGGATTAGCCATTTTTGATAAAAACAAGTTGTAAGTTACTTCAGTCTGCAGTAAGAATATGAAACCATCTATCACTAAACATAATCTGGTATCCCCTACATTTAAATTATCTACAGAATTCTAAGGCGTTCCCTCATACTTCTGCCTTCTTATACACTTACTACTCGTTTATCTCTGTATCTTGCTTCATGTGGTACTGGGTGATGTCCTGAGTAAGGGGGATGAGCTTGAGGAGGTGGAGCGTGGTGCTGATAGTAAGGATGGTGTGGAGGTTGTTCCATTCCAGGATAAGGAGTCTAAAAACAGAAAACCACTTCCATAAGCATCTACCAAACATCCTTGTAAACAAACCATTCTTAGAATTCCCCTACCCAAACCACCCATCCCACATATAATTTAATCTGTACAAGCCATTCACTTTGATGGTATTAGGATTCTTCAAAATACCCTCTTTATTGCTTGCTGAAAATATGTAATGAACTCTCTAATTACGTATATTCTAAAATTTAATATTTATACTTTTATAACATACCATTTAAATATTAACAGAAATAGCAAGCCCTCATTACACAGTGATTACCATGGACCAGGCACTGTCCCAAGCACTTTACATATCTCATTTAATTCTCACAGCAACCCTACAGACAGGTACTACTACATAATCCAGGTTTACCAAAGGGGAAACTGAGGCACCAAATGGTTAAGTAACCTGCTTAAGATCACACTGTTAGTAAAGGCGTGGAAGTTAGACACATCATCAGGCATTCCAGCTCTAGAATCAGTCATCTTAACCACTATGTGGAAATGTACGCTTAAAAACAAACAAACAAACATAAACAAAAAACACTCCAGGATCTAATGAACTTTTACATGCCATTATAAAATGAATAACGGAAAATCAAAGATATTTCTCCCCTAGTTAGTGCCAAGTTAATATTATTATATATTTCTTTACTTTCATAGAATCTGAAGAAAAGAAATCTCATAATTCATCTATCTGTATACAGTACCTTAAATGAAACAAAAGTCAGATGAAAAGGCCACATTACAGGCAGCATTTAAGATAAAAAAGGTAAGAAACAATCATAACTACTTAAACTTCCAAGTTTTTATTTTTTAGGGACTAATGCTTCAACTACCCCAATACCTTAAAATATACTCTAAGAAGAATATCCAGTTTTCTTAAAGAAAGGAAAAAATTAAAGTTTAAGAACAGGGTTTAATTACATTATTTAATACAGAGAATTCGCTGAATACTAGGGTCAGGCACTATGCTAAACTTTACACGTACTTTGTAAATTTAGCTTCTCGGCAACTCTACGAAGGTGACACTATTTCATTATATTTTAAGCCATGCAATGATAGGCATAATGTCCAATTTATTCACCAGTGTACACCCAGCCAGAGCAAGCACAGTGCCCTGAAAAGAGTAGGTACTAAATATTAGTTTAAGGAACCAAAGAATGAATGGGTGCTCACTGAGTTTTACAGATAAGGAAAATTTAAAAAAAAAAAAAAAAAAAGTATTATGAAACTTGTCCAAGGTCAGAGTTGAGAAGGGAAAGTATTTGAATTCCAAAGAGTTTGCACTACTAGCCACTACAATAATGAATCATAACACCTATCAATTAAGCATGTACTATCAAATCAAGTCATTTATTAGCCTTTAGTTTTAAAAACAGCATGTAATTATCACCCAAGATATGTATTTTAAATCTCTTAATGGGTAACTGGTATAAACATATTCCAAGTAAGCATTCAAAATGCATGGAACTGCAAATGTAGTTAAATAACTTGCAAAGTAGAATAATACAAACCATTCCTTGCCAAGGTGGTGGTGGTCCCATGTTATGAAATTCCCTCACATAATCATTGTAGGACTAAAATGAAAGATGACAATGTCAATAAATAAATAAAAAATCCAGAACTTACAAAGTAAATCAGATACTGATTTTATGTACATTAAATATAAAAAATGCTTACCCCATTTAAAAACACATCTCGGCGAACTCCTGAAAACCGTCTGTTGGGAATAAGATTTGTGAAACTAAATTCAGGTAATTCATAAACTAGTTCCAACAATGTAATTCAAAACTAAACAAGAGTGAACCCAACTTACCTATCTACTTCCTGGTATCGTGGATCCTTTAAATACCCTGTTCAAACATCAAGCATTTTAGTATATCAAATTTATATTTTTTATTATGGCATTATAATTAAACCTTCCTTACCACTCATTTCAATTCTTCCCATGAAATAATAGTGATGTTATTAAATGATGCTATTATTGTATTATTCCATTTTCAGATTTTCTTCTCAGATTACATAATAATTTAGAAAGTAACTAAATAACTTACTGATATCACAGAATTATAAACTGCTAGAGAGGTTTTCATATGGATCTTCTAAATCCACACCCCAATTCTTGCTAGACAGAAATTTCTTCATGCTGCACCATAAGGAAGGTAAGGGCAGAGGAATTATCTTGAGGACACTGTAATAGGTCTTCCTTAAAACAAATAGTTTACCTTCCACCTTGAGTATATATAAGACTCGCTAAGTCAACCAGTTTTAAAAATGCAAACTTAAGGGAAGAAAAACAAAATTACATAAGTTGCAAAAATGCAAAATATATACACTTTAAATAAAAGAACCATGGTAATAAAAGAAATACTCTCCCTCCTTTTCATAAGGACTCAGTAAATTAAAATATAAAAAATCTGAGTGGCCAAGTTACTGGGGAAAACTTTAATTTTACTCTCTAGAATATCCCATTTTGGAGAAGAATGAGGCTTATCAAGCCACTTGTCACGTAACAATGCTGTAATGCTCACTAACAGCAACTTCCAAACTGCCTAATTTTTATAACTGTATCACTGACTGCTTTAAACAAGTATCTTCTCTCAAACAGAGTTTGCCTTTTTCAACTCCGGTAAGGGAAAGACTAACTGAAGAGCTTCTTTTAGATTACAAACCAAGTATTTCCCATTCCTCTCTAAAAAACATGAAGTCAAAGATATTTTTATTTAGAAAAATATAGCATAATTTCAGTTTCCAATTAAAGTAGTATACACATGAACTACTAAGTATCAAAGGGAATAAAAAGCCTAACAGAGTGTAAGATCATTGCTTTCCCTAACTACATTTAATCTTAAAAACACAAGTGCAGTTTCCATTTGTGCAATAACGATAAATTAGTAATTTCAGGTATTTAACAGATTATGCTAATGAGTCACACTAGAATAAACAACCTTAACAAAGTAGCAGAAGAATTACTAAATGAGAACTATTAATAATCCCCTAAGGTTTAAGTAGCTGCATCCTAAAGTTTTCTCACTCTTAAAACTACAGGTGATAGAAGTCTGTGTTGTTGTTGTTGTTGTTGTTTCTAATAATTTCAAGTCAAATAGCTGCAGGATTATAAAATATTAACCTGGTCTCTGATGAAACTCAGGGGCATAGTCAATCCTTGGTTTCTTTCTGCTGTTATGAATATCATAATCTTCTGGTCGACGCCTACACAAATTAGACACATTAGAAATTAAACCAAAAACTGCTCGGAGAACAAACAGCAAAGCAAGTGTTTGTGACAGAAATACGCACAAAGAAAACCTCATTATTTTCTTTAAAATAACACCCTAATTTTTGGTGAGAAATATATTAAAATACCTAAATTTTAATTCCTCAGACTAATTACTATACACCAATCCTTAGATGTGTTGCTAGAAATAGATATTCTCTGTAATCCTCATGCTATGATGAGACACTTGCAAAGAGAAATCTGCTCAAAACATGTAAATTACATTTTAGTAACCTAAACAAAAGTAAATGAGCTGCCCTCAAACTAATATAAACATCCAGTCTTTCTCAAATAAAGTCTCCATTCAGGTAAAAAAGAAAGGGGAAAAAAATTATTTCATCATAACACAACAGGTTACTCTAAAATCTATATATTTAAACTTACTAATGTCATTTTAGGCTAAGTATAAAGAAAATTAAGAATTTCTTAAATATTTTTCTTCTGCTTTGCACAAAATTATACTTTTCACATGATCGTACAAAAAATTGATACTTATTAAAAGTGACTTCACAGAAAAGCTTTGAAAATCTTAATACTTTGAAAAACTAATATCTGAAGTTAATAACATTTAGGAATTACGGGAATTTTCTTCCAGAGACAAATGCCTCAAAATAAAACTGGCAAGTAATGGGGCAGAGTTTTAACAGAGTTCATAAAAATGAGTTCAAAGTGTATTCTTTAGAAGGTGAAATTTTACTGTCCGCAGAGGGTTGCTCTTCACTATCTTTCATAATCTCAATGGTTAATGTAAATACATCATTAAATACACTTCATTTTACTTAGCATTTAATAGAGCTACACAAAAGAAAAACAAAAATCCAAGTTTTTAAGGTAATAATATATCTTTTTACCCTTAACGTAAAAAACTACACAATAACCTGGCATCACTAGTTTTCCAGCTATTTCTCTGAATATCAACTGCTTTCATTAACTTTTGCAACACAAGTTCACTCAAACTATGAAGCTGCAATAAACCCAAGCCCCCCAACAGAATAAAAACAGTTGCATCTACAATAAATAAGACTAAGAAAATTAAAAGCTGGTTTAAAAAATAAACATACCGCTTTCTTGTAGTTTGGGGAGTGCATTTACGACCGGTATAAAACATGATAGTAACAGTTCATAAAGTAGTCCAACTACTGACTTTAAGCTGTAAGCCACATACAAATATGGAGGCCCTGGCAGGCTTGAGAGAAGGTGTAGTGGTGTAATAAGTATAGTTTACAGTCCATTGCAAAACTGAGGTAAAAACTTCACTTGTATGTACTGTATTGCACTGGAAACCTCTTAGCTTAAAACTTCAAAAGACATCTCGGTGCTCAGTCCTTTTAGGCCAAAAATAAGGGGGCTCTGCCAGGTTTCCTCCTACCTACTTGACAGCGTCCTTCTTAAGCTCAAAGAAATGGGGACTCTTGTTGGATTATCTGTACCTACCACAGGATGTTTCCACCAAAAGGAAACTTAACCAAAGGTTTCATCCCATCAACCACATATCCAACAGTCTTTAGCAGGATATTTTAGATTTAGCTGTATGCAAATCTATACAGGGGAAGGTGTTGGGTAGAAGGGCTTAAATCAGTCCTTTGCAAAGACTTCTCCAATTCTGCAACAAGTTAAACCCCCTTCTCCTGGAAAATGCTGTTTAGTTCATAAAGTAGTGATCAATAACCATGGCGATCCTCTAAAAAACACTTTAAGTCCACAGGTACTGCCAGCATCTGGAAAAGTTGTAAACAGACACAGCAACAGCCCTTCTTTTTGGTTTGTTGCAGACACAGCAACAGCCCTTCTTTTTGGTTTGTTGCCGGGTCTCCCAGGGCCACTTGATCCCCTTTGGAAAGAACCTATTGTTTTCAGAAGCTCAGCAAGATGTGTGAATTCACTGGGTACATGTTAGACAATATTTGACAATGGGGTTAACACATCACGATGGTAAAATTTGAAATAGTCCCAATAATGCTCCTCTTGAATATCAAAATAACTTAAAATATTTTATCCTCTAAATGAGGCGTCATCTTCTGAAAAAACATTAGTGATCCTTTATAAAAGTCCCATATCTGATAAGGCTTATCCAGAGACACACCTGAAAGAAAAGGCTTTTTACAAAATATTAACAATTTTTGCAAATAAAGATTTCCTCCTCTTCCTCCTTTCTAGCCTGTTCTTAGCAACAAAGGCCTACCTCATTTCAATGGTATACATTGTATTATCAGATTATTATCTAATCTAAACTGGTTATCACTCTTTAGCAGATAATTTTTTCTGCATAAGGAAAGATCCCCATTTTCCTCTTGAAAAATGACTGAGACCAAGGTGACCATGTGAAATCCTCAATGAAGCCACAAACTAGTCCATGCAGCTTGATTTGAGGATTTTCTCTTTCTTCTTTACCGCAGGACAAACTTTTGACGAATCACATTCCTCCATCATGTTATTCTGATACATGTGCCTATTATCAGTCCAAAGAACGTTTCTAACCTTCCCACATCCCGGACTGGTTCTCGACGGGATGGACGTCCTCTTGATCGGGGCTGAGAATGCATTCTTCTCTTGTGACGCATTTTATGAATGACCTGATACAAGTCAATACTTTCATCAGGGGGAAAGAGAAGACAAAGCTGGGTTCCACATTCAAGTTCAATTTCCTAGAATAGGAAAGTAGTAATTTACAAGATGAAAAAAAAGGAGAAACTTTCAAAAGACTCGTATTTTCCTCATGTACAAGAACAAAAACAGACTAACACAGAGGCTTCCTTCCCAAAGTTGATGATCATATGAGATTCTGATAAACTTTCTTGAGAAGTTCTTAAAAAAACCTTTCAAAAGTGTTTCATGTGTTTATATAAAGGGAAAAATTAAAGGTGTACAATTTCCAAAGTTAGCTATACAAAAAATTCTGTGACAATCACCCTCTGCAACAGAGGAATATTTCTTTGTGCAAAATACAGAAGTATCAGGACAAAGTCATCCATCTTAATACAGTGAAGGAAAAACATGTTTGTGTGTCAACAAATTTCATAATTATAAACTGCTAAATGCACTTAAATCCATTATATTAACTACAAAGGCAGACTAATCTTTGGACTTTTTTAAATTAAATTTTATTTTCAAATACCAAAATTTTCACTTATGAGCAATGAAAACCTAGTTCAAAATTACATGTAGAAACTGTAAGGGTCACAGGTTTGGTTTTATTTTAAATTACTACATGCCTTTACTCTCATTTGCAGATTTGAAAACCTGAGTACACACACTTCTCTCTGATGAAATAAAGCTTCCTTCTACTCAGAAAACTTCACCAAAGATGTTAAATGGCATTTCTAAAATGTATTATATGAAGTTCAGAATCTGTTAAACAGTAATAATACGTTTAAAAACCATTTGAAATCACGCCAATTCTCTTCAAAAACTTTTCCTTCAATAATATTAATGAAGTATCATATAAAACTACCTATCCTCAACATTAATGGAGGTCAGATTAATCAGTCACAATCACAGTAATCACAAACTCCAAATAAGAATATCTTCCCACAAATTCATTCAAAAATGGTTTTAAATATCCTCCAATAAAGATCTCTAAAAGGGTTGATTAAATACATTTTTTAAAGAATCAATTAAAACAACAAACCTGTCCATCACGTCCGATCTTTACTGGCTTATGTTCATTCCAAGGATTGGTGAGATGAGCCGACTTAGTGAAGGGTAATTCACGCCTAAATACAAAGTAATATCAATTATTATTATTATATTATTTTGCAGAATCCTTTAAAGACTTTATACTATGAGACTCACTCCCATGTGTAATCAAAAAAAAAGCTAAATAACACACTTAAGAAAATGAGCTTGGAAACCGAGATAATTTGGGGTTTAAATCCCAGCTCTCTCTCAACTTCTCTGAACCTGGGTTTCTTCATCTTATAAATAAGGATATCACCACCTACTTCATACTTGTTTTAAGTAGTTTGTAAATGAAATAACATTTCAAATGTCTAGCATATTTCTTGCTTCTGTGTACTAAAAATCTTCTATTTTTTAATAACTGATCAACAGAGAGAGAAAGCTTATAACCAGGCAGTTAATATCAAATGAAAATATTTGTCCCCATCCTTGGTTCAGGGCTGCTTTTCCCAGATTCAAGTGTCCTCCCTTTTTGATAAATCAATACTCCCCACCACATATGGAATGGTTCTTGATGATACAAATTTTTATATTTATAAATTCATATATTTGCAAGTATTAATTAAGCACTTTACTTACACTACAGTGCTATACCTATATAATTTAAACAAACTCTGACGCTAAGCTCTCTGAGTCACAGGACAAAATGCTCTTCCCAAGTTGAAAAAAGATATCCTGCATTTTTATAGTTATTAACCTAAGCACAACAATGAACACAAACATGACATGTAATAAACACTTGTTGTCAAAAAAAAATCAGAAATTAACATCATTCAATAAGGTTTCATCTACTTGTGCATAAAATGCATAATGCCAAATTAAATAAATGCTTTAATTAAAGAGCTACCTATTACACCTACAATACAAGTGAAACTGCTCAAAGGACATTCAAAAATGAATAAGAAAAACAGCTTGCATTCCTAACCTTTCTTCCATAGCTTTTGTCAAAGAATAAACAAGCACAAACAATTATTTTGTAAAAGAATGGGTACCATAAGCAGAGTATAGAAGTTTTGTTTTTAATGTGGATGGTCATATCTGTTTTGGAAAGAAAGTAAAAACAATCAGAAAATGCTTTCTGGAAAAGGTGGCATATGGGATAAGCCTGAAAGAGAAGTGACTTGGGAAAAGCCAAAGGTAGAGAGGTAAGGCAGGGTTGCATTTGAAGCAATAAAAAGGATCTGAGCAAAGACATAATGGAGAAGAAAAAATACAAGCAAATAACCTGGTCCAGTGGACAAGTTATATAACCATTTATTTTAACCTCATGTGAATTTTCTTAAAGATGAATATTAAATGCTCAAATTTTATACAACTTTTTTAAACCCCAGAAAATATTTTGACACTTACAGGAAAAAAGAAGTATATCTAAAATTGAAGTATCAAGGTGGCATATCTGTGGTGGTGGTGATGTGAATGTATGTGAGAAAGTGAGCAGTGAATGATGCAAATGCCCGCTAGGTACTACTAAAAGGCCTGGATTCTTCATCTAAAAGACATCTTATATCACACATCAAGAGCATGTGTATATATATCCATACACACACACAGCTCCATCCCCCCTTTTCAGGGAAGGCAGGAGTAAAGAGTATCATTAAGCTAGAATAAGTCCATACCAAAAGCCTAGAATATCCAGGCACAGATCTATAGTTAAAAACTGTGTATTTTAATATTCTTAGACTTTTCCTCTAAATTGCCAGCTTAAAAAAAGTTACTAAAAGGAATAAATAACCTACAACTACCAAAGTGCAGGAAGGTTACAAATTATATTACAAAGAGTTACCGCTGTTATTTGAACATTAGCAATGGAAAGCTTAGGTCCAAAACAAAGGCATATGTTGAGCTGGTTGAGTCACTTGCGGTTAAAATTCTCTGGTGGCACTGGTTCTAACTAGATTCTAGAGACATCTGCCCCTTGTTTTGACAAATCAGTTAATCCCAGCCTGAATATCACAGAGCAAAACAGAGCTCAGATTAAGACTAAGAGAAATTACACATCTGTGGTCATCACGATTACAGAGCAAGCATCCTAAAAGTCAGCTTTTGAGCAGACGTAACGAAGAAGCCTACAGATGATTATCTTTACTGTGAGTACTCTAGGTAACATGGCAGTGATTCCCTGCCTGAAGGACCTTAGTAAATGGGGCATATTTAACAAAAGAACATGAGACTGTACAGAGGCTCTTATGTACTAGACAGTTGTTTGGTCACTAAAGCTAAAAGGAATAACATAGAGAAACCATGAAAGAAAAATGGGTTATCTGGACTGGACATGAAAGAGATGAGGTTAAAATATAATATCATCAGTAGATTTAATTCTGGTTGAATGACATTTTATAGATTTTAGCCTTATTTTGATCTAACTCCCAGTGGCAACTTAAGTCACTTTTAATGCCTCCTTCCCTATCTGCTACCATACACCATCTAGTTTTAAACTCCAATGTGCCTACAGGTTTGAGATGCATGTCAGGATTCTGCACTTTAATAATCAAGATACTAGTGATGCAAGTGATCCAGGGACCACACCTAAAAAAACTCAAGGCCAGTTACTATTAAATCCAAAAGGTGCTTAAAATAAAACTCTAATAAACTATCACATCTGAAAAGAAAACATATCAATAGCAGCTACTGATAGCAAAGCCCTTAGGGTTTATATTTATTGAAGTTTAACCCTTCTAACACTGAAGGTCAAATGTAATTCTCATTTCATATAGAAAATTTAGAGTTCAAGTGACTTACTCAAGGAAAATATCAATGCATTGCTAACACTATCACGTGCCCCAAGCACTACCAAGTACTATAAAATTACTCTTGAACATACTTAAGAGTATTTTTTTTAAGTTATAGTTCTTTGTTTTTTTAATTCAAGAAAATTCTTTCCAGGTAAATCTAAAACTTACTTAAAAATAATTTAAAAATTTACAACTCAAAATTTTGCACAAAACGTTAGCAGGATGAACTATTTAGGTTTGTACCTCTTCTGCTGCTATATATATTTCAAATGAGTTAGTAGAAGAGTCAGAAAGTCAATAAAGAAGAAAATGAAGATAATAATCTGTGAATAAATTAAACTCATCTTCTAAAATTAAGAAATAAATTTCCTTATCAATAATTTGAAAATAAAAGGTTAATAAAACAAGTAACATTCAAAATAAAATCTGCTACCACCAATCTAAAACTGGATAATTATTTTTCATGTACTCCTCAGAAAGTATCATCTCCAGATATTTTCCAGTGACACCAATAATGTTTCTAGTCATAAAATCACAGACTTAAGAAATCTCTCCTTTAAAAGGCATTTAGTTATCCATCCAAAAAAATAAGTAAAAATGTCTCTCTCTGCTAAAAAATAACTGGCACCTTGTCTTCCCTATAAACTGCTACCAGATTTTTAAATTTTATAATTTTGAATTATGATTTAACTTTAGAAATTAAGAATTATAAATTTATATTTAAAAACCCTAGGTACAATGGAGTATGGGAATACCATCTATAGTCTCAGCACCCTAACAATGCATTCCAACATTGTAATTATCCATTCTTTCATTTGTTATATCTTTCCATGTTATTACATGGACAATTATTTCTACGTATTACATTTAAGTGACAAACTGTAATTTACTTAACCAATTTCTTATATGGGAGAATTTAGATTGCTTTTAATTTTTCCCTATAGAAAGTAATGATGGGATAAATAATGGTGACATATTTATATGCATATAGTTTTTTGCTACTCTATTAAACATCAACCTAATACACTACCTCCACTGTATCACTGCCCATGTATTTTCATAGTTCCTCACCGTCCAATAGTAAAGGTTTAACTCCTTAGGCTGGCCCACATTACTATTCATCTTTGCCTTTTGTTCTTGACTGTTTCATTAGAAAGGTGGCTCCCTATCCCACCTACATACCTCACACCAACCCCCCACCCCGCTACCCCATGGTTTCTGATTTCATGGCTCTTCTTTGTGCTAGTCTGCTTTCCTGAATACGAATAGCATTTTTCCTTAACCAATTCCTCTATCCCCCTTCAAAATCCACCAAAACTGACTTATGATAAAATCCATATGGTCCCTTTCAGGTAATTCTTGTTTAACTAAAATTAATTTTACAAGCAGCAGATTTGTGCAAGCCATATAAAGTTTACTTAAGTAATCAGCTTTTCATATTGTTGAAATAACTTTCTGGGCCCAAGATGGAGCCACTCCTACCCAGGGTGCCAAGCCAGCAAACTGAAACTTAGATAACTTTCATGTCCCTGTAAATGCTCAACTTGACCAGAAATGCAACATATCCAGTCAGCCAACCCCCAAATGCCAAGCCAACTCTGGGCTTCCTCATCCCAAACAAGGTTGACTATGTGGCCCCCTCCAATCAGATATTTTCTTATTCCTCTCTTCCTTGTTCTTTACTATTTATCCTACAAGAGCTTTCTGCCTTCTGCCCCATTTTGCAGTTCTCAACAAGAGACTGTCCATTTGCTAAGTGTTAAGTTTGTTTATATTATCTAAATTGACTTCTTTCATCATTTTTTAAAATAATGTACAATCATTTAGTTAAGGACAAAAAAAGGTCAAATAACAGAGTTCAAAATGTCTGTTTTTCTAACAAACATTTAAATCTTAATTACTCCAGTTTCAAAACATCACGTCAACTAACATGATTTGCTAACTTCCTTAAACACTACTCGTTCACAACTAAATTAGTCACCTCCAAAATGTTATTAGCCAAGTCAAAGGGTGACTATTTTCCCACTCCACAGTAATGAAATGGCATGTTAAATCACTAAACATAAATATATTCTAAATAACATTCCAAGCAACTGTCTCATTCATAAATTTACTGCCATATTACTAACACAGAGAACCAATGAAAATGAAACACATAAAACTCAACTAAATTAATCTTTGCCCTCTGCATCCTATGTCAGATTATAAAGGTGGTAAACAAGACAATCTAAGCATAATATTTTTGCTTTAACACTGTTAAATAAACTACAGATCCCAATCAGACTAAGACCAAAAAAGGGGAGAATAATTAAAATAATAAAACTAAATAACTGTGGTGTTTTAACATTATTCTCAACTGGTAGCTCATTCAAAACAAGCCAACTTGAATTATCTACACTGAAGTGTGTGATTTACCTGCAAATCCAGTCAATTTTAAAGACACCTCCCAGCATTTTAGCATTCATTCCTGCTGGAAGTACCCAATGTATAGGAGAGCCTCCATGATGCGATTCTGAAGAAAGTCTTGCAAATCCTAAGAGGATAAATCACAACATAATATATAGATGCAAATATAATTAATGTTTTTACACGTACAAATTATTTTTACTCTTACCTTGAAATTTTCCACTCTCTCTCACAGAAAATATTAAGATAACACTCCTAGCAGATCTGAACGCAGCATTTAATTTCTTCTCATTTACTGGCAGTGTAGACCATACACCCTATATAAATGAGTTAAAGATCACAGACTGAAATTAATGTAAATTTTTTATCTTTCCAATTATATTTGCAAAAGAACAAGGCTACCAATAATCTATAATGCATAAAGGTCCTATTTATCAGCTGTCAAAAAAATGGAATAATCTATTAAACACTCAGGAAAACATGGAGAAAATTACCAACCTTAACAAAATCATTAAAGCAATTAGTAAACATATGGGGACAGGGGTGATCAAAATGTATGGACTAGAATTTTATACACGAAAAACAATCACCTACAATCACTTTAAAATCAGAACCATTTACTGTGGTAAAAACATTTTGTTTGAAGGTGAATCACAATGTGTATATTTCTTCTTTAAGAAGTGCCTTGGGGCTGGGCGCGGGCCATGAAGGGGAAGCTGGGACGAAGTGAGAGAGTAGCATAGACATATATATACTACCAACTGTAAAACAGATAACTAGTGGGAAGTTGCTGTATAGCAAAGGGAGATCAACTCAATGATGGGTGATGCCTTAGAGGGCCAGGACAGGGAGGGAGGGGATATGGGGATATATGTATAAATACAGCTGATTCACTTTGGTGTACCTCAAGAGCTGGTACAAGAGTGTAAAGCAAATATATTCCAATAAAGAGCTTAAAAAAAAAAAAGGAAGAAAAGAAAATAAGAAACAACTGCCTAGGGACTTCCCTGGTGGTCCAGTGGTTAGGACTCATGCTTCTACTGCAGGGGGTATGGGTTTGATCCCTAGTGGAGGAAATAAGATCCTGCATGCTACGCAGCATGGCCAAAAAAAAAAAAAAAAATTTTTTTTACTTTAAAAAATAAAACAAAAATAAAAACTGTGTCTAGCCAAATAATTTAAAATTATTGTTGTTAGTAAATCCATAACTGAAGAATTTCTGTTAAGTTTCTAGCATTTTTCTAAGTTAAAATCTTCATGTATCAAGTTTGATTGAAGAGACCTATGTTTTATTTAGAACTGGAATATAGTTATTACTTCCAAAGCATTTTAATCAATTCTTTGTTCATGAAAGAGTAAGAGGCAAGAATGGTAAAATAAACCAGAAGCTCTAATTCAGTTTAATCCGCTGATATATATTAGACCTCATTCACACTAAGTGCTTAACTAATTCTGCCTAAATCCACTCCAGCTGAAGAACAGAATATACTTCCATCAGATAGTTATTTAGTGTACTATTCCTCCCACCTGTAAAATTTAATGGCTAATCCTCAACTTAAGTCAGAAACACAGAATTATTAATATTGACAGAAACACAGTTTGAAAATGCTTAACTTCAGTTTTATCTTTCTCAAAGTTAGTAGAAACTGTTTTAAACCAAAAGTACAAAAATATTATAATTGTTGTTATAAAAAGTAGACGTATTTTTGTAGCAAAAACATTAAAAAAAAAATTAACCTTAAAACATTCTACAGCAACTAGGCATATCCCTTTTGTAAAGCCAAGGGTGGGCCTTTAAACTAACTCTTCCCTTTTCTTCTAAATCCAAGTGAGCTTACTTCTAAAAGTAAAGGACAGTCCCCATAAAAGAATGATTTCTTTTCAAGAAAACCTCAAAGTGTAAAACAAGAAGCAACATAAAACAAAAACTGGTTAAGTAAACTGTTTTAAAAGCGTTGGTATAATAAACTAGCTAACTACATATAGAAACACAACAATAAAAAGAAACACATCTTTTGCAGGACAACATATAATTATACATATTCTTCAAATATTGGATATTTTTACCTCTAAACTCATCTTTAAAAGATTTAAAAGAAAACTCAAATTACTACTAGGTTATCTAACAGTTAAAAAAGAGACCCTACATGACAACTGGGCTATGGATCTTTAAAGCTTTAATGAAAATTACAGTATCTCTCATGTACTCTGGTGAAACTCAAAAGTCCACCTTCACATTTAAACCTTTCAAGATTAGGACAGATTCAACATAACTGATGCTAATACCTTAGCTTTGGCAAGGGACACATTCTCATGGTTGTTACTCTTTATGAGAAAAAATCTTGCATCCTGTAGGACATATTTGAGTTTACTGGTTTGATCTGAAAAATAGAAATCCAAATTCATTAACCAGAGGCCACTATCACACACAGGGATATATGTACTAACTGAAATTAGCCCTCCACAACCCAGCTAAACTTTAAAAATTCATAATCACCCATTCAACCTGGAAAGCTAAGCCACAACACATAATAAAGCAAAGCTAAGAAAAGACACCAGCATTTTGCAAGAAGGCAAACCTAATATAGTAATGTTCCGATATATCAGATAACATATTTTAAGTGTGAAAATGGCTATAAATTATATAGGTTTTAATCGCATTAATCATTTAAAAATTGCTAATGGACCATTATGCTATTAAATATATATATATATACCATCCACTGTCTAAAAACTGTTACGATATCCTAAGATGTTTGCAATTGTTCTAAAAGATATACAGTAAGAAGTGAACATGGAGCTGTGTGTAAGACTGCATTTTTTTCCTTTAATGTAATACATCAGAACATTACTACATTAAAACCAACTATTAATGGAGAACCAATAAGGCAAAATAATGACTTCAAGGCAGCATGCAATGAAAACAATTTCAAATTTAAATGATACCTTTTCGGACAGCACGAACGGAAGATGATAATTTCTCATGCTTCTTTTCTGAACCTGTATTTAGCCAAAGTACATTTGTTCAGATTGAGCTTTAATAGAGATAAGACAAAATTTCTACAGTCTTGTCACATAAAGTTCTCATTCAAGACAAATTATTCTTCCTGGCGCACCCACACACACAAAAAAAATACTTCTCAATGTGTACGAGTGTTTTGCTTTTTGGGTTGTTTGGATGTTTTTAAAAATATTTGAACAGTTTCTCACTCAGAAAACTAGTCACTGAATCATCATCTTCCAAGAAAAAAAAAGTGAAATTCCACTTAAGCAGTAACAGAACAGGATTAAAATAATAAGAAAAAGCTTAGTTTCCTCTAGAATTATTACACTGAACATGCCAGAAATCAATACTAATGAACATCAACAAGTTCACACTAAACTACAGTCTCCACACACTTTTTTTATAGCAGATTACATTAGAATCAGTCAGATATGATCACAAATAAAAGTAAAATGAGAATACCTGCATATGACTCTGATGCAGAGCTTCCACTTCTATCAAAAACAATAGGAGATATGCCTCTAGCTCTCTTCCTTTCCTTCTTTTTCTCATCTAAAAAAGAATTCAAACAAGATTTAAAAAAACATTACAATATAGGTACAGTTAATCGAATAAGGGTGTATCATAATGCGCCTGGATTTCGCATAATCCCTAAGTATTAGTCATTACTAATCTCTCCAGAACCCCTCAATTTCCTCAGAAGGTGTTCCAATTCAGACACTGTTCAAAAACTAAGGACATTTTATTATCTCTCTCACCAATTTTAATCAAATAAAAATACATGGCCATAATTAAGAACTACTTATCCTATACATAAAAGGTCAAAGTTTCAGATGGGAAAAAAAAATTCTGCAAAGCAAATGCAACTTTTCTTTCAATTAAATTTAGTGTTCCCTTCTATGTATCAAGTAGCACTGTTTTAAGTCCTCTTTTTAAAAAGTATACTATTATTTTTCATCACAATTCCAATTCTGATTCATAAATGTCTAGTGAACCCCAGAATCCAAAGCTTTCCAGCTGTTCGTTTTTTTTTTTTTAATTACACTATAGTAAGTGAGTGACTCCCTTCTGGTTGCTATTGATTGCTTTTGTGTCTTCAATTCCACTCTTCTCAATATTTCCCTCCTGAATTACTGCTTATTTTCAAATTCAATTTAAAATTTATCTCAAACCTCAGTGATAGTCTATGTATTTCTATAAAAAAGGTGGGAATCTTCAGTAGACAGAAAAGGTTTACATTAGCTATAAGAACCATTTCAGGCTTAATTTGGAACTTTATAAGCATATAAATGAGGGCCTAAAATGGCATTAGGCTTTCCTGTCTGTTTATTGGTATTTCAATTACATCACTGTAAGTGCCTTTACTTATCAGCCAGAAGAAGGACTATGATAGGAGAAAATGCACACATTTTTATAAAAATAAGAGAATGCGGAAAAATAATCTTTCGTACAAACTCCTGTTTTAAAAACATTAAATAAATTCTCTCCCTTAATTCTCAAAACAAATTCATGAGATATTATTCTCATTTATAGAAAAGTAAACCTCAAATTAGTAGTGTGGTTAGGCAACTTGGCAAGGGTCCCATAGTTCCTGAGTGGCAGAACTTAGTTTCTAACTTGAAAGTGCAAGCTTTAAGCTCTATTCTTATTTAGAGAATAGAAAAGATATTTTACTACTATTCTTGAAAGGGGATTCTAGATATAAACTAGTTTAAGATGGAAAACTCCAAGGACATAAGTTCCTTTTCTTTAGTTTAAGCATTTTTCCCTTTGTAATTTACTACTAATTCCTCCTCCAAGTAAATGTTAACAAGAAGCTTGTAAATGATGCTGATTTTCCTAACTCAGGGCAAAAAGGAAGGGCAAAGCAGTAAATACTGGCACAATTACAAAGCCAAGCCCATTGAAAACTAGCAACTTGGGAACATGATATTCATATAACTAGCTTTAGAGAAAAGTATTTATTTCCAGGCTTATTGGCTTTGAATGATACCTGACTTCATTGTTTTAAAATCCTTTCCCTCAGGGGAAACTATAAGACTTAAGCCTTTTATAGGTAAACTATAGACTGAAGCCTCTTGTATAAAATGACTGAGAACCTCACCCAAACAGATGAGAAACAGGAGGTTTTTTGTCCTAACCCCAAATCTCTTTCCCAACCACATCTGTTTTGTTCACTGACTACATACTCTTATATAGTATCGGCACACAGAAGGAACTGAACTCACTCAATCAATGACTATGGTATACACATGAAAGAGATTAGAAAAATAAAACTTTGTTTTAAAAATTTTTTTTAATTATTTATTTCAAAAATTCTGACATGTTTTATTTTTTCCTCTTTGAATAGTTAGGGATCTAAGCATTATAAACTGATCACAAAGGATAACACATCTCTTGTGGCTGTTTAAAATAATATTTTATGTTTCTAAGTACTAAAAGAATCTCTAAGATGATGCAGGGAAAAAAAAATACAAGCAGAAGTAAGAGTTCACCCAACAATTTTCATGTAATGTTAAATATAGCATTACCATGAAAAATCTACAAGGATTTTTTATCTTTTTTGTATAAATAACTGTAACTGCTCTTAAGTTTATGATCCCCTCTCCTATTAGTTTCAGGTCAAAAAAGCAATAAAAGTCATCTAATAAATAAACCTTTAACAACCAAGTGTGTCACTTTTGTAAGGAAGTTACCGAAAATTCTGAGAAAAAATAAGGTAAAATAAACTGGAATCTAGAAAACTCATGACACAAACCAAACTTTGGTCCCTTGTATTTAAAAATTGACATCTCCTAATCAAAGATTTCCAAGATCCATCCCATTTTTCTTCCATGTATTATTATAAAGAGAAACTACTTCATGATAAAAATAATAATGTTCTGCATACTATATAGTCTTTAAAATACATTCCACGTAAGAGGTCTTCCAAAGAAAAGCCACAATTTTTCCTTATAAGGAAAGCAAGAGCTCCAGGTACCTCTTTCAGGTATAACAATAGATCTCTTAACAGTTTTAACATCTATGTTTTATAAAACTATTCGCTACCATTCAATCTGAAACGTCTAATCCACAAAAAACATAAAGTATGAGTAAGTATCTTGCTAAGTATCAGCATCTACGAGCTTATTAAAAATACACATTATTTCAGACGCTACCTATTTATACAAGTCTCCCTTGTTTGACTTAGGATAAACACTCAAGTCTAAGAAATACTGTTCCTAACACAGACACCAAAAAGAAGATTCCTATAATAAAATGTTTTCTATTTTTACAGGTTTCAAACATTCTTCACCACAATAAATGAACATTCATTCATATTGCCCATGCAATTTTTGTTCTCTATCCATTATCATAAATGCATAGAGAATAAAACTTCTGCCCATCAGTTTGTAAAAAGTATGATGGGATAGCAGAATTAAAGATTCCACACACACACACACACAAAAAAAGATTCCACAAGTTTTTTTTATATCAAACCTAACTACCCATCTATTTAGTTTAACTCTTTAACCTCCTTCAAAAACCTGTCTAAACTCCCAAACCTAGAACTCTAGTGAGCAAAAGGCTGGAAGTACTTCAGCTGCCAACTGGAAAACACCTGACCATTTGATCTATGATTTACACTGTATCAAGAATATGATTTACTAATATGATAAAACTCTATAATAATGACACTGTAACTATGATATCTATCAAAAGAATAAAATTGTTCTTGTATTCCAATGTTTAGTACATTTGGCCTATGTAGGAGATCTGGCTATATCTTTACATAAGACAGCCATGAGAGTATAATCATATAGGGGCCAGTGGTCTTTAAGTACCCTGATCTCCCCTTGCTCTACTCTCTGAATTTCCCCCCAAAAGAGGATCCTCTCAGCCTAGTGACTGCAACTATCTACCACTACTACATTCAAGTCTCATGGGTCAGATAGAGATAAAATGGTAGGACATGTAGCATTGAAGGAATGACCCAAGACAGCTCTTACCCAGTCTCTCCACAAGAATTTTATACTTTTATTTTCCAACTTGTACCTTTATACCCAGCCCTCTTGAGACCCTGCCCCAGTCAACCTACAGGTATAGAAATGAAAGAAGTTTGTGCTCCCAAGAGAAAAAGAAAGTACATTATTTTGATTTCTGTTGCCACATGATGGAAATCTAGAGGCATCTGACATGAAAATATTATAATACCTAGCAGACAGGCTCCATATAAATATATGCTTCAGGTACATCAGTGTTTAAATAAGCTGTTGTTGACCCATTTGTAGCTGGGAAACGCCTTTATTAAGTTATGTGAATCCTATTCAAGTGCATTTATAATACTCAGAAGTACACTATATATTTAAAAAAAAACACACACAGGGCAGTCTTATTAACATCCCCCATTGCCTCAAAACTTTTATGATTCAATTTAAATATGTTCAAGGAAAACACAAATCAGGTCAATTAAAAAAAACAAACAAATCTTTACCATATAAAAATTAATACCTGATCCATCTGTTCCTGAACCAGATCTGACAGACCCATCCGTGAAGGAAACAGATTCAGAATCAGAGTCACTAGCCTCACTTCGTGTGTCATAATCATTTCCCTCTTCCTTCTGGTCTCTCTCATCCTGTTCATATTCTTCTTCTTCCTCCTCCTCTTCTTCCTCCTCCTCCTCCTCTTCCTCTTCTTCCTCCTCCTCCTCCTCCTCTCCATCATCATCCACCTCTTCATCTTCCTCTGCATCTTCTTCTACCTCTTCATCTTCCTCCACATCTTCCACCCCTTCCTCCTCATTCTCAGTGTTGTTGCCTTGCTCATCAGAAGAACCACTGCTGCCAGTCTCGTGGTCAGAGCCATATTCTTCAGAATTCACTTCTTCCTTAGAAGACTGGCTGGATCTGCTTGCACGTCTATCCACTTCAAGCCCAATTCTCTGATGTTTAAAGAAAAAGGGAATCAGCAGTCATGTAACAGACAAGATCAGAGTGAAAAAACAGTTCTAGCCTCAAAAAGAATTGCTTTCTGTATTATATCTGCAATAATATTTACTACCTCAGAACCATCTGGTGTAGGGGATTTGACTCTCCTTTCAGGATCCCTTTTCCGCAGACAAGTTTTTTCAGGTTGACTCTTATAAGGTTCTCTGGAGGCACTGCTTGACAAGCGAATCTTCCGATCAGCTTCTAGACGCTTGTTTCTTTCAGATCTCTGATATTCCTCATTTTTATACTCTGTGACTGACTTTCCTTTTGTACTAACCATTCTTTTGTTATTGCTAACTGATGAGCTCAGTGGCTTAGAAATCAATTGTCTTGAATGAACAGAAGGCTTTTGTCGCTTTGTGTCAGTAGATTCCATTCGGTCACTTTTTCTTTTTGAACCTTAAAAATAAAAAGTAAAAATATATATATATATAAAACAGTTTGGGTATTACTTATTTCACCAAAGTTTAACAAGTAAATATATCGGAGAGAAAAAAAGCCTCATTTCTTTAAAATGTCTTCTGAAATGTTTTTACTCCAGTTAATCATAAGGAATACACAGCTTTCAAATACTGGAATAAATTCATTTATTTCAGACATTTCACAATTTTGAAAAAAATATATTACTCCCATTCCTATGTAACTGGGTACCGCTGCTTACTATGATTGTGCTTCTGGTATTAAATGCTTCAAGGGACAAGTACAAAAGCAAAAACTCTTTCTTAAGAAATTATTCTCAATTTATACTGTTATTTTAACAAAAATAATAGAAATCTTACACACCCTTTTTTTCATTTTTATCTTGTTCACTCTCTGGATTATAGAGTTCATCATCCTGTTCTGGTACTTCAGTCAAAATATCATCTAGAACATTAAGTTCTCCATCTGAAAACAAGAAAGTTAAAAAGTAATAGGGAAAAATCATTATCATTAAGCATTTATTTTTGAGTACTTACTGTGTTGAAGCTACATAAGTATGAGAACATTACCTTCAAGGAGCTTTTATTTCAGGTTCAAGACTCAAGAATAATTCCTATAAAACCATACAAAGTAAAGAATATGATATAGAACTCAAGTCTACAAAGCCAGTAGTATATACCCCATAGGGTGTGAAAGGATATATTGGGGTACAAAAAGAAAAAGTGAGAACTTCTGTATTTGTATCTCATCCTGTAATGTCTAATTTTTGTAACTACTTTAAATGTGTGCAATAAAAATACATGTGTACAACTTTTAAATAAACATACATTTATCAAAGATTGTGTACTCTAGGCAAAATACCATTTTACAGTCAAGAAACCTGGCATACTTCAGCTTAAGCAAGTATCCAAAGTTAACATCACCAGTAGTGGGTTAAGTCAACAAAAATGGACCCCCTGGTATGACCCACTATGTACAGATCAATTCTGTGATATTTTTATGCAAAAGGCAAAACCTGAACCTATACATGAGGAAACAAACATCAAACCAACCCAAATTTAAGGGCATCCAACAATGTCAATGTCATGAAATACAAACACTAAGGAAATACTTCAGATTAAAGGAAGCTAAAAGATTTAATAACTGATGCAAGCACATCATGTGAAACATAACTTTCCTGGAAAAACTAGTGAAATTCAAATATGGTCTGTAGATTATAAGTATCAAAGTTAGTTTCCTGATTTTGATAGTACTACAGTTAAGTAAAAGAGAATTCTACTTTTCAGGAAATACATAAAGTATTTAGGGGCAAAGAAGCATCATGTCTACAACTGACAAAAGAGGGAGAGAGAATAATTAGAGAAAGAAATGTGGTGAAATGTTAACAACTGTGGAATGTGGTTGAAAAGCAAAAGAATTCTTTGTGATATTCTTATAGCTATCCTGTTTGTCTGAAATAATGTCCAAGTTAGTTAAAAGAAGAAAATTTCTGATGTGGTACACAATCAAGAACATTTGAGGCTGCTGGTATGGACTATATGACTTGTTCAGACAAGGGAACTATGGACTATAATTTATACATTCAATGATCATGAAAACTCAGAATTCAGTTTTATCACCCCACCCCCTTCCCTACTCCCCACCCTGTCCAACAGGACAAAATATGTCTTAGAAATACATGGAACTATGTATTTACTACTTTAAATTGCTATTTTTTTTCCAATTAAGCTAATGGTAAATGTTCTGAACACTAAGTATCCCGGTATCAAAAATACCTTTCCAAATTTAAGGTGCCATAAAGAAAGGTATAAAATCATAAAAACTGATGAGACAGGACAATTGTATTCATGGCTCCCGCCAAAAGGCAAAGCCCACTCAAAGTATAGCAAGGGTTATTAACCTGAGGTCTATAAACAGCCTAGATGGAATTCAAATTTCCCCAAAAAGGATCAAAATCAAGTGACTGAAGAGAACTAAAATAGATAATTAATGTATGCATAGTAAGAAGGAAAGCAAAGTTACACGATACAGAAAAGGTAACAATGCATCCTCCTCTGTACTTGGAGTCACAGTTGCTACTTAAGAACACTAAAAATTACATATACTTGGAATAGCATAGCAACTGATTTCTTTGGTACAAATGCTTTGCTGTACTTTACCATTTTTCTAAAATGAAAATATACTATATGGGCTGTTTTCATTTTTGTTTATTTTTTTAAATGTTACTGAAATTCAAGAGAAGCCAACCAGAAAGGCTTCTCTCATCCTCTGGGTTCATGTTTTCACTGAGGAAATTCCCTCAAGACCTGAATGGTGGCAAACAATTTCTGGACGCTATGTTGTAAATAAAAAATAAAAACATAATCTGATTTTTAAAAATCCAAGTTTTTCTGATATTAAATGATTCTTGGATCATAGCTCTCTAGTCACTAAAAAAGTGGGTCTGGGAATTCCCTGCTGGTCCAGTGGTTAAGACTCCACACTCCCAATGCAGGAGGCCTGGGTTCAATGCCTGGTCAGGGAACTAAATCCCAAATGCCGCAGTGAAGAGCCTCACATCTGGCAACTAAAAAAGACCCTGCATGCCACAACTAAGACCCAGTAAGCCAAAACAGGAAAAAAAAAAAAAAAAAAGACAGCAAAATAGGCAATTAAGTAAACACAGTGCTACACAAATCTTTTCATGAAATCACCAGTTCTTGATTAGGAACATCCACCCAAAAGCTTGAACATTCACATGAAATTATACACATTCATACATGTTAAATCTAACACAGAATGAAATAACTGTGCAGGTTAATTAAATCAATTTAAATTTCAGACATGCCTATAATCATGGTTTCCCTACAAAAAGAATATTATTGGTCTTAAAAAGCTTTAACAAATAAATGTTTTAGTCAAATTCAGACTGGTTGCAGTTTTAGTAAGAATCTACAAAATTTTAAAATATTAACAAATACTTACTTTTCTAACATTTATCACTTTCACACACATCATACATTACACACGTAATTTTAGATCCAGTACTTTGCAGATAAAAGTTCAAGTTGAGCAAATTCACTTGTCTAAAGTTCAGGCTTTCTAAATTTAGGGTTAAATTAAGATGAGGGACATTAAAAGCACCTTTAAACAAAGTACATTATAAACACAAAACTACAAAGTATCAACTGAAAGCTCCTGTGCACTGGTAGGTTAATTTCAAATGCGTGCACCAGATAGCTCTGTAATACCAACAGTATAGCATCTTAAATTTACTTTAAGATCAACCATAACATCCTCACTTGGTGGTCTACAAATTTTTATCCATATTATCATCTATGAAAATTAAAAATCTCACTGCAGTTCTATCACATTACTGGCAAACTCAGACCTGCAGGACAAATTCAGCCCATGGCCTATTTTTGACTGGTAAGATAAGAATGGTTTCTGCATTTTTAAGGTTGTGTTTTAAAAAAAGGAAAGAATATATGACAAAGACCTTATGTGGCCCCAAAAGCCTAAAATATTATTTTCTATCCGACCCCCTGATATAAAAGATCACATTTTAAGTTACACTTCTCCAGCACTGAAACCACTTGTATATTTGCTGAAATGTGATACACAGGAAAAAGAGATCTGTATTTGGAAGCAAGAAAATCAAGGTCATCATTTAAGAGCTAGGTATCTTTGGTATGGTAAAGTCCCAGTCTCAGCTCCAGTTTCTTCACCTCTGATAAGAGGCATTTACAATAAAAAGATCAGTGTCTGGGGAAGGAGGGCGGTGTTACTAGACTCTCTTGAAACTTTTGTTAATGACTAAGGGTACATGATACACAAAATCTCATCCAGAACATAAAACAAAATCCTCTTTTCTCAGTAAAAGGAATATATAACTGCTCTGATTATCTACTGCTGTAAATATAACATGCTACCCCAAAATTCAGTGACTGAAAACAATAATTTACTATTACTGCTTATCGTTCTGAGGCTCAACTAGGGTCTCTCATGGGGCTGCAGTTAAGGGCTAGGTAGAATCACTTGAAGGCTTGCTTATTCACATATCTTAGCTGGGAAGACTCAAACCAGCTGGGGCTCCTAGGGCACTCCTTTCTACGGTCAACTCTCCACCATCACAGGTTCAGCATAGGTCAACCTCTTACATGGTAGTTTAGAGCTCTAAAGATGTAGAGCCCAAGAGAGAAAGGGCCAGGCAGAAGCTCAGCAACACTGCCACAGTATTTTACTCAAAAACAATCACAAAAGTCTACTCAAGTTCAAACAGAGGAGCCATGGACTCCACCTATTGTTGGGAGAAATGTTAAATACTTGGTAGATGTTTTCAAAACTACCACCACCTACTTAGTTTTGTTAAAACTTAAGAATTTTAATTATAAATGTAAGGAATGTATTCTTAAAAACCATAATCTGGTTTAAAAAGGTGAGAGTTCATAGTATTGTGTTATAAAGCTAACAAGCTGCTTCCTCTGACTACTCCATTCACTGGCTAGAAAAAGTACACTTTGTATATATATTGATTCATTTTTTTTTCAACTTAAAATCAGTTATAAATAAGAAAGATTACTTTAGTTGTCTCAGAAGCTACTACTATTAAAGACTAATCCATCACTGGCATATTCTCTTTGGAAAGAAATAATTAGGTCTTTTAAGAGATAAGGTTAACACCCACCAGTTCTCTAAGGTGACTTTCTTTAAAATACTTTGTTTTAAATCACTCACTTTATCCTGAAATTTAACATTACTATTCTACATAAGGATATGTACATATTCAATTTCTTCACAGTTGGACAGCTGCACCATAAGAATATTAACAGTAAAATGAACAAAGGTTAGCAGATACCAGGGTAAGAAGAACTCATATAAAAAATAACTTGGATGCAGTATTTCTATAAGTTAAAGCACTTCATATTTTTTTCAGAAATTTATATGAAGAACTATACAGTCTTAAAAAAATCCTTTTAACACCCTGAAAATTGTCTTAGATGACACAACAAAATGAATTCTTTCAGGGGTCAGTGCAAATTAGCTCAAATGAAACACAAACAGTATTTACATTTACCGCTAAAGTTCAAATCCATTCAGTTATATGCTAACAGCCTGTAGGATGAATCTAGCTCTGGATGCATTGTTTTTGAAAACTCCAAAATATATATTATACATATTATATTTTTTAATATAAAAATCGAGACTCTACATTCTTTAAAAAGACTATTTGATTAGACTCTTATCTGAAAACAACCAGCTGGAGCAGTCCTGATAGTCTTCTGTCAAGACACTGAGAAGGTAACTTATGTCAAAGTTTTGCATGAGGCAATCTGGGTTTATGCCCCATACATCAGTGTATTTACCAATACTGCCTGAACATAGACCATGCCTACTTCTTTAGTCTCTATAACCTAATGCTCACCATTACCTGCTGTATTAAGTAAGTACTTTATCTGCCTGACCCTAGAATGCATATAGACTCGCAACTCCTAAACAACACTGACGTTAAATACCTTCAAAAAAAATTTAAGGTTCAGTTCAAGACACAGAGGCACAGGGACACCAAACTCCAGTTTTAATATATATACTTTGTGAAAGAGCAGGAATTCTAAAGCAGAAAAGCCTACTCAACTCCAGTGAATTAACTTCCTCGACAGAATGCAAGTACCATATCAGATCTTATAAATTTTCAAGAGAATTCCCAAATTCAGATTTTTATTTGGAATTGTCTGACTTTTAAATGCTGCCTCAAAAATATAACAAAGCAGGCTGCTGCTAGTTTGATTCCTCTATGGAAATACAATCACATGTGAGCGTTTTGTACTCACAATATATGATGTTTGTATACTGACTTCATTAACATCACTGGTTCAGCAAGCATAATCTTAGTTATTATCACAAACTACTATAAGCAAACTGAATTTGGGGATAAAGGTATAGATCTAAAGGTATAGATCTACAGGTATAAGAAGCAAAACAAGAAAATAAAAGATACTGTTTTCAGAGCCTGTTCAAAACTATGTCAGAATCAACAAGGTTTGTCTTTTGTTGACTAGGGGATTTTTGTTTGGGTAAGATAACCAGGAACTTTAAAATCTAACTGGCTTTCAAGGTAGTTTAACCTTTACAGGGTTATGTACAGAACAAGTATTCCAAAATGAAGCCCAAAGAAGTAAAGTAACATGACTAAAATCTCACAGTTCTGAATTCAAATTTAGTGCTCTTTCCACTCTACCAGAATTACATCTCAACCTTGAAATTCCTGGCCCAGAAAGGCCACAAACCTGAACTCCAGGGATATCAGTGTAGAAAATTAACCTTTATCTGAGACACGGTTTGTTTTTTTGACCCTGGAAGCTTCTGGGTTAGGAGATACAAAGGACTATTTATTTCGGGATCCAGCATCAGACTAAGACCTGAAATATTTAAAGAAAAAAAAAAAAGGGAGGTTAAATATACTACACATTTTGTTTTCCAACACAGGGCACCAAAATACATTACAGTTTTTAATTCACTTAGTATGGTTTTAGTGGGGTTTGGCAATGGAGCAAGATTTCCTGGAGCCTCCCTTTCTGTATGTTTTACATTAGACCAGTCTCTTAGTTACTTTTTTGTCATTCAAAACGTCCGTTCTTTTAAAAGATGTGTAGACTTGAATTTCCCATCCCATCCAAATTTGCTGTCTTCCAAAAAGCATACAATTGAAATCTATGGAGAGCATTTCTAATTTTTCGTCTACTTCTATTATGGGTAAAACAAATATGTCAAATACATACTCTTTGCTTTATAAAGCCCTAAAGTGGACCAGGTCAATCTAACCCTATGGACTTACTACAGTGAGGGCTACAGTGTGTATATACATATATGTGTGTATATATAACCGTGCATACATACATATTTATAAGTATTTAACTGCGTGAGTTTGTGTATGTATATAATTTAAACTCAGAAACTCTTAACTTTGGACATCAATAGCAAATATCACATAACTAGTCAGTCATTAATGAAGTCCAACCTTGAGCTAATGGTTAACAATCTTCTAAATCATTTATTCAAGGCACTGAGACACAATTACTGTACACCAGGAAACGGGTAAACAAGACAGACATACTCCTGGCCCTCAAGGAGCTTCCAGTCTAGTAATGTAGAAAACATGTTACTTTTGAAAGTGGCACCTCATTATCAACATTTTAGATATGTTAAACTTGTGTAACTGTACTTCAGAGGGAACTTTTTAAGAGCTTAAGAAATAAAATGTAAACTAGGTGTTTATAATAGAAAAGATGTGTATTTCCTCAAATAGAAAAATGGCAGAACTTCCCTGGTGGTGCAGTGGTTAACAATCCGCCTGCCAATGCAGGGAACATGGGTTCGATCCCTGGTCAGGGAAGATTCTATCTACATGCCTCAGAGCAACTAAGCCCAAGTGCCACAACTACTGAGCCTGTGCTCTAGAGCCCATGAGCCACAACTACTGAAGCCCATGCACCTAGAGACCACGCTCCTCAACAAGAGAAGCCTTGGCAATGAGAAGCCTGTGCAACTCAACGAAGAGTAGCCCCCACTTGCCACAACTAAATAAAGCCTGCGCACAGCAACGAAGACCCAAGGCAGCCAATAAATTAACTGAGAAGAAAAATGGCAACTAACATTAGTTAACACCACCAACATTCCAACATCTTCCAAATCCACTTTTTGGACAATCACCACAGGAATCAGGAACCTGGCAATTTCTCCAGTTAGAAGCTTCAGCTTCTAGCTATGGGTATTACAGAAGCAACTATAGAAAGTAACGTCTGCTTAGTACACAGCTAATGTGCAAAGCCCAATGATGCAAGCTTTATGACCTAACGTTTTTTAACTATTCTGTGATTTATAGAAAATTTCTGCAACTTAAATTCATTTCTTATCAACATCCTACACCATTTAAGGAATCTTTCAAGAAAAGACCTAAGGTTTGTGACATGTCTAAGATTCTTACAGGGCTTATCTTTATAATCTCCTAATGTTTCATATAAGATAACTTATGACCATAAGTACTTAGCTTCCCATTTTTCTTTGCTCAACATTTAGAGAAAGAGTCAAGCATTATTCTAATTCTAGCCACTACTCTAGCTGTTTGACAAAGACTGAGAAAGTGAAACACCGTAGGTCTCACCTAGAAGTCTTCCCATTCCAAAATTAAATAAGCAATTCTAATAGGTACGTATCTGCTAACTTTCCCAGTAAACTAGAGACAAACTATAAGATAAGCACTTATATCATAAATTTTGAAATAAAGAAGCTGAATTATGAAAATTAGTTTTTAAAAACTACACAAAGGTGAGGCCTTTCAAAAGCTGGACAATTTATCCTAAGTACTGATAATAGGTGGCATTACTACTTACCAAAAATAGTTACAAAGTTTATGTATTTAGACATTTTCATCGCTAAATCCATTCCTAAAACAAAATTTTTAAAACATCCTACTTTTCTTCTTCCGTGTACAATAATGTGTCTACCACATAATCGACTTACAACTATGTTCATCTTATCAATGAACTCCTGAAAAGTACTGAGTTTGACTTATTTTTTTATCTAGTTCATGTCACCCACCACAACCACCACCCACACCCCTACACACAGCTCATAGATTATTACACTCTGAAACAATCAATGTTGACTGAATTAATTCTTATTGGCTAAAATCATCTATTTATTACTACTTTACTAACTAAAAGCAGTTTTTTATTCACTAACACCATGCAATCCTATGATCATATTCCTTCTGGATTTCTCAAAAGGAGGGGAGAGGATTTTCAGGATGGGTTTAAGGAAGAAAAATTAAACTACTAAAACCTAATCAATCACAGAGTTGTTTTAAGATAGGAGCAATATCGAAAACATATTCCCACCCACTCCATTTCCCACACCTGCCCCTATCCTTGTTCACTGATTCATGAAGACTCTTCCTTCTTTCAAGGAGAAAAATTAGAGATCACAAATCCAATAGAACTTGACTCTACAGACCATTTAGCAAATTCCTTCCCCCACCTCCCAATTAATTAACCGCACGAAAGAGTAGATGCCTAAAACACAGGACAGCAGCTGGCCATATTTTTAACTATAACCTTCCCAAAACTATCATGGTAATCTTAACAGTTGTAAAGAACCTTAACGCAGCATCCAATCTAGACCACTCTCCAGACGTATATTGATTCAGGATCTATATTAACATTTATAGGGCCTGGAAGGTCTGTATTTCAAAAAACAGGACATTTCATTCTAGCAACATCAGTTCTTCCAATATTTCAAAGTAATCGTATCCTTCCGACTCTCTACAAATTACATCCATTTGTTCTTGGTTATACCCTCTAGGAACTACGTACAAAATGTGTCTATCAGAATAGTGGCCAGGATTTGGGGCGGAGGATTTTTTTTTTGGGGGGGGGGGGGGGTCGGTGGCTGGCCTAAACCGCATAATCGTCCTTTCAAACATCACGTTTTCCAAAATAAGTATCTGAGGAACCAAACAGGCCATTCTTGCCACTTTGACTAACAGGAACACGCAGAAGTTACTTGCAGACATTTTTCGAGATTAATCATCTACCTATACTACTTCTTAAATATGCTTACTTACTAGACTACCAGCTTTAATAGTGGCATTAAGGGTTTTCAAAATTTAGCCTAACAGAAAAGGCTGTTCTAGAAATACGCATTACATCCGCAATAATACTACCAGGAAATAAACCTAAGGGCCTGCAACTCAGAACAGGCCTTCTCTCAGCCGCGCCCAGGAGATAAACGTTCGGTGAAGAAGAGAATTAGGATCAAAGAAAAATCCAAGGCTAGACGAAGTGTTAGGTCATACAGAGATCGAGGACGAAAGGCCAGGCCTGGTCTTCTCCAATGAGCCCAAATGTCTCGATGGGGAGACCGGCTCCGCGCGGAGCCAGCTAACCTCCCCAACCCCCAACCCACAACGATGACCACGGCTCCGTCTACCCACTCCCGAGCCCCGCCTCCGCCCGTCACCTTTCTCCACACTAACCTTTCTCCTCTCGGCTGTCGGCCGCCATTGCTCCCCTCTTGTTTCCGCTGCTGCTGCTGCTGCCGCCACCGCCGCCGCCGCCGCTTCGACGCGACTCGCGCGGGCGCCGCAGCCGCGGCAGCAGCACAGGCGCGTCCGTCAGTCCGTCCGCTGGGCTGCGCGCTTCGCACCTTAGCCTCTACCACTCACCCTTTTCGCGACTCACCCTTTCTCTCCGCTTCTTCCCTTTCTCCCCTTTCCCCTTCCCTCCTTTCACTCCTGCTTCCCGCAGCCTAGGCCCAGCCTTCCCGTTGGGGCTTGGGGACGGGAGGGGGTAAGGGGGAGGGAAGGGAAACAGATGGCGACGGCGGGCGGCGCTAAAATGGAGCCTGCTTCCTGCGTGAAACAATCCCGCTCCCGAAATGCCTTGCGCTGTTTACGCTTCGTTCCTCCCTGGGAACGTCACAGTGCGGAGAGGGGCGGGGGAACGTGACGTAACGCCTGCACGTCTCCCCGCCCCCGGAGCCCGGAAGTCCCTGGAATGAGTTTTATTTCTAGTGATTGTCTCGCGTTATTTTAGGCGCATGCGTGCTTCCAGGTGGCGTACGTTTTCTCACCTGAAGCGCTAATTAATCGACCTTCCAGCCACAAGCTAAAGATGCTTCCTGTAGCTCCGCGGGACCAGTTCTGGAAATTGGAGACTTATTTAGGACAAGTCTGGGTCAGTCCCTTTGCAACCACCACCTTCTACTCTACGTACCGGATGTACTTCATTTGGTGCTCCAGTGTTACCCAAAGGCAGCGCAAGATGCAACCAGCTGACTTGTCACAAAAGCCTACTAGTTTTGTTTTTAACTGGGGAAAGGAATTATATTGTATTTTAAAATAGCTTTGTAATTCACAGAAATTTGATTTAAACATTTATCAAGGTCCTGGAGTACACAGTTTATTTAAACAGACTATTGAGAAATTAAAACTAGAGAAGTGACCAAAATTTATTTTACATGATATGGTAAGATCTGTGAGGAAACTTGCTTAAAGTTCATTGTCCAAAGGAATGAAAATATAATTTTGCGTCACTGCTCCATAACTGAGTTTACAAGAGAAAGAAAATTTGAAGACCAAAAAAAAAAAGGTAACGTTATAGATATAAAAACAAACTAATGGCAAGTTTAGAGAAAGACAGATTTACGGTGTCTTGGCTCTTGGTTGCCCTTTTAACATAAAGAGAACAAACTGAAAGCAGTGCGAAGATTTTAAGTAGTGGGAAAACACGAATAGAGATTCGTTTGGCGTCATATGGACAGCTTGAAGGGAGAAGAGAGGAGGAAATGAATAAATATAAAACCCAGCTTTGTATCAGATGCTTAGGAATCAAGAGTCACTAGGACAGTATTCCTGCCTTTAAGGAATTTTCAATATGTATAAGGAAGAGACGACAGAAAATTACTGTGTAAAAATAATATCTAAAAATTGCATGTTCTTTCTGTGTGGCAGGTACTGTTCTGAGCACTTGACTTACACGATTGGGATGGGTGGAAGCTTTTTATATAGAAAAACTAGTAAAGTGCTCTCTGAGGAGGTGAAGTTGAGACTGATACCTAGTAAAAGGTGGAGATAAGAGTCTTCCAGGAAGAGAACAGCACACCCAAAGGCTCTAAGGGAGAAAGAGGCCTTGGTGTGGTCCAGGATCTAAGGAGAACACCAATGAGCTGCCACCCAGATAATGAGTGAGAAAGCAAGTAGCTGAGATAATGTTTGAGGGACAGGCCACATCTTATTAGTAAGGTCCTAATCAGGACCCAACCCTAAACAAAAGCAGTACAAGATCTACAGAGACACAGAATATCAAGGGTGAGCCCACTGGAGGGTGAGGATGGAAAACACCTTTGGCTTTCCACAGATCCACACCTGTAAAATAAAAATAAGCCAACACAAGTTTAAAATGATCAACACTCCTCAGAGGAAGACAACAAAATCTAAAATCTCTGAAACATATTTTTCACAATATTTAATATTAGATCAGGCCAGGGCCAGGTCCTATAGCACAGGTTGTGAGCTGGTGCCTGCTGACCTAAGAGTTTCCTTGAACCATCAGTGTTTCTGTGCTTTTACTGAAGCTTAATGCCTTTAATCAGGGCATGCACTTTCCAATAACACTTCCTCCACCATCCCTCTCAATTGCCTTACCTTTGACCAGTATTACTGATTGAAATATATATCTATTGTGTGTGGATTCAGAAAAAAAAAAAAAAAAAAAAAAGGTAGTTGTATTCGCCCCAGGAAGATTATATAGAATGAAGAATAAAGGTGACTCAGTCCAGCATCTTAGAGAAAATCAATAAAGGGAATATGCAATATGAACCTAGAACAACTTATATTAGAAAGTAGTAATCAGAGAATGCTAGGGACCTATCAAACTATGAGGCATTTTGAGCAACTGTAAAGATAAAATTGCATTGGACTGAACCATATGAAAATATGTTTAAATCCTTGAATTCATAACAGTTCAAAAAAATTCATCATTCCCCTTTGGGTGATGCTAGGGAACCAGTTCATTATTTTGAAAACTGGTAAACAAAGTGAAATCATCATTTATCCTGTCTTACAATTAGAACTGCATCTTGGGGTTACCAAGCAAGCAGCTGATGAAGGGAAGTTTCTCTTTAGGGAAGTATTCCAGCTAATATGTGGCCAGGGCAAAGCAATGATAGAAGTAGGACATCACTATTTTATAACTGTTAATGAAATAAATCGGTCAAGACAGTGGTTATTAATGGCTGCTAATTTGTATAACAGAAGGACAATCAGATGTTATGTGCCTCTGGATGGAAGTACATAATTCTATCTATGAAGTAATCTTGCTAAAAAATTAAACCTGGATCTCATCAAGACTTCCGTCAGTGGTTCTCAGCCGGGGCTGGCCCAGGGGATATTTGGCAATATTTGGAGAAATTTATGGTCGCCACAACAGAGAGTGCGCTGTTAGAATACAGTGGGTGGAGCCCAGGGATGGTTTTAAATATCCTATAAGGCACAGAAAAGCCCCCCCACCCCCAACTATAACAAAGAACTATCTGACCCAAATGTCAGTAGTGTGTGTGCTGAGAAATCCTGCTCTAGGGCACAGACGAAGCACAGGTGACTATGTTAAGCCACCCCACACAAATACTATTAGCAAAATCCAGACAACAGAAAACTCTACAGGACAAACAAGCAGGTGTCTTCAAAAATAAATTTCAATGAAGGAGGAAAGAAAAACAGATGAGTACTTGACTTATGCGTTAAAATAAAGTTACAAGAAATATAAAAAATATAAGCCAATTGTAGTACATGGATGTTATGGGTTGAATTGTGTTCCCCCAAATAATATGTTGAAGACCTAACCTGCAGTACCTCAGATTGCAACCTTATTTGGATATAGGGTTGTTTCATATGTAACTAATTAAATAAGGTTATAGTGGAGTAGGGTGAGCCCTTAATCCAATGACTGGTGTCCTTAAAAGAGATAAGAAGAGACACAGAAACAGAGGTACACAAGGAAAATTTGGCCTTGTGACAAATGGACGCAGAGGTTGGAGTGATGCATCCAAGGAATTCCAAGGATTACAGGCGAAAAACCAGAAGCCAGGAGAAGCAAATAAAAATTCTCCCCTATAGATTCCCAAAGGAATATGGCCCTATTGACATCTTTTTTAAATTTTTTCTTATTGACATCTTGATTTGAGTTCTAGCCTCCAGAACTGTGAGACAATAAATTTCTGTTGTCTTAAGCCACTCAGTTTCTGGTACTTTGTTACAGCAGCCCATGAAACTAATGCCATGGACCTTATTTAGATACTGATTTGAATACATGAATACCTTTGCACACACAGACACAATCATACACATATACATATCAGCAAACAACAATACTGAGTGAATGATTTTGAAGGAATTACTGTTAATATTTTTAGTTTAATAAGTTATGTTTAAAAAAGAATTCTTATAATGTCATGATACATACTAAAATATCTACAGACAAAATGACATGTTATCTGAGATGTGTTTCAAAATAAACTTGTATAGGGCAAGGGGATTTGGGTGGCATCATATATGAAGCATGTCAGCTCATGAGTTGAAAATGGTTATGCATTCGTGGAAAAACATATCTCTTCTCTACCTTTTTTTTTTTAAAATATATTTGATATTTTCTTTAATAATTTTAAAGGCAGAGCAAGAGAAACCAGCCAAGAAAATTAAGAAGATATCAAAATGCCATTTTCCCTAATCCATATGTATCCTCTCAGAACTAAGAAGTAATTGAAAATAATCTTTAACGTTATTAGAATTATATATTTAAACATTTGCTATTAAAATAAGGTTACGTGAGAATCAGGGTGCAACTGTTTAAAAAATTCATTTTTCATTTCAGTCATGTTAACAAAAAGGAAAAGTTATAGGGGCTATAAATGATTGAACTTGAGATTTGTTGAACATTCGAGCAAATTACTGTGTAGTTATTAAAGCAACAAGTCTTGCAGTCATAATAAGCTGGTACAAATTCTGGCTGTGCCATTCACTAGCATGAGATCTAGGGAATATTAACCTCTAATCTTTAGTGTCTTTATGAATGAAAACTTAGAAATCATTTTTAAAGAGTTGCTATAATGTTTAAAATGGTTAGAAGAGGGCAGTTAAATGTTCAGTAAGCTGGAGCTACTGTTATTTTTATTCTTTCTGCAGTTCAGCGTTGATGGATTGTTGCATCAATTGTTGTTGGTGAACTTAACCAGAAAATGTAGCACCAAATGACTCTAGGTGGATTTTTGGCTGAGCTGTCTATGGATGCATATGATTTCCTGAGTAAAGATCGGTAAACTAAAAACATACAGCCAAAAATTCTCTTTATACCTCAGGGATCATCAAAATATTATGTAAAAAATACGATACAGCTTCTAAAGGGGGAAGTTCCTTTTAAACTGACGGTAATGAATTGTGAAATGAAATTAACAGAACTTCAGGAGCAGTAAAGTGCCCAGAGCTATACATGTGGAGAGAAAAACCATGATAGACTGATTACCAGATTTCAGTTACTATTGGGTTAATATCAGAACAGAGATACTAGAGGACAAGCAAAGCTAGAGGAGGAGCAGTGGGAAGGAAATTTGGAGATCTAGCCCTTCTGGGGTAGAGATCTCATTCATACCTCGTAATACCCCAGATCTCCACCTGGGACACCAGAAAGACCACACCATAAGAATTAGGACTTTAGCCTAAGGTAAAGTCTAATCATAACCTACTCAAACGAAGACTAAAACCAAAGTCCAGGAAGATCCACAGGGGAAACAAAATGTGTAAGTTGAACCTTGCATATCACAAAGGATTTAAAAATTTGGATTACTCCTATAGAGCATAAACACACATTCTACACAAGTTCAAGGTGATTAACCTTCATATGACTGCAGCCCTAATCTGACCTCAGTTTCATGAGCCAGAACTGCCCAGGTGAGTGGTTCTAAAATTCCTGAACCACAGAAATGGTGAAAGATTATAAAGGTTGTTTTTAAGCCACTAAACTTGGGAGTGTGTTATTACATGGCACTAGGTAAGTCATACACAATGTCACATGTAAAAATCAATTGTATTTCTAAATATAGCAAAAAATAATTGAAAAATGAAATTTAAAAACATTTATAATAGCATTAAACATAAAGTACTTAGGAATACAGAAAACTATAAAACAGTATTGAGAGAAATTAAAGAAGACCGAAATAAGTGAAATGATACTCATCATGCATTGAAGGGCTCAATACTGATGTCAATTCTCCTTAAATAGATCTATAGATTCAAAGCAATCTCATTCAAAATCCCAACGGATTCTCGTAAAAGAAATTGACAAGGTGAATTTAAATTTGTAGGAAAATGAAAAGGACCTATCAAAACAATTTTGGAAAACAAGAACAATTTTGGAGGATAAAGCACTACCTGATTTCAAGACATCATAAAGCCAGAGTAATCAAGACAGTGTGGTACTTAGTAAAGTAAGACAGATAGATCAAAAAGCAATAAAGTATGATATAATCACACCTAGGCATGGAATACAGAATTAAATGTATAGGTAATTTGTGTTATATTCATATACAGTTGTGTAATGCAGCATTAAAAATGAACAAAAGCTACACATACCAACATGGTTAGATTTCAAAAACATAATGTTAAGTGAAAAAGGAGCTTTTAGATTGCTATGGTAATATTGTTTATATGTTAAGAACACACAAAAATATTCTATATTCTTTTATAGAAACAGATATAATGTATGAAAAATACAAAATTATAGACCAGAAGTGAAGTAATCTTCAATAACAATGTTTATTTCTATGAAGGGAGGAAGGAATAGAACTGAGAAGGGGTACAAAGAGGATTAAGTGCTCATCAGATATGCTTTATTTATTTAAAGACAAGAAAGACCTGAAATACACGGGAAAGCAATAACATTAGCGAGTACATGAGGTTTACATTACTGTCTTCAGTGTCTTTGAAATATTTCATTTTTAAAAATTACACGTGAAGTATTTTAGACAAATTTCTAAATGGAACTTTTATCATTGCATTATGCAGTTGTGTTTAAAATAGTTGCTCAAAGCAGTGAAGAAACTGAGCTTCCTATAGTCTTTGTCTCTTGGCCTTCTCTATTAGAGGCCTTGTTTCTACTCATTCTGAAGAGCTTGATGCAGACTTGAGAACATTTCCTATTCCTAACCAAGTGTGTGTAGGTGAGAGGAGAGCACAAGATAGGACTCTGTATCCTTTACTGCAAGGCTTATCTGGACATCCAGATGCATAAAGTCTAGCTTGCCTTCGCATCCCAGCCTCTCTCCTATCTACTGACTGCTTGAGTGCCTCTGTAAGTTACTATGTGAGCTAATGACATAGGGCCTGATTTGCTATTCCTGACACTATATTTTCCCATCTTCATCCATGCCTGGTAAGGATGAGGTGTTTTTATAAAATGACACATCAAGAAGTTTAGCATAATAACAGAATACATTATTAGGAGAGCTACAAACATTCAGCTTTAAGATGAGTAAGTTCTAGGATCTAACAGACAGCATGATGACTATGGTTAATAGTACTGTATTGTATACATGCTTGCAGTTTGCTTAGACAGCAGATCTTAAGTGTTCTCACCACACCAAAGGGGGAAAAAGAAGGTAATTATAACTATGTGAAGTGATGGATGTGTATATTAACTTGATTGTGGGAATCATTTCACAATGGACATGTATATCTCATTGTAAATCTTAAATATACACAATTTTTATTTGTCATTTATACCTCAGTAGAGCTGGGAAAAAGTAAAGTAAAAAAACAAAAACAAAAAAAAAAAGGAGAAGAGTTGTTCGTACTGTAGCTGCTCCACTCTGAAAAAAACATTTCAAGGGCAAGTGGGTGTCTCTGGGCTGACAGGAGAAAAAGAGGCCAAAGGACTCAAAATCCTGAGGAGGAGAACAGAAGGCTAGAAAACAGAGCCTGAAGGAAAGCCTTAGAGAAGGGAACTTCCTGAACCCACTTGAAATAGGTTTATAAAGATTTAAAGATACCTTGATAGGAATTTAAAATATTTAAAGGTATTCTGCACTACCTTCTAGAATCTGACTGAACTGATGTTTGGCTCCTAGTAAGGACTGGGTCTTTTCCAGTACTACACTTGCCTGAAGCTCTTCTAAGAACTTCCCAAACAAGAGGAAAGGTTACATTACCATAGTAAACACTGCTGAACTATTGAAAACAATGCAGCAGAGTCCTTGATGTAGCACTGAACTCCTGCCTGCACAATTTAGTATATTATGTAGGCTTCAAATAACTAACATTTGACTAGCACATTTACTTAGAACTTCTTTTTCACATATATTATCTCATTTAACTTCACACCCAGCTTCTGAGTTAGATCAATAAACATTTATCGTAACAGCAATTATACTTTTAACTTTAAAAATCAATAAAATAGGACTGTTTAAATATTTCAAGGTATTTTTAAATTTGGAAATGTATTAATCTTTTGATTTGAAACCAGGTACCTGAAACTTTTCTTCTACACCAAGATGTTAATGTCAAGTTTTCATTTAGCTTTCATGAGTACCACAGAAGGCAGCCTTGCATTCATTCTTTAACAGAAATTCTATTGATTCAAGTCTTTTAATAGGAAATAGATTTTCAAAATACAAGTACTTCAAAAAAAAAGAATAGAATTTTTCTCAGCTTTAAAAACAATTAGCTAATCCTGGGACAGTTAAAGAATTCTGGAATTTCAAAATTGTTCTGCTTACTTTTTAACAACGTCGATAGCTGACATTTACTGAGTACCGACTGTGATGAGTCTGTTTTGAATTCTGCCTGTGTTTTACTTCCCTTAATCCACGAAACATCCCAATAAAAACTTGTTATATTTATTTTACTGAGGAGGTAAGTTTCTTTTGAGTAAATGCTTAATCTTTCAGGGTTTTCCTTCTTTTCTCTTTTTCTTTTCTTCGTAACATCGTCACACAGGGGTGAGCTGGATCTCTCTGGCTGCCCTGAGCCATTTTTCATACACGCTATCTTGCAGGTACCTTAGAAAGGAGATCCATACCGACTGGCCAATAGGCTCCCTTCCTTGGCTTTGGTTGAGTGCAGACAACAGAAGGCACAAACAGAAGACCTGAGAGTAGAGTAAAAGTTGAACCATTTATTTTCGTGACTGCCTCCATTCAGGGATACCTGAGGTTGGCTCTGTCCTTCTATCCATGGCCCCAATTTCTAGAAGTCAACACTATCTAAACAGTTATCCTATCTGGGTTCTAGTAACTCCAACCTTTATTTGCTCATCCTGGCTTAGGGTAGTACTCTGGACTGAATTGGGTCTCCCCAAATCTCTTATGTTGAAGCCCAAACTCCCAATGTGACTGTGTTTGGAGATAGGTCCTGTAGAACCCAGGGATGGACAGATTGGCTCCAGTGTCACTCTTAGTCTCCTGCTCTTTGAGGGGGACTATAATGGGAATCCGGGCTGACAGACCTGGAGCAAGTTGAGGAGGATTCTGGGAGCTCTACAAAATCAGCAGCAAGTGCTGTGAAAGGCACGAGCCAAAAAGGTAAAGGGAACCTGAGGCACTAAGAGCCTCTCATGACCTGCTTAGGGCTGGCCCAGTGAAGATAAAAGACCTAGAAACTCCTGTTTCCACAGAGTTAAAATCTGTCAAGCAGGAAGAACCCAGGGTTTGAAACCATCTCAGTCCTCCAGGTCTGAGAAGTCCAAGGAATGTGCCTGATGGTTCTCTACTTTCTGATTCTTTAAAGAATGCTGCTTTTGTTCACTTCTCCCTATATGAATGGGTACAAACTTAGTTCTCTCCAGCAGCTGGAAGACATTCCTCCTATACTTTTTCCTTCTTGGCCCAAGAAAGTACCCACAAGGCGGGAGGACCTGGTTTCTCGGGTGCTGGGGACAGTCAGATCACTGCTTGAACTCTGCTTTGAGTAAGGATGGTAAATATCCTGTCTGCGTGGCTTTCCCTTTCCCTCTCTTCTCCTATTCCTATGTCAGATTGCTCTGATTATCACAGAATTTTATTGAGCCCAGCTGCAGCTGCCTAGCCATCTGGACGCTGTCTGCTGCATAGTCATGTGATATGCTGGGGGGTGGAGCCTGTTTGTCTCCCCTGCTCTACAGGATGTTGTCATGGGAATCAGGGAAAAGAAGGTGGTGAGCTGACCCTTGTCTCTCTCTCCACCTCCCACTCTTCCACATTCTCCATCCCTGTGTCTCTTTCATTCAAAAGGAAGGAAGAGGCATTAAGGGATGGAGGAGACTGTGTTACTTATCCATTTCTGAATAAATATTTGTTACTCCTTAAAAAAAAAATGGGAAAAGGATATACAGTGTTGGGAAAACTGGATATCCACATACAAAATAATGAAACTGGACCCCTCTCTCACACAATACACAAAAATCAACTCAAAATAGATTGAAGATTCGAACGTAAGACCTGAACCATAAAACTCCTAGCAGAAAGCATAGGGAGTAAGCTTCTTGACATTGGTCTTGACAATGATTTTTTTGATTTGGCAACTAAAACAAAAATAAACAAACAGGACTACATTAAACAGCAAAGGAGACCATCAACAAAATGAAAGGTAACCTATGAATGGGAGAATCATATATCGAATAAGGGGTTACTATTCAAAATATATTTTAAAAACTCACAAAAGTCAATAGCAAAAAAACTCAAACAATCCAATTAAAAATAAAGGAAATGAACAGACATTTTTCCAAAAGAGGATATACAAAGGGCCACAGGTACATGAAAACAACTCACCATCACTAATCACCAGGAAAAAGCAAGTCAAAACCACAATGAGATACCTCAACTCCATTACAGTGACTATTATCAAAAAGACAAGAAATATCTTGTGTTAGAGAGGATGTGGAGAAAAGGGAACCCTGGTGCACTGGTGGTGCAGTCATTATGCAAAAGAGGAGGGAGGGTCCTCAAACAATTAAAAATAGGACTATCACATAATCCAGCAATTCCACTTCTGGGTATTTATCCAAAGAAACAAAAATACTATCGTTAAAAGATACCTGCATCCCTATGTTCATTGCAGCGTTATTTACAATAGCCAAAACATGGAAACAACTGTCCATTAATGAATGAATAGACAAAGAAAATGTGATGTAAAAAAAAAGGAATTTTGCCATTTGCAACAACATGGATGGACCTTGAGGGCATTATGCTAAGTGAAATAAGTCATATAGAGAAAGACAAATACCGTAAGATCTCACTTACATGTGAAATCTTAAAAAAAAAACCCAAACCAAAACCAAGCAAAGAAACTGAGGTCATGGATATGAGGTAGGAGGGTGTGGAGTGGACAAAATGGGTGAAGGGGGTCAAAAAAGTACAAACTTCCAGTTATAAAAGGAGTAAGTCATGGGGATGTAAAGTATAGTGTGATGACTATAGTTAATAATACTGTATTTATATTTAAAAGTTGCTGGGAGGGCAAAGTTTAAAAGTTTTCATCACAAGAAAAAAAATTTGTAACTATATGTGGTAATAGATGTTAACCAAACTTATTATTGTGACAAATTTTTCACAATACATACATATATCAAATCATAATGCTGTACATCTAAAACTAATACAATGTTATATGTCAATTATGCCTCAATCAAAAAAAAAAAAAAAAAAAAACAGTAATGCAGGCAGAAGTGGAGAGAAACAGAAAGAGAAGCCAGAGGCCATGAATTTTAAAAAGGCATAGGGTCAAGAGCAGAAGACCACAGTACGCTATTAGTGGCATAAAGGGCGAAAGTGAATCAAAGCTAACTCGCTGTAATGACGAAGAAGGAAATAAGAGAAGGATATAGGAAATTCCCACTTCTGAGACACATTGGCTAGCGTTGTTATTGGGTCAGTAAAACTTGTGAAACAATTAGAGCTATTTTTGTGTCCTAAGTTATCTTCCAGTTGTTTATTTTTTGTGGCACTTGCCTAAAAGACTGTGAATTAGGAAACTCGCTGCTCCCTACAAGGAGTCAACGTGCTTCCCAACTGTGACGTTTTCTTTCTACTTTTCTTTAATAGAACGTAATTTTAATCAATGTTAGATAAGTGTGTACACCTTGCAGAAGGGAAAACTATGTATTTATTTGTGTGTTTACTTTTTTAAGATATCATCAGGCAACTACTGCTTCTGATGACCACTGCCTACTCTGTAGTCCCATGACGCTTGCTGTTCTCATCGTGGTTACTTGTGAACATGGCTATCCAAACTGCTACCTAGCTATCCAAACTCACAGTCATCTCTTAGAAATAACTTATCCTTAAAAGTGCCAAAAATAATTTAAAAAATTATAGAAGAAGCAATTGCATTGTTATCAATTGTGTTATACCTAGTTTGAAGGAACTTATCTTCTAGTACAGCAGAAGCAACAGAGAGTAGAGAAAAGGGGAGCTTTTAATTGGTGATGAGCTGGTAGATATTTAACAACCAGTCCTTCAGGAGGAAAACCATCTCTGTAGTGTTTGCCAATTTCTATTGCATAAATACTTCCATCGCGACCTATTTCAAGCTACCAAGGTGACATCACATCACTGAACAAAGTTGAGAACTGTGCAGTAACACACAATTATATAGTATTTTCATCACACAGATGCAATAGATGTAAATGTAAATAAACTCAAGAACAAAGTATTAAAATTTAGCTGAATTAGAAAGTGGTGAGTTTTGAAATTTATTACTTTTGTTTTTAATGTAATTTACTTAACTAAAACTTCATATAATCTAATTTTTAATAATCCCTGTGTTTAACAACCAGCTTACAAAATTTCTGAAAATCTCACAATTGGCTCTCATAAGTCATTATAAGCCAGTTCTAGCAAACCACTGCCCTCAGATACACAGCTCCCAGTGGCCATATCTGTATAATATCATTTTCTCTCCTGGCCACAGCTGATGAGAGTAATGCAGAATTTAGAAGTGAATTAAGACGGAGAATCATTTTTTGTGTGTGACTGAAGCTATAACCAACATGTGAATATTTGAGCTAATCACTTTTAGACCATAATGTGGACTGAGTAGCAGATAAGATGGATCTTCCAGTAAAGAAGAAGAAATGCAAAGAGAAAGCAGAAAAGGAAAACACCCATCTTGGTTGTCTTACACCATTCTAGTTTTCAGCTGCAGTTCTTTCTGAGACTTAGATGCATTTTATCCTTGGATTTGGACACATAACCTTACCTTCTGTGAAATTAAACAAGGAGGCCATGAGATGGCTCTAATGCCATGGCGGCTGATGTAAGCAAACCAAAACCTAAGCCTGTAAATGCCTCAAGGTTATGAAATCAAACCACCAGGGACAACCCATTACAAACAGCCAACTAGGCTTAAGCTATAGTCAGTCAAATATTTTCCTTTGCTTCTACGCTTTCTTTTTTTTTTTTTTTTTTTGGCACACGGGCTTAGTTGCTCCGCGGCATGTGGGATCTTCCTGGAGCTGGGATCGAACCCGTGACCTCTGCATTGGCAGGCGGATTCTTAACCACTGCGCCACCTAGGAAGCCCTACGCTTTCTTATATAAAGTTTTTCCCCTGACTCTTATCAGCAGAGTACTCCTAACTACTTCCAGTTTGAATCCATTTTTGCTCAAATAAATTCAGAAATTTTAATATGCCTCAGTTTATCTTTTAACACTGGTGACAATGCAAAATGGTACAGCCATTGGAAGGCAGTTTGGCTATTTCTTACAAAATTAAACAAAGTCTTATTATAAGACCCAGCAATCATCCTTCTTGGTTTTTACCCAAAGGAGTTGAGAATTTATGCCCACAGAAAAACCTGCACATGGATGTTTATAGTAGCTTTATTCATAATTGCCAAAGTTTGAAAACAACCAAGATATTCCTCAGTAAGTAAATGAATAAACTGTGGTACATCCAGACAATGGACTGTTAATCAGCACTATAAAGAGATGAGCTATTAAGCATGAAAAGATGTGGAGGAATCTTGCATCTTAGTGAAAGAAGCTAATCCAAAAAGGCTACATACTGTATGACCCCAAATACCTTCTGGGAAAGAAAACTACGGAAGCAGTAAAAAGATCAGTGGTTGTCAGGGGCTGAAGGTGGGGAAAGGAGGAAAAGGTGGATCACAGAGGATTTTTAGGGCAGTGAAACTACTCTGTATGAAATTATAACGATAGATACATGTCATTATCCATTTGTCCAAACTCAAAAAATGTACAACACCAAAGACTTACCTAAGATAAACTATGGACTTTGGGTGATTATGATGCGTCAATATAGGTTCATCGATTATAACAAATGTACCACTCTGGTGGGGAATGCTGATAATGGGAAAGCTTATGCATGTGTGTGGGCAAGGGTTATAAGGGAAATCTCTGTACCTTCCTCTCAATTTCGCTATGAACCTAAAAACTACTCTAAAAAAATAATAAAGCCTTAAAGTCATTAGGACACTTTTTACTTGGGTTGTTTGGACTTAAATTGTGCCAGACTTTCTGAAACAGCTTTCAGACCAAATTTCCAGGAACATTTTAGAAATTTTGTGGGCTAACTGGAACACAGATGTGCAGCCCTACTTCTGTAAATGTGTGACTAGGAAGTCAACACAAGCTGTGTTCCTATACATCAGTGCTTCCATCTAAACTGATTCATTTAACCAGAACAACCAGTTCATATGTCAGTGCAAGCAGAGAAAGGTGTGATAAAAAGAGAAAAAGAATGAAAGGCATTTAAAAGTTGAGTAGTTAAAATTACACTTAGTTAATCATTGCATTTGTTTTTCAAGGGCTACAATCTTTTGGAGAAAGAAAAACAAGGCAGAAATTAATTTGTGCAGGATTTCTGTAAAGAATCTAGTCTATCTTCCTTATCTCCATCTTAAGCCTTAATTTTATCGAAAACTTAAGTAGCCAAATCAACTTCCTCAACTTCCTCCCCTTCTTGCCTCCTAGGGTTTTTTCCCCACAAGTATTTATTGTACTTCTATTACATGGCAGATACGGCCTAAGACATTGTTTTTTATACCAAAATAAGGAGTCTGAACTTCACCTTCTTGATCTGGAGTTCTCAAAGTATACTGTGCATAAGATTCATAAGGAAAATTTATTGAAAAAGTAGATTCCTGGTCTTGAACTCAGAAATCAGATTCAGGGGCTTGTTATAAGCCTGGGAACCTACTATTTTAACAGGCATCTTGAGTGACTGGAGGAATAACATGATTGGATCATTTTAATATGATAACTCTATCAAATTCTCTATGCATCTAGTAAGTTGATTTGTGATGAGCCTGGCTGCAAATTTTTCTCTGTCTTTAAGAACTCTGGAATCAGGCTCTCTACTCTAATCCAGACTCTGCCACTTAGGATCTATTGATCAAATTAACCCCTTTCTGCTCTATGTCCTAGTCTGAGGGTATGTGGAAATCAGAATACCTGCCTCAAAGAGTTACCTTGCAGATTTAGCAAGTAAAGCATGTATGGCATCTGGTACACAGCAGTAAGCACTTAAAAAACAGAAGTCATTATCATTGTCATTGTTATTGATAGTAGGCTTACCACAGCTTTATTTTTTAAGAGGGAAGAAGGGTAGGACATACAGTTTTTGGCCCTGTAAGTAGTTGGGCTCCTGGGGCATGACTAGACAGATGATTGCTTCAAAAGAGAAAAGGGTTCTGACTGATTCTATTATCTAGAAAGAAGGCAGAGATGATTGTGTTAGCAATAATCATTTGTTTTTACACTTTTCATGTATTTACTCATTAAATCCCTGGATGGTATGTTCTACCATTATTGCTGCTCTGAAATTTTCTTCTCGTTTAATTTAAAAGAACCAAAATTATACCTTGCCCAGAGAAGGAAATACCATCTGCTCTTGACACACATCTAAAAAGATATCATTAACAGAGATAAGGAATATAAAGGAAGAATCAGGATTGTAAAGAAGGTAAGTTCAGTTTGGATCGATTTCTTCGCTACTTACATACACCTAGGGTCTTATATTCTTAAATGCTAAATTTAGTTGCATACATTATCTTATTGATTCTTCATAATCACCCTATGAGGACAGTACAAATGCAGAACATATGGGTGTATCCTCAGGTTTACAAAAGTGCAAGTGAAAATACGATGACTTAGAGAAGTCTTGCGGAATGGAAGTGGAAAAAATCATTTAAAATTGAAATTGACTCTTCTGCTTTTATCTTCTGTTAAAAGATAAACTGAGGCATATTAAACATTTTAAGAGTTTGTTTCAGCAAAAATCAATTCAAATCAGGCAGTGCCAACCTAGAAGTAGTTAGGAGCACTGCACCCACATGAGCAGAGGGAAAGACTTACAGAGAAAGCTGAGTGCAAAGTAAGGAAATTACTGATTGACTATAGCTTAAGGCCTAATTGGCTATTTGTGACTGACTGTCCTTAGGTTTTCATTTGGTAAACTTGGCATTTATTGGCTTAGGTTTTGGTTTGCTTACATACACTGACAGGGAATTTAGAGCCACCTCACTCTAGTGGCCTCCTTGTTTAATTAATTTAACACAACTAAGAAAACAAGCAGAAAACCACTAGATTAATTGTTCAGAAAAAAAATCAAACCTACCCTCCCACCTTGCCTCTCTTTCCCAAGAATTAGCTGAGCAACAGAAACACAGGGGAGTGCAGGATTTGTACCATTTATGTGGATTTGAGCCAATTTGGTTTGAACAATATAGGACAGACTACTTTAGTTGATAACTGGATTACACTTAAAAACAAATGCTTTTGAGGGAAACTGGGTAGTATAGCAACAGAATAGTGGCTTAGCTGAAGAGCAGAATGGAAATCTTTCTAAGTGCTGTGTTAAAACATCATTTTTAATTTTCTCTACCACCACGTTGAAATACATGTGTTCAGTTAGCTCTTAAAAATATAGAGGCCCTTTAAGAAAACAGTTTTTGACATAAATGATTGTTATAAATCAGCGAAAATTTGAACCAGTAAAAACAGTTACAGAATTTACTCCTATATCATTAAATATTAATTTTGACCATGTGATTTTTAAATTAATGTGCCGTATTCCATCGTATGAATGAGCTATTGGCAATGGTTCATTTGCACACCGTTCTATCTAGCTCAAGCAGGAAGGAATTTATTACCGCGTATTAGATGGCTTAAACTCTTTGTAATGACAGGCGCTAAGGAGCTTCCGGGAACGACTTCCACTCTCCAGAGTCACACCGCCGCCGACCCTCACTCCTGAAGCAGCAGTGCCACTAGGAAGTCATCAAACCACGAGGTTGCGGCAGATAGAACAATACAGGCTCTGCCTGGCTTCACAGCATCAAAACCAGCCTCTGCTACTGTCCCGTGTCCACGGATCTCTTGTTCCTGAGTGGTGGAACCCAAACCCATCCGCAACCCTAACAGCTGGGGCATCTGGGAAATGTAGTTTTTACTTTCCAACCTCAAAGGCACAGAAAGAATACTAGAAGCAGATTGGAATGCGAGTAGAACATTGTTATAATTTACCTAAACATTCCTTAAATTTTAGATTTTTAGGTTACATATTTTTAGGTTACATATTTTTCTGTGTGATAAATAAATAAAATAAATTCCTAGAAGTGGAATCTCAAATAGTATGAATACTTCTCAAGTTTTAAAAAATTATTTAAAAATTCCCCTCTTGAAAACTTATACCAATTTATATTTTTTCCAGCCGTCCTGTGCCATATTGTCAATCATGATTAATGCATTTGCTTATATTTTTTAAAAAGGAAAATGACACATCATTAAAAAACTTCATTTCTTTTGCTAGTAAGTTTGAATGCTTCCTTAGACTACCCATTTCCTCAGTGTTTCTCAGCAATGCATTCATACATTATCTCAAATGATGGGAAACAACATTTGTTTTATTCATCCGTATACTATTATTATTAGTTAAATAACTTTAAGATCTAGTGACCCCTTACTAGGGCCCTGTGTTGGTAGGTAAACCATCCTCTTTAGGTCTTCCAAGTAAATACCAAGGAAACTTGCTTCTTTTACTGTCTCTAAAATTAAACTTAATTAAAGCCTGTAGGCCATAACTTAGACGTAGGATTATGTAACTTCATTATGATGCAACCACTTTAATTTAGGTACAAATACTAGACTTGAATTGTAAGCATCTGAATAGCTATCAGTATAATTTTATGAAATCTGTGGGTTACATATGCATGGGTCCAGGCTCTGATTTTCTTGCAATTCACAGTAAGAACCATGGAAGGAAAGTTGCTCTGTGAAGAAGAGCTCTGTTGCTCAGGGAGTTCTGAAAGGTCCAAACATAGAGTTGTCATTCCATCTGCTAGAATCCATTGACAGAGTCGCTAGCCCTCCCTGATTTAATGTGTCTCAGTGAATTCCCAGGGAATCCTTGGGCTGTCAGGACAACAGTTCCCACATCATTTTCTTCTAGTTGGCAGCATGTACAGCATCTACTCTGAAATGGTAAGAGACTGATTGATCAATTGATTGATTGATTGATTGATTTTCCACTATTATTGAGGTTAAGGATCCTCTCTTTTCTTCCCAAAATAAGCATAGGGAGATTTAGAGCAGGTGTTAAAGACAAGGCTTGTTTTATTCATATTTAGTGATTTAGAGGGGAAAGAACTTGTTCTAAATTCACCTTTAAAACTAGAATCTTAATTTTTCACCAGATTAAGACAAGACCCCATACATATGTATTATACTTAAACAGCTATATTTAAAAGCTGTTTATCACAAAAGCATTAACTGTCATTACTCTCCATCTAGTGGCAAGATAGGTTAATTAAAAGCAAGAAATGCTGACACTCTGAGTGCTAGAGCCAAATATTTAAAAATAGAACAGTAAATATTACAGCATTGAATAAACCTCACAACTGTTCTGTTAAATTTTGATATAAATAAAAACTGTATGTAAAATGATCCATGATTATAATTTGATATTGTGTCAGGTCATCTCATTTGGAAATGAAGACCCTTGCTGGATGATAAACAGAATATTCATAACCACAGGCCTTTTCTTGAAAGCCTTTCTTCTTAACATTTTAAGATCTTAGAAAATCTCATTATTTTTAAGAAAATGCCAAATTATATTTTAATTGTTGCAAGGAGAAGATTTAGAAAATATGTTGCCAAGCAATTTAGAGCAAATCAAAATCAGAATTGGGTCACTGGGCAGGATATTTTTGGCACAAGAATTTTGTAATCTGGGGCTATTAGTCAGGATACATTCGTACATATAACTAGCAAAGATAGCTGATAGTCCCAAATTAAGCTCACATTCAGTATTGAGCCCATATGGGGTAGTTGCAATGGGCATCTATCTTCTCCAATGTGTTTAACATTCATGACACCTGGTTAGTAAATCATTTGGGTAATACTCCAGATCCTAAGGGACACAAGAAAAAATAAAGTAGGAATAATGCAAATACTATAAAAAGAAAGTAAACAAGTTGAGACATCTTTAGAGGAAGCCAAATGAATGGACCAAACAAGAAATTTTTTAAAAGCATAATAAATAAACTTAGAAAGCTAAAGGAGGAAATTTGAAACATGAATCAGGAAAATCAGTTATGAAGGACCAATTAGGGATATTGAATATAGAAAATCTACCAGATGAAATAGTGTAGTAAGTATTGTATCAGAAACACCTTCCTAGTTTTTTGTGGATACTGTTTATCAGAGTGAATATACTTGAAAAGCAAATTAGGAAACTGAAAGATCAGGTCAATGAACATTTCTGAAGGAATTAGGAAGGGACAAAGTGGTACTAAAAAACTGAGAGAAAAGTTAAGACATAGTGACAGAATTTTGCAAGATTAAAGAATGATATTAGTATCTAGATAGAAAGAGTGCAGAGAAAGTATTTAAAGAGGAGAAATTTCAAGCTAGCATTTTAAAATCTAATTAATTATATGTAAAGTTGAAATAAGTTATTGTAAGGTGCACAAAGCCTGAGTAGGCTGACACAGAAAGATTCTATCTGAAAACACTGTGGGAGGAAGTGTTTATGCAACGAAAGGAATGAATCCAAGAGGTAACTAGGAGATGTGGAAAGTGTGGGAGAAGCACTTGTGCTTGGATCAGAAGCTGCTGGAGCGTCTTTAATACAAACAGCTTCAGGGAGGGACAAGATTGGACTGCTTCCTTTACCCCAGAGATTTCATAGAGTATACTTATGTGTGACATGTCATTTGTATGTGTGTGTATTTGCTGGAGGAACAAAGGCCAAAAAAACCTCCCATGAGCTTATTTACAAGTTGTGCATGTGAATATGCACTTTCTACAATCAGAGGTGATTTTTAAAATATATAACATCTAGTACAGCATAGGGCACTGACCGATCACAGCAGACATCAGTCAAAGGGCTGGAGCAGATTCTGGGAGGCTCCTGCTTGGCCCTTCATCTGGGGATTAGGAGTATATTTGGGGCAGGCTGGGGCAGTGGGGAGGCACAGGGATGGGGCTCCAGGTAGCTTTTATTTACCAACAGATATAGAATTGTTCAAAATTTTAACAGTTGGTATGGTCATGTATACTGGCAGAATAGCAATGTGCCTTCATGTTTGATGATGTCACGCGATCTTCTAAAATATGCTTTACTTGCCTTTTAAAACAAGTAAATGTTATATTCCTGAGAGATGTTATATTCCTCAGAGAAGACAGTCTCTGTAAGTAAAACAATTTGGCATATTGGAGTGCCTTATCTTCTTTACATTGCAAATTGGGAAAAATAAATAGGGGATATTAATTATAATAAAGGAAATTATAATAAAGAAAAGAGAATAATCAAATAATCTTACTCAAGATATTTTCCTGAAAGTCAGCTTGCTAGGGTTTTCACTAAGTTTTGGGGGGTTATAAGTATCATGTACCATTTTCTTTTCTATATGTTAAAGAAAGGTGATTTAAAACATGAAACCTATTAAGCAAAGTTGAAAAACAAAAAAACCAAAAAAACCCGAAGGGTAGTTTCCTCTCACTGTAGACCTAAACCAAACTGCAGGCTGGTGCCAAGCCCAGGAGATCTGAGCAGAGCCACAACTTCCTTCAGACCAGTCTGCACACCCATGAGTGAGAAATAAAAAATGTTTATTCATTGAATTGTTCAGTTGTTTGTTACATAGCAAAAGACATTCCTTTGTCACTTAGTAATGTATTCAGCATTCATTAGATATATATTGCACACCTGTGTGCTAGGTATTGCTATAAAAATCTAAAGCTGGTTTTTCTCATAAAAGATTGATTAGACCAGTTTCTGATAAAACTAATGAGGAAAAAGGGAAGAAGATGCAATAAATAACAGCACCCATGAAGTGTGCATTCTGATATTGAAACATAAAATATCCAAATAAACATAGAAACCCCAATGACTAATAAGCAAATGAAGTTATTTACCCTTACTAGTAATCAGAGAAATGCAAATTACATCACTTAGAAAGTCTGATAATATCAAGTAGAGGTGGGAATGTTGGGAAATAAATCTCCCATAGAGCTTAAAAGAAGGTAAACTGGTGCAACCATTCCAGAGAGCAATCTGCAAGTACTTGGTACATTACTTACACTCTCTCTAGGATGTAGCAATTATATTCTAGGTCTTTTTGCACATGTCCCTAAGAATACTTTTTACAGCACTGGTTGTGGTAATAAGAACGGGAAAAGCCTAGATGCCCATCAGGAGAGAAATGAGAAGTAAAGTGAGAGACACAATAAAGTTATATGCAGTAATCAGAATTACTGTTCCAGATTAATATATAGCTAGGTGGATCTTAGAATATCATGGAAAGTAGATAAAAAGAAACAATATGAGATTGATAAAAGAATATCTTTCAAGGATATTAAATGCACATACACAGAAAACACTACACTTATTTTTAAGGATACATGTGTATCTAAATAAACATGGAGAAGCATGTATTTTAATATATGTATTTATTCGCAAGGGTGGAAGAGAGATGAGGATGGTGGATGAATGGAAAAAATAGTGAAATGAAAGTAGGAAAAATAAGAGACATTGGACAGATGCTGATAATGTACAGAGAAATGGGTGTATGATTAATTCAATTTTGTACCCTTGACCATCTAAAAGTAATAATACGTAGTAGAACCTAGAGTCTGCAATCTGGGGTAATTGGAGAGCGTAAGGAAGTCAGTGCTACCAGAGCATTAGCATATTGAATTCTCAGGCTTCTGACAATCTCCTTTTCTTATATTCTTTCTGGGGTAAGAGGAAATTAATAAGTATCATAGCAGTTATATTTTAATTCTGGTTTGGCAAATGATAACACGATAAGCTATAAAATTTTGATGCATCTATGTACACCAGTAAACATACATGTAGAAAATATATTTAAAAAGAAAATTAGGTACCATGTTCATCAAAAACTTCACCTTTCCATGTGACAAATATGGTGATTTTTTTCATAGTGGAAATTCTTTTGCAATTATTTTGTTAACTGGTATAATGTGAGGCTTAAATTGCATTCAAAGATTTTAATATGTTATCATTAGAAATTACTTCAATTGAAGCTACCATTTTATCTTTCTTTAATTATCATTCATGACCTTGAATGAGGATTATCTCTGGAACTCAGTGCCTCTCAAAATTATTTGTCTTGCACTTACCCTCTGCTCTATATTCTACTGTCTTGCTTTCTTTGAAAAATTACAAAAGGAAGTCAGTGGAGTATACAGCACAGCCTATTACAGGAAATAGTTGAAATAATATTTTCTTAACTGCTGAATGTGAATATTAAGAGGATATTATGCTTCTGTGTACAACATTTAATTATATTCAGTGTGTTTTAACATCACTGACTGCTCCTTAGTTGATGGTGCAGTGAAGGTTTGTCATGTGGAAAAATGCCAACTTTACATCTCAGGGAATCTGAAGAGTGTCTTTGGCTGCTGAATAAAATGCTTCAAAAAGTTTAAAAAGAAGAGTGTCTGTGTTTGTTTTTTGTGGTGAAGAATGATAGACATTACCATTTGAGAAAGAAAAAGCTTATTATATCACTAAGGGTTGATGATTACAATTCAACTGTCATCTGTTTTTTTCATCTCTAACTAGTGAAGGTTAGGTTACTTATTTCTTTGATGAGGTGAATTGAGAAGGAATAGGTTCAGAAAGATTACCCAAGGAAACTGATAATCACAGTAAATTGATTTATATTCACTCTGTAAATGGGTAGTGATGCTGCTTTCCTCTTTATTTTCATCATAATTATGCTTCTTCTTTTCTGGTTATTTCATGTGAATTTTTATACATACTGCATTTCAAAATGATTTTGTAGTTGCAAAAATGACTATTTGAAATCTAAAGACAGATGAACAAGCTAACCCTTTGGGATCTGATTGTATTGCAAATATAAGGTCCCACTTATTTTTCTTAGCATTTGCCTTCTGGTTGCTGATAATTGTTACTGTTCCTCATGATTTGCTCCCCAAATAAGCAGGATCTGTGAGACCTGGTTCCCCCACTTCTGATTTTGATCCATCCGTATGAGACAGGCTGTCACAAACTCCCTGTTTCATTGCCACGATAAGCAGGGTAACTAAGAATAACCTACAGTACTTTCTTTCAGAATGTCAATCATTCAACTCACTGAAAGTTAATTACTAATTTAACCCTGGAGAGGGACATTTCCTTTGTTATTCTCTTTAGGAAGAAATATTCTTCAGATATTCACAGTTCTTTTGTATCATAATGTAGAAAAATGTAATATATTCTTTTATGAAACATCTGAAATTCCAGTCTCCATCTTATAGAAAATGAGCCACAGTAGTCTTTATTTCATTTATATTTATTTCTAAAGTTGTTTGACATGACTCTATAGGAATACAGGTGATTCTTCTGCTAGAGCAGGAACCATAGCTTCAGTAGTTAAAGAGAAATCATAGAAACATCCACATATACTGTATTTTTGTAACTTTGGAGTTGCTATCTGCTGATATTCATCAAAAGCTATTGGTTAAAAATGATATTGTACACATGAGGTCAGATATCTAGGCTCCTATATCTTTGAACAGAGTCAGGTAAAATATTTTCTTTTATAGCTCTTTAGAGACAGGAACTATTTCATTTGACTTCTTTCCCTGGAACCCAGAAATTGCCGGGCTTAGCTCAATACGTGTCTGAAATAAATGTTTGTCTTTTGTTGCTGTTCTTTTTGCCCAGAGTACAAACTCTTTTTGTATATTTGGGGAATTCTCCACCATAACCATCTTTGACAGAAGCCCCAAAGGCCATATACTTTGTATTCCATCTTCCTTTTCAGCTAGGGAACAGGAACATGACCAGGGCTCAACCAATCAGCTGTACCCACTCGAATTTGCGTTGGGAGTAGTGGAGAATCTACTCTGATAGTGGTAGCAGCATGTAAGCAACAACCTGTGGCAGGGCACCAGTGAAAGTAGAGCTGGTGTGACATGTGGTGTCCCGTGCCAGGGGTGAGAGGCCGTGCGAGTGGGGTGGGGGTGGGGTGGCAGCTGGAGCCAGGGCTGCAGGAAGAGCAAGGGAAGACTCCGCAACGGCCTGCCTCTCTGCCCCGTGCCCTGCCCGCAGGTGGCGCTGCAGCAGCAGAGCTACAGTCCCTGCAGGAGGAGCTGCGGGTGCAGGAGCACCTGGAGGCCTTAGGTGGTACCTCTCGCACCCTGAACTAGTGAGCCCTGAACTAGTGAGCCTCTGCCACCATCCACCACCGCCCTGGGGGGGCTACAGGCTCCTGGGACACTCTGAACTTTCTGGGCCTCCGACTCCCCCATGCATGATACGGGCTATCATTATCCGCACTCCCACCCTGGGGCCCTCTGACCTCCTTGGTTTCGATATTAGGGGCTCACACTGCCATCAGGGTCCAGAAGCTCCCCACCACCCTGACTTGCTGAGGCCCCAGAGCCCTCGGACCCCTCTTTGCCCCTCTCACCTGCAGGCCCTGGACTGTCCATTTGCAGTCGAGGAGGATAATGGACAAGGAGAAGCCTTCCAGAGGTTGAGAACATTGAGCAATGGAATTCTCCCCAGAAAACATAATCAGAGCCTAATCAAGAATTGCCCCTGCCCCAAGGGCCATGTCTGCCTAATGGAATTTCAAAATTGGTTTAAACCAGTGACTGCTGTTTCTTACCTTCCTTTCAAATGGAGTATTTAGTGTGGCTTTCTTATCCCTCCTCCACCGTTGTAATTAGATATGTGCTTGGGTGAAGATCACTTATCTCTGGTTCATTGGTCTCCAGAACCTAGGGCATCACATCTTAATTAGATGAGAAGGACGACATGTCAACTAGAGAGCCTGGATTTTGAGTTGATACAGTTAATGATAAAAGGTTTGGGGTTAGTGATGGGGGTGAAGGTGTTTCCTGTGTGGGAGGATGAACAAAACAGATAATGAATGGCCAGAAAGGAGGATTGTGGCAGAGGCTGACTAGATGGTCCCTAATCTTATTCCCTCCTCTGGGGACTGTGAGAATGCTATAGTTCAAAGTGTCTCTTGCAGTTAGATCTACTAGTTTGCAGTCATAGGACTTGTGAAATGTGAAACAAAATGGAGTCACTTATGTCAAGGGGTTTTAAAAGGGAGCTGGGAGGCCATTGAGAATGTGGACCTTACAAAAGTCCTCACTGGGTAGAGCCATGAACTTCTGAACTGGGCCAAACCACAAATATTCCAAGTAAGAATACCTGCAACTTGTCACATTAACAGACTTTTCCCTCTCCCTAGGGATAGCCTGAGCACTCAGTCATGTTTAGCCAAGACTAGCTTCTGCCTCTAACTCCAATTAAAATTCTTTGCAATGCAAACCTTCCTTATTTGCCTTTAAAAGCTCCTGACTTTTACTCCCTAGGGGACACTGTTTGGATTGAATCTGTGTATCTGTGTGCCCAGAATTGCAATCCTTTGATCCCAAGTAAACACTTTTTGCTTGATTATTATTTCCTAGGTTTATTTAGGTTGAAAGCCTGGTAAATAGAACGTGGACCGAAGCCATTTGTGCCGCTTCCAGACCTGGCTCCTTAAATGTCCTTCATAATTTTTTTTATGCACTCTCTTCATTGTCCCAAGACTGTAAGCAAAGAATTATGAGACAGTGGAGCTCCCTGAATGAACATTTGGAAGAAAGCTGCTGAAGAGAGCTGCCAGACCAACTTTGGATTGTGGCTTTGTCAAATCACTAAGATTTTGAGATGGCAAATACAGTAACTGTCACATTCAAAGATATAATACAGAAGAAATTATGTAAGCATAAGTCTAAATTTTATCTGTTGGAATGTTGGAAAAAAAGGGGATCTTATTGCAGGGAATCCTTGGATTCCTTGGAATATAGCAGAGTATATTCTAAGCATAGATAGGATCCTTAGTGAAGAAATATATATGTGGACAAAGAACATTGCCTGCCATTCCAGTAAAGAATGAATATTGCCCTCTATCAAGCCATCAGCCACTGTAGTTGCCCCCCAAGAATGCACACGGAGGGGAATTCAGGATGGAGAAAAACAGGATACTGGCCCTACATAATTAAGATGCATATCAAAGGAATAATTTCAACAAGCCCAGACTCTTTTATCTTCCCATACATGGAAAAGCACTAAAATTATTAACTTGAGGGTTTTTTGTTTGTTTGTTTGTTTGTTTGTTTGATAATTAGCAGTAATCTTTTGATGTTTGACTACATATTTTTTTTCCCAGCAAAAACTCCTATATATCCTGGCTCCTCCCTTACCTCTTTGGAGCAGTTTCCTCAGAGCTATCTGAGAGGCTGCCTTCCCAGGCTATCATCCTCAGTAATGTCCCCAAATAAAACATAACTCTCAGCTTTTAGGTTGTACTTTTTTTTTTCAATTAACAAAATAGAAAAATGGAAATAGGTAATTAGCTCTTCAAAACAGAGTAAAAGCCAGCAAAAAGCAAGGGGAAGATAAGAAGTGGTCTTAGATAGTGATTCCCAGGACTGGGGATGGGATGAGAGGAGGAGCTGGGGAGTCATGTAAGTGACTTAAAAAAATTTTGTGGAGGTTAAGGTACTTTTAGTGAGTCCTATGGATGGGAATTATGTGTTTGCCTTATCCAAGGAACAGCTTCTGTGCCCAGGAGGATAAAAGAATTGCTCATCTAAGACATGAATGGTTAAAAACTCCAAGGAAAAAGTTTATAAGTGCATAAGATGATGGAAATATGGTTTTAAGAGAAGTGAATTATTGGAGAGTTTGTTAAGAAGAAAGAAGAATCAAATTTTTGAAAAGGGGTCATATTTCCTGACTTTTCAATCTTTATCAGTTTCTGTCTAGAAATAAATTCCATTTATATTTTATATTTTACAGCACTTGCTACCCTTCCCTTTAAAATTTACCCTATTCATATGGAGATAAATTCAATTTCCTTATCTAAGTTTATTTATCATTCCTAGTGTGCAGAGCATTCAGAGTACACTGTACACTATTGAAACCCTGCACCTCAGATTGGGACTTGAACCCACGTTCTGGGACTCAAACCCAGCCAAATCTCAAGGTCTTCCAACTGAGATCACATACCTGGTTTCAAGACTTAAGGAAGCTCAGGTTCTTGACGTCTCATGGCAGAAAGAATTCAGTGAAAGACAAAGTGACAGGGAAGAAGTAGACTTATTTACGGAGAAACACACTGCACAGACAGAGTGTGGTCCATCTCAGAAGGTGGGAAAGGTACCAGGGTATGGGGGTGTCAGTTTTTATAAGGGTGGGTAATTTCACAGGCTAATGGAGTGGGAGGAGTATTCCAGCTATTTCGGGAAGGGGTGGGGATTTCTAGGAATTGGGCTACTGCCCACTTTTTGATCCTTATGGTCTGCCTGAGAATTGTCATGGTGGCTGTGGGTGCATCACTTAACTTGCTGATGTGTTATAGTGAGGCTCAAGGTGTAGTGGCAGTCGACTTGTCCACCATCTTGGGCCCATTTGGTCCTTGTTTTCTTCTTTTTTTTTCTTTATTGGAGTATAATTGCTTTACAGTATTATGTTAGTTTCTGCTGTACAACAAAGTGAATCAGCTATATGTATACATATATCCCCATATCCCCTCCCTCTAGAGCCTCCCTCCCACCCTCCCTATCCCACCACTTGAGGTCATCACAAAGCATCAAGCTGGTCTCCCTGTGCTCTGTAGCAGCTTCCCACTAGCTATCTATTTTACATTTGGTAGCGTGTATATATCTCACTACAACCCAGATTCCCCTTCACCCCCCCCCACCCATGTCCTCAAGTCCATTCTCTATGTCTACATCTCTATTCCTGCCCTGCCACTATGTTCATCAGTACCATTTTTCTAGATTCCATATATATATGCATTAGCATATGGTATTTGTTTTTCTCTCTCTGATTTACTTCACTGTGTATGACAGACTCGAGGTCCATCAACCTCACTACAAATAACTCAGTTTTGTTCCTTTTTATGGCTGAGTAATATTCCATCATATATATGTGCCACATCTTTATCCATTCATCTGTCAGTGGACATTTAGGTTGCTTCTATGTGCTGGCTATTGTAAATAATGCTGCAATGAACATTGTGGTACATATTTCTTTTTAAATTATGGTTTTCTATGGGTATATGCCCAGTAGTGAGATTGCTGGGTCATATGGTAGCTCTATTTTTAGTTTTTTAAGGAACCTCCATACTGTTCTCCATACAGATTGCCAACAAACACATGAAAGGAAGGACCCATTTGATTCTAATCAGTTTATGTCACGTCCTCGGGCTATGGCATTCTTTCAAAGGTTGTGCTCTGGCCCCTTTGCTCCTATTTCAGAGTGTAAAAAGAATAAAGATTCTAGTATTTAAAGAGTTTGCAATTCATTTCAACAATATCTATTAAGCTCAGCAGTGAAGATATAAGGATGAGAAAGTTACAATACCTACTCTCAAGGAGTGAACAGGCAGTTCTTAAGGAGGACTATTATTCTTTACCCAATTCCACCATTTTTTCCCTGTATCATTAAGCAATTTTCTGTACCCAGCTGGGTGTCCTATGATTCAATTCAGTTCTGACACTATCTATCCAGAGATAGCATCAGATTAAGAGTTCAGTCCCAGAAGACTGCCCTTCACTTCATATGCCAATTGCAAGTCCAGGTTGTCACCCATGTTTCTGATCATTGGCTATAAATCAGAGGTTCCTATGCCCTGCCCTGCTCTCCCGTTGGGTTTGACTGATTTGCTAGAGCAGCTCACAGAACTCAGCAAATGAGTTTACTCACTAGATTGCCAGGCTGTTACAAAGTTGTTACAAAGTATATTTTTTAAAATATAAAGTAACAGCCAGAAGAGATACATAGGGCAAGGTCCTGAGCAAAGTAGCTTCTGTCCTCAAGGAGTTTGGGACCTAGCACATACCATGTGGAAGTGTTTTGCTTCAGCAACCTGGAAGCTCTCAGAACTCTTTCCTATTGGGTTTTTATAGAGCTTTCATTACACAGGCTTGAATGATTAGATCACTGGCCTTGGATGATTGAACTCAATCTCCAGCCCCTCTCCTCTCCCAGGAGATCAGGAGGTGGGATTAAACTTCTAATCACGTGATTGGTTCCCCTGGCAACCATACCCCCTTAGGTGATCTAGGGGCTTCCCCAAAGTCACTCATTAACATAACAAAAGACATTTTAATGGCTCTAGTCACAGGAAATTCCTAGGATTTTAAAAGCTGTGTACCAGAAATAGGAATGAAGACCAAATATATATTTCTCACTATAAATCACCATATCATAATTACCTACAATGTAAAGAGACTGTTATAATCAGTGATATAGCATAGTGGTAAAGAGCTTAGACTTTTAATCCAAATTGCCTGGGTTCCAAACCAGCTATTTCATTTACTGGGTGTGTTACCATGTAGAGCTAAATCAGACTCCATGTGAGATCTGTTTCTTTGACTTTAACCTTTGCTTTTTGTTGCTTTTGTTATTGTAATCATACATGATGGCCTGCCTCCAGGAACACTGCCCCTCTGCCTGAATGTTAAAGTGCCTCTGTTCAGCCTACCCTTGGACAATCTGCCCTGCCTACTTGTGTGAATGGCTAAAATTAACATATCCCCCCACTGAGGCTGGTTATTCCAGGAGATCTTTTGTAAGACTGATGGCCCTTTCACTTTACTTCCCCACAGCCCCTCCCTCTCTGGTTCTATAAAATAAACTAGCATCCAGACCCCCAATAAGATGGTTTTTTTAGGAGACTTCAGTCCACTGTCTTCTCAGTGTTCTGGCTTTCTGAATAAAGTCGAATTCCTTGCCTCAACACCTCGTCTCCTGTTGGTTGGCCTGTCGTGTGGCAAGCAGAATGAGCTTGGACTCAGTAACAGGTGCATGAAGAGTTACTTAAGGTATATTTACTCAGTGGGGATAATAATAGAACCTTCCTCAAAAAGTTACTTTGAAGTTTAAGTGATTTAACATATCTCAACCTAGAACAATGTCTAGCACATAGTAAACACTATATGTATTAACTGATTTTACAGAAGAATCTGCTACCAAACCCAAGTTTGTGTGTCCAATGCATAAGGAGGTCAAACAAATGGAAACATTGGAGTTTGGAGCAGAGAAAGGTTTATTGCAGGGCCAAACAAAGAGAACAGATGGCTCCCATGGTCAAAAGACCTGAACTCCCTAATGATTTTCAGGGAAGAGATTATATAGGCTTAAAAAATGCACAACGGTGAGAGTTGTGAGTTAAGTTTTATTTGGGGCAAAATGAGGACTGCAGCCTGGGAGACAGTGTTTCAGATAACTCTGAGAAATAGCTCCGGGGAGGTGAGGGGAGGAGCCAGGATGTATTGGAGTTTTGCAACAAAGGGCAGGTAGTCAGGAACTTCAAAAGATTATTGTTAATTTTAGAAAACCAGATATCTCACGTTAAGGAATTTAGTGCTTTTCTATGTATGGGAAGATGTGAGAGTCTGGGCTCACTGAAATCATTCCTTTGATATGTATCTCAGCTATCTGGGCCCAGTATGCTGTGTTTTCACATCTTGAGTTTCCTCAGGGCTCACCGCAGGGAGTGGCTGCAGTCTGATGGCTGCTGGATGGCAGGTATTCTTTTCAGCCCTGAGTTTACCCAAGGCTCACTGGCTCAGATTGGAGGGCTGCAATCTTTGATGACTGTGACATCCTTTGTTTATTGATCTGGCAGGAAATATTCCATCTATAAATATTCCATTCCATTTATAAATATTTCATTTATCAAGGCTAAATTTGGGGGGAGGGCTGCAGGGCATGTGACTTTCTTCTTGTTGGTTGATGGTGAGGTAACAGGGCAGGGTTCTAGGAATCTCAATCTTGAGGCTTCTTGTTCCGATGGATTTGGAGTCTCAGCATGTAGTTACCATCCTCCACCTGGGGGGGCGGGGGGACCTTAGTTCCAGTAGAACTCAAAGGTATAATGTTAGGTATATTCCTTGAGAAGGAACTAGGGTTCTGCTTACTTGCTGCACTTCTGTTTCTTGACTGCGTCTCCTTTGTTTCTGCATTGTCTCATTTCCCTGATTAGCAACCGTTTGAATATGCCCTTTGGAACTAAGGGAAGGTCTACAAGTCGGAGGCCTTTTTCCTACAAACTAGAAATGGGGACAAAGAAAGTCTTATAGATTGGCCCTACAGGCCCTGCTTGATTCCAAATCTATGATGTACTCTGGGGGCAAGGAGAAAGAAAAGGCTAATTTAGTCTCGGGGTGGAGAAGAAGCTCAAAAGAGCTGGACTTTGGAAACCAAGGAGGAGATATGTGTATCAAATCATATTTGAGAAACTTTACAGAATGTGTCAGTTTTTAGAGCATATGATCTGGATGAATCCTTTAGCATGAACTCATCATTCAGAGCATGACTTCCTCCCAAATGAATATATTGATGGCTGCTGCAGTCCTAAATGAATAGCTAGATCTGACTTAAAGCGGCTGTATTATATCCAGCTTAATGCTTCCAACTTGGTTTATAATCTGTCCCCCCTTTTAGATCACATTTATAATTATTATACAGTTTAAATCCGTACTCAGAGCAAAGAAGTGAATTGACTCACTTTAGAAATTTTCTCTCCATGTTACTAGTCTTAAAACTTTCTCAGCTTAGTAATAACAACTAGTGGTTCCTCACCTGAGGGTTTCATGGTGGTTTCTTAGAAACTGAAAACAAGCAGGGCCTTGTGGGACCCTCCTAGGTACACAAGCTCTGTTGTGTTCTTAAGCACACGGGCCCCCCACCCCATTTCTTGTTTGCAGGAAAAAGGCCTCAGCCTCCTATACCTTCCCTGAGTCCCAAAGGGGAGATTCAAACAGTTTGTGATTAGGGAAATGAAAAAATGCAGAAACAAAGGAAAATCAGTCAAGAAACAATAGTGCAGCAAGAAAGCAGAATCCTAGTTCCCCCCATAAGGAATATACCTAACAATACACCTTTGAGTTCCTCTACAGGAACTAAGGAACCCCTCCTTGGTGGAGGATGGTAACCACATATTGAGACTCCAGACTGGTTGGAACCAGAAGGCTCATGATTGAGATTGTGGGAACACTGCCCAGTTACCACACCACCAACCAGGGAGAAGAAAGTCATACACCCTGCAGCCCTCCCCTGAAATTTTGCCTATAAAAACTCCCCCCAAACCATAGGAGAGTTCAGGTCTTTTGAGCACCAGCCGCCTGTTGTCCTTACATGGTCCTTTCTCTCCTCCAAACTCTGATGTTTGGGTTTATTTGGCCTTCCTGTGCATCGGGCATATGAACTTACCTTTGGCAACAAAATGAGTCAATAGCATTAGCTCCAATGGCAGGAGAAAATATGTCTAAATCACACATCAGCGTTCAATTTCTTACCGAGTCCAAGCTTGCGCTGCTAACCATACAAAAGGCCAATGAATCGGAGATGAGGTGTTGAGGCAAGGAGTACAACTTCATTCGGAAAGCTGGCAGATTGAGAAGATGGCAGACTAGTGTCTCTGAAAAACCACCTTATCAGGGTCTGGATGCCAGTTTCTTTTGTAGAATCAGAGAGGGAGAGGCTATGAGGAAGTAAAATAAAAAGGTAGAATAGAGAGGGAGAGATGGTGGGGAAGTAAAACGGCCATCAGTCTTGCAAAACATCTCTGGGAATGACCAGCCTCGGTGAGGGGATGTGTTAACTTCTTTCTTGCAGCCATTCACAGGTGGTCAGGGCAGATTGCCTGCCTGTGAGCTGAACAGAGGCTCTTTAGTTTTAACATTCAGGCAGAAGGGCATGGTTCCCTGAGGCAAGCCATCATGTATGATTATAATAAAAAAAGCTACAAAAAGCAAAGGTTAAAGTCAAAGAAACAGACTGAACATGGAGTCCGATTTAACTCTTCCCTCCTACAAACTGACTAGTTTAGCTAAAAGAATATGAAGGATCAAGAGGCATTTTTCCAGATAAGAATGAAAGGATTTGTTAATCCACTGAAAAATGACTGTCTTTTCTCTATAAAAAAAGATTCTCTGCTTTTTGAAAATGAGAAACAGTTAATTTCTCAATTTCATTCCCAGGAATTTTCAAAATTTCAGACTTTACTTTGGATGAGTCTGTGCAACATTTAGAAGGCTACAAGCAAAGGAAAGAAAGCTGTAGAAAAACATCATTTGCCCCAGGGCTTTGCAGCCAAAGCACCACCTGCTTCTTTTTGGGGGTAATTACACCCTTTCTTCTGCAGGCATTGTGGTCTCTCCTGTGTATATATGACCGTTTATCTCTCTGACAAAGTTTCATTGTCAGGGAGTTTCTAGATAGGAATTTCTGAGTCAAAATCCCAAATTATATGCATCCACCTACCCTTATAGTTATTCTCTTGGGGCTTTTAAAAAATAACTACATACATCAACAGTTTCACAACTGCTTAAGTGAGTGGTAAGATTAGTAGGCAAACTCCTAGAGAAATTATGCAGGTAACCACAGCTATTAACGTGCACATTGTTAAAATGTTTGCATGTTGTCATGATGGCATCGAGGGGCAAAGTTTGAAGATTTCATCAACATCATGCTATTGGCTTGGCACTTCACAACAAAAATAAAGGGATTTGTAAGTGTTGTTGCCTTAGCTGTATGGTGCCTACTTTAGGGTTTTCCCTCATAAAGAACATTGTGCAGTATTTTAGGTGGACATTAAGAATTTTTCCTTTAAGAACCACAGCTAAAATTGCATTCTGATAGCTCTTTTACTATGTCTATATGATAACTAGTCATCAACAATTTTTTTCTCTATTAATTTTGAGACAGGAGATAGATGGGCTCCAGGCTAGGCATTTATAACTGGCCTCCTTCTTAGGCCGGACACTTACAACTAGCCTCCTGTTAGCATTTCCTGAGACAGAAGATAGGTGGACTCCAGTTAGATATTTACAACCAGCCTCCTGTTTGCTCTCTGAAATAGAAGTAACAACAGAAACAGAGTAAATAACCAGGCTTTGTCTCCTGAGGACACTTTAAGACAGTGGTCCCCAACTTTTTGGCACCAGGGACCAGTTTCGTATGGGAAAAGCTGCGCACTCATGTTGGGGAGGGTCCTAGGGCAGGTCAGGTGTGGAAAAAGGAACCAGATAATTGGCCAAAGGTAAACAAAGACCCAGAAGAACTTCCCTAAATAAATGACTTAACTGCCTCTTTACTGCTCTCCTCCTCATTAGAGAGGATGCCCACACCCTTTCTCTCCAGGTGTGCATCCCTGCCTCGCTTCTGTCTTAACTAAACAAACTGTTTCTCTGTGTGCTCTCCCACTTGTTGTTGTACTGTGTCTTTAATAATAACCTTTGTACTTGTTTTTTACAGTTTTTGATTCCTTGAGAAAAGCACTTTTCACAGGAGGCAAGAGCCACAGAAAATTTGCTTCTAGCCTCTAGCCTTTGTTGGTCCAGCACTTAGGATTCCTTATTTTTATCCAGGCTACCCAGGTTCAATTTCTGGGCAGGGATCTAAGATCTCACTTCATGCCACCACTCACTGCTGCCTCTCCAAGATCAATTTCACCTTGGTCAACTATTTCCCAGAATGAAATTAGGGGACAGGAATTTCCTACCCATATGTAAATTCATTTATTATGAAACAGTATGCATCATAGACCATTAGAATTGAGAAAGACCATAGAGATATTGATTTTACTAATGAATAAACTATTTGGTCCAGGAGATGAAGTGATTTGCATGTTCTGGTTGTGTAGGGCCTGCAAATTTCCTTAGTTATCTGGGCCCTTTACCTTAATTTCTAACTCAAATTAACTTTATATGAGTGATCAGACAGTTCATGGAACACTGCTTGATACTGTGAATAAATTGGGCTTGTTATCTCTGTTTCAAATCCTTTCTAACTGTCTTATCTTTCTGGCCAGATGGAGGATAGGACTTGGTCTAGCAGCTCACTTTAATAGAAGTGGTGAATTTGCCCAAGTCTTACCCAGCTGGCTCCAGAACATCCTTCTACACTGGAAAGATAATACTTCTGCCTTTGTTGACTTATCATTTTTAACAGTGTATTTAAGCCTTTTTATTGTGCTTGTCTCCTAAATCCCATCTCTTTATGCTCCCAGCACTCAGGCTAAAAACATAAACAATTTCATCACCAAGATCTTTTAGAAATAAAATAATTACTACTTTTTTCTTATCATATATGTATCTATTGTAAACATTTGAAAAATTACATTAAAATAAAAAGAAGAAAAAACCACTCAATATGGGATAATCATATTTTTTAGAGGAAAAAGAAATTTTATGTTTGTTCTTAACCTATAAATAGTAAATAAATTCTCATTGCAGAAACTTCAGGCAATATTAATAATCAAAATAAGATAAAAAACTAGACATTATGTAAAGATAGCCACTGTTATATTTTTGTTTGTGTTTTTTGTTTGTTTGTTTTTCTGTGTGTGTGTGTGTGTGTGTGTGTAAATTTGGGATTTGGCAATTTTTCAGATCTAAATAATATCTAAATAATAATTTAAAAAATACAAACACCCCAAATAAAAATCCAAGCAAGCCCAGTGCTTGTTTCCACAGCAAATATACTGAAATTGGAACCATACGGAGAAGATTAGCATAGCCTCTGCCAAGGATGACACATAAATTTGTGAAGTGTTTTTTATTTTTGAGTTATGCAAGATAAATATTACACCTCAACAAAGGTGAAAAAAAAAGTCCAAGCTTACATTTTTTTCATAACAAGGCTGGCACTTAATGAATTGTGACAGTGAAATAATCCGTTTTGACATGGTGCAATTGCTATAGCTATAAACATAGGTGTCATGGCAGCTGTTGGCTGCAGAGCCTCCTGAACTGCTGAGCACACACTCATCAGCTTTATGTGGGCGAGGTGCTTTTCTGTGTGCTCCACACCCCTGCTTCTTTGCAAGATGCATCTGATGGCAGGATACTGTCTTCCCTCTTGACCTATCTTCCTACTCTTGAATTGCAATAGCATTGGGTCATCAGGGGTTGTGTCTTCTTCCTTGTTATCTGAGATTTGAATAAAGAAGGAACCTCTCCTTGGGATTAGGAGGATATTAACAAAGGCCTCCAGGTGGAAAGCATTTGGCCTTGACATCAGGAGGAATGGAAGGAGCAGCTGGAGAGACAATAATTCTAGAATTGAGGAGTTTTAAAAATAGGAAGAAGGATTTCCTCTCAACCTTCTATTATTCAACCAACAACTTATGAACATATGTATGGCTTTTAGGATGAGGAACTTAATACCAGAAATGGAAAACTAGAGGCCAGCTATGAGCTCCAAGGTTTAGGGGACTTATTTGCTAACCCTTTTTCCTGGATATCATTTCTAAAAGTAGAGGAAATGTATTTCCTTTTAAGAAAAACAACCTTGGCAAGATAACAATTTTTCTATAGGAATCAGTCCATTCTATTTTTCTGTTTCTGATTGTCTCACATTCTTAAATAAGATCTTTTTTTAAAAAAACTCTCCAGTGGTAGTCTGGATTGAGCAGGTTTCATTGTCTCCACTGAAAATGAAGTATTGCTTATTTGTAATACTTAAATGGTTAGAGCTAAGGCTTCCCAACCCCCTACCACCCCCTCCACCCCCCAACATGAGAGATGTTAGTATAGAAAAGTCTGCCACTCTGGTTTGCAATATTCATAGAAACTCCAACATTCGAGCACTAGTTTATAAAGAAAGAGGTCTGCTTATTTTTTGTATTTGCATTTTCTATGCTACCTTTTAGCATAAGGTCTTATATATATCACTTTTCAGTAATAAAATAATAAATACTTACTGAGTTGAGAGGTCTAATCAAGGGAAAACTTAATTTTGAGACTAGGAGGCAAAAAAAAAGCATGTTACAAACCTTACTGATTATTTCATCCTTAGTTTGAACATTGGCCATAATTTAGTAGAAGCATATGCATTTATAACCAGTTATAACCAGTATTAGAAAAGCTTATAGAAAGATCCCCCAAATGTCTCAGCTTTCTCTTCTAGGAAGACTGTATACAGACATTATAGAAAGTATATATTCCTTTTCACTGTGTAATATTTATCTTCATGCAATGTGAGAGGGAAACTTTTAGATCATAGGCTGATCTAAGGAAAGTGATTTTCTTCTTTTGGCAAATGTTTCTAATGCATAATTTACTTTGACATACCTCTCTGGATACAAGCCTCTGTTGTGTGATGTAAATGAATATTTTCAAATCACTTTTCAGAAGAAATAGCAAAATATATGTACCCATAGCACTTTTCTTAAGGCAAAGTCTCTAGTTGCGTATGTGTTGTGCAGGGCAAGTTTCCTACAATGGCATATGCCACAGGTCAGGATTTTTGCCAAAGTTAGTTTCTACCTATCATTCTGTATTTGTCACGCCTAATGTGAGCTTGTATATGCACAAGTGGATGTGTCAGGACCACTTGGCAATTATTCCATTAAAAACATTGCTCTACTGCTTTTCAAAAAAAGGGGGGCATAAATTAGTAATGCATGTCCCTATCCAGTGGAAACAAAAGAGATAAATTATTTTAAAATCCAGGAAAGGATGTAAATTTGTGAATAAATAGTGGAGAAGAGATGAGAGATAGTTTTCAGATGAGGAAGATCTGAATTGCTTATTTCTTTTCTTTAGACAAGATGTATCAACTATTTGTCTGGTTCCTCGCTGTGGTTCATTTGAGAGCAACGGACATCTTGCCATTGAATATTAATGCTTCCCAGTCATTCTACTCCTTTTTCAGCAGATTGAAACTAACCTGGGGTGGTTTCCTGGCTCACCTATTTCTTGGCTGTCATCACCCTCATTTAATTTCATCTGTTGTTATTACCTCATAATGTCTGTGCCTCAGGCAGCAACCCTCTCTTCAGCTGCCAAGGTTAGCAGACTACAGTTTGCCAGAAAGGGTGGCCATTCCAGGCCCACACAGCAATTGTATCTATGGGCCCAGCTGGGCTCTGGTGATAACTGGTAACTTCAAAGTTATCTTGTTTCTTGTTTCTTCGGTTTTTCCACTTTGTGTGTGTGTGTGTGTGTGTGTGTGCATATTCTCTAAAGTTATACATGCCAGTTGGAAAAATTTGAGTAGATTAAAAAAAAGAAAACTAGAATGTATTAGTTGAAAAGAAACAGACTGTACAGAAAGTAATAACAGAAAGGAATTATTTCAAAATATCATTGGATTGTTTTCTCCTCCTCGTCCTTTTCCTCTTTCTTTTTCTTACTTCTTCCTCCTCCTTATATTTCTTCTTTCCCTTCCTTCAAGTAATATCTAAGATATCCAAAAGCAAGACTATGCAGTTACAAAATATTCTACTCCTGACGGAGAAGAATATACATTCTCTCTCTCTCTCTCTCCCTCTCTCTCAATAGACAGCTCTGTATATCCACATGGTAGCATGCAAATTTTTAAGATATATGTATCATATATTCTAGACTGAGTTAAAGCACAAGACCATAGTGTTAGGTTCCTGCATTAGGAATACTTGTAGGAATAAATATTTGTTGCGTGAATGGATGAAGGAATCAATAGCTTACTGTGTGCCAGGCTCAGTACCATTCTTTAAATGGATAATCTCACTGAGTTCCAACAGTGAAAATGATGGGAAATGTAGCCTGTTAAAGAGACACTTTTGGCTTCATGGTGAGACCCAGCTCACAGATTCTACAGATCAAGGAGAGACTGTGAAGCCTGAATCCCAACCAGTGCCTACTGCATGGTAGTAGGCATGAGCCTGGATTTTGTAGAATAGGGCTGATCAGAAATTCTCAATTTAATTCTGCATTCTGTGTACTTAATATTTGAGATTTGTTACATTGTATTGGTGGTACAAATCCTTGTCCAATATTTCAGATATGCCCTATGATTGCCAGGAAAGGAGTGAAGGTAGAGGATATTTCATTTGTCGATATTCCAAGAAACTATTGATTTAGGAAAATTCATGAAAGAGCCCATAGTGTCTAATCTTACAGTAGAGCAATGAATTACGCATCTTTGAGTACAGTGAAAGTTCAAGTCCCTTAGATAAATCAGCAATGCTTTCAGAGATAAGTAAAATTTCTCCCTTCATTAATTGACATTTATATGCCTATTAAATATGATTATTCATTGTACATCCTTGAACTTTTTAACCATCAAATTAAAAATTAATGTGATCCAATTAAAGAATAAAATTTAACCCTATCTCTTAACCCTCTCTCTGTATAGGGACACTAGGGGATCACAAAGAGACAATGTTATGTTATGTCCTTATTATAGGATGGACAAAGATGGAAGACTGCAGACAATGTTATCATTTGCATTGTTCTGCCATCATTATATGCCGTGACTGTGCATTGACTTCCTAATACTGTATACCTACTTCTTTGGAATACATAGTTCTAGCACTGTGGAAGTCAATGAATGTCTGTAGGTATTCTTTCTTTCAGACCTTTAAATAAATTTAGAATTCCTTCATGCAGTAATTATTGTGTTCCCAATTTCTGATCATCTTTTGGTTTCCCTTTCCCCTGCCATTGTATTGGAAAATGATCCTTCCTGAAGTGAGTAATATAAGGAAGATGATATAAAAATATCCAATAGACAATAAAGTGTGTGAGGAGGACAGTAAATACTAGCAGATTAACTTGGAATAATCACATCAGTGGACTGAGCTAAAATTGGAAAGCCACAATTTGGTATTAAAGATGGCAACCAGGAGTAAATGCCTGAATTACAAAACAGGAAAGACTAGACAGAGAAAGGAATGAAATATAAGCCATGGCAATCAGTGAGAACGTGGTCAGGGTAAAATGAATTATGGACAGGAAAGAAATCTGTTTTAAGATTGACACCATGGATCTTGAACTACAGCCAGAAATAAATTGACATCTGTGAACACTGTGGGTCTAGGGCTGAGAATAAAGGCGTAGATGGTCTGATAGACCCACTCTGATTTCTAGCTCTGGGATTTTCTCTAGTTTCCACTCAATGCCCCATCCTTCTTAAAGTCCTTTGCACCTCGTACTATCTTTCCCCCCTAAAAGCCAATAGTTTCTCTGATACTGCCTTCCAGAAACTGGGGTCTTGCCTTCAGAGTTAAGGTTCCCACTAGTAAGAATTTGCTGGAGAGACTACTGCCTGGATCTCTGCATATTGCCTAGTGACAGACTGCTTACCTGCCATGCCTTATCCATCTTCTGTTATATTTCTCTCAGCTGGGATTTGATTGTTTTCTTTCCAGTGTTCTTTCCAGGTAGTGTGTTCTACTTTGCTTCTTTGAACAGACCCTTGTGTAATGCTGGCTCTGCCTCTACTTGCCTTTAGTTGGAGCTGGTGCTGGACCTGTGTTTTGGACTGTCCCAATGGTAAACAAATTGTGGGCCTCATTCATTCATTCATCAAACATCACTTCTCCTCCTCCTATGTGTTCAGCATTGTGCTAGGTGCTTGAGATATCATGACAGAAATAACCATGGATGGACACAGGAACTCTCACACACTGCTGATGGGAGTGAAAATTGATAAACTACGTTGGGGAACAATTTGGCACTATTTTGTAAAACTGCACATGGACACTTTCTGTTATCCAGTTATTTCCCGTCTCTGTTTACACTTATAAAAGCCCTTGTTTCTCTGTTTTTGCTTCACTTTCATTTACAATATACTATATAGGTAATACAAAATTTATAATCAGTGGACATTTTGTGTAGGTACTTTTCATAATTACAAAGTGAATTAAAAACTATTCACATAAATAGAATGTATTCGTTAAAACTAACCGAACACATAGAAGCCTTGCTATCTGTTGCCTGTTCTTTTCTGACACAGGGTAGTCTGTATGACATTGCACAGCTTGAGTTCATAGTGGCTCTCTAGTGACTTTCCAGCAAAACTAAAATACCACATCTCTTTGGATAAAGATGGTCAGCTGGAATTTCACTTCCTGTGTTTATGCAGTTCCTTCCAAACAGAAGATACCCACCCCACTTCCACATTACATCCAATCCAGATAGTCCACCTCCTGTTAAAATTCTTAGTCTTGAACTGCAGGGCAGCAGATCCTTCCAAATGCAAATATAATCACACAGACTTATATGTTGTCAATTGTTTAACATCCAGAATTCACTTCTTTTTTTTTGGCTGTGTCACACAGCATGCAGGATCTTCCCAGACCAGGGATCAAACCCATGCCTCCTGCATTGGGAATACGGAGTCTTAACCACTGGACCACCAGGGAAGTCCCAGAATTCTCTTCAATACAATTTTATTATGCACATGTGAAAAATATTCATACAGATTAAACAGTCATGACAACAGAGGAAATTATGTGTTCTCTGTGAGAAGGTGTGATCCACATCTGAATCAGGGATACTCTGTAGTCATTAAAAAATGTCACTGTTTTTATTTTTTTCCTTATTTACTGACTCCAAGGGAAAACTGCTTGATTTCTGTTCTATTTAAAGCCAAAGCCTGGCAACACACTTTCTCAGGAAGCTAAGACTGAGTGAAAAACAAGTGAGAAAATGGTTGTAGTTAAATGTGAAGCAGTGACTGTGCGATGACCTCCCCACCTCCTCCCCGAACTTGTGCAACATAGATGTCTACAGCTCCATCAGCTCGTCACTACAAACTGAGGTTACCTTTTATTTTCGTGTCCAGATAAATTATGGGGAAAGACTGCCTATCCACTTGCCAGATATTAGCACCCACTTGTCTACCACACTGTTTGCAGAGTTTCCAGGGTCCTGCCTCACATGTGACTAGGAGCTTTGCTGCAGTCTGGTCCCTCTTTGCAGCCTTCCCATCCTGCTGGCCAAGGGGATGTTTCTTACCTTTGCTGCTAGTGAAGTTTATCAGACTGCCACTCTGCCTCTAACTGTCCAGCTTCTAGGAGGGGGACACTGTTTTTGTAATTCTCCATAAGATGGTTGAGACCCTGCTAGGACCTTTGCAAGGCTTGGGTGGGTACTGTGAACTCAAATGTCAACTGAGGTCTGGCTGGTAATGGAAAGGTGTGAAGGCTGTGTGGTGTAAACAAAGTGGCCATGACATTTGGCTGCAATATCAGTAAATATCAGGAATAATATCAGCGAGAGTGGTGGTGAACTGGCTAGCATAAGCCCCATTTAAAGGGAGAAGCTGCTGTTTAGAGCCAACTGATTGTTGACCTGTGGGAACAAAGACTTAGTTTTGCCAGATTTGATTTTGCAAGAAAAGTCTGAAAGTCATATTTTTAAGTGAAACTTTATTTTTCAACACTGGCACCCAATTCTTTTTTTTTTTTTTTTTGACATTGCCACGGCCAAATCAAACATTTTTGTGGGTTTCCTTGGGACCTGCGGGTCTGTAGTTTATAATCATTGCTTAACAACTGCCATCATAAGTAGCTACTTTTAGAACCCAAAGCCTAACTATACTTCCAAGTCCCTGGATCGCAACCATCAGACTTCCACATAGCATGTGTCAACACACACACATGTACACACACAGATCCTGTGAGTGAGAATTCTGTTCTTATCAGGCAATAATCCACATCATTTCCACTAATGGGGTCTGGCTCCACCAACTACTTGAAAGAGTCATGGTGTTCGCCCAACTCCATTTCAAATAATACTCTATGTGAAAGAGCTGCATTGTAGTCCAGATGTCACTGCACCAAATTCCATACAGTTTGCTTTCAGTCTTGCCTTCAATATGAGGCCAAGAAAAGTTGCAACTGCACATATAATATGATTTCATCACCTGCCCGTGTGGGAACAAATTCTTAAAAATTCTAAACACAACTTCTAAGACCAAAATAGTAATTTTCAGGTAGAGGATACACTGAATTTAAGATTTAAGAGAAACTGTCTTAAGATTTAAGATTTAAGAGAAGCTGTCTTCTGGAGGTAGACTTGCCAGTAAACCAAACTTATATTTTTATACACTTTTATATTTATATTTATATACACTTAAGCCCAATGTCAGACCTCTGCTTGGGGGCTACTTCCTCACATTCAGGAATCTCCTCCAGAATAATGGAAAGCTACTTGTCTACAAGTGTGAAAGGACCCACCCAAATTCCACATCAGAATGCAGAAAAACTGCATGTCACCTTCTAATTGGAAGTATCTCCTGCTTCAAAATTTAAAGTTCACTCTTCACTATAGATAGTTCCAGAACCTCGACTGAAGGCAAAACAAAAGTAGAGAAAGTACAATTCAGCCACAGAAGCAGAAAGAAGTAGAGTCCCAATGTCAACCACCCATAGTGAAAAACAACATGATGCTAAGGCGAAGTTGAGAGGCCACCTCTAGTTTTTGTATAACCCAGCCGTAGATATCCATTGTAGGGAAGAAACACTGGGTACATTGGAATTACATAATTAATGCCTTTTGTTCTAATATCATGCTTATTAGAGAATATTCTGATCCTTCGATTTTCCCAGAAGAGAATGTTCTGATCAGGCCAAACTGAAAACTGAAAAATATATTCCATTTAACTAGGTTGACAATATTTCTCATTGTAAATTAACAAACAAGTTTTCTGGTTATATACTTTAGTTACACAACTATATTATATAGCTATATGTATAAATATATTGGGAATGTTTTAAGTACATTACATACTCAAATATTTAATAATATGATTTTAAATAGTCATCACAGATGGCAACGGGGTAAATTAAAATATCTCATGTATCCATTTTTAACTTTTCTGTATTCTTGGACTCAAAAAATGAAATTTTATTTCTGTTTCTCAAATTATTTTTCAAGATTAAATAAATTCACATTTCTCTATGAGCAGAATTTGAACTGCTGTTAAGAGGGAGGAATTAAAGAAAATTCACATTTATTGACAGTCTAGTATTGTTTGGCTCCTTAAATATATTATGTCGTTTATTCTTCACAATAACCCTCAGGTTAAAAAGGTATCCTGCTCATTTTATAAAAACAGCTTTAGGCACATTTAGTAAAACCTGCCCTGCGTCACACAACTAATAAATTGCAAGGCCAAGATTTAAATGTAAAGAACCTAAGGGGACTCTTTTATTTCTTCCAATTTATTATTGACACATTGTAGCATAAAACTCTAAAAGAACATATAATCTTATGTATTACCAAAAGTTTCAGTCTGTCCTAATCAAGGTAAATGGTGTTTGAAAGAGCCAGATTGGGAGAGGCAGTGACTCAAGTCTGGCAGACATGTGAGGTTGTAGAAGGATGGCCTTTAGAGACAAGAGATCCAGGTCAGAGACATGAGCCTTTAAGTAAAGTTAAAATTTAGATTATTCTTTGTAAGGAATGGGGAGGCATAGGGGAATGGGTAGAAAATCAGCATATGAGCCAAAGGAACAAACTGAGTGTAGCTCCCAAACAATAAATTTAGTTGCAAAGAAACAAATGAATACATTCATACACAGTAGGCAATTGGCAGGAGGCCTAAGGGTAGGATAACTTTATATTATACCTGAAATATATAAACTTATTTACACACAGCGTTAAACTAAACTTATACAGAGTTTAACACAGCGTTAAACTAAACTTATACAGAACTGGAAAACAAGACTGTCAATTTTTCAGTTACTGTTTTCTCTGAAAATGGCTTTGTTTACTTGATAATTGGACTAGGTGTAGCGTTTCAGGTTCAAAGTTTTTTTCACTCAATATTTTGTTCTGTTGTTTCATTGCAAGTAGTATGCTGATGAAGTCTGTTTTATTATCCTGTAAGAAATCTATCTTTTCTCTCTAGTAGCATCAAGACTTTCCCCTTTAACTTGATATCTAAGATTTCATCATCTAGTTTTTGTGTTTTTAATTTTGTGTGGCATTCTCTGGCCCTTTTGAGGTTTCATCTCTTCGCGAAGTTTTGGAAAATGCTAGGTCATTACCTCCTGAAATATTTCTTCTACCACATTCTCTCTAAATCTGCTGAAGGGTGTTATGCCTGGTGATTACAACCAGAAAGACTTGATGAAGGTCTTCTGGGTCGGGAGTGGTCCTCATTCCTTTTAGTGTCACCAGCCCTCTAGCACGCAGCCCTATTTCTCTGCAGTTAGTGCCATATTCATCTTTCCTGCAGGGAGGGAGAGAGTAATTGTCTTGCAGGAGCGGGAAGAGAGAAATATGCTAGGGTTGACTTGCCTGGCTCCTCCCTTTGTGGTACTCCAACTAATCATCCTACCAGTTGCATCTGGGTCTGGCTCCTTTTCCTAGATTTCATCATCTTGGGGCATGGAACACTTGTGTTGCTGGTCTCACCTCCTAGGTTAGAATTTTCCCGAGAGAATCCTGGCCTGTGAATTTTCTCTTGTCTGCTTGTATTTTTGAAAGGTCAGATACTATTTCTGTAATTCTTTTGTTTATTTTTTACTATGGCTATTTTATTTATTTTTAAAATATACTTTCCTTAATTTCTATGAATTTAGTGTAAAAGGGGAGATTACATGAAATGTTTACCATTTTGAAACTGGAAATCTGCCCTCCAAGCCCCTCCACCCCTGCTTTTTTAAATTAGTACATGTGTTTTGCACTTAATATGGTCAAATAATTACCCATGGAATTATCTGAAAAAATAAACTTAAAAAAACTAATTAGATTCTTCCTTTGTATTCCATATTTATTATTTATAAACTTACCTCAGTCCTCATTTCCCAGGTCTATTTTCCCCCAAACATACACATACACATCATATACCTATCATAAGCATATACATTTATTACAGGTAGATCTAACTATAGTTTGAAGAGTTATGATGGAGAAGCAATGAAGGCAAATCTGGTGGGTATAGTTGACGGCATTAAAACTGACTTTTAACCTAGGGTTAGTCATGACTATGGAACAAAGATGGGTGAAACATTCATTTAGATTTTAAGTTATTTATTTATAACTTGATAATATGCTTCATTTTAATTTTTCCTAATGCCTAAATATTAGGGTTTAGGGGAAGAAATCATTTTCTTCAGTCAAAATAACAGTTCTAAGAAACAAAGTTTTTCTTGTTTTCAAAAATGTCACTTTTAAAGTTATTAATAGAATGGCTCTATTATTAAAACACTTCTCTTTAACTGTAGGTATTTGGCATGGAGAGTTTAGCTGTATTCAACTCTGTTGATTTGTTCCTGCATTTGTGCAATTTTATTTCTAAGTTTTCTTCAGTTCTTACATATCAAAAACAAGCAAGAAATAGACTCTGTATGTGCATGTATTTGGACTTTCATTAACTGAGTGAAAGGGGCTTTTATTTTAGAAAATAAGTAGTATTTGTATTGTATTATTCTACATCCAAGTAAGTACCTTGTTGCAGCTCTTATCCATTAACCTCTCAAAGTAATGATAATGAACATTTTAATCATTTGACAACTGTCTCAAATCCATAAGCATACCATACCCTAGATAAAATGTCTACCACTTGTAAGAAGAATGAGCTTTTTATAGGTATGATATCAAGAACTGACAAACAATATGGAATAATGGAGAACACACATAGAGAGTTCCCAGAAAAAGTTCTTAGGGATTCGTACCTCTTGTGCTTTGAATATTTTGATAGCTAACCTAAAGGAAAGGATCTCAAATCTCAGATGGGTTTGCCGAAAGGACCACTCACTGTCACTCCACGAGTATTCATGGAAAGTCCTGTTTGGTGGGACGTATGCCTTTTTCTTACATACAAATCCAAGCTCAATCATGCTCCTCTTTCACTTAGACCTCTTGCTTCGATGCCCCGTGGTTCTCAGGAATGCTACCCTGTGCATCCTCAGCCGTTCCTTTCGTTTGCTCCCTGTCCTCATACCTGATACAGTAGTTCTGATTTTTTGATTCATTGTTCAAACCTCTTACTTTTGTCCTCTGCCTACTCCCCGAACAACCTCTGTCTCACAGATCTTCTGTCTTGAAAGTCACTGCTGATGTCCCCTTAGCCTGATCCAGCAAACTCTTTCTGAGTCTCTCTGTGGACCCAGATCTATAGCCAGACTGCCTGTGTCCTAATCCAGCTACACTAACTGGGAGATGTGGGTGCATTATTTATCTTCTCTAGGCTTCTATTTCTTTATCTGTAAAATTGGGCTAATACCTGTTATGAGGGTTGAGTTAAACATGTAAAGAATTTAGAACAGTTCTCAGCACACAGAAAGTTCTCAGTAAATGGTAACCATTATTGCTGTGGTTGTAAAATTTTCATATCAATTTTCATTTCATGCATTCATTTGTTCAATAATATTTATTGAATTCCTACTACATGCTAGACAGTGGAGCTGTAGAGAAAGGGGTCTAGTCCCTGTGTTAAAGAAGATCATGGGACTTCCCTGGTGGCACAGTGGTTGGGAGTCTGCCTGTCAGTGCAGAGGACATGGGTTCGAGCCCTGGTCCGGGAGGATCCCACATGCCGCAGAGCAACTGAGCCTGTGCGCCACAACTACTGAGCCTGAGTGCCAAAACTGCTGAGGCCCGTACACCTAGAGCCTGTGCTCCACAACAAGAGAAGCCACCTTAATGAAAAGCCCATTCACCACAATGAAGAGTACCCCCCACTAGCCACAACTGGAGAGGGCCCACACACAGCAGAGAAGACCCAACACAGCCAATAAAAGTAAGTAAATAAATGAATAAATAAATAAATTTATTTTAAAAGAAAGAAGATCATAGTCTAGTCAGGAAAATATACAAGGAAAGAGAAAATAACAATGATGAGAATTCCATACAATGAACCACCAAAATTAACATTGGACCTAGATTTAATGATATGGAAAGATATTCATAAAATATTGTTAAGTAAAAAATAGATAAAAACCTACTTTTGTTACATATTCTACTATTTTTCCAGTAAGCAATGCTGGGCGCCTGAAATATCTGAAGTACATGGTAGGTACTGGGAATACAGAGGTGAGTAAGATGGGCATATATTCGGAGTTTATAAATTCGGTGGTGGGGAACCTGGTATTGAACACGTAATTCCAAATAGGATGCCTGCTATGAAGTAATGTAAGAAATGCTATAGCAGCTTTTCCAAAGCTAAAATAGATTAGAAAATCACTCTGAAAATATAATGTTTAAACTGAGATTTGAATGATAAATACAAGGTACTTCCATGAAGCACTGGAGCAAAAGTGTTCACAGTGGACAGAATAGAATGACAAATACTAAGGTGGACAGAGTATGGTGTGTACAAAGAGGTGAGAACTCCTATGTGACATGGAGAGGAAGAGATGGGGAGAGTAGCATGTAGTAAGTATGGGAAGGTAAGTAGCGACCAGATCTTCCCTGGCTTCACAGGTTATAGTAAGGATATAAAATCTTTCCCTAAAAACAATAGGAAATTTTTAAAAACTGCTAAGGAGAGGAAAGGTTTGAATAATCTATAGTTTAAAAAAGATAATTGCCCTCATTGTGGAAAATAAGAAGGGGCACAAACACACATAGGGAAGAAGATGTATTGCAAAATGTGTTCCCTTGTTGGCACAAAGTGAATATCTGGGACAGTAACAGATCTGATTAACTTGATTCTCTTTAAACTTCTTTTCTATATTTTTCTGAAATGTCCACAATGGATCAATATCATTTTTAAAAATAAAAATCAATAAAACATATTAAAAATGTTAATACAATGTAATAGGTGCTATAATAGCTAAGGAAAGTACAGATTAGGAAGGACAGCTAACCTAGACTAAAGGAGAGCAGCTACCTAGAAAAGGTGAAAGATGAATTAAGTGCTGAGGGATGAGTAGTTCAGCCAGACTAAGAAAGGGGGAAAAGATCTTCTTAATCGAAAGCAGAGCATTTATCTTTATAGTTGATTAAAGGGCAGATAGCTCAGAGTGCAAAGTATGTCGTGACCAATGCTGTGGCTGAAGAGGTACGCAGGGGAAGGGCATTAGATATTATGCTAATAAATGTAAAATTTATTCATAAAATGGTAAATAGTAATTGAAGAAATTTTAGCAAGAGAGGGACATGGTGAGATTGGCATTTTAGAATGATCATCCTAGCAAGAAGTGCTTGAGAATAAGATCAGATTCAGAAAGACCAATTAGGAGTTTGACTCATTTATTCAATAATAATAGTACCAAATGCCTCATATGTAATAACTATTAGGTCAGACATCAGAGAAACAGTGGTAAACAAGGGAGCTCCAAGGTGCAGAATGGCTCATCTAGAACATTTCCTCTACATCCAAGAAAGCAAGTCAGTGACATTTTATAGTATATACTCCTAAAAAAAGATCATTTCCCCCTTTCTTCTTTTAAAATAAGATATTTTATTACAGATACTCTGGTGTGTTTTTATTTGCCATTTTGAATCTGCTGTCCATCCTTCACCCCTCTCTACCTTATTCTTTGTCCTGGGAGACAGACCTGTTTAGACATTATTAATAGATTCTTATGTCTTCTGACTTCTATTTAGTTTCCGCCAATAGGGAGGCATAGCAGTAGAACAGAGATGGGAGAGAGGATGAAGTCAGGGTACTTACCTCCCTCCATGCAAGGTTGCCTTCTGTGTCCCTCAACTGAAAGTCACTGCTCATTTCAAGTCAAATCACTCTATGTGACTCTTTCCCTCCTTTGATAACTTCTGGCCTAGGGGCTATAGCTCAGCTGCTACAAAACCCTGGGTGCCTTCATTATACCTGTAATTCCCCCACATCCACACCTTAGAAAACAGTCCCTTTATAAACAATTCCTCCTTGAAAATAATCTATTTAGTTGTGCCATCTATTTCTTCTTGGGACCCCGATTGAAAGAAGAGTGAAGTCCATTGTCTAATCCATAACTGATATTTTGAAACTTCATGTCTGACTCAATGGTAAACTGAAGGAGATGTACAGAAAGCTTGGACTTGAAGAACACTGATCTCAGAACACTGTATGAGGGAAGGTCTAAAAGACATGACTTTATGTAGTTTCCCATTGGGCAAGAGGTGGGTGCTTTTGGTGGCACATGAATTACACTTGGTGAAGACATTTTTAGAGCTATAAGCATGTCTCTGGATATGTGCCAAGCAATGGAAGAGGAGATTGTAGTGAATATCCATTGTGGTTCTATTTTATGCCAATAATGTTTCTTTTAATATTATACTCATAAAATAACCTGGATTAGGACACTAGCCAATTCTACAACACTATTTTATTAGAACAAAGGAGTGTAATAGGACACAAATTTACCTGTCTGTGCATGAAATCCAACATATGAGTAATTGAGATTTTGACAACACACTTTAAATTAAGGCAAGTAACCAGGGAAGTGGCACAGATGCATTCAAATTTAGCAGAATACCAATATTTGCAGTATTTATGGTTTAATTATGTTCTTTTTATCATGATACAGTATTTGATATAAATATCGAAGTGACTATTCACATAAGAACTCTTGCCCCTTTTCACATTTTCTTCATCTATACTAGGAGTTCTTAATAATGGATAGGAATGTTAGGGTTAAAAGAGAAATTATTGTCTAGTTTCTTTAGAAACTCCGAATCCTGATCTTGTAATACAATATTTTTTGAGAAGATCTAGTCAAAGAATAACTGATTTACATGACATATCAAGCTTAGCAAACCCTCAATGGGACTTTCTCAATACCTGTCTTTCCGTACAATAGGCAGAGTTTCTTTGTGCCATCTATTCTTTGGAGGTCGCTATTTTCTGACCCTTCTGAATGATGCATAAGTATGCCAGGGAAAGGCATAACAAATCTCTTGACACTGAGCCTTACCTTTTCCTGCAGCTCAGTGAGAAGGAACTTTGCATGGCATCCTATCTGAGGTGGCAAAATTGTTCTAATATCAGGTTATAGTAATCTTTTCCCTGATTAAGAGTGGGAAAGAAGACAATACCATGTAAAACTTACCATGGAGTCACGAGAAAGAACTGCTACCTTGGTGTCAAATCTTGAAGATGGTTTTGGTCACACTTGCTACCTTATTATACTGGTTATTCAATGGAGGGTAGTCCTGCCTTCAAAATGGTACCGATATTGAGATCATGTCCTTATTGAATTCACTGGTAAAGAACTTCATGCATTTGATAGCATAAGAAGACTGCAATTAAACTTTGGAGATGTTGGAAAGGTATAAGTGCACCATGGAATACTATATGGGTATCAGAATGTTGCTGTAGAACTGTATTTGTTGGCATGGGCAGATGTTCATGATATATACTTAAATAGACAAAAAGACTAAACTGAATGTGTGCATTAGGATAGTTTTGACAGCAAGTAACAGAATATCCAACTCAAAATGAACCTAAAATGATATATTTATTATTATAATTATTAGATGTGTTAATCCAATTGATCTAGCCAGAGACAGGGCAGGCTTTAGGATTGGCTGATTCAGTGACCTAAAATGTTATCAAGGAAGCAGTTTGTTTATCTTCGCTCTATCATTCAAAATATCTGTTTTATCTTGCAGCTGGTTCCCCAAATAATTGTAAGATGAATTCCAGATGCCATTTGGTACAACTACTTGATTCCTCATTCACATTCAGATGGAGAACAAGAGGATGGCTAAGTATCACTTGCTGTAAAGATTGAAGAGGAACCTTTCTAGAGGTCTCTAGCAACTACCTCCTCATTTATCATTGGCTAGAACAGCATCATACTCAGATTTCTAAACTCATAGTTGGCAAAGGGATGTGACTCTCTTTAGACTAGTCAGGCTCACTCACTGAGCTAAGGTCAGTTTCCCAAACCAGAGTATTGCTATTCAATGGATTATAGAGTGAAATGCATTTGGAGAGTCAAATATATTTTTTAAAAAATCTATCATCTATCTATCTATCTATCTATCTATCTATCTATCTATCTAATGTCTATCTTTGAATAGAACAGAAAATTAATCCCACAATATGATAGCATTGGTTAATGGAATTATATTTTTTACATTTTTTCCTTTTGCTTACCTGTATGTAATGGTCTCTATAACCAAGTATGATTGTTGTTCTCTTTAAATGTTTTGTATGGAAAATTTCAAATCAATCAAAAATAGAGGAAATAAGGGATTTCCCTGGTGGTTCAGGGGTAAGGAATCCATCCTGCAATGCAGGGGATGCAGGTTTGATCCCTGGTCTGGGAACTAGGATCCCACATGCCACAGGGCAACTAAGCCCGCATGTGCCACAAACTACAGAGCCCACGTGCTCCGGAGGCTGCACACCACAACTAGAGAAGAGAAAACCCACAGGCCACAGCTAGGGAGAAGCCCTAGCACTGCAACGAAGATCCCAAGTGCCTCAACTAAGACCTGATGCAGCACAAAATAAAAATACATAAATAATCTTTAAAATGAAAGAAAGAAAGAAAGAAATTAGTATAATGAACCCTCAAGTATCATCACCTAGCTTCAACAATTATCAACTTATGATAAATCTTGTTTTATGCATTGTTTTTGTAATAAGAAACAAGTTGATTTTAATTAAAAAGAATTTAAGAGCTAGTCACATACTTATCATTTTCTCTAATCCTTAGAATTCACCTTTATGCAAATCAGTAAGACTAAGTTAAGGATAGCCCAATGTTACTCTTGTCAGGTGCCAGAAAGACTTCTCAAATTGTGCCCAATGTATTTCTTTGAAAGTTTGGTTTTGCTCAGCTTCTTAGCCTACCTGTGCTTCTCTGAAACGTGTGCTGCAGTATCCCCAACATCAAGAGGAAAAGCACGTGACTCTAGGAACTTGGTGTACAAAATAAAGTGGCTCACTTGAAAGCATACAGTTATTTTGAAATTTCACTTTTACTTTTGAAATCTGTGAAAATGTGCATTTTAGTCTATGTTTAATACAAGTAGAATGTTCTAAATTACTCACCGTTGAATACATTTGATACTGTAGGGAGATGGTCCATGTTGGTCTTATGGCTTCCTGTCTTCCGAGGCACCCTGATACACACCTCTGTGAACACAAGGTCCCCAGTTTGAGAGGCACAGCCTAGGCTTTTCTCTGCATTTAAGACCCTGATTCTTCCCTTCAACTTTGTTTCCTTCACTTTGAAACTCCATGCTTTTTAAGGACTTTAGCTTGAATTCAGTGCTCTTGCCTTTCTCCACTGCAGACCTCCTCAACTAGTGTGCCCTATCCTAGAGGAATCCTTAGTTGTCAGGTCTGGCCCAGTACCCTACAGGAAGATCTTGGACCCACAAAAACACAAGGGTGAAGATACGTGTTTGTTTAATAGATCTTTATTGAGTGCCAACTATGTGTCTGGCACTTGGCAGGGACTTGGGAATAGTGTAGTTAAAAGAAAGGACACAATTCACCATTACAGGGACGCAAGGAATGTACAGCCAATTATAAAATGGGCTAACGTGCACAGAACATAAAGTATTGCATCCTATGAAGCTCAGAGCAGGGCTCCTTAAGTGACTCAGGAATGTTTTCCAAGAATGTGACGCAGCATAATGGGAGGCAAGGCAAGGAAGGAGTGGCTTGGTGGTAACCTTCTATATTTGAATGAAAGCTTACTGTGGTTCAAGCACACAGAATGGTTTCTTGGAAGCGAAGGGATAGTCAAAAGTGGCATTCAGTATGGGAAATTGTTTCCAGGGTATTAGTATAGTGACCCAGCAAGAAGGGACTGGCACAAAGACTTGGATTACTTAGGGGTGGAAATTAGAGAAAACAAATTCTATTCCTCTCAGACTGAACTTTTTTTTGTCAACATCTTACAAGTGTATTGTGTATTTTATTCAAGTCTCAGTACTTTTTACTCACGCTGCTTCGTCTTCCCGGAATGAACTCTCTTTGTATCTTGGTGAAATCTTAATCACTGGGGAGTCTTTGGCCTTCTGTGACATCTCTGCCAAGCAGAATCAGCTGCTCCACTCTATTTCCTTAACCCATTCTTTCTACCACAGGTGGAGCTTCCATCCATATCTTCCTCTCTTCCTATGCCTTCCTGCTTGCAAAACGCAATGAATCATTCTACCTTCTAACCTCAGAACTCTGTATAGTATTTAAAAATAATAACTATTTTAAAGAAATATGTGGATTAAACAGATTAAAATTTAATTTAATTTTGATAGTCAACTGATTATTTTGATTCCTCTGTCATTAAAAGACAATACTTTCTTGGTATTCAAAAATTTTAAGTTTACTTTTTCTTTCTTGTTTCTCAACTAGAGAATGAGGTAGTGGTGGTGACGTTGGCATTTGTTCTGAAATCATCTTGATTAGGTGAATAGGATGTGAGACTCATTTCCCACTAAGTAATTCAGAAACAAACACACCCAAGCAATGGTGAACTCCTCTAAGGTGGAGATAGAAGGATAGGCCTTGCCCACGCAGAGTTTATCAGGGCTGAGTAATGGAGTTGAATGAGGAAACAAATGAAGAAAGGCCTACCTTTCCATGCTCTTCTACAGATGTATAGTTCTGCACCTCAAGTTACTCACACAAAAGACTGTCTTATATCTGGACTTTTTTTATTTCCACTGTTAGCCCTCCTTTCTCTTCCATTTCAGGTATTGATCAGACACAAAAATGATATAAAGTGACTCTTGATACTGGATGTTCCCCCTTAAATCTTTTTTAGATCATGAAGAAATGGCATAGCAGTCCTGACAACCTGGTAAGGTGTTCTATTTTTAATAATTTGTATGTCATACTTCCAGATATTCCACACACAGGGCAGATCTCATTATCACTTGTGTATTTTCTTATAACTTTATTATGCCCAAGCAGAGTCACTATTAGGTAGGAAAACATATTACTGTAGTAAATTAGGATTTGGGATGGTGACAGGAGGCTTTCAGAGACCAAAATAGCCTTGTTTGTGATCTTAGAGGAAAACCAAGAGTTGTTCACTTAGGGCCAGTTTTAAACAAGCAGAGCATCGTATTTTACAACAGTATTTCTGGTAATTTTGCAAATTCTTTTGACTGATCCTGCTGTACTAGGCACTGTGCTAGATGCTTTGTAGAATAAAAAAATGAATAAAACAAAGTTATTTCCTTAAAAGAGACTGCAGTATCAGTTAGCCTTTTCCTTCATTGTAATCAAAATCATTTGTAACTTCCAAACAGAGACATATGTGCCAAAAACAACCCGTTAGAACTTATTTAAATAACCATTCTAGGTTCTGCAGTTCAAGTTCAATTAATTTAGCATCACTTAACCTCATTTAATTTGGACACTTCTAGTATTAGAAAATATCTTCTATGCTATCATTCATCAAATTATTAATATTGTTAAATTTCTACTCCTTTCTCTTTTAGAATGAGATTTACATAAAACTACAGGTAAATTTAAAAAAGAAATTAACTAAGACTTTTTATCCTTGGATGTTGAATAGTGAATTCCTCCTCTCAGGCAAGTTAGATAATTTACATATATATATTCTCCTTATGATTAGCCTTATAGATTCAAAAATGGCAGTATTTTTGGTCTTGAGTTCAATGACTTATCAAAATAATTTAAGGCTGGAAACCACAAATCTAGAAGGTAAAAGTGCACTATTAAATTATGGTAGTTAACTCAGCCTATAAACTAGAACTAGACTGATTTGGCTCAAATCCAAGCTTAGAGACTTACCAGTGTGTGACCTAGGTTAAGTTACATAAAGTCCTGTCAACACAACCAAAAATAAACAAGTGGGACTATATCAAGCTAAAAAGCTTTTGCACAGCAGAAGAAACAATCAATAGAGTTAAAAGGCAACCTATTTAATGAGAATATCTTCAAACCATTTATCTGATACACAGTTAACCTTCAAGTTACATAACGAACTCCTACAACTCAAAAGCAGAAACACTTTATTTTATAAATGGGCTAAGTATTTGAATACACATTTCTCTAAAGACACACAAATGGCCAACATATATACAAGGAAAAAACATCACTAATTATCAAGGAAATGCAAATCAAAATCAAAAATATTACCTCACACCTGTCTGGATGGTTATTACAAAAGAAAAAGACGTTGTTAACTACCACATGACCCAGCAATCCCATTTCTGGATATTTATCCAAAAGAATTAAAATCAGGATCCCAAAGAGATATCAGCACTCTCATATTCATTGCGGCACTCTTCACAGTAGCCAGGACATGGAAACCACCTAAGTGTCCACAGTCAGATGAATGGACAAAGAAAATGTGGTATATAAATACAACTGAATGCTATTCAGCCTTAAAAAAGAAGGAAATTCTGAAATGTGTGACAGGATGGGTTAACCTTCAGGACATGATGCTAAGTGAAATAATTCAGTCACAGAAAGAAAAATACTATATTATTCCAATTATATGAGGAATCTAAAATAGTCAAATTCATAGAATCAAAGAGAAGAGTGATTTCCAGGGCCTGGGGGAAGGTGGATACAAGATGTTACTAAATCAATGAGCGTTATGTTTCAACTAAATAAGATGAATAATCTCTAGAGATGTGCTGTACAAAATCGTCCCTATAGTCAACAATAATGTATTATACATTTAAAAATTTATTGAGATAAGATCTCACATTAAGCGTTCTTACCATAATAAAATACAATTTTAAACAGTTACGTAAATCTTTGCATCTCAGTACCCTTGTCTGCAAAATGGAGATAGTAATAATGCCTATTTTATGGGGTTGTTGTGAAGATTAAATCAATAAATGTGTGAAGTCCTTAGAAGAGGCTATTGCACAGGTAAACACTCCGTAAGTGTTACCTGTTACTATTTTTACTTGAGTATGTGGACCTGCTACCTAATTATATCAGTAGTCTCCTACTGTGACACAAAGATATCGGGTGCAAAAAAATGCTCAATAAATAATTCATCCAACAAATAGTTTTGAGGGCTTATGTTTCAGGTGCTCTCTTGGTTCTAGGGATAGAGTCAAAGAGAACAAGAGAAAGATTTTAGCTTAAGAGCTTTCATTCTAATGAAGGAAATTGACAATAAAAAAAGAAACAAATGTATACAAATAATTTTAACAATTAATAAGCACTTTGAAGAAAAGACAGGCTAATGGGATGAAGAGTGATGGGGGATATTAATGGGACAGACTGTCTTAGATGGAAAGGTCAGGACTCTTTTGAGAAGATGATATTTGAGCATAGATATGAGTAAAGTGAGAGAGTAAGGGACAGGAAAATCAATGAGAAGAAAATTCTAGAAAGTGGAAATGGAAAATATAAATGCCATGAGGCCGAACTGAAGTCAGGGGTTTAAGAGCAAATAGAAGGCCCACGTGGTTGTAAAGTGAAGTGACATCTAGTATTTGGAAATGAGGTAAGAGTAGCCAAATAATTTTGTATTAATAATAGATATATTCAATGAATCAACAAAAATGATGGAACATTATGATAAAAACTACCTTTGGTAAGTATAAAATCTTACAGAAATTAGGGGATACATTTGTAAGCAAGATTTTAGCATGTTGAATAGGCGTTTTCTTTTGCTCATAATTGAAAAGAAGAGCTAAGTAATACTCTTCCTATGAAAGCCTCCAAAGAGATGCCAAAAATCGGGGTTAGTTACTGCACTCCACCAAGGGTAGGCACAGTGTGAGGTAAAATAACTTGCTCTCTTAACAACCAGTGCCCAGCTTCCCGTATGTATAAAGAGAAAACTAGAGAGAAGAGTGCTAAGAGCCAGCCACGCCTAGAGAGCACAGTGCTCAGAGGAAAAGGTTACTCCTCTTCCCAAGAGAGATTATTATCTTCTCCTCCTGAAGCCAAATGTTGGCAGCCCAGTGGGAGAATCGTGTGTAAAGAATGTGTGTGTCTGCAAGAAGGGAGAGAGATCCACCTGGAGCTGCTGTGGCAGAGTGCTGTGGTCAAAGTCTTCTTGGGGAAGTTAAGCATTTGCCATCTAACATATGAGCACCACCTGTGAACCAAAGAGAGTTGCTCACTTCTAGTCTTTAGATTTTTGAAGAACAGGAGATCACTGGAGTAGCTCACATTAACAGGGCAGTAAGGGACTATAGTCTGGAGTTTGTTCCTGAGAGGGAATAAATAGCCTCTATCTATCCCATGCTGGTATTCTGTGGCTCTCTGAGGGTTCAGAAGATGATGTCAGTGGTTACCATGACTATAGTTGAAGCAGCACAGAAGAAAGGAAAGGGGCAGGATAGCTGCTCAGTGAGGTGAGGGAGTCAGGAGCAAAACCAGTGTCAAAGCCCAAAGTGGACATGGTTATTTTCCCCTGAGGGATTCCTCAGTGATTGGGAGCCTAGGATAAAGCTGAACACCATCCAAAGAAAACCAAACACATCCTCAGCTAAGAACTCGCAATAATGAGTGTATCAGGAGCAGACAAAACTGGATCGAACCAGAGAAAGACCTGGTACATTTTCCCACACCGACATATAGTTGATTATGTAAAATTTCTACTACCTTTATCTCCCCTGTCTGACCCCAAAGCTAGAAGAAATTAGCAGTGAGGAGGAGGAGCCAGGCCTCCTTCCAACTTCTCTGTTTCAAGCAGCCAGCATCTCAGTTTATGCTTGTGTTGAAGGGAAGAGAGGGTGATCATATTTATATCAGATTCACAACTGAAGTTTTATACTAGACAAAAGTTTAAAATTAGACTAAAATTAATAGAAAATGATAGTATGTACCAAGCTTTCATTAAGGAATATGAAAAGGAGATTTGGCACATCATGGTTGGAAGCTGTGACTGGAATAAAGATTAAACTATTTTGCATTTATGCATCTACTGAGATACACAAATCAACAAGCAATGAGACACAATAATACAAACCACACAGGATCTAATAAGCAGTCAAAGTGTACTAATCTAAAATTATCATCTCATGGGGTTTTATTTTATTTATTTATTTAGACCCTTCCAAGATTTATGTTTTCCTTTTTCTTTTTTCTTTTCTTTTTTCTTTCTTTCTTCCTTTCTCTCTCTTTCTCTCTCTCTTTCCTTTTCTTTTCATTTTTTAGAAATTTATTTATTTACTTATTGGCTGCATTGGGTCTTCGTTGCTACTCTTCTCGGGCTTCTCATTGCTGTGGCTTCTCCTGCTGCGTAGCACAGGCTCTAGGTGCGTGGGCTTCAGTAGTTGTGGCTCGCAGGCTGTAGATCACAGGCTCAGTAGTTGTGGTGCACGGGCTTAGTTGCTCCGAGGCATGTGGGATCTTAGGGAACCCGTATCCCCTGCACTGGCAGGCAGGTTCTTAACCACTGTGACACCAGGGAAGTCCGGTTTTATTTTATTTAAATGTAAAGTTTCCTCCACCTCCTCAGTTTTGATAAAGTATTGATACTGTCAGTTGCCTCTTTGGTGTAACAAAGTAAATTAATCTTTCCTCAATCAGCAACCCTTAATCCTAACTCTCCAGGTCTTTGTCAAAGATATGAACTCAGAATCTCCTATTCTGTTCTTATAAAGATCTTCTGAGAGAAGTGATATTTAGGAATGTTCATCTAAGGAACATGGTATCCCTAGTTAAGGTAATTTGAGTTCTACCTTTGGATCAAGCTAGGCCAAAAAATTTTTTTTTCAGTAATGAGAATTGTCTAAGTTTCTGTTGTTATCCTTACTGCCAGAAAGTGTAAAGCCAAATTTCCAGCTCTATCAAAGCGAGTATTAGCAATACAGAGAGCACAGCATATTTGCATTTCTAGTTTTTCTTGAATTTGATCCCTATTTTATCAATATATTATATATTTTGGGGTTTCTCCTTGTAGAGAGGTAAAGTGCAGATAAATAAATTTAGTTCATATCTCAGGAAGAGTCTGTTCAGAAGACTGAAAGTTGATCCCTAACATGAAATTGATTAATCTTAAAAATGTTTTTCAAAGACTTAAAAAAAAAAAAGGTTTTAAAATTAAAATGGGTCCAAAAATTTTACCCTCATTCGCTCACTAGTTTAACATTAACTAGTCTGTATTGTATATCCCAATACATTAAGCAATAGAAAGATTGTTTTAGCATTGTGATTGTCTGTCAGTTGTAAAAACCATATCTCTGGTTTTTACTGTATGTATCACTATGTACTGTACAGCTTAGCAGAGCCTCATGGCAACACCCAGAAAATCTATCCCTATCATCATGAAGATAGTTATAGTAGGTGCAAAACATAGATTTTTTTTTTCATTTTATAACACTCATTTGATTAAAAATTTGCCTTTTTTGTGTATACTGGAATGTTTTATTCCCTATGTATTTTACAGTTACAATCTCTTATTTTAAATGTTACCCCCAAAAGTAATTTTAGAAAAAAAAAAAAAAAGGTTTTACAAAACTAAACGACTTTTAAAAGTCATATGGACAAACAATTCTCAAATAAAACTGGATTAATAATATTTCTTGCCTGTTTAACTACATGACAGATTTCTTGTCCCAGTCCTCTTTCTCAAGAAAACCCTGATGGAAACTAAGCTAGAGGAAAGCTTCTTCTCTAATGCAGTTGAGGGAAAGGCAAATTTCTTGGGCAAGCAATTCTATCCACAGCCATTTGTGTGTAACTGCTTTGCTTCAAGAACAGGACACTCTTTGGAGGCAAGGTAAGATGTTCAGTGTGGAAGTGGTACTCTCCAACCAGCTGAAAGTGCAGGAGGTCATCTACAGTCATCTACCTCTTCCCCATGTTTGTGGCTGCAGCTTGGCAGCAACTCTGCCAATCCTATGAATGTAATACTAGGTTAAAAGCCAGTGCTGGGCTGGCTGATGTAGTCTCATCCACAGCGAAACAATGGATAAGATGGGACTGAGAAACAACCACTGCATGATGACACTCAATAGAAAGGTTTAGGAGAGATAAAAAAAAGGATTTCAGAGACAGGGACAGATAGAACTGGTGAAAAATAAATTACATTTAGGCTAAGAAAATTAGATAAAGAAAAGGATAATGACAGAATGGTGATAGCTTGTCCTTCAGAAGCACTTCTACACAATCTCTTTTTGCTGAGATAGAGGCCAAAGGTTAATTAATTTATATTGATGATCTTTGTTTTCTCAGCTTAAACAAACTAAGATGCATGGGTACCTTCAGAACGATACACAATAGAAGGAAATGGGTCCACGAATGACAATTGCTGTGTTTACTCTGATAACTAGCTCATTCACTAGTTTAACATTGGTCTGTTTGTAATATAGAACCCAGTAAACTAACCAATGAAAGGACTGCTTTAGCATTACAGAGACATAACCTAGGTGTAACTTTGAGGGCTTCTGAAACATCCATGTATTATCAGGCATAAAAGAACTTGGTTCAAGCCCGAGGATATTTAAACAATGATAAAAACCATCCATGACTGGCCACACTGGTGCTACACCTCTTTAGCATTGTCATGCTTATGGCTATCAGATGCCTCATTGCTATGATGTTGCTAAGTATGGAAAGGACTATGGAATAGTTTGTTGGCTGGTAAAACTGCCTGTGTTCAAGTTGCTATTTTACAAATTATGTAATATCTACTGTGGATTTCCAAGAGACGCAAATCCACAGATACGTTCCTCCTGATTTTGCTTCCACTTTACTCAGGAGGACACAGGGAAGACAGAATGTTGTCATATCTCAGACACAAAGAGGAGGATAACTTTGAATACATTTTCTTCACACCATAGTTTAGGGCAAAGGATTGTAGAATAAAATTTGTGATTTCAGAAAACAGCATGAAGAAAATAAATATTTGAATGAAAAGTACTTTTTTCATTTACTCTAAGATACATTTTTCCCTCTTAGAGATTAATTTAAAACTGATTGACTTTGCTTTTGTATCCTACAACTCGAAGAATAACTATCAAAGAAACCCCTTAATTACATGAAATGCTCCATTCAGTGGATAATTTAGTATAATGTTTCATTCCTTCCTCTTCCCCAGTCATACTTCAAATTTCTATTAAAAGTTAGGTAATATCATGAAACTTGATGACACTCACTGTTAATACTCTGCGTGGCCTGAATGATGGTCATCTACACAGGAAGGTAGTCATCATGGTTATCTTTTGGCTGACATCCACTCATCCTCTATTTACACATCCTTAACCTCTGGCTTTCTGTTTTTCTATAAATTGTAGCTTACATACAGGAGTTTTAAAAAAATTCATGAGAAAGAAACCATAAACAAGACTAAAAGGCAACCCTCAGAATGGGAAAAAATAGTTGCCTATGAAACAACGGACAAAGGATTAACCTCCAAAATATACAAGCAGCTCATGAAGCTTAATACCAAAAAAGCAAATAACCCAATCCACAAATGGGTGGAAGACCTAAATAGACATTTCTCCAAAGAAGACATACAGATGGCCAACAAACACATGAAAAGATGCTCATCATCACTAATCATCAGAGAAATGCAAGTCAAAGCCACAATGAGATATCACCTCACACCAATCAGAATGGCCATCATCACAAAATCTGGAAACAACAAATGTTGGAGAGGGTGTGGAGAAAAGGGAACTCTCCTGCACTGTTGGTGGGAATGTACGTTGGTACAGCCACTATGGAAAACAGTTTTGAAGTTCCTTAAAAAACTACAAATAGAACTACCATATGATCCAGTAATCCCACTTCTGGGCATATACCCAAAGAAAACCATAATCCCAAAAGAAACACGTACCATAATGTTTATTGCAGCACTATTTACAATAGCCAGGACATGGAAGCAACCTAAATGCCCATCAACAAATGAATGGATACAGAAGATGTGGCATATATACACAATGGAATATTACTCAGCTATAAAAAGGGATGAGATGGAGCTATATGTAATGAGGTGGATAGAACTACAATCTGTCATACAGAGTGAAGTAAGTCAGAAAGAGAAGGACAAATATTGTATGCTAACTCACATATACGGAATCTAAAAATGGTACTGATGAACTCAGTGATAAGAACAAGGACACAGGTACAGAGAATGGACTGGAGAACTCGAGGTTTGGGAGGGGGCGGGGGGTGAAGGGGAAGCTGAGATGAAGCAAGAGAGTAGCACAGACATATATATACTACCAACTGTAAAATAGATAGCCAGTGGGAAGTTGTTGTATAACAAAGGGAGTCCAACTCAAGGATGGAAGATGCCTTAAAGGACTGGGACAGGGAGGGTGGGGGGCATTCGAGGGAGGGTGGGGGGGGAGTCAAGGAAGGGAGGGAATACGGGGATATGTGTATAAAAACAGATGATTGAACTTGGTGTACCCCCCCAAAAAAAATTCATGAAAGCGCTCTCATTTTCTGCATCTACATCTTTAGGTATACATAAACCTAAGTATACAGGACCATAGGACCATATTTGAGTTTGGAGTTTGGATTTTGGTAGAGAAAAAAGTCATGAGGTTCTGTTAAAATGAGTCTGACAAGACTTGGCATCAAGTGACTCTGAGGAAGGATCTGTCTCTCTTTGAAAGCAAGAGTATAATCAATATTTTCATAAAATATTTATACAAAATAGAATATAGTATATTAAGCCAGTATTAGCATTTCATTAATGAGGGTTTCATTTTTTAAAGGCTATATAACAAGAACAAATTAATCTCATAACCTGGAAGTTTTTACTTTATTATTGTTTCCTCTTTATTGCTGGCTAAATTGTACTTTCAAGTGAGTAGACAGAAACCTGATACTATATATTGAATACTTTAAGTAAATATCCACGCTACTCTTCAGTGTTAAGTGATTTCTTGGCTAGAATAAAAAGGGTAGATGTGATGCTCTCTCTAGTCTCATGTACAGTGTACCCCAATGTAGAGGTTTCTTGAGTTACTGTTAGAGAATGATTCCAATTCTTGACCACCTGATTCCACACTTCACTATTGATCCCAACTTCTACATCTGTTCAGATGAGCCATTGGCTAAATGGATGTGTAGCCGTATTCAACAGTATTCATTTGCCTTCTTTATGGTGATTTTTAGGACTGGTCACACATACCCCTTCCTCCTTCATTCTCTCTTTCCTTTCCATGCATATTTTTGAGAGCCCATATGTCTTATGAATAAAGTTACTGTCTGTTAAGAATTCATAGTCTATTGGAGTGGAGATACAAATAAACAAAAAATTCTAGGACAATACATTAAGTGTTATGACACCATGAGAGCACAGAGGAGAAATACCTAATTAATTTACGGGGAATAGGCATTTTAAAGATTATACCTGACACAAATACACAGATATTTGCATATACATGTGTCAGCACACATTTTTAAAAACTAGATTATTATCTTTTCAGAAATAAGATAGTAATGACTCAGTGTTGGCTGATATGCCTGTCTCCATCATAGCCAAAGAAACACACTGTCTTAATTGGGGGTTAATATTTGCAAACTACTTGACTTTCTAGAAGGATGGTGGCACAAAATTTTGAGATATTAATGCTTTTCTAATCTCTACTATATTTTCAACAGCTGACTTTTATAGTAAATACCAAAGTAAAACATTTACTATATGCATGGTAGAGTGGAAAGTATGTCTGATCAGTTAAAAAAAAGGTGTTAGTCCTATATACTTAATTAAACCTCAGCTGCTTCATTAGAAATATGAGGAGGCTGAGCAAGATTTTAAAATTTTTTTCTAGATTTAAACATTTGACTTTTATTTTAAAAAATCTGGTTTATATTGACACATAAATTATTATAATCAGAAGACAATAATTTTTAAGTTCTTACTCCTAGAAAGTGCTTGTATTGTTCATGTTCTCTGGCTCCCTGTAAAATTTGACTTTGTCTTACTAGTCACACAGTTCCCATCACAGTAGCCAAGACCTGTCAGACTGGTTCTAGTTAGATCATCAGTGACTTCCTTCTTCACCTCAATCTAACCCACAAAGTTGCTGATATAGCCTGGATACACACACTTTATTGCAGACCTCGGTCTCCACAGGACACCTCCTTGCCGGTCAGCAATGTATCGGTGAGTTCTCTTTTCTTGTCCTTTGTCTTAAGTTAACTTATTTAAAATGGCATGAACCACACCAAGGAACGTGTAGACCTCCAATTTACTATTTGCTTGATGTGGAAAAATACTTTTGATATTTAACATGAAATTATGTCAAGAAATAGATTTTTCTTCTTTCCATACTAGTGTTGCATGTCCTCTTGTGTCCCATCCCAAATGGTTTTCTATGTATTTTCAGAAGAGCTCAACAAAAGATAAAGGTACATGGTATTTGACAACTGTCTTTCAGTTTGTTTTGTTTTGTTTCAAGAAAAAATAGAATGTGTTTTAGCTTGGGTTTTATTTGTCTTAAGGTATGTTATGTTATATATTATATTATATATTATATTTAATACTCAATTAAAATTATACATGAGAAGGCAATCTAAAACCATGAAGTTCAAACTTACACTTCTTTCTGTAAATAAATAGTATAAATTAAAAAAATTATTTATGTTTTAAAGTAACAAGAAACAATTTAAGAAGACAATGTGATAAAATTATTATAGTTGGATTTTTAAAATAAATCCAATGATGTCCTTGGCCACAGTCAACTTCTCTAATAAAGAAGTTATAATTATTTTGAGGTTTTTTCTTTAAAAGTTAGAGACTAAACAGTAACAAGGTTTCAGTGTACTAGTTTGGTCTCTGAAAATAATTTTATCTTCATATTAAAAATTTATTTTCTCTGAGATATTGACATATTTTTTTAATTAATTTCTGCTTTGAGAAGAAAACAGTTTGAAAAGTATAAAACTTCTAATGCAAACTTAACAGTGAAAAGGACTCAGGCTCTGTCGTTGATAGGAAGAAAGTTCCACATAGTTGTTATGAGAAGTTTAATACTCTGCATTTGTTGATGAATCAACTAAGAGCTACAGATATCACAAATTAAATCAGAGTTTTCAAGGCTTCTTGCCTTCTGCAAGTACTTCTTTATAACCTGTGATGGTTTTGTGTCCTACTCTTTTTACCTGCATTATCTTTAAGAATATTACTATAGAAAACAGTGCTTTTATATATTTTATTTAAACATATAATTTCTATCAAACTCAAGATTCTAAATTGATTTCAGGCTTTGTCTATGTTAGATCTGAGTGAGTGTGGAATTTGTGTAGTTGTGTTATAATGTGGGGTATTGGAATGAATTTTTCTGAGTATAGTCTCTAATTTGAAGCAAAAGATGTTTTCAGTCCTGCTTCAGAGTATATGGAAGATACCTCTCAAGGAAAAATAAACAAATAAAAAACTCCTTCCTGATCTAAAAATTGTATACAAAGTAGAGCATATCTATTTTTTGATCAGCCTACGAGATGTTCAGAGAATGGGCTAGAGTGAAAAGGGTTTAAATTTATTATGCACATTTGCTGGAATAACTGTACCAATAAGAATGCTTTGAAGAAAGAGGTATATTGAAATATACAGACAATTTCTTTTTAAGGCCATTGGTTCATAACTGGGAAGACATATCAGAAACAGGTGGAGAGTTTTATCTAATGGCATGCTTCTTCCTTTTTAACCAAATTACTAATAGCCCCTTCCTCACTTCACCTGTTCTAAATGAAAACCTCTATTTTAGAATTTAAAGGTTAGAAGAAATTTGGACCAGGTAAACATTACTCTTCAGATGCTATCATTTTCTCCAAACTCTGATTTTATACTGTTCTTTGAGCATGAAGAAATCAACACATTAATTTTATAAAAACACATACAACAGAAGGTTAAAAAACACTTTTTCAGGTATAAGTTCATAGGGAAGAGATTTGGGAAGAGAAGAATATATTTACTAAATATATTTATTATTGATGGGCATGTCTGCCAACTGTATTCACCAGCACCCACTCACAGCAGACCAAGTTTATAGATATTAATATCTATACATGTTCAGATAGATGAAGGTAAACTGAGTAATATTCAAATGAAACAAAATGGATAACTTTAATTTTTACTCCTTAGGGTAAGCATTATCTCTCAACATGTGACCCATGGACCCCCTCCATTAGATTCACTAGATGCTTATTAAAAACAGAAAAGTCCAGTTCTCATCCAAGAAGTTCCCATGAATCTCTGGTTGAGGCATGGAAATCACATTTTTAACAGTTACACAAGGTAATTCTTATTTACTACAAAGTTTGAGAAGAACTAATACAGTACTAAGCCATAAAAAGGAAGGAACTTGCAAGATGGACATTAAAGCAGAAATGATATAGGTCAGCTTTTAAAGTGGTAGCCCTTTGTTTTATTTAAATTGGTATAATTATATCTTAATGGGAGGTGTTCTCTCACAGTTTACCTTTTTCTCCGAGGGAGAAGAGTAGTCATTTATGCAACACAGTGATGATTAAGGAAGAGAGGATAATTTCAGAATGTATGGAAAACTGAAGGGAGGATACAGACATAATTTGGGTAGTTTGTGTCAGACAGGGAAGGTGGTCTTATTTGGATTAAAAATCTGTTTGTTTATAGGGGAAAATTGCAATGCAAAATTTTTTTAGCAGTTTTTATTTTATTTTTTTATTTTTTAAGGACTTTTATTGAGATATAATTGACAGACAATAAACTGCATATATTTAAAGTGTAAAATTTGATTTTTTTTCTTATTAGTAATGTACATATGGCAATCTCAATCTCCCAATTCATCCCACCCCCAAACCACCCCCCCCCCCCCCACTTTCCCCCTTTGGTGTCCATCTGTTTGCTCCCTACATCTGTGACATTTCTGGCTCTAAAGTCTATGTTCTTTCTACTGTGACACACTATCATGTGTGGGAAGCTAAAAGAAGAGTCTTTGGAAAGTTTGCCCTCTAACAGAGAAATAGAAAACATGTACACATGCATACACACACACGGAGAAAATGTGTATGTATGTGTAGGCATACTTGTTTATATAATGTATAGGCAAAGAAACAGGTCAATACAGGTTAACATGAAAGAATGCACGTATAAGCTGAAGGAGGAAAGGTGGTGGTAGAATTTTACTTTCATTGACAGGTCTTTAGAAATGTTTTGAAGAATGCACAGACTGCCCTTATTTAATTTTCTTAAAACTGTCTCTGTATTTAAACAAGATAAGAACATAACCTAACTTTTTCACTCTATCTCAAAGCTGAGCAGTGACTGAGAGTGTAGCACTTCAATTATATCATCACTGTTTTCTAAAAAAGATTGCAACATTTTCTATTGTGTGAAAATCAAGTTCATGTTAGTGAAGCATTTCATGGAAGGAATTCATCAGTCTGTAATAACTATAACCGTCTAGTGAACCTTTGTTATTTTTTCATTATTGTCTGCTTTCCTCCAAAAATATCATTGCTTCAATATAATAAGGGAATAAACAGAAACATTCAAGAAAAAAAGCAACATCATGTGCTTCCTTGTCAGCACTGAGATTTATAAGTAGGCCTGATGCTTTTGTGCTTGAAGATGGGGCGACTGGGCAGTTGTGGAGCAGGTCTTCTAAGGTGGTGGAGAAATGGGTGCTCTGTCTGTGTTTCACGGCTTTGTCAGGGTTAGAGTTTAGAGGAACTCCACTAGGTACATCTCAAAGCACGCTCTTTTGGAAATATTCTCATCGAAGATGATGGATGAGAATTGTGAAGAATGGTCTTATGGTTTCAAGCACAGTTGATAGGTTTAAAATGAGTGGATTAGAGGGTAGGAAAGTTTTAAGAGGTTGAGAAAGAAAAACGGGCTGCAGAGATACCAGGTCATGCCAGAACCTGCAAGCCCAACCTTCTCCCAGGTACATACATGGCTTGCATGGTTGAGCAATTTCTGAGATTTTTAGAATAGTAACTCTGAGATGGTAGAAATAAGCTTAGAGGAATCCAAAGTATCATACAGTCACCATTAAATTCTATCTTGCAAACTTTCAACCTTTCATCTGAAAATGTCAGATGATATCTTTTTTTTGAAGTTGCAAGAGCAGATACAGACAGATTTAGCACTCTGTTTAAAGTTGAGCTATGAGTCCGTGTAGAACAAAATAATAATTGCTATCATTTGTTTCACAAGTACTGCCTGCCAAATACTGTTCTAAAATATCATGAGCATTTAATTTTTATGACAAACTATGGATATACTATTATACCCATTTTACAGATAAGGAAACTGAGGCTCAGACACATAACAGTACTTGCCCAGAGATGATGAATGACAGGACTGGGAATTAACCTAGGTCTATCTTACTCCAAACCTATGTTTTTAATCACAATGTTATACCATCCCCACAATGTCTCCTTTATCTACCTAGGTGGTATTACTGCTATGCTGATTTGTCTTAAAAGATATAAAAGTTATATTTACAAGGAACAATGTTATTGTTCAATGTATGGTCTTCTAAGTAGACCTCCGAGACTGGTAGACAGGAAGCATCTCTGTCTGCGTTCTGTAAATTAAGGGATACTACAGTTTAGGTAATTTGCATGTGGTCACAGGAATGGGTGAGTCAGTCAATACTAAAGACTGAATCTTTTCTCCCAGTTCACCTGTGTACTGAGTCCTATGTTGTCAAGTAGAAGAGTTAGGTAACACAGGTGTTTACCTGACCCAGGAAATATTATTGTTACTGTTACCGTTTGAATTTGTGTAGAAATATATGGACTTTTAAAATTCAGAGGGTACATACAGTAGGATATATATGTATATACATATGTATGTATGTTCTTTACACATAATTCCAACCTATATTTTTTTAAGTTTTTTTTTAATATTTATTTATTTAGTTGTGCCAGGTCTTAGTTGCAGCACGTGGGATATTTGTTGCCAGTGCAGGATCTTTAGTTGTGGCATGTGAACTCTTAGTTGCAGCATGCATGCGAGATCTAGTTCACTGATCAGGGATCAGACCTGGGCCCCTTGCATTGCAAGCACAGAGGCTTAGCCACTGGACCACCAGGGAAGTCCCCCAACAGATATTCTTTTTTTTTTTTTTTTTAATTTTTAATTTTTAATTTTTTTGGGGGTACACCAGGCCCAACAGATATTCTTATTTTATACCTATCAACAACTATGAGGCAGACAATTTTAATATTACCATGATTTTGCAGAGAGGAAAACCAAAGATTAGGAAGACTGAGACTTCCAAATCTCTGAATAAGTGATTGGTAGAACTGGAGTTTGAACCTACATTTCTACCTCTGGTCCTGAACTTTCTAATACTGCCTGCTGCCTCCACCACACCGTGATCCCTGGAATCACAAGTGCTCCCTTGGTTAAGCATAGATAACTTTCCTTGCTCTTTAAACAAGTAGCTTAACCCTTGTGTCTCAACTTTCCTAGTCCAGAAAATACCGAAGATAATACATAATACATCTAAAATATTTCAAACCAATCTTTCAAACCTTATAATACATTCAAGTCATAACTAAGCACTTGCATATATATTACTGGATTCAACAGCAAAGCTAGATTTGGGCTTCTTAGGTAGAGTTCTAAATCCTTGCACTAAACTGTACACTTCATGGCTGACCATTGGCTTGATTTGTAGATTCTTAGAGCTAGACAGGTCCAAAGATGAGTAGTTTTACACATTTTCTTTACCAGTTGAATCCCTTTCACACATAAGGCTAATGGGAACCCCTGCTGCGTGGAGCAGTGTTGCTACAGGTGGAGTGGGACTAAGGCTTGAGAGCCTCACCTGCTCCATCTTCTTCTATCCCACATGAGTTAATTTGAGGGATTTTTCAACCTGTTTCGAAAACAAATTAATTCCTCATTATGAAGGAAGAATAATGACAAAGCCAACGTGTGTTGAGCATGTACTGTGAACTTGGCACGATGCCAATTGCTCTATAAGTGTTATTTCATTTAGCACTTAAAAGAACCCTATAGTTAGGTTCTATCATTATCCCCATTAATGGGATGGGAAATGTAGACTTAGAGGGAGTGAGTAACTTGCTTTGAGCCATCTAGATAGTGAGAGGTAGAGCTGGGGCTAAACCCAGGCTATTTGCCACCAAAACCCAGACCTATATCCACTAAGCAAGAAAACAGAAGCCTTTTGCTTAAAGTCTTAGAACTTGTTACAATGAGATCCTTGATGGAAACTTGGTTTCCTTATTTATTAGTATCAGATTTATTACTTATATCTCAAAATTCTAGGGCCAGAGAATATTAAGCAAAAATATTTTATGTATTCCTCATATCCAAAACTCGCAAGATAATTAGTAAATACATATCTTGAATGTCCTCTTTTCCCAAAGATAATTACATTAAAAAATCACAATTTACCTTGATTGCAACTGATCTGTTTTGTATATTAGAATAGTATCCGTTTAGCTATGAGTGACTAAGGATAAAGAGGCTTACATAAAATGTCATTTTATTTCAGTTTAACGTAAAACAAGTTTGGAGATAGCAGGTAAGGGCTCACAGGGAGATTCACCAAGTAATTAGGAATCTAGGCCTCTACTGCTGTGCTTCCCCATCAACATGAACATATATCCTCCCAACCATGGTTCAGCATGGTTGCCTGAGCTCCAACCAGCGTATCAGGATGCTGCCCACTGGAATAGAGACTCCATTGCTCAGAACTTATATTCATAGTGAGACTCATAAATAAGGGACATTATTTTACTTTCCAGGGGGCCATATGCTTAACCAGAAATCAAAGATTCTATTATTAAAGAAAATATTTGGGATAGGCACCTTTGAGTTTCTAGCACACACATGCTTAGTTTGAATGATGAGAGGTATATCCTGTCGTGATGAACAGTAGGCAGATGGATATATGGGTCTGAAGTTTAGATGAGTGATCCGCATTTATAGATTTGGTGGTCATCAGCATTTAGATATGAATTAAAGCCATGGACATTAGTGACTGAAAATATTTAGTTCTTTTGGATAAAATAATGCTTTTCTTATCATTTTATGGTATTAATTTGCACAGTAAATTCTACCTTATTCTAGTATGAATCTGAGCATATTTCACTGTGTTATTATTAAAATACCAGTATATTAAAGTATTAATTAAGTTAAGGTAAATACATAATGATCAATTTCACAAATTTGTGTTCCATCTGAAAGTTAAGACTCAGTACTTCCATTATATTATCGGTCAGCAATTGGGGCAGGAAATTCATTAATCAAGAAATCCCACCTTTGGAAGAATAATATGAACATTAACAGAATCCATACATTTTCCAGTTGTCCCTCATTGCCAAATTAATTCAGATAGGGTTTTATTACATACAGAAATTTCTAGATTATCTGAGGGATTCTTTGTGTATGACTTACAATGCTTGCCAGGGAGACAGCAACCAGGAGGACACCACACAGTCTTAGCACATGTTCCAACTGGCACATTCCAATTTTAAGGCCCATCAGTGGCTTGCACAAAATGCAATTTTACATGTCTAGGAATTTTAAAATTGGCTTAGGATACAAGTAGTCAAGAAACTTTATTACTTCCTCATATGAAACTTGGATTATTTCAAATGACTTGCAGACCCTTAATCTGACCATTCCAAATGAACTGGCATGTAGCCATCAGAAAAATGACACATGAAAAGTTATGTTAAAGTTGATTGCTTTAAAAAATGCTGTATTTTAATTACAATAATGTTGAGCATTTTCAGGTTATTTGAAGTATAGAACACTAGCTTTGGTAGAAAGTAAAGAGCATCTAGATCAATTAAAATTCTCTTTTTCTAACAAATTAAAAAAATGATTGGGAGATTGGGGATAGCATATATACACTAATATGTATAAAATAGATAACTAATAAAAAATGAAAAAATAGAAAATGAGAGCACATGAAACATCATGTAAGTTGGGAGTTACAGGATGCTGGAAATTCTGTGATGTTGAATATGCTCTCAGATTTCTCATCTGAGAAACTTAGGACTCAGATGAAAGGATTTAGTCTTTAAATAAAAGCTCTAAAACAGAGACACAGGTCACTGGTCTTCCAGTTCAGAGTTATTTCCACTATATCATGCAACTTTCATAGGAGGCATCTAGACAAAGTCATGAGAAAGATTTGGTAGGAAGACATTTAATGTTACAAAAAGTTTCTGAAAATCAGCGCTGTACATAGCAGCTTCAAGAGTGTCTCTAGATCAGGTTTCTCAACCATTTTTCCTTCTGATACACTTGTCAAAACATTTTTCCTCTGATACACATTCATACACTCCCTGTTAATGCTTATTTTTCTTGCACATTTTAAAAATTTTTTTTAAAATTTACTTATTTATTTATTGGCTGTATTGGGTCTTCCTTGCTGTGCACAGGTTTTCTCTAGTTGTGGTGAGCGGGGGCTACTCTTCATTGTGGTGCGCAGGCTCCTTATTGTGGGGGCTTCTCTTGTTGTGGAGCACAGGCTCTAGGTGCACGGGCTTCAGTAGTTGTGGCACATGGGCATAATTGCTCCGTGGCATGTGGGATCTTCCCAGACCAGGGATCGAACCCATGTCCCCTGCATTGGCAGGTGGATTCTTAACCACTGTGCCACCAAGGAAGCCCTCTTCCACATTTTAACCTGCATACAATTCCCTACGACTGGCTGCAATAGTGTCTCTTGTCAACATTTCTGTGGGAAACTGCTGCTTTTAAAATTGCTTATTCAGATCGTTTTGACTTATTGTCTTGAACTGCAAAGAGTTTGAAGAAAATAAAGCAAAGATGTTAGTGTAATTAAGGGTTAAAGTAGCTCACTTTATAAGTCTGTAGATCCATACCTAATTACTTAATAATATCTTTAAATTTTTTGCACCCCATCTATCTGTGACTGTAAATTTCTAGAGGTCAGGCAGAACACCAACCTAAATCTCAGTTTGTAGTTTCTTGTGCTGCACCGTATCTGGCTGGGAAAGTAATAAAGAGCTGGATGATAACACAGTGGAGATCAGAGACATTCATTACCATTGAATTGTCATTTATACGTATATAATACACATGTCCAAAAAAAGTCTGATGATATCATATGGGTAATCACAAATTCCTTTTAAAGTAGGTGGGAGGAAAGATATTATCACTTGCATTTTATGGTTGGTTAAATATAAGAATGTTAAGCTATGGGTTTTGCCTAAGTTAACAGTTAGTGGTAGAGTTTTCTGCCATTCCCAATATTTATTAAAAAACTTACTATTGCACTAAGTAATGCTATGCTTATTAAAAACTTACTATTGTACTAAGTAATACTATATTTTTATGTCTATGATTTCAATAACTTTTAGGTACTTTATACTGCGAAAATGCCACATGGAGCCATTTCAATAATTAGTGAAGTGTTGTCAGATATTTTAAGAAATTATCTTACAGCTTAGTATAAATAATTTCACACTACTCCCCCCACATAAAATTGCTTTTACTGAATAGTAATTAGTATCATTTGCCCGCATTGAGGGGCATACTAAGAGCATTATAAAGCTGATTTTTGTTTCTATGCTAAGGCTATTGTGGAGAATATAGTTCATGACATTACACAGTATTCTTTTTATTAGAATCTGAAAGAATTGTACTGTGGCCAAATAATTGCTCAGTTTTTACCTTATGCATGCCATGAAGAATGTACCTGAATAGGGTTCACTTGTTTTCTTTGTTTTGTTTGTTTTTTTTTTTTTGAGTTGGCTGCTAGAAAGCTGCAAACTTTGTGGTCTGACTTAAGGAAATATCTAGATGGGAATTATGATATGTAGTTTTAGTACTATTCTCATTTTGTGTTTTCACTTATGTTTTGCTTTATTCTTGCATCTCTAAGTTTAATTCAATACCATATATGTAAATGCAATTTAACACTATATATAATTTAATAATTATATAAATGTAAATATATATCTTTAGAAGCTACTTAAATCAGTCTAGAACAAGGTAGAATATAAATAAAAACATTTATAATAAAAATAATGTTTCCCACCATTTGTCTTGGTGCTATAAAAAGAAAATGGAAACAGTTGTCTGGTAATTAGACTACCACCTTGTTAGAGTTGTAACTTCTCTCTGAGAACTATTCATAGTTATTATTGTAGGTAATGCACACATAATTCAGTCCAAGGCCTGGCTGATGCTATCAGACACTTTACAGGTATGTTTGTATAACAATAGACACAACAGAAATATGTTATTTGTAATTTTACAAGGAGTAATTCATTTGTATTTCTTTAAAAAACATAGCAATGAACACATATGATCCATGCACATGTATTCAAAATTTTAGTTCCACCCTGGATATTTTATAGTCTTGTTCTAGACTATAATAAGACTCTAATCTTATAAGATTGAAAATCTCACCAAAGCCTGCTGATACAAGTCTTCTACAAAGGACAAAGCATCTGAAGTATTTGTGTGAATAAGACAAGCAGGCACAATCTATGAGATAAAGAAATGAGCCAGTGCCAAATATACAATAAAAACTGAATATATATTAATTGATATTTCAAAACTTAAGCACTGACTTAGGGAATTACTAATGTCATAAGGTACTACACTGTTACTTCATTGTGGCATCTTTCCTTATGCTTTTGTTTGGATATTGTAATTATATACAGGCATTCAATGACCACACATAATAAGTGTCTCCTGAAATTAATGTCTCCTTATTTTCTTTTATCACTTTCTGTATTATGGTAACACTTCACAGTAGATAGATAAAATCACAGTTGGAAAATCATATATTTTAAACAGGTGAAATAGACATATTAACCACAAAGCTTGATTATTATATAAAGTGTTTTATGGAAATCAGGCTTTACTTAAATAGTAATTATTCTTCACAATGCCTGACCAGTCTTTTCTTGTGTGCAATATTCCCAGTTTCTTTTCTAAGACTAAGGCAGACCAGAAGTGCTTTGAGAGAGATTGAAACCCAAATTGTGGTACTGACAAATGGTCAGTTCAATTTGGCTTAATCAACTTCAATTCAGTTCCTTCTGTGACTATATCTTGATCATTGGAGTGGTCAGAGAATAAAGAGATAAATAAGGTGCAGACATTATCCCCAAGAAGCTGAAAACGTATATTCTGATGTGATACTTAGGGGTGACTAGAATTTACTGAAGTAGAGGGAACTTTTTTGGACTAGCTCTTAAATACACAGAGGCTTTTATGATGCAAGCAAAGTACAGAATCTAAGTTACTCCACATAGGAGGTAGCAGGAGCAAAGGCAAAGAGCTAGCAAGCTCATGGGGAAGAGGGGGAAATGCCAGGCTAACTGAGGCCAACTTGGGTTTCACTCTATCATTTCCAGAAAGACAGCATACTGTGATGGACAATGATTCAGAGATTGAGGGGGCAGACAAGAAACCTATTATCAAGCTGTAGGATGAGTTTTAGAGAGAACTGTCAGAACAAGGTCAGTAGTAATAGTATTGGAGACACACAATTAGATTTGCCATGCAGTTGAGATGAAAAAATGAAAAGATATTATAACTTCCCAACACAAATAGCGTTGACTTGTAGGCTATTGCTTATGTCAGCCATCAGTAAACTATGGCCCAAGGGCCAAATCTGGTTTTTGTACAGTGCTGGAGCTAAGAATGATTTTTATACTTTCTAAATGGTTGAAACAAATCGAAAGAAAAAATATTTCATGACAGGTGAAAATTATACAAAATTCAAGTTTCACTATACAAAAATGAAATTTTATTGAAACACAGCCACGTTCATTTATGTATGTATTATCTGTGGCTATTTCTGCACTACAATGGCAGCACTGACTAGTTGCAATAGGGCGTGTGTGGTCCAGAAAATCTAAAATAGTTACTATCTGGACCTTCATCAAAACCTTTGCTGACCTCTGGCTTACGTAGTTAATAATTCATTAGGATCACCACCTTTACAGATATTGTGGACATTGTCATTCAAAACAGCTTGGCTGGACTGAGATGGTGAAACATTCCAGCTAAGAATATCAGCACTGCTTACCATTACAGAGAATGGGTGACGAGTTGGACATCCACTATTAATCAGTCCACGATGGTGGTGTTAGGTAGGCGTTTGTTCTGGTAAACTTTCCTCGGAAGCACTGTGAGCCTTGACTTATGGTTCTCCAGTGCTTGCCATGAGGTTTATTTGTGGTAGTACCTTTTCCCCCTCCCCTTTTTGTTGTTGCTGCTGCTGCTTTTCTTTTTTATACTATTCTAGAAAAAAAAACCACATTAAGAAGTGATAATAATAATGTACCTCTGGACTTGTCTTCTGGCAATTTGGGGCTTATAAAAATATACCCATGTTTTAACTGCTACATTCACCTGCTACATTCACTGTCTAATTACACGTGTCCTCAATCAAAAAAAAAATAATAGAAAGAAAGAAATTTGACACCACTGAAGCTATTAGAATTTATCTAGTCTGGCTGAAGGTGGTTTTACATGAGGAGGGTCATATAAGTTTCAACAGGCCTCAATAATGATTGGACGAGGGTTTATGTCCAGGAAGGGATTAGTTACATAAGTGTCTGTTGATATGTAAAATAGATTTATTCCTCCATTTTGCTAAATTTTTTTGAGCACACTTCTACTACATTTAATTTAGAGCAATTCAGTATGGAATCACTTGCTGAGAGAGCAAACAAAAAAAATAATTAAGAAACAGGGCAGGGACCTCATAGGTGACTCAGTGGTTAAGCATCCACCTGCCAATGCAGGGGACATGGATTTGAGGCCTGGTCCAGGAAGATCCCACATGCTGTGGAGTAACAAAGCCTGTGTGCCACAACTATTGAGCCTGTGCTCTAGAGCCCATGAGCCACAACTACTGAGCCCACGTGCCACAATTATTGAGGCCCGCGTGCCTAGGGCCCGTGCTCCACAACAAGAGAAGCCACTACAATGAGGAGCCCGCGCACCACAATGAAGAGTAGCCCCCACTCGCAGCAACTAGAGAAAGCCCGTGTGCAGCAATGAAGACCCAACGTAGCCAATAAATAAATTAATTAATTTAAAAAAAAGAAATAGGGTGAATTAGTTTGCAAAGCAATGTCATACAGACTGGGAAGGGAAGAGATAATGTTTCAAATGGCAAAATCTCAGTAATATGGTCATTACTATTATTATTAATAAATAAAATAATGATATAATAATAATAGTCCTTACTATTTGTACAATGACTTTCTACTTGGCAGCTCAAAGTAATAAAATACCTCATCATTTTTATCTCTAAGAACTCATCAAGTTAGAAAATGGTATGGAATTCTTATCCTTGTTTTTCACAAGGAGAAAGTAAGGGAGAGAATTGAACCTGCTGCTGCCACACTATACAATAAGTTGATGGTCAGAATCAGAAACATAGTCTTGTTTATTCAAAGCGTTTTTGATGGAGTCTCTTTTTTCTTTACTCCATACTATCCCATTATCTCCCTCAAAGCCACCAAAGACAGAGCATCACTAAAATAGTTTTGAAAGGTGGGAGGCAGGAAAAGAAGACCCAGCAGTACCTTGAACAAGATAGTGATAAGAACTTCATGATAAGACATGTATAATTGTCCTTGTTACTCTCTCTCTCTCGTTTAATTCAAAAGCCATAATGTTTCTTTTTTAAAAAAATTCATCATAACACAAAAAAGTACATAAATTAAAAATTGAAGTTGCTCTCTTACTTCTGTTATTCCACTTCTTACTGTTACAAATTTTGTGTGTCTATATACTTCGCTATGCACACACAAATATAGTTTTATTATTTACAAAAACTGGGACATAGGATGCATATTAGTCTGCAACTCTTTTTCATTAAAATATATCATTGACCTTTTGCATGTTAATACAGGTAGCTCTACCTCATCAAATTAATGTCTGCATTGTTTTAATTTTCGGTCTTGATTAAAAGTTATTGTAGACTAAATAGAACTTCTGCCTTATATTTCACAATTTTACATATTCTTTTGACAATTAGATCAACATCAATTGTTTCCTATAATTACAAATTCAAATTCTTCATTTGGCATGTGTTAAAATTAGTTGAGAAGCCCTTCCCTCCCCATTTTCCCTCCACAGTTTTGCTTACGTCTGCTATATGCATCTCCTTTCTTCTGCGACAAGTGAATAGCAAGCATTCAGGGATGAAGGAACAGGAATCAGTTTATAAACTTCTTAGGCACATTTCACATAAGAAATATGCAGCAGATTAGTGGAGAAGTCTTTTTAGATTGCAGTAATTGCCATTCTAGGAACAGGTGTTTGGAATCCCACTCAAGGGAGAACTGGAGATGGAAGAGATTGGGGAAAGATAATGTTTCCTTGGCTACAGCCCCATGGGGAAATCACAGAAAAAGGGAGGAGACCAAGCAGAAACTCTGGAGTCTTCCACTACATACCAGTGACTTCAGTAGGGGCAGAGTCATGTAGTGATGACACTGTTCACTTCTGCAACAGTGTTCCCACCAAACAGGATATTGAGACAGAGCCAAGATGGGATGATGGTGTGCCAGGGACCAGAATGATTACTATATCACTTCCTGGTCCTGTATCACCAGAAAAGGAGCTCCCTTGATCTCTGTAACAATTATTTATTGTGAAATGCTTCACAGTTTCTAAGAAGTTTTCACAGAATGATCTCATTCTGGGCCCTACAGTCAACCATATGCTTTAGACAGAATGGGTAGCCTGTCCTTTATCCACAGATGGACAAACTTAGTTCAGAGTCTAAATAACTTGCCAAACTGGTAAGGAAAGAGCTGGACTTGAAATTCTCTTTATTCTGAAGCAACCCCAGGTGCTCCTTCAGGATAACACTGCCCTTTCCTTCAGTTCTCAAGTACCAGATGCTCTGGAGATAAGAATGCATGCCTTTATTCTACCAACATGATAAATACCTCAAGAAACTTAGATTAACAGCATCATATTTAAACAACTTGGCCAACTCTGACTTATTTCATTTTCTTTAACTTTTGAGTTTATTTAGCACCTATTGTAACACAAGGGAATGGCAACTTTACTAATCAAACAAAAATCAGGTTGATCAACATTTTTCAGTAACGTGTATTTTTGAAGGCGGAACAAATAGGAGAGATTGAGGAAGTTTCATGCAGGAGGGATTTCCTGCAGCTTTGCTGAAGTTTAGAGGTAAATGTTAGCTCAAACATTCAGGTTCTTTAGAAGAGACCTTTGGTTATCTCTTATGTGTATCCTCTAAGTTTGTTTCAGAAAAATAGTAGGAAAATAGAATTAGAAACTTTGCCTGGAACCTAATATGGTTCAAGCTGTAACATATATCATAGGCCATTTAAGATTCTATGGTGGAAACAGGCTTTAAACATTTTTGTAGCTTGTACAGTGCCTGACTTAGTATCTTGCACTTGGCCGGCTCAGGAAATCATAGCTAACTCTTACATAGTACTTTCTACATGCTAGGCACTATTGTAGGTACTTTACATAAAATAATTCATTCAACCCTTACAATAATTCTGTGAGATTGGTACTATTATTCTCATCTTCATTTTTTGAATGGGGAAACTGAGGCACAGAGAAGTCAAATTACCTGCCTAAGCTCAGACAACCAGAGCCAGGAATGGCTTCGGCAGCCAGGCATTAGGGTGTGTTTTAAACCAAAACAGTACTCTTCCTTCTGAGTGTCCTGAATTAATTCCCCAGGAATATCTGCTTTACCTAAGGAGTGGGTGCGGTGTGCACTGTAATATAGTCCATCTGTTTGCTTTCTTTCTCAGGCCAGTTGTGGTGCGGGCCAGGAAGAGAGCATGTTTGAAGCCCTGGGTTATTGGTCTCATCACCTTTATATCACTGATTGTCCTGGCAGTGTGCATTGGACTCATCGTTCATTATGTGAGATACAGTAAGTATGGGTTGCCCTGGCATCATGTGATTTACCTTAAATGTTTCCCGATTCCATTGCTGTTTTCATTTGCCTCAGGCTTACTATCATTCGTTTGTATAGCTGGTACAAAGAACTCTCCACCTGCTATTATTTATTTGATAATATAATAAATCATTATGCATTTATTCCTCACAAGCCAAGGAGGGTTCTTTCTTCCATCTTTGATGTCGTAATGCTTCCTGCTGGGAATAGCATGCTAGTTTTCATATTCATTAACAAGTGATAATCAAGTCTTAATTAAGGGAAAACCACGGGAAAGCTGGAGTCCACTGTTTGGAATTGTTTGAGGTCACAGGACAATCATCTTGATATAAAATCACTCCAACTCATTGAAATCCTGACAGCTCAATAAATTGTACAATCAGGGATCACAGAGAAGTAGGCTCTATTCTATACTAGTAAGTCGGAAAATGCTTATAGTAATATATTGTTGAATAAATGCCTATATTTGTTATTTTAAAATCATCTTGGGATATATTAAAAGTGATTAAAGAAGACAGGAAATGCTGAGAACGTTAATTATAAAGAGGTTCACTCTGCGGTAATCAGGTATCTCCCTGCTAGTTGAACCCTGAACACGGCTATGTTATTAGAAGTTCCCCAGGGTACTTCAAAACTGTTCTACCAGGGCATAATAGCCTTTCTGAAGTTTCCTTCTTACTCTGTCTCAGGTTTTAATTAGTTGACTCCACTTTGACCTATTGGTTTAATATCTCCCTTAGTGACTAGATAATGCTTTGATGTTCAAGACCCTGTAACCAACAAAGCTAATCGCTCAATTCTAATTTAATTGGGAATTTGCAGACGTTGTTTTCCTGTAAAGAGAGATGGTGATATGTAAATTGGTTTTCTTCTGCTAGCAGAAACAAGTCCAATGTTAATTTCCCAAACAAGGTGGATTATTTCTGGGAAGTTTAAGGAATAAGTATTCAAAGATTTTTTTTTTGGGGTGTGGGGTAGAATTTACAGGTCTTTGAATTTGGAGTATCTGCATTTTGACAATTTCTCTGGAGCATGTTTTTAGTATAAAAAGAATAGCTAAAATAACTTTATAATTCTACAGTTCTGTTCTGAATATATTAAATTCCATTATGTTGTAAGCATCATTATTCCTCTCCATGGATGCCTAGGACTATGTTTTACTCACATTTGCATTTCTAGAACTTATTAGATAATTTATTGACTACTGAATGATAAAAACGAATAAATCATACCCATGATATTTTCTTGGGGCATATTTTGGTTTGTCTGACTTAACAAGGAATTCCTAGTTATTATTTCAGTGAGAGAAAATGTTCTTACTACTTCTCCTTTGCCTTTCCCCAAGCCAAATCTCACCCATAGGCATACAATAAAAACCTGGTACGATTTCTCCAGTAACCTGTTCCTGTATATCCTGTCGTTGGGATGATCAGCTGAGTAATATGGAACACACAACGTCCACTGCCCACACAGCACACCTGAATAAACAGCGATTGTTATATGTTATTGTCATATTTGTGACCTGTCTGCTGTTTAGAGATGTAACAGAAGAACAGAGTAGATAGAGCACATGAGAATTTTGGAGCTGGCATGCCTAGATAATGAAACTGAACCAAACAAATCTATTGTAGAAACAGGTAGATAAAGATGGAGGTGATCAGACTCCATTATTTTGGCATAAAGCCCAGGACAGCATAGAACTGTGTGTTCAGCTTTTGTGTCCAGTGGTCTTTGGGACTGTTTCTGTCCCTTCTGTGATTTGAACGATAGCAGGTGAATCTATTATGAACATCATCGTAGGCAGCAGAATCACAAAGCTGTTAGAAAATTATCCACAAACTCATGTTCATCCTTATTTTTCTTACTTTTCTGTTAACATTCTTGATAATATTTTTCAACAACTACACATGCCATATAATTCTGGCAACTGGAAATATGTTTTGACGCCAAGTGATCTATTTGAGTCTATCAGGCAAATTAAAATATTGACTATAGATAAGTTGTTCCTTTGGTTGAAGCATACAAAATTGCTGATATTTGACCATTTTTAACCTATATAAATGGCAATTTGAAATGTCAGTCTAATAACTAAAAAAAAACCTGGTCTACAGATGTAGAAGAGTCTGTTCTCCTCCTCTTTAGAAAACTTACTATTCAACATGTGGCTAGGTATCAGCAACATCAGCCTCACCTAGGCACTTGTTAGAAATGCAGAATCTTGGGCCCAACGTTATTTTTTTAATTAACTTTTATTGGAGTATATTTGATTTACAAAGTTGTGTTAGTTTCTGCTGTACAGCAAAGTGAATCAGTTATACCTATACATATACCCCCTCTTTTCTGGATTTCCTTCCCATTTAGGTCACCACAGAGCTTTGAGTAGAGCTCCCTGTGCTATACAGTAGGTTCTCAGTAGTTATCTGTTTTATACATAGTAGTGTATATATGTCAACCCCAATCTCCCAATTCATCCCTCTCCCCACTTCCCCCTTGGTAACCATAAATTTGTTTTCTACGTCTGTGACTCTATTTCTGTTTTGCAAATAGGTTTTGTACCATTTTTTTTAGATTCCCTCATTCAAGTGAGGGAAAGAATAGGAAGCTAGAGGGAAACTGAGACTAAGTGAGACACCCTGCATTTTCCTATTATAACCATATGCAACCATTGTGTTCCTAATCTTGGCACAGAGTCTCTCACAGAAAAGGTAGTCAGCATTAACACTCATTGAATGCATCTTCTGAGTTCGGTGCTTGCTTCATGTGCAGCAGAGTAGAGGAAAAGCTGTATTGTATTAATTCTTCAGCAGACAAAAACATGGGCTGCTTGAACTGGATGCAGAAAGTGGAGACATTGGCTAAAGAAACAGACAAGCCAATTCCTATGGCTGGTGGGAGAAAATAAACAGAGTGAGAAAGGGACCAGGTGAAACTAAGTAGTGACTCTGGAGGGTGGCAAGTCTAGCTCCTTAAACTTCTATGTACTGAACTCCTAGCATTTTAATCCCTACCCTCATCTTCTTCTTTAGCCAAAATAAATTTTCTTACACTAAAGTCCTTGCGACCAGAATTGATGTGTGGTTTACAGAATCGGGAGAAATCTACTTTTAAAATATAAAAATGCATTTTCTCTTGGGAAGCTTCTGAATCTGTTCCTGTTTATATGCTCAGATGGCGTGACTTGCTGCTTCTTGTGGCTTATTCAGGAATGGATAACACATGATTAATTAGCCTAGAGTAGCACCAAGCATTTCATATTGTTTTTATGCTCTAAATCTTATGACGAAGATTGCTGTTGTCTGTTATTTTGAGATGACCATGAAGCTCAGAGCAGGATGATGGAGATGATGATCTGGGTGGGACATTCTTTCCCGCCTCAGTCTGTTTAGCAACTACCAAATGGGGAAATGATGATGCTTTACACACTTCTGATAAAAAGTATGATGAGTTTTTACTTCTTTTCTTATAGATCAAAGGAATACCTACAATTACTATAGCACATTGCCATTTACAAGTGACAAACTATATGGTGATTTTGAAAAAGAGGCTTCTAAAAATTTCACAGAAATGAGCCAGAAAATTGAATCAGTGGTAAGCATATTTTCCCACTTCTAGGGCATTTGCTATCACTCTTTACCATAATTTTTAGTATCCTAGCTTCTCAAACATCCATTCAACTGATCTTGTGTATCTTTGAAAAATGGGGACAGGCCCTACCTGAGAGATATAAAGCAAAACTGACAGTACCTGACTTGGAGGAATATGCCTTACAGGGTTAAACTTTTAGCCATTTCTTTTTGTTCCTCCTACTCACCCTTCCTTAGCTAGTGCTACACTATTGATCAGCAGAGTCCAGAAATTCTGAGAATGTGAGGGTGACCCAAAATACGGTTGTTATATCATTGATTTCCTAAAGAAGAGACCTTTAGCAAAAGGACACAAGATTGAAACTATTCAGACACATACTTGAGAAGTGTTTTAGTATTTAAAAATATCCAACCTTGGACAAGTTTTTGGTACATACGTCTATAGGAAACCCTTGGATGTTCATCTTTATCCTTAGGGAATCAACATTCATCTTGAGGAATGAATCAAATATTTTAAATAGTGGAAAATTTAACAGTATAGGCCAAAAGAGCAGGGGCCTGGGTGATGACTTCTCATCATTGTCAGACTACTTAGAGAATGATTTGGACTTTTCCTGAGAGTCTGTGTGGTAGTTAGTGAAGTGATGTGATGGAAAGCACCCTAAACTAGGAGTTGGGACACCTAGTTCTAGTACCACTTATTAGCTGGTGATGTGTCATTTGGCACATCTCTTTATCATTCTGGTAAAATTCCCTGAAGTGACAATTAAGGCACTAGGCTAGACAGTTTCCAAATTATCTTCAAGTTCCAATATCCTGAGTGAGAACAGAATGGCAGTGGCCCACCTGGAAACTGCCTGGTAGCCTAGAAGCCTAAGGATTTAGATACTTTGCTGAGGAGGAAGTCAAATCCTGGCTGTATTTGTCCTTGTAAACACCAAATCAGGGAAATATCAAATAAGCTCTTTTTAAGAATATGTGTGTGTGTGTGTGTGTATCCATATATGTATATATCCTTAAAATATATATTAAAGGAAATGGAACTAAAGAGATCAAGTAAAGCACCTATTTTCCTTGTTTTTTGTGCCATTCACTAAAATTTTTATAAGATCCAGACTGACTTAAATATATGGGAATATAAACAGGACTCATACTCTTCAAAATTAATAATTTTGAAGTTATTTGATAAAAAGATAAACCTTTAAGTAAATATTTCCAAGTGAATGCTGTCATTAGATAACTCATTTGAACTGTGCTGATTTGTCTCATAATTGAAGTAACTGTCTTTGGGCACGAAGACTCAGAAGTCAAACCAAATGTAAGGAAGAATAAAAAGGCTCGTTGTTTCTGTCAATCAATAACCAGCTTGTAGTATCTGTGTTTAGTAAATATCCACACAGTGAAAACAAGAAACACTTGATGTGTTTACCTTGACTTTTGATTTAAAAATTTAAGTTGGCTAGAATTCTTATTTGTAGTAGTAAGAAATATCTCCACAAAATGCATTCTTCCACCCAATTAGAGTAAACTTTATAGGAGGTATTAGGCTACGTGTCCCAGTTCACCTGGGCCTTCCTAAGAGCATCTTGAGTGCTAACTTGGGTGCAGATTATGACAGGATATTTGGTAACTTTTTCACCAGGTTTGAGAACCATGTGATACCATTATGCATTCATTTCTCCCTTCCAAATACTAACCAAGCCTGATCCTGCATAGCTGCTGAGATCAGATGAGATCCATCATGCTCAGGATGCTGTGGCCATAGATTGCACTTGTTTATATGACCTACTACTTGCCAGCGTTTTTTCATTTCCTTTGTTTATCCTACAGTAAAAGTCTGTATCTCATGGTGTGAATGATTACTCTTACTTTTCAAAACCCAGTCTGTTTACTCTCTTTTGTCTCTTTCTGAGTGTAGCACAGCAGATGTCACTCCTGGCCCCTCTACTATGGTTCCCCAGCTCCCGTCATTCCTAAGGCAGAGTTCAGTTGAAATCACTGATCCTCAAGTTCAGCATATTGTGAAATGTCCATCAATGTGTTTTGTTTTTAAGCTTTTAAAAAAATATTTTTAAGCTTTGAATCAACTTGCAGAATTTCAGAAAATTATCCTTGCTGATGTATTTTGAATATTTTTGGAACAGGTGAACAATGCATTTCATAAATCTTCACTGAGGCGAGAATTTGTCAAGTCTCACATTATCAGGTTCAGGTATGTAGATCTAAAATGCTGACTTCTGAATATAATTTAAAGCTAAAGCAGGTAACCTGGTCAGTAATAAATACTGTTTGAAGTGTTAATGATATGATATAATTCAATTCAACAGACATTAATTTTGTACCTGTTCTGTGTAAGTCATGGGTTACAATGTGCCTTACTCATTCTTTAAATCCAAAAGAAAGCATTTGCAAGATGATTTCAAGGGACAGAAGTGTTATTGGTGGCTTGTTATAGAATTGGTTTTTGTTTGTTTGTGTGTGTGTGTGTGTGTGTGTTTTTTGGGAACTTTGATTAGCACAAATAGGGACCTAAGCCACATCCCTTGGTTTAATAGCAAGTAAGTGTCCTATGTAAAATAACATAGTGGATGAGATTTTTCTTCTCCCCTTGGTTCTCCTTACCAATTTTCTTTCCTTTCTTTCATTCTACTCGTTTTTGTTACAAATATTTAAGATCTCAGATGTGATCAACAACCATCAATAAACAGAATCTAGAGCATGACATTTTGAGAAAAATGCTATACGAGGGTCTTAAATAATGTATTGTATTAATACAAATTATTTGTATTTTTCAAAATAAAATGAGCTATTTCCAACATTATTTCAATGACAAAAACTCCAAGTTACTTCTCAGTCTATTACTCAGTTGACATCTCTGAAGTGTTACTTTGCCCACTTTCTCCTGAAAATTCCACACTTTTTGGTGTTTGAAATATTACTTTTTGTTGGATCTCTATCTGCTTCTCCAGTTCTTAAATTTTCACTCTCTCAAGGGGACTTCATCCATCACATCATGGTTTCATATCCTATTGAAATCCAAGTTTCTTTTTCCAGTCAAAACTGTTGTCCTGACTTCTGCAACTATATGCCCACCCACACACACCTTCACACGGTGGTTGCACAGAAAATTCTCAAACTAGGAAAACCCACTCACACTAATGAGAAAACTGGAAGTCATCCTACACTCCTCCCTTTCCTGGGCCCCTTATGCTTTATAAATAAGTTCTACCAATTCTATCTTCCAAATCACTTTCTAATTTGTTTACCCCTTTATCCCAGAAATCTTGCTACTCATTATTCTTTCTTCTGCTACTACAACACGAAGAAGTATAAATTTGTTGGAAAGATAAAGCTAGTCTTAGAGATGTTGATTTGAGATACTAAGGGACCTTATGAGCCTGAAGTATGAGTCTGATATAAGGGAGGAAGTGGTAACTGAGCTGAAGACATAAATTTGCTCAACATCAATTCAAAGTATTAGAAAGTGGGGGTGTCAACAGAATTTCTCACAAAAGGGGTACTGCAAGAAAAAAAAAAGGATGCTGAAGAATGCTTGAAGAATGACAGTATTTAAGGAAATAGAAGAAAAATGGGAACCTAGGAAATAGACAGGGAAGGAGCAGGGAAAATGAAGACTTGCAAGAGGCACCACTGAAGCTAACAACAGAACGTTTCCGGCAGGGAGTGGTCAGCATCGACAAGACTCCTGAGAGACCAAGTAATGTGACTAGAAAGAATCCATAGAAAATGTCATTGAGGAAGTCAGTGTTCAAACAGAGAAAGGACTCAGTGGAACAGAAGGGGAGGAAGCAGACTGCAATGAAGTAAATATGAGGCAGAATGTAATTTACCCATTTAAGAGGGTTTTCTGTGGTATGAAGGTGTAAGATAAATTGTATAGCTGGGGTAGATGGAGGGCTTTGTTTGGTTTTGTCTCTATTAGCCAGCCAGTATAGGAATAGTTTAAGAGAAAGAAGAAAGAGTAAGTAATGGATGTATAGGGTTGCTGAGGCAGTGAAAGGGGATGAGATATACAGCAATAATCTCTTTAAAGCCCTATTTGTTTTTTTCAGATTACAAAAATAATACAAAATTACATAAAACTCAAATAACACAGGATTACAAAAAACAGAAAGTGAAAGCCCCCTCTCCAATAATTTCACACCCAGAAATAACACAGTTTGTTAACAGTTTATTTTTAACATTTTCCCAATGACTGCATATCGATCTTGAAAATATAATCACGTGAAGTCAAGACAACTTGGTCAAGCTTTCTAATATTCTTAGGATTAGGAGTTGTTTAGCAGAACGTGAAGTTTGCTTAGGATAAATCATTGGATTTAATTAAGTCACTGGGAATTAAGCCTGAAAGCCAAAGCCAGAGTTGATTTCATATTTATCATACATTTTATTTGATAATTTTGAACAGTTGACAAAAGAATTGTTTTTTATATTAATAACCCAAGTATTTAACTATATTCTGTGGCAGTAAGGGAGATCATGAGTATAGTAGATGGTTTTCAGAGAGACTGAGATAGGAATTCTATATGTGGCAAACAATAGGAATATTTTGGGTTGGCTAAAAAGTTCATTCAGGTTTTTCTGTACAATGTTGTGGAAAAACTCGAACAAACTTTTTGGCCAGCGCAATAGAAGAAAACAAATTAGATATTTTAAAATTGCATATATGGATTTGTTTTGTGTGTGTGTTTGTGTTTCAAATGATAATGATAATGTTTTCGAATGATAAAGAAAAAAATAAAGTTTGATATTACCATGAATCTTATTTGGAACTTTATCTTTTAAAACCATATTTCTCTTTTTTTCCCTTTTTGGTCCACAGTCAAGAGGGACATGGAGTGTTGGCTCATATGCTGCTGATTTTTAGATTTCCCTCTACTAAGGATCCTGAAACCATAAATAAAATTATTCAACGTGTTCTACATGAAAAGCTGCAAGATGCTATAGGACCTCCTCAATTAGATCCTGAATCAGTTGAAATTAAAAGTAAGTTTATTTCCTCTTATTTAGTGCAATTCTCTTACATAGAATAGCTCCATGTTAAGTTTGGTCTTGGGCACTGATTTTTTAAAAAGTTTTTGGATGTCTTTCATTATGGGGGTCTTGCCACCAACAGAATATTTCTTTGGAACTAAATTGGTTCTAATGAAGTTTTAAAATTTTTAATACTACCTTAAACTTACACCACCCATGCAAGTCTATCATAAACTCCTGAGCCTGGGTTCTTTTTCTATACTGGGGCTTACACTTTAGCCATAGAATCCAATGATAAATGGAGAAAGTGGCTTTGTGTATTTATTCCTCTTCTTTTTCTTGTTGCTTACTTTTTTTGTTCTGAGTATGATGGGTGGAAAGGTTCATGCCATTCACATACTTGCTTTCAAACATCATTAATAAACCTTGTTAGCTTCTTCCCTTAGGCCTTTTACTGATGAAAAGTTTATAATTTATTTTTTGATATAAATTATTTTTGGTATCTTTTACAACTAACTTGAAAACTCTGAGGTTTTTGTTTTTGTTGGGGCAGGGGGACAAGATAAACAGTGATAGGTCCTCATTACTAGAAAGTAAAAAGCATAGGAGATCCTCAGGGGAAATAAAAGATTGGTTAAAAGCTGTCATGTGCTATAGAACAATGCTAGTCTGTAGAAATAGTGTGCCAGCCACGTGTATGATCTTAAACTTCCTAGTAGCCACATTAAAAAAGTAAAAGTAAACATGTGAAATGTATTTAAATAATTTATATATTTAACTCAATATATCCAAAGTAGTACTATTTCAACAAGTAGTAATGTAATTGACTACTCATTGAAATATTAATGTAATTTACATTGTATTCACAATGTAATTTATATTGACAAATAGTCTGTGTAAATATTATTCATGAGATTGTTTTGTAATAAGTTTTTGAAATTGATTGTATATTTTATATTTATAGCACATTTCAATTTAGCCACATTTCAAGAGCTCATGTGCACATGTGGCTAGTGAATACAGTATTGCATATGGTGGCACTAGAAACTCAGAATAGGGGACAAGTAGAAAGAATGAATACAAGTGCTAATATAAAAGCTGACAGATGTAGTTAGAGGCCTAACCTGGTGGTCAGCCCCTCTACTTGCTTAGATAAGGAAGCTCACTCGTCAGAGCCAGTCATGTAATTTGTGGGGCCCAGTTCAAAGTGAAAGTGTAGGGCTCCTTGAAAAGCAATTAAACAATGCTGATTAATGTAAAAAGATATAAGACTTTTCCTTCTTTCATGGTCTCTCTTGACTTGTCATGGTATTTTTATTTGTTAATTGATATTATAAATGAAAAAATAAAAATTTTAAATTACTAGCTTGAGTTTTGCTGTTACTAGCTTAAATTACTAGTAGTTTAAATTACTAGCTTTGAGTTTTCACCTTTATATTGTGAAATAATTTCAAATGTAAATATAAAAGCATTTAGCTTTTATTTGGAATCATGAAAATTATACAACTGTATTTCATAGCTCATTCATGCATGTATTTTGGTTACCAAATCAATGGAAACACCACAGAAGTCTAGCTCAACATTTTTCATTTCCCTTCTTAATACAGACATATTTTACAAATGCTCTCTACCTTCAGCTTATGTGAGGAAGGACCAAACATCCACCTATGTCATTATTTTCAGCTGAAGCTGTTGGCTAATACAAAGAAATAACAGGAGCAAGAAAAGATATGATAGGGTCCCTCAGTTGTTTGTGTTTATTAGAATGTCATGGCCTTCTTTTGCATTCTAAGCAAGTTCTGGTTCGAACAGAAAACATAATAGCCTCCTGGGACTGACAGTGCCCTCTGATTACCTATTGGCAGACATTACACTTATCTTGTACTCACTTTGAGTTTGCTGAACATCATGGGCCCGCTGGAATTCTTAGCTCGTAAGATATTGTGAGTGATATATATATACAAACGGGGTAGCAAGAATCCATGGGCACACTTATTGTGTACATCTCCTCTGCCCATGCCATACTCTATTATCCTGTAAAACTTCACTTCCAAACACAAGTTATGAGATACAATGCTTATGAATTTCAAGACAGTGAGCATTAAACCAAGTGTGAGGTCATGCTGAGTGCAGGGCTCAGTGCAGTTACACAAGTCACATCCATGAAGTCAAGTCTGTCAGCAGTATTGTAAAAAAATGAAATTCAGCTAAGTAAATTTAAAGATCTAATTGGCTTTATTTAATGATTCATGAATTGTGCAGCATTCTGCCTTAGCAGATAGATAAGAGCTCTGAGAAGCTGTACAAAATGGAAGACTTTTATAGCCAGAAAGAGGCGAGACAAGGAACGTTTTAGCAGAGTGGATTATGTCAGGAAAGGGCCACTTCATTTCGGGGTAGTTGGGGTCTATCAGACAGATTACTTCCCTAGTGCCAATCATGAAATTCCAAATAGACTGATGAAAGGTCACATTCCTGAGATAGGCTGAAATTGCAATTAGGCTATGTATTAGGTCTTGGTTTGCTGATGTGGGACTTAGCACAAGTGACTCCCTTTTGAGTCTCATTTCTTTTTTTAACAGTATCAACATGCAAAGCCAGTATCTCTAAGAAAAGCTTGAAATAAAGGACAGGTTGTTGAAGCAGGGAGACTATTGGTGGCGTTTTTAAATATTTACTGAGAATAAATGGTCACTTCTTCCTCATTTTTGTCATGTTCCCCAAATATAGCCAGAAGAGAGAAAGTCAGAAAGAAGTCTTTCTAGAATACAGATTTTTTTTTTTGTAAATCAATACTATTAAGTACTAAAAGAAAGATTAACATTAATTTTTTTTGCATTTAGAACTCCCATCTTGCCATGTTCAAAGAAAATAGGTTTGGTCACTGGAAATATACTGAGTTTTATGTATCTATCAATTGGTTTAGTGTTTGGATAGGATTAGGGACTGATTGTTAAGTCAACAAGCTAAGGAGCCACTGGCTAGGGTTGAATGACAATTTGAGGGCAAACTGTCTTGCCAAAACTTCAGCAGAAAGAAGACCTAGAAAAGGATAGCATTGCTTTTAAATGGGAATGAGGACAAATTTATGCATATGCCACTAGAATATGTTATACAAATGGAACTATGCCTATGAATTTGGTTTAAAAAAATCTGAAATAATAGTCAATAAAAATATCATCGCATTTGGGGAATCAATACTCTGGTTTAGAATAGTAATCCCCCCCCCCCCCCAAAGGCTGTGGACTACTTGCATCTTAGGTCCTGCTATAAAATTCAGATTCCTGGGTTTCAGCACAAAGCTACTGAGTCAGAATTACTGGGAAAAGGAACAAAAATTTACAGTATAAAGATGCTCTCTAGGTGACTTTTAGCCACATTAAATTTTAAGAAACACTGTTCAAATCTCCCTTCTCCCCAAGACAATGAACATATTATGCCTATGATAAACTGTGTTGCTTTTTTTTTTACAACATAGAGATACTATCTTATAATGGAATTGATCAACATTTAGTATTTGAAGTACTCAGAAGCATTATGAAATTCTGATGTGCAGACCCTGTCTTATGCACCATTTCTATGTGTTTCAGAAATCAACAAGACAGAAACAGACAATTTTCTGAACAATTGTAAGTTTAATATATTTATTAAAATTTCATTATCTGGATGAAAAAAGTTAACTCTAGATTACTTAGGCTTACATTGTTGGTGTATAGGGTTAGAATACAGTTTGATCTGTGCACAGCTCATGGTGTTTTATCTTATCTCTGAGGCACATTTTATTGCAAAAGGATACAAATTGGGAGGACTTTGGAATGGATGTAAGGGGCCTGTGGCATCTGTTGCAGATGTGTAGTGGAAGTGAGTGGTGCAGTTGTTAAAGAAAAGGCAAAAATACTTCTCGATATCTGATTGCAGATATGTACAATATATTCTCATGGACATTTTCTTTTTTAAAATATTTACTTATTTATTTAATTTTTATTATTTTGGCTGTGTTGGGTCTTCATTGCTGCATGCGGACTTTCTCTAGTTGTGGTGAGCGGGGGCTACTCTTTGTCGCAGTGCACAGGCTTCTCTTGTTACAGTGCATGAGCTCTAGGTTCTTGGGCTTCAGCAGTTGTGGTATGTGGGCTCAGTAGTTGTGACTTGCAGGCTCTAGAGTGCAGGCTTTGTAGTTGTGGCATATGGGCTTAGTTGCTCCACGGCACGTGGGATCTTCCTGAACCAGGGCTCGAACCCATGTCCCCTGCATTGGCAGGCGGAGTCTTAACCACTGCGCCACCAGGGAAGCCCCTCTCATTAACATTTTCTAAAGATTATATAAAAGTAATCTGTATGTTGATATTTTTCATCTAGAGGCAGAAACTTAGTGTTACTCTACACTAAACAAAATCTTGATGTTATTAATTCCTATTGTAAAAACTGCAGACAATTATGGGGTTGGGGTATAGATTGATGAAATTACCGAAGGCCCAGATAATATCTTCACTCATATACTAAAAGTACTGACTCAAGGCCTAGTGTTTCCTTTTCCCTATGCTACTATGATTTAGAGAATATGTGTGATATTTAACAGAATTAGTACACAATACATTTACATTAAAAGACGAAAGGAAATGTGTTACTTACAGCTCAGAATGTTGATTAATTCACAAACTTAACTAAACGTTAAACCAAAGCATAATTCCATTATCTAAATGGTATATATGTATTTTAAAGATTTATTTTATTATTTATTTATTTATTTATCGTTGGGTCTTCATTGCTGTACATGGTCTTTCTCTAGTGGTGAGCAGGGGCTGCTCTTTGTTGTGGTGCACTGGCTTCTCATTTTGTGGCTTCTCTTGTTGCGGAGCATGGGCTCTAGGTGTGTGGGCTTCAGAAGTTGTGGCACATGGGCTCAGTAGTTGTGACACACGGGCTTTGTTGCTCCGTGGCATGTGGGATCTTCCTGGCCCAGGGATTGAACCCTTGTCCCCTGCATTGGCAGGCAGATTCTTAACCATTGTTCCACCAGGGAAGCCTGAATGGTATATATTTTTGCCACCAATATTTATTGGGAATTTGCTATGTGCTACTGCTGTGTTAGTCAATAGGGATATTAAACGGATAAGATTTAATTTAAGGTGCTTAGGGCAGCTCATACTCTAATGAGACTAGATATATGAGACTAATGCATGAACACAGAATTCTAAAACAATAGTTCTCAAACAGGGGCAATTTTGACCCCCAAGTGACTATGCCCTGTTGTGGCATTTTGGTTATCATGATTGTTTGGGGGCGGGGATGCTACTGGTATCTAGTATGTATAGGCCAGGGATTCTTTTAAACATCCCATGATGCACAAGACAGCCCCCACAACAAAGAATTATCCATCTAAAACTGTCAATAGTGCCAAGAAGGAGAAACCTTGTTATAAACAATATCCTAATACTAATATTAGATATATATATACATGCAATAATATATATACTAATATATATGTCCTATGTATAGCGAGACATATACATATGTATATACATACACAGAGTATTATTGTTATTATTATTATGTAAGCATCAAGAAAGTCATAAGTAATCCAGTCTGGAGGCAAGGGAGTTATTAGAAAAGGCATCCTAGGGGAGGGAATGACTGATTTAAATCTTACAAAATGAATAGAAGTTAAATAAACGAAACACTACAGTTTAAGGAAAGGTAAGAACAAGGGAAAATGTCTGATACTGTTGGAGCACAAAGTATAAGAAATCTGAAACACAGTAACACAATTTGATACTTGAAAACAACTGCTAACTAATGCATCACCTCTTTTGCAGGCTGTGGGACACGAAGGACTATAAGATACAGTCCCAGGATTGCTGGTGGGAGAGAGGTACAAGAGGGTGAATGGCCATGGCAAGCTAGTCTGCAATGGGATGGGATCCATCGCTGTGGAGCAACTTTAATCAGTGACACATGGCTTGTGAGTGCTGCTCACTGCTTTAGAGTGTAAGTCCTGAACTTTGAGAATGACTAAGGGTAAGCAAAGCACATTGAGACTTGGCAGAAAGGAAATACCTCGTGAAAGATGAGTTTAATACAATTTAAAGAATATTTATAGAGAGAAACTTGTACGTGAGTGGGAGGTCATAAACCTTAGTTAGAGGTTTTGTAGTCTAGAAATGGAAATGGTATCAAAATACATATAGATAATTTATCCATTGACAGCTATACAATAATTTATCAGATCTTTGGACTTTGAGCTCGGTGTCAAAGCGAGGAGCCATATCTCTTTGCTGCATATCTATCAGAGATGGAGGCTAGGTGGATTGTAGGTTTGACCCTGATGAGGAAACTCCACATGGTAAGAAAAAATTAAATATGAAGAAATTTGGTAGTAATAAATTATACAACTGAATAGGTTGATTAGTTATATTTCAAAGAATTTCAATTCCATCTTTCAACCCAGTGCAAAATGCCTACAGTATACAGGGTAAGTAATGCTTTTTTAAATGATTGTGTAGTATTTTCGATTTTCAGAGAAATATGTGGATAGACAACATGGGGCACATAGAATACATTTAGTTCTCTCATTCTGTACAGGATATGCTTTCCATATGTCCCTTGGAGTCGCTGATGCCCAGAAATGTCAAAAGGCCCTAGGATCTGGAGGGGACGACTCAGCATGCCAAGTGGCATGCATACCCTAAGAAACATGACATGGTGGAATTTCCACCTGATCTGACCCCTGAGCCTTAGACTGGAAAGAGTTTGTATCTCTGCATAGAAAGTATAATTTTAAAAAGAAAACATATTGACACCCTGTATGCTAAATTATTTAATATAAATCGTTATGTTGGTAAAATGGTAAAGTGAGATTTGTCCCTCATTCTTCCTCCTCAGATATAAGGACCCAGCCAGATGGACTGCTTCCTTTGGAGTAACAATACAGCCTCCAAAAGTGAAACAAGGCCTCCGGAGGATAATTGTGCATGAAAAATACAAATATCCATCACATGATTATGATATTTCAGTTGCAGAGCTTTCTAGCCCTGTTCCCTTCACAAATGCAATACACAGAATTTGTCTTCCTGATGCATCCTGTGAGTTCCACCCTGCTGATGTGATGTTTGTGACAGGATTTGGAGCACTGCACAATGATGGTGAGCATCTGAGAAGAAAGTCACATCATAGTAATCTAATTTGGTATTCTAAGTCATTTAAAGAATGGGATGTCATTATGCCAAAATATATTGGTGGGTTGGTCATATGGACCTGGGCCAAGTCAGGCCCTACTTGTGAACTAAGTCATTTAGAAGACACATAAATGCCTTCATGCCTTAGGTTACTATCAAGTACATCACTACCACTATAGTAATTGTGCTTCGTATAGTGTCTGAAAGAGTAAATACGTCGGAAATTTTTACTAGGGTATTAACCACATAAGAGATTAGGGATCATTAATACATACACCCAGTTGTCAAGAACAGAGAATCATAAAGCCACCATTCTCTCCTGCTGAAATTATCTTCTAAGCTTAACCATGACATAGAAATTTCTTAAACAACTGGAGGTTCTTTCATAGGCACCTAACTTCATTTAAAATAGAAAAGAATTCATTTCCCAAATATCACTGTAGCTGAGAAAATACATTCCTAAGATTCTATGCCACCATACTATCCAATTAATTATAAAATACTTTCTTCAGGTTTATAGAATGCACGTATATTCATGAATATTAAGTCTATTTTTTTCCTTTAGGTAGCAGTCAGAATCATCTTCGGCAAGTACAGGTGGATCTCATAGACACTAAAATCTGTAATGAACCCAAAGCTTACAATAATACCATAACTTCTAGAATGTTATGTGCTGGCTCCTTGAAAGGAAATAGAGATGCGTGCCAGGTAAGTGGTTTGCTACATAATTTTTTGTTCACCTTTTATTTTTAAATAATTACAGCTTTACAGGAAGTTCTGAAGACAGTACAAGGGGTCTTACCTTCCATCACCACATAGGTCTGTCTCCTTTTATAATAACATCTATTTCCTTCCCTCATCACTTTACCAACACGAACATCTGATAATCACTAATCTGTTCACCATATCTATAATTTTGTAATTTTGAGAGCGTTATATAAATGGAATCATACAGTAACCCTTTTTAAGAATTCCATTATGATTTATCTATTAGTGTTTTTGATCTGACTCTCTCTTTGTAAGAAAATTGTGTGGTTCCTCTAAGGTAAATACACATAACTTAGCCTTCTGGTGTTGAGATTTCGCTAGTTTGAGTAGGGTTTAGAATAGAAAACATACCTCCCCTTAACTGTCTTTAACCGTTCCTCATTTATAATAATAAATATTAATAAATACAAATATTAAATACTTCCTCTCTCTATATTGAGAGCCATAGCAGACAATTTTTTTAAAGCTCTTTATTGGAATATAATTGCTTTACACTCCTGTACCAGCTTTTGAGATACACCAAAGTGAATCAACTGTGTTTATACATATATCCCCATATCCCCTCCCTCCCATGACTCCCTCATGCTCTCCCTGTCCTGGCGCTCTAAGGCATCACCCATCATCGAGTTGATCTCCCTTTGTTATACAGCAACTTCCCACTAGCTATCTATTTTACAGTTGGTAGTGTATCTATGTCTATGCTACTCTCTCACTTCGTCCCAGCTTCCCCTTCGCCCCCCACCCTCCCAACCTTGTGTCCTCCAGTCCATTCTCTGCATCTGCATCCTTATTCTTGTCCCGCCACTGGGTTCAACTGTACCATTTTTTTAGGTTCCATATATATGCGTTAGCATATGGTATTTGTTTTTCTCTTTCTGGCTTACTTCACTCTGTATGACAGACTCTAGGTCTACCCACCTCATTACATATAGCTCCATTTCATTCCTTTTTATGGCTGAGTAATGTTCCATTGTATATATATACCACATATTCTTTATCCATTCAGACAATGGTTTTGCTTCAAGTGAAAATGTAACTTAAAAAATGCAAGAGGAGAAGGGAAGTCGATTTACTCATAGTTTGTTCTTTCTTTCCTTCTGGTTTTCTAAGATTCTTTTTACATCATTTCTTTTCTGTTTCAGAAACTTCCTTTAGCCAGTCTTTTAGTGTAGATCTGCTAGTGGCAAATTCCCTTAGATTTTCTTTGTTTGCAAAATTTTTTATTTCCTATTCATTTCTAAAGCATAATTTTTCCGGATATAAAATTTAGGATTGACAGGGTTTTTTTTTTGTTTATTTGTCTGTTCTGTTTTGTTTTTTTTTCAGCACTTAAATCATGGCTTCTGTGATTTCTGATGAGCCCTCTGCTGTTATTAGAACTGTTTTTCCCTTAAAGATGAGGTGTCATTTCTCTCTTGTTGTGTTCAAGGTTTTTTCTTTGTCTTTGGTTTTCAGAAGTTTGATTACATATCTTGACATGGATTTCTCTGGGCTATACTACTTAGGGCTTGCTCAGCTTTTTAATCTGCAGGTTTATGTCCTTTGACAAATTTTGGAAACTTTCAGCCATTATTTCTTTGAAAACTTTTTCAGCCTTACTTTCTTTTTTGTCTCTTTCTGGAACTCTAATGACAGGTGTGTTAGCTCTTTCATTGTGGTCTCAGAGGTCTCTGAGTTTCTGTTCATTTTTTTCCCCACTCCTCTTTCTCTCTGTTCAGATCAAGTACTTTCTATCATTCTATCTCCAAGTTCATTGATTTTTCTTTCTTCCATCATCTCCATTCTTCTGTTAAGCACTTCTAGTGAGGTTTTTATTTTTTTGTAGATTATTGTATTTTTCAGTTCTGAGATTTCCATTTGATCCTTTATGTATGCCATCTCTTTACTGAAACTTCTAATTTTTTCATTTGTTTCAAGCATAAGTGGTAATTGTTCATTAAGACATTTTTGTGACAACTGCTTTAAAACTGTTGTCAGATAATACCAACATCTGTGTCATCTCAGTGTCAGTGTCTGTTTATTGCCTTTTCTCATTCAAGTTGAAATTTTCCTGGTCCTTGGTATTGAGTGATTTTCAGATGTATCCTGGACATTTTGGGTGTTATGTTATGAGTCTGCATCTTATTTAAATCTTCTGTTTTAACAGGGCTCCTCTGACATGACACAGGAGGGGGTAGGGATGTGCTACATTATTCTCCACTCAATGTCCTCTGACACCAAAGTGGGGGAGTAGTGCCTTGTTACTGCTGGATGGTGGTGGAATTTCAGGCTCCTCGCTAGTCATGGTTTTTTTTTGGTTTTTGGGTTGTTGTTTTTTTAAGGTTAGAGAAACTCTTTAATTTTCTTTAAATATATACATTTTTCCCATCCTCACTGACTTGTTGGCCAAGCAGAAAAACCCTCACCCCTTCCATTTGGGGGATTCCACATATAAAGACTGAGGTGGTACGGATGAAATATCAATATAAAAATACCACTCTGGATGGGTACACATTGTTTCTACTACCCTTGTGGTCTCCGCTAACATCACGGGGTAGTGGCCTCATCACTGCTTGGTTCTCTATTAGGTCTCTTCCGACATCACCCTAGTGGGAGAGAGAGTTATGCCTCATTACCATTAGGTGGTAACCATGCTCCCCGTCTGGTCACCACAGGGGAGGCAGAGGAGGACTTCATCATCACCTGGCAGGGGTGAAAGAGTGGCTCCCCACTCAGCCTTCTCTGACAACAGTCTGGTGGGGGATTGGGCCTCATTAGATGCTGGTAAGGGTGGAAGTCTAGGCTCCCCACTTGGCCCTTGCTGATGGGAGTTGGGATGGGACCATAGTTTTTTCTGTGATTGGCTAGAGTGTGTACTCATTACCCAGCTTTAACATTATCAACACATGGCCGGTCTTATTTCATTCCTATATATTTTAACCCCCCAACCTTCTTCTCTCTGCCCTAAACTCCAGATCTATTTTGAAGTAAATCCCAGATGTATATGATTTCATTTGAAAACATGTCACCTATTCTACAGTGCCATTTTGATGATAATATTATATGTGAATCTCATAAATTTGGGGCATGAAAGAGGAGGAAGCAAGTTTAGCCTTGCGATTATAATACCCTGCTCTTCTATTTCAGGAAGGACCTGGCACTTATTTTTACCCCCTCTGTTATGTCTAGTATCCACAATTTTTGCCAATTTACTGGCTCCATATATTTTAATGTCTCAAAAATCATTAATAACTTTATATGCAAAAACCTTTACTTGGATCTCCTACCCCTTCCCATCTTAGTGGCATGTGGCTCCCTCCTCTTAAAATATGATCTTTCTTTGGGTTCTATAGTCCTGAAATACACTGATTTTCCCCTCCCTCCTTTTCCAACAACTCATTTCTGATTCCTTATTTTGGTTTTTCTTTCTCTCTCTCTCTCTAAGCCTGGCTATTCCTCAAGACTCATTTTTTTTCCTCTCCATATACTCACTCAAAGAAATTATCTTTTCTTTGTCAGCTGTCACTTTAATGACTTCCAAATCTATAGTTCCAAAATTAACCTCTTGCCCAAATTCAGTTTCACATTTCCACATACTCTAAAAGCGTTCCCATTTATATGTTTTCAGTTGTTAGCATAAGACTAAAATCTATGTATGTGCCACCTTAAACTCAACAGGCATCACCAAATGTTACCTATTTTTTCATTTCAAGTTTCTCATTTATGTGGTTGGCTTTCATTATTCTTGGAATCTTCTTTTACTCTTTAATCTTCCTCATATGTAATCAATTAAGTCATAGAATATTTTTCCTCCTTCCTAGTTCTTCCGAATTTATCTCTTTGTCTTTATTCTTTCTGTTAAGACTGTAATCTATTCCTTCACTACTTCATATCTTGATCACTAAAATTGGTCTCTAGTTTGGCTTCTTCTAGTTTTAAAAAGTTTCTGTTATGATATGTATATTCTTTTTTTTAAATTTTTTATTGGAGTGTAGTTGATTTACAGTGTTGTGTTAGTTTCTGGTGTACAGCAAAGTGAATCAGTTATACATATTCTTACATAAATTTTCTGTTCTGTTTCTTACTAAACCACTCACTAAAAATAAATGAATTCGTGGGCAAAATAGGATTAGACATAGACCAACAGACCCCTCAAAGGCTAGGCAACTTTGTAACCAGAGAATTAATAATATCAACAACAATAAAAATAATTGTACCTTGAAAATTAACTTAGACAATGTAGGTAGACAGAATGCCCAGGGTGGCTGGTGGCTGACTTAGCGGAAGTTAAAAATGCACAGAAAAAATAGAGTAGAAATACCTGCTTGCGGAGGCTGAGACAATGCACATGGGAGTGTAGCTCTGAGTAGAGGAGGAAGTACAACCTGCCAGGACCCAGGAATTAAGCAAGGCTGGGGTGTGCCTCTCTGGGCAGGGAGAGGGTTCCTGGGCACAGATACCCTTAATGGTTTCTTAAAATAGAGGCTCAAAGGCTTCTGCCTGTGCAGTAGCTGAGCTGAGACCTTTTCTTCTGAAGATTGTAATTCTACTCCCATTATTCTGGCTCCCCTGCCTAAGACAAAATACATATAAGCCATCACAACTTCCTTATACTGACATAACTCCTCTATTCACCAATCACATGTGAGTTAACTAGTGTTAACAGAACCGACTGTATCTTTCTCTATCTGATACTTGCTGGATATCACCTTAGTTTTTAGCTTGTAATGCTGTTAGACTCACTGCTGTATCTTTTTTCCTTAATTACTTTATTCTCAGACTCATTCACTCCTGTCTCTTCAATAAATTTAAGCTTTGTTGTCTCTGACATCTTCTATTTCTTTTTCCTAAACTGCTTTGACTTCATGTAGGCCTGGGTTTCAGTTATTAAAATGATTTGTTATCAAATAGCTTCATATAGTACATCTTACTTCTATAAGCAGATTGTACACTCTTTGAGGGGAAGCCTCATGTGTTTTTACTCTTTTTACATCTCCTACCACAAATGAGAGTATAAGTATTAATAAATACTTATTGGTTAATTGATTTAAAAATTACAAACACATTATTTCTAATTGAGTTATTAGTATCAGTTATTTTTATGTGGACAAAAAAATTCACAAGGAAGTTAGTATAATGTAAGGGGAAAAAAAGCATAGGCTTCTGAGTTAGATCACTCTGGATATTGAATAGCATGTGATATCAGGAAAATTGCTTAACTTCTGTTAGTTTCAGTTTCTTCATTGTTAAAATGAAAACCTAACTCCATGTTTTGTTGCCAGAATTACATGAGTTAGTGAAATAATATATTAATTCATCAAGAGTTTAAGTTACTGAACACTTAATGCATGGTCAGTAACGAGAGACTCTAGGATTTTTCAGGAAGATCAGTCAGCACCTTGTTTTTATGACCTGTATAAAGAAATAGCCTGCTGTCTTTCACAAGGCATAAACAATTGAAATTTGTGGTTATATATACATATTTACTAAGTTTTGTTTTGTGCCAGGCTCTATTACATACACGGTCTTATATAATTTTCAAAACTGTCTTTGGAGGTAGGTATTATTAGGAGAATAATAAGTAAATTAAAGGTCTTAGCCAGCTTGGAAGGGCCAGATTTGAGATTTAAACCCAGGTGTCTGACTCTAATGTGCATACTCTTTAACAGTAATAAACTCTTCCGCCTTCTTTTGGGAGCTGTGTCACACTGATAAAGAGTATGGAAAGTTATTTTGTCAGATGTATCAGATTAGTACTGTTCTGCCAAGAGATGGAGTCTTTAACCGCAGTGTACTGAGCCCTGAGTCTAATCAGTTCTCCAGGTAGGGGATCTCTTCCTTCATATGAATGACTGGCAGAGATAAAGGACATCACTTCTCATTTGAGCACACTGAAGTTTTTTGAAAACCATGCCTTTAAACTCATGTTCGAAAAATAGCACATTTCTTTGTAATTAACTGAATTATTAATTACTAATCTCTTCCTTCTTCTTTAGGGTGACTCTGGAGGACCACTGGTTAGTCCAGATGCTAGAGATATCTGGTACCTTGCTGGAATAGTGAGCTGGGGAGACGAATGTGGGCACCCCACTAAACCCGGTGTTTATACTAGAGTGACTACCTTCCGGGACTGGATCGCTTCCAAAACTGGAATCTAAGAGAGAACAACCTAGCAGAATGGAACACATTTTTGTGTAGAGGCCATTCCTAGAGATACAGAATCTCAGAAGAAGTCATGCAGATCACCTGGATCTGACCGATCGAACTAAACTATCTGCTATTTCCTTTCTAGCTCTGCTGCACACAGCATCCTGCTTCTGCCAGATGGATTCTGTTCCAACTTGCAGTCACTTGTTTTCTAGAAGTTTTCTGTCATCCAGTTTTGGCTTTGTTGACATAAACTCCTCACGCATATATACAATTTGAAGTGATCCCTTCTTTCATTTCCCCAGCTTCTCTCATCTCAGTAAATTTCCACTTTCAAGGTGCAGGGCAAAGAGTAAAAGGAAGTATGAAAAGGAAAGGACTACATTTTTACGTACAGAAAAGTATTAGGTGTTTTTTCCTTAATGAAACGAGGAAAATGGTCATAATCATTATGAAAGGTCAAGCAAACAGCAGAATACCAAAGACTTCCTAATGGTGAAAGAATGGAAACTAAGTTAAGAAAATAAAGAGAAACGAAAACAACTATTTTCATTTCCAGCAAACAACTAACAGAGATAAACGTGGGGAAGATTCTGTTTTCTTGTGGCCTACAATAATTATACAAACTCTATGTAATATACTTGTTCTAAGTTAAAGAAAAACCATATTTATTGAACATTGCACTACTGAGAATGTCAATATATAATAATAAAAAATAAATATTATCAATTTGCTTAATTCTAGAATAAGATAATCCATGAAAAAGGGGAAGATGGGGAAAATGTCACCAATCAATTTATTGTAAATTCTTTTAAAGCTGAGGCTAGAATGAAAATTCACTTACGAACAACCAGCATGGCTTCCCAGGTGATACAGTTGTTGAGAGTCCGCCTGCCAGTGCAGGGGACATGGGTTCGATCCCTGGTCTGGGAAGATCCCACATGCTGCGGAGCAACTAAGCCTGTGTGCCACAACTACTGAATTCTGCGCTCCTAAAGCCCGTGCTCCACAACAAGAGAAGCCATGGCAATGAGAAACCCATGCACCGTAATGAAGAGTAGCCCCCACTTTCCACAACTAGAGAAAGCCCGCACGCAGCAATGAAGACCCAATGCAGCCAGTAAATAAATAAATGAATAAATATTTAAACAACAACAGCAACAACAAAACAACCAGTATATCGTATGTGGTAAGATATTTGTATGGTTGGAGAGGAGGAAATAAAAATAGAATCAGTGCAGACTACTGAACAAAATGGAATTATCATCAAGTGTTTGTGTATTTGTATTTAAAGCTTTTCCAAACTGCAAAGCCTCAAAGGGGACTAACGTCCAGGTGTTAGTGTGTAGTTATAGTTGTGCAAATAAAGCTAGAGGTTAGACCTCTATTTTGAAATGACTACAGATTCCCCTCCATACTGCCCCTCCCCCTCCCCCACATTTCCAGTCAGCGCTTGGACCACGGGCCTCTTAGACTTCTCTGGGCTCAGATGGGAAGGTATCATAGGGGATTTATCGTGAAAGCTGCCTCCCAGCTACATCTAGCATGACATTGACTTGCTCACTACCCAGATATAAAATTGATGAGAAAAAGCCTAATATCAACCACCTTCATCATTTCAGCTTTGGTAAATTATTACTGAGTTGTTAGATACACAACGTTCGAGTAATCTAGGCACTATGAAGTTAGGATCGGTGCCATGGCATACGGGCATGTTAGTGGTGAGATTTCACGGAATCTTTCCATTACCTTTTCCTCATTGTGTATAGCTACTCATATGAGTTCTGTATTTTACCGTAACCACTTTGAGAGAACATTAGTAGAAAAAAATTGACTTTTATCAAGCTAAATAACATTGGTATATGAACTGATAAAATTTAGGCACTTGGCTAAAATAAGATATGCAATCTGACATGAATTGACAGTGTTAAATATTTTGCATAAACCTATTTCACTTGATGAACTCTTTTGAAAAAAACTGAGGAAAACAGTGAATTTTAAACAAAGACCTAAGTACATTTCAAACTTAATTTCTCTCTGTTCTGTTAAAAATTGGTTCCTCTTGTTCGAGTTGGGTGTCTAGGTGGCTCCCACAGGCTGCAGGTAGATGCTGGGAAGCAAGCCCTTGGGAGGTTCAAGTAATAATGAAAACTGTAGTAAAACTGAAAGAACACAATTCATCATTGAGAAGGCATTCAGAAATGAATTCATATCAATTGACACCGTGATTAGTATTTTCCAGATTTCTGGATATGAGTTTCCAAATTAAAATTTATAATGTGAAAATGAGGAATTTCTTCAGCAAACAACCTTGGAGAGATTTAAATCAAGGAGAAATTTTAGAAGCTGAATTTCACAATGGCATCGTCTTTATCAGAAAAATACTTTTGCTATTCTCTTTTACAAAAGATTTGAGAAAGAGGTTAGGCCACAGTGAAAATAGGAACAATAATTGAAACTTTATGTGCACAGAGAAAGAGATAATACAGTATTATATTTTTAAAATGACAATTTCCTTTGAAGCGTAACTTGTAAAGGGTTTCAGCATTCTTAGACATGTCTGTTTTAACCATTTCATTGGGAAAAGTTAAGTCATTACTGAAATAATATTTATTAACTGTGCAAGAGGGCAGGCAGTTTCTCAGGTATATCTTTTCTCTCTCTTCCCATAGTACCTAATAAAGGGCTCTCTATATACAAGTGTTGTTGAACTGACTTTTTATTTTTGTGTTATGCAGAAAATATAGCTTTGTTACTATTTGTGATCTTAACACATTTTTGACTGGAGATATATTATGGCCATGGGCATTAGTTTCTGCAAAAATACCCTGGTCAATAGTGTGTTAAGAAGTAATCCCAGAGTTGTTCTCTGTTATTCTAATTTTTCATTTCAACTTTTAAAAATGATAAACCTTATTAACCATAGAGTTACTGGATTATATGAAGATCTACAGTGTAGTTCAAATGATGCCTCCTCCATGAAGCCTTCCTTGACTCCCTCAAGTGGAGATAACATTCTTTTGTCTGAACTTTCTTACCACTTAAAAATAACATTTTTATTTTCAGATGATCATAGACTCACATGCAGTTGTAAAATGTAATACAGAGAGATCCTGTGTATCCTTTATCCAGTTTCTGGCAATGGTAACATCTTGCTTAGCTATAGTATAATATCACAACCAGGAAGTTGACATTGAGATAATCTATCAACCTTTCGAGGTTTTATGTTTTTAAAACATGCAATTATTTTTATGTGTGTGTGTGTTTAGGTCCATGTAGTTTTATCTCATGTATGGATTTGTGTGCTACCACCAGAGTCAAATTGCAGAATAGTTTGATCATAAGGATCCCTCCTGCTACCCACAGCCACCTGGCTCCAACCCTACCCCTGTTCCCAGTCTCTAACCCCTGGAAAACATTAATCTGTTCTCCATCTGTATAATTTTGTCATGCAAAAAATGGTGTATAAGTGGAATCATATGATATGTAAACTTTGGAGGCTGGCTTATTCACGCAGCATAACCCCCTTGAGATCAATCCAAGTTGAGTGTGTCACACGCACACAACAATTCATTCTTATATTATTGTTGTGTAGTATTCCACAGGATGGATGCACTGCAGTTTGTTTAACCATTCATACCTTGAAGGGCATTTGAGTTGTGTATAATTTTTGTCTACTATGAACCAAGCTTTTATAACATTTGTATGTGGGTGTTTAGGATTTTGTGTGCACATAAATATTCATTGTTTGTATCTTCCCATTTTTTTCTCAATCTTATAGAAAGTACTTTGCAAACACACATGAATTGTCAACCCTAACCTCCTTTGGTGTACAAATTTACATTTACCACTGTTCCTGTTGCACCATCCTATGTACTTACACACTTAGAAACTTTGTAGGGCCAATTACATGTTCAAATACAATTAGGCTATATCTTGAACTTCCCTGGTGGCGCAGTGGTTAAGAATCCGCCTGCTAATGCAGGGGACACGGGTTTGAGCCCTGGGCCAGGAAGATCCTACATGCCACGTAGCAACTAAACTCGTGTGCCACAACTACTAAGCCCATGTGCCACAACTACTGAAGCCCATGTGCCTAGAGCCTGTGCTCTGCAACAAGAGTAGTCATTGCACTGAGAAACCCACACACCGCAAAGAAGAGTAGCCCCTGCTCACTGCAACTAGAGAAAGCCCGTGTGCAGCAACAAAGGCTCAATGCAGCCAATAAAAAAAACCAAAAAAAACCCCAAACAATAATAGGGTTATTATCTGAATATCTTTTTATATAAACATAGGGAATTTAAGAATTAAATTCTGTGACATTCAAGAAATTCACAAAACATTTTCACAGAAACAACTTTTAGCAGAAAGCAAGTGCTGCAATGTTTTATTAACTCTAGAGTATTACTCTTGTTAGTTCTAGCACTTCTGGTGGTGTAAATTAACAAATATTGCTGATGTTCAGGTTTTTCCTGCAAAAAGAATCAGCCATACCATAGATTGGGTGACTTTAATAAACAATAGAAATTTGCTTCTTGCAGTCCTGGAGGCTAGAAAGTTCAAGATTAAAAGGTGCCAGTTATAAGATAAATAAGTACTAGAGATTTAATGTACAATATCATTACTATAAGTAACACTAAAAAGCAATTCTATATTTAAAAATAAATATGAGGACTGTATTAAATAAATTGCACTCAGGGTGCCATTAAAAATGGACTTTGTTGACCTAAATAGACATTTCTCCAAAGAAGACATGCAGATGGCCAAGAGGCACATGAAAAGATGCTCAACATCGCGAATTATTAGAGAAATGCAAATGAAAACTACAATGAGATACCACCTCACACCAGTCAGAATGGCCATCATCAAAAAGTCTATAAACAATAAATTCTGGAGAAGATGTGGAGAAAAGGGAACCCTCCTACACTGTTGTGGGAATGCAAATTGGTACAGCCACTATGGAAAATAGTACGGAGGTTCCTTAAAAAACTAAAAATAGAACTACCATATGACTCAGCAATCTCGCTCCTGGTCATATATCCAGAGAAAACCATTGTTCAAAGGGATACATGCACCCCAATGTTCATTGCAGTGCTGTTTTACAGTAGCAAAGACGTGGAAGCAACCTAAATGTCCATGGACAGAGGAATGGAAAAAGAAGATGTGGTACATATATAAAATGGAATATTATTAAGCCATTAAAAATAATGAAATAATGTCACTTGCAGCAATATGGATGGACCTAGAAATTCTCATAATATGAAGTAAGTCAGACAAAGACAAATATCATGATATTGCTTATGTGTGGAATAGAAAAAATGATACAAATGAACTTATTTACAAAACAGAAGCAGACTCACAGACTTAGAAAACAAACTTATGGTTACCAAAGAGGAAAGGTTGGGAGGAGGGATAAGCTGGGAGTTTGGGATTGTGTCAATACATACTACTATATTTAAAATAGATAACCAACAAGGAGCTACTGTATAGCACAGGGAACTCTGCTTAATATTCTGTAATAACCTAAATGGGAAAAGAATTTGAAAAAGAATAGATATATGTATGTATATGTGTAACTGAATTACTTTGCTGTATACCTGAAACTAACACAATATTGTAAATCAACTATAGTCTAATATAAAATAAAATAAAAAAATTTAATGGATTTTTTTTTTCCCCACAGAGCTATATGTAGGTAGAACTCTAGATGGTGCTACTAAGCTGCAAATCAGAATTTCAGTCAGGAGAGCAAAGCTGCTGGTTCAGTAATTCTGAAAGAACAATTAGAATATGTATATTTAAAAAACAGGATAAAAGGAGAATTCAATTGCTATTTGTGATGGCACTCTAAAAAAACTCATGTGAAGTAGTATAAAATACTAGTGTTTTCAGGAGGCTCAAAATATTTTGCAAACCATAAGAAAATATGTAGTATCTATGATTTCAATAGTTCTTTCCCGAGTAATTTGGGAAGTATTTGTTAAGGATAAATTTGAAATGTTTAATTGTATGAACAAAATCACATTTATCACATAAATATATTTACATATTTACAGCTGTGAAGATTTGAAAGTAGAGGTTTTAAATATCAGCTGTGTATTTAAAATTTTACATATTTAGCTACGTAAATAATGAATATTCATTTTCTTTTTATGAAAATTCCATTTGAAAATGGAGTGCACTGAAATGTGTATCTCTTGGACAGGTTTTCTTGGAAAAAAAGTTTAGTTATTATAATGATATTCACATATGTTTCAGGTATATTTAATTTTCTTTATCACCTCTTCAGATCACAGCTGCATTCTTTTTTGTATCTTTCATATCTACCTTCACAGCACCTTGCAAGGTGTCCTGCATTGTAGCAAGTTTTCAGCACATGTTAATGGGCTCTTTATTTTGCTTTCATACAGAAAGAATTCCCTTTTTAATAGCTTACATATTAATTTTCAGAAATTTTGCTGTGAAGTATAACACAGAAAAAGAACACAGAAGACAAATGTATAGATAAACAAGTTGTCACACAATGAACAGCCAGGTAATTATCACCTAGTCCAGAAATAGGACACTGCCAGCATCCCAGAAAATAGTAACCTGGGCTTCTAATTCTATACTCTGCATCTAACAGTGTTTGAATATTACAGAAATGAAATTCTATAATATATATTATTTTGTGACTTTCATTTGTGAGACTCATCTATGTTTCTGCACGTACCTGAAGTTCTTTTACTTAAGGTGCTGTGGGATATTCTATTATGTGAAAATACCTCAAGGTATGGTATTTTGTGATAATACATTTTTTTCATTGTGTAAAAACTTTGCTGTCTTCACAATTATGAGGATTATTTCCTAAATTAACTTCTAAACATTTTATAATTTTTCCTTTTACATTAAGATCTATGATCCTTCTGCAGTAGAATGTCACACAGGGGTCAAATATCATTGTCTTTTTTTTTTTTTCATAGAGATAACCAATTCAGTCATTGGGCAAATCCGTACACTTAGCAAATTGCCTTTTAGGAGCCCAGCTCAAGAAATGTTGGGTTTATCAACCACCCTTACCCAGTGTGGGCCCTGGATTCCAATTTTTGACACTGTTGCCCTGATACTGTCAGGTGCCCTATTCAGCTTTAGCATCCTTTTTCAGAAATAACAGCCCCAAATGGCAGGCTAATTAACTTGTTGGGGTTTATATTCACCAAGATCTTGGCCCTGGAATTTTTATCTTGTTATCTCTATGACCTCTTCAACAGAATTTTTAACTATTTTACCTATCTTTCCTATTATAATTATCAGAAGAGTTAGTCTGCTAGAGACTGTCATAGAGAGTGAAGTAAGTCAGAAAGAGAAAAACAAATGTCATATATTAACACATATATGCGGAATATAGAAAAATGGTACAGATCAACTGGTTTGCAAGGCAGAAATCAAGACACAGATGTAGAGAACAAACATGGACACCAAGTGGGGGTGAGGAGGGAGATTGGGGTAGGATGAATTGGGAGATTGGGATTGCTGTATATACATTACTAATAAGAGAAAAAATATCAAATTGTACACTTTAAATATATGCAGTTTATTGTATGTCAATTATATCTCAATAAAAGTTCTTAAAAAAAAAAAAGAAGTATTAGTCTGAATTCCTTTGTCCATCCTTACAGGAAATATGAGACCCACATATTCTTAAAAAAAAAAATTATTGGAGTATAGTTGATTTACAATGTTGTTTCAAGTGTATAGCAAAGTGACTCAGTTATACATATACACATACATCTTAGATTCTTTTCCCATGTAGGTCATTACAGAGTATTGAGTAGAATTCCCTGTGCTATATAGTAGGTCCTTATTAGTTACCTATTTTGTATATAGTAGTGTGTATATGTCAGTCCCAATCTCCCAACTTATCCCTCATCCCCCTTCCCCCTGGTAACCATAAGTTTCTTTCTACATCTGTAATTCTATTTCTGTTTTATAAATAAGTTCATTTGTACCATTTTTTAAAGATTCCACATAAAAGTGATATCATATGATATTTGTCTTTCTCTTCTTACTTCACTCAGTATGACAATCTCTAGGTCCATCCATGTCACTGCAAATGGCATTATTTTGCTCTTTTTTAATGGCTGAGTAATATTCCATTGTATGTATGTACCACATCTTCTTTATCTATTCCTCTGTCAATGGACACTTAGGTTGCTTCCATGTCAGTCCGATATACTTAAAAAAAAATTAATCTTGATTTCACCACTCACTATCTGGGTGGCCTTTGACAAGTAACAAACTCCCTTGAAGTTCAATTTCCTAATTTGTAAAATGGGAGTGACCATATCTATGTCATAAAATTGTTGAAAAAGTTAATATGAAAGAGGTCTATAGAAATATTAGAAGATTCGATATAAGGCTAACAGTATAACTTCAATGAATGGCAGCTATTATTTCTGTTATATTAATGATGATAATAATTATTAAGATGATGTTGGTCTACCACATTGCCCTAATCTCCTAATCTAAAAGTGGTATAGGACTTCCCTGGTGGCACAGTGGCTAAGAAGCCACCTGCCAATGCAGGGGACATGGGTTCAATCCCTGGTCCAGGAAGATTCTACATGCTGCAGAGCAACTAAGCCTGTGCACCACAACTACTGAGCCTGTGCTCTAGAGCTTACATGATACAACTACTGAGCCCATGTGCTGCAACTACTAAAGCCCACACACCTAGAGCCCACGCTCCACAACAAGAGAAGCCACCATCCTGAGAAGCCCGTGTACTGCAACAAAGAGTAGCCCCCACTTGCCACAAATAGAGAAAGCCCACGTGCAGCAATGAAGACCCAACACAGCCGATAAATAAATAAATTCACAGCACCAAGAAACACACAATTTATAATAAATAAATATATAAATGTGGTATAAAGTTAATCTGACAACAATTATTTTAAGTGAATCAACATAGGCCTCTAGTAATGATTGCTTCCAATTTTTAGATTTGCCCAAGCCATACTTTTAATAATTTATCCTTGATTTTTTACCCAGAACTGTTGTTATATTCAGTGGCAAATGATTTTCAATAACAACTTTTCTCAGTTAAAAAATAAACTGTGTTATCTCCACTCTTGTATTCCTCTCATTTTATGATTCATCAAAATATCATAAACATTAGCTGTAACACTGCACAGTTTCATTTATAAGTACTCTTAGGATCTAGGAATGTAATTCATCTTACAAAAGACTGAAACTCATTGAACGGCAACTTGGTCTCACAATTTTTCATTGATGTTAGACTTCAGTTCACTATTTTACAAAAGCTGGCAAGGAATGTCAAGCTTCCTTCAACTTTCTTTAGTAGGAATATGGTATAAAATGAAGTTATAGTTTTAGCAACAAAAATTCCTGCTGCCATAGAACATTTAATTCTTATCCAAGCTTGTTAAGACACTGAGACTTCATAATTGAATTGAAACTGGGACATGCAGTCTATAGGAATGTTTTGGAACACGTGCATTCTAAAATGTACTCATTTAAAGAATAATGACTCAACAAGACCATTAACATAACACAACATATGTGATTTTCTTTTACAATTGACAGGACTTTTGTGGTTATGGGACCAAGGGGAGAAAAATGATGTAAGTACTAAAATTTTAGGCTTTGTTCAAGATGGAAGAAAGGCTTATACTGTTTCAGCAGCAACAATTTATCTGTGGAAAGTTGAAGAAACACATCATTCTATAGTTGCTACTTTTGACATTAGAAGCAAATTAAAAGAAAAAAAGAGATGCATATGAGATGATTGATATCTAATATAAATACATTACATATACATCAGCTTCAAACCTTTGTCTTGTTTTAAAAAGATAAACTGACAGTAAATGTCATATAACATCTGTATGAGTCATGGATCATATTTCTATTTGCTGTTTCAACAAATAAATTTCTGAATCTCAGTGAGTTTATTTCAAGTTTGTGCAAAGTCCAAAATGTGGTATGCTTGAAGGGTAGGTAGCATTTCTTATAGTAGTGATTACATCTGTTTTGGAGACTTGAATTTTTTTCTAGGAATTTTTTCACTAGGTATAAATTTAAAACTTTATTTGCCATAAAATAGTTACTCTGCAACCTGTTTTATTAGGCTAAGATAACCTTGATTACGAAACTTAACAATGATGTTAAAAGACGGTAAAATTATGTCATTCTCTTTCAGAAGCATAGATGCAAAAATCCTAAAAAAGGTAAGATATGAAACCCATGTATCATATTTTATTTGCAATCAAGTTGAGGTTATTCTAGAAATATAAGGTTGGTTTAACATTTAAATATAAATCAATGTAATTTACAATATTGATTAAGTAAAAGTAGAAAGATATGATTATCTCAAATGCAAAAAAAAGCATTTGGGCAAATTCAAAATTCATTTGTTGTAAAAATTAGCAAACTAAAAACAGAAGAAAACTTTTTTAATCTGATAAAACAGTAGCAAACATCCTATTTAATGGTGAAATACTGAAAGCTTTTTCCTGAAATTAGGAACAAGATAAGGATGCCAGATATCACCCATTCTATTCAACAGTGCACTAGAGTTCTATGTTGTAAGGCAAAAGTAATCAGTCAACCAAACAACCAAAAGAAAATAAAAATATAAGCAATGAAAAGGAAGTAATAATACTGTTTTTATTTACAGATGTAGGTGTATGCTAAAAATCCAAAATGATATGCAAATAGAAAGAATAAAATTAATAAATGAAATTTTCTCAATACAAGGTCAATATACAAAAGTCAATTATATTTTATATGCCAGCAATAAATATAACATGAAATTTAAAGAATAATACCACTTACACTAGGGTATAATAAATCAAATACATGAGACTGAACCTAGGAGAACATGTATAAGACTTCTATTTGGACACTTGTGAAACACTATTGAGCGAAATTAAGGAAAATCTAAATAAATGAAAGAATGTGCCAGGTTTATGGATTAGAAGCTTCAGTACAAGTCAATTCTTCCCCAACTGATCTATAGATTCAATGGTATAACAACAAAAATCAAGAGATTTCTTTTTAGAAATTAATCAGTCGATGTTAAAATGTATAAGTAAATGCAACAGACTAAAAATAGCCAAAACAATTTTGAAAAAGGAAAACAAATATGGGCTTATATACCTGATATTAAGCGTGAACAGAGAAAAATAGAGTGTTTTCTACAAGGATTAAATCACAACCCACTACATTCACTGACCTACTGCACTCTGAGAGGAAATTAAGAGGATAACAGGATGAGGCCCTCTGTGTTTTGGACAATCAGGCCTCTTAGATAGTTAGAGAAACATTTCCAGAAGAATTTTAATAACCCCAGATTCCTGCAACTTCCCATACATAGAAAAGCACAAAAATCACTGACCTGAGATATCTGTTCTTTGTGACTCCAGTAATCTTTTACCAAGATATATGCTTGATTGCATGTAATTCCTAGCCAAAAATCATATATAAACTGGTTTTTCCCCTACCTCTTTGGAGCAGTTTCCTCAGAGCTAACGGAGTGGATACCTTCAGGGTATAGTCCTCAGTAAGACCTTGAATACAACTTAAACTCAAAACTCTTATGTTGTATGTTTTTCTTTAAGTTGACACAAGACATTCTACAACTTCAATAATTAAGGCAGGACTTCCCTGGTGGTTAAGAGTCTGCCTGGCAATGCAGGGGACACAGGTTTGAGCCCTGGTCCAGGAAGACCCACATGCCGTGGAGAAACTAAGCCCATGTGCCACAACTACTGAGCCTGCATGCTGCAACTACTGAAGCTTGCTCACCTAAAACCCATGCTCCGAGAAGAGAAGCCATTGCACTAGAAACCCGTGCACCTAGTGCACCGCAATGAAGAGTAGCCCCCGCTCACGAAAGCTAGAGAAAGCCCGTGCACAGCAATGAAGACCCAACACAGCCAAAAAATAAATAAATAAAAAATAAATAATAAAAAATTAATAATTAAGGCAGTGTGATATGGCACAGTAATAAAAAAAATCAAAGAAACAATAAAAAATTCAGAAAGAGACCTGCATTTGATTTATACTTGATTTATAATAGAGGTGGGATTGCAGGTCAGTGGATAAAGAATTGCATGTACATGATTTCAATAAGATGTGAAGGGTCAATTAATAGTCATATGGAAAAAATGCATCTTACTCTTACTTCATAATATACACACAAATGAATGTAATGTGAATTGATGACCTAAGTGCAGATAGTAACACATTAAACTTTTTAGAAGAAAACACGCAAGCACATCTTTATAAAAGGCAAAGAATTCTTCAACAAACTACATACATATACACATAAAATACTAACCTTAAGGAAAAACTGACAAATTTAAAACTAAAATTAAGAAATTCTGTTTTTTAAAAGTCACCAATACCTAGTTCCACTTCCAGCAATGGTGAAATATCTTATATCAAGCCCTTCTAGAGTTAATAGTTATAAACTTTGGGAAAAATATAAAAACCCTATGAAGGCAATATAGAGTGACCAAAAGCTGACAAAAACTGTCTCAGAGTCAGTTCACGAAGGGAAGGGACTTTACTGGGTGAGGTTTACATACATATGGTTTCTTGCCAGAGGGCACTGGCCTGTCCAGGTGAGGTAGAGGAGTTAACAAGTTAAGCAGAAAGCCACAGTCTTACCGACTTTAGGAGTCAGAACACAAAGACTGGGGTTGTAGCATAGCCAAGAAGTGAAATCTGTGAAATAATGATCACAATGAGAATTCTCACTGGTAATTAGGGAAATGAAAGTATAAACCGCAGTGAAGTAGAATTTCATTATATTGAAATGATGGCAATATCAGTTATGTTAAAATTGATACTTTATGAAAAGTCTTCTGTCAGAAACTTCTACATGGTTACAGCTGGTTTCAGTTGAGGAGGAAGAAACCAGAATGATGGAATTGGTAAAACACAGAGTTAGGATTATCCCAATTTACCACAAAGCTGTTTCTTGGCTGTACCTGTTAAGGGACCAGTACAAGACTGGACTATTATTTTTTTCTAAATAGCCAAGTCAAGGAAGTTTGTCATCTCCTGGATGACTCCTATCTTGAAACCATGGAAATATGACAGTCATACGTCCAAACACTAGTTGGACAAGTTTCATCTTACTTGTTCTCTATATTTCACCCAGCCCATAAAAGCAAACCAACCAGCACTGGATGTGGACATAAACCTGTGAAACACTATCTTAAAGGCTACACTAGAAGGCCCTTATTCTTTGTCCACTATCATCGTTGTCCTCCTCCTCCTCATCCTCACTGCCATTGTCCCTGATACCACCACCACAATCAGAATATTATGTTCAGGTAAATGGGATTTTATTGGGGAAATTAAGTCTATAAAAGCTAACAGGTTGCTACAGAGTATCTTCTGGTTTTTTGTTAATTGGGTGCTTTTTTATAATTTACATTTTAATTTCTGGATTTATTATTTCTGTGATCTAAAGGCCCTCAACTCTCTGGGAAATTTTCAGAAATCTGGAAAAAAATAATCAGAGTTCAGCAAAATTTTGCTTACTTTTTGAAAATAATCACTCATAAGAATACTACAATTTTTGTTTTCTAATAGTGTTAACTAAAACCGTATTTTCTAATGTGAATTTTTTAGAAATAGTTTAAAAACCTGAGAATGCTATTATAGACTTCTGGAATAATGTGCTTTACAACACAGGTCCTAAATTAGCACTTGGCAAACTGCAGTGGGCCCACAAAAGTTAATAGATTTTTGAATGAGTTCCTTTCCACAGACTCTCTGCTTTCTTAGAATTCCAGAAGAAAGTTGGTGCCAGAGATCATTTGACTCATTTGATCATTAATTTCTTTGTTTCTTATTCACAATCCTCTCCATAATAATTTAAAGTCCTCTATGGGAAAAAAAAAAGGTTTATCTTTATAAGATTTGGGGAATTTTGCAGTGGAATCTTGTTTTAACACTCCTCACTATATTAACAGAACTCAGGTTCATCCAATTCAAATGGTTGGAAATGAAGTTTTAATAAATGAAAACTACAGTTTGTAATGCTTTTCAGTTTAGCTGCTAATGCAGTATTAGAATGTGTTTATAGAGAAGTCTAATCTAGGAAACGTACCTGGTATGGGCTGTGGGAGATGAATTATAGTGAGATTGATATTTTAAAATTGTGAATAATGTAGTTACCATCATTATTTAACATTATTGTAATTTGATTAAGGTGAATGGTTGGTTATGTCAGAAAAGCAATGAGCCCCTCCTTGGAAGTCGATTCAATCCAAAAATGAGTCAGGTATAGTTTAGTTAAGCATATGGAGTTGGTTAAATTCAGTGAAGATTAATTTTTAACCTATACTCTTTGTTAAATGAGGGACTCATCCAGAAGCTCAAATTCTTACCTTTAAAAAAATTCTGGCCTAAAATTTATTTGTTAGATGAGAGAGTAAATTGTTTCATTAATGGACTTTTTTGGATATTTAGAACATGTTTTTAACAATTTCAGCTATTATTAAAAACAGTAATCAATTTCTAGAGTCCATGCATCATATTTACTAGAGGAGAGATTGAATAAATCATAAACTCCTGTGATCTTTTAGATATGAAAAAATCTCCTCAGTTGTTTATGACAGGAAGAAATTCACAATGAAGGGGAAAAAGCAATACCAATGCTATACTCAGTAATATGTATTCTTTAGAACTTTCAAGAACATACAAAAGAGGCCTTCAAAGAAAAGCATTTTATAAACTGTAATATAGTGATTATTTGTATAGAAACCATCTCATCTACCTTCTCTACTATGTACATAATTTAAGCTACATAGTGTTTGAGTCCCTCAAACTAACATTCATGACTCAGAAAGACTAAGCTACCAGACTGTTATAACCAGCTAATCCAAAATAAATTTGAGACTGCACTATCACAGTAAAGTTTTCTACTCATTACAAGACACATATTATCAGATGTTTATAAGGTTATAAATATTGTTATTATTTACCTTAATTGTATACTCTTTTAAAAGCGTGATTTATCTAGTATAAGAAATACTGTGCATGAACAGCATTTTTACTCTGAGGGTGAAATTAAACAAATGAATTGCAGTATAAAAGCATACATAGAATGTGGAGAGTTTTTTTGAAGAGCTTTGACAATATTGGCTCAAGGAAGCGTTAATTAACAAATCATCAAAAGAGGTATAAGGAAGTAGGACCAGGAACTGAGAATAGAACGGAGAGGAAATAAGACTGGGTGGAGTTGCACAGGTGTGGCATAGGTAGTTATTATTCATTTTAAAACCATCTTCTCTACCTAAAAGTTAATTAGTCCTGGAGGGATTAGAAGAAAAAGGTTCTCCTGCTCATAGGAAATATCTAATTTGCCAAATATAACCACTGATGACAAAATCTTCTGTTTTGTAAGTTTTGTTTAGGATAATGCAGAATACAAAGAGATTGAAGAAATAGTTGAGGCTATTTTGAAACTTGAAATCAGATGTGTGTGTGTGTGTGTGTGTGTGTGTTACAGCTCTTTGTCCAAATGGACTATCTCATGATATCATGTCTTCAAGATATGAAAAATAACCAATGTTCAAACCTTATGTAAATTAGACTAAGGGTTGGCCATATGACCTAACTGTAACCCTAGACCACTCTCTCTATATGATGTCAAATCACAATATTTTCTGATTGTTTTGCATCTAATTGAATGGTTTTGATGATGAAACTTACCTATCTGTTAAATTATGTTATACAAATAATCCATGTTTATTGTAGAAACATTTAGAAAGTATAGTTAAAGAAAAAGTAAACAAAAAGAAAAAAGTCTGCCCATAATCTTATAACATGGGAAAGTTGCAGTTGACATCATGATGTTTCCTTACACATTTAATTAAACGTATAAATGATGTTATGTATTTGTGTTTATAAATTTATATGTGTCCATGTACATAATGTGGCTATAGTTTGCAAAGATATGATCAGATCACATGTAATGTTTTATAACTTGCTTTAGATAAATAAAAAAGCAAATAAATTTCTCCTCATCAACATAACACAAACCATGCTATTTTGCTCACTCTTGCATCCCTAGCAGCTAACCTAGTACTCCAAGATGATTTGTTAAATGGTCAATCCTCTCTGATACATTTGAGGCTTCCATGTTTTAAGCTAATATGAAGACCTAATACATAAATTATAAATTGTGTTGTATGAGTTGGAGAGACAGGGAGATTCAGAATATTTATCATCTGATTTGAGCCACTTTCCTCCTTTCATAGGTACGACATATCTTCCCAGAGAAGATCTTTGCCACTATGGATGACAATCCTTATTTTTCTTGGAGCGATGGCAATCTTGGGGGTAACTATTGGTCTACTTCTCCATTTTCTGGCAGTTGGTCAGTATTGACTCTTCAGTTTTCACCCTTCCTATTAAATCTCTTTTAACTCTTAGAAATTGACAAGAAACAACAGGAATATTAAATTTCTTTATGGAAACTTTCTCATCTACTTACTATTTTATTTCAATATAATAACTTTATATTATTTGACACCAAAGTTTATAATTTTTTGGAATCAGATGTCTCTTTGATCCAGTCTATAAGTTATATCAACAGCTATGGGAGTGTGGGCAAGATTCAAATGTTTAATACTTTGATGCCAATATTCATTGTCAATAAAGGTGCTTATATAGTAGGTTTGTAATTAAGTTGTACATCTTTTAGTAAATATACCTCAAACTTTGGAGATCCCTACTCTTCTTGGCTCCTTTCTTTCTTTCCCTTTCTTTCTTTCTTTCTTTCTTTCTTTCTTTCTTTCTTTCTTTCTTTCTTTCTTTCTTTCTTTCTCTCTCTCTTTCTTTCTTTTTCTTCCTTCCTTCCTTCTTTCTTTCTTCCTTTCTTTAAATAAATTTATTTATTTATTTATTGCCTGTGTTGGGTCTTCATTGCTGCATGTGGACTTTCTCTAGTTGCAGTGAGTGGGGGCTACTCTTCATTGTGATGTGCGGACTTTTCATTGCGGTGGCTTCTCTTGTTGCAGAGCATGGGCTCTAGGCATGTGGGATTCAGTAGTTGTGGTGCATGGGCTCAGTAGTTGTGACGCACAGGCTTAGTTGCTCTGCAGCATGTGGGATCTTCCCAGCCCAGGGATCGAACCCATGTCCCCTGCATTGGCAGGCAGATTCTTAACCACTGTGCCACCAGGGAAGTCCCTTTGGCTCATCTCTGATATTGGTTTTTAAGATATAATCAATAAGCCGCAATGGATAATCCACTATTGACTCTTCTAACAGTGGATAGTCAAGAGTGGTTACATGGCTGAATGCTCATACTAACTTGATCTAATTTTTAATAACTTTTATTAACCCTACATTCAGAGAGCTTGTTTTGCTGGTTTATTTTTACCTTTGAGGAAAGTAAACCCTTAAATCTGTCTAACCATTTAATTCTTTTAAAGAAATTTGATATCCATTATTCCACTTGATTCTCATACTAATCCTTTGATCCTGGGAGGGCAGGTTTTACTATCCCTATTCTCACATGCAAGAAACTGAGGCTCAGTAAAGTCAAATGACTTCCTAGATATCACAGGCTTTTAAGTGACATAGCTGAGCACAAACCCACATCTTAATACTTGAAGTGTATTATTCTATTGACTTTATCATGATTTTTCTGTTTTATTCATCTGAAATACATCACCCCATACTATAATGCAGTGTGGATATCTTTTGCTTGATTCAATGAAAATTACATTTCTCTTTCAACCTAGCCTCATCTCCTTTGTTTCTCCCCAAACATCTTAATTTCAAATTTCAAAACCTGTCCTTCAGAAGTGTAGTGGATGCTCATAGTCTCTTGCCTGCCATGTCTATCCACAAGCTCTCCACAGTCTGAATATTTCTATCATCTTCTTGGCTATACTCATTAAAAAATAGTTTTATTCACATAATTTCCTTATGGATAGTGCTCTGAGTTTTCCAAATCAAGACCCTGAGAAGAAGCACTGTCAGTATGTTAGTGGGGACCCGTAGCTTAATTAACTATCCTTCCAAAATATAGTTTGCATGTTAACAGTTCCCTTCTTCTGGAGAAACAATGACTTAGTGGAAAGTAGTGATACAAAAGGGAGAACTACAGGCATCCTGACTTGAGCAGGAAGTGTGTGGGATGAGAATTTGCTCTTGAATTTCTCTACATGATCAACTATCTACCATTTCAGATACAAGGCTAGACGAGCTTGTGTTACTTGAAGTTATATTAGTTGAACTGGGCTTCTTGAAGTAAAAATAGGCACTCAAACTCTGTTGTAAATGTTGTTTGAAGTCATTTTGGGAGATAGGTTTACTCTAGGATTCTGGCTTAGCAGCTAATTCAATCTTTGTTAATATCAAGGGTAATTAGAGTTGGATGAGAGGTAGGGGAATCTCTCATGCAAGTGGTAGTAAATTAATTTCCCTGTCTGAGTATATCCATTGCATGTTAATTTTGAGATAAAGATATGGAGGTACTTGAGGCCCCTTCCTATTTTACAATTTTTTAATATTTCTTATTTTTTAGGACTTTCATTGAGATATAATTGACAATAAACTGCATATATTTAAAGTGTAAAATTTGATATTTTTTTCCTTATTAGTAATGTGTATATGGCAATCCCAATCTCCTAATTCATCCCACCACAACCGCCCCCCACCAAGTATTTCTTTATTTCACAGGAAAGACTTACTATTACCAAGGTGATTTTCATATTCCTGGAGTCACATACAATGATAATTGTGAAAAAGTGGTGTCACAAGCCAGCACAGACCTGAGCAAAGATATGGAGATTAAGGTAAGTCAGAGATTTATCTTACTAATTTTATCATAAATTTGATTGAAACACATGGTGGCTTTTTTGTTTTTTTCTCTTGACAGATGTCTAATGCATTTCAAACTCTAGCGTATACAAAGAATATATCAACTCTCAAGACATCAAACTTCTGTAAGTACGAATTCATTCAAGATCTTATGGAACAAGAAGGAGGTAATACGTCACATCAGCCCCAGTTTTAAATAACAACAGCAAGAAACAGAAAGAGAAATAGAGGAAGAAAGAGAGAAGGAATGAAGGGAGGAAAGAAGGGAAGAAGGAAGGAAGGGAGGAAGGGAGGAAGGAGGGAAGGAATAAAGAGGGCCCCATAAATTTAAGGATCACTGTATTTAACAAATTTCTATTCAGGGTAGGAAGCGTTCCGTACAAATCTTTAATCTCTGTACTTGAAGGGGAATTGTAAGGTTGTTGGTGGCAGTCAGTCCTAACTGATTTCTATGATAAAAAATAATTGTAACTCAATGCAAAACAAGGAGTCCAATCTGATTGTTTTGCTACCCCTATACTAGCCACCTCTTCTCCCATCTATACTCGTCTGGCCATATCTTTCCTAAAATACTCCTCTTCTGGTCTTTTTAACAATTATCTTCACTGTAAAGACTGTGGAGAAAAGTGAATCTTTTAAGATAACATTTGTCTAAATATGTATTGTAAGTGTGCTTGATGGTGGTGACAGTGGTGAGGGATGCAGGGAGGCAGATATCTCAGAGCGTAGAGGATAAGTGATAAAAGGAGAGAGCACCTGTAATTTGGTAACTGTCAATATCTATTCCAGGGAAGTCTGAACTCTCCAAACAAAACAAAACAAAAAATTCAGGTAGCCAACCAATCTACCTACCTACAGACAATATCTTTTGAATGCTTCCTGGCCCTGCATTTAAGTTCTTATTTATCTCTTTCTCTAAAATTAAGTTGTTAGAAAATATCTATACAAGAACACTATTTTTTAACTGTATTATTATAAAGTCTCAAGCCAATTATTTGTTGGCCAGTACTCAGTTTCTCATATGTATGCGAAATATTCTGATTTCTGGTTTGTGGTTCATATCCTCTTTCACGAACAATGCCTCTTACTTAACCAGTTAAATTTTTAGGGACCATTGCACTTTATTTATACTGGGACAATATCTGTGTATTGTTTTTTAATATGTATGTGAAGGCAATATAATAATTAAAATGTGGGAAATCCAGTGTGTTCATAAAACATCTAAAAATTCAAGAAGCAGCATGCTAGAACATTTCTGTTGTTTCTAGTCCTCATCCCAATGGTTCAAGTGTCCAGTTACAGTTGACATTCAAGTTTCCTCCAGCACAAAAGAATAGCATGGGGATTAAAATCGAGGCTATCTTACATCAGATGTTGAAGGACAACATGGAATCCTGGAATGCAGTTCCCACTTCCATCAAACTTATAGGTATTTCACTTATTTTCTACTACTTGAGTACCTAAACTATTAAAAAAAAGTACTGGAAAAAAAAATGAACCAAGAGTTTCAGTAATTTGCTTAGGAAAAAATAGTTTTCCCAACGGTGGCCTTCCTACCATTGGGTTGGTAGTGGAAAGGGCAGTACTACAGAATCTTTGTCTGAAAAGTCATAGAAGTAAGTGTTAAGCTACAGGTATGCTTGTGAGTTTGGAAGGGTTGGTTATAATGGATGGAAAGGGGGTGAAAATTAATAACTGAAGCATTATTCCTCCATACTTCTACTTTTATCAGGATCTCGTTATAGGAAACAGACAGGGTTTTCTTGATCATTAAGTGTGAAGACTGCAGGAGTAAGTGTGAGTTGAGGACAGGGAGTTCTCATTGCTTCATGTGGAAGAATGGAAGTAATACTATTAAAGGTAAAATTTGTCTGAAATAATTCCCTAGAAAACAAAGGAAGAAAATGATATTTTGCCCCAGTACAGAAAGTAAAGTTTGTAAATATTTGAGGGTACTACAAAGGTCTTTACTCTCTAAATTGCCTTGTTAAAAGGTCTATTAGGTGATAAGCTTGTGTTTCCAGAGCCCAGTTTTGTGGTTCTTTCAGACTAACAGTTGACCCTAGTGTCCTTGAAGGCTATAATGGCTGCCAGCTGCCAGTTATAGCTCCTTTATCTCAGAATACAGTCCCTGTCACCAATGGGCCACTCATGAGAAGTAAATTTGAGGTAGAGCTTCTGAAAGCAGCAATATAATTCCCTTGTGAGTAGTCATTGGGAAAGAAGGCTGTAGCAGTCATTGCACCTCTATATCCCAGGGATTTAGAGTTAGCACTTTCTGATGTGTCTTTTTTTAGTTCTCTCTTTTCTTTTTCTCTAAGGTCTCTTCCCAATAGAAAAGAGACTTGAATTTAAGTTAAATTCTCAAAATTTCATAATTCAGTTTTAGTAGTGAGATGACTACTAAAGAGCAAGATAGGTCCAATGAAATGGAATTTTAATTGGATTCTTTTCTTTGAAATATAGATAACTGTATTTCAGAATAATGAGAATTATCATAGGGGAAAAATCCAAAGTTTATGCCCAGTGCCCCTTTTAGTAAGAGTGTCAGCTTCTTACTTCACTAAATATTTTACTTCAACTATCATAGAACTGAGAGCTTTGCTCTTTTATTTCCTTTTCCCTTTTCCTATATTACCTGGTAGAGATGTGGAGAGATGGCCAAAACATAACAAGTAAGAGTGAGAGGGGTTGGTAAACAATACATTAACTAGTCTGAATAGTTAAATGTTGGGAGTAATTGGGTTAGGACAATTTAGTCCTCGGGTTGAAGAGAATTGCTTGGTGATATTTTATCAACTTTATGTTTTTATGTTTTAATTTCAGAAATCAGCAAGGCTAATGCTGAAATGCTTACCAACAACTGTAAGTTTAGAAGCTTTATTATAAATTTAACATATTCACAAAAAGTTCCTCATCATTTTGCTAAAAGGTATCTAGAAACACCTCATGTTGGAAATCTATAGTAGTTTTTCAAAATTATTGGATATACCACATATTTATCTGGCATTTCTTTTTGAAAAACACTGACCATTTATAATGGATTGTCCAAAAGTTTTCCAAAGGATGGAATCATGAAATACATCATGTCTGAATTAGTTTTTAAAAAAGTGAAGGAAAACAGGACAACTTAGGATAATAAGAAAATGCAAAACTAGGCTATATCAAATATATTTATTACAAGGTGAATAATAGTTCTGTATCTTTTAAGCTAATTCTCTTTAGAGTATCATGTGGCCTACAACATGATACATCCATGTATTCATTCCTTCAGTAGATATTTTTGGACTATCTGTTGCCTACATGGGGCTTTACAGACAGCATTGCATATGCTATGCAAGATATAGACATTAATGAAGCAAAGTCTCCACCTTCAAGAATTACGTGATCTACTTGGGGAGACTAGAATTATAACAGATAGATACAACAAATGTCAAGAGTTGAAAGATGCCTGAACTGGAAAAGAGGAAAAGTAAAAGTCACCCAAACAAGGATGGAGTGGGCTACTGTGATAAGAGTACATTCCAGGAAAGAAACAATATTGGTTAGGAGATGCTGGACAATCATCGGAGGGTTTCAGGTAATGTAAAACGTATTTCTTATAAAGTATAATCAAGATACCTGCTCTTGTATAAATAAATCCCTTTTTCAAGTTGTGGGAGATGACTGCTCAATAGTATCACAGCAGGCAACAGAATTGTGAATGGGAAAAATGCCCTGGCAGGGATCTGGCCATGGCAGGCAAGCATGCAGTGGAAAGGCCAACACCACTGTGGTGCCTCTCTGATCAGCAGCAGGTGGCTTCTATCTGCAGCTCACTGCTTTGCTAAGTAAGTTCGAAAGTCTGACTAAATGCAGGATTCTGGATGCAGGCCTATTTGGGAGGTCTGTGGGGATTAACCTAAATGTGTGAAGTTCACCAAGACCATGTGAAATTTACAACCACTTGCATAATTGAAGGGCAGCAAAGACATTTAATATTGGGCAACTAAGAGAAAAGTGAATGGAAGCAATTAACATTTTCCAAATAGGGGCTTTGGCCTGATGTTAAGTGCTTTTCTTAAATTATTTTGTTTAATCATAATGATAATTCGATATGAAAGGTATACTTTAACCTATTTAAAGATGAGAAAACTAGGGTTTAGAAATGTAATGTAACTTGACCAAGATCTTACAACTCTTAAATAACAGAAACTGGGTGTTACCTTAGGTATGTCTGACTCCAGTTACAAGGTCTTGTCCTCTGGGGGTTTACAATCTAGTTGAAGAAATTTAAGTGTGATGTATTAAAGGTATAAAGCAGCACTGTGTAGTAAGTGTCACACGTACAACATGGATAGTATGTGCTATGGAAACTTGATGAAGAAAGAGAACATAATCTAGCCAAAGTATGCAGCTGTAAGATTTGATCTAGACTCTAAAGATATAAGATTTGATTGATTGGGGTAGGTATATCAGAAAGAATAATATGCATTTCAAGTTGGAAAAATAGCCTTATTCAAATGTATTGAGACGGAGCAACACAAGTTGTATTCTGTGGACGGCAAACAAAAAGAACTATTTGAAGTAGATAAGATTTGTAAAAGGAAACACTAGAAAATATGCTTAGAAAATGTAGTTTTATTCATTGGGCACACCTCTAAATGACAAGACGCTTACTTACTGAAGAAGCACAGCTATTGAGTGTGTAGTCACTGGAGATTTCAGAATGGGAGAAGGATTGACGAGGGTCACAGTTACATGAAGTTCTTTAAACCTTAAAAAAAAAAAGTCTCCTGACATTTTGAGGAAGGTGACAATAGTTAAATAGGATGTTAGGGCCTGAAATGAGAAAGAACCTCAGGGGAACTGGAAAAACTGGTCAGAAGATCTAAATTAGAAGCCAAGATGCATTGACTTGATAAATATAATGGGGTGATTGGATGAGAACAAATTGTAATTTTTTATGTATGCAGACGGCCACCCAGAGCCTACCGCAGTCTCTTAGAGCCCAGGGTATATGGCAGTACGAGTGATTCTGGACCCCATTCATTGAGGCTGCTCGTATGATTTCTACCCGACTTAAATGCGTAGAAACCAGACAGGGCGGAAGTACAGGAGGCATCAGTGACTCTAGTTAGGAGGATTTGTAGAAGGCTGACAGCTCTAATAGGTTCCTTAGCACTATTTTTACGTGTTTGCAACATTTATGACATCCCCACATCAAAGACATTTTTTAAATAAGAATTTAAGTGCTTTATAGTGTTGTTTGGGAAACTCATACCTTAAAGTTATAACCACTGTGAATACCGTTTTGGCTGCCAAACTGAGTGTATTTTAATTTAATTGTGTCCTCCAGAAAAAATAATTCAGAAGATTGGGCGGTCAACTTTGGAACTGTAGTAAATAAACCGTATATGACACGAAAGTCCAAAACATTATTTTTCATGAAAATTATAGGCGGGCCAGGGTTCATGATGATATCGCCCTTGTGCAGCTTGCTGAAGAAGTCTCTTTTACAAAGTATGTTCGTAGGATTTGCCTTCCTGAAGCCAAAATGAAGCTCCCAGAAAATGACAGTGTTATAGTTACAGGATGGGGAACACTTTATATGAATGCTAAGTTTTTCTGTAAATATGTAATAGCTTCATAGGAATAATTATTTAATCAATCAATCAATCCATCAATCACTTTTTCACACAATTAACCAGTCCATTAACATACTGAAATGGAAACAAAGTGATGGGACCAAAAGCATGGCATTGTCTTCAATTTCTGAAATATCTCTGGGAATAAGAATTGGAAAATTTGGAATTTATGTGCAAGGCAGCCAGATATAATAAACATTACAAAGAAACCAGTCTGGCCTTGGACTGGTCTGGCTCTTGGTGACCGAAAGAATCTGCTTTGTTCCATAGATGTTCTTTGTCTCAACAAACAAGGTTAAGATCTCCATGATACACAGAATTTATTGCCCTTAGGTCCTCTTCCAGTGATACTTCAGCAGGCCTTTTTGAAGATTATTGGTAACAGAGTTTGCAATGCTTCGCATGCATTATCTGGCTTGGTGTCTGATACAATGCTGTGTGCTGGATTTATGTCAGGAGAAGCTGATGCCTGTCAGGTACTTCTAGATACATCATCAAATCATTTTTTCCCAACTACTAATCCAATGGAAGTTACAGTTTTTTTGACTTAATGATTTTCACAGAGTAGCTTCTTATTTCAATGCACATAACAAATATGTATTAATCTCATTTATGTACCAGACCCCAGCTCAGAAGCTGGAGATGCAGTGGTGAACACAATCCCTGCTCTCATGGAATTTTCAGTCTAGGAATCCATAGTTACAAGGTAATAAAATAAATGTGTCCCTATTTTCTGGGCAACCTGCAGACCTAGAATGCTGCCTCTTCCTTATCCAGAGATGTAGCAGGAGGTTTTACATGTGCACGTGTCATCCATTCCTCATCATGGAGCCTCTGAGTCACTTTCTCCATAGTTAAGGTTGGACTCATTACAAAGTCAACTGAGTCTTCCCTATCCAATCCAATCCAATCCAGCTGTAGTCAATATATTCTGGTTTGTAGTTACCCTGGGTTTTGAAGAAACTCAAGAGTCCCACAGTTCTAAGCCCAAAGAGGTGGATTGTCTTCACTGCCTAAGGGCTATTGACAACTCCAGAGGCGAGATAGAAAGAAATGTTTCAGGACAAGAAACATTTTTTTTTCTCTTTTTCATCTAGAATGATTCTGGTGGACCACTAGCTTACCCCAACTCTAGGAATATCTGGCATCTTGTTGGAATAGTAAGCTGGGGTGAAGGATGCCGTGAAAAGAATAAACCACGTGTCTATACTCGAGTGACTGCTTATCGTGACTGGATTACCTCCAAGACTGGACTCTGAAAGAGAAGTAGCTTTGGAATGGAACAACAACAAAAAAATCTATAGAGTATTCTTATCCATTGCTTCAAAATTTTTTCATTTGATTGTTGGTATACCAATCATTTTCTTAGGTACAAATGCATAATTGTCTTGATTAATGTTTTATTTTATGTAAATACTATCCATTCATTTATATATCTGTTTAACTAATATAGGAAACAGGAAGAAAAAAAAGAAAGGCCAAAATATTTTTATTAATAGCCTAGTTCTGATTTATCTTACATTATATTCAGAATAACCTTAATTTATTTTTTTCACAATTTAACAAAATACACATTTTGTTAGTAGGAGAACATATTTGCTGGATCTACAAAATTACTTTTGATTCTATAAATTATACATGCATTTTGTTAAACTGGAATACGTAAGACAAATAATGTACATTCATATTTTATTTATATTTGAGGTAGTTTTTGTTTCCTGTAAAATCATATAGTCTTGGAGTAGAGAGGGGGTATCAGAGGTTCAGCTAGACCAAGTCTCTCAATTTACAGAGTGACGAACACTAAGAGGAACAATTATTTGTTTAAAGTCATTCTTCAGCCTCTCTGATAGATTGTAACCCTCACAGGAGTTTTCCCTCATAGAATTTAAATCCAAATTAGTCAGGAATTTTAAAATGATCTTTAAGTTGCAATTAGTTATATAATATTTTCTTCACTTCCTTCTTTTGTCATGTTTGCATTTTCTTGTAGCAAAAATAATGTGAGGTTCTCGAGGGGAGTGGACTGTGTGGCACCTATTACAGTAGCTGTCCTGACAGTGCATGTGCAATTGTACGGAGGGCTGACTTTGTATCTCTGCAAATAATTCACCTTTTGTAATTTCCTAAAAGTAAAAAAAAAGTGGCTTAAAATTTCAAAAACAGCTAAAATGAACTAAAACTTCTCTTCCTTCAATTGTTTGTGACATTATTTTTGTTTTTCTTTATTATTATGACTCAAATGACATGCATAATGATGTGAAGCCAATCCATAATCAGGTGTGACAAGATGGTGCTTTTTTCCTCCCCACTCCTTTCTCAGGTAGCCCACACATATTTATTGAACACCCAGTGTGTTCCAGGAATTGTCAGGTATGGACACAGTATCAACTTTCAAGAATGCTGCATTTAGTGGATAAAGATAGGCAGTAGACACTTATGTAAGATAATTTTGGATTTTGATAAGTGTTGCAAAGGGAAAAAAAGTAATATGATAGAAAATAATTGGGCAGATGAAAAGTACTTGAGATTGGGCAGTCTGAAGAACTTTTTCAAAATAGTAGCATTTGAGCTGGACCTAAACGATGAAGAGGCAAAACATACAAAATATCTCAAGAGAAGAGAAATCCAAAGGGAACAACAGAATCCCTGAAAGAGACATAAGCAAGGTGGATGTGTGAGCAGAAAAAAGGCCAGTGTGACTGAAGCCTGGTGGGTACGTGAGAGATGGTAGGAAAGAATTTGGAAGAGGTAGTTGAGGGTCAACTCAAATAGGGCTTTATGAAGACCTTGGCTTTTATTTATTTATTTATTTATTTATTTATTTATTTATTTATCTATCTATATTTTATCTTATTTATTTAGGCTGCATTGGGTCTTTGTTGCTGTGTGCGGGCTTTCTCTAGTTGCAAGTTGGGATTACTCTTTGTTGCGGCACAGGTGGGCTCCTCATTGCAGTGGCTTCTTTTGCTGTTCCAGGCGCACAGGCTTCAGTAGTTGTGGCACGTGGGCTCAACAGTTGTGGCTCATGTGCTCTAGAGCACAGGCTCAGTAGTTGTGGCACATGGGCTTAGTTGTTCCACGGCATGCGGGATCTTCCCGAACCAGGGATCGAACCCGTGTCCCCTGAATAGGCAGGAGGATTCTTAACCACTGCCCCACCAGGGAAGCCCCCTTGGCTTTTATTTTAACTGCAGTGGGAGACCTTTGAGTTTTCTAAGTAGAGGAGTGAGTAAGATGATCTAATATATATGCTCTGAGAAGATTGCTTTAGCTTTAATTATGGGAATGGGCTGGAGTAGGGGGTGAAGACTACACAGTGAGAAGCAGGAAGATGGGTTAGAAGCCTGTTGCAATTCTTGTCTTGGCAAGAAATGAACTTATATTCACACTTTTCCTTAGGTCAAGAACTTATCTAGGTAGGATAACAGAAGGAATCCTCTTATAACACAACTCAAAATAGAGAAGACAGACTCTTTTAGTATAATCCTGCTACTAAGAGATATACGAAGTATTAGTGGCTGTGTAAAAGTCTTTTTGTCTTTAAATACTTAATTCAGAAGCTAGATATGTAGGAACTTATTTCCTTCTTCCCCAATCTCATAAGCACTCTGCCTTAACTTGGGCTGCTACAACAAATTACCATAGATTGATGGCTTAAACAACAAACTTTTATTTCTCACTGTTCTGGAGCCTAGGAAGTCCAAGAGGTAGATGTCAACAGATCTGGTGTGTCTGGTACCTGTCTGCTTCCTGGTTTGCAAGTGGCTGTCTCATATATATCCTCTCACGACAGAGAGCATATAAGGGCACTAATCTCATCATGAGGACTCTGCCCTCATGACCTAATTTCCTCCCAAGCACTCCATTTCCAAATACCATTATATTTGGGATTAAGGTTTCAACATATGAATTTTGAGGGGACACAAGCATTCAGTCCATAGCACATAGATCTCAGTGTGTCTCTGGCTTATTCCAGGGGGAAATCTGATAGACCTGAATAAGTGATAACCCTAGCACAGGAGTGATGCAAGCTAAAACCAACTAGTTTTAGTATTAATAAAGGACTATTAATAATATCTTTCTTGTCCAAGGATTGTATTTACAATAGAAACATCTCTAACCTATCAGCAGATGAAAACTAGATCTTTTAACTCATAAGTCAATATTTTGTTGAGTAACACAGACTTTCATATAAATGCATTCAAGGAATTCTTTCACTGAAAAATGAGCCAGAAAAGACAAGATAAAATGATGCAAAGTATAGAGAATTGCTTTAAGTTTATATTTTTTATTTAGTCTTAGATATAGGTCAAATGGTCCAAAGACCGCTGGTAACTACTCCATTGATTGGAACTTTCCTTGCATAACCCACAAATGCCTTCACGTTGTTCTCACTGAGCTTCAATGTTATGGTCAGCCATGACATATACACACACTGTCCTTGCCCATTTCTCCATTCACCTCCTAGCCTGGCAAAACCACAAACTTGGTAACACCCCATTCTTTAACTTTCTGGCTCATGGATCTTAGTCACAGACTGTAGCTGGAGAAAAACATACACCATGCTGACTAGTCTCACTTTAAAATTATGAACACAAACCTCAAATCCATTCTTAGTGCTCCCTGAAAATCCTCCTGTACTTTCCTTGTAAAAACTCTCTCTCATTCTCTTAAATAACTTCTTACCTCTCCTTAATTCCAACAGTTTCTTTCTCACATTCAACTGATAATTTTGCTCATTATTCCACCAAGAAAACAGAAGGAATCAGAAGAGAGTTTCCATTAGTGCTTACCATAGAAATCAATTAATCTATTTGCTTCTTGAAGAGCAGTAGAGGTAAATGAACTCTGGAACCAAATTGTCTGTGTTCAAATTCTAGCTTTGTCACTTACCAGATGTGTGAACTTAGGCAAATTATTTTACCTCACTGTGTCTCAATTTCCTTGATGGGACATGGGGATAAGAATAATATCTACTTCATGGTGTTGTTATGGAGAATTGGAGGAGTTAAATGTAATACCTTAAAATACATAGCAAATGCGAGATAGGGGTTAGCTGTAATTGTTCCCTGTCTTTCCTTTTGCTACAATGGATGGACCATTGAGTTAACACCAATCTAAGACCAAGCTCTCCACTCGTGATAAGATCCTCTCCTCAAGGACTTTGCTTCTATAACTGTCACCCATCTTTCCTGTATCATCAAACTTACCCTCACAACTGGATCATTTCCATAAACACTGTAATTCTATAGAATTTCCCAGATAGAAACAAAGGTTTGTTTGTTTGTTTGTTTATTTGTTTGTTTTCAACTCCTCATCTACCTGCCACAGTACTCTGCAAAGGTTGCTTTCTCTTGTTTTCCTTCCATTTTCTCTCAGACTCACTCCAATCAGGATATTGATTTGAGACACTCCTCCAAAACCACATTTTTCATGGTCATCAATAAGTTCCATGTTGCCAACTCCAATGCTCAATTCTCAACCCTCTTAACCTATCAATAGCATTTAGGACTGTTGATCATCGTCTATTAAAACACTTTCTTTACTTGGCTTCCAGAAAAAAAAAATACACTTTTTGGTAATCTTTCTATGTTATCAGCTATTTCTTTTCAGTCTCTTTTGCTGGACATTCTACATCTTCCCAAACTTTAAATGTTGGAGTGCCCCAGGGTTCAGTCCTCAGATCTCTCTTTTCTACTTACACTCACAACCTAGATGATCTTATCCAGTCCAATACTTTCAATACCAGCTATCTGCTGACAACTCCCAAATGTTTAACTTCAGCTCTGACTTGTCCCTGGACCTCCAGTGTCATATAGCTAAAATTCTACTTGAGGATCTAATAAGCTATTTACATAGTACGTTAAAACAGAATTCTTCATCTTTCCTTAGTCTTTCACACCTGAAAAAAGGTCCTATAATCATGCTGGGTAATAGATAGTTAAAATATTATCCTTTGTTATTTTCACTTTTGGATTTTGTAGGGGATTTGCAACTGGACTGGGAAAGCTCTATCCCTACCTCTGGCAATGCCTGGATATTTGACTTTGAATCTTGGCTGAAATAAGTTTGGTGGGATTTATTTGAGGTTTAAAGTCTGAAACTTTTCTGGAAACCCCTGGGCCAGTTTGTTTACTGATCCAACATTCTGCTGGGAACTTCAGCCCTGAGCTCTCTTGAAGCTGATAGATTTGGGTAGTTCAATCTGGAGACAAAATGTGTATGTGTGTGAATAAGGACTGTGGGGGTTTGCACCTATATATCTCTTGGTCTCCCAATGCTTGCCTGCACTCTCTCCTGATGTACTGTATCTTTTGCTTTTAAATGTTTTATTTCATGTAAGTATTCCCTATGGAATCTATGTCTTTTCAAATATTCAAACTTGTGAAACTGTTGCAGATTTTAATATGTGAAATTACAGCAGTGGTATGCTTAAGCTAAATTTGCACTGCTAAATTGAGTTAAATGTTAAAATTTGAATTAGTATGAGTTGAATGTTAAAAGTTCAGAAATAGTGTTAGACAGTTGTGAAACACACCTTAGTTGAAAATTAAGGGTGCTAAATACCCAAAACTCATCATGTTCTAATTACTTCACTACATTTTACTAGTATTTATGATCTTGAGGTTATTTACTTCTATTGTATCTGTGTGGTAAAGATAAATACAATAGAATGCTACTGCTCACCCTTCCCAAATCCATGTTCAGTGATATCATGTGGGTAGCTTGAAATTGGTCATGCTGTGAATATTTACACCATGGAAATTGGTCAGTGCTATAAATTAGCTCCTAGCCCCTGGCCCTGAGACCTGGTTGTTAAATACTTACTAGCACACCACTGAATGTAACTATTCCTCATTTACACTTTTAAAAGAAATCTTCACCAGATGATACAACTTGAGCACAATTTCTATTCCAAGACATTACAAACTCGCTTTCTTGCCATTGTGCCAGATATTACGTTAAATGCCTTAACTACGGCTTGCTAGTGTTTGAGGTAAATAAGGTTTGTTACTGGTTTTCATTTTTCACGATTTCAAAGCAAGAGGAAGTTTCAGAAGAAGCTATTTTTGACATGTCAATCACATTTTAGATTTGCAGTTTATAGTGGTTAAAGGATTCCAGAAAAGACAACTCTATATTATATGTTGTTTTCTTTACAATTATGCTTATTTGTGAAAATAAAATAATTCTACTGTGCTTTCTTATGTTGTTTCCTCAATAAATTTAATTATCTTCATTTAAAATTTGTCACAATTGATACACATGGTTGAATAAACAAAACTTTATTTTAATTAAATATAGGAGGATATATTATACAAGAATTTCATTAAATAACTATCTTTGGTTTCATAGATTTATACTCTTTAAGTCAGACTTATCTCATTTATTAAAAAAAAAAATGCAACAAGGGAGAAATCACTAGCCAGGGTAATGAGAGATTGTCCCCATATTTTCCTTCCCAGTCATTTGATGAACGAGACGGGATTAAAGGGCATCAAACCAAGCCATGATCAGAGCAAAGACAATGTCTTAATAATCAGGGAATCTAGGAGCAACTTTCTTCTGCTTAAAATCTACTCCACCCCTGGTCTCAACACCCTTAGAAAATAAAGCCTAAACTTTTTATTATGATTTGCAAATCCATAAAAAACTTGACTCACTCTTCCTAATCATGAGTCAAGACATAGCTCAGGTGTTACCTCTTACCACAAAGCCTTTCCTGACATCCCCAGTCTGGTGTTCCATGTTGCCCTAGGCATATACCTGTCATTGCGCTTTCTACAAGATGTAAACATTATTTATTTTTGCATCTGAATATCCTACTAGACTGTGAGTTTCTCAAGAGCTCCTTTCTGTCTCTGCGTTCCTGGACCTGTGGCTAGTTCAATGGAAGTAATAATCCTGTCTACCTGAATGAAACTGAAATGCACTATTAGGATCTGGCTGCTCCATGCGTCTCTGCTCTTTCTCCCATTGTGCCCGTGCATATAACCTGTGCTCCAATCACACTATTACTTCAGACTTCTGAAACATGCTATCCTGGGCTTTTCAAATGGTGTACTCCTTGTCTAAAATACCCTTCTATGACATTTTTTCCTGGTAAACTCCCACTGTCCTTTAAAAATTAGCTCACACCTTTGTGAGACAATGCACTGTGTTCTCATGGATTTTGTGCTTATTGTCATCCAGCCATCATCTCATCCTGGAAAGTTCTACAAAGCCAACAAATAGAATTTATTTTTAGCTGATATTAATTTGGCCCTAACTCCCTGAGAACCTGTGTGTTATTGCCAATTCCTGTTTTTTCCTCTACTCAGATACACATCAAAAAAAAGTTTTATTTCATTTCAACAAGGATATTTAAAATTGTTTAGTTATATAAGCAATGTATTAACACATTATCCTGGTGAAAAGAATAAACCCTTTATAGATCAGGCTAAAGTTTCTTTAGTCATTTTCAACCCTGGGGGTAATCATCGTTTTGGAATCCTTCTAGATACTTTTTATGTATTTATTTAGCTTTTCATAAATAAATACATGAATTTAAGTATATACATTAGCATGCGTTAAAAATATAAATGTCATTTACACTTTCTTTTAATTATTAATGGTATTGTATTGAATTATGATTCTGCATTTCATAGTTTTACCCAATAATTTTTCGTAAAGTTTTTCTATACCAATTTACAACTCTGTCAGGGTTCAGAGTAAGAAAGCCATTTTTTTGAGCTCTTTATTGGAATATAATTGCTTTACACTGTTGTGCCAGTTTTTGCTGTACGACAGAGTAAATCAGCTGTATTCATACATATATCCCCATATCCCCTCCCTCCCGCGACTCCCCCCAACCTGCCCCGTCTGGGCCCTCTAAGGCATTACCCATCATCGAGTTGATCTCCCTGTGTTATGCAGCAGCTTCCCACTAGCTATCTATTTTACATTTGGTAGTGCATATACGTCAATGCTACTCTCACTTTGTCCTGGCTTCACCTTGGCCTCTGCCACCCCATGTCCTCAAGTCCATTCTCTATATCTGCATCTTTATGCTTGCCCCATCACTGGGTTCATCAGCACCATTTTTTTAGATTCTATATATATGAGTTAGCATATGGTATTTGTTTTTCTCTTTCTGGCTTACTTCACTCTGTATGACAGACTCTAGGTCTACCCACCTCAATACAAATAACTCAGTTTCATTCCTTTTTATGGCTGAGTACTATGCCATTGTATATATGTGCCACATCTTCTTGAGCCATTCCTCTGCTGATGGGCATTTAGGTTGCTTCCATGTCCTGGTTATTGTAAATAGTGCTGCAATGAACATTATGGTACACATTTCTTTTTGGATTATGGTTTTCTCAGGGTATGTGCCCAGAAGTGGGATTGCTGGGTCATATGGTAGTTCTATTTTTAGTTTTTTAAGGAACCTCCAAACAGTTTTCCATAGTGGCTGTATCAATTTACATTCCCACCAACAGAGCAGAAAAGTTCCCTTTTCTCCACACCCTCTCCAGCATTTATGGTTTCTGGATTTTTTGAGGATGGCCATTCTGACCGGTGTGAGGTGATCCCTCATTGTGGCTTTGACTTGCGTGTCTCTAATGATTAGTGATGTTGAGCATCTTTTCATGTGTTTGTTGGCCATCTGCATGTCTTCTTTGGAGAAATGTCTATTTAGGTCTTCCGCCCATTTGTGGATTGGGTTATTTGCTTTTTTGGTTTTAAGCTGCATGAGCTGCTTGTATACTTTGGAGATTAATCCTTTGTCAGTTGCTTCATTGGCAAATATTTTCTCCCATTCTGAGGGTTGCCTTCTTGTCTTGTTTATGGTTTCTTTTGCTGTGCAAAAGTTTTTGTTTCATTAGGTCCCATTTATTTTTGATTTTATTTCCATTCTTCTAGAAGGTGGGTCAAAAAGGATCTTGCTTTGATGTATGTCATAGAGTGTTCTGCCTATGTTTTCCTCGAAGAATTTTATAGTGTCTGGCCTTACATTTAGCTTTTTAAGCCATTTTGAGTTTATTTTTGTGTACAGTGTTAGGAAGTGTTCTAATTTCATTTTTTAACATGTAGCTGTCCAATTTTCCCAGCACCACTTACTGACGAGGCTGTCTTTTTTTCCATTGTATATTCTTGCCTCCTTTGTCAAATATAAGGTGCCCATATGTGCTTGGGCTTACCTCTGAGTTCTCCATTCTGTTCCTTTGAACTTCCTTTCTATTTTTGTGCCAGTACCATACTGTATATTCTTGCCTCCTTTGTCAAAGATAAGCTGCTTTGTCAAAGATAAATTGCTTTGGGTAGTATAGTCATTTTCACAATGTTGATTCTTCCACTCCAAGAACATGGTATGTCCCTTCATCTGTTTGTATCATCTTTGATTTCTTTCATCAGTGTCTTAAACTTTTCTGCATACAGGTCTTTTGCCTCCTTAGGCAGGTTTATTCCTAGGTATTTTATTCTTTTTTTTGCAATAGTAAATGGGACAGTTTCCTTAATTTCTCTTTCTGCTCTTTCATTGTCAGTGTATAGGAATGCAAGAGATTTCTGTGCATTAATTTTGTATCCTGTTACTTTACTAAATTCATTGAGTAGTGCTAGCAGTATTCTGGTAGCATCAAGAAAGGCATTTTTATGCAGAAAGAAATTTGAAGTACGAAATCATGTACTTCAAAAATTGTCAGAAGGGCTGGTTATGAAGGCCCCAGGCTAAGTTTCAAGGATAACCCATGGAACACTAGAGAACTGATGCCCAAGGGAAGAGACAGCAACTGGCATTATTGAATTCAATAGCTAAGATCTAGGGATCAGAAAGACACCAGCACCAATGATGTTACTGCTACAGCCTCCTGATACCCATTAGTTGATCTGGTCTCTGCTTACTTTAAAGTTGTTACTTAGACCCTAGGAAGCTGGAGAACAGAAAGCAGAATGCTTCTGCAGGAAACAGCATATCCCCTGAACTTTAACCAGCATAAATCCCAAAGAAGCCTCATTTCTGCCTTGAAAGACATCTGACTTGCTTCCTCCTTTCAAGTTTCATATGAGTGCATCTAACTGACAGAATCTATTTTGCATCCAGCATACTAACTGCAAGGCAGTCTTGGAGATGTCATTTTTAGCTTTCCAGTCTCTGCAGCATAGAAGGGGACCTTAGAATGGATGATGAGTTGGGGCAACTCACCATGTCTATTATAACCCCATTCCTTTTAACAGCCAAATAATACTCCATTACATTGATATACCATAGTTTAACCATTCTTCCACTGATTAATATTTTGTTTCCATTTTTTTTCTATTGAAAACATTGTAATAAATCTCCTATATACTCCTGTTTAAGTACATGTGCCAGGATAAATATCTAAATGTATACCTAGAAGTGAAACAGCTTAGCTATGGAAAATATAGTTTTAAAATTAAATAGGAGATGGCGGCTGTCCTCTAAAATTGTTGACTCAATTCTAATTCCCACCATCAATATATGAGAGCCCATTTCCCTACATGCTTATCAAATCTTGAAATAGTATTTTTAACTTTTACAGTTAGTAGTGTTATTGAAATGTTTTAATGTCTGTTTCTAAAATTATTAATGGATGATATTAAGCATATTTTTGAATATTAATGTCCATTTCTATTTCTTCTGTGTATACTCTGTTAAAATCCTATCTATATTTCATATTGCACTTTTAAAATATTTTATTAACTTTTAGGAGGTCTACATATATTTTGGATGTTAATCATTTTATTAAAGCATATAAGTTATTTGATGAACATCTACTGGATACTGAGAACTCTGATGAACACTGTGAAAAGCAGAGAAATATAAAGTAGTGCCGAGACCAGCTCAGCAACTCGGGGTGAATGATGGGTGCCGCAAAGCATAAAGAAACACAAGGACAGACAAGAGAAAGATGGGACCGGGGGACTCAAGCCCTCTAGGATCAAGGGCCCCGCTGATTCATCCCACATTGCTTTTATTGAGCTCTCCGCATTCAGGAAGTAAGATAGCATAAGGTTCCCATGCTCCCAGTTACGGCCCACAATTAATGTTTTCTTTGAAGCAACCAAATTTCTCCTTGTACAAAGGGCCCCACATGACTGGGGGCAGTGGTCCTTGCAAGAACAGCAGAAGAACAATCAGTGCGTGTGCAAGCAGCTGTCTAACTTGCGCTGACCCGGCATTCCTAAGTCCGCACCCCTCGCTCCTCTGCTGCACAAGCAGGACGTCCTGCCCCCAGGTGCTCAGCCCATGTACTTTAACTACTTTTAGCCATATTTTCTGTTACATTCTCAAGGCTTCAGAAAAACAGCTGAATGTTTTCCCACATTTCCCTCTTTTTGTTTTGGTAGGAGAACAAGCTAATTGAGCTACTTCTTTTTTCATCAATTCTCGGAGGGCTTCTCTTGCGTATCTGAGGACTAAACATAAGACAATTAAAAAGCAACAAAAGAATATCAGAGTGCCTAGGAGACCACTACCCATGTTTTTTATCCAGTCCAAAGGATTCAATGATTTTAATCCATCGGCTATACCTTGTAAAGTTTCAGTTTGGGGTAGAGATTGTAAGGATGTATGTTGTATGCCAGTTACTTTAGCTTGTAATTGTTGTATGTCCAGTGTAAAGTTATCTGCTTTATACCCTAGTAGATGTCTCCTTACTTTATCCCAAGATGTGTCACTAGCATTATATCCCTGTGGCATTACGCAAAACGAGGTAACATTCCAGTCACATTTCAAATGTATTTGTAACTTTAAATTTTGCACTTCATCCCCTAAAAGCAGTACAGCATTTTCTAAATCTACAAGGTGACTGTTTATTTCTTCATCAATGTGGCTTTGACTTCCCCATGCTGAACTGGCGTTTTTATGCCATTCTTGCACAAAAGTAGTTGTCTGTATAGTCTGGTGTAATGCCATTCCAACAATAGCAGCTGTAGCAGCTGTAGCAGCTGTAGCAGCTGTAGCAGCTCTAGCAGTGATGCCCATAATGGCTATTAGCAACCCTATAAATCTTTTTAGATCTTTTTAAGATAATGTTTAATACTGATAGCAGGGCATGCATATCTGGGGATATCTCCCGGGGTCTGGTTTGGTTAACAGGAAGCCAGATTCCCAACCGTCTCCTCAAAATTACACGAGTGGTTTTGATTATAAACTGTAGAGTTTAAACATGTATATAACTTACAATTCATACGTCAAATTTTTCTCCTTATCATTAATAGTGCCGGCCATCAATATGTAAGGATCTCTTACACATGCTTGAATGTAAAATGTCCAATTGGTGAAAGTATTAAAGGATAAATTATAATTAGCTTTATGAGTATAATTGTCACCCCAGATTCATAATGTTTTTAAACTTAAGGGAAGTTTCCATATTTATGTTTGAACTTTGCCATTCTGTAATTGAGGCCAGGGAGGTACCAATCTGGCGCTATGCCATAAGATGGGATAGGATGAGTGCGTGGCAATATTGGTATAATTATGTCTAGATACATGCCATCGCAATCTTTTATAGGGGTTGTAGGAGGAGTTTTGGTGTGAACAATTAGAGACTGCATACCCCTTAGGGGACCAGTCCCATACTGTTCCATAGGAACCATTAAGTAGTACCACACCTTCCGTCCCATGGCAAACATCCCAACGAATCCGATCTTGTCTGTCGGCCCATATCTATTTTATTCCACACAAAGGTCTATCAGGGATGGTATAATTAGTAAACTTGGTTTCTTGATATCCAAAGCTCAAACCCGAAAACAAATATAATTGTGCTTTAGTGTGGTTTCTATTTTGAGAATTGACAGACAGCCATGCCTGCATTGTCATATTCAGACACCCTTTGTCAAGCACTTATACATATAGGCCATGTTTCAAAACCCATGGAGCTATTAAATTGGGTTCCTTCTTCGCCTTTGTGTTTAGGCAATCTTTTATCCTCTGGTCCAGGAATCCACGAGGAATCATTAACATAAACAGGTATAGATCTTTCTCCCCAATTAACAGGTCAGTAATGGAGGATTAGGCACCTAAGCCCAATAGGTATAGTTCTTTTCATCTGCTGAAACGAGGCGCATACTCACTGCAGTAGAAATCAGAGCAGACATGGTCATGGTCAAGCTGCCTGGAGTCACTGGTTGTTTCTGCTCATCCAGGCGTTTCTCTGCTTCTTGGCACAAATGCTTCATTTGCCCCCATGTCGGGATTTTCGCTCTCCGTGTTTGTGGTAAAGGAGGGACTGTGATTCTGGTTGTCTTGGAAGTCAGATCCTCAAAGCTCATTACCAGATGTTCTACCTCCCATGCAAAATAGCGTCTCTTTTGGGCACTCATGATATGGTTTGACTCTCCGAGATGGGATCCACACAGGTTCCAGGCCTTGTCCTGGTGACACACAAGCAAACCCTCTTCCCCATGTAACTAATTTTCCTGGTGACCAAATATTAGTCAATGGGTCTTGCCACCATATCAGCAGCTGTGTATCATTAAAATGGGTCACATTCCTGGACGAGGTTCGAAAATGCCTCTCAGCTGCTGTATCTGTAGCCTGTGCAGATACATTCAAAAACTTAATAGGGAATAAGGCTTTGTTTAAAGTTGTTTGTTGCCCTTGGGTAATTCCACCTTTTTGTTTTTGGAGCATGTTTTTAAGTAGTTGGTTTGCTCTCTCAACTACGGCCTACTCTTGGGGGTTGTAAGGAATTCCTGTAGAGTGTGATATGGACCACATATCAAGAAATTGTTGAAATGTCTTACTAAGATAAGCAGGGCCATTATTTGTTTTAATGGCCTGTGGCAACCCCATGACTGTGAAGCATGCATATAAATGCTTCTGCATATGCCTTGCAGCTTCACCGGACAGGGCAGTAGCCCATATGAATTGAGAAAACGTATCAATGGTTACATGCACATAGGAGAGCTTACCAAAGGATGAGATGTAGCATGCATTTGCCATAAAGAATTAGGGTGCAAGCCCTGTGAGTTTACGTTGGGTTCAGATTGCTGAGGATTGTTAATAATTCGGCATGATGGACGTTTTTAATATATCTTTGGCTTGATTCCAGGTAATATCAAGCTTCATTTTTAAACCTTTTGCATTTACATGAGTTAATTGGTGGAAATGTTTGGCTTCATCCAATACGGGTGCAACAAGTCGATCAACAGCCCTGTTACCTGTTGCCAGAGGCCCAGGCAAGGTATCATGGGCCCGAATATAGGTAATATAAAAAGGGGGCATTTCTAGAATGGACAACCCACTGAAGTAATAGAAAAAGATCATAAAGAGACTGTGGAATAGACTGCTTGATAATAGCTGTTTCCATCATGTTAGTGACTTGAACCACATGGGCAGAATCAGATAAAATATTAATGGCCTGAGATATGTCTTGCAAAACACAGATAACCACATATAATTCTGCTTGCTGAGCTGAAAACTGAGAGACAGGGATTTGTCATATTTTAAATCCCATATATCCCACTCAGCCCTTACTAGACCCATCAGTAAAAATTATAGGAGCATCTGGTATAGGATCAGATTTTACTATTCGAGGTAGAATCCACTGAGTTCTTTTAAGAAACTGCAAAATGGGATTTTGGGGATAGTGATTATCAATTTTCCCAATATAATCAGCAAAGGCAATTTGCCAATTTACATAATTTTGGAAGCAAGCCTGAATTTCTTTAGCAGTTAAATTAATAATTATATATGAAGCGTCAGTCCCAATCAAATGCTTACTTCGAGCTCTTCCCTTCAGAACCAGTTGAGTTATTAACTCCAGATAAGGTGACAAGGATTTTACCACAGTATTCGCTAAAAACAACCATTCCACAATCCCTTCATTTTGCGTTAATATCCCCATAGGTGAATGAGGAGAAGGTAATATAATTAACGGCAATGGCTGATTAACGGTTACTCTTTGTAATTAAGAAGAATGAATTTTATTTTCTACAAGTTTTATTTCCTTTAAAGCGGCTGACAAAGTCCTTGGACTATCTAATTTTGAATCTCCTTTCAACAGTGCAAATAGGTTAGACGATGCATAGATGGGGATCCCTATGCATGGGCGAAGCCAATTAACATCTCCTAGGAGTTTTTGCACATCATTAAGAGTTTGAATTTGATCTGTCCTCAATTCCACCTTTTGTGGTCTAATAGTTGTTCTATCAACTATTGCGCCCAAATATTGATATGGGCTATGCATCTGTACCTTTTCCGGAGCTATTTTAAGTCCTGCTTTATCAAGGCAAAGTTGCATGTTAGTGTATGCAGAAGTAAGTAAATCTTGATTAGGAGCAGCACAGAAGATATCATCCACGTAATGAATAAGATAACAATTAGGGAATTCTAGTTGTACTGGTTCAAGGGCCTTAGCAACAAAGTTCTGACAAATAGTGGGGCTATTCAACATGCCTTGGGGTAACACCTTCCATTGAAACCATTTTTGAGGTTCTTTATTGTTTAACGCAGGCACAGAAAAAGCAAATTTTTCTTTATCATTGGGGTGTAATGGAATGGTGAAAAAGCATCTTTTAGATCAATAACTATTAAAGGCCAATTAGCAGGGATCATATTAGGTGCTGGGAGGCCTGGTTGTAATGCCCCCATCGGTTGTATAACTGCATTGACTTCCCTGAGATCTGTTAATAAACGCCATTTACCAAGTTTTTTCTTTATTGGGAATACTGGAGAGTTCCATGGGCTAAAAGATTCTTCAATATGTCCCTTTTCTAACTGTTCAGTCACTAATTCTGTTAGAGCTTCTAACTTTTCTGTGGTTAAAGGCCACAACCCGAACAGGTGTATCCGTTTTCCAGGTCTGTGGGATTGGTGCTGGGGAAAGCAGTAAGCTTTTACAAACAGTGGCCACTAGCGAAAAGACTGAAATCCAAGACCGTCTCTATTTACATTACTTTCAGCTGGAATGGGAAATACCTTCCCTTTCATAGGTCCAATGGCCTTCTTACAATCAATATTTGCATTTTCAAAGGCCATTAATTGTAAAATAGTATCAGCGGCCTCAGCATTAGTGATCTGTCTCTTGATAGCCTCCTGTAATCTGGCAATAAATTCAGTATGACTCTTTTGTCCCCTGCATGATTTTTTGAAAAGAGACAGGAGCTTGCCCTTTAGCTTCCATTTTTTCCCAGGCTCTTAGGCAACAACACCTCACCTGTTTTATGGCCTGATCCATCAGAATCTGGTCTTGAACTCTTCCCCAATTTCCACTACCTATCAATTGATCCAAGGAGATAGGAATCTGCCTTGCTTGGTTATGGCTTGCCATAGTTTCAGCATGATCACACCACCAAGTTTTGAATTGTAAAAATTCTCCTGGGGCTAGTACTGTATAAGCCAAAGTTGTCCAATCAGCTGGAATCAAACGAGAGCCTTTGGCCAATCCCTGTACGATTCCTGTGGTGAATGGAGAATTCACTCCATAATTTTGTACTGCTTGCTTTAATTCTTTCAATATTTTGAAAGGGATCGGCTCATGTACTGCCTCGTAAATTCCATTGGGATTATTAGGATCCACCCCTGGTGCCACCCTTTCATGAATAGTCACCGGGAATGCCATCTGCATAGCCTCCAGATCTCCCTCTTGCCTAGCCTGCAAAATGCTTGTAATGAGGTGGATAGACCTTGAGTCTGTCATACAGAGTGAAGTAAGCCAGAAAGAGAAAAACAAATATTGTATGCTAACTCATATATACAGAAACTAAAAAAAAAAAAAAAAAATGGTACTGATGAACCCAGTGACAAGACAAGAATAAGAATGCAGATGCAGAGAATGGACTGGAGGACACAGGGTTGGGGGGCGGGGGGCGAAGGGGAAGCTGAGACGAAGTGAGAGAGTAGCATAGACATATTTACACTACCAACTGTAAAATAGATAGCCAGTGGGAAGTTGCTGTATAACAAAGGGAGATCAACTCGATGATGGAGGATGCCCTAGAGGGCCGGGACAGGGAGGCTGTGGGGGAGTGGCTGTGGGGGAGTCACGGGAGGGAGGGGATATGGGGATATGTGTATAAATACAGCTGATTAACTTTGGTGTACCTCATAAGCTGGTACAGAGTGTAAAGCAATTATATTCCAATAAAGAGCTTTAAAAAAACGCCCTTCTGTAAGGGTGATAAAACTGAGTGCCCTTTGGATGTGGGAACGGCAAGAGTTCCCCCAAGGGGAATTAAAGAGTGTGGAGGAGGTGGCCGTAGAGGAAGATCGCCCTCCCCAACAAATGGGGGAGCCAAGGGTCTTAATCCACCAGCCGTTTGTATTCCCTTTTGTTTTCCAGTTCCCTCTGGCACCGTATATGCCGGTTGTCCTCTGACGGACTGGCTTCTTCATCAAGGCTATCGTCTGAGCTTTCAGGAATCTGTATAGGCTCTAGTACTGATTTAATTAGAGCCCATGTTGACCAAATTGAAACAGGTATAGGGGTCCCTTTAGAGTGTAGTTTTTTAAGTTCACTACCAACATTTTCCCAAGTGAGCAAATCCAGTGAGCCCAAAGAAGGAAACCACGTACAATGTTTCTCAATCGTTTGCAAAAGCTCTAATAATCGACCTTCACTTGTTTTTGCTCCTCCTGCCCTCAGGAGCTGCCACAACAGGCATACATAAGGTCGATATTGATCTGAACTTTCTGCATTTCCCATATTTTACCCCGAAAACAAAATGCCCAAGAGATTTACTTACCGGCAGGGAATTTCCAGAGGCCTCTCACTCCCCTCTCGGGGCTTCACAGCACTTCCCAATTTTTAATTTCACTTTTCATGAGCCTTCGTCATTCGAGCCCCTCGAGCCCCACTTGGGGCGCCACTTGCTGAGACCAGCTCGGCAACTCGGGGCAAATGACGGGTGCCGCAAAGCATAAAGAAACACAAAGACAGACAAGAGAAAGATGGGACCGGGGGACTCAAGCCCTCTAGAATCAAGGGCCTCGCTGATTCATCCCACATTGCTTTTATTGAGCTCTCCGCATTCAGGAAGTAAGATAGCATAAGGTTCCTATGCTCCCAGTTACGGCCCACAATTAATGTTTTCTTTGAAGTAACCAAATTTCTCCTTGTACAAAGGGCCCCACATGACTGGGGGCAGTGGTCCTTGCAAGAACAGCAGAAGAACAATCAGTGCGTGTGCAAGCAGCTTTCTAACTTGTGCTGACCCGGCATTCCTAAGTCCGCACCCCTCGCTCCTCCGCTGCACGAGCAGGACGTCCTGCCCCCAGGTGCTCAGCCCACGTACTTTAACTACTTTTAGCCATATTTTCTGTTACATTCTCAAGGCTTCAGAAAAACATTTGAATGTTTTCCCACAAAGTATATATAGTTCTTGCCTTCAAGTTTAAGCAGCTTACACTTTCATTGGACAGTTCACAGGACAGATTCAAATAGAAATCAACATAACATAACAGATGATTAAATCCAAAATGAGTATTGATGATAGTAAATATTAGAGGCCATAAAAGAAAAGAGCGATTAAAGAGGGTAACACTGTACAGGGAAGGCTTTATGAAGGAAGTGGTGGCAATTAGGTCGGACTATGAAGCATGAATAATCATTGGATGGTAGAAATGGCAATCCTGGGAGTATTAAACAACATAAATAAAAGCTTGGAGGTAGGAAAGCACTTGCCGTTCACAGAATAGAACTGTGAGAAATGGCTCAAGTAAAGTCAAGCTTTAGGCAAAGTCATTGTTAAGATAATACAACGTCCTGGACATTGTGCCAAGCACTTGGCATATGTGGTCTCAGTGGATACAACTACCTTACGTGTACAGTCTTGTTAGATTCCATTCTTATCTATGAGAAAGCTGAAGCTCAGAGAGATTTATGCCAAACAGCCAGTTACTAGTGGACCTGGCATTGGGATAGAGGTCATGTCCTTTCTGTTATACCATACTACTATGGAACAATATGGATAAAAAGAAATGGCATTCTAAAGGGCCTTGAATATCAACCAGAGAGGTTTATATTTCATCCTGAAAGCAAATTTTTTTAATTGATGGAATTTAATGTACTCAACACAGACAGGGTTGAAGGGGGTCGTGTCCAAGCTGGATGTTTTGATGATTTAAAAATGAAGAAATTCATGAACATGTTACAGGAAGATGAGGCATACCAATTAATATCACCATTCAGGTCTGTGTTAAAAACTTCTTCTTCAGAGAGGGCTTTCCTTTTTAAAAAATACTTGCTTATTATTTTTAAATTATTTTTGGCTGCACTGGGTCTTATTTGCCACATGTGGGATCTTCGTCACATGGGATCTTCGTTGTGGCACGCAGATTCAGTTTTGGCATGCAGACTCTTAGTTGTGGCATGAATATGGGATCTAGTTCCCTGACCAGGGAGCAAACCTGGGCCTCCTGCATTGGGATCATGGAGTCTTAACCACTGGACCACCAGGGAAGTCCCAGAGAGGCCTTTCCTGACTACCCTAAAGATAGCCCCCCCAACCCTTTTCTATCCAATGATTCTGCTATATTTTCTTTATAGCATGTATAAATATCTCATATTAAATTATTTACTATTTTCTTGATTCACTTAGTAAAACAACTCTTGACTAGATTAACTAATTCCACTTCCCATAAAGAATTACCAAAATAGAACTGATATTTCTCATACCAAAACCTACCCCCATCAGCGAATCCATTCCTTCAAAAGTATGCAGAGAGTCCCAAGGAGAATTTTTAGATTAAGCACATTTCAAATGAGTAATGCTGTAGCAGAATTATTGCATCAACAACAACAAAAAAAACAATGTATATGTAAGTCATTTGTCAGAGACTGTTTTGGTGAATACAGTTGGTTTCACCAGGGAGGAGCTGGCGGAGCGCTGTATCATGAAACAAATGGATGGAATCTGAGTCAGAACACTGGTTCACCAATCTGTGGTAATATTTCTTGGGTGGACCTGTCAGGCGACCAATCCAAGTTATGCCTACTGTCTTCTTCTAAGTATCCAACTCAAAGAGAATTTTCATTTCATCCTTTGAACCACATATCCACAGCTGTCATCAACACTTGTTAAACAAGTTTCCTTTCAAGTGCTTTCTGCTATTGCACCCAGCCCTTAAAATCCCCAGATTCATTGTGGTTAGTACATTTACCTGAGAACCACTGATCAGGACAAAAGAAGTGCAGAAGTTTCCTTTATCATTATTAACATCAACAGCCATTTTATCAGCACATTATGTACAGGTAAGTGCAGATTTGCTTGCCTAAAATTCTGACGTAAATAGAATTAACACTTTCCCCACTATGACTCCCACCAAATGGTTGCGGTAAAACAACTGAATTGGAGGGGAATGTAATTTTTCCACAGCAGTTTGCATTTCTTGCCTGGAGACAACTCTATCACATACATGCATTTGTATCTGGGATCTATAGTTTATTTAGTGATTTGGGGGAGTGCTTCAGAAAGCTAACATGCAGCTTAACATCTTGTGAATGAAAAATAATATTAATGTGTGACTGTTTTAACGTGGTGAGAAGGAAGCAGAGAGAGAATATTTTTCTCTCTTAAAGCAAATGGTAAATTGTTACTGGTGGTGATGATGATTATGACTCCCTCATTTATGTTTAATATCTTGTGCTTTCTAAAGTGCTTTCATGAATGTTGCCTTGAATCTCATAGTACCATTGATTCATGTGTTCTCTATATAATATATAAAGCCATGTATTTTATCTGTAAAATGTTCATGAACTAGAATAGCATAACTATGTATAGATGTGTTATTACTTTTAAAGTATCTTACTAGATTATCATTATGTTACATGAATAATGATTATTAATGCCAACCTTTTAAAGACATGCTCTCAGCTCATAAGGAGTTTTCATCACAGTGTATGCAATATAGCAAAATTAACTGAACCTAATTTAAAATATTTAATGTTCCAATAACTGAAATATAAACTCATACCTTACAGAAATATTCCTCTAAAATGTGCACTCTAACACGTTGTTAATCAACTATGCTCCAATACAAAATAAAAATAAATCTATGTAAAAATATGATTATAAAGAGCACACTCACTGTGATAGAATATACTAAGAATATTTTTTATTGAACTAAAGTAAATATTGTTGCATGATTTCTTTTTTATTAAAGATGTTATATTATTTGCAACCCTGATATTTCCTTATTAGTCACATCTTTGGTCCATCAGTAAAGGAAAGGGTGATCACACACACTTAAAAGTGGAGAAGAAACAGAAAGATTGTTTTGTTTTGCCTGTTTCTAAGCACTCCTAGTTAGACAGGATAGGTTGACGACATAATTCAGCGAGTAGCTTCTCAGAGTAAGGCATTAAGCTGATTGCCCAGGAGAGCTTGGAGAGATTTGGAAACATGGTTGATTCTGCAGGTGCATTTGATGAGATCTTAGTTAATCTTGTGGTTGCACATAAGTGTCTGAATGATGAACAGCCGAGAGGAAGAAAGGAAACACTAGAAGTGGAAGTAAAGACTTCAAAACCATATTTTATCAACTTCAATTTTTTTTTTTTGGTAGGATTAGTCCTATAGAAATGGGATGGGAAAAATCTGAGAAGAAAGCTGTTTTAGATCCTTGCCAAGGTAGCATTGAAAGTTCATGGCCAGCTGAGATGGACTCTGCTCTGACCCAATATAGCACTTCGTATCTGTGTGTGTTCTTTTTATACAATAAGGACATAATAAATAATATAGGATCATGATCATAGTTTTAAAAATTACGATAACCTTAGGCATCAATAACTTCTAAGACACTTTTTTCTCCTCTCCTCCTCTCTACCCCTACCTGGCAAAGTCTTCACTTATTGATACTGACTTTTTCACTACCCATTGATAATGGGAGGGAGCTAGATTTTAAGTATAGATGACTCAGCACCAAGCATCATAACCCTGAAAAATAATTTCATAGCACAGATCCAGAGAGGTTCAGTCATAAGCTTTAAGGTAAGCTCATAGGCTTGACTTCCTTCCTCCCATCCTTCCTTCCCTCCTTCTTTTCTGTCTTCAAATGTCTTTTGCTACCACTGTGCATAGATTGTGGAACTTCTGGGGGTGAGCAAGAGGAAAGAAATAAAGATTTGGAATGACCGTGGCTTTTCTAATATATCTTTCTTTTTCATATTCTTTCCTTGCAGACCAGTCACAGCTTCTCGGACATCTTTGCCACTATGGGTGATTGCCCTCATTGTGTTTGGAGTGTTGGCAATCCTGGGAATAGCTATTGGTCTCCTGGTTCATTTTCTGGCAGTAGGTTGGTAAAGAACACATTTTTATTTATTTCAACTTGTAATCTTCATTTCTATTTCTACAAGACAAAGAAACAATTGCAAACAACAAATAATCTCCTTTGAAAATGGCCATTAATGACCCAAGATCCCAGAAATAAGAATTGTTAACATTTGACAAACAGCATATTACAGACATCTTTTTGAATATACACAGGTGAAAGAATGTGTGCTATATAAAGACATGAATGTATAGATAGATAACTGGTAGACAGGCAGAAAAAGTAATCTACCAAGATGGTATCAGATGTGTTACTTTATAATTAAAATATTACACTTGTTGTATGTGATGAAGAGAAACCAAAGAATATTAAATTTCTTCATAGCAAAGATATTAATAATAAAAAGTCTTCTTAACATAGATTTTAAAAAAGACATTGAAAAACATGAGGGAAATCAGAGTCATTTTAAAAAATCATGTGTTTTACATGAAAAGATGCTCAACATCACTAATCATCAGAGAAATGCAAGTCAAAGCCACAATGAAGTATCACCTCACACCAGTTAGAATGGCCATCCTCAAAAAATCTAGAAACAATAAACGTTGGAGTGGGTGTGGAGAAAAGGGAACTCTCCTGCACTGTTGGTGGGAATGTAAGTTGGTACAGCCACTATGGAAAACAGTTTGGAGGTTCCTTAAAAAACTAAAAATAGAACTACATAGGATCCAGTAATGCCACTATTGGGCATATACCCTGAGAAAACCATAATCCCAAAAGAAACATGTACCACAACGTTCATTGCAGTACTATTTACAATAGCCAGGATATGGAAGCAACCTAAATGCCCATCAACAGATGAATGGATAAAGAAGATGTGGCACATATATACAATGGAATATTACTCAGCCATGAAAAGGATTGAAATGGAGCTATATGTAATGAGGTGGATAGACCTAGAGTCTGTCATACAGAGTGAAGTAAGCCAGAAAGAGAAAAACAAATATTGTATGCTAACTCGTATATACGGAATCTAAAAAAAATGTTACTGATGAACCCAGTGACAGGGCAAGAATAAGGATGCAGATGCAGAGAATGGACTGGAGGACACGGGGTTGGGGGGGCGGTGAAGGGGAAGCTGGGACGAAGTGAGAGAGTAGCATAGACATATTTACACTACCAACTGTAAAATAGATAGCTAGTGGGAAGTTGCTGTATAAGAAAGGGAGATCAACTCGATGATGGGTGATGCCTTAGAGGGCCAGGACAGGGAGGGTGGGAGGGAGTCGCAGGAGGGAGGGGATATGGGGATATGTGTATAAATACAGCTGATTCACTTTGGCACACCTCATAAGCTGGTACAGAGTGTAAAGGAACTTTATTCCAATAAGGAGCTTAAAATAAATTATATGTTTTAACTTTAGACATTATGTCATTTATATCCTGCTATGAAAAATTAAAAAGTAGGCAAACTTATACTTCTCAATTTTCTCTCACACTTCCCAGTAGTTTGTTACCATATTATTATTTTTACATCATCAACATGTATACCATTTCATTTTGGTTTGTAATCATAATGACTACAGTTGTTTAGTTTTGAAGAATATGTATATTCATATTCAAATATTCATACTCATATGCTCACCATTAATCCTTTTGTGATGACTTTGCCATGCACGGATTTTTTTTTCCTCCTAAGCTACATATATTCATAGTTTAAAGAGTCAGATTGTCACAGCTTTTTATGAAAAATGCAGCTTCTCCTCCACTACCCTTATTTCCCATTTCTCAGAGGCAACCACTTTCAACTCTTTATGTTGATTCTTAATATTGCTGTACCCGAATTTTTCAGTTATTGGTATTATCTATTCACTTTCTACTGTGGATTTCATACTCATTCACACCCTGGCTGCATAGCTGTTGATTTGGGATTTCCCTTCAGCAACATCCTGGGAATTGCTTTCAACTGTCTATTGGGTTTAATCCCCTAATTCCTGGATTCTGTATTTCCTTTTTTATTATTTTATTCACTCAGTTGTGGTAGAGTGTATGTTCCAGAAGGTTTCAGGGAAGTTTACATTTTTGACAGCTCAGCTGTCTGAAATATCTTAATCTAATCTTAACCTTAATTAATAGTATAGAATTCTAGGTTGAAATTTTTTTTTCCCTCTGAATTTTGAAGATAACACTTTATAGTCTTTCTTTTATAGTTTCTGTCAAGAATTCTGATGACAGTTTGATTCTGAAGCTTTTGAATGAAACCTCTTCTACACCCCCACCTTCTGAAACCTTATTGGATTTTTTTCTTTGTCCCCAGTATTTTGAAATTTCACGGAAATTTAGTATAATCTAGATCTTACTTTTTTTCATTGTGTTGGAATTTAGTGGGTCCTTTCAATCTAGAAACTCATAAACTTTGGTTCCTGAAAACTTTCTTAGACAATTTCTTTGATGATTTTCTATCCTTTTTACTCTCTTTCTGAAATTCCTGTAATTGGATATTTGGCCTCCTAAATGTGATCTCTAATTTTCTTATCTTTTTCTTTCTATTTTCCATTCCTTAGTATTTTTAAAAATCACTTTCATGGTCATTTTCTCAAGTTTATTTTCCAATCCTTCTACTGAGTTCTTTATTTCTGCAGTTGTATATATAATCACTATCTTTCTTATTATCTAGATATTCCTTTTACATAATATCTTGATTTTATTCTTCCCGAATCTTCTCTGAATATAATAATTTGTTTTAATTTTTAGTCTCTTTCCTCTAAGATTTTCTCTTATTTTGGCAGTATTTCATATTAGATACTTGTCTCAAATATATGTTGATATTTCAGCTTAGTGTCTGCTAATATTTAAGATTGGGGATTAAATTGCTAACTGAAGCTCTCTATGAAAGAGGTGTCTGTTGATAACAGCTTTAACTACAGGCTGTACTATTTAGGTTGTTTCGTTGAGAGAACCCAAGTTTTCGGTATATTTAGGTATTTTCTATTGAACTGTTCGCAATTCCTAGATGTAGAAAAATCTCTGTTTTGCATGGGTATATTCTGCACTGGGGGAAAAATTGGGGGTGGCAGGAAAGTTCAGCATATAAATTTTTAGAATGGTGCACATGCTTTAAGTTTCCTAATCTAAAAACCTTGATGGTTGGATAAGACACTGGGATCTGATTGTTGCAACTATTTACAGTTCTTTGAATTAAGCCTTCCCTTGTTTTTTGGTCTTTTTCTGGGCTTAGAGGAAGGAGAATGTAAAAGAAGTGCTTTTACTCTGTCAGCTTTAAATAGAGTGTTCTCTTAAACTCTAAGCACTCAGTACAAAAAATACAAACAAACAAACACAAAACAAAACCTAAACCATAAAAAACATGTGTGTGTAAATTGTAGGTTTTCTTTACAGAAATAAGTTGTAAGTAATCAAGTCATAAAAAGGTTGTAAAACAGTTCTTTCTGCCCCATATCTATCTTTCGCAATTTGCATTTACATTTGGACTACTTACAGACTTGAGAATGTTAACCATAAGGTGCTAGTATGCCTTATAGATTTTTGATCCCTAAGGGGTTATTTTCATCTCATCACATACCAACAGAGTACAATGGGTATATTGACAGTGATCTCAGCATACCGAGCAATCTCAGTGGCTTATTAGGCTTGTAGCATAGAATTGAATTAAGAATAGAATACTTAAGAATTGATTTCCTTGTTCTAGTGTATAGTTTCTTAGCTTTAAATGTCTTAGACATTAAATGTTCAGTTTATTCACTGGCTCTGGGAAAGTGCTCCATGCTGTTGCAATAAAATCAGTTTGTATCTTGCCAATTTATTAATTTATACTGAGGAATAGTCATGGCTGACTAATTATTGTAATAAGTAGAAATATTTAGAAATGTAAATAGAGAACTGAAGGATGCATTGTGAACAATGAATTATGAAAAATAAAGTTGAATGGTTGCAAGGTCTATCTTTCGCTACTTATGGTAAAACCCAGTACACTACTGTTACAAAGCCTGATCTCCTTGGTAAATTACCCATGAACTACAGACAAGCTAACAGCAATTAACAATGCTCATTCACAAATTATTATTTATAAACTACACATTTTCAGCATTTTAAAAGAAGTTTCCAACTTCTTTTCCCAACACCTTTCTCATTGTAAAATATTTCTACCACATTTATAATGATAAATCATATTTTATTTTAATTATGGTGCCTCCCTTTCTGTATTCATATAGAACTTGTAGTTGAACAATTAACTTTATCATTTAATCGCATCCTTATTAGTACCTCATGTAATTAGTAAATCATGTAATGATTTTATCCATATTGAGCCTGTTTCTTCCACAAGACGGTCTTTAAAGGCAATGATCATATTGCAAAATAATATTAACATTTATTTAGTGCTTACTATATGCAAGGCACTACTATACGGTATCTAGCATATTTCTAGATGCTTAATGTCTATCATATATTAGGGGTAAGATGTACTATATATCAAATAGTATCTATGAAAATTTAGGAAGGAAATGTAATGGATTAGATGTAAGCTTCAGAGTCAGATCAAGTATGATCCTTGGCTTTTTTTTTTTAAGCTCTTTATTGGAATATAATTGCTTTACACTGTTGTGCCAGTTTTTGCTGTACAACAAAAAGTGAAGCAGCTGCATTTATATATATATCTCCATATCCCCTCCCTCCTGCGACTCCTTCCCACTTTCCCTATCCCCTCTTGGCTCTTTTTACTAGCTGAATGATACTAGGTAAATTACTGAATATCTCTGAGACCACATTTCTCTTGAAAAATGGGTATTCTTCATATGATTTTTATAACGTATCTTCACACAGTAGATACTTAATAAATGGTAACTATTTTTATTTATAGTTTGACAGTTGATTATTCTAGACAAAAATATCATTTATAGTATGTCCTGTCTGTCCCAATCAGGATGTTACTCTTCTTTCTGATCTTTGTCTGATATATATCTGCTCTATTATTGGTCTTATAAATACTTTCCACAATGCTGAGGTTATCTAATCAACTGTGCCAGAAAGATTCACAGGGTTTATCAATATCTAATATGAGCATAATGTTTACTAGTTGGTATTATTATGTAATATATATCTAGATTTGAAATCCATTTCACTTAAATAATTATTGGATCATTTCTTTATCTCACAGAAAACAAGACCTACTATTACAAAGGTAGCTTTAAAGTGCTGGAAATCCCATATAATAGAAATTATGAGAGGGAGACATCACCAGAAAATAACAATCTTAGCAAAATTCTCGAGACTAAGGTAAATTAGTATTTTTCTTATATTTAGCTCATTGTTAATTCTCTAAAACATAAACATATTACTGGAATTTGATGTTTGATTCTATGTTCTCTTTAACAGGTGGCTGATGCATTTCAAAGTTCTAGTATTTACAGACAATACATCAATTCTCAAGTCATCACACTGGTGTAAGTAACTAAAAACAGAAAAGATATCAACCTATCACACATACCATTAGCTTTCAAATACTACTATAAAAAATGTCTGCTGATATATTACAGTCATTAGCCAGTAAGTTACTGGTAAACAGCCTTATCCTAAGCTAAATGTCCAGCTAATTGTTCAGTGTAAAACTAAAGCAAAGTTTGATCTATTTAGTTGAGTTAATTAGCTCCACTGAGAATAGATTATTCCTTAAATTAAGATGACTCATCTCTCCAGTTTTTATAGTTTTTATGTTCAGCAAATACTAGATCATCTCTTAAACCAATATTTGACAGTCTAACATTTTTCTTTAGCTATAACATACCCTGCTTTTTCATGTCTTTCTACTTGCAAGTTAACTAAACACCTTGGGGAACTGCTCTACAGTTTTTTTAGGGTAGAAAAGAACATATCTACACCAGACTTTGATGCCAAGGAAATCCTTCTAGCGGCCATAACAAGAAGTAAAATAGCTACGCTGTGTTCTCTGCATGTGGGTTTGCAGTACTACGGACTAGCTGACAGAGCCCTGGAATAGGAGTTAGACAACCTGATCCAGGCTTTGCCACTTAGTAGCCCTAGAGTCTTGGGCAAGTCACTATATCACTTTGACTCTGCTTCCCTGTCTATGAAAAATTGATAATAACACACTGCCTTCCTCATAAAAATGTACTCAAGATCAGAGAAGATAATGCATGTGGAAATATTTGCAAATAAACATATTTCCAATAAAGGCAGTTATTGCTTTTACCTTCATCAATGCCACCAGACTGTGTCTGCCCTTCTTTCCCTGCTCTTGGAACTCATGGGGACTCCTGAAATTGCAGAATGGATCAAGATCTCAACTAGAATTAATCTTGGGAGTCAATTTTAGTAGTGGAAACAAATGGAAGGCTAAAACTAAAGGGTATCTCTGAAAGATGACTGCAACCACCTGAAAGCTTCTGCTTTGTTTTCCCATGTACGTAATTTCGGGTATCTATAGGAAGTGTAGTCCCACTGGAAATGATGGAGAGGCTACAAGGCAGAGGTTTTCATTTTGACACACCTTGCTACAATAATTAAACTTGTATGAGCTGAGTGCTACCTGAGAATGGTTATTGATTTATATGCCCAAAGGTAATCTCATCCATTGGAAAGATCTAAAGCATAATAATGCCACATCAAACACTAGCCTCAGAGCTGCTTGACAATTCCTACATGGCCATTAGCCAGCCTCTTGAGCTGCACACCCGTTTTCCAATACCAGCCAAATCTGCCCTGAACACTACAGTCAGGTTAATCTTCCTCAAGCATGGTGTTGTTCAACAACTTCTCTTTACTGCTACCCTTTGGCTAGCATTAAAATCCTCCTCTGGCTAAGCCCAGCCTCCTAGACACTGTTGTCACCGGCTGACTGGGCATAGAGAGACAGAGTGCATAGTATTAAGAGCCTGGTTAGAGAACCAATTGTACTGTATCTGGATCTTAGTTTAGTAGCTGTGTAATCTTCAGCCCATTAGGTAGCCTCTCAAAACCTCAATTTTTCCTTGTCTATAAAACTAAGATAATGACACCTAAGCAGCAGGGTTGTTGTGGAGACTAAGTGTGATAATAAATGTGATAAACATAGTACCTGGAACACAGCAGATCCCCAATAAATGCTAATTAATATTATTGCTATCCAGTTATCCTGGAGTACTTTTCCTTCTTTGCTCTGCCTGATACCAATTTTTGCTTGATGAGAATTAGTAATACAAATATTTTAAGGTACAGTGTGTATGTCACCTCTTCCATGAAAATTTCTCTGACCCTTTAAGTAAACTATGACTTGTCGTTCCTCTATTTGCAGGTAAGATAAACATCTTATGGCTTGCCTCATCTATTACAGTCATTTGTGTACAGGTCGTCTCTCTTAGAAATCTGAAAACTTCTTGAGAGTAGGAACGATGTTACAGCCACCCTTGCATCACCTAACAGCACCTAGCCCAGTCTCTTGTCTGTAGCAGTTACTCAATAAATGATTGATGGATATATGAATAAATGATCCCAGCTTTTACATGATACTTCTACCCTGTGCCTCAGGCCTTTCCTAGTTTTTAAGATGTGTAGAACCACTTATTCTCTAAACTAAACAGCTATATCATACTGTCATTAAGCAAATGTAGGCAGATGGATGATCCTGTGATTAACCTACACAAACCCACAAAAGAGCAGAAGAAATAAAGATATGAAAGATCAAGGAAAAAAAGATAAAAAAGCTGCTTTTTAGCAACACATGAAACCTCTATCGTGTTTTTAGTCCTGATGACAACAGTGTGACAGCACATATATGGCTGGTATTCAAGGCTCCCAGATCAATGAAGGAAAACCCAAGAAGAAGAATTGAAAGCATCTTACGTCAAATGCTGAGGAACCACTCAGGATCCTTGATTACAGATCCTGATTTTCTTACACTCAAGGGTAAGCTTACGTATTAGACGGAAGTAGCGTAACTTTTATCTTTTTATCCCTAACATATATCACAAGCACCAGGCACAAAGCTGATCCTCATTATTTCTTTTAATGAATAAGTCACTGTTTTATGTCAGAGCAATAATTTGTATACTTCATTATTAAAAACACATTTAAATCATAATAATGCCCCACCTTAAATTTAGTTCTCTAGGGAAAAAGCTGCTCTTTATTCTGAAGCAAATAGTAAGACTTTGAACAATCCTTATGGTAGTGATGTGTTCTTGTATTCTTTTCATGATCTCCTATAACTTTCAGAAACAGGATAAGATCAGCCATTATAAGACAAGTCAATTTTTAAAAGTTATTTTTGTTTATTGACAGGAAGCAAGTTCACCTGGGGGTCTTCCTGTTTTTCAAAGGAAAGATACTAGCAATTTTCCACTTTAGATGGTATAGAATGCAATTCTAATTAAATAAAAAGAAGTCTCTCATGTGGAACTATGAAGGTAGTATTTCCATGTCATACATTCATATATAGTAAAAGAAAAATTCACATAAGCCAATATTTTCTCCTTTCTATTGACATTTTATCCTGAAATTCAAAACTATTTCTCTCTGGACCTACCATCTTACTTCACTGACCCCAGGGTCAGTGAACTAATGCTACTCAGTAAATTTACTATGGGCTTTTTCTTCTATTTCAGAAATCAGTAAGGCCAATGCTGAAAATATTATCAACAACCGTAAGTTCAGATACTTTTTAATTAAATGTATGTGATGATCTAAAACATATCAGTCAAAAGTTGTTACTCTTGGCCAGGCACAGTTCTAATTGCTTTACATGTAACTCATTTAATCCTCACAACCATCCTAGATAGGTATTATTATTCCATTTTAGAGATGGAGAAACTGAAGCATAAAGAAGTGAAATAATTTCCCCAAATTCATCCAGCTTGTGAGTGATGGGGCCAGAATTCAAACCAGGGAATTTGGTTGCGGAGCCCATGGGCTTAAATGTGTCTTTATCTGCCTTGCACAGCTTTCATATTCTGCAAGTGCTGAAGTGACTTGGAGATCCTATGCTGGGTAGGGAGGTGACCCAGGGGCTGCTGTGATTCCTGTGCAGATTACATTCTGTTCCTTTCAGTGAGAGCCATTGTCAGATAGAACCATACAAGAATAACTCAGCTCACTGCTGGCTTTGTACTCAAGTAAACAGGATCTTCCTATTCTCAACAGAATAAAACTGACTCTTTCTGACAGGCTGTGGGAGACGAGCAAGGATGTCAGCCACATATGATAGAATCAAGGGGGGCTCCACTGCTCAAGAAGGAGAGTGGCCCTGGCAAGCAAGTCTCAAAAAGAACGGCCAACACTACTGTGGGGCATCTTTGATCAGTGAAAGATACCTGGTAACTGCAGCTCACTGCTTTAAAAAGTAAGTTCATCATGTTGCTCAAGGCTAGGGAGACTGAGGTTCCAGTTTACACCTGTTATCCCAGTGTAATCACCAATATCATTCCTTTTCATTCTCAAGTGTCCTGGTTTGAAAAAAAATTATGTGATAAGCCAATCTAAGGCTTTCCTACAATACCTTATCAGTAAGAATGGGGAAAGTCATTCATTCCTGACATTTTATTTCTCACATGATTCTTCTCTCTCATCACTTCATACTCCAGACATCCCAAACTACTTGTAGTTGCTAAGACACATCCTGCTTCATACCGCCTTCCCGCTCTGCATCTGCCTGTCTCCTGTTCTTGAATTTTAGGCAAATATGACTCAGCACTATAGTCTCATCAAAAATGCTACTTTTCCTAAGAAATATTCCATTCCCTAGAGCATGCAGATTTAAGTCCTCCTGTTTTGTGATCCCCAAAATTATATACACAACCATTTAAGCAATTGTAACTGCCTGTGTTCATGCCCATCTTTCATTAGATTTAAATTTCTTGAAGTCATGGACTATTTAATTTCCACATCCTAATTGCCTTATATAGTGTAGGTGTAGGGACTCAAGATTTTTTAAAATGAATTAAAAAATCAGATTGTATCACTGATAGATTATAAAGCAAGGAAATGTCATTAATGTCATGAAGAGACTATAATAGATGTAGGTTCTATTTCTATTACTCTGAAATAAATGCAAAATACATGATTTTTGTTTCTTTAGTACACAAGATCCAAGAAACTATACTGTCAGCTTTGGCACCAAAGTAAGTCCTCCCTATATGCAGCATTATATTCAACAAATTATTATTCATGAAGACTACATCAAGGGTGAACATCATGATGATATTGCAGTTATAGTGCTTACTGAAAAAGTTTTATTTAAGAACGACATACATGCGGTTTGTCTTCCTGAAGCCACACAGATTTTTCCACCAGGTGAAGGAGTTGTCGTTACAGGATGGGGAGCACTTTCATATGATGGTAAGTCAAGTTTTGAGTGAAAATTTAACATATAAGGTATAAAAGCAACAGGAAAAATAAACTGATTTAGGTACAGAATGAAAGGAATCATTTACGTCAGGATGCCCAGTACTCCCAGGAAATCATTCAAGGAACGGTGCATATGAAGTTATGACTTTGTGAAGTGCCTTGGTTTGGAACATTCCAAAGAGGCCCATTTGCCTTTAGAAACTCCTTAACCTGGAGAACCTAATTAAGAAGGTTCTGCTGCCCACAACATCTCCTAGGTACGACTGTACTGCAGTTGTTTCATGACCCAGTATGTTATCTGTTTTAGATAATATTCTATGCACACTTGAAAAGGATGTTTGTTCTGCTGTTGTTGAGTGGAGTGTTCTGTGGATACCTGTTATATTAGTTTGGTTTACAGTGTTGCTCAAATCTTCCATATCCTTGTTGATCTCCTGCCTAGTTGTTCTATCTACTATTGAAAGACGGGGTATTAAAGTCTGAAATATTATTGTCTATATATATATGTTATATAATATATGTATACTATTGTCAATTCTAGAAAGTCAGAATATGATAAATAAATATCTCAGTCTCAATCTCTGTAATTTCTTGTCTTCACAGATATTAAATATTTATTTAACTGACAAAGAAAAAGATTCTGCCACAAAGATGTAAGAAGAGAGACAGGGACATAGAAAGGCAGCATTAGAAAGATGTTTCAAATTATTCTTTAAAAATTTCTTTTTCTTCGGTTTGAATGAGGGAAAGGGGCTTTTTCATTCTAAGAAAAGGCAAGAGTCAAATATAAGTCTTATGCAGAGAGGACAAAACTAGTTTTCCATCCTGCTCTGTTACAGAGTAGCTCTATCACTGATAATGTTTACTTCCTTTAGGTAAATACCCAGTATTACTTCAGAAAGCACCTGTGAAGATTATTGATACAAACACTTGTAATGCTAAGGAAGCATATAATGGTATGGTGGAAGACACAATGCTGTGTGCCGGGTACATGGAAGGAAATATTGACGCATGCCAGGTAAGTCTGCACACCATTCATACTGGGCATATAGTATATAAGTAACTGCTATTATTTTATGTAAATTATCAATATGAAAATAATCCTATGCTTCAATTGATTTACTCTTTTACAGTCCTGTCAAACTCCCTCTGTGCTCTGGAACTAAAGTAGTTCTCCGCTACATGAAACATGTGTTTATAAGTGTTTAACAAACACGTGTTGGACTTACTCTGAGTCAGGCACTTAACTGAAGTCCTTTACAAATATTAATCCATTTAGTTCTCATCACGACCTTGTGATGTAGGTGCTATCATTACTATCATTTTATTTTATTTACTTATTTTTTAAATGCAGTTTTTTAAAAATTATTTATTTATTTATTGTATTTATTTACATATATATTTATGTATTTATTGGCTGTGTTGGGTCTTTGTTGCTGCACATGGGCTTTCTCTAGTTGTGGTGAGTAGGGGCTACATTTCATTGTGGTGCATGGGCTCCTCATTGTGGTGGCTTCTGTTGCAGAGCACAGGCTCTAGGCACGTGGGCTTCAGTAGTTGCGGCACAGGGGCCCAATAGTTGTGGCTCACGGGCTCTAGAGTGCAGGCTCAATAGTTGTGGTGCATGGGCTTACTTGCTCTGCAGCATGTGGTATCTTCCTAGAGTGGGGCTCGAACCCATGTCCCCTGCATTGGCAGGCGGATTCTTAACCACTGCGCCACCTAGAAAGCCCCAACTCTCATTTTATAGATGAGGAAACTGAGGCAGAGGAGGGTAAAGTAATGTGCAAAAGGTCATACAACCTGCACGTGGGAGAGCTGGCATATAAACCAAGGTAGCCTAACATCACAGTCCATACTCTTAGCCATATTTCAATAAGGTCTCAATCTCAGAAAATGTTTAAATTACTTCTAGCCTATTTCTTTTACTTTCTTAGCCACTTCATGGCTACAGTTTTGTTACATATCTCAGATGCTAAGCCTGGTATTCCACGTATATTTGTAATATACGTCTCCCAAAGCTTTCTCATAGAACTCTTATCAGTTCATGCCTTCAGAGTTCAAGTTTATCCCAAAAAGCCCCAGGGAATATAATCTAGTCAGTCACAGCAGAGGTTAAGCATGGTGCAGGGATTTATATCATACACCTTCCTATGGTCTCTATGAAACATGAACCACAAACTTCATCTGGGTTTATCACTTTGTGTAAGTAAAGTATCTGAAAGTAAATTCTCATAATGATAAATATTCTTTTATTTAGGGTGACTCTGGAGGACCACTAGTTCATCCCAATTCCCGAAATATTTGGTACCTTGTTGGAACTGTGAGCTGGGGAGCAGACTGTGGTGCAATCAATAAGCCAGGCGTCTACACCCGAGTGACCTCCTACCGCAACTGGATTGCCTCCAAGACTGGCATCTAAGAGAAAAGCACCTTGTAGCCACCATCTTAGGTCATTCTTGCTTGTTACTCCTAAGCCTTATTTAACATGCATTTTAAATTAGTGTGTATAATGGCTGTTTTGAAAGAATTGTGATCCTCAGAGAATATTTATGAACTTTAAGCAGACTCTACCAGACAAAACAAAAAGTCTCATGTTTAGTCGAGAAAAGCCTAGTTAAAGAAAGTGCTTCTATCAAAAATGTACTATTTGTTTTCTATTTCATGTACCCACATCCTGCTTATCTCACCACAGCATAACACGCTTGGTTTTAGTCATTCAGACATTCTGGAATTGTGAAAGTATGCCCTTGTCCATTGCATGTTGGCAAGCAGCTCTGTGAGAGACTGGAACAAATACACTCTGAGGGCTGGGCTGGAACATGCGGTATCTGCCTTCATTTCCAGCTTCTGTGGAAGGGATGTAGCTGTGAACTAAATCTGGTCTGAATTTAGGCATAATTTATAGTCTGCTATTTGCAGTGGAGCCTTGATCAACTCTTGAAATCATTGTTTAAGAATTTCACCATCAGCAAAAATAGCCAAAACAACACATTTTTCACTTACAGAGACCAGGTACACTAACCCTGCAGTGGTCATATAGATTTAGGTGGAGATTCTTTATTTGTAACATATACAAAAAGAAGTAGCTATGAACCACGAAAATGTTGTTTAATTGAAACCAATTTAAAAGCAGACTCTCTTTGTTCAATATGACCATTTTCTTTCTTCTTTTCTTTCTTTTCTTTCCTTTTTTTTTTTTGGTTTGTTTTTTGTTTTTTTTCTTGAGTCTTTTACAGATGGCCCTTTCTCTTCGCTTTCTCTGTTATTCTTGCCACTTGGTCCACAGCTTGGAAGAGGGCTCCAGGGTGCTTAAAAAGCTACCGCGAGGCTGGAGGGAGAGGCTCAGGCAGGCCAGAGGGACGCAGTGGGTGGGGCCCGCAAAGGGCCCTGGGCGCTGGAGGCTCTTCGTCATACTTGAGAATGATGCCAGGCCAGGTTCATCAGGGCTGAGGCTCCGCAGCCTGTGGAGTATAGTCAGGTGATCCCCCATAATCTGAATGAATTTCAGCTGCAGGTCTACGAAGTGGATCTCCAGGAAGCACAGAGGTGACAGGCAGAGCCTGGGTGTGCCTCCTCTCCCAGGCTAAGGTGGCTTGCATGGTGGGCAGGCTGCTGTCCCACGCACCTCAGAATGGCTTCTGGACTTCCTGGGCTTGGTCACCACACAGATTTTACATCTTGTCTCCTTCTTTGGCCTTATTTTTATTCATTAGGCTTTTGACAGTGTCCTCAGTTGATGGTGGCAGGTTTTGTAACTGATTTTTCTATAAAACCAGTATCTAGGTCCAGTTCCTTTTCTACTGGATCTTTTTTGGAGTCTTATCTTTTCAGTTTTAAGCTACATATTTTTTTCCTTAATCATTCATTCTCAGCCACAAGGTTATCCACATGCCTCTTTAGGTCTGATAATGTGTGTGCTGGACTTGTTAGTTTGCTCTTTGATGATCTTATGATATACTCTGAGGCTTTGTTTCTAAGAGTATGTGGACTTTTTGGTTCACTCATTTTCTCAAAGAGTATTGGGTCCTGTCAAAAACAAAAACAAAATGCAACAACCACAAAAGACCTGAATTTATGGCATGCACGCCTTTTAGGAAAGGCCACTCTTCTGAGAAAGAAGGGGACTTGGGCCCTCAGCATCCTCTGAAGAGAGTGTTTTTGAAGGCTGAAGATGAGTCCCTCTGTTCTTGTCTATGTTCTACTGGGCTTTCATTCTTTTTTCTTTTCTCCCTTGCTTTTCTTTTCCCAAGTCTCCTACACAGTAGTAGCTATTTCATGAGGCTAGGCAATATCTGTTATAAATGAACTTGCTTGGTCTGTTAACCTCACAGTTTGAAAAAGATAATTGATATTTTACAGCACTGAGTAGCCTGTTATTATTTTCCGTCAACCGAAAATCTACATGCTTTTCTACTATTGGTGAACAGTTGAGAGGGTCCTTCCCTTACCCTTTATAGTCTCTGGGGTGACTCTCAGCATAGGAGCAACAGCAGCAATGACCCAGCACAGGGGGTAGGGTTAGGGGAGTTCCATCAGGCTATTGTAAGGACTCTCTCCTGCACCTGGGAAACTGGAATAGTGAGAGGTTTGCTACTTTCTCTGGAGACAGCATCTATTCTGAAAAGAGAGTAAACAACTTATAAATGAGTTGCATGAGGCCTGTGGGCTTGAGGGTGCTTATCTCTACTATAAACTCTTTTCTCTGCACTCTAGCCTAGTCCACTATCTTTGCCAAATACATATCCTTGATCTTAAACTATCTACAGGAGTGGTTCTCAAATTTTGAGTTCTTTGGATCGATTTACATTCTTCAAAATTATTAGGAACCCCAAAGAGCTTTTGCTTATATAGGCTATATATGTACTGATATTTATCTTATTAAAAGTTAAAACTGAAAAATATTTAAAATATTTAATCCACTTAAAGTAACAATAATAAATTCACCACATGTTAATGTAAAAGAATTTTTGTTTAAATAATAGCTATATTTTCCAAGACAAAAATATGAGAAAAATGACATTGTTTTATAGTTTTGCAAATGTCTTTAATATATAGCTTAATACAAGACAGCTGGATTCTCATATCTGCTTTTTTATTAGATTTGTTGTTTTGGTTAAAGTACATGAAGAAAATCTGCCATTTACGTACGTATGCAGTTGAAAAAGGGAAGAGTATGGCAGTAATAAAATTTCTAGATATTCTCCTTTGAAAATACTACTCAACAAGCAGTAGTTTCTTCCAATGTGGACTTTAACCTTATCAATGAACTTTTGGTGCTGCTATATTAAAATCCATTAGAATACCCTGCATTGTGAATGCATCTTTTATCCATACATGATCTTGTTACAGCATTTATTGGTCACTTTGAGTTATTCATATGTTTCAAGTATTTCATTGTATAATACCAAAAAAATCATGTTCATCAATATCAGAACTGATCTCATCATAAAGTCTTTCATTGTCTGGGGGCTGTCAAGTTCACAGGGGCACATGTACATTTACCAAAATTCTAATTTTTCACAATAAGTCTCAGATTTTATCATTAGCAACGAATATCGTCATTGCTTTCCTTGCGACGGGTTTACTTTATACATTTTCAAGATAATGTCTACCAAATACAGATTCTAAATAACTGCAGTTTTCAGTCATTTTTTTCAAATAAAATCTTGTTCCATGACAAAGTAGTGAGTTCAGCTTATGAATCATACAATTGCTCAAGTGCTTTCACTCAAGGTAGCCATCTTAATTCAGTATGCAGCAAGTGCTTATGTGTACTTCTCATTTTGTCATTCAGAATACTACAAAGACAGGCACTCAGTGTCAAGATTTTATACAATTTATAATTTTTAATGCTTCATTCAGGGCATTCTTGATGAAACTTGATATTCTCCCCTGTGAATATGTGGCAGTGAAAAATACGGTGATACAATGACTCCTGGTATAGTTTATTTCCACTAACTTGATTTGCTAAGGTACTAGCAGTTTTAGCCGTTACTGCTTTCATACCATTGGTTTGATTTCACAGGCCTCTTGAAAGGATCTTGGGGACCTTCAGGGGTCAACAGAGCACACTTTTAAAACCACTGATATATGCTGATTATGCTAATTGTTCTCAAGGGAAGTGTACATAACCAATACACAAAATAATCTTAGCAGTCATCCCAAATCACTAATCTATATACTCATGTATGACAGGAGCATGTGGAAGAGGAAATCAACCCAAAAGGGGGATGAGGGCAATCAAAGGTTTATCAGAGAAAGTGCCCCTGAGATAAGCCCTATAAGATGGACAAGAAGAAGCCAGGAAAAGACTTCCCGGTAAAGGGGTGGAGGTGCTTGGGCATGGAATCCAAAACAGAGAAAACACACTGTCAAACACCGTGACTGAACATAGCAGCACGTGTCAGTCAGGATAGGCTAGATTATGTTGTGTCAACACACACCTAAATCTCCATAATTTAGCACATCAAAATTTATTTCCCCTCATAGGCTACTACCAGTAGGACGACTCTCCAAGACAGCTGGATCAGCAACCAGGCTTCTTTTGTGTTGTGGCTCTACCACGTGCACGTGTGGCTCTACCACGTGCATGTGTGGCTCTACCACGTGCACGTGTGGCCCCACAATGCACGGCAGAGGAGGAGAAGCTGCTGATAGCTCCACTAGCAGAACTGAACAAATATCCACCAATGCTCCCAGACCATTAGCCATAACCCCTCAGATGGCCCCTTCTAACCTTAATGAGGCTGAGAAACGTGAGCCAGAGCTTGGATATTTGGAGAGCCTTACACGTCTCTGGCCTAAACTATTTCCTTAAAACAGATCCCTGGCACACAGATAATTTCTAAGAGTAAAGAGTTGAGGGCTCTGTTAATCAACCAGAATGATAACCAATAGAAAGATCTACACTGCCGTTTCAGACCCAAAAGGAGTAGAAGCAAAGGAGGGATCAGATAAAAAGTGAGAGATCCTTTATGGCATAAAGATCAAACTCTCAGTCTAGTATTGGAGAACTAACTTTTTTCTTTAAGTGGGTAAAAGAGGGAAAGAGAAACAGGTACTATGTAGAGAGAAGCCTAGAATTACACAAATTTGTATCAGAATGCTAAGAGAAAAAAAGTTATACTGAACTACTATGCAGTTTGTCCCTACTGTGTAAAATATGCATAAAAAGACTAAAAGGAAATACAGGATGATTTCAACAATTAATTCGGGTGATATTTATATTTTCCATAATGAGCATGTTTACTTTGTAACCAAAGGAAAAAGGTACGTTTCATTTTCAAAATGCCAATGTGAATGATACATTTTCTACAAATAATGTCCGATATTTGTTAATGTAGTGACCATACTTTCCCCCACCTTAAATTGGGATGTGTGGCTTGATATAAAATTTGACAAGATTGAAAATTTTGCATTAAACAGTCTTGGAAAATCATATGGCTGCATAGCCAAAAAGAACTGAAAAGCCGTAATTATGTTTCTTTAAGCTCAAATGGGATATACACATATACGCACACATATTCTTGGTCTCCACAAATGTGTTACTGAAGTTTGTGTTAATCCAATTTCTGTAAACTAAATTATGTTTTAAATTACCAAAAAAGCTTGGGATTTAAACAATGCATTGTTTTGAATTATTTTTCTTTATAAGATATATATAAATGTACACACACATATATTTGCTTAAAGGATAATAAGCATTTAATTTTGACCTCTGAAATCTGGGCTTTTTTTTTTCCCCCAACAGGAAAGAACACCTATGCTCTACCATTTCTCCCAGCAGAGGGCACTACAACCCAAGCATCATGTTTAAGAAATTTTCCATAAAAGTCGAACTTGCATAGTTACTTGATAATTCTCATATAGGGGCAAAGTATAGTCCCACTGGGAGGTGAGAGAACAGACAAAGAAAAACTTCCCTTTCAATCCTTATTTTGAGTAAGTGAGGAATACAAGCTGAGGTGATTTGCGCATATTTTTATCAATTTGTGCCAGGCATCAAGTGTATGGAGACAGCTAACAGCCCAGGGGGCAAATAGTTTTTAATGAGGGTGTCATCACATCCAGGGAAGGTTAAATATGGTTCTAAGAAGAAGCACAGGTTAAGTTCTTTTTTAAAAATCTACTCTTCCAAAGGACAGTATCAAGTTCCATGATAAATAAAGATATATCTATTAACTAATGCATTCTGCTCTAGAAAACACATGATCTAGTGAAGAGAAAGTATAAATACCCAGCAAACTCAGATGCAAGATAGCGGTAACAAGTACCAGTTTTAGATCCCTAAAAACCATTTCATATCTCTGGGCACCCCAGAGGCAGACGCCCCTGCAGGAGAAGACGGGGCACAATGGTATGTGTTTCTCCTTGCACTTTGTGCCCAGGGGAGAGCAACCTTTGAGGACGTCAGTGCAGACCTCCACCATGAGGGACACATAGATGTGGCTGTAGGGACAAGTAGCTGTCACTATAAATCCCCTGAGGCTGGGGCAGTGCACCTGCCCAAGTGGATGTAGTAAGTGCAATACTCCTTCTGCTGCTGCTTCTGTCTGCCCTACAAGATGATGGCCAGGCTGCACTGGATGGCCTAGCTGGCCAGGGAGCAGCTGTAGCTGCTGGTAGACTCCAACCCGCCTGTGCACAGGAGGGGACTGCTGCCCCCATTGCAGATGCTCCACCAAGTATTTTCTGAATTTGCATGTGGTCAGAATCATAAACATTGTTATCGAATCTGATGAAGAAGTACAGAATATATTTGTTGCCTACAAATTTGGGGAGTATAAACTAAATAGTATATGAAATACTAGTGGACAAAGCAAGACAGGACAAAGTTGGGAAGTGTACTTTCTGTAAGTATTCTAACAGTAAAATCATATCAAGATGGAATAGTTATTGCACAATGATGCCAGAATCATCAGACCTGAGCTGGAATTCTGTCCCTGACATTGCTGTATGACTTAGGCAAGTTTCTTAAGCCCCCCAAGTCCCCATGTCCTGTGTACAAAGTAGAAATAATAGTCCCAAGGCTTGCAAATAACCTAACGAATGTAAAGTATTGGGCACAGTGCCTCTCAGATAGTACCCCAGCACACACACACACACACACACACACACACACCCCCAAATGATGACCTATCGTTAGAGAAGCTTCAGGAGAGTTTAGGCCTTGATGGAAAGAATTTGGACAGGTACAAACTGTGGGAAAAGGCTGGCATTTTGGGTGAGGGAACTTGAACGAAGTGAAGGTGGCACATTTGAGCACACTAGGAAAGAAATGCACATTAGGGAGCACAGGGATGGGATTGGGCATATGGGGTTAATTTAGAGAAGAGCTTCTCAGCTTTGGAGCCCTAAAGGAGGGAGTGCGACGTGCAGTTATCATAAGGAATCCTCAAATTTATTAGTGCTGCCAACAATGCCTTAAAGTGAATAACCTATATTACTTCCCACTTCCAAATATATAGATGCTGTTGAAATTCATAAAATATAAATTTATTTAAAAGAACTGTTGAATTAAAGCTATCTTAACATTTATCAAAGAACGCCATTCTTCAGTTCTCAACTTAAATCTCGCACCCTCAGAGAGTTTTTTCCTTATTTCATTACCTGAAATGCTGCCCAGGCCCTCTCCACCTTCCAGCCCTCATTCTGCTTTAATTTGTTTCTTAGCATCAAAACCAACCTGGAATTTTGTGTTTATTTGTTTACTCCCTGCCTCCTCTCTTTGGCTGTAAGCGACCATGAAGGCAAGGAGTTTGTTGTATTCACTTCTAAAACACCAGCACCTAGAACAGTACCTCTACATGGTGGGCCTCCAGGAAATATTTGCTGAATAAATGAGTAAGCCTACAAAATGCTAGATTCAAAGGCGTGATACAAGGCAAATGAACTGATTATGTTATATGCAGTCATCTTTATCTTCTCAGTGAGTAATTCAAATTAAAATAGTAGCAGAAGACTCTTCAATTCCTCTTTATAGTCATCATCAGCTCTTTGCATGAAATGAGAATGTCTTATTAATATAAGAGATGACAGAAGAATTGGTCCAATTATGACACACATAAGAGGGAAATGAGTTTTTGTTCTAAAAGGCTGCAGCTTAATCATGTGAAAGAACATTGATTTTTGAGGTATAAGTATATGACTTAACTATTCATTTCAGTACTCAAATGATAAAGACATTAATCAGAGCTTCTCCTAACCTCATACAGGTTAAACTTCTACCATATTATTTAAAATTAGGTAATATGTGTTGTCACTTGGATGCCTAATCATCTGTTACTAGTACAGTGTGAACTCCTGCAACCCCAGCCACCATAAAAAAATGATCACGTGTCATAATATTGTTTCAAGGTGTAATAGAAACAAGATCTGTTATTACATAGTAAGCAAGCAGGTCACCAAAGGATATACTGAACATTCAATGAGAAATTTGGTGTGATCTAAAGTACTCAACGTATAGTATTATGTCAGGAGACATCTGAATTTTTAATATCAACATCATATGATTGTTCCCTGGTCATGTTTATTCATTTCCCTGACCTTTATTCTGGCATATCAATCAGATTTCCAGTAATTGTAGGGCAAAAGTTGATAGCTCCATGAAAGTATTTTATGTTACTGAGCTTCTTTTCCTAAGAATTTGACAGGGTTATTTTCACATCATAGTCTTCCTATGAAAAGAGTGTGAAAATAGTGGTCATGCTGTGTTCTTTTCTTTTCTCTAGTCTGGCTGTTATTATTTAAACACATTACATTAGCAAATTTGCTCTGGTTATTTGGCCATGAATGAATAGTATGCATTACTATAAATCACAATAGTAAGCAAATAATCAATCACACATGGGATCACCTGTTTATCTATATACTCCCCTATTACTACATCAGAGTTATTTCTGATATGTCGGTCCCTAAAAAATCCTAAACTCCACTTCCTACAAATCAAGTAATATTTTTAACAGTGCTAATGACTTGAATAGTTGCATGTGTAACTCCCTGCCACCTACCAAACCATCTGTTAACCTATGAAATTTGTCACAGTTCTCCTAGTAGGACAACCTCCTCTACTTTCTTGGAGCTCAGTAAATATGATTCTTCTGTTCCTCTTTTATCTCTCAATAAATTCACTTTAGGTAAGTCCACAAAGATTCTGTTTCTACAATTTAAAGCTATTGCTAAGCTTTTTTAAATAAGGTGAATAAGACTTGACTCTAGGCAGAAAGCCTAATCATAGGGGATCTTAGGATCACCAATTATCTCAGTCTGGATTTCCTAGAAAACAGAGCCTGAAGCAAAAAGACTTACTTTGGGCGGGGGGGGGGGGGGGGGGGGTGCTTGCAATTCTAGGGAAGAAAGAGTGAGGGAAAGGGGCCAATGAGCAGGAAGGCATGGAAAGCAAATGCAATGAGGAAGATTACCAGTCTGGCTAGAGCTTTATATCATGAGATATACACTATCTTCAGAAAGCCTATATCAGCTACTGTGTTTCTGCATAGTCTGACCAGGGAGAGAACAAAGTTCACCATGCAGTGAATCAACAGTGACACACTTTTAGGCTGTACCACCTGGTCCTTCCAGCGGCCATGGGGAACCTCAATCCCAAGACAGCAGTGATAGTATTCATAGCACCCACCACACTGCATCAGGTGAGCTAGTGAGCAGAAGCAAGTCAGTGATACTGCCTACCTGTTCATGTATAGACTTCAGTCTCACAGACCCAGCTGAGCAAGCCAGTGCACCTCCTGTGTGTCTTCATAGGCAAAGGAAGAGCCTAAGGGGGAAGCATGAGGTGTAGAGTAAAGAATGAGACAACATATTGTCAGTCTTGCTTGAGTATCCCATGAGGGACTGGGAGCAGGTATCTTAATGGGACTGCCTGGCCAAGCAAGCAGAATACCATGAAAACATACCCCCTACCATAAAGACATCAGCAAGCTTTTCTCCGACAGTCTGAAATTCCTCCTCTATGGTCTATGCTAATGTGGTAGGTGCCAGGAAATCTGGAGGATTATCAGGACCATCCTGCAGAGAAAACTATGGTCTAGAATCCAAAGGTTGAACAAAAACTAGGTCTAGTCATAACCCAACAGAGCTGAAAGGGAGTGAGCTCATGGTAGAGTATTGCAGTCATTATAAGGAAAAAAAAAACTATTTATGGAAATGAAGCTTGTAAAAGAAGTAGGGGAATAAGCCAGTCTTCATTCTTACCTGTTCAAACTAAGTTTATTAAAGATACCCTACCATTTTGCAGTGTTCACTAAAATGAGGAAAGGTTAACCAAAGCAAGTAGTACCCCAAAGAAGACATACAGATGGCCAACAGGCACATGAAAAGATGCTCAGCATCGCTAATCAGCAGAGAAATACAAATCAAAACCACAATGAGATATTACCTCACACCCATCAGAATGACTATCATCAAAAAGACCACACATAATAAATGTTGGTGAGGTTGTGAAGAAGAGGGAACCCTCTTGCACTGTTGGTGGGAATGTAAATTGATGCAGCCACTGTGGAAAATGGTATGAAGGTTCCTCAAAAAACTAAAGATAAAACTACCATATGATCCAGCAATTCTACTCCTGGGTATATATCTGAAAAAAACGAAAACATTAATTTGGGAGGATATATGTACCCCAATATTTATAACAATATTACTTATGATAGCCAAGATATGGAAACAACCTAGATGTCTATCAACAGATGAATGGATAAAGAAGATGTGGTATATATATGTATACACACACACACACACACATGCACGCACACACAATGGAATACTACTTGGCCATAAAAAAGAATGAAATTTTGTCATTTGCAACAAAATGGATGGATTTAAAGGGTATTATGCTTAATGAAATGTCAGACAGAGAAAGACAAGTACTGTAGGATATCACTTACATGTGAAATCTAAAAAATAAAACAAACTAGGTGATATAACAAAAAAGAAGCAGACTCACAGATATAGAGAACAAACTAGTGGTTACTAGTGAGGAGAGGGAAGAGGGGAAGGGAAGATAGGGGTTTGAGAGGTACATACTACTGTGTGTAAAATAAATGAACTATGAAGACACACGGTAAAGCACAGGGAATATAGCTAATATTTTATAATAACTCTAAATGGCGTACAACCTTTAAAAATTGTGACTCACTATGTTGTACACCTGAAACTTATACTGTAAATCAATTACACCTCAATTAAAAAAAGAAGAAAATAGTACCTGCACCATGGAAAATGTGAGGCTCTATTACATAATGAAAAGAAAACTACTTGGAAGTAAGAAAACTGGAATCCAGTCCCGATTCTATTGTGGCTTGAGAAGTTTACTGAACTTCCCTGATCTCAAGGTGCCTTCCAGCTTTGTGCTGTACATTTCACAGCAATGTGAGGATTAAAGGAAACAAAGTTCTGAAAATGTTCATTACAGCAACAGGAAATCAGCAAATCTTGTTTAAATCAGAAACTGCTCCTGAACTATATTGTGTCACAACCTTTTCTTCTCCAATATTTAACTTTACATGCAAATATGTATGCCAGTATCTCTCACCATCTATGTAATATTAATTGGTTGGATCTTAAAGTGATTTTGCTTTGAATCAGTTAAAAATTCAACTGAGGTGTTACAAATGTTCTCTGAAGAATGATAGTTCTCAGGCATCGATATCCGGGCACTGACAGTAACTCCTCAATAACAATTCTTAACTCTTTATTGGGCACTTCTTACGTAACAGGTGGTAACCTAAGTGCTTAACATAGGTAATCTCATTTAACTTCCTAGTAGCCCTATAATGTAGAAACAGATCAGCTACATAATTCATAGGGCTTAGTGAAAAGTGAAAATTCAAGGCCCCTTAAGCTTTTTCCTCTAAAAACATTTTATTACTGATTAAACATAATAGGGATATTGGCGTTGCATGAGTAACATTATAAATTAATAAATTGTAAAAACATAATTATTGCTGTCACAATAAATCGTAACACTTTATAATATAAAATCTTAGTTTGTCATAAAAATTTGGGGCTTACTTTTACAGAAACTCATTTGTTCACTTATTAAAATTTATACTTTTATTAACCTTGTTTTCAATTTGTATAATTAAAATTTATGTCAGTAGCTCTTGGCAAGATCACAATTTTTTCCTCTTTTAAACATTTTAGTTAAAAGTTTATTTTAAATAAACATAATTTTAGACAGTTTTAGGTTTACAGAATAGTGCAGTGTCCATGTCCCCATACAGGTCTCTCTGTTGTTTACATCTTATATTAATATGGTTTGTTATAATTATTGAACCAATATTAATACATTATTATTAAATAAAGTCCATACTTTACTCACATTTCTTCAGGTTTTTTTTTTCCTAATGTCCTTTTTCTGTTCTTGGACCCCATCCCAGCTACCATATTATATTTAGCTGTCATGTCTCCTTAAGATTATTTGTGACAGTTTCTCAAACTTACCTTATTTTGATGACCTTGATAATTTTGAGGAGTACTGGTCAGGTATTTTGTAGAATGTCCCTCAACTAGGGTTTATCTAATGTTTTTCTGATCATTAGACTGGGGTCACATGTTTGGGGGAGGAAGACCACAGAGGTAAAGTGTCATTTTCATCACATCACTATGTGCCATTAACATGAGTTGTTACTGTTGATGTTGACCTTGTTCATCTAGCTGACACAGTGATCGTGTGGTTTCCCCACTGTAAAGTTACTCTTCCTCCTCCCCTTCCCATACAGTACTCTTTGGAAGAAGATGCCCTTAAGGAGTGGGGAGTCATAGTCCACTTCCTTAAGAATGGAGTATCTACATAAATTATTAGGAATTATTCTACATGAGTGATTTGTCTCTTCTCCCTCACTTATTTCTTTTAAGCATTTACTTATATCAGTATACACTCATAGATATTTATTTTGTACTTCGAATTATAATTCAATAGTTTGTTGCTCAAATTGTTCCAAATTTAACTTTTGGAGCTCTTTTAGTTGCCTCCTGTGTCCAAATATTTGACATACTACCATCACTTTTTTTGTTGTTTTGTATTTGTTTATTTGTTAGCACTTTCTTTCTGGAAATACAAGACACCATGGGCTCATCTTGTGTATTTCCTGTCCCAGTCCTAAACTCAGCCATTTCTTCATGGAGCCCTGGTGCCTTTTGTTGGAGAATGGTATTAGAAATCAAGATCTGGGAGCTAAGCATGTTTGTGGCTACTGGGTTTCTTTGCTTCTAAATCCTCTCAGCTGAAAGAGGGAGGAAATATGCCTATACATATACACGTTGATAGTATATACACAGTAAATATATATTTGTGTACAAATACATTATACACCATGTATACATATTTACAAGCATAGTGTATACATAGTAAACATATGTGTGTATATGTATATATAATGTCCAGTGTATCTGTACATGTCTACAAGTATCTCTCTGTGTAGGAATTTGTATCCATATTAAATTAAACATAAATTCATACTTATGTCTCTAAATCTAATCCATTACCACATGGATCACTCTAGTCTTAAAATTTTCAAGAATTTTTAATTTTGAGAAAGCTCTTTTCACTGATGCAACTGCTACTGGACCTCCTAAGAGTATTTTATACAATCTGACATCATTTACGCAAATTTCTAGTAAATTATTTAAAAAGTAAGTTTTAGTATCTCTAGAGCTGATGATTCTCACATAACTAAAAAGATTTTTCTAAAAAGATTTAACTATTCACAGAAATCAGTTCTAAGTCTGAAATTAATTTAAAATTCAAATTTATACAATGGAATTTTAATGTTTCTTCAGACATTTCCTATAACTTGTGGAGGTCATACAAAAAATTAAGAGTGGCATCATGATTTGTATACAAGTCAAAGTGCCTATACAAAGAAAACTTAATTTTTCATTTTTTTGCATTAATAATCCCTTCATTCAAAGTACCATGTGAAAATAGTTTTCTTTTCCATTGAATGCAATGATCTTTAAATGTAATTTCTATTTCTAAGACTGTAGGTATTTGTTTTGCAATGGTGGAGCAGTTTTCAAAACTGGAGACTCTAAACTTTTTTAAGAATTCTAACAACTCCCTGACATACTTTATTGCAAGGTCCACATGTACGTCTTTATTTTGTAACAGTTTACGTGGAAAGTTTACTGATTGAATACTTGCAGTCCTTCTGACAAAGCTCAGGCTAGAGAGTTAATATTTGTGCAACTTTGCAGGGACAGCTCTGGAACAGAAGGATGAGATGGTCTTCTACCACCTGTCTCATCTCTGCATCCATGTGGGGAGCTTTCTTGGGCCATGGTCACTGCCACTGCTACTGCTACCTCTCTTGTTGCTGCCACAATTGCCACTACCAATCTGAACCAAGGTCCTATTCTGGCAGCCCACACAGACAGACACATGTGCTCCAGACAATGAGGTCCACTGCTTGTCACCTACACTGCCCATTGTGCCTTGGGACTTGAGCCTACAGATATGGGCACTACTGCTTGATCACAATTACATGTGCTCACTGCTACTCAGTGTATTGCCTCTGCTCATGCACATGTTCACAGATAAAATTACTAAGAATTTCAAGACAGCGCAGGACAATATTAAACCAAGTGGGAGCCCTTCTGGTGGGAGGTGTCTAGTAAGACGATAAGTTGTACTCTCATAACCTATCAGTAGGATAGAGACTCTTAGTAGCTCTAGTTAAAAAAAAAAATTAGAAAACTAAGGTTTGAAAAGCCACCTGCCCAGGGTTATATAGCTAATAAACAGCAGAGCTAGGGATTAAACCCAAATATATCTAATCTAAAAATTAAATTCTTAGTGATGCTGCTGAGCCGTATGGAAAAGCTCACTCCTTCTTAAGCTTCTGGTTGGTCACAGTCACTGCTGATGGCTTATTCTGTTGAAGCAGTAGCACTCTCTTTCTATAGGTTAATTAATGTCTTATTCCTAATCCCATAATAAAAATTAAAATTAAAACAAGAGGTCTGGGGACTCCCTTGGTGGTGCATCGGTTAAGAATCCACCTGCCAATGCAGAGGACATGGGTTCTATCCCTGCTCTGGGAGGATCCCACATGCTGCGGAGCCACTAGGCCTGTGCTCCACAACTGCTCAGCCTGCGCTCCAGAGCCCTTGAGCCACAACTACTGAGCCCATGTGCCGCAACTACTGAAGCTGGCATGCCTAGAGCTTGTGCTCTGCAACGCAACAAGAGAAGCCACGGCAATGAGGAGCCTGCGCACCACAACAAAGAGTGACCCCGTTTGCCACAACTAGAGAAAGCTCTCATGCAGCAACAAAGACCCAACACAGCCAAAAATAAATAAATAAATAAATGAATAAATAATAAATAAAAACTAAATCTTAAAAAAAAACAAAGAGGTCTGTGGTACTGACATCTTTAGTAGATTAAATGTTGTGGAATGAATCAGTGACTGTGGATAAGGCTTATTCCTTCAATTATAGTGGTGGAGGAACCATATAAGCCACACTCCAGGGATGCACTAATCAGATTTGAATCCCAGTGGGGACACTGACTTACTAGGTGACCTTGGACAAGCTGCTTAATTTCTCTTGCCTTTTTCTCCCATCTGTAAAATGGTAGGAACAATAATACCTACCTCATAGGGTTTTCACTGAGAATATAGTGAGTTAATCCACATGAAGCACCTAGTAACTTGCCTGGCATATATATTTAAGTTCTTAATAAATGTTAGCATTTGTGTATCTTTAAATTTTTATAATAATTTTATATTCGTGGGTGTGAGGTGTGAAGAGAAATTAAAATTCAGGCATAACTCAAAATTTAACAGTAATTACCTCCAGGTGATGAGATTGTGGATTTAAAATTTTTCTTTATACTCTTATGTATATTCAAAATTTTGTGTAACATATATATATACACACTAATATTATTATAATGCAAAGAAAAATAAATTCAATTTTAGAAACATAAAATACTATTTCTTACACTTACTCCACCTGGAGTCATCTAAATTTCATCTCTCTTTCTCTCTCTTCACACACACACACACACTCACTCATGACCATACACATCCAGAGAAATATATTCACAGATCAATCACACTCTGTTCAATTTGAATTTCAGTAAACAAAAAATAGTTTTTTAGTATATTTCAAGTACTGCTTGTCCTTGAAAATAAATGGCTCAGCTAGGTTTCAAACCTAGGCCATGTAGCTGTGAAATGTGGGAGAATGTCAAATATTGCATAAATTATACTTACACCAAAAAAAGATATTTATTGTTTATATAAATTTCAAATTTATTCAGGCATCCTGCATTTTATCTGGCAACTTAACTTCTTAGGCCCCACTGATAGACTAATGCTGATTTTTCCCCCTTTCTCTAAGCAGATCTAAACATAACCAACGGAATGAATTTTTTTCAAATCTTTTGATTAGAGTTGGTAGCTCAATATTATGCAACAAAAATAAAACAAAATGCTTCAAGATTCAAACATGTGACTTTTGTTCCCCCTCCAGCCCTGAGTTCTTGTTCTATCATATACACAAACACACGCAAAACCACACGGTCTGGAACATTTCCCTCCTTCTCTACCACCTCACCATCTCCTCATCATGATGACCCACCATCTCCATTCTTGTGGTCTGTAATATTTTTTAAAGGGAGTGAAGGAAACAGAACTAAAACGTCACACTAAGGAAGTAAAGTAGAATCTTTTGAATCAGAGTAACATATCCTGCTTTTCTTGTCCCTGGTGTCTGTGAGATGTCTTTTCAATGACTTTGTGCGTCACAGTCCTTCCTGTGTTTTGTTGAATCACAGATAGTCCGTGGGCAAATGCTCTGGTGTCGGTTGCTATACTAATGAAGAACTTTTCCTTTTTTTCAGAGCGAAATGAGCGCTGAGCTGAGTTCTTCATTTCTTTGCTGCTTGCTTTTCATGTTCACTTTCAGCTGAAGGCTCAGACAACTTGGTTAGTTAAAATTGTGACTTGTGGAATTTGCCTGGTGGTCCAGTGGTAAAGAATCCCCTTCTAATCCAGGGGGACACAGGTTCGATCTCTGGTCAGGAAACTGATATTCCACATGCGGCAAGGCAAAAAAACCTGCTTGCCACAACCATGAGCTCGTGCACCTCAACTAAAGAGCCTGTGTGCTGCAAACTACAGAGCCCATGCTCCCTGGAACCTGCACGCCACAACTAGAGAAGAGAAAACCCACATGCCACAACTAGAGAGAAGCCCGTGCACCACAAGGAAAGATCCTGCATGCCTCAAGGAAGATCCCACGTTGCCGCAACTAAGACCCGATGCAGCCAAAAAAAGGAAAGATTGTGACTTGCAATTTACCCCAGCTGTTCAAACTATTTATCTTAGTTGTATTTCCTTTTAAATTGGTCAAAAAAATCTGTGCCATTTGGGTTTCTACACTATCTTCTTCCCAACCCCATCTTACTATGGCGTTCCCTCTTTTTAAACAAGATAATCGTTTCAATTTTCAAAAATTGCCCTTCAGAATTGCTGGCATGAGAACCACTTCCATCAGGAAGTCACCAGATAGAGCCTGTGAGTTCCCTTACTTACTGCCTGGGATTTGTCAGTTCTTACACCTGTGAAAGTAGAGGCAGGACTGAGAGAGATGAGCAGTCCCCAAAACCACCTCTTCACAGCTCTTGCTTAAATTTTGGAATGGAATCATATAGAAAACTTTAGTAAAAAAGAGACCAACATCTATCAAAGTGTCTCCCCAAATTAATAGCTGATGTAGCACAATGGAAAAAACAATGTTTATAAGTTAAAATCTTGGCTCTACCACTTACGATCTGTGTGACTTTGAGTTTGTTTATTAACCTCTCTGAGCATTGATTTCTTCCCCTTTTAAAAGAGGATAGTCATACTTACCTCCAAGTGCTCTTGTATGGATTAGAAATGAAAAAAGCCCATGACACATGATAGAAACTCAGTAAGTAGCATTATCTTGATTATTACAGTCTCCTAATCATAAATTTAAGGTTGAAAGTTGTTAATATAATATTTCATATATAAGTGGAGATACCATTGCATCTGTGAATTTCAACCATCCGCATGGTTTGAATGTGTTCAATATAATTGTTCTATGAGAAAGTGAGAGTAACAATGTGTCCTTTAACTATTCCAAAAGGGCTAGAGGCCATATGTAATTTCATCACAAAAGAAGAATCTTTCAGTGTTACGATCCTAGTCAGGAAAAAACCCAAAGGTATTATAAATGTCAGCCTTGTTTTGTTTTCTTATATTGAACTTCCCTGTAGCCTAAGATATAAATTAAATACAATCATAATGTGGTGGCTGTCTCATACTATAATTATTTAATAACATTCCATGTGTGTGATTTTTGACTGCAGACTTATAATTTTATAAATCTAATAATGTCCATTACTGCCTTTAAGAGAGAAAAGCAAATGAGAGTTTACTATTCAAGAAAAAATCCTGAGAGTTTCAGAAGCAAGATGTTTATACTAGAACACTCTATTTCCAGTAAATTCCTTGATTACAATTCTCTATGATATATTCTCTAATATATCAAAGGGTAAATCACGTTTGAACATGGAAGCCTAGATTCAAGGAGGTCAAAACAATGTCCAGTTCAGGGTCTAGATGGGGGTGGGGGGTAGCAGAAAAAGGAAAATAAAACAAGTGACTAGAAAATCTAGCGGTTTCCATATTTTATGAAAAATAGGAGATAGTATTACTCTCCAGAGGATTCAATTCAGTATACCATAAAAAGCACAGTACTGTGGGACATCAAGGATGGTAAAGTACACATAATAAGAAAATCTCTTAAAATTTATGTTACAGAACTTTTATCTTGTATATTATTTTGTGCATGAACAACCCCTATCCTTGGAGTTGTAATTTTTACAGTGAAAATTTTGTTAGAGAAAGATGTACCTTTTAAAATCCAAAGCAGGATTTGTTTTTAGTTGAGAGAAAATGATGCTTTTGCAAGCCAAGCCTTGTCCAGGAAGAAAAGTATTTTTCAAATTCTTTTAGCTTCAATTATCACTTTTAGAGCCAGGCCTGGACAAGATCATTAAATTCCTTCCACAGTGTAGACAGGATATTTCTTCCTTCTTTAAACCAAACTTTGAGGCTTATTGCCTCAGGGAAGGAAGTTATGAAGCAAGGTGAGTCTACACTGGAGATAAGGAGGAAGTAAACCCTTGATTCTTTCTGATTGGGTAAATTGTGTGTGTGAAGGGGGAAAGAAACAGAGTTGGGGAAGAGAGGTTAGATACACATGTTCTCCTGTTCCTTCCTGAGGTAGAATTCCGTGATGAGTGGAGAAGCAAGTAAAAATAGGAATGGGTGAGCCCAGGAACACCAGGACTGTGATAGCTAGGGGAAGCTATGAAGTGCTAGGAGAAGCTGTGTATGTGGCCTTGCTGAGCTTGATAAAGGAGTGATGTTGCACATTGACAGAGCAAGGTAAGTATATAGATAAACCTGAGGCTTGTTCCCCATGACCTATTCAGGGTACAAGGGGAAAGTTTGCCCGCATGTACTTCAGTGATGAAATGTGGAGATGCTGAGACCTGGACTCAAAGTGGCTGCAGAAAAAAGGAAGTCAAAGACCTGGAGCTAATGGCCAGGAGCAGACTACATCATGCTATCCCCAAGGCTGGCTGGGCAAGAAAACCTAGAGTTGACCAGTGCATGGACCAGACTAGAGAAAAACAAGGATCAAGAGAATGCCCCATGACTCTGAGGTCCCCGCTGCTCAGCTGCCCTAGGTCACAAACACTATTCACTCATATATCAATATACTTGGAGAGAAGCAGGGGAGGAGTAAGAAGCCAAGATAAAAATATAGTAAAAACGAACACTTACCTGAAGAGCAATCTTTAAATCAGCCTAATAGGAAGTTGAACTGTGAATTCAAGAAACTAATCCATCCCAGTTAGGGAATAAAAAGTAGAAACAATTTAAAGGAAAAGACATAGGTACTCCAGTCCTATTGCTCACTGCCCAGGGCAAAGAGCATCAGGGGGAAAAATGACATCTTTGACAGAAGAAGAAAATTAACCATATTTCTTTGCATATCTGAGTGTAGTAAGTATGGATCTCAGTACATCTCCTAAAATAGATAAATGAAGAGTGGAGGAAAATACCTAGAGCTGAATTTCAAGCTACAGTCTCTCCTTATACCTGCCATCTCTATTCTATCATATTTATGACATATCTCCACATTAACTTTGCACCATATAAAAAGAAATCAAGGGCAATAATGAACAGATTCACACAAACTCAATACTTTACAAGCATCATTTCTCAGTGGGAAATTAGTCCAAATCATTGGATTATGAATGCAGAAAAAACAAACAACAGAAAAGAAGTTCGGATCTAACAAAGGAAGCATTTAAAACATGAATTAATAATGAGGAAATAGTGAACATTTGACCCATTCCTGATTTTTAACTTATTTTAATTTTACATAAACATTAAAATAATGATAATATCACTTGATTATAAGTTCTTTTCTTCATAAAGTCAACAGTCTTGATATAGCCATTTTACAAAAATCTCTATCTCTTAAATAGGATTTTTTATATATTTAGAAAAGGCACAATTATTATCTGATTTAGGCAAATTATAAAACATTTTAGAATCTGTTTTAGAGGTTATAGAATCTAAATTTCTAAAGAAATATGGAAGACTACTGATTTAACAGGATGTAAGCAAAACTGAAACCAGATTTTCAAACTTGCAGCTACAAATTTTAGAAATTTAATATAGGTACATAGCTTAATATTTATCTGTTGGTATTAACATAACCATAATTATACAATAATGTTTATTGTGTTCTAATAGACACAAAATTGTACCAACTGCTATTTAAAGTTAATTTGAAAAGGTACAATTTCAACAAAACCAGCCAAGTGGACTCCTTTTCCTGAAATTTAGACGACTTTCTTTCCTTCTTTTCTGTTATGGAAAGTAATGTGAGCATTGCGGGTTTCTTTTTGGTGTTATTTTCATTATGGTTTTCTTTTTTCCTTTTATTCTTTAGAAAAAATAATTTCAAAATTAGAGAAAGTTGCAGGAATATTACAAGAAATTTATTTTCTCTGTGAGATTTGTAACACGCAGTCATCATGTCCAATCACCCCAATGTAGGTGCTGTAGTGTGTATTTCCTGCACTGTAGGGCATTGTTCTAGCACAGTAAAATCACCAAAATGAGGAAGCTAACATAAAGATACTACTACCTCCCAATCCAAAAAGCCCATTCAAATCACCAATTATCCCAACCACATTCATTATAACCAAGGGACCTAGGATCACATGTTGCGTTTAGCTGTTTAGACTCATTCAGTCTAGAGTTCTCCAGTCTTTCTTTGACTTTCATGATTTTGACATCTTTGATGACTATAAGTAATCTTTTCTATAGGTTATTTCTCCAGGTGAGTTTTTGCATTTTTGGCAGAAATGTCACAGAAATGATGTTGTCGTGTTCTTGTTACACCCTATCAAGTAGAACACAATTTTGATTTGCCCCATTGATGGTCACATTAATTTTTTTATCTTTTTAAAATTAATTAATTAATTAATTAATTGGCTGAATTGGGTCTTCACTGCTGCATACGGGCTTTCTCTAGTTGCGGCAAGTAGGGGCTACTCTTCGTCGTAGTTCACGGGCTTCTCGTTGTGGTGGCTTCTCTTGTCGAGGAGCACAGGCTTTAGACACAGAGACTTCAGTAGTTGTGGCACACGGGCTCAATAGTTATGGCTCACAGGCTTAGTTGCTTTGTGGCATGTGGGATCTTCCAGGACCAGGGCTCGAACCCGTGTCCCCTGCATTGGCAGGCAGACTCTTAACCACTGTGCCACCTAGGAAGTCCCTGGTCACATTAATTTTGATTGCTTGACTAACAAGGTGTCTTTCTCCACTGTACTAATTTTTGTAACTAATAGATAATTTGTGGGAAATACGTTTAGTCTATGCAAATATTCTGTCCTTCATCAACTCTCACTTACTGGATTTTGTATCCATTTATGTTTTTTTGCCTGAATTAATCATTGTCGTGATGGTTGCCAAGAGGTGATTTTTATAATTCCATTATTCTTTTCACATTCATTGATGGACATTCCACTATAACATAAAACTATTTCTTTTCTCTGTTTCCAACAAGGAAACATGAATGTAGGGACTTCTGTGGTGATGCAGTGGTGAAGAATCCATCTGCCAATGCAGGGCACATAGGTTCGAGCCCTGGTCTGAGACGATCCCACATGCTGTGGAGCAACTAAACCTGGGTACCACAACTACTGAGCCCACGTGCCACAGCTACTGAAGCCCGCATGCCTAGAGCCCATGCTCCGTGACAAGAGAAGCCACTGCAATGAGAAACCCACACACCACAACGAAGAGTAGCCCCCGATAGCAGCAACTAGAGGAAGCCTGCACACAGCAACAAAGATTCAATGCAGCCAAAAATTAAATAAATAAATTAATTAATTAATCAAAATTAATTTTAAAGAAAGAACTTATAAAAAGAAAACAGTTATTTATAACAGTATTGCTTTGTAGCTTTCTAGTTTACTTAATGGATTATAATCTGTTACTATTATCATTTATTTTGATACTACAATTATCCCAGATTTGACCAGTGGGGACCCCTTCACTCTGGCTTTTGTGTCTTTTTGACATGTTCCTAGAATTGAGTACTTCCATAATTTCTGGCAGGACAAAATGTTCCAAGCTCATCTTGTACTTTCTGTGAGTCAGCGTTAGAATCAGTTATTTCTCTAAAGATCCCTGGTTACCATAGTGGAGCATGGCATTTAGAAACCAAGATCTGAATGCTAGATGTGATCATTACCATTGGGTTATTGTTTCTACCAAGCCCTCTTAGTGGACAAAGCTAAAGAACATGTATAAGTATCTATGTATATGTATATACATATTTACTTCTATATTTCTTTATCAATATATTAAAAACTATGAATTCATTACAATACCTCCAATTTCAATCCAAAGTTACAAGGTTTACACAAGCCTTCTCCTTTTTAATATTTGTAATTTCTTTCTCCTACTGTGAGAAAGCTAGCTTCTATTATCCTCGGTATATTTACTTGTTTAGTCAAGCTACTATTGAGTAAACAATTACCTAACTCCAGGACAGGCTGCCGCTTCTGCCTCTACTTCCCTCTCCTGAGCCCCCACGTGAACACACTCTGCTGGGCTTCAAAGTTGAGCCAGGCTGCTGCCACTGGCACCTCCCTGGATGGATGCCTTCATCCCAGTTGAGCTCTTTTTAAGCCTCAGCATATGGATGCCTACTTCACCCAGCCCCATTTAATGCATTTGGGAGTGAATTATTAAAGGAAGAAGGAAGGAAAGAAGAAAGCAAGAAAGTAAGGAAGGAATATGAGCAGAATATGAGACTGCCTTCTCCCATATCTGTGCTAAGATCTGACAGTAAAGAGATTTTTAAATGCTTATTTAATGGGTACAAATGATATATCTCTAAATTTAGAATTCCCTGATTTCTATTGAGATTACATATTTTCATGTTTATTGGTCATTTTTGTTTCCTTTCTTTTTTTGTATTTTTAATTTACTAGAAAGTAACAATTCTTTTATAGAAATTTTGCTCTAAAGCAAAGTAGAGAAATGAGGCAATGGCTTAAGGGGTAGGGGTCAAGGATTTTATTTCCTTCTTAAAAATGGGTTTAATCAACATGTTTGTATGCTAAAAGGAACAATCCAGTACAAAGTAGAAAAATTGCTTATACAGGAGAGAAGGCCATTAATTGCTAGAGTGACATCCTCTGATACACTAGTGGAGAACAGCTCTAGGGCCCAAGAGGAAGAGCCTCAGATAAGAACAACTGATCCACGCATTCACAGAAGGGGGAAGAGGGCAGAATGTATGGATTCAGATGAAGGCAGGTTACAAGATGAGTGTGGAAAATTCACTTATATTTCTTCAGTAAAGTAGGAAGGCTATCAGCTGAGGGAGAATGAGGAGGAGCTATCTGAAAAGAGTAGAAGGTCTGAAATAATTATCTAGGAGTGTGAGTAGGAATTGAATAGAGACAAATAGTATGATTATTAAGCAGCACTCTGGGGCCACTTCAGGCTAGTATCATTAATTTAAAGACAGAAGAGATTTGAGTATATATAGGGAAGTGTTTATAAAGAAGGATCATGCAATCTAAACTGGGCAACAAAGGAAATGATGACTTGATATGGGTGAGAGTCTGTTAGCTGTAGCTATTTATCAATAGCAATACCTGGAGGTATTCTTTAGAGACGTTTTAAAGACAAAAAAAAATAGTAAATGAGACCATTTAAAAAATATTATTATATAATATTTTTATAATGTATAATGAATTATATTTAGCTTATTAAAAGTTACCTAGTTAGAGGTTTGAAATACAAATAGGCAATGACCAGATCATATATAAAGATATAACTCTGACCCTTTGCCTTCAGCAACCAGCCCAAAAAGCCAAACCACTATCTGCAACAACCAGTCCAGGAGGCCAAACAACAAGCAATCAGTCCAAATGACTTGGACTTGATTAATAATGTGATTAATAACTGATAACTTTCCTAATATCTTCCCCCACTTACAACTTAGGACCAACTAGAAAAAGCTAAATATGATGCCTTATCTGATCAAATACAATGCTTCATTTCTAGTTAGCCCTCCTATAGTTTTCCCATGTGAACAGCCTCCAATTAGGTCATATTTGAAGACATTTTTTTTTTAAATATTATAAAGCCTTCCCCACTGTGCCTATATTTGTGTCTCTGCCAAACACAAATGATGATGGCTGATTCCCTTTCTATAGCATGCTCTGAATAAATAGCATTTACTTATTTTCATTTAGTTGGTCTTTATTTCTATACTATAGCTACATATATATATATTTTTTTAATTTACAAAATAGTATTTAGTGTAGTTCCAGCAGTAAGTTCCAGTGTTTCATTATTAAATAATTGTTTAAACATTGGCTTCTAGGTAAAGCTAGTGGATTTGTCTCAAAAATTAGACATTATATATAGTGTTTATATACAGGTCCATATGAATGAGTGATTAATCCATTATTTCAACAATATTCATAACTATGTTGTAAGCACTGCAGGGGCAACAATCAATGTTTTCATTCTATTAATAAATTGATAAATTAATATCTATGTATATATACACATGTATTATACATATGTATAATATATACATAGAGGGATTAGAGTAACAAGCTATAAATGCTAAGAAAAAGAAGTAAGCAGAGTTGAGGATAGAAAGTGATGGGGTCACTATTTTAGACAACATGTTTAGAGAAGTTCCTTTTATAAGGTAACATCTGAGCAGATGTGAAAGAAGTGAAAGAGCAGGACTTGAAAGTATTTGCAGCAAGAGTTTCAAAGCAGAGAGAAAAGAAATTACAAAGACTGAGGACAACATGTCTGGAACGGAGTGAAGATGAGATTGAAAATATCAGAGAATAAGAACAGCAAGATTATATATTATCTTGTATGTTAAGATAAGATTTTGAATTTTGTTCTGACTGTGCTGAAAAGGCATTTGACGGTTTTATGCAAGACAGCAATATAACCTGACTAACATTTCAATAATATCACTCTGATTATTGTATACAGAATAGATAGAATGGGGCCAATTAAGGAAGCAGTGATACCAGTTAGGAGATAATGCAGTAATTCAGATGACTAATCATCATATCATCGATTATGGTGGTATTGGTGAAGATGGTGACAAGTGGTCAGATTTGAATATACATTCTGAAGATAGAGACTCTAGGATTTTCTAATGGATTGGATGTGGAGAGGAGTCTAGGATGACTTCAAGGTTTTTGTCATGAGCAGCTGAGTGGAGAATGGTGCAGTTTATTGAGGTTAGGAAGAGTTGGAAGAAGCAGTTATGAGGGTTAATTGTTAAATTTGGGACATATTAAGCATAAGATGCTTATGTAAAATACAAGTGAGTATGCTGGGTAGAATCTGGATATGAAAGTCTGGAGTTTGGAGAAGAGATAAGGACTAGAAATGTAAGTTTAGGAATCATAAACATAGGCAGTATATTTGAAACAAAGGAAGTAGATGAGTCAGAAAGTAAGTGTGATAGAGAAGATATCTGAAGGCTGAGCGCTGAAAACTTGTAAAATTTAGTAGCTGGGAAAAGGTAAAGGAGTCAGCAAAAAGTTTCTGAGTTGTTGCCCTGTAATTTGTTAAGGAGTCATATAACTCTTAGTTGATTCATGTCTCAAGATACAATCTACTACTGCCAAAGGCCCGCAGTCTCAAGATACAATCTACTACTGCCAAAGGCCCGCTAATAGCACAGTATTTAGTAATCTGAACATATCTCCTCATTAATTAGCAACAATTTAAAGCCAAAATGTAGCTACAAATTATTTCCTTGGGGTATTTACTCAATAACTTTTTGAATTAGATATTTTAATCAGGCACTAAAGGTACTGTGAATAATTTAATTTATGTAATTATAACATCTGCTGAATTCTTTAGTGCCTAAAAATGTCTTGCAATAGTAGGAACTGAATAAAAAAATTAGTTCTATGCTGCAATGTTTCATCAGCAGATATTTAATAACTATAAAGCCATTTTATGTACCAGCAAAGAATACTCTGAGAATTATTACTGTAGGGCATATTTTCCATTCATTTTCTTCAAGAGCATAAAGTAATATGACTGAGAAAAAAAGGTATTTCTTGAAATAAGGGCTCTATACCCAAGTTCTTTCATCAATATTTTTCACTTCTAATTTACTATGAGGTTTTGGCCAAGCTGCATAATCCTTGTATAGAGTAGGCATAATGTCTTCTTACTGTATATTGGTAGCTGTAGGACCTGATGGGATATGTGCTGTCCACAGAGCTCTCTGGAAGAGATCCAAGGATAATAATAGTGGTGATTATAGGTGTATTAGAAAATGCCTCAATTGGCCAGCTGTTGTTTTTAGCATCACCCTATGATTGACTAAAGAATGATGGCATGTTTCAGATTGTCAGGAAGCATTTTGAAACCATGGCCCATGGCTGACTCAGATTTAAAGAGCCGAGTCCTCGTTGAGAAGAAGGTTAACTCTATTACTGTCTTTCATATACTTTGGATTTCAGAGGAAAGATTCCAGAGTTTCATCCTAGGGCCATTTCCAACAGCTGCAGCCAAAGAATTAGATGCTATCTAATGTCAGAACCACTGCAAGATTATAAACTACAAGGTATGGAAAGCAGTATTTAATAGAATTAATGTATATTTTAAAATCTATTTCTTTTCCTCCTCATGCCCTATTATAGTTTCCTACGGCATGATCTTTCCTAATTTGCTTCTATGTTTACATTTTAAACCTGTCTTGTTCAAATTTTATTTTCTCTACTTGAACCTTAAATGAATTAATTAGTAGGCATTTTCAATGTATTGCTTAGAAGTGTAGTTTCAGTCAATTAAAAAAAATCTTGGGAAGTCTAAAATGGTATTTGTTCGGTTTGAAAAGTCTAATTCAGTGTTTCTTCAAGTGGGTACAATGAACTCTTGGGTATCACTGAGACTCTCATGGGCTGTTGACATCAAAATTAAAGTATTTGCGGTTTCTCTGTGCTGACACTTGTACTGATAAAGTCAAAGCCATGATGGTTAAAACTGATAGCACCTTAGTGCTAATCATGGCAGTGGCACCAAACTGTACCAGGAGTCATTATATATTTTTTGGTTTTAAGTATTCTACAAAAAAAAATTTCTAGTTTCACTTGAGAATGTTCTTGAAGAAACAATAAAATTAATTTTATTAAATCTTGACCATTGAGTACAGATTTTCTTGAATATGCTAGGTAACAATATGAAAAGCATGCAGAAATCCTTTGTTGCATTCTGAAGGAGACTGCTTGTCTTGAGGAAAGTTTTTGGACATTTGAGTCGAAAGCTGAAGTGGCTGCTATTTAACGCATAGCACCATTTTTACTCAAAAGAGCAACTGACAGACAATACCGTGGTTAGTTAGACTTAGTTCTTTTGTAGACAGCTTATTATAAATTAATAAAGTGAGCCTGTCACTTCAAGGAAAATAACAAATAATGTGTTGTTTGTGATAAAATTCAAACTCCCAAGTGAAAATTAGAATTTTGGAAAACTTACATAATCCCCTGTAAATTGAGAGCTTTTATAAGGAGGTTGATGTTGATACTGTAAAATGAAATGTGTCAGCATTTGGGAGATCTGCATGACTATGTGAACTAAATAAACCAATACTTTATAAATAGCCAACGCATAATATTTTACAAAATCATACGCATTAAAAGATCCACTCATAAACTGACAGGGATTAAGGGATTTTTAACATAACAAAGTACAACAATTTCATTGACACGGCTTCAGATTCTACACTGCAACAACTAACCTTTAAGAAGCTACCGCTTTTCAAGATTTTGTGTAGAATCAAAGAATATCCACAATCATTTGAAAAGGCTATCAAGATACGCTTTCTTTCCAACTACATCTCTTTGTGAGACAGAATTATCCTAAAAGACTTCAATCAAAACAACCCTTTGTAATGAATTGAGTTCAAAAGCAGATAGACATAAAACAAGATTCACAATTTTTTTAAAATATAGTTTTTTAAAAAAATAAAAATGTTATTTTTAAATGGCTGATTATTTTTATTTTAAATGAATAAATATTTTAAAAATTTTAATTTCAATTTTAATACAGCAAATATTGTTAGACAGCTCACATAAACCATAGCTATTTAGCGTTCTCAATAATTTTTAAGGGTACGTAGGGGTCACGAGAACAAAACACCTGAATTCTTTGGTTTAATTTAAGGTAGAAGTCGGCCATAACAGGACTATGTAACGTTAGGGTGTTAATTTGTTAGCCTTGAAGCTAGATTTTTAAAATATATAAACCCATAAAAAATGTTATCTATTATTTTTTCATTTAGTGACTCAGTCCACCACTTATTTAACATAGTGATTACACATCTAATGACTGCGCAAATCAGAAGCTTTAAAAAGTATAATGCTAGTGCTCTGTGTTATTTTTTCTTTGTTTGTTTGTTTTAATTCTTATCTCCTGGTCCCAAGACATTTAACACAATCATTTCCACAACCACACTGAGGATCTCTAAAATATACCCATATTTTGATGATCAAAACTTTGTGTGACCCTACTACAAGTCATCTTAGGTTTGTCACAGATCACATTATTAAAATCATGGAAGTAAAATTATTTTGGGATAGAAAAAGACATCAGAAATAATGTAGTCTAAATTTTCTTTTGGCAGAGATGGAAATAGAGACCCAGAGAGGGGCAGATAACATATAAGGTTACTGCGTGACTAATTCTGGAACTGGAATCTGGTTTCCTAGTCGAATACTCTTTTCACTATATTGCTATTTATTCCTTCCAGATCTCCACCTTCTGATACATGAAATCTTTGATCCTGAGTGCAAAATACTGAATTACAATGTTATAGCAATTCCATAGGCCTAAATCGGTGATCTTTGAAACTTTCACCCACTCCTTCAGTTCACTAAGAGGGCCCAATGTTGTTAAGTTATTGTTTTGAGGTATTAAATTAGATGTGGGGAGATTCAAAGCTGAAAATCTAATTTGGAATTTTAGTTTAATATTCCAAGTAGTTCTGTCCTAGTTGCTGCTACCATATCTGTTTTAGGACAAAAAGAATCTTTTTTAACTGTGGTTATTTGAGCAACATTGTTAAACTATAGCCTCTGAGAAATTATAGCTAAAAAGCATTTGAAGAGTCATGGTCTGAGGACATTTGGAAGTTTATACCTATAGAAACATTTGAGCATTGTAATCTTCAGAATTTCCCATGTTCTTTCTCTAATTTTCTTTCATTTTTAAATTGTTTTCTGCCCATTTTTTCTCTTCTCTACTCCTCCCCTTTCCCATCCTCAAGCCTAAAATGAATTAACAATTTTAAAAATGCTACATTTATTCGAAATTTGTATGTTGCCAGTTTTCACATATAAAAATCATCTTAGCCTTATATAATGTGTCTATATTTTGTAATATTTTTGTGCATATCTTTGTAGTATTTTTTCTTTTTAAGATGCGTATAGCTTTCTCTATATGGATTTTGTACACTTCTTAAGGCTGTTACTAGTTATATTGTATAATTTTTGTTTTTGTGATGGAAATGATTTTATTATTATTTATAGTTGGTTAATATTTATAAAGTTATTATGTTTGGTATATTTATGCTTTGAATCAAGTCACTCAAATATTTTATTAGTTTAGTAGCTTTCCATTTACTTAGCTTAGATTTTCTATGTCAAAACAGTATTTTTACCTACCAAACTTTCAATAGTTAAATGTCCCTTTACAATTTCCTGCCATATTATATTATATCACTAACATACAGAAAACTGTTAAATAATATTTAAATCATTTTAATAATGAGAAAAATTATGACAGAGGAAATGATAACCTATGTTAATACTGGCTGGTAAAAAAGTATGCATTTTAATTAGTAATCAATTCCTATAATCCCTATTGAAATAGGCTTAAGGTCATCTTCTCACTTGCAATAAAATGGTTACTCATTTTATTTACTCAATAAAATGGTTACTCATGTAGAACTAAGAATAAATCATTTTCTTTTAAACCTTTATCAATATATTTGATAAAATTTTAGTTGTTTATAGCAAACTTCTGGAAATTGTAAAATAATGATTCAAACCCTGTTTACAACTGGTTGCTATCCTAAAGCAAAGAGTGGATAAGAGAGAATAATTTGTAATCTTTGAGATGTGTCATTAAGCATAAATTTCTAATCTTGCAGTTAATGGGGCATCTAACTATAGCTTTCATGAGGAAATCCTGACCAGTCAACATTGCATTATGACTGGTTTCATTCATGAATTACAGGCATAAAGAAACTCCTCCAGTAAGAAGTACTTGAATTATGCATAGATAGTGAGAGAGATAATTAAGGGATTAATTACACTCATTAAAGAGGAATGAAACAAAACACATGGTTTAGAAAGAGAGGGAGGGGCTTCTCTGGTGGCGCAGTGGTTAAGAATCCATATGCCAATGCAGGGGACACATGTTTGATCCCTGGGTCAGGAAAAGCCCACATGCCCCAGAGAAATTAAGCCCATATGCCACAACTACTGAGCTCATGTGCTGCAACTACTGAAGCCCACAGGCCTAGAGCCTGTGCTCCACAATGAGAGAAGCCACTGCACTGAGAAGCCCGCATACCACAATGAAGAGTAGCCCCTGCTCACCACAACCAGAGAAAGCCCGCACACAGCAACAAAGACCCAATGCAGCCAAAAATTAAAAAATAAATAAATAAATAAATAAATAAATTTAAAAAAAAAGAGAGGGAGATTAATGAACTTCAGTGTTATATGAATTTGGAATGGAATAAGAAATTGGCCAGAGTTGAATAAGAATAATTAATACGTTATTAGAAGAGGAGTAGGATTGGGGGAGAAATGGAGAGATGGTGCTCAGATAGGGTCAGACCTGGGGATAGAGTCTTCAAAGAGCAAAGGTGGGGAGTCTTTGGGTGACATCCACTCCTCAGACTGGATATTGGCTTTGATATACTATTATTTCTATAGTCTGTGCCTACTAGTGTGGAGGTCAAAGAAAGTAAATCAGTTTCTTAAATTCTGTTTTTACCTCTCAATGTCAGAAAGTCTAGTTTATTTCCTTTTGTATTGTATCTAGTTCACAGGACCCCAGGGAAACTACTTAATTCATTCTAGAACAGTTTCTTGGTAGTTCTAATTTGGATGGCTAAGAATCAAATTAGAGACATAGTTTTCAAAATCAGTGCCATTACCTGATAATAGTAAAGATGGCTGTTTAGTGAAACATGGATGTGTATCTGTGTGGCAACTTTGCTCTGACATAAAATGTATTTTTACTGTGGAACATAATAAAAATCTGGAGGGTGGGGGAGAGCTACACTAAGATATATCAGAATCCTCATTATTGACCAGGAAAAATTGAATGCCTACTAAAGGATAACTTCAGGACATGATGTAGGCATAAGGTCGGCTCTGGGCGTTAGTGGAATAGTCAACCCCCAGCAGGGAGGAAAATTTTATCAATAATGCTGTTTAGAATCTCTGATGCATGGTAACAATAATAACCACACCAACTTTAGTTTTCTTTTATTTAAAATTCTCAGACAATGCACCCCCTTCCCCCCCCCCCCCATTTCCTATATGCAGAAAGACAGCTTCTACAAGCCCTGACTCCAACCTTGGTGTAACACTGTTTTAGAGCAGCAATGGAAGTTCCAGGTTATTACATTCCAGAGTCAGATTCTTATCAAGTTATCAATAAAGATTATAAGCCACTTATGAATAAGACATAAGCCACTGCAAAACTAAATCAGCCACCAATAAAGGAAGAAAAGTGTTTAGAGGAAATGGCTATCCTGATTTTCTATCAAGTATAACTTATTAGAAGATCTTTTTTCTTAGCAGCTAAGGAAGACAGAATTTTTAAAGAGTCCTGGAAAGCTAATATTTTTCATGTACAAAATATTTTTTACTATCACAATTTCAACTTCCAGAAGTAATGTAGAGGGTAAAAATGAATTGTAGTTTGGAATAGAATAAAACAAATCACCCAGGGAATGTTAATTGGCCACCTAATATGCGTCTACACCAGGCACTAGAAGACATCACAGAAGCAAAAGATCCAGCTTTCAGTGTTTAGGGGTTTAATGTCCAAAACATATAAACAGATCATAAAACTCAATATAAAAATCAAACCACCCAATTAAAAACTGACTTATTTGTATTGAGGTAGATGGACCTAGAGTCTGTCATACAGAGTGAAGTAAGCCAGAAAGAGAAAAACAAATACCATATGCTAACGCATATATATGGAACCTAAAAAAATGGTACAGTTGAACGCAGTGGCAGGACAAGAATAAAGATGCAGATGTAGAGAACAGACTTGAGGACATCAGTGGGGGGTGGTGGGAAGGGAAGCTGGGATGAAGTAAGAGAGTAGCATTGACATATATACACTACCAAAAGTAAAATAGATAGCTAGTGGGAAGCTGCTGCGTAACACAGGGTGATCAACTTAATGACTGGTGATGACCTAGAGGGGTGGGATAGGGAGTGTGGGAGGGAGGCGCAAGAGGGAGGGGATATGGAGATAGATGTATAAATACAGCTTATTCACTTTGTTGTACAGCAGAAACTGGCACAACAGTGTAAAGCAATTATACTCCAATAAAGATCTGAAAAAAAAAATGGGCTGAACATCTCAATAGACTTTTTTCCAAAGAAGACATACAGATGGTCAACAGGCACACGAAAATATGCTCAACATCACTAATCATCAGAGAAATGCAAATCAAAAACACAATGAGATATCATCTCACACCTGTCAGAATGGCTAGCATCTAAAAGAACACAAATAACGAATGTTGGTGAGGGAAAGGGGGAGGGGCAAGATAGGGGTAGGGGATTAAGAGGTACAAACTACTACGTATAAAATAAGCTATGGACTTCCCTGGTGGCGCAGTGGTTAAGAATCCGCCTACCAACGCAGGGGACATGGGTTTGAGCCTGGTCCACGAAGGTCCCACATGCCATGGAGCAGCTAGGCCTGTGCGCCACAACTACTGAGCCTGTGCTCTAGAGCCCATAAGCTACAACTACTGAGCCCACAGGCTACAACTACTGAAGCCCACGCGCCTAGAGCCCGTGCTCCACAGCAAAAGAAGCCACTGCAATAAGCCCCACTCACCGCAACTAGAGAAAGCCCGCGCACAGCAACGAAGACCCAATGCAGCCAAAAATTAAAAATAAATGAATAAATAAATAAATTTTTAAAAATAAATAATAAAATAAAATAAGCTACAAGAATATGTTGTACAGCACAGGGAATGTAGTCACTATTTTATAATAACTTTAAATAGAATATGACCTATAAAAATATTGAATCACTCTGTTGTATACCTGAAACTAATATATTTTAAATCAACTATACTACAATAAAAATAAAATAATATAAAAGTTATATAGTATTTTTCTTTTTCTTTTATATGATGAAGAAATTAAGGCACAGAAAGACTAAATGACTTAACCAAGGTCACAAAGTTAATGGCAGAACAAGAATTTGAATCAAAGCATCAATACTCCAGAACTGCACTTTAAACTATCTTAAGCAGTTAGAGGTTTGATTAAGTAGGTAGTAATTGCATTGGGCTTTTACAAAGTGTCATCTTTAAGTGAGAGAAAAGAATAAGGAGGACACCCCAATGGGAAGGAGGCTGTGACAATGGAAGGGAAATTACAGTCATGATGTGATGTATTATGGGAAATAAAATTTGGATGAATTTGAATTAGAGGATTTTGAACTTCATTGAACAAATTCTTGGTGAGGTAGAAAATAGGGATCTAGTACAAAAAAATTTTAATAGTCACACATGATGAAAGTCGTGGAGTTCAGCAGGAAAGCTTTTTAACAGTCTAAGCCAGGTTAGGAAGAGAAAGGAATGTATGGACCAAAGAAACAATTTGAAGGAATAATTATCAAAATCACTAGCTGGATACAGGGAATAGAAGTGAGTCAAGGAAACCTTTCAAATTTTTAGCCTAGGTGACTGAGACACTGGGTGATGCCACTGATAAAGACAAAGAAGCTTGGCGACACAAAGATTTGTTCAGTTTGAGATACCTGCCTAGACTAAAATTCTCTGAGTGCAAGCTTGTGTCATATGTATTGTTTTAGCCTTAGTGATATGATAGGCACAGTGCCTGGTGCATAGTGAGCTGTCAAGAAAAAATTTTTTTTAAATATATGATTGAATGTGGTCATGTACAATAACGAAGCCAAAACTTAACAGGCATCTACAGGACTACAGCTTCAATGAGGGAGCAAAGTGAGGATACAGAGTTAGGAGCTGACTGAATAGGGGAGAGTTCTATAAAGGCATGAGAATGGATTAATTAATGAAAGAGAAATTTGTTTTGAAAAAAACAACAAGCTGCTCCTGTAGCACCTTGTACTTCTACTATCACAACATACTTTACTATGATTATTTGCTTGATGTTTGACTTCTTTGCTCAATTGTAAGGTCTTTGTGGACAGAAATTCATGTTGTCTGCTATAGTTCACTTAGCAATTAGCATGCTTTGGAACATAGTAGGTGCTCAATAAATATTGCTTAATGACTGTATGCATGAATAAATGAGTGTTTGAGTCCAATTTCTAGAAGGATTCTTAATTTGAGAATTTCTAAAGATGACAAAGTGGTTTGATTATTTTGGATTACTACATATTTTGGAATGAGAACTATACAGATATAACTAGTCAATACTTTAAAAATAAAACAATGCAATCCTATAAGATATAAAGTAAAATCTTAATGTAAATTTTCATTGTCTCCTAATTAAGGATCTTGCAAAAACTCTTTTAACTATTTGGCCAAAAGAGTAAATCTATTGTAGTCTAGATTGGATTTTTTCTTTCCTCTCGCTTTTCCTTTCCTTGCTTCTCCTGCTTGTCTCCTCTTTCCCTGCTTCTCCTTCTCTTGCTTCTTGTTCTAGAGCCTTGTACATTAATTTTTATCCAAGATAGTACAGTTGCATGTATGGAAAGAAAGAAGGAAAGAGAGAGAGAGAGAAAAGTAATAAAAAGAAAAAAGTGAGGAAGGAAGAAGGAAAGAAAATATAGTACAAGGGTATATACATCATTAAGACCATCCTGAAAGTTTGGAAACAACTTTTTTTTTCCACATAGAGAAATAGCCTTCCTTATGCACTTTTTCTTGAGGCTTCCAGAGAAGAATAAACCATCAAGCAAATAAGAACTATAAGAGCATAAGATTAGTGCTGGATTAGGTCCTACATGTAGAATAACAGGATATAATCAATCAATCAATAGGACCGCAAAGATCATTTGTTTCAATAGTTCTTAGTGTGTCATATCATAGAACCTATGGGAAATCTGATTAAAATGATAAACCTTTCCTTAGAAAATTGCACACACATACAAACAAATTTTATAGTAATTTTATTAAATCCAACTGAAACATATCCATGGACCCTGGACCTAGCCCGATCCTGATGTTATCTATCTTACCTATCATCTATCTATCATCTATCATCTATCTATCCTCTATATACCTCCTTACCTATCTATCAATTCATTTGTCCTTCTATCTAGAAAATGAGATCTAGAGATGTTATTCACATTGTTTAGAGACACAACTATGAGGTGGCACTCTGTTCTGTCACCAGGACCCATAACTTCCTCATCATGTTTCTTCCTACTCTTTTTTTTTTCATGATTAAATAAGTTTTTATTGTCACATTTAACTGCTTTGTCAGATATACATTGTAGGTCTCGGTATGGCATAAAAACAAAAATATTTTCCTGAATGTCAAAATCTGAACAGAGGAGATGGTGATGGCACTTAAAAAAAAATTAAATTTACACTGGTGCTGAAGCCACTAGAAGTTAGCTGATAAACACTGGAACACATGTGCAGAGAAAGTGGTCTGCAACATTTCAAATCAAATGGCAGTGGTGTAAGGCCCACAAAACTGGAGAGTAGGAAGATACAGACCCCAGAGAGCAGATACCTGAAGAATGGCAGTTCTAGCGTTTCATTTCCAGTGAGACTAGCGTAAACTTCTCTCCTACTAAATGAAACTACTTTTTCAGAACCTGGATCTTAAGCCTCTTAAACGACTTCCTCAGTCTCACAGGTTTTAACTAGTCCAGAGGAAAGGCAGTTATAATCCACGGCCTTAGCTTCATGGGCTGACCCCACCATAAATGGGGGGAGGAGTGTTGTCATTGCCAAACTAGGAGCTCATCGTGCTCATGAACATCTTTAGTGGTTTCTCACTTTCTGGGCCTAAAACTAGAAAACAAGCTGTAATTACATAAAAATGTCAGTGCATCCCGGCGGAAAGTCTCCACACATTCCACAAGCTATCTTCCAAATGGCAACTCAAAAAAGCATGGTTATTCAGGTTGAAAACGAATCTTTATTCAATAACCAAGATTCCCAAACAGTTTATTAAATGTCTTTCTTCCACAAATAAAACTAACACTAGGATTTGTCAGAAGATCTAAACGAGTTATCTTCCTTATGTACGAACTTGGCTAAATCCACTGTGTCTGGACTCTGTTCATCGTGAAACTCGGGTCTGGAACATAACTCCTTTCTGTTATGCTGCTGTGTGTCCTTCATTTAAGACTCCAGAACAGAGACCATAAATGTGGCTAGTGCAACACAGCAGTCACTGTAATTCCCCGAAAGAAAAATAAGTAATTTATTTTATGACATACTTATTTGGATGATTACTTACTGGTAATTAGTATTTCTACATTTTCTTTTTAAAGGCAACCATTTTAAGTGACAGTACATATCAGGCTAGTAGGAAAAGTTGAAACAAAGCCCTCTCTTTTGACCTCACAAAGTCATGCAGACAAAAGAAGGTACTTCTCATTTGTTCCAATCAGGCTTCTTGGAATTACCAAAATTTCTTTTCTGGCAAAGATGATTTCGGCTCATCATAGAAAGAAGGTTCTCTGAAGGCTGCTGCTAAACTAGTTTCCCTTTGAAAAAAGTAAATTTCAAGGCATGATAGTGCAAGAGGTAAGGTTTTGATTTATAGAACATTTATAGACTAATTGTGCTTAGTCTCTAATTTCCAATTTATTTTAAAGAACAGAAACTACGTTGATAAGTTTATCTTTGCCTAAATTTACCAGTACATCCATGAATCGCACCAGAATTAGGACAATTTGATTATCTTAATGATTCTGTCGTGAAACCTGCACACTGAGTCCTCAGGTGAGGACCCGTGGGTGTGAAGCTCCTACAAGTTCTGAACTCAAAAACTCTCGTCTCGGGGAGTCCAGGGGTCTGAGAAAGCAGTTCTCCCCCCAGATTAAGTCCTCAAAAAACTCTCAATAAGCAATTAAGGAAAACAGTGCTAAGTGGAGAGTTTCTTTTGTTTAGTTAAATCTGGGAGGTCTGAGTGTTCCTGGAGCCCCCGTCGGGATGTGTCATGGGTCGAGAATCCCTTGAATGTGAGTATTTGCTATTAGAGGGCTCTGTAGGGTCAATCAAATTTTCATAATCACTGTCGTCTGATTCCTCAGCACTGTCTCCAGCTGCTCTTTGGGAAGGAGGAGGGTCTGCTTCACTTCCAGGATATTTCAGTCCAGCACTGGTGGAGGCATAACTGGAGGAGCCCACGGCTTGGGGTTGAGGCATAAAGACGCTAGTTTCCATGTGAGAATGGCTCAGGGTATTTTCTTGATTATTTGGGCGAAGATCAGAATAAGGCGTAGGAGGATCCAAGGCCTCTGCATCTCCAAGCGTACTTCTGCCTTCAGCTGAGAACCCAGGATAGGGCATCCGAGGGCTGAACATGGGGTCCAAACTTTCAGATGGCATCTGTCTGCTTATCATTGCCTGCTGCAATCTTCTTTCTTGTTCCTTTTCATTCTTCCTCTGAGTGATTTGTCTTCTTAATTTGTTCACTTCTGCCTGACAAGATTCAACAACTCGTTCACTCTTTTCTACCTCTGCATACACTGCCTGCACTTTCTCCTGAAGTGCATTATAAACCTGATAAATTGCCCTGATGTCTTTCATTACTCCATCCTTGTCAAAAAAGTCAGTACCACGTTCTTTAATAACTTTGGCATAACTCTGAGAAGTATTTGGCACTGAAGACACTTTATACTCTTGCTGGCTAGTATTGCCTAGATAGGGAATAGCAAGGGATATCCTCTGATTATAACTTCAATTTGGTCTAAAGAGAACGTATTCTAAAGCATGAGTGGAATTGTTGGAGGAGGAGATGAAGCTGAAGAGAAGGAAGACGAGGTCAGGCACCCCAAGGATGCGGGTGAGCTGCTTATGGATAATCTGCTCTCTGTACGACATCTGCTGCTGTGTGTTTCGCCGGAATCTGTACCATCCAATAACTTTCTTTCTCCGATCTTTAAGAATCCTGTCCAAGCTCTCCTCATTAACTTTGCTTGCATAGTCATAAAAACTAAAAAGTTTTGAACAAGGCTGATGGTTATGGATTTCAATTACTTGTAGAAATTCTGTGTTGCTGATTTGGGAGTCACTGATGTTGAAGGTTTCCTCTTGTCTTACCTCTTCCCAGCAAAAATCCTTCGTGGTCGGCGTTGTTGTTGGAGCTGTGGAAACACACAGCGCTGAAGGTGTAGCCCGAAATGGAAGCCACCATGATGGAAATCCTCTTCTTACTATTCATGCTAGAAAGGAGAATATAGAGGAAGAAAGGACTTTTTTTTTACACATCTCTGACATTTTCATAGATTTTCTTTTTTAATGGTTACTTCCCTCTATTCTAAAAACTAATCTAGCTACAAGCCCATAAGAGATTGCTTCAGTTCACATGTCTGGTAAAGAAATCTTAGAATGTACTGGATCAATGCTATAGAATTTCAGTGGTTATTTCCTACGGTTCCCACACCTTTGCTGACTCTCCTAGAGGAAACAGTCTCAACTGTTCCATTTCCAACTAGTAACCTCATTGTTTTCTTAAGTAAGAAAAAACCCTAAATGACCCAAGTTGATGGCATTGTACCATTGATAGTGAAGGTTAAAAACACCTTGCTCCTGGAAAGAAGCAGATTAAATTGAGCAAAAGCGTTTTGGTGATGCTCAGAATGAAACTTCTACTTGTGTCTCACCAAGCTGCCAGCAGATCCTCTGACAATTGATGGTGCACATGTACAAAATGAAAACATGCCATGGCCTTAAGACAGAATAAGTATCAATAAGAAGAATGAAAGGTAATGATGATACCTTTAGTTCAGGAAATGCATCAGTTGTTGGGGAAGGATATTCCTGGACAACTGGATGCATCTACTTGTGAGATGAAGCAAAAATCTAGATGTAGAGTTCCCAGTTTATCAGTTTGATATAGGAAAGTCAGTATGGAAGAAATCAGTCTCACCTACAGTCATGAGCTACACCCTCCATGATTTTTCATGATAATGTCAAACATACCACCCAGAAAGCTTTTCAATATGTAAGTTTTTTTTCTGTTGCTGTTCATGACTTTGGCCATTCCTTGTTCATGGCCATTCCAATTATCTAGAGCATTAATTATCCAACCTTTGTGATGATGGAGAAGTACACACTCTCTGTGAAGGTTTAGGGAAACCCTTCCTTGTATCACTCTTTGGCACAGTATTATCGGCCATCCTGTGATTTTGCAATTTGATCTCGATGTTATCACTATAATCAGCGAATTTTTTTTTTAAGAAAAGTTCTTTTGGTGGAAGAATCCTTGGCTTTAAGAAGTTTGTGTTATTTTAATTTTTTCCTTGTAGACTACCCTACTATCTAGTGTTCAAACTGCTTATCAAGTTGCAGATGAGGCTCAAGTTTTTCTCTTTTTAAAGATGACAAGGGTTAGTCAATCAGCAGATACAGACTGCTACCACACAATCCCAGGTACATACATTCTTAAACTTCCTTGTAAAAAAAGTTGACATAGCTCTTCCTAAGTCATTTACCTACAAGATCAATTCTTTTTTGAGAACTACAGTTGAAACTACTATAAACTGTAGATATACTAAAAGTATAACAAGAGAATTTCCAAAAATTTGACTTGAAATTGATGTAGTACTCTAGTACACCTGAACCTACTAATATTTCCCCAGGAGTTAAACAATTTGCATTTAAAACATTTTCCAATAACATCACCCTGAGAGTGAAATTAAATGGCTATTTTATTACTAGAAACAGATTCTCAGTGCTACTGATATTAGTCAATTCACTTCAGTGTAACCACTTACACATCTGCTATGTTCCCAACAGTTAGGTAGATGATAGATCACCAAATATAAAAAAGTGAACTCTACATATAAGAATGCAGAAATACAGTTTACAATTACTTGTAAAATAACTCAAGTAGCAGTATTTTTAAATATAGAGATGCTTAATTATAAAGAATAAAGTCTGAAATTTTATAAGATTTTGGTATTTTGAAAATTTCTATGATATAAAGATTGATATCTTCATCTTGGATATTTACTTGATTTACTATTACATAGTTGGAAAAAGAAACCTTCAAAACCATGGAGAGACCATCTAAAGAATGCTGTGTAAATTAGTTTTTGAAGTCTCACTGTGCTACTTAAAACTAAGTTGTTTTAGCTACCAATACAGATATTTATTAGCAAGGACATTATTTGAGTACTTTATGTTTGAATGCTAATAGAATATGTCTACAACTTTAAGATGGTTATAATGAAGTAATTAAGCTATTTATATTGAAATAAAACAATTTCTCTTATTTCTAAAATATATATTTTACCTAAAAATAAAACTTTTTCTGCAGAAACAATTAGAATATGAGAAAAAAATTATTGGCTTGAACATTGGTTCAAATGACTTCAAGATCTATTCTTTGAGATTTAAAAAATGCACATATATTATGTTTCGATCTCCTTGGTTCCAAAACTTAAGGAGCAAATGAAAATGATCCATGGAGATGAATTAATTTTGGAGTAAATATTCCCAGTTTTTGTTGCCTCAGTGGTCTGGACAAATAGTATCTTCTGATTCTTATGATATGTTAGAGAAAGACCATCCAATTTAGCCTCTTTTCCTTAGGCCAGGGATGCATTTATTCTACCCGTGGGACATGTTTTCTTCCTTCAGGGCAGCTTCTTTCTTCCATGTTATCACTCTTGGCACTGCTCACACTTGGCAAGGTGTGATCCTCCACTAAATCCCATTTATATTCTTTCTTCAGTGGCAGAGTAGTACATTGATTGCCTCAATAAGTGCAAGGTAAAACTTAAGGTCAGCACTCAAACCAGACTAAGTATGAGGTTGAATTATTTCTTTGTGATGACACTACTTATTATGTTCTTTAATTAATTTATTATAAAATCTTCACTTACAGGGAAATGTACACAAATCTTTTATAGAATCTATTCTAAAAGGTGTATTTTTCTGTTCCTTTTATTTTGGACACTGAAAAAACATGATCAACTTTGGAGTATCTTAACTTTCCCTTGATGTCCTGGTGTAATGTCATCTTATTGTTAACTTTTTCCCATCGATGCTTTGCATCATACACTCATTGCCTTTTGACTGATAATAAATCATTCAACAACACAGTAATAGAAACCAGTATGGTGCCTGACCACATGCGGCAGCGTGTGCTGAGAGCATTGTGAACAATGAAATCAAATTCACATGTAGTAATTTCACTTCTATAGTCAAGTTACTAATGGCTGCCAAACTTCAGAATTAGCTGATAGAGTTATCCAAACTTATAAGGAACAGTCATTTAAAAATCTTCGTATGATACATTAATTAGAACTGAATACATCATTGTATTTATTATAATTAAAGCAAAGTACTAGAGACACTGTGTTGTTAAAATGAGAATCATATAGACAGAGAGTTTAGAAAATACCCCTTTTGAAGTCTGCTGAAAACAGTTAGCAATATAGTACTAATCCTGGACAAAAAAATGGGAATTGAGAGAAAGTAAAGTACCTAATACTTTTGAGGGCTTTATTATTATAGGCCAGACACTATGTTAAGTCCTTTACACTTAGTATCTCATTTAAACTGTGAACAAGTACTATCCTCATTTTACAGAGAGAGAAACTGAGACTCAGAAAGGTTAAGAACATTCCCAGTTTCATATGGTTAGTTGATGATAGCACCAGGAACTGAACCCAGGCATACTGATGTACTGCCCCCCACCATGGTAAAGACATTAATATGGAGAATAAAAATGAGTTATTTTACATATTCACTAAAAGCAGAAGGAGGGAAAAAAATAAAAACTATCAAAGAAATTGAACTTTTAAAATCAAATAGAAGATAATTTGAGAGAATGGTGTAGCAGGAAGTGTTCCTGAAAGAGACAGCTAAACCTCTATTCTTGAGCTTTTACAAATAAGATAGTGTCTACTGTGATCTTTGACTGTTGAAATAATACTGTAGCTCTTAATTCTCCCCACAAGTCCTATAATTCAATATGAAGATGCTGGTTTTCTTTTCTTTTTCAAAAAATATTTATTTATTTATTTAGTTAGTTGCACCAGCTCTTAGTTGCAGCTTGCTGGATCCTTAGTTGTGGCATGTGGGCTCCTTAGTTGTGGCATGTGAACTCTTAGTTGCAGCATGCATGTGGGATCTAGTTCCCTGACCAGGGGCCAACCTGGGCCTCCTGCACTGGGAGCACAGAGTCTTAACCACTGCACCACCAGGGAAGTCCCCAAAATACTGGTTTTCTTAAGAGAAGAAATGTGTATATACCGCATATTTCATTTCAGAACCTCAAATCTGGTTCTTGTACTTACTTGGACATGCTTCTTGTATGGCATAATTTCTTCCATTAAGTCACAGAGTTTATCTTTTACTGTATTATTATTTACAAATATAAATAGCTGAGAATATTTTATGAATTTTAACACATCAATTATGACTTTATTAATGAGAAATATTTTAATGTAAACATTAAAATCATTTTAAAAGCATATCTACACAATGTTAATTTCAAGTTAGCACAGTATTACTACATAAAAAATCAAAATAATAATGGGTTAATAAATTCATATACTAAAATTAACATAAGTTTTCTATACCTTTTTTGTTAGGTTTTTATAAATATTTACTTTTGAAAAAAAATCAAATCTCCGGAGAACAAAAGTTGCTTTTGCTAAGTTAAACTATAATTTTCAATATAGTTAAAGTGATTTGGTAAGTTTTTGTGAACAACTTATTCAAAAATTTTTATTCCTTCTCAAAATTATATTGTCATGTATCTCTTTGTCATATGTATTGTCACATATTGTCACATTCAGAAATTTTCATTCCTTCTCAAAATTATATTGTCACATATCTCTTCACCATATTGTTTATGACTATATGACAAACTGACAATCTACATCAGTTTTTCAATTTGTAAAATGTCTTGGGAAATATATTTCATGTTAATGTCAGTGAAATATAATGAAAGTGTTAAGATTAGATTCATATTGTATTTGTAGTATTTTAGATAAAGGTATTCTGCATGAAAAACAAAGATGCATGCTTAAAGGTTTTTTTCTCCCCCCCTTTAATATCTCCTGGCTCTAAGCCTTTAAAAGCAGCTCTTAAAATTGTAATATTCATCCTGCAACTTCACTGATATGCATTAGAAGTTCATGTATTCAGACTAAAATCTCTGTGGATGAATGCAGTTATCTAAAGCAAGTATAAATACTGAGGAATTCACACACACTTAATGGACTAAATTATTCTTAATGATGAGAAAAGAGAAGAGTTTTGTTTTTTAAAATTTTCTTTTTTTATCTTTTTGGGGGTAAGTAAGCTATTTTGATAAAACCTGTTATCTTTAGAGCTACAATGGACAGTATTAGAAAAAGATAATACAGTCCTAACACTTTACTTATGAGGAAAATAAATCCCAACGAGCTAAGCAGCTAGCTCATTATCATACCACCAAGGTAGCAAAGACAAGCATCCTGGCCCACAGACCGGATCTTTTCCACACCACTACATCTCGTGGTTGGTTGCCTCAAATGGGAGAACATGTAACAATTCTAAGCAAGAAGTATGAAGAACCATCAATGTACTTTAATGTTTTGTTGGTTTATTTTTTTGAAGATAAATTGAGGTCACATCTCATGCTGATCATACCTTCCCAACCGGAAACGTGTGGCTCTGTGAATCATCAGTTGACGTTGTGTGCCCTCCGTTGCTTGGAGGTTTTCTACAGAGGTATTGACAATTACTTCACTATGTGGAACCAGCTGGCACAAAATTGATCATGTGCATATCAGGCTATTTCCATGCTGCAGACCTCAGTCACTAAACCAGTCAGACTTGTTTCCTTTCTTGTTGGCAATGACTCAGTATTTTCCAGCCTCCCATTCCTGACCTGGATGATAAAGATCAGATGGTGACTGAATAGAAGCTGCCCCAGTCCTGGGTCCATGATGTACGTGTAAGTACTCAACTTTTCTCAGTTAGGGTTATCAGTGGGGACAGAGGTTTATGTCTGACTCCTGAGACAGGCAGGACAGATGTTGGTTGGTGGAGAGTGCTTTTAAAATAAGAGTTTTTCATGTGTGTTATTGTATCTTGTGTTAAAGTTTTATTTTGTTGTTTTTAAATACAATAATTTTTTTAAACAAAAGGAGGCAATGTGGCCCTTTCTTTCTAAATGGTAGAAGTAGAAATGATATACAATAATAAATTGTATTATATTTAAACATTTAGAAAAATCTGTGCCTCAAAGTATAAAGCATTTAATATAGTCCATTTAATTACTTCAGCATGATTAATAGCTTGGTATACATTTTTGTCATGTTGCTTATTGAAGCATATTTTGGGATAACTTGAAATATAAATGTAAGATGAGTCTATTAGAGTTTTTATTGCTTTAAATCTAAATAATAGAAAATATGGTAGCAATAGGAGTATTGCATCTATCATATGAATGAAATGATGAAATTAAAATATTCATATGTAAAAATGATTGAATTAACAAAATCTAGACTCAGTGACATTCGTCTTAATGGAACTGCAAAACAATTGATTAATTAATGAATTTAAGGTAAATAAATTTGTATTTATGTTTATATTCAGGTAACTTTAGGCTATTCTTTTACAGACTCATAAATGAATAACTGATATTTGATGAGAGTGATTTTGTTCAAACTCCTGCTCAGTCTAACCTTGCTTCCCAGAGGTTCTTAATCTTTCTCCAGACACCAATTTCCCACATGTTCTGCACTGACTGTTTCAAAACTTAATCATGATTTTGTGATAATTATAACTGTAAAATCATTTGATTGTGTCTTCAATTAAATACAATACCTTAAGCCTTTAGGCTATGACACTTAAATAAGGAGTGTTCCTGCCCTCCCTAATTTACTGTCAAATAATAGCAGAGCCTGAGGAAGACTGTCCATTTCATGAATAAAGCTTCCCTCATGTACCTTTTCATGAGAGCATTATATAGCATACTATTTATACTTCTTACTACATATCAGTAAGTGTATTTCTTATTTACCAAGATAAGGTTAGAGTAAGAAAAAATGTGCGGTAGAAAAAACTTACTTTTGTACTTAACAAACTTTCATATAAATATGATATGTTCAAAATTTAAGTTTTTAAAAATTAGCAAAGGGCTTGAAGTTCTCTTGTTCTTTTTTTCCAGAATTCTGTGGTCTTGGCTTTTCTATCAGCCTGGTTCTCTTCTTCCCAATTTATGGCATCCTCTCTACTCATTCAGTTTTCCACTCTGAAAGTATTGTTACAGACATATGAGATTTCTGTATTGAAGCCTCATCAGCTTTGATCCACAGTTTATAGTTCTAAGGATTTAAGTACCTTTCTAATTGGATTCCAGATCAGTATTATTTTTAACACAGATATTCTGTTCAAAAATATGGATTGTGCAACAGAAATAAGAAGATTAGGCAGTGGTTCATTTAATTCATTTGTAAAGGTATTTTGCCCAAGGGATCTAGTCTCTTGAAGAGTGTATGAGTTAGATATATGATGGCTTCTTAGCAGAAGTTTCCCATTAGTGTAGTGGAAGGAATACTAGCATGAGCTTTAGATGTGTTCTAGATCCAGTTTTGGACAAATCACTTACTTCTCAAGACTTTATTTTTATCTATAAAATATAGGGAGAGTTTACAATAAAATAAATGAGGGCTGGAGGGGTGTTGTCAGCATCAATGGGACCTGAAATATTTTTTGTGAATAAGCATGAAGCTATTTTTGGTTTATTGGTTTATAATTTGGATACTTTTGTATTATTCATTTTGGTTTTTTCTTTGTTGTATTAAATAATATTGAAATAATATCTGATGTTAATATTGTTCTGGTTTCACTATATTGTAAGTAGTAAATTTATTATATTGTGGAACAGTAGTTTTAAATATATGATTATATGTGTGCACCACACTGTGATGTAGAATATTTATTACAGTGAGTCATGGTCAAAAATATTTTTTAAAACTTGCGTTAGATAGCCTTAAAATTCTTTTGAATACTTAAATTCTATGATTTTTAAAGTGCTAACAGTTAGTTAATATGGAGAACATTAACTTCTTAAGGCCTTAGAGAACCACTTAAATTATCCTAGAGTGTAGACTGTTTCTTCATTAGTCCCTATATTTGGTGCTGTCTATAAGTGAGGCACAGATAAGAGAGATGGTTACCAGAAAGTAGAGATCTTAGAGGCAAGAGGCAAATCAATAAGCCACACCCTAATGGCATGATTTGATAAATGTTCTAAAGAAAAGTATAAGCAAGGTGCTATGGGGGTACCCAAACAATCTCATAAAAGCTTCTCTGAATATGTAATGATTGAGTTTAGTTTTAAAAAGCAAGTAGAAAAAAAAGAAAAAAAGAAAAAGAAAATAGAAAAAAAAAAAAGCAAGTAGGAATTAGTTGGCGGCAAGAAGGAGGTATTCTTGGATAGAGAGAACATAGCCCTTGCAAAAATCAAGAGACTTGAGATATATTCACAGATAGACATTGGAAATTATAAAAAGGAAACTGAAGTGATAGACTATGAAGGGCCTTTTGTATCAGATTAACATCTTTGAATTTTGAGAGTAGAGCAAAATTTAAACAAGAAGAAGAAATGATGGAATTTGAGTAGACGACCAGAGTAGTGTGGTGGTTCTACTATCTTTTGGGTACAGTTGCAGAACTAAATGAGAGGAGCGGCAAGAAGACCATCTATGCACATACCATTTCTTCTGCCTATAATGAATGTTCCTTCCTACATTAGGTGAGACCCTATAGTCTTCCTACCCTCATATCTTACATCTTAATTATACCTGAAGCCATCCTATTCAAACTTGCTTAACATATGGTATATACTTCTGTTGGCACTTCTCTATATGATTAAATATTTGTTTACAATTATGTCTTTCTAGTTAAACAGAGAATTGTCTGTATTCCAAGTGCTAAACATTGCACTTGGTCCATTGTAGACTTTCAAGATTTGTGTGCTGACTTAACGGTAACATATGCCTGAAGCTAAAGAACAGATACTAAGAAAAGACAAGAGGCCAGGAGTAAATGAAAATTTCAGATTTGCTTTTCATTATATATTTGTTCAAGAAGACCTATGGAATAGGTCTTGAGATACAGTAATTCAGAAGGTAAATAAAAACCTGAACAGTGGAAAGAATTTGCTCCAAGTAAACTTACATTATGGTGCTGATGAGGATTTATTATAGAAGACGTGAAAACATCAGATAAATGCTTATGGACTAGATTTTATAGTTTCATTTATTTGTTAAACCAACAGATACTTATTATTTTAGCTTAAGTGTAATAGTAGCACACTGTACACATACTTTATGTGCATATCTACATACATTATATATACACATGATATGTATTGTTCATATACATGTGTATGAAGATAGCATAGAAACCAGTATCTTGACCAAAAAGATAAGTCTGTGTTGCTTTGAGCAGCTATTTACAGTAGTCTTTGAGAAAGATGTCATGGCTTTGGAATACTGTGAGGCTGGATGTATTAGGGTGGTGAGTGAATATTTAGGAATGAGAAAAGTTTCATACTCTTGAATCATACAATCATTATATAGCCTCATATAATGATTATGAAGCACTTGAAACTTTAGCATTTCAGGAAGCTTAATATTTAAAATTTAGGTTCAAAATACAATTTAAAGCCAAATCATAGATGCTTGCATTTGTTGTTTTGGATTCTGTACAATGTATTTTCTTCTAATAGTGTATATGACTAACATTTGACTCTTAACTGATCCCCTGTAGTTGCCAGTATTTAAAATGTATTGATTTGTCATCAAATTATTTTGCAAAGTTCTTAAGATTTTATAATTAATTGCTTCATATTGCTCAGAATTTGAAATCAGTCTACTTTGAGGCATTCAACAATTTATATAATGTTATTATTGGGTGAAGAGAGCAGCCCGTATTTCAGGTATTTCATATAAAGTAAAAATGAATTTAAAATGTAACTTAGAAAATATACAGCAGTATGATCTACTAATGGGAACCATGTGAAACTGCCCTTTGTGTAGGTTAAAAATGTCTGAATACCAGAGACTTCACATGGTTCAAACTTACCAAGTCTCTTCCAGGTTTTCTTTTATTTATCCTAGAATATAAGTCATGGAATGACCAATGCAATTTAAAACTTACACGATTTTAAAACTTATCAAGGCAACTTTTGAAAAATCCTTCGAACTACCTAAAAAATACTAGCTTAGATACTAGAATGTCAAAAAATCTTAAACACGCACATCCCACCTGGTGAGATAAAATAGAGCAAGTCAGCAAGAATTAAATCCTGGAAATGGAGAAAAGAAAATCCAGTGCAAAACAGAGTGTAATATGTGTCTAGATACTATCGTAAGCAAAAAAGGGAAAATAGTCCAGATAATCATGTGATCTACAAAATGTCAAACAACTGCCTCAAGCTTTGTAACTCGCCTTCTCACACCCATTAATAGATTCTTGTATATGCTATGCCCTGCTTCTTTTCATAATCAGCCAAATAAACTTGAATAGGAAGAAAGACCTAAAATGAATGAGGCCTTTGTACAATATGCCAGTGTCAAGTCATATGTGAAGAACTAACAGTTTCATTATGATGAAAGTTTTTAAAAATAGACTAAAAATCAGGTCAGTTATGTTACTTCCATACTGAACTCAATGATATTTTCAGACATACCTTCACACTGAAATCATGATTTCAGCCATTGTATAGACCTGAATAAGTTGTAGAGACCTGTTAAGAATTGAGTTTGACATATTAGCATAGACATCACCTTGAAACTATGTGAATGGTATCATCTTAGCTCCCCTCTCTAAGTCAGTGAGGCATTTCCTGCCCCATAATGACCCTACTACTTACCTTGCTCTCCCTATAATTCTTCCTTCCATGATCATCTCTCTTATTGGTGGTTACTATTCTCTGATTATACCTTTATTTCCAATCTCAAACTTCAGTTGCTTTAGGTGGTACTGGCCACCATTTCTGCTATGGTAAGGTAGAGGAAAGATCAATCCATTTTTTTCATTACTTACTTATATATTATATCACTTCTAAGAACAGATTAACTCATAGAGTATTGTGAATCAGTACTTGGGTTATTATCAGATAAAATGGTTGAGGCAAGTGCCTTTACCTTTACACATTTTCAGTAAAGTTAACGCAAGAAAGATGTCCTCTTCGGAGGAAAACAAAGACTTAGGTCCCTTGTCTTTCATGATTCATCTTTTCAGGGGCAGCTACTCTTTGTTTAGAACTGCTCCTGTGCTCTTTACCCCTTGGTAAATTAAGTGGGTATTTAATATTTCCTTAAAATTGGCAAAACTACTCATTTCTCCTTGTTTTAATTTACTTAGCTGGTCAACTGCCATCTCCCTCTTGCTGACAACATTTTTTCCCTTTATTTTATTTTAATTTTTTACAGTAGGTCCTTGTTGGTTATCTATTTTAAATACAGCAGTGTGTACATGTCATTCCCAAACTCCCAATCTATTCCTCCCCCCACATCCCCCTGGTAACCATAAATTCTTTCTCTAAGTCTGTGAGTCTGTTTCTGTTTTGTAAATAAGTTCATTTGTATCATTTTTCCTTACACTCTGCATATAAGTGATATCATATGATATTTGTCTTTGTCTGACTTACTTCTCTTAGTATGATAACCTCCAGGTCCATCCGTGTTGCTGCAAATGGCATTATTTCATTTTTTTAATGACTGAGAAATATTCCATTGTATATATGTACCACATCTCCTTTATCCATTCTTTTGTTGATACACATTTAGGTTGCTTCCATGTCTTGACTATTGTAAACAGCACTGCAATGAACATTTTTGTGCATGTATCCTTTTGAACCATGATTTTCTCCAGATATATGTCCAGGAGTGGGATTGCTGGATCATATGCTAGCTCTATTTTTAGTTTTCTAAGGAACCTCCATATTGTTATCCATAGTGGCTGTACCAATTTACATTCCCACCAACAGTGTAAGAAGGTGCCCTTTTCTCCACAACATCTCCAGCATTTATTGTTTGTAGATTTTTTTTTTCACTTTTTATTATGGAAATGATTCAGTCATACATAACAATAGAGAAAATAGTACAATGACTTCCCAGGTATCTAACATCTAACTTCAACAATTATCAATATTTTCTAATCTTGTTTCATTTATCTCCTTCTACAACTATTTTTACATGTTTAACTTTTTTCTTTTGAAGTAGTTTCTGACTTACAGAAAAATTGCAAAAATAATACCAAAAATTTCCATATACCCTTCCACCAAATTTCCCAAATCTTAACATTTTGCTACATTTACTTTAATTTCCTCTCTCTCTCTTCCTCTCCCCTTCCCTCTCTGTCTCTCTCTCTTTCATATTGGTGCTACAGTTGTCCCAGATTTGGCTGGTGGGAGCCCCTGCAAGCTGGTTCCTATGTCTTCCTGATGTTCTTCCATCATTCTTTGAGCACTTCTCTGTTTGTAGATTTTTTGATGATGGCCATTCCAATTGGTGTAAGGTGATGTAGTTTCGATTTGCATTTCTCTAATAACTAATGATGTTGAACATCTTTTCATGTGCCTCTTGGCCATTTGTATGTCTTCTTTGGAGAAATGTCTATTTAGGTCTTCTGCCCATTTTTTGATTGGGTTGTTTGTTTTGGATATTGAGCTGCATGAGCTGTTTGTAAATTTTGGAGACTAATCCCTTAACAGCCGTATCATTTATGAATATTTTCTTTCATTCTTTGGGTCACCTTTTCATTTTGTTTGTAGTTTCCTTTGCTGTGCAAAAGCTGAAATCATTTCCTCTAAGATCAGGAATAAGACAAGGATGTCTACTTTTTCCACTTTTATTTAACATAGTTTTGGAAATCCTAACCATGTCTATCAGAGAAGAAAAAGAAATAAAAGGAGTCCAAATTGGAAAAGAAGAAGTAAAACTATTACTGTTTGCAGATGATATGTTGCTATACATAGAAAATCCTAATGATGCTACCAGAAAACTACTAGAGCTCATCAATGAATTCAGTAAAGTTGCAGGATACAAAATTAATACACAGAAATCTCTTGCATTTCTATACACTAAAAAAGAAAGATCAGAAAGAGAAATGAAAGAAACAATCCCACTTTCCATCACATTGAAAAAAATTAAATACCTAAGAATAAACCTACCTAAGGAGGCAAAAGACCTGTACTCTGAAAACTATAAGATGCTGATGAAAGAAATTGAATACAACAAAAATAGATGGAGAGATATACCATGTTCTTGGATTGGAACAATCAATATTGTCAAAATGACTATTCTACCCAAAGCAATCTATAGATTCAATGCAATCCCTATCAAATTATCAATGACATTTTTCACAGAACTAGAACAAAAAATCTTAAAATTTGTGTAGAGACACAAAAGACTCCCCAATAGCCAAAGCAATCTTGAGAAAGAAAAATGGAGCTGGAGGAATCAGGCTCCCTGATTTCAGACTATACTACAAATCTACAGTAATCAAGAGAGTATAGTACTTGCACAAAAATAGAAATATAAATCAATGGAATAGGATAGAAAGCCCAGAAATAAACCCACACACCCATGGCCAATTAATCTATAACAAAGGAGGCAAGACTACAAAATGGATGAAAGACAGTCTCTTCAATAAATAGTGCTGGGAAAACTGGAGAGCTACATATAAAAAAATGAAATTAGAACACCATGCACAAAAATAAACTAAAAATGGATTAAAGACCTAAATGCAAGACCAGATACTATAAAACTCATAGAGGAAAACATAGGCAGAACACTTTGACATAAATCACAGCAATATCATTTTGATCCACCTCTGAGAGTAGTGAAAATAAAAAGAAAAATAAACAAATGGGACCTAATTAAACTAAAAAGCTTTTGCACAGCAAAGGAAACCAGAAACAAAATGAAAAAGCATTAAAAGTTAAACATTAAATACAAACATTAAACATTAAAAATTAAGAACATTAAACATTACTTATAACTGATCTGTAACATTACAGAAGATATGGTTTATTAGCTGAGAATTTATTCATTCACAAACTTATGGACTTTGAATAGATGTTATAGTGTTATGTATACCTATTTATATTGTGGGCATCTATTTGTCCTGACTCTCTCAGGACCCTACATTAGTTGGAAGTTTGCATGGCTGCGGTAGAGTTGCAGTTTATTACCAAGGAACATAGTAAAGCCAATTGTTGCTGTATTCTTGCCTTACTACCCAACTCAAATGAGCTGAGATAGGTGCTATTGCTGATATTTGAAAGCATCAACCTACATTTCTTCAAACTAAAAAAAAATTTTTTAATTCCCCCAGTTTTTTTAAGTGGATCAGGAATTCAAGAGCACTGATGTGCTATCTCTAAACTAATAAGGATAAGAAGTACTTTATTAATGATTGTCTTTTTGGAGGGGATTTAATAAATTTTACATAAGATGCACTTTCATTCAACAGGCTATGTATTAGGATTTGTTCTAAATGCCTGGAACTGGATTATCTACTTTACGTGTTTTCCATTCATTAGAATAAATAAAATAATTTAGAATCAAATCTACCTATTAGAATTGCATTTTCTTTGACTCGTGTTGCTTTTGCCAATGCTAGTGTTATATTTATAATGCTTAGCTGCATAGGGGAAACTACATAGAAACTAGATTTCAAAAGCTGCAGTATACTTAATGAAATATGACCATTATTATACATATAGCTATAAAATAAGCTCTTGTTTTCTGTATGTAATTCCTTTTCAGAATTTTATCTATAGCAAGATGTAACACCATAATAAGTTGATTAATAGATTTTCATGCAAATATAGAAATTATTTTTGATTTAGTTATGGAAATAAAAGAAGGATCTGTCAAAATATGAAATTCAATAATAGAACCCTAGTCATTCTTACAAAGACAAAATTTAATACTTACAGTGTTTAAGCTATACACACAGTTTGTCAGCTTTCTTTAAAAGCTCAGGAGATAAAATTTAACTATTCTACGTAATTCCACAGCTATAAGGTATGTCTTTTTAAGCTTCTAGGAATTAGATGATTTTACTACAGCAAATTACTATCAATTAACGACAATGTATACTTAGACCTTCAAAAAGTAAAAAATGGATTTTTGAAAAAAAATTATAAATCTAATGAAATAGCATTTGGGTTGTATGATATTTAAATTCATTAGTCAGTGATAAGGCAGCTCAGCATTCTAGAGGAAAATTCCAAGAATGAGAAGCTCTTATATTTCTTCATATGCAGCACTCTCACTCATTACCTCTTTCACACATGGCCCTTTAGAAATGTGACAGAAAAATTATTCTGGGGCATGTTAATTTTGTTAATTTAATATGCAGATTATATTAGTTGTAAATGAGAACACTGTTGATATCTCTTATTTAGGACATTTAAATCTTGTGTGTGTGTGTGTGTGTGTGTGTGTGTGTGTTTAAGCTTTTTTTGGAATATAATTGCTTTACACTCCTGTACCAGCTTTTGAGGTAAACCAAAGTGAATCAGCTGTATTTATACATATATCCCCATATCCCCTCCCTCCCACGACTCCCTCCCGCCCTCCCTCTCCTGGCCCTCTAAGGCATCACCCATCATCGAGTTGATCTCCCTTTGTTACACAGCAACTTCCCACTAGCTAACTATTTTACAGTTGGGAGTGTATATATGTCTATGCTACTCTCTCACTTCATCCCAGCTTTCCCTTCCACCCCTGCCCTCCCAACCCCATAGGACATTTAAATCTTAATCATAGCTCCTCTCTCTCTGTTGGATTGCAAAATACCACTGAAATGCAAACCTTTACACCAGCCAATCACACAGGAAGGTAAGGAAAGAACACTGGTTGCTTATTGAAAGCAAATGTGTTTTTAAAATACATTTTTATGCATTTAATTATTTATTTTACCAGAGACTAAATAGAAATAGCACATTCTCTTTGGCATCTGTGAGCTATATGCATATGTGTGTGTGTGTGTGTGTCTGTATGTGTGTATATATATATATATATACAAGTATGTATATAAAATAGAGTTGTATTTATTGCAAGTTGAAATTATTGTAAGTAATAGCATTTGTATAACTATTTGGTCTCTGAGTAGGAGACAAAATTTTGAAGATTTTTTTAGGGATGGCATGCCAAAAAATTATAGAGCATCAATAAATGCACAAATTTTTTGTTAGAAGAGTGTGTGATTAACCATTTACAAATTCCTTTTTAGTCATTAAAACTAGTTTAATTCTGCTTTTGTGCCCTATGATATTCTTCCAAACTCAGTTTCAAGTAGCAGAATTTGGTTTCTCAGGAAGCATTTTATGCTACATTAAGTAAGAATGGTTAACTTTATTTTAGTTCAAAGAAATGGATTTGAGTTTAAAAAAGAATTTGGTGAGGGGCCATTGAGCTATCCTATAAAATTAAAAAAACAAAATTGACATGGAAGGTATGGATCCAGTCAGCTGGCTATGTTATATAGAAGGGAAGGTGAGATTTCACAGGCAATTTCTTATAATTTAGCATTTTTCTTTTCAATTTCTCTTTTGCCAATATTTGAGAAGAGAACTGGGTCATTTTTGAGGACAAAACATGCCTTGCCTGTTACCTGATCTGAGTTCAAAAACCTAATGGATAAAATTGTTGCTCTCTTGTTAGGTGATGGGCTATTTGTCCACAATTTCAGGAGACAAAGTAGAATCTCAGACCAGGGATTCTTAATTTGATTCCGGGAAGTTACTATGGTTGTTATTAATTGATCTTAATTATTTATGAAACGTTGGTTTACACCCTCCTTGGCTTCCTGAAATGCTGGCCAGTTGTGAATCTGAGGTTCATTGTAATTCATATTCATAGTTGAAATTTTCTAAGTTAACAAGATTTTCTAAGTAATGCTATACAATGGCCTTTTACAGAAGGAAATATAAAAGAAGCAGAAGACACACCTCTACCCTTTAGGATTTTACAATCTTGGAGACGTAAACTTTAAAAAATATTTTGCATAACATGATACAACTCTGTATATTTACATTATTATTTCTTAATAAACTTTATATGCTATAAAATTGGCCAGATTTATGAAGCTAATTTTATACACTCATACACAAAAAATTTTGTGGGATAATTTTACACTTTTTGTAGTAACTACAGGCTGTTTTCATTCACGCTCATTATGTTTCATACACACTGGTCTTATTTCACTAACATGAACTAACCAAGCTTCTCTCGTAACACACGCTGCTTCCTCTGCTTGTGCTGCTCTTCCCTGTAAGCTTCACCTAATTAGATAATCCTCCAGGTTTTGGTTCCAATGTCCTCCAGGAAACCTGCCCTGATCCTTAATCTATTTTGTTAATTTCAAATTTTTACTGAAGTATAGCTGATTTACAATAATATATGAGTTTCTGTTGGACAGCATAGTGATTCAGCATTTTTACAAATGAGATTGCATTAAAAGTTATGATGCGGTAATGGCTGCAATTCCTATGGCTTTCAATGCTACTGTAGGTGGTAAAGGCGTACCTCATTTTATTTCATTTCATTTTATTGTACTTCACAGATACTTTTTTTTTTTACAAATTGAAGGTTTGTGGCAACCTTGTGTCTAGCAAGTCTATTGGTGCCATTTTTCCAACAGCATTTGCTCACTTTGTGTCTTGGTGTCACATTCTGATAATCTCACAATATTTCAAACAGTTTTATTATTATATTTGCTATGGTGATCTGTGATCAGTGGTCTTTGGTGTTATTATTATAAATGTTTTGGGTCACTACAAACTGTGCCCATGTAAGATAGCAAACTTAATTGACAAATGTTGTGTGTGTTCTGACTGCTCCACGGACTGGCTGTTCCCTCTTTTCTCTCCCTCTCCTCAGCCCTCCCTATTCTCTGAAACAAAACAATATTGAAAATAGGCCAATTAATAACCCTACAATAGCCTCTAGGTGTTCAAGTTAAGGGACGAGTCATAACGTCTCTAACTTTAAATCAAAAGCTAGAAATGATTAAGCTTAGTGAGGAAGGCTTAGTGAAGAAGGCGTGTTGAAAGCCAAGACAGGTCGAAAGCTAGGCCTCTTGCACCAGTTAGCCAAGTTGTAAATGCAAAGGAAAAGTTCTTGAAGAAAATTAAAAGTACAATCCAGCAAACATATGAATGATAAGAAACAGCCTTATTGCTGATATGGAGAAAGTTTTAGTGGTCTGAATAGACGATCAAAACAGCTGCAACATTCCCTTAGGCAAAGCCTAATCCAGAGCAAGGTCCTAACTCTCTTTAATTCTATGAAGGCTGAGAGAGGTGAGGAAGCTACAAAAGAAAAGGTTGAAGCTAGCAGAGATTAGTACGTGAGGTTTAAGGAAAGAAGCCATCTTCAGAACGTGAAAGTGCGAAGTGAAGCCGCAAATGCTGACGTTGGAGCTGCAGCAAATTATCTTGAAGATCTAGCTGACATAATTCATGAAGGTGGCTACACTGAACAGATTTTCAGTGTAAATGAAATAGCCTTCTATTGGAAGAAGATGCCATCTAGGATTTTCATAGCTATAGAGCAGTCAATGCCTGGCTTCAAAGCTTCAAAAGACAGGCTGATTCTCTTGTTAGGGGCTAAGGCTGCTGGTGACTCTAAGTTGAAGCCATTGCTCATTTATTATTCCAAAAATCCTAGGGTCCTTAAGAATTATGCTGTGTCTTCTCTGCCTGTGCTCTATAAATGGAACAATAAAGTCTGAAGGACAGCACATCTGTTTATAATATTGTTTACTGAATATTTTAAGACCACTATTGAGATCTAGTGCTCAGAAAAAAGATTCCTTTCAAAATATTACCTCTCATTGACAAGATACCTGGTCACCCAAGAGCACTGAGAAATAAAATTTATCATTATTAACAGATTTTATTTTATTATCATTTTTATTTTATTCTTATTTATTAACATATCCATTCTTCAGTCCATAGACTAAGGATTTCAATCCTATTATTTAAGAAATACATTTTATATTTCAATCCTATTATTTAAGAAATGCATTTTGTAAAGATATAGTTGCCATAGATAGTGATTCCTCTAATGGATCTAGGCAAAAAAATTAAAAACCTTCTGGAAAGGATTCATCACTCTAGATACCATTAAGAATATTTGTGATTCATGAGAAGAGGTCAAAATATCAACATTAACAGGAGCTTTGAAGAAGTAGATTCCAGCCCACATGGATAACTTTGAGGGGTTCAAGACATCAGTGGAGGGAGGAAGTACAGATGTGGTGGAAATAGCAAGAGAAATAGAATTAGAAAAGTGGGGCATGAAGATGTGACTGAATTGCTGCCATCTCATGAAAGAATTTTAACAGATGAGGAGTTGCTCCTTATGGACGAGCAAAGAAAGTGGTTTCCGGAGATGGAATCTACTCCTGATATGGAGTTGAAACAACAGCAAAGGATTTAGAATATTACACAAACTTAATTGATAAAGCAATGGCAGGTCTTGAGAGCACTGACTCCAATTTTGAAACAAGTTCTACTATGGGTAAAATGCTATCAAACCACATTGCATGCTACAGAGGAGTCATCTGTCAAAGAAAGAGTCAACTCATGTCACAAACTTCATTGTTGTCCTGCTTTAAGAAATGGCCACAGCCACGCCAACCTTCAGCAACCACTACTGTGATCAGTTAGCAGGCATCAACAGCAAGGCAAGAACCTCCACCAGCAAAGAGATTACAACTCACCTAAGGCTAATATGATAGTTAGCATTTTTTTAGCAATAAAGTATTTTAAAATTAAGGTATGCACATTGTTTTTCTAGTCATAATGCTATTGAAAAATTAATGGACTACAGTATAGTGTCAAATCAAAAGTCACCACAGCATCTGATCATCACATTGCCATGACAAAATAGAGACTAAAGTGACACTACCCCTTTAATTATTATTATAAGCCTATAGAATCTATTTTGAAAGGATGAGTTTTCAATGCTAATATGACTACCTCATTTTCACTGGTAGTTCCATAAAGTGAAACTAATAATTTATTACATCAAAAATTTTACTAAAATGCCCATCGATGCAATTGTTTTGTCACTAGTTCTATTTACCCTTTACACTAGATTTTTAAATTTTTAAATGCAAATTATAATGGTGACCGAAGTTATTTTGGAAAGGTCTCCCTGTGAAGAGTCTTTCTGCCATGACCAACACTCTTGAGGTTGTTCTAGTACCAACTAAAGATTGTAATGTAGGTACTCTATAAACTGCTTCCAGTTAAATTTTTAGAGTTAAAATATATGTCTGAGTAAATTTAGAAGGGTAGCTATTTTCCTTGGATGCTGACTTACTTTGTTGAGCAGAAAAAAAATGAATGTTAAATCAACATGAAACAAAACTTCTACCCTTGAGAAACTTATATTATGCAGCTATATATTTCTCATTTAGTTGTATGAATATTTGAAAAATAATTACAAACAGTGGAATATATTTTTGACATAAACTTGGAGTTCAACCTGATAGAGATTTATTCTATAAAATACTAAAAGAGCAATAAATGACTTTTTATAGGAAAGCAACTAAGTTAAATGTTAAGCTCATTTATTCAACATCAGATAGCTACTTGATATCCATCATATGCCTGGTATTAAGTTAACATATTTTAATGGAGGATACAGAACATAAGTGTGTGTATACATATATATTAATTGGGGTAATGATAAGTACAACAAAGAAAAATGAAAAAGAATAAATGGATAGAGAGTGAGATGGTCTATTTTAAGATAATCAGAGAGTCCTTAAAGTGAGACATGTAGCTATCTGGGAGGGAATCTTTCAAGCAAAAGAAGAAACTTTCAATGTAAAGATGCAGACTTAAAAATGTTTTAATGATTCAGAGTAAAATATTACTAAGCCAGAATAACTGGGAGATAAGACAACTTGAATTATGAAATATTTGAAAATGTAATATCTAGAACTGGGCCACGAAGATATTTCCATGCATGTAAATTTAATTTAGTGGTAAGAATGGGACTAAATGTCATTTCTGAACTGTTTAAGAAAACACACTTCTTAAATTTTTTGAAAAAAACACTTTGTTTATTCAAAGTAAAACTTCAGCAAGATTCGGAGACTCTGACTGAGGCTTTATTGAGTTGGTTTTTATACAAGTCAACATGCTTCAGTCAGCTTCAAACCTTTATTCCATTATGGCCAAGTTCTTAGGATTATATAGTATTCCTATTGGCATTTATGAGTTAGTTCCAAATAGTATTTAATAAAATAGTGACTAGTGAAACTCCAGTTTATTATCCTAGAAGCAGTCATCTAGGATATTTTTCTTTGAAGTATAAGAATATTGCTGTATAATATTTAATTTAGTGCACAATATTAGAAATACAAATATTCTGAAATTTTATTTCCTAAAAAGCAAATTTTGTGTAGGAAGATTTATTAATATATTTAACACATATTTATGAACTGAGTGACATAAAGAAGAATGTTACAGATTCTGCCCTTTAGGAAATTATAACCTAGGAGAGGACATAGGAGATTATTAGTATAATACATAATTAAATGAAGTAGAATGTAGTATCTGTGTACTCACTCAAAAATGTGTATTGAACAACTACATATACCAGGCACTCTGCTAGACACAGGAGATACAGCAATAAGCAAGATCAGTACTGTCCATGCCCTTTGGAATTTGCAGCCGAGCAGGGGGGGAAAAGACATTGACATAAATAAAAATAATATTTGATTATTTATTATTAATCTAAAGTTGGAGACGTAGAGGACACTAAGGGAACATACATGCAGTAGGGAGAGCACAATATATAATAGAAGAATATTAACTTCAAAGATGTTTGGAATTACAAAGAGAAAGATCTTTTTTAGAGAGGGGTTTAGAAAGCCTCCAGGGAAACATCATATTTGAGCTGGATTTTGAAGGGTGGGTAGGATTTGGGTCTGAGGAAGAGGTAGGAAAGAACAATACTGACGGAAGCCACAGCTTGGACAGAATCATTCAAGAGTGTGAGCATGTTCAGAGAATCAAAGATAGTTTGGTAGGAACTTTAATGAAAATAGCAACCAATTGGCTGAAAAGATAGCTTTAGAGCTGTGAGTAAATGTCTAGGCTTGATTCAGGAAACAGCAGATAGGTGGAAGAGACATTTAAGTGGAAGACACACCATCAAAAATGAGATTTCTGAAATATCTCTGTCCACAAAGTGCTGGACAGACTGCTGGGGAGAAAAAGTGAAAATAAAGGGACTAGCTAAGATTCCATTATGATAGTTCAGTAAGGACATACTAAGGCAGGAATTACCCAAATCTTTGGGTTTAATTATCAATGGAAGATATGCAGGATATAGAAATGACCTGAGATTTAGAATCATAGTTCCGAATTTAAATTCTTGTCCTAATTCTTGCTGATCTGACCTTGCCCAAATTAATCTGTCTTAGTTAATTTATTGCTAAATGAGGCTATTAATAACTGCATGACAGAATTGTTGGATGAATTTGAGATAAAATGTATCAACTACTCACCACCATGATGGCAGCAAGGATATATTCCAAAGTGGAAGTCATGCAAATCTGCCTTCCCCAAGATGGTATCTGGGGAGTACCACTGAAAGAATTATCATTTCAAGTTGATGAATAATAACACCCTCCTTTAACTGACTGCCTATTATTTGTCAGGCACTGTGTTCAGAATTTAATTTATATTATCTCTTAATAGACTCCAGAAAATGAGAGCCATTATCCCTACTTTTTAGATAAAGAACAGAAAGTTATTGAGAAGTAATAAAGCTAATAATAAGTAGTAGAACCTATTGCCATCTGCAAGTATTGGGCAATCTATTTCATGGTCTCTTAATACAACAGGCAAGAAGGTCTGAGTCATCATAACAGTAGTCATAAAACTTTTGCTAAAGATAATGTGTTTATTAAGAGATTCAATGTAAGAAAAGGAATAATTTCAGAAATAGTAAACTGACATGAGTGAGAACTGTGTTAGTAGATGTATAAGCTTCAAATGTAAAGTAAACCAACAAGGCAAAAGCAGAAAAAATAGATGCGTTCTGGGGTTATAGTGCTGAGGTTCAATTATGCTACAGAATCATGCTTACTATGATACAGAATTTACATAGAAGCCATCTCTAATTGGTGAGCCTCACCTACATAAGCCATTAGAAAATGGGATCAAAATGCATGATGGCCTTCATTTTTCTGAGGGCACTTAATACCATGTCTGACAAATGATTGAAGAGTTGTTACTCTCCATTCATATCCTCAGACTCCTATTAGAGCCGTTTTATTTTTCAAGGCAAGAAAGTCAGATAAGAGTGAAGAAAAATATTCCACTGGAGTGAGAACCAAAATAAAATGGCCATGTTGAAAAAGAGAAAAGATAGTTGGATTTAGTTATTCCTGAGAAAAACAATGGGTTTTTATAAAGATCAGTGAAGTTAGTAGCATTTTAATAACAGCAAAAACTTTTATGCATTTATGGCACTTTACATATATTGCCTCATTTTATTTTCATAAAAAATTTATGAAGTAGATACTATTATACACACTTTGCTGATTAAAAAAAACCCTGAAGCACAGAGAAGTTGAACATCTTGCCCAAAGTCACATAGCTAGTAAACATTAAGATGGGGTTTTAAAAGGGAACAGCTGGACTCCTGAGGGTGCTTTTAATTACTATATTATACTATATCTCAACTCAAAACAACCTTTATGCTTTTTAACTGACCATACAGTAGACCATAATAAAAGACAGTCTACTGTTGGCAATTTACTTCCACTGTGTAATATATAGACCTAAACACTAAGGAAGAAGGCTCTGAGTCTGTGAATATTGCTGAGGTTCAAAGGTTCCTTTGTGCATTCAAAATTGCATTTAAAATGAATATTGTGTTAGTTTACTGTTGCTGCTTCTCTTCATTAATATCTCTGTGTTACTATGTGTATGTGTCACTGTGTGTGTATGTGTTTTAAGGAATAGTTGTTAACCTTAGTTAACCCATGTCATTAAAGAGATATTACTAACCATGGGCATTCCCAGAAATGAATGCTCTTTGGCAAGAAGTAGGAGAGAGAACTGTGCCCAAACATAATATCTAATATGTCTCTGTGCTTCAGGTTGAATACAAGAATGTTGATGTGTGTAAGATATGATAAGAATTCCCCTTAGAGCTGCTGCCATGGGAAAAACTGATTAGCACATAAATATTTATGCTGCACAGGAGGAGTGTGCCTTATTTACCTAAAGCTTTGTTACTTATATTCCTTTAGTGCCAAGAATAGTCAGATATTTAAATTCTCATCTTAATGGCATCAGTTATCTGATGGATTCACTTCACCTACTTCAAATTAATTGAAAAGGGTTTCCTGGTAATATTTTAATGACATTAAGAACAAACATGGAAATATGCCCAAAGAGAAAGTCATGTAAGAGTGATTGTAAAGATATGAAAAACATTGGTAACACTTCATCACTTTATTAAAAGATGTTTATTTAGTTTTCACAAAATAACTTCTCTTTTGTACTTAAAACCTTGGCCAATTCATCCTCCTTTCCTTTGTGTTACTGAGTCAATTTAATATATGACTTTATGCAACATAAACTCTTGGTTCTCTGTTTCTAATAATGTCTGAAATAAGTAGATGCTCAATGAACGTGTGTTGAATCAATGAATAAAATCAAAGGTGTCTTATTAACAGTGTGCTTGATAATCATAGTAACCATAAAGTCTTCTTGAGGTGAAAAATGTGATCATTTCATGCAATTTTGATAGTCATCCAGAAAATAAGAGATTTTGAAATACCTGGCATATCTTTGAAGGACATGGGGAAACAGTATAAATGTTATTCATATTTGTAACATAAGTAATTAAATTAAATGACTAAGTATTGTTGCTTGTGTAGCTGCTTTCAGAGGAAGAGCTGAGCTTTCTGATATTATAGCATGGGAGGAGGTTGTTTCTGGATGCTTACAAGATGGCAACTATGATTTTGAAGGTCAGCTATAAAGGGGAATAGATCTTATGCTGGCTCTAGAACTCATAGGTCTTTAAAAAAATGTTTAAAGGAATCTTTGGAAAACACATGAAATTTTTGTCACTGATATCCTGAAATATCTTATATGCGTTTATATTATATTGCACTATGCAAATAGGATTTAATAAGACTAACATCCTGCCTCCCCCGCCTTTCCTTCCATGTATAGAGCACATATTCCAGTAAAGCATCGAGATGCTATGCAATTTCTGCCCACACTCTGCAGCTTTGCCCTCCTCATTGCCTGCCAAACCAGTCACATCTAGCTAATAAGGAAGCTAATTCTGATGACTAACTCATACTTGAAATTCCCCCAGTTTCCCCCCACTTTACCAGCTCCTTGTGCTTCTGCAGTCACTTACTTATTATCATGGTATTTACATGTGCCTTTTGTACAAAACCAGGACATTTCTTGCCAGAGTCCTTTGATTTGTGGTTTTTGTCTTTGAAATTCTTATCAAGTTCAAGGCAGATTTTGCCTTATCGTGAAAATACCAGTGTCATCACTACTTGGATAGCTGGGTCATTTAAGTGCTGCAACAACACAAACAGTTCCTCTTTTTTACTACCCATCATTTTACCAATATTTTTGACTCATGTTTTCCAGTGTTGCTAACAGTCTTCCCATAGAAAAAAATCTCCCAAAGAGAACTGCACTGCCATAAACTGAAGTAAATTAGACTGTTTAAACGATTAAAGTGGTTTCCCAAATTCTCTTAAACTCTTTTCACTTCTCATCTATCTGAAATATGTGAATTGTTCTCTTTTGTCAATTTCATCAATTTTTATTTTGAGTGGTAGTGGAAAATGTTATTAATCAGGGAGTTTTCTTTGACTTCCAAATAAATCCTATGGTCATATTTCTGTTTTAAAAGGTGCTTTCATGATAATGAGAATTTGTTTTGCTTGTAAGCAAAGAGTAAAATAGGCAGAATGTTAACCTGTATCGTATACTGGAGAACTCCCTTCATCCTTCAAAGGCTGGCTCAGCTATCATATTATCTGAGAAGTCTTATCTGTACCCATTTCTACTCCCTTCCCAAACAACGTTTATTATTCAATCTTCTGTTTCCTTACTATGATATTTGGTAAATCTATGATTTTCCTATGACACTCGATTTTATTATTTTATGACTTTCTATTCTACCATAAGCTCCTTGAATACAAATTGTTGTTTTTAAATTTTTATATCCCCAGTGTTTGGAATATATTAGGCACATAATAAAAGGTCCTTAAATAAAATTGAAATAAGTATAACAAAAGGACATGTAAAACCCTGCTGACCAGATCATGCGTCTTGTGGCCCTGGGTATGTTCCAAGTTCAGTACTACCAGAGCTTTGTCTGGAAACACCTGACATATTTTACATGAATAAACAAATAGTATTATTATTAATATGTAGTTTTAGGACCTTTACCATGAACTCAATAGTCATGTAGTAAGACTGTGTGAGAGAAAAGTGCTGGAAAAACTTCTAATCTATTTGGAGTTTAGAGAAAGTAGATAATACCTGAGTTTACAAAGTTTAGGATAAGCTTTGCTTCTGAATCCACAAATAAAGTACTGTAGTGCATATATCTGTATTATTAAAAATTGAATGTGAGATAGATAGATATGTATACCTGGAAAGCAGTATATTACAATTAGCTCAGAGAGGCTGAGAAGTAGTCAATCAATGCCAAACCAACACAATTATTCAATAATATCATAAATGCCTCTGGTGAAATAATCTTAGAAAATTAAACACATGCACACATGTGCGAGCACGCACACATACACACCAACTATATTATGAAGTCTAGAAGTGGGAAGAGTGATGCCAATACTTATATTTCAGTAATGAGCTGGTTCAAATCCCAATTTTATAACTCAATAAACTAAAGCACCAAGGGATTAAGTTTAAAAAGAGACACAGAATACTGTGCCAAACCACATGCTATAAAGTGTCTCAAATTAGTGGCTGAAGTTGTATCAGGGAAAAAAGACAGGCAGAAGATAAATCCTAAGTATACATTTTAAATGTAACCCTTTTGTCATCTGACTCTTTAATTATGTCACCCAGAGAATACCTGGTAGTGATGTTTGGTGATTAAGAATGTTTCACTCTAGCCTGGGGGTACCTTTCTCATCATGAGTGTCCTCTTGTGACTTGTACAGTCCACCAGAACCATGTGCGCTTACATACATTTCAATTTAACTCTTTAAAAGGGAACAAATGGATTAACTTTGAAGATTCTGAAATAATAATTTAGGCACTAACACGTTATCTTACACACTTTCGTTATCATCACTTAAACAACTCATTCTTTAATCTTGTCAAAAATACAATGACTTTTCCATGTAGTTCCATATTTTACTGGATTTTGAACACCTTTTATTCCATGGATTCTGACATTAAGATCAAGAATCTAAAAGATCTACCTATGCTGAGGCTTGAGGGACTGGGACAAGTCTTAATCATATAACAATTGCCCCAATATGCCTAACATAAAAGACACCCATTTATTTATTTATTTTTACACAGAAAACAAACTTATGGCTACCACAGGGGAAAGGGAGGGAGTGACAGATTAGGAGTATATTATTAAAAGATATAAACTACTATACATAAAATAGATAAGCAACAAGGATCCACTGAATAGCATGACACCCACGCCATTTAATGCAATATATAAGGAAGGGGACTTGCTTCTGCACAGTGCTTCTTAAACTACCCTAGTTAGAACCCCAGTCCATGTTGTCATATTAAAAGCCTCCATTTTAAGAAAAGTTCTGTCAGGAAAACTGTGGAAAAGCAGCTGTGTCTCAATTGCTTATAATCTTAAAATTCAAGACAGAACTGGCTGTAGGCTCTCTCTAGTAAGCAATTGTCATATGTCCAATTACCAGCTATTTTTTGATATACTAATTATAGAGCTCATGACAACTCGTGACTGGGAAGGGGCAAGCTTTCTTACCTGTTTATTTAGGTATGATTGCAGTGCTTATCATCGAAGAGCCTGCCACTAAAAAAGGATATACCTCTCAGGCTTAATTGCTAACCTACCCAGGTGGCATTTTGGAGGGGGGCAGTTATAGAGGTTACATTTGCTCTCTTGATTAAAACACTTGTGAGACTGTCGAGAGAGAAAGGTGTAAGACTGAGCTTTGTTTACGTACATCTTTTTGGTGTATGATAATGTAGTTTGTCTGCTGTGTCTAGCTGAGTTAAGTCACAGGAATGAAACAGCAGCATATGATTAGAGGAAGAACATAGATAGGAGCTACCTCTGCAGTAATACAGAAGGAATTTCTTTTGCAGAAACTGAAATGTTTCTATTATTAACAATATTTTAAGCTAGGAAACAGTTCATTGGTTTATAACTGTTTATCCCTAATAATTTTTTAATGGCCAATTCCAAATGGCCAAGTTATTTTCTAATGCAAGCACTTCACATACTTTCTATCTGCCAGAAACAGACTTGCAACAATTCTACACATTCTCCTCCTACTTCATCTCAGCATAAGTATGACCTTCACAGAGAGGACTCCCTTACTCACTCTTTTCAAGTAATCCCCCTCTACCTACCTAGTCTATACAATCTTGTTTTCGAGCACAGACACCTTATTCATCTTCTTCATAGCTCTTACCGCAGCTTTTAAGGATGTCTATACTTACTAGTTTTACCCTTCCCTGCTTTTAGACTACAAACACTATGACAGCAAGGACCATGTATTTTCATTTTGTCACTCTGTATTCAATAATTATTAGTGCCTAAAACATAGTGTTTATAAAATAATTGTCTGGTATGTATTGATAATAGCACATATTTTAGAATTCTTTAGCTTTTGTGTGCAAATGATTTTTCTGGATGTAGAACCTAGACTGCAATTCTTTCATTCACCATTCATTTATTCATTCATTCATTCAAAGAGTATCAGCGTTTATGTTGGGAATTATGCTAGGTATTCGGGTTAGATGCAGAGTAGTAGAAAATCTATTATTTTTCTCAAATAAGCTTATGGCTTCTGACAATTTCTATTCATATAGTTCTTCAGAAATTATGAAATATCTCATACACACTTTTTTAAAATCCTTAAAACCACTTTGAAATGTGGGGGGATATCATCACTCTGATTTAATAGACAAGGGATTCTTAGAATCAGAGACATCAAGATAAAAAGTCAATATAGGACCAAAGACTTGACCCTTAGATTTCTGATGCTGAATTTCATGCTTTTTCTAACACTGTTTCCATGTGTATTTCATTTGTGAGCCTCTCAAGTTTTATTTCTGTTCAAGTTACCAAAAGATTTTAGTTCCTATATTTTTTCATCTTAATGCATTTTTTGAAAAAGAACAAACTTAGGCTTAATTCTCTCTTTTAAACAGATGCAACACTAGGCACCATAAAAGGCTGTAAAAAGTTCCATTTATCATCAGAATCATATTCAATGAATAAATAATTGTAATGTACAAATCAGAAGAAACATAGGAATAATATAAAGGGATTTTAAATGTGATTAAAATAAAACAATCTTTTTTCAAAGTTTAAACCAGTTATACATTTTTTAAAAATCTAATTGATCATAGCCAAGTTCTCAAAATTCATTGCACACTTAACACTGCCTTGAATGCACTTTGTTTATTATGCTCATACAAACATTTCACAACAGTCTAGCTAACGAATTTCTTTAAATTTTCTGAATACTTTGTTGGGTTTTTACAACCTTATTTTTCCTTATTAGGGTAAACACCACTGCCTTTGCAATTAGCCGATGTCTGCATACTGCTCCCTCCAGCTCTACTTCAAAACATGGAAATGAGTATTTGGTAGAACTTATTTCAGCTTCCACATGAGACAAAAGTCAATATTCCAGTTAGAACAGACTGAGAATAGCAGATTATCATACAAAACTCATTTAAAAATTAAATATGGCCATGATAAAAATAATCTCCTTTACCATAATAGTGTTATGACGTAATAGAACATCACCCCATAAATCTGATTTTTGTCATTTCTTGATTCTCGAAGGGCTCAGGGTACTACAACCAAACTGACAAAATGTAGGGAAAAAGGAAGTAAGAATTTTAATAAACTGCAGCAACCAAAATATCCATAAACTAAATAAACAAGAAAATGCCAAAGATTTTGGAAATGGAGACTTCAGTTATGAGTGAGCAGGAATACACAGCATGTGCAGACATAAGTAACTTTTTAATTGTTTCTGGGCTGTGTGATACCAACTTTAATAGTTACTTTTACTAGCGTCATGCAAACAGGTGTTAGTGACACAATTAAAATGCATCAGAGAAGATATAAAATGGATACTTTCCATCTGGCTCAGACCAAGTGTGAGGAAGGCTCATCACTCATTATTAACAACATTTATGTCTACCAGAAACACTTTCCATTAAATTTTCCTCATCTTGCCTGGAGGCACCATCATGGAAACAAGGGAGCCGTTCATCTTCTCCTTGTTCTGCAGCTAAGCAGTCAACAGAGCTCAAGGACTAGAGCTAAATCCATCCCCTCCTCTCCACCCCACAGCCTTAGCTTTAGTTCAGGCCCTTACCCTTTCTCTCCTGGACCTTCAAAATGACCTGTAAACTGGTCTTTTGTCTGCACTCTTGCTGTAATTTTCATTCATACCTCTGTGATTACTCTAAATTATCACCTAACTAAAGCTTTTATTGGTTCCCCACTTTCTGCAGAGTCAGTTTCAAGCTCTTTACTTTGGGTCATAAGACTCCTTATGAGCTGGTCCAGCCCACCAGCCTTACCACATCCTCTTTCTAGTACAACAATGCTGTGAAAGATTTGCAATCATAAATATACATTGGGAGCCCATAAATTCTTTGAGGGCAAAATCTGTATTTTATGTATATATTTTTCCCAGTACTAATTATTAGTGATAAATGCTGTTTCACATCCCTAGTGTCTTTTATTTTGTTTTTGTTTTTTGCACATGCTCTTTTTTCTCTGTTCTTTTCTCCTTTTTCATACCTGGAGAACTTTTATCACTCAAACTTTTGATCATATTGCTTTCTTGATAAAAATCCCTGACACTCACAGCACTCTAAGAGGTTGTTTCCTCTTATGGCACAAAGTTTTCTTTTGGCACAGTTCACACTATATATTAATTACTTGTTTCCATGTCTGTATCCTCTTTTAAACTGTGACTGTCCTAGGGTCAAGGAGTATACGTTAAAATCTTTATAACTCTTGGGCTCTAGAATAGTTCCTGAAACATCATTACACTGTGGTAGGTATAGTTCTTAAAATTATCTCACTTAATAAGTCAAGTTTAAATAAATACTTGTTAGATAAAATTAAAAACTTTTTCAAAATATCTCACTTGCAAAATATTAAATAATGAATCCTATTTGGGGATTCAGAAAATAAAGTAAATAAATACTAGATCTCAAGCTGGAGAAAGATAATTTAAATGATTTAAGATATATTAGGCGGGCAGGTAGTGCATGAGTTGGGACACATAAGAGTCAAACGGAAATGAAGAGTCTTAGTGGGGACTGGAGTCTTATCAAGTACAATTCACAATTTGTGATTTCACCGGAGGGTACTAATAAAAATGTGAAGAACTGTGATCAGGACTTCAAGAATAATGATGCTACTTTTGAAACAAGCCATTAAGAAAAATTTTATGGTCATTAAAGAAGTATACATATTAAAATCTTTTATTTTTAATCAAGTTGCTGAAAAGTTCCTTATTAAGTGTTATCTATAAATTATCTTTATTAAATGAGCCTTTGTACTTCACTACCCAAATTTCAAATTTGCCAATGTGTTAGACAAAATGTAGTGGGAAAATATTCTCACTTGAATGTCAACATCAATAGATCTTTAACTAAAACAAACTGGGATTGGGGTCTTAGGGGAGGGTAAACAAATTAAAACCTTTTGTTCTTTTCAAAATCTAAGTATCTGTTGGGGAAGCTACTAGAGTAGGCTTGTTCAGGCTTTAGAGGCAGAAGCAGGCCTCTGACCGACCTGTGTCCTTGCCTGGACTGCGAGCTTGCTTACACACCTAACAATGGATGCTAGCAAGTCAAACAGCGCTTACGGTAAGAAAGGAAGTAGGTCTTGGAATTTCTTAAGCCCTAGGGACCTGGCCAGTCCCTCAGGGTCTAGAAAATCTTATGACTCACATGGTGAAACCAACCACATTGTTAAAGTAAATCCAGAGATACATTTTTGCACACAAACTGATGATGTCAGTTTGCGGCCTGGAATTATAAGCAGAAGCCCCCCAAACTCGAATTTGAAGTCTTAACCATGGAGTGGACACACTGCTCAGGACCCTCCCAAATGGGGCTCCAGATTGCTGTTCCAGGGACTTCCCAGCACTGCTTGGATCTGGATGTAGGTGTTTCCCCAGTTTGGTGATGTATCTACATTTCTTTCTTGCTATGATGCTTGCTTGTCCTTATGCTATAACATTGGGACTCCAGATTGCTACTGCTCAGATCTGGATGTAGGTGCTTTCCCAATTCGGTGATATAGAACCCTCTGTCTTTACTATTCTTTCTTATATACTGTAATCTTTGTTAGTTCAATACACTCTCTCTCTAAATTCTTGTTAACTGGGTGGTTATTTTGACAGCGAATCCTATGAACCTTGAAACCGAAAGCAAGGCTTTCAGCAAAACAGTATCTTACTGTTAATTAGCAGTAGAAACTATTTTCATAGAGGAATATAGCAAGCGGACATAGAGTAGAACCATAATACAAAAATATTTTTGTCTTACTGTTTTCCTCTCCATTATCACAGACCAGCTGAATTTTCGGAAGCTGATTACCCACGAGTTCACTATCAAAGACAGCAATTTTGGGACCCTACAAGGCTATCTCTTTTCACAGTGGCAATTGTAGCAATTATAGTCATTTCAATTGGTATTGTTACTCATTTTGTTGTTGAGGGTAAGTATCCAGGTCACATTTCTATTGACTAAGTGCTCCATGACCTAATATCTTGAAATTCTCTGTTGTATAAAAAATGCCATTTGCATGCTATTAGCATTTTAATCACTAATTTTTTATTGATGTTATCGTTTGCTTCTATATTGAGCCCTGTATTTCATATTTCCAACCAGTGAAGCTTGCAATATACACTATTACATGAATAGACACATCTAAAACAATACATATTTCAAAAGAGAAAGAAGAATGAAAAGATTATCTTCAGAATAAAGACAAATCACATCATGTGTCGAGTTTTATATACTTTTTTCATAATCAGTACATTAATGAGTTGCCCCAAGAAGAGCTAATGATATGAGAAAAGTTACCTGAAAAAAAATCTTTAAAGGGCTAAAGATTGAACATTGTTTTTGAAGGAAATAGACATTGTTTTATGACTGGGGGAAGAAGAGAAAACTCAGAATTCCTCATTAGGTGCAAAAATGGATACAGTTACACAAAATGACAACAAAGTAAGGTCATTTACCTTTGTCTTTTGTACATATATTTATAATCACATGTGACAGAGACTTTGCCTAAAATTTTACAGAATTGTATGACTCACAACAATAAAACCATACTTGAAAGACTTCCCAGGAAGAGATGGAAATATTGTCCAACATGCTCATGACTTCTTGAAACCTGCAAATGAAATCTGAATTGGGATAGCATCATTTGCCTTCCCATTCTGAAGGACTAGTTCCACTTTCAGGAAAGCAGGGAATATATTCTTTCATGAGATTTAGGGTCAAATGTACCTCAGTTTTAATCTCAGGCCCACCATACACTAGTTGGGTGATCTCTGGCAAGTTACTTTTCTACTTCACTAAAATTCAGTCATTTAAAACATAATTTTTACAAGGAGAAACATAAGCCAAAATAGTATCAGTTAATTGTAGATGTTGGGTTATAAATTATTTCTATTTCCTTTATATATACTTTTCTGTTCCTTCCAGAGTCTCTGATATAGCATTTCTAGTCTGAAAAATGTTTTAAAATGAAAAATTAATTAAACTAAAATTAGAATTAGAACAGAGTCTGTGATGTATGATTACTATGATATGATATACGATAGCTATTATACACTTAAATGTTGAATATTAAAATAATTATTAACTAACTCATTGCACTATAAAAAGCTTAAGGTACTGTTCTTTTTACTCATATTACCTGAAATGGTGCCCCCTCTCTGCAAAAATCGTATAACACTACTCTCAAAGAGTTGACATACCAGTGGACTAAAATCTATCCACACTATGTTACTGTGGCAAGTATCAATACAAAGTTCTTCATAGGACAGTACAGCAGCACAGTTGTGAAGTCCCTACGTAAGACTGAATATTCCAGAGGCTTTCCTTGATAGGAGCTAACGCCATGGATAGGATTTAAGCAGTGGAGAGGTCTATGAAAAGGGCATTCCTGGGAAATGGTATTACAGGTGAAAGGGATGATGTAAGCAAAATCTTAAGAAAACTGCATCGTGAATGCCAATGAATGCAAGCAATTTTTGTTGTAGTTTCAACATAAATCATAACAGGAATGTGGCAAAGAATATGCTCAAGAGGTATATCTAGGTCAAGGAAAACCTTTGTAGATCATAGTAAAGAGTTGAGACTCCCTCCCAATTGGCGATGGAGAAAAATGGGAAGTATTTTAATTGGAGAAGTGATATTGTCAAATTTGCAATTTAAAAAGATCATTCTGTTACTATGTGGGGAACAAACTTGTGGAAAACAGAACATGAGGCAGCATACTAGTTAGAAAGCTGTTATATTTTCCAGACAATAAATGATGAGAGAATGAACTAGAGCATTAGTGGTGATAGAATTTGTGAACAGATGATGGATTTATTAAAATTTAGGAGATGAAATTTTCAGAACCTGTTGATTAAAAGGAAGAGATCAAAGATTACTCCAAAATTTCCAGTCTGAGTCATGAAGTAGATTGTAATGACAGAACTTAAGACAGAGAATCTAAATGGAGGACTTCTTTTTTTAATAAAAAAGTCTTTTGTTTTGGATAGACATCAGCTGGTTGGTTGATGAGGATCTGAATTAAGGATGCAGCTTTTCTGGGTGAGATAAGGGATTTGAGAGATATTAATGGGTTGCATCCATAGATCTTAGAGACAGAGACTGGATGTTGCAAATGAGAATTAAGTCAAGCTTTGGGTGAGTGTATGGATGGTGAAGCTGTTCAGAAATTAGAAAAAGAGGAAGTGAAACAGGTTTGAAACCAGGAAAAGGTAAATGATTATCTCCCTTTGGAAATATTACATTTAAGGTGCTTATTGGATGTCCAACAAATAGTTCCCTGAAGAGAGTTGATAAAGAATTTAAACTCATGACAAAGTTCTGGTCTAGAGATGAAAATTTAGGAGTCATCCATTGTTCAAGTAATTAAACATGGAATTCATTGGACTGGGCTGGCTTTAATGCCTTGATAGCCTATGTAAACAAACCAAAACATAAGCCAGGATCAATGTACTCAAACCCAAGAAAATTAAACTTAAGAACAACCAATCACAAACAGCCAACTGGACTTTCCCAAATAAGGCAACTGCTTAAGTTATAGCCAATCAAATAATTTCCTTGCTTTACTTCTCCATCTTCCCTATAAAAATGTCTCCCCAGCTCCTGTTGGTAGAGTGCTCCCAACCACTTTTCGTTTGGTGCTGCTGGATCTGAATCTATGTATGCTCAGATAAAATCTTGAAAATTTAAACATGCCTCAGTTTATCTTTTAACATCAACAAATAGTTGATGGTTGAGGACATTAGAGTTAGGATAAACCTAAGAAGTTTTTTTTAACATGACCAAGCCAAGGCTAGACCATTTGCTGGCTAAGGCTAGAAGCAGAAATAAAGAGTTCTCCAAGGTAACTGACGACTGGCCAAGAGGAAGGAAGAAAATTAGAAGATGGCTTCATAAAGCCAAAGATGAGATTTCAAGGAATATGACTAAGGCTAAGAAATCATGACTAAATTAAAAGACCAAAAGAAAGGTGGCCATTAGATATAACAACTGCTGTCCTTGACGATCGAAGCTTCAGTGGTATGTTAGAAGTAAATTACAGAGAATTGAAAAGTGAATGAACAAAATGAAAGTGAAAATAAATATAGGTTTCTATTTAAGTAAGCTTATCAGTAGCATAGAAAAAAAGTGATAGCCTGTTCAATATATCTTTATAATACAGTTTAGCTATGATATATCTATACTATAATTCTTTAAGGAAATTGATAGTTTTTACATGACTGTCAGCAACTGCTTTCAGTATTTGACTTTTCATTGTATGTTGCCTATCTAATTGTGTGAAAATTTTTATATGCATAAACATTGAAAATGGGCGTTCTGAAAGTACAATTTGAGGCCTGAATTTTCTGTTTTAGCTCAGTGTAATGATAAAATTACAAAATATTTGGGGAAAAAAATGACTAAAATAAATTTTGTACTGAGAAAAAATAAGCTGCATTATAGTAAACCTATTTCTTGTAAGGACAAGAAATTAATCATGTCTAAGCATGGATCTTTTGTTTGTTTTTACCTTTCAGGTGATAAGTCATTCTATTATCTTGCCTCTTTTAAAGTTACAAATATAAAATACAAAGAAAATTATGGAATAAAAACCTCAAGAGAATTTATAGAAAGGTGTTATCAGATTGAGAGAATGGTAAGCCCAATAGAAATTTTGAAAGTTTATGAATGTGTTTTTCTGCTTGACTTTGAATGTGATTGTTATAGGAATTTAGCTGGTCCATGGCTCAATTTCTTCTTCTGTAAAATGAGGATAATATAGTATGTAGGTCATATGGCTGTGAGGATTAAATAACTTAATGTATGTAAAATATCTAGAGTAATGTCATGTACCATTAAATGTATGTAGATTAGAGTAGGCAACTAATTAGCACGTAAGGAAATTGTTGATTGAAATAGATATTCTCCCTACAGTTAAACTCTTGATTTTCTTTCTTGGTTCATTTTCTTTAAACTTTTTAAACATAAGCTTATAGGGTTGCCATGTTTTGCCTCACCATTTTTTTTATTTTGCTTTTAAAACACATGAAGGATCACATACAAGGATGAGTGTCTATGATTCTTGTCAATCTCAAATTTAATTATGCCCCTCAGGTATTTTGGCTTTCCTTGAAAACTGAGGCAATTATCAATGAATTTCTAATTTTTTAAGGTATATTAGGCAAACTAAATCCTTGCCTATCATAGCAGAAAGTCAAATAGAAGAATCTTTCATTTTTTGTTCAGTGAAAACATTTATGGAGACTAGAGATTTCTTTAGCAAAACCCAGGCTGTTAGCCTAGAGTGTACTCCTTCAAGCTTATGAGAGTTATTCTAGAACAAAGTAACGGGTCTATAGATAGCAGACTTAGTGTAATTTTTTATGATTAGCTATAGACACTATCTCTTAATTAAAGGATGAGGACCTCAGCACTCTCACTCTTCATTCATTACACTCTCCTTTCTCTGAATTATTAACATAGGAAAGTATTTGCACTTTATTTGCTTTTTTATCATTATATAGCTTGATTCTAAATGTTGAAAACCAACACTGTTTTCAGTTCCACTTTTAAATAGGGTTTGTCATGTAAGAGAACAGTGTTTTTTACAATTCTATTGCCACAGTTTTGTTGTTTTTTCATTTTATTGGTAGGTGGCTTTATTCAGAATTATGTTTAGATTATTTACTTTTAATTGAAATATAATTGATACATATTATATTAGTTTCAGGTGTACAACATAATGATTGATATTTGCATATATTGAGAAATGATCACCACTATAAATCTAGTTAACATGCAACACCACACATACTACAATTTTTTTTCTTGTGGTAAGAACTTTTAAGATTTACTCTCTTGGCAACTTTCAAATATGCAATACAGTATTATTAGATATAGTCACTATGTTATACATTACATCCTGAAGGACTTATTTATTTTATAACTTGAAGTTTGTACCTTTTGACCACCTTAGCCCATTTTGCCTATCTCTTACCCTCACTTCTGGCAACCACCAGTCTGTTCTCTTTCTATGAGTTTGGGTTTTTTGTTTATTTGCTTTGTTTGTTTGTCTGCTTAGATTCCACATAAGTGAGATCATATGGTATTTACCTTTCTCTGTCCAACCTACTTCACTTAGCATAATGCCCTCAAGGTCCATCAATGTTGTCACAAATGGCAAGATTCCACTCTTGTTTATGTCTGAATAATATCCCATTGTATGCATATGCCACATTTTCTTTATCCATTTACTCATCAGTGAACACTTAGGTTGCTTCCATGTTTTGTCTACTGTAAATAATGCTGCAATGGACATGGGGACATAGGGGTACAGATATCTTTTTTTTTTTTTTGGGGGGGGTACACCAAGTTCAATCATCTGTTTTTTTTGTTTGTTTTGTTTTGTTTTTGTTTTTGTTTTTTTAATTTTTTTTATTTATTTATTATTTTTGGGGGGGTACACCAAGTTCAATCAGCTGTTCTTATACACAGTTATCTTTTTGAGATAGTGTTTTCATTTCCTTCAAGCAAATACCCAGAAGTGGAATTGCTAGATCATATGGTAGTTCTGTTTTTAATTTTTTAAGAAACTTCCATACTATTTTCCATAGTAGCTGCGCCAATTCACATTCCCAACAACAGTATATGAGAGCTCCCTTTTCTCCACATCCTTTCCAACCCTTGTTATTTGTTGCCACACTTCTTGAACCATTCAAGGAATAATGCTCCCAGAAATAAATGTGAATAGACTCAGTCTTTTTTTTTTTTAAGCCCTCTACCATTTTACAGTATCTTTGGATATTTCTAAGGTCTCTATATTTCTTAATTTTTAAGAACTTTCTCAAAACTTTATGCTTCCTGCTTCAATTTGAATTGGTTGCTTTCTAGGTCCACTTCACAGAGGTAAATGTGAGTCAGAGAAGCACTGCTCTAGTGTGTGAAATCCATTACTTCTTGCACCTCATGTTTTCCTTGATGTGGTTGGTAGGTTATGTTCTCGAGTAACTTCCCTAAGAAAAAGAGCATGGGAGTAAAATTTCTGAATGATTTTATGCCAAAAAATCCGTTACTCTGTATTCCACCCAATTGATAGTTTGAATGTAAAACTTTAAAAGTTATTTCCCATCAGATCATCCAAGGCCTTGCTTCATTTTTATTGCTCTATCACATGTGGCTGAGGAGAAATTGTGCTTTTTTAGGTGATCTGTTCTTTCTCTAGAAGCTTTATTCTCTACTCTTCAGTTTTCTAAGATTTCATAATGCTGTGCCTTGGCACTTTGTATTTTTTTCTTTCATTCATTTTTGTTGGGATATTATCATACTTTTACAACTATATGAAACATTTTAAAGAACAATTATAAAATGAATACCCAAGACCCCACCACCCAATTTCCAAAATAGAACTTCACCAGTACCTCAGAAACCTCTAAACATTCTTTTCTCTCTCTTTCTCAGTGGTAAAAACTACTATTTTGAATTTGGATTTAATTATTCTATAGTTTTATCACCAACATATCTATTACCAAATAGCATACTGTAGAACCTGACTCTTGTGGTCTTTATGTAGACGGAATCATAGTATATCCTTCTATGACTTTATTCTTTCACTCAACATTATGTTTTCAATTATTTTTTAATTTTGATGCATGTAGCTATAAGCTCATTTATTTCCACTTCTCTGTAGAATGCCCTACAAAGAATATACCGCTGTTTATGATTTCATTTTATGGTTGCAAACATTTGGGCTCTTTTCATTTTTTATAGTTATGAACAATGCAGGTAATGTATATCCTTACATGCCTCCTATCGCATGTGCAAGAGCCTCTCTAGCACGCAGTTTGCTGGGTCATATGCTCAGACTCAGCTTTAGCAGATTATGACCAGTGGTTTTCCAAGGGGTTTGTAGACATTTGCACAACTACCAGCAGCGGTAGTATGTTTGATTTAGGGATTTGATTTCATTTTTCCCCTATATGAATAAGCAGTTCTTTCAGCACCACTGATTGACTAGTCAGTCCTTTCCTGGCTGATCTGCCATGCCACCTCTGCCACAATTCAAGTTTCTGTGTATGGTGTGGAATGTTGCTGGGCTCTCTAATCTGTTTCCATTGATCAGCTTGTTTTTCATTGTGTCAAACCATAAGGCTTTAACCTCTACAGTTTGACAGTCAGTGTTGATACATGTTGTATTAGTTTCCTAGGGCAGCTGTAGCAAATTACCAAAAATAGTGACTTAGAAATTTATTCCCTCAAAGTTATGGAGAACAGAAATCTTAAATCAAGATGTCACCAGCCCTGGAAGTCTAGAGAAGAATCCCTCTCTGCGTCTTTCAACTTCTGGTGGTTGCAGGCACCCTTGACACGTGACTACATGAATTTAATCTGTCTCCATCTTTGCCTGGCCTTCTCCTGTGTGTTTCTGTGTTTCTCTACTCTGATAAGGGCACTTATCATTGGATTCAGGGTGTTCCTGGATGATGTCTCCACAATGGTCTCATCTTGAGATCCTTAATTACTGTACATCTGCAAAGACCCTTTGCCAAATAAAAGCACATTTACCTGTTCCCAGAGCTAGATATATCTTCGGGGGGGGGGGGGCCACCATTCAATCATACACCTAGATTTATCATTTTCTTCAGGTATATCATGGTTATTCTTGTCATTTTTTCTTTTCTATACCTAGTAAAACACACACACACACACTCCTTTATTTTGGGATTTTGATTTAACTTGCTTCAAATCTAGAAATCTAGAGAAATTATTGACACCATTTATTTAGACTTATTTACTGCTTTTCAATAAAGCTTTAAAATGTTTTCCTTAAAGGTGTGGTTTACCTTTAGTTAGATTTAATCTTAGGTGCTTGTTTTGTCATTGTTGTTGTTTGGTTTTGTGTGTATAGGTGGGAATTTTGTTTTGTTTTGTTTTTGGCCATTGTTAAATGATATCTTTTCAAAGTACATTTTTTAACTGGTTTTTACTGGTGTATAGAAATGTGACTAGCTTTTATAATCTCTTTTCATCCCTTCTTCTTTTTTGTATTTCCAAGTGCTGAGTCTCTCCTGGAGATTTTAGAGCAGATGCACTCCTTTCTTGGCTGAGTTCCCCTGATCCATAGTCTGGTCCAGTGGTTCTCAACTGGGGGCAATTTTGTTTCCCAAAAGATATTTGGTAATTCCTGGAGACTTCTTTTGGTTCTCACACTGGGAGGAGGAGTGCTGCTGGCATCCAGCACATAGAGGTTCTGACTATTCCTCCAATTCTACATTCTCCTCCTTGCTCACTATTTTCTGCCCATAATGGCCTTCTTTGAGAGTGCCTTCACATTCTCTTCCTTCTACCTGGAATTGCCCCATGATCCTTCCCTTCTTCTTGCTTACTTCTTCTGATCCTTCATGTATCGTGTTACCTCCCTGGAGGTAATCATAGACTCCCAGCCGTTATCCTATATTACCTTACTGTACTGATTTCCTTTTGTTTTTGTTTTTGGCCACACCACACCTTGTGGGATTTTAGTTCTCTGACCAGGGATTGCACGTGGGCCCTTGGCAGTGAAAGTTTGGAGTCCCAACCTCTGGACCACCAGGGACTTACCACCTTTTGAATTTAGTTTTTTATTTATTACTGTCTATCTCTGTATTCTATGAGTCCAGGGGCCATAACTTTTGTTCATACCCTTTATCCAGTTTTGTCACAGTACCTGAAACATAGGATACTCCTAATTAATTGTGTTGAATGAATAAATAAATGAGAAAAAGAGGAAGCGACAGAGTATAGTGAAAGAGTCCTGAAGGGATGCAAAAGCCAGTGTTTTTTTTTCTTCATATCATGGATTAAGATTAACCATAGCTGGAGAATCAATCAATTTATGAAAATGTTATTTTTCACCTCCTTTGTGCAAGGCTGTGAAAAACGCCAAGGTCTACATAGTACAGTCCTTTCCTTATTTGGAGTGTATAGTATGGTTTATATATGGAAGTTTACGCATGTAAAATAATACAAAAATAAAATTTAGGTAACAAGATGATATGACATATGAGAGCTTATAAGATGAAATGATAATATGAGAGCTGCCACATTGCACAATATAATTGTCAAGCAAATATATAACTCAAACAATCAGTATCTTAGGGGTTCAGAGGAAGTAAAAATCCCTTTGAGCTAGCAGGAAGCTTTCTTGGAGAGGAAAGAGAAAATCAATCTGTTTGTTGGTTGGTTGATTGGTATATTTGTCTTCTGCTGGTATATGTTCCCCTGAAAGGAACAGGAAACCTGCAGAAGTTGCCTGACTTACTTTCATGGATGGACCCAGAAAGGGATTTCCTAGCTCCCATCTGATCTTCCATGAGGACTTAATCTGCACACAGTTCCCAGCCAGAGGAAAGGCACAAGCTCAAGCTTGCCAAAGACAGTAACTGGGTATATTATTAGTCAGAGACACATGTGTTGTTTCAAACATGTTATTTTGGTTTTTATGCTGGGAGTTCAAACCAAGGACTACAACTGGTATCTGATTTTAAGGTGAAGTTTTTCTTTTTCATTTAACCATGGGCTTAGTCACTATCTTGTTTTAAATGGAAGAGTCCCTGCTAAAGCAATCTATTCTTAGGTTTGGACCATTACAAAAAGGAAGGATACAATTAATTTTTGTAATTTGGACTAAATATAACATTTGCTTATATATGCTGAGCTACCAGTAGACAAATATAAACATGAATTAAACTTCTCCAGTGATTGGTTACAACAATAATTAGGTGTCTGAAAAGAAGTGGTCCCCTCAGCCCTGTTAAACTAGAAGTCGAAAAAAGTAATCTCCTAGGAGGTTATCTTTTGTGATGTTTAGATTCTGGAAATAAAATATACTTTGAGGCCTTCTTTAAGGGCTTCCTGCCCCAAGCCTCTCTGTCGCCACCAACCTGAACATCTGTCATCAGGCATATAAGTAACTCAGGGTTGTCAGTGTCACTATGTGTGCAAGAACACAAGAAATCGAGCCAGATATTCTGGGTTCACATGCCAGAACCACCACCTTCTAGGCCACCTTAGACATTTAAGTGCCTTGAGCTTCAGTTTCTTCATCTATAAACTGGGACTGATGAGAATAAAGAAATCCTCATAACGTGGTATGAAGTTGACAAAGGAATTGTTCCAATGCCTACCATGTAATATGGACTTAACACGTGTAAGCTGCTAGTAGTAGTTACACCAATACTGTAGTGTACCAGAATCTACCCATTTTTTAAATAGAGGTCGACTCCTCAGGAGACCATAGTCTTATTAATATCACATTTTAGTTTGAATAGACTCTTAGTCCTTTTTATACTCTGATATGAGAGAATCCTGATCCTTTCCCAAAGTGCTTAGTTCAGAATTTCAGAGGACATTTATATAAAGTGCTGGAGAACTTAAAATTAGATATTCTCCTTGTTCCTTGAGAAATGGAAATGAAATGAGTTCAGAAAAGCTTAGTGAAATCATAAGTGACATAACTCATAACTGTTCCAAACCTCTGGAATAACCACTCATGGTGAGGATGGTAGTTATCACTGTGGTCTCCTGGCTTCCACCTTGCTTTAGCTTCCAATGGAGAACACAACATTGTAAAACAACTATACTCCAATAAAAATTAATTTTAAAAAAACTATAGAAATTTTTTTAATTAAAAAATGTATTTAATTAAAAAAAAAACAGATTCCCATGTAGTTCTACTTACCCTTGGCAACATGATTTTCAGATAAAGCAAAAACAATGTGTCATTATCTTCTCTCCTTTATGGTATTGTTGATCCTTAATTCATTTACCCATTTATTCATTCATGTATTTATCCACCAGACGTGCACTGAGTGTTTACTGTGGACCAGGCAATGTGCCAAACACTGAAGACACAAAGATGAATCAGACACACTCTCTGCTGTCACAGCTCACAGTCCAGAGTGGGAAGGACAACTGTAAACCAGTGTGATAATTGCTATAATAGAATCATGTGCAAGATGCTGGGGTGGCCCAAATAGAGGAGTATTCAACTTTGTTTGAGGAGGGCAAGTCGAAGACAATTTACCTTTTATTTATTTATTTATTTATTTTTTTGGCACACGGGCTTAGTAGCTCCGTGGCATGTGGAATCTTCCTGGAGCAGGGATCGAACCTGTGTCCCCTGCATTGGCAGGCAGATTCTTAACCACTGCGCCACCTAGGAAGTCCCGAAGACAATTTAGTTGTCACTAGAAAATAACATAATTGTCATTGACGAAATTTGCCTGAGGAAAAAAAGTGCACTGTAGGGAGAGGGAAATGAGTGTGCAAAGTTGTAGAGATGTGAACCAGTCCAGTGCAATTAGGAAATAGCAGGTAATTCAGTAGATAAGATAATAGGCCTTGAAGGTAGGGGTGGGGTAAGGCCAATGAAGGAATAAGATTGGGGAGCTCACACCGAGAGACATTGGGTTTCAAGCAGGAGTGCAATATACCCAGATTTGTGCTTTAGCAATATCTTCCTGGACGCTGGCATTGTGGGGGAACAAGTGAGGGGAGGAAAGACAGAGCTGAACCACATAAATGGGCCAGTGAGGGGACCACTGCAAAGGCCCAGGCACAGGTTTTGGAGCAGCCGATTTTAGACCATAGCAATGTGAGTGAAGGAAGAGAGTCAGGTTAAAAATTTAGGAGATAAAATCTACTGAGAATTTAGGAGACAAAAATCTACTGAGCACTGTTACTAATTTAGAGGAGTCAGGGAGAGGGAGGAATCTCGTGGGGAGGGAGACAATATTCCCTCTTCCCAAAGGATGCAGTAATTAGGGGGCGAGTTTTACTATGTAAGTGGGCCTTATGTAAACTTAAATGGACCTGCTATTTCTGACTTCTGACTCTCAGTCCAATGCTCTTTTTGTCTCTTGAGGCAGTGCCTCAATAATCTTTTGGGAATCAGGTCCCTTTAGGAGATCAGTTCACTGAACATCCAAAATCCTTCAATGGTTCAGACTGGAAAAGCCAAGTAATAAGTTGCTGAAAGTATGAAGTGTGGTGACACATCCTGCCTGCCAGAGAGATGATGAACAAGTGAAGGTGTTAGAGTGTCATGACAGATGTTACATATTATGTCAAATGCTCTCGTAATGGGATAGTCATTTAAAAAATCTACAGATTGACATCAATAGTAGACTAGATGCCATATTCAAGAATAAGGCAAAAGTAGGACGGTTTTTTTTAAAAGTGAGGAATGCTGCCTTGAAAAATAACACAGATACTTTAACTCATTTGACAATAAACAAAATGAACATTATGAGTAGTTTTTAATATGCCAGGCAAGGTGTGATATGTGTGATATACATTATTTCATCTAATCCTTAAAACAACTCTGTGATGTAGATTATGCTGTTATCTCATTTTATAGCAAAATCAAACAATTATGGTAAGGTTGTTCAGTTTTACAAGGATTAGAACCCAGTTTTGTATTACCACTGCAAATAAGCAGCTCATAAGTCTGCGAATAAACCAAAATTCTTATCTTTGCTTCAAGTCTCTCGATAAGATGAGAAATAACTTTTCTTAAAACTAACACTTACTTTAAATTTATCTATTCAGATGTCTAGGATATTTCAACATTCTTCTGGAAAAGATCGGTTTATCAAATCTCATGTTATTCAATTAAGGTATGTAAACTTGGTTTGCAACTTCAAATTGGTACTGTTAGGAAGCATTTGGTCAGCACAGTTGCTCAGCATCCCTGAGCAGACCTTTGCAGGAACACAAAGATTTCATAAATTCTGAGGCAGCTTATACTGTCTAGCCGTTTCCCAGTCATGATAGAAAGATATAAAGTGCTCTATGACAAGGGACGATGTCAGTTATTAGATTTAAAAAAAATGTATTCTCCAAGAGGAAAAAATACAGGAAGATGGTGCTGCTGACACACTCTGCTCCTTAAGCCAGGGAGCAAGTAATTTTCATTGGAACTTATTAGCTGCTTTACAAGGTTGTGTTAGTTTCTGCTGTATTGCATAGTGAATCAGCTATATGTATATACATATCCCCACTTTTTTGGATTTCCTTTCCATTTAGGTCACTACAGAGCACTGAGTAAAGTTCCCTGTGCTATACAGTAGGTTCTCATTAGTTATCTATTTTATACATAGTATCAATAGTGTATGTATGTCAATCCCCATCTCTCAGTTCATCCCACCCCCTCTTCCCACTTGGTGTCCATATGTTTGTTCTCTACGTCTGTGTCTCTAATTCTGCTTCAAAAATAAGATCATCCATACCATTTTTTTTAGATTCCACATATATGCATTAGCATATGGTATTTGTTTTTCTCTTTCTCACTTACTTCATTCTGTATGACAGTCTCTAGGTCCATCCACGTCACTACAAATGACCCCATTTCATTCCTTTTTGTGGCTAATTCCATTGTATACACGTACCACATCTTTATCAATTCGTCTGTCAGTGGGCATTTAAGTTGCTTCCATGGCCTGGCCATTGTAGTGCTGCAATGAACATTGGGGTGCATGTGTCTTTTTGTAGGCCAGCTCTTTTTGATCGTCCTCACTTTAAGCTTACCCAACAATCAGACTATGATTTTCTTTGCCAATAAGGTTTACCTTTAATGCCATTGCATTTATTATTTCTAATGCCTTTTCATTTTATGCTCTGATAAAAGGCAATATACATAAATTGAACATATACGTTGTCAGAGACTAAAATAAATTACCAGAATTCATCCTGAATATGTTTTAATAGAATGTCCAACAAAAGACTTGGTATTTATTGGAATAATATATCTTGTTTTCTATTAATTTTGATGAAAGTTTATGAAAGTTTTTAAACTTTTGTTGTGGCTATCAATCGATATACACAAATACGTGTATATATACACATACTACATATATATATATACATGTATGATACATATATATACATATATATTTGTAATATTTATTAGCTTCACTTCTTGATGGTAAATATACATGTGGTTAAGGAGTCAATGTCTTTTCTTTCCCTTTTCCCCTTCCTTCCTTCCTTCTTTTCTTCCTTCTTTTTTAGTATATTTCAAATTAAATTCATTCTCAAAAGACAACTAGAGGCTTTCTAGACCTATATACATCAGTGTAAATTTATACATTTGAACTTATCAAATGATTTCCTTTTGTAACTGCTTTCTTTAATCATCCATGTATCAACACATATCAACTGACTACCAAACCCCAAAATACCAATGGCTTAACACAATAAAGGTCTATTTCATTTCCATGGTACAGTCCAAACAGTCAGAAGTGGCAGCAGGGATGTAGGTGCTGGTTGCAATTGTGGAATGCACTTGCCCACTGAATCTTCTACATTTGGTTGGCAAATGAGGGAAGAGAGTGAGCATGGAGGATGGTACAGGAGGTCTTCAAGGGCCAGGCCCGGAAGTGGGGTACATCATTTCTTCCCATATTCCATTATCCAGAATTCACTAGAGAGTTTCGATAAACTGCAACGAAGGCTAGGAAATGAAATCTAGCTCTTGCTCAGAAGGCAAAGGCAACCAGGTTTGGTGAATACAAAGCATTGTCTCTGCCACACCACTACTGAAGAATAATGACCTTGGTTACAACTTTGGCTCAGAATGCCTTAAAAAGCAAATCATTTAAGTGCGTGTAAAGCATGATTTCATGAACATCTCGTCCTCCCACCACCCCCTCTAGACAATGAGCTAGGTTAGGGGTGAGAACAATTTTGTTCCAGCTATGTATTTAGCTGGTATTCCTAGACATAACTTAGAAATCTGATACACACATATGCCACTCACTGTTTCTTTAAATTTAGTGTGAATTTTACTATATAAAAATAGTTAACGGTTAGAGAACTGGCTTTATTATAATTATCTCTACCTATCTGCTTTTTTGCTCTTCAGTCCAGATGAAAACGGTGTGAACATTCTTATGGTACTCATGTTTCAATACCCATCTACTGACAGTGCTGAGCGAATCAGGAAAAAAATTAAAAGGATTCTATATCAAAGTCTGAAGACACAACAGTTGCCTTTGACTATAAACAAACAATCATTTACACTCACACGTAAGTCCTTTTTACCATCTTTGTGGTTCCCTCCCTTCGCAGTCCTCTTTTTATTTTTCATAAAAATTTAGGTCAACGTATTCTCTTATTTCAAGAATTCACCCCTGATGAACATATGTTAATGTGGAATAAAACTAAACTAAAAATTCACTACGAGGCAAAGTTTAGTTTTATGATTTTTTTCATATTTGACTCGGGCATTGCTATGGGTTTTAATTTCTCCCCATATATGAATTAGCATATTGGATCTTTCAAAAGCCTGAAAGGGTAGGTATTATTTTCACCATTTTAAGGAAGCTAGACTCAAGTAAGATGTCAAACGTGAGACTAGCAAGCCTTGGGGGGAGAAATAAAGCACAGGTATGTTGACTCTCAGAGGTCTTTACTGGTTAGTTATAGGGGTTAGCTTCTGTAGTATAAAAGAAATGGACATCTTTATAAAGGTTGAGCCTTGTTGGAAGAACGATTGATATGAACTGTAAAGAGTTTCTCTAGCTTATTTCCAATTTAAACCAATTTCTTAATCCTTTCCTCATTGATTCCTCACAACAGAAACTCAGGAAAATTGTCATTTTATTTTCCCCCAAAAGTGGAAGAAAATGAAGTTCAAAAAGATTATGAAACTAAAACTACCCCACAGCTAGTTAGAATACAAACTGAGAGACATGTCTGTTTTTCTATGCCAACATATAATTAGAGAAAGTAAAATAATGCTTTTCAAGTAAGATTGTAAGTGCCAAGGTAAAGGACTGTGTCTTTTTATTTTCTTACTCCTCCCCCCAAACTCTAGCATATGTCTCACAGGCATTCGGTGTTCCAGCTGTTCATTGCTTCTGATTAAGTATTTCCAACTGCACTTACTTCTGATTTAGTATAAAAAAATACAGCTTGTCTTTGGACCTAGAGTCTTTTCCCCTCCCAGCAGCCATGAATTGAAGAAACAGATCGTCTAAAGTGAAATTCTCTGTTGTTAGAAATCAGGAAAAACCTTTAAATACGTTCTGAGACAGAATCCCCACACATGATACTGATAACTTCTTCATGAAGTAATTAGTAATGATGAAGCAGATACTATCTACCTTTATTTTTAATCAATTATAGTCCAAAGAAAAACATGATGTTTTCCAGCACTCTATAAATGGCAATCTCAAACTAAATTTCAATTCCTGATAATACAATTGCCCTAATGTATGATTATATAAGCTAAAAAAAAAATCCACCATAAAAAATGTTAAAATTGTAGAGTTTCTTAATTTATAATTTTTAAAAATCAAATACTGACTTTTTACTATAAAGGTTGTTTTAATATCAAAATAACAATATTCTATGACCGTCCTCGATAACCAAAATTCGACCGCATGTATTTTCTTCTGCCACATACACAGCTCTCATTGAATAAAGAGAAGTGAAATGTCCAGGAAGCCTCCAACAGGATTTGGGGCTCACATCCCTCTTACGGGAAAGTCAGTGTTTCTGAGGAAAATCACCATATACTGCTCTGCTTTCTCTCTAACAAACAAAACAAACACCAAGCCACCAAAAACCAAATGAAACTAAGCTTAAACGAAGACTAAGATAAGTTTGAAGAGTAAAAGGTGTCACAGAAGGGAGGCCGAAAGTGAAGGGAGAGATAGGGGACTGGCTGTATAAGGGAGAGCTTCATGTCTCCAGTGCCCGCTGCCTTCCACCGCATTCACCACGAGGGGAATCCTCAATGAGAGACAGCCATCAACCCGCACTGACTGAATCCCCCCCCTTTGTAGAAAAAGGCCTGGAAATTGCGCTGTGAGGGGTCGGGGATGCCCTTTCGCTCCCTTGAGCTACCCTATCAACCTGGCTGCCAGGCGTATGACGATCACACATAGGCTTGTACACCTCGTATGGTGAACACCAGTTGTGAGGGGAATTGGAAATTGCTTCCTTGAGGTATACTGGAGCTCCCAAAGAGAGCAATCAGGGACATTTTATCCTTATCATTCTTTCCTAACTTCATTTTTCTGGTTTCTTAGCAAAAATAAGAAAACAAAATGCTCTCTTTTTAACGTAAGATTATACATTTCGCACCAAATCAGAATAGAGGGTTATTTATATATTACTTGGTTATGAAAAATATCTTGAAATATGGATGCTTTGGATAATAAGTATTTCTTATAGTAACCATTTGAACTAAATCACATGAAAATAGGAACATGTTCTTCTACCAACTAATTCATGTTTTGTTTATTCTAGCTATTGACAGCAAAAAGATGAGGAATTTTCTCAACAGCCGTAAGTTCAAAAGCCCACAATTAACTGTGTATTTCACAGTAAAGATAATGAATAAGAGCCAGAGAAAGTCAGAAGTAGAATTTATCGGTTTTTTTAAGGAGGTGTAGTTGATATGACATTATACTAGTTTCAAATGTACAACATAATGCTCTGATATTTGCTTATATTGCAAAATGATCACCACAGCAATACCAAGCTTCTTTTTCTGTTTGTAAACCACTTAGTCTTTTTATTATTTATTATTGTTGATATTTAAGACATTTAGATATTTAATTTAAATTTATAAATTTACAGCAAATACAATTTTTAGTTTTGTGACTTACAGAATGTGGTAAAAATTACATAGTATTCTTGATATTATAACATATGTAATTATATTTCTAACATCCTATTTTTATATTTTATTTAAATATTTATCTTTTAAGATTCTCTTCCAATTCAGGAGAGTGTTTTAAGATGTTAACCAGTTAGACTTTTTCCTTTTAAAATTTTGAGTTTTCTTGCATTTTTGTTGAAATATCTGGTATGTACATCTCCTGCCTTCCTCCAACCCCACATTGTTACATACTTATAGTCTTTTATGAACAAATATATATTCATTAAAAATGTTGTAACAACACTGAAAAACAATGGATATTCTCTATGTAATGTAAATATCAATACTCATATATTTGTTCTCATTTGTTTTCTGGTTTTTGGTAAATATTTTGTATAATATACATTTTGTTGTCATTTATATCTTCTTGTTTGCCTTTATGTTTCTTAAAACCATACATGAACCTTTATTTCTTAGTTATCAAACTCAAGGTTAAAGCAAGAACTATGCATAATGAAGAATTTACATTCTAAATTTTTCTTCTCAGCTTCAATTGATTTTCCGATCTTTATTAAATAACTTCATAATTTTACTTATCATTAATTTTTACATACTCTATTAATATTCTTTTTCAAAACATTATGTTCCATTTTATCCCAATATTACAATTATTTACCCATCACTAAAGATTCTTGTTATACTTTTACTATTTGTCATTCTTGAATCTTGATTTAAATTCACCTTTTTGCTTGCTAAAATCTATCTTCAAGTTATTTTTAAACAAGAAAATGATACAGATGGCACATTTTCTGAGAACTTGCATATTTCAGAATCTCTTTCTACTTTCTTTATCTCAACATTTTATGGGATTATTGGAACATAAACTTTCCCAAATAATTGTATACACATTATTGCCTTTTATTCTAGTGTTTTGTTATAGAGTAGAAGTCTAAGGCTGGAGTGATTTTTATTCTTTTGTAGATTACCTTTTTGGTTTCTGGATGAAGGCAGGATATCTTTATCCTGTAATTTTTTTTGCCAAGAGATCTAGATGTGGTTGTATTTGGCACTAAACTTTGACTGGGACACTATGAGCATTTTCAATGTGTACACTATTTTTTTCTCATTCTGGAAAAATGTTCTTCCTCTATAAATTGATGATTGACTCTGTTGCAATTGTTCTTTTTTTTTCTTCCTCGGAAACACAAACAATTTATTACCTGAATGTCCATTTTCTGCTGTTCATGTCAATCATTATTTTTAGTTGCAGCTCAGGTTACTTTCCTCTCCATTCTGAAAGATCTCATCAGATCTATACTCCTGCAAACCACTTATCTCAGTTATCTGGTGTCACTTTTTCTCTTTACTACTTCTCTGTGGATTTTATAACTGTTACGACATTTCTGTGATTTCTTGAATTTTTTTTAGTGACAGACAACTCTTTTGTTATGTATACTCTTATCACAGAATATTTCCCCCTTATGTTTGGCTACTTTTGTTTTATTAAGGTCATGTTTTCTTTCATATCTTTGCTGAAACCAAGCAAATGTCCTAAAAATTTTTGAAGAAAACTTTCAGAGATATGTCTGTCTTCTGAGTTCATATATCATCTGATTTAGAGGACCTTAACCATGCCATACAGTTAGCTGCAGGATTAAGTACTGATCTTACAAATAGAGTATATGAAAACTACATCAACCACCCACTTTAGGGTACCACGGCTCCAGCATTCACAGATGCCAGTGCTCTTTCTTTTGCTGTTTAAATTGCTTTTCATTAGTTCATTCTTGGTGCGATAACAAAATACCATAGATTGGGTAGTTTATAAACAGCAGAAATATATTTCTCTCTGTTCTGGAGGCTACAAGTCTGAGATCAGGGTGCCAGTATGGTCAGGTGAGGGCCCTCTTCTGACTCAAACTTTTTGCTATATAGTCAAATGGTGGAAGGGGCTAGGGGTCCCTGTGCAGACTCTTTCTTAATGTCCTAATCCCATTCATAAGAGCGCCACCCTCATGACTTAAGCATCTTCACCTACTCATACCACCACCTTTAAGGGTTAGGATTTCAATTATAAATTTTGGGAGTACACGTTCAGACCATTTCATAAAATAACTACATTTTCATAGGATTTTTCATCTTTCCCGTGTCCCTAGATAGGATGGTGTGCTGGACATTATGGCTTCTGAACACACACATAGAGAAAAGCATTGATGGGTCACAATTGGATGGTTCAAACCATCGTTTCTGTTTGGCTGGGACAGGTGCAGTATAGCTTTATCTCCTGGGCTGGGGAATCATAATAGTGGTGGCTTTGTCAGAACTGTTGGGGCTCTCCACACAGTTCTGGTTCAGGGATATAGCTTGGGTAGTCCAAGAAGTTGCTTTTTAAACCAACCCACTGAATACTGCAGTTACTGAAAATTACTACCAGAATTTATAATTTTTTCTTATCTTTCCTTAATTTTTGGTGATTTTGCTCCTTTTGCCTTTGAACAATACCATAGACTCAATTTTTTCATCTGCAATATAAGGATAATAACATCTAACACAGAGGGTTGTTGTAAAAATTAGGGAAAATGTATGTAACACTACGTATAGGACCTGGCTCATAACTGGTAGATGTTATTTTCGTTATTATTACCTCCATGCTTACTTTAAGGGGAAGTTGGGGGAAGAAGTATTAGGCACTACTGACATGGCACCATATTAACCTAGACACTCTATTTGTCCAATTTTATGGTCACCTTAAGCTAAAGCTATTTAACCCTAAGGGAGTTAATGATAAATTTGTAAATATTATTTCAGGCAACTATTTTTTACCTTGTTCCGAATAAAACTCCTTTTTGAAAAAAAAAAAAAAAACTTGTGTTCTTAATAAAAATATAAATAATGAAAAGGCACATTAATAAAGTATACTAATATACTTTCAGGTATTATTTAAGGTTGATTTGGAGTCTAATCAATTGAGGGTTTGTTAGGGAATCAGAATTTTTTTTTAAAAACTAGTCTTTTAAATTTTAGAAAAGCAAAAGAGTCATTGTTATTCAAGACTGTTAAATTTCAGGGCTTTTCAAAGACAGTGTACAGATTCATGTCAAGGCAGAATCATGACCAACATTCAGAGTTGGGCTCTCTCTCAGTAGTAAGAACACAAGCTTTCTTGTGGATCCTTCTAATTTTGTATCCAACTCTGTCACTTACCAGCTTGGTGACCTCCAGTAATTTATGGTCTCTCTCCAGAGCTGAGTTTTCCCATTTAAAAAGTATTTTGCTATAAATTTATCTAAAACCCTTAGCAGAGGATCTATACATTTTTATGCTCAATAATTTATCTATCTACCTATCTATTTATTCTTCCGTATATGCTTTATATAGAGACAGAAGTTAATTCCTGGTTTGGATGCCTTGAAATGTTGGTAAATATTATTCTGAACCTGAATAGGATTAACAGGACTCCTACAGAATAACCCCACAGACTGAGTGCTAGGAATGGGCTAAAGAGTAGCAGGTGCAATAGACCGTCTAAGCATCTGCACTCAATGCAAATCAGGATGTGCTTTCTTTCCCCCTCCTTCTCCTGAAAACAAGCTAACGCATGTCTCTGTGACAGGCTGTGGAATAAGGATGACATCTTCATACGTGCCATTACCAGCATTCTTTTCTACTGAAAGGATTGTCCAAGGAAGTAAAACAGCTATGGAGGGGGAGTGGCCATGGCAGGCCAGCCTCCAGCTCATAGGGGTGGGCCATCAGTGTGGAGCAAGCCTCATCAGTAACACGTGGCTGATCACAGCAGCTCACTGCTTCCGCAGGTAAGTTTATTAGAGCTGTTGTGAGTCTCCCTTACTCAGTTATTAATTACCATTAATTTAGTGCTTTGGAAGAGTCCAATCTCACCAGCTTATCCTCTACTCCATTCTGGTTGGACCCTGTCCCCAAATGCATTATGGTTGCTCTATGCCCCAATCATACTCATCCCCTCACTCTTCTCTCAATATCTATCATGTTTGGTTTGCATCATTCTTGTGGCTTTTGCCACATATTCTCTTGTAGCATCATGACACTAGTGTGATCTTTTCTACTATGCCATAAATTATTTTAGTTTAAAGACTAGTGTACATGTAACAAATTTAAACTCTTCTACATATTTAAGGAGAAAATTCAGCCACTTTTGTTTTTTTAAAATTATTCCATTTACCCTCCAACTATCAACATCCACCACCACCACTTATTATAAATAAGAAAAAAATCAAAGGTATCACTTTTGAAGCTCTCCCTTCCAACTGCATTATCCAAGAACCGTGCAGGCTTTTATGGACCAGAGAGGTATGTGGATGGAGGGAGAGACTCGCCAGCCTGTATCACTGCCCTCAGAGTATGGAAGACTGTTCATACACAACCTGAAAGGAGCTCTCTGCTTGGGTTTCACAGTTGTCGCTCTTAAAACTCAGGTATATATCACTTCACATACACAGACATGCATAGGCACACTACTGCCCTAAGATCAGGGACACACCATCTTTCTCCCTGAGGTTTCACCATCAGGGTACAGAAAGTTTTTCCTTTTCAACCCTCAAAGGACGAGAACTCTGAATAAAGCCATGACCAGTGACACGGTTCACACACTCTTTCAGAGGAAACTATCCTTGGTGAGTCTAGGAGGTGCTTGATCATCCTTCTGGGGTAACACCCAGATTGTTCCAAGACGCCTACACCTTTATTTATGGAGCAGATGTGTAATGAGGATGACCTAATGAATTCAAGGTGATTGATTGTCTGTCACTATCTCATGAAAGAAGTGAAAAGGGACTCACACAAATTCACAATCCCCCCAAAAACTAGTACTATGCCTTAGGTAAACTTGAGTCTCACTAATTTTTTAAGGCTTTCTGACCTTTTTTCGTGTTCACAGACTCCTCCAATCTTTACACTTGTTTTGGGGAGTGTCATCTATTTCGCATTGATCACTGATCTTTGTTTATATAAATTAAAAATAAGTAAGCCCAGAATATCAATGTATTTAGTAAAGAATATAAACTATAATGACTGAGATACATGTTTTGGCAGGTCCAATGCCATCTCTGTGTGTTGGCAGACCTACATGGGGATCAGCAATTGAGTTTGATAAAATAGAGATAACTGGTGACCTTGATAAAAGAAATTGTAATTACATGATGGGGATGGGAATGAATTCAAGAGGAAAGAATGAGAAGGATTGGATGTAGTGAGATTAGATGCCACTTTCAAGAAGTTTTTTAATGAATGGGAGCAGAGAAATTTGACAATTGGGGGTGGTTGTGGACTCAAAGGAAGGATTTTTTAAAATATGAGCAATGTAATAGCATATTTTATGCCAATAATAATAATATAAAAGAGTTGGGAATGGTAATGATCCTGGAGAGAAAGGGTACCATTTCACAGGCAATATAATTTCATGTAATTGCATATGCAGTGTACTGTTGTGAAAGAAAAATAAGGGTTCTTTGAAGACAATATCACAATTATCCAAATGCCTTTAAAATTTTTATGTTTTTTCCCTACAGAATTAGTGTATTTTTAAAAATTGTGTTTAAGACAAATGTTAGTACCTTTACGTCCATGAAAAATGATCCCAGTCTTCGTGAAACAAGTGTGTGTAGGGAAAAAGCTGTTAACAGGATATCATGAGACCTAGGCCATCTGTCTCTCTGACAGTAACCAGCTGGATATGTGATTTACCTGGGCAAGCCATTTTACTTCTTAGTGAGCCTTAGTGTTCTTATCCACAAAGCATTCAAATGAATGCTTCAGCCCTAAGATTTCTGTTTTGAATAAAATCTTCCTTTAAAGTGTAAATAAGTAAAGCAGATGAGAGAGGAGCCCTCCCAGTATCCCAGTCCCTCCGCCCCTAAGCTCTGCCTGCTCATCCCTGGGGCAGTGCAGAGTACTTTGGAAACCACTGATCTTTCAGGTTTTTCATTGCACTTAAAAGTTTATGACTCACCAACACAGTAATCCTGCATGAACAAGGAAATTCCCTTTTTGAATTCTCTTCTGTGTGATTTCCTTTTACATAATTTTCCTCTACATAGAGAATTTCAAGTTTCTATATATTTCTAGTCATTCTTGAAAGGGATAATCACACAAAGAGGGAACTGGGCTTTAGGGAAAAATAGGGAGGTAAAGAGATGATAAGAGTAGATGGAATTTGCTTGTGATGTAACACTGTGCTAGAGAAAAGCACCTGTATTAAGGAAGAGCCTCAGAAATGGTAAGAGAGACTGATCAGGCCAAGTCAAAGTGTGGTAGGAGCTCTAACAACACGACACTGAATTAGGGCTGCTTAGCCCCTGAGTATTGGGGCAGAGTATGGGCATTGTGTGGAGAAACAATCCTGTGTACACGTGAGGGTTTGTGAAGCAGACAAATTGCACTTTATTTCAAAGATCAAGTAAACAAGAGCCGACAAGTGAGTCATAAAATAAGAATGGATGGAGTGTCTCACATAGAAGGAAAATGCCTCTTAGGGTGCATAATACCTGAAACAAATCAAAGTTAATTTCTACATACTTCACTGAAATTATAGAAGAAATCAAATTTGAAGAATTTCTAATGAACAAGGAATTAATATATCAGAAGATAACTGTATAGTACCCATTACTATCATTATTCCAAATACAGAATGGAATTCCATTTAGTTACTGTACTCTTTTCAATTTTAGAGTATGTAAAATATTTTAAGAGCTTTCATACTCTCATTTGTATCATCATTTTAACCTATTTTTTCAGTAAGGTCATCAACTACAAATTCTCTCAACGTAGGGATTTTTCAGGAACATAATTCCAATAGTTGGGGAGAATATAGTCTCAATCTTTTTTAAAGAATACAGTTAAGCATCACAAATCTTACCCTTTATTTTTTTGCAGAAATAAAGACCCAAGGCAATGGATTGCTACTTTTGGTACAACTATAACACCACCCAGAGTGCGACGAAATGTGGCAAAAATTATCATTCATGAGAATTACCATAGAGAAACAAATGAAAATGACATCGCTTTGGCTCAGCTTGCTACCCGAGTTGAGTTTTCAAACGTAGTTCAGAAAGTTTGCCTCCCAGATTCATCCATAAAGTTGCCACCTAAAACAAGAGTATTTGTCACAGGATTTGGATCCATTGTAGATGATGGTGAGTTGTTCAACATAATTTACTTAGTACAACTTTATCTTGGGGTCTAATGAGCCATCTAGGGAATACCTTTTTAGACTTTTCATTAAAATGTTGATGCTTGTAATGTTTATGGCTCTGAGAAGAACAAGGTGCTGTGGGTTAAAAAGTAAAAGGAATCAGGGGAGGGTGGGGGGGACTCGAGGGGGGGGAGTCAAGGAAGGGAGGGAATACGGGGATATGTGTATAAAAACAGATGATTGAACTTGGTGTACCCCCAAAAAAATTTAAAAAAAAAAAAAAGTAAAAGGAATCAGATACCTTTCTTTGAGGAGTTCGCTATTAATTCGAGCAGTGGTGAGGAAGGGGAGAGGTCAGTAACACAGATGAAAAGAACAGATTGTTTTAGGTACTTTAAGAAGGAAAAAAGGCTGTGGGAGTACAAGGGAGTGAATGATTAAAAACTGTATATTTGCCAGATGTAAACACTCCCGGCTAGCATATACTTCATATACTTTTTTGAGGGTTTAAATTCTTCCTTCTTTTTTTTTTAAGCTCTTTATTGGAATGTAATTGCTTTACACTCTTGTATCAGCTTTTGAGGTACACTAAAGTGAATCAGCTATATTTATACATATATCCTCATATCCCCTCCCTCCCCGACTCCCTCCCTCCCTGTCCTGGCCCTCTAAGGCATCACCCATCATTGAGTTGATCTCCCTTTGTTATACAGCTTGAGGATATATGATGATCATAAACATGAAAGTGTTTTGTGAATGTTTTGAGACTCAGTTGTGCAGTATTCTCTCCTCCTAACCACTGGCCTTGCTCTCTGCTGGTGTCGTATTGTTGGTGTATCTTGGGCATTCATTTTATTTCTCATGCTTTGAGACATCCCAAAATAACACTATACAGCATTGAATAGGGCAGATAGACCTGTGCAGCTTGTATCCTGGTTTCTACTTGAGTAGCTTTTGCAAAATCAATAAACGTCTCTGAGCCTCAATTTCCTTATATGGAAAAATGTGAAGCTGAACAAGATCAGTGTGATGAACCCTCTCCTCATGAAAAAAAAAGGCATACACACACAATATTGCATGTGGTTTGAGGGTTCTAATAGCTTTTGAAGATCTGCAAATATGATATAATAGCGGGTCACGTATGTATATGGTTCCTTGCATGTAGGCATTTATGACACAGAAAATAAAATAGGCAATAATTAATAATGAAATAATCTTAATGTTTTTGCTCCTAGGAATATACAATTTATGTGTCTTCCATGTCTTAGATACAGTTGTATTCAAAGAATATGTTTTTTGTTTTTTTCATTTGTTTGTGTAATAGGACCTACACAAAATAGACTTCGGCAAGCCAGGGTGGAAACCATAAGCACGGGTGTGTGTAACAGAAAGGATGTGTATGATGGCCTGATAACTTCAGGAATGTTGTGTGCTGGATTCATGGAAGGAAAAGTAGACGCATGCAAGGTAAGTCCAAAGTCAAGGTCAAAACATTAAAAGGAAAGTTTCCATTAACTATTTCTAATTTTGGCATATATTTTACCTGGGAGAAAAAAAAATGGCATCTATTTTACCAAAGACTCAGTTTATTTAAATAAACACGATAACAAAAATTATTGTATTGAGTGTTTACTATGCCAAAGCAATACTAAGCACTTTCTATACATTATTTCATTTAATATAATGAGACTGAAGCAGTACTATAATTATTCCTAGTTTACAAATCACGAAATTAAAGTCTATTGCTCCCTATTTCTGGTTCAGACAATAACTCTTGTGGTCTCCTCTGAAGACCACTTTACTCAGCTCTATCATCATCTCTCATGCATCTTGTTTTTATCCCCCCACCTCTGACTCTCTCTACTTTGTCCCTTTCATTCTTTTATGACATTGACACCTGAAACAGATTTCGTCTCCATCCCAAGCCTTGCAATATTAACATCATTTAAACGCTGGATTCTTAGTCCCTATATCTGCTAACCTCCAGTGATTTTCACACCTCCTCAGTCACCTGTTCCTAGGACCACTCCTTGAGCCTTGTCACCAAAAACTGTTCATTTCCAACAATACTAAATCCCCAAGTCTTCCTATTTAACAACTACCCTCATTCCCTTCTGCCTGCTTTTCAACTACTTCTGTTTCTTTGGCCACACTCTGTTACACCCCAACCTACCAACCCTCACCCCGCAACATACACAACTTACCCATATATTTTTTTGTCCCTTCTGTTTTATTTTTATCTCTAGCTCTTACACCATTCAATACACAATATATTTTATTTAACTGGCTTATTATCTGTCTCTCTCACTAACCTAGAATGTGAACTCCAGGAAGGCACACATTTTAGAGCATCTATTTTATTTACTGCTGTATTACCAACACCTAAAACAGTGCCTGGCACAAATATTTGTTGGCTGAATATCATCCTTCTTCAATTTCACAGAGACCTGCAGAGCACAGCTTCTCTGCTATTTCACATTCCGTTAATCCTTTCCTTTCTTCCACTGTCCACTTGTCCAGTTTGGATTTCACTGTGATCATTTTTTAAGCACTTTCACTACTACCCCAAGCCCACCTGATGCTCTCTCTTCCCATTGTTTCTGTCTGACAAAGTTCCAAACCTGGAAGAACTCAATTATCTAGTCGCTCTCTCTCTCTCTCTCTCTCTCTCTCTCTCTCTGCCTGCATCTGGGAAGTCAAATGCTCCTAGAAAAAATATAAGAGAAAACATCTGGTTCCATTATAGGTTCCAGATAACAAAACTGACAACATTACTATTTTTGTTTGTTTTTTTCTAAATCTACCTTTCTCTAAATTCTCCCACCGTTTTCCACTTTCCTTAACTTCCAGTTTTTCCTGCCCACTTATTCTCAACGGATGACTTTGTTTCCCAATTTTCAAAGAAAAATAGAAGTCATAAGAAGGGAATTCCCCCATCTTCCCAGCACCAAGCATTCAGACCTGCCGTCATCCAGACCCTTTTCATCCACCTTCAGCTTAGGTCACATCAGAGAAGCTGCTTCTTCGCTAAGGGTGGTCCCCTGTCCTCTGCTCAGGTTCCTCCTCTTGTTGGCCTTTTGGGGAAGTTTACACTAGCAATTATGTCCTCTCTCTCTCTTTTCAGAGTCAACATTTCTCTTCTAACTAAATCCTTCTCTATTCAGGTCTCTTAAGTTAGGGGAAAAAAGAAAAAGCCAATTCTTTTTTGACCCACAATGCCTTCAGCTAGCCTCTCATTTTATTTCTTTACCATCAAATATTTGGGAAAATGTCTACCCATTTTCTCACCTCCCACTGACTCCTCAAACATTTTCAGTATGGTTTCTGCCCTATTGCTTCATCAAAATCTCTCTTCCTAATGTTTTCAATGAACCACTAATGACCTTCAATAAAACTTTTTGGTTCTTTTTTTGTTACCTCTTAGCAGCATTTAATGATACTTACCACTCCCTTTTTTTTGAAATCTTGTCTTCCCTTGTCTTGTAATAATTTTCATCCTACATCTCTGTCTGCTCCCTCTCTGTCTCCTTTTCAGGCTCATTCTTTTAATCCCAGCCATTACATGTTAATCTATACTATGCCTATGTCTCTTTTCACTCTATACTTTCTCTCCAGAGAATCTAAGTCTCTTTCATAGCTTCAATTATCAACTTTTTGCAGATGTTTCATAAATTTATACTTTTAGCCCCAACCTCCCTTTTGATCTCCAGACTTACACATTTTATTCCTACTTGGTAGCACCAGTTGGTTATTTCAAAGGCATCTCAAATTCAAATGTCGTACCTGATTCTGCTCTGATTCCCCTCCCCACCTGATCTTCTTCCTATATTTTGTATCTCTATGAATGGCATCCCTTTTCATTCTGTTAAATAAGGCAGAGGCTAGAAACCGTTCTAATTTCTCTCTTGAGAAATTGAAATTGATTACCTAATCCCATGGATTTTTACCTCCTTAAATCTCTCTCTCCACCACCTCTTGCCTTTTTCTCCTCTCTCAACCTCTCTCTCCTCCCCTTCCCTTCCTTCCACCCCCCAACCACATTAACCATCTAGTTTATCTCCTTCTATTCACGCTTATGCTCCTTTAGTGCATTAGCCAAATGAATGCCAGGATGGTTCTTAACAAGATGTAATCTGATCATGTCAGCCCCTCCTTAAAACACTTAAAACTTATGTTTCTTTTTATTTTAGGATGAAAACCAAAACTTTCTTTAAAGGACCCACAGGGCTCCACATAGACTAGTCTCTTCTTACTTCTGCAGCCTCATTATGTACCGCTTGCCCCCTTGCTGTCTTCTTTCCAGTCCCTCTTTTCTATAGGCCTTCACATGTGCCAGGCTCCTTCATGCCACAGAGCATTCGTCATGCTGTTCCCTCTGTCTAGAACACATTTCATCCACACCTTTCTTTTCATAATTTACTCCTCTTCCTTTAGATATCAGCTTAATTACATTTCATCAAGAGAAACACCCCTGACCTTCCTGACCAGTCTAATTCCCCTACTATGTTTCCATAGCACTTATCACAGTTGTCATTTTGCATATTTGTAGGCTTATTTAATATATTTTTTTAACCTAAATGTCGAGCTCTATGAGCATAGAGATCATTCATTCTTGGTCATCGTTTTAGCCTCAATGCCCATCAAAGTGCCTGGGACATATAGTAGGAACTAAATAAATAGCTGATAAAAGAAAAAAATAAGTGAAGCAGGTGGGAGAGGCACAGAGAGCTTACCCTGTGTATCTTACCTCAGGTCACACAACCAGTAATTAATAGAGCTGGACCTTAAACTTGGGCAGTTCAAAGACTGAGACCACAATTTTAACCTCCAGGCTTAAAGTGTCTAATAAAACTAGCAAAAAAAAAAAAAATCTAAGGATGCTGAACCAGAAATAATGTAACCATCCCATATGAATTAATGTTAATCCTTCTAGAAAATAATTCACTTTAAAGTTTAGCACAAAATTTTAACTCAATTGAGAGAAACATCATATAATCTATATCTGGTCCAGTTGCATGTCCTATGTACCAGTTTTCATTTTTCCTGTGAAATAGAGATGACTGCAGTGATCTTCCTACTGAATTAAATTAGACAACAAACAAATATTTTTTATTTCTCTAGGGAGATTCTGGTGGACCTCTTGTGTATGATAATCATGACATCTGGTACCTTGTTGGTATAGTAAGCTGGGGACAATCATGTGCTCGTCCCAAAAAACCCGGGGTCTACACAAGAGTGGCTCAGTATCGAGACTGGATTGCCTCAAAGACTGGTATCTAGTGTGAACTGACCATGAGTTTTATCCATGGCACACAGAGCTAAAACTCCTGCATATTGTGTATTATTTATATTCTTGTGGTTTGGATCAGTGCTTTTGCTGGATGCCAAGAAGTCCTTCAGAGTCAGACCAATCCAATATCATGAGGTGGATTTGTGTGCATGTAATGGAAATCTTTCTTTACCCTAAGGGAAGATGACACAGCAAATGACAGCACCAACTCCTCACTCACAAGAGAAACTGTGATCTTTTTAATCAGATGAATATTTACAAATGGTTTCCCCCAACTGAAGATGGGGAACATCACTTTCCACAGGATACAAAGAGCTTCCAGGGCTGTCAAAATCTTACCTCATATAGTACCCGGAGCCCTTTGGATTGGTCTAGCAAGAAATCAAACAGCAATCATCCATGAGGATTCAGGGCTTCAGCATTCTAGGACTGATGACTGGACATTCAATGGCTAGAATGCAGAAGTGTGGGATTTGCAATATAACTTGAAGTCTAACCTGGGTTTATAAGTAATAATACAGAGAATTATCATTAACCACGAGAGTTGCCATTTGAAAGATATGTAAATGTGTCTGAACTTGTTGTTGACATTGGGTTATACACACAAGCACTAGCTTCAGGATGCATGTTGCATTGTTAAAGTCATCTGTTACCAGAGTCGTGACTACAGAGATGCAGCTGTATTCACTTCCAGTTCTCAAATATGAGCCCTCAAATGCTAGATTTGTTGCTCTGATTTATCGGAGAAAAATCTTAGTTTCTTTAATGACTAAACTTTTAACTTGCATGTATGTGCGTTATGTGCGATATATGTAATATATATAAACAAGATAAATATAACTAAAAAATTCCTAGTTATTATTTAATATCCATATTAAGCGATAATAAACACAAAAGGGTCATCCATACACACTTTCCTTTTGAAAAGAAAAGGTCACCAAATTTCTGAGTTGGTGACTACTGATAACTAAATATCAACAAAAAAAGCAGAGTGAAAATGTAAATCCTTATGCTTCCTTTTATACGTAGAGAAACAGCCAAAGCTTTTTGGAGAATATTTAGCATATTCAAGATGTGTCTGATTGATGACATACCTTTTTTATATTAAAACCTAATGCAGCCTTTGGTAGAAACAAGAAAACAAATCTGTCTACAAAAAAATAATTTTCTACTAATGAATTTCTATAAGAATGGCTACGTGCTGGGACTTCCCTGGTGGCGCAGTGATTAAGAATCCGCCTGCCAATGCAGGGGACACGGGCTTGATCCCTGGTCTGGGAAGATCCCACATGCCATGGAGCAACTAAGCCACAACTACTGAGTCTGTGCTCTAGAACCTGCGAGCCACAGCTACTGAGCCCACGCACCACAACTACTGAAGCCCATGTGCCTAGAGCCTGTGCTCCACAACAAGAGAAGCCACCGCAATGAGAAGCCCATGCACCGAAAAGAAGAGTAGCCCCCGCTCGCCACAACTAGAGAAAGCCCACACACAACAACAAAGACTCAACACAGCCAATTAATTAATTAATTAATTAATTTTAAAAAAGATGGATATGTGCTTTGGAGTACCTATATTTTTTGTCAGAAGAATGTGGTAACTCTTTGTATATAAACGTCTATGAAACTACATATACTTATTTAAATAATTATATGATTAATTCAACTCAGTGACATTTTAACACAAATGAGACAAATAAATGCAAAAGGCTATAGGAAAATCTAAGAAATGGAAAAGAAGATTTTAAAAATAGGATTTATATGTCCTACTTCTAGTTTGATTCTGACCTGTTGTGTGGTGTTATGGGAATCATGCGATAGCTTTTGCCTCATGTTTTCCATCTACCATATGGGATATTAAGCAATCTACCTCATGGCATTGTTGTAAGGCATTCCTGCTGGATAATAAAGTTGAAAAGTCAAAGAATGTTTAAAACCCGTTCAAAAAAATGTGAAGTATATTACTGCAAACTGATATCACTACAGATGATGCTGCAAATGCATGAAGATTATTAAGAAGGTTTTGGGGTTTTTTTATACAGTGTTAGCATTTTTATTTATCAATAGTATTGCTTTGTGAATCTTGCAAATATTTTGTGGTTAAAAAAATAACGGGTTTTGTCTTGTATGCTGTGAATGCTATAATAATACTCATATCTTTTCATAGGCGAAAAAAAAAGCTACAATTTATCTGACTCGTTTTACAAGACAGGTCAAATCCATTAGGTTGACAGCAAATGATACAGCACATAACCCCTGTGGAATCCTGATAGAATTTTGGGTACCATGAGGACTAAAGGTTTAATTTTTAGTGCTAGAACAAGATTGAATCAAAATTTTTGCAATGCTTAACCACCTCTCAGTGAAATCTTCATGATTCAATGACAATAAGAACAAAAATATATTAATAGCAATCGTCCAGTGAACTTATTGCTTTGTTCATAGATTTATTTGACAGAGAGGGGATGTGTACAAGGCATTCCTTCGTGCCATCATGGAAATGAAAAGTAAACTTGTTACAAATTGTTGAAATTAATGCTAGAATTATAGCTGCTAGAGCTGGGAGGGACCTAAGAGACTGTCTATATCAACCTCCTTTTTTGATTGATGTGAAATCAAAGCCAAGAGAATTTCCCCAAGAAATACAGTAAGTGGTAGTCAGTAGAGGAACAGAATCCAGGAGCTCTTTCATCCAGTTCAGTCTTCTCTTCACTACTCTGAATTATGTATGTTCACTAACCAGGGATACTGCAGTTCTAGAAGTCCCTGGAATTAAGTGATTGTTGCCAAACCAATGTTTCTCCTTGGAAAAAATGTAAGTTAAACTTACGTGGAGTTTAGCAAAGTATATCATTTAACCAAACTGGTTTTATGGTTAAGATAAACAATACCACTTAACACTATATTCAACTATACCTAAAGAAATGAAGGATGATTTTAATGTAGGCAAAGCTGCAGAGCCAGTTAAATTGGCAGGTCAGAATACTCCATGGAAAGTTTCCCTACAAATCTATACCTTATCCCTTCCTTTTCTCACCCACCACACTAAGCTTTATAATTATGAGGTAATTTAAAGCTTTCATGTGGTATAAATTAAAAATCTATACCATATTTTAAAATGAGGAGCAGCAAAAGATTTCAAATCCTGCTAAAACAACAAAAGTTTGTTTTGAACTTTGCTCTTTTTAATGCCTCATTAGAAAATCTGTTTTATAAACAAAACTACAGGAAGCGCACTAAAGTGCAGCAAACAAAAAAGGTTTAAGATGATTCCGTAAATGCTTACAATGAACATTCTTTTACAGGTTTCAGTATTTTTCTTGCCTGAAAGTTTTAAATATGGCTAATAAGAAATGAGAGAAATGTAATCACGTCAGACAATTAAGAAGAGAAATGTATCTTTGCTCCCAGTTGCCCTTAACCTGTTAAATAGAACATTAATCTATCTACCTCACAATGTTGTGAGGCTTTCCTCTTGAACAAAAAAGTCCAAATTCAGAGAACATTTCAAACTGTTTGGAAAGTGCAAAGTCTATTATTATAAACTGGTATCAGCACAGATGATGCTGCACATGCACTAAGATTATCATTAAGTTTTTATACGGTATCAGCATTTTCATTTATCGTTAGTATTGCTTTCTGTATCTTGCAAATACCACTGTTCTGTTGAAATTATAGTTAGCATTTTCTTGAAGAGCAATAATATATAATACAGCTCATGTGATTAGTATTAATTTATCTCAAAAAGAAAAGTACCAGACAAATGAAATTAATTGTTGTTCACTTGATAGCTTTAAGAATGAATATAGTCCCAATTCATTTTATTTACAGCATATTTTACCATAACATGTTGAAGAATCAATCAATATGATAATCAGTCAACTGGGAACATTGTTAAAACTATTTCGCAGCTGACAGTGGAAAATATCAAAATCATTCCAAAGTCAGAATTCAACAAAGAATATTTTAAATACTCTGCTTAGTATATTTTAGTCTACCTTCTGAATTATTAAAGATTCTTTAACTTGATCCATAGAGCTATGTAATTGTGAGTATGCTAACCAGATGTCAAAGTTTTCCTGTGAAGTTCTATTTTTATACATTCTGTTCTACTGTCAAAATCTGTGTCCCACAGATGCTCCCAAATATTAATATTTGTGTAGTCTTCCAACAATTACTGCTGCACAATAGCATAAAATATAAACTATATAAATATATATAATATATAATATGTAACTAAATATAAATTTTTAGTATGTAAGCTCATGCCTCTAGCTATACCACATATTGCCCCTCCTAATAACTTTCAAGTTCTGGACACCCCCCACATTAACTGAGGTACTAGGCACCTACACAGATTAGACCTCTCTATCTGACTCCTATCTTCATTTTGGTCAGTTTCAACATCCAAGTGGATAATCCATCTAGCCTCAATTCTCTGAACTCATAAATCCAAATGACCTTAACTTCTTTTCCACTTCCATCATCTCCTGAACTGTTGGAAGAACCTCAAAATGATCTTCTTTCTCCAATCTTGAAGTCCTATAGTCCATGCTCCTGTACTTCTAATTTCAAATAGCTCTAATTTCTCCAGCTCCTACAGAAGATGTACTTAATCTAGAACACAGCTTGGATAAGAAAAAAAAAATCATCTTTATCTTCACTAACTTTTAATAGAAACTTACTATTTCTTTCCATTATAAAATAGGCAAAAAGCCCCAACAACCCAGTAACATAAGCTGTATAGGTGACTTTGTCACCAAGAGAAATCATAGATACTTTAATTTCACTTAATAGTTGTTATATATGTGTAAAAATATATTTATACTCATTACAACTTTGAAATTATGTTTTTAGACTCATTGCTGTATCCTGTTATGTTAAAAGAGAAGCATATTTATTTCTATTCAAAAATTTTAAAACTATTTTGATAACTATATCACCATATATTGGTTTTTGTATAATTCTATGTATTTTATTTTATGCATCAAAAAACATTTTTATGAAAAGGGGTCCATAGTCTTCACCAGACAGCCAAAGATGACCATGGACATGGCACAAAAGGAAATTAAGAGACCTTAACCTATAGGGTAAAGACAAAATATAATTTCTAGACGTAGAAAAAATTCATGATTATCCCCTCCCTATTTTCCATTTTATTTATTTCTTTATTTGGCTGCATTGGGTTTTCATTGCTGTGCTTAGGCTTTCTCTAGTTGTGGTGATAGCGGTGAGGGGTGCTACTCTTCCTTGCGGTGCGTGGGCTTCTCATTGTGATGGCTTCTCTTGCTGCAGAGCATGGGCTCTAGGCATGCGGGCTTCAATAGTTGTGACTCGGGCTCTAGTGCACAGGTTCAGTGGTTTTGACACACAGGCTTAGTTTCTCCTCAGCATGTGGGATCTTCCCAGCCCAGGGATGGAACCCGTGTCCCCTGAGTTAGCAGGTGAATTCTCAATCACTGCGCCACCAGGGAAGTCCCTATTTTCCATTTTAACCTCTCACCTTGGCTTTTTTCCTTTTGCTATTCTTAATTTTCATTTTTTTAAAAAGGTATTCTAGTGCTCTAAACACACTATAATGTTGCATGCACACATGAATCTCTTTGCACTGAAGTTCTTCTCTCCTTGTCGCTTTAGCAAGTTTGCATTCTTGAAAGAGTTGTACTAACTGACCATACCCCCAGAGTATGTGAATGTTGAATTTTTACAAAATATCTAACATTATTAAACATATAGTTTAAAAGATAGAAAACAATGCTTTTGTTTTTAGTATTTTGGTAGGCAGAATTCTAAAATGGTCCTCCAAGATCTGCCCTTATCTTACTGTGAATATAATGAGATATCATACTCATTACATGGCAAAAGGAATTTTGTAGATATGATTAAGGTTATTAATCACTTGACTGAGTTAATAAAAAGGAGATTTTTCCAGGTGGGTCTAAGTCTAATCCTTTAGAAGTAGAGTCCCTTAGAAGTAGAGAATTTTCTCTTCTTGGTAGCAGAAAAATCAAAGAGATTCCAAGTATGAGAAGATGTCCCACTGCTGGCTTGAAAATGAAGGGGACCAATTATCAAGGAATTCAGGTACCTTCTAGAAACTGAGGGCAGCCCAAGCTGACAGGCAGCAAAAAAACCAGGAAACTTCGTTCTTCTGTAGTGAACTTAATTCTATCAACAGACTAAATGAGCTGGCAAGTGATTCTTTACCACAGCCTTCAGATAGAAACCGAACTGAGCCTACACCTTGCCTTTAGCCTTTAAACACTAAGCAGAAAACAAATTGAGCCCACCTAGACTTCTGACCAACAGAATAAAAGCAGATAATAAATGGCTGTTATTTTAAGTGGCTAAGACTGTAGTAATTTGTCATACATTAATAAAAAGTTGACAAAGGTATAGAATTTTTATTACTAGCCAATTTGAACATTTTCCATGTATGCATTTATTCACTGCAATTACATGTGCCTATTTTGCCAAAAACTTCTTCTCAAAACAAGAGAGGACTTGAAATATGAATTTAAATGTTGATTGTCAAGTTGACTAAAAGAAAGATTCAGTAAATATTGGATGTCTAAGTTTGCAGAGGTGCTAATAAATGAATTCATTCAAAGACATCACAGTTTCTGGCCTCAAATCTTTCACTGTCTAAAAGGAGAAATATTTTGAAAATAAACAAAAGTAAAACTAGATGCCTGTTTGAAGGGAAAGCATGGGTCGAGGGCTATTTGGACAGTAGGGAAATTAGAGGAAAATATCCAGGAGGCGTTTTCTTAGAGCATAAGCTTTCAAAGTCTAGGGACCCTGTGTAATCAGATTCTAACCAAATGACTTGAATCTTACAGTGAGGTGGATTTTTAACTGAGAATTGTACTACAAAGAAGGGAAACAATATTTTAGGCATGTGGGCAAAGACACAATGGGAAAAAAAAAGGATCTGACCAACAGAAAAGAAAACTCAAAGTCAAAGAAAGTAGACACTGTTGTAGCTACAAAGGAAATCATAAGGAGAGTTGGGGAAGTCCTTGAAAATGGCAGCTGGCACAAGCATATGTTCACTTTCCCACTTTAAAGCTGGATTCCCCTTGAAGCAGACACAAACGAATTACTGGGCCAGAGCCAGACATGTACCACTGCACTAAGAAAAGCAAGTCAAGGGCTATCAAACCTTTTATGAAAATCTCCGATCTTGTCTCACGCTTGCTTCTAAAAGGGAAAAAGGCAGGGCCTGAAGACCAGACTGTACTGACTCAGAACAAAGAGAGCCATCTCTTGAAAGACAAACACAGAACTTCTCCAAGCATGCAAGGGTGTTGCTTAGGTTTTGGACACAATACTGTTTCTCATTCAATTAGCCAGAACCAGGAAATATTTTCTTCCTACAACAAAGATTATCAAGTGATTCTTCACTTCAAACCATACGATTGGTTAATGTTTACCCATCCCAACTTGTTAAACTAGTTTATTTTCAATCCTTAAGTATTCTTTCTTTAGTCAGCTTACAAACCTGAAAGAATGTCCAGGATGCTACTCATTTGACAAGAAATCACAAAGCAGCACCGAGGTGGAAGAGTTGCGTTCTCAACAGTGGATGATGCATCAGTAAGTTTAATTTTATTTCATGTTTGATAGATTTGTTTCAGATTTGTGGTTTCCAATTCAGGAAATTATTCTGAATCGTGAACCTACTAGTTTTTTTGTTCTCTACTGTTAGAGAAAATATTAACATAGTAATGTTAATATTCTTTATTTCAGGAAACCATGCTAACAATTTTTTATTTAAGATTTGAAAAGTTTAATATGTTGGGTTTTAATTGGAAAATTTAATGTGAAAGTGACATAATTACAGAGAAAGGGAGGAAAAACACAGACCTTGAGGTAAAATTGTGTAAGTTTGCAGCCATGGAAAGATGGAGCAAATAAGAAAGTATTTTCTCACCCTCATCCCAGTTTAGAATGTACAATGATGTTTGTGATCTTTCTAAATTATGCATTTAATTGATACATTGAAAATAGAAGAACTATATAAGTTGTATAGGAAGTATTATATTTTAACCCCCATTCTGAAATTGATAAATATAATTAAAACTTCCAAAAAATAATTTTAATGTCTTTTGAGAAATTCTTTGCCTTTTGAAATAAAAAGTTAAAGAACAATATAAGAATAGTTTATATATAAGACTATAAAAAGTGAGAAGCAAAAAAAAAGCGAGAAGTAAATAAATAATTCTAAGATTTTTGTTTTTTAAAAGATTTGAAAGTAAGTCTACAGATAAATCTTAAATGTTTTTAACCCCCATTCCCCTGTTGGATCTATTCTTCATTTTTCTATATTTGGAACACTAATTCTTCATAAACATGTATGATGTCAATGAGTAAAAACTACTCAAGGTATTAAGGGAATTACAAATGTCTTTTCTAATGACTTTTAACTAGAGTCGCACTCTTTTCTTAATTGCTAATAATAAGATATTGTATATAAAACTCAATTAGACACATGGATTTCTGGACCACAACCCAACAAATTCTTTTCAATCACTCAAAATGTTCCCTTTTCTCCCTGCTCACCTTAGAGCCACAAATAAGGTTTAGGTTGTTAAAAAAACAAAACAAATTAAACAAACAAAACAACTTTTCACACTTAATTGATCTTGTTTCTAGAACTGGCACACACTAGGATTTTCTTTTCAAGTGGACGGTAATATAAACAGGATGATGATTACTATTAACGTTATTTTTATTTTTACTTCAAAGTATTTCTAATCTGTAGAAAAAAGAATGATGATTCCACATCAATAAAGATAATTCAATTAATCCAATTATTTTTTGCACTTCAATATCTTTAATAGTCATGTATTTACTCAAGAACTACTATATACTAGTCACCATTTTTTTAAGCTCTTTATTGGAATATAATTGCTTTACACTCTTGTACCAGCTTATGAGGTACACCAAAGTGAATCAGCTATATTTATACACATATCGCCATATCCCCTCCCTCCCGCGACTCCCCCCACCCTCCCCGTCCCAGACCTCTAAGGCATCATCCATCATCGAGTTGATCTCCCTTTGTTATACAGCAACTTCCCACTAGCTCTCTATTTTACAGTTGGTAGTATATATATGTCTATGCTACTCTCTCACTTCATCCCTGCTTCCCCTTCGCCCCCCGCTGCCCCCCAGTCAGCATTTTTGTCATTGAAGGGTTGGGGATGAATAAACATACAGTTTTAATTCAGTTTCTTTTAAGGCTTATGTAAATGGCAATTCTGGTTAAATGTTACAGCTGGTTAATGACAAAAGAAATCTACCAGAAAGATAAGGAGAGAAATGAAAGTGACATAAAGAGAAGGAGACAGGAAAAATAGACTGAAGTAAAAATCCGAGAAAAGCAAAAGACCTACATCTGGTCAATAGACTAAGAAACCATTTAGACCTCTCCATTCTTACTACTTTCCCTTTTTCAAGATTTTCAAAATTTTACCCTCCAGGTCCAAAATCTTAAAAAATTCGATGGTCCCATTCCCTTTTCAGATAAATCAGTATGCCTACTTTATAGATTTTTGCCATATTGACTTTGGCTTTCCTTGGCTTTGTGGCTCACAGGAATAGTAAGGGATGAGGGTGCTGGGGTGAGTGGAAGAGGCGTTGCTGGAAACTATCTCTGCTCTTTACATTGATGATCCACGCCCCAGTGTAGTTAAGTCTCAGAGGGTTTTCTCCACTTGGAATATTACACAAATAAACATTTATTTATTAGTTTTTGTCACCCATGACTAATGTGAAGAAAATTTATCATATTCTCTGTTGTGCATGCCAGGAACAAGCAGAACGCTTTGCACATAATATGTTGGTTGAACTATTTAATTGTTCTTCAAATTTATTTGGGCTAATTTCCAACTAACAACTCATCCTCTACTGGTTGTTTCGATCTTCTCTTTTATCTTAAAATCCACTTAACTGGATTTCATACTGCTGTTAAAGACTCCTTTGTACCTAGAAATATTTTGATTATTTTTCTAGTAAGCCACCCTGTACTTAGATATAGTGATACATATATATAGGTGTAAATGTATTTCTAGTATTTAGTCCTTTTTTTTCCTAAAAATGAGTAACTCTGAAATAGATTCCTTGGATTATTGTATTCCTGCAGTGAGGTTATGAATAATATTACATTTCTCCTTATCTCACACAGAAATATTAGAGTCTCTTTTCTTTTTTAAAAACATTAAGATACAGTTGACATATAACCTTATAGTTTCAGGTGTACAACGGAATGATGTGATATTGTAAAATGATCACCACAATGTCTAGTTAACATCTGTCATCATACTTAGTTACAATTTTTTTCTTGTGATGAAAACTTTTAAGATTTACTTTTAGCAATTTTCAAATACAAAATATGGTATTATTAACTATAATTACCATGCTATATTATGTCCCCATGACATTTATTTTATAACTAGAGGTTTTTACCTTTTGACTCCCTTCACTCATCCCCACCCCCGCCTCTGGCAACCACCTAGAGTCTCTTTTCATGTAGTAACACCCATCAGTGGATTTTAAGTTATTTCCCACATTGATTGTTTAAATCAAGTTTGAATTTTATACTAATAGGCATAAAAGGACTCTGTCAAGTGAAAACATATCAATGTAGAAATCAGGGCCTAATGATTTTAATTTGAAAACCTAATTTGTCATTTAAGTGAGAGGATTCCCTCAGCTTCTATAACAGTGCCTTAGGCTCTAGGACTTCAGCATTGTCAGTGTAGGACTAGGAATAGTTATCAAAAAAATGGAATGACAGATGGCCCCCAAACTGGATAAGAGTAAATTAGTTTCTGAAATAACATAATTTCAAGTTTTAAAATACACTTAAAGCTTTTTTTTATCATACATATTTTTAAAAAATAAGACAAGATACAAACCTGTTTCATCTATTAAGTATTTTTACAGGAAAATACCATGATCAATTGTCTTTAATTTAAGCCTCTTCTGTTTTAAAATGTTTTTAATCTTGGTAAAATTGACACCCATATTATAAGAAACATTGTAATAATGAACAGCTCTCTGGCTAATTTTTGCATACATGCAAAATTATTTCCTTAGGATAAATTATCTTTTGCACTTTCACAATTTCCGGAGTGCCATCTCATGATTAACAAATTACTCTATGTCCCAAATATTTTTTTCACGGAACACTACCTATATCCCGGAAAATTCAAGTATAGTTCTTTCCTCAGGACACAGCATTTTTTACAGCCCTCTCCAGTAAGAGTTTATTATTGAAGATTTAGTCTTGTCCTCCTCACTCCTTAATGCCAGCTTGGATCACTATCCTCCACATCCCTGTAAACTGCCTCGTTCCTTTGAGGCTCACACGATTTTGCTCTCCACCCCCTTCCTTGCTTATCACTGTCTTCATGGACCTATGATGATGCCTTCTATTTATTAAAGACTGACACATTTCCCTATCTTGTTCTCTACTCTATGTCCTACATTTACCCTGGGTAGCTTCAGTGTCCGTGTGGTTGATCTCCAGCATCCTAGTCATTTGATTCCTTAATTATCTCATCACTAGAATCTTCTCTTCAAATATTAGTCTCATGCCCACACCCTAGACCTTGTCATGACTTGTAATTACTCTCTCTGAATCATGATTTTGGACAATGATCACTATCTTAATCTTCCTTCTTACAGTCTTAGTCACTTCTAGTGTATAATGCACCCTTTTTTAAATTATTATTCATTGGCTTTTCCTATCAATGAATTCTTCATATCCCTCAGTTGTTACCTCTATGAATCTCTCTCTCTCTCACACACACACACACACACACACACACACACTCATCGTTGTCTCTCTCGTGATCCTTAGGTTCATCATTCCAACAAATTTTTCAGTGATGTCTTAAACTCCACGAAATTCTCCTGTCCCATGTTTCCTCCATCTTTCATACCTGGATAAATTCTAGAGAGAGTATATCTATCTGAACAATAGCTTACCTCTGCCCAGACAGACCTCTGAAGAATGTTACAAATATGCAGGAAGTACCAGTTCATCTGAGCCCTCAACTATGCTATTTCTACTACATGCCCTTACACTATACTCCCATTTTCTATGACTGTTTTCAACTTCTCTAGCCTCCTCAAAGTTCCAGTTTTCACCACCTGTCCTCTCATATTTCTACTACTTCAAAGAAATAATGTGATGGTCAATTAGATGAGAATTTCTTCAACATCCTGACATCAAACCAACAAACCTACCTATATCCATTCTTACTCTCAAGAGGATGCCTTTTTTCAAATTTTTTATTCAAATTCTCCAATCTATCAGGTTGAACTGTATGAAATTGCCAATATATGACCACTTTTGTCCTACACAAATGGCAATTTCATATGTGTGAACTTAATAGTTTAGAATTCATGATCCTTCAAATATGCTCTCAACCTAATCCTCTCCCAACTTCAGGATCTCTACTGGCTAGTTTATAGCATTGTAACTATAGTCAAAACTTTTCCATTCACAAGAAAAAAAAATCTTTTATCAACCCCATACACCTTGATAACTTCTCTCTCTCTCTTCCCATCTATAATCTAACTCATAAAAACATTGTTGAGCTCCATTATCTCATCTCCTTTCTTCCAGATATTCCTGAAACTCCTGACATTTGGTTTGTAAGTCCGCTCCTGTGTTCCTTTTCTGTTCACTGAATCACCATGATCCACTATTATTTAATCCAGTGGGTATTCTAAATTTTTTTATCATATTTGATTTCCTAACCACATTTGACACTGTGGATCAATCTCTCCTTGAATATCTTTTATCCTTTGTTATCATATCACACATATTTTCCTCATTTCTTCTGTATTTTCCTGTGGTTTTCAAGCTTCTTCATTCTTTGCCTTTATCTTAAATATTAGCCTTCACCAGGGTTCTATTTATTGAGTCTTCCTCTCTTCTTGTTATTTCAATTAAAAAATATTCTTGGGACTTCCCTGGTGGCTCAGTGGTTAAGAATCCCCCTGCCAATGCAGGCAACACGGGTTCAATCCCTGGTCCAGGAAGATCTCACATGCCTCAGAGCAACTAAGCCCGTCTGCCACAACTACTGAGCCTGCACCCTGCAACTACTGAAGCCTGCACGCCTAGAGCCTGTGATCTGCAGCAAGGGAAGCCACTGCAGTGAGAAGACCACACACCAAAATGAAGAATAGCCCCTGCTCGCCACAACTAGAGAAAGCCCACATGCAGCAATGAAGACCCAGTGCAGCCAAAAATAAAAATAAATAAAAATTAAAAAAAATTTTTTTAAATATTCTTTAGTATCTACTATATTCCAGGTGCAAAAAATACAATGATGAATTTGACACAGTACCTGGCATTTTTAAATGGGAAAGTAAAATTGCTAGATTGAAAGGAATGCATATTTAATGAAATGTTATTCATGTTGATAAGTTAACCTACTCCTTTTCGTATTTGTAACATATAACTCCCAATTTGTCGTTTGACTTTTATTTATGAAAAGTTGACATACAGAAGATTTTATGCTATCATTAGATTCCCTGCCCCCTTTTTTTAAATAGTCAAATTATTTACTTTTTCCCTTGGTAATTTCTGTCTCCATATGTCATTTGTAGGAAGTGGAGATCTCATTCATAAATAAGATGGCAAAGAGTGAAAATAAGCCAAGATCAAGTGGAATTAATTTTTCTAACTTCTTAGCTCCAAGAAGTTTATAAGCAAAGGCAATAAATAACCGAAAACAGTGAAAAATAGATAATTTATACAAATAAGGCAGTTTTTAAAAGGGGAGTTTGCCTCCTCATGTGGTATTTAAGTAGGACACAATATTTTTTAGTTTTTGTGAATAGTGTTGATATAGTACACTACTTAAATGTCCCTGTAGGAATAGGTAATGTGCAATAATTATTTTATTTTATAGATCTATAAAAGAGTAGTTTATAGCCTGAAATTACTATTGCCTAATCCACCCACAATGTCTTATTTCGCAAATTTACAGCAGAGGCTATATTCTTTTTTACCAGATCATTAGATATCTAAGAGGAAATGACTTCCAAATTTCCTAGGTATTGACATATTACTGAGTTAAAATGCAATCTCAATTCTCAGGTTTGGTAAATGAACCAGACAATTTCAGGTTATACATAAGGATCACAGTGAGTGAATACTGAGAATATTCGTTATGCCAACCAAGAATCTGAATAACAGTAAGATGAGCTCAGTGCTATTTCATTTCAACAATAACACAAAAAAGTACTGAATTACTACCAAGGATAAGACTTGTAACTGAGCACATGGTAGAAGGATAAAGGAAACATGGTCTCTGTTAAGGGGAAGAGAGAGAACAGTAAGTAGTAACAAATATAACACTATTTAGAATTTAATAAATGTTAAGCATAGGTATAATCAATGTATTTAGCAGCATTACCTAAAAAATAAAGCTATTATATCAAACTCAGTATTTGGTGGATATCATTGCTTAGGGGTTGGCTATATTAAAAGTGAATGCATTTAAAAATTTAAGGAAATCAATTTAGAGGTATTAGTACTTATGGCAAAAATTGCGATGATTACAACTGAAATTTGGAAAAAACTTTAGCAACTCAAAGAAAGAACAGTTAATTTCCAGCAGGACAGAAAGTCAACACTCCAAATAGAACACTTGGATGAGGTGTTAGAGACAAATATATTTCTTGTAGGAAGGGAAATAGGAGAGGGCAATTGTAGACTAGGATTATTAAACTAACAATGCAGAATGTCAATGTAATAGGTGTTTTGGGTTTTTTTGTTTTCTTTTTGACCAGATTGACATCTTCAAGAAAAATGCAAATTACAAGCCCTTGTTTTTAAAACAAATGCTCATTTTATGTGTTTATTATAGTGGGTATTTACATGCTTCAGGAGTCATAAAAATATATCACAAACAAGGCAGGAAAAATTCTACAAGTAATTTTAAGTTTCACTGTTATTTTTTTTATAATTACTACAATTAAATATTGCTTTGACAGTAACTAACTGAATTTGCCAACTCTTTCAAGTTTATACAAGTGGAATCTTGCATAATTCTTGCAATTCAAGCCGAAATATCAACTCCTTGGCAGAATATCCATGTCCTTTTTGAAAATTCTCTTTTTTATGAAAAACAAATAAACTCCAGATTACTAAAATGGTCCCATTACAAAAGAAATAGAAGTTTAGAGCAAACAACATGGAAAAAGCACTGGGTTGGGGTCAGAACACTTGACTTTGAACAAAATTCCTCCAGTTAATAACTGTGTGTTATTAGCCCAGGCTCAAGACCTATTTCTACCTCTGTACCAATATTTAAGATGAACATCATGGAAACTACAAAAGATTACAAATGTAAAAGGTTATCATTGCTAATGGACCCAATGGAGGTGCCTTTGAGAAGTTTAGTGTATTAAAGCAGGATTTGATCCTGACCCTTGTGCCAGAGGCACCTAATAAATGACCAGGTGATTATCTAGGGTTTTATAATTCTTTGGCTTGGATTCCTACCCAGGTTTCTGAGAGCAGAGCTGGTAGAATGGTGTATTGTTTTCCACTTATAAGCGAATTAACTCTCCTCACCAAAGGATTTAAGTCTCTCCAACAGGAATCATTTTCTGGCCTCTACCTCTTTGGGGGATGCCCTGATGGTCACAGCCCAGATGGGCAGTGACCTCATCCTCTAGAGACGAACACCATGTGACTTGGTTGTCTCTCCCACGTAGTCTGCCAGGCAGCTCCACCATAAGGCTTTGGTTGCCATGGTTACTTCACAAAGTACTAGAAACTAGTAGTTGCTGCCGTGTACTACTCTTATGATTCTTGGGGCTCTTCCAGATCCCTGGATCTTGGCTGAAAATAAAATTATTTCTTAGTACAAATCTGGCCAGCAAAATTTACTTCACTGTTCTCAAGCTTCTATTTTTTTCTAACATGCCCCATTGGTCATTGCTGTGGTAATTTTGGATTAGAACCTATGTTCCACAGATGAAAATGTTTATAAATAGAAGACAAGGAATTAGGTGGGCTAAACGGACTAGTCTTTTATGTTCCTGGGCAAATCCCTTTAGCCTCAACTAAAAAAAGAGCCTGATAATATTCACCATGTGAACCCCACATGGATGTTGGGTGAATCCAGTGTTACAGGGTATGCTGAAGCACTTTAAAAACTATAAAGTGATAGATAAATCATCATCATTATCACCATCATTACTGTTAGGGTGACCTGTGCTGCACCCTTACACCCTTAGATCTCACACTTTGCTCTCCCAAACCTGTTTGGAATTAGGTGGGGCAACCTTGAGTGAAGGACCACTCCCTATCTTTTCAAGGGCTGTAAGATTCTCTAGAAGCACCCTCATGAGGCTCTGGTTACACTGTGCAAATTTATCAAACACAGACAGAAAGAATTCCCAACAGTTAAGATAGCTTATCAGATATATACAAATGCCATTTATATTTAACTGAGGTAATATATTCACCATCTGGCAGGTATTTTTCCACTGAAATGTGAGGGTGAGGAATAGGAAACTAGGGACAAAAGAACTGGACAGGGATCCCTTGGTTTCTCCAAACGTGTGCAATTTCTATGCAGTGACTGGACTGCCTTGGTCACAGCAGAGTGTTTATGCTTTTTAAACCATCTAATTTTGTTCAGCAAGCTCAGCCAGTCACGGCCATTTCTTTGATCATACTGAAAAACAATAGCTAATATCAAGTGACCACTTACTATCTCTTTTCACTCTCATAATATCTCTGTAGGGATCAACTGCATTTTACAGATTAATAAATTCAGGCTTTAACAAATCAGGTAAGGTCACTTGACTAGTGAGTGCAAAAGCATTCTGTCCGAAAACAACCAGGCTCTTTCCACCATACATGCCACCTCTCTTCAGGGAGTTAGTGGGGCTGCTATAATCAAAGCAACCTCTTAAGAAAAAAGTAATGCGAAAGGAATATTGTTTATTTTCTGTTCAAGACTATATGAGTTAAGCAGGATTGCTAGAAGTAGAATATCATGTAAAAATGCATAAAATAGTGCATCACGACTTTGTCTTCAAATATCTTTTTAGGAGCCTGACCCATAATAGTGCACAATGCATGCATTAAGATGAAACCCAATAAACAGGAAACTATCAGCTTCTTTCTAGACCATGAGATAACAGTAACCTAGAGGAAACTTTCTTATTATGTATTAGATCACATACAAACCAGATTATACAGGTGAACGGAATATTGAGAAAACCATTTGGGCAATTAAGAGAAAGTGGGAGATTTTTCTCTTAATTATCTAGATAATTGTCTTAATTCTTGATTTCCTCTTCTCAAAGTGATTCTGACAAATTGTAGGGGGATAAGGCTAGGATCCAGTCTTTTCACTCCATATCCCATACTCTCTTCACTTAAATTTCATTGTCCCTACAGAAAACACAGCATTGCCAGTTCAACAAATTAACCAGAATTTATTGCCCAATTTTCACCACTGTGTCAAGCATTGCTGTTAAAACAAGACGAAAGGCAGAGAACACAGAAATAGGACATGAAAAAGGTACAGCAGAGGTGGCAGATTGGTTAGTGGGAGTTTGTGGGTGTTCTCTTCTGATTATTTCTATTTTCTCAGTGAAATGAAAGCAAGGCCATCAGCTGAGGGTGAGGATGAAGGAAGAGGTACTGGAGATTTGAGAAGAGAAGGTATGAAATTGTCTATTTCTTATACTAGGAGAAAGAAAGAGTAACTAAATTAATATGATGGCCAGGAAGCACTGAGAGCTAATTTGATGTTAGTGGTCCTGCATTTAAAATTAGACTCATAGGCACAGTTGAGCATTTTTCCCCAGCCACATTTGTGTAAATGCAAAGTAGATAGAAAGTTGTATTTAACTAGGGTTGGAGTTTTGCTAGATGATTATGAAAAAGTGAGAGAGGATTGCAGGACTGAGGGTGTACACCAGGGGATGAGTATAATGAGAGACCATAGGATTTATGGTAGGTAAGAGACCAAGGCCAAAATTAGGGTGATTGGAGGCAGTGAAGAGATGGTAGGATCCGTGTATCATAAGTCCCAGTGGGATGGAAGTCAGGGTACTAAGGCAGCGAGCTGGAAGGATGTGTCATGGCAGTTGAAGAGTTAAGACGATTAAAATTTAGATTACAGAGAAATTGAAGCTCTTGGTAATGACAAGATTTAGAGCCTGAGTATGAAAGTGCGGAGCTGAGGTAGAGAGAAGGACAAGACCATTGGCACAAAGAGTCAGAACATAAAACAGAACATGACCAATACAACAAAACAGACAGCAACAAAGCAATACAGGAAACTTCAAGATAGCTGCTAACTGGGATGGGATAGCTGTGAAAGGAATTGGCCCTTAAAGAAGGCTTTAGAGCAGCACACTGAAAGGTTTTCAGAAATGGAAATGCTAGCCACTGGGGAAAAGGAGGTTAGAAATACAGAGGAAGAGAGGACATTTTGGGCAGAGCGAATATTGTGAGCAAAACAGGGATGCGTGGCCATAAGGAACAGAATAGCAATTGTGAAGGGAAGTACTTCGTTAAGAACCCAAAAGTGACTTAGACACAGCAAATGAAAGACACTTCTTATAAAAATGTAAATTATATTAACATCACTCCCATATTTTAAATTGGCCAGTGGGTTCCTATAGCCCTTAGGATTAACAACACCTGGCCATGGGCTTAGGCAACCCCATGATTTGGTCCTCACTTGTCTCTCGGATGAAGCTTCTCTATTTCTCCCTGGACCCACCGTGATCCAGCACACTACCCTCACTTCTTTCAGGAACTCAACAAACTCACTCCTGTTCCAGCTCTAGGAACTTGCTGCCACCTGGTTGCTCTTTCCCCAGTTCTTCTAATGGCATCTCTTTGGGGACTACTCCATGCTACCCAATTAAGCACCATCTCCCTCTGGCCTCCAGTAACTCTCTATTCCTCAATGTGTTTTACTTTCATGAGCTGAATCTTATTATTTGGCGTGTTTCTTTTCAGTCTCCTTACACTAGCCTGTGAGCTCCGTGAGAGCAGGAAACTTGTATCGTATTCACTACGTTTTTTCCAGCAGCAGAATCAGCTTGTAGTACAAAATGGGATCTCTATAAATATTTCTTGACTGAATAAATAAATGAATAAATAAATACTAATCTAAAGAGTACAGTCTATGTAATGATAAATATCAGAGAATTTTTGCACTAGGGGATCACATTATCAGAACTGTACATTTAGAAGTAATTCTGGCTGTAGCATTGTAGAATGTATTTGAGGGGAAATTATCTGGACATAAAGAGATATATTAATGGCTACTGTGCTTGTTCAGATAAGGCCACTGAATGCCTAAGATAGGATGGTGTTAAGGAAATGGAAAGGGAACAAATAGAAAGACAATTCAGAGGGAGATTGATCAGGTGAAGGAGTTGTGGGGAGGGAGATGTCTGTGATTTCAAGGTTCAGAAAATGGGTAATCTAGAAAATTGTGAATAATCTTAATACATATATATATATATTTAAATTTGATTAACAGGTAAAGGGAAGTAAAAGGTGAGGGGATAAGAAATGGACAGACTCAGGTGGAAAGAGAGTGATATAGTAAGAATGAGGCAGAAGGAAGAAAAAAAAGAGATGAAAACCACTATGGGACAGTAAAGGAAAAAAAAAGAAAAGGTTAGTGAAGATGAGGATAAATTATAACTTTTTAAATTGTTGATGGGAATATAAAATTGTGTAGGTACCATGGAAAACTTCAGCAGTTCCTCTAAATGTTGACCATAGAGTTATCATATGACCCGGAAATTCCACTCTTTGATATATATGCAAAGAAATGAAAATACAAGTCCATACAGAACTTGAACATTCATGTTGGTAGCATCATTATTTATAATAGCCCAAGGTAGGAACAATCCAAATGTCCCTCAGCTGACGAATGCATAAATAAATTATACTATATCCATAAAATGGAATATTATTTGCAATAAAAAGAAATGAAGTCTTACCTTCCACTATGGAAAACAGTATGGAGGCAATCTATGCTATCACATTGATGAAATTTGAAAATACTATGTGAAAATATTATGTTAAGTGAAAGAAGACAAATACAAAAGACCATATATTATATGATTCTATTTACGTGAAATGTCAGAATAAACAAATCCACAGGGACAGAAAGTAGATTAATAGTTGTCTAGAGTTAAGGGGTTAGGGGAAAACAGAGAATGACTATTAATGGGTATGGGGTTTCTATTTGGAATGATGAAATGTTTGAACATTGCTTATGATAACGGTTGCACAACTTTGTGAATATGCTGAAAACAATCGAATTGTATACTTTAAGTGAGTGAACTGTATGGTATGTGAATTATATCTCAGTAAAGCAGTTAAAGAAATAAAGAAAGGAAAGAGATAAAAGGAAGGAAGAAAGGTAGGAGGGAAGACTCCAAAAAGTTCTAGAAGCTCACAAGTGTGTTTTCATTAAATGTAAAAGCTCTTGACAGCTATTATTCACTGAAGCTGTCAGTCACCTACCTACCATTATCCTCCCTATTTGGCATTCATGTGACTTCTCCAGCAGTATCAAAAAGTTCTTTCAATAGTTCTTTCTGACTCAAGAAAAGCCGTAGTTAATTTTCTTTTCACATTTTAAATTTCATTTTTTCCAATGAAACCACTCCCCAATGGCCAGATACAGTGACTGTAGGACTTGTTCATTAGAAAAGATTTGTAGCTAATACTTTAGTGCATGTTTCAGTGTTCCAAGAAGCCCTGTGTCCTGATGGAGGTCAAAAATTTGTTGTTAAGTAGCAGTGGGAAGAGACATGATTAAAGATAATTGATAATTGATTGAAAACATGAGTAAGAAAGCAGGAAACTGTACCAAAAAAATTGAAGCCAAAATGGGTGGGCAGTGCTGCTCTGGCTTGTGATCTGCAGCAGCCCAGGTCAATGGCATGTGCATTCTTTCTGGTCCTCATCAGGTCTTAATTACCTCACTATTCTAAAATTCCCTTCAAGGAACAACTTCTCATGGAATTTCACCACATAAATTTGCATTAATGAGCAGAGCTCTGAAGAGTAGCACTCTCTGACCATGTTTATTTCCTTTTGAACTCTTACAAAAACACCAGTTATTTTAATTATATTTTAATTATGACATCCATCAATTTTTCATTTATGGAACATTATGTCTTTCTTATTTGCATAATGTGCAGTTATGGAAACAAGACAGACAGCTTGTCAGAAAATGAAAACCAAAAGGAAGCACAAATCTTCCTTTAATCTTTTCTACAGCTTTGAATATGTCTATCCACATCACAGATGTAATGAAAGTCTCATCATATCTGGTGGTACAATTAAAATGATGATTACCATGATTGCTAAGCCACTGTGATTAAATAATAACACCACCACCTCTTGATATTTGCATAACAACTTTCTTTCAGAGCTATTCTGTCTTCCTTAGGCAATGAATTAAAATCCCAGCTAGATGATTCACCCATATTGTTTTGCCTTAAATTGTCCCATACCCATTATTTTTGTCCCATGGGTGCTCCCAAATGTACTCACCACATAATGTCTACTTCTGAACTGTGATTACTCTTGAAGGTTCTGCTGTCCTCCCTCCCCACAAGCTGGGAATTATTTTATCTACTGGAATGCGCCATGGGATAAGCAGGGCTTTGCCAGGCTCCCAAGCTGCTCCCTCTCTCTGTGTATTTTGTGCCCAGTGTTGCCACTCAGATTCTGAGGTCCTGGATGCCAGTTCTCACCTCTTTCTTTCATGCACAGCACATCCGCCACCCTGCATGCACTTTTCACCAGCCCACTTCACTTCATCTATGTACAAACTCCTTGCTAACCTTTCTCAGTTGCCTTTGATAATAAAAATAATAAAAGAATCAAAACTCCTAAGTCCTCACCATGTTTTAGTTACTGTTCTAAGTGCCCTTTCATATATTAACTCAATCTTTTCAATACATCCCACAAGGTGGGTATTATTACTCTCAATGTACTGATAAGGAAGCTGAGGCACAAATAAGTTGAATGACTGCACAAGGTCCCACAGCGGGGAGCCAGGATAAGAGCTCAGGTAGGCTGGCGGAGGAACCCACACACTTAACCACTATGCTGAGCAACCTCTTTCAGAGACCATGAGACCTTCCAATCATGTGGCCACTGCTGTGCCAGAAAGAAATCACTTTATACCTCATCTTTGAATCACTGAGTGACAACATTTTGATTAATTAAAGCATTTGAGAAAGCTCCAGTAAAAATAACAGATGCTTAGAAAGCTATCGAAGGCGAAAGAACCTGAAGATATATGTTGGTAAAAGATTGTAACATTGAAAGAAAATGGTTGACATTGAAAAGAGCAAGAAGAGTTCTTTCTATTCTGAGTTTTGGTTCAATACGCCCCATGAGACAGTCCGGATAATGAGCCCCTCAGAATTTAAACGAAAGCAGGGGAGGAATTAAAAGGATGACACATTTCAAAAATCTTTTGACTCTTTGTGAAAGGTTTTCTAGACTGACCTGTTGAATGTATAGCTTTTGTAACTGCTCATCTTCACTTTGGTGTGAATACCTCAAAGGTGAGGTCACTTAAATTTTTCTTTTGTTTGCATGCCAAAGGCTTCTCTAAGGCTGGATTTTCCTACACTACTGTGAACCTGTTTAATCATCTTGTTGGAATAGTCTGACCAACAGACTATTGGTTTCTGAGGGAGAAGGAAACAAGGAAAGAGGAGAGAGTTGCCCGTTAGCAGTTTTTAAGTACAAAATTTGTAACTGTTTGTTGATTCTAGATAAAAGCTTAATCTCATTTCTCTTCCTGCTGTGTTTGAAGCAATTCATCTCTAGCAAAACTCTACTAAAAATAGTTTTGTTTTTGTTTTTGAATATTTTACTTATTTATTTCTTTGGTTACCCCGGGTCTTAGCTGCAGCAGGCGGGCTCCTTAGTTTTGGCTAATCTGCTCCATAGTTGTGGCTCACCAGCTCCTTAGTTGTGACATGTGAACTCTTAGTTGCAGCATGCATGTGGGATCTAGCCCCTGACCAGGGATTGAACCCAGGCCCCCTGCTTTGGGAGTGCAGAGTCTTAACCATTGCACCACTAGGGAAGTCCCTAAAAATAGTTTTTATGTTGAAAGTAGTTTAGGGCTGCCTACTACCTTATTACACAATATTTTACTTAATAAACAAATATTTACCAAGTACCTATGAGCTCCACCAATATGGAACAACTACTGAAATTAGCCATTGAAACTAGTCAATGTTTAAATTAAAATTAGGTTAGAACTAAAAGAAATCAAGAAGAAAATATTTTTTTCTTTTTTTGAAAAACATGTAGGAATAAATATTTTAGGACATGTCTGCATGGTTAATGTCTGCATAGTTAAGGAAATGAACTCAAGCAATTTTTCACTTGTGACCAATACATAAAATGGTAATTCAGTCACAGTGATGTTTCTGGAGTTAGAACAGTTCAACAGGAAACCCCATCCTTTTGATGATGGGAATTTTGTTGCAAAACAAGCCCCCTCTTTATGAATGGTTTTCTGTATCTGATGCAGAGGGGAGGAGAGTGATAAGATGGGTCTGGCATTTTCAAGTTTTAAAAGAGTATATCATTATTTTTCAGCCATTGTTTCCTCCAAAGAGAAACCATTAGTTCTTCTTTGAAATTCCCTTAGAAATGTTCTGCAAATCTGGTACAATTTGTGCACACTGTGCTCCTCCTCTAAAAGACTATACATTCCTTGAGAGGAAGACTGATTGAAGATTCTTCTTTATGTTCCCCTGTGTTTCATACATAGTAATGCTCAATAAATATCTACTGAGTTAACTAATTAACTTCGCCTTCATTCTCATTCACGAATTCTACTTTCTCAAATGTGTTCCTGAGAAATTCTTGTCTTTGTCTCTTCTTTATTTATGCTGTTCCCTCTGCCTGTGGTACATGTCATTCTTGCCAATTCCTCCTCCTCAGCCTTCAAGGCCCAGTTCAAAGGACAACTTCTCTAAGGCAAAACCATGTACCCACTCAGCCCCCATAGTGTACTGGGCATAATTCCATTATGACATTTATCACTTATGTGATGGTAGTTACTTAATGGTCTCCAGATCACACATCCTTGAAGAGGGGAGCCTATGTATCATTCACTTTTGAGTCTCAAGCAGAAAGCGTTTGACACACACAAGAAACTCATTCAATTCCAACTGAGTGAGTTTGTGATTCCCATGATCTTCTATTTTTTCTTTTTTTACAATTTGATATTTTTTTTCTTATTAGTAATGTATATATGGCAATCATGATCTTCTGTTAATAAAGGTGATTATGTTCACCAGCACTTGCCTGTGCCTCAGCAGGATCCCAGCTCTTCTAAAGATCCTTCAGGTGCATGCAGATGTAATACTCTTGTCTTGCCACCAACCAAAGAGTAGCAGGCCAGAGTAACTTTAGATCCTTCCAGAAACACAGCAAAACTCAGAATTGGTGCTACCTGAGATACTTAACAGAGGTCAGGGTGATGTTTCTGGGGTAGGGAAACTGCTTCTACCTTCTTGCCCAGATACAAGGATACAAGAACATCCCTAATCCTTCCAGATCACTGATGCCGAAAGGCACACCTCAGTTGATATTTTTAATTTTTTAACTGAGGCCTATTTTCACTTTACCACTACCAGCTACCAATCCCAGGGAAGATAATTCCTTCTTCTTCTTTTCCATGTGTAACTTTTAACAGCACAGGAACTGGTGCCTTTAACTTTCAATAGAATATTCCTGTTCAATCCTCTCATGGATTAGATCCTCCTGGACAATCCATGTGTATCTGCACCCTATAATTGTTCAAAATTGGTCTTCAGATTGTGGGCCCTGGCACTAGGTTGGAGACAGAGCTTTATTACATTTCCCTGCGTCCACAAAGTTTTCCCAAACATCAGTCATTTGCATTCCACTTTCATGCTTTTTGTTATATTTGCATACTACTGATACTATTATTGTCTTAATATTTTTATTTAAATTGATTATTTACTCAAATAAATATGGCCTTATCCTGTGAAATATCATCTATAAAAGTCACAGGTTTGAAATCTTATAACCTTATGAAATAGATGTTCATTATATACCAGCAGTGGTTCTCACAACCACGGAGTTCCTGAGTCCAAAAACCTGAGCTATCACTATTTATTTGTTTATTATATTCATGATATCCTCTTGGTTCACGTATTATTTCTTCCTTTTATTTCTCTTCTATTTTCTTTCCTTCAACCTGTCCTATTTAGATGCTTTTCGTATGCATTACAGTCTTCTTGTTTTATAAATAGGGATTATGGGTTTAAGAGGTGTGAAAAGACCCCAAAGCCCATGTTCCAGCTCCTCCAATATCCAACTGTGAGTATTTAGTAATCACTCTGAGTCTGTCTGTTCATGCTAGAATGAGAGGAGTGTCCCAGAGGCCCTCACTCTTTGAGGCTCATTGTGATTTGAAGCATGTAAACCAAATATACAGTATTAGTTCATTTACATAGACAAAAATATTTCAGAAAATCTAGTATAATGGACCCAGAACATATGAAATAGTCATCAACTGTAGTATAATTCTGACTTTTTAAAATTAAAATGTAAAGTCAAATGTCAATGAGATTTTTAATAATATTTTTTCCTAATTTTTTATAGAAAATTGTATTTAAATGTTACTAAGTGCAATAAGGGTTAACCATTCAAAAAGAACATTCTATACCAAAACTATGTGAAACTGAGATTCTAGTGTTTAAGTTCTGCTTGTTCTTTTCTGTTTTTTGGTTTTTTTTTTAAGTTCTGCTTGTTTTTAACATACAATTCTTTCTCAAAAGGCCATCAGCATCAGGTAGACGAAAAAGTTCACTGAAACCATGGATGATTGCCATTATTATTGCCGCTGTTGTGGTGGGTCTAGCAATAATCACCAGTCTCCCTGTTTATTTTTTGGTATTTGGTAAGAATTTATCTCACTGTATTATTTTGAGAATTTAAAGGTCTAGTAAACTTATTTCAAAATCTTAATAATTTAGAAAATCTTTTCTATCTTAAAATGAATTTTTCATTGCAATAATTTATGCAAATGTATATATACTTTGTATAATTCGATGTTTATTTGCATAAATTTGTCTACATTTGGGAAGTGATACTCTTTTATGCATAAAAATTACTTCTAGTGTTTAAAATTTGATTTGGTTCATATAAGATTTTCTCTTTAACAGTGAAATAGATTCATATTATATGTTATTGTATGGTTTAATAATATTCAATGTACTGAGAGTAAAAAATTATTTTAGTAGCAATTCTAACTTTGAGGTTAGCTTGTAGGAATATAATACATTCTATTACTGTTTTAATTAACAGCTTAAATCTATGAATTATCACTAACAGGTGGTGACTGTGTCAGGGTACAACTGACAACCATGTGACTATGAGAATGTGTGACATTGGAAAACGGTCAAAAGAGGTGTTGGTCATAGCTGTTATATGTTTAATTCCCAACAGTTTGTCAATTATAGGAGTTTTTTGCATGTCATCCCTTCTGATATTTATACAATTCAAATGAGCTAAAGAGAAACCATCCATTTTTGTTCTCCCTTCCAGATCAGAAGTTTCACTATTACCTAACTTCCTTCCAGATCCCCAGTATTGAATATAGTCCTGATTTCTCAGTGGAATACTCAAAAAATAGGACAGACCTGAAACAAAAAATCAGTAATCAGGTAAGCTTTGCTGGTGTCATTCCTACCCTGACAATAGTATTGTGAAGAAGGAGTTTAAAATAAGAGGCAAGTTGAGAACACATCAAATTGCACTTATGTTACAGTTGCCAAAAAAATACACAATGCCTAGTTAAATTTTAATTCAGATCCTCTTGAATATATATTTCATGCAATATTTTAAACATGCTTATACTAAAAAACCATTCATTGTTTAACTGAAATTAAAACTTTGTATTTTTATTTGCTAATCCTGGCAGCGCTAGTTAACATTATCTCAGGAAGGCTGGAAAAATACATTGGACAAAGGATAATTGTACCACATACTGAACAACATAAGCCCAACAGAAAAATAAATAGTTCAAATACACACAAAAAGAGGTATTAGAGTTATCTGGAGACATAACTTAGGCACAAACAACATTACCACATACTATGTATTAAGCACCTACTGTGTGTATGACCTGATACATTTTCCATTAGGCTACTTATACTGAACATTTATTCCTGAAACTATGCCACAGAAACACATAGACTAGCTCTTTCACTGAAGACTTCAGTTGTATACACAGTGTCTACTGAGCCTAGCATTGACTAAAGATGGCAGATCATTGCCAGATTCAGAAATACTTCTTTAGCCATTTCCCAACCAAAAGTAGAAGCTGATGAAATGAGTTGAAGGATGTAACTGAGTGGGATTGGCATGTCTTTTCAAAAATACATCCTAAGGGAAAAATGATTAGGGGAAAAAAAATCAGGGCAGGATATAGAATATTTTGTTACAGGAAGCAATATATTGAATTAGAGACAGTCGAGGCTTTAAAGTCAGAACATCTAAATTCATATTCCAGTTTTACCCTTTGTTGGCTTAACAACTCTGGGAAAGCTATCTGACCCCTCAAAATTTCAGCTACAAAATAGAGATAATTTCATTTACCTTCTTGAGTTATTCTGAGGATTAGTTTATATTGTTAATAAAAAATATGAAAAGTAATGTCTAAATAAATGTTAGCATCTGTTTCCTGTTCTCTCTGAGAACTTTGCATATACCTCCTGATGGAGCACTTACCACTTTGTTACATCATTATTATTTTACATGTCTATGCCCATCTGGATTTGTGAGGCGATAAGTCTACTTATTCTTGTGCCTGTCACAGTATCTGCCACTTGGTAGGATGATAAAATACTTATCAAGGAGATGACCCACAAATAAATGGCCAGTTCATTAGTATTGGTTCTGTCCCATAAAGTATAAATGGAGACAACATGAAGAAGGGCATATATTATCTTACCTTATTCTAAGTAAAGATTTAATGCATTTTTCTTGATGAGCATATTTATTTTTAAAAAGTGCCCCTGAAATATTCATTCTCCTCCTCTTCCCCATTTACCACAGGATCAAAGACAACCTAAAAAGTTTCACTAAAGCCTAAAAACTTACCTTTTAATCACATCCATGAGGATGATAACCGAGCTTGAATGATAGTGGTTGATAAATCCGTGCATGTCAAGTGTTCAAAGAAACTCAGTCTCTGTACTGGCTGTTGAAGTATCTAGCTTAATTCAACTCTTTATATCATTCATCTTTGGCCAGGTGACAAGTTATTCAAATGTCAACATTCAGTTATAGGGATTACCTTTATGACAGCAAGATTAAGCCCAAATGAGCTTTCTGGGGATAGCTGTAAACAAACTTAGAAGTAAATGCTATTCGAATCACTGCACAATGTATACAAGCATTTTTGTGATATGTCAAAATTGTGAAATTCGTATTTAACAAAGTTCTATACTGTTGGTTTTTTCCTTTTCTCAGATAGATGAGATATTTCAAAGATCCAATTTAAATCGTCATTACATCAAGTCGCATGCTTTCAACTTTAGGTAATTACAGCTAATTACTTTGTTAGATGAAAAGGCAACTTTGTATTACTTAGTTATTCTTCAATTATTTGCTTTTCAGATAGTCTTTAAAAAGCTTAGATATACCAAGAGAAAAAATAATTTAATATTATTACATTTAATTGTTATTTCTCCTGTACAGAGTACCTATAGGGAGAGAGTGTCTTAACTTGGGTAGTGATGAAATATATTCTACTGGTTGTCCTTTTGGAGTCTTTTGCATTTCAGTTAAAGATTCTTACAATCATTAAAAAGTCCTCTCAATTTTATTTACATTTTAAACAATAAACAGATATTATGGATTTTTTAAAATCAAGAAAAAAAATACAAAGTTGATGAATTTAACGTGTGCTTTTGATTTATTTTTCCATAAAAAAAAAGATTCTAGAATTCTCAGTTACTCTCCTTTCCCTAAATATGATCAAGTTTTACAAGCAGGGGATAATTCAGGTATTAACAACAATATGATACAGAAAGGGAAAAAAAAACCATGACAATGAAAAGTATAAAATATTTATGTTGTATTTTCTTGAAGATATAACTAATATTTAAATAATAAGTTATAAAATAATAATTACTATGGCTAGGTCCTCACTCATTTATTCTGGTGTTTTTGTTTTCCAGGTCAAGTAATAATGATTTGAAAACAGATGTATTGCTCAAATTTCAGTTTGCTCCTAACAAAGCAGACACAGTAAAAAGACAAGCTGATGACATTTTGCATCAGAAGTTGAAATTAAATGAAAGCTTCTTGAAGATAGATACTCCATTACCTTATCTTAGAGGCAAGAAATACAGTTTTTCTTTCTTTGTTACAGTTGATGAACTGTAACAATCTTTTAACAATCTTCTCATCTACAGAGAAATCTTTATTTTACCATAAAATGAAATCACTTTTCATTTTTAAGTCTCTTATTTACTTGATAATAAGCAAATGTCCACACAATCAACACTAAAGATCATTTTCCTTTGGTCTGAAAACAATTATGAAACAAGAATTATGATAATCCAAATATAGTAGTATTTCTTACTTTAAAAAAAAAAAGAGATCTTAGTGGAACTGTTTGAACTAATTAAGCATGCATGTGATAGAAATCTACACTCTGCTACTGATATAGTAATCCATAGTGCTGGGCTCTCCCGATGCAATATTCTCTCCAATCTGAATTCAGAACATAAGAATGATGTGCACACAGAAATCACAATATGTGAGGTACAAGCATGATTTGGCTCCAGTGAAAAGATGTCTGATATCTTTTTTTACACTCCCACAACCCTTCCTAGGCACACAGCATAGGACTGGCCAAGGACATGAAGGGGATAGAAGGAAGAGAAAGATGACAGGTCCGGAAAGTACCTGTCTCAGGCATAAAGACACCCTCTCATTTACAACACAGATACTTAATCTGGGTGGTAAATATTTGGGATCTAAGATTAAACAAAGCTCATTATAATCTGAAGGCTACTGTTAGTCTTCCATAAATTAACTTTAAAGTTGTCATATTTTACCAGACTGTGTAAGTTGTGAAATGATATTCTAAAGCTAACAAATAAAGCTGACAAGTTATAATAAGTTTTCTCTTGGTACTTTTTTCTCCCAAATTGTTCTAGAGGACTAGAGCAGGTATATTATACTATGTTCAAAGAGGAGAAAATTGCATCATGGGTTTGGTCAAAGTCAGAAAGAAGAAAATAGCTTGAAGATAAGATCTTGAAGTCTCTGTGAGTAATGTGCAACTTTCAGTTCTGCTAGTCATGCAGACAGAACAGAGTAGACTCTGGGCTTAGATGGCAGAGACAAGATTTCCTGAAGGAAACGTTTTGTGGAAGAGATGTAGGTGTGTATGAAATTTTTATTTTCAAAAAATTTAATTTTGATTTCAAGCTCCCATTAAACCAAATGTTAGAAACTTAACCTCCATCATTTCTGGATCTATTCCCCACCCTCATCCCCACTCTGTGATGTCAGGGGACTTAGCTCGTATACAGTGTTACTGGATCAGGGCAGGGGACTGGTCCGTGCAAGCATCTGCTGGTGATCCCTCCATCAACAAGATCTTCAGTTGCCTGTCTAAGCAAGCTACTCTTATCACATTCCTCACTCCCATGGAAAGGTTTCCTCAGATTCATAATTTATCCTGAGACACTTCTGTGCTTCCCAAGAGTGCTTGGAAATTAATTTGTATATTTTTAAAAATTTACTTCTCTCTGCAAAAGACTGGTAATTCTTTGAATACAGGAAATGTGTCTTCTGTAGATATAATCACATCCCCAAGATTAGCACAGAACTCAGCAAAGGGCAGGAACAGGGTATCTGTAAAATGTTGTATCTTTAACTCTGTAAACTAACTCAGTGTCTTGATAGTGAGCATGAAACAAAAGTAGTCTTTTAAAATTAATAAATACCACAGAACACTGAGGAACCTGGTATCATTCCTTTTTTCACGTAGAGTTTTAGAACTATGCTTTTTAAAGTGAGAGGTTCTATATATAAAATTTAAAAACCAAAAGTTGGGTTCCATAGGGTAAGAGATATCATTTAAATACATACAGCATAAAGAGAAAATGCATGGAATGCACTCTAGGAGATACTGCAGGTGGTAGTGGAAAGAAACCAGAACACCTGTGTCCTAGCAGTAACCAGAGTTGTAGCCTTGGATAAGTTGCTGGATCTCTGTTTCTCAGTTCCTGTTTCACGAAATGAAAATAGAAAGTGGAACTTATTCTTTAGGGAAATGTAAAAATGCTTTGAAAAGTACAAGTACAAACAAATTAATGTAATGTATTATTTTATGGACTTTCTCGGGTATCTTTAACAATGCTGATCCTGGGAAGTTGGAGAATTGATTAACTTGTCTCTTAAAAAAGAGAGCTTGGAAACTAAACACACATGTGGCCCCAAAACACGAATACTGGAAGAGTTAGCTGAGAATATCTTGAGTCCAGCAGAAATCTATTAAGCTTAATCTTTCAAGTCTTTTTACAGGATTATGATAAAGCTTGAGGAGAAACTTTGAGATTAGCTTTCAGAGGTAATAAAATTCAAGTATGATAAATAGTTGTCTACGTAATGTATATCTTCTTTAAAAAACCATTGTGGGATTTTAAATGTTCATGTTTAATTAAGTAATTTTTTCCTAAAATTTATAGCCTTGTGACAATTTCTTCTCATTTTGTAGAAGTCAGAATTCTTTCCAGAAGTTCCAAGTGACAATGTTTTAAAAGAAGGAAAGAAGACTAGGTTTTCAAGAAAGAAAGAAAGAGCGAGAGAGAGAGAAAGAAAGAAAAAAGAAAGAAAGAAAGAAAGAAAGAAAGAAAGAAAGAAAGAAAGAAAGAAAGAAAGAAAGAAAGAAAGAAAGGGAAAGGAGGAAAGGAGGGAGGGAGTGGAATAGAGGAAGGAGAAAAGGAAGGGAGGGAAGGAAGGGAAAAGGAAAACAATTAGTTGAAAAAACAAATTAAGATTTTCAATGTTACATAAAAATGTATTTTCAGTCATTAATCATACCCTGTTACAACCTTGCATGAAATTATTAGGTAATTCTTTTATTGATCCCAAAATGTGTCTCTACTTCTGTTTCTCTTCATCATTTAAATATATACATTATAAAGAAAAAGTACATGGAATTTACTTGTAGGGGAGGAAAAATAATTTTGCCTCTACCCTTCTGAGCTCTTAGCTAAGGCCCCTGTAATAAAAAACAGATTAACAAGAGAAAAAGAAACAGAAGTTTATTAACATGTATACATGGGCGATAACAAGGGAAGAATGACTAACTCAAAGAGGTGGCTCAGAAGCATCTTCATCAAAGAAGACTAAATTTATGGAGAAATAGCAGGACAAAATGAAACAGTTTCTGTCTTCCAAGGGCAGAGATAAAGGCTAGTTAGTAAAGTGTTAGGAGAGTCTAGGCCTCTCCTTTTTGTAGAAATTTATTTAAATTAAGAATTTATTGACTATTCAGTTCCTCCCAACCAGAAACATTCATGTCATGTAGACAGAGAATTTTAAATTATAACTGTTCCATTGCTGCGCAATCATCTTGTTTTTGTTTTCCAGATATGAATGAAGCAAAAGCAGAGCATATTCTACACAGTTGTAAGTTCAAGAATATTATTGAGATGTATATAAATCAAATACTAGAACCCAAAACACTTTTAGAATATCTCTATTCCCATGTTTAATTTTTTTCCAGAAGTATACAACATCTCCAAATGGACACATAATTTAACTCTCCCCAAGGGAAAAAAATTACTAATAATAATTGGGAATGTCTATATGGACATACTTGCTCATCCTCAAAGAAATTTTCACTGATGACTTTTTTTTACAATCCCCTTTCATTTTATCTTATTTCTTTTTATTTGGCTCACTTTGTTAAAGCAGAAAATTTTGCTTAGAATTTAATGACACCCACTAACTTTAATATGTGAACTTTGATATTTATGCTATAGTAGTATAATAATTATAATATTAGAGGCAAGTATTTTAAAAGAGTACGAACGGTATTTTTCTGCTATGAGTAGTGTACATTTCACACTCAAAATTGTCAAATATCACTGGGGTAAACTGTTGCCTATAAGAGCGTGACTCCAACAAGTATGAAAAAAACAAATTTTAAAGCGAAATTGCTGTAAGGGTGTGTTAAATATTTTTTAAAGTTAATCCTTCTTTCAATGTAAAGAATCATTATTCTGTCATATAATTTTGATTAATTTTTTAAGGTAAGGCAAACTTATAAACGTTTCCATCTTTAGCTATGGAACATTTATAACTATTAATAGCCATCTAATTCCCTCCGACAGATTGCGGTTTAGGGAGGGAGTTGCCATCCATGGAAAGAATTGCCGATGGTAGTGTTGCAAAGAAAGCTGATTGGCCTTGGCAAGCCAGCCTGCAGGTGGATGGTGTCCATTTCTGTGGAGCATCTTTGATCAGTGAGGAGTGGCTCCTGACTGCTGCTCATTGCTTTGATAAGTAAGTCCTCAGTCTGTACCAACCAGATCACCAATTTCATCTCTTTTTCTCACCTTCACTTTCTATAATTCTTATCCCTTTTTCATTGATCCGCTTAGGCCCTAAAATGGTATTCATAATTGTCCAGCAGACTTAGAAGAAATAACAATTACTGAAGAATAGTAGAAAAAGTTAGAGTATTTTCAGCTCCAATTGAATATATATTCTCCATCAACTTCCACTTTAAGAACAAGTCAACATTGCCCAACGTTAAACACACTCACCAGTTATCCTGAGATATATTGTGAATTTTTGTAAAGACTCAGATAATAGTATCCCAGACCCAAAACTTACATCTGATTATCCCACATAAATATCTTTGGTGCTGTGCTTTTATTACTTGCATGCTTTTTGGTGATTTAACATATGGGACACTTGGAGATAATAAAGAGATACAGTAACCCTATTGAAATTCATATAAAATGGGAAAATATTCTGGATAAATCCTAACCAAATTCTAAATTTTATATATGTGAAAACACTATATAAAGTGTGGCTCCAACTCTCTGTCTGTCTGTCTGTCTCTCCTCCCTCCCTCCTTCCCTCCTTCTCTCTTTTCTCACTCCATATATATACATTTATACAACTGTGCACAGATATGAGTACATATGTGCATGTGTGTATACATGTAGGTACCAATGTCTAATTTTTATTTACTTATATACTCCTCAACCAATCTGAATTACTTTTGCAAGCAAAAATGGCAATAATATAGTTTCCTTTAAAAAAAAAATACAAACTTCCCCTCAAGGAGAGTAATTTAAGCTATTTTAGAAAGGGGGAATTTTTTTTAATCAGTGAAATGAAAGCAAAGCAGTCCCAGGGGAGAAGCCTCAAATAAAAAGATAGGAGGATTCCAGTCAACTACCACCTTAAACAATTTGCCCTTTTCCCACCCTAATGTCCCATGCTCATCCAGAGTCCTGGGCAACTTTAGATCAGAAATGATCTAAGTCAACCATAATCTTTTTAATCTGTGATCAGTTACAAAAACCCCAAACTCTGGATGGCTAGTTTTGGAACAACTCTAAGCCCTCCACTAATGCGAAGAGAGGTGCAGTCAATTATCATTCACGAAAACTATGCCGCCCATAAGCATGACGATGACATCGCTGCGGTGAAGCTCTCCACCCCTGTCATATTTTCGGATGAGGTGCACAGAGTCTGTCTCCCAGATGCTACTTTTGAAGCCTTGCCTGAGAGTAAAGTGTTTGTCACTGGATGGGGAGCATTAAAAGCAAATGGTGAGTATCTCAGTAAAAATACCTAAGCAAAAACATGAAAACCCATCCCCCATTGGAATGGAGATATATTTATAAAATAAAATACAAAACCAAAATGTAGAAAATAAAAGATGAAATTAAGATGTCCCATGACAAATATGGCAAATATGACAAGTAAACCCAGATATGGTGAATTATGAAAACTAGTATTACTATTACATACTATCTATGTTTATTGTCTTTTTTGTGGGGTATTTTGGAAACTATGTAGTTATAACTTTTCAAAAATAATTGGAGCATATTTTTTTCATATGATCTTTTTCTTTCTGTTGCTGCCTTTCATATGTATAGATTCTACTATGGCTGCATGATTCTTTTTTTTTTTTTCCTGTGAGGAGTGATTTTTTTAATATGTCATCTTCTATTCAAATGGCATTTTGATGTATTAAATGAGGAACAAAAGTATGATTCATCTTTAAAGCAATATGTCAAACCATGTCATTTCTTTTTTTTTCTTCAGATCTTTATTGGAGTATAATTGCTTTACAATGTTGTGCCAGTTTCTGCTGTACAACAAAGTGAATCACTTGTATTTATACATATATCCTCATATCCCCTCCCTCCTGAGTTTCCCTCCCACCCTCCCTATCCCACCCCTCTAGGTCATCACCAGTCACCAGGTTGATCTCTCTGTGTTACGCAGCAGCTTCCTACTAGCCATCTATTTTACGTTTGGTAGTGTATGTATATATATCAATGCTACTCTCTCACTTCACCCCAGCTTCCCTTTCTTAAAATATGTGATTTGTGAGCAGTAATAATGATAAGCTTCTGTAATGTGTCATATAGTTAAACAGAAATAGCCTTAAGCAAGCAATCTGAATGGTGTTCCTCATGCTAAATATTAACGAGGCCCTTCTTATCCATGTTTCTATGGAGCGGTTTTTGAGCCTGTGACTTTATAAAACGTTGACAAACATGACATTTTACTATACTTAAGAATATACAATAAACTGCAAAGATAGACCTTTAGATCCTGATATGAGTTTCCAGTTCATATGTCTCTTGGTTGGATTTATTATATATGGTTTAATCTACCCTTGAATTTCTGACTTTTATCGTAGGCTCTTATGGCATTGTAGTCTCATTTATGTACTTACTCAAAGTATAACTTTTATCTGAGTTTTTATCAGATGGTAGTTAGGATTTTTTTGCAATAATTTTTTTAATTAAGGTGTGTATGTGTATATATATATATATATATAGAGAGAGAGAGAGAGAGAGACATGATGCACACAATATACTACAGTAGTTAGAGTGGGATGAACTGGGAGATTGGGATTGCCATATATACATTACTAATAAGAAAAAATATCAAATTGTACACTTTAAATATATGCAGTTTATTGTATATCAATTATATCTCAATAAAAATCCTTAAGGATAAAAAAACAGACTATAGTACAGTGTAAACATAACTTTCTATGTGTACTGGGAAACCAAAAAATTTGTATGACTCGCTTTATTGCGATATTAGCTTTATGGTGGTGGTTTGGAGCTGAACCTGCAATGTCTCCAAGATATGCCTGTATAGCTGTGTCCTTTGTGAAGTGATGAGGCAGATTTCCAGATAAGGTAAGGTAAACTGTCACGGATTATCCAGGTGGTAAGAAATACCCTGGGTTTAAATCTAACATTATCTCCCATTTAGCTATGTGATCATGGCTAAGACTCAAAACCAGGTGAGTGTGGTTTCCTCATCTGAAAAAGAGAATACTCATATCTATCTTTGGTGGTTGTTGCTAGGACTAAATAAGATAGTTGGAGTAAATGTGCCAAGCATGGTACCTAGCGCACAGAAGACACCCTAGAAATAAAACTAGAATCTGAACACTGTCTTCGAGTCCAGAGTTCTATAACCTCGAGAAACATGTTTTATCACTGGTCCATCCTTTGCAAGAAACAATTAACTGTCATAAGCAGTAATATGGAAATTCTTCATCTATTTATCATTTCTCTTTAGGTCACTTTCCCAATACTCTGCGAGAAGTTAAAGTAGAGATCATAAGTAATGATATATGTAATCGAGTTAGTGTATATGGTGGTGCTGTATCATCAGGAATGATATGTGCTGGATTTTTGAGAGGAAAACTAGATGCCTGTGAGGTAAGAATAGACTCAAGTCTACAAAATGAATCTGTTAATAGAGATGGTCTTCCTGAACTTAGACAAATGTCACTTCATGTGACTGTATGAAATTAAATTGTGGGGGAGAGAGGAGAGTATAAAATACAGGGCTATATTTAAAATAGATGACCAACAAGGACCTGCTGTATAGCACAGGGAACTCTGTTCAATTATTCTATAATAATCTAAATGGGAAAAGAATTTAAAAAAGAATACATGTATATTTAAAACTGAATCACTTTCCAGTACACCTGAGACTAACACAGCATTGTTAATCAACTATACTCCAATAAAAAATAAAAATTAAAAAAGAAACTTGAAGAAAATTTTTAAAAATAGGCATCATTAGGAAAAAAAATACAGGGAATGGGAGAACCATAAAAAATAGTCCTTGTTTATCACCCTATTTTCCAGAGCCATATGTGAAAGATAATCACCAGCTGCAAACTAGGGCTCTGATTAAAGAAAAGGACTGCAAGTATATAATAGAAACCAAATCAGAAAGGCATACAATCATTGCTCCAAGCCATAGTCATACCCTACAGTTAGGTATCTAATTCCTCTAATTGTAAGGCACTGTGGGATGGGATCTGCAGATATCTCCATGGCCAACAGAGCATCATTCCACCAGTGCTTGAACCTTTGCCCTTAAACAGCGTGCACCAGATAGAACTACACTATTTAGGAAAGCAAACATCTACACTTATTCATTTTAAAGTGTTACCACACAAATCATGTACAGAAACTAATTAAATAAGTGGCATTTTCCCCTCAACCATACAAAACATTAATTTTAATCATTAAGCATTTAAAAAATAATATGGCTATTTAAAGGACTGAAAATAAATAACTAAAATAATAAAGATTCTACCTATAGCATTTGAAACTGAGTCCAACAGTTTAGCAATTCTATGCTTAGAGTAGACTCAAATCCACAAAAATGAATCTGTTGAATAGAGAGTTGTATTTGAGTTTATTCTATAAGAGAGCAGATGTTCTCATTTTGTTGGTCCATGCTCCCTTGCTTCCCTCACCTCTAATGTACTAAGAACTTAAATTAGGATTTAGGACTATGGGAAAAAAGCTGAGGGGGACTGCTTTTGGTAGACCAGGGTTTTTACTCTCTGTTCACTGAGCACAGGAGTGTACTAGGAAGCATGTGAAGGGAAGAAAGTTAAAGGCACAAGACTCTAGGACCCATGACTACTTCAAACAGGATCTTTTCTCTTATTTAAAAAAAAAAGTCTGTAAGGGGCTTCCATATAATATTTCTTTTAAGTGACTAGCTTCATTGCTAAAAGATAAAATTAAAAATCATTTGTCTAAGGGTTAAATATATCAGGAAAGTGCTCATGATTCATACACTCAAACCAGTTCACTTGGGAGTACAATTCCAATTAGGTAATAAATGGTGCACATTTGTTTGGAATGTCCTTTGAATATCTTCCTCCTCTCAAATCTATTGCTGCACAGTAATACAATGCCCCAGACATCTTCCCATCAACTGGTGTGAGTGGAACAAGGTGAGATTCAAATTCAAAGCAAGAATTATTCCTACCTAACAGAGTTAGGAGAGGCTTCATGGAGGAAGTGATATTTAGTTGAGACTTGAGGTCACGTTTATGTAAGAACTGGATGCTTGGACTTAGGTTCAATCTGTGCTCTCTGCTAAGACTGAGCAAAACTAAAACCTATACAAGGATAAAACTGAAACCTTAGCTTTATTCACATTACCTTCCAGATAAAGACATTAATAGAGATAAACAGAGATAATAAGATAACTGGTAATAAGTAATAAGCTCAATTATCATACTAATGTTAATAGTAAGTAAAAATAGAATTAGTTTTCCATACTTCAAAATATTAATTTATTAGACATCCAGATTTTCTGATTAACTCGTATTTCTGACACCCCTTTATTTATTACATTGATATTTTTTTCTTCTTTCTCCTTTCCAGGGTGATTCTGGGGGACCTCTGGTTATAGCACGTGACAGAAATATCTGGTATCTTATTGGAATAGTAAGCTGGGGAATAGACTGTGGAAAAGAAAACAAGCCTGGAGTTTATACCAAAGTGACTCGTTATAGGGACTGGATTAAATCTAAGACTAACATCTAATGTAACTACCACCTCTACATCCAAAATGTAAATGCCTTGTGTGCTCTCTAGCAGATTGTGTTTAGTATGTGCTGCCATGTATATTGTCATCAAGCTCAAGGTGCAAGCAAGCGTGATTTGACAACTCTTCCCTTAAACATGAGGAAAGCAGGCTTTCTTTCACGTCACGGGAAGTGTCTCGCTGACCACGAACATACAACATACTGTCGGCTCCACGAAGGTCTGCCATTGCTGCTAAGTGTGTCTGATTACCTCCCGGCTCACCCTTCTGTTCCTACCTCACACTTCCCATTTTAGAAAAATCCAGCAGTTTAATCAGATGAGTACCAGCTGGCTACGTACTTATATTTTGTTCCTGACAGAGCATACTGCCCTTCCCTGACTTCACATTTTTTGGCTTCCTCCTCAAATAGTCTTCATTAAGACTCTGTAGGTGCAGTGCACCAGATAAATCAAGGTAAAACGAGTAGTTCTGGCCCATGCTAACACAAATGATGGAGGGGCACTAGACAGGAAAGCAGGGCTTAAGAGGTGGCACCACTGTGTGTTCTTTCCCCTTTGCCCTCAGATGTGCGTTAACCTCTCTCTGAAACTCGAAAGAAAAAGACATTTAAATTTACACCCAATGATGCAGATTTTAAACTCTATAAATAACTACACTAATGTTTACTTTAGAATAATGAATAAATTGGATCAGATTGTAGGCAAACTGGAAATAGGACAGGATTTTGTTCTAAATTATGTAAAAATGCCTTTTGGTATTCAAAAAATAAAAGCAGTTCCTTGGCCTTTTCACCAGGTGGGAAATGAGAAAAGGCAAGGACTCAGTGAGAGAAGTTACTTTCCATCCCCCCAAAATGGGAGAATTTCCAATTCTGATACAAATTTGCTTGTCACTTCTGTTTAATTATTTCCTAATGCAGTTTATTTTTCTAAACTATTTTATTTTCAATCATCTTCAGAACACTTAAGGGACCCACAGAATGAGAAGCCAGTATAAATTATATATTCATAAATAACTTATATGAGAAGCCAGTAGAAAACCAGAAATTGGTAGACAGTTGGATAAAAGAATTTAGGAAAGACCTTATTGTGTATTTAAATTTTACTGTTAAAAATGGTAGTCATTCTTTGAAGAATTGTATTCATAGAGGATTTTCAAATAAGAAAGCATCTTTGGAATGGTTTAATAATTATATAAATAGTCATTTTCATATATATTTAAATGCATTTTTTTTGGCACTGTACATGACCATGGACTAGTGTTCAGCAAAACTTAACCTTTTCCTGTGCATCTAAACCTTTATTTGCTTCCTCCCTCCTTTTACAGCTAATTTAGTTAATGAAATAACTGCCATGTTAAGACTTTTTGAGTTTTATGTTAAGTAACAGTCTCTCCTGCCCCATATATTATATTGCATAAATTAAAATATATTTATAATGATAAATTCAAACTCACTCCATTTGAATCATCACTACAAAGCAGGGTTTCTCAATCTGGGCACTACTGACATTGTGTCAGATGATTCTTTCCACGCGGGGTGGGGAGGAGCGGCAGCATCCCCTACAATGTAGACTGTGTAGCAGCATTCTTTCCCTCTATGCACCAGATGCAGTGGTAACCCTACCAAGTCGTCACAAACAAAAATGTATCCAGAGATTGCCAAATGTCCCCTGAGGGGCAAAATCACCCCCAGTTGAGAACCACTGCTATGGGATCAAGAGTCAGAAGAAAACAAGTCACTGCTAAAAATCCTGCACCCACAATTTCCTTACATGAGTTTGAAAATATCTTTCTGCTCCCACTATATGTAATGCTGATGCACGGAGAATGCTAAAAGACCATCTAGAGTGATCACACTTGTATCTAAAAAATCCTAGCCAAATTAAGATCATTTGGAAACTGAACCTGGTTGAAGAAAGGAGGCAGTTTGAAGACTAAGTTGCTACAAGCAAATAATTCATCTGGATGGATGGATGGATGGATGGATGGATAAATATAGATGTAGATAGACAGAGAGATCTATCTACTTAGAGATACAGAGAGATTATATAGAGAGATATCTGTATAAGTATGTATCTGGTGAAATAAATGCCAAATACCTAAACCCATGTTTATCTATTCAGTATCCTCAAAACTCATACATAGGTACTATCTGAAAGAGTATTACATAATCAGCTGAGGCAGAATGGCTCAGTCCATCATTCACTAACACTGCAGAGTGGAGAATAGAAAATCATGTAGCATTACTATGTAGTAACATCTGTACTGTCCAATATGGTAGCCACTAGCCAGATGGGGCTATTTAGATATAAATTAATTTAAATTAAATAGAATAAAATTTATTTCTTCAGTCATACAAATCACATTTTAAACACAAAATAACTACATGAGGCTAGTGGCTACCATACTGGGTAGCACAGATATACATCATTTTCATCATCTCAGAGTTTTACTGGGCATCACTGACCTAGAGGATTCTATGCAACTACTTACATAATTACTTATTCATCTAACAAACATTTCTTAAACCTCTATGTGTCAGACATTCAGTATTCTAGACAATGGGTATACAGTTGTGTATAAAACTGAGTCCTGTTCTCAAGACCACATAAAGAATAAATAAATAAATAAAATTATAAAAAAAAAAAAAAAAGACCACATAAAGAGACAAAAGATTTTTGATAACTGATGTTGAAAGTAGCAGACCCTTTGGAGAGTGTCGTTAGCCAGGCATAGCACGACCACTTTTAGACTCCCCTTCCTCTGGGGTTGTTGGTCCGCTAGTGGAGACGGGATCTATATGAGCTACAGTAGGCCCACTAGGGACCCACAGGTAGAAATTGGTTTTTCCTATCTCCCTTAGATAAGGATATCAGAACTTCCCCAATTAATGGTATATTAAAGAATCCAAGGGAGTTTTTGGTTGCTTTTTAAATCAACAGGGAATTTCTGGTAACCCCAAAATGGCAACAATTGTTATGTTATGCCACATGTTAATGGCACCCAAACACAGGAGTAGCAAATAGTGGAGGAGTATCATAGTGACTTAGTCAAAGATAAAAAATATCTAATGAGAGTTTTAAGCAAGAAGCCAATCCAAATAAAACAAGGATTGGATTGTACAGCCTGTTACTGTCAACTTATTATAGAGAATCTAGGAAGTACAGAAACAGCAGATCACTGTGACCCACACCTCTGTTCATGTAAACACTGCAGAGCACTAAGACACTTAGAGCAAATGTGTTATTATGCTGCCATCTCCTGGTCCATGGTATCTTTTACTTAGATTTTATTGTAATTTCATTTCAAGAGATGAAGTTACATGAGCTGCTTTCTAAACATAGAGTAGTGTAAAGAAAACTCTGGCAATCTCTCTCCAATTTTCTCCTAAAATAACCCAAGTTATTATCTTTTCATATCATTCTCTCTGTATCCTTTCATATCTGTTCACTTATAAAGGGCTTACCCACATTTTTTTTCAAAATTGGCATTATTTTATACACACACACACGCACGCACACACACACACACACACTCACACACACACACGAATACATCTGGGCTTTTGTTTCTGCCAAAATGGTAAACAAGCATAGGATACTTAATCCCTTCTCCAAATCAACCAAATCAGATAAACTATAGAATAAAGAAGTAAACATGGATTCTAGTCCAGGAAATCATAACAAAAGTGACATGCTGGGAGACTGGGCTATCTTGAACTGGAGTATGTAGGAAAGGTGGGTGGCTGAAGCCTAGAATTTAATGAGAGAATAGTTGAAAGAAAAGCTTTTTGAGTTTTATTCTGTCCCCCAGCACCCTGCCATGCCCTGTATTACCCTGAGACAATGTTAACCTGCTTTTCATACCAGACTAAACTCAGCAATTTTGGAAGTATCAAGGTAAATTCGTACAAAGGAGAGGAGATTCTAGAAAAGATAGCAACTAATCAGCTGCTTTCAGGTATTCTTTTTCTCACCGTCACTCCTGCAGACCTCCAGGGCTGGCAAATTCAAATTTAAGAACCTAGTTTCTTCCCAGTGCTGCTTCATTCTGAGAGCCTAGCTCTGCAGCTGTTAGTCTCATGGTCAGCCTTCACCTGCACAGGGAAGCCAACACTGGACCTCTTCGTTATGCTTGAGCCCCTCCCACCAGCTCTTTTCTAGTGGCTTTGGTAAACGGCATGGGCCTGCCCATGGTACATATCCACTGGTGGGTCTTCTGGATTCACATAATCTACCCATTCTACAATGTCCATTTCCCTTAGCCTCTTTATTTTTCCCTCCAATGTCAACCAGGGCAACTAGGGAATTTCTGCTTCACTCAGTCTTGACTATTGCTTTTTTCAGGCTGTTAAGAGCAACTCTGGCAGCAAGTGTACCCTGTCTCCTTGGTTCTTCTCAGGATGTTAAATTCCCTACCTCAAGCAGGTCAATGAAAAAAAAAGAAGGTCATTGAATTCTTACTCATCCCATCTTCCATGCAGCACTCCTTCATCATACACCTTCAAAACTCGACACCAGGAACAGGAGTACTCCTCTGTCAGCACATACTCACTAATTCTTACAATTTCTTCAGTGCAGTCTCCTTCCTCCCTTCTCAGGCTCAGCACATTCCTAGCTGAGTTATTGGCCTGATTGTCCATTGAGGAGGAGGAAATCTCTCTTGAGGAGGCATCTGTTGCCTTGTAAGGGAAAGGGCTCTGCAGCATCTTTCAGCAAGGGAGAAGGGCTAGCTCTTACTAAGGAAAAAGGGACTACAAACTCTGAGGTTCAGGGCATCTGAGGACCAATACCAATATTTATCCATCCGTCTCCATCTTACATTTCAAGGTCTCAGGTTTTCTCTACCAGGTCCCAACCTAAGATAGCAGATTTGCTTTGACTGAACATTCAAACTCTGGGAATCTAACTATTAAATCTTCAGTCTACTCTTCCTTTGTAGCAGATAAGTGCTTCTTTTGTAACTGGCTCTCATGCTTAGCCTTTAACTGATTTTAAACAACCCTCAGTTTCTCCTTATCCCTCTGTAGGGCAACAATACAATTTAGCAGTAACCAGCCAATTCCACTATCTCTGCAGGCATTCCACCTTCTCATCTCTTAATTGCATGGAACCATCATCTTGCAACAGTGTCTCCTCTACCAGGAAGTTTTCCCAGATCACTGTTGGTGAAATCTTTAACAGTTCAGTTGTCACCTTACACCAGGGATTATCTGTGCCCTGCATGCCACTCAGAATGTCCTCTTTACCCAGTAGGCAGGGAAATGAGCTTGTTGGTCCTCAATTTTCTGAGATCACTCAATCAGACCTCAGAGTTGGATTTGAGGTACAAGAGATGTATTGGGGGACATTTCTGTGAAGAAAATGCGATGCTGGAGGAGGCAAAGAGACCCTTCAGGATGCAGTTCAAGTTCAACATTTGTGCAGTAGAGGAGGAAGGGAGAAGAGTTAGGAAGAGTCTCACATGGCAGTGCAGGTCCAAGAAAATTTGGCCAAACCTATGGGGAGTCCTCAAGTTAAAGTCACCCATCAGAGAAGTCCCACATTTCCTAGGAATATGCCTGCCTTAACAAGCCTGCTATGTTGGTCAAAGTCCAGGAGAAGCCTGTAGGAAGCATGGCCTCAGTGTGAGTGCTGTAGAGGGCTCAGAGCATTGCAGCTGCGACCATCTGTCAATTACATTCTCCTAGATGGGAGATCTCAGAGGCACATTTCCACCATCACTACAACCATGGACCCCTGCCTAAAACTACGCACAAAGGTAGACTCCAGAAATGGAGACATAAGTGAGAGGAAAAAAGTGATTAATACAAAAAAGAGGAAGAATGTCTTTGTGACCTAGGATAAGGAATAGACTGTTAAAGTAAACCTTAGGGAATATTAACTGTAAGGCAAAAAATAAAAAATATATGTGACTATTCACTGCTTCTGTTATATAAATAATAGTATGGATAGAAAGGAAGAAGATATTTAAAACATTTAAAACTAAAAAAGTAGTGATAAATGTATCAAAATTTACAAAATACTCTTGCAAATCAACAAGGAAAGGAACAACCACATTAGAAATATTGGCAAATGATATAAAAAAGCAATTTATAAAAAAGAAGTAAGCACATAAACAAATGCTCAAAGAATTAGTATTCAGAGAAATACAATTAAGACAAAAGTAAGGCATCACTTTATACCTAATAGCAAGTAGAATAATGGCAAGTGCAAGCAAGGATGAAGACCGTTCATGAACTACTGATGTTAGCAGTCAATTTTAGTTAAATTATGTGTACACGGGTCCTATGGCCCCCAAATTCTATAATATACCTTATCATGTGCCAAGTGAATTTCAAATTGTTTCCTCCTACATTTTCTTCAGATCAGATTACATGGAAAGGTTTTAATTTCTTATATAATTTCAAGTGCAAGCTAAAAATCAAGAACACAGGAAGTTTTCATTTAACAATAGTTTAGCTATGAGAATAGGAGACTTATGGCAAAAGGAAAAACACATTCTCAAGTAATGCTGTCAACATTCACAGTCTTCAGAATTGATGACCCATCTTTATTTAATAGCTGAAAGAAGGAGAGAGTGTTTTCTCACTTAGAATAAACTTTTTCAGGTTGTTAGAGTAAGCAATAAAGGATGACCCTAGCATTCTATGCAAAATAAATGACATATATTTCATCTCTTAGAGGTGCAGGGAGTAGAAGGAGAAAGGTTTTGTACATTAATCTTTTAATTTAAATAGAGTCTCATGTTTATAACTAATAACTAATAACTACACTAACTTGCAATTCTGATTGAAATAAATACATTAATGCATTTTCTTATTTTTGTTCTACTTAATGCAAAGTATGGACAGTATGACATCTATGCCTCGGATATTCCTAGATTATAATCCAAGCCATGTCCTTTCTTTTGCATAAAACAGGGTAAACAGTCTCCTGAAACCTCTAGGGCAATAGCTTTCATGGGGACCATCTCTCAGGAGATAGAGATGCTACGTAAGTGGGATTCCAGTTATCCCCTGCTCACCTCAACCAGAACTACTTCAGTGTGATTTGTTTCATGTATTTAGCTTCAGCATAAAATTCATTTAGAGCAAACAGATCCACTGCTTCATTTCCCCCACCGCAATAACTATTGTAATTCATTGTTTTAGGAGGACATGTGCTATATTTTGTGACTTAGTACGGGTGGGGTATAGATTCTTATATAATGAGAAGGAGATTTTGAAGAGAACAAATGCAAGTCATGACAATTCAATGGATGTGGGAGACCCAGGAATGGATGGAGGGGAATTAGAGAATAATATCTTGTTTGGGCATATTGAATTTGAGATATTAGAAACAGATCCACGTAGGACTATTCTAGGAGTCAGAACTTTAAGTCAGAAGAAATATATCAAATATTTAAAGAGATTTGTGGGCCAAATGCATACAGATGATATTTAAATCTGTGGCAGAAGATTAGAAAGCACAGGAGACAAACTTCATGATATGAACTTGGAAATGACTTCTTGGACATGACACCAAAAGAACAGGTGAAAAAAATAAAAAAATAGATAAACTGGACTATGCCAAAATTTTAAACTTTTGTACATCAGCAAACTCAACAGAGTGAAAAGGCAACCCATAGAATGAAAGTAAATATTTGAAAATCATATATCTGTAAGGGATTAGTAGCCAGAAATGTATAAAGAACCTCTATAACTCAACAACTAAATTCAAATTCAAAAATGGGCAAAGTACTTATACAGCTATTTCTCCAAAGAAGACACACAAACGGTGATAGACACATATGTTGCTCAACATCAGTAACCATTAGGGAAATGCAAATCAAAACCACAATGAGATATCACTTCACATCCATCAGGATAGAAAAAAAAACTAGAAAATAACAAGTGTTGGCAGAGATATGAAGAGAGTGGAACACTTGTGCATTGTTGGTGGAATATAAAATGATATAACTGTTATGGAAAATGGTATGGCAGTGTCTTAGTCCATTATGGCTGCCATAACAAAAATATCATGGACTGGGTGGCTTACCAATAAACACTTATTTCTCACAGTATGGAGGCTGGGAAGTTCAAGGTCAAAGCACAGGCAAATGTGTGACTGGTTCCTAGATTGCCATCTTCTTGCTGTGATCTGACATGACAGAAGAGGCAAGAGTGTTCTCTGGGGTCTCTTTCTTTAGGGTACTAATCCCATTCATGATGGCTCTACCCTCATGACATCATCACCTGCCAAAGACCCTACCTCCTAATACTATCACATTGGGGCTTAGTATTTCTACATATGAATTTTGAGAAGACACAAACATTCAGTCCATAACAAGTGGTTTCTCAAAAAAAAAATGAAACATAGAATTACCATATGGACCAATGATTCTACTTCTGGGCATATATCCAAAAGAATTGATAGCAGGGACATATATTTGAAAACCAATGTTCATAGCAGCATTATTCTCAATAACCAAAAGGTGGAAGCAACTCAAGAGTCCATGCACAGATGAATAAACAAAATGTGATATATATGTACATTAAATGGGATAATTCCACCTTTAAAAAGAAAGAAATCCCGACACATGCTACAACATGGAGGAACTTGAGGACATTATGCTAAGTGAAATAAGCCAGTCACAAAAAGACATACTATATGATTACACTTATATGAAGTATCTATAAGGTACTTAGGGTGGTCAAATTAATAGAGACAGAAAGTAGAATAGTGGTTGCCAGAGGCTGGGGGAAGGGGGAAACTGGGAGTTAGTGTGTAATGGGTACAGAGTTTCAGTTTGGGAAGATGAAAAAGTTCTAGAGTTGGATGATGGTGATGGCTGCAGAACAATGTGAATGTGCTTGATGCCAAAGAACTGTACATTTAAAAATGGTTAAGATGGTAAATTTTGTGATCTGTATATTTTATCACATTAAAAAAGAGAGGCAGAATACAGAGAGAAAAAAGAAGACATCTATGTCAAGACTGAGACAGAGATTGCAGTCTTTAGATACAAGCCAGGGAACTCCTGGAGCCACCAGAACTAGAAGAGGCAAGGAAGGGCTCCCTTGAGCCTTTGGAGGGAGTGCAGTCCTGATGACCTTCTGGTCTCCTGAACTGTGAAAGATTACATTTCTGGGTTTGTGGTAATTTGTTACAGAAGCTGCTGGAACCTAACACATGATGTAGGAAGAAGGTCATCAGCTAAGAGTAAGAAGTGAAGGGGTTTGAGGAAAGAGGAGAGGTGAAAAATTGTTGTCAAGGAGTATGGGAAAGAGAACAGCTGACTGCCTGCAGCACTAGGAGCCCACTTTAGGATCACGGACAGGAATTTACTATTAGATCAATCAGTTTGTGAGTTTTTCTACAGGCCTCCTTATCTGCACAAAGGTACAGGTAAGGAATCATAAAAAGATGGATTTACCCAAGGTTATCTTTCCCTCGAGAGAGTACAAAGTGAAAGAGAAGTAAAGGAATTGATGGTGTATGTAAGGAAGTAATTTTAATAAATTTGTTTAACTGCTCTAATCTCCAAGTACCCAAAACATACCCTGGCACATCATAGGAACTGGGAAAATACCTATTTAATGAATTGGTGAATGCCATGATATTACCGTATTAGGCTCTCTGAAATAACAATTACACAATGGAGTCTGAGCTACTATGTGCAATAACTTCTAAGTTACGCGATGCTTTCCTTCTGTTCGTTTCTAACATGACAACACTTGTTTGTCACCTGGTATTAGTCCTGTAATCTCCCCTTAGCAAGAGAGGACAAAAATATCAGTTGAAAAAAAAATATCATTCAGAGAAATGTCTTACATCTCACTCAAGAAAGGTACATTGCTATTGTCTCATGATATACTCCTTATGCATTATAACAATTTTTGGTACTCATATTTCAGTATTTCATATTCAAGCAGTTAATCCTCCACTCTCCAGTAAACAAACACCCAGAAATCTAAGAAGCCAGATGACATCAGGGCCTATAGAGAAGTTCCAAGCAAACTTCTTGTCATGCTCCGCCATGCTAACAGTCAGGGTGGTCACCCTTTGATCTCAATACAGTTCTCGATTCAGTTCTTATATATGCCAGCTAGTGTGGGTGGCATTTTATATGTACTCTTTCATTCATTCCTACAATAGCCTGGAAAGCTGTTATTAATTTTGTGTACAGACAAGGAAGCTAAGAAGCAGAAGGGCCAAGCAGCAGCTATGTGGGGAGCCAGGATTTACAGCCAGGTGTATCTCCCTCCAAGTGTGGGCTGTGTCTACCAGGTCTTCTACCAGCCACAATGGAAGATGTCATTTATTACCAGATATCGTGCCTGGTAGTTCCACATACATTATGTCATTTAATTCTCATAGAAGTATTGCACATAAATGGTGTCAGCTCACTTCATGTAGAAGGAAACCGATGCTCAAAAGATTTAAGTAGCCTGTCCAGGTTCACACAACTTTCAGGGTGTCAGAATTCTAGTCTAAGTCCAGGCCCCTTTTCACTATTCCATGAAGCACTGTGCCAAGAACAAAGGAGGGAAAAGAAAGGAAGGGAAGGAAATGAAAAGAATGAATGAAATTATGTGTACTCCTTGTATAGTTCAATAGAATATGCTTCATTAAGTGTTTCTCTCTTAAATAGTAAGAAAATATATGCATATAAACTAAGGGCATAATAATAAGAATGCCTAATATTTCTGTAGTGGTACAATTGCACAAGGCACTGTTCCGAGCATTTTACATTTTTTAACATATTTATGTTTCAAAAAACCATACAAGCTAGTCACTAGTACTATTCCTATTTTACAGAAATGGAAACTGCTAAGATTTGAACACTGGCATTCTGATTCTAGAGGCTATACACATAAAGCAGTGTGTGGTACTAAGATTATTTCAATTGTGTTAGCATAAATTTCCTTAAATGTTAGAAGCAATGACTGCTGAAAACCTTTAAAGTAGTGTTTCCCTTTAAATGGGTATCACTGTGTTGTAAGATTATAATAAAGGCTAAACATTAACCATATTCATATTTCATGTAGCTGTTAAAAAGAATAAGGTACGTAGATCTTTGTCTCCAAACACAGAAAGATCTTCTAAATATTAAGAAAGACTGAGTTGCACAAGGGTGTTTGCATTACGACATTGTTTAATTAATGTTCATATATGTTTTTCTATGAACATGTGTGTATGTGCCTGTGTCTGCAAATCTATGAAAAGATGGACCGTGATAACAATGGTTGCTTCTAAGCAGAAGGAAATGAATCAAGATTAGGACATGGTCAGACAGAGGTTCATCCTCATTTTTAAGGTTTTCATATTCACAAAGAGTTGCTATTCATGTTGTCTAATTGAAAAAGTATTGAAGGTATTATTTGTTTCCCTGATCTTCTCTTTTCGTTTTCTTCATTCTAATAAATCTCTCTCTCTCTCTCCCCCACCTGTGAAGAAATATATAGAAATATATAATATATGTATAAATATATTACATAAATATAAATTAAATATACACATTACATTGTCATTTTGGGAAAAAATCTGGTTTGATATGAATTTATTTGTATGTACTCTGAGAAAGAGGTATTTTTAAAAAGAAAAATGATTATGTATTAATAAACTCACTATGTCCCTGATACATGGATATAGCTGTTGTTCAACAAAAATATAAGGAGTATTTCCTGAGTCATACTATGAATCTCGGTTTTAAGAATATCTGATTGTTTTTATTGAGAGCTTTTTATGTGAAGGTTTCTTTAAGATATGTATACCTGCCAATAATCTTCTTTAAACTCTTAATCCTAGTGCATTCCTAAAGTATTTCTCATTCAAATCTCTACAACCAGTTTCTTCTCCTTTAGCAAAATTAGTCAATACCAAAAAAAGAAATATTGCTTTCTTGTTGGGACTATGCTGTCTCTGGGCTGTTTTCTTCAAGCCATTCCATGGGTTGAGGCATTTCTGTTTAGACTTGTCAAACTAGTTTCATTGCAAGTACTTGTGATTTGTTTCCTTATTTCTTCCAGTCACAGACCTCTAATATACCTAGAGATGTCATATAGTTGATTAGCAAGTCAGGTCGAGTGGGCGCAGACCTCTAAGATCACAGTCTTCCTCCCACAGATGATGCATCGGTAAGTTCAGTTTTGTTTAGTGATGGCTTGTTTGTTCCACTGTCTGTCTGTGGCTAGATTCCTGGCGTGTCAGTGGACTGTTTGTGAGGTGTCCTGTATTGGATGCTGTGAAATTTCTGGAATTATTATAGCATCTGCATTAATCTCTGTAAAATCAATATTTTTGTATTAAAAGTCATTAACATTATTTCATGTTGCCAAGTTCAACAGTTGGGATTTTAGAAGTTAATGAAAAACTATATCACGTTTTGTTTTGACTGCTTCTGGTTTTGGAGGGGGACGGGGGAGAAAGGTGTTAATTTGTTTTCAGAAAAGCCTCCTTTCAGTAATCTGACTAAATTTAGCTTCTGTAAAACTTTCCCTTCAGCTGCTTTCCCTAGTACCTTATAGCCAGTCATTGGGAACTAATGCAGATTGGGAGGTCAAAAGCTGCCAAGACACCTGCCTTCATCATAGAAATTTCAGGATTTCTTGGAGGAAAGAAAGGAGACAGGATCCAGATTGGGGAAACTACGTTTAGTCTCTAAAAATTTCCTATTAAATATTAAAGAGAAAAGAAAACTGCAAATTATCTCAAGTTTTTTTTTTTCCAAAGTACATTTTGCCACATGCAAAGGAGAGGAAAAAAATAAGATTTCTTGGCATAACTTTTGATACAATTAAAATAGTGATTTTAAACATTGATGACAATAATATTTCAACATTGCTTAGATTTATGCTATTTTCAAAACATTTTTGTATATGTTATTTCACTTAATATTTAGGACACTCCTGTAAGATCAGCAGAACAGGTACCAACTACCATTTTAAAGTGAGGGGTCTGAGAGAAACAGATCTTAAGGGGCTTCTCTGTGTCAATAGAGCTGTGATGTCAAGATGAGAGCACTACAACCCACAACTCCTTAAATCCAGCCTTCCTGGACTCTTGCAGCCTCTCTAGGTAGCAAGGATTCCACCTGGGGAATTTCAGAGATGAGAACTTGACACTAGGTCAGCCACTGAGTTAGTGAACTTCACTGGGCTTCCTTTCACACGAATAAAACGCATATTTGGATCAGTCCTTAAGTGAGCAAATAGTAATTGCCAGAGGGTCTCTGAGATCCTTAGACAAGGTCTACAATGCTTCACATATAATTCGCACTCCACAAATATTTCTTGAACAAATAAATGAATAAACAAGTGTAAATGTCTAGCATTAGTGTTTTGCTTATTAAAATTCATTGATTTTGAAAATGCATGTTCCATGTCTATGGAAATCATGATATTGTAAAGCAGTAGTTCCAACCTTTTGTATTTCACATTCCCCAAATTATTCTTTAAAAAATTCAAGTCTCATGATTATAGACACCAAAAGTCCTCTTTTATAATGCATATTTATGTGTTTAGAGGAAAGTTTTCAGTTTAAGGGAAGTAAATTATAAGAGTAATATTGGGGGTCAGTGTTATTGTTCAGGACATCCATGACAAAGAAAGGGGACAGTGAGAAACACTGAATGTTTATGGTTTCTTTAAGATAAACTAATGGAACATTAATCCAGGATTTGGAGGATTTGCAGGAAATGGGCAGGCAAGCTTAAGGATTAAGGCAAAGTAAATGCTTAATAATTACTATGATGCCCTGTGTCTCACCTACACTAATTCTACAGTATGTTCTACAGCCACGTTTGCCATCTTTACTTTTCTACTAACGAGAAACTCAATGTGGAAGACATGTCAAAATATACTTGATTCATATCTTTGCTGTTTCCGGTCTGTTGAAACTTGAATATCTTTTCTATGGGTTTTGTGACCCTCTTCTCTACCTTTCAGAGATAGTGTTTAGTGTTCCAACTTCGCTGTGAATATCTATTTGCATTTGCCTTTAGCAATATCCATACCCCTATTCCTCTCTTTAAATTTATTAGTTAGGTGATATCTTACTTAAAATCTCAATTATTTCTCTTATAAGAGATAAAAGATCCAATGACTCTTCATTTGAGATTGCTGTCCTGTTCCCAGATGACTGACCATTATTTTCAGCATTGCTTAATAAATGTAAAAATTAGATTTCTCCTTGTCATTATCCTCATTTAGAGAAAAAGTCCTGGGAAATTCTTTGCAAGCATTCATGTTTCATATTTTCATTTCATTTTGAATACTCATTTTAATCAACTTGTCAATTTGCCAAGTACATTCTCTAATATACTCAAAAACTGTATCTTCAGAGTTAAAGCCAAAACAACAAGGTAAAACCTCCATGTTATTTACTGATCACTAAACTTTGTGCAAATTATCAGTTAAATTTTACTGTTTTGTTAGTTTTTAGGAAACTCATAGTGCTTGCTGGGTGCCACATATGCACTACGTTATATTAGCTCATTTAATTCTCACAACAGTTCTGTGATTAGGGACTATTATTATCTCCATTTTATACATGAAAAAGTAACTAGCCCTACATCACAGCCTAATGAGTGGAAGAGTTGGGATCTGAGGCAATCTGGAGCCAGAGCCTGAGCTTAACTATTAGGATATCCTGTTTTTCCTTCTTTTTCAAGAGAAAAATCAATTTTTCCTTTTTAATTAAAGTTTGAGTAAGAGATTCATAATGTTAGTTATGCAGTAAGGCTTTATCTATATATGTATTCATATCATTGAGATTTAAAGGCTAGTTCATAGCATCCTTGTCTTTCTTTTGTTTTTCTTCTTTCCAATTATGTGTCATACAAAGAATAATGTATTTGCAGATAAAACAGGGAGGCTGGAAAAAATGTATACAAAATATTTGGAAACCAAGATGATAGAAATTTATGCTCAGATAAGTATATATGAATCTATAGTAGGTGGTAGTTTATGTGTAATTACTGTAATAGCATCTACCATTTATTATTTATTTACAAAATATGCATCATTTTCCATAATCTAATTTATTTACAATCCTCATATGAGTTAGCTATTATTACCCCATTTTACAGAAAAAGAAAGCAGCCCTAGATCGTAGAGTTATTGAGCTTTAAACCCGCTATACACAGCATCCTACCCCTAATACACTCATAGTCGTGCCTCTGAAACATCTGGGCAATGACAGGAAATTGACCCACTATGGACACAAAAATAATACAAGCAACATTTGAATAGCATACTACTAAAGGCTTTCACATTCATTATCAGAGTGGCCTGGTTAAGAATGGAACAGATAGATTTGAAGTCAGACAGATAAAGCCTCCCCTTAGCTTTACAATCTGTGTTGATTTTTCCTCTCTGATCCTCAGTTTCCTCAGTAGTGAATGGTGATAAGACATGCCTCACCAAGCTGCGGCAACAAATACATCAGATCGCTCCTATGAAAATTCCTGACCCAGAGTAGGAATTTGATATGTGCTAGAGTCTTTCATATACTCGTTTCATTGCCTCACATCTCTGGGTAGTATTTATTGTCGCCATTTTACAGGTAAGAAAACTGAAATTCAGAGAGGTTTCATAAACTTCTCAAGATACGTGTCAAAGAGATACAAGCTGGGACTAAAGCCAAAATACTCTGACTCTAAAAGTTAGGGCAGATCTGCAATACCAGTAGGCCTAGAGAAGATTTGTCCAGGCAGGCAAGCCTTAAAGGATATGTTTTAAAAATCTTGCCTTGGAAAACTGTGTTTTTCTTTACTATCACACTATTACCACACAATACTTCTGATAACAGCTGTGTAGAATTTTTCCCCAAGAAATTCTCCAACATCAGCCGGGCACTTTACAATTCCATTCAATTCTGACACTAACCAAAGTTAGTGCAGGCCCCACAGGTTAAGGGCTCAGTCCCACAAGACTGCCCATGCTCCCATTTCAGATATCAATCCCAAGTCCCAGTTGTTACCTGTGCTCCTGACTGGCAGGCTATAAATTGGAGCTTCCTACAATCCTCTCCTCCGATTTGATTAATTTGCTAGAGTGACCACAGAACTCAGGAAAACAGTGTACCTACTAGATTACCAATTTATTACAAAGGTTATTAGAGGATATGTATAAAGAGCCAGGTGAATTGGTACATATGGTGAGGTCTAGAAGGGTCCCCAATGCAGGAGATTCTGTCCTCAAAGAGTTGAGATGCTCCATCCTCCCAGCACACAGATGTGTACACCAACTCAGAAGCTCTCTCATCATACGCCAACTGGGGTTTTTGTGGAGGCTTCATCACATAGGTGTGAATGATTATTAACTCGATCTCCAGCCCTCTCTTCTTCCCAGAGGATAGAGAGGGGTGGTAGAGCTTAAAGTTTCAAGCTTCTGATCATGGCTTGGTCTTTCTGGTGACTAGCCCCCATCTTGAAGCCATCTAGGAGCCCACCAAGAGAATCTCACTGGAATAAAAGACACTGCTATCATCCAGAAAACTCCAAGGGCTTTAAGAGCCCTATGTCAGGAACTGGGGTCAAAGACCAAATACTAGAACAAAAGATGTTCCTAGTGCTCTTATCACTGGGAAGTTAAAAGGGTTTTAGAAGCTTTGTGCCAGGAACTGGAGGCAGATATATATATAGATATATATATATATATATTTATTATTTCATCATCTTTAACTCTCATTTTTGTTACCTTAATGGAAATTGGTTAGTTATGTTATCTTAAATATTTATAAGAAAGAAGTTTACAATACTTAATTATCATCATCCACATGGCACAGATTGAGACAAAGGCATTATAGGTTGTATCATGAGTTACATGAGGGTAGAAACCACGTCTTATTCATCCTTGCCTCACTAAGCCCTCCATGATGCCTTAAAACAAAATAAAGGCTCAATAAAACGTTGTGGAAAAGAAAAATAGTTAGGTACACGGACGAATGGATGAATAGTTGAATAGGTACACAGGAGGACAAACTAAAGGACAAAGGAGGAATAAGAAATATTGCAATATCTGATGAATTCTTAGTAGTTTGCTAGGACACATTTATGGTATATAAGTCTCTGATCCAGGCACTTGTATACAAACAATTCATTTTGCACACATGCAGAGACTCCTAGCCTAGACCTTAACCTCTAACCTGAGATATATTTTATAAACCTTAATAGTGGGACTGCACTTTGTGTCAAAAACATGTTAGACTAAACCAAACACACACATTACACAACTACATAACAGTTGGTGTTGTTTACCTTTTCTAGTAAAGTAGAACATTCTGTAATAAATTTGTTTTGTTACTGAATCTCTTATTCCCTTATTAATAGTGTACTTGTAAAATAGCATTTCCATTTTATTGTCATGCTGGGCCACGGTGGGACACATTTTATTTTTTGGATTAATATTGCACTTAAAATATTTGGGGGATTTCCTAATATATTACCTACCTAAGCTTTCTCTTGGAGGGCCACTCCAAGATGATCCTAAAATCTAAAATGCTACTGGTATTCCAAAATTGGCTACCATGAATATTCTCAGAGTGAAATGCTCATTTTCTCAGCATGGCGAATTTCTAACAAGTGTGTAATAAGAAGAACAAAAATAGTGATAATAGCTCATATTTATATAGCATTTACTATGTGCTGGTCATTTCATATAAACTAATGTACTTAATTTTCATATAAACCCTGTGAGGCAGGTATTAATTTAATTTCCATTTTACAAATAGGGGAACTAAAACAAAAATAGTGCCAAATACATTGCCTCATATTACAGAGCTAGCGTAGCAGGACTAGGACTTGGACTCTGGTCGTTCGGCTCCAGAGATTGGGCTCTTACTGTTGATACTATACCAGCCCCAGTAGAAATGAGTTCAATCACGCTGCATTAATTTAAACATGTGACTATGTTCTACCTCTAATCCAAAATGCAAGTTCAACACTATTTAAGAAAGACTTTGGGCTAAACTAGAGCAATAAAATTCCCTATTTTGCTTATACATGAAGGTGAGAGAATTAAATACCAGTCAATTCTCAGAATAAGGCTAGAGAAGGCCTCCTTACTGAATCAGGACAAGGAAATCTAGAAGGGATAAGAATCTGAAATTAATTTAACTCACTAGGGCTGGGTACATGCTGGAGGAAAGACAGGGCTGCCAGGATTTGGAGTAAATCCAGCCCAGCAGGTCAGATGTGATAAGCAGTGAGTAATTGTGTCCCTGCCAGGAACTGTCAGGGTTGGGAGTACCCCTCCAAGAGGAAGAAGTACATCCATGTGGAACCTGGGAGAGGTATTCTCAGTCCCCTTTAGTTCACGTTGTCTTCTTCCAGCCTCAAAATTCTCAGTTATGTTCCCTTTTCACCAGTGTGCCCAATTTCCACCCCTGGGACCAAGGTGAAGGCACTTCCCTAGACAGGGGAAGAATTAGAGTCCTGTCTTTTCTGGCATTCTCATTTTCTTTTTCTGAATTCCCTGAATTCAGCTCAGCCTGAATCTCTTCATCATTTAATACAGAAGATGTTCTTTGGTCTGGACTCACAATGGTATTTTATTCAATTTTACCCCTCCCACTTTGCCCCACCCCTCACTCCATTCATAGTTGGGAGGTAAATACAGAAGGAATATCAGAAGTTTTGTTTCTTCTTCCTTTTTTTTTTTTTAACCTCCTGACAATGAAACAGTCCATGGAGTAGTATATCTGGTATAAATGCATCTAGAGCCATGTTTTCAAAACTGTTCTGTGGAACATCAGAATCCCATGAGCTATCACTAGATATGGTAGTTTTTAAAAAGTGCTGTTGGAAAACTTTTACATCAATCCAATTCTATAAGTAGTATTCAAGTATTTACCAAGAGTCAGATAATGTGTTAGGCACTAGGGTTGTTTCAGTGAACAGGCTATATACAAAACCAAGGCAGAAATGCTGCCTCACCTTTACCCCCTTTTAAAACCATTAAAGGTTGTAAGAGCTTTAGAAGTAAGAATCCTATTTAACCTTCTTTAACCCATTTTTTTCCCAAACCTATTTAAATATGGGAAACCTCCCTTTACCCCACCACATGGGAACACTTTTTGAGAAATGCCTCAAATCTCTATATGACTTATTCACTGTCTTCAAGATCATCCACACTTTGGGGTAAGAGGATATGTGTACATATAATATCTCAAGAAATAAAACTTATAGGAAACATGTGGCAGCATGGAACAAGTGTCAAATCAAATAAAAGCCTCCAAAGATTACAGATAAGCCCAAATGTGGTAATTAATTCTCCCGGTACAGCCTTCCTTCCTTCCTCCTCCTAGCCACTAGGTGTCCTCTGCTACTGTCTGGAGAGGGATAAGGGAAGAGCAACTTTTTGAGAGTTCACAGGAATTTAAAGCCAGTAGAAAGGAAGAAGTGAAAGCAAAAACAAATTCAAGATGACCACAATGGACATGGGTAATCCTTCTGATCAGTAAAACAACTTCTGCTTTCACTTCATAAAACTCTCTTCACCTGCCTTTTATGCTTCTTGATATTCCACACATTATTCATTTGGATTAAAAGGAAGCCTGTTCTGGAAAAAGGGAAAAAAATCACTCTCAAAAGAAAGTTTGATACCACAGAAAGAAAAGCCTTCTGAGTCACAGGGGTCAGAGCTAGGTTCTACCTCTGCTTCCGGCTGCGTGAATTGAACAAGTTGTTCACCTGTAAAAAGAAGATAAATAATTCTACTGACAGCATTTGGAGGATAAAATCAACACATCCTATGAACTCAGCACTTACTAAATAGAAGCTCTTGTTCTTATCACTTTTAGTAATAATTGGTGATTCTAAAATAATCACAGGGTACCCAGGCAGATATTCACATATCAGAGCATATTAGGTCACCACAAAAGCTTGCTTTTCTGTAACAAATGACTGAGGTCGGCTGCTCAAAGGGAATGACGATTTTCATTGGTAGAAGGAGAGTTTGGCACTTTGGTTCAATAAGAACTTTCCTCCAAGGCATCAGGCTAAGAAAAGAGGAGCAAAGTTTTCTGCGCCTACTGGCTCCCATGAATTCAATGTATTTAGCAACTTTGACAGTTATATTAGGAGTTAAGTAGACTTGTAGGTTGGCCTGGGAAGCTAACCATTAATTTCTTTTAAAATCAGATAGTATATCTTAAACGTCAGAAAACTCTCTCTGTGAAGATTTATGGGAACATAACCTGCCTGTAAATTGGTATTTGTATAATAATCACATGTAACTACAAGAAAGCAGAAAAATAATCCTGAAAAGGAAAGATTTGGAGCTTATAGATAAAATGATAAAGGGCATGTAATTGACTATGGAGTGAGTCAAAAAGTTACTGCCTTCAGGGGAGGTCTTTATAGGAAAAGGAAGATCCATGTAGAATAGGGGGTCCATGATGTCTTCTGCTAACTCAAGTCATCTTTGAACTCACATATACAGAAGTCATCAGCTGAGAGTTTGGTTGCTAAGGAAATGAATTTCCCAACTCTGATCATTAACAATTTATATTGCTCTGTATATTCTTCAAGGCGTGTATCTTTCAGTCTTCAAGATTACAGAAAGCAAAGTCACAAAATTTTTCACGTTATCAGCATGTTTTTATTGATAACATCTTTGGAAAAATCATGCCATAAATACACCCTTCTAAACACAATGAAGGTGTAATGGATATGATAAATTGGATTTCACGCAGATTATAAATTAGGTTACTCTGAATAAATATCTCTGTACTTGCCCTTGCCTTAAAGGAACGCAAAGTGCTAATTAGGTCATGATCAGGGATTACTTTCAGCTTTGTTTTCTACTTTAATTTATAAGAGTTCAGTTTGTATTCCACCAAGTTGTTACTTGAAAAAAAGTCTTCTAATTTTATGCTTAAAATAGAATCCCCTTTTAATAAAATAGTTCTCCCCCAACTCCACAAAAATTAGAGAAGATTTTAAATCTCACATGCTTTTCTTTGAAGGCTGTAGATTTCTGCCCCTTTTTATGAAAGTCATAATATTTTCAGTTGTGAAAAAATTCTAAAATCCTCCAAGATTCCCTTCCCTTGGTGTATACATTCCTTCACCCAGTTATTCAAACACTAACTTAGGTGCTGTTGTGAGGGGCTTTTGCAGATATAATGAAGGTCTCAAATCAGCTGACTTTTAAATGGAGAGATTATATTTGGTAGGCCTAACCTAATCAGGTGACACCCTGAAAAAGAACAAAGTCCTACCTGGAGAAAGAGATTCAGAATGTGAGAGAAATTTGATAGGAGGGAGATTCCCCATTTTTGGCTTTGAAGATGGAGTGGGCTACATGGCAAAAATGTGGGTGACATCTAGGAGCTAAGAGGCCTCTGACTGACAGCCAGCAAGGGAAAAGGAACCCTGGTTCAGCTTCAAGGAATTGAGCTCTGCCTAAAACCTAAGTGAGCTTGGGAGAGGGTCACACACACGAGATGAGATTTCAGCCCCAACCAACACCTTGATTTCACCCTCATGAGATCCTGAGCAGAGAACTCAGCCATGCCACGTACAGAACTGTGAGCTAATAAGCTGCTAACTTTATGGTAATTTGTTAGACAGGAACAGAAAATTAATACACCAGTGTTCATTTTATGGGTGCAGGTAAAGCAGGAAAAAAATGCTTGAGCATCTCTACTTACAAACAGGCTAGATTCCAAAGACTTTACCAAGTATATTTCCTTTCAAATCTGAAGTAATGTTATGCAAATCACTAATAGAACCTCTCCAGAATGGGAGGTTGATGATGCATATTTGCTTTCATGCATTGCTTGTTCATATCCATAAAAGTTGATATTAAGTTGAAAGTTTATTCATAAAGGATTAAGTAGCTACAGCTTTTTTTTTTCTTTTCTTTTTTTGGCTGCATTGGGTCTTCGTTGCTGTGCATGGGCTTTCTCTAGTTGTTGTGAGTGGGGGCTACTCTTCATTATGGTGTGCAGGCTTCTCATTGCGGTGGCTTCTCTTGTTGCAGAGCATGGGCTCTAGGCACATGGGCTTCACTAGTTGCAGCATGCAGACTCAGTAGTTGTGGCTCAAGGGCTCTAGAGTGTAGGCTCAGTAGTTGTGGCTCACAGGCTTAGTTGCTCCACGGCATGTGGGATCTTCCTGGACCAGGGATCGAACCAGTGTTCCCTGCATTGGCAGGCAGATTCTTATCCTCTGTGCCACCAGGGAAGTCCCAAGTAGCTACATTTAACCCATGGCTCCTGCAGCTTTTGTAAGTTAGCCTGTTACATTCCCCAAAGTTTTTCTCAAAAGAGAAACATTCTGACAACCTACCACCCCTGTTTGTTGGCCACCATTTCTCCCCAGATGTTAATAGCTCCTTGTATGGTATCTGTGGACGTGACTGCCATGGCACTTGAAGCAGTGTATCAATGAGTGTTGAACCACTCTTCTGCCTAGTGTCTCACAGTGTGAAATAGTGTGAGTTTGTGTGCATCTTGGTGGTGGAGATGTGATCATCCTACATCTACTTTCTCCATTTGCCCTACTCAGAGGAACTATGTCATGATAGGAAGATAGATTTGAAAGCTTGTAAATCTCCTTGTCATCTAGCCTTTCTCCTTTGGTCCATTTTTGGTTTTGACTGACTTAAAGACACTGATAAGATTTTCTAAGAAAATAAATGGTCAAATAAATGAAGAATGAATAAGTGAATAGAGGAATATATAAATAAAAAATCTAGTTAGGAATTAAAATATAATTAATGGGGAGGTACTCTGGCACTAATGAAAAATAGTGTACTAGAAGTTAGAAGACATGAGTTTGAGATTAAGTCACTTAATCATCTTTGGGCCTCAACTTCCTCAACTGGAAAACATGTTACATTGTACTAAATAGTCTGTAAGTTATCCTTCACTTCTGAATTTAGGTTTTAAGCCAATTAAGAGGCTAAGTAATATCCCATGAAGCTTCTGTTTGTTGTTTTTATATTCTGAAACCTTAGCTCTTGTCCATCAGAAGACACACTGCCTTTCCCCAGCCAGCTGTCTAGATTCTTTTAAATCAGTTAATGTGCATTGTCAGTATTTTCCATACACAACAGAATTCATGTCTCTCAAGTTTCACTAGGTGTATTGGCTAAATGTATTACGACAAAACTATCACCTTCTTAACTATTTATATCCAAACAGTTTTATCTTTTATGCTGGCATTCATATACAAAAATGTTTTATATTAAAAAAAACTTCCTGTAAATCAATCAATACATATCAAAAGTCTACTTAGAGTAAATCAACGTACTAAATCTTGTGAAACATGAAAAAAACCTTCTGCCCCCAAAGAATTTAGCTTATCAATACACACACACACAAGATAAATTCTAATGAAAGGGATAAATTAAGTTGACTACAATGGCAAGTTGCAGAGAAGGAGCACTAGAAAATCAGTTAGATGACCCAGTCCTTTTAAGTCTCTTGGCTCTAACAAATAAGGTGTCTTCTCTCTCAGCCTCTGATATTTCATATGTAAAGTTGTATAATACCTGCCTGATTCTCATGGATTTATAAAATTCTTACTCTGTACAAGGCACCTTATTAGGTCTTAATGATAAAAAGATGAACAAGGCTAGTTTAACTCTTTGAGGAATTCACTGTTAATATACATGAAAATAAACAGTTAATACAATGTGATTAGCACTACTGTTGACCATAACTAGAGGAATAGCAAAGAGTTATTTTTTTTCTCCTTAACTGTGGAAATTTCCTCTAATCCAGAGGTGATGCAATATAAAGTATACAGGGACTTCCCTGGTGGCACAGTGGTTAAGAATCTACCTGCCAAATGCAGGGGACGCGGGTTCGATCCCTGGTCCGGGAAGATCCCATATGCCGCAAAGCAACTAAGTGTGTGCACCACAACTACTGAGCCTACTCTCTAGAGCCCAAGAGCTCAGCTCACAACTCTGAGTCTGCATGCTGCAACTACTGAAGCCTATGCACCTAGAGCCCATGCACCACAACAAAGTGTAGCCCCCGCTTGCCACACTAGAGAGAAAGCCTACATGCAGTAACAAAGACCCAATGCAGCCAAATACACACACACACACACACACACACACACATACATATATAAAGTATACAGCATCACTTCTGAAGTAGTTTTGCCAAATGAATTTAAATCTACTCAAGTCTTTAGATCTAAATTTAGGCTTTTAAGAAATGAGGGGGCTAGAAGAACATGTTAAATGAGATCCCAAGGAAGCATTCAGACAAGTCCAGAAAGTGGACATTCTAAAGGAAAACTGGCTTGATCTCTTCAACAAGTCAATGTCATTAAAAATTAAAAAGCAAACAGGACTCTTTTATTTTTAAAAAAAGACTTAAACGACGTAACAACCTAGGTACTATGAGGTCCTTGATTTGTATAAACCATCTGTAAATATAATAGGGACAATAAATGAAATCTGAAGATAGATTTGGTATTAGAAGATATGAAAGATTAGAGAAATACTGTTAATTTTCTAGGAGTGTTATAGTATTGTGGTTATGTTGGAAATATCCTAATTGTTTATAATAATGATTTGGTAAAAAATCAGAATGTCTTATTTTACATTAAAATACAGCAGAAAATAATGAATAAAGCAATTACAACAAAAATGTTAACAACTGATAAAATGATGTGATGAATATAGGGGTGCTCTACTATACTATTCTTTCTAAATTTCTGTCTGAAAAATTTCATAATAGTTAAAAATGAAAGCTAAAAAGTAGACAACAGATTTGAAATCACTTTGTAAACTTTAAAAGAAATTTTTACATAAAAAAATTGGATAATAAAATAAAATAATTATTATTTTTTTAATTATTGGAGAAAGAAGGAATGGTCCTTTTTCAAGCATATGTGCTACTTTGGACCACACTGCTAAGAGAAGTCAGGACTGACCACCACAGAGATCCACCCAATACCTCTAGAAATAGAAACCAGAAGCAATAACATAGATTCCCAGATCTTTTTAATACCTTCCTTCATGCCAAGATGACCTTGACCAAAATTGAAGACAAATGTCTTCTTGCTGGGCAAGGTGCACTAAAGCAACGTGCACTTATCCAAGAGGAAATAGAAAGCCTGTGACCATTATGACATGAGAGTAACTGGTGAGTTTTCCCTTTTGCAGAGCAGCAGGATTTGGCAGAGGTTTGAAACCATGGATCATTGCCCTCCTCGTCTTGTTATTACTGACAGTGGTGGCTGTGGCCATTGGTCTTCTGACTCACTTCTTAGTCTCTGGTAGGTAAAACTGTGGATTTCGCTCAGTTTGATTTCATTTTTCTGTAAAGCTTCATTTGAATAAATGTAAATTTAATTCCATCCAAAAATAATGTACTTTCATCAGTAAATGTCCACATTTTGAATTTTTTAATTTATTCAATCATTTCAACAAGAAGTAACTACTGAATGTTCAGTATGTCCAAGTACTTTTCAAGGTACTCAAGAAACAGCATTAAGCAAAGTAGATAAGTTTTCCACATCCCTGGAGCTTACAATCTAGTATTCTTTTCAGAATCTATACAAAAGATCAAAATATTGTCTAAAATTTACTAGTAATCATAATAAACTCTAATCATTCATGTATACGCAAGTGAAAAGTTATGATGAATTAGTTATTAAAACTGGCTCTTTTACTCAGCATTTTCTGCCCACTAACATTTTTAGGGAAAAAAGAAAAGCACATGTCCAATGAAATAATGAATTTTAAAATTATTGGTAAAGTATAAGTATGATACAATATTATTACTTATTTTTAGAGAAAAAATTTTACTCTTTCCAAAACAATATTCCGGGATTATTTTTCTATTGCCTGATATATTTGTAATCCCACAAAAATCCACTTCAGAATCCTCTCTTTTTATATTGCATTACTCTGCAGAGTGCAAACCATTTACATTTTCGACAAATGTCCACAATGTCAATCTCACACAGATGTGTGTGATAAGACAACGAGATCAGGGGGTTTACTTGAATGGACTTATCTGTTGTCACCTTCCTCAGACCTGATGAAGGAGTGATGATTCTTTTAGGAGCTTTAAAGGGCTTAAGAAATTCTGAGCCCCATATGACAACCCCATCTATAGTTTACACCAATGGCAAAAGATTTTCAGGTCGGTTAATTTCACACATAGAAGCCCCTTTACTATGAATATAGGATTCAATTACAAATGGACTATATAGATTAGTAATCAGGGGGACCATAAATGCACTACAGAGTCCAGAGATGTCCCTAGGATATCGACCATCATGAGGTTCCCCTTCTTTCCTACATCCACGGCTTCCCAAGGAGAGAAGTTGTTCTGTGGTTGCTCCAACTTCTATCTTTAACTCTGAAGATTTCCTGCCCCACCAGGGACATACTCCTAAGATTAACACATTCCTCAGGAGTCTCCACAGCTCTGTTTTTTTAACCTTTCCTGAGAGACAAGCAGAAATCTGATTGAGTCACCTCTGTCACACACTAGTCCCACCTCCAGCCTCAGGCAGTTTTTCCCCTGCCTTTCTTTTCATATCTTTCTTAGTGTGCTTGACTCTTTCATTAAAAATCAAAACTTATAAGAACACTCATTTACTTCTACTCCCAGTAGAGTATAAGGTGGTATACATTTCACCTCAGCAAGAAGCAATATAGTAATTAAATATTCCAGCTCTAGAACCACACTTGTCTGGGTTTAAACTTGGAAAAGCCACTAACCAATAGCATAGCACAAAGCAAGCTACTTAATGCCTCATGCCTCAATTTCTTCATCTGTAAAATGAAGGTGATGCCAATCTTTGAGAGCTTAGTGAGAGCCAACGAATTAATAAATGTAAAGTGCCCAGAACAGAGCTAGCCTTAAAGCAGGCACTAAATAAATATCAGCTACTATCATTAACATAAAACATTAATCATTATTTTTATTATATTTATTATTAAAGTCTCAGAGATATATTCAAGACTTCACATTAACCCCATTATAATTAGGTGTTAGATCCCAAAAATCTGCCCTCAAACCACTTTATTTCCTACTTTTTCTTTTCATCACAGGGCAGAAAATGGAGTATTATCACAGCACCTTTAAAATTTCAGATCTACGAATCAACAGTAATTCTGGACAAAGCAGCCCATACCAGCTTAAGGACTTACGGGCAATGAGTGAAAACTTGGTAAGTCAGATAAAATTGTTTCTATCATAAAATAATGCAGGAGGAAGGGATTTTGTGAATCATTTCCCCTACTATTTCTTAAAACATGATTTTCAGACAATTTGCATCAGAATCATCTTGCAGATTCCCAAGGTCCCACTCCAGATCTTCTGAATCAGTGTCTAATGGGTGGATGGGTGGGGAGAAGGGGGTAAGGAACCTGCATTCTAGCAAATGGGTGATTCTGATAAACCACTCTTAAACACCTCATTTAAAAGTAAGAGAACAGAAGCCAAGGTATCCCAGCCCATTGCTATCCCATTCCACCACAATATTACCCAAATGAAAAGATTAAACACACAGAAGTGGTTATTTGTAAAACCACATGCTTTTTTTGTTAGACCACATTTTAAGACTTACAAATTTTTTAAAATATTTTAAATACATGAAAAAAGGAAAGAGGATTATAAATGTTCATTTTATCTCACAAAGTATTAAGATAAAATACCTAGACCTATTGTGCAATAGTCAAATGAAATGCTAACAATTTTGTTAAACTGAAATGTAAGACTGCCCCCCAAAAACCGTAAACTCAGTTGTATACCAGCTCTGCTCATGATGGGTGTGAACCATCATTCAAAAACTAAGCTCAAGTTAACTTCCCTGACAAGGAAGCACAGAGCATAAAATTATTTTAAAAGGGTGGAAATATCAAGTGTGTTGGTTTGTTTTAGTCAAAGAATCTTTTTTTAAATCAAAGCATTTCCTTTCTTTCTCAAACCATTTTCATTTCTTCATATCACTATTTGATCTTTGTCCATGTACATACCCAGCTGCAGCATATCTACAGTAACGTCATAGAGTTTATAATATATATTTTCAATTCTCATTAAATTACCCATATTTGTTTTATTGTGCAGTCTCATCCCCCCCAAATCAATTACATTTATAGGTTGATATATACTCTCCATTCTTTTATATTCAGAGCACCTTAGAAAATAGCATTCACAATCATTTCTTGAAAAATGCCAGAAAAAACTTAGATACATACCCCAGTACCTCTTTTATTCCTCTGACTCTGAGGGACTCCACATAACCTCCTCAACGTAAAAATATTAATAATAAATTAATTAATCATAGTTAAAAAGATATACAATTTCTTTGAACATTGAAAAATATTTATAATTTATCAGGAAAGTTTAAGATTTTTCTTTACATTTTACAGCCATCATCGTTGGTGGTGTTTTAGGCTAATTAGGACATTATTTCTACTGAAATAAATGGACAGTAGGTCTTTTAAAAGACAGTGAAAGAAATTCACTTGTAGAAGTACATCTTTAACATTATGTGTTTGAAGGTGGACTTTGAAGCTTCACTAAAGCACAAATTTCTAGGTGTGAAAGAACCTTGGGTACAAAGGCTGAGTTACATAATGACACATTATCATCATAAGGACATGCAAGGCCCTTCTCTAGTTGTCATTATTTACTTCTTCTCCTTTATTCTCATACTACACTCTCATTCGCCTCCCCCTACAGACAACCATAGTGTATTTCACATGTATTCTTTTGTTAATATTCATTCTCACAAAAATGCATTTTCTTCTTTTGTGTACAGCACAGAATTGTTACAAATTCCATGTTTTAGTCAGTTTGGGCTGCTATAAAAAAGTATCATAGTTTGAGTGGCTTATAAACAACAGAAAATTATTTCTTATAGCAATGGAGGCTGGAAGTCTGAAATCATGACATTAACATGGTCAGGTTCCGGCAAGGACCCTCCTTCATGCTGCAGACTGCAGACTTCTCAGTGTATCCTTTCATAGTGAAGAGCAGGGAGTTAAAGAGCTCTCAGGGGTCTCTTTTATAAGGCTCTAATCCCATTCATGACTTAATCACCTCCCAAAGGCCCCAAGTCTGCATATATGGCCTTTATTATGTTGAAGTAGGTTCCCTCTATGCCCATTTTCTGGAAGATTTTTATCATAAATGGGTGTTGAATTTTGTCAAAAGCTTTTTCTGCATCTATCGAGGTGATCATCTGATTTTTATTCTTCAGTTTGTTAATGTGGTGTATCACACTGATTGATGTGCAGTTATTGAAAATCCTTGCATCCCTGGGATAAATCCCACTTGATCAGGGGGTATAATCCTTTCAATGTATTCTTGGATTCAGTTTGCCAGTATTTTGTTGAGGATTTTTGCGTGTATGTTCATCAGTGATATTGGCCTGTAATTTTCTTTTTTTTTCTGGTATCTTTGTCTGGTTTTGGTAGCTGGGTGATGTTGGCCTCATAGAATGAGTTTGGGAGTATTCCTTCCTCTGCATTTTTTGGGAAGCATTTCAGAATAGGTGTTAACTCTTCTCTGTTTGATAGAATTCACCTGTGAAACCATCTGGTCATGGACTTCTATTTGTTGGAGGCTTTTTTTTAATTGGAGTATAATTGCTTTACAATGTTGTGTCAGTTTTGCTGTACAATGAAGTGAGTCAGCTACATATATCCCCTTCCTCTTGGATCTCCCTCCCACCCACCCCATCCTGCCTACCTAAGTCATCATAGACCACCAAGCTAAGCTCCTTGTGCTATACAGCAGGTTCCCAATAGCTATCTATTTCACACATGATAGTGTATATACGTCAGTCCTAATCTCCCAATTCGTCCCACTCTCCCCTTCCCTCCATGTCCACATGTCTGCATCTCTATTCCTAGAGTCTGTCAAACAGAGTGAAGTCAGAAAGATAAAAACAAATATCATATATTAAAGCATATATGTAGAATCTAGAAAAATGGTACAGATGAACCTATTTGCAGGGCAGGAAGAGAGACACAGATAGACAACAGACTTGAAAGCTTTTTAATCAGTTTCAACTTCAATACCTGTGATTTGTCTGTTCATATTTTCTGTTTCTTCCTGTTTCAGTCTTGGAATATTGTACCTAAGAATTTGTCCATTTCTTCTAATTTGTCCATTTTATTGGCATATAGTTGCTTGTAGTAGTCTCTTATGATCCTTTGTATTTCTTAGGTGTCTGTTGTAACTTCTTTTTCATTTCTAATTTTATTGATTTGAGCCCTCTCCCTCTTTTTCTTGATGAGTCTGGATAAAGGTTTATCAATTTCATTTATCTTTTCAAAGGACCTACTGCTAGTTTCATTGATCTTTTCTACTGTTTTCTTCATCTCTATTTCATTTATTTCTGCCCTGATCTTTATGATTTCTTTCCTTCTACTAACTTTGGTTTGTTTGTTGAAATTTCTTCTTTCCCTAGATGTTTGTGGTGTAAGGTTTAGTTGTTTATTTGAGATTTTTTTCTTGTTTCCTGAGGTAAGGTTGTATTGCTGTAAACTATCCTCTTAGAACTGCTTTTGCTGTGTCCCATAGGTTTTGGATCATCATGCTATTGTTTTCATTTGTCTCTAGGTATTTTTTAATTTACTCTTTGATTTCTTCAGTAATCCATTGGCTGTTTAGTAACATTAACTCCATGTGTTTATGTTTTTTACAGTTTTTTTTCTTGTAGTTGATTTCTAATCTCATAGCATTGTGGTTAGAAAAGATGCTTGATATGATTTCAATTTTCTTAAATTTACTAAGGCTTCCTTTGTGACCCAGCATGTGATCTATCCTAGAAAATGCTCATGTGCACTTGAGAAGAAAGTGTATTCTGCTGCTTTCGGATGGAATGCTCTATAAATTACAAGTCTATCTAGTCTAATGTGTCATTTAAGGCCTGTGTTTCCTTATTTATTTTCTGTCAGGATGATCTGTCCATTGATGTAAGTGGGGTGGTAAAGTCCCCCACTATCATTGTGTTACTATTTCTCCATTTATGGCTGTTAGCATTTGACTTATATATGAGGTGCTCCTATGTTTGGTGCATATACATTTACAGTTGTTATATCCTCTTCTTAGATTAATCCCTTGGTCATTATGTACTGTCCTTCTTTGTCTCTTATAACAGTCTTTATTATAAAGTCTATTTTGTCTGATATGAGTGTTGCTACTTCAGCTTTCTTTTGATTTCCATTTGGATGCAATACCTTTTTCCATCCCCTCACTTTCAGTTTGTATGTGTCCCTAGATATGAAGTGGGTCTCTTGTAGACAGAACATATATGGGTCTTGTTTTTGTATCCATTAAGCCAGTCTATGTCTTTTGGTTGGAGCATTTAATCCATTTACATTTAAAGTAATTAGCAATATGAATGTTTTTATTGCCATTTTGTTCATTGTTTTGGATTTGTTTTCGTAGGTCTTTTTTTCTTCCCCTCCTCTTTTGTTCTCATCTCTTGTGATTTGATGTTGTGTTTGGATTGCTTTTCCTTTTTTGTGTGTATATCTAATGTGGATTTTTGATTTGTGGTTCCCATGTCATTTTGATATAGCAGTCTATATCAAAGTATATATACATATAATAGTTTTAAGTTGCTGGTCTCTTAATTTCAAATGCATCTCCAATGTCCTGCATTTGTACTCTCCTCTTCTCACAATTGCTGCTTTTGATATATTTTTGTGTGGATGATTTCCTACCTTTACTGTATGTTTGCCTTTACTGGTGAGCTTTCCCATTTGTAATTTTCTTGTTTCTTATTATGGCCTTTTCTTTTCTGCCTTATTATGGCCTTTTCTTTTCTGCCTGAGGAAGTTTCACCTTAGCATTTGCTGTAAAGCTGGTTTGATGGTTCTGAATTCTTTTAACTTTTGCTTGTCTGTAAAGCTTGTGAGTTCTCTGTCAAATCTGAATGAGAGCCTTGCTGGGTAGAATCTTCTTGATTTTAGGTTTTTCCCTTTCATCACTTTAAATATATCAGGCCACTCCCTTCTGACCTGCAGAGTTTCTGCTGAAAAATCAGCTGATAACCTTATGGAGACTCTCTTGTATGTTATTTGTTGCTTTTCTCTTGTTACTTTTAATATTTTCTCTTTGTCTTTAATTTTTGTCAGTTTGATTAACATGTGTCTTGGCATGTTCCTCCTTGGATTTATCCTGTATGGGACTCTCTGTGCTTCCTAGACTTGAGTTCTGTGTTTCCTTTCCCATGTTAGGAAATATTTTGGTTATTATCTCTTCAAATATTTTCTTAGGTCTTTTCTCTCTTTTTTGTTTCTGGGACCCCTATAATGTGAATGTTGGTGCATATAATGTTGTCCCAGAGGTCTCTTAGACTATCCTCATTTCTTTTCATTTTTTTTTTCTTTATTCTGTTCCATGGTAGTGATTTCCACAAATCTGTCTTCCACCCCACTTATTTTTTCTTATGCCTCATTTATTCTGCTGTTGATATCTTCTAGTGTATTTTTCATTTCAGTTATTTTATTGTTCATCTGTTTGTTTTTTCTTTAAATCTTCTAGGTCTTTGTTAACCATTTTTATAACTTCTCAGTTTGCGCCTCCATTCCTTTTCTGAGATCTTGGATCACCTTCACTATCAGTATTCTGAATTCTTTTTCAGGCAGATTGCCTGTCTATCTCCACTTCACTTAGTTGTTCCTCTGGGTTTTTTCCTTGTTCCTTTGTCTAGAACATATTTCTCTACCATCTCATTTTGTCTAATTTTCTGTTTGTGGTCTCAGTTCTGCAGGCTACAGGATTATAATTCTTGCTTCTGGTGTCTGCCCCCTGGTGGGTGAGGTTGGTCCAGAGGCTTATGAAGGCTTCCTGGTGGAAGGAATTGGTGCCTGCCTGTTGGTAGGTGGAGCTGGATCTTGTTCCTCTGATGGGCAGGGCAGTGTCAAGGGGCATGTCTAGAGGTGGCTGTGGGCTCAGGAAAACTTTAGGCATCTTATCTGTTGATGGAGGGCTGTGTTCCCACCCTGTTGGTTGATTGGCCTAAGGCATCCCAGCAATGGAGCCTGCAGGCTGTTGGGTGGGGCCATGCCTCTGGGCCAAAATGGCAACCTCCAGGAGCTCACATTGAGGAATATTCCCTAGGAGCCTCTGCCATCAGTGTTCTTGCCTCCACAGTAGGCCACAGCTGATCCCTGCCTCCCCAGGAGGCTTTGCAAGAACCTCAGGTAAGTCTGGACCAGGCTCCTTTGGAATCACTGCTTGGCCCTGGGTCCCAGTGTATGTGAAATCTTGTATGCACCCTCAAAGAGTGGAGTCTCTATTTCCCCCAGTCCTGTGGCACTCCTGCACTCAAGCCCCACTGGCCTTCAAATGCTCTGGGGTCTCCTCTTCTCAATGCCAGACCCCTCAGGCTGGGGATCCTGACATATGGCTCAGAACTTTCACTCCTGTGGGAGAACCTCTGAAATATAATTATTTTCCAGTTTGAGAATGGCCCACGCAGCAGGTATGGGATTTGATTATATAGCAAAAGTGCCCCTTCTACCATCTTGTTGTAGCTTCTTCTTTGTCTCTGGATGTAGTATATCTTTTTTGGTAGGTTCCAGGTTTTTTTTGTAGATAGTTGTTCAGCCGTTAGTTGTGATTTTGGTGTTCTCATGAAAGGAGGTGAGCTCACATCCTTCTATTCTGCCATCTTGTTGCCAATCTCACTTACCAGCCCAACCTCCTAATACCATCACATTGGGGGTTAGAACTTCAACATATAAATTTGGCAGGAAACAAATATTCAGTCCATTTCCATTTTCATTTCATACTTTCTTACTCAGATCTGTTTTTTAAGCTCTATCCATATTGATAAATGTATATTTAATTCATTGCTATTAACTGCTATATGATGAGTTATAACTACCATATTTATTTCCTGTCAATCATCTCAAGAAAGACTGAACTAAACAGCCTTCTACTTATCCCTATATGGATCCATTCCAGTTCAGAAAGAAGAATTACTGGGCCATCAGGTGTGCATACACTTTATTTGCCTAATTGATGCTGGATTGCTCTTCAAAATAGCTGAATCAGTGTGCACTCCCATCTGCAGTGCATGAGGATTCCTATGTCTTCATATCTCTGTCAACACTTGATAATATTTGGCTTTCTAATTACTGCTAGCCTAATAGGCATTTAATTTTTATCTTATTCATTGTTTAATTTGCATTTTTCTATTAAATATTTCAATTATTAATGAGTCTGTGCATCATTGCATATACTTCTTATTCTTTTAGACTTTCATTTCTATAAATTTCCTGTTCTTATCCTTTGTCCATTTTTCTATTAGAGTTGTTTTATTAGTATTGCTTTGCAAGAGTTTCTTATGTTTTCTAGAGAGGAACAATTTGTTGGTAGTAGACATTGCACTTATCCATTCCATCTTTTATTAATTTGGACCATATTGCTCTTCATAAAACAAAAATCTATAATTTAATCACGTTTATCAGTTTTCTCTTCCTTATGGTTATGTTTTTAAACTTTTTTAAAAGAAATTATTTCCTCTTTTTAAGTCATAAAATTATTTTATTGTATTTTCTTCTCTAAAACATGTATGTTTACCTCCTACAGAAGGTTTCTAATGCATCTGAAGTCCAACTTTGAATGTGATATTAGGTAGGAACCCAGGTAGTGATCCAGTTTTCCCAATGTAACTAACTAAACAATCTGTCTCCCCAATATATGGTATGATTATTCAGCTCACGACACTTCTTAGCCCCTGAGTCTTACAGGGAAAAAAAATGACCCATCTCTTCAAACTGCTTCCTATCTCTTTAGAGAGATGACAGTAACACACGTGAAACTGAACATGACATGATGTAATTAAGGACTTAATTGCATGTCGAGGACAACAGTGCAGAAGAACTTCAAAGAAAAGTAAGATCAACTAGGGTTCACATGGTCAGGAAAGGCTGTGTATTAATTTAGGCCTGTTTAAGTGAGACAATGTCCCTTTCCCTCCACTCCCCTCCAATTTACCTTTAGGAGAATTACAGGAAGTGTTCATGCCTCATCGTGAGCCACTCCTGTTTATTGTTGCTAAATCCCAATGAATAAAACCAGATTCTTCTCTCTGAGCTATGTGAGTGCTAATTAGACAGCCAAGAAATACAGGTTGTAGGTCCTGTTCTTCCTCATAATTGGGGATTCACTGATTTGAATGGAAACGGAGATGCAAAATAAAATGAGTTCATGCTCTGATACTGCTAAAACCCATTCCAGTTCCTTGGGATAGTAGTACAGACATATCTCAACTTTTATTTCATTCTTCAGAGAAGAGTCCAGTAACCAGACACCATGATCTTCCTAAATAGGCAGGTCCTTTTTGCTATCACTATAAGTTTGAATAGGATCACTAACTGAGAGAGCACTTCGTTTGAAGAAATATATTTCAGAAATATTTTTAAAGTATAGGATCATTACAAAAGTGAAAGTTAAAAACCTGTAGCACTATAACAATAACACTGGTTAACATGTATTGAATGCCAAGCACTCAATTAGCTTAGCACATTAAGCACTATATCTGTATTACTTTAGTTAATCCTCAAAAACAAACTTAGAAGGTAAGTACAATTATTATCACAACTTCACAAATGGGAAAATCAAGGTACAGAAAAGTTAATTTACCCAAGATCATTCAGCTAGTAAACAATATAGTTAGGGTTTGAGATTACATTTTCTTAAAAATTTTTGTCATCCATAAGAAGCATCTGTGTGATTTTACTTCCCATCTACCTTCCCACAAACCAAAAATCAAGTAATTATCCCTGATATATTATTCTCTTTCAATTCCAGTTAACCCTTGAACAACATGAGTTAGAACTACTTAGGTCCACTTATATGCAGATTTTTTTTCAATAAATACATGCATTAAATAAATATATGCTACAGTACTGCATGATTGGTTGAATTTACAGATGCAGAACCAGGGAAACAGAGGGCCAACTATAAATTTATATGCAGATTTATATGCTCCAATCCCCCATGTTGTTCAAGGTTCAACTGTACACTATTAACATGTGCCAGTGACCACCATCTGAATCAACAATGGCACCAGTTAGGAATTTTCTTCGGGTTGTCTCAAAAAAAAAACAAAAACCAAAAACACAAAACAAAAAAACTGCTTCTGTGCCCAAAGCAGTTCTAAATTTTATCTTCTTTGTGCCCAGGAACACCAGAAACAGGGCCTAAAATGATCATCAGACTATCCTTGGGACCATATGCCTAGAGTTGTAGAGACAAAGAACTTGAAAACAGAAAGTGATATAAGGAGATAATGTAGTTTAGGAACACTCTCTAAAGGAATTTGAAGACACCAGTGAGAGACTTGGCTCTCTGAAGCAGGAAATCTTCTCTTGAGAAAAGGAAACTGGGTCAAGGTACAAAACTTAGCAAAAGTATTAGACTATCTAAAGTTTGGAGTGCATAAGGTAAGAGAAGTAAGAGGCCCAATGCCTGGTGTAGGCCTATGTTTCTATGCCTAGAGAAGAGATTGAATATGAAAGCTTACAGAATAAATTAAGTAGCAGTTATTAAAAACAAAAGAAAACAAAATTTTATATTCAGAGGTTAGAAAAATTGAGTGTAGAATGTGACTGGGTCCTTACTTGGGAGCTCAAACTCACATTCATTTTGTAATTGAAGATTAGGTATGACTAAAAGAAGAAAATGTGTATCACAACCTCTACCTTCAATGTGTTTAATTTGAATACTGAAAGAAAAAGCTAATTGTTGTATATTTCATGTCTAATCTTCAATATAACACTGCAAAGGAGGCACTGTTATTCACACTTTATAGATAAGAGAACTAAGCCTCTGAAGGTAAGGTCCACAGTTGGTAATCATGGAGGGGAGATTTGCAGCTTTACAGGTTAACTCCAGCATGTGCTCTCTCCACTAAATTGTTCTATTTGTCAGGAAGGGACTCAGATATAATAGAAAGTTCAGTTCTACATCAATTCTTCTCCCATTTAGTTTTTAAATCCATAAAGATTATAAGTCTTTATGCCGTGTCAGAACACTTTTACTTAGCCAACACATTGGGATTACATTACTGGTTATATAAAGATGTCTTCATCCTTAGTTTCTTCATTTCCTTGTATCAATTTTTCAGCTTTATTAAGATTTAACTGACATATAACATTGTGTAAGTATAAGGTGTGAAATGTGATGATATGATACTTATGTTGCAAAATGATTACCACTATAATAGCTCTATCATGTCACATAATTACCATTTCATTTTTGTCCTGAGAACACTTAAGATGTATTCTCTTAGCAACTTTTAAGTACATAACATAGTGCTATTAAGTATAATCATACAATATACATGGGATACCAGAAGTTATTGATTTTATAACCATAAGTTTGTACTCTTTGATCAATACTTCCCCATTTTTTCCATCCCCTAACCTTGGTAACTATCGTTCTATAATCTGTTTCTATGAGCTCAGCTTTGCACATTCCACATATAAATGAAATGAAGTATTTGTCTTTGTCTGACTTATTTCACTTAGCATAATGCCCTCAAAATCCATCCATGTTTGCAGAATTTCATTCTTTCTCATGGCTGAGGAATATACAGCTGATCTTTGAACAATATAGGTTTGAATTGCAAGGGTCCACTTACATGCAGTTTTTTTTCATTAATAAATACTGTAGGATTATACAATTTGATCCATTGTTTATTGAATCTGCAGATGCAGAACCATGAATACAGAGAACTGTATAAGAACTGTGGATACAGAGGGATATTATGTTATAAGGGGATTTTCAACTGCACAGATGGTCAGCACCCCTAACCATGACATCGTTCAAGGGTCAACTGTATGTGTACGTATATATATACAAACATATATACACATATATATGTATATGTATGTATGTATATATACATATACCATGGCTTCTTTATCCATTTATTTTTTGACACACACTTAGGTTGTTTCCATATCTTGGCTATTGTGAAAAATGCTGTGATGAACATGGGAGTGCAGATATCTCTTTGAGATCCTGTTTTACTTTCCTTTTGGATATATACCCAAAAGTAGGATTACTGGCTCATATGGCAGTTTTATTTTTAATTTTTTGAGGAACCTCCGTACTGTTTTCCACAGTGGCTGGGCCAATTTACACTCCCACCAACAGTGCACAAGGGTTTCTTTCATCAAAGTCTTGTAGTTTCAGTGTTAAGATCTTTCACCTCCTTGGTTAAATTTATCCCAAAGTATTTTATTGTTTTTGATGCTATTATGAATGTGGTTGTTTTCTTTATTTCTTCTCCAGGTATTTTGTTGTTAGTGTATAGAAGCACAACTGATTTCTATACACTATGAATGCTGATTCTATATGTTTGATTTCTCTATTGATATGTACACAAATTTACTGAATTCACTGATCAGTTCTAACAGTTTTTTGGTGGCATCATTAATGTTTTCTATATATATAATTATATTATTTGCAAATAAAGGCAATTTTACTTCTTTCTTTCTGATCTTGATGACTTTTATTCTTTTTCTTGCCTGATTGCTCTGGCTAGAAATCCCAGTACCATGGTGAATAGGAGTGGTGAGAGTGGGCACCCTTCTTAACTTGTTCTTGGTCTTAGAGGAAAAGATTTCAGTCTTTTACTGTTGAGTTTGATGTAAGCTGTACATTTGTCATATATGGCCTTTATTGTGTTGAGGTATGTTCCTTCTATATGTGATTTATTGAGTGTTTTTATCATGAAAGAACCTTGTATTTTGTCAAATGCTTTTTCTGCATCTATTGAGATGATCATATGATTTTTACCTTTCATCCTGTTGGTGTGTTGTGTCACATTTATTGATTTGTGTATGTTGAACCATCCTTGCATCCCAGAGACAAATCTCACTTGATCATGGTGTATGATCCTTTTAATGTGCTGTTGAATTTACTTTGTGAATACACTGTTGAGAATTTTTGCATCAGGAATATTGGTCTGTAGTTTTCTTTTCTTGTAGTGTCCTTACCTGGCTTTGGTATCAAGGTAATGCTGGCCTCACAAAATGAGTTTGGGAGTGTTCCTTCTTCTTTAATTTTTTGGAAGAGCTTGAGAAGGATTGGCATTAATTCTTATTTAAATGTTTGGTAAAATTCACTCATCTGCTTCTGGGCTTTTCCTTTTAAATAGGTTCTTAATTACTGATTTAATCTCCTTACTCATTATTGGCCTCAAATTTTCTATTTCTTCACGATTCAGTCCTGGTAGGTTGTATTTTTCTAGGAGTTTATCCATTTCCTCTAGATTATCCAATTTGTTGATGTATAATTTGTTCATAGTAGTCTCTTATGATCCTTTATATTTTTGTGTTATAATGTCTACTCTTTCAGTTCTGATTTTATTTGAGTCTTCTCTCATTTTTCTTTTAGATAGTCTCACTAGTTTTGTCAATTTTGTTTATCTTTTCAAAAACACAGCTCTTAGTTTTGTTGATCTTTTCTATTGTTCTTCTGATCTTTATTTCTGTTCTTATCTTTGTTACTTCTTTCCTTCTGTTAGCCTTGGTCTTAGTTTGTTCTTTTTCTAGTTCCTTGAAGGGTCAAGAAACCAAGAGACCCATAAGCTCCAAAATCCTGTGAGCACCATTAGTGGTCAGGTTGGCCATGTTCTATATACGCTTAGGATAATGATTCACAGATGACTTCTTAAATCTTGGGTTTTGCCAAAAATCTGGATTTTAAATAGATTGAATAACAACTTTAAAGGGCTGCAATAAGAACTATCAGGATTATGGTCTTTATTTTTAGAGGGTAAAGAATATAGGCTGCCTTTGGAGAAGGATAACCATTACATGTTGCTTGTGCACATCAGTGGGTAGCAGCTCTTAGTCCACAGGAATCAAATTACTGAAAGTGTCAACAAGGAGAAAAAAATCCCCTCAATTCATGGGCAGTTTTCTTTTTTCTCTAGGAGCATTTATCTCACTCTGATGTAAATCTCATTAAAAATGCTAATAAAATCTTCCTGGTAAATGCAAGGCTTTCTGATAAATAAATTCTCACTTCCTTTTATTAATTCATTCAGAGAAAGCATGCTGCATTTCTACATATTGTAGAGTATGAAATGAAGAATGATTGTCCCTATCCATGAAGCGTTTACAGTTTAGTAGAGGAGATAATATATTTGCATAAATAACTATGTTAAGGAGTGGAAGATAAAAGGGGAATAAGAACAATTAAGACAGGAAGAGGAAAGATTGCTCTGAGGTTCAAGGAATAAACCCAAAGTTGGTTTTATCTGAAATAGACCTTGAAGGAGAGTTGTGATTCAGAACTAGCAGAGCTAGCAGCACCAGAGGGGACTACAGACCAAAGAAACAGCCTGAAAAGGGCAAGTACACCGGGAAACAAGAGCCATGCCTGAAAACAGCACTACCAAGCATGAAAAGTAATGGTCTTATTGATGGGGGTTGGGGTGAGGGGATCAGTGACAGATGGTGAGACCCTTGAACATCTAACTCTGTGACCAGAGACTCAAATGCAGTTATGCTCTAGTCTCTATTTCTACCTTGAGTTCAGCCCTTTGAGTAAAGGAACTTCAATTAAACCTTATTTAAGGTTAAAGGTGTGTTTTTTAAAAAGAATCTCTTATACCATCCTTTGTGTTCTATTCCTATTATAATTAGGAGAAAGCAACAGGATCTGAAATATTTTCTTGGCATGTCTTTGGCTCTAAACTTTTAGTTCTCAGGGGCTCATCTGGTGTGATGTTGGTAGAAACTGCCTTCCTATTCCATTGGCCGGTGTTCAGTGGCATATCTCTCTGAAGTTTGCAGTCACACCTCTGAAACACCCCTGTGTAAATACAAAGACTGCTGTGACAGGAGCAAGCCTGGAAGCATCTAAACTGAAAGGCGGGCTGCATGTGTGAACAGAGTTAGTTTGGGAATGAGAGCTGAGTGGCTGGGTGCGTCTGTTTGTTTGAATTGAACGCCTCTCCCTAACTCTTTCATTAAACACCCAACTAACCTTCAATTGCCCTCTTAGAACTTAATCCTCAGTGCAACTTCCAGCATTTCAAAATCATCAAACATAAAGAGGTACTACCCTGAAAGAGGGTCTTTTGTTCAATATTAGGGACTAACTCCAACTATAAAACTCTACAAATGCCCCCAAATGGGAGCAAGACAGATTTATAAATCACTAACTCTATTAAGATATGTAAATAATACATTTATAACAAGCTGGCATACAGCTTAAGAAAAAAAGTGTCCTTCCAAATTTCTGAGAATTTAGAATTAGAATGCCAAAGTGCTGACAGAATGTGTCTGATGAAATAGCCCTTAATCTGCCAGGGAAACATTTGGCAGGGGGGTTCTCTAGAAAGCTAGCTCATACATTAACTCCATTCAGCAATAAAGTTTACGTTCATGTTTTCTCTGACTTCCCCTGTTTTAAATTCCTTTAGTGTAGGAACCCCTTTAGGTCGTCTTCGTGTCCCAGTATTTCTCAGTGTTTTCCTGACTACGTGCATCACCTAATATCCTGGGCTTCACCCCAGATCCAACCAATGAGACTTTATAGGGACACAGTCCTGGAATTTGAATTATAGAGAAGAAACGTCTATATTTCTGTGATTACCAAAGTAACTTCTACCTAGATTCTTCCTATGTTATTCTTTCAGTGATTATCTTCCCAGACACCTGAACTATTCAAAGATGGAATGGATGTTGGTGCTACATATTCTTCTCAGCAGGCACTTTGCCAGATGAATGATGTCATCTAGAGTCAAAAACTTAATCCATTACCTTCACCAACAAGTTACAAACAGCCAAGGGATCCATTGTGGGTAGAATTTCAAAGCATAATTACAAACCAAACTTCTTTAAATACCCAAACACTATTTACTTTTCTTCCTTTTAACACTGGTCACTTTTCTCCCCTTTGTTTTTGGTTAGCCTTTTTTTTTCCTTTAGATTTCCCCCAGATACTGAGTAATAGGACTGGCTGTGTGTGTCAGGAGAGAAATGATGAAAACTATCACTCTTGCAAAAACATATCTTACAAAATAATTTCATTTCTAACATATAAACCCCACATTTCTTAAGCCTATTTAAGCTTTTCTTATTTAAATACAAATAAGTGTATATTCTGGATACAAGCAATTTCTCTATTTTCTAAGTACTGCCTGTGATCTAAAGTTTAAAAATATGTTACCAAATATATCTTTACAAGTTTCACACTTTAAGTCAATCAACTGTTTGTTATAACTTATTGTCATATGTTCTATGAAAGAAATTGAAGCAAAATGTATATCACATTTAACAAGGAGGTTGCATGATTGATAAGAGATGGACCTACAGACAGAAGACCTGGATTTAAGTCCCAGTTTATTAATCCACATGATGCTAGGGAAATTCACATAATTTCTCCGATTCTCAGTTTCCTCTTCAAATAAAATAAGAATCAAAATAAATCTTATTTTATACAGTTATTATAAGGAGTAAAGGGGATCATGTATATTTTGTTTCCCAATTAAGCTTTTTACAAATGCCTGATATTGCTAAGGAAGTCATAACTTGTTTCTTTTTTGTTTTGTTTTTGTCTATTTTAAAATATTTATTTATTTATTTATTGGCTACATTGGGTTTTCGTTGCTGCACACAGGCTTTCTAGAGTTGCTGTGAGTGGAAGCTACTCTTCGTTGTGGTGCGTGGGCTTCTCATTGTGGTGGCTTCTCTTGTTGCAGAGCAGGGGCTCTAGGCACGTGGGCTTCAATAGTTGTGGCACGTGGGCTCAATAGTTGTGGCTTGTGGGCTCTAGAGAACAGGCTCAGTAGTTGTGGCACACGGGCTTAGTTGCCCCACGGCATGTGGGATCTTCCTGGCCCAGGGATGGAACCCCTGTCCCTTGCGTTGGCAGGCAGATTCTTAACCACTGCGCCACCAGGGATGCCCCATAACTTGTGTCTTGCTCTCCAAAACAGCCTTCTTTTTATTTTCATTCTTTGGGTTTTTCTCTTTCTGAAGGATTTAGGACATAATGTTTGCACATTTGGCTCATCTACTATCAAATATGATATGCAGTGCCTGCATTCAGATGACACTGTTGCCACCAACTGGTCACTAGGGGATACTGCAAGCCAAAATCTAGGGTGATAAATCATAGCATCATAACGCCTTGGCAGGCAATTAAAATTCTGTGCAAATGGACCCCAAGTAGCTTTTCTTCTCCTTCCCTGTTGACATAAACTGAATAACACAACTTTGACCTAAACCTGCAAAACCAGCTCACTCTTTCTTCCTCCCTGACCTACCCTAGGGCTCACAATCAACAATTAGAAAACTGTTGGCTTTCTCCTAAATCTCTCATGCCTCTTCCCTGTACTCACAGCCAAAGACCTGCAATGCCAGGATGGGGGCTAACCTGATCCACTGGCCGTCTACTACCAAAATATAACCAGCATTGTTTATGTGTTTAATCTTTACAGCCCTATAAGTAGCATATCAATATCTTTGTTTTAGAGGTTAGGATACTGAGGCTCAAATTGGTTCAGTAATTTTTCCAAGGTCCCCCTGTTCATGAGCAGCAGGATAGGTAGGCTTCAAACCCAGTACTGAGCCAAGGTTCTCTCCACCACCTCTCAAGGCCTCCCTCCACCACCTCTCAAGGCCTCCCTCCATGTCCCATCTCTGCTCTGCATTATTCTGCTTCACCTTCTATGGAGTTTTAGGAAGATAACTTTTACCCCAGTTACCTATAGCAGCACATTAGAGTCACCTGGGGAGATTTTTACAAATACAAATGCCTAGCTTCCCTCCAGACCATTTATAACCAAAACTCTGGGAAAGGGGGCCTCAGCATCTATAAGTCTTTTATTTTTAATTCTGCAAATAGATTCTGTTGCACTGTTAGAACGGAGAGCCACTGGTTTAATCATGATACTACTCATGGTAAAACATTTTTCTATTGCTTTAACGTTTAATCAGGGGTATATTCTTACTATAAAATATCTTATTAACACATAGTTTCTCTCTTATTGTAATAACAGGTGGATGATATATTTATAGATTCAGCCTTGAACAAGCATTATATCAAGAACCAAGTAGTCAGACTAACGTACGTATGTTTGGGCAAAGGTGGATTCACAGCCTGTAGTGACAAAGGGCAAAGGAGACAGGAACCCTTATATACTGTTGCAACTATGAGCTTGGCTTTGGGCTAGGATTTCTTATAAATATTATTTCAACAATAGTCTCGAGATACAGGGCCAACCACCATTTTGTAAAAACAAAAATTAAGACTTTGGGAGGTAAATGATATGTTCAAAATTCCCCAAGTGACAGACCAGGATTCAAATCCCATCAACTGATTATAAGGCCTGGGACTACCAGAAATCATGGCTTTGGGAAAATCCGGCAGCACGTCACCACATGCACCAAGTTGTATTCTTTCATTACACATGTCATTTCAAAAATATTAAGAAGGCAAAGCTGACTACAAAATGGGATCATAAGTCTTACCTGTAATGAAGCCATAGTGACAGGAGGCATGCCCAAATAAAAAGATGTTCCTGTTTTAATGAGTTTCTGTTTGTTGTGTTGGAGAGGGAAAACTCATATCAGTTGCAGAAATTGCTCAGAGGTTTCAATTGTGTTATTTGGGAAGCTCATAGAAGAAGATATACATAACAGATACAAACCTATGTGCCTGTATGACTCATCTTCTTAAAGAAAATGAATATACTCAGATCTTTTGAAGGAAATAATAATGTTTTCTCATCAATAGGCTAATGCCTTACTGGCTGACTTACTCCAAGTTCCTTACACCTTTATCAAGTAACTAGTGACCTCCAGGAGGATTTTACAATATAAATTGGATAAATTTTACAATATTTAGGAGATAGAAAGCATATATTTGCTGAAATTTTCTAGATTTAATGCCCTTCATTTTTAAATTCTGGCTTGCCTTAACATTTTAGCAAAATTATCAGAGTGTTATGAACTCTTTTGAATTTGTAGCCACTGTTATTTTGTAAGCTTTTGTGTAGGTCCAGAGAAATTCCACATAATAAACAATGTTTTCCCTCTGATTAAGAAGAGGGAAAATTACTTGATCATATATTTACCAATTTGACATAAAATTCTGTGTATTTATATCTTCACATTCCAGAGCCTAAATGAACCACAATATGTAAAATGCCTTCAAATTGATATGATTTCCTCTTTTTTTATATCAAAGGATTCAGGAAAATAGGGCTTTAATGCTTTTTAGAGCTTGGCTCTTTTGAAGTGTAAAAATAAGAGACATGGCAGATCAACACATAGGTTTCTGTTTTTCTTAAAGACCTTTAATTGTTTGCTTTTCCTACTTTAAGAATATGTAAAAATTCAACCCCACAAGTGAAGGGGCTTGAACTTGTATATATGGAAATAGTTCAAGGAACATGTTTAATCTGGAGAAGACTCAGACACCAAGAACATCACTGTCTTCAAATACTTTATGTGGAAAAGGGAACTGATATTTTATGTATGTCCCAATTGGTAGACTTAAGCCTATGGAATATAAGCTTTAGGGAGACATATTTCAACTCCAAGTGAAGAGCTGTCTTCAAATCAGAGCTGACCAAAGAGAAATAGCCTTTTTAGGGAAGTAAATCTCCCATTATTTTAATTACTGTGCTGGAGTTAGATGACCACTAGTCATGGAGGCTGTAGAACTGATGAAAGTATCAGATAAGGGACTGGCCAAAGACACCATTAAAGTTTTTTCCAATCCTCAGGGTTTATGATTTTGATAATAACATTTTGGTGTCTGAGTTTTACTCAAATGCTCTAACAAGCCTTCAAATTAATGGGGAAAATTCACTCAAAACATAATGAAAACTTGAAGAGGGAACACATGAAATGATCTTCAATCAGAGAGTGACATATATGAGTATCAATGTGAGATGATTAGTTCTTGACACTTTCAACAACTGAGGCATAATTCAGGAGAAGAAAACACAGAAAAGAGCGTAATATAATATTGGATGTATTCTTTGAACAAGTACCTTTTCTCTTGTGTGTCATAGTCCAGAGGAAGATGCTGCGACCGTAGATGTCATTATGGTGTTCCAGTTCCCCTCTGCTGAGCCAAGGACAGTGAGAAAGAGGAAAATCCGTAGCATCTTAAATGAGAAGATAAGGAACACTAGAGCCTTGTCAATAAATACCTCATCAGTTGAAGTTAATGGTAAGTAGTTACCTTTCTATGTGACGTGAAGTTCTCTATTAAGTCCATTTTATGTCTAATCATAAACTTATTTACCATTACTTCCATTCCAAATAATAGCTAGAATTCAGACAGAAAAAAATTTCACGTTAAAGAAGTGACTTTAAAGCTTTTATTATTCTCCGATGAAAGCATGTCTGAAGTTAGCTGTCAAGTGATTTTTCCTATTGTAATTGGTACTCATCCTGAAATAAAATCAAACCTTTACCACTAACAGAGTTAATCTGAGCAAGTCACTTCCTCCATGACTAAGCAAGTGAAAATACTAAGTGTTTAGCAACAACTGTCTTCCTGTTTCTAAAACATAAACTCATTTGTTGCCTTTTAAAAATATGAATAGTTTCTGCAAACAGTGAAACTATGAAGTTTGCGTTAACTTTTTTTTTCTGTGGGCATTTGGGAAAATGGTAAACCAACTTTGGAGCCACTAAAACTATCTTATAAGTAATGTTTTAAAAATCACTGAGCTAGAAAAGAAATCATAGGAGCCATTATACCATTATTGCTTCTCTAAAAAGAGAAGTAATCTTTATCAAGGCCCTTCTGTATATCCTTTACATTCACCATCTAATTTCTATATTCTTATGAATTAGGCAAATTCACCTTTATGGATGTGAAAGAGACGCAAAAAAAGCTAAAGACTGCAATAATTAAAAGGAGCAAGCATTCAAATCTAGATTACTAATTTCTTTAGAGGTTTGTGAAAAAAGCGTTCTGTGTTCAAACACATTTCAGAAATTCAGTCTATGATATTCACTTTTTGGAAATTCATCCCTTATATTAGCATACTAAAGACTCTGAGAAGTCCAGCTAGACAAAAACCTGTTTACCACTGTACATTAATCTGCTTCCACAAGCATCTATTTCCAGAAAAGTGCAGATTTCCCCTACAAATTTCAGTAGACACCAGACTTGAGTCACAGAACAGAATCAGAGTAAGTGTGATTAATATCAGATGTAAAACAGAAGGCCCTGCCCTTGCAAGGGTCTGGCTGACTCTAAGGGGAAACCTGACCAGGAAGTGAAAATCTGCAGGAAAGGGAAGGGCAAGAGTTTGCTGATGAGACAAAGAGTCAGCTACTCAGGGAATAAACCTGGGGACCTCTCCCAGCCCAGGGGGGAAGAACCTGCCAAGGGCTTAATCCACCTTCTTTGTTTTTCCGTTTGTGGGGAAACAAAGGAATGGAGGTTGTGAAATAGTGGAAGTTCTGATAAGTTACAAGATGTGTTCTGTGTAGTTTCCAATAACCAGTTAATTTGCCAGGAACTTAAAAGCCGGAGCTATCTGAAACCAGAAATGAAGCATGAAATGGTCATCAGTTATCTGGGCTTTTTGTTTCTTACAGGTTCAGTTTGTGACCTGCAGCTTATTTTAATGACTATGGTAGATTAAAGGGCAGGATGTGCTGATAGAGAACCTGATTTGAGAGTTACCTGACTAATTCTAACTCCACAGCGCCACTGCAGACCACCCAAGTAATTGGCCCATGCCTTTGCCTCCATTTTCTCATCTATAAACTTGCATTGATAATGTTTGTTCTTCCTGAAGTCACAGATATACCATGAAGATATACAAGAAAATACAAAATAGAATATGGAACATATAGGCTATTACCTCTTAGAAAGCTAGCAAATTGTGCATATGCTTTGGAAACCTGAGAGCATTAATGAGAGTAATTGGTGGTAGAAAAAGCGGTAACCTTGAAGGTTTCCAAATTTCCAAATGTAAACAGAGCAGTGTTTACTAAGCACTTAGGAAAGCCCCATTTAGCAGAAAGCTCAGTAGAATCCTCAAAGCAATTCTTATAGACAAAAACATTGCTTCCAGCAACACTTAATTTGGAGGCTTCAAATGAGTGGAGAACTGCAGAAATTCTAGACAAAGTCTAGAGAGAAACCTGTAGCCCAAAATTTATCCGTAATTTTTCAAGGATCTGTGTTTTGACTTGACAAATAACTGTGTGGTGTGGGTCTTTCATGTGATATACTATGTCAAAGCAAAATGAAAATCAGCTCCTTTGAATTGTAGACACCATGCCTGTGGAAGAGCGGAGCGGCTCACCATTTACAAGTTGTTGATGTGGGCTCCAATTCTCAGCAAGTTATTTGTAGCATTTACGGCCCTGAATATGTTTGCATTTCCTTTGTCAGATTCCTAATTTTGTTGGAAATGACAGAATTTAATCTTAGATTCTGTCCAATAATTGGCCTTTACCAATACCCAGCAGAAGTTTGAAAAGAATATACAATAGTTTATTCCTCAGAAAAAATCATTTTGCTAATTTAGGAACTGTGTTTTAAAAGTATTTTAAATATAGTTTATGTGGTAGTTTTTGAAGTTTTGTTTTGTTTTTCATTCCCAAACCATGTGACCAAAGAAAGGCTTATGTGAAATTTTAAATAAACAGAAGAGATAAAGCAGATCTGTTCTGTTTGAGGCCAGGTTTGAACCTGAAGACATCATCTAGTTCCTTCCTCTTTCCCCACTTTCTCTACCTCCTTAAGTAAAATCCTAAGAAGCTTTATCCTGCACCACTGGAAAGACACTGTTCTGCATTAATACAAATGATTTGTGGGATTTGATCATCCACTATTTGTGCCTTAATCACCCCCTGCTTGTATTATCCACCTCATTAGAGGTTGCCTATAAATCTCTACAAAAACTGTACACATATTGTTATATCAGGTACCCATTTTCCTGACTGATCTATATGCCCAAGTTTCTAGAAGTCATGTATGGTCAGTATCCTTTGATAATTTCTGGTCATTGAGACCAACCAGGAGAATACCAAACTATCATTCTTTGTTCTATTTTGTTTTTCAGCAATGAGCTCATCAACAGGGAAGCTAACTGTCCAAGCATGTAAGTCTAGTTAGCTTATAAAAACAAGTTCAGTTTCCACATCAGAAAAGATAATATCTTCAAATATTAGCTCATAATGTCCTGCCGCTGTCACACATTTTCTTTGGGAGAGAATAACAATTGAGTAAGAGATGTAATTGCTTTTCCTTCTAACTCTAAGACCAATCTTTTCGTAATGTTCAAGAAAAACACTTTGCATTGTGGAAATTTGGGGGCATTTTGAAGACATATATTTCTGGTTTGGAATAAATGGACTTGCTTTGCTAATTTTTCAAATGTTATGAAATATGCTTTCTGATGAGAAATAATGAGAAAGTGATAAATGGGGAAGAGATAGACCCCGTTTTTTGTACTGACCTATAAAATGTGCTTATTATACTCATCTTCGTGGTTGATAGCAGCTCCACTCACTCACTTTATGTCACTGTGGCCTAAATTTTGAAAGATTTTATGATAGTGGTGCTGAATTTTAGCAAAGGTGTTTATTCATTTTCATCTGTGCCTTGCAAACGTGCTCTACATTTTTATTCATTCATTCAATAAATAATCTTTAACACCTACCAAGTGCCAGAAAGTGAATCCAAGTGTCAGTAAAACACGATTCCTCCTCTAAAGTTAGGAGTTCATAGAGAAGACATAAATAAGTCAGGAAATGTTAAAATAGTGTGATAAATGCTATGACAGAGACAGTGCACAGTGCTGGGAGAGTCGATCAGAGTCAGCTCACCTGGTCTTGTGGGATCAGAAAGTGATCCTTGAGAAGAAAGGAAGGACCACAAGTCAAGTGACAAGTGGAATGACTGGTCCAGGCAGGGGGAGTAGTATATTCAAATGTCTTCAGAAAAGCGAGAACATGGTCATTTCTTGTAACTGAAAAAATGTCAGTGTGGGTGGAAGATAGAATGGGGGTGCTGAGGCACGGGAAAGGGGTGTGATTAATAGTCTCTAGGTATTTTTTGATTTCCTCTTTGATTTCTTCAGTGATCTCTTGGTTATTTAGTAGCGTATTGTTTAGCCTCCATATGTTTGTGTTTTTTACAGTTTTTTTCCTGTAATTGATTTCTAATCTCATAGCCTTGTGGTCAGAAAAGATGCTTGATATGATTTCAACTTTCTTGAATTTACCAAGGCTTGATTTATGACCCAAAATGTGATCTATCCTGGAGAATGTTCCATGTGCACTTGAGAAGAACGTGTAATCTGTTGTTTTTGGATGTAATGTCCTATAGAAATCTATTAAATCAAGCTGATTTATTGTGTCATTTAAAGCTTGTGTTTCCTAATTAATTTTCTGTCTGGATGATCTGTTCATTGGTGTAAGTGGGGTGTTAAAGCCTCCCACTATATTGTGTTACTGTTGATTTCCTCTTTCATAGTTGTTAGCATTTGCCTTATGTATTGAGGTGCTCCTATATTGGGTGCATATATATTCATAATTGTTATCTCTTCTTCTTGGATTGATCCTTCAATCTTTATGTAGTGTCCTTTCCTGTCTCTTGTAACACTTTTTATTTTAAAATCTATTTTATCTGATATGAGTATTGCTATTCCAGCTTTCTTTTGATTTCCATTTGCATGGAATATCTTTTTCCATCCCCTCACTTTCAGTCAGTATGCGTCCCTAGATCCGAAGTGGGTCTCTTGTAGACAGCATACAGAAGGGTCTTGTTTTTGTATCCATTCAGCCAGTCTGTGTCTTTTGGTTGGTGCATTTAGTCCATTTACATTCAAGGTAATTATCAATATGTATGTTCCTATTACCATTTTCTTAACTGTTTTGTTGTTGTTTTTGTAGGCCCTTTTCTTCCCTTATGTTTCCCACTTAGAGAAGTTCCTTTAGCATTTGTTGTAGGGCTGGTTTGGTGGTGCTGAATTCTCTTAGCTGTTGCTTGTCTGTAAAGCTTTTGATTTCTCTGTCAAATCTGAATGAGATCCTTGCTGGGAAGAGTATTCTTGGTTGTAGGTTCTTCCCTGTCATCACTTGAAATATATCGTGCCACTCCCTTCTGGCTTGCAGAGTTTATGCTGAGAAATCAGCTGTTAACCTTATGGGAGTTCCCTTGCATGTTATTTGTCGTTTTTCCCTTGTTCCTTTTAATAACTTTTCTCTGTCTTTAATTTTTGTCAGTTTGACTAATATATGTCTTGGCATGTTTCGCCTTGGGTTTATCCTGCCTGGGACTCTCTGTGCTTCCTGGACTTGGGTAGCTATTTCCTTTCCCATGGTAGGGAAGTTTTCAACTATAATCTCTTCCAGTATTTTCTCGGGTCCTTTCTCTCTCTCTTCTCCTTCTAGGACCCCTATAATGCGAATGTTGGTGCATTTAATGTTGTCCCAGAGGTCTCTTAGGCTGTCTTCAGTTCTTTTCATTCTTTTTGTTTATTTTTTTCTGCATCAGTGATTATCACCATTCTGTCCTCCAGCTCACTTATTCGCCCTTCTGCCTCAGTTAATCTGCTATTGGTTTCTTCTAGTGTATTTTTCATTTTAGTTATTGTGTTGCATATCTCTGCTTGTTTGTTCTTTAGTTCTTCTAGGTCTTCGGTAAACTTCTCTTGCAACTTTTCAATCTTTGCATTCAGTCTTTTTTTGAAGTCCTGGATTATCTTCACCATCATTATTCTGAATTCTTTTTCTGGAAGAGTGCCTATCTCCTCTTCATTTAGTTGTTTTTCTGGTGTTTTATATCTTGTCCCTTCATCTGGTCTTTTGCCTTTTCATTTTCTCTGTCTTTCTGTGGCTGTGATTTTCAGTTCCACAAGGTGAAATACTGCTGATACTGCTTGATTCTACTGTCTGCCCTCTTGTGGAGGAAGCTGTCTAGGAGGCTCCTGGGTGCTTCCTGATGGGAGGGACTGATGGTGGGTTGGGCTGGGTGGGCAGAGCTCAGTAAAACTTTAATCCAATTTGGTGGGTGGAGCTCAGTAACACTTTAATCTGCTTGTCTGCTGATGGGTGGGGCTGTTTTCCCACTCTGCTGGTCCTTTGTCCGGAGGCAAACCAGCACTGGAGCTTACAGGCTCTTTGGTGGGGCTAATGGTGGATTCTGGGAAGGCTCACGCCAATGAGCACTTTTCAGAAACCCTGCAGCCAATGCCCATTTCCTCAGTGAGCCACAGCTGCCCCCCACCTCTGCAGGCAACCCTCCAACACCAGCAGGTAGGTCTGGTTCAGTCTCCTATGGGGTCACTGCTCCTTCCCCCTGGGTCCTGGTGAGCACACTTTTTTGTGTGCCCTCCAAGAGTGGAGTCTCTGTTTCCCCCAGTCCTGTGGAGGTCCTGCAATCAAATCCCGCTGGCTTTCAAAGTCTGATTCTCTGGGGATTCCTCCTCCTGTTGCTGGACCCCCAGGTTAGGAAGCCTGACATGGGGCTCAGGACCCTTAGGACTTCTGCGGTATAACTATTCTCCAGCTTGTGAGTCACCCACCCAGCATTTATAGGATTTGATTTTAACGCGATTGCACCCCTCTTACCATCTCATTGCGGCTTCTCCTTTGTCTCTGGATGTGGGGTGTTTTTTTTGGTGAGTTCCAGTCTTTCTGTCGATGGCTGTTCAGCAGATAGTTGTAATTCCGGTGCTTTTGCAAGAGGGAGTGAGCACACGTCCTCCTACTCTGCCATCTTGATTCTTCTCCTGGGGTGTGATTAATAGTGATTGAGGACCAGAACCATGCTGAAACATTTTGACTTTATTTGATGGGCACTGAAGGGTTTTACACACATCGGAAAGGTCACCCAGTTTTCAGTGTGGAGAACGGATTGGAGGAGAAACGCTGGTGGCAGGGAGATGAACAGGGAAGCTATTGCAGTCCTTCAAATGAGAAAAGTGGTAGACTAAACTAGAGATGGCAGAATGATGCAGATTTCTAAAATGACTGCCCACAGAAAGAATGTAATCAGTACCAGTAAAGTGAATTTCCTTTTTGATACCTAATTTGTTGAAACAAGAATTGAACCTACCATATTTTCTTTATTAATTAGCACCATGCTTTAAACAGGCTTAATTCTTAGCAGGAACCCTAAGCAGCAAACTAATCTCTAATCTGATGCACATAATAGAGTACATATTTATTCGCACCAATAGTGAATGTGATGTTTATGTGGAAACATGGAACTCTCCATCCTGAAGAATAAGAGACTGGCCATGATACATTAACCCATGCACACTTCAGGAACTAGTCACTCAGAAAAATGTATAGGAGAAGGAGTTCCAAGGAATTGGCAATTACTTCTCTGACCAGTTCTTCTGGTGAGGACTTCATTTCAAAGTAACATGGTGGGATCACCTAAAACTGGGAAACAATAATCTTAGTAGGACCTCCCAGAACATCTGGATAATTGGCACTGCAAGTCCTCTGGACATACACTTTGTGGTGTGTCAACACTTTACAGCCTTACATAACTTCAGTAGGCGATATATAGCCACATTTATAAATGGAGGAAGTGAGCAAAACATCAACTATAGGGAAATACAGAGATGATATTAATATTGTACGTTTATATAATGACAGATGCAAATATTACACTGCCAGTACTTTACTACTTTCTCTGTATCAAGGATTACAGAGACATTTCTTATAACTTAATGATCTCATCTCTTTCAGGTTGTGGCAAACGAGTTGTTCCATTAATAGTCAACAGAATAATTTCTGGAGAGACTGCAGCCAGGGCGGCCTGGCCTTGGCAAGCTTCCCTTCAGCATAATAACGTACATCAGTGTGGGGCCACGTTGATTAGTAATACATGGCTTGCTACCGCAGCGCACTGCTTTAAGGAGTAAGTGATTGACATTAACGTACTATTACTGCTACTACTACTGCTTAAAAATAAAAAACTCTGGGTTTTATTATCTTCTGAGTAACATCAGTGTCCCCAAATATTACTGAAGTAAAATGAGAAAAACTTCTTTCAGGTTCTTTTCTAAAATTGTGTTGTACTTATTTGGAATGTCAGTAGGGGTAGTAGTCATTATCCTAGTACATATTGATCAGGTCCTTAAGGTTTTAAATAAAGAAACCGTGGCTGGAGAGTGTAGATAGGTGCAGCCACTATGGAAAACAGTATGGAGATTCCTTAAAAATAGAGCTACCATATGATCCAGCAATCCCACACCTGGGCATATATCCAGACAAAACTAATTCAAAAAGATACATGCACCCCCAATGTTCATAGCAGCACTATTTACAATAGACAGGACATGGAAACAACCTAAATGTCCATCAACAGGTGGACAGATAAAGAAGATGTAGTATATATATACAATGGACTATTACTCAGTCATAAAAAAAGAATAAAATAATGTCATATGCAGCAACATGGATGACCTAGAGATTATCCTACTAAGTGAAGTAATTCAGTGAAAGACAAGTATCATATTATATCACTTACATGTGGAATCTAAAAAAAAGATACAAATGAACTTATTTGCAAAACAGAAATAGACTCACAGACACAGAAAAAAAACGTATGGTTACCAAAGCGGAAAAGGGCGAGGGATAAATCAGGAATTTAGTATTAATGGCTATATATTACCATATATAAAGTAGATAAACAACAAGGACCTACTGATAGCACAGGGAACTATATTCAATATCTTGTAATAAAACTCTAAGGGAAAAAAATCTGAAAAAGAATATATATATACATATATATAAACTGAATCACTTTGCTGTACACCTAAAACATTATAAATCAACTATAATTCAATTTTCTTTAAAAAAAGAAGTTGAGAAACAAGTATCTACATTGGCAGTATCTGTCTCTTTGATTATCCCTCTTGGATGATATTAGTTCAATTAATTAGTTAAGGAACATTAATCTTATTAATAATACATTTTGGTGGGAGACGGTATCCTATAAAGAGCAGAGAGAGGCAAGCAGACGTGATACTAGGCATATAATTTAAACCACCTAGGCCCTATTTTCCTTAAGCACAAAACAAAGGCTTCACTAGATAACCTTTCACTACTAGATGACCTTTTCCAGTCCCTGTATGTGCCATGATCCACCAGCTGCTCAGGCCCATAAGCTAGAAGTCACCCACACTTGATTATCTCTCATAGGACTTCTGACAGCTATGCCTCATTCACTCTTGACCTCTCACAATCTATTCTCTGGAAAGAACTGATGTGATTTTTTTTTTTTTAATGTGAGTGAGACTACATTACTTTTGGCTTAAAGTCTCCAGTGAATTGCCATATCACTTGAATAAAATCTAAGCACTTTATTCATGACCTATTAGACACTCTGAAATCAGGCCCCAGCCTACCTTGCCAACCTCACCCCCCACCATTCTTCCCTTGAGTCCTGAACTGCAGCCTGTCTGGTCTAAGCCCTTGGGATATCTGCCTGAAAACTCATTATCCCATCATCTCACAGCTGACTCCCCATCAACCATGTCTCAACCCAAATGCCATGTTCTCAAAAGAGACATCTAACTACCCCCTTGTACTCTATTCTGTTGCCCTATTTTACTTATACTCCTTATCACTGTGGGAAGTTATTTATCTATTCGTTCATTTGTTTTGCTTTTTCCTTCACTGAAATCAAATACACCCACCAGCAGGGACCTGTCTGTCTTGTTCACCACTTTATCCTCAAGATTTCAAATAAGCTTCAACCTGTAGATGTTCGACATATTTGCTGAAGAAATAAATGAATAATATTTTATGTGCTTTACAGTTCTAAAATTCAATAATTCTCTACTGGATTTCAGCTCAAAGATGCCGTTTGTATATATTTTATCTTTCAAAATAGTAGCAAAAGACTATGGTCAAAGAAAACTATCATTGCAACCAAGTGTTTTTGGGTGGAATTTTCCCTTTTATTAGCCTACATGCAATTACTGTGATGCAGTTCATATATTCTGTTCATTTCTAACCTCTTCCAGTAAAGCAAATCCACGTCAGTGGACTGTTAGCTTTGGAACAACAATCAACCCTCCATTAATGAAAAGAAATATCAGAAGAATTGTTGTCCATGAGAGGTATCGCTCCCCAGCAAAAGAGTACGACATTGCTGTTGTGCAATTCTCTCCCAGAGTCACCTTTACTGACAACATCCGTCGAGTTTGTTTGCCAGAAGCCTCTGCATCCTTCCAACCAAATTCAACCGTCTATATCACGGGGTTTGGAGCACTTGTCTATGGTGGTGGGTATCTCAAAACAAATCATGGAGCACTAAGCCCTGTTTATGACAGTGTGATTTAATGTTCATCAATATTATTCTGTGAGACTTTTCCACACAGTTTGGTTGGATTAGTTAGGGCTCTTGTTTTGCAAATAACAGAAACGCAACTCAAATTAACTAAAGTGAAAAATAATTATAAAATGGCAAATTTGGCCCTTGAAAGTCAAGAGATGAGATGAGTCTGGCTTCAGATATAGTTGGATTCAGGAGTTTGTATGATATCATCAGGCTCTCAATCTCTGAGTCTTTCCATTACTTGGTTCTGTTTTCCCCAGGTCACCTTCATATAGAGGGATTCTAGCCCCACACAGTGGTACAGGTGGCCAACAGCAGCTCAGGGTGTATATCTTACCTAGTCGATGCCAGGGAAGAACACGTCCCCCTCTTTGCCAGAACCTACATGAATCCCTGAAAAAGTCTCTTTTGGCCCAGCTTGTGTCCAGGAGTACCAGATTGACTGGCTGACTCAAATACTCACTCCTACGCCTATAGCAGGAAAGGCAGGTGTGCGATTGGCAGCCTGGTCAGAATCACATGGAACAAGGGAAAGACAGCTCCAAGAGGGAAGACTTCAGGGAAGACTTCAAGGAAGACATAGCGGAAAAGAAGGTTCCCTCAGCAACATTAACATCTAATTCCATGCACCATTCTCTGTGCAATGCCAGGTGTACACTAGATATGCTGTGATCCTCACGCCCACCTTCACTCCAAGACTCCTTCACTGTGAGCCCCACCTCTGTGAGCCTCCTCTCCCTTTTTTTCATCTCCTCTTCCCCTTAGTTTGCTCCATCACTTTTTCACTTTCTTCAATCACCTCAAAAATGTTTTCTTTGCTCAGCTACAATCTCCAGTTGCAGCACAATCTGCTTCAGAACTAAAGAGGCTGATTAAGATTGATCAGGGATAAGAATACTGTGTATAGGTAAATCGTCCCTGATAATAAAGCTTCCATTGACCTCTCTAAACTGATTTAACTTGATATACTAACTTAACCTTCTAAGAAATAAAAATGACTTTATGTTTTAATGTTTTGGGGGCATACTTAGTCAGACACACTCTGGATTCTAAAATCTGGTCCAGGACATACACATAACAGCAGCAGGAGGATTTCTTTAACTCTGGGCTTGAGAAGATAAGAAAGCACTTTTTGTGAATGACAAAATTCATTCACAGAGCTCTTTACAATTTATTTATATACAATAAACTCTGCCGAATAAACCTTTAATTCTCATTCTCTGCTAAGGAACCAGGAACACCTTTCACTAATGTGGCTGAGGATGAGCTTGATGGTCTCTAGAGCTTCTCCAGATGTCCCATGTGGTTTCACTTCTTATACAAGCTGAGATATGTATTGCTTTCTTTAAGGTCATATTACCAATCACAGAAATTATTATCCATAGTTTAATAATCCCAGGGGTGGCCAAGTAGAGCTGTGAGCCTGACACCACTATATCTTCACTCTCTCTGATGGATTTTTCTCCTAAGATAGAGTTGCATTCTTCACTTGATGGGAGGGGCATCTCGGATTCCCTCTGGCTTGATGGAAAGAATCATTTCTGGCCTGGAGTTTGAGGTTAGCATAGAAATATACCTGCCATAATAGTTTTTGAGTAGCAACAGAATCTAACTTGTGTAGAACTCTATAATGAGCAACAGAATAACTACTTTTTTTTAGCACCCAAGGAACATTCACCAAGATAGAGTCTATCTAGGTCCATAAAACAACCTTCGACAAACTTAAAAGAATGGAAATCATTCATAATATGCCCTGTGATGACAGCAGAATCAAACTAGAAACCAGTAACAGAAAGATATCAGGAAAACCTCTAAATGCTTAAAAATTAAACAGCACACTTCTAAATAATCCACAGGGCAAAGAGGAAATCTTGAAGAAAATTATAAGTATACATAGAAATGAAATGAAAATGAAAAAAATATCAATATATGCAGGATGCAGCTAAAACAGTACAGAGAGAGAAAAACATAGAAAATGCATATATTAGAAAACAAGAAAGGTCTCAAATCAATAAGTTCTCATTTCAGGAAACTAGAAAAGAAGAGCAAAATAAACCTAAAATAAATAGGAAGAAGGAAATAAAGGTAAGAGTGGGAATGAATACAATCAAAAGAAAAAAATAGAGAAAATTAATGAAATGAAAAGCTGATTCTTTGAAAAAAATCAATACTTTCTGAGAAATGTCATTAACCATTAGTTAGAGAAACAGTTAACCATTGTTGAGAAATAGTTCAGGGATGTACAGGATTTATAGGCTCTACTTTTTTTTTTTTGGTTTCCTATGGGTTTTTTAATTTAATTTTTTATTGGAGTATAGTTGATTTACAATGTTGTGTTAGGCTATACTTTTTATAACTTTTTGCAAACAGTTTTATTAAAAAGTTATGAATTTACACTGTCACCTATAATATGCATTTCATCTTACTCTTCCCAGCACTGGACATAAATTATTTTTAATTCATAATGTAGTAGGCAAAAAAAAAATTACACCAGTTGTATTCAAAGAACAGAATAATTTGAGTATTTTTTAAACATTTTAGCAACACACCTCTCCAGAAGTTCAGACATAGCTACTTAGGTTCTCTTCTCAGGGTCTCACAAAACAGCAGTCAAAGTATTGGCTGGGGTTGTGTTCTCATTCTCTTCCAAGATTGTTGATGGAACTCAGTTTCTTGCAGCTGTAGAGCTTATGGCATCTTGCTTCTCCAACACCATTAAGAAAAAGTCTCTGAATTCAGGGAAGGCCTAAACCTTTTCTAGAGGACTCATCTGATTAGGTCAGGCCCAACCTGGATAATCTCCCTTTTGATGAACTCACGTCAAACAGACTACATCTTAATTACTCTGCAAAATTCCCTCACCTGTGCCATAGAAAAAAACCTAATCATGAGAATGACATCCATAATATTCACAGATCCCATCCATGCCTGGGGGAAAGGAGATTACATAGAAATCTTGGGGATCATAATAGAATTCTGTCTAGTACAGGGTCAGTTTCCTAACCAGTGTATGGTTGTTATAAAGAATCCCTGAATGCTTGCGATATTATTGGTTTCCATCATAAATAGTTGTCTTCTGCATTAATACTGGTTTCCATAACTCAGGATCTAGTTTATGATCTGGAATCCCAAAATTATAATACGTAATGAAATCATCACCTTTAAATGTCATTATGTACTCGTATGTGAAAGTTCTTCACAAAATGTAAAGCATAAAATAAATGTATACAGTTATTTTATCAAGCCAGAGGAGGAAACTAGGCCTGCAGAGTTTCTGGGAACAATCTGAAATCTACAAACACAAACTCTATTTTTTAAAAACACCTACCTAAATATATTAACTGTTTTTTAAGTAAAGGTACAAAGGTTTTCTAGAAAAAGAAACAAAATGCTTTTCTTGCCAGTATAGATATTTATAAAAATGAGATAAGGAGAATTACCATTTACATATGCCAGATATTAAATAGAATTTTTCTTCTTTAGGAACTGCCTGCATTAACCTCATTCTGTATCAACAACTATAGTATGGGGAGAAAAAAAATAAAAAATGGGAAAAGGTCCACACTTCATTCTAGCTAAGGATGTTTATTGTAAACTCTAAAATTACTTTGTTTTCCTTAAGGGGAATCCCAAAATAACCTTCGGGAAGCCAAAGTGAAAATCATAAGTGATGATGTGTGCAAGCAACCACATGTGTATGGCGATGACATAAAATTTGGGATGTTTTGTGCTGGATATCTGGAAGGAAATTATGATGCCTGCAGGGTAGGTGAAGAGAGATTATTTTGACATCATTAACTCAAAAATTTATCTGACTCAAAATGCTCTTTATATTAGTAAAATACAGAGATCTTACCCATTGAAAAATTTATAAATGCAAATTTCAAACACAAACATATTTTTAAACATTTTATTAAGCAAAACAAAGTAAGCAAAGAGTTTCTTTAATGCTATCAAACAAATTAACCAATAAAATTAAATTTTCTTAATACCAGAAATCCAAAGGTTCATAAAACAAAGTCCCTTTCCTTAAAGAGCTCATATCTAGAAAGGAAACAATCATAAACAATAAACTATGATATAATGTCATAAATTATATAATGGAGAACAAATTTTTTTATTAAAGTATAGTTGAATTACAGTATTGTATTAGTTTCAAGTGTGGAGAACAAACATTTTTGGCGTGAAGGGAACATTTTTGGAACAAGTATTAGAGAGATGATACTTCAGTGAGGCCTGAAGGACAAAGAGCATTTACCCTCTAGAATAAAAGGAAAATATTATAGAAAAGAGAGACAGCATAGCTAAAATTATGAAGGCATGAAATTACAGTTCATGTTTGAGGCAACTCCAAGTAATCTGTTGGGTCTCAGCCTAAGGAGAATGAGAGGTGGGAAGCAGTTAATGCTGGGAAGGTGGATTAGGCCATGGTGAGAATCTCTAGTCCCCTTTCCAGTGCCCTACTCTGTTGTCCAGTATCTATCCTGTATGTATATTTTTGGACAAAGGTGTAAAATGTGTTTCTTCCTGGCAGCACTTGCTTTATAATGTGAGATTCTTGAAAACTCCAAGGAGGTGATTCTACATGGTAAAATGATGGGAATCATATTGTTATCATGTGGCAGAAAGCCCTTCCCAGAGTCCCAGAAATTACACAACACAGACAATCTCTGTCAAAAAAATAGCAGGGAGTTTTGCAGCACATACGCTGAGCAAGAGAGGAATCTAGCCCCAGCTGCTGAGAAAGTGGAGGGAGGCAGCTAGAATTCAGGGAATCCAAAGAGAGGTTCATGCCATGACAGACAAGTGGAAGGTGGTGGCAGGAATATACAGGACATGGTTCCTGCCCCATGACTGTCCAGTGCATAATAAGGCAAAGCTCTAGTCATAGAAAAATCAGGGACGTTATTGAGGAAGTGACTCAGGCACAGGGATGTAAGCAGGAATACAGAGACTGCTACTGGGGTACATGGGGAGAAGCTTAAGTCTCTAATAAAACAGAAGCCCAGGCACCCTACTTGGAGTCAGAAAAAAACCAACATCAGATTGCCTTTCTGTGTTGTGTCCTAGAAATTTGCTAAGAGTAGACCTTAAGCATTCTTACCACACACACACACAAAGTATTGTGATGTGATGGATGTGTTAATTAACCTGATTGTGGTAATCTTTTCAAAAAGTATATATGTCAAATTATCACGATGCATACTTTAAATATATATAAATTTATTTGTGAATTATACATCTATAAGGTTGAAAAAAATAAAAGAAGTAAAATGTGAAAATTGCACTTTAAGGCTTCTATAACTTTTGAAACCCATGTTTCAATTAATTATCCTATAAGTGGTAATCTATATATATGCATACTGTCTAATAATAAAATATGTGGTTCATCAAGATACCTTAAGGAATAAGTTTTATATTTAGCTAATTTTCTTTTTCTTTTTTTCTTTTCAGGGTGATTCTGGGGGACCTTTAGTTGGAAAGGATTTTAAAGATACCTGGTATCTCATTGGAATTGTGAGCTGGGGAGATGACTGCGGTCAAAAGAACAAACCTGGAGTCTACACAAAAGTGTCTTATTACCGAAACTGGATTACTTCAAAAACAGGCCTCTAATTCACTATACAAGTTGAACATTGAGAGCTGTATGCAGGTCGTACATGTATGAGAACCCATATGCTCTGTGGCTGTAGTACAATGAAGTGAGGTTAAATGACATGATTTATTTCAGAATCACTTTAATCAACCAAAACCCCATAGCCAATTAGTAAAAGATTTAAATTTACAAGGTAGCAGGTCAGAGTAGCCTAACTTGAAAATACAGCAGAGATACTGAGCTCTTTAAATCAGCAAACTAGAGTATAAAAGTGGAGCAATGCAAATTTTTAAGGATAATCCGTAAGATTTTTAGAGTGTCTTTGTTAGGGATGTCCCCTTAAGTGAGAAACTTTTTAAACTCTCAGAGTTTAGGAAACCCTTATATAATTTTCTATCATTTCTCCAGAGCTCACAAATACTTTTTCCCCCTTTTTTCTAGTTCTTTCTGGTTTTCCAAAAAGATTTTCCATACTTTCTATTTATAAATCCATTGGAGGGATCCTAATTTTTTAAAAAGCTATATCTAGGAAACAAAGCATAGTGATAAATCAAGCCAGAGATCTTCTAACCTTTGTCTGCTGTAAAATCTCTGTAATTTTTCAGTGATTCCTTAACACACACACACAAACACACACACACTATCTCTATCCTCAGATATACGCAGAAAAAGCCTGATTAATGAATGTAAACAGTAATTAGCTAATCAAAAATGTATTTTTGTTACAAAATTTGGGGGAAGGTGATAGTAACTTCATGAGCAGTCCCAAAACAATGGCACAAAAATTGGACATTTTATAGATGCATTTACATGTTTGGACCAATCAGGAGGCAGCTTTGTACATTATTGTTGTAAGGTTAAATGCCATGAATAAAATGAGAATTGTTTAGTATGTTGAAGAATTAGTAAGCATTATCTTTCCACACAGAAAGAAAAAGTTTATTCACTTGTATTGCTGCAGCCAATTATCTCCTAAGGCTTGCAGCAATAGCCTGAATATTGCAACCATGAAATACTAGTTTGTTTTTTTATTTAATAAATATAAATGTTGAAGACCTACCATATAGAACACATGAACAAAGTGATCTGAAAGAGCAAATGAACTCCTTATGTGTCTCATTAAGACATTAGGTGAGTCAGGCTCATGTATTCCATGACACAATTAAATGAAGATTTTGTGGAAACTGTTACTCTGTGTGACAGTGCTGGCTAAACATCAGGGTTATAGGCAGGACAGCATTTACTCATGCAGTCTAAATATAAACCACACCGTTAGAAAATTGAGTTATTTTATAATAATTCTCCCAATGTGCTATTGATAAGGCATAAAAATAATCCTAAAATAATCTAAAAGAGATCTAAATTTTATTCACCATAAAAATCAATCCATAATTTAGACTCATAGAATTTTAAAGCTTAGGAGAGACTACATGTCATGTAGGCCAGTACACTTAGGGTTCAGAGAACTGAAGCCAAGAAAAGTAAATGACTTGGTGAAGCGGTAGGCAATTTGTATCCCCAGTGGGCCTAGAACCGAGGTATCAATTTCACATGTCCTTTCCTTACAAAGTATCTTTATGATTGTCTATATGTACTGAATCATCAGCTATATAAAAATTTCAGTGAGTTCTATTGAATCTGTTTTAAATTAAGAAACTCAAGAATTTTAAATAACGTGATTCACTTAGGCAGCTGGCTGCCAATTCTCTGAACCCGCTTCAAGATAAAGCTGCTTCTTCTTATATAAAAATATACATAGGTATACAAATTATTCAATATTATGGTAGTAAGATATAATTCTGATTTCTAGTGTTAAGATTCAAGAAATGATCTTAGAGTTATAACTCTGTATTTCTAAACTGTTTTGTGAAACATTTAATCCTGGGTCACAGTAAGCAAGTATTGATATATCATTTAAAATCTAATAATAAAGTTGGTGATAAGAGCATTCTAAAAATATCATTGCATCTGTGTTAGGCCAATAGCATGAATCTTTCTTTCAACTACTGTTAAAAATTACGTTTCTTTTAAATAACTAGTTTGGGTCACTCTGAAGCAGAATTTCTCAACTTTAGCACTTTTGACCTTCTGGCCTGAATAATTCTTGGTTTTAAGAGACAACTCTGTGCATTGTAGAATTTTAGCAGCACCCCTGATCTCTGCCTTAGGATGCCTGAAATATACTCCTTCCCCCCAAATTATGATAACCAAAAATGTCTCCAGACATTGGCAAATGTCTCCTAAGGGGTGAACTTGTTTCCTGTTGAGAGCTATTGTTCCAAAGACATTTGATTATTTTCATATATGCCAGAGACATCTCAAAATTATGACACTGAGCTTTCAAAAACTATAGTCTCCTGGTTAAACTGTATGTTCACTATCATGTTCCTAAAAGAAACAGCAGAATAAGTGACTGATGCTTTAGTCAGTGGCTATACAGAGTGATCTCCCCACACAGAGATCTCCCCACAGAGCTTAGAGAGTTTCTCTCATACTCCTGCCTATGGTATATTCATAGAGCACCATCAACCATTGCTATGGAGATAGGTTTCCTATGAATATACCCTCTAGAAGAGTTTCTCTAGCTTGACCACAATCCACAGCAAGAAATATATTTTACATCACAGCTCCATAAATATGTAACAAAATATTATGTACTAAAAAATGAAACATCATCAAAAAATCTAGAAACAATAAATGCTGGAGAAGGTGTGGAGAAAAGGGAACTCTCCTGCACTGTTGGTGGGAATGTAAGCTGGTACAGCCACTATGGAAAACAGTTTGGAGGTTCCTTAAAAAACTAAAAATAGAACTACCTATGATCCAGTAATCCCACTACTGGGCATACACCCAGAGAAAACCAAAATCCAAAAAGAAACATGTACCATAATGTTCATTGCAGCACTATTTACAATAACCAGGACATGGAAGCAACCTAAATGCCCATCAACAGATGAATGGATCAAGAAGATGTGGAACATATATACAATGGAATATTACTCAGCCATAAAAAGGAATGAAATGGAGCTATATGTAATGAGGTGGATAGACCTGGAGTCTGTCATACAGAGTGAAGTAAGCCAGAAAGAGAAAAACAAATACTGTATGCTAACTCATATATACGGAATTTAAGAAAAAAAAAAATGGTATTGATGAACCCAGTGACAGGGCAAGAATAAGGAAGCAGATGCAGAGAATGGACTGGAGGACATGGGGTTGGGGTGCAGGGGGCAAAGGGGAAGCTGGGACAAAGTGAGAGAGTAGCATAGACATGTATACACTACCAACTGTAAAATAGATAGCTAGTGGGAAATTGCTGTCTAACAAAGGGAGATCAACTCGATGATGGGTAATGCCTTAGAGGGCCAGGATAGGGAGGGTGGGAGCGAGTCGTGGGAGGGAGGGGATATAGGGATATATGTATAAATACAGCTAATTCACTTTGGTGTACCTCAAAAGCTGGTACAAAAGTGTAAAGCAATTATATCCCAATGAAGAGCTTAAAAAAAAAATGAAACAGAAGTTTCATAAAATAACACCTACCTTACTAAATACAATAAAATCTAATATTTCTATTCTATTCTATTTTATTTTTTTTAAATGCTTGTCCCACCAACTAAATTGATTTCACACTCTAACAGGCCATAACCTGAAGTTCCTATAACATGTTCTGGAATGATCATTCACTATTATTAACATCATGTTGTTATTATCTCAGCTGCTCCCACTGAGGTCCCCACCTTCAACTTCTCTCTACTCTATTTAGCAAATTGTAGCTAGATTGTAATGCTATTCATTGATGCTATTCCCACGCACTCAAAACTTCATTGATTTCCCCTCTGCCTGACAAATAGAGTCTAAATCCACGTCACCATAGCTTGTAAGGTCCTTTACAATCTGCTCATAATCAATAAAATTTTTGTTTCACTTGTACTCCGTGCTCTTGTAACACCAAATGTTACTCTTTATTTCCTGGACACATATATAGTAGGACAGGCAATGTTCTCTTCACTCTACAAGATCTAGCTCAAATATCAACTCTATTGAGAACACCTTTATTATTCCAGACAAAATTACTCTTTTTGAATGTTTTTGTTCCTCCCCTAGAGCATTTCTCATACTTTAGTCTGTATTATAGCTTTTATGTACATTTATTTTCTCCGAAAACATTTTAAGTTCTGTTAAAGTCTGTCTTGTTCATTTTTGTATCCCCTGCACTATTTAGGACAATACTCTGTATATATTATGTTTAGTGAAAGAATAAATTAATAGAGGTTAATTATGATTTCTATGCAGGAAAGAGACCTCAGTTCTCAGTTGTTAACTGCTTCCCCCAGGTCACCTTCCTTTACACTGCTTTCCAATCTGTGCTTGTCCCACTTTGCATATTCTTGAATGTTTCTAAAGATCTCCTGCTCTCTACCCACACCAGAAGCAATCAAAATATACTAAGGCAAGTCTTTGATGTTTCAGGACCCCCTCTAAATCAAAAACTTTTTCCTATATCCCTTAAATAAGCACATTCCAAACTCATAGGGATATTTGGAAATAAGACCAAAAAGCAAATCTCCCATTTCCCTTTTTTGTTTTTATTTGATCTACAAGAACTGTCCTTTCCTCGTTTTTCTTTCATGGACCTTACCAAAGAGTTCTGGGTACTTCCAAAAAGCCTTGTTAGATATCCACAGTTACATTTTTCTGATCGAAGCCCTTCTTTGTTGAATTTGCCTAATGGGAAACAATAGAGATAAAATTAAAAATCATATATAATATCTACTTTTGAAAACTCACAGAAATAAAGAGATTAGAATTTCAGGAAAAACATGACATTTGGTTCAGCAATTTAAATTATCCATATGCTTGTTCTTTCATATCCATCAGTAGTCAAGATTTAACTGATTAATTTTTTAAAACTGATTTTGCTGTTTTCCAAGTTCAGGAGACTCCTCCCACACCAGAAGTCTCTAAGTTAAATAAAGGGGAAAAATCCAAAATGTCACACTGAAATCTAAATATACACTAATGAAAACAATCAGGGGCTCGTGGTCTAAAAAAGGACAGACAGTAAGAGTGTAAAGACTGTCCGTATAAGTACATGCCTGGAACATCCAAGCTTGAATAAAGATGCTACATTTTAGGCTCAGTAACTGAAAAATCACCTGTCCATGAAGTGTGGTATTTTGAGCTAAAGCTGGAATTTCTGAGGTACTGTTTTAAGGAGAAGCCAAATCAAACGCCATCTTGTAGATTTTTTTTAAGCTCTTTATTGGAATATAATTGCTTTACACTCTTGTACCAGATTTTGAGGTACACCAAAGTGAATCAGCTGTATTTATATGTATATCCCCATATCCCCTCCCTCCCATGACTCCCTCGCCCACTCGCTGTCCTGGCCCTCTAAGGCATCTCCCGTCTTCAAGTTGATCTCCTTTTGTTACACAGCAACTTCCCACTAGCTATCTATTTTACAGTTGGTGGTGTAAATATGTCCATGCTACTCTCTCACCTCATCCCAGCTTCCCCTTCGCCCCCCACCCCAGAAGATTAAGGCCAGTGGGGAGGGGAATCTAAATACAAATCCACTTAGACAGAAACAAGGAAAGTCTGAAAGAAAATAAGTTCAAAGAAAAGTATGGAAATTCAAAACCTAATTCTTAGACCAACTAATGGTAAAATGAGGCAGATTTTATGAGAGTAACAATATTATTTGCAAAAATAATGATGGATGAGTTAAAGATACTATCTCAGGTTTATCCACTGAAAAACTCAAAAGTGCTTGCTACATTTCTAAGGTGGGAGGTGGGTTACTACAATGACATCTTCCTCCAGGCTGTACACTTTTCAGTAGACAAAAATAGGAGTCAGCTGGGAACCTCTCCACATATTTGGGTTTTCTGCCTCAGGCTAATGTTGTTGGGATATGTAGGTCTAAGCTATAGTGGGGTCTTAGTTAATTGGCATAGGGGAAAGCTGAGGAAGAAAAGAGGGATGTCAGTGAATGAGGCAATTGAAGCTGAAAGTTATGAGATTAATATTATTAGTTACTAACACCTCAAGGCAGTTCCACAGACCTTTAAATCATGACACAGTTTAGAAAAACAGCCAAAGAGTATATTCTACATAGTAGTTTTCCCTAAGTTTAAAAATTCAGCATCCCTAAAGATGCTACTCAAATGACACAATATTTGCACGTAATCTTGATACCATGGAGTCTATGCTTGTGACACTTCCATATGGCCTGTACATTTCTCAAGTGCTAAAAAGCTACCATGAGAATGCAAAATGATATGGCCAGTTTGGAAGAAAGTTTGGCAGTTTTTCACAAAACCAAACATATTCTTACCATACAATTCAGCAGTTGTGCTCCTTGGTACTTAGCAAAATGAGTGGAAAATCTATGTCCATACAAAAACATGCACAAGAGTATTTATAGCAGCTTTATTCATAGTTACAAAAACTTGGAAGTAACCAAGACAACCTTCAGTAGGTAAATAGATGAACTGTGTTACAACCAGACAGTGTAAGATTATTCACTAATAAAAAGAAATGAGCTATCAAGTCATGAAAAGACATGTAAGTGAAAGAAGCCAATCTGAAAAGGCTACATACTGTATAATCCCAACTATATGACATGCTGAAAAAGGACAAGCTATGGAAACAGTAAAAATATCAATGGTTTCCAGGGATTGAGGGGAGGGAGGGATAAATAGGTAGAGCATGGAGGACTTTGAGGATAGTAAAACTATTCAGTATGATGCTCTAATGGTTGTCAAAACCCACAGATTAACAAAACCAAGAGTGAATGCTAATGTAAACTTTGGACTTTGGGTGATAATAATGTGTCACTGTAGGTCCACTGATTGTAACAAATGTTCTGCTCTAGTTCAGGATAGTGATAGTGGGGAAGCTGTGCACATCCCCTGATGGTTGGTATATGCGGGGCTCTTCCTACTCTCTGTTCAACTTTACCATGAACCTAAAATATGTCTAAATATAAACTCTGTTTCTCTGTTCTTTAACAAAAACTACTAGAGCCTCAGAGGTCCTTGGAGAGATGTGGTGAAATATACAGGAATATTGAGTTGTGACTCACAGGGAGATAGTGTAAGGGAATTCTTCTGTAGCTGAATTGTGTTGTTTGTAGGAAACATACAGCAGGAGATTTTTCTAATTACCAAGCTGAAACTCTTTTTATCAATAGGTATGGGCAGAAAAGAACTAAACATATTTTTCTTAAATGAACAGCTAAATGTTATATTAAAAAGTTCTGTGGAAACTGATAGTGATGGTGAGGATAGAGATCCATTATGGAGATGGACAACTTCATGAGGGTAGTGAAGACTTTTAGGGTAGTGTTACACCAATGCTAGTGAGGGAAAATCAAAGATTAAAATGCAGGCTTTCAGGAGTCAGAAAAAGAAAGAAAGAAACAAATGAACATCAGTTCCTCAGATTACCCTAAACTCAGATGATCTTAGCCTTGAAATAGGTGTTATGGGTTTATGCATATAGATGATATTACGTCATATACAGGGCCCCTGAAAATTCCTGCATAACCTGTTGACTATTTTGTATAGGCTACAATGATCAACTAGGGTAACATCATGGTACAGAAAAAACTCTGAGTTATGTGGTCACTGCCCTCATAGAGTGGACCACCTCTGCACCTGCACCTCCCAGGGCCATCTCAGGAGGCCCTGCTATTCAGTGAGGCACTATTATCCACAGGATTATCCTGCTATCCTTTAAGGGGTAATCTGCTTTAGTTGGAATCTGGGAACCACATGACTTGAAAATTCTTAAGATTTCCTCAGGAAAAATTTCCTTTACCCATCTCTGTTAACCTGGCTTCCAGGATTAGAGGAGTCATCCGGCAGGTTTGCTTTATCTACTTCAGTGAAAGCAACTCACCAAAAAGGACAGTGGCGGTAACCATGGTAGAACAAGCCATGGAAGTCTAGAGACATGATGCTGGCTCCCCTCAAGAGATAGTTCTAAATCTTAAAAGCATGCTTGATATTGAAGAAATAAGGTATTTTAACTTTGTGAGAATGCTCTCCTAGAGAATCAGATATAAGCATTGGTCCCTAAGAAAAGATAAGTCCAGTTTCAATGATGGAAGGTAGGGGTAGTTTAGAGGAGATTGGAGTAATTTCTGTCATTGTCTACAGAAAGTACACAGTTGTCTCTGGAGTTCCAGACAAACTTCCTTCCCATGTAAAGTTTTGTTTTGTTTGTGTGACCATGACAGAAAAGTATGAAATGAATCACTGGGGAACCTTAAATATTTTCGCTCAACCTTGAAGATTCCCACTCATAAAACTGTTGTCAGTTATCTTGCTGGGATCATGCCTGGATAGAGAGAGCATTCAGGGTTCCTATCAGTGCCCTTCTTGAAACTATACTAAAAGTGGTAACATAATCTGGCTCTATGATACACTGCACAACGTTGATCCAGCACAAGCCTTTAGATGTGCCTCCAGCACTCTAAGCTTGCCCTGCTTTGCCTGGATGGACAACTGGCAAGTAGGATGGAGCCCATCCTAGGTCAGAAGTAATGTCACAGCTGACCACAGCTCTGTTTCCTCTCTCCCATGGTGTCTGAGGCAATGAACACTATTCCTCGTGCAAAAGCACAAACTTTACTTCTGGCTTTTCATGAAAACCACTCTAAAAACAGCCTACCCCTCACATTGCCTTTCATTCGGCCATTTTAAGAACCTAACCATCAAATAGGGTAGACTGGTACATTTCTTAGTAACCTATCAAGACTTTTATCAACCAAGATAATGTCAGCATTGTAAAATTTACTGAAAAGATTTCAGCATGTTCTATACTTGGGAACAGTTAAGATAGTACAGGAAATAACTCTTTCTTGAAACATTATGAGTCTTGATGCTTTTAGAAAAAAAAATTTTCATATAATGTTTTCTATTTCTTCCACAGTTATTTTCTGTCCAAGTTTCCTAGTTCTTGAATCAATTTCAACAATTTTTATTTTTTTCAGAAATTTATTTTCTTGAGACTAAACATTTTTGGTGTAGTTCATATATTCTTACCTCTTTTACATCAGCCATTACATTATTATTCTCATTTTTTAAAATTGTTGTATTATATATTTGTATACTTTTTAATCAATACAAATAACCCTCTTTATCCTGATTAATGTTATTTCTTTGGACCTCTAGCCTTACTATCTCTGTATATTTGCCTGCTGTCTTCTCTTTAACTCTTTGTTTTAGTTGTGTATCTGACAATATATAGGCTTCTGATAATGGATTTTCTTTTTAAAACCATCAAAGAGTCTTTGCCTTTTACTACATCTGCTGAAACTACTTATGTATACTGACATAAGTTTTATGTCTGGTATAACTCTGTCACCTTTCTTTCTATCATTAATTTCTTATGTTTTCTGGCTAATTTCTTCATTATCTTTATTTTTTATTTCCCAAACACACACCCATCCCTAGAGCAATAAAGACGTTAGTAAATATTTCTAGATACTTCCCTCCCTTGGTGGGGAATTTCTACATCTTATTCATAATAGTCCAATATTCTGTTTTAGGCAAATATACATTGTTTCCTTTAAATAAAGCATCTAAAATCAAAAACGAAAAAAATGTTTTTATACGAATACTTAATGTAATTTTATCTCCCAAAACACTCCTACTTGTCCTAGATCTCCAGTGAAATCCCCCCTATTGTGACTTAACCTTGGTAGTAGGCCAGGCAGCCAGGAGAGAAAATGTACGCAGCTCCCGGAGAGGACCGCTGTCACTTGTGGGGATGAGGCCTCTGCAATATCCTCGCACAATGCTAGCTCTCAAAGGAGAGAGAGGATGCACTTCTACAGACTCAGAAGGCTCAAACAAAAAAAGTCTGCAGAGTCAAAATCTTCAGGTTATCTAGCCCAGTAGCCACATCCCATATGTCAAGTCCCAAGTTTTACCAACTAGGGCTCTCACTTTGGATTAACAGATCTCTCTATGTTGAGCATCCAACCATCACTGGAGTTCAGCCACTCCATCCAATCCTGTGCTTGGTATTCAGCTTTTCCTGCTCACCCACTGCATGAGATGAGAGCTTCTTAATTATCTGCCAAAGGGAATCTCTGGATCTCAAATTCAGCTTTCAATTATGTTAATTGCCCTCAACTTTTCATTATCTACCTCTTGCACATCATTGCAACCTAGTAGCAACCATGCAATTCCACTCTCCTTATGTTTATCATCTCTCACCCTCAAATGTATGAACTGACACTGACCTGTGTACTCACCTCTACTACCAGCACCAGTGGTGCAAGTTCTAACAATCACACCACTGCCTTGTGCTAGAAGCTGTCGGCATGCCACCTACCACCAAGTTCTCATTGCCAGCACCAGCTGAGTGGTGACTGAGCCAGTCCCCAAATCTCATCTTAACATCTGTTTTCTTGGAGCTCTTTCAGTACTGCCTACTACAAATTGGGCTTTCTGGGTAGCAGACACTCAGGCAAAGTGAACGTGCAAAGGTTTACTGAAAAGTAACACCTGTTAAAGGAAAAGAGAGGAAGCAGGATCTGGCAGGGAAAGCTATCAGACAGAAATGCCAATCTGATAAAAATTTCTTCTAGACCAACTGGGAATTCTAAAGTAAATATTAACTGTGAGAGAAGTCCACATGGGGTGGAAATGACTAGACCTTTATACCACTACCTTGCTCAGTCATTGGCTGAGGGCAACCCAGAGAAGAAAATGCCCTGAGCTTGAAAACTGAGGCAAATCTTGACAAAGCTAGCAGCTAGAGTCTGTTAGGTTGTATTAAGCATATCTGTTTACTCTGATGCTTTGATATCTGAGGACTTTCTGACCCTGGAGGGACTGCCTCTTTCCAGGACTAGCTAATTCCCAGAGATGGCAAATGACTCCCCTGTGAGCATGACCTCCACGTGCAAACCAACCAATCCAGGGCTCACACCCCAACCATCTCCTTTTTTGAGCTCTTACACTCTGGGCCATCACTTCTCTGCCAGGGAACAGTGTACCCACTATTACAGTGTACCCTCACCAGGGCCAGGTACCAGACAACTGGGGATAGCCCCAGTGGGCCACAGAGCCCACTGAAATTATTTAAACTAGCCAGTCTTAAGTCTGCTTACCCTGACTCACCTGTCCTTCTGATGGAAATCACAATAAAGACTCTTGCACATAGTTCTTCCTTTTTCCCTCTGCCTCCTGACGATGCTTCCCCGTGTGACTCTGCATGGTATGGCGTGCCCCATCCTGGGAACAGTAAATAACAAACTATCTTTTTAATCAATGGCAATCATCTCCTGATCGGCTGGCCACACCTTAGCTACATAAAAATGAAATCTAGGTTTTAAAATACAGCTACTCATACTCTTTGCAGTTGAGCAGTTTGTCCGAAGGATGATCTGAAGTCTATTTCCATGTGTCCTACAGGAGTGATTTTTTTTAAAGTGGATCAAACATAGCTGTAATACTTCAGAAAGCAGTGAATTTTATTCACTATTTCATTCAATAATTTTTTAATTAACCACATAGCAGTTAGGGATGACTGGCTCTGAAAACACGGCAGTCCTTTCCCCCATGGGCCCCATGGTCTACTGTGGAATAGTTTCAAAAGGTGTGCTGAACACTGTAATGAGTATAAGAGGAGAAGCAAACAGATGTGGGATCACACTGAAGAGGAACCAATCTCTTCTCAGAGTGAAGAAGCCCTCGTGGAGGGAAAAGCACACAAGCAGTCCTGGAAGACTATTCATATTTGGACACGAAAAAGAAATTTATTGAAAGAGGTATAAAACAATAGGGAAAGCTGAGGGAACAGAACTGCAGGAGACAGAGAGAGCAGTATATTCAAGTAACTAAAGGAAATTCAGTGTATAGAATGTAGAGTTCAATAAGCAGGGTGGGAAAGAAGGGTGAAAAGATAGGTAAGGTCCAGATGCTGCAGGCTCTGCCACCCATGTTAAGGAGAGTGAACTCTCTTAAAAGCAAGGGAAACTACTGAAGAGCTTTTAAGAGGGTAGTGACATAACTCAATGTGTAATGATCACTCTTGTGTGAAGAAAAGACTAGAGTGGAAAAAAATTATGGGCAGAAAAACCAATCAGAAGACTGTGGCAGTAATCCAGCTGAAAGATCAGAGTGACCTGGAGTCACATAGTGGCAGTGGGTATAAGGAAAAGGGGGAAAGGGGCTCAATAAATATTTATGCATATAAGGTATTAAGAAAAGAGATGGAGTCAAGGATGACACCCAGATTTCTGGTGTGAGAAACTGGGTGAATGGGAGGTGACTTATAGAGATAGGAAATACTGGAGAAGCAGATTAGGAAGAGGAAGCATAAAGATGTGCATATAAAGAACAAGTGAAAATGGTTATCTTTGGATGTGTGGAATAAATTAAATATATTATTAAAATTTAAAAAAAAAAAAGAACAAGTGAAAAGATAAGCCTCCCAAGGGAGGACAAAAACCTCTTCTATTATAATAGGAAGGATATAGGCAGATGCATAAAATTTACAGATACAATAACAAGCGGCTGAGAGAGTGTCCATCTGAAGGCCTCTATCTTTTTCTCCAACAGTAGAACCTGTAAGTCATCAGTTGAAAGGACAGGCAGAGAAGAAGGGACAGAAAATAAGCATGTGGGGAAAAATAGATAAAATATGAAATGTTTTTTTTAAACACTATACACTGACCAGGGAAACCTGACTGTATTGCTGGGCAGTACTGAAGAGGCAGCTAAGACCAACAGTTCTAAATTGATAACGGGATCAATCTTAAAATTTACAACAGTTATATATATTCATACTGTTCTGATTATCAACCAAATAAAAGATCACTTAAAGCCTTTTGTGGATATATTGGGTAATTTTGATTTGAGTTTACCAGCCAGAGCTTTCAATTGATGAGATGACCTATGTATATATTAATATGTTTTATATTTATTTGCCCTGATTGCTTTTCTGAATGTGGAGGAAAAAGAGCAAGAGTCAAATCTGCATATGTATGTAGGAAAACGGAAATTACCCTTTAGAGGAGAAAATGACACTATGCAGCCCAAGGGAGACTGTGGAGAACTTAGGAGAGGGGTAGAGGATACAGGCTTCTTCCTCTAACAAGATAACAAGGTATCTATGACCAAGATGCTTCTCTGACCTCTTACTATTAGAAACTGACTTTAAGCCATCACAGATTGTAATAAGCTTCCCTGAATTTCTTAGACCATGTTTGAAGGAATACTGTAGGAATAAGATTAATTTGGAGAAGCATGGTCACATGCATGAATCTAGGGAGGAGGTATTTTAGAAACACCCAGGGCCATTTTCAAACTGTATGTGCTTTCCATCTCTCAGCAATTGTGACTTCTACACGTGTGCACACACACTGCCTTGAGAATCAGTGCTGAAGGAATGACCACATTACAGACTGCTGCATTGTCAGGTGCTTTATATTTGTTAGTCCATTTGACTTGATTTGACTGAATTTTCACTTCTTCGTGAGAATGGTATTTTAATTTCATTTGTATGTATAAGAAAGCTGAGCATTCACAGATAAACAATTTTGCTGAACCCTGCTGGGTAGTAAATAGAACAACCAAGACTTGATTCCAGGTATATTCTAACTCCAAAGAGTGTATTGTTTCTACTACATGCCTCTGAATAGACAAAAGCATTTGAAACATAGTAGGACATACTTATTCCCTTACCTCCTACTGCCTACAAGTCATAATCCACAAAATATACAAACAGCTCATGCAGCTCAATGTAAAAAAAAAAAAACAAAACACTCCAATCAAAAAATGAGCAGAAGACCTAAATAGACATCTCTCCAAAGAAGACATACAGATGGCCAAAAAACACATGAAGAGATACTCAAGGATTCTACCAAAATCAGACAAAGATATCACAAAAAAAGAAAATTACAGACCAATATCACTGATGAACATAGACTCAAAAATACTCAATAAAATACTAGCAAACAGAATCCAAAAACACATTAAAAGGATCATAAACTATGATCAATTGGGATTTATCCCAGGGATGCAAGGATTCTTCAATATACACAAATCAATCAATGTGATACACCATATTAACAAAATGAAGAATAAAAATCATATGATCATCTTAATAGATGCAGGAAAAGCTTTTGACAAAATTCAACACCCATTTATGATAAAAACTCTCCAGAAAGTGGGTATAGAGGGAACGTACCTCAACATAATAAAGGCCATATCCGACAAACCCACAGCAAACATCATTCTCAATGGTGAAAAACTGAAAGCATTTCCTCTAAGATCAAGAACAAGACAAGGATGTCCACTCTCGCCTCTGTTATTCAACATAAGCTTTGGAGGTCCTAGCCACAGCAATCAGAGAAGAAAAAGAAAAAAAAAGGAATTCAAACTGGAAAAAAAGAAGTAAAACTGTCACTGTTTGCAGATGACATGATACTATACATAGAAAATCCTAAAGATGCCACCAGAAAATTACTAGTGCTAATCAATGAATTTGGTAAAGTTGTAGGATACGAAATTAGTACACAGAAATCTTGTGTATTCCTATACACTAACAACAAAAGATCAGACAGAGAAATTAAGGAAACAATCCCATTTACCGTTTCAACAAAAAGAATAAAATACCTATGGATAAACCTACCTAAGGAGTAAAAGACCTGTAAGGAGAAAACTATAAGATACTGGTGAAAGAAATCAAAGACAACACCAACAAATGGAGAGAAATAACATGTTCTTGGATTGGAAGAATCAATGTTGTGAAAATGACTATACTACCCAAAGCAACCTACAGATTCAATACAATCCCTATCAAATTACCAATGGCATTTTTCACAGAATTAGAACAAAAAAATTGTACAATTTGTATGGAAACACAAAAGACTCTGAATAGCCAAAGCAATCTTGAGAAACAAACATGGATCTGGAAGAATCAGGCTCCCTGACTTCAGACTATTCTACAAAGCTACAGTAATCAAGACAACATAGCACTGGCACAAAAACAGAAATACAGATCAATGGAAAAGGATAGAAAACCCAGAGATAAACCCAGGCACCTATGGTCACCTAATATATGACAAAGGAATCAAGAATATATACAATGGAGAAAAGACAGTCTCTTCAATAAGTGGTGTTGGGAAAACTTGACTGCTATGTGTAAAAGAATGAAATTAGAACACTCCCTAACACCATGCACAAAAATAAACTCAAAATGAATTGAAGACCTAACTGTAAGACCAGACACTATAAAACTCTTAGAGGAAAACATAGGCAGAACACTCTGACATAAATTGCAGCAAAATCTTTTTTGATCCACCTCCTAGAGTAATGAAAATAAAAACAAAAATAAACAAATGGGACCTAATGAAACTTAAAAGCTTTTGCACGCAAAGGAAACCATAAACAAGACCAAAAGACAACCCTCAGAATGGGAGAAAATATTTGCAAACAAAGCAACCAACAAGGGATTAATCTCCAAAATATACAAGCAACTCATGCAGCTCAATATCAAAAAAAAAAACAAACAACCCAATCCAAAAATTGGTGGAAGACCTAAATAGACATTTCTCCAAAGAAGACATACAGATGGCCAATGAACACATGAAATGATGCTCAAAATCACTAATTCGTAGAGAAATGCAAATTAAAGTTACAATGGGGTATCACCTCACACCAGTCAGGATGGCCATCATCAAAAAATCTACAAACAATAAATGCTGGAGAGGGTGTGGAGAAAAGGAAATCCTCTTACACTGTTAGTGGGAATGTAAATTGATACAGCCACTATGGAGAACAGTATGGAAGTTCCTTAAAAAACTAAAAATAGAACTACCATATGACCCAGCAATCCTACTACCAGGCATATACCCTAGAAAACCATAAGACACACGCAACCGAATATTCATTGCTGCACTATTTACAATAGCCAGGAAGCAACCAAAATGTCCATCAACAGACGAATGGATAAAGAAGATGTGGTACATATATACAATAAAATACTACTCAGCCATGAAAAGGAACGAAATTGTGCCATTTGCAGAGACATGGATGGAACTAGAGACTGTCATATAGAGTGAAGTAAGTTAGAAAAAGAAAAACAAACATCATATAATATCTATTTATGGAATCAAGACAAATGAATTTATTTGCAAGGCAGAAATGGAGACACAGACATAGAGAACTAATATATAGATCCCAAGGGGGATGGGATGAATCGAGAGATTGGAATTGGCATATATACACTACTATGTATAAAATAGATAACGAGAACCTACTGATAGCACAGGGATCTCTACTCAATGTTCTGTGGTGACCTAAATGGGAAGGAAATCCAAAAATGAGGGGATATATGTTTACATATAGCTGATTCACTTTTTTGCATAGCAGAAACTAACGCAACATTGCAAAGCAACTATACTCCAATAAAAATTGAAAGAAAAAAAAAACCAGAATCTGCACATAGTAAAAAATAAAATAAACTTTGCCACACTTAGAAAATCCAATTACTGCTCAACTTTTAAATTTACACTTACACTAAATGTAAACATTTATATTTAAACAACATTTTACAACTTTCAAAGGGTGGGCACATCCATTATGTTTCTTTTTCTATCTATATAATAACTCTGTGAAGGAGATCATGACAAATTCATTACCAGCCATAGCCATATGACTATGCTGCCCTAGACATGATGACTAATAATCTCCAAATTCAAAGAAACCACTGTGGTCCACACCTTCTTAGATCATCTGCCTTTTGGTTGTTTTCTTCTGCTCATATTGTTATGACAGGTTCCACTGAATGACTCATATTTCTTTTAAAGCTAGGTCTTTTTTCAGACATTTGTGTATTTGGAGATACTGTCTACCATGATCTCCCCATCTCAGCTTAGGCAGGCAAAAGAACCAATCCTGATAGCTTATACACTACATGATTTATCCTCCATCAAAATAAATGATCTCTTCTATTGATATTTCTCTGAAGCCTCTTCCTGTCAGTCCTAGGTCACATTGTCTTGGTTTTATGAATGTACAGCTGGAGGAATAAAATCAAGCCTATGGCAGGGAAGAAGAAGATCTGATAGATTTTGTACAATGTCATTCTACATTCCTTATTCTTGCAATGGCTTCCCCTAGAGAACAGAAAAGGTCAAGGCCTATCCTGCCATGCCCTGAGGATCTGAAAATTAAAAGTCAACATCTTTTGAATCAGTCCCTGTTAAGAGCAATTCCTTTGCCTCACAAAAGATAATATTTTGGGTTTTTTTTTTTTATTAATTTTTATTGGAGTACACTTGCTTTACAATGTTGTGTTAGTATCTGCTGTGTAGCAAAGTGAATCAGTTATATGTATACATATATCCACTCTTTTTTAGATTCCCTTCCCATTTAGGTCACCAGAGAGCATTGAGTAGCACTCCTTGTGCTATACAGTAGGTTCTCATTAGTTATCTGTTTTATACATAGCAGTGTATATATGTCAATCCCAATCTCCCAATTCATCCCACATCCCTTTTCCCCCTTGGTAACCAGAAGTTTGTTCTCTACATCTGTGACTCTGTTTCTGTTGTCACAAACCATACTTTCATGCCCCACCTCTCTTTCTGTGTTGAGCTCATCACAAGAAAGCAGGAAGTTGCTTTCAGACTGAATGCAGCTTTTCCCATACCTCTCCCCTGACTCATTCACAAGTTGTGTTGTAAATAATGACAGGAAACCAGGATCTGCATTAATTCATTCAGTTATTGGACATTCAAACTATGTGTTGACTAAGCACCTTCTTGTTGAAAGGGGCTTTGCTGATTGCTCCAGGAAATACAAAGAGGGAGAAGAAAGAGCACACATAGTTGGGGGAAACTACTGTCAACAAAAACCAGAAGATGGATGATATACTTAATATCTTTAAAAAAATTATTAAAATAAAAACAAATTTTTAAAGGTCATTAAAATTTTTAAATAATTTGCCCCTATAAATTATTTTTCATTCGTGAAGGTGATCAAAATACTTCACATAGGAGATGGGGTTTCAGTATTTTATGATGAATGTGTTCAGTGTGATATGATTCCCTCTTTAAAATGCAGCCATTAAAATTCCTAATAAATAATGAATCTAGGTACTATATTTGCAAGTTTTATATAAGTTTGAAATTATATCAAAATAAAAAGTTATACTTTTTATACAGCCACTAGACACATACACAGGTACTGGAAATAATATACACAGCTACTAGAGATAAAAATTAGTAACACAAGAATTGGACTTCCCAGGTGATGTAGTGGTTAAGAATCTGCCTGCCAATGCAGGGTTAATGGGTTTGATCCCTGATCCGGGAAGATCCCACATGCCTCGGAGCAACAAAGCCCGTGAGTCACAACTACTAAGCCTGAGCTCTAGAGCCCATGAGCCACAACTACTGAGCCTGTGTGCCACAACTACTGAAGCCCACACACCTAGAGCCCGTGCTCCGAAACAAGAGAAGCCACTGCACTGAAAAGCCCATGCACTGCAATGAAGAGTAATCCCCACTTGCCACAACTAGAGAAAGCCCATGTGCAGCAACAAAGACCCAATGAAGCCAAAAATAAAACTAAATAAATAAATAAATTTATTAAAAACACACACACACACACAAAACCCCACAAGAATATGCTTATGAAATAACATTGAGTATAATAAAAAGCACAATACAAAGCTATACGCTATAACTTAAAAAGAGCTGTACATGTGAAAAGTACTTAAAAATTAACATATAAAATGAAAATGGTTTGTTTAGGTAACTTTGTTCAAATGTTTTTAATATATTGTTTTATTTTTTTTATTAAAAAAAAAGTTCAGAATATCAGGCATGAGATATAGGATCTGATGAAAATATAAAGGGGAAGGGTAGGGATGAGTCCACGCATTCCTGTTCCTGTTGTATGATTTGCACATTATATAAAAAATGCATAAGTAATTGAACACTTCTTGAGTTGCAGTCCTGGAGCAAATTCATTAGCCATTTGTTATCAGCAATTTACAGGATAAAGTCATAGAACTTTAGAGATGAAAATGTCCTCTAAGACCATGTGATTCAGCTTCTCATTTTCTCAGTAAGTAAATGAGACTCATAGAGAAATAACTGATTTTTTACTTAGGCTTCACAATTAGTTAGTGAAAAAGTTGAGACCAAAATTCAAATGTCCTAATTCTGTTACACATTCATATTATTTAGCATTCATTATTTCTTAGCATAACCTTCCAAATTTATCTCCTATCCTTCCCAACATAATAAACAGGAATGTCCTCTCTCACTTCCATGCTATTCTGCATGGAATACTCGTACTGCACTCTGCTGTCCACTCACCTACTAGCAGCATTGGGTTAGAATATTTTTTTAGAAAGCCATACTCAGAAAAAGGCAAAGTGAATTTTAGTTCCAACTGTTCTGCTTGCTTATCCCACAATTTTGTATATGTACTCAATTACTTCTCTGAATCTGTTTCAAATGCTATGAGAAAAACAGAATTTTATCACAGAGAAGGGAGAATTTAAAGGTAGTACTACTAATTAATATATGCAAAATATTTTCTGATAGTTTTTGGCTTGCTATGGCGAAGAATAAGGTGATGACAACATGATAACGTGGGTAAGAGTGTCACATCTTTTTTAAATTAAAAACTATGACACTACAGCCTGTGGAGTAGTTGCAAGCTTTCACAAAATACCTATCACCTGTTATTATGTTTAATCACAATTTACCAGAATAGATAAAATTTTTACTGATTTGTAAAATTTCCTGTCTATTTTTGATTCCGTTCCATAAGTCACATGATTGGTTCAAGTTGATTTCTTCAGACTTGTTTAACAAGTTAGGTTTTAATTACATGGGATTTCCTCCTTTGTCTTCAGTCCTTTCATAAATCGCACATAACATAGGAGAATCATTCATTTGAGCAGGAATCTCAGAGCAATTGGATAGGCAGAAAAAAGGACCTCTTTATTACTCAGGATTAAAATGTATAGGTAAGTCCTGTTTTTGCCTCTGTAGTTTTGAAGTTTTGACCATATCATAAAGCATGTGAAAAATGTACAGAAGCTTAAGAAATTTTGGCTATGCCTAGCAATCTTCTGGTTACTTTTCTCAAAACTTCACTGAAACTCTTAGATATTTTTTATGCTGGATAACATGCTTAAATAAGGTGCTGGCTACTTGACTAAATTTCTAACAAAATGGATAAACCTAAAGAGATGGCTTAGAGTTATGAAACCATTTTTAAATAAGGAAGTGTTTTTGTTTTCTTGTGTGTAACTTTTCAAAATACTGATGTGTGACTTTTAAAATGCAATCACTAAAAAATTCCTCTGTTGTTTTAAAGTTTTTTTAAGGGTTTTGTATTTCTACTCCTGTCACAATATCATTACCAGCTATTAAATATGCAGTGAATTCCAAAGTCCTCTTTAAGAAAGCAAAGGCTATATCTGTCTACCTTTTATGTACTATGATATTATTAATTTCAAGTAAGTTTTTGTTGATACTTAAGAAAAAAATAGTATTTGCCTAGTTTTCTTTTCAGTTAATAGCTGCTTATCTTCATATACTTTCACACAGAAAAGCAACAAATTGTAGCAAAATCTAGAGTTAGATGGTACAATCGCAAAATTGTATAATTTGATGTTTGTGTCTCCATCTATGAGTATATTGTTCATTTTGTTTTCTCATGAACAAAGAAAAGTATGATACTGATAAGTCATTTTAAAAGAGAAATAAGTAAAATATGGACAATCTGTTGGCCATGTTAAGTGTAGCTGAGTTTATTTTAAATCTCCTGAACTTTAGAAAATTCAATCAAAATTTAAATAATTATAATAAAATACATATACAATTATGTGCATAAAAAATGGGTAGGGCAGTCTGCTTCCAAAAATAACAAAAATTAACAAGTAATAATATAAGAAAATAATAAAAAATAATTTCATATTCATACAAGGAATAGGTTTAATAACCCATTAAAATAGGTTAAAATCTATTAAATAATTTGTTCTCATTTTATGTGAAAATAAATCACAAAATTGTATTCGCTCATTGACTATCACTTTGTAAAACTACACACGTGAAAAAGTCTAATGAGAAATATAAAACTAATCATGTTTGCTGTATTACAATGGTGAGCTTATGAATTATATTTTTCCCATTATTCCTAAATCTTCTATAACAATGTGGTTTTTTTTTGTTTTGTTTTTTTTTAGAAGTGGTTTTTTTTTTTTTAGCATATTGATTTCTCACATGAGTTACATAATTCTTTCTTTCTTTCTTTCTTGGCTGCATTGAGTCTTCACATGGGCTTTCTCTAGTTGTGGGGTACAGGGGTTGCTCTTAGCTGCAGTGCACAGGCTTCTCGTTGTGGTGGCTTCTCTTGTTACGGAGCACTGGCTCTAGGCATGCAGGCTTCAGAAGCTGTGGTTCACAGGCTCTAGACCCAGGCTCAGTAGTTGTGGCGCACAGTTAGTTGCTCCACAGCATGTGGAATCTTCCCAAACGAGGGCTCGAACCCGTGTCCCCTGCATTGGCAGGCAGATTCTTAACCACTGCACCACCAGGGAAGTCCCAACAATGTGGTATTGTTTTGGTAATCACAATACAGTTTGAAATGTATTTTGCTGAAACTTTTAATTTTGCATATTTCTCTGATTTTTTAAAAAAATTGAATCTCATAAACAGCTAAATGTCATTCAAAAGAAAAGGAAATGTAAACAATGGAAATAATGAAAGTGATATACAATTTCAGAATGCCTTGAATCAATCTAATTTCTAAATTGATCCATCCTTACACTCAATCAGAACCAAAATTTACAATTACAAAGAATCCTCTTTGCAACTTGGTTTCTATGGATCACACTTTGAAATATTTTATCTCTTAAAAATAAGCTGTATCTACAAATAATCAGTTTTTCCTTTTTTATTAACCTAAAAATATATCACTTAATTAGTTTTGTTCATTGGTTGGTTGGTCAGTTGACTTTTATTGGAACGAGATAATCAGAGTCACTATGCCAAATTGGTGAAATTTTGAAAATAACTTATGGAACCTGTTCATCAATTTGAGGACCCATGATTAGAAAACAATACTTTCTGTCAACGTGAGTAAAGAGTAGAATTCTTAGTGGGAAGAGGAGAGCATACTCAAATGGCTTGGGTAATTTAAAAGTAAAAAAAATTTTTATTTTGACAGGACACATGCCTGAGTTTAATAGTGCAAGGAATGAATTAAAACAGTTTCCTACTCTACTGGAAAATTTTCATCAGCATAAAGACACACCTTACTATACTCAATTTAAAAAAACCCTCAAACGTCACTATCTTCCAATTCCTCCATGTGCTCTGAGCGGGTAGGGTATCCAAATTGGGTTGGGGAAGGGAAATGGAAGTAATATGTTTTTAGGTAATTCTCGGTCATTTTGAGGTAATTTTAAGTAAATCTCCAGGTAATTCTGTGATATCTTTGGTTGACAATAGGGTATCTTGAATGGTTTGATTACTTTTAGGTATAAATTAAACTCCCAGACCTCTTTTAGGTTGTCCTCTCCTGAAGTTTGCAAAGATGCTATGTTTCTTTCTTTACCTACCTGTTCTCCCCTCTCTGAAGAAGGAAATCCTGTCAGAGGACCCAGGAACCTGGGCAGCTGTGTTATCATGATACAATTATTATTCATTTCAAATCCTTAAGTATTCCAGATTTTCTCAGGGTCTCTATGAGAATGTCTTTTGCACTGGATTACATGAAAAGTATAAGATGAGGTTTGGAAAATAAGATGAAGATTAAAAGCTGGAATTCAGAATGTAGTTTAAGGAAAGATTTAAGGTAAATGAGCATATCGCAGCTCAGGAACAGACACGTCTTAGCAGGACTCCTCCCACCATAACAAATCTTACTGCCATTTTCTTCCTTGTTGTCTGTGCTCATGATATGATTAATTGACCACAAAGATCTGCCAAAGCCAATCAAATGCTATGGGGGAAAAAAAAGCTGTAACTGTCAGAAATGCATTCCAAATTCTGCCTGTTGTTGCAATTCTGGTTTATGAATTGCTATTTTAATTTTCAAAAAACATGCTTAAAATTGTAAGTCAGCAGGCAAAGGATATATATCTTAATAGAAATTAGGCAAGTGGATAGCAACTTATCTTTACAGTCAGGGAACCCAAAATGTTGTATTTAAAGTACAAGGTATCGCCCATAAAAGCCTCAAGCCACATGCTAAAACAGTTGCCCATTTGGCCAGAATATACTTCTAATGTTGGTACAGGCTGGAGAGTGATGATGGCATTATAATACATGGTAACTGCAATCGGTCACCTAGAACCATGTATTTTCTAGCAAACTCTCTTATATCTACTGCCAATTTGTCCTCCAGAAGGCACTCAAGCTATTTCCTCAGAAATGTGTTACTTATCTGACTCATGCCACTCCAGCTCCCAAGATGTCTATGGTTGACACCTCTAAAATAAGTGTCAATATCTGGACAAGAATCAATATCTGTGGTTGTAAGGAAACCTAAAGATACCCAATCCAAATCCTTAAAAGGTATTGCTCCAACTTGAAGGATCTCATTCTCTTGAGCAAAAAAAACCTGCCATAATTTCAGTTTTTCAGCGTATTCTTTAAGTCTAAATTTAGCATATGCTCATGATATATAAAATTAAAGCACCATTCCAAGTCTAAAATCATTCATTGGGTAACTAAGATTATTGAAAATAAAACTGACTTTGGAAAAGTTTACACTGATGAATAACTCAGCAGAAAGAAATGCCAGATTCTATGGAATATTTACAATATCCACGTGCCAGAAGTATAAACAAGTGTATCAATGATTAATAAAAGGATATGTGAGCTGAGGTTTCAAGGCAGTGGATAAATAGATCCATCTAATAGTTTTCTAACCTAGACTTTTTTTATTATGAATTACACAAATTAAAACGTGTAATTTCCTTCTTTGCTGGAATATTCCCATCGGAATAGACACACCATGCTATCTTCAGTTAAAAAAAAAAATTCCTCCCTTGATCCACATCCCTTCTCTAGCTATTGCCTCATTTCTCATTTCCTCCCCTTAACAGCAAAACTCGTAGAAGTTTGTTTAGACCCACTGCCTCCATTTCTATTTTCTTAACTCTTCACTTTTTTTACTTTAAAATTTTTTATTATGAAATATATCACACATAAAAACTAATTTCAAAATTAACCTCTGAGTACTCAGCACTTATTAAGAAAAATAATATCACCAGTATTTTAGAAGACCCTGTGGTCCCTTCCCCAATTAAATCCTGTTCACTAACTGCCCTCCCCACACCCTGCCCTTGAAACTGTTTTCTGTCATGGTATCTAAACTTCTTTGATTATCTTTATGATATATATCTCCCTAAAGAACATATTGTTTACTTCTACTTATATTTTAAATTCATTACATGGGATCAAAATTATGTTTTATAAGGTGTATAGTAATAACTTATTCATGTTCATAGCTATAAGAGATTCCATTGTAGGAGTACAGTATAACTTACATATCCACTGTTTGGGGATTTTGCCATTACAAATAATGCAGCTCTGAACATTCTTGAATGGGTCCAATGGTACAAATGTGCGAGAGTTTCTCTTGGGTATGTTCTTGCAAATGAATTTTCTGGGCCATAGAGTGTGTGCATGTTTATCTTGAACCTATTCTTTCTTATGCCATCACAAACAGATTCTCATGTCTACAGCTCTCAAATAGCTCTTGTGTAGCCAGCAATCACACAAAATCCAGTGGTCAGATCTTAGAGTTCATTTTACTTAACAGCTTCATGGCAGATCATTCTCTCCTTGAAACACAGTCTTCACAAAGCTTCCAAAACATCATTCCCTCTTGATTTTTCTCCTACTCACTGGTCAAACTTTCTGAGTTTATATTGCTGGATCCTTCTCATTTTACTATTGCCCAAATTCTAAGTAATTTGAGGTATAACTTCTTTTCTTCTGAAGCTCTACTTACTTTCTGTGTGATTCACTTTCATGGTTTTACAAACTTCTCAATTGATTTTCACATACACAAAAAAGTGAGAACTATTAGCTTAGATGGGAATTGAAGCTGACTGAATGAGATCAGCTAGTGAGAAAAGTAAACACCCAAAGAAAGAGCATGGGGCAACAATGGACTCTAAAGTTTGTACAGAGGAGAAGCAATCAGCAAAAGACATTTAAAAGGAAAGTCAAAGGATAAAAAGAGAGTGGAATCATGGAAATTAATAGAGAGTGTTTCAATAAAAAGAAATGGTCAAGGGTGTGAAATGCTGCTAATAGGCTATATCTTATCTTCCCTCAGAACGTCATGAGTGCCTTAAAGCAAGGACAATTGGCCATTTTTTAAATATCCCCAGTGTCTAGCAGAATGGCATGATAAGCACTCAATATCTATTGATTTTTCCACCATTCATTCAATAAACTCTGTGTTAATACAGTGCCCACCATGTCCTGGGTTGAAAATAAATAAGTAAATAAATAAATAAGACCTCAGAAAAAGAACACAGACAAAAAAAACCAAGAGGGATCTTTGTACCATCATTTAATCTCTCTTTAGAATAAATTTATCTATTCGTCTGGAGAATGGATAAGATGGAGTGGATATCCCTGAAGTTCCCTTTCACTGCTAACATTCTGTGATTCTGCAGAATGTTACCACCCGTACAAAATGCCATTACAAAAAAATGATATTATATGCTGCTAAAGCTGGTTCTACCTAAAAAATGGACTGTAGAATTTACCATTTACTGAATACAGGCCAGAGTTCTAAATACTTTACAAACAGGACCCCGTTTAATTTTCCCCACCCTCTGAGGCATGTGATTATCCCCATTTTATGAATGAGGAAACTAAGGCTTAGAGAGGTTTTTTTCATTTAGAGAGGTTTTGTCATATTGTGCCTGTCTGAACACAAAATTTGTGCTTATCATTATTGTACTATATTATCTTTCTATATTACTTATTTTTTAAAAAAGTAGAAAAAAAAAAGCCGAGTAAATAGATACATTTGTTCAGGAGACAGAAAGGAATCTCTTATGTGTACGGCTCTTCATGTCCATGCAAGAAGCCATAGCAATGTTCAGAGTAGACAGGGCCTCACTTCCATCATCTCATCCACCCTCCCATTGTGCAGATACACTTAAAAACAGACCATCAAAAACTTCAGGAGATACAATGGAGAACTAATCACAATCCCTCTCAATCCCTCAATCCCTCTCCTCATTTGACTGACCACACACATGGGGCCAAATGTCAGACAATGCTCTAGTTGTGTTAACAAATTTTTAACTTATTTATCCTCACAACAACCTGGAGGTTGGTACTAATGTCACCTCTATTTTGCAGACAGGGAAATAAGGAGAAGTAAGGTAACTGCCCAGGTTTGCACGGCAAGTAGATGGCAAAAGTGGAACTTGAGCCCATGGGGTCCACTTCAGAGTCTGTACTCTCAACCACGGCCTCTCTCACAAATCTTAGTCTACTGGGCAGTGGAGTAAGGTGATGTGGGGATGAGGTGATAGATAAGGATCATGCACACAGACAGATATTCTTAGGGGAATAAAGTATTTGCAAAAATTGAGAGTGTGTAGTAGACATGAGAGAATCTACCTAATGGAGTACTCATAGAGCAAGAAGGAACCATCCATGTGAAGCAGGGAAAAGGAAGGAAGAGTGTGAAGGTGATAAGGAAACTCACTGATTCTTCATTCAATGACAAAGGAGAAAACTAAAGTCCAGAGAAGTGATTTGCCTAGTGTCAAGTAGCTTTTCTGATCTCTTCAACAGTGTTTCCACCACCCCACACACACCAACTTATGTATACTGCTTCCCAAGATAAAAGATATACCTGCAGCACTTTTACTACAGTTCTGAGGAATATATTCTACTATGTAGGCTTCAAAAATACTACTGTCATAGACCTTGGAACCCTGCTAATTTCATTATGACACAAAATCATCCTGGGAAAATGATGCTGAGAATCTCAATTCTTTCCTCTGCTTCTTCAGAAAATCTGGGCAAGAAGCCACTAGGATTAAGTTCAGACGGTTTGAGTACAAGATGTTGTTTTTAAAAATATATGGATGCAACCAAATGTTACTCAAGAGCATTTGAAACAACTAATCTTCGGTTTGGTCCATGATTCATTAGAATCTACTTTTTTTCTATGAGAACAATTATCATTTACTGGATATACTTAAATAGAACTAACCGTGATAAATACATATGGGATTCTCGTTTCAGTCTCCAATTCTTCCAGGTTACTGGTAATAACCCTGAACCAGTAGCTCTGAAAGAATAGTTCAATAAATTTCTAGATTCTCTATTCTATCATTCCCACTAACTTATTTCATCCAATTTGTGCTGAAATTTCTTTCTTGCTTTAGACCCTTAACTAATACATTTTTACTTAACTTGTACATTTTTTTTTCTTTCTTCAACCCCATCATTCATTGTTCCTCCTTTCTTGCCTCCCTGCCTCACACCCCCCCAAGTAAACAATATTTAAAATCTTATATATATGTCTCTATACAAATTAAACAGGATTGTTTCCTTGGTAATTGTTAGAATTTTTTTAATATATGGGTCTATATATAACAATCAAATCAAACATTGGAAGATGAACACATTCGGGGCAAAAGATGCTGTCTTGAGCTTCTCCAGAGTGTGATGTACCAAATTTCTCACCTCACTGGGACACACTTTCTAGAAACAATGGAACAGGGAATATCCTGATATTTAGTATTACAGATCGGGCCACACTGAGCTAGAAGTAAGGGCCCCTAAACATTTCACCCATTTACTTCCTATAGAAAGCAAATATGTATCTAGCTTTATATTAGGGTTGGTATATTTTGACAAATCAGTAAATTAAGGTTTTGGACATTTCATAATGATCTTATAGCAGAAAAGGAGTGTCTGTGTACTTGGACTTTAAGAAACAGAGAAGAAACTAGGATGTCTCCAGTAAAAATCCCTCTGTTCTGTCTTAGAGTTACTCTGATCTAATTGTATCCAAAATCCTTGTTACACAAAGTGTGGTCCCTGGACCAACAGCATCAACATCACCTGGGAGCTTGTTGGAAATGCAGAATCTTAGGCCCAACCCCAGATTCACTAAGTTTAAATTTGCATTTAACAAGCAATTGATACATACATTAAAATATAAGAAGTACTGAATAAAAGTGCAACAAAGCTAAACAGCTACAACGTAGTCTCCCAAGTATTCAAAATGGAGTGAGAGGTACAGCAAGAAGTGTCTTTGTGTGTTTAAATATTAATGAGCATGCCCTCTAAGCTGGGTGTGTGATATGATTTGCCATTCCTCTCTTACAGAAACACTTGGTGCCTTTGGCAAGTCAGAACTCACAGAGGAACATTTCCCTAACTGAGTTCCAAGAACACTGTGCTCCTCAAAGTGTTAGGTATTTTGGAAATAAATGTTTCTGTGCTCAAATAAGTTTGGGAGACACTGCTATTTAGGCAGTACAGGCTGCATAAGAAAGGAAGAAATAGGAGAATTGGAGAATGCACAGAAAATGAATGGCTTTTTTGTCATTTAGCATCTGGAATTAAAATATAAGTTTTTCTCTAGGATTTCTTAGGTTTTTTTTTTCCACCCCGACAAGTAACAGTAATATTTGTGACATACTCCCATGGATCTAGTCAGGCTTATAAGCAATTTCCAACGCACCTCCTTGTAACTCCACTCAAAAAAAAAACAAAACAAACAAACAAAAAGGAAAAAGAAAAAGAAAGAAAGAAAATACAAATGAGTGAGAGGAATGTTATGCTAGAATTGTCTGCTCTAAATTGTGTAAGAAGTAAATCATTTCAAAACTCTGATGCTTTAACTGTTACTTGTAATAAAGTGCTTGCTCTTGTCGTTGTTATTAACAATAACACACCACTGTATTTCAACACCTAGCTGAGAATTGCTTTCCAGGAAATGGCACTGAAACTTGAACTGAATGGGTTACTGAGTCCTCTTCTGTCTCTGTGAGTTCAAGTCCACCCTCACTGTCAACTATTCTTTGAAAGTTTGGTAATTTTGTTATTGCAGTAAGTTAAGAATCATTAAAAGATAAACAATTTTAACAGCTTTGTTGAAATTTAACTATGTATCATAAAGTTCACTTGTCTAAGGGTACAATTCAGTGGTTTCTAGCATATTTATAGATTTGTGCAACCATCACCAAAATCCAATTTCAGAACATTTTCATCATCCCAATAGAGACATTTAATTTTAAAAATTAATTTCAAATGCACATTTTTAAATTAGAATTTTGACAATAAAATATCACATGCTTATAGGTCACGAATATGTCTTTGTAATTTGCAGAAAGATGGCAAAATAATGTTGGTGCCAAACGGTTGAATATCATCTTTAGTTAAAAAAAAATTTTTAAAAAGGAAAGGAAATAAAGGGAAAGAATAAAGAAAAGAGAAAGAAAATCTAGTTTTTGGAAACTAAATCTATATAGGAAAAAATACTATTTGGAAGAAACTAGGCAAGGAAGCAAATCTTCAACTAAATAGTTGTTTCTTGCTCTAAAACTACTCTGGGCTCAACACTTTCTAGAACTCAGGTGGAAAACTAACACAGAAGAGCAGTGCCCTCTAGAGTACATGCTAAGCTCTCCCTAACATCAATCAGCAAGGAGACAGGTAACCTGTGTCAGAACTTTCTCTGTTACAGTTGTTGGTATTGAAACACCAGGTACATGTTTTTTGACAGTGGTAGAGTCAAGAGAGCATTACTCCCATGACTTTGTGGATTTGATGATTCCTAGAGAAACATTCTTAAAATATCAGCATCGTCAAGTTCCATAAATATTTTATCTGTTCTGTTGTTTTCAGATCACCTACGTAGGCTCACCTTTGCAGACAGTGCCACTGTGTACCATAGAGCCACTGTGCCTGTTTGCACACTGAAAAGGCTCCATAATCTCAGTTACAGACTCAGAACCCACCCTTTGGTCAGCTGTACCAGCTGTACCAGCAAAGTTGTCCTTCCTTATAAAAGCAAGTGTTTATTAAGTTTAGCAGAGCAGTAACCAGAATATGCCTTTAAGTCTTCAACTGACTCTTTGTCAGTTAGGAGTCTTCAAATATCTTCTATTAATAATTATGCAGGGCTAATTCTATTTTTGAATATGGAGGTATACGCTGAGTAAACGAAACCTGGCAAGCTTTACTGATCTATGTCCAACAGCATTCCTCAAACCCTCCTCAGCAGTCCATTCCATTCTCTTAACCAGACCATCTGCTTGAGGAAAATGAAGCATGAGTGTGACAATTCAGATATACCATCTCTTTCCTTAGTCTAAAGTAAGATAAATATCAAACAAATATCAGAAATAAGTGTCTGGAAATGCTTATGTCATTTTCTTTTTAGCTGTTTATTGGAATATAATTGCTTTATGCTGTTGTGCCAGTTTCTGCTGTACAACAAAGTGAATCAGCTGTATTTATATATATATCCTCATATCCCCTCCCTCTTGAGCCTCCCTCCCACGCTCCCTATCCCACCCCTCTAAGTCATCACCAATCATCAAGTTGATCTCCCTGTGTTATGCAGCAGCTTCCCATGAGCCATCTATTTTACATTTGGTAGTGTATATACGTCAATACTCTCTCACTTCGTCCCAGCTTCCCTTTGCCCCCAGCCCATGTTCTCAAGTCCGTTCTCTACATCTGCATCTTTATTCTTGCTCTGCCACTGGGTTCATCAGTACCATTTTTGTAAATTCCATATACTTGAGTTAGCATACATTATTTGTTTCTCTCTTTCTGGCTTACTTCACTCTGTATGACAGACTCTAGGTCCATCCACCTCACTACAAATAACTCAATTTCATTCCTTTTTATGGCTGAGTAATATTTCATTGTATATATGTGCCACATCCTCATTACCCATTCATCTGTTGATGGGCATTTAGGTTGCCTCCATATCCTGGCTATTGTACATAGTGCTGCAGTGAATACTGTGGTACACATATCTTTTTGGATTATGGTTTTCTCAGGGTACATGCCCAGTAGTAGGATTGCTGGGTCATATCATAGTTCAATTTTTAGTTTTTTAAGGAATCTCCACACTGTTTTCTATAGAGGCTGTATCAATTTCCATTCCCACCAACAGTGCAGGAGGGTTCCCTTTCCTCTGCAGCCTCTCCAGCATTTGTTTTTTCATTTTTTGATGATGGCCATTCTGAGCAGTCTGAGGTGATACCTCATTGTGGCTTTGACTTGCATTTCTCTAATGATTAGTGATGTTGAGCATCTTTTCATGTGTCTGTTGGCCATCTGTATGTCTTCTTTGGAGAAATGTCTATTTAGGTCTTCCGCCCACTTGTGGATTGGGTTATTTGCTTTTTTTGGTATTAAGCTGCATGAGCTGCTTATATATTTTGGAGATTAATCCTTTGTCAGTTGCTTCGTTGGCAAATATTTCTCCCATTCTGAGGGTTGTCTTCTTGTCTTGTTTATGGTTTCTTTGGCTGTGCAAAAGCTTTTAAGTTTCATGAGGTCCCATTTGTTTACTCTGGATTTTATTTCCATGATTCTAGGAGGTGGGTCCAAAAGGATCTTGCTTTGATATATGTCAAAGAGTGTTCTGCCTATGTTTCCCACTATGAGTTTTATAGTGTCTGGCCTTACATGTAGGTCTTTAATCCATTTGGAGTTTATTTTTGTGTATGGTGTTAGGAAGTGTTCTCATTTCATTCTTGTACATGTTGCTGTCCAATTTTCCCAGCACCACTTATTGAAGAGGCTGTCTTTTCTCTATTGTATATTCTTGCCTCCTGTGTCAAAGATAAGGTGCCCATATATGTGTGGTTTTATCTCTGGGCTCTTTATTCTGTTCCATTGATCTATATTTCTGTTTTTGTGCCAGTACCATACTGTCTCGATCGCTTTAGCCTTGTAGTATAGTCTGAAGTCAGGGAGCCTGATTCCTCCAGCTCCACCTTTACTTCTCAAGATTGCTTCAGGTATTCATGGTCTTTTGTGTTTCCATACAAATCGTAAAATTTCTTGCTCTAGTTCTGTGAAGAATGCCATTGGGATAGGGATTGCGTAGAATCTGTAAATTGCTTTGGGTAGTATAGTCATTTTCACAATGTTGATTCTTCCAATCCAAGAACATGGTATGTCCCTCTATCTGTTTGTATCCTCTTTGAATTCTTGCATCAGTGTCTTATAGTTTTCTGCATACAGGTCTCTTGCCTCCTTAGGTATTTTATTCTTTTTTGCTGCAATGGTAAATGGGAGTGTTTCCTTAATTTCTCTTTCTGATTTTTTGTTGTTAGTGTATAGGAATGCAAGAGATTTCTGGGCATTAATTTTGTATCCTGCTACTTTACTAAATTAACTGATTAGTGCTAGCAGTTTTTTGGTAGCATCTTTAGGTTTTTCTGTGTATAATATCATGTCATCTGCAAACAGTGACATTTTTACTTCTTTTCCAATTTGGTTTCCTTTTATTTCTTTTTCTTCTCTGATTGCTGTGGCTAAAACTTCCAAAACTATGTTGAATAATAATGGTGAGAGTGGGCACCCTTGTCTTGTTCCTGTTCCTAGAGGGAATGCTTTCAGTTTTTCACCAGAATGATGTTGACTGTTGGTTTGTTACATATGGCTTTTATTATGTTGAGGTAGTGGAAACGTTTACTTTAAAACAATGGGTACAAGGCCGTATTAGAGCTCTAATTTGAAAAGGAAGAACTTTGATTTTCTTTGGATAAGTCTCCCACAGTCAAGAATTTCTTCCCCTGAAAAGGCCTATGAAATCAGCCTGATTCATGAACAAAGACTTGTTCTTGATATATGTCACATTTCTTTATACTCTTTTCAATATCAGAATCAATACCTGCTTCTAGCCAGTGCCTTTCTTGGAATGATTCTTGAATATGTTCAACATAGAGAAACCAGAATAATGGGAGCAGCCTTCTTAAAATAAAGACATTATTCATGAGAAGGAAGGAAGGAAGGAAGGAAGGAAGGAAGGAAGGAAGGAAGGAAGGAAGGAAGGGAGGAAGGGAGGAAGGGGGGAAGGAAAGAAGGAAGAAAGGAAGGAATGAATGAAAGAAGGAAGGAAAATCCCCACCTTCTTAGAGCTTCTAAACCAGTGAGCGGAGACAAATGACAAACTAAATAAGTAGTATGGTATATCAGAAGGCTCTGAGTGCTATGAAAAATAATAAGGCAGTTAAAGAGGGTAGAGAGTGCTAGAGGACGAGAAGCAGTTTTAAATAGGGAAGGATCATTGAGAAGGTGTTAATTTAGTAAAGATTTGAAGGAAGGGAGGGAGTGAGCCCTAGGAAAACCTAAGAAAAGTGTTCCAAGGAGAGGGAACAGAAAGCACAAAATCCCTGAGGTGGAGAGTGCCAGGATGTTTGGAGCACAATAAGGAGGTAGAAAGAAGTAGGAGATAAGGCCAGAAATATAAAGAAACATGGAATCACATTAGAAATACCTGAAAGTAGCATCGCCATGCAGCACCAAGAAATTGTGACAAAATATTATAAGATATATACCCAGGGTTATCTTGGATGTCTGAAAAACATTTCAGCATCAGCATTCTTAATCTTGAAGATTTAAGAAAGTGTTAAAATGCACAAAAACAATGTTGCCCACACAAGAGAAGCAGATGGCATTCAACATGAAGCCCTTAATGGGGTGATCAATGTGGCATATTGGTGGCATAGCTTGTGCCAAGACCATTTTGTTTAATTAGATGCTCCACTTCCTTACTTTTTATGGGGTGAGGAGGGCACATCTGTACTACAAAATGAACACACCTGCAAAACAGCAAACAGGAACAAAAGCTCAGCCTATAGCAGTGAACTGGTTGGGAAAATCTACCTGCAATGAAACCTTTGACCTTGGTCTCATTACATCATGCCACAAGTACACAAAATATTCAGCTAATGAAGGACCACTCCTACTCCATTAAACCATCAGTCAACTGTTTAAATAACCATACACCCAAGCACCAGCATGAATAGTCACTTATGTTATTTCATTCATTTGACTATTCATGCCTCTTTAAAGTGTAGGCTAGCTAGGACTTCCCCGGCAGTCCAGTGGTTAAGACTCTACACTCTCACTACAGAGGGTGCAGGTTCGATCCCTGATTGGGGAACTAAGCTCCCACATGCTGTGCAGCACAGCCAAAAGAAAAAAAAAACCTAAAAATAAATAAATAAATCAGGTGTAGGCTAAAGAAGTATAGACAAAATTTTGTATTTCTTTCTTTTCTGTTTGTAAGCCACAATGAAAAGTTCATTTTCCCTGGGTCATGGTTCACTGCCTTTTCAGTCTCATATGTAAAAATTATTTCACTTAGGACAACTGTGAGATTATATGAGTTTAGTAAGTATTAATTGACAGCTGCCTAAATTATATACACACTGATTTTCACAATGCCAAGTGCTTTCACTTATTACTGGATATCTAAGGCTATAATAATGGGAAGTTCTTTATGAAATCAAATTTATGTGTGTTGGCATATCTACTAAACATTTACATTATATTTTTTTTTAATCCAAATGTAGTGAAATTAGTTGGTTTCATACACTTTTTTTCAGAGCTTTAAATTACTCTCTCTCAGATAATGGCTTCAAAAAAGGATACCCCCAGTTCCAAGATCTTTTCTCAGGCTAGACATACCTTTCCAGCTAACTGCTGGGAATTATCATACAATAGTTATTAAAATTAAATATTGTTAAAATATCCAGAAAAAACCTCAAATTGTCTATTCATATAACTAGTATAACTAATTGCTAAATTACTCAGTCTGAGCCTTCAGTCTCATTTTGAGCTGCTGCACTTGCCTCTGGCACTGAAGTCTCTATCGGGGAATGGTCCTAGTTTTCCATCTTCCATGTTTCCCTCAATCCTTCCCATTTCCACCCCATAGTCTCTACCAAGCCCTAGGCCTGTCCTATCCCATTCATGGACTAATGAGTTAGTCTCCCCAGTAAGACCTCCTGCCTCCCGGCTCCCTCCCATTGCAGCCCAATCAGGCCACCAGATTAGCCCTTCTACAACACTGTTGTTTTTCTGTAACTCCTCATTTCTAGAACCTCAATGATGTCCTAAAGCAAACAAAGACTCCAAATCCATCACATTTAGTGTCTTCTATAATCTCAACTGATGTTAGTTTTCCAGGTTATTTTCCGTTTACCGATCCATAAGTGCAATACAGGGCCAATTTCTGTTCTCCAAGCACACTTTGCACTTTCTGCATCTTTTGTTCGTGTTTCTCTAGCTACTCAGAAATCCTGCCCATCCTGCAAAACATAGCTCACATGCCACATGTTCCATGAAGACTGGAAACAATTTCTCCATCCTTTAACCAAAAGTTACTTCTTTGACCTCTCAATTTCTATAGCATTTGGAGTGCTTATGTGCCACTTCTTACCTATCACTGTAGAGTTATTTAAGGAATTTTATTTATTTTTGCATGTCTGGCAAAATAACAGGCATGTAAAACCAATAACTATTTCTGAGTAAAGCAATTAACGACTTTAGAAGAAGAGTAGAAAACTAATATTAAATTTCTACTCCAAAAAGTACCTCAGTAGAGGCAGCTGTGGACATGTTCCTTTCTTTTGGTATAAGGTATATGTGTAATAACACCCAGATGTCAGTTGGAAAAAACTGGAGTTCATGAAAAACATTACAACTAAAGATATAAATTAGAAATCATCTCTAAAAAAGAATGTGCATAAAGTAAGTGTTTAAAAAGTGGAGATAGAGTAGAATAGGTAAATAGGTAAAACTGAGTATTTTAAAATGAAGTACATTTTTTTTCTCGATAGTATAAATTAAATATGAATAGAGAGTAATAAATAAGATTAAATTGATTAATGAAAAGAATTTCATCTTACTCCAAAGGTGTCTTGTGCTCCTTTAGTACTTTATAGTTTATATAGCATGCATATTATCTGCTTTAATTCTCACAAAATCCTGTGCAGTGGTTTTGGTATCACCATTGTACAGCCAGGGCAACTGAGACTGCACGATGTTAGAAGGACTCATTCAAGATCATTCAGCAGTTACTGGAATAACAGTCTTCAGTTCTTGAGATCTTTCTAGTATATTTCAGTTGTCCCTATAATAATGCCTTAAATTCTGAAAAACTTTTTCAGAATTTTACAAATAACTGTCACATATATTTTATTTTTCTCTCTTTGGATAGGGAAGGTATTGTTGTATCCATTTTTAAAATAAGACAACTGGAGTTTGAAAAAATGATTTATGTGAGATCTAATAGCTTAAATTTGACAGACAGAGAACTTGAATCCACGTCTCCAGTTCTCTTTCCACATCTCCTTAGAAGTCTTTTACGATGTCGGAATTAAACACTATGCTCGGAAGTTTAAAGTCAGTGAAAGGAATCTTTTATATCTCAGGTCTTTCATTTCAAAAATACGACTGATATTAGAATGAAGGAAATCTTAAAAAGAAGAAATAATTTTTAATTTCCTTACTTATTGCAGAAATGTAAAGTGAACATTATTAACAAAGAATATATTACAAAACTGTAACTACTTTTCAATGTAGCTGGGTCCAAGTAAATTAAAACTTGACATACTATGCTGAAGTATAATCTATACTTTTTCCCTTCTCTAATAAGTGTTTAATGCAGCCCAAGATTTATCCTCAAACACCAGAACTCAGTGAATTTTTTTTAATCAAGTAATAATTGCTGTAAAACATCTTAAAATATATTTCAATTCTATAATAATAATAATAAACTGGAGAAAGAATGTCCATGGGAGTTCTGGGCTTTTGAACATGAGCTGCCCATTCTCCTTACTTGGCCCTGCAATAAACCTTTTACATCTCCAAAATAAAAATTTCATGTCCATGAAATTCCAGTATATGAAAATAATTCCTTCAAGTTTAGAACCAATTAGATAAAGTATGAATAGACATCATAGAAAAGGAATTAATTTTTCTCCCAGCATTAAGGATGAGTTTGTCTTATTATGGCCACACTCTCTCATGGGGTTGATTCTGTGGCCTGGAACTGTTAAAAAGAGCCTGAGTTCCAGGATACAGCCTGAGTCCTAGGAAAGGAAGAACCTAACTAGCCTGTGAAGCAACTGAGCCCACACTCTTGGCTTCATTGGCAACAGGTTCTCCTGAACCATCATCAACCCCCCAACTTAACTACTACATACATGCAAACATAGGCACGTGCTTACATAATACCTATTAGTCATTCGTCCATATCAATTTGCAAACTTTATGAGAAAAAAATGAATCCTAGATTGGCTTTTCCCTCAAGCAGCAGATTCCAAAGCTTTGAAACATCATTTCAGATCTGTTGTATACAGTTGTGCAGTTTGTACAATGCACAAAAATGCTGGTTCAGGGGGCAACCTGAAAACTGAGATTGTGTCTATGCTCCCTGCCAAGCTGTCTACCCCAGAGTAAAGCTGCATGCAGCCTAAGGAACACCCTTGTCTGTTTCCCAGAGAAGGTGCCTTCTCCTAATTCTCACAAAAGCATTGTATAGGCTTGCTCAGGCCCCTAACCACTTGCCCAGTCTCTGTATCCTCAACTGGTATAAACTGATTTATATCATCAAGGAATATAAACTTATTTAAATGTTACCCAAGATAAAATTAAGTTGGAAAGTAAACCACTGAATTAAAAGAAAGTAATGTAGTGCATTCCAAAGGTACATGTACATACAATGTGGTGGATTTGTGATTCAAGGATAGGAATTTTATCTTCCATATGAACCGAGAGTTTTCAGAATGCATCATGTTTCAATAAAACATATTCAAGAAGTCAAGAAGTCTTAAAATTATGGCACTGACTCTACCATCACCCAGCTGTGCAATCCTGAATAATCCTGTGTCTTTCTTTTCTTTTAGAGCCACCTCAGTTTATCAAGACAAAAAAAAAAAAAAGCTTAATAAAAAAATAAAAGTATTGGACTAGATCAGTGATTTGCTGAAAATAGGATGGGGTCCTTTTCCCACAATTCAAAATCAGAGAAGCTACTCCATTTTCATCTGTTTTAATCATTAAGCTTCCACACCTTTCAAGACCTTGTTTGAACAAAGTATACCTCAACTTAAAAACTTAAATCATTAAATTGGATAGTCTCTATTGCCTGCCTCATGATACCATCTAAAGTTAATGATAGGGATTAAAATAGAGTAAGTCCCTCTATTTTGGAACCATTTCTCATATTCTTCATAACTCCAGCATAAAATGTAAATATATACACTCAAATATATGTTTGTATATCCTATAATACAAGAGCTATAGAAATATTTTTGAACTTTCCATTTTTTAGTATTAACAATAAGGTAGCAAAAAAAGGTAGTAAATGTGATAGAAATTAATAACAACAACATGATAATTAACAGAAAACTTCCTCCCATCTGAAGTGGCCATTTGTAGTTTGAGCTTGACAGACCTGGATTTGCATTCCAGCTCTCTTACTAGCTGAGTAACTAAGCTTCTATTTCATTATCTGTAGACTAGGGTTTTTAATAGGGATTAAATTAAATGGTGTAGAAAAGTTCAGCCAGTACATGGTAGGCAATCTATAGGTTGCAGAGATTATTCTCTGACCTATATTTTGTCAGTATTTAAAATAAGAATGTAAAGCATACAATCTTACATAAACTCCCTCCAAACTATAGTAAAACTTATTTTTTAAATGCCTCTTTGCAGTCATTCATAAATTTGTCCATAGCAATGCCTGATGTGGACTCTGTAATGGGTATTGTGTAGGAATGGGGCATATCCTGGCAGACAAGATGCAACTCTACCTTTCATGAGTTACAGCCTAGATATGGATACAAGCACATGAAGGCATAAGGACTTAACAGAGAAATTCATTGAGCATTATGAGATCAAATGAGGGGCAGCAAGAGGAGAAAAAGGTAACTACCTGGAGCGAAATGAAAGATGTTTAAATTATTTTAAGGATAAAAGAGAATTATCCAGGTATGACATTTTCCAGGCAAAACATATCACACACAGAAGGGACTGTCACATTTGATGTGGCCGGGGTCAAGTGGGCAGGTGAGGATGTGGAAGAAGATGAAGCTACAGAGGTGATATGATTGGCCTTAAATGCAATGGAAGGTTTGAATGCCACATGAGGATTTTGATGAGCTGTAGATAAATTTCAAATGAGGTATTGGAAAGGGAAGATGTCAGACCCTAAGATTTACATTTTTTAAATCCCTTGAAGGATTTTACAGTGTTGATTGGAAAGAGGCAAAAATCTTGAATTCGATCTGGATTCCTCTTTTTCCCACATCTCATAAGTGAATCATCAGCAAATCCTCTAGGGTCTAAATTCAAAATATATCCACATTCTGACTACTTCTTACCGCCTCCACTGCTACTATCCTTGTATAAATTACCATCATCTCTCACTTTGATTATTTAATGACCTCTTAAGTGGTCTCCCACTCCATCCCAGGCCCACTATTCCTCAGGAAGTGCCCAGAGTGATCCTATTAAAGAAACAGATCTGATGTCAGTCTTTTGCTCAAAACTCACAAAGACTTGTCTAAGAATAAAGATCGAAGTTCTTACATTCAAAGCCTTAGGTGATCTTCCTCCAACCACTAACTCCCTATACCTTATATCTTTCTGACTTTATTTTCCTCCAATGCCCACCACCCCTAACTTCGTCACTTCAATCAATTTCAGCTGCCTCTCTTGCTGGTCCTCAAATTTACCATGTGAGCTCCTGGCTTAGGGCCTTCAAACTGCTGTTCATCCGCCTAGATAATTCTCCCCCTGGTATCTTCATGGCTTGCTCACTCACCTCCTCTGGTCTTTACTCAAATGTCAACTCCTCAGCAAGGCCTTTCTTGGCCACTCTATCTAAATTTTCAGCACCCCATACATACACATTTTCCCACCTCTTTCCTTTTTTTTTTTGCTTTATTTTTTTATCTTACTCATTTCTCTCCCCCCGCCCCCATTATTAGGACTGCTATGATTGTTTATTTTCACTGTGTTCCCAAAAATTAAATTTTGCCTAGAACACTGCGGTCATTCACCGAATGTCTCTTGATTAGTTAATGGAAGAAGGGAGAAAATTTAATAGGCATTTCACATAATACAAGACAGTAACAGCCAGAATTAAGAAAGAGATAGAGGTAATGTACAGAAAGATTTAGGCAGTAGATATAAGCACCAATGACCTCTCAAATGTGGGAACTTACCAAGAGGGAACAGGTACAGCTAATTCCTAGATCTTTAACTTACAGTACCAGGTAGATGGTAATGAAATTCATCAATATTAGAAATAGCGGGGCATGAGTGCAGTCTGGAGAAAAAGATAGCAAGTTCAGTTTTGAATTGTTGTATTTAAGGAGGTTGTAAAACATTCATAAGATGTCCAGTGCATAATTGGAAATAATGGTGTGGAGCTCACAGACAGAGGTGTGGGCTGAAGATCTATCTTAGGAAATATTATCCTATTACATGCTGGCTGAAACCAGGGCAAAGGATGGGATCACTGAGGAAGAATACATATCAGGAGGAAACAATCATGGATCAAATCTTTGTTATTACCATACCTGAAATCTTATTTAAATGGATGCAAAATTGTCCAAAAGTCCTCTACAGGCATACTATGTATATCTGAATTTGCAATTACCCTGTCATTGTTTTCCTCTATTCTTATAAATAATGGAAAGTTATTGCCAAGTGACTTCATTAATCCACAACCATATATTAGTTCTAACTATGTGTCAATGGCCCAAATTAACTAGTATTCCTACAAAAATCTGATATATTAATGTAAGGTATACTTTCAAATTAAAATTAAATCAATAATTATTTTATTGCACATTTACTATGTGTAAGAACAAAATCCTAGCACTCCATTTAATAAGCACTCAATAGTTGATTCTCTTTTCCTCCTCCAAGTGATGTCACAAGAGATAGGAGTCCCCAAACTTTTCCATCTCTTATAGTGTGAGGGAGGAAGTCTATATCAAAGGAAGTCCATGTTCTTTTATTCTAACCATCCTTGTTTACATTTCCAATTCTGTCACTCCTGAGTTATTTACTCTCTGAGCCTCAGTTTTCCTATCTTCCAAATAGGGATCATAATACCCACCTTATTAGACTATTATGAAGATTGGCAATAAGCATGTATAAAGTCTGACATTTAGGTTCTCATATCATAATAAGAGCATAGATTAAGCTCTCCAACATTCATGTAATTTTCCAAGTCAATGAGAAAGAGAAGGAAAGAGAGGGAAGCTGATAAAACATGTCACAACTGTATATTTGTTTCGCTGTTTACATGCAAGCACTCAAAATTTCATTGATCAGGATCCTGCTTTAAAAGCAAATATTTGCTTGCAGATTCAGTGTTAGCATACATATTTTCTCTAATAGTTTGCAAAGCAAATATTGTACAAAATTTAGTGTGTGTTGGCATAAGCTTTATAATTAGCCACATAGAGAGGTTCAATGACAAGCTGCACTGCTAACAAGAGAGCAGATATTTCTTCAGCTATTTCTATAAGGTAGAACAACCCATTCTTCTGTAATTAATTACAGCTTGTGAGATTAAGGTAATTTGAGCTCCACACCCTTTATTTATTGAGTCATATGTCTCATAGTACTTTTTAGCCATTGAGTTTAATATGTTTTCCATGAACTAAAGTAAGTTTGGTTCTAAAGCCATTCCCATGGAAGGCTCATTCAAGCTAAAGCCTATGCTGACTCTAGGCTTTGGTTTTTGTTTTTTGGTGTTTTGGCTTCCGACTTAAGCCTTGTTTTTTAGTAACTTCTCACTCTACACTCATAAATCTTGACACTTCTACTCATCTCTGGAAAAATAGTCAGTTCCTTGTTGTTGAGGTGCAAGGTCAATCAGTATGAAACTTATTTGGGTTGGCTTGCTTCCAGCTCTTCTTTTGGCTCTCCCCCCACCGAGCACCCTGATGTTTACTGAACTTACAAATACCAGACACTGTGCAACTGTGATCACATGTCACTGGCACAACAAACCCATAAGGAAATAGAAGAGTTAACTGAGGCTCAAAAAGTTAGCAAATGTCAATGTGCCAATTTTATCCTACTAAAAAATTACAGTTAATCATTACTAAATGTTGGACTCTGGACGAGTGTCAGTGAAAGTTTTCACTAGCACAGCAAAAAGAACAAGTAAGAGAAATGGAGTAAGAAGACATCATTAAGATAAAGCTAAATTATTCATCTTTTTTGTTATTCTGAGATTATGCCCTTCCTGCTTTTATGAATTTAAATGCCCTTTTATTAAAAAATAATATTTGTGCATGGTCAATTTTTGTAATGTTTGATTTGTTTATTCAACGAAATTGAAAGTTGGCAGGTCTATGCCCACCTCCAATAATCTTCTGAAATGATACTGGTCCCACAGCCATAGCATACAATGTGTAGGTGGTACAATGTAAAAATACCAGGAGATGCTCTTTCATCAATCAGTATGTGAGTCGGGTAGAGCCCAAACACCACCAGGCAACCCTGCTGTGAAACCTAAAGTCTGGGAATCACTGACTTTCAGAGCATTCCCTTCCCACTTACATGAGAGTGTTAGCAAAACACGTAGAAAAAAAAATGGAAATCTGACTATATTCTGGCTATACGTAACTGCTTTTCAGCTCTGTTAAGGCTTTTAAATCTAAAACACACCCAGGAGTTAACACATACAGCAAATATTCATAAATATCATAAATCTATGAACCACCTATATATGCCAGGTACAAACTGTCAGAAGCATATGCATGAAAACCATCTTTATCCTCAAGGTCCTCACAGCCTAGTAGATAACCTATTTAATAGAAATTTATACTTTATACACTCAACATAACCTCATTGATCTTCAAATCAGCCTTGTAAGGCAAGTATTATTCCATTTTTCAAATGAAGAAAATCTCAGATAAGTGACAATATGATTTCCAAGCAAACAAGGGATAAAAAGGAATTCACACTCAGCTCTTCTAGTGAGCTCCCCAGTGTGAGCGTGTGTGTGGTAGAGAGGGAGGCAGTGAGGAAGTACTTGGATTACATGCGTAATATAATACCAGATACTGTGTTAGTACAAATCTGTTGGCTTACACTGCTGTTGATGAATTCACAGGTGAAAAAAAGTCACACAAATCCTCTGCTGGTGGTACAGTTCTAATTAATTACAGGTGCTTGGTTATTCTCCTGGATCTCCGCTCTCAGCCTCTAGCCATATCCCCATTTTAATAGTATGGAGAATATTACAGTTAGAAATACTACTCTTCTGACTCCCTCTGCCCCTCTCCCCACCCAAAATGATCTCTCTTCAGCACATCCCTGGGTATGGTGCCCAGGTAAGGGAACTTACTCTACTCTGCTGTACTGTCCAACATAGGGTCTTAGAAGGAGTTGTAGTAAAACAGAAAATAGCTGTTATTCTTGAGAACTTCATCAACTGGCAGAAGAAGGAAAAGCAATTGCAAACCATAGGTCAGATTTCCTTATTCTTCTATCAAACTACCTAAATTTCAACATTTTAGTGCTGAAAAAAAAATTTGAAAGAAAAACCATTAAGGAGAGTGTTGTTCAGTTTGATTTCATTTCCGGAACTATATTCCTATCAAGAAACAATCAGTTTTCTATAATAGGGCCATGTGCAAACTAAGAGACTTCAGAAGGCAGAAAATGATCATAGCGCTGAAATGATGGCTTCTCTGAGTGAAATGAGTGGCCTTTGATCTTTTCCCTTGTTCTAAGGCCAGCGCGGGTGTCATCGGCCTCAAGATCCCTGAATCCATACATGGTGTGTTTTGTTGTCGCCGCAGCAGTGGTGATCCTAGCAGTGACTGTAGCTCTACTTGTCTACTTTCTAGCTTTTGGTAAGTACCAGAAGGTTTAAATACCACTTTTCAAATGAATTAACTAAATATACTTTCAGATTAAAAGTTTGGCATTCTCACTTTTATGGCCACTTTTATTTCTTAATAAAACATAATTATAGATTTTGTTCATATACCCCTAAGTATATGCTCATGTCTATATTTTCTCTAATTCAGTACTTTTTCTTTTTCTTCTTTTTATTTTTTTTTTGCCTTTTTTAGTATACTAAACAACATTATTAACTGGATAAGAATTATTTTAGCCAAGGAAAAAAACTCAATATTTCTGATGCTAGAGTTCACTTGTTTTATTTTTTTTTTATTAATACCATGATTTCCTTTAAAATATTGCAAGGGACCTGAAGTTTCAAGTTGGATGTACCTAAATATTCGTTAATTCACAACCTGTCTCCTGAAAATAATCTTAAGAGTAGAACATTTATGATAGGAGATGAATCTGCAATTAAGAAATAGAAAGGGATTAAAAACAAAATTTAAAAAGGATTCTGTTCCTTTTTATTTCTCTTATTTTCTTTACTTTTTTATTGCATCATAAAAATAGGAAACACAGAAAGAAATAGTGTAAAGAATGCATATACCCTGCTCCTTCACAAAAAACTTAACCTAATATCCCAGGTGAATATTCTTTCAGATATTTTAATGTAGATAAAATGTGTCAAATTTCACTAGATAATATGTTATAATCTGTTTTCTTCACTTGAGAATACACTTTTTTTTTTAAATTTCAGCTATAATCCTGTTAAATTATTTAAGTCATTGGGGTGGAATGGGGCGGAGTGTGAAGACATACGGGTATGTGTGAGTGTGGGGAATGAGCAAGAACAAATTTGTTTATTCCAGTTACTAGAATAACCTTTCCCGTCAATCTAGTTGCAAAGTTGTGACTAAATTTTGCTTTTGACTACATTTTTTAATCAAATCACCTAGAGACAAATATGTCCAAGGTGAATTACAGAAATAAGAAAAACAAACATCAAGTTTCAGGTTAAACTACTGAATTTTCACTCTTAACAGCACTGTATTGTCTCAGAGTATATGCCAGTGACCACTTACGGCCCTAGAAAAACTTGTCCTTCTGCCACAAAGGACCACACTACCCCATCCCTAGGGTCTCAAACACTCTCCTTGATTGAGGTATATCTCTGCAGAAATTATGTATATAATCAAATGGAAGTGGGGATTTTTTTCCTGAGACAGATTAGGTTATATCCATGTTCATAATGTTTCTAACATATGAGCAAGTGTGTTTTAGGAATTTTTATTTCCTTCACATAGCTTAATATGTCCACTGGAAGACCCTTTCTGATGGAAATAGTTCACATTGAACAATCAGATTAGCTATCTTGTCCAAACGGTCATTTTCTAGCTTAGTCCAGAAAACTAATGACAAGTCACTAATCCCTCTAAAAAAAATAGTATTTGAAATAATTTTTAAAACTATTCAGAATTATGTTATTAATGACAAATGAATGAGTGTACTATAGACATTAGTATTTCCTGAATAAATCTGCAATCACAAATCTCCCTAAAATTTATAAGATTGAAAAGTATGATACCACTGAACAACTTAATTTCTCAAATAATGCCACTCTGATTTTCATGCATTTTTAACAGTTCCAGCTTTGCAAATCTTTTTAAAAAACTGGAAAAATTTTATTACAGTTACCTTTATATTAAGTTTAGAGTTTTCTTTCATTTAAGGGAATCAAATTTTTTTAAATTGTATAACATAGCCTCCCATAATCCTGTATAAAATAATGATGAAAGTACTTAATAATGTGAGATTGATTCTGCTTTTTGTTTTATAGATCAAAAACCTTACTTTTATCAAAGCAGCTTTCAAATCCTAAATGTTCAATATAGTGATGAGTTAAGTTCACCAGTTACACAAAAATATAGGACTCTGAGTGGAAGAATTGAGTCTATGGTAAGTTAATATTTGCCTTTCCTCTTTATTATATTATATAACAAATGTGATAATAAACCTAATATTTTGTGATATATTTGCAACTGCTAGATGCTCTGCATATTTTCCTTTCCTGAATGCTGAAAGATGTGTATTGTTGTGATTTTTCCAAGTCAATTTGCTTGAACACTTGTTCTAATTCATATTTTCTTACATCATGAATGAAAAGTTTTAGGTCATGAGTAAACATATTTTTTATGATTCTGATTTCAAAGATTGGAAGCCTATTGTTTGCACAATTTGAGCATTTTTCTCACCCTTGAGATTGTCTTTTTAAATCCTTTTCATTTTGCCTTCTTTCCTTTTCTCTTATCCAACTAAACACATAGGTAGTAGGTGTTAAAATACATGTTAACACAGTTTGGACGACATCATACTTTGGTTCAATGATCGACACAGAAAATATACAAAGCAAGCTTGAGCTCTCACTTGAAGAGGTCCCCAGGCTGCCTGCCAGGAACCCTCACAAGCAGACCCTTAGCACTGGTTTATCATCACAGACCAGGGTTTGGCCTTTAGCCCTGCAGAGTCAGAGCTGACCAATCTCAGGGTTGCTCACTTACCCTTACCTTGTCTAAGATTCCTAAGGATATAAATTAATCCAAGGGTTCTAAAACTTCAGCATGTAACAAAATCAGCTGGAAGGCTTATTAAAAAGTAGATTTCTGGGCCCCAATGTCAGAGTTTCTGATTCAGTAGTTAGAACTTGCATGTCTAACAAGTTCCCAGGTGATGCTGATGCTAATGGTCCAAGGACCACACTTTGGAAACCACTGAGTTACTCTACAATGAGAACTATAATATCTGGAGGACCGAATCATCTGCTTGTCTAACACCCTTTTCCCCTAGAGGCAAACTATACTGGGAGCCAAGTACTGAGGAAAGTGCTTGGTGAGCATGAAATTAGAGCAAGGGAAGTTAGGTGTATTCTTTAAGTGTTTAATGAGATCAGAATAAACAACTGAATCAGAATAATTTGGGAACAGAATCTAAGCCAGGCGGCAGAGGTAAGGTTAATATTGGGGAACATCAGTTTATTATGTCAGAAGTGGGAGCCTCCTGGTCCTTCAATAAACTTTTATTAAACATCAATCCTGCCAAATGCTGTGGACATACAAAAAGTGGAGTAGATATTGGATCTGCCCTCATCGAGCTTAGACTAACATGGAATATTAAACAAGCCTACAAATATTTATAATATAAGATATGCAGTGAATATGTGACATGAGAGCAACACAGACGTAAGTCTGTGGAAAGAGGATAAATATTATATCCAATCATGGAGATCAGAGACAGATTCTTATAAAAGATGATTTTTCAGGTTGGCTTTTAGAATGAGTAGGGCACAGCACAGCTAAAACATGAGCCAAGGCATAGAGAAGAGAATGTGCTTAGCTAACAAGTTTTATTTTGTAGACAAAAAGTCTTGAGCTAGAGGCAGAATGATGCAAACAGGATCTGACAGGTTCATGTTCAGAATGTAAAAATTAGATTATAAAGAGAAGAGCCCACACACAGTAAGACTAGTTAGAAGCTCTTTACAGTGGTCCAGAAGAAAGCCAAGGGGTTAAAACTTGAATTAGAGCATATTCCAGAAAATGTGGAAATGCAGATAAAACTTCCACTTTAGGCTTACCAAAGCAATCCACCCCCCAGCTTCCTACTTTCTCTTCCCAATCTACTCCTGAAAAATCAACAGGAAAATTTAGTTATATCATTTGCGTCACAAGAGCCCATTGTTTAGACTTCAAACCAATGGACATTCTTAAATTTTTTGAAGAAGCTGCTAGAGATAAATAAATAAAATATCTCAGGAGGCCAGTCTGAGGACAATTATTCACAATGAAGTCTTCACATCCACACAAAGACATCTTGTAATGTTTCAGCTATTTACCCAGTTTAATGAAAGGGAGCAAACTGAAAGTGTGTATATTGAGAATCCCAGCTTCATTTTAGGGAATTAGAACCCAACTATTTGTTACTAAAGCAAGATGCCAGAGACATCCTCAGCCCTAAAGAGGTCACTCAATTCCTGCCAGGCAGATCAGATATGTTAGGTCAGCTCATCCTTCATAGAGCATGTGTAAAATTGCAAAAGAATAATTTGGAGAGAAACAGCGTAAGGCATAAAGCACAACGTACATACTCAGCAGTGTGAAAACATAAACTAAATAAATTTCTTTTAGAAAAGCACTACCAACACCTTTGGAAGGTATTCAGTAAGTCTTTAAAACACAATTCCCAAAATCAACTTGATAATGGGTGATGCCTTAGAGGGCCAGGACAGGGAGGGTGGGAGGGAGTCATGGGAGGGAGGGGATATGGGGATATATGTATAAATACAGCTAATTCACTTTGGTGTACTTCAAATCTGGTACAAGAGTGTAAAGCAATTATATTCCAATAAAGAGCTTAAAAATTAATTTAAAAAAGAAAAAAAAACACAATCCCCAATGACAAAAAAATTATACAATCTAATTTGTTGTTCTTAAATTACTCTCAAAAGTAATCTACAAAGTAAATCATAATGTACGTATAAACCTTATCAAAATGAAAATAATTTTAGTATTGTCTTTTGTTGTAAAGATAGTATACAAATATAGAAAATTCAGGGCATTTGAAAAATATAAAGAAAAAATAAATATGCACAAAATCTCAAAACTCATATACACAATATTAATATTTTGATGTTCCAAGTACTTTTCATGTAAACTGCATGATCATACATGTCAATGGAATAAGACTATACGTGCTTTTTTATTACTTTTTTCTCAAAAATGTGTCATAGAGGTATTTAAATATCAATGAGGAAATACACCATTTAAAATAATTAAATAGTATTATAGTGTGTAAATGTACTTTTTATTTAACCTGTCAACCTCTGTTGACAGATGTTCAAACTGTTTCCAGTTCTTCACTATTATATCCATTATTCTGATGACCAATCTTGTTGATACATCCTTGCACATATTCTTGGGACATATTCCCAGAAGTAGAATGATCAGAATACAGGGTTTATGCATTTTTTTTATTTCTCTCTAGAGATTTTTAAATTTTTTCTTCAATTTTAATAGAGTTTAGAAGCATTTTAGATTTACAGAAAAGTTGCAAAGATAATATAGAATTCTCATATACATCACACCCAGTTTCCTCTATGATTAACATTTTACATTACAACAGTATATTTATTGCAATTAATGATCCAATATTAATACATCATTATTAACCAAATTCCATATTTTATTCAGATTTCCTTTGTTTTTACTTAATGTTCTTCCCTGTTTCCTGATCCCATCCAGGAAAGCAAATTACATAGTTGTCATGTCTCCTTAAGCTCTTGTAGACTATGACAGTTTCTCAGATTTTCCTTGTTTTTGATAACCTTGACAGTTTTGAGGAGTACTAGTCAGGCATTTTGTAGAAGTGTCCCACAATTGGAGGCTTTCTGATGTTTTTTCTAATGGTTAGACTGGGGTTTGGAGTTTTAGGGAGGAAGACTATAGAGGGAAACTGTCATTTTCATTACATCGTATGAAGTAGGGTATATAATATCAACATGACTTATCACTGTTGACCTTGATCACCTGCCTGAAGTAGTGTTTGTCAGACTTCTACACTGTAAAGGTACTCCCTCTCTTTTTCATATTATATACTCTTTGGAAGTAAGACACTATGTACAGGCCACACATAAGAAGTGGAGGAGTAACGAGTTATGCTTTGAATATTTAAAGAATATTTGAAATTCTTCTATTTGTCTAGTCTCTCCATGTATTAATTCAACCATTTGTTTATATCAATATAGTGGTCTATGCATTTTTAACATTTATTTTAGTTTCTAGATTGCACTCCCGAAGTGTCCCAGTTTACATTCTTACCACCAGTATATAAGTACGCATAGGTATGCTTACTTCCCCACAGCATTAACACTATGCATTCTAAATCTTATTAACTGTTGCTAATTCAATAGGTAAGAAGTGATATCTTACTATTATTTTGGTTTGAACTTCTTTGATTACTGGTAAGATTTAATCTGTCTCCATATAGTAATAGGTCATTTTTATAATTACATTTGTGAATTGCCTGGTCATGACCTCGCCCATTTTTTTACTGGAGCATTTGGTTTTTTAATATAAATTTAGGGAAAAAATTCTTTCCTTGTTAGAATATTCAAATTTGCCTGTCATTCATTTGCTTATATTTCTCTAACACATGATTTGACTTTCAACCTTGCTTATAATGTAGGGGTTTTTTTTAAATGCCAAAGAGATTTAATTTTTTATGTAGCTAAAATTATCAATTTTATCTTTGATTCGTCTGTAATTTATTTTGTAATAGGATAGAGATTCAGCTTTTCCCCCCAAAATAGCTGGGTGGTAGCACAAAAACAGTATATTAAGTAATGCAATGGATTTATTTGTTGCATTGTCTTTATCATACACTAAATCCCTCCTTTTCTTTTTTTCTGTACTCCCCTCTCTTTCACTGATTAATCTTTGCCTGTACAAGTACCAAGCTATTTACTGTGGCTTTATAATTAAACATCTGGCAGAGAAAGATTCCCCTTGAAATTCTTCTGATGTATGGTTTCTATAGTTAATCTTACATATTCATATTTCTGTAGAAACACTTTGAATGATACTCTAATATAGTGCTTTATAGTTTATAAAATGCTTTTACATATATCATCTAACCTCCAACTCACAATGGGCATGTTATTTTTATAGATGGGTAGGTAAAGACTGTGAGGTTAGGAAACATGTCAAAAGCCATCCAACCGGGAAGTGATAGAAAAAAATTCAAACCAAGGTCTCCTGATTTCAAATTCAAGACTCATACTACTTATCAGTGGTAACATGAGTACCATTACTATCCTTATTCCACAGTCAGAATTGTTGTACTTAATGAGCAGTGGAACAACCCCAGAACTTTCTATTATATTAAGCAATTCACTTTTCTGGTTCTCAGTTTATTCATTAGTAAAATAAAATCATTGGACTGGGTGATTTTTATAGTACATGCTATCTCAAAAAATCTATGATTATGTGATTTTCACGGAAGACATCCCTGCCACCCAATCACCTGTTTTTCTCATCCTGCTTCTCTGGCTACTCCTTCTCCCCTGTATCTTTTATAGATTCACCCTCCTCTACACTGACATTAAATGTTGAAATTCCCCAACACTTTGACCTATGCCCTGCTCTCCTCTCACACTATTTTCTGTCTCTAGATGATCTCATCCATGACCATTACTTCTACCAACACACATACTAATGACTCATGCTGTCTTCAGCCCAGACTTTTCTTCTGCACTTCAGACCTTTTCCCCCAACTGCCAGCTTAATATCTCTACTTGGCTATTTTTAAAAATCTCAAATATATTATGTCACCGAATCAAACTCATGATCTCCCCATGCCGTACCAGCTTTCTTCCAATAATCCTAACCCCATTGATGATAATACCATTTATACAGTTTTACAAACTGGAAACCTAGCATTCATCCTTGACATACTGCTCTCTATCACTCCAAATATCCAATCTATTACCAACCCTGGTATGTTTTATCCCCTATATTTTCCTCAAATCCATTCATTTCTCTCCATATCTGCTACCACCATACCCATCCAAGCTATCACTCTACGCTGAAGTACCAAAATAGCACCATAGCTAATTTGCATTATTTTGTACCTAAAATTGTTTATCCATATGCAACCAGAAAGACTGTTCTCAAATTACAAATCGGACTTTATTATCCTCTTGTTTAAAACACTTCAGTGACTTCTCAGGACTTTGCATGTGCCAATCACTCCACCTGTGAGGCTTTTTCTTCCTCTTCAACCAGCTAACTCTGATTCTTCATGAAGATCTCAGTTTCATAAGCATTCCTCCAAGAAGTCTCTCTAATCTCACTGACTGGATCAAATCCCTCTACTACACTGCTGCACTTATCACAGTTATAATTCTGCTTAAATGTGGATGATAATCTGGTTAGTGCCTATCTCCCCCTTTAGATGTAAGCTCCATGATGGTAAGGACTGTTTATCTTCTCCACCAGTGTATCCCAGTGCTTGATAGAGGGGGCGTGAAGTACAACAGGTGCTCAAAAACTGTTGAATGAATGAAAAAATAAACAAGGTGATTTAGAAATAATGAAAGCATCTGTTTGCAAAATATGTGTATCAGAACCATGAGTGCATTCTGATTGAACGAGCCTCTCTAAATAAAACAGGGGACTTCAATAATGATTCACACCTGGGATCAACTGAAACTCCCCTTTGGCATCAGGGGTGGTATTGCAACAGATCCTGCAAACAACAATCGCAATTTTTTCCAAAATACACCTGATGCCCGTACCATAAAAAAAACTAGGGCACAAGAAGAGAAAGACAGGAGTATCAATTTGTAATTAATCTTATCACATCCCTTATACCATCAGGGCTTTTAGTACAGCCATTTAACAAGCACTGATTTTTGCCTAATGCCTAAAAGAGAATTCAGTACATAGCTGGCATTCAAATATTTGTTGAATGCATGACTAAATGGTACATCCTATCTGTTGGTTCCTGTGCTAACTCCTAGGGACACAAAATAAAGATGTCATTGCAGTCAGGATGAAGCTCACAGTGGTATCCAAGATGGAGTTGTCATACCAGGGAGGGATTCACAATAATTTTAGTGGAGTCATGGAAGAAAATACTCAAATGTCACTTTACATGTGTTTTTCTCTTTAAAAAAATTTTTTTAAACAGGAGAAAAAGAAAATAGGGAAGGAAGGAGTAAAGGAACAAACAAAGAAACTTAGCTTTGTTACTATTTAACAAATGGATTGACACTGGCACTTTTGGTTTTATGTCAACCGGTTCCACACAATGTGTGTGAAAATATCTTGAGGGATGGGGTGGGGAGGGCAATAACACAGTAGAACTGACTGGGCATCAGCACACTTTTACCCGCTCTCAGTAGATTTAAATGATATGCAGTTTCCACTGGATTTTAAAATTATATTATCTAGTTCTAAAAGTAAACTAAACCTCCCCCAAAATCAACATGAGGACTGAGAAGAATCCTGCAAAACACAAAATAAATTTAAAAACCTGCAATCTGAAGATAACCCTAATATGCAAGCACAATAATGAACAAGTAAATGAACAATTAGTTTATATGAGAACTGACAATCTTCTATTCCTGGCTAGAGCCATACTGCCATGGGAAACAATGCCTTAGGTAAATCAATATGCTTCTTAGAAGATATTTAAACACACACACACATGCATACACACCTTGTCCCTTAAGGGTATAAGTGTGAGAAATTAACTGCATTTTAAATAAATAAGAGAAAACTTTGGAAATACATGTTTAACAATATGTCCAGCATTAGGTGATTGAGTTTTGTTTTGTTTTACTGAAAATTAAGTGCTTAGACATGCACACATAAAAATCTGGGAAACAAAAATTAGCTACCATGTTTGGCTGATTTTGAACACATTTCTTAAACATATATAATGAAACTCCTTTGATTTGATTTGAAAGGGTAGCCAATTGACATCAGGGAGGATGGAAAGTCACTTGTTGAATTTCAACAAAACCCTTGCATGATGGGTAGGTCTGACAACTTAGTGCCGTGATTTATTAAGTTTTGCCAGTGATACACTTCATGCATCTGAAGCCACATAACTGTGTGGAAACTTCAGTGTTTAGATTAAACTTAGAATCATACCTTTGAGTCATTTTATCACAAAGCATTTCAAAAATTATAAATTCTATCCAGTCATATTGTTAACACTGAAAATATTGCTACTAAAAAATAAGTGGAATAAAATACCTAAGTGTTTATTCTATAACTCAGCCTTTTTAATTTCTATTTTTGCCAATATCTTATAATTCACATTGTTAGTAGAACAGTATTATTACATGTGTATAATTTATAAATAAATATACATGTTTTGGCCATGCATACACAAAATGTATTACCCATAGGAGTGCATAATCAAAAATATTTGAAGACTATTGTAGTAATAGATAGATTATATTGCCACATATTTTATCTGTTTCTTGAAAACTGAGCTTTCCATATCTTCTGATTAAACAGAAAAGAAAGTTTGTAACTGGAGGGTGATTGAAATCACAAAAACAACATCATTCCTATTATTCAGCTCATGACTAATATGAACAAAACTATACCTATCAAGAAATGTTATGAGGTAGGTATGTTAGAGATGCCTCCACCTCATCAGTTGTTCATGTAATTTCATCATTAAATACTAAAAAACAAAACAAAATAAAAACCATACCTATCAAGTAAGAAGGTACTGAAAATAAGAAGGTGATTTACCTTCATGAGGTAGCTAATAAGATCTTTTCCCCCTCAAGATGAAAATTATGTGACAATTACAGACATTCTATATGTAATATTTTACCCTTCATATGACCTCATCTATTAACTGGTTTAATGATGGTTACTTTCTCAGAATTTACCTAAATAATCCATATCTCACCTCAATTCTTATTGATTATGAATATTATTGGGTTTGAGGATTCTAGGCTATTTTAGAATTCAAAGATAGTACTGTCACCCTCAATCAGGAGGGAAATATAAAATAGTTCCTTTTTCATTGTTTACTTGTTTTTGTAATAAAAGGGTCAATAATGTAGGTTACAAAAACGAAAAGAGATGTGAAAGTAAACTCAACTGACCCATTAAACAAGTATCAATAATAATTCTGAAGGGAATGAAAAGGCCCAAACGTTGCCTTAAAGCTCACTGAAAGTAGATGCGTAGCCTCTGGGAGCTGCAGTAGTCAACTGTGTACAGATCAATTTTTTAAGCACACTTTGGACTGATTTCCTTTTACAGACGAAGAAACTGAGAGGAAGAAAGGTTTTAAGATCCATTCAAGTTCTCATAGCAAGCAAACTTCTGTCTGTGTCCCCTGTCTACTATAGTTTCCACTATCCCATTGTCCTCCTCTTCAAGCATCTGCTCACTGATTTTCTCCCAAGTGTTTGATAAGTTCTGATGAAAAAGTCTACAAAATTTTTGCCCACTCTACGAAATAAGGAAGCTTATCCATAGGCCTCTTCTTTTATCCTTGTCTATGGATATCAACCAATTAATCAACTTGCTTTATGTTGCCTATTTTGTTGTTGTTGCTTATTATCTTAGTCCTCACTAAATTACCTCAATATTTTCCACATAACAAAAATGGTATAATTAAAGTGGATTTTTAATATTTTGGTCCAGCCTAGCCCATGCTACAATATGCAATACCAAATCATGAATTAAAATATAATCACAAGAAACATTTATCTAAATTTTAGCAATTCCTTCAGTTTTAGGTCCTTTTACTTCTGTTAAAGTCAAGTAAAATTAAAGATAAATCAGCTTATTAAACTACCTCCTACAATACACCATATTAATAAACACATTAAAATCCATTCTTCTACATAGCTAAGAATATGACTCACCAAATGATAGCATTCTATAATTCTAGATCACATTATGTTGAGTGATTTTATTTTGCTTTATTCTTAACTCTTACTAGTACTTCTTGAATTTCTTAAAAAGGAAATTATTTTGAAAAACTAATAGCCTCATAATTCTTAAAAAATGTACAAAGCCTCTCAAAAACATAGGCAGAACACTCTATGACATAAATCACAGCAAGATCCTTTTGACCCACCTCCTGGAGTAAGGGAAATAAAAACAAAAACAAAATAAAAACAAAATAAACAAATGGGACCTAATGAAACTTAAAGGCTTTTGCACAGCAAAGGAAACCATAAACAAGACAAAAAGACAACCTCCAGAATGGGAGAAAATATTTGGGAACAAAGCAACTGACAAAGGATTAATCTCCAAATATATAAGCAGTGCATTCAGCTTAATACCGAAAAAGCAAATAACCCAATTCACAAATGGGCGGAAGACCTAAATAGACATTTCTCCAAAAAAAGACATACAGATGGCCAACAAACACATGAAAAGATGCTCAACATCACTAATTATTAGAAAAATGCAAATCAAAACCACAATGAGGTATCACCTCACACCAGTCAGAATGGCCATCATCAAAAAATGTAGAAACAATAAATGCTGGAGAGGGTGTGGAGAAAAGGGAATCCTCTTACACCGTTGGTGGGAATGTAAATCGATACAGCCACTATGGAGAACAGTATGGAGGTTCCTTAAGAAACAAAACTACCATATGACCCAGCAATCCCACTCCTGGGCATATACCCTGAGAAAACCATAATTCAAAAAGACATGTACTACAGTGTTCATTGCAGCATTATTTACAATAGCTAGGACATAGAAGCAACCTAAATGCCCATCAACAGATGAATGGATAAAGAAGATGTGGCATATATATATATATATATATATATATATATATATATAGAACAATGGAGTATTAGCCACAAAAAGGAATGAAATGGCATTATTCGCAGTAAGGTGGATGGACCTAGAGTCTGTCACACAGAGTGAAGTCAGAAAGAGAAAAACAAATACCACATGATAACTCATATATATGGAATCTAAAAAAACAGTACTGATAAACCCAGTGGCAGGACAAGAATAAAGATACAGATGTAAAGAACAGACTTGAGGACATGGGGGGGCGTGGGGGAAGCTGGGACTAAGTGAGAGAGTAGCACTGACATACATCACTATCAAGTGTAAAATAGATAGCTAGTGGAAGCTGCTACATAGCACCGGGAGATCAACTTGATGAGTGGTGATGACCTAGAGGGGTGGGATAGGGAGCGTGGGAGGGAGGCTCAAGAGGAAGGGATATGGGGATACATGTATAAATACAGCTGATTCATTTTGCTGTATAGCAGAAACTGGCACAACACTGTAAAACAATTAAACTCCAATAAAGATCTAAAGAAAAAAAAAGAAACTGAAAAAAAAAATGTTCAAGGCCTCTAGAAAGAAAAAAGTTATCATTTTGTCTAACAACTGGTTGGTCTGATATCGGCCTGAAGAATGGATATTGAAAAAATAAGATATAATACAGTGTGACAGACATTGCATAAACTTTACAGTTTCAAGAAGAATTGGCTTCAAATCCTGACTTAATATAATACTCAGCATGCTACTTAATTTCCCCATCTTCACCTTTCATGTTCACCTCTACCTTGGTCCAACCTCACAGTACAAGCCAAGAGAATCCACTCCCCATTATGAAAGCTCAGTACATCTCACCCTGCATCTTAATGGAACTGTTCCACTCACAAAATCACTTCTAGTTCACTGTGAAGCTAAACCTTATACCTCAAGAGGATCATCCTCGCTGGCATTGAGGAGGAAAGTTAAAGTTAGATCAGGAAATAGCAACTGATGCTAAAAATAACTTATGATGCTTAGGCATTAATCAGAAACAATAAGGAAAAGACTGCCCTTTTCTTCTCTTCCTTCTTCTCATCAAGCTCTATACTGCTACTCATTTTAATCTGGTTTTACCCATTTAACAACAGTTATTGCAGGATCACACACACTGTAAGTTGTATTGGTGGACTCACCTAGTGTTGAGTTGGCTTATGCCCCAACCTCTTTGGAAACAGCCACCAAATCACGTAACATGGGCTCTCATCGAGCAAAACATCTGCTATGTTTAGAAGGGTTTCCAGTGAAGATGCAACCTGTCCATTATCATTTTGTGTAATAGATGAATAAACAGGCACTGCATCAGAAGGTTATTAACCTGCCTAAATCGCTCCCATGTGTTCTGAGATGGAATTGAACTAAACTAAAAAACTCTAGTCTCTATTCCTCATTAACATAGTCCCATACTGCAAGCGTGGGCAGAAAGAGGAAGGAGAGAAAGAACTGTAATTACAGAGAGGTGCTTTTTTTTCCCTTTCTTTCTACAGATTACTAAAACATTCAAAGAGTCAAATTTAAGAAATCAGTTCGTCAGAGCTCATGTTGTCAAACTGAGGTGAGTGGAACTACATCAAAAAATATATATAAGCATAGGTACAATTTGGTGCATTTGACTTTGTTCAAAGTATAGATAATGAATGAGATGTTCACACAATGTGTTGCAATATGAAAATAGTATCATGGGAAGTTTAAAAACCAATCTCAAGCAAAAGCAAAACATGTCACATTTGGTCTATATACCTACTAATGTAAAAAACTATATTTCCTCAATTCTTGGTGGGAAAACTAGGAAAGGGTAGAGAGACAGTTGGGTGAAAGTACAGTTACAGAGCTATTCTATTATATAACTCCAGGAGATACTATTCACAATGCAGTTGATACAGTAAACAATGCCTTGTGGAGATGTGCAATGCTGTGGTCCTGGGCATATTCATCCAAGATCAGAACACTAAACCAACAGCAAAAGTGGCTTTTGGTTTTTGTCTGCCTGGAATGCTATAATATAAAGGATGGTGTAGCAAAATACAAACATGTCTGCTATCAATTAATAACAGGGGAAGTAGCAGGATGCATGCTAGTTATTCGCCATTGCTACCTTAGTTGAATATGGACCTATTCTTGTGATGTGATGTAATATTCTCCCAACTAAAATAGGCACTGTTACTGACCCTACCACAAATGTCTCAAATGGTCTATATTGTTCAATCCTTCAAACAATATACAAAAGCTCTTCAGAGGGGAGAGAAATTATACTAATTCTTTCTCAGAAATTAATACCACAAGAAAATTAATTTTTCCTATTCTCAGTAGAGTCACCTAGTTGAGTACCCAGGAGCATGGAGCTCTGGTCAATTAAGTTTTGCTGAGGAGTTCGAGAAATAAGAAGTATCCATGGGGAAGAGCATTTTCCAAAATGCATTTCAGTCAGTTTAGTGCACATTCTCTTAGCACTTTCTTGAGGAAGTCTCTGTGCCAGCCACTAGCTTCCAATACTTGTAGGACAGATCTGTATTTTTTTTCTCCTTTTGTTCACTTCTCACTTACTGCTCAGTCCACTGCAACCTGGCTTCTGACCTCACCACAAAACACTAATTGCTCTCGTCAAGTTTGACAGTGACATCTGAATCACAAACTCCAAAGAAATGATATCAGTCCTATTTTCAGACCTCTCAACAGTATTTAGCACTGTTGAGTTTTCAATCCTTTTTGAAATAGTACTATCCCTTGGTTTCTATGACCCTATACACTCCTGATTTTCCTTTTACCTCTCAAGTTATTCCTTCTCAATTTTCTTTGTTAGTTCTTATTTCTTCTTTTTACATTCCTCAAATGTTATCAGACTGTGCTGTAAGCCTCTCATCTCAGTTCACACTGAAGCTTCTTTTAGGGGATTCATTGCCGCGTATATGCTAATTATTATCAAAGTTGTTTCTCTGGCAAGTTCTCTCTTCTCTAGATGTGAATATACACAGCCATCTACTTGATATCGTCATATGGCTATCTTGCAGACAACTCACCTTTAATAAGTCCAGACCAGAACTTATCATCTCTCCCCCACCAAAGATGTTACTCTTCTAGTGTTGCCTTCCTCTGTCAATGGTGTCACCTTCAACCTAGTTGCTCAAGAAAGAAATATGAGAGTTATCTTTAACTCCTGTGTCTCCACCAACCCACACTCCAATCAACTAACCTCCACAATTCTATTTCTTAAATACATTTAAGATCCATAACTTCAAACACACTGCCCTCAACCATCTCTCTCCTGGACCATGCATAGCCTCCTAGTGAGTCTCCTTTCCTTCAGTCTTGCTCCACTCCACATTCTACAGAGCAGCCAGAAAGGTTTTTTGAAACGAAAAGCTAAACATAATATTTGGTTAAAGTTCTTCTGCCGTTCCTCACCCTTACGATGTCAAATATCATATATAAACACATATTATGTGTATATGTATATTATATGTGCGTCAAAGATACATATATATTCTTGACACATACACAGTGGATGTATATGTATGTCTCCTTGTTTTATACACACACACACACGTATATATAAAAATCAAAGTTCACTAAACCTTTCTATATCAGGTTTTCTCCTAAAATCCCTATTTCTGGGCTAGTCTTTTACGACTTTCCACTTTATTCTTTACTCACCAATTCCACTAGACTGCTTTCAGTTCTTCACTCTCTAACCTCAAGATCTTCATGTTTAAGCTATTCCCTCTGTCTGAAATACACACACACACACACACCATTTTTTACCCTTCCCCTTCTGTTTTAAAATATGCTGCATCAAGAGAAAATTTGAGGTACAGTGAAGCCAACAAATCAGGAAATGATGACTCTCGAAAAGACAGTTTGTTATAGTTTCCAAGAGGAAGGGACATGACTCTTTGATAGAGTTGTTATGACGATCAAATAAATTAGTTATACAACACAGTCCTGTCTGAGCATCTATTTACATGTTTATCATTCACTAAAGATACCTCTTCTTTGAATTGCATATTCATATCTTTTCTGGCTTTTTTTTTCTATTGTTTGTCTTTTTCTTATTGGTTTGTAGGAGTTCTGTGTTTATAGGAGATGGCAAACATTTGTTACTTTGAGTTGCAAATGTATTCTCTCTGTCTACAGCATTATCTTTTCACTTTGTATGTTTTTTCTGTGGAAAATCAGTTGCAAAATGTCTTCCTTAAGAAATCCTTTCTCCTCCTGTATATAAAGACATTCTCACATATTTGCCTATAAGTTTTAAATTTTTACTGTTCATATTTAAGTGCTTTGTCTGTAGTATGAGGCAGATTTTTAATTTTTTACATGAGTTATTTTCCTTCAGATTTGTGATACAACTTCTGTAATATATTGTTTACACATGCCTATAAGTCTGTTTCTGGATTCTTATTAGACATGATCATAGGAATTCTGTTCCTTCTCATTAAGCTTAGTTATTATGTCATTCAAATAAAATCTACCACTATGGATTTTCCTATTTCTCCTTGTTCAATATATTTTGAATGCATATTATCAAGCTCCTATATGTTTAGAATTATTATATCTGCCTCACGAATTATTTCTTTTATCAAGGTATTAATCCTTTTTATCACTAATTAATGACTTTCAATCTTAAAATCTCATATCTGATACTATTACGCTACACTGACTTTCTTATGGTTTTTCTCAATATATCTATCATTTTCAACATTCATATATCCTTACAGGTTAGATTTTTCTCCTAAAACAAGAGGACAGCTAGATTACATTTTTGAATGCATTCTAACCATCTTTGCCTTTAACTAGATAGTTTAGTCAATTTCAACTTATTGTGATGACTGTTACATTTGGATTTATTTCTTCCATATTATCTTGTGTTCTTTACCCTGGTTTTTCTAATGCTTTTTTCTACTGTCTTGCCTTCTCTTGTATGATTGCATTTTCTTCATTTTCTTTTTTCCATTTACTAATTTACAAGTTCTACATTCCATTTATCTTATTTTAGTGATTATTCTTAAAAACTTACAAGGAGAGTTGTTTTAATCCACTACCCTTCTACTAAATAACACAGGGAACTCAGGACTCTTACTCATGCATTACTGATGTTTTAGTTATACTTTATTTGTAACACCTACAAATAAGTAATTATACTGTCAGTGTCTCTTGCATTTGCCTTTGCAGTTCACAGTTTTATTGATGTATCTGTGTGTGGGTTTTGTTTTATTTAGTGTGCTTCAGACTCATCTCGATCTGAAACTTCATGTCGTTATCAATTCCACATAATTCTCACTATTTCTTGTAACCCTGCTGCTCCTTTATTTTTCTGTGCTCTTCTTTAGCAATTCACTAGCTAAATATTGAGACGTCTTCTGTCTCTGTTTGATCTTTCTCATGTCTTTGTCCATGTTACATTTTGCGTGATTTCTTCACCTCTATCTTTACGTTAACCAATTTTTCTTCAGCTTTGTCTGCTATTCTGTGTAACTCATCCACTGAGTTTTAATTTCAATCAAAAACTATGAAAAAAAAAAAAAAACTGACTATGTTTACCTGTCTGCAACCTCATTTGTTTGAGAATCTGCTTGGTTTGTTTTGAAAATGTCCTATACTTTTCTCATAATTATAATTTCCCCTTTTATGTCATTAGTCATTTCCAATATACTTAACTGAATATCTGTTAATTTTATTATGTGAAGTTTTGGAGGATGCTGTTCTTGTTCTGCTGATTTTAGCTCATGATGTATTGTTTACCATTGAGGTTGCATGCTTATTTTTAATCCCACCTTGTAAGTAGGATCCTATGCAGCCTGGATTTAACATACAAACCTCCAAAGCATTTGCTTCTATCAGGTACTCTAGGAGGATAGGCATCACATGGACCATTTTTTGGTTAATTTCTTAAAGTGTCTGGAACCATGCAGGTGGTGCTAATGTAAATCCAAAACTTTCATAAAGTCAGGCTCATGATTATGATTCTTAGGAGAATGTTTTTTCCATCCAGACCTGGACCTTTGAGACAACTAAACTTTTTTTTTTGATGTGAGGTTTTTTCTTTCTAATCTATGCTTTCACTGAATGCCTAGTTCTTTGAGAAACGTAGCCTTATCCTGAAACCTCATGTCCATCTCCCTATTTTGTACTAGCCAAAGGCATCATCTACAGTGTCTATTAATGCTAAGAAACAAACCTATTGGATATTCTAATGCTTATCAAGTAATATTCTTATTCTTTACTTCTAGTCTTCTAAGATTTCCCTTATTTTCATGGGAGCTCAACTTCGCATTTCAAGTAGAACTTATTATATTTTAGTTAGCATTTCTGGTTGTTTTATATGAAAAGCTTTTTTTCTTAATAAATTAGGTTTTTATGTTGCTAGAAATGGAAGATGTAATTATTTGTTCAGTGTGTGCTTCTTCATCTAAACTGCCCTATTCAAGAGAATGGCAACTGTGAATCTTGGTCATAACTAATTTCTGAAACTAAGAATAGTGCCTAGCACAAAAAAAAGGTGCTTATTTAACACTTACTTAGTAAATAGTAAATTAATATCAGGGATGAATATTATAGCACAACTAGCAATTGAGTTGAGAGGAGGTGGCCTAGAATGAGTATGAAAGCATCAAAACCAAATGTGCCTAGTGCACATTCATTTTCAGAAAAGGAGAGTGCCAATATTAGCTGGAGGAAGTGATTTACATGATAACTTACATGGAAGGAAATGGAAATTATCTTGATTTTAGATAATTATAGCCATTAGTCAAATGATCAAGGTTCTTGTGAGAAATATCAACAGTTAATCGAAACTGAGATAAAAATCTTATCCTATGACTACAGAAGTTAAAATTTGCTTTTGTAGCCAGGTAAAGAGGTGAAGGTACCAGAGAATTAACTTGAGCCTATAAGTCACATAAATTTGGAAGTTCATCTCTTTAAAAGTTTGTTTAATGAGATGAGTGGTGTTTTTTGAAGATTTCTGAAGTCTAACCATAGCTAATACTTATAGTGTACTTATTGTATGCTATGTCCTCTTCCCAAAAGTTTTACATACGTTAATTCATATAATCTTCACAACAGCCCATTTTAATGTGAGGATACAGATACAGAAAGATTAAGACACAAAAACACTTAAGTCCAGCACTAAATGGCAGACCTGGTGTTCAAACTCTGGCATTCTGACTTCAAAACAAGCTATCCTGAATGGTGGGTACAGTGTACTATGCACTGAAATCAAGTGTTTGTGGGATAGCATTGTGATATATCATTACAACACAAACACTGTTATGTGAACCTGTTCTAATGTTAAATTTATTAAGTAATGTTTTTAATGCTTAATCAAGAAGACTATGAAGAGAACAACAGGAAACTATCATAGTTATACATTTTTTTAAATATTTTTCCGGTTTTTCAGGCAAAGTGGTAGTGATGTGATAGCAGATATTGTCATGAAATTTAAATTCACCAGAAATAACAATGGAGCATCAATGAAAAGCAGAATTGAGTCTGTTTTACAACAAACGCTGAATGACAATGGAACGTTGGCAATGAACCTTTCCACTGAATTAACACGCAAGTATCATTTTTTTTACACATCATTTCATTTCAATATATCTCTCCACCAATTCTAATTCATGTTTTAATTTAATAAGAGACTGACTTTTTTTCCTTGGGATTAAACTTTATGAAAACAACTTATTATGAAGCTAACTATAATATATAGCTCTTTAATATAAAATATTCTTAAGTTTTAAAGAACCATTTAGCATTCACATAGTAAGTTTTATTTGCTAAAAATTATTATTTTTCCCTTTCAACACTCCTTATAAGGGATGTTGCTGTCAGATGTTCAATTTGTAGGTATGTTATAAGAATGGTAAATAGCTGTTCAAGGTCAGAGAACAAAATTAAGGATCCATCTCACTGAGAACAGAGCATGCAATTAGAAGGTTTCTGGTAAATACTTATAGAATAAAGAAGAAAATTAGAAGATTTAACAGTATCCCTACCTCCCCTCTGAAAAATCCTCTCTACTTCTGTCTGGAATGGAATCTATTTTCATTTTTTTTCAACCCTATTGCTATCACACTGGTCAAAGCCAAAATCATTTATTACTTGAACTACTGCACTAGCCTCCAAGCTACTCTCCGTCTATACTTTCTTGGCCCTTTCCAATGTATTGTCCACATGTTGATCACGGAAATATTTTAAAATACAGTCTTCCTTAAAAAAGCCTCCCATGGCTTTCCACAAAACAAAAATAAAAACAAAACATAAACACCGCCTGTAAGCAGAATACCATATTTCCTGGCTTACCCAGGACAGTCCTGGGTTCATGCCAGTTGTCCAAGAACCGCTATTAATATTAATATTACCCCTTGCGTATTCTGGTTTGGACAATAAATGATATGGCAATCTCATCTAAAACACTGTATGATCTGGTTCATACTTACCCCTCTAGCCATTTATTATACATTCTCTTCCTCATTCACCACAATCTGGCCGCACCTTCACTTTCTCCCTCTGCAAAGATTCTCTCCTTCCTGCCTCAGGGACTTTGCATACATTGTTCCAGTTTCTTATAACACACGTTAGATCACCCCTTTGCATCTGCCAAGTATCATCTGAATCATTTCTTTCTAATGTAAGCCTTTTCTAACTTCCAATACTAATTTGCTTACCTCTGTCATACACATCTTCATTTTCCTTCACAGTATTTATCACAATTGAAACCACAATATTGTTTCCATGATTTTGTATTGTCTTCATCCTACTCTGTAAGTTTTCTGGCAGCTAATAAGTTTGTATAAGTTGATTTTAGAGAGCATGAAAACCTATCTGAGAGGTTTAGATTTATCTTATAGGAAATAAGAAGCTGATTTCTCATTAAAAGATTTCAAGCACAGAAGTATATAATCTGATATGATCTATATTTTTAGAAATGTCAGTCTGGCAGAGTAGAGGTGGATACATTGAAAAGTGCAAAAGTGGAGGCAGGGGATCCAGTTTGAAGATTGTTGTTAAGAATATAGGTGTCAAATGATGAAAGCATGAACTAAAGTAGCAGTCAAAGGGATGGCAAAGATGGGGCTAATTCAAAGGGCAATTAGAAATGAGAAGGTACAAAATCTAGAAACCAATAAGATGTGGAAAATGAAGAGAAAGGAGGCATTAGAGACCATTTCAGATTTCTAGCTATTGGTGGAAGTGGTGTAATTTACTAAAGGAGGAAATATAAGTAGCAAATTTGGAGTAAAAGTTGGTGACATTGAGTTTGAGATGGCTGTAGTACATGCAGAGAAAACTGTTCTGTAAACTGGAATAGACACATCTTCACTATCTGATACCAACATATTTTCTTTTCTGTGCTCTGCCACCACTTCCCCAGGTGCAACACTTGTATTAGCTCTACTGACTTTATTACTCCACAAACATCTTACACCTCCATGCATTTGTGTCCACTTTACCTTTCATCTAGAATGGCCTTTTCACTTCTTATCTGCCTGAAAAATCCTTTTAGGTACTCAAAATACAACTCAAATGTTATCTTCATCATGATAACATCTGTGAATCAGACAGCACTAGTAACTCTCTCCTTTCTTCTACTTTGCACTTAAATTTATTTGAATGATTCCTTGATCAACTTCTACCTGTAAATTATGTAAGGGAAGACCCCCTATATTTTGTCATACCTCCAGTAGTACAAATAGTATCAACAGAGTAATACAGATATAGTTATATGTACATACATATATATTAGAATAAATGAAAAATTAACTTCTCTTACAGCATTTATTACATTGTATCTCAATGACCATGTTTCTGTTTTCCCAAGTAAACTGAGTGACCTGAGATCAGAAATATCTTTCAAATATCTTTTAAGTATCTTTTTAAGTGTTTTATGAGAAATTAAAGCACAAACTTTAGTGTGCATACAGTTAATTGGGGGAATATTATAAACACAGTTTTCTGGAGCCCGTGACTCAGATTCTTTCAGCAGGTCTGGGATGGAGCCAAGGAATCTGTATTTCAGCGGTTGTCTAAATGATTCTGAATATGGTTATCTGAGGACTACACTTTAAGAAATTAAGGTGAAATGATATACAATCCTTTCTGTATTGATCTTGCTCTTTTTTTTTTTTTTTTTTAACACCAGCATTAAGTGACCAGGATACAGTAAATATGTTAACTCAAGGTAAGCTTTTAAATTACTTTGGAAATGTGGTTTACCAAAATAAAAAGAGTAAATGTTGAAGTGATTTGTAGTCTTTTCCAAGGCAGTGTCTACTGAGATGGTATCTTTATTCTTAGTTCACTCATGTGGGTAGTTGTTGAGATAAGACATTGCTGATTCCGTCATCGGCCTACAAAGTGATGTTTAGGATTTCCCCTCCTTTTAGAAGAAGGAAGAGGTTATTAGTGCCATTCCACCCACTCTGTATTGTTTAGTCTCATTAAAGTTTTCTTGGCAGATCTGGAAAGTTTTTCCTGCCCTAGTTCTATGGTAGCATTTTGGTAGACTTGTAAATTATATTTGGTTGCACCATTTACATGGCTTCTCCTAACGACCGGAAAAACTTTCTTTGTTGTGGATTTAAGTTCATCATAAAGTATAATTTAAAAAATTCAAAAAGCAGTATCAGTTTTATGCCTGTAACATAGTAGAAAAGTCACTGCTTTCCAATGTCATTATGTATACTCTCAAGCTAGGATTGCAGAAATATAACCCCCAGAAAACAGCAGCTTACTTTTCTGGCTAATCAAACGTAGTTAGAAATTAGTTCTATATACCTTGATAGCTGGCCTATCCCAGATGCTTATGTGATTCTGTAAGTTAATGAATCCTCTAGGGGTGTTTTTCAACTTCTTTATATATTTAATTAATGCTTCTTTTTCATTAAAATGTGCTTAAATAACTTACTACAGAATTTGGTTGGAGCATGTAACAAAGGAACCTATATTCCATGTATATTCTTTTTTTTTTTTAATTGGTTGCGTTGGGTCTTCGTTGCTGTGCTTTCTCTAGTTGCGGCAAGTGGGGGCTACTCTTTGCTGCGGTGCATGGACTTTTCAGTGCAGTGGCTTCTCTTGTTGCAGAGCACGGGCTCTAGGCGCACAGGCTTCAGTAGTTGCAGCACTCAGGCTCAGTAGTTATGGCTTGCAGGCTCTAGAGTACAGGCTTAGTAGTTATGGCACACAGGCTTAGCTGCTCCGCAGCATGTGGGATCTTCCCGGACCAGAAATTGAACCTGTATCCCCTGCATTGGCAGGTGGATTCTTAACCACTGCACCACCAGGGAAGCCCTCTATGTATATTTTTAATGGAAGTCTAGTCCTCCTCTATCTGGGAGATCTGTTAGAAAAAAATACCTTTGGATGGTGTCCTATAGAAGCAATGTCACTACCTCAGAGCTGGTCCAGCAACAGAAATTGCTTGTGGTGATTAGTGGGAGTTGAGAGGAGTTGAGTGATCAAGCTCATGACACTTTGGCCATTGGAGTGTCATGGGCTCTCTTAAGATACTTAAATAAACCTCATCTAGATACTTAGAAACCCTCAGTCACCGTCGAGAATATTCTGTGGCCCTAAAGTAGCTTCTTCTCCAGAGCACATTTGGTAAGACAGAGTCAGCTGTGGATGTGGACTGGACCGTCCACAATGAACTACATTACCACTAGAGTCTTCATGATGAGAGCAGTTTCCCTCCAACTTCATTGTGCACATGAATCACTTGTTAAAATGCAGCTTCTAATAAGTTCTGAGAACCTAGTGCACAGCTTGGTGACTATAGTTAGTAATGTTGTATTGTACACTTGAAATTGCTCAGAATCATAAGTATTCTCCTCACACATACACACACACGAATGAGTTAACTATGTGAGGTGCTAGATGTGTTAATTATCTTGAACTTGGTAATCATTCTACAATATAATGTACATCAAATCATCACCTTGTATACTTTAAGTATATACATTGTATCAATATTTATCAATTATTCTTAATAAAGTTGGAGAAAAATATATATTTGTTCCCTGATGTGTGTACAATGTCATGATTTGTTACATGCATACATTATGAAAAGATTCCCCTCATCCAGCTAGTTCACACATTTATCACCTCATGTATTTATCACTTCCCTCCTGTTTTTTTTTTTTTAACTTATTATTTTCTTGGGGGTACACCAAGTTCAATCATCTGTTTTTATACACATATTTCCGTATTCCCTCCCTCCCTCGACTCCCCACCACCCTCCCCGTCCCAGTACTCTAAGGCATCATCCATCCTCAAGTTGAACTCCCTTTGTTATACAACAACTTCCCACTATCTATTTTACAGTTGGTAGTATATATATGTCTGTGCTACTCTCTCACTTCGTCTCAGCTTCCCCTTCACCCCCCGCCCCCCCCAAACCTCGAGTTCTCCAGTCCAATCTCTGCATCTGCGTCCTTGTTCTTGTCTTGTCACTGAGTTCATCAGTACCATTTTTAGATTCCGTATATGTGAGTTAGCATACAACATTTGTCTTTCTCTTTCTGACTTACTTCACTCTGTATGACAGACTCTAGGTCTATCCACCTCATGACATAAAGCTCCATTTCATCCCTTTTTATAGATGAGTAATATTCCATTGTATATATATGCCACATCTTCTTTATCCATTCATTTGTTGATGGGCGTTTAGGTTGCTTCCATGTCCTGGCTATTGTAAAGAGTGCTGCAATAAACATTATGGTACAAGTTTCTTTTGGGATTATGGTTTTCTTTGAGTATATGCCCAGTAGTGGGATTACTGGATCATATGGTAGTTCTATTTGTAGTTTTTTAAGGAACCTCCAAATTGTTTTCCATAGTGGCTGTACCACCTTACATTCCCACCAACAGTGCAGGAGAGTTCCCTTTTCTCAACACCCTCTCCAACATTTGTTGTTTCCAGATTTTGTGATGATGGCCATTCTGATCGGTGTGAGGTGACACCTCATTGTGGCTTTGACTTGCATTTCTCTGATGATTAGTGATATCGAGCATCTTTTCATGTGTTTGTTGGCCATCTGTATGTCTTCTTTGGAGAAATGTCTATTTAGGTCTTCTGCCCATTTGTGGATTGGGTTATTTGCTTTTTTGGTATTAAGCTGCATGAGCTGCTTGTATATTCTGGAGGTTAATCCTTTGTCCATTGTTTCGTAGGCAACTATTATTTCCCATTCTGAGGGTTGCCTTCTTGTCTTGTTTATGGTTTCTTTCGTTGTGCAAAAGCTTCTAAGTTTCATGAGGTCCCATTTGTTTATTCTTGATTTTATTTCCATGATTCTAGGAGGTGGGTCCAAAAGGATCTTGCTTTGATGGATGTCATAGAGTGTTTTGCCTATGTTTTCCTCTAGGAGTTTAATAGTGTCTGGCCTTACATGTAGGTCTTTGATCCATTTGGAGTTTATTTTTGTGTATGGTATTAGGAAGTGTTCTAATTTCATTCTTTTACATGTTGTTGTCCAATTTTCCCAGCACCACTTATTGAAGAGGCTGTCTTTTTTCCATTGCATATTTGTGCCTCCTTTGTCAAAGATAAGGTGCCCATATGTGTTTGGGCTTACCCCTGAGTTCTCTACTCTGTTCCATTGATCTTCCTTTCTATTTTTGTGCCAGTACCATACTGTCTTGATCACTATGGCCTTGTAGTATAGTTTGAAGTCAGGAAGCCTGATTCCACCAACTCCATTTTTCCTTCTCAAGATTGCTTTGGCTATTCGGGGTCTTTTGCGTTTCCATACAAATCGTAAGATTTCTTGCTCTAGTTCTGTGAAAAATGCCATTGGTAATTTGATCGGGATTGCATTGACTCTGTAAATTGATTTGGGTAGTACAGTCATTTTCACTATGTTGATTCTTCCAATCCAGGAACATGGTATATCCCTCCATCTGTTTGTGTCGTCTTTGATTTCTTTCATCAGTGTCTTAAAGTTTTCTGCATATAGGTCTTTTGCCTCCTTAGGCAGGTTTATTCCTAGGTATTTGATTCTTTTTGTTGCAATGGTAAATGTAAGAGTTTCCTTAATTTCTCTTTCTGCTCTTCCGTTGTTAGTGTATAGGAATGCAAGTGATTTCTGTGCATTAATTTTGTATCCTGCTACTTTACTAAACTTGTCAATTAGTGAGAGCAGTTTTCTGGTAGACTCTCTAGGGTTTTCTATGTATAATACTATGTCATCTGCAAAGAGTGACAATTTTACTTCTTCATTTCCAATTTGGATTCCTTTTATTTCTTTTTCTTCTCTGATTGCTGTGGCTAAAATTTCCAAAACTATGTTGAATAATAATGGTGAGAGTGGACACCCTTGTCTTGTTCCTGTTCTTAGAGGGAATTCTTTCAGTTTTTCCCCAAGGAGAATGATGTTGGCTTTTGGTTTCTCATATATGGCTTTTATTATATTGAGGTAATTTCCTTCTATGCCCATTTTCTGGAGAGTTTTTATCATAAATGGATGTTGAACTTTGTCAAAAGCTTTTTCTGCATCTATTGAGATGATCATATGGTTTTTATCCTTCAGTTTGTTGATATGATGTATCACGTTGATTGATTGGCGTGTATTGAAGAATCCTTGCATCCCAGGGATAAACCCCACTTGATCATGGTGTATGATTTTTTTAATGTGCTGTTGGAGTCTGTTCGCTAGTATTTTGTTGAGAATTTTTGCATCTATATTCATCAGAGATATTGGCCTATAATTTTGTTTTTTTGTGACCTCTTTGCCTGGTTTTGGTATCAGGGTGATGGTGGCCTCGTAGAATGAGTTTGGGAGTGTTCCGCCTTCTGCAATATTTTGGAAGAATTTGAGAAGGATAGGTGTTAGCTATTCTCGAAATGTTTGATAGAATTCGCCCGTGAATCCGTCTGGTCCTGGGCTTTTGTTTGTTGGGAGATTTTTAATCACTGCCTCAATTTCCGTACTTGTAGTTGGTCTGTCATGGTTTCTATTTCTTCCTGGTTCAGTCTTGGAAGATTGTATTTTTCTAAGAATGTATCCATTTCTTCCAGGTTATCCAATTTATTGGCATGTAGTTGCTTGTAGTAGTCTCTCATGATGTTTTGTATTTCTGAGGTGTCCGTTGTGACTTCTCCTTTTTCATTTCTAATTCTGTTGATTTGCATCTTCTCCCTTTTTTTCTTGATGAGTCTGGCTAATGGTTTATCCATTTTGTTAATCTTCTCAAAGAACCAGCTTTTAGTTTTATTTATTTTTTCTATCGCTTCCTTCCTTTCTTTTTCATTTATTTCTACTCTGATCTTTATGATTGCTTTCCTTCTGCTCACTTTGGGGTTTCTTTGTTCTTCTTTTCCTAATTGTTTGAGGTGTAAGGTTAGGTTGTTTATTCGATCATTTTCTTGTTTCTTAAGGTAGGACTGTATTGCTATAAACTTCCCTCTTAGAACTGCTTTTGCTGTGTCCCATAGGTTTTGGGTTGTTGTGTTTTCGTTGTCATTTGTTTCTAGATATTTTTTGATTTCCTCTTTGATTTCTTTAGTGATTCCTTGGTTGTTTAAGAGTGAATTGTTTAGCCTCCATGTGTTTGTCTTTTTTGCAGTTTTTTTCCTGTACTTGATATCTAGTCTCATGGCGTTGTGGTCTGAGAAGATGCTTGATATGATTTCAATTTTCTTGAATTTGCCAAGGTTTGATTTGTGACCCAAGATGTGATCCTGGAAAATGTTCTGTGTGCACTTGAGAAGAAAGTGTATTCTCTCGTTTTTGGATGGAATGTCCTATAAATATCAATTAAGTCGAGATGGTCTAATGTGTCATTTAAAGCTTGTGTGTCTTTATTTATTTTCTGTTTGGATGATCTGTCCATTGATGTAAGTGGAGTGTTCAAGTCTCCCACTATTATTGTGTTACTGTCGATGTCCCCTTTTATAGCTGTTAGCATTTGCCTTATGTATTGAGGTGCTCCTATGTTGGAGGCATAGATATTTACCATTGTGATATGTTCTTCTTGAATGGATCCCTTGATCATTAGGTAGTGTCCTTCCTTGTCTCTTGTAATAGTCTTTACTTTCAAGTCTAATTTGTCTGATGTGAGTATTGCTACTCCAGCTTTCTTTTGACTTCCTTTTGCATGGAATATCTTTTTCCATCCCTTTATTTTCAGTCTATATGTATCCCTTGGTCTGAAGTGGGTTTCTTGTAGGCAGCATATAGAAGGGTCTTGTTTTTGTATCCATTCAGCCAGTCTGTGTCTTTTGGTTGGAGCATTTAATCCATTTACATTTAAGGTGGTTATTGACATGTGTGTTCCTATTACCATTTTCTTAATTGTTCTGGGTTTGTATTTGTAGGTGTTTTCCCTTTCTTGTGTTTCCTACTTAGAGAAGTTCCTTTAGCACTTGTTGTAAGGCTGGTTTGGTGGTGCTGAATTCTCTGAACTTTTGCTTGTCTGGGAAGCTTTTGATTTCTCCCTCAAATCGGAATGAGATTCTTGCTGGGTAGAGTATTCTTGGCTGTAGGTTTCTCTCTTTCAGGACTTTCAGTATATCCTGCCATTCCCTTCTGGCCTGCAGAGTTTCTGTAGAGAGGTCAGCTGTTATCCTTATGGGTTTTCCCTTATATGTTATTTGTTGCTTTTCTCTTGCTGCTTTTAATATTTTTTCTTTGTGTTTAATTGTCATTAGTTTGATTAATATGTGACTTGGTGTATTTCTCCTTGGGTTTATTCTGTATGGGACTCTCTGTGCTTCTTGGACTTGGTGAATTATTTCCTTTCCCATGTTGGGGAAGTTTTCCACTAGAACCTCTTCAAATATTTTCTCAGACCCTTTCTTGTTTTCTTCTTCTTCTGGGATGCCTATAATTCGAATGTTGGTGTGCTTAATGTTATCGCTGAGGTCTCTGAGACTGTCTTCTATTCTTTTTATTCTTTTTTCTTTTTCCTGCTCTGTGGCAGTTATTTCCCCCATTCTATCTTCCAACTCACTTATTCGTTCTTCTGTCTCAGTCATTCTGCTGGTTATAGCATCTAGAGTATTTTTAATTTCAGTTATTTTGTTATCCATTGCTGTTTGTTTTTGTGAGTTCTTATGAACTGTTTCTTGTACTTTCTCTATTTTGTTATCGAGATTTTGTATCATTTTTACTATTACTCTGAATTCTTTTTCAGGCATTTTCCTATCTCCTCCTCATTTATTTGGTCTTGTGGGTTTTTTTCCTGCTCCTTTGCCTGCATAGTTTTCCGTTGTTTCCTCATGGTTGTCCAGACTTTTGGGGTTGCTTGTCCTGGCGTTAGAGTTGTTTATAGAAGACTGTCCAAGCCTCAGACTAATGTTAATATTTCTGTTTCCTTAGAGTCTCAGCTGTAAGTGTCCTTCTACTCACCTTGGGTTTTTTTTGCATTATTCTGTGGCCAGCAGAGCTTCCTTTATTGTGTGTCTGTAAGCGTCGGTGTGTGGGGAGGGAGAGAGTACGATAGTGGCTCCTTTCCCTGGGAGTGAGTGAGCAGTGGCGTACTGTTGTTTCAGTCGGGCTTGGAGGTGCCTGTTGCAGAGGGATGCCAGTGGCTCACGTGTAAACAGAAAGTCTCAGAGTTGGGCCTCCCTCCGGTTTTTTGTTTTTTTTTTTTTCTCTGCAGCCTCCCTGCTGCTGGCGTTCCAAGGGGTTCTTTTTTGGTTTTTTTTTTTTGTTTTTTATTGGGGGGGGGGTTCACCAAGTTCAATCATCTGTTTTTATACACATATCCCCGTATTCCCTCCCTTCCTTGACTCCCCCCCCCAGTCCCCCCCACCCTCCCCGCCCCAGGCCTCTAAGGCATCTTCCATCCTCGAGTTGGACTCCCTTTGTTATACATCAACTTCCCACTGACTATCAATTTTACAGTTGGTAGTACAATCTGTCATACAGAGTGAAGTAAGTCAGAAAGAGAAAGAAATATTGTATGCTAACTCACGTATACGGAATCTAAAAATGGTACTGATGAACTCAGTGACAAGAACAAGGACGCTGATAAAGAGAATAGACTGGAGAACTCGAGGTTTGAGAGGGGGCAGGGGGTGAAGGGGAAGCTGAGACCAAGGGGTTTAATCTAGCCCCGCCCAAATGCTTGAGGGTGCTTGTTATCCCTGAGCACCGTAGGTGGCCCACTGGCGTCTCTCCACTGCCTGTTGCAGAGGCGCAGAAAGAGAGAGAGAGGCTATGCGCGCGGCTCCTCCCCCCCCGCCCGTGAGCCTGCAGCCTCCAGCTGCCATCATGGCCCAGCAGCTCTCAGGGGCAGGCACTCCTCGCCGTGGACCTCTTCCCTCCTGTCCTCTCAGTCCACCCCCTACTGGCAACAATGTTTCTCACCCTGAACCAGCTCTCCGGTTCCCACGCTCCCGCTCCCGGACCCTCGGTTCAGCCGCGGATCGATGTCTCGGTCCAGGAACGCTGAGCTGCGCTGCGGACCCTCCATATGTTTCTCACTCCCTCCCGTCTGCCACAGCTCCGCCGCTTCACCCTCTTTGAGCCGTTGTAGATGCCTCCCTACCGGTTATGTCGGGCTCCTTGCCTTCCTTTCTGGTGTCCGAGGCTGTCTGCTGGTGTTCAGCTGGTTCTCTGTGGGAATTATTGCGTCCTTCGGTGCATTCCCAATGCATCTGTGGAGAGGGATGCATTCCACATCCCTCTACTTCGCCTCCATCTTTTTTTTCTCCTTTTTTTTTTTTTTGCAAGAACATTTAAGTTCTACTCTCTTGGCAAATTTCAATTATACGATACAGTGTTGTCAACTATAGTCACTACGTTATACATTAGATTCTCAGACCTTATTCATCTTATAGCTGAAAGCTTACACCCTTTTACCAAACTCTCCCTATTTCCCCTACCTACTGGCAACCACTTTCTGATGTTTCTAGGAGTTCAACTTTTATTTAATTTCCACATATAGGTGATACCATGCAGTATTTGTCTTTGTCTGGTGAATTCCCTTAGCACAATATCCTACAGTTTCATCCATGTTGTTGCACATGACAGGATTTCCTTCTTTTTTAAGGCTGAATAACATTCCAAGGTGTGTGTGTGTGTTCACGTGCACACGCACACGTTTGCGTGTATACATACACCACTACTTCTTGGTCCAGTCATCTACTGACAGACATTTAGGCTGTTTCTACACAGAGCCAACATTTCTAACAAGTTCCTAGGGGAGGACCATGCTGCAGGTCCACAGACCACACTTTGAGTAGCAAGGCTATTGAGAAGATAGGAATTTCCCAGGGAACCTGTGGCCTCCAGCACTGACCTACCTTAACCTCCATTCATGAGAAACTGCAGAGAATGCTGAAGCTGCTCCAGAATTTTAAGCCTCCATGCCAGTTAAGTTCAGAAATGTTCTTTAAAATGCAGTCTATAGCAACAGTCACATTACGTATTCTCAAAATATAACATATTGATCATGCTTTTGGAAAGCCTAGCATGTCTTGGAAAAGAATACATAAAAGACATAAAAGTCATAAATGATGGTGAAATTTTTAAAGTATCTCCCAAATGTAAGAATCATGATCTTCCCAGCACATTAATTCCCTTTTCCCACTAGTCTGTGGGACCCGTCCAGACCTAATAACATTGTCTGAGGAGAGAATCATAGGAGGCACTAAAGCTGATCGAGGAGACTGGCCCTGGCAAGTCAGTCTACAGCGGGGTAATCTTCACCGCTGCGGAGCTGTCTTGATCAGTAGCACATGGATCCTGACAGCAGCTCACTGCTTCAGAAGGTAAGACCACAGTTACCTACTATCTTGGTACACCTTATAGTTGTCTCAATTAATACTCACATCTGTGTTAGAGGGTTATCAATCAATCACGTTTTATGCATAAATAAATTGAGCATTAGAGATAATGTCACTTGCCCTGAATAACACTGCCCATATGTGACACAGCCAAGATTCAAATCTAAATTCGTCTGGTTCCAAAACCATGCTTTTATTCATTTGCTGAAAGAAAGGAAAAGAACGGAGCAAGGGAGGCAGACAGGGAAGAAAGAAAAGAGCATCTTTTAGAATCTTCACTATACAGACCCTGAGACAAAGTTTAATGTAAAAAATTCATGTATTTCTTGTTGTCAAATATTTTTTCTTTACAATCTTTAACTAGCATTTACTCTTTTGCAAGCTCTGTACCTCATAAAAGTATCTCCTGGATATATAATTTCTATTTTCCATATAATTCCATTATCTAACCTCCACAAAACTCTCAAATTATTTGGTTACCTTTTGTTTTTATTCAACCTTAAAGGCATGTTGCATTAATCAATCTTACAATTCATAGATCCTTATTTTCATCAGTTTGTACAGGCCTTTCCCTCATTTTATTTTTCTCCTGTCATACCTGGATTCCACTTCCACTGCCTTCCCTGCCCCTGTAATATTTGACATATGTTTTTAAATATGCAATTACCTACAAATCCTTTAGTGTGTGTGTGTGTGTGTGTGTGTGTCTAATTTATATGAGTAACACTGTGTGTAACTCTCATATTGTTCCTTACTGTATTTGCTCAACCCTGGGAACTTTAATCTGGTTCACCACTGCATCCACCATATCCCTGCATCCAGCCAGGTTGCTCCAACTTCCCACGGCCACAAAGAGCAGCACAGATACACTTTCTCTCATGCCTTCATATGTGCCTCTCTACAAACCTTCAAGAATTTCTTGGACATATGTACACAGAAGTATATATACAGTGTGCCAAATACACTAATGTTTTCCAGAATCTTCCATCTTCACATGTAATGCAAGAGTTCAACCTTTTTTCACCAACACAGTATTATTTTTTTTCAATTTCTGTCATTCTTACAAATATACTTTAGATACTAATTATTGTTATAATCTCCATTTCTCTGCTCACTAGTGAGTTTGCGTATCATTATTTCTACTGGCTGTTTGGGCTTCTCCCATGAAATGCCTATTAACATTTTTTGCTCATTTTATGATTGTTTTTCTCTCCATTTATTGTTGGCTTACAGACTTCTGTATATTCTACAAAAATTTTGATATTAAATATTGCAAGTATTTCCTCATGGTCTCTCATTCATCTTATAAACATGTCTATGGCACAGTTAATTTTGTTTTTGGTTTTTTGTGTATTTTAATTGATTTCTTTATGCTACATACTTTTTATGAAAGTATAGTTGATGTACAGTACTTTATGTTATACGTGTACAGTATAGTAATTCACAATTTTTAAAGGTTATCCATTTATTATAAAATATTGGCTATATTCCTTGCATTGTACAATATATCCTTGTAGCTGATTTATTTTATACTGAATAGTTTGTACCTCCCCTACCCCTACCTTGTCCCTCCCCCTGCCTCGTAACCATTAGTTTGTTCTTTATATATGGTACACTTAATTTTGATTTCATGAAATTCATCCATTCTTAACTGTATGGTTTGTATTTTGGGAGTTTGGCTAAAAAGTCTCTATTCCTAGGTCACAAAGATAATGCCTTCTATTTTTTTATATATTAGTGCACACACACACTCACTCTCTCTCTCCCCCCCATATGTGTGTATTTATACACACACACATGCACACACATGCACCAAAATCTTCAAGAAGCATCACACAGTACAGAAAAATCATTCATCCAATAATAAAACCCCTTATCATCACTACTATTTAAATGGAGTTTCAGGCTAAAGGAAAGGAAAAAAAATAACAGTTGGAAGGAATCAGTTAAAACTAAAGTGAACATTATTTCAGACTGCTTATTTGCTTGAGAGGAAGGATGAAGAATAGGGAGAAATCAAAAAAAATTTTGTATTATACTAATGTTCATCAAAGTATCAGGATATCCTCATTGGAATCCAGAACACGGGAATGTTCATCACCCAAAGACATGTTTTATAAAATGTTTCTATGTTTCTTTAGACAAATGATCACTCATTGTGCCAGTAAAGAGTTACAGAAATAGATCGCAAAGAAATGTTGGTCATATGATTCCTCAATTGCGATGGGGCAGGGGGGGAGAACACAAAATCCAAATATTTGAAATTCTCACCAGTTCTCTATTCAAATAGGATGTTTTCATATTTTCAGCTACTCTGATCCTCGTCAATGGACTGCCACCTTTGGTATTTCTGCAACATCTCCTGAACAGAGAATAGGAGTAAGGAGTATTTTAATCCATAACAATTATAAACCTGAAACTCATGAAAATGATATTGCACTTGTACGACTTGCTAGAGAAGTCACCTTTACCAGAAATGTACATATGGTGTGTCTCCCAGAGGCTACCCAGAATATTCCACCTGGTTCCACTGCTTATGTAACAGGATGGGGATCTCGAAGATATAGTGGTGCGTATCTCAGGAAAAATAAAACAACAGCAATATCTCCTGGTACTTGCTATTATGTATTTTTTTAATTAAGGAACACCTGAAGGGCAGGTTCTATGGACAGAACCATCCTATAGTCTGGTCATCCTAAGCTCTAACTAGAGTTCTTTCAGCAAAGCAAAGCAATGTCTCTAGAATTGTCTAGGGAATTCTCACCTATAGAAAAATGTAAAAGCAAGCAATGCAGAAACATGAGGTCTGCCATGATCCAGAGACTCTATAGGAATCAAATGGCTCCCCTACAAAGAAAATTTTTTAATTTTAAAAAAGGATTTGGATAGGTATTCTCTAAGGGTTTTAACACCCTTTCAGATATTAACAGCCATTTAAAGTATTCTGAAGGGAAAGAAATCCTGCCTTTAGAACAGGAAACTCTTTGTACATAAGTATTATTCACACTTGTTTATGAAGCAAATAAAATGAGAAAAAAAAATAAGGGTGACGTGAAAGAGCAATCATGGCCAAGGGGAAAATAAGAGTATTAGCTAGAGAGCAGAAGGATATCATTAACGATATCCACGTTTCTACCCATGTTGTAGATCATCTCTCCAGGAAATAAAACAAAGGTTTAATTGTCCTAGAAAATATTTCGTTGTGCTTTCATGGCCCAAAGTAATCTGATGTAGTAGATAAAATTTGTGCCAATCACAAAAATGGCAATGCCATTTTGAAGGAATATCAAAATGAAATAAATTCATTCCTTAGCCTTGAAACCAGATTGGTTTCTCTTTTGTTACTATATTAAAGGTTAATCAATATGTAATTTTCTAACTCAAAGTCAGTCAGTGCATATTTCCAATTCTACTGGTCAATTTTAAGTAAGCAGATTTTTTTTGCCCTCTTAAGGTCTAAGGGGCACTATATCACAAAGCTAACGCAGAAAAAGAAAAACACCAATCTGTGTAAAGGGGTTATCTATCTCTACTATGGAAATTTTTGGTGAGAAAAAACTCTTAATACATCCTCAATAGCCTTCTTTGCTGAAGAAGAGATAATGTTTAGAGTACAATTATTCCTTCCTATATTCACCACAGAATCATTAATTTATCTACACTGAAGTCCATTTTCTTTCTGCTTTTATACTTCACAGGCAGCACAGTTCCAGATCTAGTACAAGCACGGGTCAATATAATAAGTAATGATGTATGTAACGCACCAGCTGGTTATAATGGAGCCGTCTTGCCTGTAATGCTATGTGCTGGACTGCCTCAAGGTGGAGTGGATGCATGCCAGGTAAGCGAGTCACTGTGATCCACATCACCATCCTAATTTACAAGCACTTACTAGCATGTCATACTATGATAGGCTTGGAGGTAATGTAATACAGCCCTAATCCTCTAAAAATATATGAGCTAGATTTTACAGATTCTTATATGAAGTTGATCTATCATGAAACACTGATTCTTAGAAGCCAAGTTGTAAAGTAGTTAACTATCAAGCTCAAGAACCAGACCGACCCAGATCTGAATTCCTTAACCTCTATAACCAATTATTTTATCTATAAAATCGAGATAATAATAGTATCTAACTAAAGATTAGATGGAGATTAAATATGTCAGGCACATACTAAGCAAGAAAGAAATCTCAGCTATCTCAGCTATTTTTACTGTTGTCAACTTAGACCATGATCACTGACATCAATAACTTTCATCTCAACCTTCTACTATGAACTTATATAAATCACTCATCTAAGAGTCGTAGATTGTTGATTTTATAAACATAAATGACACCTCAATATCAGTACCTTGAAGATAGAAAATTCATGCAAGGAACTTAGTTACTTGAGTCACAATAGCTTCCACAATTGTAAAATAGCACTAATGAAGGTAAAAAAGAAACTATTTAGATCTACTTTGTAATTTTCAACCAAATATAAAAACACTAACAATAAATATGAATTCTTACTCTAATGTAATTAGAATAAGATTTTAATTCTAAATTTTTAATTAAATTATCTAAACAACTGATGTGGTTATATCTTTTAATAGATTTTATTCCTATGTCTGAAACCCAACCCCATACAGCAACAGCAACAACTACTTAGTATCCAAAATTACATTTTTGGAATTAAGAAAAATTAATCCGTTCTCTTGATGAATCTGTTACTGCTTTCCTGAATGAATCATAAGCAGAAAAATGAGGTTTATTCTTTCCTCAAATATTGCTGACTTTTATATTTACTGCTTACATTCTTGAAAAAGAGGATATGCTGTAGTTCTTACATAGTTTTGGCAAAGACCCCAGTCCATAAGCATTTCCCCCAAAATGAAACATTTTTATTGACTGCAAGTTGTGTGGGGATGGAGGGGAACTGTTCATCAGTTTTCAAGACACTGTTAATTACACACTGGTTTTTATTCCCGTTAAGCGGAAATGTCATGATGGCAGGAAATGCTTCTTGTTCCCCTTCCCATTACCTTCTTTTCTATTGCTAATCCTGTAACAAAAAATTCTCCGCTTTCATCGTTTTACAAAGAACCCACCGATCAAATAAGCCACACACCTCTACACCGATAGTTTCAGATCTGCTGAGAGCATTCATTAGAACTGATGTAAGGATATACATGAGATATAAGAGGGCGTTTATTCACATGCTTAATGCATGATGCACCTTAGCTTCTGGAAATACAGATTCTGCTCTTCCTCCAAGCTCAGTTCAAGCCATAACTTACCATGAACCTTTTCCTGTGTGTTCATTCCACTCTGGGCTTCACTGATTTTCAGCTGAAATACTATAATTCACAGAGTTTATGCCTCAAAAAAATAGCACTTTACATACAAGCTTATGAGACCCTATTTTTGTTCATTCGTTTACTTTTTTTAATTGCATTACTTACTTTCTATGTGCCAGACTCTGTGCTTACACAGCATTACCTGAACCCAGCGAGTCTATGGTCTAAAAGACAGAACACAGGCTCAAGTGTCTGCCCAATCAGGCAGTGAAGCTGCCCAGATATAGGAAAAATTACATGTCCCTCTTAGTTCAATATTTGCTTGCCCACTTTTGTTAAGACATTATGCAGAGAAATCTCTTACTGTAGAAGTAGCAGCAGAAAAACACAATGAGGGGCGAGTGCTGAGGACTGGCAAACTGGAGCACGTGTGCATGATCTAAAGGAGGCAGGTGCCAATCAGCTCCATGTAGCGCTTGCCATGCAAGCTGGTGATTCAGACCCTAACACTTCTCCCAATCTAAACCAGTAATTAAGTAGGTATGGAAGAACTAGCTACTATGAAAAGCAGTCAAATGAATAGCAAACTATCCTAGAAGCACACTTGGTAATAATAGCTGACTTTTATTAGTACTATTTACCAGGCAGTACTCAGAGTACTGTGTGTATTAAACTCATTAAACACATAAAAATATTATTTACAGATGAGGAAGCTGAGGTACAGAGGGCTATTAAGTGGCTTACTGAAAATTATATAGCTAGTAAGTAGAAGATTCAAACATAGGCTAACTCCAAATCCACAGGCTTAACCCATCATGCAGCATGTAAGATACCTTAATTTTTCTCCCCAAATATATTACATGCACAGATATTTAGTTCATTGGTTTATTATTATAATTGGTTGGTAAGTATTTCATAAGGAATGCTTTACTTTAAATTTCTTTTCTACTATTCACCAAAAGAATATTTTTTGATATACTGTACATCAAACATCATGCATTGTGCTATGAGTAAGAAGGTAAGCGAGATTTCTAAAACCTTATTCATTCAGTAAATATTTTCTTAGCATCTCCTTTGGGCTAGAAGCTTAGGATACAGCAGTGTCCAAAATATGTATTCCCCCTTCCCTGATGGACCTTACAGTATAGCCTGAAAAACAGACACTGAACAGGTATCATAAATGCATTGAGGGTTGCAGAGATGTGCAGCTGCTACCACCAGAGAAGCTGATCCAGTGGGAGTAAGTTCAAACAGGCACACAAATGTGCTTGTACAAAATAATGAAGCAGCAGTGAAAGTACACACAGGATGTGGGAACACAGGCAGTGAAAAACCAGTATAGCCCAAAGCTGGAAGGGGTGACAGTGGGGAGGAAAAGTGCAGGTCAGGGATGGCCCCCTGAAGGAGGTGAGCCTGGGATGGGTAGCAGACTGGTGGAGTCTGGGAAATGTGCTTCTCACACTTGCTGAAGGAACAACGTGTGTACTTGGAGGATTCTGTTAATTTTCATGACTTGATATATAGTATTTCAACAGGAAATGTCAGACTAACTTTACTGTCATAATGGATGTGAATTCTACTGCCATAGAAGTAAACTTGATACTTCTGGGTTGTTTTCACACTTAAATAATCATTCTGTTTCCTTCAGGGTGACTCTGGTGGCCCATTAGTACAAGAAGACTCACGGAGGCTTTGGTTCCTCGTCGGGATAGTAAGCTGGGGGTATCAGTGTGGTCTGCCAGATAAGCCAGGAGTGTACACTCGAGTGACAGCCTACCGTGACTGGATAACTCAACAAACTGGGATCTAGTGCAATACATACATCTTTGTTGCAGAGTCTGAATACAGATGTGCCTGTCTAAAATTCCAAAACTTTGTAAAAAGAAAGTGTCCTATTTTGACATTCTGTTACATAAATATGTTTAACACTATTTAATCTTTCTCTGTTACTATGGGTCTTATATTTTCTCAAGAAAACTATATGAATGTTGCATAGTATCGTGGTTATGTGTAAACTAGTTACAGAGGTAACAATTATACTATATTTGTGATAACCTAAGTGCCAGTAGTGAGAGAAACAGATACCCTGAGAGTGGAATCTAGAGGAAACTGCACAAGTCCGCAGGGTCAGAGGAGTTGCCTCTGAGGAAGTCTCATCAAAACTGATAAATGGGCAAAGCATAGAAACTTGCAAAAGAAGAAGTTGTAGATAACATTCAGGACCGAAAAGTATGAGGCAAGAAAAATACTATGTTTTGAAATTTCTGGTTACTTAATATTTTATAGGAGGTGTAAGTCCTAAAAGTACATGTATGAAGTCACTGTACAGTCCTACAGCAATCTTAATATCCTTTAAGAACATGCTCCCATAGGAACTAACCGATGAACTTCTGGCATTTACAATCAAAGCTAGAATATTCATTCCTCACCAGAGACCCAAAGAATTATAATTTTCGTGATAACTTTTATTTAAAATATTCTTCATCTATGTGAATGAGAGAATTTATCTCCTTCATAGAGAAGCTAAGTAAATACACCTACTAAACCTTCTCAGGTAACTTACAACCATGTACATACACAGTGCTTTTTTTTCTTTTCTCTCTTTTTTTCACAGCGCTTTTAAACAACTAAATAAGAGTAATTTTAAGAACTAAAGATCACCAGTGGCAGTTATTTTTGAAAGTTCAGGGATCCTCAGTAGCTAAATTCAAGTAATGAATTGAAAGTCATAAGGAAAAAAAAATGGGAAGAGTGGGAGGAGTTGGTTTGCAAAACAAACACAAAGTTAAATAGCGTAATTTCAATAAAATGATCTTAGTGAAGAAACTTTTCTCTCTCTCCTCTGACTCTCTCTCTCGCGCTCTCTCTCTCGTGCTCTCTCTCTCTCTTTCCTGCCCTACCCACCTTACACCCATACACACCCAAACAACACAAATGAAATGTATTAACATTGAATGGCACAGCAATGCATATAGCCTGAATTATGACTGTGACAGAATTTTTATGGGACTCTGGCACAGCTAAAGCTTGCTTATGCATGATCACCTATGTGTCAGAGCTTCCTCCTTCTAAAAGCTAGCTTATGACACCTGCATATCAGAACAACTACATGCATTGTAGTGAAAACATCTTGTATTTCCTCATGTAAAATTGTGAAGAGACCTACATCGAAGTCATTTACTTTACAGCAGTTGATTTAACCAACCCTCAGTGAAATGTACACATAAATCATTGGTACACCTTATTTCAAAAAAGCTATTTCAAAATCATTTCCCTGCCTAAGTATTTATGGAAGTTATGATTAATGAAGGACAATCCAAAACAATTTGTTTAATTGGTTCTCCAACACTAGAACTGCCAACTAGATTCTAAAGGCTTGGCACTTTCTGCTGCCTTATAATCAAGCTCTGTAAATAAGGCAAGTGTCCAGCTTGACACTCCCTGGCTGCGCCCTGTGAGGACAATATTAAACTGGTCATTTAGAGTAAGCCTCAGGGGAATGTGTTTGTGCGTGGGTATGTTGGTATGTTTGCACGTGTGTGCGTGTGCCTTCAGATAATCGTAAACATACTAGTTTATTTCTATATATTGAAAGCTATATAAAAGAAAGTACTTATTTAGCAGAAAATAGAGCAAATTCAATTATTCACTGAAAATAAAATATTCATATTTTTATGAAGAGATATTTGAACACCAGAAGAACATCTATTTTTAAGAGTTTTTTTTTTTTTTAATGTACTGATGAGTTCTATTTTCTTGACAGCTAAGTAACTCCATGAAAGCAATTTTGAATATTTATGGGAGGGCTGGTAATTCATAAATCTTTTTAGTTCTTAAAAAATCATTCTGGAAACTCTGGAAGAAACATTCTAGAATCCTAATTCAGTGCCAGGAAGAGTTATTAATATCACGGAGAATCCTCTTCAGCACAGAGAAAACACACAGACTAACCAATTTTTTTAAATGGCAAACAAAGTGAATATTTGATGTTCAAACTGAATCCTCCTGAGTTTAAAATAGTAAAGAGAACTAATGAAAAGAGAATTATTCAAGAAAGTTTAGAGCAAGCAATTGACTATTACACTACTGGGAGATCTTAATTACAGAGTATAGATCATTCATTTAGCAAATTTATTGAGCCCTACATATTGCAGGCTCTCTACTATACTACTCTCTACTATATACTAATGAAACTAAGATAAACAAGACATAGTCCCTGTCTTTAAGACATTCAATATATTGTATGACAAATAGAAATATAATATAATGGAGGCAATGATATAGAGTAGGATATTTATTATAGGATAACCAAAAAAGGAGGTAGTTCTAGAAGACTTGGGGAAAATATTTTATAATAATACCAAAAGTGAGTCTTCCAGAGCATCAATTTGCCATGAACCATACTAATTACTCTGTGGTTAGAGAGAAGGGAGCTAAGAACTTCTCAGGTTATTTATTTAAATATGTCACAGGCTCTAATTTATACAATTCAATTCCTATTTTCCAATTTGCTAAACATTAATCTTCAAACAGATCCAAAATACAGTTTTTTATATTTTTTATGTCTACATAATCCAAATCTCAAAACCCAGTCCATTTCACTTCTAATCAATTAATTAGAATTAATCTCCTTTGAGGAAAACAGATCATCCCCACTCCCCTACATTTCTAGTAATTCGTGTCTATAAGAATCAGTTGTCTTTTGAAGGAACAGTTTTCTTATCAGGGGAGATATTTAAGCAGAAGCTGGATAATCACCTGAAGAAATGTTTTAGAAGATTTCTGCAATGGGTCAGGCTTAAAAGCAGATTATTTCCATGGTGCTTTCCAGACTAAGATTCTACCCATGATAAGCAAATAGTTTTGAGGAAGTATAAGATCTGAGAAAAAGAAGAATTTCACGGTATTAGGATATCTGTTTGCTAATCTGGTACACGACCATGAAACAAACCGTCCAGAGCAAAGAAATCAAACTGATCAGAATCCAAATTAAGTAGAAAGCCATTTAGAGAAAAAGATAACTGAATGAAATGAGAAATTATTTCAGAAAGCAAACAGAGCTCAGGCATTTTCCTACCTCCAATCATACAACTTAGACTGAAGTTACTAACGCAATAAAAATCTGTTGATACAGTACTAACAAAGGGTTTTACCCTGCAAAAGTCATCCATCTAACCATTCATTTCTTTTACCCATCCATTTGTTTATCAACAGCTTTTGAGCACTTACAAATTGCCAGGCACTATTTTAGGCTAGCTGAGTCAACTTCAAGGAAAGAACAAGATCGGCAGAGGAAAAAGGAAGTGTAAAAGTTCTGAGGTGACAAGTTCATGGGTTTGAGGAACAATAACAAGTCAATGTAGCTGGAGCAAAACTAATAAAAGAGAGACTGGTGTTAGATGCGGTTGAAGAAACAGGCATGTGGGCCATCAAAAGAAGTTTTGATTTTATTCTAAATGTGAAGGCAAAATTCTGAAGGGAAATTATATGATCAATTTTATATTTTCTAAAGACTAAACTGGTGAAACCAAGATTAATCATCAGTTAGATCCATTAAACCTGTAACCTGCCTTCAATTATCAAGCTCCCTTTAATTGTTACTACAAAAACATGTATGTCCTCCAAGTGGCATGTAACCTAAACAATAAATTGCTTGCCCAAGTTGTGTCCAGTTCAAGCTCCAGCATTAAGACTGGTTGGGACCACTGACCCTCCAACTGGGTGTGCCTGAATGACAACTTGGTGACCTTTTAAAATCAGAGGGCCAGGTAACCTGGCACCCTCAGAACAGGGTAACACCACCATTTTCTGAGCATGAGTTCCATGAAAAAGTTCCGTGAAAAAGCCTGTAGTTTAGTTACATTTGTACAGCACCACAATTACCTCATCTTTTTCTTATTTCTACTCATCTTTCCCTATGCTCCCCACACCTCAGACCACCCTGCTTCTTTATCCCATAAATATCCCAAGCCCCTCCCTTTGGGGATGCTGATTTGATATTTTGTTCTCCCATCTCCTCACTTGGCTGTCTCACGAATATGGAACAGAGTCCCCCTAAAGCTGAGTTCCTCTACTGAGTTTATGATTAACTTCTCTATCCAAAACGTGTTCCCTTTCTTGTCCCATACCTATTCCCCCTCAAGATTAAGGAGTATCAAAGAAAAGGGGGGGATTGACACTGAGCAAGATCCTGTGGGGTCCTCCTGGGCACAAAAGCCTTTTCACATCCCCTCTGTTTCTTGTTCATAGTCCTTCCCTGAGTTCCAAAGAGCAGATTCCAACAGTTACTAATTAGGGAAGAGAGGGAATGCCAAAACAAAGGAAAAGCAGTCAAGAATAAATAGTGTGATGATCAAGCAGAATACTAGTTCCTCCTCCAGCCATGTACACAACAATCTGATATTTTCTTTCAGTTCTTTGACAGGAATTAAACTCCTCACCCAGGTGGAGGATGGTAACTTCAGGCTGAGCATAATCATAAGCATACTGACTGGTTGGAATGAGAAGGCTGATGATTGAGATTCCCGAACCACCACCCCGTTACCTCAGCACCAACCAATCAGAAGAAAGCTATACATCCTGAAGCCCTCCCCCTAAATTTGCCTTTAAAAATTTTTCCCTGAAGACTATTGCGGAGTTCAGGTGTTTTGAGTGTGAGCCTCCCATACACCTTGATTTGCCCTCGTAATAAACCTTTCTCTGCCCCAAATTCCAATGTTTCAGTTTGTTTAGTCTCCCTCTGCCTCAGGCACACAAACTTGAGTTCAACAACAGATAAACCCTTTCTCTGCTGGAACCCTCTGCCACCTTAGCCTTGGACTTGCTGTGTGTCAGGCAGATGAACCTGGCTGGGTAACACTGGCTACTCTGAAGAGAAAGCTCTGCAAGAGGACAAGAGAAGAAGGAAGATGAGTCAGAAGATGAATGTGGTAATCCAGGGAAAAGATATGACAGACTTGGACTAAGGAGCTAATAGTGAAGATGGTGACAAATAGTGGAATTCAGAAAACATTTGGAGGGAGAAACAATAGGAGTTTCTAATAGACTAGAGGCTGAGGGCAAGGAAGAGATCTAGGTTGACTAAAATTTGGGGCCTGAAACACTGAGATAGAAAATTTGGGAGGAACAAGTTTGGGAGGTGAGGAAAGGACAGTTTCTCTCTGAATCTGTTACATTTGAAATGTACAAGCAATAAGGTCAGATAAATAACTGTAAATACACATCTGTAGCTCAGGAGAAGGATTAAGACCTGAAATATCTATTTGATGGCATTTACAATTTCAGGGATGTAGGAAAGCCATGTTAGATGACTAGAAGAAGGAGTGGGAAATGTAGCTTTTAGAAAATATAAGGCAATATCTTGATGATCAAGAAATATTTTGATATCTAAAGAAGATCAAAAAGTGATTTTAGTATCAGAACAAAAGGGATTTAAAGGAAAGAAGTTAAATTTGATTTTATTAAAATTAAGAACTTTCAATTCAAGACACTATTAAGAAATAAAAAGGCAAAATGACAGTGAGAAAATATTTACAATACATATAACAAATGCCTTGTCTCTAGAATGCATAGGGAATGACCATATATCAAAAGGAAAAAAGATAACTCAACAGGAAAACGGACAAAAGATTGGAACAGGCATACCAGAAAAAAAGAGAAATCTAAAAGGCCAATAAATGTAAGAAAAGGGGATCAACCTTATTAGAAATAAGGAAATGTAAAATAAAGCCACCATAATGTATCACAAGTACACACTTACCAATGGATAAAAATAGAAAGTCTGAAGATATCAAGCACTGGCAAGGATGGGGGAGTGTAAATTGCTTTAACTTGGAAAAAAAATGGCATTACCAAGTAAAGGATATCATATGCATATCCTGTGACCTAGCAATTCTACTCCAAAATGAATACTCTAGAAATGGGTGCACATGTGCAAGAATATTCAAAGCAGCATATTCTTCATAGCCAAACAGTGGAAATAACCAAATGTCCATCAACAGTAAAATGTACAAATAAATCCTGTCATGTTCATACAATGGAATACAATACAGCAACAAAAATGAGTAGACTAGAGGCACACCTAACAACATGGCTGAACTTTAAAAAAAACACAAAGGTAAACAAAAGAAGCCAGTCACTAAAGAATACATACTATACTATTTGTTTAAAGGTCTATATTGGGGACTTCCCTGGTGGTCCTGTGGTTAAGACTCCACACTCCCAATGTGGAGGGCACAGGATCTACCCCTGGTTGGGGAACTAAGATCCCACATGCTGCACAGCACAGGCAAAAACAAAAACAAAAACAAAGGCTGTATTGTTTAGGAATTCATTCTTACCCATTAAAAGCTTATTTTTAAAAAAAAGGAAGTAATTTATTACCACAAATACAAGACAATATTTACCTTTAGAGGAGCATAGCAGAAATGTAATCACGAAAAGAAAGGCTGGTTTGTTAGCAAACTTCTATGAATATATGCTTTACAGCAAGCCATTAAGTTGTACATCTGTTTTACATGGCTCTCACATCTCTGAAGCAGAACATTATTGGGCATTTCAAACATGGTGAGGGGAAGCAATCTCTAATTCTCAGGTCATTCAGGAAAGAATTTTTGAAGGAAATATATGAAACTCTTTTTTTAAAAGTATATATCATGATATCAGAAAAAAAGTGTTTTATTTCTGTTCATGATCCACATTAATCCTTTAAAACTCATTTTTATTTGCATTTTAAAGATCTAGCAGGATTGCTTATCAATATTAACATTGTTATTATACTTAAACATTTCTGGTGTGCATGGTACTTACTGTTCAAATATCTGACTCTATTTCTTCCACAATTAGTAATTTTCCTAAACTATAAGTGTTTGAGGGTAAAATAAAAAGATACATAAAATCCCATTCTGTAACAAGAGGCCAGATCAAATGATTCAGTTAAATTATTCATGTTAAATGATTCAGGTTAAACAATTGTACTTGCAATAATAAAAGTAAAAGCAGTTTAAATAATGAGGTTGTGCATTTTGTTTATGAATAGAAGTTTTCTTGAATGTTTCATTCAGCTTGTACTAATCACTCCTTCCTTAAAATTTTACTAAAGTCCTCATTATAATGAAAATGTTCTTCTGTTTGGACCTTTCCTCCGATGAGAGTGGACAACCCCAGGGACTTGATGCATCCCCTGAACTCCCTCTAGCCACTGCCTCCAATACAACTCCCTCCATGGAAGGAAAGAAAACTAAAGCTTCCATCATATCAAAGCAATGACAGCAGATGCTTAGAAGGAACCTAGGATGACGGTACAAAAGGTATTGGTAAAGACTTCTGGGTTTCAAGTAAGTCAGCCAGAAGTAGTGTTCTAGTACGGTTTTAAAACTACTGTAGCATTTTCTGCAATTTTTAAACTTCCTTTCTAGTTCTAATGCTGTCCTAACTCAATACCTCTCACTCATCAGGGACCACATGAAAAAAACTCTGCCTTTTGGTCCTTTTGTGATGATTTTATGCATCCTCATAGGGTAATTTCACTGATATTTTGTCTGTCCTTAACACGATTAGGATGCAACCTTGTTTCTTTTTAAATATCACTTTCTCTCTACTTTTGACAGAGCAATTTTATGAGAAAGATATAAATTTGAATGAACTGTCAAAATCATGAGCAATAAAAATAGGATTATAAAGAACTCATCAACACTAGTTCCAAAGATATGTTTATACCATACGCTTGGACGAAATTAAAATAAAAAAAAAACACTTAAGAAAAACTTTAAAATTATCCTACAGATGTTAAGGTCTATATAATTACATTATTCTGGTTAAAAAAAGAAATCTCCATTTGGTTTGTAGCACTTATCAGAACAAGAGAACTGTTTTTCTTCTAAATCTCTGAAGCTTTTTACAATCCCTTCTCTAAAACTTTTCTCTGTAGAAAACTTGTCAAGCATATCTTATATAAATTGACTGTCACTTCATTTTTTTTCCAAACCTGGCTCAGGAAACGTCAATTGCAAAATGAAATGCCCTTAACTTCAGGGCAACACTTACCCACAGTACTGCTGGCAAAGCCCACTGGGGTCCCGGGGGAAAATAAGATGGACTCTAGGTGATAAGGTCTACATTCTTCTTTTGTGCTTAGTCTAGTTTCACTTGTCTGTAGAGGCCGTGTGCAGAGGCCTTGCACCTAACACACTGGATTACCGTTCCCGGCACAGAAACGCTGTGCCGGACCCTTTGGTGGGCATGTACAGAACCACTTGCACATGATACTGCAGTCCAAGATGGCGGAGGTGGCCGGTGTGCGGAGAGGCTGCGCCCAGCACTGTGATTTGGGTTGTGAGCAGCACAGCTGCACTCACCTCGCGAGAACTGCGCCCACCTCACGAGAACTGCGCCCACATCACGAGAAATGCGCCCACCCCATGAGAACTGCGCCCATCCCACGAGAACTGCGCCCATCCCACGAGAACTGCGCCCACCCCACAAGAACTGCGCCCATTCCACGAGAACTGTGTCCACCTCATGAGAATTGCGCCCCTCCCACGAGAACTGCGCCCACCTGGAGAAAACTCTGCCAGCTGTTGAGAATCCTATAAAGTAGCCCCGCTGGCAGCCTGCCATATACTCTAGAGCTGGAGATCAAAACTCTCCATCCTTGGATCCTAGAATAATGCTTTCCTTTGTTTCTGAACAAAACTCAGTCTCATTATATTCGTGAGCAAGACATAAGTCAGGAGGACCCTTGTTAAGGCCTGACTCCAAAGGATCAGTAACAATGGCATGAGATTGAAATGAAGACTTCCTTTCTGGATACCCATATGTAAGGTGACTTTCATTTCCTTGTAGGTTCATATAATCTGTTGGATAAATGCCAGCGTAGAGACATAATTGTAGGACTCCACTCAAAGCAAACATTAAGAAAATTAACTTGGTGTACCCCCCCCAAAAAATAATAAATTAAAAAAAAAAGAAAGAAAATTAGAATAACTCTTTCATAAGAAAGACCCCTCTAATTAGAGGGATTGTTTTACCCTGACTCAAAAATAAGATTTTTTTATTACACTCCTCTAAAATATATTCTTAAATTTTATAAGTAAAATTGAAAATTTTTCGATAATAATTTAAAATTGGACCAAATAAACAGGCTCATAAATGACACAAAGAAAAAGGAGGAATAAGAACTAGAGGGCCTATAATCTATGAGACTATTCTCCATGATAATTTTGCCTCAAGCAGATGATGTCCATCACTTAAAAGAAAATATTTACTGATATGTGAGTATATATTTCAGATTTACTTACATACATATGGAAAAGTTTAATAGGATCCTACATTTTGACATATTGGATTTTAATTGGATACGTTTTTAATATTTAAGAAAGCAAGATATGTGTATGTATATTTACAGGTTAGGTTTCTTATGGAACTGAATAATATTGATTGATATAATCATTGGGACTGAGGAGACAAAAATATACGGCAATTAATCTTATGGTCAGTTTATGTCACAGGTTTCTCATGAGATTTACACAATCACACAACAGATGTACACAAACTTTCCACAAAATTCTTACGGGATTTAAATTTTCAATAAATTAAAACAGTTGCCTTTCATCTCAGAAATCCCATCATGATGCATAATAGATAACATACATTCAATGAATGTTTGTAAACATGAAAAAATGAGAGTTAAAATTCAATGGCATTGGGCTTCCTAGGTGGCGCAGTTGTTAAGAATCCGCCTGCCACTTCAGGGGACACGGGTTCGATCCCCGCTCCGGGAAGATCCCACATGCTGCGGAGCAACTAAGCCCGTGCGCCACAACTACGCCCGTGCGCCACAACTACTGAGCCTGTGCTCTAGAGCCTGTGAGCCACAACTATTGAGCCTGTGTGCTGCAATTACTGAAGCCCATGCTCCTGGAGCCTGTGCACCACAACAAGAGAAGCCACGGCCATGAGGAGTCCGCGCACCACAACGAAGAGTGGCCCCCACTCACCGCAACTAAAAGAAAGCCCGCGCACAGCAGAAAAGACCCAACACAGCCAATAAAATAAATAAATAAATAAATTTATTTTAAAAAAATTCAATGGCATTAAAGGAAAAATTAACTTTTTTCTCAAAGTGGATGGAGTTTGTAGCCACAAAAAATTTTATCTTATATGCAGTCATTGTTTTTATTATGGCCTCCAAAATCAAAATACGTTTGGAAAAAATATCTAGAATGCATTTGTTTAAAACTTTAGTACATTCTGCCAAAAATTTTTAAGTGTACAGCCTGAGTTGCTAAAGGTTACAGAGCTAATGGATGAGACAAGCACATACAGAGATACAGATACAGAGACACAGATACTTTAAAACATATACAATTATGGAACTTAAAGGAATTATACATATTCATAGCAACACAATGATATGAACATTAACAAAAAAAATCAAAGAAATTATTCTCAGATAAGAATAATTTGACTAATTAGTTTTTATGAGTTAAACAATTTTTACAAAAATAATTAAAATAGGAATTACCAACAATGAGTATACACAATATATATTCATTAACAAAATCCATGATACTGTTTCTCAAATCATGAGTTGCATGTTTTCTAGGTTTACCTCTTAGACTAGCCCTTGTCTGAGGTGTTCTAAATAAAAATTTTTGCATAGAACAGTATCTTCTAAATGACTTATTAAATTTAAAAACCAATAAAATTTATCCTTTCCCAAGTATCTTTTAAAGATTGAAATATCTTTGTTTTATCCTTTGTGATTTTTCAAACTTTCCCTTCATTAAATGTTTTCTATTTGAAAATTAGATAGAAAAGTGCATAACATGTATTTTATACTTACTTTTAAAAGAGATCCATTTTAAAAATTTCACTTGAAATGTTACAAATGGCTATACACGAATAAGCCATAATTTTTTTAAATGTTCATTTTAAAAGAATGTATTGTGTAAACAACATTATAATAATGGAAGAGAATGAAAAGCTTTAAAAAAAAATCAGTGACCGCTAATAATATCAATTTTCACTTTCTCATATTCTCTTCCAGTTTTCATCTAAATATATGCATAATTTTACTTAGTTTGTAATCATAATTGTGGTTCCCAAACTGGCCCCTGTGCACAGATGGAAAGGAGAGACTAAAGAAAGAGGCAGACCACTCCAGACTGGTAGGTGGCAGTTTTAGTAAACAAGAGAACTTACATGCAAAGCTTGTCATGGGTGACCACAAGAAGAGCAGATCTCCGTACCTGTCCACCAGAATCTTTAAAGTTTACAGTAGTTAGAGGCCTTAACTGAGCTCAGTCACATATACAGTCCAGGTGATCTTGGCAACACATTGCTCTAAAGGCTGCATCCTTGAAAAAGGCTCCCACTGTGGGAATGGTGGGCAGAACCACATCCCAAAGACAGGAGAGGGGGCAAGAAGCCTCCAGTTGCCCAGGTCCAGCTTGTGAGTCAGCTGGCAGTCATTTCCTTTCCATGACCTCCTCCAACAATACAGAACAATTTTGTATTCTGCCTTATCCACTTTATATTTTATCTTTAACATTAGTTTACGTTGCTTCATGATAATTATCAAAAGGTTTTAGGTTTTCACTTACTTCATATGTCAATGCATCCATTAATATTTACTTAAAAATTAGTTTTTAAATAATTCTCATTTCAATTCAGTGGTTGATTGGTTGATTTTTTTAATTAATTTTATTTATTTATTTATTATTTTTGGGGGGTACACCAAGTTCAATCATCTGTTTTTATACACATATCCCCGTATTCCCTCCCTTCCTTGACTCCCCCCGCCTTGAGTCCCCCCCACCCTCCCCCCCCCCAGTCCTCTAAGGCATCTTCCATCCTTGAGTTGGACTCCCTTTGTTATATAACAACTTCCCACTATCTATTTTACAGTTGGTAGTATATATATGTCTGTGCTACTCTCTCGCTTCGTCTCAGCTTCCCCTTCACCCCCTGCCCCCTCTCAAACCTCGAGTTCTCCAGTCCATTCTCTGTATCTGTGTCCTTGTTCTTGTCACTGAGTTCATCAGTACCATTTTTAGATTCCGTATATGTAAGTTAGCATACAATATTTGTCTTTCTCTTTCTGACTTACTTCACTCTGTATGACAGATTGTAGTTCTATCCACCTCATGACATATAGCTCCATCTCATCCCTTTTTATAGCTGAGTAATATTCCATTGTATATATATGCCACATCTTCTTTATCCATTCATTTGTTGATGGGCATTTAGGTTGCTTCCATGTCCTGGCTATTGTAAATAGTGCTGCAATAAACATTATGGTGCAAGTTTCTTTTGGGATTATGGTTTTCTTTGGGTATATGCCCAGTAGTGGGATTACTGGATCATATGGTAGTTCTATTTGTAGTTTTTAAAGTGGACACAGATTTATAATAAGCAAAAAAAGGAGATACTCTTAGTTTTTGAAAGTGTTCTAGTGTACATCATCACAAATGTTAGCTATATAGAGAAGACAATTTCAAACATAAAATTATGGAATTTAAAAAGAAACAGAGTTGTAACTTCCATATAGCCTCTTTCTATGGCATCTTTCTTCTACATAATTTTTTAAAGCTACCACCCTATGTTTTTCCTTGATACTCATTGCTTAAAAACTAAAGCTTTTATGAAAGCCCCCTTTTTTTGCTTTTGTAAAATTTTTTTATTGAAGTATAGTTGCTATACAATATTATATGTTACAGGTGTACAATACAGTGATTCACAATTTTTAAAGGTTATATTTCATTTATAGTTATAAAACATTGGCTATATTCTCTGTGTTGTACAATTTATCATTGTAGTTTATGTTACACATAATAGTTTGTACCTCTTAGTCCCCTCCCCCTGAATTGCTCCTCCCCCTTTTACTCTCCCATTGGTAACCACTAGTCTGTTCTCTACACCTGTGAGCCTACTTCTTTTTTGTAATATTCACTAGTTTGTTGTATTTTTTTAATATTTATTTATTTACTTAATTTTGGGCTTTGTTGGGTCTTCATTGCAGCATATGGGATCTTCATTGCTCATGTCCTTGCACAGGCTCCAGAGTTCGTGGGCTCTGTAGTTGTGGTGCATGGGCGTAGTTGCCCTGTGGCATATGGATCTTAGTTGCCCGACCAGGGATGGAACCCGCGTCCCCTGCCTTAGAAAGCAGAATTTTTACCACTGGACCACCAGGGAAGTCCCTGTTGTATTTTTTATTTTCCACATGTAAGTTATATCATACAGTATTTGTCTTTCTCTGACTTATTTCACTTAGCATAATACCCTCCAAATTTCATTCTTTTTCATGGCTGAGTAGTATTCCATTGTATTCCAATTGTATCTCTTTCAAGCCCCCATTCTGCCTAATGACCACAGCTGTATGCTCTATTCTTGACAGATTTAGCCAATTCAGGATTTTCTTAGACAGTTTGGGGTTTTATCAAGTGAGTTACCATATTCCTCCCCTTTCTCTAAGTTCTAGGTGACCCAGCTTACATAGTATCAAAGCACTGGCCTGAGGGGGCTGATCTACAGTCATCATATGTCCAGACTGTCACCTCCTGAGATGCATGTTGCCCCACCTGCAGGCATTTCAATGCTCCACAGCTGTCCTCTCAAAAGCCTGGGTGGCAGTCTTGTCTCAGACTCGGACTCTGCTTGGTCATGTGATTATTATTTATGGAACAGCATATATACAGCTCATGTTTTACTAATGTACAATTAGGAAATGCTCAGAAAGTGCTTTGAAGATGAAAAGTTGTAGGAGTGCTAAGTATTATCATTACACCATTATCATAAAACACATAAAAGTCACAGAATCTCGTAAGCTAAATAGGTGGAGAATGACCTATTCTGCACAGTAGTCAGGGAGAAGATGGCAAAGGGACAGCCTCCACGGAGAGAGCAGACATGGACACCACTGCAGAGCAGGTGGCTTTAGGGGGCTGGGCAGCAGGAGGGCTTACCCTTGCTCCTCAGGGAAATTTTCTGAAGGGACCAAATTCATTAAAGTAGCTTCATTTGTATTTTATAGTCTCAAAATGAACTTTTTATGGAAGTAGGAACAATGTATGTTCTAAATAAAAGAAAAACAAGAATAAGATTGATAAATTTTAATCATTAGAGTTTCTTTTGCTTGTTAGTTTTTGTTAGAAATCTTTCCATCACAATTAAAACATTCATGAGAAGTGTATGTATAAATTGCTGAAATTTCTGAAGTAAAATTGGGGCATTCTACTTTTTAAAAGATAATTTCACTTTGAAAATTGAAAGAACACAAGATAGTTATATTTATCTACTCTTAATGATGTGTGTTGATATAGAGACATTAATATTTATGTTTACAATAAGCTATTTTACCTATAGGAAGTGGTAAATAAAAGTTTAGTTCTTAATTTTGGTCATTGAAACATCACAGTGCTTCACTGCTATACCTTTTTACTGGTGTAATTTAATGTTTCAGTTGGAAACAAGAATAAAAGGGGATTTTATTTCTTTCCATTAGCAGTGCCATATGCTTAGATAGCAATTGGCCTGAAAGTCAAAGAAATGTGCTGACTGGTTCCATGCACACAGATGGACAAATAATTTTTAATTCTTAAGCTAATCAAGTTAGCACACAAAGATAAACATTCACATACACATTACAGTCTTTCCTGTCACTCCAAAATGCGTGCTTTGATAAACCCATTGGGCCAGATCCATATTTTTAACAATTTTTAAACAACTTTTCTGGCTTTGATATCTTGCCAACATCTAGATTCTAGGTGAACAGTTTAATACTGGGCAGAATGTAACTTATTCAATAATCAGTCACTTTACACATTCACATTTATATTTAACTTAATTAACTATAAAAGAACCCCTGAAATCTATTCCATTAAATTGTGAGTGTTAATCCTTATGATTTAATTAACAAAAAACTCTAGTAAAAATATTTGGCCTTGGCTCTAATTAATGTTTTATGTCCACGTTAACTTGCTTAGTTCCTTATGCTCCAAAAACAATATGAGAAATAATGTATAGACAGACCCTGATTTCATCCTTTCAAGGAAATAATTTTTATGAAAACTCACCAGCAAGTCACACTTTCTGAAACTGCTAAATCATCCTCAATACCATTATTACACTTTATCATTATTACACCTGAATAGCTTCAAGATGCACGTGGTGAATAAATAAAACTCTGGAAAATTAAGGCATGTTGCTGAAATCAAAATAAGCTTTTCTGTTCCTCATGTCAGCTCCCACCTAAGACCCAACTTCTGTTAAATAGTGGTCTATTTTTCAACTAACAACTCACATAATAATAATACTTTGAGAAAGTGGAATTTAAATCTCACATTGTTTTTAGAGAATATTTTAACAAATCCAGATGGTAACAAATTTTCATTTTTCTTTTGAATTTAGGAATACACACTCACAAAAACATACGCACACACCACTCACACAGAGCTTAACTACTTTCCAAATCAATAAAACCCTTTGTAAGTAGGAAGGCCATCTGCATCTTTGAAAGCTCAGGTAAAAATGACAGAAATACACATTTCATTTGCCTTAGAATTAATATTTGTTCACTAACCATAATTTTATATTTGTGAATCAAGATAGTTAAGTCACAGTACTGATGTTAGATTTGGGCTGTAATTATCTTACAGCTCAAATCTAAGTTGTAAGTTAGAGTGCCCTATATGGTTTAAGTTTCCTTCTGAAGATCAGGAAAGAATCTTAAACCAAACTCTAACCCTAACCCTAAATATACTGGTAATAACCAAAGGAGAAATCTCTGCCTAGAATGTTTGTCTTCCATAGATTTGAAAGGTCCTAAAGAGAAAATATTGTCCTACAATTTCCACTTTCTTAAACTTAGGAAACAGGAATGGGTGATTTGCAAAATCCCTGCCAGCTCCAAAAGGCCATGCATCTCTCATGTTTGGAACTTTACACTGAAGAGAAGTTCAAAGTCAAACAATCTCCCCAGTAAACAAGTTCTTGTTTACAAGAATCACTTTTTTGTCACCTTACAGACAAATAAGGAGAAACAATAAATGAAATGTATCTGAATCAATAGGTTGAATTGTTGTAAAGTTGACAATATTCAATTTTTTTGATCTACAAAAGCAGCATCTTTATATAGTTCAATGTGTTAGAAGAACACAATTGAGATAAATAGAAAATATACTCCAAGTATCTGCCATATCAGATTTCACACTCTGTTTATCACATTTTCATTGAGGCTTACTCCATGGCAAGCTTTATTGAGGAAAACATACAGATATATACCTTTGGGTATGGAAGAGGATGCTTTAGGATAACATACTCATCTACAGGAAATTAAGTTACAAGGGTTTTACCATATCATTTAGTCTTTTATTTTTCCCAAAACTTTATGTTATACACTGTTCTAGACTCAGTAAGTGAATTGGTCCAACTGAAAAGTGTTTTCTTCCAAACATTTACATAGTGAGATGTGCTTTAGGATTTTTTATTTTATTATGGACCAAAAGGATTCATAAACATCATACTTCCATAGAAATATTGAGATATATTAATTTTTATGTGCAGGATGCAAACATACTTTTGACAAACAATATATCAATAAAGTGGATTCTCTTTTTAAGTGGAAGGAAATTTCTAAAAAGCTTAAGATTTTGAAATTTATCTGCACTGGGCACCTAGTAAATATTTCTTCAGGGAATATCACCTTTCAGAGAATGACTGTTAACTAAAAAATAAATTTTCTGATAGATATTTGACTCTGTTTCCAAATTAAAATCAAACTAACATGAGTGTTTTTAAACTAATCAACATTTAGTATGGTCATTTCAATGAATGTTGATATATATATCAGGAACATCTTTCGATTGTATGCATGGGTATATAGCATATAAAATATATAATACAAATAAATATATATATATATTATGTTAGTAATGTAAATATGAAGTATTTATGTTAACATATATAAACCAAACATAAAATACAAAAATATGTTATGGACTGAATTGTGTCCCCTTAAAATTCATATATTGAAGACCTAACCTAATACCTCAAAATGTGATTTCATTTGGGGATAGGTTCTCAAAGAGGTAATTAGGTTATGAGGAGGTCATTAAGGTGGACCTTAATCCAATGTGACTGGTGTCTTTATGAGAAGAGGAAATTAGGACACAGATATATACAGACAGAAAACTGTGAGTGGACACAAGGAGAAGTCATCTATAAGCCAAAGAGAGAGGCCTCAGAAGCAACCAATCCTGCTGAAACCTTGATCTCATACTTCTAGCCTCCAGAGGCCTTCTGAAGGCTATTTTGATTAAGGCATTAAAAAGGCAGACTTGAGCCCTAAAATACTCATAGTTACTTTAAAGGTAAATAGCATAAATACACCAGTAAAAGACATATATTAACAGAATGGATTAAAAAACATAACCCAGTCATACATTGTCTATAAGAAACTCACTTCAAATGTAATAATATCACATTTGTAATATTGGTCTACTTGTAATAAAGGCCTATCATGTAACATTATTTAGAACATTACTAAACAGAAAGCAGGAGTGGCTCTATTCACATCAGATAAAGAAGTAGACTTCAGAGCAAAGAAAATTACCAGAATGGGACATTGTATAATGATAAGAGTCAATCCGCCAAGACAACATACCAACCCTAAAAGTGTATGTACCAAACAGAGAAGAAAAACATGTGAAGAAAAAAAACTGAAAAGAGAAATTCAAAATTCAAAATTACAGTTGTAGATTTCAACACATCTCTCTCAATTGTTGAATATCTATGCATAAAAGCAGGATATAGAAAAAACAATGCCAACATCAACAGGACCTAGTCAATGTTCATAGAAAACTCCAACAACAGCAGGACACATTCTTTTTAAGAACACATGGAACATATGCCAAGATATATCATATTCAGTGCCATAAAACAAACCTCAACAAATTTAAAAGAATTGAAAAATCATATATGATAAGTTTTCCAACCACAGTGGAGTCAGACTAGAAGTCGATAAAAAAAAAGAAATTTCTCAAAACATTTGGAAACTCGACAACACCTTTCTAAGTAATCCAGAACTTAAAGAGAAATTCTCAAAGGATGTTTAAAAAAATACATGGAATGAAAATGAAGATAAAATATATGAAATTTGTGAGACAGCTAAAACAGTGGTGAGATGGAAATTTATAGCATTAAAACCATGCATTAGCACTTTGGTGTACCTCAAAAACTGGTACAAGAGTGTAAAGTAATTATATTCTAATAAAGAGCTTTTAAAAAAAAAGCATGCATTAGAAAAAAGTAAAAGTCTCAAATCAATAATTTCAGCTCCCACTGTAAGAACTTAGAAAAAGAAGAGTAAAAGAAACCCAAAGCAAGCAGAAAGTTGGAAATTACCAAGATAAGCACAGAAATTAATGAGATGAAGAAAGAAAAAGAGAAAAAAAGACAATGGTTCTTAGAAAATGTCAATAAAATTGGCAAATCTCTGGAAAACTGACAAAGGAAAAAAAGAGAAAAAAAACAAATTACTAATATCCTAAATGAAACAGGGGATATAGCTACATACATGTAGACATCAAAAGGATAAGGGAATACTGCCAACAACTCTAAACACATAAATCTGACAATTTAGACAAAATGGACCAGTTCTTTTAAAAACACAAACTATCCCAACTCAAACAATATGAAATAAATCATTTGAATAGACTCATAATTATTGAGTAAATTGAAATTGCAATTTAAACATACACACACAAACACACACACACACACACACACACACCTCGAAAATAAAAGAAAAAAAATAAAACCACAGTGAGGTTTATGCCAGGGGTGCAAGTCTGGTTTAATTTTTTTTTTTTTTTTTTGGCTACATCTGTAGAGTTTATTGAAGGTTTATTGCCCCTGTGATTTAACAGATCTTCTGGGGAGCAGAAAATAGGCAAAGACATCTTCTTGCTAAGGGTTTGTCCTGTGAGCACACTTAATTTTCTGCTTAGTCTGTGTACTGCTGAAGTACTGTGCATACGTGGCACTCTTCTTGTAGAAGTCAAGACAGCCAGTTGTGGAGCCAAAACCAATTAACTCTGGAAAACAATCAAAAACTGCTGAGTGCTCAAGTGCCCTCCAAACACCTCTTGAATCCACAGTTGGTACTGGCATTATCTCTACATATAGACAGGATCCTCTTAGAAACCAGGAGTAAGACAACTAGAACCGAGAGAAACAGCTGGGGGCTGAGGGAGGAGCCAGAGTTTAATGACCAAAACATCAGCATAGCCTGTGGAGGCTGATGCAGGAGCAGCAAAGGCTACAGATGCTAGTGAATTGCAGGAGGGGAGGGAATTTTTATCTGTTGAGCGTTTAGGTATTCTAGGGACTGAACTCAGTGTGTTTTATATATATTACTTTATTAGATCTTCAAACAACCCTTATAAGGTAGTTGTAAGCATTATGGTCATATTTCAAATTAGGCTTAGAAAGGTTAAGTTAACTTCATGATGGTGGTGAAAGAAGTTTGTATTATTATTATTATCGTTATTATTATATTGCTGCTTGCGGTTTCCATTGTAGAGCCACCACGTTAAAACTGGGAAATTGAAGTCACTCTTTAGGATCCACTGTGCTTCTTTGCTAGAAATAAAATTGATTATTTCAGTCTTGCTGCTTACATTGGAGACTGGAAGTTCAAGCTTATATTTTTCTGATTTAATTGTTGGGAAGGGGACCCCATTCATTATTTAGCAAATGACCTCCTATAGAATATAATTCACCTTCTAGTATAGCTTCCCATTTACATATACCAGTATATGATATATATATATATATATATATATATATATATATATATATAATCTGTAGCAACATGAAAATGGCATGTCCATACCTCCTATTCTGAGGTCTTGACTTTCAGGCAAGTCACCTAGGCTCTGGAGGATGACAGGGAAGCAAACCTGTTGCAGACAATATTTTTTTAAAAAGCAATATAATCCACCATATTAACAAAGTAAAGAAGAAATGTTACATATCATTAGATGTAAAAAAGTATTTGACAAGACAGCACTGTTTCATGACAAAAACTCTAGAGAAAATAGGAATAGAGAGAAACTTTCTCAACTTGAAAACATTTGCAAAAAACTTAAATCATAATTAATGGTGAAAGACTAAATGCTTTCCCTCTAATATCAGGCACAAGACAAAAATGTCTATTCTCATGACTCTTATTTAACATAGTGATGAAGTTCTGGTCAGAGCAATCAGATAAGTAAAGAAAGGAAAAAGCATACAGATTGGATAGTAAGAAATAAACTGACCCTATTTGCCAATAGGGCATAGAAAATCCCAAAGAATCCGAAAAAAAAAAAAAACAAAAAAAAGCAACTTCCTAGAACTAAAAAGTGAGCCCAACATGTCACAGTATGTAAGGTAAACTGCAAAAATTGATTGTATTTCTATATGCAAACAATGGACTTTGAAATCAAAACATAATACCATTTATAATTGCTAAAAATAAAAATAAAATAAAGAACATGTGTAAATCTAACAAATATTTATAGGATTTGTATGCTGAAAACTGCACAACAGTGATGAAAGAAATCAAAGAAGATCTAATTAAATGGAAAGACATACTATATTAGTAGATTAGAAAACTCAGCATAGTAAAGATGTCAGTTATCTCCAAATTGATACACTCTCAGCCTCCTTTGCTTGGTCTTCCTCTTCTCCCTTATCTCTTAATATGGGAGTGTCCCAGTGATCATTTCTTCGTCTTCTTCTCCAGCTACACTTACTCCCTTGGTAATCTCATCTAGTCCCAGAGCCTAATTTCTATGTTGGGGAATGCCAAATGTATATCACCAGCCCAGACCTCTATCCGAAAGTCTAGACTTGTATATCCAACCTGCATCTTCATTTGGATTAGTGAACATCTAAAACATAAAACTGAAATCATAATCATCCCCTTAAAACCTGCTGTATCAATAGCCTTCCCATCTCAGATGAAGATAACTTCCTCCCTCAAATCCTCAAGCTAAAGAACTGGAAACCATCTTTGACACCACTTTTCTATTCACATTCCACCAATTCATCAGGAACTCCTATCAATTCTGTATTCAAAATATATCCAGACTTCAAACCCTTTTCATTCCCTCCACCTCCATTACTCTGGTCCAAGCCAACATCAACTTGTGCTTCAATTATTCTAATCATTTCTTATCTTGTCACTCTGCTTCCAACCTTGTCCTGTATAATTTACTTTCCACAAAGCAATCAGAGAGGTCCCATTAAGAAATTAGGCCTAATCATCACAGTCTTCCTCTCAAAGACTTCCACATCTCACATTTAACTCAGAGGGGAAAAAAAAATTATTACAATGACCCACAAGTCCCCATATGATCTGGGCCCTGGTACCACTAAGAATTATTCTTACTACTTTACCCCTCATTCACTGCTCTAGCCACACTGCCTTCCTAACATGCCTGTCCTTCAGGACCTTTGTAGAGTCATTTCATCTGCTTGGAACATCCCAGATACCTGTACGGCTAACACCATTGCCTGTTTCAAGTCTGCTCAGATTTTACCTTCTCAATAGGCCTAATCTTATCACTCTGTTTAACATTGCATCCTGCCACCATCACCATCTCATACACAAGCCCACATTCCTGATCTTCTTTACCTAGCTCTACTTTTCCTACAGCATGTATTATCTTTTTATGAGTTATGTATTTTATTTATTAATTATACTTTGTTGCCTATCTGACCTCAATAAAATGTAATCTCCATAAGGAAAGAGATTTTTATTCCTACAATTGTGCCTAGTAGGTCATCTACAAATATTTGTTGAATGAATGAAGCTTGATTTTAGTATTATATTATTCATATGTGCTAAAAAAAGAAAGCAGGTGAAATATTAATTCACTAGCTCTACATGTTGTCCTCCAAGCTCAGCAGTCCACTGGGTCCATCGTTGCTGTAAAACAAAACAGACTCTTACACTTACCATATTTATTTCTGAGAGTATCCTATATTTTGCTCATATTAACACTTGCTTTCCTGTCCTTTCTGCTCAAAAGAACAGATTCAAACACAAAAATGAAAATCACAAGGTGTGGAAAGATTACCCTGGGGATCTTAATGCTGGTCATCGCCATAGTAGTCATCGGACTCATTGTTTATTTTGTCACTTATGGTGAGTACTCAATATTCTAATCACAGAATTACTGATTCCATTATTGGGAAAATTAGGAATTTTGAGAATGAGGAAAGGAAAGCAATCAGACAAGATTATTAGGCAGAGAGAATTTCTTATGGCTAATAACATTTAATGACATTGTTCTTTAGCAAACTTTGGCTTAGGGCATTCTAAACCCACAGATTTGGTGTACTCTTTTTTAAATTCCTGGTAAAGATTTAGATTCTTGGAAAATATTAGTGAATCAAGTGGTCATAGTCCCTACCTTTTCTGAACTTATAACTTTCTGAAGAGATAATCAGAGTTAAACATAAAAGTTTATAATATGGGATTCTAAGCTTTCTTATTCTAGAGCCTGTAATTTTTTCTCTATACAAAGTTTTCTTATAGAATTCTTACTAAAAAGAATTCCCTGTTATTGAGGAATAAAATTTAAAAGGTCAGTACAAATTTTCTATATATTTTGTATACAATAGAAAAATTGTGGGGCCTTCAAAATTGATTTTTCTTAAAAATAGCTCTTTGTGCCAAGTTCTCTGTCCTATTCTTGTTACTCTCTTTAACCCACTCTTTCCTAGCCTTTTTATGAGTGAGGACCTTTTAAAAAATATTTATTTTTTTGGCTGCATAGGGTCTTAGTTGTGGCACGCAGGATCTTCATTGCAACATGCAGCATCTTTCATCACAGTGCGTGGGCTCTTTGTTGAGGCACACGGGCTTCTCTAGTTGTGGGGCACAGACTTCTCTCTAGTTGTGGCATGCAGGCTCCAGAGCACACAGGCTCAGTAGTTGCAGTGCATGGGCTCTCTAGTTGTGGCCAACGGGCTCCATAGTTGGGGCACACGGGTTTAGTTGCCCCATAGCAGGTGGGATCTCAGTTCCCCAACCAAGGATCGAACCCACGTCCCCTGCATTGGAAGGCAGATTCTTAACCACTTGACCACCAGGGAAGTCCCAAAGAATGAGGACCTTTTTATAGGGGAAATTTTTTTTCTCCACTTCCACAAGAGAATAATTATTTTTGAATTAAAAAAAGACATAAGTAATGTAAATTTAGTAACGCTAAGTTAACCTGTGTTTAGTTAATTATACCTACATATGTTTGAAAATCAGTAATACATATATGTACAAAAATCATTGCTTATTAAGTCTAAAAAAACAATGCCTGGTGTGTTTATAAATAATTTTCCCTAGAATCATCTTCTCCTGCCACCTCCGCTATCGAAGCCAAATATATATTATGTAATTACATACATTATGTGAATATGTAATTAATATAATTACATATGAATTATATGTAAGCCATATAATTCATGGCTCACAGGATGGCAACTACTGCTTTAAAGCATAGTAGTATTTTCTGAAAAAATACTCATTTGGAAAAGAGGCTTTCAGGCTAAACATCCATTACAGTTTGTAAGGGGAAAAGAATTTAGATAGAGAGAAACAGAGTTGTACAGAGGCCATCTTCCTAAGAACTAAGTGTTTTACTATGGTCCATTTCATCTTCTAGAGACAGAGACTATTTGTGTGAACACTATCATTAGGTAGATTATAATGCCAGCTGCTACCACAGCCAATCCAAGAGTCATCGTTATAGCATATGCCCATAAACCTTTGAGTAAGAAGTGCTCACTTGAGACAGACACAGAATTTGCTGCTTTTCATCAAGGGTATAAAAGTGGCAGAAACTGGAGATAAGAATATTTGAAGAGGTTATCTTGGAAATAAGAGTGTTGTAATTTCTCATACAACTACAACCTTGTAAATGTAAAAACCTTCTTAGCTCATGGGCCATATGAAACTAGGCAGCAAGCTAGATTTAATAGTTTGCTGATCCCTGATCTAGATTAATAAATTCTAACCCTGACTGCACCTTAGAATCACCTGGAAAGCTTTTTAAAAAAAAAAAACTACTAGCACAAAAGCCCCACTCAAAGACGCTCTCTGGAGTGGAAATTTTAACTTAAAAGCTCTGCAGGTGATTCTAATGTTCAGCCAAGGTTTGAGAACCACTAATCTAGAGGGAAAGAGATACATTTATTTATAAGATTCAGATACAAATACATTCAGAGGTCAGTGACTCAGGTTCAGTATGTCACTTCAGGATGTCAGGGACCAAGGCTCCTTCAATCTTGCTATGCTACAGAAAGAATTCTATTTCTTATAGGCCAAGTGGCATTTTAAAAGAAAATTCAACATAAATCCACTTCTTTGAACAGCATTTTTAGATTACTTTTCAGTAGCTTTGGATATTACTTTTCAGTAGTTTTGGAAAGATATAAAGAGTAGGGAAGGGAATCTGGATTATTTGAAAAATATGACTCTTCTAGGAGGAAAAAACAATCAAAATAACACTTGGAAGAGATCCTAGATCATAATTTTTCTTTTCTCTGTTCAAATCCCAGGTTACATTTGAAGGAGAGAAACTAATCCTTTCGTATAATAGTTTGCTAGTTCCTCTAAATACCAATAGTAGCACTTAATTTATCACTACACCTTCTAATTCAGGACTCAGTGCTGTAACAGGATAACAGAGCTAAGGAATGGCTTTCCTTTCTAGTGTTTAAAATTTGTTTAGTAGTCCAACAAGTTAATGAAACTAATACTGTCTTAATGCCCTAGATTTTCAACCCTGATATCCTAATAGAAAATTAAGAAGTCATACAGCATTTACAAATAAAAATATATAACAAAAATATTATGTTCCTTTGGAATTTTCTTTTTCCAGCTTTACTGAGATATAATTGACATATAACATTGTGTAAGTTGAAGGTATGCAACAAGTTGATTTGATGTACTTATATATTGCAAAATTGTTACCACCATACACTTCTATATTACAAAATGATTACCACAACATGCTTATATATTATCAGATGTTTCATTGTTCATGTATATAAACACAACTGATTTTGTATCCAGCAACTTTACTGACCCAAATAGTTCTAACAGTTTTTTGGCAGAGTCTATAGGATTTTCTATATATGTAAGGTCATCCACGTACAAATAACAATTTTCCTTCTTTCTTTCTAATTTGGATGCCTTTTCTTTCTTTCTCTTGCCTGATTGCTCTGGCTAGGATTTCCAGAACTATATTGAATAGGAGTGGTGAAAGTGGGCACCCCTATCTTGTTCCTGACCTTAGAGGAAAAGCTTTCAACATTTTACCCTTGATTATCATGCTGGCTGTGAGTTTGGGTTTGTCATATACGGCCTTTATTATGTTGATGTTTGCTGCCTTTAGACCCAATGGGTTTTTACAACATGAAAGGTTGTATTTTGTCGAATGCTTTTTCTGCATCTATTGAGATGATCATATGATTTTTATTTGTCATTCTATTAATGTAGTGTATCAAATTTATTGATTTGTGTATATTGACCCACCCTTGAATTCCAGGGATAAATCTCGATTGTCATGTATGATCCTTTTAATGTGTTGTTAAATTCATTTTGCTAGAATTTTGTTGAGGATTTTTGTACCATATTCAACAGGGATATTGATCTATAGTTTTATTGTAGTGTCCTTATCTGGTTTTGGTATCAGGGTAATGCTGGCCTCTTAAAATGAATTTACACTTCAGAAGTTCCCTTCTCCTCTTATACTGTTGGTGGGAATGTAAATTGGTGCAACCACTATGGAGGACAGTATAGAGGTTCCTTAAAAAACTAAAAATAGAGCTACATGTGATCCAGAAATCCCACTCCTGGGCATATATCTGGATAAAACCATAATTCGAAAAGATGCATGCACTCCAATGTTCATTGCAGTGCTATTTACAATAGCCAAGGCATGGAAGCAACCTAAATGTCCAACAACAGAGGAATGGATAAAGAAGATGTGGTATATATGCACAATGGAATATTACTCAGTCATAAAAAAGAACAAAATAAATCCATTTGCAACAACATGGATGGACCTAGAGATTGTCATACTGAGTGAAGTAAGTCAAAGACAAATATCATATAACATTTATATGTGGAATCTAAAAAAAGACTACAGATGAATTTATCTACAAAACAGAAATAGAGTTACAGCTATAGAAAATAAACTTATGGTAACCTGGGGTTAAGGGCAGGGGGAGGGATAAATGGGAAGACTGGGATTAACACATACACACTACTATACATAAAATAGATAACTAATAAGGACCTACTGTTTAGAACAGGGAACTCTACTCAATACTCTGTAATGGCCTATATGGGAAACGAATCTAAAAAAGAGTGGATATATGTATATGTGTAACAGATTCACTTTGCTGTACACCTGAAACTAATACAACACTGTAAATCAACTATACCCCAATAAAAAAATTTCTTTAAAGTGTTTCCTTCTCTTCTATTTTTTAGATGATTTTGAGAAGGATTAACATTAATTCTTTAAATGTTTTCTAGAATTTACCAGGGAAACCATCTGGCCCTGGGTTTTTCTGTTTGGGCAGGTTTTTGATTATTGGTTCAAACTCCTAACTCGTTGGTCTTTTCAGTTTCTGTTTCTTCATGATTTAGTCTTGGCAGGTTGTATGTTTCTAGGAATTTATCCATTTCTTCTAGGTTATTCAACTTTTTTGGTGTGTAATTGTTCACAGTAATCTCTTATGATCCTTTGTATTTCTGTAGTATCAATTGTAAAGTTTCCTCTTTCATTTCTGATTTTGAGTCTTCTCCCTTCTCAGTCTAGCTAAAGTTTTTTTAATCTTGTTTATCTCTTCAGAAAACCTTGATCTTTGCTATTGTTTTTCTGGTCTCTGTTTTATTTATTTCTCCTCTTTTTTTTTTTTTTTTTTTTTTTTTTGTTATTTCCTTCCTTCAGGTAACTTTGGGCTTAGTTTGTTCTTTTACTAGTTCCTTGAAGTGTAAATTTAGAGCTTTTATTTGAGATCTTTCTTTTGTCTTCATGTCAGTGTTTATCACTACAAAATTCCCTCCTAGAACTGTTTTTGAAGCAACTCATAGGTTTTGGTATGTTCTGTTTCCATTTTAATTTGTTTCAAGATGTTCTTCAATTTCCTTTTCAATTTCTTCTTTGATCCATTGGCTGCTTAGGGGTGTGTTGTTTAATTCCCACATATTTGTGAATTTTCCAGCTTTACTCCTGTTACTGATTTCTACTTTCATACCATTATGGTAAGAAAAGATAGATGGTATGATTTCAATTTCTTAAATGCTCCAAGAGTTATTTTGTGACCTATCATATGATCTATTCTGGAGAATGCTCTGTTGTACACTTGAGAAAACATGTATTCTGCTGCTGTTGGATAGAATGTTCTATATATGTCTATTAAGTCAATTTACTCTAAAGTATGATTCAAGTCCAATGTTTCTTTGTTGAGTTTCTCTCTGGATGATCTATCCATTCTTGAAAATGGGATATTGAAGCCCCCTACTATTATTACATTGTTGTCTATTTCTCCCTTGAGATTTGCTAGTATTTGCTTAATATATTTAGATGCTCTGATGTTGGGTGCATACATAGTTATGATTGTTATGTCTTCTTGATGAATTGACACATTTACCATTGTATAGTAATAGGTTTATATTATATTATATATATTATTACTATTTTTAGCTTAAAGTCTATTTTATCTGATATACATATAGCTACTCCAGCCTGAGTATGATTATTTTTGTCATCTTTGACAATACAATCCAAGAAAAATGCTATCTCATTTTTCTTTGCTTTTTTTAAATTATTTGTGAGTGCATAGGAAAGATGTTTTAAAATAATTAACTGTGGCTACTCACATGAAGAATTTTATTGGAATGTTACAAAATTGTTTACATTTTTGGGCAATATTATGATTTAATATACATGTCAAAGTTATTTCAACAATCACTAGGAATTAAGACTATTTAAATGCCAAGTTACTTAAAATTTCATATGATTTTCTTAAGAATGAAAGCACTTATACAATAAGCAAAGTGGGAACTATTTTTTTTCTCCTTCTCAGGAAAGACACTTTTCTACTATGACATCAGCTTTAAGGTCAATAACATTGACTATGACAGCGAGTTTAAAAAACCATATTCACAAGAATATATGGACCTAAATAAAAAGATAACATATTTGGTAAGTTGAAATTCTTTTCTTAGCATTATTTTTTTAAATGCTATGCTTCCTCAAATTCCAGAATTCTAGCAATCACCTTCCAAGTTGGAAATGATTGATAATTTGATATTATTTCTTACCACTACCTCAGTTCCAGATGAGGATAGTGAGCCCTTTCAGAAAGTCTGTTATAAAACATGTATGGGAGGAAAAATGTAAGAGGGACACATTTTGAGAACACCTGAGAAATGCCTGACAAGTGATAGACAGTCAAAGAATATTGCTAATATATTAATAAATTAAATGAATAAAACTTACTCTATCTCCAAGATACCTGACCCAGGCCATGCTGTTTCTGCTCCTAACTTAACCAGTCCTTCAAGGAAGAGAAATGGCCAATGAAGAAGAGAATATACAGCCCAAAATAAAGATCTTCTTGTTGATCCTCAGTGCCGTAAAAATTTTCAAATGTCTACTTGAGAATATGCTTTGTCATAAGTTAAACTTTAGTTGAGTAAAGACATAATGAAGAGTCTTGACTGCCCCTTGGACATAAGCTTCCTTTATCATAGATATCACTCTGACTAACTCAAATAATTCTATCAACCAAACCAAATTCTGCCAAGAGCAGTGGTGGCATCATTCATCTCCCATTTCCCTGAGCAGATTCCTGACAGGACATTTTCAGACCTAACTCTCTCTGATTAAAGCTTGTAGTTTTTCCACAGCATTCCACCACCTCCCAATTTCTAAATAATCTAAAGACTTTAAAAGTTTAGGTGTGCTTTTACCATTAAACTAAGAGTTAGCAAGTAGAAAATGGAGAAAGAAAATTCCACTTATAGTTTAGCTTTATGATAAAGAAGGAAATGACAAGGAAGCAATATAACACACTGATTAATAAATAGGCTTCGGACTCAGAGTCCTTGTTCAATTCGAAGTTTAGCCATTTACTAGGTGTATGACTTCAGACAAGTTTTTTAATCTACCCACACCTCAGTTACTCCAACTAAAAATGAAATGACAAATACCTACACCATGGGAATGTTCTTGGCATGACATAAGGTTAAATATGTCATAATCTTAGCAGAAGTCCTATTATTCTGTAAACCCTTAAAATAAGGATAGTCTAAAACAATTACCTAAAATAAGTTCCATTAATAGACCTAATAAATTATAGTATATAACAAAGCTAATATATAACTTTAAAATAACTCCAAATATGCCCACACTAAGAAATTCACTTTTTCTGCTATAAATTCAAATCAACATATTCAAATCAATTAACCTACATTTACTTCACAAATGAATATTCCAAAATTATCAGTCTGATCTATTATCATATCATCTCGGTCAATCAGCCACCAATCCTGACATCTTACTTCAGCCTCCTTTAGCAGCCCTTATTCCTAGTTTCTAACTCACCTGTATTAAAACAGTCACCAAATATTTCTCATACTTTTTCATTTACATGGGTCAGAATGCCTGCTTTTACATGCCTTTCTTTCTATTTTCATTTATTTCAGTGCTCCTTGTATTATAATTATTACCATATACACAACATTCATAAGTACAACACTGGTGATGATATTATGTACCAAATGGAGTTGTGAATCACTCAAGTTTACCTATTGGTCATTATTATAAGGCACAAAGCCTGTTTTTCTTCTGATTTACATTAAATAATTCTGATGATAAATCACTCTAAAAGGAGAAAAGGAGTTGAATAGAGATGCTGCTTTACTATGAATCATAGTTTTTTTTTTTCCACTACAGAAAATAAGCCTTCATAGGGAACATTTTCATGTTTTAAATATATGGTTTTCTAGTGGGAAACTCAAAAAGAAATCTCTGTTATTTCTTATTTTTTTGTAGCTCTCCGGTGGATATGATGCCCAACTACAGTGAATATAAATTCTAAAATTTAGGGGTGAGGTAGCACCTTAACAACAAAACTTAGCTTTACTAATACTCAGTACTGGTCTAAGCACTTTATATATTAACTTATTTGATTATCCTGACATCCTCATTTTCTATATGAGGAAACTGAGGCATGAAGAGGTTAATTTACCCAAAGTCATACTCCAAGTATGCTTCCTTCTTCTTTATGATTTATTGTCCTATAATTAATAAGCATGCAAACATTATAAAATCTCAAGCACATTTCAGAGTACATCAGTTTTCACATGACTGGTCAAATATTTCAAAATATTTAACCAAATCCTATGTGGTTTTCACATATAAATGCAGTGGATTATAGATGACCAAAATGATACCTGAGATGTGTAAGGTATCTAAGATTACCCATAAGAAATAGGTCAGCCAAGCTTATGCATCAAACCACTTACCAGAGTACCCAAGAGCAGGGGGCATCTTTAGTCATTATATAAACAGGGCATTCATCAAATAGAAAATTTGAGCCAATCTGAGCCAACCTAAACCTGGTGTGGGTATATGCACCTTTACGCTTATGCCTCTCTTTGCAGCCCACCAAATAACAGATTATCTATGGAATTCATCAGGATTAGAAGTACATAAATTTTCAAAGATAAAGTGAAGGATAATATGCAGGATTCCTGTTCCATCTAATATAAGTAAAAATTATGTTAATGTTCATTCAGTTTCATGCCCCTCAAAACTTATAAGAAAACTAAATTCAAGATTACTGTACTCTCCTATACAGGCTATTGAAAAAAATGCTGATCTGACATAGTAAATGAAAATTATTTTGCATTAATTTTTTAACCATGAAGGAATTGAGAAGATCCAAGATTTATCCAAAAAATGCAACTAACATTACAGAGATATTATTCATATTTCAAATGGCATGAAGAAAACTTACAAAAATTACTGATGCACTAGTTTTCTACAGCTGGAAAATAAGGAGAGAAAAAATAAACACTAGATGCTCAGGACAGGATGTCTGCAGACATGATTGTAGGGGGTGGAGTGGTAACAATGAACACTAACATAATTCTAAGTGAGTTTCTGAAACTTGGCATTTGGTTTCAGGTCAAATATCTAACAACCCTTTTCCTACAGGGTGTGCCAAGAGACTAAGCTTCTTAAAAATCAGGATTGTATGAGTGTTACTGGGGAAATTCCTTTAAATCCACCTTATAGCTTCTTGGAACACCCTGAGCCTGAAATTACTATTCACTCTAAGGATGGTTCTACATCATCCATCTACCCACACCTTATTAAACAAATACTATATGTTAGGGCTTGGTGTCTGAGTTCATTTTGAAGCCTATTTTTTTAAAGTATCATTTAGCAGGCATCATTTTTGGTCTTCAGTCTAGTCTCTTGCCCTGGTTTGGTTCATAGTATTCCCATTCTCCCACTTACTTAGTCACCATATCTCAAAGTCAATTTTGACCCCTCCTTCTCCATTATCTAGCCATTTACCAAATTTTACTAATTATTCCTTCAAAGTATTTCCAGCCTGACTTCCAAAGCAAGATGGCTGATAAAAAGCAAGCATTTATCCCCCTCTCTCCTCAAATCTCACTGAAATGAGAGAAGACAAATGAAAACAACCCAATGTGTCTTACAATGACAGAAATGTTGCCACCAATAGACTAAAAGAGTGAGGAGTTTCTGGAAGACAAAAACTAGAGCTCTGAAAGAAAAACAAAACAAAACAAACAAACAAACAAAAACTAGAGTTCCACTAAGAGTAAAGTTGCCGACAAAACCACAATGCCCTGGAGCCCTGGAGGTAAAATACCAGCCTTCAAGAAAGTGAGTCTTCCTAACAGAAGCTTCAGATAAACTCAAGATCAGAGAAAGCAAAGGTTATGAAAGAAAGTCATAGTGGGTAACTAATTAATTTATATAAGGTATTAATTATTTCCACAGGAAATAATATATTGTAAATTAATTAAAGGACTGAATCAGACATTCTACTAAAAGTCCATACCAATGCAATTAGAAAAAGAAAAAGAAGTAACATTTGTACATTGAAAAGAATGAGGGAAAAAGGTCATTACTTACTGACAACATTACTACATACTTAAAATATTCAAAAGACTTAGTTGAAAAATTGCTAGAAATAATAACAGAGTTTTGAAAGGTGACCAGATACCAGACCAACACATTAAGAAGTAATAGTTTTCTTAATCACCAAAAATAACAAAATATAAACATTATTTTTAAATTCCACTTAATAGCTACAAAAACTATAAGATATACATGAACAAAACTAACACAAATTGTACAGAAAACTCATTATTTTAATTGTATCAGTTCTGTCCAAACTGGTCATAAATCCAGTACAATCCTTTAGTTTATGATAAAGATGCAATTTCATGTTTAACAGTGTTGGGACAATCAACTAGCCATCTGGAAAATATAAGAAGTGATATTACTTGTGTTTCTGGCGTAATCACTCAATTTCATAAGTAGTTAGCTTGTGCAAGACTCTATATACTTATTTGAAGAATAGGACTGATTAAGATTATTTATATGGTGGTTTGTAGATTTAAATTCCATGAATCTGTGGATTTATTACTATCAATTCTAGGATGCCATTATCTGACCACTCCAACTCAAAATGTTGTCTCCCGTCTCTAAATACCTACAGAAACCACAGCCTATGGTACTAATTTTGTCACTTACTGTCTTCTCTTTGTAGCTACAGGTATGTTCCCTATATCTATTGCCCCAAATCATCTCCTCATATTCAAATAATTTTTGAAGAAAAAAAATTCAGAGGGAAGGGAGTCAGGAAGGAGTGAGAGAAGAAAAATGATGACACAGCTTAAAGAGAAAAAGGTAGATTTACGGATCAGCAGAAATGTTTCTGCAGCCTAAGACAGTAGCCAACAGTTGAATTATTCTAAGCATATAAGTAGCTATATTATTCTCTTTCCACAGGATTTTCTTTTCCACAGGAAACAACTCTAATACTATTGCTCTTCTAGAGTGCAGTACAGTATTTCACAGTCTTTTCTTTAGAGATATCAGTAGCTAGCTCACACACTCTCATCTAAAAATGTTGCTCTTGACTCTGCATTCTCCTCCAGCATCATTTTCCTGCTCCCCTTCTGAGTAAAATTTTGTTGAAAAAGTTAGATATGTTTGTCATTTCTACCTCCTTTGTTACCTGTTCTCACTTTAACACAGTCTGGCTGGAATTTCTTTCTCTCCACCCCATGCAACCACTCTTATAGAGGTCACCAAATACCTCACTGTTGCCATATCTGACGGTCACTTCTTACTTGAACTTCTCACCATTATATATCTTCCCTCCTGAAACTTTTCTCTTTTTTGGTTTCCAAGATACCTCTTCCTCCATATTTTCTTTTTCACCAGCTGCTTTTCCCAGCTGCCTTTGCTGATTCCTTATCATCTGTAGATCTCTAAATATAGGTGGTCCCTTCTGTATTGTCCAGAGTCTCCCCGCCTCCCTCCTTCTCCATCTTTCCCCTTCCTTTTATCTTCTCCTCTCTATCCATACTCCCTCTAATTTCCTCATCCAGACTTTCTATTTAAAAGCCATATACACCGATGACTCCAAAGAGAAACTCTAGATCTTTACCCCAAGACCTGTTTCTCCTCCAGCCTTATCCTTCTCAGTAAATAACACCAAAATCAACCCAGCTCCTCAATCTAAAAACTTAACAAAGAAATACTCCTCTCAGCCAACAAATTAGTATATTCTACTGACTCCACCACCAAAATATAACTTTATCTACTTCTCTGCTTAATTGCAGCCCCTATTATTTTTCTTGTCTAAGTCCTACAATTGCCTCCTAAGTGGTTTCCTTACTTTTGCCTAATTTCCCTATAATCTATTCTCCACACAGGAGGTAAAGCAATCCTTTAAAAATAAAAATCAAATCATATCACTCACCAGCTTAAAAACCCTTCAAAGACATTCAAGTTCGTTCATATTTATATATAGATGTAAACATAAAAAAGAAAAATTTTTAATTAAAACTTATGTAAGTGAAGGAATAGAATAAAAGCACATAAATGGATTTTTTAAAGTACAGTGTTCCTCTTTTCCGCTTTTTTCCCCCCACTTCTCCCTCCCTCTGTACATACATCCCCAAACTCCACCTTAAAGTAATCCATATTAACAAAATAGTGTGTATCCTTCCTTATTCTCTTCCTTGATTAATTAGAATATATAGAAAAACAAAAGACATAGGGGTACTTGTCAGTATTTTACTGAAAAGAGTGCGTATTACACACAATTTTATGAAACTTGTTTGCTTTTCTCAGCAGTATCACGCAGAAATTCCTCCAAGTCAATGCAAAGGTCTAATATAATCTTCTCAATGACTGCATAATATTCTTTAGTATGGAATAGCACAGTATAATTAACTTTTCCCCTATTTATAGGTATTTACTTTTTTTCCAGGTTTTGACTAATATAACCAACATTGCAAAAATTATCCTTCTGCATACATCCTTATATTAATATACATTTGATAAGTCTCTAGACAGAGATTTCTTAATCAAATGAGGATTTTTAATTTTAATAAATGTTGCCAGATTGTCTTCCAAAGGGTTGAAAATAATTCATATTTCCACTAGTTGTGTATTTGAGTACTCTTCTCCATCCCTGCCAGCAATAGGTGCAATCACACTTTTAACTTTGTGCTAGTTCGATAAGTGCATATCATTGTCACTTTAAGTTGCTTTTCCCTGACTAGTGCTGAGGTTAAGAATCTTTTTCTTTACATGGTGGCTGTTTGGGCTTGCTCATGTGTGAATCTCCTGTTCATGTCCTTTGCCCAATTTTTCTACTGGGTTTTTTATCTTATCCTTGTCCATTTGTAAATCTTATGTCTACTTTATTTTTAATTTTTTGAATTTTTGGTTTTGACTCAGATGGATCCCACAGTCCATAAAAGAAATGTATTCAATTTCCTACAGAGTTTTTTTTCCCTCTACTTTTAAGTCTTTATCCACATGGTAATAGTTTTAGTACAAGGTGGGGGCCCAAAGATACTTTTCTTTCAGGTAGAGATAGCCAGTTGAGCTGGCACTACTTATTGAATAATTCCACTTATCCCTATGATTTAAAATGTTGTCCTTTCATAAGCATTTAACATGGCTTTGGGGAGAAGCGCAACATGCTTCCTTCACCAAAGCAGCCACTGGTGCTGCCACTGCTTCACAAAAAATTTTCTGCAGAATAAAGTGTAAGAAAGAGCAAGAGGGATTTATTTGCCAGGATCTATACTTAATCCTACTTCTCTATTGGCCAGAACCCAACGAGATGGTCTTCTAGCACTTTTGTTAGACTGGAAACTATGTCCTGAAACAAATCAGTTTCCCTTTACTTCATACTTTGTGTGTGAGTACGTGTCTTATATATATATATATATTTTGCTCCAGATTCCTTTCCCTTTTGACCTTTTGGTTGTTTGCTCTAACTTCATCATCCCAGATCTGATGCTTGATATATGTTTTCAGGTTCTAAACTCTGGCTTTCCTGTACTGACCCCTTAGTTTTATTTAATAAGCCCTTATACAGCTCTTTTTTTTTAAATTAGAACAGTGTCTGTCACTGTTCTAAGCATATGACATATTATCTCATTTAATCATCATAACAACTCATAAGCTACCTATAATTACTGTCCCCCTTCACAAAAGGTTTGACAACACATATAAAATATTGCCAACCAGTGAATCTCACCCGAGCTAGGGCATCCAGAGTAACTACTGGGGGACAGTAACATAAACATGGAGTGTCCACATGACTGACCTTAACTAGTTAGTCTGCAGCTCCTCCAGAGGTGAAACTGATATACCCTGACCTAGGGGTCCAGACAAACAGAAGCAGGCATTCGCCACAGATTACAGTGTTAACATAACCTGTCTGGTGCAACCCAAAGCCCCAGGTAAACAAAGACATTCTCCTCAGGCAGGATATTCCAAGGGCTTAAAGGTTACCTTTCAGAAGCTGATCAAGGGTCATTCCTTCTTTGGAATGTTCAGGGATTGAACACCCTAAGCCCACTGAGTTAATTCTTTACTGCACAGATAGCTTCTGGCATTTACACATCTCACAGAAAACTACCATTGTCATATGAGGAGGAGGATAGGGCCCTAGAATGGTGATGAACGCATCATGAGCATCAACATTGGAAGTATGTGGAAGAGGAGGATAAATGAGTCTTGGTATTATGGAGCCAGAATCTACTATGTGGGAAATTCTTCCAGTCATCAGACATGTAAAATTTTTTAAAGGGTTCAGTTCTTTTGTTTTTTAGATATAATTGACATTTAACATTGTCAACATTGTGTTGGTTCCAGGTATACAACATAATGATTCCTTCTATGTGTATATTGTGAAAAGGTCACCACAAGAGGTCTGGTTAACATCCATCAGTACACATTATTTTAGTACATGGTCAAACAGAAGTTCCCTTGTACTGGGGAAAATATTTGATAAGGCAGTATATAAAATCATAAATATACCATTACATTTCTTCCTCATAATGGAAATCACACAAAATAAAATATAACAGAATTTCTGTGTTTTAGGACTCAAACCTCTGGTTCTTAAACAGTGGGTACACATGTTCATACATGAAATAAACCTGGATCTTCCCTAATTTAAACTAGACTTTTCCAAATAAAATTTTAATGTTAATTTGAAAAATAAATAAATAAAATAAAATGTCATCCTTGTTGTATTCTAAGTCTCTGTATAATCTAGGATCTATTCCTGGATTCTGTATTGGGTTCCATGTTAATTGTATAGCATTTCTTCTCATAGCTTCATATTCAGCAGTCATTCACACCTTTATTTATAAGTATGGTTATTTTAAATAGTAAATAACTAGGTTTCAGTTTTGAATGCAATTTGGTAGAGTCTTTAATAACAAAGTTTTATCTATTCTCATTAATTGTAGCAGGTAATATTCTTGATTTTATTTCTCCAGTTTGCTTTAAGAAAATAATGTCTTTTATTTTTTTACTTTCTTTTCCTTATTCTTCCTGATTTTCACTGTTTTTCATTCTATTCTTTTCCTCTTGAAAATTTCAATGTACTTAGTTAATAGTTAACTTATCCATCCTGAAACTCAAAGATAGATGAATATTTTTCTACTGTTAAAAGAATTGTTAGTCCTAACAAAACATTATTTTTCTTACCTAAACCCAAACCCAAGAACAGAAAGCCTTTAACATACTTTCACTTCTATCCTCTCCTCATATTCCCATTCCCTACTCCTGATAAGGCTTTTTAGCACTCGTTTCACCTCCCTCTCCTGCCCTCCCTTCCTTTTCCTAATAAATAGGTTTTGCTAAGATAGCACCTCAAATGCTAAACTCTTTGTAGGCTATTTCTTAAAGCATGTCGCTTCTGCTGCAAGCATTTCAATTATACATTCATTGTATTGTATACACACCCCTCAGGTTTCATTGCTTAATATTTTTTCCCTCTCCTCTTCACCTGCCCCTCTATCGAGACCTCAATTCTAGTTTATATCTTGCTTTCCTAGAATCCTTAGTCATGTATTCTTCTCAGTTGTGATATGTGAATGCTATATTACTGAATTCTTGAATATCCAAAAATACCTTTCTTTTACTCTAACAAGAAATTACATCTTGACTGAGAATAGGATTGCTAAATTGTCAGCTTCTTCTCTCAGAGTATAAGGATATTATTCCACCAGCTTCCACCTTCAAATGTTATAGATGAAATGATTCTTTTTCTTCTGTCAGTATATTTTTACTTCAATATGGAAGTTTGTAGAAATATTTCTTTGTATCTAAAATTCAAAAATATTCCCCTGATACATCAAATCTGCCTGAAACTCAGTCTATCTCTTTGAACCTACAGATTTTGATCTTTGTTTAATTCAGAACCACCTCCTCCTCCTACTTATTTTACTATTATTATTTTTTTGCCTCTACCTCTTTCTCTCTTCAAGATCCTATTATTTATAGCCACTTCTGGAATAATGATCTAAGTGTTTTGTTTATCTTCCCTCATTGTTTTCTTCTTTTTAAATTTTACGATTTTGATGTATTTGTTCTTTTTGGCCTTACAGGCCACAAATTTGGATCTCAAGAATGACATATCTTTTTAAACTGACCTACTAAAGTTTTTAACTTGAAAATTGTGCTTCTTAGTGCCATATAGTCATTTTCTGATGTACCTGAATATTCTTATGTGTGCTTTTATTGTCATTGTTTAGGTTGCTGTTTTCTCTAAAAGTTCTCTTTTGATGAGCACCTAATCTCTTCTTTCCTTTCTCTGGCTGCTGGGTTTCTTTATTCGCATTATCATTTTTCCTTGTTGGTTTATGCAGGCCACTGTCTTGTTATTGGAGACATTCCTACAAGATATAAGGTGAGATGTTCTTAAATCTGTAAGCTGAAGGTGGGGCAGCAGGCCTTCTGCACCTCCATACCAAGGACCCAGAAGGAAGTCTTCCAGCTCCCCGCTTTCTGCCCAGTACTAGCCTAGCATCAGGAGAATGGAGGCTTCAGTCCCTTGCAGTTCTTTCTTGGCCTCTGTGGGGCCATGGAAATACACTCACATAGTCCAATGTCGACCTTATCCCTGGGTATTCACACACCTCTGCTGGCCCTCCTAGGGCCTGTTATGATTCTATCCTCGCACAGGACTCTCAGACTATTCTTTGTGTTCTTCCCTGACCAATGGAAAAGAAAGTTCCTCATCATTTTCTTGTTTCTAGGACTCCCATAAAACCCAGTTCCACCTGGCCCCAGGAGTGGCAGATTGGAAGAGAGAATAGAAGAAAAATACAGTATAGTTTAGTTACCATTTTGTCAGGATTCCCCCATTCACTATATTTAGGAATAATATCCAAACTTATTACCATGGCCAAAGAAGCTCTCTGTAATCACATTGCTACCTACCTGACCAACTTCAACTTATACGCTCTCCCTTGCTCACTTTACTTGAGTCACAACAACTTTGCTTCTATCCCTCAAATATATTAATCTCATTGTTACCTAAAATTATATCACTTGCTGTTCACTCCATTTGGAATATTCTTCTCCCCTTGATTGTCAACTTTACATCTTTCAGGTCTCAATCAAATCTCTTGAAAGAGATATTATTTTATCATTCAAATACTACTCCCTAAATCACTCCATCACATTATTTTACATTTTTTGTATCACCTAACACTATCTCAGATTATCATATTTATATATTTATTTCTTAGGCTGCTTATTATCTGTCTCCTTCATTGAATCCCCAAGAAAGTGTGGTTCTATCTAATTTGTTCATGTTTAATTTCAATAGATTTTTATTGAATAAATGAACATATTCCAATTTCTTTGGCGCGAGAGGAAAAATATAAATTAAATCTTTGCAATTCCAATAATGAGTCACTGTTTTTGAAGGACTATCTTTGCCAAAGTAGAACCATGGACAGTGCAACGTTTAAGACAAAACGTGCCTGTGAAGGTCTTGCTGTGAGAAATCATCCATTAGGTTAAGATCTAGAACAGCTGAGAAAATGACTCTTACATAAAATTTCTCTGAGAGATTTCTACATATCCTGCTTTGAACCCATCGGTAGCACATAACTGAAAGATCAGGGGAAATGGTTTGCAGTCCAGAGGTGAAAAGCGAGCTGCTGTAGTACAGAAAAAAAAAAGAAAGAAAGAAAGAAAGATCTCCTCCTTCAGGGGTCACTTCTGTTTAGTTTTATGGCATTGTGGGAGACAAACTCTATCTGTTGGACCCTTGAATTTGTCTCTCCAAAGTGAATATTCTTCCCTATCATTGCTGTTAGTAAGCAAATATTTTTGCCTCACCTTGCTGCACAATTTATTGATTTAAGGACATTTGTGAATTAATTGAGCGAGTATAAAGGTAATTTTCAAAAAAATCCCATGTTTAACACACATTACATCTCTTTCTTAAATAAGATCTGGGGAAATTTTAACACTATGTATTTGATGATATTAAGGAATTACTTAATCCCTAAGATGAGGGTAGTAATAAAATGAAACTGGTTTGGTTATTTATTGATAACTGGTGAAGCTGAATGATGGGTACATGGAGTTCATTATACTGTTCTATTTACTTTCATGTATATTTGAAGTTCTCCACAATGAAAACTTAAAAATTAAAAACATAAGTTATTATTTGTTTTACTTTTTAACAGATAAATGAAACATTTCTTGGATTAAGACTAAGAAGACAGTATGTCAAATCTCATGTTATCCAAGTAAGGTGTGTAAAACAGCCTGAGAGGCACAGAGAATAAACTTTTCCTTTGCCTTCATGTCTCATATTCAACAGAATATCTTTGCATAGTATATAATCAAAAGGTTAAATTTGGGGCTTCAAAACCACTAACATTTTCAAATGTGAAAAAAATGTATTCAAGGTCTGTTGGAAAATTATTAAACCAGAACCAAGAGTTCCAGCTGATGGTGAGTATCAGGTAAAGGTTAAATGGGTTTGTTTTTTATTTGAAGGCACAAAATCAAAAAGCAAATCTAAAATCAGATAATTGCAACATAAGAAAAGAATGGATAAGATAAGAGAGCCACATACAGAATGTCTGACCCAGGAGTGGCAAACTGGTAGCTTATGTACCACATCTTGCTTAGAATTGTGGAGTAAATGTAAAAGTTTGAAAATTTCACATAAAAAGAAAAATTCTCAGAATATATTAAAAAATCAAAAGATCTAACAACAGCACGGGACCCACATTCCCACATGGTTACAATATTTTGAAACTGAAGCTGCACTGTTTGCAGCAGGCCCTAACACTCACACAAATGTATATATATATTTACACCCAAGCAGCTTCACTTTTTTACCTTACCTTCCTAATTCTACAGTTATTTTCTAGCAGCAAAGGTGTTTATCCAAACACTGGTGAGGAACAGATAACCTGCAATAGATGTGGAAAAATAATAATCACAATCACAAACAGAAAAGCTAATATGCTTTGGAATATACCTCTTCTTAAAACTTGTGCTATTTAATTTTCTTGGTTCCTTTTTAAATAATCCATACTCTTAACCAGAACCCCTGGAGAACTTTATTTATATTAACTCATTTAATCTGATAGCAACCCTGTATGGTGTGTACATACTAGTTTCTCATTTTGCAGAGGAGGAAATTGAAGCAAAAATAGGTTAATTGACTTGCCAAGGTCACATATTTAATATATAATAAAGCTACATTCTGAACTCAAGCAATCATATCTGGATTATTGCATCAACTTGTCTAATCTTCAGCTTTCACTGTTGCTCCACTGTTATACATACTCCATACAGCAATCAAAATAAATTAGAAAAAGACATCATCCCCCTACTTGATATCCTCTGGCAGTTTCCCACAAATTCCACATTTCTAATATAGTGCGCATAACCTTACCTGATATGGCCCTGCTTCTCTCTGACCTCATCTCATACCCTCATGCTCACTCAACACTTGATAGTCATACAATTATTTCTCCAACAATCATGCCAAAATTTTTCCCACCATAGGGCTGTCAAAGCACAAATTACACCATACAAAACTGAACAGACAAGGAAGACATTGTTCAAGGCTTTTGCAACAGAGTAGAGAAACCAGAACTAAGTCTTAACTTCCCTGAGGCAAAGCACTGCAGGGTTTTTAAAGGCTGGGGTGAGAGCGAGATCTCAGGCCATCTCTGTTTGCTAATTGGCTTTGCCCAAAGAAAAGTAAAATTTTCATATCTTCATGAAGGGAGAACTGACCCAGTTTTGCAAATTGTGCCTCTACTAAAAAATATCAATCGATCAATCAATCAATCAATCTCTCACCTTACCTATCACATTTCATTTTGTTATTTGCTATTGGCCCTTCCTACATGGTCCATAGTGCATTTATAATACATAGATACATTTATATTAATAAATAATTGTTGCACAGCATTCTGAAATTTTTGAAATGCCTCCATATATATTATTATATATGATGTTTACAATAACCCAGTAAATAATACTATTATCCCCGTTATAGAGATGTACAGTACAGAGTACTGTACTCCTCACTGCAGTCAAGGAGCTGCCAAATGGTGAATCTAGAATACAAACTCAGTTCCCATGTGTCTAGGTCACAGTCTCTTTACTGTTCATCATGTCCGTAAAGCACCATTTCCACTACCTTTGAAGGAACTGGAAAACTGCTAGGAGTTCTGCTTAACAAAGGATAGAATGACTCCACTAAGAATGATAGAGGCGCAGTAATAAAAGCATAATTTCTTTATCTGTTTCTGTTCTGCAGCCGAGCCAAAGGAAAAGTGATAATACATGCTGTGCTTAAGTTTAAATCCTGTTATAGAAATAATACAGCAAAATTTTGGGACAGGATTGAAACCATTTTACATCAGAAGCTGAAGGGCAAAACTGGGTCTTTATGTATAGATTCTTCTTCATTTAGATTTTCAGGTAAGCCTTTTTATTTATGGTACAGAATGATTTTCATCTTTTAATTTGAATATGGTGTTTTGTTGGGCAAATGAAAACAATACTTCTCTCTTTCATATCATTTCACAGATAATGGTAATTACTTTTAACCACTGTTAAAGTAATTAAGGTCTATGTTAATCAATTTTTTGATATAGTATCATTCTTGTATTCTGGAAATTAAACTTTACTTAATAATAGAGTTTTTTTAAAAGAGCAATCATGGTCCCAAATAACATTTCTTTGCAAAACAAAGCAGCCTTAAACTCAAACTCTTATGGCTTGTTCTGCGGGTCATGATTTCTCTCTTGATTCTTTTGGATGTCTCAAGAATCTAGACTCCCAAATTCAAGAATTGCGTTTGAATCTCTTAAACATCAAACTTATTTCTTGATAGCCCTTTGATGGAGTTCATCTCTCTCAATCTTATGTACAATCTAATTCTTATTCTTGGTCATGTAACAATATTGTGAAAGATGGCTTCTTAAAGATAGGGACACATGTCCTCCATTCCGAGAACAGTCAATGTCTCTCTGGTCTTGATAAATGTATAGCCAACGCCTAGCACATCTAAGCTAGGCTATCAGTTCTCTGCTACAACAAATTTGATCAAGGGCAGAAAAGTATCCTATCCCTACAGGAAGGACTAAAGGACTAAGTATTTGTGGGGAAAAGAAAAAACTAGTCCAATTGTTCATTTGTCTGGAACATCAAAAGGATCAAAAGGCAAAACCTGAACATGCTTCTCCTGGATAAAAATCCATCATGTTGTTGAAATGTGACTCTCCTCGGGTTATATTAGATGCTTTGTCTTAGAACCTTCCTTCTCACACAGCTTATCCTATATGTGATGACCTCAAAAAAACACAGAGAAATAAAGCAGTTCTCTGATTTATAGAGAATTCACCACCAAAGACATATTTTTGGAAACTCATCTGCTAAAAACATGAACTCACGTAGTAAAGAAGCAGCATTATATTCCTGGGATTCCTCCAAACTTTAAGAACATTATGTAGGATCCCAGGAAAACAGACTTTCTGGGAGGTGTTTCCTAGGTTTATGGTTTTTCTCAGCAGTTTTATTTATTACAATGCCATCCTACAAGTTTATGAAGAGCAGTGGCTGATAAGCGTAATACACTTAAGCACATACGGTGCTTTGGTACTGTCTTAGCCTCTACCTGTTGCCTATAAACTCCCTCTCTCTCCTTCACATCTCATCAGAATCTAGGTTTCTTATGAAACTGACTGGGTGTTCACAGGTGCAGGATCAAACTCAGAAGCCAACGGGGCCAGGGCTCCAAAACCACAATGAAATGAGTTAACACAAAGCTCACATGCAAGATAGCTCTTACTTAAAGAGATTAAGAACCTTCATTGGTCACCACATAAATGGGTTTCTGGCTTAGGGATTTATGAAAGCTTATTTAGGTAGCCAAGGTTGCTGTCACAGCATCTTACTGAATAACCTGACCTTCTTATGCTGCCTGGTTGGTTCAGTTGCTTAGCGCCTGCCCCTAAGCGTGTCAAAGTTGTGAATTCCATTTTCGTACAAGCTGCTAACACAGAGGAAAAAGACATCACTGGCCAGTGCTATTAGTTACAATGAATGGCTGAATACAATACCAGGGTTCCTATACTATTATGCCTAGAAAGAAGGCATATAGAAAAATATGCATAAACTGTGTATCATCTGGAAGACACTCCAGTTGCATGAAAGGGAAGTTTCATTAAAACAAAAGCCACCTAGGACTTTAGAGCTTAATTCTCTTCCAGACCCCAGCTGAGGAAAGCAGATGGTGAGTTTGGCACATGTATGCTGCTAGTAGACATTTCTATCCCCAGACTTAAGATATAAAGAACGCTTCAGTTATTAAGACCTGTGAACGTAATATGTAATTTTATTTTCCACTCACTCCTGAATTCCAGGAAAATGACACTGTTACTACCTTCCTAGGTACTAACAATCAGCATTTATGGTGTATTCTTCAATGAGAGAGAAATATTTTCTCCATCAATTCTAAACTTACTAGATCAGAAGATTTTCAAATTGACTAGTGGGCATAAAACCTAGAAAAAACATTGATGGTATAGTTTTCCCCTGCCCGTGATAGAATAGTTGCCTGAAAAATCTCTCATGAGGCAAATTTCTTAATCTAACACCATTGACTTCACTGGTGAAAATTTTTATGCATTCCCAAACCCCTGAATTTATATTCGCTTATGCTGTATGTTTAAACAATATCACATTATTTTTAAAGTAGAAATGATAACCTTAATAGTTAAAATTAGTTAACACAATCAGTTTTTCCTTTTTAAATTATCTTCTTTGTAAACTATAAGATCATGCTTACATGATCTTATTTTATAGCTTAACAATCAAAACAGAACATACATATGATACTTAATGTTTATGTAATTCAAACTTTAATAAAAAAAAAGAAAGAAAGAAAGAAAGAAAGAAAGGAACAAGTAAAGCAGTGCAAGTGATATCTCACCAAACCAGTTGACCTCACAGCACGATGCACTTGACTATCACCGCCATAAACTATCAAGCCAACAGCTAAGAAGAAAATGTAACACTAGACTAGATCTACCAAGTACACAATGGCAAGGATGACCACATGGTGTTTCTCTCTTGGAAGCTTTGGAAGGAAAACCAAGAAATGCCTCATAAGCTGAAGTGAGGGTTTTAATGAAATGCCTTATAAAGTTCAATGCTCATAACTTTAATGGGCATACTTAAGGATATGACTGTAACTTGTTTTAAAAAATAATCATTATTTTCTACAGAAAAATGCCTTGTACATACTGCTACACTTAACCATCTACTGATTAAGCATGAAAAATATTTTAAATACTTATGCTAAATCATAATTGGTTAAAGTAAAAACTCAAAGTATGTGAAAGTAATAGAAATTCATACACAAGGATGATTGTCCTGACCCACTATTAAGGTTTTTAGAAGAAGAGTGAAGCTCTGGCCTAGCACTCATTTGTGAGTAGCTGACCAATACTGAGATATAAATGATGTTAGTAGAACACACCTTGTTCTTGTGGCTTGATCCTGAGATGCTGCATGACTACATTTGTACCGTGTTTTAAGCAATTTTAACCAATCATTCTTTGATAACTTCTAGAGGAGATTTTTTTATTGGAATATAATTACTTTACACTCTTGTACCAGTTTTTGAGGTACACCAAGGTCAATCATCTGTATTTATACACATATCCCTGTATTCCCTCCCTCCCTCGACTCCACCCCACCCTCCCCGTCCCAGTCCTCTAAGGCATCATCCATCCTCGAGTTGATCTCCCTTTGTTATACAGCAACTTCCCACTGGCTATCTATTTTACAGTTGGTAGTACATATGTGTCTATGTTACTCTCTCACTTCATCTCAGCTTCCCCTTCACCCCCCACCCCCCCAAACCTCAAGTTCTCCAGTCCATTCTCTGCATCTGCATAGAGGACATTTTTTAAAAGCATGTTGTTCCCCAGAGTGTCCTTTCTTAACCAAGAACCAATCTTCAGTTCTATAAACCTGTTTTATTTGCAAAGTATCTCTTAAAATAGTCTAAGTAGTATAAGACCTTGACCACTGACAATTCCCTGGAAATAAGTCTTTCTAAATAGGCAAATTTTCTGAAGAGTTTATGTTTTATCTTTTAAACAGGATAAAAAATTTCTCTTTAAAATTATATTTTTTACAAAAATATTTCTCAAACCTACCACCTCCTCTTTGATATTACTATGGACTTCCATTAATTTATAGTGGATGTTGTAATGCCCTCAGAGCATTTGGGGAAAAGGAGGATTATTGACGCCTTCACCAAATAACCCCAATACAAGGGGTTTTAAGTTCTCATTTTGTTCTCTATTTTATTTCTTTCTCATACTTCAATATCAAAAAAAGCTCTTGCTGTCACTTTTTTTCTCTACATTCTTTCTCCTATCTTCTTCAAATTCACTTCAACTATTTTATAGTAATTTCTACATTAAAAATGGAAAAATCAAATAGCTTTTGAATGAGGGTGTGTTGAGCCCTCTTATTTAATTATATAAGCTTCAGTGAGTTGGTTTTTTGATATAGCTTTCGATATATCTTTTGATTCCTCAGATACCCTTGTTTCCCAATTCTTGACTTTATTCCAGAGAAAATGTTGCCAAGTTTACCAAGAGATATGGAGCACTATTCCTGTTGGCATTTCAAAATATCTTTCAAAAAGCCAGGAATTTACTTAAAATAATATTTCTTTAAATATTTTTCAAATGCAAGCTTGAAACATATACATATATTATTGAATGATATAGCTATTAGACAGTGTCCAGATACTTTAAGAGAACTTAAAAATTATTAATAGTCATTGCATTAAAGGACTCACTATGAATAGGGCACGTAAGACACACTGCCACAGAACTATCTGTGAAACAAGAATGTTCTTCCAAATGAATCATCCTTATTTTCTAATCTCTATGAAAGGAAAAACCTTATAATTTATACTGGTTATTTTTGATAGTCAGGCCCTAATTTTAAATGACTAACACTATCATACTCCATCTAGTGGTTCCATTCATTTACTTGCCTGGACTACCTGCTAGATCCATCTAGCATGACTGAGACTCTAGACCAAAATATGCAAGCTATTAGTTGATCAGATCCCAACAGATTTTATTTAATGGAGTTCTAAATTCATCTTGCCAATTTAGATCCAGTATACCTGAGATGAATCCTGAACTTCTGCCCTCTGCTCTCTGCATCACATCCTTTCCTTGAACTTCTTGACTATTCCAAATCTGCTTCTCCATTTTAGACAGTTTTGAATGATTTCTATTTTATCAGTTTGTGGTTTTACATTCTCATTCTCCTCCAAAACTGAAGTTCCTCTCAGAAACTCAGCCACTTGGGCTGGTGTCCTAATAATTATGCTAGCTCTCACCACCTACCCATAAAATTGTTGGAGTCTTTTACCCATGGCATTTAACACCTGCAGCCCAGACACTACTGTCCTGACTGATGTCCAGCACTACCCATCTGAGATTGGGATACATCTGTGTGATGGTAAATTTTGTGCCAACTTGACTGGGCTACAGGATGCCCAGATGTCTGTTTAAACATTATTTCTGGGTTTCTGTGAGAATGTTTCCAGAAGACATTAGCATTTGAATTGGTAGACTGAGTAAAATTCATTGCTCTCCCCAATATGGGTAGGCATAACCCAATCAACTGAGAGCCTAAACAGTGCAAAAGGACAAAGGAAGTGTGAACTCTGTCTCTCTCTGCCTGGCTGATTGAGCTGGAGCATTGGTTTTTCTCCTGCCCTCAGACTAGGAATTACAACATTGGCAGTCCATTTCTCAGGCATTTGGACTTTGACTGGAATGACACTACTGCCTTGGTCTGCAGCTAGCAAGTGGCAGATGATGGAATTTCTCAGCCTCCATCATTGCCTGTGAGCCAGTTCCTCACAATAAATAACTAAATAATTTCTGTTTCTCTAGAGAGCTCTAACTAATACAAACTGCCAGAGTGCACTGCCAACCACCACCAAACGCAAACAAGCTCAAACTTACTATGGGCTTTTGGAAATCCCACTTGCTTCACATACTTCTAAGAGGTCAATTGTACCTATAGCTACACCAACTCCCCTATCCCCTTTCAAGTTTCTCCTAGCTTCCTTTCATTTCCAGGAATTTAAGCCTTTGAGGCTGCAGAATTCTGTATCCTCAGCTTGAGTGTGTTATAATCAAAATTAAGAGTGATTAGTTTTAGGTTTAAGAGTTTGTGCTTTGGTAGGTATAAAGATCCATTAAAGTTTATTAAATCATGAAAAACATATGGTCAAAGCTTTTCTTTCTAAAATTTAGCTGATGATATTGTGTAAAATGAACTAGTGGGAGAGAGTCTTTAAGCAAAGAGATCAGTTAGGAAGGAATAACAATGGTGCAAGTGTGAAGAATTAAAAACCTGAGCTAGCCACAGTGAAATAATGTTAGAAATAATAAACATATGTCCAAGATATTATATTTATAGAATTGACAGAACTTAACAACTGGATATGAGACACAGCAGTGAAAGGAATTTAATACAACACCCAAGTTTTAAGTCTGAATAATAGCGAGATGATAACTTCATAGAGAACAGACAAAAAGATATGAGAAAAAAAGATTTATAAATATTCAATAAAGGATACATGACTTTACCTTCCAAGAAGATGGAATGGATATATTTTTCCCTATTTTTCCCACTAAATACAGTTAAAACCCCTAGCTATTATATATAAAACAAACATAAGAATATACAATGGAATATTACTCAGCCATAAAAAAGAACAAAGTATTTATACATATATCCCCATACAGCTGACTCACTTTGGTGTACCTCAAAATCTGCTTTACACAAGAGTGTAAAGCAATTATATTTCAATAAAGAGCTAAAAAAAAAAGAACAAAGGAATGCCATTTGCAGCAACATGGATGAGCCTAGAGATTGTCATACTAAGTGAAATAAGTCAGACACAGAAAGACAAATATTATGTGATATCACTTATATATGAAATCTGAAAAACAAAAGGGTACAAATGAACTTATTTACAAAACAGAAGTAGAGTCACGGATGTAGAAAACAAACATGCTTACCAGAGGGGAAAAAAGTGAGGAGGGATAAATTGGGAGATTGGGACTGACATATACACACTACTATACATAAAATAAATAACTAATAAGAACCTGCTGTATAACACAGGGAACTCTACTCAATACTCTGTAATGGCCTATATGGGCAAAGAATCTTAAAAAAAAAAAAAAGATTAAATATGTATATGTATAACTGGTTCACTTTGCTGTATACCTGAAACTAATGCAACATTGTAAATCAACCATACACCAATAAGAATAAGTAGATAAATAAATAAATAAATAAATAAATAAATAAATAGGGTGGGCTCAGGGGACTAGATGAGTCTCTTTTGCAGGGCACTTAATCCTGCCACATGGCTCTTCTTCCCTACCTATACAGTCTATTCTCTCACCTCCTACACTCCCTGGGTGTCAGGAGAATTAAACACTTTTAAATTTCCTTGAGTTCCTTGGAGATAACTAGCATGTATAAAGAATAAAAATCATTTCATATAAAGCTGGTGAAAAATAGGCAGGGAATTGTTTCACAGTCTCCTCCATTGGGCTATGATTATGAGAGTCTTAGATGAAATATCACATTTCAGCAAGACAGGTGATGCCTGTGTTAGGCTGCTAATTGTAATAAAAAGCTTAATTTGCAAAAATACAACCAGAAAAAAAAAAATAAGAGCCCAGACTGACCAGTGACCTCAGGGCGCAACAGCAAGCATGAGGAAGAGTCCCATGAGTTTGCTTTATATATCCTGAAATTGGACTGAAGAAGCCAGCAGCCCCAAAACTCCCAAGGGTGAAGGGGGAAAAAATGCCTCCATCAAAGTCTGTGCTTTCTATCCAAAGGACCAGGAAAGCATCAGCATAGCTGCTGTACTCCAGCCAAAACACTATAGGAAAAGCTATGGCCTTACCCCAACCCATGCCAGCAAAGGCCAAGTGGAAACCCTATACTGCTATTCTCACCAACCTCTAATAAATGTGTATGACTTGTATACTGAAAACTACACAACAATGATGGAAGAAATCAAAGAAGATCTAAATAAATGGAAAGAAAAATCATCTTTATGGATTGGAAGTCTCAATATAGTAAAGATATCAATTGTCCCAAAATTGATATACAGGATCATATTTTTTAGAAAAAAAATATAGGAGGAAATCTTTGGCATCTAGGGCTAGGTAGAGTTCTTTAGACTTGACAGCAAAAGCATGATACATCAGAGGAAAAATTAATAAGTTGGACTTCATCAATATTGAAATTTTTCACTGTGAAATACCCTGTTAAGAGGATGAAAAGAAAAACTACACACTGGGAAAAAATATTTGCATACTATATATCAAAGGACCAGTGTCTAGAATATATAAAGAACTATCAAAACACAATGATAAAACAAACAATTCATTTAGAAAATGCAGGAAAGATGTGAAGACATATTTGACCAAAAAGAATATATAGATGTCAAATAAGCACATGAACAGATGTTTAATATCATTAGCAATTAGAGAAATACAACTTGGAACTTCAATGAGATATTGCTACACACTTATGATATGGCTAAAAATTTTTAAATGATGACAAAACCAAATTCTAGCAAGAATAAGGAGAAACTGAATCACTCATACAATGCTTTGGGAATGTAAGAAACTCTGCAGGCCAAAAGGGAATGGCAGGATATACTGAAAGTCCTGAAAGAGAGAAACCTACAGCCTAGAATACTCTACCCAGCAAGAATCTCATTCAGATTTGAGGGAGAAATCAAAAGCTTTCCAGACAAGCAAAAGTGAAGAGAATTCAGCACCACCAATCCAGCCTTACAACAAGTGCTAAAGGAACTTCTCTAAGTAGGAAACACAAGAAAGGGAAAACACCTACAAATACAAACCCAAAACAATGAAGAAAATGGTAAGTGGAACACACATGTCAATACTCACCTTAAATGTAAATGGATTAAATGCTCCAACCAAAAGACACAGACTGGCTGAATGGATACAAAAACAAGACCCTTCTATATGCTGCCTACAAGAAACCCACTTCAGACCAAGGGATACATATAGACTGAAAGTAAAGGGATGGAGAAAGATATTCCATGCAAATGGAAGTCAAAAGAAAGCTGGAGTAGCAATACTCAAATCAGAAAAATTAGACTTGAAAGTAAAGACTATTAAAAGAGACAAGGAAGGACACTACATAATGATCAAGGGATCCATCCAAGAAGAACATATCACAATGGTAAATATCTATGCCCCCAACATAGGAGCACCTCAATACATAAGGCAAATGCTAACAGCTATAAAAGGGGACATCGACAGCAACACAATAACAGTGGGAGACTTGAACACCCCACTTACATCAATGGACAGATCATCCAAACAGAAAATAAAGACACACAAGCTTTAAATGACACATTAGACCATCTCGACTTAACTGATATTTATAGGACATTCCATCCAAAAACGACAGAATACACTTTCTTCTCAAGTGCACATGGAACATTTTCCAGGATAGATCACATCTTGGGTCACACATCAAACCTCGGCAAATTCAAGAAAATTGAAATCATATCAAGCATCTTCTCAGACCACAGCACCATGAGACTAGATATCAATTACAAGAAAAAAACTGCAAAAAATACAAACACATGGAGGCTAAACAATATGCTATTAAACAACCAAGAAATCACTAAAGAAATCAAAGAGGAAATCAAAAAATATCTAGAAACAAACGACAATGGAAACATAACAACCCCAAACCTATGGGACGCAGCAAAAGCAGTTCTAAGAGGGAAGTTTATAGCAATACAGTCCTACCTTAAGAAACAAGAAAAATAGCAAATAAACAACCTAACCTTACACCTAAAACAATTAGAAAAAGAAGAACAAAGAAACCCCAAAGTGAGCAGAAGGAAAGCAATCATAAAGATCAGAGCAGAAATAAATGAAGAAAGGAAGGAAACAATAGCAAAAATAAATAAAACTAAAAGCTGGTTCTTTGAAAAGATAAACAAAATTGATAAACCATTAGCCGGACTCATCAGGAAAAAAAGGGAGACAATGCAAATCACAGAATTAGAAATGAAAAAGGAGAAGTAACAACAGACACCTCAGAAATACAAAAGATCATGAGAGACTACTACAAGCAACTATATGCCAATCAATTGGATAACCTGGAAGAAATGGATAAATTCTTAGAAAAATACAATCTTCCAAGACTGAACTAGGAAGAAATAGAAACCTTGAACAGACCAATCACAAGTACGGGAATTGAGGCAGTGATTAAAAATCTCCCAACAAACAAAAGCCCAGGGCCAGATGGATTCAAGGTGAATTCTATCAAACATTTAGAGAGGAGCTAACACCTATCCTTCTCAAACTCTTCCAAAATATTGCAGAAGGGGGAACACTCCCAAACTCATTCTACAAGGCCACCATCACCCTGATACCAAAACCAGGCAAAGATGTCACAAAAAAAGAAAACTACAGACCAATATCACTGATGAATATAGATGCAAAAATCCTCAACAAAATATTAGCGAACAGAATCCAACAGCACATTAAAAAAATCATATACCATGATCAAGTGGGGTTTATCCCTAGGATACAAGGATTCTTCAATATATGCAAATCAATCAACATGATACATCATATCAACAAACTGAAGGATAGAAACCATATGATCATCTCAATAGATGCAGAAAAAGCTTTTGAAAAATTCAACATCCATTTATGATAAAAGCTCTCCAGAAAATGGGCATAGAAGGAAATTATCTCAACATAATAAAAGCCATATATGAGAAACCAAAAGCCAACATCGTTCTCCTTGGGGAAAAACTGAAAGAATTCCCGCTAAGAACAGGAACAAGACAAGGGTGTCCACTCTCACCATTATTATTCAACATAGTTTTGGAAGTTTTAGCCACAGCAATCAGAGAAGAAAAAGAAATAAAAGGAATCAAAATTGGAAAAGAAGTAAAATTGTCACTCTTTGCAGATGACACAGTATTATACATAGAAAACCCTAAAGAGTCTACCAGAAAACTGCTCGCACTAATTGATGAGTTTAGTAAAGTAGCAGGATACAAAATTAATGCACAGAAATCTCTTGCATTCCTACACACTAACAACGGAAGAGCAGAAAGAGAAATTAAGGAAACTCTTCCATTTACCATTGCAACAAAAAGAATAAAATACCTAGGAATAAACCTGCCTAAGGAGGCAAAAGACCTGTATGCAGAAAACTTTAAGACACTGATGAAAGAAATCAAAGACGACACAAACAGATGGAGGGATATACCATGTTCCTGGATTGGAAGAATCAACATAGTGAAAATGACTGTACTACCCAAAGCAATTTACAGAGTCAATGCAATCCCGATCAAATTACCAATGGCATTTTTCACAGAACTAGAGCAAGAAATCTTATGATTTGTATGGAAACGCAAAAGATCCTGAATAGCCAAAGCAATCTTGAGAAGGAAAAATGGAGTTGGTGGAATCAGGCTTCCTGACTTCAAACTATACTACAAGGCCATAGTGATCAAGACAGTATGGTACTGGCACAAAAATAGAAAGGAAGATCAATGGAATAGAATAGAGAACTCAGAGGTAAGCCCAAACATATATGGGCACCTTATCTTTGACAAAGGAGGCACGAATATACAATGGACAAAAGACAGCCTCTTCAATAAGTGGTGCTGGGAAAATTGGACAGCTACATGTAAAAGAATGAAATTAGAACACTTCCTAACACCATACACAAAAATAAACTCCAAATGGATCAAAGACCTACATGTAAGGCCAGACACTATAAAACTCCTAGAGGAAAACATAGGCAAAACACTCTATGACATCCATCAAAGCAAGATCCTTTTGGACCCACCTCCTAGAATCATGGAAATAAAATCAAGAATAAACAAATGGGACCTCATGAAACTTAAAAGCTTTTGCACAGTGAGAGAAACCATAAACAAGACAAGAAGGCAACCCTCAGAATGGCAAAAAGTAGTTGCCTATGAAACAATGGACAACGGATTAACCTCCAAAATATACAAGCAGCTCATGCAGCTTCATACCAAAAAAGCAAATAACCCACAAATGGGCGGAAGACGTAAATAGACATTTCTCCAAAGACATACAGATGGCCAACACACACATGAAAAGATGCTCAACATCACTCATCATCAGAGAAATGCAAGTCAAAGCCACAATGAGGTATCACCTCACACCCATCAGAATGGCCATCATCACAAAATCTGGAAACAACAAATGTTGGAGAGGGTGTGGAGAAAAGGGAACTCTCCTGCACTGTTGGTGGGACTGTAAGTTGGTACAGCCACTATGGAAAACAATTTGGAGGTTCCTTAAAAAACTACAAATAGAACTACCATATGATCCAGTAATCCCACTCCTGGGTATATACCCAGAGAAAACCATAATCCCAAAAGAAACATGTACCATAATGTTTATTGCAGCACTCTTTACAATAGCCAGGACATGGAAGCAACCTAAATGCCCATCAACAAATGAATGGATAAAGAAGATGTGGCATATATATATACAATGGAATATTACTCAGCTATAAAAAGGGATGAGATGGAGCTATATTTAATGAGGTGGATAGAACTACAGTCTGTCATACAGAGTGAAGTAAAGTCAGAAAGAGAAAGACAAATATTGTATGCTAACTCATATATACGAAATCTAAAAATGGTATTGATGAACTCAGTGACAAGACAAGAAGAAGGATGCAGATTCAGTGAATGGACTGGAGGACACGAGGTTGGGGGGGGGGCGGGGGGTGAAGGGGAAGCTAAAATGAAGCGAGAGAGTAGCACAGACATATATATACTACCAACTGTAAAATAGATAGCCAGTGGGAAGTTGCTTTATAGCAAAGGGAGTTCAACTTGAGGATGGATGATGCCTTAGAAGACTGGGACGGGGAGGGTTGGGGGGAGTCGAAGGAGGGAGGGAGGGAATATGGGGATATGTGTATAAATACAGATGATTGAACTTGGTGTACCTCCGAAACTGGTACAAGAGTGTAATGAAATGATATTCCAATTAAAAAATAAATTTTAAAAAAAAGCTTAAATAAAAAAAAAGTATGTAAAATGCTATATCCGCTCTGGAAAACTCTGGTAGTATCTCAAAAAATTAAACATGCAACTACCATATAACCCAGCAGTCACACTCCCTGGCATTATCCCAGGCAAATGGTGACTTGGGTTCAAACAATAATTTATTCATGAATTTTTATAGCGGCTTTATTCCTAATAGTCAAAAACTGAACAACACCTAGAGATATCAACAAGTAATGGTTAAACAAACCAAGGTACATCATGACATGGAATACTACTCAACAACAAAAAGAAATTGGATGACTCTCTAGAAAACTACACTGACTTAAAGAAGCCAATCCAAAAAGTTACACCCTGTATGATTCTATTTATATGAATATATGACATTCTTGAAGTGACAAAATTATAGAAAGGGGAACAAATTAGTGGTTGCCAGGGATTAAGAACAGAATATAGTGGGATGAAGCAGATGTGGTTATAAAAGGGCAATATGCCGAATTCTTGTGGTGTTGGAAATGTTCTGTAATTTAGCACCACCAATGTCAATATCCTGGTTATGATACTGCAGTATAGTTTTGAAGATGTTACCTTTACAACACCTTTGCAAAATATTACCTTTGGGTGAAATTGGGCAAAGAGTACATAAGTGATATTTATGACAACTGCACCTTAATCTACTACAATTATAACAAAGTGTTGATTTTTTAATTGCATTATAAAAAGCATCCATACACATTTCTTGGGATTAGATCTTAGATGTCCTGATGAGTTTGGCTCCTTATCTCTTATGTTGCTAGATCTTGGAGTTACTGTCATAACAAATATTATTTAAATGAGTTATAATGTGAAGTTTTTTTATGTCTTTGAGAAATTTGGATATCTTTTTAAGACTCTGAAAAGCTAGCATTACGGAATTACTCCTAAATGTAACGGAGTTACTACTAAAATATAATAATGATATTTTATCTTCCATTCCAGCAGCCTGAAATCTTTTGACATTTGTAAACACTTTATATAAGATTGTGAAGGTACTAAAGCTATTGGGCAAAACCACTTTGATTTTTTCTTTTTTATTACTGATGAGTTGCATATGACTCTATTTCCTGCATTAAATAGCTGAAAGTACCATATAGTAAATGCCAATTTTAATGTTGTCTTCCTCTTAAAATGAGTTCTGTTTCTGACAAAATATGATTTTTTAATTGCATTATAAAAAGCATCCATACACATTTCTTGGGATTAGATCTTAGATGTCCTGATGAGTTTGGCTCCTTTGAAGAGCTTTTATTAATGTGAGATAAAGACATTAAAAATATTATCTCTTTTTAAAAAGAAAGAAATATCTTTCCCAAGTCTGTCAACTCAGGACACATAGAAACTTAAAGATTTCAGAAATTTCTCCCAAACCAGTTTTGCCATTCTTTGTACCCTCTACATTCTTTGTCTCCTATGTAGAATTTCCAAAGAAACACATGAGTCCTATGTGTTCTGAGTAAGAAGAGCAATAGTTGTGATTTGTCTTTAATGACAGATGAACAAGTTCACTTGTTCAACTTCAAAAACCATGTAATTGTCATGCATTTACTCATAAGTAATGCATAAAATAAGTCTATAAATTTTGTCATATTTGCAATTGGATATATTAATCACTCCCTGAATATTTTTATTTTTCTATATTTTTTCAAATATATATAGTTCCCAGAAGAATTTTTTACTGTAAGAAAGATACATTTAAAACAAGCAACTTGAAATAAGTTCCAGACAAAAAATTTAATTTGTTCAGAATGAACAAGTGAATATTACCAGGTGGTGGTTATTTTACATCAAAAACTACTATACGCAAATTGGCAAGGGAATATGAAGCTAAGGAATTATTTGAGAAAAGGGAGATTAGAAGGAAAGCTTCTTGGAGAAGCTACCCCTTAAGATGAGTCTTAAAGAAAGCAATGGGCATGAAATGAAAGAAATCCACAAACTAATTCTCTGCTGGGTGCAACATTAGAGCTGTACCATCAAAATGTAGACTCCACAAGCTGTCTCGTTATCTGAGAGAGCCAAACCAGAAACTTTCCAAACTGAGAGCTAATCTTAAATATTAACTTCCTTGTCCAACTTGTGTCCTCAAAAGGGCCTTTTAGAAACACAAGGATGGCATTTCAAAAGCATGAAGACAGATGTTATCACTTACATTACCTACTGCATACTACATCAACATAACTGTCTAAATATACTCCTTGGTGCATGTCTCCTCTCTTCATTACAGTAATCTTCTATACTGCTTCCAAAGCTTAAAATCAATAATGGCTAAGTCGTTGGAGAAACATATATAATATCCAAATAAAATAGATACTTCTGATTTTTCATATTTCCTGCAAGGAGCATAGTTCTATCTTTCAAACTACCACCTGCATATACAACTGGTTATTAACTGTTTAGTTAATTTATAATAATTATTTAAATATTAATAAAATATTTTTAAATTTTATCTTCAGAGTCAAAATGGCAAACATACCAAAGATCTGTATGGTGAAAAACTAATCTACATCACCCTGAGGAATGACAAATAATATGTAATATCCAACCACAGAGATAATTTTCAGTCTATTAGAAACATAAAGAAAAGGATTTATTGAGGTTAAATTTGCAGCCAAGTGACTAATCAAAACCTGCAGTGAGTGAGTGAGGGATTCAGATTTTGTTCAACCACAATCCAGGTCCATGCTCTGTTCTTTGTCTTTTAATGTAGATCAGTCATATTAATGCTCCTGAGTAGCTTTTTTTTTGATGAGTATATTATGAATGAACTCACATGGTGAAAGATGATCATTTCCGAGTCATAAAACAATTTTATTTATAGTAGTTATCTTGCTCAGTAAGTCCAAGTATTTTAGTTTTAAGGTTTTCAGAAATCTACTGCATGAACATTTTAAAATAGCTATTAAAACATACTTCATAAGAGAATTCAGCTGATCTCCTCTACATTTTTACTGCTATAACCCTAGATAAACTATCTGAAAAGTAGGATGAATCAATTAATTTAACATTTGGACTCATGTAAAGTATAGTAAATTCACCTAAATAGGATTAAAGCCCTACAGTCTATGTAAAATTCATGTTATAGATATATCTACTGCTACCGTACAATTCTTCCTTATTAGAATCATACAGCTTAGTTTTCATTATTGTTATGTTTCAGACTTCTTTTTTAAGAAATAAAATTTTCACTAGATAGAAGATTTTTAGGGAGTCCTCCTTCTTACCAGTGCATCCAAAGTTGCATTTCTTACTTCCTAACCTCAGAAAGACAACAAATATGAAACAATGGTCACGGATTTGCAACACTACAGATCCAAAAGTCCATTTAGAGAGCATCTATGCATCATTTCTAATCTGATCTTCAATAGTGAGTGAATTATGCCTATTTTGCTCCAGTAAAATTAATTTCTTGACTCTTTTCCAAAAGAATGTTAACTGTTCCTATTCCCATCATCCCTCTGTGTTAGGTGAATTTTCTTGGTGCATCCAATTTTCTATGCATACATCTACCATAGCACTTATCACATAATATCAAGTTATCTACTTAATTGTACATCTCTCCCACTGCACTCCCAAGTTCAATGAGGAGAGGGTACATGTCTCTACTTTTTTGATTCCCAGCCCATTAGAGAAGACCAATGTTAACATTTGCTGGGCTGTTTTTAAAACTGTTTTGTCATATTATTCTTTGATGGAATCTTCTTGGCAGGGGCAGTGCCACTGTTTTTTGTCATTCCTTTATGTGGTATATGGTAAACAGAATATCTTAGGTTACAGTATTGACTCCCTGGTTCAGAGGTAAATCCATAGGAGTCCCAGCCTTTGAATGTGAGCCAAGGGGCTTGACAGCCACAGTGGTGACTCAGTCGAAAACAATGACAGCTTATGTCATTTCCCCATTCATTGTACCTGTCTGTCTTCCACCTACCCAAGTGATAGTTATTATATTAAGCTCTGAAATAATACAACTATTAAAAGTAAGTTCTAACTCAAAAACATTTCTTCTCTTTAGAATATCATGCATCAACAAAGAAAACCTCAAAGAAAGAAGAAAGTCTGTGAACAAAGTAGGGTTTCTAAATAATTAGTTCTTAAGATATAGGAGTTAACTTTTTCCAGTAGAGTTACAGGAGTTTATTTTCCAAAATCTTAATATGGTTTGATATATTTTACCAACCACACAAAGCTCAAAATCAAGCTCTACCAGTATCATGTTGAATAAAAATTAGCCTCTGGATGGCAATCGTAAAGGATTAGATGGAAATACGCCATCTGTTTAAGTAGGTGTGGCACATATTTACTCATAGTTCATCTAACTGCTGAATTTCTCCTGCCTTTTTGTTCAGACAGGTTGACTTTCTGGTAAAGGATTCTTTTGTCTCCCTGATTTGTTGTGCAACCTAATATGAGTGTGTAATTGTAATTGGCGTATATAACTGGATACTCCCTCCTGGATTTATAGAAATCCAGGAGCATAATAAAAATGAATTGACATTGACATTTATAGTGTTTAACTTATAGAGGAACTGGTGATTTCCTTTTGAAGAGAAACTCAAGTAGAAATGGCTACTGGATTTACAGTTCTCTGCATCTGAAACTTGGGACATAATTATAATTCACTCACCCTCTCCTCACATACTTTGTATATGAATTAAACAGGTTTGAAATTTTGCAGGGATGTGGGGCCCATAGCAAAATTATCTGGAGTAAACCTCACTCTATTATATTCCCTAGATGTCTAGGAATGAGTAAACAATGTTAAAGTGTACCTTGTTATTAAAATATATTTTTATCCAAAATAAATGAGAAGTAGAATGGCATGCTTAATTGAATGTTCTGGATAATTGAAACTTACTACCCAAAATGTATTGATTTTTATATGAGCAAAATATAGCAAAATGCACGCAACACCAAAAAATGTGCTAACTATAACAATGTATATACTCTCTCCTAATTACAAGTATTATTTGTTCTGATATGTAGCTATTTGAGTGTCTTAGCCTGGTTCCTCAAAAGCAGAACCTGAGACAGAAACTTGCATTCAGTAGTTGATTTGAGAAAGAGTAAACAAAGGACAGAAAGAATAAAATAGGGAAAGGAAGTTGGCCATCACTAGTGGCAACTCTAGCTCCATCCTATAGGACCTTATGAATTATCCTTCAGAATTGTGTTCCCCTGTGACTAAAGGGGGAAGCATTTGTCCATCAGCTTTCAGCCTATTCTGGAGTTACCCCCCTCATCTCCTACTGTGCATCTGGGAATGTCCAGTGGGTTCTTTGAAGCAGAAAGTGAGAAGTCTTAGGTGCTGGCTTGAGAAGGGCATTTGTTATTCCTGAGCAGAGCAGATCCAAATCTGTGTGGAACAGGTCACCATACTGTGGCTGGGATAAGATGGGCCAAGAGGATTTAAAGTGGCATAAAAAGTGTCAAATGCATTCAGTATCTGGTGATTTGTACTCAAGATGTGGTGAAAGATTACCATTTTTTAATATATTTTAGTACTTTCTAGGACCCAGACCTCTTTTTCAAATAACTTGAGAGTCTTTTTAGAAACGGAATAACAAATACTAAGATTTTATTACTCTTTGCTAATCTATGAACATAGTAGTTACATAGTCAAGATTGAATAAAATGATTATGCCTACAGAATAATGTGTTCTCCAAAACAAAATAATTAATATGAATTAATATTAAAACAAAATGTGTTCCTAAGTGTAAATATTTCCATTTTCTTCTCTCTTGACTTTTAGACATTTCAGTGCCAACAGCAGAAGATCTTCTCAATACCTGTAAGTTCAATTAACAAAGAATTATTTTCTAGTAAGAAATTCATTAGATGGGAAAAAAAAACAAAAACAAACAAACAAAAAACCCTCCACTTGAAAGTCAGTGTAGTATCCATAAAGGTGTAATGGGAAGCTTTCTTTTAGAAACTTGTATGAAGGTGACTGTAGATGGTGTTAAATTGACTGATGTCATGGATTTAAAATGAGGAACATATTTATCGCATGCCATAATGGCAAAGGGGATCGAGGGACAAGCAGTGATAATTAGTCTAAAACTAGCTGCACATTAGTTTTGAGCCCCAGACCTGCCACTTACTAACTGGATGAATTTACACAGGTTATTTAACTTCTCAAAGCTTCAGTTCCAACTTATTGTGATTATAAACGAAGGTACAAGTACTTAAAAAGAGTATCCGCTCATAATAAGCACTCAAAAGATGTCAGCTGTTTGCATTTTCTACTCTGCCTATGAAAACTTCAGGCCTAGGAACTCACTGTGGAATTCTGATCCTAGAAGCCAAGTTTAGTGTACTAAGAAGTCAGCTGCCTTACATGCAAGCAGCTCCTTGCTGGCCAAGGCATTCTGCTTCTACTCTCCCACTAGCCGCTTTGGGAAATGTGATCCTCAAGGTTGCTAGAACCTGGAGCACACTGTCAGGAGAAGCACTCCTCTTACCTGAGGTTGATTGGAGCAGATGGATTAGAGGAATTGCCCTCCAGAGCCAGGTGACACCGACCCCAATGGCTTACTATCCTTCAGTGACAGCATAGTCATTTCTGAGAAACCTGGGTAAAACTTAAACACAAATCTGTATTAAATTGCTTTTCTCTGTGATATAGTTTGACTGGCATATCCTTAAGCAACTAATAAGACATTTTTAAGTCAATTATTCCAGTTAAAAACTTTAATACTCGTATGATCAAAATCCACAATTAGGAATTTGTCGGATTGGTGGAGAGAGATAGTCAACACAGGAGCAAAAGCAGTGGTAAGAGAGACATTCGCCAATTTGTCCATGCCCCCATCTGGAACACTAAACAGCCATCCAGACCAGTATCCTGAATTTGACTTGGTTTATCTGAAGTTTTAATTGTACTTTAAATAAGAAGGGAGAAGGGAGAGGTAGGCAAGAAAAATCAACAGGGTTGAAGAGAGAATAGAGTTTGGCATGTGGCATAAAGTGTATTAAAGTGTAGTAATAGGATAAACAACAAGGTCCTACTGTATAGCAAGGGGAATTATATGCGATATCATGTGATAAACCATAATGGAAAAGAATATGAAAAAGAATACACACACACACACACACACACATATATATATATAAAACTGAGTCACTTTGCTGTATAGCAGAAATTAACACAACATTGTAAACCAACTATACTTCAATAAAATTTTTTTAAGTGCAGTAATAGCTGATGGAGTAGAAGTTAGAAGGGTAGCAAGACTCTAAGAGCTTGTAGATTATCTAATGTTTCTGAAAGTATCACCCAGAGAGTCTTCATCGTATTCCTAAATCCTTGAAATTTGTCACACGACCTCTTCTGACATAACAAAAGCACTAAGGTGCCAGGTAAGATTTCAGCAGAGGTAATAACAAGGTAATACTGCAGAGGAGGCAGCTAAAGGCTTAACAGATGCAACAATCATGAGTAAATAACAACTCAGAATGAAAATTGGTGCATGGATATAAATTAGATTAAAATTCTGAGTAAGAGCAGAAACAGGGAAGTAGAGTCACCCAGGGACGGTTCTCCTAGCCCACAGAGAAGCATCTTTGTTTTTATATTCCTCTGAAGGAAGCTGAGTAAAAGCCAACTTCCTTTAGGAGTTGTCCAAACCGAAGGGAGGACTGGGAGGAACCCTTATACCTTTAGGTTCTGCATTATTTGCTTTATCCTCTGTAGTGTCCATGATAAGGAAGTGGAAAGAAAGAGGGAAAGAAAAGGGAGTTACACTTAGTGAGTCAATGTGAGGACTCTCTCATTCAAAAATAGCACACACAGAGGCTCTGTTTCAACTCAGTGATGTTAATGAAAAGGATGCCTTAACAACCCGAAGTTTGGGTTTCATCAAAGAGAACAATCTAGAATCAGAAGCAATATGCAAACTTAAGGATTTCAAGGGGCTAGTGAAGGTTTTTTCAAAGTCCACATGTCCCTCCTTCTAATCCTTTCCACCCTCAGGAAAGAATATCTCAAGATACATCTTGTCACATATAATAAACATCTCTGTGAAGCAATTGACCATCTAACCTTTCTAATTAATTTAAATATTCTTATTCTTGATACAAACACCTTTCTTTAATTCAGAGTTTCTCAATCTTAACCACTAACATTTTAGGCCAGATAATTCTTTGTTTCAAGGACAGTCTCGTGCATTACAGAATTTTTAGCAGTGTTCCTGGCCTCTACATAGTAGATACCAGTAGCCCAACACTGACCCCTTCCCAGTGAAGACAACCAAAACTGTCTCTAGATATTGCCAAATTACTTCTGGGGATGGGAGGTGGTATGCAGAATTGACACTGATTGAGACCACTACTTTAATCTACGCCCACTGCATTGATTTTGGCAAGTCTTATTCCCTCTCCAAATTTTTAGGAACAAACCTAATACAGAAGAGGGTTTTGCAGTCAAATATTTTTATTTTAAGATGTCTCATGGATTACACTACATAGACTTCATTTCTACATATACTTGAGAACTTGTTTGAGCTCATTTTATGTGATGGGTTCTCTCCAGTAGGTTCTGGAGATACATTTTTTTTTTAAAGATACAGTTCTTGCTCTCTAAAAGTATTTATTAGTGAGGCTGACAATCTCTCTCAAAAAGTATCAAAACCTGTTAAGGGACAAGCTCAGTGCTTTAGTTGGAGTCAGACAAGATAGTCAAGAGAATCAGAGAGTCAGACAGGTCAAATAATAGTGAAGGTACACTATTACTGCAGATTTGCTTCAAAGACTTAAGAGAAGCAGTTTCTCTGGATCTAAACTGACACTAAAACACAGTCCTGATACAGAGAAGCATATAACTTTGGGGAAAGCGTTGGCTATCTTCAAGTGTTTTTCCTTTTATCCAAGTATTATGTATTGAAACTTGAATGCAAATATACTTCTGTCTACTCTGTCTCTAATCAATATCTCATTCACACTTTCTTATGAGTGTTTAATAGCAATCATTACTTTAAACAACTGTTCACAAAGTTAAAAAGCACACATTTCCCCATGCAACTTTGTAATTTGTTATACAATAATTATCTTCCAAATTTAACATTTAATTCCACCTACCTCTTTCAACAGGTCATAGGAAGGCCATACACACACAAAGATATATGTGAGTGATGAGGATGGGGAAGAAAGGTGTCAATCTATTTTGAATGAATTCTCAGGAAATCTCGTGTCATCAGTAAATTAGCCCTAACTTTTCCAAGACTATGTTTTTTCTCAGTTAAAAGTTAATAGTGACCCATGTTATAGGAAGGTTGTTTACTATAGGAATGCATGCATAAGTGGTACCAATATCATTGTATGCTAATGACTCAATTTTGAGCAGGTTGTGGACAACACACAATAACTCCCTCTGGTAACAAGATAGCTGGGGGCATGGATGCCGAGGAAGGGGAATGGCCCTGGCAAGCTAGCCTTCAACAGAACAATGTCCACAGATGTGGAGCCACTCTGATTAGTAACAGCTGGCTTGTCACTGCTGCTCACTGTTTTATAAAGTAAGCTCTGGACACTTAAAGGCCTCAAATTCATTCAAGTACCTAAAAGTCTGATACAGATCTTTTAAGAATATACAACTACACTTCCAACTGTACAATATTGTGAGGTATAGCTCAAAATTACTCAGCGGATTATCAGTTAAAAAAATAAATTAAAAAAGATGTATTCAGAGAGAGCAGAGTCATCAACAGTGGCACTACTGACATTTTGGACCAAATGATACTTTGTTGTGGGGAGCTATCCTATGTATTATACGATGTTTCGGAGCATCCCTGTCCTCTAGACACCAAATGTCAAAGTCTAGAGGACAAGACTTAAACCAAAAATGTCTCTGGACATTAGCAAATATCTCTTGGAAGACAAAATAGCTCTCAGTTGAGAATCACCAAGCTAAATCTACTTAATTCAATTTTATAAGGAAACTATAAATCCCAAATTGAATATGGGTCTTCTATTTCTTTCTCATCATTATTACATTTGGTCTTATTTACTTAATCATAAGTATTTGAATCCATCCTGCATCCTCTATGTTATATCTCTATTTGAAATGATTGTTTCTTTAAAGGATATATTGCTACACCAAAAGTTTGCTTCTTTATACCTAAAAGTTTTTTATCCTTTTGTTTGATGATTCTTTCAGTAATTTCTGTTGGTTTTATATAGCACTTATTGCTTTTATATATAAACAAAAACCCCTCTCAAACTTGACAGTTTTAAAATGTTCCAGCAGCACGACTTTTCAATGCTTAATGTACAACTCTTGATTAACAAGTAATAGTAAAAGTCAGAAATATCTTTCTATTTATAGTTTTTAATGATTACAAAAGAGGATTTAAACTATTTTCTTAATTTCCATAAGTTTACTTTGTCCCATATCCTTGCCCACTTTTTATTTTCTTATTATCTTGTGTTGTTATATTTATCTATCTAAATCCTCTTGAGTCTTTTCTGTACAAAAAAGAATAAAATGTAGTTTCCATGAGTTATCTTTTAAAATAGAGCTTATCGAGTTTTTCAAAATCTATCCATGTTATCATTATTTTAATTTTTTTCTTAAATATAGCTTTGCTTTTGTATGTTTATATGCACTATGGGAATTCAAAATTATCTAGTTCTTTAAAAATGTATAAGATATTAATTTCTACAACTCCAATATACAGGACTTTTAATAAATAAATCTATTTTCTTTAGGTCCAAGGATCCCAAAAAATGGAATGTTAGTTTTGGGCTGCTTTTAAGTGATCCACAAATACAGAGAAGTGTCAAGTATATTATAATTCATGAAAGCTACCACTATGCCGCACACAATAATGACATTGCTCTTGTGCATCTATCTTCACCGATATTATATACAAGCAACATCCGAAGAGCATGTCTTCCAGAAGCTTCTTACACATTCTCACCCAATTCTGATGCGGTGGTCACTGGATGGGGAACATTAAAGTCTGATGGTGAGTTCCTAACCTTCCATCATTACATGGTTTGAGTTTTAGGAGTTTAAAAAAATACTCAGAATCACAATTAAACCTGAGAAATTCTCTCTCTGGGTCATTTTAAAGGAGGTGATGTGCAATGGACTGCAAATCATCCTCAACAACATTCATATAGAAACTACAGTTTCATAGAGCTGTTTACCTTAATTTCCCTTAACAATGGCAGTTTTTACAGAAATGTATCATTTAAATGTTATTCATTTTCCTCCATTTCATTTATTCTTTCACTCATTCAGTAAACACTTATTTTGATTACAACCTTTATTCCAAATACTGTCCTAGGTTGTTTGGATATATTAATGAATAAAATAGGCAAATCTTCCTGCCCTTACAAAGCTTATGTTCTTAGCAAAGAAAGACAATAATCATATAAGAAATAAGTAGATTACATAGCATATTTTATGCAGGCAAGTACCAAAGCAAAAGTAAGAACTACAAGGAATTTGCACATTTTTTATGGGGTAAAATGAGAAGCCCCCTGTGATAAAGCAATACTTGAGCAAAGACCATTTAAACCATGACCCTGATAATGTAAAGATCTAGTGACTGTTTGTGTTCATAAATGCATTTGAAAGCAGAAAAAAAAAAACCCCACAAAATTCCAACACTCAGAATTATAGTAACAATCAGTAGAAAATCTAAACATGATCATAAAATACACATTTCTGGAATATGAATTTTTCATTTTGTTTTCTAAAGCATACATGTAATAAATTTAAACTTCCAAAACAATTCCAAAGTAAAGAAATTCCATCACACACTAAGTATTTCTAAAAATGATCATTTTTAACAATGCTTGGTGTGTTCATAATGTTACTTCTTTGCTATTAAGAAAGCACACAAATACAAGTTTGATTAAAACATTTTACATTGATTTGGAAATTTTACATAATGTTAGATACTAATAACCTAGCCAGGGAGATTAATATTGATTTTAGCAATAATTTTTTTCCTTTAGGAACAAGTCCTAATATACTCCAAAAAGGATTAGTGAAGATAATAGATAATAAGACCTGCAATAGTAAAGCGGTATATGCTGGTGCAATCACACCTGGAATGTTGTGTGCCGGGTTCCTGGAGGGACGTGTGGATGCCTGCCAGGTAAATCTGCTTATTCCATTTTCAAAAGGATTTTTTTGATATGGTTTTTAATTTCCAATTAACCTGTTCAATTGTCTCAAAAGGCTGACAATTTTTAAGGACTTGTGTGTTTTATAGCCAATGTAACTGATTAAAATTATACTGCTATCAGATAGGTCTCATTAAAGAACTGTAGGACTAAATCATCCTTATTGTTATAAGAAGCTGTGAATGGGAGTGGGGATGAGACTCAACCTAGAGTAAGCAATGAAGAGATGAAATTGAACATTGGTGACTCTAGTTCAACTGGCCCTCTCTGAGTGAGAAACACAACGGGGTCCAACAACAAGCCTAAGGATCATGGAATTTTCTTGACTTAGGGTGGCTCCAACATCCTAAATATTTTATTTATTTGACAACACTTATATAGTATCTTCATGTGCCAGGTACTGTTTTAAGCTCTTTACAAATAATAATTTAGTCAAGTTATGGCAATCTTGTGATGTTTGTTTATACTATTATAAACCCTATTTCTCAAATGAGGAGACTGAGGCAAAGAGATCAAGTTAACTTGTCTGAACCAACACAGGTATTAGGTGGCAGAACTGAGATTTAAATTCAGGGAATTAGACTCCACAGCCTATACTCTGAATGCTACATGAAGTTGCCTCTCCACATGCTTAATATACTTCAAATACCTCTGATGCTGTTTATAAACAATAGTCCTAGAACTAACAAAAGTACCACGGTAAGTTATCTAGGAAGGCAGAATCAGTGATAAATCCAGAAGGACCCTTATTTTATTCACTCAATTCATTTTACACATTATTCTTGCACTCTGGGAGCTAGAAGACATGCAAACAAGTCTTCTAATACATAATTATCGTTTCTTATTACAGATTCCCATCTTTGCAACTGTCCCTTTAAAGCTATTCTTCAAAGTCACGACAAACTTAAATTCCTGTTTCTCTCAATTTTCTCTCAGCTCCTCACCCTCAACACCATGACTCTCTTCTAACTTTATGCAGCCTAGAGCCCATGTTTTATTATTTCAACCACTCTATTGACAGCACCCTCAATGATTTCACCATCTTCTAATTCCCCCCACACCCATCCTAATCTCCAAACACAAAGCAATCTATCTACCTTATTTGCTTTCATATGCGATCTCCTGAGCACAGCTAGATGAAATCTTACTGCCTTATAAATGTAAAGCCTTGTGTCATATGTTACAGCTGGATCCTTAACACACTGTAGAATCCTTTAATGCATCGTTTATGGTGCTATGTCAAACTTTCATTATAGTCTTTGAAAATATCCCACCACACCCTTATATTCCTTAACAAATGACATTTCCTCCTACAAACTAGAAAAGAAAAAAAAAAAGAAAGCAACTACTCCTTTAATTTCTTTCCTTCCCAATTGAGTACTAGAAGAAACTTGTTCATCCTCAGCTTAGAAGGTAAGGATAAGTACAAATATAAATCTATTAGGAAGAAAAGAAAAGCTTATCTCTTGTCTGTGTTCTTAATCCACTCTGTTTTCATCTACACAGATACTTGAACTTTTCATTAATTTTGAACTTTTCCTCTATTTTCCAAATTTTCACTCTATTACACTCTTCCAAATATTCTGCAAATATTATTAGCTCTCTCCCTTAATCTATTCTATTCTGTCTTTCTTATTCCCCTCTTGCTCAAATCTTTAAAGAATAGCTTACAACCATTGTTTCAAATTCTCAATTTATTTACTCTCTGACCTACCGCTTACAGACTCTTGCCCTACTAGTCCACTGAAAGTATTCTAGCCAGGATTACTAATGATTTTCTAACTGCCAAATTCAATATATGCAGTGTGGCAGATGAACTAGAAGCAAGAAAGCTAGAGATAGTGGGCTCTATTAAAATAGTTTGCCTATGAAAGTTAATAAGGGCTTCAACTAAGACACAGTAAGAATGAAAAGACCATAAGACAGTTGAGTAACCAGAACTGTGGGACTGATTAGATGTAAGGAAGAAGAAAAAGGAGTTATACCTGCTAACTCCATATTTTTCCCTGAGCAACTGAAGAGAGGATGTACAGGAGAAAGAGCATATTTAAGGAGGGTAAAAGTTCAGTTTGGGGTTTGCTAAATTTGAGGTGCTTGTGAAATATTCAGGTACATATGTCCAATATATCACTGTAAATAAAAACTTCAAGCTCAGGAAAGAGTTCAGCTAGAGACATATTCCTAAGAATCATTGTCGTCTAGCTGGTAGTTAAATTTATGGGCAAGGATGCAATAGCTTAGATAAAGTATATAAAATAAGAAGCAGCTAAGTAACAGAACTCAGGTATACATGCTTTTAAAGGGCTAACAGTAAGAGATCAGAAAAACAGAAAAGCATGAGAAATTGGTCTCATGGTAGTCCAGGAATCAGAAAAAAAAGGGGATGGTTAATAGTGACATAACATCGAGAAGTCAAGTAAGATAATTGCTGGAAAGAGTCTATCAAATTCAACAATTGCTTATTGGTAACATTTGGAAAGGTGCGTTGATGGAAAAAACCATTTAGAAGTAAGCTGAGTAAAAGATTTTTAGTTTGCTATAGTCTCATTTATTTTTGCTTTTGTTGCCCTTGCCCGAGGAGACATGTCCAAAAAAAATATTGCTAAGACAAATATCAAAGAGGTTACAGCCTATGTTTTCTTCTAGGAGTTTTATGGTTTCAGGTCTTACATTTAAGTCTTTAACCCATTTTGAATTTATTTTTGTATATAGTATAAGAAAATGGTTTGGTTTCATTCTTTTGCATGTAGCTGTCTAGTTTTCCCAGAACGATTTATTAAAGAGACTGTCTTTTCCTCACTGCCTACTATTCTTGCCACATGAAAAGATGCTTGACATCACTAATCATCAGAGAAATGCAAATCAAAACCACAATGAGATATCACCTCATACCTGTCAGAATGGCAATTATGAAAAAGACAAGAAACAAGTGTTGGTGAGAATGTGAAGAAAAAGGAACCCTTGTGCACTTTGGTGGGAATGTAAATTGGTGCAGCCACTATGGAAAACAGTATGGAAATTCCTCAAAAAATTAAAAATAGAACTACCATATGATATGGAAGCAATCTAAGTGAAAATCAATAGATGAATGAACAAAGAAGATGTGGTGTGTACACATACATACACACACACACGAATATTATTCAGCCATAAAAAAGAATGAAATCTTGCCATTTGCAGCAACATGGATGAACCTGAAGGGTATTGTGCTAAGTGAAATAACCCAGACAAAATAACAATTACCATATGATTTCACTTACATGTAGAATCTGGAAAACAAAACAAAACAGAAACAGACTTACAGGAACAGAGAACAATCTGGTGGTTACCAGGGGGGAGGGAGTGAGGGAACAGATGAAATAGGTGAAGGGGATCAAGAGATACAAAATTCCAACTATGAAATAAATAAGGGTGTAATGTATAGGAAATACAGTCAATAATATTGTAACAACTTTGTACGGTGATAGATGGTACCCAGACTTATCGTGGTGACCATTTCATAATGTATAAAAAAATAAAATCACTGTTATACACCTGAAACTAATATAATATTGTATGTTAATCATAACTCGATTTTTGAAAAAAAGAAGTGGAGAATGGAATGAGAAACTGGAAACTTCAGTATAGACTGCTACTTCAAGTCACCTAGCTATGAGTGGAAGGTAATTAGGACAACAGAGGAGGTCTTAAAATCCAGAAAGGTTGCCATTTTTCAGGCAGGCAAGACCAAAAACAAACAAAAAATGTATATGCCTGGAGAGAAAAGACAGTGGAGGAAATGAAGACATATTAGGAAAAAACAAATACACAAAACAATTATTGACAAAACAAGGTCCTTGATTCAAAGAACAGATGGGGAGATTAACCTTGGAAAGAACCAAAAACATCCTTTTGTCTGAAAAGGAGAGTAAATACAGATGTGGGCTGATGTAGGTGAGCTGGGAAATCAAAAGGGACAAGGACAAGAAATGGAGAGATTGCTACCTGTTACTCTCTACTTATTCTATGGATTAAAACTAAGTAAGACACTAGGTTCAGAGTGAGAAATTTAAAAATTATGAAATGAGCTTTGTACATCGCTGGTGGGAACATAAAATGGTAAGCCTATCTGAAAAGCAGCATGGCAATTTTTCAAAAGAATTAAAAATAGGTTACCATATGATCCAGCATTTCCATTTCTAAGTATTTGCCCAAAAGAATTAAAAGCAGGGACATAGATATTTGTACATGCATATTCATAGCAGCATTATTCATAATAGCAAAAAGATTGAAGCAACACAACTTTCCACCGATAGATAAGTGGATAAGCAAAATGTGCTATGTGCATAAAATTAAATATTATTTAGCCTTAAGAAGAAGGAAATTCTGAGACATGCTACAATATGGATGGACTTTGAAGACATTATGTTAAGTGAAATAAGCCAGTCACAAAAGTACAAATATTGTTCAGCTCCACTCATATGAGGTACTTAAAATAGTCAGATTCATAGAGACAGAAAGTAGAATGGTGTTTGCCAGGAGCTGGGGGAAGGGGACAATGCGGAGTATTTGTTCAATGGGTATAGAGTTTCAGTTTTGCAAGATGGAAAAGGTTCTGGAGAAGGATGGTCATGATGATCACACAAAAGAATGTACTTAATGTCATTGCATTGCATACTTAAAATGGTTAACATGGCAATTTTTATGTTGTGTATATTTTACACAATTAAAAAATAATGATTTTTTTAAAATTATGAAATGAGAAGAGTTTGGATTGGCTGCTCTTAGAAATGAGAAAGGAATATGGCAAGGGACACATAACTACTGAGGAGAGGTGTTGGTTTGAGAATGTAAATTTGTAACATGATTTTCTTTCACAGTGTATGGTTGGCCCAGATTACAGTAGGGAGGAAGTTAAGAAGTTAAGAATCCCCATTGAAAGAGTAGTGGTATGGATAAATTATGGAATCTAGTTGCATAAAGAAAGATGGAAAGTAAGAGGTAAATTAATACACTGGGAGAAAAGGAAGGAGTCAAAAATTAGCATTCTTAATGAAGTTGAAGAGCAGAAGTAGAGTAAAAAGTAGTGGAGTGAAAAAACTGCAATCATAATGCTAGTAATAGCATTTCAGAGGTGGAGCTGATCCAGGTGATGACAAGGAGTAACACAGAAATATGCAGACAATTAGAATCAAAGAAACCAAAAGGCTATGGTTTCATCCAATAGGTGTTGAAGCTATCCAGGATGATGGGAAATGTTAGAACAAAGAAAAATCTAGATGCCAAGGTGTTCCATCATTCTGGTAAAATGGCCTAAACATCAGTAAATGAAAACCATAAAGGAGTATAGAGGGTAGTTTAGCCAAATTACACAGTTCTGAGAACTGGAGGGATGTTTCCACAAGATTGGAAAAACAATAGCCCAGTGCTGGTGGTGAGTAAATATAAACTACTTTTTTTTTCAACATCTGAATGAAAATAGGAGAGTTTTGTGCCCTTCCAAATAAGCCTGGAGTCTACACTTGAGTGACATATGATAGAGACTGGATCATGTCCAAAACTGGTCTCTAGTGCATAAATGCTTTTAGATTAAAGTTCAAAAATTATATCCTTGTTAAATATGTTTGTAATTCCAAACCACATTTAAATTAGAATCACCTCTCTTTATGTACATTTAAGATTGCAAATTTAAACATATATAATTTTAGAATTATGAAAAATGTTTGTGTATTAGACTTTGACAAGGGTTTAGTGATAGTAATGGTTCAGGACATATAATTCCCATCGTACTCCTTTCTAGATTGAAGGGAATTGTATGAGTAAATATGGAGTACACTTTACTAAGGAGGTCTTCTCTACTGGTTTGCAGATCCAGGTTCCTTGAAAAACCACAGAATAGGTGTTAGCAATAAACTCGCTTCTGTAAACAATCCCCTGCTCAATCACATGGACTCCACAAGATCCAAATATTGGTGGATTGTAGGCTAGTGAGTTGCAATAATACTGACTGTAAAAATTTTTCAGGAAAATCTGTTTACCTGTTTTCTTTCTAGTCTTTGTACCAACGCTAATCCCTCCTCTATTTATGGCTTCCGCTCCTTGAGTGATACAAAATAGCGTGATAATCCCATGGAGTGCATTGATAGATCCCTTGACACATGTTGATGCTTGTTGATTTCTCTCTACTTCTCTTTCATGTGAAAGCAAGACTAGACGACAGTTCTCACATATACACATACAATAGTAAAATTATCCTCAGACACATGGTCTATATTTCATTATTAGGTTTAAATACACTATGTAAATAACACCATATTACATATCTCCAATGTCTTAAAATTCCTCGACAATACAAATTATCAAACAGAATAAACAATATAAAAATGTTGCTTCCACTTTCCTTTTTCCCATACAGAAAGATCCTAGATTATGGCACAGATATCTATAAAATGCAATTTTATGCCTCATGCCAACTTGCCAAATAACCAGATCAGTTGGCTTTTATCTGGAATATTATTTCATCAGGGTGCTTTCCCAGACTGCAGTCTACCAGTATCTCTATAGCAGTTTTGCCTTCTCTTTTTCATCACTGACATTCCTACAGCTATCACTAATAGCCTTTGTTATGATATAATTTTTTTCAAGGACCCAAAAAATAATTGCATTAACAATAGTAGTTAACATTCATAGATCACTTACTATGTACCAGGTACACTTTACGTATATTATTACACTGAACTCTCACCACAACCCTGTGAGGATGGTCCCCTTGTAAACTTCATTTTATAAATAAGGAAACTGAGGTAGAGAGAAGTCAAGATCAGAGAGTTTATAATTAGCTGAGCTGGGATTCGAAACCAGACAACTGAACTCCAGAGCCAACACTTATAACAACTATACTATATTATGTGATATGGTTGTAACTAAGTATCTACCATAGCATAGTATTCTAAAATGAAATATTTGTCATAAAATTTGTGGATGAATTAATATAGCAGGTTTATTATTTAATTGGTTTTAAAATATTTTCATATACCTTTAGTTATAAATTTATGAGAATTAATATTTCTACATTTTTATTGTCTAGAAGTTAAGAATAAACAAAAAACTGTACGCATATTTGCCAGAATTCTTTGGTTACAAGTGATAGAAACTCAATTAACACTAGCTTAAGTGAAAAGAAGAAATATATTAACTCATCTAATTAAGAATATAAGGATCTACAGATGGCACAGCTGAGGCTAGATCCAGGGGCTCAAACAATGTCTTGATCTCTAGCCACATCTTAACTTTCCTCTCCTCTGTCTTCATTCATGACCAGATGCTACCCACTAAGGTGGTAAAGACAGGCTGATTGGCTCTGGACTTAGATTTACCTTAGTGGTAGGCTAACAGTCCCTCAAAAATAGAGCTCTCCTACACATTGCCTTGAGTAAAAAAAAAGTCCTGAGATGCCTATGATTGGCTCAGCTAGGATCAAGGTACCACTTGTAGTGGAGGAGGTGGGGCCCTTTACTGATAGCCTCTCAGGTCAGGAAGGAGCTTTTCTGGAAAAAAAAATGCTGGTAGGCAAAAAAAAAAAAAAAGGAAAAAAAAGAAAGATGTCTGTTATGCAATGGAAAATGTACCGTCTTCTGGATCGATATAATGTTATTCAAAATCATATTACTTCACAACAGAGATCCTATGTTTTCATATGTTTATTGTTTCAATCAGATTTTCCATAAAACAATGTCACACTATGCATATTTTGGTATCTTGGAAAAAAAACAAGATGGGCTAATACTTTAAGTCATAGTACTCCTCTTTATCTGATTTCTTTGTGTATAGGAAGTATATAAAATTCCTGTGGGGGAAAAAAGTACAAAACACTTAATATTTATGTTTCCAAAATAATTTGATATGAAAACAGGTACATTGTTAGTGCATTTAAGAAGTATGCCAGAGAGGAGAAAAGATGGCGGCGAAGTAGAGAGACGTGGAGTGAATCCCTCTCCACAGATGCATTGGGAATGCACGGAAGGACGCAGTAATTCCCACAGAGAACCAGCTGAACACCAGCAGACGGCCTCGGACACCAGAAAGGGCTGCGGGGAGCCCGATATAGCCAGTAGGGAGGCATCTACGAGGGCTCAAAGAGGGTGAAGCGGCGGAGCTGTGGCAGATGGGAGGGAGTGAGAAACATACGGAGGGTCCTCAGCGCAGCTCAGCGTTCCCGGACCGAGACATCCATCCGCGGCTGAACAGAGGGTCCAGGAGCGGGAGCGTGGGAACCGGAGAGATGGGTCAGGGTGAGAAACATTGTTGCCGGTAGGGTGACGGACCGAGAGGACAGGAGGGAGGAGGTCCGCGGAGAGGAGTGCCCGTCCCTGAGAGCTGCCCGGCCATGATGGCGGCTGGAGGCTGCAGGCTCAAGGGCAGGGGGGAGGAGCCGCGCGAGTAGCCTCTCCCTCTCTTTCGGTGCCTTTGCAACAGGCAGTGGAGAGACGCCCTGCGGGCCACCTAAGGCGCTCAGGGATAACAAGCACCCTCAGGCACTCGGGCGGGGCTAGATTAAAACCCCTTGCAACGCGAGCAGCAGGGAGGCTGCCGAGAGAAAAAAAAAAACAACAGCATCAAAAAGAAAAAAACCTTAGAGGACTGGGGCAGGGAGGGTGGGGGGGACTCGAGGTGGGGGCGTCAAGGAAGGGAGGGAATATGGGGATATGTGTATAAAAACAGTTGATTGAACCTGGTGTATCCACCCAAAAAAAAAAATAATTAAAAAAAAAAAAAACTTAAAAAAAAAAAAAAAGATAAAAACCCCGAGAGAGGCCCAACTCTAAGACTTTCTGTTTACGCCTGAGCCACCAGCGCCCTCTGCAACAGGCACCTCCAAGCCTGACTGAAACAACAGTGCGCCACTGCTCACTCCCTCCCAGGAGAAGGAGCCACTATTGTACCCTCTCCCTCCCCACACACCGACGCTTACAGACGAACAATAAAGGAACCTCTGCTGGTCACAGAATAACGCAAAAAAAAAAAAAACCCAAGGCAAGGAGAAGGACACTTACAGCTGAGACGCGAAGGAAACAGAAATAGTAGTATCAATACCTATTGAACTGGTCCATTCTGGGATCAGTTCTGGATTTTTTTTTTTCTTTCTCTCTCTCCCTCCCTCTTTTTTTTTTTTTTTTTTTTTGATTTATTAAATACGATCTTAGCCCTAAGGGATCTACAAGTTTTATAACATAATTTTTTAACGATATTTTTTGTTCTTTTTTTTTTTTTTTTTTGATTTATTAAATACGCTCTTAGCCCTAAGGGATCTGCAAGTTTTATAACATAATTTTTTAATGATTTTTTTATTCTTTTTTTTTGTTGTTGTTGTTTTTTGCCTTTTTATATACTTCTATATCTAGCTAAGTTTTTGATAGTACAGACAAAATATCTCTCATACTTTCCTTTCATCCCTATCTTTTATACATTTCTATTCCTTTCTTTTTCTTTGCATATTTCCAACCACATTACGCTCTTCTGTTCCCCTTTCTTCCAGCCTTTTTAAGTTTATTTTATCTTAACATACTTATAAGCAACACTATCGATCTGCTCAGACTCCTTGCTGTATTCTCCAGATGACGCACTGCCTTGGTATTTAATATTAAGCTTTTGTCTTTATCTTAGTTCTTAGTACACTTGTCTAATTACATTCTGAGAATCTCCATTCTCTCTGGTGGTACTCCAGTTCTTTTCTATATTTGATCCTAGCTTACAAAATCTCCCTGGATTGATGTTTGTATGTGTAGGGTGTTATTTGTTGTTTGTTTGCTTTTGCTTTTGTCTCTGATTTGTTCTGTTTCAGTTGTCAATTTCTGCTGGGTTTCTCTCTGAATATCTGATAGCACACTGGGGTTCTGTCAGGTCTTTCTAGAGCCTTATGTCCTAACGGATTCAGTAATTGTGTGTCTTATACATATATGTGTTCCCTAGACTTAATATTCGTTTAATCCAATACTTGGACATTAGTCTGAGGCTTGGACAGTCTTCTATAAACACCTCTATCGCCAGGACAAGCAACCCCAAAAGTTTGGACTACCACGAGGAAACAAAGAAACACCATGCAGGCAAAGGAGGAGGAAAAAAACCCACAAGACCAAATAAATGAAGAGGAAATAGGAAAAATGCCTGAAAAAGAATTTAGAGTAATGATAGTAAAAATGATACAAAATCTCGATAACAAAATAGAGAAAGTACAAGAAACAGTTCATAAGAACTCAGAAAAACAAACAGCAATGGATAACAAAATAACTGAAATTAAAAATACTCTAGATGCTATAACCAGCAGAATGACTGAGGCAGAAGAACGAATAAGTGAGTTGGAAGATAGAATGGGGGAAATAACTGCCACAGAGCAGGAAAAAGAAAAAAGAATAAAAAGATTAGAAGACAGTCTCAGAGACCTTAGTGATAACCTTAAACGTACCAACATTCGAATTATAGGCATCCCAGAAGAAGAAGAAAACAAGAAAGGGTCTGAGAAAATATTTGAAGAGGTTCTAGTGGAAAACTTCCCCAACATGGGAAAGGAAATAATTCACCAAGTCCAAGAAGCACAGAGAGTCCCATACAGAATAAACCCAAGGAGAAATACACCAAGACACATATTAATCAAACGAACGACAATTAAACACAAAGAAAAAATATTAAAAGCAGCAAGAGAAAAGCAACAAACAACATATAAGGGAAAACCCATCAGGATAACAGCTGACCTTTCCACAGAAACTCTGCAGGCCAGAAGGGAATGGCAGGATATACTGAAAGTCCTGAAAGAGAGAAACCTACAGCCAAGAATACTCTACCCAGCAAGACTCTCAGTCAGATTTGAGGGAGAAATCAAAAGCTTTCCACACAAGCAAAAATTAAGAGAATTCAGCACCACCAAACCAGCCTTACAACAAGTGCTAAAGGAACTTCTCTAAGTAGGAAACACAAGAAAAGGAAAACACCTACAAATACAAACCAAGAACAATGAAGAAAATGGTAATTGGAACACACATGTCAATAATCACTTTAAATGTAAATGGATTAAACGCTCCAACCAAAAGACACAGACTGGCTGAATGGATATAAAAACAAGACCCTTCTATATGCTGCCTACAAGAAACCCACTTCAGACCAAGGGATACATATAGACTGAAAGTAAAGGGATGGAGAAAGATATTCCATGCAAATGGAAGTCAAAAGAAAGCTGGAGTAGCAATACTCATATCAGACAAATTAGACTTGAAAGTAAAGACTATTAAAAGAGACAAGGAAGGACACTACATAATGATCAAGGGATCCATCCAAGAAGAACATATCACAATGGTAAATATCTATGCCCCCAACATAGGAGCACCTCAATACATAAGGCAAATGCTAACAGCTATAAAAGGGGACATCGACAGTAACACAATAATAGTGGGAGACTTGAACACCCCACTTACATCAATGGACAGATCATCCAAACAGAAAATAAATAAAGACACACAAGCTTTAAATGACACATTAGACCATCTCGACTTAATTGATATTTATAGGACATTCCATCCAAAAACGACAGACTACACTTTCTTCTCAAGTGCACACGGAACATTTTCCAGGATAGATCACATCTTGGGTCACACATCAAACCTCGGCAAATTCAAGAAAATTGAAATCATATCAAGCATCTTCTCAGACCACAATGCCATGAGACTAGATATCAAGTACAGGGAAAAAAACTGCAACAAATACAAACACATGGAGGCTAAACAATTCACTCTTAAACAACCAAGGAATCACTAAAGAAATCAAAGAGGAAATCAAAAAATATCTAGAAACAAATGACAACGAAAACACAACAACCCAAAACCTATGGGATGCAGCAAAAGCAGTTCTAAGAGGGAAGTTTATAGCAATACAGTCCTACCTTAAGAAACAAGAAAATGATCGAATAAACAACCTAACCTTACACCTAAAACAACTAGAGAAAGAAGAACAAAGAAACCCCAAAGTGAGCAGAAGGAAAGAAATCATAAAGATCAGAGCAGAAATAAATGAAAAAGAAAGGAAGGAAACAATAGCAAAGATTAATAAAACTAAAAGCTTGTTCTTTGAGAAGATTAACAAAATGGATAAACCATTAGCCAGACTCCTCAAGAAAAAAAGGGAGAAGATGCAAATCAACAGAATTAGAAATGAAAAAGGAGAAGTCACAATGGACACCTCAGAAATACAAAACATCATGAGAGACTACTACAAGCAAATATATGCCAATAAATTGGATAACCTGGAAGAAATGGATAAATTCTTAGAAAAATACAATCTTCCAAGACTGAACCAGGAAGAAATAGAAACCATGAACAGACCAATCACAAGTACAGAAATTGAGGCAGTGATTAAAAATCTCCCAACACACAAAAGCCCAGGACCAGATGGGTTCACAGGCGAATTCTATCAAACATTTCGAGAAGAGTTAACACCTATCCTTCTCAAACTCTTCCAAAATATTGCAGAAGGGGGAACACTCCCAAACTCATTCTACGAGGCTACCATCACCCTGATACCAAAACCAGGCAAAGATGTCACAAAAAAAGAAAACTACAGACCAATATCACTGATGAATATAGATGCAAAAATCCTCAACAAAATACTAGCTAACAGACTCCAACAGCACATTAAAAAAATCATACACCATGATCAAGTGGGGTTTATCCCTGGGATGCAAGGATTCTTCAATATACACAAATCAATCAACATGATACATCATATCAACAAATTGAAGGATAAAAACCATATGATCATCTCAATAGATGCAGAAAAAGCTTTTGACAAAGTTCAACATGCATTTATGATAAAAGCTCTCCAGAAAATGGGCATAGAAGGAAATTACCTCAACATAATAAAAGCCATATATGAAAAACCAAAAGCCAACATCATTCTCAATGGGGAAAAACTGGAAGAATTCCCTCTAAGAACAGGAACAAGGCAAGGGTGTCCACTCTCACCACTGTTATTCAACATAGTTTTGGAAGTTTTAGCCACAGCAATCAGAGAAGAAAAAGAAATAAAAGGAATCAAAATTGGAAAAGAAGAAGTCAAATTGTCACTCTTTGCAGATGACATGATATTATATATAGAAAACCCTAAAGACTCTACCAGAAAACTGCTAGCACTCATTGATGAGTTTAGTAAAGTAGCAGGATACAAAATTAATGCACAGAATTCTCTTGCATTCCTATACACTAACAACGGAAGAGCAGAAAGAGAAATGAAGGAAACTCTCCCATTCACCATTGCAACCAGAAGAATAAAATACCTAGGAATAAACCTGCCTAAGGAGGCAAAAGATCTGTATGCAGAAAACTTTAAGACATTGATGAAAGAAATCAAAGACGGCACAAACAGATGGAGGGACATACAATGTTCCTGGATTGGAAGAATCAACATAGTGAAAATGTCTGTACTACCCAAAGCAATTTACAGAGTCAATGCAATCCCGATCAAATTACCAATGGCATTTTTCACAGAACTAGAGCAAGAAATCTTACGATTTGTATGGAAACGCAAAAGACCCCGAATAGCCAAAGCAATCTTGAGAAGGAAAAATGGAGTTGGTGGAATCAGGCTTCCTGACTTCAAACTATACTACAAGGCCATAGTGATCAAGACAGTATGGTACTGGCACAAAAACAGAAAGGACGATCAATGGAATAGAATAGAGAACTCAGAAGTAAGCCCAAACACATATGGGCACCTTATCTTTGACAAAGGAGGCACGAGTATACAATGGAAAAAAGACAGCCTCTTCAATAAGTGGTGCTGGGAAAATTGGACAGCAACATGTAAAAGAATGAAATTAGATCACTTCCTAACACCATACACAAAAATAAACTCCAAGTGGATTAAAGACCTACATGTAAGGCCAGACACTATCAAACTCCTAGAGGAAAACATAGGCAGAACACTCTATGACATCCATCAAAGCAAGATCCTTTTTGACCCACCTCCTAGAATCATGGAAATAAAATCAAGAATAAACGAATGGGACCTCATGAAACTTAAAAGCTTTTGCACAGCAAAAGAAACCATAAACAAGACTAAAAGGCAACCCTCAGAATGGGAAAAAATAATTGCCTATGAAACAACGGACAAAGGATTAACCTCCAAAATATACAAGCAGCTCATGCAGCTTAATACCAAAAAAGCAAATAACCCAATCCACAAATGGGCAGAAGACCTAAATAGACATTTCTCCAAAGAAGACATACAGATGGCCAACACACACATGAAAAGATGCTCAACATCACTCATCATCAGAGAAATGCAAGTCAAAGCCACAATGAGGTGTCACCTCACACCAATCAGAATGGCCATCATCACAAAGTCTGGAAACCACAAATGTTGGAGAGGGTGTGGAGAAAAGGGAACTCTCCTGCACTGTTGGTGGGACTGTAAGTTGGTACAGCCACTATGGAAAACAATTTGGAGGTTCCTTAAAAAACTACACATAGAACTACCATATCATCCAATAATCCCACTCCTGGGCATATACCCAAAGAAAACCATAATCCCAAAAGAAACTTGTACCATAATGTTTATTGCAGCACTCTTTACAATAGCCAGGACATGGAAGCAACCGAAATGCCCATCAACAAATGAATGGATACAGAAGATGTGGCATATATATACAATGGAATATTACTCAGCTATAAAAAGGGATGAGATGGAGCTATATGTCATGAGGTGGATAGAACTACAATCTGTCATACATAGTGAAGTAAGTCAGAAAGAGAAGGACAAATATTGTATGCTAATTCACATATACGGAATCTAAAAATGGTACTGATGAACTCAGTGACAAGAACAAGGAAGCAGATACAGAGAATGGACTGGAGAACTCGAGGTATGGGAGGGGGTGGGGGTGAAGGGGAAACTGAGAAGAAGCGAGAGAGTAGCACAGACATATATATACTACCAACTGTAAAATAGTCAGTGGGAAGTTGTTGTATAACAAAGGGAGTCCAACTCAAGGATGGAAGATGCCTTAGAAGACTGGGGCAGGGAGGGTGCGGGGGACTCGAGGGGGGGGCCTCAAGGAAGGGAGGGAATATGGGGATATGTGTATAAAAACAGTTGATTGAACCTGGTGTACCCCCCCAAAAAAAAAAAAAAAAGTGAAAGAGACATAATACCTCTTCACACTGAGAAATAGAAGGAGACCTATAGCAAGAACTTAGAGATTCTCACTGTGAAAGGACTGCTGCTCCATTAGCGGCCACTGACTTATTACCTCAAGCAAGTTATTTGATCACCCAGTTTGTTTCCTTTTCTTGTAATGTCAACTGTGCTCCTGTCTTATTGGGCTAATGGGGGGAATTAAATAATTATACAATAAAAAAAAATATTATACAGATAACACTACAAGTAAGTACTCTATGTTGAAGTACACTTTTTCCGCCTGGCCATATCTACACCATATTACTCCATCCTTCAAGACACTGTTTATACATAAAGCCCAGACTTCTTAGTAGGTAATATAGACTTTCCTGATCTGATGGCTGCTTCATCTTTTGCCAATCCTGTACTCAGAGTCCCTTTTCCAGTCACATTGAATATCCTAACATTGTATTTGAGCATGTTGTTCCAGCTTCTGAGAAAATCCTCCCCATTCATCTACTTCATTCCCCAATCACCTTTTTGCCGTTGTCATAAGTTCTCTTTCTTTCTCCTTTCCTTCCTTCATTTCTTTTTCTTTCTTTCTTTCTCTTTTTCTTTCTTTCTTTCTTTCTTTCTTTTTCTTTCTCTTTCTTTCTTTCTTTCTTTCTTTCTTTCTTTCTTTCTTTCTCTTCCTCTTTTCTTCTTTCCTTCCTTTCTTTCTTTCTTTCTGTCTTCATCTATTTCCATTCTTACTTTGATGGACTAATACATATTGGAAGAAGTTTCAACTAAGCTAAATCTTGGAAAGAGAAAGGGAAAGAAATAGAAAGGAAAGAAACAATGAAATTTTTATGAGTCAGTTTTTCTTTCCCTAAATGTAGAAGACAAGGGCAAAATATACTTCAGTATAATAAGATTTTACCATGAACATTTTTTCCTTTATTCTTTTGGTTGCTGACCCACATATAATAGCTTTTCAGATTTATAAAACTATCCAATGGTTACCTTATTTTGCTTTGTCTCAAGCATATGGCCTTGATCAGATTAATTGTCATGATATATATGCAAAGTCTTTTGAGTTTTTCAGAATAATAAACTGTTATAATCAAGACTGTTTGATTTTAAGGAACCTTTTATAGCTAATGCAGTAGGTACAGAATTTATGTTATCAAGTATCAGATGTGAAAAAAATAGCTTTCTTCAATATTCTACATAAAATCAAAATAACTGGAGTTCAACAAATATATTTTAATCTATTGTGAACTTCTAGATTATAATGCTATATTTTTAATGTTAGAACATTTTTGTTTGTAATACAGTTTAAATTATTTGGAAGTTCTAGTGGGATTTTTAATTTTTCTTTAACTATGCTATTCGACTTATTGATTCTTATTTACAGTTGATCTTCATTATTTGCAAATATATCTATTTGCTAAAATATATTTTTAACCCCCAAATCATATTCACATGATTTTAAGATTTTCCCAGGCACGTTCATGCACAGAATGGGGAAATACTTGAGTCACCCATGGTGCAATTTTCCCAGCTAAGGATGAACAAGGAATGCTCTGGTTTCTTGTTTCAGCTCTCAAATTTCAAGCTAGCATCCTTTTCATGGTATATTTAGTATCATGTTTTTCACATTTTTGTGCTTTTTGTTGGTAATTTCACTGTTAAAATGGCCCCCCAAGTATAGTGCTGAAGTCCTGTCCAGTGTTCCTAAACACAAGAAGGCCGGGATGTGCTTTACGGAGAAAAATGCATGTGTTATATGGGCCTTGTCAGGCAAAAGTTATAGTTCTGTGCCCATGAGTTCAGTGTTAATTAATCAAAAACATGGTACACCCAGAAAAAGGAAGAGGAAATTTTCTGACCTGTACATGAGGCTGCTTCAGAGAGTGCTAAAGTGAAATCTATAGTATGTGATGAAATCAGGGAAAGCTGTGTAAGTGGTGAAATTTGTGGATGCATGCGATGAGGGCTGATTGTTTATAGTATAATGGACAGCACTGTTATGAGACAGAAAGCCAAAGAAACTTATGGTACCCAGTTTGTACATTTTGAAAGGTGATACAGTGTTTCTGCTTATCAGGGATCTTGGGAAGAATTATTAAATAAAGTATAGTTGATTTACAGTATCATATTAAAGAATTTTTAAAATATCTGCTATGTGTTATACAGGAAAAGGATTATGTAGAAGAGCAGGTATTCAACACCGATGAGTTTGGCTTGTTTTACAAGGAAGTTAGCAAATGAACCTGTATGATGCAAATGATGTTTTTGGCTTGCGGAAACCTAACCCTATATTTTCACTAGGAGCAACAGTTCAGTATTCACTAATACAGAGTTCAGCTCTGTAGAACCTAACTACCACAAATGATGAGTAGAGTGAACTGTATATTTATGCTATATTTTCGCTTAAAATTCATTGTTACATTTTTCTAAAAAAAAAAAAAACACACACTCCTCTTGATTTCTGACTCATCTATTCCTCCCACTAATTTTTCTAAAGCAGTTTATTTCAGAACCAAAATAATCCATTAGAAAATATTTCCAGGGCTTCCCTGGTGGTGCAATAGTTAAGCTCCGCCTGCCAATGCGGGAGACACGGGTTCCATCCCTGGGCTGGGAATATCGCACGTGCCACGGAGTAACTAAGCCTGTGCAGCACAACTACTGAGCCTGTGCTCTAGAGCCCATGCACCAAACTACTAAAGCCCGCATGACTAGAGCCCATGCTCTGCAGCAAGAGAAGCCACCGCAAAAAGAAGCCCACCACACCACAATGAAGAGTAACCTCTGCTCACCGCAACAAGAGAAAGGGGAACCCAGGTAAGAAAATGGTCTAAGCTGCTCAAGACCCCGGAGCCAGCACAGAAGGAACTGAGAAGGCACATAAGGTAAATTCAGTGCTCTCATCTAATCCTCTCTAGTACCAGATAGGCTCCTTCAGGGCCTGGACCGTGCCACACTCACGTTTTAATCACCTGCTAAGGCCGGGAGAATATCTATAGCAGGTATTTAGTAATTATTTATTAAATAAATGAATATAAGACAGAACAAAGAAATTAAGCCCACAAGAGTGGACCATCTAAATTAAAATAGCCACCTTTACTCTTAACATTATTCCTTCTTTGGCTGCCACAGAAGCAAATTAGTTGACATATTAAATCAAACTGGTGATTTAATAAATTGCAACCTAAGTCATACCAGTGTTAGTAAACAACACCATCAAGCACTCATCATGACAGTTAGAGCAATAACATAGAGAAAGTTTCTAAGTGGCCCTAATGTGATACAATCAGATTGCATGTAAAGGGATATAAACAAATGTTCATATTATATATAAATATACATAGATATGGCTACAGCATTTGTACAGTATTCTCTCCAATACCTAGTCACACTTTGCAATATATGCAATTATGGCAGGTACAATATTTAGACAATTATAAAATCAAGGCAATAACAGAAAAAATAGTTAATGATTTTACTCTAACTTAAGCATGGATAATCTGACTATTAAGATTGATTGATAAATTTGAATGCAGCCCAATTTGTATTAGATCAAATTGATTCTATCTGCTAAGGTATTAATTTGGTGTTCTGTGAGAGGTGGTTTTAAATAAATATATTTATCTAGTGTTTGAATGCTCAGCAGGGTGTGATTGAAAAGGAAACAAATGTTTTTGAGAAATATATTAGTTTCTTAAGACAAATTTTAACTGGATCAAGTTCTTTTTTAGTATTTTGCTTCTTTTTCATTTTGCATGTGTTGAACAGAACACTAACATGTAATAGTTTTTAGAAAATCTCTTCATTAAAGTTATTTGAATAGTATCATAAGTGAATTTTAAATATAAAATTAAGCTTCAAATGTCCTTCTTCACTTAGGAAAAATGTTGTGAAAACCAGGCCATCTGCTGAGATACTACAGTTACATTTGACCCTCAGGAAGTGTTTATCTGCTCTGCTTTAGCACTCTGTTGGATTATAAGCCCACAAAACAAGTTCACCTTGATCTTTCACTTTAAAGTATCTCAGGGACAAAATTTGACATAAATATAAACCTGTGACATTTCCATCCAAAGAAGGCTGAAATAAAACAGGACTTTGAGTGCAATTACGATTAAAACATTAGAAGTGTCAGAAATACAAGTCTTGAAGCTGTATCAGCCGTGAAGGATGGAAAACAGTGCCTCTCCTGAACAGAATCAAAATCACTGCTCAGCAATCAACAGCAGCATCCCACTGACACAGGGCAACCTCCCCACCCTGACCTTATCTGGAAAGATTCGAGTGACAGTTACTTTCTTCCTTTTTCTACTCTCCACAACTTTCAATGCTTCTTTCTTGTTGAAACTTCAGAAGTGGACTCAAAGGAAAGAGAAAGGGAAAAAACTCTCAAGAATGAAGGTACTTTTAAAACATTTGACCTTAGCCAACCTGTTGGAGACTCTGATTGTCATGCCACTGGACGGAATGTGGAACATTACTGTGCAATGGTATGCTGGAGAACTCCTCTGCAAAGTCCTCAGCTATCTGAAGCTTTTCTCCATGTACGCTCCCGCCTTCATGATGGTGGTGATCAGCCTGGACCGTTCCCTGGCCATCACAAGGCCCCTAGCTGTGAAAAGCAACAGCAAGCTCAGACAGTTCATGATTGGCTTGGCCTGGCTCCTCAGTAGCATCTTTGCTGGACCGCAGGTAAACCAGTGTTGTAAACTTTTTAGGACACGAAGATCACAGATTTCCTATATAAATTTGAATGAAGATCTTGTCAAAGGCAGTATTGTATTATCTCTAAGAGCTTGGGTTACGGAAGTTATAGTGTAGGATTTAATCCTAGCTCTGCCCTGTTACCTTGGGCAAATGTCTGAACCTCTCTGGGTTTCAGTTCCTTCATTTATAAAATGGAGGTAATGCCTACTTTATGCACCTTTTGTGATAATTAAATGAATAGTTTGTTAAAGTATCTATCATAATCTCTGGTACACAGTAAATGCTCCCCCACAATGTAGCTATTCTCAAATTTGACCTCATCCTCATTCTATTCTTCCATCTAGTTTTCCTTTCACTCAGGTTGACATGGTAAATTGAGAGAATCTTCAGGAACAATGAAATTGGCATAGGTAGAAAGTGCATATAACTTGTTTTATTTGGGATTCTTCAGTCTTCTGTCATTGCAGCTCAGAGAGAACTATTAGTTGATTAGTAATCAAGAACTGACTTGATTAGTATGTTGTGCTGCAGTTTACAGCTGTGTGGGATTGAATAAAGAGGGAATGTGGGAAATCTCAGACTTTGGGAAATTTGAACATTTCCCTGAGGTTGACTTGAGCTTTTTTGGAGGTAGGCTAGACTGTAACAGGCTGTTAGCAAAACTGTAAGACTGTTGGTTCAGGCAAGGCCCTCTCCTACAGAAAGCAGATCTGTCATCAGAGGCAACCTGGTTGATTGACCTGTTGAATGTGCCTCATCAACAGTCAGATCTCTTAAGAAAAGGACACATTCTTGAAAAAGGCAAAGATCCTTTAATAACAGATGAACAAGTTGTCTCTATGTTTGTAAATGTACTATTTGATGAACACGGGGTACGGGATGTGTCAAGAAGTAAAGTGAGAATTTACCATCATTCTCCAAAAGCTTGTCACTACAAACGGGAATTTATCTAGACATTCTAAACTGGCCAGGTAGCATAAAAAACAAAAAGCAAACAAACAAAAACTGCCACACAGGACTCACTAAATAGTGCAAGACACTAAAAACCTTCTGGCAATTGTTTGAGCTGGATGGGTCATTTTGATAAGGGGGTGCATGATTACTGGGCACTAGTAGGGCATCAGGGATTGTGCTGTGGATAGGTAGAGAGAGAAAGGTGGTCTAATCCAGTTCTTCCCCTTTCCATCTCCTCCTTGCATCCCAGATTTGGCTTACCCATGCTTTGACCTGGCATTCTCCTAAGCTTCCACTCCATTCCTCCTTTCAGGCCTCTTCTCCTATCACAGGAAGCATGGCTCTTTCTTGCCAAGTGTTCACATCAGTGTTTCCTAGCTAGCTCCTCTTGTTAAGTGGCCACATCCTAACAGACATTTTGGTCAACATTGCAGGGAAAAGACTGCAGATAGACTGTTAGGTACTTTTCCATCTAGCCTATGGGTCAGGTTCACTCCCCTAAGTCTTAGGCCACAGTGAAATTTGGAGAATTTGTTATCATCCTTGTTTCTTTTCTGCTTTTCCACCTGTGTGGTATATTTTTAAACAGAATTTTTTTATTTTATTTTTTGATAAATGTATTTATTTTATTTTTGGTTGCATTGGGTATTTGTTGCTGCTCACAAGCTTTCTCTAGCTGTGGTGAGTGGGGGCTACTCTTCGTTGCCATGCATAGGCTTCTCATTGCGGGGGCTTCCCTTGTTGCAGAGCACAGGCTCTAGGTGCACGGGCTTCAGTAGTTGTGGCACTCGGGCTCAGTAGTTGTGGCTCACGGGCTCTAGAGTGTAGGCTCAGTAGTTGTGGCACACAGGCTTAGTTGCCACGGCATGTGGGATCCTCCCAGTTGAGGGCAGGCCTATTCTTAACCACTGCGCCACCAGGGAAGTCCGCAGAATTTTATTTTTTAAATAAAAGCTCTTTATAAGATGATACTTTGGGAGTTCCCTGGTGGTGCAGTGGTTAAGAGACTACCTGCCAATGCAGGGGACACAGGTTTGATCCCTGGTCTTGGAAGATCCCACATGCCGTGGAGCAACTAACCCCATGTGCCACAACTACCGAGCCTGCTCTCTAGAGCCCACAAGCCACAACTATTGAGCCCACTCAACGAAGACCCAACACAGCCAATAAATAAATAAATTCATACTAAAAAAAAAAGATGATACCTTAATTACATTCCTGCAATATAGCCATTATTTTATTGTATACTTCTGATTATCTGTATTTTATGTAATAAAATTGGCAAGGTGGCTGCCGCAGAATGCTGGCTGTCTCAAGGAACACACACAGCTGTTTCCTGGAATTTTTCCCTTTTAATTCCAACTGTGGCCCTTTACCATGTGCCTTCACTTTAGCTGTTTGCCTTAATGTCTCCGGGCTTGCTCTCCAGGGTGGTAATGAAACACAACATTTTTTATGTTTAAAAAAAGAAAAAGAAACAGTACTTTATTTTAAAAAACCTGAATATTTGTAACCCTTTAAATTTTTCTTTCTTTCTTTCCAGTGCATTTTCTTGCACTAGAAAGCTAGATAACTAAATTCTCCCACCAATTCCTCACTTAACATTTTTTGGATATCAGTGTGTGTGTTATGGAAGAGGAAATGGGAAAAACCAAAATGCTTTGATTTCCCTGGGAAAAAAGCATATTACAATTATTCTCACAGTGACTGCATATACAAGAATTAGTTTAGCAAATATGTCACTTAAAATGAGGTTACTTAGCAGAGGATTAGGCTCTGAAATTTTCCATTTTATGTCTTTAAAATATGAGTGCTGCATAATGTTGTTTTCTTAGAGAAGATAAACACAAGTTAGGTTCCTAACACTGAGCCAGGTACTGATGAAACAAAGAACTAGCCCTCAAAGGAAATGTCACTCAGTTGTAGAGACAAAACTTATATAAAATGAATACACCTATGTACCAGAAAGTTTTAAAACTTATTACAAGTGTAAGAAGAGAGAGAGATGAACAAGAGTTGAAATGGCGAAGGAAGATTTTAGAGTAAGAGAAGGATGAACTGAGTTTTTAAAGGATGAATGGTGTTTGGATGGAAAAAGTGAGCCAAGGATCACATGTGCTTCTCAGCAAAGGTTGAAAAGTGATTACTTTTCATAGGAGACTTGTTTGGCAGAAGTGAAAGATTGAGAGTTGAGAGTGAGTAGCAGGAAGTTAGATTTGGTGGTTGCTGCCTTTCCTTTGACCTCATGGCACACTGTTTCTTTATGAGAAAATACTGTGATTATATATTTGTTTGTCTTTGCCATTATGGTATATGCTCCTACAATAGTGAAGATTGTTGTGTTCAACTTAATATTCACAGTACCCAATGAAATACCCAGCAGAAATAGAAATCTTAAATGTTTAGATACTCCAGTTTCTCTCCAGATCAAATAAACCTTTCACCTTTTACTGAAAAAGGAAAAGAAAGAAAGAAAAAAAAGAAAAAACGTTTGGATAAATGACTCAATCAATGGGGTTGGAATGGATATATATAACAGAAGACATCAATATCCAGGGGAAATTCTGAAAATAATGTGGAAGCCCTATAACCTTCATGAGTCCTGTGCAAGGAGTAAAATGATTTTATTTTGTTTTTTTTTCTTATCTCCAGTTTTATTGAGAAATAATTGATATATAAGTTTAAGGTGTACAGCATGGTAGTTTGATTTACATGTACTGTGAACTGATTACCAAAATAGGCTCAGCTAACACCTATCATCTCATATTGATACAATAAAAAGAAAAGAAAAAGGAAACAATTTTTTCTCCTTGTGATGGGACTGCTTAGGATTTACTGTCTTAATAACTTTTCTATACATCATACATCAGTGTTGACTGTAGCCATTATGTTGTACATTATTAACATGATTTCTTAACAAAAATGTTTTAAGAAAATTACATAAACCCAAACAAAAAGAGTGGAGAGAGGCAAAGAAGCCTTTTCAGGGTTTTTGGTGATGAGATGATTAGGTTAGAGGCTAGGATGGTGTTGTTCCCAGTGAAGTTAAGGTTTTTTCTTCAATGCAAAAGAAGTTGGAGACAAAGCAACAGGTAAGAATCAGATTTATTGAGAGAGAAATGCACTCCACAGACAGAGTGTGGGCCATCTTGGAAGGCAAGAAGAAAGAGGCAAGAGGCTTCAAAATATGGCGTGGTTAGTTTTTATGGGCTGGGTAATTTCATAGGCTGATGAGAGGGAGGATTGTTCCAATTATTCTGGGGAAGGGGCAGGGGCTTCCAGGAATTGGCCACCACCCAATTTTTGGCCTTTTATGGTTAACCTCAGAACCGTCATGGCACCTGTGGGTGTATCATTTAGCACGCTCACGTATTACAATGAGCATACAATGAGGCTCAAGGTCTACTGGAAGTCGAATCTTCCACCATCTTGAGCCTACTTGCTTCTCACTAGTTTTCATCATGTCCTCGGGCTATGTCATTCTTTTAAAGGTTGTGCCCTGCCCCCTTCCCTCCTGTTTCAGTGTTAGTGGAAGTTGATAGTATTTATGAGGGATATTTCAACCAAAAAACAAAGCTTGGCAACAAATTGGATTTAGGGGGTGGTTAGTAATAGACCAAAGTAAAACTCTAATATTTTTAGCCGAGGAGTTTTAAAACCATTGGAATAGACAGGTAGGTTGGGAATAGAAGGGTTTGTTTGTCTGCCTATTTGTTTGAAGGGGAGAGAAGGCAGGATATTAAAAGAGCTAAAAATATTTGATTTGAGACATGATACTGGCAGCATAAGGTTTTAGTGTAAGTACAGCTGTTTGGAAAGCAGTTGGTAATTTGGGATATTGATGCAGAAGGAAGTCTAAACAAAAGTCTAAATAAGTCAATTTGTGATAACAACTGAAACAGAAACCCACAATTTCACTTTCTTTAAAGGACTCTCCCAGAGGGTATAAATAAAACATTGATGTATTAATTCAATTATTTTCATCTAAGTATATCACAGAAATAATAGAAAGAAAATGCCACTTACCTGTCTTGATGTAATGAAAATATGAAATTAATTTTGAATTGCTTAGGAATTTCATGTAATAGCCTGAGCTCAAATACATTACTCTACCCAAGCGATTTGTGTGAACGTGGGCCACAGAAAATGGTAGTACTATTTCATTTTGTAAAACAAATGACTCCTTTTTGCTTTCAGCAACACTTTAAATTTATAAAGCACTTTGCTGAACTTTCCTGAAAAATCCCACATTCATAGTCTCATTTGGTATTTGCATTGACTCTGTGAGGTACATAAAAGCTGTGTTATTGTCCCCATTTCACATATAAGAGAACATACAAAAAGAACCTTTGAAAGTAATGTCCTTCAGGCCGTTTTGACAGAAACAAAGAAATACATACTCTGTAAAGACTTAGTCTGTCTCTCTTTCTCTCACACACTTACAACTGGGAAGAGTTTTCATAAAATAAACATTCTACTCCATCCATTTCATTTCTTAATGTTGATTACAACCAACTGATGGGTACAACCACAGTTTGAAAAGCACTGGTTTAAAGGGATTCATTGTTTGCCCAACGCCACCTGGCCTGTTAGACTCCTTTTTATTCAGTCCAGTTTATCTTTTTATTATAGCTCTCTGCACTCTCTCTGAATAAAAGAGGTTTCAACCCTGAGACTAATGTTATGTGTATTTGATGGGGAAGACAAGAGGTAGGGAGGACTTTTCATCTCCCAATCATGTGACACAGTGAGTACACCTCGAGCTTCACCACGCTCCTAGAGAAGTCCGTTGACAAAGGCGCATCCCGTCGTGGCTAATTTACATTGAAAGGGTGACTTTAATCTTCATCTTTTGGTGCATATATTGATATTATATCCCTTGAGTAATTCATACCTAGGTTGAAAAAAGAAAAAAACTTAACAAGCTAGTTGTCACATTCCTGGGAATCTGGGAATTTCTGACATTTTGCTAGAGCTCAGAATGACCAAATTTCAAACTGATCACCAATTGCTTTTCCACCTTTCTGATAAACTCAGAGTTCTGTGACATGTTGGGGATATATTTTCAGAAGTTTCAGCATAGTGTGGCCAAAATGTCATACTTTTTGCTAGTAATGGAATTTTCTTTTAAAACAGAATTCTATGTGGAACTTCAATAAATGAAACAGATATAAGTGGAGTTGCTGTGGTCAAATAGGGATAAGAGTGCCCCAGTCCTGTACTTGGCTATTCACTAGTGCCAGTCATAACCTCTTAAGACCCCAGATCCCCCGGCAAGTCTGAAAGGCAATGGGATAGTTGAAATAGCGTGAACATTGGATTTAAGCAAAGCTCATTTTGTTACCAAGTCCAAGCTCAATCTGCTAACTGCAGGACAGACCAATAAATTGGAGACAAGGTGCTGAGGCAAGGAATAAGACTTTATTCAGAAAACTGGCAGACCGAGAAGATGGCAGACTAATGTCTCTAAATAACCATCTTCTCAGGGTTTGGATGCCAGTTTCTTTTATGGCACAGAGAGGGGGAGGAGATGATGAAGTAAAGTAAAAAGGCCATAAGTTCTGCAAATATCCCCTGGAATGGCCTTCCTCGGGGAGGGGATGTGTTAATTTCTTCTTTCTTGCAGCCATCCACAGGTGGACAGGGTCCAAATATTCCCCTGAACAAAGACACTTTGGTTTAACATTCAGGCAGAGGGGCAGGGTTCTCCAAGGCAGGCCATTGTGTATAGACAGTATCCTTTCAGTGAACAAAAGCAACAGGAAGCAAAGGTTAAAGTAAAAGAAAGAGATCCAACATGCAGTCAGATTTGGCTCTTCTCTGTTACAGTTTCAAATCTCAATGCTGTCTCTTACCAGCTATCTGAGTAAATTACTTAACTAAGTTTAAAAGGATAATTGTAAAGAACATTGTAAAGAGTAAGATATATAAAATCATCCAGGACAAAACTTTATACTTAAACACCCATTAATGTTTATTCCTTCCTCTTTTCCTATCTTCATTATTTCCTTCATAATAGGGTTTTTGAAGTCAGGAGAAAAAAATAATAGGGAAATATGAGTATGAAAATAAAATAATTATTTAAGAAACAGCAAAGAAAATTGCTTATATGAAGATTATGACATTTATTCTGAGTGATAAGTAAATTTGACCAAAGTACTCCTTAGTCACCAAGCTGTCCTACTTACTCTGAAATCTCTACATGCCAGAGCATAATGATTCAAGTCTTGGAAGTATTGTTTTTAAAAGCAGGATAAGAAAGAAAGGGAGGAAGGGCTAGGAAGAAAAGGAAAGGAAAAGGAAGGGAAGAGGAGAGGAGGAGAGGAGGGGAGGGGAGGGAAGGAGAGGGGAGGGGAAGGGAGGGGAGGGGAGGCAAGGCAACAAACAGGACTTGAAAGGATATCTGATTTAAGACTGGTTATGGTTAGGCTAGTAAGAGCATGTTAAGGAGAAAACATTTCCTGAATTAGGTGTGTCCATATCTAGTTAAAACTCACAAGATTTCCAATGACAGTCAGCTAAGACCACAAGAACTCCCAAGTAGCAGATAATTTGCAAATAGAGTTCACATAACTAGTTTCAACACATTACTAGGGAGAATTACATTTCAATTCTATAGGTAACCCAGGCCTGCAGGAGAGATACAGTCATCCCTCTTTGTCCTGGGGATTGATTCCTGGGTACCCTCCCTCTCTCGCCCACTCCACGGCTGCAGATAACAAATTTCCCAAATTTCCTTATATAAAATGGCATAGTATTTGCATGTAACCCACGCACATCCTCCCATATACTTTAAATCATTTCTAGATTACTTATAGTACCTAATACAATGTAAATGCTATGTAAATAATTGTAAATACAATGTAAATGTTATTGTAAATAGCTGGTGGAGCTTAGTAAATTCAAGTTTTGCTTTTTGGAACTTTCTGAAATTTTTTTTCCAAATACTTTTTCCATCTACATTTGGTTGAATCTGCAGATGTAGAACCCACAGATTCAGAGGGTCTGCTGTATATGAGCGATCCTTTATCTTTTGGTATGAAGACATGGTCTGAATAAATGTGAAGCTTTGCCTGTTACACACAGAACTTACAGGGCTAGAATGCACTTCTGACCTTGACAAGCAGCTTAAATTCAATACCCATTGCATGTGTACAATATGCCAAAAATGGAGCTGGAACATAGTAATAGCATGCTAGGAGCAAAAATAGCAATAATGATGATGATTTTGATAAATAATAGTTATTCAGTACATAAATATGTGCCAGGAATCATGCTAAATACTTCTGTGTTTTGGGGTTTTTTTTATTTTTTATATATTTATTTATTTATTTAGCTGTGCTGGGTCTTAGTTATGGCACACAGGATTCTTATTTGCAGCTTGCAGGATATTTAGTTGCTCCTGTTAACCTTTCCATGTGGGCCTAAAGGAGACATCTCCCACACAGAGGGATCTGGCTCTTGAGAGAGGTTTGCATTAAAATCACACTGTGACTGCAGGATCTTTTAGTTGTGGCAAGCAGGATCTAGTTCCCTGACCAGGAGTCTAACCTGGGCCCCCTGCATTGGGAGCACGAAGTCTTAACCTCTGGACCATCAGGAAAGTCCCTCTTCTGTGGTGTTTTTTTGTGTTGTTTTGTTTGTTTTTTTCAGCCATGCTGCGCAACTTGCAGGATCTCAGCTCCCCAACCAGGGATTGAACCCAGGCCGCAGCAGTAAAAGCCTGGAATCCTAACCACTAGCCCACAAGGGGACACCCTTCTGTGTTCATTACTTCATGTAAGGCTCCCAATAACCCTATAAATTAGGTACAATTATTGTCTTTATTTTATTCATAAAGAAACTTAGGTTAAGAATGCTATGTAACATGCCCAAGATTACCATCTAATAAGTGGAGGTGTCAATACATCCAGTTAACTCCATACCCAGAGCTTTTAACAACTATATCACACTATACAACATTGTCTATTTTCTTTTTTCCTGTCGGAGGCTGGAGAAGGAAAAGGCAGGAAAATCTTAAGGTGAGAATAGATAGCTAAGAGATATCAGAGGGACTTCCCTGGCGGTCCAGTGGTTAAGACTCTGCTCCCAGTGCAGTGTTCCATCCCTGCTCAGGGAACTAAGATCCCACATGCCACACAGTGTGGTCAAAAAAAAAAAGAGAGAGAGAGAGAGCAGGAAAAAATATATGGTATAAATTTATAAATATATAAATAAATATATGATACATATTTATAAGTTGTGTGCCTCGAAATTTTTATTTTAATAATGGTTATGATTTATATAGTGCTGTGTGCCAGGCACTACTCTAAGTGCATGGCAAATATTCACTTGTTAATTGTCATGACAGCTCCTAGAGGTGGATATTCTTAATATCTCCCTTTTATAGATGAGAGGAACCTGAAGCACATCATCTAAAGATAATCACCTTTGGAAAACATTAGGTCACATTGTTACTAGTGTGGATAAGGTGAAGATTAAAAATAATATGCTAAGAGGAATAGCATCTGCAAGGACTGTAAAGATGGAAAACAGATTGCTATTATTTAGGGCAAAATAAAGCAAACAATGATGAGAACTGGGGCCAGACATGAGAGAGAAGAAACACAAAGAAATTTTTAAAATGTGATCCAAATCCAAAAGAACCACAGGAACTGAAGTGGATCTCTATATTAATCATTCACTGAACATGGCCTTGGAGTTGAAAATAAATTGAACCGAGCCTAAAACAAATTAGCTTATGGGCAAGTAAGATTCTGAATTTTCATAACACTATACCTCTCCTTTGAAACTTATCACAATCTATCTTGTATTACAGGTGTCACATACATACTGTGTTTCCCTTACCAAATATTTAATTCCCTGAGAGCAAGATATATGTTCACCTTTTATGACAGAGTGTACCTAGTATAGTTTTTTGACCGAGGAGTTGCTTAAAAAACAAGCATTTGTTACATAAATAAAGATGACAACCAAATTCAAATCTTAATACTATAAAGTCAATTTTATTGAAAGTTTCATTGTTATAACTTAAAAACATGAAATATTAAAGTAAAAAATGTGACCCAGTGCAGAGCAGAAAATCAGATTCATATCGTCTGGTTTCAAGGCTAACTGGGGAGGTGGAGATAAAAAGATATTTAGGAAATATAAGACTTGGGTTCTATGCAAATGAACTCTTCCAGGGACTTCAACTCACAACACCTGTTGAGTCAAACTCAAAGCTGAACTTTAAATAAGGTCAGTTTGCAAAGAAGTATGGAAAACTGAAAGGATCACTTTGTAATGTGGGAAAAATTGGTCTGGATGGTAATATAGAATTAGCGGAATGTATGTTTTTTCTGGCGTTTAAAGAAGATAATATGATCATTGGGCGCCCTCTAGTGGGTTGATTTAAAAACTTTTTTTTCCCCTTGAAGCTGAAAAGATCTGAAACTGAAAATCAACATTTTAATTACAAATAAAAGAAAAAGGTTTATATTTCATATTATACTTACTTATATTTTATTATATTTGTCTATATTTTTATTATACTTATGTTTTATATTTATTAAAATTTGTCTACAAAGAGGAAAAACAGTATTTTTAAGGCATACTCTACTCCCACTCCACCACCTCAAAAAGGAAAAAAAAATTCGGGGCCTATTAAGTTAATTAAATGTAATTTAAATTTACTAATTTAGTCAACAAGTAAAGAAAATGGATACTGTTCCTTGTTTGCTTAAAAGAAAAAATCCTGTAACACTTTTTTTTGAATTACCTTGCTATCAGTTTTAAAGTGCTTGGGCACTCTTATTTTTTCATTTTAATAATGTTTCATGGTAAAATTAACTTTTTCAGTAGAAAACCTTGGAAATGACAAAGTAAGAAGTGTTCTTGACAAATGGGGGAAGAATGAATAAATGTCCACTAGACCTTGTTTTTGAAACCACTTTCAGGACTTCCCTGGTGGCCAGTGGTTAAGAATCGCTTGCCAAGGCAGGGGACACAGGTTGGATCCCTGGTCCAGGAAGATCCCACATGCCTCTAAGCAACTAAGCCCATGCACCACAACTACTGAGCCCGCACTCTAGAGCCAGTGAGCCACAACTATTAAGCCCACATGCCACAACTACTGAAGCCCACATGCCTGGAGCCCGTGCTCCACAACAATAGAAGCCACAGCAATGAGAAGGCCATGTACCACAATAAAGAGTAGCCCCTGCTCGCCGCAACCAGAGAAAGCCCACACGCAGCAACGAAAACCCAACGCAGCCAATATATAAATAAATAAATAACTTCATTAAAAAAAATAAGAAAACCACTTGCAACATTTCCTTCATAGTTGACTCAACTTTTTCTTTTTTTAACATAATTTCACACTTAAAGAAAGGTTGCAAGAATCATACAAAGATTTCTAGGATACCTTTCCCTCAGATTTCCCAAATATTAACATTTTACTACATTTGCTTATTTGCCTTATTCTCTCTCGTATACTTTTTTTTTCTGGATTGTTTAAATGTTCAGACATGATTTCCCATTCAATAACTCTGTGTGTTTTTTCTAGCACATAACCACAGTAGGGAGTATCAAAATCAGGAAATTAGCACCAATACGGTACAATTATTTCATCTATATACCTATCTATGTTTCACTGGTTGTCTCAATAATATTCCTTTTAACAAAAGAAAATCCAAGATTATGTGAGGGAGTCAGTTGCCACAACTCTTCAGTCTCCTTTAAACTGGAACCATTTCTTGGTCTTCCTTTGAATTTCATGATGCTGACATTTTTGAAGAGTGCAAGCCAATTATTTTGTAGAATGCACTTCAATTTGAGTTTGTCAGATGTTTTCTCATGGGTAGATTCAGGTTACACACTTGTCAACTGATAAAAAAAGTACAACCTAAAAGCTGAGAATTACGTTTATTCAGTAGACTTTCTGAGGACATAAGCCAGGAAGACAGCCTCTCGGATCATTCTGAGGGACTGTTCCCAATAAGGAAAGGAGAAGCCAGAATATATGAGGGTTTTTTGCAACAAAAACCGGATATTCGGAATATTAAGAGATTACTGTTAGAGAAAAACCATACATCTCAAGTTAACGAATTTAGTGCTTTTCTAAGTACGGAAAGATGCAAGATTCCAGACTTATTGAAATCATCCGTTTAATATGCATCTTAACTATCTAGGGCCAGTATTCTGCTTTTCTCCAGCTTGAATCCCCTTAGGGTGCACAGCTGAGGGTGACTGCAGTGGCTGATGACTTGATGACCACAACGTCCTTTGTTTACTGATATGGTAGGTGACATTCTTCATCCACACACTTTAAGCAAAAATACCTAAGAGGTGGCACTGGGTTCTCCGCAATGCATTCTAGAAGGAAGCAGAAGCCGTCGATTGGTCCCACTGTTGGCAATGTTAACTTTATTTGGTTATTTCTCTACTGTAAAGTTATTATGTTACTCTTTATAATGATATGTATCCTGCAGGTAGATACTTTGAAATGATATAAACAAACTATTGTCCTCAAACTTACGCCCATATTTTTACCATCCACTGGTGATTCTTGCCTGAATCAGTTATTATTATAGTGATTACAAAATGGTAATCACTACTTGCATTATGCCTTTTACATTTATTAGTTGACTTTCTACAGTAAAGAGCTTTTTCCTCTCCCTATTTATTTGTTGTTGTTTTGTAATTTATATCAGCACGGAGTCATAGTTTCTTTCTTTGTTCAATACTTTATCATTCTTTTCTATCTGTATTTGTTTGTTTTCATGCTTAAACTATCCCAGATTCGGCCAATGGGAGCTCTTTCAGGCTGGTGCCTGAAATTTTTTTACATGCTCCATCATTCTCTGGGTGTTTCCTGACTTTGGGGCACAACAGCTGTTCCAAGCACATATTTTACTTTGCTTTCATCTTTCGAATCATCCACTTCTCCAATGAGCTCTGGTTCCTTTTGGTAGAGAATGATACTTAGAAAACTCTGGGTGCTGGAGTATTGGATGTACTCATTGCTACTCGGATGTCATTGTTCCTAGGCTCCCTCCACAGACAGAGCTGGAATAAATGTATGTATGTGTACACACACACACACACACACACACAAATTACGCTTGCTCTTCTTTACAACTGTACAGCACTCCATTGTGTGGCCAACCATAGTTTATTCAACTACTATTCAATGAATTCGTATTTAGATTAGTTTCAAATTTTTTCAATTACAAACAGTGCATCAATGAATAACCTTGTGCATATGTATTTTCATATAATGGAGGTAGGGGTGTATCTTCAGCGTAAATAGCTGAATGTCAGATTGCTGAGTCAAAGGTAAATGCATATGTAGTTATGCTAGTTATTGCCAAATTCCCCTCCTTAATGGTTGTACCAGTTTCCATGCCATTAGCAATGTATGAGAGTCCCTGTTTCCCAGCAGCCTTGGCATGAAAGTGTGCTATTTTTTTTTTTAATTTTGCCAGTCTTGTTAGTGGAAAAAGGCATATCAGTGTAGCCTTAATTAGTTGGCACTATCATCATAACTGAGGTTGAACATTTCATATGCTTAAGGGCCACTGCTATATCTTTTTTGTAAACTGTCTGTTCATGTTTTTTGACCATTTTAATGAGATCTTATGTCTCAAAAATTAAATTTGTATTTTGAGGGCATATTCTAAATACCAGACACAGTTTTATGTGCTGCAATGCAACAATAAAATCACTCGCAAAATCAGTTGCAAAAAGTTTACTCAGCAAAATAGCATCTGATATTGAACTACAAACAAGGTTTAAATCTTTGGTTGATGATTGTGCTGCAAGGTTGAAGTAGTTTCAAAAGAAATCCAAAATCCTGCAGGTCCATTTACATTACCCAAACATATTTTAAGTAAAACTCTACTTATAACTTTTTATAGAAATATCAGAAGGATAATATCAAGATGTTTAGCAGTTGCTTTGGGCAAGAACATGTTAGAAGGTTAGCAGAATACAGAAGAGAAAACTTTCAAGAAAACTTGCAAATACTGTTTGAAAATAAGCAACATCACTTTTTAATTTTTTAAAAATTTTCTCATACAGTTATACATCTTCAGGATGATCCGTTTAGCAGATGACTCTGGACAGACAGACGGTTTCTCTCAATGTGTAACACACTGCAGTTTTCCACAATGGTGGCATCAAGCTTTTTATAATTTTCTCACCTTCAGCTGCCTCTTCATCATCCCTCTTCTCATCATGTTGATCTGCAATGCAAAAATCATCTTCACCCTGACAAGCGTCCTTCATCAGGATCCCCACAGTATGTATTCCTTAGATTTGGTATTTATTGGGGGTAGACAGTTTTTAACAGCGTTACTCAAAGCAGACAAGCGAGTGGCACTTACTATGTGCTAGATACCGCTCTAAGCAGTTTACATATATTAACTCTTTTAATATTCAAAATCACCCCATGAGGCAATACTTTTATTATCTCCAATTGAGAGATGAAGTCATTTAATATCTTCTAATATTATAAATTTACAGTATGAAATTAAACATGAAAGGACAATTACTCCATTTATCCAGTAGAAGAAGCATTGACAAATTTTTCTGCTGGTCCATCACAACACTATCAAACCCCTGATGTCTAGAATGTAGCAAAGTACAACTCATTAAATGGTAGCCAGTAGACTTGTTACAGTTAAGCTGTTCTGTACTGCATTGAAATCTCCTGTATCCACACAATGTATCCACACACTATGCATATTTGTGTGAACGTGTGTGTATTGAGTGTGTGAAATATCATTGAATGTGTAATTGACTATTTCATCTTTAACTTCACAAATGTGCTTGTGCCTTTTTTGCTTCAAGAATCTGGTGCATTCTCAAAAACTAAAATTTGTGAATTTTTAAAATTTTATATTGGCATGTAGTTGATTAACAATGTTGTGTTAGTTTTAGGTGTACAGCAAAGTGATTCAGTTATACATATACATGTATCTATTCTTTTTCAAATTCTTTTCCCCATTCAGATTATTACAGAGTATTGAGCACAGTTACCTATGCTATATAGTAGGTCCTTGTTGGTTATCTTTTATTTTATTTTATTTATTGGGATATAGTTGCTTTACAATGTTGTGTTTGTTTCTTCTGTACAGCAAAGTGAATCAGAGATATATATATATATGTATATCCCCTCTTTTTTGGATTTCCTTCCCATTTAGGACACCACAGAGCACTGAGTAGAGTTCCCTGTGCTATACAGCAGGTTCTCATTAGTTACATATTTTATACATAGTGGTGTATATATGTTAATCCCAGTCTCCCAATTCATCCCACCCTCTATTTCCCCCCTTGGTGTCCATACATTTGTTCTCTAAGTTTGTGTCTCTATTTCTGCTTTGTAAATAGGTTCATCTGTACCATTTTTCTAGATTCCACATATAAGTGTTAATACATGATATTTGTTTTTCTTTTTCTGGCTTACTTCATTCTGTATGACAGTATCTAGGTCCATCCATGCCTCTACAAATGACCCAACTTTGTTCCTTTTTATGGTTGAGTAATATTCCATTTTATATATGTACCACATCTTCTTTATCCATCTGTTGATGGACATTTAGGTTGCTGCCATGTCTTGGCTATTGTAAATAGTGCTGCAATAAACATTGGGGTGCATGTATCCTTTTGAACTATGTGTTTCTCTGGATATATACCCAGGAGTGAGATTTCAGGGTCATATGGTAGCTGTATTTTCAGTTTCTTTAGGAACTTCTGTACTATCCTCCGCAGTGGCTATACCAATTTACATTCCCACCAACAATGTAGGAGGGTTTCCTTTTCTCCATGCCCTCTCGTGCATTTATTTTTTGTAGACTTTTTGATGATGGCCATTCTGATTGGTGTGAGGTGATATCTCACTGTAGTTCTAATTTGCATTTCTCTAATAACTAGCTATGTTGAGCATATTTTCATGTGCCTCTTGGCCATCTGTATGTCTTCTTTGTAGAAATGTCTACTTAGGCCTTCTGCCCATTTTTTGATTGGGTTGTTTAGTTTGGTTTTGTTTGTTTGTTTGTTTGTTTAGCCACATGAACTGTCTGTAAATTTCAGACATTAATCCCTTGCCGGTTGCATTATTCGCAAATATTTTCTCCCATTCTGAGGGTTTTCTTTTCATTTTGCTTATGGTTTCCTTTGCTGTGCAAAAGCTTTTGAGTTTAATTAGGTCCCATTTGTTTATTTTTGTTATTATTTCCATTACTCTAGGAGGTGGGTCCAAAAAGATCTTGCTGTGATTTATGTAAAAGAGTGTTCTGCCTATGTTTTCCTCTAGGAGTTTTATAGTATCCGGTCTTACATTTAGGACTGTAATCCATTTTGAGTTTATTTTTGTGTATAGTGTTAGAAAATGTTCTAATTTTATTCTTTTATATGTAGCTGTCCAATTTTACCAGCACCACTTATTGAAGACTGTCTTTTCTCCATTGTATATTCTTGCCTCCTTTGTTGTAGGTTAATTGACCAAAGGTGTGTGGGTTTATTTCTGGGCTTTCTATCCTGTTCCTCTGATCTATATGTCTGTTTTTGTTACACTACCATGCTGTTTTGTTTACTGTAGCTATTTAGTATAGTCTGAAGTCAGGGAGCCTGATTCCTCCAGCTCCATTTTTCTTTCTCAAGATTGCTTTGGTTATTCAGATCTTTTTTTGTTTCCATACAAATTAAAAAAAAAATTTTTTTTGTTCTAGTTCTATGAAAAATGTCATTGGTAATTTGGTAGGGATTATATTGAATCTGTAGATTACCTTGGGGTAGTATAGTCGTTTTGACAATACTGATTCATCCAATCCAAGAACGCAGTATATCTTTCCATCTGTTTGTGTCATCTTCAATTTGTTTCATCAGTGTCTTATAGTTTTTAAGTTACAGGTTTTTTGCCTCTTTAGGTAGGTTTATTCCTAGGTATTTTATTCTTTTTGATGTGATGGTAAATGGGATTGTTTCTTTAATTTCTCTCTCTCTTTTTTAAACTCACTGGAAAGAAATCCCAGCTTTATTTATTTGTTTGTTTGTTTGTTTGTTTATATTTTTTGGCTGTGTTGGGTCTTTGTTGCTGTGCACAGGCTTTCTCTAATTGTGGCAAGCAGGGCTACTCTTTATTGTGGTGCATGGGCTTATTAGTGCTGTGACTTCTCTTGTTGCAGAACATGGGCTGTAGGCACTCAGGCTTCAGTAGTTGCAGTATGCAGGATCCATAGTTATGGCTCTCAGGATCTAGAGCACAGGCTTAGTAGTTGTGACACACAGGCTTAGTTGCTCTGCGGCATGTGGGATCTTCCTGGACCAGGGATCAAACCTGCATCCCTTGCATTGGCAGGTGGATTCTTAACAACTGTGCCACCAGAGAAGTCCCTAATTTCTCTTTCTGATCTTTCATTGTTAGTGTATAGAAATGCAACAGATTTCTGTGTATTAATTTTGTATCCTGCAACTTTACCAAATTCATTGATGAGCTCTCATAGTTTTCTGGTAGCATCTTTAGGATTTTCTATGTATAGTATCCTGTTATCTGCAAATAGTGACAGTTTTACTTCTTTTCCAATGTGGATTTACTTTTTTCCTTCTTCTCTGATTGCCATGGCTAGGACTTCCAAAAATATGTTGAATAAAAGTGGCAAGAGTGGACATTCTTTCTTGTTCCTGATCTTAGAGGAAATACTTTCAGCTTTTCACCACTGAGTATGATATTAGCTATAGGTTTGTCATATACAGCCTTTATTATGTTGAGGTACGTTCCCTCTATGCCCACCTTCTGGAGACTTTTTATCATAAATGGGTGTTGAATTTTGTCAAAAGCTTTTTCTGCATCTGTTGAGATGATCATATGGATTCTATTCTTCAATTCGTTGATATGGTGTATCACACCGACTGATGTGCAGATATTGAAAAATCCTTGCATCCCTGGGATAAATCCAATTTGATCATGGTGTGTGATCCTTTTAATGTGCTGTTGGATTCTGTTTGCTAGTATTTTTTTTTTTTTTTTGAGGATTTTTGTATCTGTGTTCATCAGTGACATTGGCCTCTAATTTTCTTTTTCTGTGGTATCTTTGTCTGCTTTTGGTATCAGGGTGATGCTGTCCTCATAGAATGAGTTTGGGAGTGTTCCTTCCTCTGCGATTTTTTGGAAAAGTTTCAGAAGGGTGTTATCTCTTCTCTAAATCTTTGATAGAATTCAGCTGTGAAGCCATCTAGTCCTGAACCTTTGTTTGCTGGGAGTTTTTTAGTCAGTTTCAATTTCAGTACTTGTGATTGGTCTGTTTATATTTTCTATTTCCTCTTGATTCAGTCTTGGGAGATTGTACCTTTCTAAGAATTTGATTTCTCCATTGAATCTGAATGAGAGTCTTGCTGGGTAGAATATTCTTGGTTGCAGTTTCTTCCCTTTCATCATTTTAAGTAAATCATGCCAATCCCTTCTGGCCTGCAGAGTTTCTGCTGAAAAATCAACTGATAACCTTATGGAGATTCCCTTGTATGTTACTTGCTGCTTTTCCCTTGTTGCCATTAATATTTTCTCTTTGTCTTTAATTTTGGTCAAATTGATTACTATGTATCTCAGTGATTATCCTGCCTGGGACTCTGAGCTTCCTGGACCATTTCCTTTCCCATGTTAGGCAAGTTTTCAGCTATTATCTCTCCAAATACTTTCTCAGGTCCTTTCTCTCTCTCTCTCCTCCTTCTGGGACCCATATAATCTGAATGTTGGTGCATTTAAAATTGTCCCAAAGGTCTCTGTCCTCATTTCTTTTCATTCTTTTTTCTTTATTCTGATCTGTGATGGTGATTTCCACCATCCTGCCTTCCAGCTTACTTATCCATTCTCTGCCTCAGTTATTCTGTTACTGATTCCTTCTAGAGTATTTTTCATTTCAGTTATTGTATTGGTCATCTCTGTTTGTTTTTTAGTTCTTCTAGGTATTTGTTAAACATTTTTTGTATTGTGATGATCTGTGCCTCCATTCCTTTTCCAAGATCTTGGATCATCTTCACTATCATTACTCTGAATTATTTTTCAGAAGATTGCCTATCTCCACATCACTTAGCTGTTCTTCCAGGGTTCTATCTTGAGCTTTCATCTGGGACATGTTTCCTGCCATCTCATTTTGTTTAACTTTCTGTGATTGCAGTTTTTGTTCCACAGACTACAAGGTTGTAGTTCTTCTTGCTTCTGCTGTCTGCCCTCTGGTGGATGAGGCTGTCTAACAGGCTTTTGCAGGCTTCCTGGTGGGAGGTACTGGTACCTGCCTGCTGGTGGTTGGAGCTGCATCAGGGGGTGTGTTTAGCAGGCAGCTGTGTGCTAGGAAGACTTTAAGCAGCCTGCCTGATGATGGGTGGGGCTGTGTTCCTACCCTATTATTTGTCTTGCCTGAGGCATCCCAGCTTTGGAGCCTACAGGCTGTTGGGTGGAGCCAGGTCTTGGTAAGAAAATGGCAGCCTCCAAGAGAGGTCATGCCAATGAGTACTCCCCAGAACTACTAACACCATTGTCCTTGTTCTTGCAGTGAGCCACAGCTACCTCCCAGTGTCCGCAGGAGACCCTCCACTACTAGCAGTTAATTCTAGCTCAGTCTCTTATGAGGTCACTGTTTTTCTCCCTGAGTCCTGGTGAGCACAAGACTCTGTGTGCACCCTCTGAGAGTGGAGTTTCTGTTTTCCCCTGGCCTGTGGAATTCCTGCAATCAAACTCCACTGGCCTTCAAAGCCAAATTCTCTTGGGGGCTCCTCCTCCCATTGTCAGACCCCCAGACTGGGGAGCCATACATGGGGCTCAAAACTTTCACTCATATGGGAGAACTTCTGTGGTATAATTATTTTCTAGTTTGTAGGTCACCAGCCCAGCATGTTTGTTTTTATTGCAGTTGAGTGCCTCCCACCTTCTCATTGTGTCTTCTTCTTTGTCTTTGTAATATAGTGTATCTTTTGGGGTAGGTTCCATCATTTGTTGTTCAGCAGTGGTGTTTCTGTAAGAAGAGGTGAGCTCACCTCCTTCTACTCCATCATGTTGTCCTCTTCCTTCAGTGTGCTTCATGCCAACTAGGATTCTGATACCAATTCTAATACATGTGTTTCTTCCCCGCACCAACTTTCTCCACAATGGTGATGGCACCTCCTGCTCAGCCAGTTGGGAAACAGGGGCAAATTTATGCATTTATAAAGTAAGCATGGTTATGCTGGTATGACAACCAAAAGGCAGGGAGTTCAACTCAGCTAAACCTCAGTCTACTGTCTTAAATTTATATTTTAAGAATTTGCGTAACCCCATATTTCAAACCCACATTAGTTTGATGGAAAATTTATTTTAAGAGCACTACTATCTTTAATATTTTTTATTTATTATGTAACATAGTGAAAAACTTGAAATATAAACATGCTTTTCAAACAAATTGTCATTATTAAAAATATCAGAAATTTGCTTCCATTATATTCATCAGGTTGAATTATGATTCTTCCTTTTTGTCTATTTTGGTTTTGTAATAAAACTGGTTGTTAAACACCTTCCTTTTCTCTATCTAAAAGAACTACAACTGAATCAATCCAAGAACAATATACCACGAGCTCGGCTGAAGACCCTAAAGATGACAGTTGCATTTGCCACTTCATTTACTGTCTGCTGGACTCCCTACTATGTCCTTGGAATTTGGTATTGGTTTGATCCTGAAATGGTAAACAAGGTGTCAGATCCAGTAAATCACTTCTTCTTTCTCTTTGCTTTTTTAAATCCATGCTTCGATCCACTTATATATGGATATTTCTCTCGGTAATTGTTAGACTACATAGGAAGTCACATAAAGAAGGACAAGATGATGAATTTCCCCCCTTGAGAATGATAAGCACAAAGCATATTCAAGCACATTTACATATAAACAAAGCAGAGCTTCAGCTTATGTTATTATACTTATTCCTTTGGAAATCACATTGTCAGAAACTCAATTCCAAGGAAAAGTTTTTTTAGGAAAAATAATTAAATATTTCCACTTAACCATAAGCTTCTGAATTAATCTTTTCACTTTCTGAGCTCCTATAACACATTATATAGGTTTTTTAATCACTTTCTTCTTGTGTAATAATATATAAATATTTAAAATAGCCGTGGCCTAAGGCAAACATATGCTAAAAAGTAATGCTGAGAAACACGGTCCTAACCTCAGCATGCCTTGGAGAGTTTTTCTCCAAAGGGGCTTAGCAACAATTACAATCTTATGCTAAGATAATAAATACATAGAGCACAGAGACAATGTTTCCCCTGCCCATATGATCAGTTTTCCCTTCTGTGGTTTAATGGAACAAAATGCAATGAATCAAATATTTTTCTTTGGTTTCGCAAGCATTCTGATGTTTGGAGTATTCAGCAACCAACACACCATCCACTCTTCCACACTGACAGACTTATAAACAGTTCTCTTTAATCCCATTCTTCATGTGGTACAGGTTGTGAAATGCCTCCACATAAAAGGGAGTTTCAGAGGGGTTCGGATTTGGGCAGGGGTTAGAACATTCCTCTCGGCTGTGTAGTCTATGGAGTTTGTGGTAATTAAGTGTAGTAATAATAACACTTAAAATACAATCAAGAAAAGACATGCTGACTATGTTCTATAAATAATATACCCTCCCTTTTAATATCAGGGAATTTTTTTTCTATCTTCAGATCTTTCTTAATCCATAACCCATGAACCACTAAAAAGAAAAAAATAATCAAGCAAATGCACAAGCAAAAAGTTATTTAATATGAAAAATGAACTCCGAACACCTCAGTTTCACTATATATAGGTCAAAGTAGACAGAAGAGTATTAGAAAAAGGAAAATAAAAGCTCTCCATAATGTATAACTAACAGGTGCTGATAGTCACATTAAGTGTATAGTTTCCAAAATATGTCAGCACAATACCTCTTTTAATTCAAGCCTGTTTCTACCCATTCCATGAAAAAGAGGATGGGATGAAAGGGTTGTATAATATTCATTAAATAAGAAAGCCATATAAGGGACTTAAAAGAAATTCAACCACAGTTCAACTTATTTGTTAAGGAAATAGGTAAAATATTATAATACTCACATGAGATATGTAGTGCCACACAAAAGATGAAATGTCATTTCCACATATTCCAGACCTTGTGGGACTGTGTTAAGTAAATTGCTAATTAAACTTTCCTTTCCCTATTTTTCTCTTCTCATACTTTGCCTTTTAGTGTTGTACTGTGTGTGGTGGGTTTTCTTCCACATTCTTGGTTATTTTCCAGTTGTGTCTCCATTGGTCCTATTTCTGGCACTATTGAACTCCTTCCTTCTACTCTCTCATTCATATCTTTTTTTTACTAAACTCATACCTTTAATTAGCCAATCAGTACCCCAACTCTACAGTTGAATTGGGCTGGACTCAAAATTTGTAATGTGCTAAAATGTTCAAAGTTAACTTTAAAGGTGTGTGTACTGATACCAAGAATTTATAGTTCTACTAGCTGATACAGGAATATAGATAAATCACAACAAAACCACTCTTCTCTACCATCTCTTTATCATATATATTCTTATTCCCAAACTGATAACAATTCTTATGGATTTAAAGGCGAAAATATACAAGATACAATCTAAGGGCTTTATTAGATATGTGTTTATTGAACATATGTCAGTTTGGCTTTTAGATGCTCAAGAAACTGTTCTACTTAGGTATGTTTTCAGGCATTTTTTAATACTTTAACTAAAGGGCTATTCAAAATCTTGATGCAGATATTTTAAACTGTGGTCCATGCACAAAACTGTATTTCAATGCAATTGCTTTTCTTTTATTCCTATTTATATTATTTTATGCAATTAAAAACATTATCCTAAGAAGGGTTTTTTGGCCAAACCAGACTACCAAAGGAGCCAATGTCACAAAAAAGATTAAGAATTCCCAATTGATTTTGTATAAAGAAGTTTATTATAATAAAAATGTATCAGAATGTATTCATCTGTTTGTACATACCTAATAATGTTAATATTGAAACTATAGTGTTTCAATTTGATCACTCACCATTTTCAACCTTAAAAACTCTCTTAAGGCTCAACATGTAATGAAAAACTTTGCAGAAATAAGTCTGTTATATAAGTATCATGGTCTGTAAATTATAATGTGGATAAACATTTAAACCAAATTAATAGTGTAAAAGGTCAATGTGGCTTTTAAGTTAAAGGTATATTACTCAACAAAAGGTATTAAGGATTTGGTATTACAGTCATTTACTCTATTTTCAATCATAATAAAGATGAGGATTCCCTGTAAAAAAGGATATGTTCTGCAGAGTTAATCCAATATATCAAATAATTAAAATTCTATCTTGGATGTCTCCTCTTCTATTTAACATATAAAACTGGTTTAAAATGGATTTCCTCTTGCAATTCAATTTAGTAATACATGACATGAACAAACAACAGTGAATTAAAGATTGTACAAATTTAATTTCAGCCTATGAAACAGAGATATTATAGCTTAAAACAAACATACCAAAAATTGTCAGAGTACTACAAACATTATCTTCCCAGGAGCATAAATCAGTGTAAATGAGTTAGAAAAAAAATGTGCCCTGGTCTCGGAACTTACTTAGTAGTCACAAAGAGATAATATTTGCAAGCAGTTAAAATACATTTGAATTTCAACTATTTTACCTTTAGCCTAGTTTCAAATGTCGAACCAATTCTTGGAGTTTGTCGAATTACTATAAATTGTGTCCATAGGAGACTAAACAAAATAAGATTCAATTTAATCTCTAATTAAGATTAATTGATTTAAATCTTCAATTTAATTCTTTGGGTTATTAAGTTTAAAAATTAGGTATAAAACAATGAGTCTAATTTTTTTTAATTATATAATATACAAAGTGTGTGCATAGGAACAATAGAAAATATTCAAAAAGTATTGATATAGTTATCTCTGAAGGATTTTTTTAAATTTCTTTCTTGTGAATACCTGTATCCCAAATTCCCAAAATGAACATATATTGCTTTTATAAAGAGAAAAAGGTACAATAAATATTATATGTGTGTGTTTGTATGACTTTTATTTTACTCTGTTTCTGTTAGAGTGCTTTCTGCTGTAAGTAATAGAAATGTCAGACTAAAAGTGACATGTTTTCATTTCATGTTACAGGAAGTCCAGAAGAAAGCATGCAGAGTTGGTTAGTTCAGAGCTTTGAGTCATTTTCTCAGTTTCCTCTAGGCTTTAGTGATTACAAGTTAGTTGTCACCAACCAGAAGTCTCAAAGGCATAAAGAAAGGGTGGTTTCTCACCATGCATCTCTCTTTCCCAGAAGCCTCAGCACTTTCTCTTAAATTGGCTAGCATTGGAGCACATGACCACCTCTAAACTATCACTAGCAAAGGAGAAAAGGATTACCCTAAACACCTTAAAACTATGTTTTATCTTATGGAGAGCAGCACTCAATTTCTCTGAACATTTAGTCACCTGATAACTTAAAAAAAAATTAGTTCTTTTTTTTCCTCTTCTTTTTTCTTTTTCTGCAAGAGCAAGAGGGCAATGTTTTGGGGATCAGAAAGCAGAACTACCTGCTACAATCACCATTTACCTTCTCAAAATAAAATCAGGACTATGTATACCACAAAGTTTAAATAGCACAAAATTTAAACACCAAGAATAAAGGACTAAATATAGTCTTGGAACATTGTAATTACACAATAAATGTAGCCCTAAGCAAAAAGAACAGATTTTATTGTTTTTCACAATCTAAATCCAAACATTTAAACTCCTGTGGTTGGAATCTTCATCGGATGAATAGAGGGTAGCTTCCACCCAATTATTGACTTTCTTTTATAACTAGTCCATTGGATAAAAAATTTGCATAAGCTTTAAAAATTCTAACTATCACTTTAGATCAAGAATAATTGTCAAATAAATTAATAATTTAAAAATGTGGCAATCTGAAGTGGATTTCCCATGAAGTCAATGAAACAACTTCAAAGCTCCTCATTTAGCCCCCGCATGAGCCCTGGAAAAGAAATCTTCCCGTGGTTATACATTTTTATAAAATTCACAAAAGTAAAATATTAAAATTGCATTTAGTTAAGACTATCTCTTTTCACTTTTACTTCCTCTCTGTCACACTCATCCCTCAGATGAGGTGATGTTGGGATGGTCATAGATTCAGCTTTGGGATTCAGCCAAGGGGAAATTCAATTAAGGATATATTTACATTGAATCCAAAGGGATATTTTGTGGTTCTTGGTCACTTTCATGTGTAGTTAAGTCACTGCTAACCATCACAGTAAGCATCTAGGCACAATACTAGATAAAATCTTGTTATCCCCATACTGACTTACCTGGCATAGTGACAGGAAAATGTAGGGCCAGAGGTCATATCATGATATGGATGTGTCTACAGTTTGGCACCAGAACTATTGGAGTAGTGGAGGAAAAGCAGGGTATAAAATGTACAGAAATTCTTTCATTCCTTAGCATGTCCACCCAAAAGTGACTCCCAATAAATCACACCCTTGTATAATCTACCCTTACTTCCAACCATTCTTTACCTATGGAAAAGGTAATGAGATATCATTTCTTTGATTAAGCTATATTACAAAGTAGAGGCAATGGGATATCACTCCCATGGATTATGTTACATTATATATGACTATCTCAGCTGACAGAAGCCAGAAATTCTCCTGCTGCCCTTGAAGAAGCAAACAGCCATGTTGTGAACTACTTTTGCAGAGAGAACGTGGCAGAGAATTGTGGGCAGCCTCTAGGACCTGAGGGTAGCCTCCAGTGGCCAGCCAGTAAGAAGCTGGGACCCTCAGTCATACAGATGCAAGGAAGCGAATTTTGCCAACAACCTGTATAAACTGGCAAGTGGATTCTTCCTTAGCCAAGCCTCCAGAGAAGAGCATAGCCTGGCCAACATCTTGATTACAGCCTGCTGACACCCTGAGCAGAAGACCCAGTCTCATGCCTGAACTCCACATCCACAGAAACTGTGAGATACATGTGTGTTGTCTCAAGTCACTCTGCTTGTGGTAATTTATTATGTAACAATTAGAAACTAATATACTAATATACTTAGCATGTAAAACTGTAAGAAAAAGATGGGATACTCATCAAATCCTAGTTAAAACAGAAATTCTCTCCTTTCAGAAACATACTTAACAATGCAGCATATACAATTATAAATGCCTACATTATTTTTTTCTTTTTGACTGGAAATGTAACATTTATCAGAATTCCTGTGTTTGTAGGGTACAAAACCATGACAGTACTAAAGCCAGCGAGTATAACTGTTTTATGCATCCCGATGTAAGCGATTAAATGTTAGGATGTTGTTACTTATAAAGAATTTTGAAATTGAAAGAAAAACTTTAAAACTGTCAATATATAAAACATTATATTATAAAACGTTGTTATATAAGACATAAATAGGGAGTATGCAGCCAAAATAATTTGGGGGAAAAAGTACTTTAGAGTTATGTCAAGCAATTACTGCTTAAAATGATTACACTATTTTTGTAGATTCTATGATGTTTGCAAAAACTTCAGACTCCACAAAACATGAATCCCTCTGATTGGAACTAAGCCCCTGCATTATTTCTGAGACCACTTCCCACTTTCCAAACTTATACACTAGTTCTGGTAAAGGATTCAAATCTTATTTTCTTGCCAAATTCACTATCCCAATGATCTCTTCAGAAAGCTAGACTTGCTAGAATGGGGTTCTGCTTTACTCTTGCCATTCTAATGCCCCCTCTCCATTAGAATGGGACTGAAGTCTGCTCCTAAACTGACTTTAACTAAGGAAGACATGCTATTTTATTTCAGGCATCTCTGCTGCAAACTATATACTGGTCTGTGTACCAAAATCTCTAATGCTCCCTGCATTTATAGATTTCCAATTACTATGCTCCACGCACCTGACTGGACGTCTCTTGCTGTATTCTCATTCATCGCTTTCTCTATTACTAGTTGATCTCCTGAACTTCCCATTATCTATCACTAAATATGCTGGATGTGTTCTACATTCTAGGCTGTGCTTACCATCTTTACTGATAGCTGATTCCTCTACAACAGTTGCTTGCCCCAATAGATGTAGTTCTCAAGAATACCTTCGTGAGGTCTCCCCAAGTCCATTGCAGATATCAATCCCATGATCATCTATTTGACAAAATATAACCATTATCAGAATAGCACTGTCAAATTCAATAGAAAATAGATCCCAAGGAAATAGAAATGCAGAAACTGATGAAGATTTATCAGAGGAGCACTCTCTCAACTTCCCACTATTAAACCTTCTTAAACTACATCCTGTTCTGTGTTCTTCTATTACAATGGAAGACTTGTCCCTGCTCCTCTTAAAAGCCAATCCCTCTCCTTGTGTTATGGATACCATTCTCTCTCACCTTGCAAGGACATCACTTCTTTAGATATCCCCTTGTCCTCCTACACCATCAATCTCCTCCTTTCTACTAAATCATTCCCACTGCCATATGAAAATGCTTTTTATTTTGCATCTTTAAGAAAATCCCCCTCAGCTATATATTCAATTTCCTCTTCACCTCCCACAATCTATTTCTCTACTCTCCCTCCCAGAAAACTTCTCAAGAGTTGTCCGCACCTGATAACTCCTCTTGCTTACTTCCCTTTTAATCCTCAACACCTGTCACCTTGTAGTCTGTCCTTACTATTCCAGTGAAACTCTAGTAGAGATCACCAAAGATCACCCTACTATCAAAACTAATGGTGATTTCTCTGTTCTTGACTTACTGTAAAAATTTTCATCAACATTAAAACAATTGTTCATTCTCTCTGTAAGAAGCTCAGGTGAAGGAGGACTGGGCCATATCTTGGAGAAATTGGAGTGGCAGGAGATGAAAGAGGAGAAGGCTTGACTTGGGAGAGACCACAAGACAAAGAGGTGGGTTGGGAAATTGTCAAGTACCAGGGAGCTACACGGATGCTTAATTGATGTCTGAAGGTTATCCCTCCCTCTTCAAATGAGTAAATAATATTGCCATCAGAGAGAAGCCCTGTTGCTGTTTTTCTTATCACAATCTGGTGATAGCCTTCCATTTTCAGATATCAGTGCAATATCCCTTAGCCATTGACGAAAACAGTCATTATCCTAAAACAGGGCTGAGCCCCCATCTGAATAACTATTCTGGGTAGAAATGCAATTTTCATCAGTCTAGTATATTTTTAATTCCTTTGCAAAGATGGGGTGGTAATTCCTTAACAAATTAAGGAGAAAGCCCAGCATCAATACTTGAGTAGAACTGGACAGTGATGAATTCCTGTACCAATTCATTCCCACTTGAGACACTCCTCCTAGCTCTGTGAAACCATCCCCTCCCAGTTTTCCTCCTATCTCACTAGCAGTTCTTTCTCAGTTTCATTTTTTGCTCCTTCTCTTCTACCTAATATTTACATGGGCCCAGATCTAGGGATTCTTGGTTTATCTGTCTACTCTTTCCCCCTTGGGGGTATCACCCAGTCCTCTGTATGTGTGGCATATATATATACATATGTGTGTGTGTATACAAACACATGCACACATACACACACACATATGTATGTACTATATATTATTAAATTTATATGTTTAGCTCAGACTTCTCTAAGCTACAAGTTCATAGATCCAAATTTCTACGTGATTTCTGTATATGCACATCTTAAACTCAATATACTGTTATTATGTGATAATGAACTCTTTATTTCTTCTCTAAATCACTTCCTCATTTATTCTTCCCATCTCAATGCTGGCACCAAAATATGCCCAATTTGTTCAAGCTGAAATCCAGGATTTATTCTTAATTTACCTTTCCGTAGTGTCTTATATCTAATCCATCAATAAATCTAGTCTTCAAAATATTTTCCAAAGCTGTCCGTTTCTCTGTTTCTATTGTCATTGACCTAGTCTAATCTTTCATCACCTCTCTTAACCTGATTAGATCCCCAAACTTCTCACCAAATTCCTCTTGCTCTGCTATAATCCACTCTCCACAAAGCAGCCAGAATGCTCTTTTTGAAATATAATTAAACTGTCACTCCTCTGCTTACTCTCTAATGACTCCACATCACACTTACAACAAAATCCAAATTTCTTATCTTGGTGTTCTAGAGCAACTCTGAATGATCAATTCTGACTTCAGGCTGAGAGGCTGTGGGACATTGCCAATGTAACTTTTTTCCTTCTCCAGTAAAAAGATGGAATGAGTATAATATCATCATTGTTCCTAAAGAGTGACACAGCAAGACCCACACTGTGGTTCAAGAATATATATATAAAATATATTTATAATTTCATATATAAATTTACACATATATGCTAAGAAAAATGAAATATGTAAAGCTCTGTAAAATCCTTTGTGATATTTTCAGAGTGCAGATGTAATATAAGTTTGCTGCCTTACTGTTTCTATAAAGTAATGGAGAGAAATACTATCTTTATCAATAAGGATGCTTTAAGCTAGAAGAATAAGAAACCCAATTAAAAGTGGCTTAAACAAAAAGAAATTATTTCACATAACAATCATTCCAGAGCTTAGATGAGTCAGAGTTTCAGGGAATTTAGGATTTTGGCATATGCACTATATCAGTTTTTGATCTCAGGCTTGTCCATTTGTGCCAGGAAAAAACCTGAAACGGCTGCAGGAGTCACCTCTTCATAGAATAAGTCCAAAGACACAAAAGGGAATATTTCCGTGATGTATCTCTTCTTATCAACAGGGAGAATCTTCTTCAGAAACCTATCCATGGGACCACCTCTCACTTATTATCCTGAATTGCCTAACATGCCAATGCCTAAACCAGTCCACTCCAAGGAAATTGGGATTTTGACTATTTTAGATCAGTCATAACTCAGTATCTAGGGTTAGGGAGAAATCTAGCCTCCCATGAAGCTCATGGCAGTCTTATGTCTGAACAAAACTGATATTCTGTTAGCAAGAAACAAGAGAGATTTAACCAAGAAAGAAGGGGTATGGTGTCTGTCAAATTGTCTTTCAGCAATTTGAATGACTAAAGAGAAGCTGTGATTAGATGTCATCAATGACTATCATTTCCGTCCAGTAGAAGTATTAGAAGTGATGGGAGCATCTCCCACTTTGAAGCAATCACCAGATCTATCCACAAAACTTGGTGGTAGGCAAATCTATTTCTTGCCTATTCCTTTCATCCAGAATTGCCCAACATTTGAAACTAAACATGAAATCTCATCAGCAGAGAGCTGAGGATTCATGCAGGTAATTGGTTGTTGTTGTTGTTACTTAATATTATCTTAATTGATAATAAAGAATCTTCAGAGCATCTTTATCCTAAAATTGTTGTTTCACTAATTATTAGATCAGATATCTCTCTTGCTGCCTTATTGGAGATGATAACCTGGACTCTATCTATTCCCACACCTTTGCTTCCTGTCTCTACCACCCTGCATTAAAGCATCTCTAACCATACTGGTGAGGTTAGTGTCCAGATTAGAAATAGCTGCTGGGAGCTCCACCTGAAATATAAAATCCAACGTCCTACCCAAAGCCCAGTGATAAGAGGATTATGAGAGATAACTCTTTCAGTACTTTCTTCAGTAAGAATAGTGTTGTCTAGTATGGCCTCACAAGAATGTTTATAGACCCACAACAAATTTTAAGTGATGAAGATCTCTCTGGAATGCCATCACTGGCAAAGATGTTGCAAATACCTGTGCTTCTAGGAACTACATCATTGAAAAGGCAATTAATGACCTAGTGTTGGACAGGATTCAGAAGCTAGCTGAACTAAGTGTAGTTTCAGGATTTCTTGGATTTCCGCTGGTTAGTTGAAAAGCCAGTTTCTACTTCTCATTCCTGCTGATAGTTGATTATAGGAATAGTTCTCCATTTACCCAGCTTCTTAGTTTTTCTTAGCGATATCTGAAGTCTTCAACTTCATCTACTCTGGAGTATTACAATTGTGCTTTTATATGAGATATTGAGGCTATCTATATTTGTGTACCTTGATTACAAGCACTCAATATACAATAACCCTAACCACATTATCAGCAGGATTGTATTCTCCATTACTGCTTCCCTCAGATTTTATGATGCCTTGCACATTATGTGACAGAATTCCATACCAACTTGTTCTCTATCTCCATACCTCCCTCCCTCTGTCCACATATATTCCAGTTATCTTTACTTAAAAAAACCAATTGTAAACACTTTCTGTAGCAGAAATTACTAATACTTGTTCTGAGTTAACCAACCATGTGACCCTTGCAATATATACCCTTGTAAATATAAGGCATGTTTAAAGGCAGGATCCAGAGTATAAGATGACATCAGAGCCAGGCTTCCTAGGTGGTGCAGTGGTTAAGAATCCACCTGCCAATGCAGGGGACATGGATTCGATCCCTGCTCCAGGGAGATCCCACATGCCTCGGAGCACCTAAGCCTGTGAGCCACAACTATAGAGCCTGCACTCTAGAGCCCGCGAGCCACAACTATTGAGCCCATGTGCCACAACTACTGAAGCTCTCGCATCTAGAACCAGTGCTCTGCAACAAGAGAAGCTGCCAAAATGAGGAGACCACGCACCACAATGAAGAGTAGTCCTCATTCGCCACAACTACAGGAAGCCTGTGTGCAGCAACGAAGACCCAACGCAGCCAATAAATAAACAAATAAATAAATTTGTAAAAAAAGAAAAAGACATCAGAGCCAAGAGGAATGGGACTGCAAATAAACTAAGCAACAGAAACAAAAGACTAACACAAAGATCATTGCACGCCAGAACTCAATAAGGAAAGCCATATTGAAAAGACATTTATATGTAGCCCAAAGAATGAGTTAGAGGAAGTGAATTAGAGCTGCGCAAAATATGGTCCTAGGTCTAGCAGTGCACGGATCACCAGGGAACCTGTTAGAAATGCAAATTCTCAGCCCCTACCCAAGCACAATGAAGAAGAAATGCTAGTGTGGGGTCAAAAATCTGCTTTAACAGGCAAGCCAGGAGATTCTGGTGTGTGCTGAAGTTTGATGCCCCAGGCTAGAGGTGCTGGCTGTCAAACTAAAGATGAGAAAACAAGCCAAAGATGAGAAGGGAGATGATCTGAACATTGTTTCAGTGAAGAAAAAAGATGTGAAATTCGATAGTATAGTTTGAGTCTACGGAGAACAGTGACTGTGACTAAATTTGGATCTCTGGAATAGGGCTCTGAACATCCTCTTTCATAAAGGGGTTGAGGTGCCTTTATTATCCAACTAGGACATATCCTGATGCGTTTACAGCATATTGTCCAGAAAGCCACAAAAACATGAAGTCCCACTTAGGGATTTTCAGGTTTGTCATCTGTTTTCTACCAATGTTAGAAGGTTGAATTTAGGAGCATGATTTATTATATTTTACTTCTAGTCACTGTTGCATAAGTAGTTAAATCAAACAATAAACAATCAATAATAAAAACTGTATTTTAGTCATTAATCTACAATGACTTATTTTTTTATTGCTCTATGGGCAATTTTTAAAAAATATTTCAGGAAAATGTGTACATATGTGTACATATCTTAATTCATAGACCACTTGAGGATAATTATTCACATTGAAAAGGTTTATTTTCTTCACAAAGGAATTCCCTCTGGGTTCTTCTAAATAGTCAGCTTCAAGCCAGTTCAAATGTTACTACAACACCTTTGGACAAAGAAGCCTGCTTCAAAACTCAGGAGGTTGGCTGCTTTCCAGCCATGTTCATGAAGGCCTGAACTCAGGACTCAATACTTCCTATTCTGTGTGATAGTCATGGAACAAGTGTTCCGATTATTGGAATCTATGTATATGTAATATACTAGAGAAATACTCAACAAGGGATGAAACTAGTCATAGCTCTGTATCTATAATGATGTGAATCTATCCAAGACATTTAAACTCTTTACATCTTTGAGCCAACCTCTGTAAAACAATGGGGTTGTATACTTAGGTGACTGCTAAGTATCCTTTCTGTGCTAATAGTCAATAACTTAGGAGTATGAAGTGGAAAATGCATGTAAATAGCCTCTGTAATTATAAAATACAATATAGATATTGTTTACTATCTTTATAATTTATGAGGTGAACTATTTAATTTATAGAAATCTAATTTGCACATAAAATTTCAGGAAGATATTCATTACTGTTACACTTACATGATGATCAAGATGGGGCAATTCTAAATGTATTGTAGTATCCTGAATTGGATCCATACAGAAAAAAAGGACATTAGTGAAAAACTGGTGAAATCCAAATAAAGGATGTAGTTAGCTAATAGTATTGTACCAATATTAATTTCTTAGTTTTCATAAATGGACCATGGTTATATAAGATGTTATCATTAGAGGAAGCTGAGAGAAGTATATATAAAAATTGTTTCACCTTTGCAAATTTTCTGTAAATCTAAAATTACCCAAAATAAAGATTTTAAAATAAAATTACTGTACTATGCCTTGAGAATGTAACTATGCATTCATTCATACATACATACATATAAACACGCATGCAGCACAGGGACAACAGAAATGAAGGAAATCACAGAAGTCAAGCCACCATATTTTTCAGCACTACACCAAAGCAACAAAAAAGGAGTTATCTAGTATTAGAAAAGTTTTCCTGAAACCTGTGAGAAAGGAATAATGAGCTTGGACTAAGAAACTAAAAATCTGCTTTGCCATTTATCAGATATAGATAATAGACACAGAAAAAGCCAGCTGTAAAGTTAGCAGAAAATAATATTTCTCCCAAGAACATGCTGTCATGTCACCAAAAAAACCTACTATGAGTAATGGCTGCTTTTTTTTTACTCACAGAGAACTCTTTTCTCTAAAATTATAGATTGTCAAAAAACTTGCTCTTTGAAATCTTTCATTAAGATTGAAATATCCCATTCTTGGCCAGATGATCTAAGTTACATGACACAGAGAAACAGCCTCTACTTCCAGAACTTCAGAAAAGGGGTTTGTGGACACTTCCCATCTACTTTGAGTCTATAGCTTCCAAAAAAATAGTGCCCTGGGTCCATGTTATAGTCTAGACCTTAATGTATACCCTTTTACATACATCCTTCCTTTCTTTTGTGTCCATTAAAATACTACTTCATTTTAATTTCTCCTAAATTCTACACTTCCCAAATTCTTATAATAAACCTATCTTTTCCTTTGTTTTATGAGACATCCCATGGTGACCTCCATAGAATGTGGCCTCCCTCCTTGCAATGAGCCAGAAACCTGACACTCTTGGAATACAATTTTGTTTCTGATGGATGTAGTTTTATTGGACTAGGAAGTCTGCCTCATACTAAAAGTTAAAGAACATTAATTTCACATAAAAATGAGCAACGAAAAAGTATTAAGTTCAAATACTATACAAAATTATTATTTAAAAAGAGAGAATAAGGAGTATAACATCATCATTACACATAATGAAATCATGCCTGAAAGATGTGCCACAAAATAGATCAAAACTGAAAGTTACTATTTGTAAAGTAGCTAAATGACATTAAGCAAATGATATGAGGTATGAAAGAACAAGATGATTCAGAATTAGAAAAACTCAGTTAATTCTATGGAGGGAATCCTTTCACACTGTATATGTATCAAATCATCACATTGTACACTTTAAATATCTTATAATTTTACTTGTCAATTATATCTTGATAAAGCTGGGAGAAAATAGAAAAACTCAGAAATTAAGGTGACAGAACTCAGGAGAATTAGTAATAAAGAATTAATTACACAGAACAGGTTATGATTTTCTGTAAAGAACCTGAACCAATCCTTAAGTCAATGTTTTTTCTCATCATTTTAGTTGTCTGATGCTCATTCTCTTGTAATTCTCCAAGAAGGGCTCATGAGAATGATAGTCTCATCAAATATTGACATCATATCAAGTGTTGATAATAGTTTATACCCTTTGTACATGAGAGTTAGTTTTGCTGGATATAAAATCTTTAACCCATACTTTGTCCCTTGAGTACCCAAAATATGTTGTTCTACTTTCTTCTGGCAAAAGCTTCATTGTCAAAAGTCTAGTGAGGGCTTCCCTAGTGGCACAGTGGTTAAGAATCTGCCTGCCAATGCAGGGGACAGGGGTTTGAGCCCTGGGCTGGGAAGATCCCACATGACGCAGAGCAACTAAGCCCATGTGCCACAAGTACTGAGCCTGCACTCTAGAGCCCAAGAGACACAACTATTGAGCCCATGTGCCACAACTACTGAAACCCACATGCCTAGAGCCTGTGGTCTGCAACGAGAAGCCACCGCAATGAGAAGCCCGCACACCACAACAAAGAGTAGCCCCCACTCACCACAACTAGAGAAAGACCGTGTGCAGCAATGAAGACCCAACGCAGCCAATAAATAAATAAATAAATAAATAAATAAATTTATTAGAAAAAAGTCTAGCGATATTCCAATTTTCTGTTAAATCTGGGTATCTGTTATATTGTTTGTTTGAAATAATTTACACTATAACCAAATTTATGATGACCTCAATTTTAAGAACACTATTATTTTCTGTATAATGAAAAAGAAAAAACACATTGCAATTTCAAGGATGTTAAAACGTAGAAAAATGTGGGTCTTAGATAACATTCAGTATTTTCATCTTCTATTGCTGTATAACAAATTATCATAAACATAGTAGTATAAAACACAAATTTATTAGCTCACAGTTCTCAGGTCAGAATTGTGGGCCCATCACAGCTGGGTTCTCTGCCCAGGGCCTCAAAAGGTTGAAATCAAGGTATTAGTTGACTTGTTCTGATCTGGAACTTAGGGTTTTCCTCCAAACTCATGTAGTTGTTGACCAAATTTAGTGTCTTACAGCTGTAGTAGGCCAAAGTCCCCTTCTTCTTCTTTTATTTTATAAATTTATTTATTTATTTATTTAATTGGCTGTGTTGGGTCTTTTTTGCTCTGCGTGGGCTTTCTTTAGTTGCAGTGAGTGGGGGCTACTCTTCATTGTGGTGCGCAGGCTCCTCATTGCCGTGGCTTCTCTTGTTGCGGAGCATGGGCTCTAGGTGCATGGGCTTCAGTAGTTGCAGCACATGGGCTCAATAGTTGTGGCTCATGGGCTCTAAAGTGCAGGCTCAATAGTTGTGGCACGTGGGCTTAGTTGCTCTGTGGCATGTGGGATCTTCCTGGAGCAGGGATCGAAACCGTGTCACCACCTGCACTGGCAGGTGGATTCATAACCACTGCACCACCTAGCAAGCCCTGGTCCCCTTCTTCTTATTGGCTGCTAGCTGAAGGCCACTGTGAGCCCTAGAGGCCATTACCATTCCTTTCTATGCGGCCCCTTCCCTTTTCAAAGTCAGCAATGGAGCTCTCCCTCCAATCAAATTCCTCCTCACGTTTTGAATCTCTTTCTTCAGGAAAAGACCAGTCTTTTTTAAAGGTAGAGAGGCAATTTACAAATAAACAAATATACACCAGAAGGTGACAAATCCTAAAAAAGGAAAATTTTAAACTGTACAGTTGCTTTCCCTTTGTCTAGAACGCTCTTCTGCTAGACATTCACAGCGCTCACGTCACTTAGATTTTAGCTCAAATGTCACTTCTTCAAAGAGGCCACCTTTGATTACTGTCTAAAATTGTCTCTCTCCTCCTCCCCAAGACTCTTTCCTTGCCTTATCTTTTTCGTTTTCTTCATTGTATTTACTTTCTAATGTTATTTTCCACTTTTTGGCTTCCCACAATGAGACTGATGAAATCAGAAATCACTTGATTGAGAAATCTGAATGATGCCATAGGTAAGCAATATGAAGTTTCCAGGTATTTGGAGATGTGCAATTTGAAAAGAGAAGAGAGAGGCACAAAGGATAATGCCCTTTTGCCGTACCCTCTCACCACACCAGAAAGGGAAGAAATTCTAATTAAGTAAAAATATCATACATTACAGATGATATAAATAGAGAGTCAAAGTATGTGTCCATCTTTAAAATCCTACAGACATTTCTCCAAAAATACACTTATTTAGAATGAAAAATAAATCAATGTTATTGTCACACTAATTCTTATTGTTTTCCAAGAAAAGTGAAAGGGTAGTCAATGGAAAAGGAATTAGTGAGAGATCCTTAGACATATGTTCTGGTACTTAATATGGCAAGTTACTTACACCAACTGTAAATTTCTGTCCCTCACTCACAAAGTTAAGGGGGCAACCTGGATGACATACGTCATTCATAGCTCATAAAATCACATGCTTCTATCAAATTTGTGACAGTGCTTGACATGTAGTAAACGTCCAAAATTATTTGTTAAATGTGTAACGTCTTAAAATGGAATCCCAGGCTGGAAATCAGGAACTACTTATTACTAGCCTTCGGTTTTTTAAATTTACAAAATGAAGGGGTTTCTTCCTCTTGCTATAAAACGCTTAAGGATTTTGCAACGCAATCCCATCATTTCGGGGGCTACTGGAATCCTCTGTGTTTGGCAGGTGACGCGTACCTTCAATGTTCTGGTTCCTTTTTACGCCTGCCAGACCCCAGTCGCAACAGAGCCACTCACTACAATCACCTGCAGCAAAGCCCACCCAGCGACCACACCCAAACCGGAAGCCAGGACATCACTGGGCTGGACGGGAAGGCGCCGCCGGGCGGTGCGCTCCCCAGGCCCTCCCCCTCCGGTGACGTCACCGCCCGCCCCTTGACCTCGCGGTCCCGCCCCCTTCCCTGCCTCCCAGTAGCCAGCGGTGGCTGCGTCTCAGGAGGCGATGGAGGGCTCCCAGCCGGTGGCCGCACGTCAGGGGGAAGAGGCGTCCTGCTCCTCCTGGGGGGCCGGCAGGTGAGGCGACGAATGTGGGCGCGGAGAAGCGAGGCGTGGCGGGCAGGACCCAGGGGCCGGCATTCCGCTTCTCTCCCTCGGGCGGGCAAGTGGCGCGCGAGAGGCCGCGGGGCCGGGCAGAGTCGGCCCTGGGCGGCGAGGGGAGCGCGCGGGGTGGGTGTGGCGGTGTGGGCTCCGGCCTCTGCTCCTCCCGGCTTCGCTGAGGAGAAAGCCCACTTATCGCCCCTTACAGCGCTTTCTCAGTTCTGGTTGGGGTCTGCCATCCTTTTTCCTCTCAGTCACCGGACATGGAGGGGAGGGAGGGGCTCCGGCGGAGAGTTCTGGTCAGAGTCTCTCGGTGTGAGCTTCCCAGCCCCGGTGCCGGACACTTTCTTCCCTCCTTTCGGTGAAGTGAAAGCTAAGCTCCACCGCGCGCTATCCTCCGCGGAGATCCTCCTTTGAAAACTGTTACCAGAGGGAACTTGGTAATAATGAATCAGTAGTAGTCAGGACACCCTGAGGCCTCTGGTGACTACACTTAAAGAAAGAAAAAGAAAGAAAGAGAGAGAGAGAGATCCAGGGAAAAAAATACGAGTTATTTCTTATTTCCCTGTTGGTGTTGAGGTTCACGTCTTTTCTATTCCTGCAAAAATAGAGGGGAAATGTTCGTGTAGTTCCTGTTTCATTCATTTCATAGTAATAAAGCAGATAGTTACATTCTGCCCACTACCAGAATACAGTATGCCAAAGATAGAAGTGATGGACATTTGATTTTGAGCTAATGTGAATGTTCATAAACGTGTAGCTTTTTCACCAGCTTCAGACTGAAGCGATGCTTTTGGGACCATGGTATTGCCTGCCGTTGCCAGCACTGCTAAATTTACTTGGGGGGTATTATGTAATACAAACAAAACCTCCCCTTATTTTAAGCATTTTTGATTGCCATGTAGACCTTATCATAAGAATGATTTTTAAATGTTCTAGTAAGGCAGAACTTTCTGAAAAGTAGGTGCCAGTCGTATCATTAAGTGACAGAACTGGTTGGAATGTAGCTCTTAAGAGCTTTACCCACTAGACTTTTGCCCTCCATGCAAGGAAGATAGCTAGTGAAAGTGTATGTACCAGGGATAAGAAAACTATAATAAGAATTTTTGTTACAATGCCAAGGTATATTGTGTATTTGTATGTTTTTATTAGCTAGAAGCTGATATCACTTGATCATCTAATCAACGTTTGATAAAAGAAATAATAACATGTTGATTATATATTTTCAAGTCAATACCAAGCCTAGGAAATTGGATTCCAAAAATGAATTTTGTGCTATCACATTGTTTTTAGAATACTGTAATTGATAATTAGAGCTTCCCAAAACCTAGAATGGATCACACTTTTGCCAAGATGATATTGATCTTAGTTGTCACTGTGGTTCAGACCCAAATTTCCCGGCTGGTTCTCTCTGCCCAGGAACCATCTCTGTTTCCCAGTGTTTACCTATTACCATTTTTCTTTTATGCCATGCTGTGAAAAAATTGGAATGAACTGCAGTAAATGATATATCACTCTGTATCTTTTTTATGCTAGTATGTTTAACCTTTTTTTAATCTTTAAAATTCATTTAACAGCTATTTATTGAGTGCTTTCTTCGTGTCTGCTGTGAGAGGCAGTAGGCAGTATGATGTGGTTGTCAGGTGCTAGACTGATTAGATTCAAGGCTCTGCCATTTACCTGCTCCGTGACCATGGGCAGATTATTTAAATTAATCTATGTCAGTCTCAGGTTTTTTCCCTTGTTCAATAGAAATAGTAATAATGTGTATCTCATAAAGTTATTAAAAGTGTTAACTGAGTACATCTAAAGCCCTTAAAACAGTGTGTGACATGTTTGCTCTTGTTGTTAGATGCCTGGTACTGCCTTAGGAATTTGGAATACAGTAGTGAATTCCTAATGGATCATATATTCTGTAGGGTAAGGCAGATGGTAAATAGTTAATGATAAGTGATTAAAAAAAAATACAGCAGGTTAACAAGTTAGGGAGCCACCTAAGGAGAAGGGGAGCCATTTAGTTGATTGTGTTACGAAATCAAACTTGGGTCCACTCACCCAATGCGCAGCAAAGCCAATTTACTGACACTAGGTAGTGGTGAAGAAAAGTACAGTTTATTGCAGGGCCAAGCAAAGAGAATGGGCAGCTCATCCTCAAAGATACTCCCCATTGGCTTTCAGGGAAGGGTTTTTAAAGACAGTCTGAGGGAGAAGGGGTGTGTGATCCATGCTCAGTTCTCTGATTGCTTGGTGGTGAGGTAACAGAGTAATGTTTTTGGAACCTCAGTCAACCTTCTGCTTCCAACTGATCTGGGGTCTACGTGCTGCTGGTCAGCACGCAGTTAACTTCCACCTGGTGGGGGCTTTAGCATCTGCAAGGCAAAAAGGTCCTTGACTTTGTTTTACAGCTAAACTGTTATTACTTTGTCTTCCTTGACTGCTTTTCTTTAGTTCTACATTTTCTCACTTCTCTGATTAAATTTGCTCTTTGGAACTCAGGGAAGGCCTAGGAGGCTAAAACTTTTTACAAACAAGGCCCTCTGGGGTCCTGCTCAGTTTCAATAGGGTGATGGAATGGTCTGTGTGATATTTGTGAAGCAATATTTTAATAGAAGCTTGAATGGTAAGAGTCAGTTATTCAGAGATCTGAAGGAAGAACATTTGAAACAGGGAATGGCAAGTATAAAAACTCTGAAGTGATAGCAAGCTTGGCTTTTTGAAGAATATCAAGTAGGCCAGTGTGACTGAAGATAGTGAGCAAGAGGGAGAGTTGTGGGCTTTTGAGGTTGGACAGGTTGTTGGGAGACATACATAAAGGGCCTTCTATGTGTGCTAAGGTATTTGAATTTTGTTCTAAGGGTAAAGGAAACTCACTGAAGGCTAGTTTTAAGTTAGGGAGTAATTTCTGACTACATTCTAAAAGGTTTAGGCAGTTAGATGGAAAGTAAACTGAAGGGAAGGGCAATAGAAGAATAGTTATTAGGCCTTTGAAGTAGTTCAGATGAGATATGGTGATGGTTTGGGCTGAGATTGTATTGATTGAAATTGTGAGAAGTGATCAGATTTGAGATCCCTTTTGAATGTAGATCTAACAGCAGTCACCGATAGAGAAAAGAAAGCAGCAAGTTACGATCCTTAGATTTTTGGCCTGAGCAAGTGGCTAAATGGTGGTATCGTTTGCTTGGTGGTCCCAAGTGAGTTGAGAAAGACGGGAAGAATAGATTAAGCAAGAGGAATTGAATTCTGTTTGAGGCTTGTTACGTTCGTGATACCAGTTAGACATCAGAATAGAGATACTGTTCTGGCAGATGTATAAAATCTGGAGGGCAGAGGAGAAGTTAAACATGTAGAAGTAAGCTTAGATATAATCAGTATATGGTAAATTCTGAGTGTGTATATTATAGAAGGTTTATGGGGCACTCAAAATTGCTAAAATATAGATCCATCAGAATATATGTAGCAATGATAAAACAACACCTGAGACTAAAACAACCATAGGCTCTAATTTTATAATACACACAGGGCAGGCAGTCAGTGAATTTAATTTTGACCTGTTTTTAAAATCTAAATAAAGTGGTAAATAATAAAATATCTGGTTTGTAAAACCTGTTTTGTAACTGGTGAATCTGGTCCCATATAGAAATTAAATTTTACATTACAGAATATGAATATTGAATAGCCATACTCGGCCTTATAAGTTATGTTTTCTTTTTTCAGTGCGAATTCAAATTTGCCCATCATGCCAACAGAATCTGTGGAGATTGATGATGCGTTATACAGGTAAGAACTTTATGGAAACTGAAACATTTCCCCCATTCATTGTTCTCCAGTCATGGAGTAGTTTATTCAAAGACACCATTAGGCCTATGCATAATTTTGTAAAATATATCCTAAGAGTTCCACCCAAGTTAAAAATTAGGGTTTCTTTCTTTTGTTTTTTTTAACTGTAATCTGAAAGCTTGAATAATATTTAAATCTTGGTTGCTTTAGGTTTAGGTGTTATGACTAAGAATGATTTTGCTATCTACTACAAAATGTACCTCTTGTTTCTGGCCAGGAGTACATATTTATGTTCTTAATAGTGCAGGAGTCTCAGACAATTCATTTCACTTAGTTATACAGTTGCATCTAGAGAATATGTTTACTTCAGTATAGTCTCATTAATAACACTGCATGTTTGTACTGTATAGACAGTGGAGAAGTATTTTTTGATTGAAGAGCTGTGATTTGAATGGAATTTAATGGGACATTTTTTTACCATATTTTTTTCATGAAATCAAAATACTTTTTTTTCAAAATTAAAGAAAAATTAAGAACACATAAATTGCTATCATTTGTAGTAAATTTTTAAAATACTTTGAGATGTTTGCATGGAAGATAGTATAATCTCAGTTTAAAAGTTTTTAGATTTCCTCTATATGTAATCATGAAAAAATAGGTTTTATGTAGGTAGAATTTGGAACAATAGGCTCATTATGTATTTTGGATTTCTTTTTATATTTTTTTATGTGGGATGCAGAGTCAGTTTTGAGCAGTTTAGGAGGAGCTGATATATACCACCTGGTATGTTGATTTCAGGTCCTATTTTGTGCTATACCCTTGGAAGAAGAGATAAAGACTAACTTGATTTTACTTATGTGAAAGCTGTTTTACCATATGGTCTCCTGACTATGATTATACTTTAGAAGTCATCTTAAATTTGGACTCTTAATCTGTAATTACCATGTTCTTAATGTCCTTGTGATCATTTTCTTGGGATAACAAATTGCAGCTCCTTGAGATAGCATTGGCTATTTTTTTTTCATTATTTGTTACAGTCCTTGTGAAACAATTTTATATCCCTCCAATCCTATAGTGGCTGATTAATGAACATAATTTTCAATAAACCAGAGTTTAAATTTTCCATTTGCAAAGCTAGGTAAGTAAGCTTACAGTTCACTTAGGATCATTTTGCTGGACTGAAGGTTATAGAATATAGCAGTTTAGGTATCATATATAGCAGTTCATATATGATCAGGTATTGCTGGATCATAAGGTAGTTCTATTTTTAATTTTTTAAGGAACCTCCATACCATTTTCCATTGCAACTGGACCATTTTACATTCCCACCAGCAGTGCACAGGTATTCCAGTTTCTCCACATTCTCACCAACACTTGTTATTTTCTAGGGTTTTATTTTTGTTTTATAATGGCCATCATTACAGGTGCAAGGTGATATCTCATTATGCTTTTGCATTGCCCTGATGATTTGTGATGTTGAGCACCTTTCCATATTCCTGTTGGCCATTTGTGTCATCTTTGGAGAAATGTCTAGTCTAGTCCTTGCCCATTTTTTAATCAGGTTATAGGTAGGGCGGGGGGTGGTTTGCTGTTGAGTTATGGTTTCATATATATTTTTGACATTAAACCCCTTACCAGATACCTGGTTTGCAAATATTTCTCCCATTCCATAGTTTGCCTTTTCATTTTATTGATTGTTTCCTTTGCTGTGTGGAAGCTTTTTAGTCTGAAGTAGTCTCACTTGTCTGTTTTTGCTTTTATTGTTGTGCTTTTTATGTCATATCCAGGAAATCCTTGACAAAACCAATGCTAAGAAGCTTCCCCCCATGTTTTCTTCTAGAAGTTTTGTAGTTTCAGGTCTTTTGTCTAAGTTCTGAATCCATTTTGAGTTGATTTTGTGTATGGTATAAGGTAAAGGTCTAATTTCTAATCTTTTCATCTTTTGCTTTTGGAAATCCAATTTTCCCAACACTATTTGTTAGTCCAGATCTACCTTTTCCCTGAGTATACTGGCCATACTAGACTACTTGCTTACTGTAGTTTATACATTTACACCTCAGTTGTCTTTTCTTAGAGCGCCCTTTCATGCTTCAAAAGCACCTTCTATTGAGCTTTTAAGACTCACTCAAATATCTACTCTGAAATCTCATGAGTTACTTCTAATCCTTTCTGCTCAGTCCTAAAGCACATTATTCTTGTTACTATTTAAAGTACTCATGTTGTCTCATAGTGTTTTTTTACATGTATGTCACTTCTTTTAAAGTGTGAGTTTCTTAAAGTGAAGGACCATGACAAAGTGTCTAATTCTTAAAAGAGACTCATTAAATGATTACTGAATGGCTAGAATAAGACAAAGGATTCAAATTGACTTTGCAGTCTGGAACCCAAGGTAATTGACAGTTCAGTGGGTGGGCAGGAATACAAACTAGGCAAATCAAGAGATGTGACAGAAATGTCTGAAAAAGGTGCCTATGGTACTAACATTAGGAGATATTAAGAAGGTATTTACACATTTCACCCTGAGGCAAAACCAGTATCAGGGCAAGGTGTGACATTCCCCTCTGCTGGAGTCTGATATGAGGCTGCTGCAGTATGACACTCCTACATCTGGAAAATTCTGTAAGCTGAAAGGATAGAAAAACAGAAAATTTCTCATTTCTCTAGAATTGGGGTATTTTGAGCAAATGAATATCTTTTTTTTTTTTTTTTTTTTTTTTTTTTTTTAATAGTTGTGGCACATGGGCTTAGTTGCTCCATGGCATGTGGAATCTTCCCAGGGCAGGGCTCGAACCCGTGTCCCCTGCATTGGCAGGCGGATTCTTTACCACTGCGCCACCTAGGAAGTCCAAATGAATATCTTTTTAACAGACCAGATACACATAAATTCATTTTTACCTAAAAGTTAAAGAAAACATGTAACTTTTTGGCATCTTACATATTGATATTTATAAGATCAGTACTTTAAATACTGTTTATTTCTTCCTAGATACTGTTATTGAAATTTGGTTAATATTTACTAAGTATACAGGTTTTTCCCAGATATGAATAACTGAATCTCAGGTTATAATTGTTTGTAAACATTTAGGCTTTCCTACAAAACTAAAACTCTCTAAAATCTACAAATCTTTTTTTTTTTTTTTTTTTAGCTTTTTATTGGAGTATAATTGCTTTACACTGTTGTGCCAGTTTCTGCTATACAACAAAATGAATCAGCTATATTTATACATATATCCCCATATTCCCTCCCTCCAGAGTTCCCTCCCACCCTCCCTATCCCACCCCTCTAAGTCATCACCAGTCATGGAGTTGATCTCCCTGTGTTATGCAGCAGCCTCCCACTAGCTATCTGTTTTACACTTGGTAGTGTATATGTCAATGCTACTCTCTCACTTTGTCCCAGCTTCCCCTTTGCCACTCCCCCCAGGTCCTCAAGTCCATTCTCTACATCTGCATCTTTATTCTTGCCCTGCCACTGGGTTCATCAGTACCATTTATTAGATTCCATATATATGAGTTAGCATACAATATTTTTCTCTTTCTGGCTTACTTCACTCTGTATGACAGACTCTAGGTCCATCCACCTCACTGCAAGTAACTCAATTTCATTCCTTTTTGTGGCCGAGTCATATTGTATATATGTGCCACATCTTTATCCATTCATCTGTTGATGGGCATTTAAATCTATAAATTTTGAATGTTACCTAAGTTTCTGACATTTGTATATATATTTAAGTAGGAAATTTTTTTAGGGCAGTTTCAATACCTACTTTAACAAAGTGACTTGCTAAGTATATTTCACTTTTTTCTTATTACTCAATCTTGAATCACCTCATAGTTACTGATCAGCTAAACCTGAAATTATTCTCGGAATCTAAAGATTTCTTTTTTGGGATGGGGGAGCACTTCTAACAGCATTCTGATACACATCTGTATTTAGTTTTGCATCTTTATAGCTGGCAAATTGTTGGGTGAGTTAGAGAGCTAGTTAGAGTTCAGCCAGTTCTGTAGATCTGTCCATTTCTTTTCCTCTGAAGATATGCCTGAGTCTGCTAATCTCAAGATTTATCTAAAGTAATGAATGAGCCCCAATTTAGGACTGAAGCCTTGGTTTTCTAACTCTGCTTTTACCAAAGAACTCTGCATTGGATGTAATTAAAACTAATTCAGATAGTGATAAAGTGGTACTTTGCTGTCTCTTTTTGTGTGTTCCTTGTATAGAGGTTCCTATGTAGAGACCACTGTATGAACAAGGGGTGAATATCAAAGCAGCATCAGAGCATCAGGGTATTCTTAGCTTTCTGCATTAATACAATCATAATAATATCAAAACTGTGTGCATTCTACTGGCATACTAGGAGAAACTCCTCTGGCTTTTGAGATAAGTCTTTTTGGATTTGCTTCTATTCCTCTGACTTCTTTCTCAGACTTTTCTTAGTCTGTTTTTGCTTTGTCTGCCCCATAAATGCCAGGTTCCAACTTTAGGATTTTTCTCTCTGTTCATAGTCTAGTTCATAGCCATTTCCATGATTTTAGCATTCTCTCTATACTTATACTTGAGTCTCTTTCTTCAGCTTTCTTCTTCCATGCTCAAGGCCTTTATTTTTAAATGCATACACGGTGCTTTAAATGTAAACCAGGCAGGTGTTCAGCAAATATCTACTTTTTTTTTAATTGATATGTGGTTGATTTACAATGTTGTGTTAGAATATCTACTTCTTAGAGAAGCACTATGGTACAGTGAAATGAACATGGTCTCTGGATTTAGAGAAGAGTGTTACATCCAATCCTGACATTTATATGAACCGAAACTAATTATTTAATCTTTCTGCTTCTCATACTTCTCATGTGTAAATAAGAATAATATCTCTTAAGAATAATATCTTAGTCTTAAATAGTTCACAAAAAAACTGTTAGTATAAAGTAATTTTCAGCATAAAGTAGCACTCAAACCATTGGAACCCTTTTCCTTCCCTCTTGTCATTCCCAAGCTTAATTAAATGGTGCCACACCCACTCAGTAACCTAAGCTAGAAACATTGGTGTCATCTTAGATTTTTCCCTATTTGTCATCTTCCATATTCAATTAAATTTTTTAAATCTTTTCAGTTCTTTTTAAACAACTCTTAATTCCACTTCTTTCATTTTCTCTTCCTGCATTTAGAATCTCTCAATTGAACTATTGTAATATTCTCTTATGTGATCTCTTTAGGACTATTCTTGTCTCTAATCCATCTTTCATAAGTTATTCAAAATTGTATTTTTGGCACTTACCTCGGAGTCCATGGCTTCTCAGCTTAAAATCCTTAAATCGTTCCCTATAATCTACACTGATGAGGCCAAAATGAAAAATATACATTTAAGCCCTTTTTTGGATACAGCATAACAGTGGCTGAGAGTTTGAATTTTCATATTAGATCTGAATTTGAATCTTTCTCCATCATTTATTGACTGTATGATCTTAGGTTACTTAACCTTTAAGTCTAATAATTTCTTTCATTTATTCATTTTTTCATACATTCATTTATTCAACAAATATTTAATGAGAAAATGTGCACAAATTGCAAATTAATCATGAAGAATAATACTGTACCTTTGAGTTCAGTAACTTCTAATGTACCATGAGTTATGGCCATATCTTTCGTTTTAGCCTCCACGTCACTTCTCACCACTTACTCTGTGAAATTCTATTCTTTAGCCTTGTCAAAATTTATGTAAATATTATCAGGGTCCAAGATTTGATTTTCTCCTACTTACAAGCTAAACGCTAGCCCGTTATTGTTTAGTGGATGCTAGCAGAAGATGTGAAACATCTGGGTCAGAAACAAAGGATTTCATTACTTATCATACAGTACATAGCATGAGCATCAGCCTGGTGTTGGTTCTCTTTTCTCTCAAGTCCCATGGGAGTGATGCCATGGGCCCAAATGGATGCTTTGTACGTACATCACTGCTGAGGAACACTGAATTTAGGAGACCCATCCAAAGCAGTAATCAAGCGTGCTCTTTGTCTTGGAGAGCAATTCACCTCATACCTCAGAGTTAAATACAACCCTGAGAAAAGGCCAAGTAAAGAGCAGTCAGGACATTGCCTACTAGGCATATCTAGAGAGACATCTAGGAGTTGAAAGACCCATGAAGGAGGTCTCCCAACATAAATACATATTTTTCACAGTTTTATTGAGGTATAAATTAATATAAACTGCGCATATTTAAAGTGTACAATTTGATGTGTTTTGACATGGGTATACTCATGAAGTCACCACCACAACCTAGATAACATCGGTCACACTAAACATTTTCTTTGCGCCCCTTTGTAATCCCTTCCTCTCTTCTCTTTCCAGCTACCATTTCCCCCAGGCAATCACTGATCTGCTTTTTGTACTGTAGAATAGTTTTCATTTTCTAGAATTTTACATAGATGGAATCATACAATATATACACCTTTGGGAGGCCTGGCTTCTTTCAGGCAGCATAATGATTTTGAGATTCATATATGATGTTGTATGAGTAATTTGTTCCTTTTTATTGCTGAGTTGTATTCTATTGTATGGATATACTACAATTTATTTAACCACGTAATAATAGTTGATGGGCATTTGGGTTGTTTCCAGGTTTTGGCTGTTACAAATAAGGCTGCCGTGAGAATTTACATACAAGTTTTAAGGAAGACATATGCTTTCATTTATTCTTAGATAAATACCTAGAATTGAATGCTGGTTTGTGTGGTAGGTATATATATATATTTTTTAAGCAGTTTATTTTATATTGTGGGAAAAGGTACATAACATAAAATTTACCATTTAAACTATTTTAAGCGTACAGTTCAGTGGCATTAAGTATGTTCACATTGCTGTGCAGCCATCACCACCATCCGTCTTCAGAGCTTCTTCATCTTCCGGAACTGAAACTCTGTACACATTAAACACTAACTCCTCACTCCCTCTCCCCCCGCCCCTAGACACCACCATTCTCCCTTCTGTTTCTATGAAAGTGACTACTCTAGTTACCTCATAAAGTAGAATCATACAGTATTTGTCTTTTTGTGACTGACTTATTTCACCTATTCAATGTCTTCCTTCAGATATATACCCAGAAGTGGAATTGCTGGATCCATTAAAAATTTTTTTCTATACTGTTTTCCATAGTGGCTGCACCAATTTAGATTCCCTCCAACAGTGCACAAGAGTTCCCTTTTCTCCACATCCTTGCCAACACTTGTTGTGTCTTGTTTTTTTGATAATAGACATCCTAAAATGGGTGAGGTAATATCTCATTGTGGTGGGTTTTTTTTTAAGCTCTTTATTGGAATATAATTGCTTTACACTCTTGTACCAGTTTTTGAGGTACACCAAAGTGAATCAGCTGTATTCATACATATATTCCCATATCCCCTCCCTCCCGCGACTCCCTCCCACCCTCCCTGTCAATGCCAGAATATTTTCTAAATGATTGTACCGCTTTACATTCTCACCAGTAGTGTATGAGAGTTGGAATTGCCTTGCATGTTCACTCAGCACCTGGTATGGTCAGTCTGTTTGATTTTGACATTCTAGTTTGTATATAGTAGTATTACGTTGTGGTTTAATTTGCATTAATGACTAATGATATTGAGCATCTTTTCATGAGCCTATTTGCCATCTATCTACTTTGTTGAAATGTTTCTATAAATCTTTTGCCTCTCTTTTTTTTGTTTGTCTTATTGAGTTCTTTATAGTGTATGTTCTCTGTGAGAACATCTCTGTAAGGACATCTATGAGAGCGTCCTTTGTTATCTGTATGATTGCAGATATTTTATCCTAGTTTGTGACTTGTCTTTTTATATAACAATGTGTTTTGGAGAGCAACATTTTTATTTCTGATAAGATACAACTTTTTTATTTATACTGCTTGCTTTTTTTTTTGTCCTACCTAAAAGATGTTTGTGGGAGTTCCCTAGTGGTCTAGTGGTTAGGATTCCAGGCTTTCACTTCTGTGGCCCAGATTCAATCCCTGGTTAGGGAACTGAAATCCCTCAAGCTGTACAGCACAGCCAAAATTAATTAATTAATTAATTAAAATAATTAAAAAATAAAAGATGTTTGCAAAACTCAAGGACACTGAAATTTTCTCCAGTGTTATCTTCTTGAAGTTTCATGGAATTAACTCTTTTTTTTTAACTTTTATTGAGATATAATTGGCATACAATTAACTGCATATATTTAAAGTGTACAGTTTGATATTTTTTTTCGTATTCGTAATGTACATATGGCAATCCCAATCTCCCAATTCATTCCACTCCAACCTCCCCCCCCTCACCCCACTTTTCCCACTTGGTGTCTGTATGTTTGTTCTCTACATCTGTGTCTCTGTTTCTGCCTTGCAAACCAGTTGATCTGTACCATTTTTCTTAAATTTTGGTTTATGATCCATTTCAAGTTAATTTTTGTACATGGTGTGAAGTGGGGGGGGTCAAGGTTTACTTTTTTTCGTGTATGTCTCTCCAGTGTTTCAGCACCATGTGTTAAAGATTTTCCATTCCCATTGAATTCTCTGGATATCTTTGGCAGAATTCAGTAAATTAAATACCTTTGGCTTTATTTCTGGAATCTTGTATTTCAGTGATATATGTGTCTCTCTTCAGGCCAGTACCACACTGTGTTGACTACTGTGGGTTTATCATAAATTGTAGAATCTGGGAATATAATTCCTCCAATTTTGATTTCTTTTGCAAAGTTGGTTTGGCTCTTTTAGGTTCTCTGAATTTCCATATATGTTTTAGAATCAGGTTGTCAGTTCTTTAGAAAAGAAAAAAGAAAAAACAAAAGAAATCCTGGAATTTTGTTTGAGATTGTGTTGAATCTATAGTTCAGTTTTGGGAATATTGATATTTTAACTATTGAACTTTAAGAATCATTGATATGTCTGTCAATTTATTTCTTTACTGTCTTTAGTAGTGTTATATAGTTACCAGTGCAAAGATCTTGGATAACTTTTATCAAGTTAATCCTTAAGTATTTGTATTTTTTTCATACTATTGTAAGTGGTAATTTTTAAATTTCAGTTTTCAGTTATTCGTTACTCTTAAATTGGAGCACAACAGATTTTTGCATATTTACTTCTTAACTTGAATTCTTGCTAATCTCACTTATTCTAGTAAAATTCTCTGTAAATTCCAAAGGATTTTCTAGACAGCTATGTTGTTTGAAAATAAAGAAATTTTACTTCCTCTTTTTCAATTTGGGTGCCTTTTGTTTCTTCGTCTTGCTTTATTACAGTGGCTAGAACCTCCAATACAGTGTTGAATGGAAGAGGTAAAGGCAGGCACCCTCTCTTTCTTCCTGGTCTTTGATGGAAAACATTCATTCCTCCATAGTGGAGTATGGTGTTAGCTATAGGTTTTCCATAGATACCCTTTATTAGGCTGAGGAAGTGCCCTTCTATTACTAGTTTGCTGTGAGTTTTGTTGTTCTTTAAAATTAGAAATGGGTGTTTTGTTTGTCAGACACTTTTTCTGCATTCATGGAAGTGATATTATTTTTCTTCTTTAGTCTTTTAATGTTGTGAATTACAATGTTGTCTTTTAGGGTATTATACCACCCTTGCATTCTGTTTCTAGGATAAAACTCATTTGATTGTGATGCATTTTTACACGTATACATAAAAATTCTGTTAAGAGTGTTTGCAGCTATGTACATGGGGCATACTGGTGTTGAGTAATTTTTAATTGAATGATTTTGTCTGGTTTTGGTATCAGGGTGATGCTGACCTCACAAAATAAGCTGAGAGGTATTTCTCCTTCAAATTTCTGGAAAGTTTGTGTACAATTGGTTTTTTTCTTAAATTTTTTATAGAATTCACATTGAAGCTGTCTTTGGAGTTTTCTTTGTGGGAAAATTTTTAACTACACATTTAACAGCTAATAGATACAAGGATATTCAGGTAACACATTTCTTCTTGAGTGAGCTTTAATAGTTTGTGTCTTTCAAAGAATATGTTCATTTATCTTAGTGGTTGAAATTAGTGGCATAAAGTTGTTTGTAATATTCCCTGAATATCCTTTTTAGTCTCTGTAGGATCTGAACCATGTTCCCTTGCTCATTCCTGATAATGGTAATTTTTCTGTCTTCTCCTTTTTCCTGATCATTCTGGCTAGAGGTTTATCAATTTTATTGTCTTCTCAGAGGACCAGCTTTTAGTTTAACTGATTTTTTAATATTTTTTGTTTTGTATTTCAGTGATTTCTGTTCTTTTGCGGGACTTTTTTTCCTGCTTATTTTTAGTTTAATTTGCTCTTTTTCTAATTTCTTGAGGTAGAAGTTGAGAGCATTGAATTTTGAGACATTTCTTCTTTATTTTTTTTTAAGCTCTTTATTGGAATATAATTGCTTTACACTGTTGTGCCAGTTTTTGCTGTACAACAAAGTGAATCAGCTGTATTTATACATATATCCCCATACCCCTCCCTCCCACGACTCCTTCCCACCCTCCCTGTCTCAGCCCTCTCAGTCATCACCCATCATCGAGTTGATCTCCCTGTGTTATGCAGCAGCTTCCCACTAGCTATCTATTTTACATTTGGTAGTGTATATATGTCAATGCTACTCTCTCACTTTGTCCCAGCTTCCCCTTCGCCCCCCACCCCGTGTCCTCAAGTCTGTTCTCTACATCTGCATCTTTATTCTTGCCCTGCCACTGGGTTCATCAGTACCATTTTTTAGATTCCATATATATGAGTTAGTATACGATATTTGTTTTTCTGGCTTGCTTCACTCTGTATGACAGACTAGGTCCATCCACCTCACTACAAATAACTCAATTTCATTCCTTTTTGTGGCTGAATAATATTCCATTGTATATATGTGCCACATCTTCTTTATCCATTCATCTGTTGATGGGCATTTAGGTTGCTTCCATGTCCTGGCTATTGTAAATAGTGCTTCAGTGAACATTGTGGTACATGTTTCTTTTTGGATTATAGTCTTCTTTATTAATATATCCATTTCCCGCTAAAAATTTTCCCTTTAAGAACTGCTTTGTGTGTATCTGACAGGTATGTCTTCATTTTCATTCAGTTCAGAAAACTTTGTGATTTTCTTTTTTCAGAGTTTTTTCTTTTTTCAGAGTTTTTTCAGAGATCTTTCTATTCTTAATCTCTAATAATTCCATTGTTATCAGTGAATATAATTTGTGTGATTTAAATTTTTTTTCAAGTTTTTTAATGCAGAATCCGGTTTATCTTGGTCAGTGTTCTGTGTGCGTTTGGAAAGAATGTGTATTCTGTTATTTATTGGATTGTCATCAGTGTCATTTAGGTCAAACCGATTAATAGTGTTGTTCAACTGTTCTGTATTATTACTGATTTTCTGTCTATATACCAATTATTGAGAGAGGGGTGTTGTCCATAATTTCCTATTTGTGTATTTCTTATTTCAGTTCTACCAGTTTTTGCTTCACATAGTTTGAAGCTCTGTTATTAGTGCATAAACATTTAGAATTATGTCCTCTTGATATGTTGACCATTTTATCATTATGAAATGGCCCTCTTTGCTGTGATAATTTTCTTTGCTCTGAAATCTATCTGATATTAAAATAGTCCGCTTTTTTCTTGATTATTGGTAGCATTATATCTTTTTCCACCCTTTTGCTTTCATTTGTTTGTATATTTAAATTGGGCTCCTTGTAGATAGAATATAGTCAGATTTTTCTTTTTATTCAGTCTGTCTTTTAATGGAGTGTTTACATCATTTATATTTAATGTGGAATATTGATACTATTTTTGCTATTTTTTTTCTAATTGCCTAATCTCTCTGTTACTGATGTTCCTTTTTTTTTCCTCTCTCTTTTTTTTTTTTTTGTTGAATAACTGAGCATTTTAATTATATTTTATCTCCTTTTTTGGCATGTTACTATACTGTTGTCCCTTAGTGTTCATGAGAGGTTGGAATCCATGGATGCTCAAGCCTCTTACATCAAGTGGTGTAGTACAATGAATGCAGTTGGCCCTCTATATGAATACAGTTGGCCCTCCACATCCTCGGATGTGAATATGGGGGGCTTACTGTATATTTATTGAGAAAAATCCACATATAACTGGATGCACTCAGTCGAGAGTCAACTGTACTTTCTTTTGCCTTTTTTAGTGATTAATTTATGGTTTATAGTGTACATCTTTAATGTGTCACAGTGTATGTTCAAATCTTGTCACTTCCTGTATGATACGTGTGTGAGTCAAAAATTATCCACACTCTCACTGTAGAATTTATTTTAATTAACTTTTAGAAAAGACAAATACATCATTTTTCAACATAATCTCCTTACTTTTCAATACACTTTGTCCATCTGTCAACAGGCTTTCATATTCCCTCATTAAAAAGTGTTTTAGGCTGAGCTGCGAGCCACAAATTGCACCACTGTCTTCACTTCTTCATCAGAAGTGAATCTTTGTCCTTGTAGGGCTGCTTTCAGGGGACCCAACAGATGAAGGTCCAGTGGAGCAAGATCAGGACTATAGGGAGGATGCTTTAACACCTCAAAACAAAGTAGTCCACGACAGACTTAGGTTTCGAAAAGTTTGTGGGAGATGGGCACCGAAACAACTCACAGAAGAGCATAAACAGAAGCATTTGGATATCTGCATACAAAATTTGGACTGATACTCTAAGGAAGGTGAAAGTTTCTTAAAGGGAATCATTATTGCTGACGAGACATGAATTCATCACTATGAGCCTGAGAGTAAGCGGCAGAGTATGGAATGGAAACATCCTCAATCGCTGACCAAGAAAAAGTTCAAAAGTCAACCATCAGCTGGAAAATGGATGCTTACAGTTTTCTGCGATTCTCAAGGGCGCGTATTGGAACATTATCAGGAAAAAGTTCAGCAATCAACAGTGCTCGTTACAGTGAGATGCTTATTGAAGAGCTGAAGCTTAAACTTAGGATTAAACACAGAAGACTGCTATCCAAGGGCATTGTGATCTTCAATGACAATGCACGTCTGCACACTTCTGCCCACACTGTCAACACTGCAAAAACTTCATTTTGAGATGTTAAAGCATCCTCCCTATAGTCTTGATCTTGCTGCATTGTCACCTGTTTGGTCCCCTGAAAGCAGCCCTACGAGGATGAAGATTCACTTCTGATGAAGAAGTGAAGACAGTGGTGCACCTCAGCTCAGCCTAAAACATTTTTTAATGAGGGAACACGAAAGCTTGTTGATGAGTGGACAAAGTGTATTGAAAACCAAGGAGATTATGTCAAAAAATGATGTATTTTTCTTTTCTAAAAGTTAATTAAAATGAATTCTACAGCCAGAGTGCAGATGATTTTTGACTCACCCTCATATAAGAAAGTTACAACAGTGTACTCTGTTTCTCCTGTTCCAGTATTTGAATTATTGTAGTCTTAATATTTACTTCTATATATGTTATTAATTCACAATACATTATTGTTTTTGACTTAAACAGTCAATTATCCTTAAAAGATGTTTTAAAAATAAGGAAAAAAGAGTTTGTATTTATCCATAGATTTGTCATTTCTGATATTCTCTATTCCTTTGTGTAAATTAAGATTTCCATCAGTATCATTTTCCTTCTGCCTGAGGATTTACTATAACATTTCTTATAGTGACGGTCTGCCAGCAGTGAATTCTATCTGATGAAGTCTTTATTTCCTTTTTTTGAAATTGAGTGTAGAATTTTAGGTTGACATTGTCTACCTTGTTACAGAAATGTGCTGCTGTCATCTGATTTGTACTGCTTCCCGGGAGAAAGTCAATTGTCATTCTTAACCTTTCCTCTGTAAATTGCGTGATCTATTTTCTCTGATTATTTTTATAATTTCTCTTCATACCTGAGTTTAAACGATTATGATATGCCTTGATGTAGTTTTCTTTATATGTCTTGTTCTTTGTTTACATTATGGTCTGTGAGTTTATTGTGCTCCTGGAAAAATTTTAACAGTTTAGTTCTTCAAATATGTTTTTCTCTCCCCCTTTCTCCATTCTCTTTCAGGGACCCCAGTTTCACATATATTAGACCAAGTGAAGTCCCACAACTCATTTAAGCTCTGGGTTTTTGGGTTTGTTGTTTTGGTCTTTTTACCCCCAGTCTTTTTTTTTTTCATCTCTGTGTTTCATTTTGTAAAGTCTGTTGCTATGTCTTCAGGTTCACTTCTGCAGTGTTGAGTCTGTTGTGAATTCCATTCAGTATTTTTCATCTTAGATTTTACAGTTTTCATCTCTAGAAATTTTGCTGCTTCTTGATCATATGTCTTTGTCTACGCATTCTATCATCTGTCATTTCTAAGTCTGTTCTATTATTGATTTTTCTATTCACTATGAGTTGTATTTTCCTGCTCTTTTGCATATCTGTAATTTTTTAGTGTATGTCAGACATTATGAATTTTATCTTTTTGGGTGCTGGATAATCTTGAATTCCTTTAAAACGTCTTGAGTTTTTTTAACTTATTTTTTTATTATTTTTAATTAATATATTTATTTAAATTATTTTTTATTTTTAACTGTTTTTTTTAATTTTTTTATTCTTATTTATTTATTTTTGGCTGCCTTGGGTCTTTGTTGCTGCACGCAGGCCTTCTCTAGTTGGGGGGAGCAGGGGCTACTCTTCGTTGCAGTGTGCAGGCTTCTCATTGCAGTGGCTTCTCTTGTTGTGGAGCATGGGCTCTAGGCACACAGGTTTCAATAGTTGCAGCCCGTGGGCTCAGCAGCTGTGGCTTTGTGGGCCCTAGAATGCAGGCTCAGTAGTTGTGGTGCATGGACTTAGTTGCTCTGGGGGACCTGGGATCTTCCTGGACCAGAGACCAAACCTGTGTCCCCTGCATTGGCAGATGGATTCTTAACCACTGTACCATCAGGGAAGTTCTTGAGCTTTCTCAGGGACACAGTTAAATTAGTTGAAAACAATTTTATTTTCTCAAGGCTTACTTTTAAGCTTTGCTAGGTGAGACCAGAGAAGACTTAATTTTGAGGCTACTTTCCCCCCGGTATTTATATAATATTCTTCTGAGTATTCTATCCAGTGCCCTCTGTATTATACGGTTTTCCACTAGGCTGGAGAGGAACACAAACTATTTCTGGTCCTGTTTAAAAACAGTGATTGTTTCACCTGCACTTTTCACGTGGTTCTATCCCCAGCTTGAGGTTGTTTCCTCATCTTAACTTAGCTGAGGACTCAAGGAGTACCCTCTACAGATGTCTGGCATTCTTTCTTTGCAACTTTCTGCTCACAAATTCTAGCCTTAAATTCACAGCTCTGCCTCTTCAATTCAGTGAGACCACCAGGCTCTTTTTGGGTTTCCCTTCCTGCTCTGTATCCTGAAAACTCTCCAGGCAGTGGCTAGGGTAATAATCATAAAGCTCACCTCATTTATTTTTCTTCTCTGAGATTACAGTCCTCAGTTGTCTGTTGTCCAGTGTCTGAAATTTGTTGTTTCATTTATATTGTCTAGTTTTCAATTGTTTAAGGCAGGAAGAGGATAAATCTGGTCCCTGTTACTTAACCAAGTCCGGAAGTGGAAGTCTTATGTACATACTATGTATCTCTTATCTGCCATATTTTTTCTTTTTTTTTTAACTTTCATTTTTTTTTAAAATAAATTTATTTATTTATTTATTTATTTAATTGGCTGTGTTGGGTCTTTTTTGCTGTGCACGGGCTTTCTTTTTAGTTGCAGTGAGTGGGGGCTACTCTTCATTGTGGTGCGTGTGCTCCTCATTGCCGTGGCTTCTCTTGTTGCGGAGCACGGGCTCTAGGCATGTGGGCTTCATTAGTTGCAGCACATGGGCTCAATAGTTGTGGCTCACGGGCTCTAAAGCGCAGGCTCAATAGTTGTGGCACATGGGCTTAGTTGCTCTGTGGCCTGTGGGACCTTCCTGGAGCAGAGATCGAACCCGTGTCCCCTGCATTGGCAGGCGTATTCTCAACCGCTGTGCCACCTAGGAAGCCCTGCCATATTTTTTCATGTTTTTCTTTTTCCTGGCATAGAATGCTTTTCCTTCTTTGATTAACTTTTTAACTCCTCTCAAGTCTTCAGATTTCAACTTGGATGAACCTCCAAGTTGTGGAGCTTTCCATGACCTCCACTGATAGAATCCCTTCCTATTCTGTATTTCAGTTTCGTTCCCTCAGTTTCTGGTACTTCTGTATGTAGTGCTTAATAATGGATTATTTGATTATTTCTCTCTCCCAATAACATGTCACAGGCATCTGCTAGGTATTTTATATATTTTACCTTATATAATTTAATCCTCACGGTACCTCACGAGGTTGTTGCTATCATGATCCCCACACAGTGCCAGTGCCTGGCTTGAAATAGATATTTTAATAAATTTATGAATGCACGAAGATAGTTGAAGAACATCCAGAAAAAAGTGATCAGTGTTGAGGGGGACTCAAAATGATGTCATGTTTGAAATTGTTTAAGGAACTGGAGATGTTTAGCCTGGAGAAAGAAGACTCTGGAACCTGAATACCATCTTCAAATGTTTGGAGGGCTGTCACATCGAAGAGGGATTAGACGAGTTCCCTATGGCCCCAAGGAGGTAAAATTAGGACTAGTGGTGAAAACTGCAGAGAGCTATTATACCTTCATAAAAGGGAGAATCTTTAACAAATAGGGCTCTCTAAAAGTAGAGTAGTTAGCCTTAGAAATTTCTTTTTTACTGAATACATTCACTGATATGTTGCATGTCCACTTAATACAGTCAGCTGTAATGTAACAGTGCTGGTCTTGAAGTTACACTCTCAGCTCTTTAAATCCCATCTCATGAGATTTAAGTATCAATTACAGAGTACCTGACATTGCTTAGCACAAAGTAAGCGCTTACTTAGTGCCCTTCCCCTTGGTGGCCAAACATTGAAAAGGCAGGTAATTTAGTTTACTGTTGAGAATTCGTCTGAGATTATATGATTTTTTGGAAAACCTTGGCTCATATGTCTTAATTTTATTCTTTTGTCTGGATGTCCTTTGTCATTTATAACCATGTTTGTGTCATGTCTATTAGTTATTTCCCTAAGTAATCTTAAAAATAATTGATGAAGACAAACGTGAGATGAAAAACATTTTTCAAATGTAGTTCTTGTGACTGTGAATGTAGGAAAAAGAATTCAAGCCCCCTGCTTAGTAGAGCATAAAAGTGTTCTTGTGTGCCAGTTCATTTCTTTCATTAATTTAGCAAATTGGTTTTGTGTGTGTGTTACATGCCAGACCCTTTTAGTCAATGGGGTTACAGTAGTAAATAAGTCAGGCCCTGTCTTAAGGAAGCTGCATCTCCTAGGAAAAACAAATAGTGAAAATACACTGTGGTAATTGTTATAATAGATTGAATGTGAGACTGGAGAGCCAAGCAGAGACTAGATTATGAACAGCTTTGTGATTAATATTAGAGTCTAAACTTTATCATAAGGGAAATAGGAAACCACTGGAGTTTTTAAAGCAGGAAAATGATTTGACCACATTTGTATTCAAAAAAATCATTCCATCTTCCTTAGTTGGAAATTAATAGATAATATGTAAAACTGAAAAATCAAGAAATAAAAGTACAAATGTGCTATTGAGAAACAAGGGGGTAAAGATTAGAAGAAATAACTAAAAGAATTGAGGGTGGTTGTTCTGAGGGCTCGGGAATCGGGGTAGGGAAGAGTTAGGTCAGGAACTGTTTTTTTTCTTCCTGTAAGCCTTGTAGAATGATTTGACTTTCTTCATCTACATACAGGGTAGCATAGTGGTTAAGAATATGGATGCTAAGGCCAGAGTGCTTGGGTTGAATCTTGCCTCCACTGTTTATAACTTGCTTAGTTTCTCTGTGCTTAAGTTTTCCTCTCAGTAAAAATGGTAATAATAATAGAACTTATAGAATTTTTGAGGATTGAGTTAATACAAATAAAACACTAAAACAGTGTGTAGTGTGTAATAAACACTGAGTGTTAGCTGTTATTCTTACATGTCTGCACAATTCAGGTATTGATATATAAGGAGAATAGACAAATTTACAGTCACAGTGGGGCATTTTTTAAATGTTGCTTTTAATAATCCAAAGAATAAGAAAACAAAAAAGTCAGAACAGGTATAGATTTCATGAACATGATTATTAAGATTAATCTAATGCACATGTAAGGAATGCTGTATCTAACAACTACAGAGTACACATTCTTTTCAAGAACACATGGAACATTTGTAAGATTGACCAAAGAAAGTCTCAAAGAGTGAAAATTATATAGATTGTGATGTCTATTCACAGTGCATTTAAGCTAGAAGTCAACACAAAAGATAATTTTAAAGTTCCTCATAAAATTAGAAATTTAAAAATACACTTCAGATGAACCCATAAGTCAAAAAAAGAATCATAATTAAAATTGGAGAATAATAACTTAAGGTATTATGGATCAAAATTTGGGGTGCTGTTTAAGATCAGTTAGAGTTTTACATGTGTATTTAAAAAAGAAAACCTAAAAATTTTAGGAAACTCAGGGAAGAAAAATAGGAGACATTTCAAAAGCCAAGTTCACAGGCAGTGGCCAAGGGCTAGCCCTATAAGCAAGCTAAAGATCAGGCCTGCTATGTTAACTTTTTCCAGCACACTGAGGATGTGAAACTATGGGGGCTTTGGTACACTGCCAGGAGGTGAGTATGTTAATACATCCACTTTGGAAAACAGTTTGGCATTATCTAATAGTTTACCCTGCATTTCCTCTCCTAGATATATGCACTGTAGAAACTACTACACATGTACCATGAGGCATATATAGGAATACTTGTAGTCTCATTATTGGTAACTGTCCAAAACTGTAGAATAGCTAACTTATGGTACACTATCACAATAGAATAGTGTAATATGATAGAATACAACATGAAATGAAAATTAATGAATAGCTACATTGATATAAGTAACTCTTAGAAGTGTTCAAAATGATCCTGTTTATATAAAGTTCCAAAACAGAGAAAACTTAAAAATATATTGTTTAGGGGTACACAAATAAGGGTTGTAAGACTATATAATACCCTGTTCCATACATACCATATTAAATGTTCAATAAATATTTCATAAATAAATGCATCAATTTTATCTCTGAAGCAGAAATGGTAAATACCAATTTAAAAAGAAAAGTCTAATAGAGAACAGACTTGTGGTTGCCATGGGGAAGGGATGGATTGGAAATTTGGGATTAGCAGATGCAAACTATTATATATAGAACGGTTAAACAACAAGGTCCTCCTGTATAGCACAGGGAACTATATTCAATATCCTGTAATAAACAATAATGGAAAAGAATATGAAAAAGAATATATATGTGTATAACTGAATCACTTTGCAGTATAGAAACTAACAACATTGTAAGTTAATTATACTTCAATAAAATAAATTTTAAAAAATAAAGAAGAAAAGTCTGGGTTTTATTATATATTGTAGGGAATAAGGATGGAAATAGTAAAGAGAGCTTGTGTTTATAAAGTTTCTTCTTACTAGACAAGCAACCCCTTTTCAGGCTTTTGTATTGAATATCAATAGTTGAAATATGGAAATTAAATAAACATCTATACATTAAACAAACATACATTAAACCAGCATGTGTATATGTGCATGTGTGTGAATTCCAAAAAGAAATGCTTGTAACCCAAAGGGTTCTGGAATTATTTATTTATACTGAACTCATCTTTCAGAATGATTCTGGTGAGAATCCATTGGAATGCCTCTATCTTCAAAAACTAGTATAGCATCAAGTTTATTAGTGTTGTTTCAAATAAACTCTTACTATTGACTTTGTTAGTATATGTAACTTTTTAAAATTGCCAGTGTGTATTTTTTGAAATTCCCATCTTGATACTACCTTGTGACTGTTAGGATGGATAACTTAACAAGGTCCTTTATATAATTTATCAGCTTTTATATTTAAAATAATGTTTGAAAACTGCTTACCTTTAAGTCATCTAAACTCCAAGAAGGGAACCAATTTTTTGCCTGATAAATCTTTTTCACAGTGAAAGGCTTCAAGTGGAGGTGGCAAACTCAAATGCCTGTGGTGGCCACTGAGGTCATAAATGAGAGCAGAAAGATGGGAACTGTGGCAAGTCTAGACCACATAGTCCTCCCTCTCTAAACAGGGCAACTCCTGCTCAACTCTGTAGCCATGAGGGAATGTGGACTGTGGTGCCAGATATTCTAATATTTCAAAATATGTCATGTATTTGGCAATTAATTCAGAAATTTTGAGCACTATTCAAGTGATCCAAAATAAGTCTGTGGGCAGAATATAGCTGCCTGGTTATTACTTTGCAAATGACTTTAAAAGAATATACAGTTTTGGTAAAATAATTTGTTTTTCATTGTGTTTTACATGTAGTCGACAGAGGTACGTTCTTGGAGACACAGCAATGCAGAAGATGGCCAAGTCCCATGTTTTCTTAAGTGGTATGGGTGGTCTTGGTTTGGAAATTGGTAAGCAGTATTTTTATTCATAATTTTACATGATGCTTTTGAGCAACATAATTTAAAGAATTTAATTCATTTCCCTTGTATTATTTTCTATAAAGGAAATTAGATCCAAAACCTTGATCAGATTCAGTTTTGATGGGGAGGGCAGTGGCAGCGGGAGCAAGGGTATTTCATACTGTTACATTTTTCCACAAGAAACCAGTAATGACTATCTTGCTTTTTGTGATGTTAATAGCTATTAATGATCTTTTTCTGTATCAATGAATTCATTATGGTAGAGCACACATACACACACGTTCATAACAGCATGTCTGGAAGCATATGCTGAAATTTTAAGAGTGATTATCTCAGTGTGGTTTGATTATGGAAAATTGTATTTTTTTCCTTTTGTTCATCTATATTTTCTAAGGAATCTATGTTTCTTAAGTAGTAAAAAAGTTTTTTAAAATTATTCAGCCAACAATGTGACCAAACTCCATGAAGAAATATCTAATATACAATTCCTAATATTAAGTTATTCCTTTTTTCCCCCCCCTTTATAGCAAAGAATCTTGTTCTTGCAGGAATTAAGGTAAGTGAGTAAACGTCTTTGGTAAGAAGAATTGTTTGTTATGAACTCTTTTTTTTTTTTCCCCCATCAGTAGTGCTAATATTATTTTCACTTTGGCCTAATTATTTTCTTCATTTAGTAGCAAGGTTGTCTTAATTCTCTATTTTCCTCTTTTTAAAAAACTTTTTATTATAGAAAATTTCAAAATTATCCAAAAAAAGAGAATACTTGTTTTTTGGGTTTTTTTTAAAAAGAGAATAGTTTTAGCAAAACCCCATGTATCCATCATGCACCTGCAGTTATCAGCTCATGGATAAATTTGTTTCATGTATCTTCTTCCCATTCCCCACTGCCCCCTAACTGTCAAATTATTTTGATATAAATCTCAGATATCCTATTATATCATTCTTAAATATTTAAGTATATAACTCTAAAAGGTAATAGAGCCTTTTGAAAACATAACCACAATATCACTTTCACACCTGAAAGTGTTAACAGTTTTTTAAAGATCATTGTTATTTTTAAACAAAACTTAGCAACTTAACAGCATTTACCTCAGTTTCTTTGGGTCAGGAATCAGGTGCAACTTAACCGATTCCTCTGAGGGTCTCTCACAAAGCTCCAGTCAAGATATTGTCAGGGGCTGCAGTCATCTTGAGGCTGAAGAAAGGATCTGCTTCCCAAACTCGCTCATGTAGTTATTGAAAGGATTCAGTGGCAAGATTGTGCCAGTTCAACATTCCCACTTCAGTTCCTTGCTGGCTGTTAGTCAGAGGTCACCCTCAGTTCCTTGCCATGTGGCCCTCTCCATACAGTGACTCACAATATGGTAGCTTGTTTCATCAGAGTAAGCAAGCAAAAGACAAGAAAGGGAATGTGCTAGCAAGATAAATTTCCATATTTTGTAACCTAATTTCAGAAGTGACATTCCATCACCAATGCTGTAGTCATTAAAACCAAGTCACTAGGAGAGGGGATTACACAAAGGCCTGAATATCAGGAAATGGGAATCATTGGGGCTATCTTAGAAGGCTGCCTACCACAATCATCAAGTATCTAGTTAGAGTTCATATTTTCCCAATGGTCTAATGAAAGAATTTTTCTTTAATTTGTTTTGTTCTAATCAGGAGCCCAGTAAAGTCCTTATACTAAACTTGGTTTCTTTGAATCAATAGATTGCCCTTCCCTGATTTTTTTTCTTCCTTGCAATTTACTTGTTAAAGAAATCAGGTCATTTATCACATGTACCTCCATTTCTGTATTTCTTGTAAACTGATAGTTATATCCAGAGAATCAGATTCAGATTTGATTCTTTTGGCACTGCTGCTTCACAAGTGATGTTGTGTTCTCTCATCAGGAGGGAATAATATTCTGTTATCTCTTTTTGTGATTATTACTACCTATTAATGACCATTGCCTAGACTCATTGTTTTATTGGGCTGTGATATTTTAATTCTTTCATTTCTATTTCATTTATTAATGGTAATAATATTTTAGAAAGAAAAGTTTCCATTCATCACTTCTTTGATTTCACTAATAGTACTTGTGTAACAGGCAGGATAAATACTTGATTTTCTCCCTTTGTTTACTACTTTTCAGAATCACTAGTTTCCTATCATCCCTCAACAGTGACCAGTGAAACTTGTGCTGTATGTGTGTATGTGAACGTCATGATGGATTTAAACATATTTGATGTGTTTTCAGCCATTGTACTTGTTATTTTCATTGATGCTCACATTGTTTCATGCTTTCATTGGGGAATCTTCTTCAAGTTCTTGAGTCCTTTTGGCACTACCCCAGTAGTCTTTGATTGTCACCGACTGTAAAGTCTTATCAGTAGACAGAGCTAAAACGTTAATCATGAATGAACACTGAAATTTCTGAGTTTCAAGTTTAGGATTATAGGGTATTTACTTCTTAGATTTTACATTTGTATCTCTTCTCTTACTATAAGGTTTTGGGTCTTGATGACATGAACCTGATTACTTATTTGCTTTATCCTATGTTATATCCTACTTGTCCATGACATAGTTTTGGAATAGCAATTCCAGCATTATTAATAACAATATGATTATCAAAAATAGTTTAAGGTGATTTTTTTTATCCTTAGTATCCCATCTGGATTTGTCAGACAAATTAACTGCTTTCTTAAGTCACTTTAAATAATTCCTTTGTGTAGTTATGCAACAAATTCAAATAGATGGTTTTGTCCATTTATTCATTTTACTTTGGAATTTTATGGATTGCTTTTTTAAATTTGATTTAGTTTTACTGTTATATGAGACATATAACCCAAAGTCAGATTTATAAAGCAAATTATATTCAGGTAAGTCTAGCATCTCTCTACCCTATTTCCTCCCTCCCTTATTAGATCACCTTTTTTTAATCTGTTTTTAAATATAAGCAAATACGTACATGTAGACATGCAAGTCTGTATGCGTGTAAAGTGCCATACTTCTACTCTGCTTTTTATCACATGCCAGCATATCACTCCATAGTGATAAATATATTTTTTTCATTATTTTTTAATAGCTGCATGGTTATACATTGTGCTGATGTATCATACATAATTATACCCAGTTCCTCATTTGTGGACATTTTGATTATTTCCAGTCTTTTGCTATTACAAATAGTGCTACATCTAATACTCTTGTACATATATATATTTAATATTTTTTCCAGTGTCTTTGTGATAGATTCTTAAAAGTGGGATTGCTGTATCAAAGGAGAAATGCACTTGTCATTTTGCTAAAGATTGCCAAATTTTTTTTCCATTGAGGTTTTGTGCTACTCACATTCCCACCAATAATGTGTGAGAATGAATGCCTGATTCACTTCAGTCTCACCAGTAATAGAGCATATTATCAAATTTTTGGATTTATGCCATTCTAATGAATGAGAAAAGGTATTTCATTCTTGAGCAAGGTTGAACATGCTTAAATATTTTAAAAGGCCCTGTGTATTTCTTTTTCAGTATATTCCATGTTCATACACCTTGCCCCTTCTATAAGATTTGTGGCTTGTAATATAAGTTAAAAATATATTTTTCCAGTTAGTCAGTTATCTTTCTTACTTTGAACATGACCATTTGGAAATGTTAGTTTTATGTACATTTTTAAAATTTTTGTATGTATGTTGATCTATATAACATGCTACTTTCCTAAATTTAAATTCTCTCACTGTTTTTTAAAGTAGTTTTTCACATAACATAAAGGCACCCTCATAACGTAAGTGCGTGGTAATATGCCTAATTTATTCATTTTTTAGAGTCAACTAGGGTTCAGTACTATCTGAAAAATAAAAATACACATACACACACCTACAGCAAACCTATAGTAAAATTTCCCAGTATTTAGAATTGCAGAATGACCATTGTGTTAATTATTTTTTACTTTATTGAGAAGTTATTGATAAATGTCATAAGTGGAAAGTATTACTTATTGTCATCAATATACAAGCTATTAGTAGCTAAAAAATATTGTTACATAAATGTCTCTGTAACTTGGAATTACAATTTTACTGTGTTAAGTAATCAAAACCTGCTTTTAAGATTTGCCTTATCTCACTTCAGAATTGAATAATGAAACTATATTCAAGTTAATGTAACATTAATCTCTACCAAAAAAATCATATAGTGGCATTAAAAAACTGTTACATTATAAAAAATACAATAATAATAAAGTAGTTTTCCATGAACTTTTCTGGGTTTCCACATGTATATAGTCATATCATTTGCAAATGAATCTAACTTTATATCATTTCCAGTTTTTAGGACTTTAATTACTTTCTATTGTCTAATTACACAGGATAATACTTCCAACCCAGTGTAAATAGTATTAGACATAGTGAGCATCCTTGTCTTACTCCTGACTTTAACAGATATTTTTCTCTTTTTTGAAGGCACTTACAATTCATGATACAGAAAAATGCCAAGCATGGGATCTAGGAACCAACTTCTTTCTCTGTGAAGATGATGTTGTTAATATGAGAAATAGGTGAAGATAAGATATTTTGATGTATTATTATAGGATTTTTTTTTTTACTTTTTCAGTTACTTAGAATATTTTCTCTATCCAGAACACCAGTTCAGTCATAGTTGTTTAACTCATCACTGTAAATTCACTCTTCCGTAGATGAATGTTTTGACATTTATTTATATTTGTCAAAATTTTAATACATTCACATTGCTATGTAGAATTGCATTTCTTAAAGATTGTTTAAGTAGGTCTTTATTATTGCTGAATCATTAAGAGACTTAAGGAGCATTGACATATAAGGGTACACTTTGAGATTGTGTGACTTATTATGGAATATGACAGTATGCTACATCTCAAGATTGTATAGTAAAAATAAGTCTTAGCTTCATTTTTCCCTCTCCAGTTTAAATTCCTATTGAAATTTTGTGACATTCACGTTTTTCTGATGTCATCAAAGTGTCCAGGTTTGAAAGATTGAATGTAGTTATTGAACAAAAGAGGAGTAAAGGTCTGATTTTTTTTTTTTAAGGGCTGAAGCTGTACTTCAACATATTGCAGAATTAAATCCATACGTTCGTGTCACATCATCTTCTATGCCTTTAAATGAAACCACAGATCTCTCCTTCTTAGATAAATACCAGGTTGGTACTCCATTTTATATTAGATGTTATTGACAGATTATAAGACAAATCATTACGTATTAATATAGTATAACTAATTTAACCTAGTCTAGTGAGCAGATCAAAAAATTTTAGGTTAAAAGACTTAGACTAATACCTTTCAAGTGCTTCATTTTAGGGAAAGGGCCTTTAGAACTACTCACAAAGCAAATATGTCAATCAGCTGTTTTCACAGTAATGTACGTGAAAAACTACCCAGATTCAGTGGTTTATAGTGACATGCATTTCTTTCTCATGCATGTGTATGTCAATTGGAGTTTTAGGCTAAACTTGAACTCCACAGTCTGGGCTCTGGTCCATGTACCTCAGGAGGCTACCTGAGACATGATCTCACATAGCAGAAATGCAAAGGGGCAAGTGCAACCATTCAGGTACATTTTAAGCCTCTGTTTGTGTTGCTTCCATTAATATTCTATTGGCCAAAGCAGGTCACATTGGTCAAGCCCAAAGTAAAGGAGCAGGAAAGCACATTCTACTCTTCCTAAGGCCATGGGCAAAGAGTAACATATAACCCAGGAACAAAGGAGTAAATAATCTGGACCGACAGTTCAGTCTATGTTAGGTAACAAATAAAAACAAAATTTCTCAGCACCTTGGAAATTCTAAAAGTGACTAGGTTGACCCTGATTTTCCCTGTGATTAAATTATGATATTACCCATGGTCTGGGGAAAAGCACTCCTGTGTTTCTTTAAGATCTTAGTACTTCTGGGACTTGTGTTATGCATATGGGTTTTCCCCCCACACCAAGCAATTCTCCAACTCTATGGACACCTAGCTTGGTGTCATACAGTTCAATTCAGTTCTGATACTGTCTGCCTGGAGAAGATAGTGTCAGAACCCACAGGTTAAGGGCACAGCCCCACAAGAATCCACACACTTCCAACCCTTTCTGAGGCCGATTGCAAGCCCAGGTTGTTACCTCTGCTTCTGAGGACTGACTATAAATCAGAGGTTTCCACAGCCCCCTCCTCAGGTTTAGTTAATTTGCCAGAGCAGCTCACAGACTCAGGAAAACATTTTACTTACTAGATTACCAGTTTATTCTAAAAGGCTATAACTCAGGAACAGCTAGATAGAAGAGATGCATAGATCAAGGTATGGGGAAGAGTGTGCCAAGCTTCCATGCCCTCTCCAGGTATGCCACCTTCCCAGCACCTCCACATGTTCACAAACTTGGAAGTTCTCTTAAGCCCCTGGTTCAGGGATGTTTATGGAGGCTTCATTACATAACTATGAATGATTAATATATTGGCTATTAGTGACTAAGTCAGTCTCTAGCCACAGAGGTCTGGGAGATAGGGCTGAAAGTTCTGAACCTCAAATCCTAAGGTTGGTTCCACTAACAACCAGCCCCTATCCTTAGGGGCTTTCTAAAAGTCACCTCATTAACATAAACACAGGTGTGGCTGAAAGGGCTTGTTATGAATAACAAGACATTCACTTCACCTTTATCACTCTGAAGCTACTTCAGGAAGTAGGACAAAACTAAGTATTATAACAAAAGATGCACCTATAACTTTTTATATAGGAAATTAAAAGAATGGTAGGAGCTATGTGCCAGGAACCATGAATGAAGACCAAAATATATATTTCTTACTGTAATCACAATATCACAGCCACTTAAAAATCAGTGTAGACATCCATTCTTTTTCTTTTCTTCTTTATCTGTTTTTTTTTTTTTAATTTTTTATTTTTTGGAGGGTACAGCAAGTTCAATCATCTGTTTTTATACACATATCCCCGTATTCCCTCCCTCCCTTGACTTCCCCCCAACCCACCCTCGGGTCCCCCCCACCCTCCCCATCCTACTCCTCTAAGGCATCTTCCATCCTCGAGTTGAACGCCCTTTGTTATACAACAACTTCCCACTGGCTATCTGTTTTACAGTTGGTAGTATATATATGTCTGTGCTACTCTCTCACTTCGTCTCAGCTTCCCCTTCACCCTCCCCGCCCCCCCAAACCTCGAGTTCTCCAGTCCATTCTCTGCATCTGCATCCTTGTTCTTGTCTTGTCACTGAGTTCATCAGTACCATTTTTAGATTCCGTATATGTGATTTAGCATACAATATTTGTCTTTCTCTTTCTGACTTACTTCACTCTGTATGACAGACTCTAGGTCTATCCACCTCATTACATATAGCTCCATCTCATTCCTTTTTATAGCTGAGTAATGTTCCATTGTATATATATGCCACATCTTCTTTATCCATTCATTTGTTGATGGACATTTAGGTTGCTTCCATGTCCTGGCTATTGTAAATAGTGCTGCAATAAACATTATGGTACATGTTTCTTTTGGGATTATGGTTTTCTCTGGGTGTATACCCAGGAGTGGGATTACTGGATCCTATGGTAGTTCTATTTGTAGTTTTTTAAGGAACCTCCAAACTGTTTTCCATAGTGGCTGTACCAACTTACATTCCCACCAACAGTGTAGTAGAGTTCCCTTTTCTCCACACCCTCTCCAACATTTGTTGTTTCCAGATTTTGTGATGATGGCCATTCTGATTGGTGTGATGATGGCCATTCTGATACCTCATTGTGGCTTTGACTTGCATTTCTCTGATGATGAGTGATGTTGAGCATCTTTTCATGTGTTTGTTGGCCATCTGTATGTCTTCTTTGGAGAAGTGTCTATTTAGGTCTTCCGCCCATTTCTGGATTGGGTTATTTGCTTTTTTGGTATTAAACTGCATGAGCTGCCTGTATGTTTTGGAGGTTAATCCTTTGTCCGTTGTTTCATAGGCAACTTTTTTTTCCCATTCTGAGGGTTGCCTTCTAGTCTTGCTTAGGGTTTCTTTGGCTGTGCAAAAGCTTTTAAGTTTCATGAGATCCCATTTGTTTATTCTTCATTTTATTTCCATGATTCTAGGAGGTGGGTCCAAAAGGATCTTGCTTTGATGGATGTCCTAGAGTGTTCTGCCTGTGTTTTCCTCTAGGAGTTTTATAGTGTCTGGCCTTACATGTAGGTCTTTAATCCATTTGTAGTTTATTTTTGTGTATGGTGTTAGGAAGTGTTCTAATTTCATTCTTTTACATGTAGCTGTCCAATTTTCCCAGCACCACTTATTGAAGAGGCTGTCTTTTTTCCATTGTATATTCGTGCCTCCTTTGTCAAAGATAAGGTGCCCATATGTGTTTGGTCTTACTTCTGAGTTCTCTATTCTATTCCATTAGTCTTCCTTTCTGTTTTTGTGCCGGTACCATACTGTCTTGATCACTGTGGCCTTATAGTATAGTTTGAAGTCAGGAAGCTTGATTCCACCAACTCCATTTTTCCTTCTCAAGATTGCTTTGGCTATTCGGGGTCTTTTGCGTTTCCATACAAATCGTAAGATTTCTTGCTCTAGTTCTGTGAAAAATGCCATTGGTAATTTGATCAGGATTGCACTGAATCTGTAAATTGCTTTGGATAGTACAGTCATTTTCACTATGTTGATTCTTCCAGTCCAGGAACATGGTATGTCCCTCCATCTGTTTATGTCGTCCTTGATTTCTTTCAGCAATGTCTTAAAGTTTTCTGCATACAGATCTTTTGCCTCCTTAGGCAGGTTTATTCCTAGGTATTTTATTCTTTTGGTTGCAATGGTGAATGGGAGAGTTTCCTTAATTTCTCTTTCTGCTCTTCCATTGTTAGTGTATAGGAATGCAAGAGATTTCTGCACATTAACTTTGTATCCTGCTACTTTACTAAACTCGTCAATTATTGCTAGCAGTTTTCTGGTAGAGTCTTTAGGGTTTTCTATATATAATATCATGTCATCTGCAAAGAGTGACAATTTTACTTCTTCTTTTCCAATTTGGATTCCTTTGATTTGTTTTTCTTCTCTGATTGCTGTGGCTAAAACTTCCAAAACTATGTTGAATAATAATGGTGAGAGTGGACACCCTTGTCTTGTTCCTGTTCTTAGAGGGAATTCTTCCAGTTTTTCCCCATTGAGAACGATGTTGGCTTTTGGTTTTTATATATGGCTTTTATTATGTTGAGATAATTTCCTTCTGTGCCCATTTTCTGGAAAGCTTTTATCATAAATGCATGTTGAACTTTGTCAAAAGCTTTTTCTGCATCTATTGAGATGATCATATGGTTTTTATCCTTCAATTTGTTGATATGATGTATCACGTTGATTGATTTGCGTATATTGAAGAATCCTTGCACCCCAGGGATAAACCTCACTTGATCATGGTGTGTGATTTTTTTAATGTGCTGTTGGATTCGGTTTGCTAGTATTTTGTTGAGGATTTTTGCATCTATATTCATCAGTGATATTGGTCTGTAATTTTCTTTTTTTGTGACCTCTTTGCCTGGTTTTGGTATCAGGGTGATGGTGGCCTCGTAGAATGAGTTTGGGAGTGTTCCCCCTTCTGCAATATTTTGGAAGAGTTTGAGAAGGATAGGTGTTAACTCTTCTCGAAATGTTTGATAGAATTCGCCTGTGAACCCATCTGGTCCTGGGCTTTTGTGTGTTGGGAGATTTTTAATCACTGCCTCAATTTCTGTACTTGTGATTGGTCTGTTCATGGTTTCTATTTCTTCCTGGTTCAGTCTTGGAAGATTGTATTTTTCTAAGAATGTATCCATTTCTTCCAGGTTATCCAACTGATTGGCATATAGTTGCTTGTAGTAGTCTCTCATGATCTTCTGTATTTCTGAGGTGTCCGTTGTGACTTCTTTTTCATTTCTAATTCTGTTGATTTGCATCTTCTCCCTTTTTTTCTTGAGGAGTCTGGCTAATGGTTTATCAATTTTGTTAATCTTCTCAAAGAACCAGCTTTTAGTTTTATTAATTTTTGCCATGGCTTCCTTCCTTTCTTTTTCATTTATTTCTGCTCTGATCTTTATGATTTCTTTCCTTCTGCTCACTTTGGGGTTTCTTTGTTCTTCTTTTTCTAATTGTTTGAGATGTAAGGCTAGGTTGTTTATTCGATCATTTTCTTGTTTCTTAAGGTAGGACTGTATTACTGTAAACTTCCCTCTTAGAACTGCTTTTGCTGCATCTGATAAGTTTTGGGTTGTTGTGTTTTCATTGTCGTTTGTTTCTAGATATTTTTTGATTTCCTCTTTGATTTCTTTAATGATTTCTTAGTTGTTTAAGAGTGAATTGTTTAGCCTCCATGTGTTTATATTTCTTTCAGTTTTTTTCCTGTAATTGGTATCTAGTCTCATGGCGTTGTGGTCTGAGAAGATGCTTGATATGATTTCAATTTTCTTGAATTTGCCGAGGTTTGATTTGTGACCCAAGATGTGATCTATCCTGGAAAATGTTCCTTGTGCACTTGAGAAGAAAGTGTATTCTGTCGTTTTTGGATGGAATGTCCTATAAATATCAGTTAAGTCGAGATGGTCTAATGTGTCATTTAAAGCTTGTGTGTCTTTATTTATTTTCTGTTTGGATGATCTGTCCATTGATGTAAGTGGGGTGTTCAAGTCTCCCACTGTTATTGTGTTCCTGTAGATGTCCCCTTTTATAGCTGTTAGCATTTGCCTTATGTATTGAGGTGCTCCTATGTTGGGGGCATAGATATTTACCATTGTGATATGTTCTTCTTGAATGGATCCCTTGATCATTATGTAGTGTCCTTCCTTGTCTCTTTTAATAGTCTTTACTTTCAAGTCTAATTTGTCTGATATGAGTATTGCTACTCCAGCTTTCTTTTGACTTCCATTTACATGGAATATCTTTTTCCATCCCTTTACTTTCAGTCTATATGTATCCCTTGGTCTGAAGTGGTTTTCTTGTAGGCAGCATATAGAAGGGTCTTGTTTTTGTATCCATTCTGCCAGTCTGTGTCTTTTGGTTGGAGCATTTAATCCATTTACATTTAAAGTGATTATTGACATGTGTGTTCCACTTACCATTTTCTTCATTGTTTTGGGTTTGTATTTGTAGGTGTTTTCCTTTTCTTGTGTTTCCTACTTAGAGAAGTTCCTTTAGCACTTGTTGTAAGGCTGGATTGGTGGTGCTGAATTCTCTTCACTTTTGCTTGTGTGGAAAGCTTTTGATTTCTCCCTCAAATCTGAATGAGATTCTTGCTGGGTAGAGTATTCCTGGCTGTATGTTTCTGTCTTTTAGGACTTTCATTATATCCTGCCATTCCCTTCTGGCCTGCAGAGTTTCTGTAGAAAGGTCAGCTGTTATCCTTATGGGTTTTCCCTTATATGTTATTTGTTGCTTTTCTCTTGCTGCTTTTAATATTTTTTCTTTGTGTTTAATTGTCGTTAGTTTGATTAATATGTGTCTTGGTGTATTTCTCCTTGGGTTTATTCTGTATGGGACTCTCTGTGCTTCTTGGACTTGGTGAATTATTTCCTTTCCCATGTTGGGGAAGTTTTCCACTAGAACCTTTTCAAATATTTTCTCAGACCCTTTCTTGTTTTCTTCTTCTTCTGGGATGCCTATAATTCGAATGTTGGTACGCTTAATGTTATCACTGAGGTCTCTGAGACTGTCTTCTATTCTTTTTATTCTTTTTTCTTTTTCCTGCTCTGTGGCGTTTATTTCCCCCATTCTATCTTCCAACTCACTTATTCGTTCTTCTGCCTCAGTCATTCTGCTGGTTATAGCATCTAGAGTATTTTTAATTTCAGTTATTTTGTTATCCATTGCTGTTTGTTTTTCTGAGTTCTTATGAACTGTTTCTTGTACTTTCTCTATTTTGTTATCAAGATTTTGTATTATTTTTACTATCATTACTCTGAATTCTTTTTCAGGCATTTTTCCTATTTCCTCCTCATTTATTTGATCTTGTGGCTTTTTTTCCTGCTCCTTTGCCTGCATGGTGTTCTTTGTTTCCTCGTGGTAGTCCAAACTTTTGGGGTTGCTTGTCCTGGCGATAGAGGTGTTTATAGAAGACTGTCCAAGCCTCAGACTAATATCCAAGTGTTGGGTTAAACAAATACTAAGTCTAGGAAACACATACATGTATAAGACACACAATTACTGAATGCATTAGGACATAAGGCTCTGGAAAGACCTGATAGAACCACCGTATGCTATCAGATATTCAAAGAGAAACCCAACAGAAGATGACAACTGGAACAGAACAAACAGAAAGAAAAGCAAAAGCAAACAAACAAACAAATAACACCTTACACATACGGACACTAATCCAGGGAGATTTTGTAAGCTAGGATCAAATATAGAAAAGAGCTAGAGTACCACCAGACAGAATGGAGATTCTCAGAATGAAATTAGACAGTTGTACTAAGAACTACGATAAAGACAGAAACCTAATATTAAATACCAAGGCGGTGCATCATCTGGAGAATAGAGCAAGGAGTCTGAGCAAATCGATAGTTTTGCTTATAAGTATGTTAAGATAAAATAAACTAAAAATGGATGGAAGAGGAAGAGAAGAGCATAGTGTTATTGGAAATATGAAAATAAAAAGAAAGGAATAGAAATGTATAAAAGATAGGGATGAAAGGAAAGTATGAGAGATATATTATCCATACGACCAAAAAGTTAGCTAGAAATAGGAGTATATAAAAAGGCAAAAAAAAAAATAAAAATAGAATAAAAAATAGCATTAAGAAAATTATGTTATAAATTTTGTAGATCCCTTAGGACTAAGATTGTAATTATAAAGGAAAAAAAAAAATCCAGAACTGATCCCAGAATGGACCAGTTCAATAGGATTGATACTAATATTTCTGTTTCCTTAGAGTCTCAGCTGTAAGTGTCTTTCTACTCGCCTTGGGTTCTTTTGCATTGTTCTGTGGCCAGCAGAGCTTCCTTTATTGTTTGTCTGTAAGGATCGGTGTGTGGGGAGGGAGAGGGTACAATAGTGGCTCCTTCCCCTGGGAGTGAGTGAGCAGTGGTGCACTGTTGTTTCAGTCAGGCTTGGAGGTGCCTGTTGCAGAGGGACGCAGGTGGCTCAGGTGTAACAGAAAGTCTCAGAGTTGGGCCTCTCTTCCAGTTTTTTTTTTTTTTTTCTCTGCAGCCTCCCTGCTGCCAGGGTTCCAAGGGGTTTTAATCTAGCCCCGCCGGAGTGCCTGAGGGTACTTGTTATCCCTGAGCCCCTTAGGTGGCCCACAGGGCATCTCTCCACTGCCTGTTGCTGCGGCTCAGAAAGAGAGAGAGAGGCTATGGCCGCGGCTCCTCCCCGCCGCCCGTGAGCCTGCAGCCTCCAGCCGCCATCATGGCCGGGCAGCTCTCAGGGGCAGGCACTGCTCGCCGCGGACCTCTTCCCTCCTGTCCTCTCGGTCCGTCACCTTTCTGGCAACAATGTTTCTCACCGTGAACCAGCTCTCTGGTTCCCATGCTCCCGCTCCCAGACCCTCTGTTCAGCTGTGAATCGACATCTCGGTCCAGGAACGCTGAGCTGCGGTGCGGACCCTCCGTGTGTTTCTCACTCCCTCCCGTCTGCCACCTCTCTGCTGCTTCACCCTCTTTGAGCCCTCGTAGATGCCTCCCTACCGGTTATGTCGGGATCCTTGCGGTCCTTTCTGGTGTCCAAGGTCGTCTGCTGGTGTTCAGTTTGTTCTCTGTGGTAATTATTGCGTCTTTTGGTGCATTCTCAATGCATCTGTGGAGAGGGATGCATATTCCACGTCCCTCTACTCCGTCGCCATCTTTTTCTCCCCTTTTTAGACTTCCATTCTTGACTGGATAACTTGAAATCCATCCTGCTACAAAGATGCTTCGCAGACGGTCTACAGTAGAATTGTTTAATATATTTCCTTTTCATTGATTACATGAGGTCAAAATATTGCAAGGGAAGTGCTCAGAAACCGAAAATAAATAGGTAGCTAACAGAAGACCAGTTAACTGTTGGCTGTGGTCACTTTCAAGGACAGGGTTTGCCTCTCTCAGTAACCACACTTCTTGGGAATTAATGGTCACACAGAAATGATAAAAATTTGTCTACGTGAGATAGAAAAATGTAATTGAGACCTACCACCTCTTCTTAGCTCTCTGAAACGTCGGAAAGCTACACCCTTAATGAAAAGGTGTTTAAGAACAGTCTTTGCCCATCAGAACAAGAAGCATGTCTGTTTTCTCTTGAGCTCTGGATAAAAAAATAGATCTTCTCTGTGAGTTCATAACCAAAGGCCTGCCTGCACATGTTTAGAGTGAACTTTATAATCCATTGTATTCTAAAATTTCCCAAGCTGAAAACTTAACATGAAATGTAGTACTAAGCTGATGATATGCTAGAATGCCAGATAGAAACAAAACTAAAAGATTTAGAAGAATATACCCTCAACCAGGCCACAATATATTCTAATATGTAAAGCCCCTATGAGGTTATGTTCATAATACAAAATAAGACAGGAGAAAGCAGTTCAGCATGATCAAGAGTCAGTGGATATAACAAACAATGGAATTAAACCTCCAAGAACTTCAGATACTAGAATTATTGAATAGGAACTTTAAAATATAGATGTTCAAACTGATTAAATCTTATAAGGATACAATATGAAAATAAGACACTATTGAAAACAATTAGGCAGATATAACCACATAGAACTTTTAGAAATGAAAAAATATGGTCCTAAAAATTAAAACTTAATGAATAAACAGTGGGTAGATACAACTGGAATAAGAATTAATGAATTAAGATAGAACTGAGAATATTACTGAAACTACAGCACACAGAAATGAGAATATATTAAAAAGAAATTAAAAGAAATGAGAGCTTGAATAAGAATAAAAATGTCTAATTCATGAGATTCGACTTCTAGGAAAAGGCATGTTCAAGTAAATTATGGTTGAGAATTTTCCAGCATTGATGAAACACAAATGTACTGGGTCTAATAGGATTTGATTTTACCCTAATTGCAAGCTAATAAGTTAGCCTGTTACAGTTTCGTGGATGCTGGCAGAAAACATGAGATTCCTGGGTCAGAGCATGGTAAATGTTGTGAGCATGATATTTGCCTTGCTTCCTCCTGCCTTCCTCCAAATCCCACCTGCACAGTGCAGAGGCTCGGTGGATGCTTGCACATGTAGTGGGTTCCTTTAGAGGAAAGGAACATTGAGCTCAGGAAACTTGCTGTTTTTATAGCAAGCAGTGAACAAGCTTGCTCTTTGTCCCCAGAGGGAGATGTTACCTCATTTCTCAAGTTTGCACAAGGCAAATACAATCCTGAGAAACAGCCCATGTAAAGAATGCTCAGAGCCTTGCATTCATGGTATACCTAGTAAGAGATGTATAAAAAGTGAGAGATCCATGGAGGATTACCGCTCTGTAGGAATCACCCCATATTCTAAGCTGGATAAAACTAAATCCACACCCAGATATTTGTAGTGAAACTGAGTTCTCCATTTCATGGAACCAGAAGAATGGAAAGCTCTGGACTAAGAGTCTCAACCTGCTTTTGCCACTTGATGGATGAATGACCCTAAGAAAGTATTTGAACTTTATGAGATTAAGTTAGTTGTGATAAAATCTAATTATAAAATCTCCTCTACTTATCTCACAGGGTGATGGTAAAAAATTAAAGCAAGCATTGAAAATTCTAACCTGCTATCTTAAATAACAGAACTTGGTTTCACTAGTGACACTGTCATAAAACAAAAGTTGTTATATTGTGAATCTGTTGAATCTCTGAAGTAAAAGTAAAGGAAAGCTAAGCCAACTAATGTATCTCTTTAAAAATGTAATTGTTATCCCTTTAAGCTAGCATTGAATTAATATTCTGATAACTAACTTAACATTTCCATGGCAGTAACAGATAAAATCTCCAACCATTTGGTGTGCATAAATACCACATAGAATGTTAAGGTTTGCTTCTAATTGTGATGGTAGTTGAATTTAATGTTGGCAGATTTTCTCCTGTATATATTATGCCATTTTATGTAAGGAACTTGAGTATCTGCAGATTATGGTATCCACAGGGGGTTCTAGAACCAATCCCTTGCGGATACCTAGAGACGCTGTATGTGTTACTTTTACTTTTGCTATTCTCTACCTCTGAAGGTATTAACCTTAAAATGGAATACAATAGGATAGTATTTTTTACAAAGAAAACAATGTATTTTTAACATAGTGCAAACTGAAATGTTTCTGGCTTAGAAGTTGTACATCACCAAAATAATTGCTTATTTTCTAATCTTTAGTTTCTTGTATTCTTCTCAACAGTGTGTAGTATTGACTGAGATCAAACTTTCATTGCAAAAGAAGATCAATGACTTTTGCCGTTCTCAGTGCCCTCCAATTAAGGTAATAGTATCACTTAATAATGACACATAGTTTACCAAAGGAAAAGCACTTTCAGTGTTACAATTTGTAGCTTTTCAGTGAGTTATATAAGAAACTCTTTTTACATGAGGACAATCACAATAATATTTTTCTTTTTAATTTCGGTTTTTAAAGTGTGGTTCAAGGACAGAGGGTCCTTGAGACCCTTTCACAGAGTCTGCAGAGTCAAACAATTTTTATCATATTACTGAAATATTATTTGCTTTTTTCACTCTGATTCTCTTATGGGGTACAGTAAAGTTTCGAGAGTCTACTTGATGTGTGGTGATATCATTGCTCTGATAGCTAATGGAATGTGTGTGTATATTCTTGGGATTTAAGTGTTCCTTCATTTTACTTTCTAACACAGTAAATATTAGTAGATATAACCCACATAAACAAAAGCTCATTGAGTCATCAATAATTTTTAAGAAAATGAAGGAATTGTGAAACCAAAAAGAAAAAGACTGCTGAATTGTAACAGTAGAGGTCACTAGAACAGTTAGGGGCTAATGCAGTAAGTAGTCCAAGTGAGAGATGCTGGTGCATTATTCAAAGATGATGGAAATAGAGATTATAAGAAGTCATTGAATTTGAGATATCTTTTGTAAAAAAAGACTAATGGGATTGAGAATGGATGAATAAGAGTTGTGAAGGAAAGAATGGTAAAGAATGTCTTCCAGATTTTTGTTCAGAGTAATTAGGTATTGTAAGTAGTGATGACATTGAGAAGACTAGAAAGAGGTCTAGATGGGAGAAATCATAATTCATCCCCTGCAATTGAATACATACTACTAACTCCACCTCCTTTTTGGGGTCCTTTGTTTGGAAAAAAGGCAAATGCTATTTATTCCTTTGAGATAGGCACTAAACTATCATCATACTGTATAAAATAGATGTGCTGAAAATTTTTGGATTGTGGTATTTACATAGCATATTTATACTCTGTAGAACATTTGTGTTCTGGTTCACAAATTAAGTGGATGAATAAGACGCAGAGTAGTCAGTAAACTTAGAACAGGACACAAAAGTTTTACAAAATAATTACACTAGGTTATAAACTAAAATCTTGTTTATGTGATTGGTGCATGTATTCATACTTTAAAGTTGTTTTGCAAAGAAAGAAATTGTCCTTGAGTTTGCAGCTTTTAAACTTAAAAAAAAAAGCTTACAAATTTCTTCTTAGTTTTATGTCTCATAAAAAGTGCTGTAGGTACCTATTTTGGTAGTAAAGGCAGTTCATGATCAAGTAGGAGGTAGTTTTCTATTAGCCATTTCACTACCTCATATAATAATAAATCATTTTAATGGGCTACATTCTTATGCCCAAATATGACTAGACTTTAGTTTTTGTTAAAAAAATATCACTTTATACAGGATGATATGTGTTACAGATTAAGAATTTTTCTTTATTATCAGTATCTCTAAAAATGAGCACAAAAACAACTTCTTTACATTTTCTTAGGCTGGACAGTATATATATGTTACAAAAATCACTTTCAATAGAACGTTTATGATTGTGTTTAAGAATCTGATTTTTACCATTCATGGCTTGGATGTACACTATTAGTTCCTCAGCCCCTTTCCTGTTGACTCCACTCAGCTTTTAGCTGTTTTATTTTCCTTTAACTCTACCACTTTTGGTGAATGGACACTCCATTCTTGTTTTGTAAAATGAAAAGTAAGAATTCACTGCTAGACGACTAAACCAAGATATCTTTCTTATATTCTGTGCTTGATTTTTAAGGCAAGGCAGGAATTTTGTTATTGATAAAGTATAGAACGTACAATGATGATGTACTGATGTTTCTTCTAATTTTGTTAACACTAGATATCCAGTCCAAAATACCAAAATCCTTGATTCTGAAACCAGTTTACAAACAATTTATCATATTTGTGATCACTTTATATCTCAAAGAATATGCTTGATTATAAATAAAATTGTCACCAAAGGGTCTAAAATAGTTGAGGGGTTTTTTTCTTTATATAAATGTATAAGCTTGAACTTGTTTTTTCATTTCACAGTTCATCAGTGCAGGTATACATGGAATTTGGTCACGGTTGTTTTGTGATTTTGGTGATGAATTTGAAGTTACAGATACAACAGGAGAAGAACCAAAAGAAATTTTCATTTCAGATATAACGCAAGTATGATTATATATGTATATTATTGTATATGTATATGATTGATTTTTTTTAACTATTTTTTAAAAGGTAATATTTGCAAAATATTGTAATACGCAGTTTTTTTATTTGTTTAAAATTGAAGTTAGTATATTAAGAGAGTATTCTGGATTCTGTCTAACATTATTTAACACTTGATAGATCAACATTTGCTTAGGTCATTAATTTTAATTTTAATTTTGTTCTTTGTCATGTTCCTATGGGACATGAATGGTGAGTCAGTGTTTACTGAACTGTTGATTGTGTCAGATCATAGATGTACTAAGCATGTCATAAGTCACGTGGCCTAATAGTCTGACTCCAGGAAAATGGACACTTAAGTCATCATAGACAAAAGCTTTTCTAATTTGTTATATTTCTAAAACATTATTTGGAGGAAAAAAGCTTAAGAATTAACCTTCAAATCAAAACCTCTGAATTTTCTAACCATGTTCTCTTAATATCATGTTAGCTTAATTTTTTATTCCCTAAAAGAATTAGAGAAATTATTATGATCCATTTTTACTGCTCTTTATTTTTAGCCATTAACTTTATTTGCATTCTTTATAATCATAATCAATTTACATTAAAGCTCAAAGGAAGACAAATATAAGGAAATAATATACTTTGACCAAATAGGATTTGTGCTTCTATTTTTATGCTGTCTCTTTAAACCCAGTGTAATGTTGCCTTCCTCACCCCTTTTCAAGAAAAATTATTTTGTGTATGAAAGATAATTTAGTATATCTCTTTGCTTACAGAATGGTTATTATTCAGCCTTTTACCTTCTCTAGTTATTGTTAGTTTTTCCCTAAGAATATTATAGAGTTAGAATAAGCTCCAAGGAGTCTTGTATTACACTGGTATTTTCTTTTATTGAATAGTTCAGGAATAATGGAGGTTATCCATAAAAAAATTAGAAAAATATCATAAATGTTCCCGTTTCACTTATCTGCAAATTATTTCTCCTTCTTAAAGTCCTTATGAATTCTATTCTTCTTGAGATATTAGTATACCCACATTACATTAATTTTATCTACATGTTTGTAATCATAATAGTGTTTCTGATATCATTAAACAAGAGAATTTTCAGAATCTACACAGTTGTGAGAGAATTATAATTCCATTAGGTTTTATGTAAATTAAGTTATTATCACATTATTCAAGCAATGTGATGGATTGTATGCAATTAGGAAATTTCCAGGTGTCTGATCTATCTCATTGACCCTTTTAGATGAGATAAGCCAATTTCTTCCTATTTTTATCTTGATAAGCAGGGCTACATAATATTTCTTTGCTTTAAAGTGTTGTATAAGCTTTAAACTACCACTTTCCTGGCTTTAAATTTCCATCCTTCGCTCTTACATTTCTTTGATCTTCAAAGTTAGACTCATCTTTTATGTATACAGAGTCTCTCGTAAATGACTTTAAAACATACAGTCATTTCAAATGTTTTTTATAAATCACAAGAATCTTCGTGAAATATTTGAACTCCTTTGTGGAATCTGTTTCCCCCAAACGTAGAAATTATATTTTAAACATTCATAATAAAATGATAACTTTCAAAATCACATAATAAAATGATAGGTCACTATTTTGTGACAATTCTTTGAAGCACTGCTTTAACTATGGAAGAAGGATGACTTGGAATTTTGGTTGTTTTGAGAACTTTATGATAACATGGTGCTTTTTTGTGTGAGATTTGGAATTTATACAAAAAAAGGAAGACATGGACTTGTTATTTAGTATATTACTCTTATTTCTAGGCTAATCCTGGCATTGTCACTTGCCTTGAAAATCGTCCTCACAAACTTGAAACAGGACAAGTCCTAACATTTCGAGAAATTAATGGAATGACAGGCTTAAATGGATCTACACAACAAATAACTGGTAAGTTTATGTTTCATTAATTCATTTATACTTTTTAAATTTTATTTATGTATTTATTTTTATTTATTTGTTTATTTATTGGCTGTGTTGGGTCTCGTTGCTGCACACGGGCTTTCTCTAGTTGCGGTGTGCGGGAGCTACTCTTCCTTGTGGTGCGCGGGCTCCTCATTGCCATGCCTTGTCTTGTTGCGGAGCACGGGCGCTAGGCACGTGGGCTTCAGTAGTGGCAGCACATGGACTCAATAGTTGTGGCTCACGGCCTCTAAAGCGCAGGCTCAATAGTTGTGGCGCATGGGCTTAGTTGCTCCGTGGCGTGTGGGTTCTTCCTGGAGCAGGGATCGAACCCATGTCTCCTGTATTGGCAGGCGGATTCTACACCACTGTGTCACCTAGGAAGTCCCCAATTCATTTATACTTATTCATTTTTCAGCACGTTTGTAGTTTAGACACTCTACTCAGTGTTGAGAACACACCATCAGCTCAGACAGACATGATCCAATTGTTGACCCCAAGACATTCAGTCCAAGTGAGGAGATATTAACATTAAGAGTGATGGTATAAAGAGAGAAAAGGCATTCTGGGGACCCTAGCCTTAGCAAGGAATCCTACTCACTTTTGGTACAGCAGCAGTGGGGACAGGGTGTCTTGACTGAAATTGATTGCAGTGGCTTAGGAAGATGATGAAAAGAATATTCTGTGCAGAGACAAACAGTAAGAAGCAAGATAGAATTCAAGGAACTTAAAGATAAAACATCTCAGGGGTGACAGTGGTAGTTGAGATAGCAAGAGTCTTAAGATATTTAAGAGGAAACTTTATCTCATATGGTAGGTGAGTGAAGATTCTGGCATCTTATTTATTTACACATTAGGGAGTGCAAGAAGGGGAGCAGGTTTTGAAGAGATGATGATGAGTACAGTCTGGGCTTGTGAGGTGACCATGAAGTATTCAAGTGAAGGTATATGTTTTTGTTCAGTGGCTTCGATAAAGGGATGCAATGGCTGTTACTGCAGGCAGATTTGTGGTTTTATTGGCAAGAAACTGTAAGAATCTCTTTTGTTAGTGGACTAAGATGAAATCATGACCTGGAGGAGAGGTAAGATGGCAAGACCAGAGATTTGAGGAAAGTAAACATTTTAAAAAATAGAAAAATTATCAGGCTTCATTTAGGGCCCATTTGAAGTTGAAGATAATGAATTTATAGCAGTGTTAGGCTGCATAGTTTGTCATTTTCCTCCAGCCATGTTTAAAAAAGTTAAAGACGTTGTTAGACATCTTATAACTCAGAGACAGCATGTTTACATCTGTTCAGCTGAGAGTGATTCAGTTTTATTTTTAGGGCATCTGAAAATATAATTATATGATTACTGTATAGACTAGTAAATGGATTACTTTTACTTTTCTTTTAATGACTACAAAATGCATCTTTGAATCAAATTGTACACTTTAAATATATGCAGTTCATTGTATGTCAATTATATCTCAATAAAAGTTCTTAAAAAAAAAAATGCATCCTTGGGACTTCCCTGGTGTCCAGTGGGTAAAACTGTGCTACCAATGCAGGAGGCCCAGGTTCGATCCCTGAATGGGGAGCTAGATCCCACATGCCTGTCATAATGAAGATCCTGCATGCCGCAACTAAGACCCAGTGCAGCCAAAATAAATACATAAATATTTCAAAATGGCTCCTTAGGGGAGAAAAAAAAAATCAGTCCCTGTTACAAACTCTTTATAGCAAAACAACTTTGGACCTATATTTAAGAATCTGTGGTAACAAACTGTTGGGTTTTGTTTCCCAGACTGTATCTAAATATGTAAAATACAGGTTCAGATCATTGATATTAAAGAATTTGTATCTATTTTTACATAAATTGACTCAGCTTATTATTTAGGATTATCCTTTGTTGTTTTGGGGTCCATGCAATGGTGGGTTGTGGTGCTGGCTCTGAATCTTGAGGCTATACATGTAAAAGGAGAAGCCGCTGGATATCAAGAAATGAAAATAAAGAAAACCTGCATTTTGTACCAAAAATTTTTTAAGCAAAAACAATAGAAGGCACATGTTTATAGTGAAAACTTTTCTGCCCACCTATGGCTCCCATCATTCTTACCTGTCCATGATTCTTAGTTTATTGTGTGCCCTTCCAGGGTTTTCTTACGCATTTTTACATGTAAGGTAACATACAGTGAATAGAGCTACCCTTTGTCTTTTCATTAAACTAAACAACTAGAAGGTCTTTTCACATCAGTAATTGTAGAATAGTCTTCCCCCTCCCCCACCCCTTTATGGCTCATAGTATTTCATGGTATGATTGAAAATACTATAGTATAATTTTAATATACATTTTACATATTATGAATGAGATTAAGTATCTTCTTAAGTTTTAGAGCTATTTCTTTTTCCTTTAATGTGAATCATCTATCCTTTGCCCACTTTCTTGTTGAGTTGTTGATCATTTTTCTCCAGAACTCCTAATATATAGGGTGTTATTTACTGAGGTTTTTTTTTTAATATGAGTCGCAATAATTTTTTTCTAGTTTGGCATTTGACTGCTTGTGATGGCTTTTACTGTGTGTATATGATGTCAAAGTTTTCAGTTTTTTCTTTTATGGCTTTTATTTTGAGTCATATTTAGAAAAGCCTTCTTTACTGCAAGATTTTAAAGAAATTATTCTCCCATGCTCTTATCTAATAATTTTTTGGCATCTTTTTTGACATTTAAAACTTTTATCCACTTGGAATACTTTCCCAGATTACTTTTTTTCCAAAATATTTATTGAGTAATCTTATCTTTTCTTCACTGGTTTGAGGTACCACTTTAATTGTGTCCCTTGTGGGCCTATTACTGAATAAAATACTCTGTTAATGCCTTATATTAGTGTGGGAAAAATAATCTGTCTAGCTCCCCACACTTCCACCCACCCCCCAAATAAAAAAGATTTATACTAAGATCTTAATTTTGTAAACCAGGAAAAATTAACATTTTTATGGTGATAAACCTTCAAATTTAAAAACTTATATCAGTATATAATGGTTTTCTTTTTTCCTTCTTTTAGTGATATCACCATTTTCTTTTAGCATTGGTGATACTACAGAATTGGAACCTTATTTACATGGAGGCATAGCTGTTCAAGTTAAGACTCCTAAAACATTTTGCTTTGTAAGTATTTTTTTTCTACTTAAAAAAGTATTTCTTTACAGAAGAATGGTGGTGGGGGGGGAAACAATAAAATTAATTCAAAGGCTGAACAGATTTTGTTTTTTAATTTGTACACACTTTGAGGAAAATGGAATCAATCTATGGAAATAAATCAAGAAAAAAATTTAGAGCTGCAATACCTATCCATTTAATTGAAGTATATAAGTTGCCTCAAAGGAACTACACCTTTGTGAATCATCAAAGAGTTGATCATACTTATAATTACTTCCTAAGATAGAAGATGTAACTGATATATATTTGAAAGATTTAATAAGCATCGATTCAGTGCGTTTTGTTTTATTATTCAGTTATTTACATTTTTAAAGTAAAAGGAATATTTCTTTCATTTATCATAGTTGTTAATCCAGGGTTTTAAATTTTAATTTTTTGGATTTCAAGAAACAGTGTTTATGTTGGAAATGTTAAATAATTCTTATAAACTGGCATTGAAAGGAAATATAAGTATCTGCATAGAGAGAATATAGAGGCTACTTGTATCAAGGAACCAAGGAGCCTTTTGCTACTTAAATCCTTAGGCCACTTCTCAGTATAAGCTGTCTAACACATTTCTGTTTTTTCTTGCAAATTCTCAAGATTTTAACTTGATTGCCTTTTCTTTTCCAGAACAATTATTAACTAAAGTCCTCTACAAGGTTTTGTTCAAGCCAAAGTTAGAGCGTAACAACAGATTAAAGTGCTACAGCTAGTCAAATCTGCCCCTGCATTACTTCCTCTTGTCATTGTCCCCAATTTTTAATTATGCTTCAGTTTATGCCTCAAGTACATTTCAGATTGGGTTTGGATTTTTTGAGTGGTGGTGGGTAGGGGGTGGAATGTTGGTTGGTTGGTTGGGTTTTTTGGGCCTTGGTATATTCTTTACTCCACACAGAAAATTTTTACTGGGTATTTATTCAAGTCTTGTCAGGCATAAGAATTCCTGATAACTTCGTATCAGAAAAATATGGTAGCTCTTCAATTAAGATTATAGATTTTTTCTAGTATACAAACGTTTGCACCAGTTCTTCCCAAATTTCCTATTTGGAGCAGGTCATCTAGTTTCATTTAACATTAAAAAAATAAAGTGTGATAACAAGAAAAGAGGTAACCAGGGAATGGTAGCTATTTTATATTTCAGTCAAAACATATTAGCCCCACCTTATTTATTTCAGACCTTTGGGAGGGAGCCATTTCTTTTAGTGCTCTGTGTGGTTTGTGAAGTAATCACGTGCTTGCTCTGAAGTAATAGTGGATCTTTTCTGTTGTTTGTTTTTTTCTATTAGGAACCATTAGAGAGGCAGATAAAACATCCAAAGTGCCTTATTGCCGATTTTAGCAAACCTGAGGTAAATAAACACTTTGCAGGTTTGAGAAAGGCAGCACAGTGGGGGGGGGGAAATTGGTAAGAGATTATGAAGTTAAAACGGAGCAACCACATATATACCTTTCTGTCAGGCTGTCGAATTTTATAAAAATAAGGGTTGTATTCGTGTATCTAGAGCTGACTCCTAAGGATTAAAAATAGGAATTTATGTAATGGAAAATGTTAGAGTAATAGGAAAAAGGTTTACTTTTATAATGATATATCAGGTTAGTAAAAAGATAGTTTCATTAATTTATGCAAAGATGATCATATTAAAAGATTTTCTGAACGATGAACAGTTTTATATCATACATAGCTCGTCCCTAGAAACCTTGGAAGTGTTTATTCTGTTTTTTAAATCACTGGGTCAGTTTTGTAGCAGTGAGTGTTTTTGTGATAAGTAAAGAATTATATTAACAGTTTTCAAATTTGTAAATGTTGATAAACAACAGGGATCTGGTGCTCTTATACATTTTGTTTCTTTTGTTCGGTTGATACTACTTTGTTTCATATGGATAAAAAAATGTCATACAGCCTGACATTAAAACTTGATCTGTTGCTTAAATATAGCTTTCTGACCTTGAAGTCAAGTCCTTTAACTTCTCTAAGCCTCAGCTTCCTCATCTTTTAAATAAAGATAATAGTAATAAGCTAATTCATTTTTTATAATGATTAAATTAAATAATGTCTTAAAAGCGTTAGCAGTGCCTGGCACATATTACACACTCAATAAATATTGACCAATTTTTGATGTTCTAAATAGGCATCTTTAGAGATTCACTCAGCCATGCTTGCCTTGGACCAGTTTCAGGAGAACCATAGTCGCAAGCCAAATATTGGGTAATGTTCTTTGTTTGAAATAACTTTTTTCTTATTGTAATACCACTAGATATACCAAACTGTATAAACATTTCTGACCTGGTCTTTTTTCTGGTAGGAGTGGAGAGATCAGTTTATAAGAATGGAGTTACACTAAATAAGAATTTTCCCATTTTGAAATCTTCAAAAGCTATAACTTTTTAAAACAAAAAATCTGAGAATTATTAAATTATGAATCCACTGTATAATTTTTTAAGCTCTTTATTGGAATACAATTGCTTTACTATATAATTTTTTACTTCCTAGCATATACAAAAAAAATATACAAAATATATACAAAAAATATATACAAAAAGTTTTTGCCTTGTATATTTAAAATTAAATCTTATTTATATACTTTTCTTAGGTGAGCATGATTTTGAAGTAATGTGTTTATAAACCAGTTACCTTCAAGTCAGTAAGCACTTTGTGCTATATGTTGGCAAAATTGCACAGTTTTTTGACATATTTCTTAAATTTCAGTTTTTAATATGACCTACTGTTTAATAGCAATTGAGAAAATTAAAATTGGAGTGTTTTATTTTGAATCCTAGATGCCAACAAGATTCAGAAGAGCTGTTGAAACTAGCAACATCTATAAGTGAAACCTTGGAAGAGAAGGTGAATGTTCAAAGTTATGGCCATCAAAAATTATGTAACATATAAATCTTCTATATATTACTGTTCTCTTATCCGTCAAATTCCAATTTTGCTACTTATTGATTCTGTGACAGTAGGCAAGTTACTTGACATTATTCTGCTTCAGTTTTTCAAATCTTTGCCTGTTTTTTTGTTTTGTTTTGTTTTTCAGGTCTTTATTTATTGGAGTATAATTGCTTTACACTGTTGTGCCAGTTTCTGCTGTATAACAAAGTGCTTTTCCTGTTTTTTAATTAAATTGTTTTCTTCTTATTGATTGAGAGAGTTCTTTACATAATCTGGAAATAAGTCCTTTATCGGACACTTATTTTACAGACATTCTCTTCCAGTCTGTGAGTTATCTTTTCATTTTATTACAATGTATTTGAGGAGCACAGGTTTTTAATTTTGTTAAAGTTTAATTTATCAGTTTTTCTTTTTTATGGTTTGTGCCCTTTTTAAATTCAAAATCACAAAGCTTTTCCCCTGTATTTTCTTCTAAAAGGTTTATTGTTCTGAGTTTATTTTTATATATCATGCAAAGCATAGATCGAGTACATGACTATACATTTTGAACTCGTGTGCAATTTTGTACTTTTATTAATTCATTTTTTTTCCTCTCTTGCCAGGCATAAATTAAGGTTCATTTTTTTGTATATGAATATCCAGTAATTCTAGCCCATTTATTGAAAAGACAGTTTTTTCTTTATTCAGTTTTTTTGGCATCTTTGTCAGAAATTTACTGACCACATATATGTGTAGGGCTTTTTCGGAACTCAGTATTACCGTTGGTTGTTTCCATCCTCTTGCTAGTACCATCCTATCTTGATTACTGTAGCTTTATAGTAAGACTTGATATCAGGTTTGGTCTCTGATGTATTTCTCAGAAAGCAATTAAAATTAACGGTATTCCCTGAGTTCTTACATGTTTCAGATTTTTCCTGTAGCCCTTATTCTGGAAAGGCAGGCTAGCTGAAAGTAAAACTCAAGGCTCTTAACTTTCTTCCTTGATATCTTGCTTTGTATCTTACAGTTGAGAAACATGCTGTCAGCTTACTTTTCTTACTCTTTACTGGTCTTTTTGCCTTGAGGCCCTGTATGTTTTTTTTTTCCTGAGTATTTTTTCATCTCTGAAGTCTAACAGTTTTACCAGGTTATAACTCAGGGTTTATCATTGAGTCAGTTTTTCCAGGTACACCATGAGCCCATTTGATTTGTAGGTTCATATATTCTTTTATTTATTTATTTCTTCCCCTTTTGTGGAGGTGGAATGGATCATTTTGGTTCTTAGTTATTAAATTTCTGATTCAAGATGGGGTTTTTTGTGTTTGTTTTCCACATCTCCAAGTGTTTGTTGAGGATATATAATTCACTCAGTCAAATTTACTCTGCCTTGTGATTAGTTTGGAGGAGAAATTTTCAGTACTGAACTGTTTTGATTCTAATTTTCTGTCTCCTTACATCAGCTCTGTTTGGTTAACTGATTTTTCTGTATATGTTTTTGGACAGGGTAAGGGTTTTGGGTGCTTTTTCAGATTTCTATTTCTAGAGCCCCTCTTCCTCTTCTCTCAGGATACTGAAAAGGAGTTTCTTTAATAGATGATTTTTTTTTAATTAAAAAAATTTTTATGGTGGATAGGTGTTGGTGTATCTTGTGGGTCTGCCAAATCCTGCTTAACTTCCTCTTACTTCCTTCTTTAGCCTTCTCTATCAAAGGATGTCTCCCCCTTTCTATTTATATCATTCTCCCCAGAGAAGTTCTCTCACCATAGCCACTGCTGAGATCTGCCAGACTTCATACATGTTCAGTACTTTTTACACTTAGTGTGAGGCCTTCTGTTTTCTCAGGATGATTTTGACTGTGCGTTAGGCCTTTCATTCTCTTTTCTGTGGTTACTTTGCTTCCTGTTCTCTGTTCAGGCTTGCAGCAATATGGAGTCCAGAAATAGTTCTGTTGGGGTTTGGTGTTTGTTTTTCTATTTACAGGTACTTTGAAGTTCATAGTATGCTCTGTTTCTTAGTAATGCTGAAGCCCTGCCTCTGGTTTATTTCTCTTCTTGTGGATGTGTATCATCTTTTGGAGACTGTGTGGAGAAATGTAGATATAGGCCATAGTCATTATCCTAGGGTAACGAAAAACTCCCCAGATTTGGATGTTTGTTTATTAAAAAATATAAAATCTTGAAAGATAGTATAACCCAATGATAAGAATAGAGCTAGAGAGTTGGACTTTTTGGGTTCAGATCCTGGTTTCACCACTTACTAGCAGTAAAATCTTGAGTAAATTACTTAATCTTTCAAAATTTCAGTTTTCTAATTTGTATGATAGAAATTATATTTCCTAGGATTATTTTGAAGATTACATGTGGACTTAATATACAACTTAAAGTAGATGCTCAAATTACTTGCTTCTGTTAGCATTCTTTTCATTGTTTTTAATATTATCGTTACCACCAATATCTCTGCATTCAAAAATGGCACAACTTAAATGAAGTTGTAATCCGAGTTGAGTTTAGTGCTAAATAGTTGTAAAATAATAAGATATAGAAAATTGAAATGAAGTGGGTGGAATAGTGAGTGGAGAGTAACCCCTTTTTGTGTCATAGATAGCTTTGAAAACGTAATAAAAGTCTTCTCTCTTCCTCCCTAAAAGCACAAGTACTATTATTTTACATAGAATTTCAAGAGGTTAATTGAACCCTACTTGAATCCTAGGTTAAGATTCTAGTTACTGATGTTGAAAGAACAGGAAGAGAAAGAGAAGCCAGAGCTCGTGAAGAGATCTTTGTGACAAATAAGAAATTGTGCTAAAATAATAGCTACAAAATTCAGTTCTCCATTTTTTCCTTATAAATACTAATAAATTTTATTTTGAGGAGCATCATTTCAGTTTAAGTATGGTAATGAGAACGTTGTGATGATTGGCTCTTAGATTAGATTTGTATGCAGAGGGGCCATTACTCTCTTAATTTTTTTCCTGAACTGCCTTTTCTAACAATGTATTGCCTCATTTTTGACAGTTTTACTTTTTATTTACCAGTTCAAGCACAAATGAGAGCTCCTTATCATTTTTACAGATCATTTTATTTTTATTTTCATTTATCTAGGTTCAAGGTTTTTCCATAGTTTTCATTAAAACATGTTTTTAAAAATTCTGGTTGTTTGTCCGACATCACAGTGCTGTTCTCTAACAAGAACTATAAACAGTAGATAATCCAGTTAATTCTAAATTGTCCCCTAGTGTGATATAAAAGAGTCAAAAAGCAAAATTCGGCAGGTACTGGTAAAAAAAAAATACTGTTTAAGGTAACTGACATGCAATTGGATTTTTTATTATGAGATTGGGACTTTTTTTAGCACTTAAAAATGATTAGGGAAATTGAGCAGCTCTTTAGAAGTTAAGGTATAATTATTCATTGAAATTTTGAGTATACCATGTGAATACTGTTAAGATTATTGTCTTTCATGGCTTGTGTTTCAGCCTGAAGTAAATTATGACATTGTGCGTTGGCTCTCTTGGACTGCCCGAGGCTTTTTACCCCCACTTGCTGCTGCAGTAGGAGGTGTTGCCAGCCAAGAAGTATTGAAAGCTGTGACAGGAAAGTTTTCTCCTTTGTGCCAGTGGGTTAGTTCTCTATTTTAATATTCTTTTGTACTTAAGATTGAATTATTCACCCATATAATGAATGTATGTTATGAATTATAAAAGCAACCTTAAAATATTTTTTGATGCATAAGTTAGATGTGATGTGCCACCAAAACTTAATTCTGTAATGGAAACTGACAAGATCATTTATTGAGGCTACTGGCATATTGCATTGTAGGATGTATTTCCCTCATTTGTGAGAGTGAAAGAATGAATTTTCTTATTCTTATATTTAGTTTCCACTGTTGTTAGTTTAGCAGTCATATGCTTTCAAGATTCTTGAGCTGTTCCATGGAGTCTTTTGGCATCATGAATCTTCAGATTCCCTAGTTTCTAGGTATAAACTTCTAAAGGTAGAAAGCATAGGAATGGCAAAAGTTTCAGAAGTATATAAGGTTAAAACATCACAAGATGGAAAAACCCTGGTTTCTGTTGCCAGAAGGAATAATTGGCAGAGTATATCAAAGGATACTCTTCAGGCCCTTTCTTTTTTAAAAAACTTTAAACATTTGAATATAACATCGATCTTGTTTTTTTATGTTTTAAAAAGTTTAAATTTAGTTTTAATAATTACAATTTATAAATTTATAATGTAAATTTACTATAGATGCTATTAATTAATGCTATTTTGCTGCTGAATTATTTGGTTTATTTTAACACAGAGTACAAGTTCCATTGTAAAAGTCTGGTTTAGATATAACTATTAACAGCATGGGGGATATAAATTATGTTGTTAATATAGATTCTGTGTTGTTATAATTAAATAAATAAATAACCATTTATTCGTGTTCATGGTTGTGTTCACATTATTTAGCCACATAAGTTACTCAAAATGAAAATGGGAGTGAGACTCAGGGGTTTTTTTCATTAACCTAAACTAATTCTGTTTGACATTATTCTAAGTGCTGAAATTGTGGCTTCCTAGACCATTTCCTCTGTAGTGTATGTAATAATTATAGATGACATATAGTATACCCAAGTTGGAAAATAAATATGGACTAGGTACTTTCCTATCAAAAGTAATCAAATTACTCAAATCAGGCTGAAATTGAATGAAGCTGCCAGAGTTTTTATGTAGTTATAAAAAATGGATTTGGAGGTGAAATTTCCTTTCATTTGTTAAGATTAGACTGTATCATCTGTAAGATGGCTAAATGACATATATCAAATTATATCTTTTTACAGTTCCTCCAGATTTAACCATTGTTCCAATGAAAGAATGTAAGGAATGTCTGTTGCCTAAGAAACAATTATATTTTTTAATCTGTTATTTTACTCTGAAGTGGCATGTTTATCATTGTTTTCTTTAATGATTAGTAAATAACTACAGAAGAGAATTTTTCTAGCAATATAGTTTTCTACATAGTAAATTATGTTTTTATCTTCTACTTCAAGTTATATATTGAAGCAGCAGATATTGTCGAATCCCTAGGCAAACCTGAAAGTGAAGAATTTCTCCCACGGTAATATTGACATTTTTGTTGCTTTTTTCTGAGCTGTATGTTTATAAGAGGCAACTAGATTAAAGAGTTTTTGTGCAAACATGCATTTGTTTTAGATGTCTTTTCTCCTAACTCACTTAACTTCTGCAGTCCTTTCTCCTCTACTTAGGGATTGTGTCATAATAATGCAGTATCTCTTTACCACTTTATAAATAATGAATTTAAAGTTTTCAGTTTATATCATGAGAATGGTTAGATTTCAAAACACCATTCTGATTTTAGATGAAAACAATTGCTACCTGCAGATTTTAATTATATCAGTCATTCTTCATCTTTTGGGTCACGTATCTCTTTGAGAATCTGATAAAAGCTTATGAATTCGTTCTCCCCAAAATACACATAACCCGAAGTTCTGCCTTCAGTTTAAGTGGGTTAACAACTTAAAAGCCCAACTGTAGACTTCTCTACAAACCTTTATTAAAAATCCCTGCCTTAAACATTTTTTTTGATAAACTAAAGTCACCCTCACTTAAGTCATTAGGGCTTAGAATATCAAGTCAAATGGAAAAGAGAAAAAACTGGTTTCTTTATGAGGTTTTTTTTCTCTTTCAAATAAGATAATTTATCTGTTAGGTTGGAAGAAACTCTTAAAGAGTTTAAAGTACTACATTAAATTGGTACTAGCAGTTTTGAAACTAATCTTAATTTTTTTTTATGCCTTTCTACTTTTTTGGTTTTTATTGTTTTCTACAGAGGAGATAGATATGATGCCTTACGAGCCTGCATTGGAGACACTTTGTGTCGGAAGCTGCAAAATTTGAATATCTTTTTAGTAAGTAGGAATAATAATGAGAATAAATAGTACAATCAAACTTCTATTATGTGTCAGATTAATTTATTAAAGGAAATTTGAGTACAGTTTCTAACATAGTAGACATTCAAGAAATGTTTAAAACAAGAATATGTAAACTATGGCCTGCAAGCCAAATCCATCCTGCTGCCTGTTTTTATAAAGTTTCACGAGAATACAGCCAAGCCCATTTATTCATATATTGTCTGTGACTTCTTTCATACTATAATAGTGGAATTGAGTAGTTATGACAAAGACCATATGGCTTACAAAGCTAAAAACATTCATTGTCTGGCCTTTTATATAAAAGGTTTGCCAACGCATCATCTAGAGAATTAATAAATGTAAAATTAAAATACGAGTATAATAGTTTTGAACATTAAATGATTTTCTAGAAATACATTAAAAATTGTGGGGAATGGGGAGTTTTTTGTTTTTTCTTACCAAATGTAGGAATATGTAAGTGGATCTTTCTTAAATTTCTTAGTGCATTGGCAGGGAAGCTCTCCCCAGTAGCATAAAACTTCTGCCACTTACTTTTTTAAATTATTACAATCAGTCCTAAAAGTACTGCTGATTTTTAATATTCATTTTTAAATCATATTTTGAAAATCAGCAGTTAATCCTAAGCTTTTACCTACATGTAGAATCTAATATTAGTTTTTGTTTGTCTTAGAATAATTATATTCATCAAATGAATTTAGAAAATTGTAAACAAATAATCTTTTTAATTATAATGTGTGTTGCACTGTTTCATGCTGTTTGTTTCCATCTTATAAAAGAAATGAGTTCAATCTTTGTCTTTTGTTTGGAATATTAAAATGTATTCTATTTAAAGGAATTGTAAATATTATGCCTTTCCTACTATGATTTATATATTTTTTTTCTTTAAGTGACACACAGTGATATCATGAACCATTAAATATTTTAAAATAAGATTATTTTTAAAAGTTACTTTAAATGTTCAAATTATTTTTAAAAGTATGTATTTTAACTTAGCATTTGAAGAATATTAAGATGAAATTGCTCTTTAGTAAGTAGATTTTTAATTTTATTTAATTTGATACATTTTATTTTTCTTCTCCATAGGTGGGATGTGGAGCCATAGGCTGTGAAATGTTAAAAAATTTTGCTTTGCTGGGTGTTGGCACAGGGAAAGAGAAGGGAATGGTAAGCTATAAATCCTTGAGAGTTAAAAGTTTATATTTCTGTGGCTGCCCATTTTTGAACCATATTTGACTGCTTAGATCTTAAGTATTGGGTTTTTTTATTTTTGTTTTTTAATTTATTTTTATTTTTTGGCTGTGTTGAGTCTTCGTTGCTGTGCACAGGCTTTCTCTAGTTGCAGCGAGCCAGGGCTACTCTTCTTTGTAGAGCGGAGGCTACTCTTTGCAGTGCGTGGGCTATTCAGTGCAGTCAGCGGCTTCTCTTATGGATCACAGACTCTAGGCATGCAGGCTTCAGTAGTTGTGGCTCGCAGGCTCTAGAGCACAGGCTCAGTAGTTGTGGCACACGGGCTTAGTTGCCCCAGGGCATGTGGGATCTTCCCAGCCCGGGGATCAAACCTGTGTCCTCTGCATTGACAGGTGGATTCTTAACCACTGTGCCACCAGGGAAGCTCTGAAGTACTGGTTTTTGAGGATAGGGCATTACGCCAAAAATCAGAAGATTCTGATTCTACCCTGACCATTTTTCAAAATTTATGTGACCTTGTGGCACATAACCTGAGTTCTCTGCTCCTCAGTTTCTTTCTTTAATATTGTGAAACTGTTTTCTGTACTACCTGGCTCATAATGTAATTATGAAGATAAATGTGAAAGGGCTTTTCAAACTATAAAGCGCGTTAATACTGTTATTTCTATTAGATACTCCTATTATTAAATAAATATTTAAGATGGGAGAAGCTAACATTAGAAAGTTACAGAGTACTCAGATATTGTTTCAGTTGGTAAGTATCAAAAGAAGAGTGAGTAATATAAACTTTGATGTACAGTATAAATTCTTAAGATGATAAATGTAAGTTAATTGGAAAACCATGTCATATATTTAAATTAAAATGTATTTCATTGATGCTGTTTGCCTTTAAGATGTAAACTGTAGTGATTTCATAGATTTATCGTGACTAATATTAATTAAATGACTAAAATTTATATAATAGTTCATATTTTATAGTTCATTAAACTTACTATCACAGTTACAGGCAGATGTCCTACAGTTATATTATTCCTGTTCAGCATTTCCTAAATTGTTTTCCACAAACGACTATTAGTTCTGGTAGTTTTTAAAGTATTTCTTTAAAAAAAAAAAAATCCTTGATTACACAAGTTTGGATATCACCTACTTTACTTGTTAGAAATTCATAATACATATCCGCATATAAAAGTCAGGAAAAGAACTATAGTAAGTAAACCTACTTACTTGAGGTAACAAGACAAGGTAAGTTAATGTGGACAGATCTCTAGCTTACTGCAAATACATCGTCTTGCTATATAAATTATTCTTTTTTTAAATGTTTCCATATATAGCCAAACTAACTAGAAGGAAGGAAAGAGAAATCCCCTGGTTCTAGGAACCAAGAGGGAAATAATTCCTGAACTAAAAGCTGTGGTGACTCACAAGTGTTTCTATCTTGAATATATATCTCTGATACATTAACTAGAAATCTATTTGTGAGAAATTGAGACTTAGAGCTGCACCTTACTGGTGTATGGGGGCCAAAATTTTATCATATAAAAACTTCAAGCAGAGAAATGAATGTAACAAATTTAGGGCTTTTGAAACCTCTAGAGCTCTGGTTAAAACAAATGCAAAACTGCATCATGGTGATACTTACACACTGAGAGTACATAGGACAATGCAGAGAAATCAACATCCATCCAAGACAATTCACAATGAAAAATGACAACCTAGTAGAAAAAAGTACCACCTGGAAGAATCAGCCAATGAAAACAGAAGAATTAGCTCTCTAAGAACTATGGATAATAGGAGTGCTGCAGATAATAGAACAAACTATAAAGTTAAATAATGACCAAAGACATAGAAAGAGGAATGGAAACATGAGGGAAAAGGGCACTGAAGTTTTTACAAAAAGCCAAGAAAGAATTTCTGTATAGTTAGTGAACTTAAAATTCAAATATAGCTGTAGTGAGAATTGATGAATAGAAGATAAATAAATACCCAGAATGTACTGTAGAAAGATTCTTTTTTTTTAAATGAAAGAGGATACATTTTCATGGTCCAACTTAAGTGTAGTAGAATTTCCAGAGAGAGTGAAGATAAAGGAGAAGTAATAATATCCTAAGGATAATGACAATAGTTTCCAGAGTTGAAGAGACAAGTGTGTTCAGATTGAAAAGGTAAACTAATCCCAAACAAATCAAAAGCAAAGATTAAAAGAGAGATTACTTAGTCAGCAATAAATGCACACCTAAAGATAGAGAAGCATATCTTAGTGCAAGGAATTATCAGCCTAGATTTCTATACCCAGCTAAATTATCTAAGAGAAAAAAAGATAATTGACAAGTAAAATGATGAAACATTATCACTTATTAGTTCTCATTGGAAGAACTATGGATTAATATAGGCCATGTGTGAAGCAAGGGTAAATAGAGGCATTTATCAACATTCTTAGATTTAAATAAGCATTGATTTTTAAAACCTTTAATTAAAATATTGACCAATTTGGGGATGGGATGGTTAAAAGTAAGTAAAATGTTCATTGATATCATAGAGAACAGAAGGGAGAGTTCAGATATCCTCTAATTGTTCAGGAGGAAGATGGAGATTTTAATTTTAGATCTTAAGTTACCGTACATGTTAAAATTTTGAATATACCCACATAAAAATAGGTTTAACTTCCATACCAGTTCAATGAGAGGTTGGTGGGGGGTTTAGGGAAGATTAGGATCAAGAACACTTGATCAATCCAGTAGAAGGAAAAAAAAATTCAGAGCAGATAAAAAGTGGGGCTGGGGGAGGTGGAAGAAAAAACTGTTTAATCAGTAATCACGATAATTATACATTGATTAAGCTTTTTCTTAAAAGATATTTTCTGTGCTGCTTTCCCCCATTTCAAAGAGCTACCCTCTACCACATAATTACATAGAATTGTTGAAAACAAACAAAAAAATATATATCAGGGAAATACCAGCTAAAAGAAAGTGAATGTGTTTGTGAATACCAATCAACATCTAACAGCTGGAACACACTCTGAGAAGTACAGCTTTCTAGTGAAATCTTTTACAAGTACTAGCTTAAGTGACATGCATTACGAGTACTTTTTAGATTATCTTGGATCTGTTTACTTTCATCTTTAGAATGGGGGTCTGCAAACTTTTTCTTAACCAGTTTGTAACTGTTTTAGGCTTGTGGATCTTAAGTCTCTGTCACAGCTACTGAGCTCTGCCATTGCAGTATGAAAACAGCCAGAAACAATACTTAAGCAAGTAGCATGGCAGTATTGCAGTAAAATTTATTTACAAAAACAGGCAGCCTTCCTACACTGTAATTTGTAGACCTCTGCTTTAGCAAGAGTTCCTTTCAAATTGAAACGTGCAAGCTTTTTTTCCCAGTCGATTGGGATTGAGAATAAATATGTGTAGAAAGAAGAGCTAACTCCTCTATCGCTAATCCATTACATGTTCTTAAAATGTGATAGTGATGTTTAGCCTCTATTTTGTTATGAATAGTTAAAAAAAGTTTTGAGCAGGAGTTGCATTTGATTTCAACTGTTTTGTTTGACATGTTCCTATGCTAAACATTATCATTAAATATAAGCATAAAAGCAGTGGTATTGGTAACCAGTTTTGGAGTACTCATATTCTTATAACTTTCACCAGCCAAAATAATTTAGAATAACTTGTGGGAGTTGTTTTAGTCATTCAGAGAAAAGCAAAGTAGATTTAAATTTATCTCTTATATAATTTCAGCCGTTTTTTTCCTTGATACTAGGTTACAGTAACAGATCCTGACTTGATAGAAAAATCCAACTTGAATAGACAGTTCCTGTTTCGTCCTCATCACATACAGGTGTGTTGTTACACTGTTTCAAATTTGAATCATCTATTATGTTAGGCAAAAAAGAAGAGAGTTTCTTTTTTATTAATAGAATCTCTCAAATTATCAAATAATGGGAATGACAGTAGGGAAAATATGTAATTTTTTAATATAAAAATTAATTTTTGCACTGATTTTGGGTGTTAAAATCTGAGTTGTGAATCATGGGCAATATTTTTTTCATTTTATAATCAAGATGTTTCTATGTATTTCATTTTGGAAACATCTTAGTATATAAAAACAGGTTCCTTAATTTGAAGTTTTTATAGATCTTTTTTTTAATCTTTACTACAAAACAGGTAAATTTTAAGAGAATTTTTTGCTCTTTTCCTCTTTGATTATTTAACATTCCTATTTATTATAAAATAATACTTATTTTCAGTCTTCTTTTTTATAGAGATCAAAATATTTGTCAGGAAAAGAAACAGTTTAGTCAGTCAAGCAAATTTGCTCTTTAGAAATTTTTTTCACTTTATGTTGTACAACTCATTGAGAATCTTAGTAAACTAAGCTTAGAAGTGTCGTGAACAGAAAAATAATTAAAGCATACTTTTATATGGTTAAATAGTGGCATAGTTAACCTAATGGCCTCACTTATCCAAATATAAAGAACCCCCTAATAGGGGCCATTGAACTAAATGAACTCACGTGAACTAAAATTTATGTCACAAGACTCATTCACTGACCTTTGTGCATTTTACCTATAAAAGAACTATTAAGGCCTGTTTGTTTTAAATTTCTAGTGAAATTTACAGTTTGTTTGTATATATGCTAATAGCAAGGAGAAGTAAATACATTTCAGCCTAACAATATGAGAAGAGACAAATACCATTAAAACTAGATGCATGCGTTCAAACAGAATGGTCGATAGGTATTTAGTGTCAGAGCCAGTACTCCCAAATAAACTTTGATTGCACTTGATATGACATCAGTGATTTAAAAATGATCACTAAATCTGAAAGAAAAGAGCAATCTTTTTATAAAAATGAAACATATATAATAATTTTTTTAATATTTCCATCCAGAAATGGTAAAAATTTTTTAAAGATTTTAGTACCAAAGTACTGATATTAAGTTACCATACCTCTGAGAGTTTATTTTCTGTAGAGCTTGAATTTCTAATATTTTATTGAATGGGATCTCATTTTTTTTCTAGGTACTTACTCAATTCAGACCTCATTACTAGGGAAAAATGTTCTTTTAATTTGACTTTTAACTAATATTTTAAGAATTCTAAAGTACTTAGCTGTAAAATAGAGGTTGTTTTTATTAATAATGTGTGAATTATTCTAATGTGCATTATTAAATGTGGCATGGCTGCAATAAATGTAACTTCCACAAACTAGAAATGAAAACTGGTCTCATTACATTATTCTTCATATATAAAGTGTATAAGTTCAATCATGGTCTATTTTTCCTGTTTACCATTTTATGTCTTCTGTTTTTATGTTATTTGTTTAGAAACCTAAAAGCTATACTGCTGCTGATGCAACCCTGAAAATAAATCCTCAATTAAAGATAGATGCACACTTGAACAAAATATGTCCAGCCACTGAGGTGATTTACAATGATGAGTTCTATACTAAGCAGGATATAATTATTACAGCATTAGATAATGTGGAAGCCAGGAGATATGTAGACAGGTATGTTCTTGAAATTCAGATTCATAGAAATTGTCTTGTTTTCACTTCATTTCTCATACCTATTTATTGAATTTTCTGACTCTTCTTTATGTTCCTGTTATCATTCTCCTTGAACCCAAATCTTTTGATGATTTCCCATTACAGATAGAATAAAATTTAAAAATTTTTAAATGGCCTAAATGTTTTTCTTAGATTATCTACAATCTGTCCACCACTCCAGCTTAAAATTTACTCTTTCTTCCTGGCTCCCCTTATTCTAGCTACACATTCTTTCTGTAAGTTCTTACAGGGGAGCCTCCAACACTTTTCACCTCAGGAACTTGCACATACTCTCCTTCAACCTCAGGAAATTTTGTTTATCTTGTTCTGAAATGCCTGACCCCAAATCTACCTGCATACTCTTCACTTCCTTTAGTTTTTTCCCTCATCCTTTCAGTATCAGCCTGAATGTCTTTATTCAAATAAACTTTCTTTAACCCTGAAATTCTAAATTAGATCCTCCTGTGATAATCTTTCACAGCACTCTTCCTTCCTTCATAGCACTTATTTTTTATTGACATGCATATTTATTTAATGTTTGTTTCCTCACTAAATCATTTATTCAGTTATTTTCCCATCACTATCCTCAGTGCTCAATATATGGCATCATTCAGTAAATATTTGTTAAATAAGTAAATGAATAAATGACTATGATGTATACAGCTTACAAAATCCTTCTCATATCTTTATATGCCTCTTTAATGTTAGGGTGCTAGAGCAGATTTATTAGCAGGAAAATTTACCAGTTGAGAGTATAGTGGAAAATTTGTAATCTTGGACAGAGAAAGGCAAAAAGAAACTTTAAGAAATTAAAGTGTGTAGAATATAGTTATTGTAAGTGTTGAGAAAGAAGGTTTGGGTTGGAGAAAATGTTGGAAAGATATAGTGAGGTAGAACTTACAGTCAGAAAATAACCAAAGAAGAAATAGAAAGCAAAAGAAGAAAGGGTAACACATTAATTAAGAGTTAACCCAGAGAAAAAAAGTTGAAGCCTAAAACTTCATAGGAGTTTTGTTTTTTGTTTTTTCTTTTTCAATTTTTTTTATTGACGTATAGTTGATTTACAGTGTTGTGCCACTCTCTGCTGTACAGCAAAGTGACTTAGTAATACATATATATACATTCTTTTTTTAATATTCTTTTCCATTATAGTTTATCACAGGATATTGAATATAGTTCCCTGTGCTATACATTAGGACCTTGTTGTTCATCCATTCTATGCAGGAGTTTTAGAACAAGATAAACATAATGTATCTTGTTCTAAATCTACCAAACTTTGGTAATGGAGGGTGGAGACAAAAATTGCCAGGTTGAGCAACAGAGTTTATGGGAGGAAGAGGATGGTAATAATAAATGGGTTGTTTGGTGGTAATATATCTATTTCCTAAAATATTATATCCAAGAAGTGATCAACATGTGAAATGGTCAGTAGAAAGTGGTAAGGTTTCCTCTGCTTACATTGTTATTGCTCACTTTTATGTTTGTTACCTATTTTCTTTTCATGTAGCCGTTGCTTAGCAAATCTACGGCCCCTCTTAGATTCTGGAACAATGGGCACTAAGGGACACACTGAAGTTATTGTACCTCATTTAACTGAATCCTATAATAGTCATGTAAGTGAACCAGTCTTTTTAAGTAAATGTCTCTTCTTTATATCTCATCATTTTTATATCTCATGGTTTATTTCTCTTCATGAGTCAGCAAATTTGGTTTAGTGTTCCTAATCCCCTTTGTTTTTGATCTGCCAATGATGTCTGTGCATATGTGCAGAGGTTTTTTAAAATGTAGCTGAACTTATTTTTTTGTGATCATCAAAATTTTGTTTCTGGAATGTTATTCTTGTGTTTACTGCAGCGGTCCCCAACTGTTTTGGCACCAGGGACCAGTTTCGTGGAAGGCAGTTTTGCCATTGTGGGGGGAGGGGTGCGGGTGGGTATGGTTCAGGCAGTAATGCAAGTGATGGGGAGGATGATTCACACAGTAATGCAAGCGATGGGGAGTGGCAGATGAAGCTTTGCTTGCTTGTCCACTGCTAACTTCCTGCTGTGCAGCCCAATTCCTAACAGGCCATGGCCTGATACCAGTCCACAGCCTGGGGTCAGAGCTGCTGATTCATTTTTTAGCAACCTTTGAACGGGTGACCCACCCAAAATCTTACTGAAGATTCAGTATCTCCATATGAGGGACCAAGCCATTTATATCCATTTATTTTATATAAATGATACAAATGTAACTTTTGTTTTAACCTCCACAAGTGATTTTAAGATACTGCCATATTTGAAAATCACTGGCCTAGGAAGTGTAGGCTTGGGGATTTAAAAAAAGGTCAACCCAAGCTGTAAAATTAAAAGAAGAATTTTATTTTATAAGCATAAATATCCCTTTATTTAATGGATATGTTTGGTTTAGTAAAATTTTTTAATTTCATTGAAATTTGGTTTCCTCTTTACTCTTGTGCAATCAGAAGTTTATATAGTAAAAACATTGTAATAGGCAAAATTGCTAAGTTTGATTTGAAGGAAGTTAGATTGAGAAAATCATGATATGCTGGGGTCATACTAGAAGATCTTCAAAGTAGGGGATGTTACAAAGTTCAGAAAGTTCCCTTGATTCTCTCATTCTACCACATCTTTCCCAATCCTCCTATACTTATACTCTCTCACTTCACACTCAGAAAAATTGAATACTCCATCTGGCTTTCTTCTTTGATTTATAAAATATTCCATGGTATTTTATAGGTCATCACACTAAAATACAAATTTCTAAGTAAAAAGAGACAAAATGAGTTGTTTTAGATTGGGTAAGCCAATGAGACTAAATGTACCACATGTACCCTTTAAGAGAATATGGATTTCTTCAATGGTACTTTTTCACATGACACAACAAAGACATTTGCCATTTATTTAATACACACTTTCTGCAAGAAACTATACCAAGCATCAAGAACATGATTCCTGCTTACAAATATTTTCTCTTCCTGGAGAAAGAAACTCATAGTATGCTGAGCACTATACTGGGAATTCTTGAATTACTTTTCAAAATAAAGAATATTGTAAAGTTTTAAATGTCACCTTGATACTTGAAGGAAAAAAAAAGGTAAACATATATGGTAGTCTGTTATGAGTACTACATGCTGCCAAAGGAGTGCACAGATAATAAGTGACAATAGAATTCGTGTTTGTTATTACATTGCTATAAACAAGTGGGTTAAGTGTCAAAAGAATCAACTTCTCCTCTTAATGCCTAGGAGAAAGAAGATAAAAAATGAATTTATTTTATTTTTTAATTTTATTTAGTGGTCTTAAAACACTCAAGTAAATTCAATCCATAAAAAATTGTCATTGCTTCTCTTAACTGTTGTCGTACTTTATAAAATAGCGGGATCCCCCAGAAGAGGAAATACCATTTTGTACCCTAAAATCCTTTCCAGCTGCTATTGAACACACTATACAATGGGCAAGAGATAAGGTAATAGAGATATTTTTTAAGAAATTTTTCTTTGAAGTAGAAAAGATGATATTTCCAACTTTTAAAGACTTCTATTTGTAATGTTGTTTCCTCTTTTCCCTTATAGTTTGAAAGTTCCTTTTCCTACAAGCCTTCATTGTTTAACAAATTTTGGCAAACCTATCCATCTGCAGAAGAAGTCTTACAGGTAAAAAAATTGATACGGTTTTTTTTTAATTGAAGTATAGTTGATTTACAATGTTGTGCTAATTTCTACTGTACAGAAAAATGATTCAGTTATACTTATATATACATTCTTTTCCATATTCTTTTCCATTATGGTTTATCACAGGATATTGAATTTAGTTCCCTGTCCTATACAGTAGGACCTTGTTGTTTTATCCATTCTGTATGTAATAGTTTACATCTGTTAACCCCAACACTTAATGTCAGTGTAATCTTATTTTCAAGTTGCCTATAAATAGTTAACCTCCTTAAACAGAGATTATACATTATTATTATATACAGTAAGTATATGAGGAATTGCTAAGTGAGCAGGTCACAAATAACCCTTCTTTTTTTAATTTGGTCAAGCTATATGGAATTGCAAATATTTTACCATGTTTGACTCACAGAACAGCAATTCATATGGTTCAACCTAATAAGGATGTGATAATAATGATAAGACAGCTACAAATAATAAAACAGATTGTTAAGCTCTTTGGAAAAAACTGAGGTAAGTTCTAGTGAAAATTTCAGGAATGGAATAGTCTCAGATTTATTAGTCTCATGGTGAGGGCAGCTTCGAAGCTGTTTTCATACTTTCCTTTAATCCTACACTAAAAAGGCCAACTTTTTAGTGTAAAATATTATTCATAGAGCTTCTTGTAGTAACTACATATATAGCACTAACTTACAGCTAGGAAGACATGAGGATAACCTTGTAAGATAAGAAACTTTAGAATTAACATTTTACATGCTGTCTTTTCCCATTCCTCCTCCAAAAAAGAAAAGAAAGAGGGAAAGTAGAAAGACAAGAACAGGGAGCTTGAGGTGAAAATAATAAAATCATAAGACACATGAGCTGGCACTTCAGACTTTGGCTAACATTTCCTGGGAATATGTGTGTGTATGTTTGTGTGATTCATTGGACATATGTTTGCTTTGTTTTGTTTTTTCCTCTCATTTTAGAAGATACAAACTGGACACAGTTTAGAAGGCTGTTTTCAAGTTATTAAGTTACTTAGCAGAAGACCTAGAAATTGGTCCCAGTGTGTAGAGTTAGCAAGATTAAAGTTTGAAAAATATTTTAACCATAAGGTAAGTGTGCATTATAAAACATTTTTAAAAAAGTCTAAACTTATTTAATTACTGTGAAATTAATTTCATTGACCTGAAATATCTACTCTTTCTTTCGGGAAGCTTTTCAGAAATTAGTAAGTTAACTGAGAACAAGTGACAGAGGCACACAACTAATTTCTCTCAGAATGTTACTAATTAAAGAATGCATTTAAATGCCACCCATTGGCTTGTCATTTATTCATTTAACTAATACTTGTCTTTCTGTGTACAAAATGGGTTTTAATAAAATAGGGGTTCCTTCAAGAGAAGAAAGAATACATTTAGTCAATAGTCGTAAAGAAGTTTGTTTTTCAGAATAAAGCAAGAGACTGGGAGAATAGAGATTCCATCAGAAATTTTGTTGGAATTTTGCCTTCCCCATCTATATCTAATAATCACATTTTGTCTGTTTCCTCATTGTAAAATGGGAGTAATCAATTCATACCTGACTCATAGCATAAGTGGTGAGGATCAAATGAGTTAATACATGCAAAGTATTTTGTATAGAACCTGGCCCATAAATAAATACCCATAAATATTTAGTGAATTATTAGCTGTTATTCTTACTCGTTACATACAGAAGCTAGAATGTGTCCGGCACTCTCTTTAGTCTGTCCCTCTCTTTAGGCTCTTACCTATTGGAATATAAAATAAGCTCATCTTTTTAAAGTCTTTTAATTATACTTATCCCTGCTTTTCTCTTCCTTTTTTGCTCTGCTTCTTGGAAAAGTGGTCTAAACTCACTGTTGCCGTGTCTTCATCTAGTAAATGTGTCTTCTTTCCCCATGACTATTGAAATTATTCTTACCATGACTATCAATGACCTCATGTTTCAAAATCTACAGAACTCTTTTTTGTCCTTATCCTCTATGGCTTTTATTAACTTTTTTTTATTATGGAAAAATTCAGCCACAGAAATAAGCGAGAAAATAGCATATGATGAATCTCCATGTATTCCTCATACATTTGTCACCCAGGTTTAACAATTACCAGATCATAGAAAATCTTGTTTCTGATAATCCCACCCAATATATATACCCTCCCCCTAGATGGTTTTAAAGCAACTCTTAAACAGCATATCATTTCAAAATATAAAATAGTATGTATGTTTACTGGTTTGTTTGGGGTTTTTTTGCTTATTTTAAGGATTAGCTGTTTGAAAGGAGCAGAATGATATGTAAAATATGCCACTAATTGTGTAAAAGGGATAAAATAATCTGTTCATGTTTGCCATAGATGCAAAAAAAACCACAAAAAACTATAAGTATTGATAAAAAATAGCAGTAGACGTTATTCCAAGTTGGGGTGGGAGGCAGTGACTGGAGAATAGACAGATGGAGTACAAGGGTGACTAGAAGACTTCACTGTATATCTTTTATATGTATGTTTATTTTTTTTTAACTTCAGTTAATATTAAGTAGTGATTTTTTTTAATTCAATTTTTTTCTTTAGGCTCTTCAGCTTCTTCACTGTTTCCCTCTGGACACACGATTAAAAGATGGCAGTAAGTATAACAGTGTTGAGAAGAAAGTTTAATGCAACTTATTACTGACTGCTGACAAAGAAAATAATTTTTTTTTTTGTATTTTGTTAGGTTTGTTTTGGCAATCACCAAAGAGGCCCCCCTCTCCATTAAAATTTGATCTAAATGAACCTTTGTAAGTATATATATACAGTTTTATTTACACCCTTCATTGTAAACTTGTTAACTGTATAGGTTTACATTGCAGGGTGAAAACTACATGCCCTTTAATGTTAAATCATTGCATCCCTGTTAATCTAAGCGTTAACATAGCATTTTGGCCAACAAAGCCAGCCACAATTCTTTTCCTCACACATAGATGAATCTGTTTATTTACATGGTAAATAATCTTATTATTTTTGTCTTCTTTGAAGTGCAGCCAAAGTGTCATCTCTTTGACTTTATTCATTAAAAAAGTGAAATGAAGACAAATGTTTTCCTATTTAATGAAGTCAGTATGTGAGACACTTTATTACTACTAAATAACTCCCTAAATAATCTCAGATTAATTTTCAAAGGAGTTGATCTTTGAATAAATACCTATATATTCTGTCTATATTAGATACATATTTTGTACACAAACACACTTATATGTATATATTTTAATTAAACACTTAGCTTGTTAACCTTCCTTTCAACAAGTAATTCTGTGCTTAGTTTTTTCCTCTGATGCTTATTGTAGTCACCTTATCCTGACTGCTTCTTCTATAAAATTTACCTTTTTTTTTTTAAACAAACTCATTTGCTTATTTGAATTTATTGTACACTCTTTAAAACCAAATTTTTAATATTTTCTTATGAATTAAAATGAATTTTCTTTCAATACTTTAATTTTTCTACTTCTGGCCACTTCTCTCCCCAAAGTAGTCTTGATCACTACCTGAATATTAGTGCTTATGAGGATAAATATCTGCTGTTTTCTCTTGTATAACTTCTGCAGTGCCTTTGTGTAGACCAGAATTTCATTGCCTAACTTTAAAAAAAAAATCCTGTTGCAAAAATTCTGTGGTTATTTATCTTCAGCATTTTAAAGGCTATAGTTTCCGATAAACATCTTTGAAACTGTACATTCACACTTTATTTTTTAATTTCAAAAGGCACTTCAGTTTCCTTCTGAACACTGCAAAATTATATGCTACAGTCTATTGCATTCCATTTACAGAAGAGGTAAGATATTCTTCAAGCCCTAACAAGTGATAGAAAAGATTAGAATAAGATGACTTAGCTAATTGCATCATCAAAATGTGTTTTATGTTATGAGTAATTCTTCAATATAAACTTTTCATTTTGTTGTGGTGTTGCACATTCTAATATAGCAGAAGTTTAGAATCTCATTGCAGCATTACTAAGTAAGAAAGTCAAATTTTTCTTCTGAATTTAAGTAGTGAAACAAATATTCGTAAAAGCAGTCTTATATTTTTAAAACATAACCTACTGACTTTAATTATTGTAATTACTTTGAAAACCCAAAGTGACCTGTTTCATAATAATTTTTAAATATTCCTTAGCAATTCTCTTTGTTAACATTTGTTTGACTTATTTTGTGAAATTAACTTACATGCTTTTCAGGAGATTTGAAAATGCTACCCTACATTGACATTTCTTAACTTTTGTCATTTGTACCTTTTCTCTTAGACATCATCTTCAGTTACTAATAAGTAAAGAATCTAATACAGTTTTATTTGAAAGGCAGGTCTGCATTACTGAATTTTCCTTTCCAAATGCATAATAGAGCTGAATAAATTGCTATACTTTTAGGTACTAGGCTGAATGGGAAATATGAGCCAGATCCATAACTAGCACTAGCTGTTTTGGATCCAGATAAAAATGCCTGTTGTACATTAATCCCTTTTGGAATTAACATACAGTAGAATATAACATAAAAGTCTGGTAAAAATAGTGGCATTCAATTGGGTATTCTTTTTGTGAAATGAGTGGTAATTTTGTGATAAAGAGTTATAGGTGACCTTAGAAGCACCATGTCTCAGTTTTTCCTAAGCAGATTCTTAATAATAAACATGTATATGGCCTTAAATTCATCTAAGTTTATCTTAAACCATTTAAATATTTTCCTGCTTCCGAAGATATGAATTCCATTTACTCATTTATTTATTGAGTCAATGTATATTGAGTATCTTTCCACAGGGAACTTTGTAAAACAATAAAGAGATAGTTCTTATCTCAAGGCACTCTGTCTGATATTCACAACCTGTCCTAAAACTACCTTTTAAAAACTTTGTGGAAAGAACAATGATTTCAGATTTATTGACTAATAAGTACTTTTTTACACACACCCACCCTCACCTCCCAGCCTTTATGGATGGTATTTCTGTAGAAATAAAAGTAAATGTCACAAATAGATATGGTATAAACAGTTATATCATAAATTATTCAAACATTTTAGTATGATAAAAGACCTATTTTAGGTTGCTTTTAACTTTAGAATTCAGAATTTTAAGAATATGTTGATAAAATTACTGTTTTAAAAACCAGGACTTATCAGCAGATACCCTGTTGAATATTCTTTCCGAAGTAAAGATTCAGGAATTCAAACCTTCCAACAAGGTATGTGTGCAAGTTCATTGAACTTCTACTTATGTCAAGTCTCATTCTGAACCTGGAGAAGCCCATAGTGAACAAAACAAAATTCTTGTTCTTGTGGGAGTTATATTCTAATGGCCCAGAGACAGACTATTAAAAAACAGTGCCAATAATTGTATAATATTGCATTATGGGCATTAAGTGCTAAGAAGAAAAAATAAAGCAGGGAAAACAAAGGATGATGGAGCTGGTGTCATTGTATATGAGATAAAAGGGGAAAGCTTCTCTGATATGGTAACATTTGACCAGAAAAGCCTGAAGGAAGTGAGAGAGTAAGCCATGCCATTACCTGGAGAAACAGCAGGAACAAGTTCAGAGAAAGGCTTTGAAAGACTTTGAAGAACAGAATTTTTCTGGAGGAGAATATGCAAGAGAAAAGTGGTAGACAGTGAGATTGGAGAGATAGTGAGGGTTATGATAGTGCTTCATGTTTTACTGTGAGATTAAGAAGCCAGTGGAGGATTTTAAGCAGAGGGCACAATCTGACATATTTAAAAGGATGACCCTGGTGATTGTGTTAAAAATGATTATATGGAACAGGAGAGAGGAAGCAGAAATAGCTATTAGGATATTATGGGCAAGAGATGATGATGGTTTGAATGAAGTAGGGTGTAACAGGGAAGTTGTAGTAAGAGGTTGGATTCTGTGCGTATTTTGCAGTAGCGCTCACAGGATTTGTAAGGAATTGGTTTGAGTGTGTGAGAAAAAAAGATTATTTTCTTAGTTGAAAAAAGAAGCAAGCTTAATAGCTCCGAATGACAGGGAGAAGACAGAGGAAGTTTGAGCAGAGAAAAAAAAGATTTGAAATAGTTGCCCAGGGGAGTGGAAAAAGTGGGGAATTAGAAGATGTAGTATTTCGGGACAATATTTAGGATCCCCTTAATGTTAATTCCACTTAATGTATTCCAGTAAATGTGGCTGGAGAAAAATCAGCTGCTTGGGTGCTACTATAAATAGCTGGAAAATTGGATTGTAACAAGGGTTGGAATTTTGTCAGGCAAATATGTTGGAAGGAGAAAGAGACGGAGTATTAATAAAGATGAAACATGAAATTTAGGCAGGGTAAATAGAAAAGTTTGAAAATACTAAATATTTCACATGTTCATTATATGCCTTTTTGTATGCACTCTAAAAAAAATAAATCACAAAACAAACTTTTGTTCCCTTAACCCTTTAGCTATACTGGAAAATGTGAGGTAATGACTGCCTTCCTGCAAAATTCAAGTAGGAAATGGTGTGTGCAGTCTTCCACTCTGCATTTTTATTTTAGGGAAAAGAAAAACTTGTAGGCAGTTCATTTAGTATAAGTAAGTAAGTTTTCTGAGTGAAATGTTCAGACTTGTAGTTTATCAAGAACAAAAGTACACAAAGGAAAAACAAAATTCCTATATAAAGAAAATTCCTAGCCCATGTTTCTAATGGACAAAACTGTTAGACAGAAGCCAAGGAAATATGCATCAATAACGTTACAGGTCTCTACTGCCCTTCAGTATATTTTCTAGCTTGAATTGCATCTTTCTCTATTGAAGTTTAGGGGTAATAAATTATCCTGAGCAACTTAACTACAGTTTTAACATGACTTACGAGCTTTCTCACAACTCCTTGAAGCAGCTCCCACCGAAGCTTCAGGGTCTAGCACTTGTAGTTAACAGATGCCACAGCCAAAAAATACCAGCTACACATTCTGACAAATAAAAATTACTGCTTTCCTGACCTAATGTTTCTCGAATATTTATAATGATATTTAATATGTAAAATTCAAGTTAGGGGGCTTCCCTGGTGGTGCAGTGGTTAAGAATCCGCCTACCAATGCAAGGGACATGGGTTCGAGCCCTGGGCCAGGAAGATCCCACGTGCCTTGAAGCAGCGAAGCCCATGTGTCACAACTACTGAGCCTGTGCTCTAGAGCCCAAGAGCCACAACTACTGAGCCCATGTGCCGCAACTGCTGAAGCCCACGCACCTAGAGCCCGTGCTCTGCAACAAGAGAAGCCACCGCAATGAGAAACAGTGCACCGCAACAAAGAGTAGCCCCCGCTCATCACAACTAGAGAAAGCCTGTGTGCAGCAATGAAGACCCAACGCAGCCAAAAATAAAATAAAAAAATTTTTTAAAAACGCAAGTTAGATTTGTCTTTTTAATAAGAAATAGTATTTTAGTGATGATGTAGCTAGTTTCCTGGTTTGAGAATATTAACTTCACTGCCCTTGTGTTTAATAAGTAATTTCTTAAAGATAAATTACTTATGTGTGCTGCCGTAACCATGCAGTTATATGAAGGAAGACATATTCTTTGGGATAGAACTTCTTGTCAGCAGTCAATAAATATTTTAAAAGATGCTCATATTATATATTTTGTGGTTTTCTTCAATTTCTTTGGAGACAGAAAACAGCTCTACACTAGTTAGAAGTATGTAATTTGGTTGGAAGTTGATTTGTCAGAATCACAAACTGCTGATTAACTTTATTTTAGTGCGGAATTTTAAAAGAGATTTGTATGAACTTAGATCTTATAAACTGTTCAGTAAGTATTTTTAACATCCACTGTAAGCAAGTTTATTTTAGATATATTGAGGTTCTCTCAGTGAACAAGATAAAGATCCCTGTTCTCTTAGAGTTTACATGTCAAGTGTGAGGCAATAGATAATAAATAGGTGAAAAACCTAAGATTACTTACCAATAGAAGGTGTAAAATGCATTGGACCATAATGATAGATAATCTAATTAAACTAGATAGAATGTTTTCTCTTTGTGACCTGTTTGATAAAAATGGATTTGTTAATCGAACTTAGGTGTAGGATGTGATATCACTAATGAATATTCATACGTATATTTAAAGGTTGTTCAAACAGATGAAACTGCAAGGAAACCAGACCATGTTCCTGTTAGCAGTGAAGATGAGAGGAATGCTGTTTTCCAGCTAGAAAAGGCTATTTCATCTAATGAAGCTACCACAAGTAAGGGGAAATCTTTATAAAAATGTTTTGAACTGAAGGGATTTTTATTTCCACTAAGCCCTACATTCGGAAAGTTGTGGAATTAAATCATAACAGCAAAAATAATAATATTACTTGATTTCATGATCATATGAAAGTCAGTGTTCATCTTTAACTGTGACTCAATTCATAATTTTCTTCACCATTTCCCTACCGTAGAAGGCTGAAATGTAAGTCTGCTTTGTTTTTGCTGTTCTGATTGTTTTAGTTCTTAAGATTCTATTGTGTGAATCCTTTTTAACATATGGCTAGCATAATGAATAAAAAATGGAGTCCTTTGGAGACTAACTCTGAGACCCAGTTAAAACACTTTAGGGAAAAAAATCATAGACAGATTTCTTCTTGGCTGCTTAGTCTCCATAATTACACACAGGGAATACTAACCTAACCTATGTGCACCCTTGCTAAATGGTCTTAAATATAGGGAAAGTGAACTTTTAATTCTTTAAAAACAGATCTGTATTAACTCATGTTTTTAGACCTGCTCAACATCTTTTTTACTACATAAATCAGCAGTTTCCAAACTTATGGAATTTTACACAAAAACCAGTAAAATTCAGGGAAAAAAGCCTAGATTAGCCGACTATTTATTTTGCAAGTAAGAGGTTGATATCCTAAGTTAATATAATTCTGGAAAAAACTTATTATCATTTCTAACTTTCTCATTTCATCACAGATTAAACTGCACCTGTCTACAGAATGATTTGGGGAACTACTAATCTAGAAATCTTTCACAAAGACACTTATTTTTATTAGACTATTATACCCTATTCTTAGTTACCATAGGTAAAATGTTTCAGAGTAGTATTTGTGGAATCAATTTTTGAACAGTATCCAGTGTTGACTTTTTTATTGTAAACCACTTAATAGCAGATGTACATGGCTTTCTTAATTTCTACTTTTTAGAAAGTTTTTTTTTAATATCAAAACTTTTCTAATTTAGTGGTATTAAAGCCATCATTTTCATGTCCTTCAATAACTTCAGTTCCCTGGATTTCTTAAAATTTATTTATTTATTTATTTTTGTATTTTTCAGACATTTGCAAACCTAAACAAAAAGGAATCTTTGACAGTAGTGAAGCTACATTGCTTTTTACCTAGTAAAAGCCTTTATCACTTACTAGGAAACTTTGTTTTTCTGGTTTTTGTCATCAGGTGACCTTCAGATGGCAGTGCTTTCATTTGAAAAAGATGATGATCATAATGGACACATAGATTTCATCACAGCTGCATCAAATCTTCGTGCCAAAATGTATAGCATTGAACCTGCTGACCGTTTGAAAACAAAACGCATAGCAGGTAGAATTATACCTGCTATTGCAACATCCACTGCTGCAGTTTCTGGCTTGGTGAGATTATTACTCTTTGAAAATGCATCTTTTTCATTGCTTCTTTTCTGTCTTCCCTGTTATGCCATCCCAAACCATTCACTCAGAGATCTTAGAGAAGGAGGGATACATATTGATCTTATAATTTTAAATTGTAGGATATTTCTGAAAATACAGTAATCTGTATTTTGAACTTTTACAGATAATACATTTTAACATAAAAAAATAAGCTCTGTCAAGATAGAGTATAATTTTTCTTACAGGCAATAATCCTCTTAATCATCTTTGTATCCTCCATACAATCCAGATACTCTATTTTTCTTGAATAAAATGAACTGCCCTAGTCTTTGCTCTTTGATTATATTGGATTTTAGTTCTTTGTCTTAAAATAAATATAATTCCTGTTAGTGATTTGAATTTCTTTCAATTTAGTCTTTCCTTAATGATTGAGAATCTTTAGAATGGCCCTAGTTATCATACCATACTGTAGTGTTATTCTTAGAAGCTTTGTAATTATTGTTCCTATTATTAAATGATTTTAGGCTACTATATTTAGAGGTTTATAAGAAATTTATATTACTCCAGTCCACTAGCTGCTTTTATTCTCTACACAGAAATGCTTGAGAAGAATTCAGGAAAATTATATAGATGCAATTAAAGTCTTGAATAGTGTTAGGTGATTTATATAATCAGATCACCTTCTTTTATCTAGGTTGCATTGGAGATGATCAAAGTAGCTGGTGACTATCCATTTGAAGCTTACAAAAATTGTTTCCTTAACTTAGCCATTCCAATTATAGTGTTTACAGAGACATCTGAAGTAAGAAAAACTGAAATCAGGTATGCGTGAAGGTCTGTTTCTCTTGCATAATGAGAATGAAATAATTTATTTACCTTTTAAAAGGCAAAAATAATTTTATCTCTCTTTTTCTCGTATGTATATAAATCCTTCCCATCACTTCAAATGCTTCATGTAGCATTTCTTTTTTTTCTTTTTTTCTTTTTTCTTTTTTTATTGCATAATTGACATACAGCATTATATTAGTTTCGAGTGTACAACACAATAATTCGACACCTGTATTTGTTGTGAAATGATCATCACGAGTCCAGTCACCATCCATTATCATACATAGTTACAGAATTTTTTTTTTCTGATGGTGATAACATTTAAGATTTACTTAGCAACTCTCAAATATGCAATACAGTATTATTAACTATAGTCACCATGCTGCACATTATATATGCATGACTTAACTCATCTTACAACTGTAAGTTTGTACCTTTTGACTCCCTTTATCCGTTTTGCCCACCCTCACCACCTGCTTCTGGCACTATCAATGTTCTCTATATCTATGACCTTGGGATTTTTTTGGTTTTTGTCTGGTTGGTTGGTTGAGTTTTTTTGTGGGATTTGTTTGTTTTAGATTCCACATATATATGAGATGATAAAGTATCTGTCTTTCTCTTCGGACTTACTTCATTCAGCGTAATGTCAAGGTCCATCCATGTTGTCATAAATGACAGGATTTCATTCTTTTTATGGCTGAATACTGTATATAATTCATTGTATGTAATACCACACTTTCTTTATCCATTCATCTTTCAGTGGACACTTAGATGATTCCATGTCTTAGCTATTATAGATAATGCTACAGTGAACATGGGAGTACAGATATCTTTTCAAGTTAGGATTCGCATTTTCTTTGGATAAATACCCAGCAGTGGAATTGCTAGATCATATGGTAGTTCTGTCTTTAATTTTTTGAAGAACCTACATACTCCATTCCATAGTGGCTGTATCATTTTTACATTCCCACCAAGAATGTACAGCGGTTCCAATTCCTTCACATCCTTGCCAACACTTGTTATCTTTTGTTTTTTGATGATAGCCATCCTAATAGGTGTGTGGTGATATATCATCATGCTTTTGACTTGTATTTCCCTGATAACTGGTGATAATTGAGCATCTCTTCATGTACCTGTTGGCCATCTGTATGTCTTCTTTGGGATAATGTCTGTTCAGGTCCTCTGCTCATTCTGTTGTTGGATTCTTTGGGGTTTTTTGCTGTAGAGTTGTATGAGTTCATTATATATTTTGGATATTAACCCCTTATCAGATACATGATTTGCAAATATTTTCTTCCAGTCAGTAGGTTTTCTTTTCATTTTGTTGGTGGTTTTCTTTGCTGTGCAGAAGATTTTTAGTTTAATGTAGTCCCACTTATTTATTTTTGCTTTTGCTGCCTTTGCTTTTGGTGTCAAATCTAAAAAATCATCACCAAAACCAACGTCAGGGAGCTTACCACTTAAGTTTTCTTCTAGGAGTTTTATGGTTTCAGGTCTTACATCCAAGTCTTCAATCAATTCTGCGGTGATTTTTGTGTATGGTGTAAGATAGGAGTCCAGTTTCGTTCTTTTCCATGTAGCATGAAGCATTGTTGACTAAACTAGCCGTAGAACTCTCACAACACTTAATCTGCCACACTGTTTAGCACAGTACTTTCTTATGGTTTCATCAGTGTCTGCCTAACACGGATGAATTAGAAGCCACTCTAGTGTCTGACTAATGGATAATGAGATTAAGAATCTAGTTCCAAAAGCTGTATAACAAAGCGAAACAATTCCCCTGGACTTCCATTTTTCACTTTTTAAATTGGTTAACAACCAAAAATGTGAAAACTGTTACCTTGACAAGAGCGTAAGAAAGTACTCTCACACATTACTGATGAGAGTATGAAATAATATAACCCATATTAAGGCAAATATAACACTATATTTCAAACTTGCAGATACATTTGCTCTCATCTCAAAACAGGATATTCATTCTGGCAAAGATTAGAACAACCCGTGTCTGGTAATAGGAAACTGGAACATCCACAAAGTAAAACTCATGTAACTATTTAAAGAGAGAAACAGAACTCTCTTGCTAAGACATATTGATTTATAGTAAGATACTGGAAAGATAAGGTACTGATAAAAGTGGTTACCTGTGTGGTGTGATGGGGAATTAAAATTATGGAATATTTTAAGTTATATTTTTCTTTTTTACTCCCACATTTATATCTAGCTAAATCACAAATAGTGGACTTCTGGGGGTTTTGATTATTACTAAAGAGAAGAAAATGTAAATGTTTTTATTCTGAATATTTTTCTACAACAGAAATGGAATATCATTTACAATTTGGGACAGATGGACTATACATGGAAAAGAAGATTTCACCCTTTTGGATTTCATAAATGCAGTCAAAGTGAGACAATTATTCATTAGTTGCTTTGAGTCTGTTTTATACATAATTTCATTAGAGGTTTTTATAAATATTATTTAGCAGGAGTTTGCTCTCTTTTACTGGTTGTAAAACATTGTCATCCAGCATTTTATATTTGGATGGAGCTTTGATTGTTTCTCTTTTGGGTATTCACTTTTAGGAGAAGTACGGAATTGAGCCAACAATGGTGGTACAGGGAGTCAAAATGCTTTATGTTCCTGTAATGCCTGGTCATGCAAAAAGATTGAAGTTAACGTAAGTATTGAACATTATATGCAAGAGATTCTCAAAAATTGAAATATAAGTTGGATGCACACTACAAAATTAAATATAGAGGTTATTGAAGTTCAGATAAAAATATGTCATTTACTCCTATCTAATGGCAATAAATAAAGACAGTGAATCTACCAAGCTCCACAGGCTGCCTGTCAAGCAAGATTTATAGGATTACAATACCCTTGTTAATTTATTATATTTGAGTCAGCTTTTAAGCTAATAAGCTTAGAAACCTGATTTGGTCAATATACCAGGTAAAAGTAGATCCACCTCTTATGTGCAAACACATAAGGACTAGGCTTTTGAGACTGAAGTTTTTTTTTAATACCAAATTGTTGTTTTCATTTATTGAACAGATTTTTTTTAAAGAATGCCTGCTATGTACCAGGTACTTTTGTAAACATTAGGAATACAGCAGTGAGCAAAGCAAAGCCCCTGCCCTGCTGGAGGAGTTTGCGTAACAACTAGACATGTATGTCAGATGGTGATAAGGGCTATGGAAAAATAAAGCAGAATAAGGCGGTGTTAAATTGCTACAGCATATAGGGTAATCTAGGTATTCCCTCTTCCCTTCATATTCTAGTTGGATAAGCTGACATTTGAGCAGAGACTTAAAGGAAGAGAGGGAGCAAAAACAGCCAATCTTTATAGGGGTCTGCAAGGCCCTAAAATATCTAGTTCCCACTTACCCCTCTAAGTTTCTTTCATACTTCTCTCTCCTTGCTCACAATATTCCAGTTTTACTAGCCTCCTTTTCCTTGAACATTCCAGTCTCCAGCATGGGACCTTTGATCTCGTTTTTCCCTCAGCTTGCAACTCTTTCTGAGATGGCCATCTGACTAACTCTCACCTCTGGTCTTTGTACTTCCTGAAGAGACCTCTCTGAACCCTGTTTAATACTGCATCCTGTCCAGTACCCCAGCCTAGCATGCCTTAATCCCCTTTACTCTGATTTACTTTCTCTCTTTCTCACAGCATTTATCACTAATAGTTACTATATTGTTTGTGGTCCCCCCTCCCAGTAATATAAGCTTCATTCGCAAGGGCAGGAATCTATATTTGATATATTGATTTTTTAAAAGCATTGCTCACATTTTGGGTTTTTTTGTGTAGGGTTTTTTGTTTTTTAATAAATGGTCTGTATTCTTTATCATTACCAGCAGAGGTAAAAATTGATTCACTGTTAGGTAAATGAGTATCTTGATTTTAGAGGTTTTAGTAAAGAAAATAATTGTGTGACAGCAGGTGAATTATTGGATTTAAAAATAAATTTAAACAAGCCCAGATTCTTTGGACAACATCATCACCAAATCACTCTTTAATTTTACAGAATTTACCAAATTATTTGTCCTTGTTTTTCTTAGAATGCATAAACTTGTGAAACCTTCTACTGAAAAGAAATATGTGGATCTTACTGTGTCATTTGCTCCAGATACTGATGGAGATGAAGATTTACCTGGACCTCCAGTAAGATACTACTTTAGTCATGACACTGATTAACAGAAGTTGTCTTAAATTTAGGACTACTTGATTTCGGAAAGAATGCACTTATTCAGGAGCTTAAAAAGTCAGTTCATAATGCTATGGATTTCTCTTTGATGAAGCCTTAATTTAAGGGAAACATCAGTTAAAAAAAAAAAAAACTACAGTGAAGAATTGTAAAGCATTTTGAAGCATAGTATATACTTATGTAGTGCTTCATATGTGGATGTGATCACAAGCAACTTTGAACTGGAATGCCATTTTATAATGCTTACCAAAAAATTGTGTATTAACCTCTTTGGATGAAAAGAAGGAAAAAATATGTATCCAAGACCAGAAGAGATAAAAGATCAAGAAATGGAAAGTAGCAAATGCAACTATCCAAAAGGTTTAATCCCATTTTATGAATTTCTTTTTGTTTAGCATTTGAGGCCCATTTTTCTATACAGTGTTTGGCTCCCTGCACCTCTCATGATGAGGCTTTGAATTTAACACCAGTGTAGGAGTGATAGTAGCAGTGGATGAAGAGTAGACATTTAAAATTGTACAGTTACAGTTTACTGACCTGTTACCTCTGCTAATTTAACGAGTTTGTTATATCACTGTCTCCCCAAAATCAGGATCTTTGCTGATAGCATCAGTGTTGTAAGTCATGAGCACATCAGATGACAGGTGTTAACTGGGACTAAATGTTAACAATAGTGTATGGACTTCTTACAGCCCTCTTAAAGAATCCATGAATGTGAACAGATAAGTATGGGTAGTCATTTGATTCTTCAGTATGCCTTCTAATGTGGCTATTTTATTTATTTGGAACTCTAAACCTGATTGTTATAGTATATGAGACTAAAAGGTTTTGTAAAGGGAGTGTCCTTAGAAGTAGATGAAAAGTAGAAATTAAAAAATTATCACTAGCTGTCTTGATTTTTTTTCTTCCAGCAACCTAATAGACAGAAAAAAATAATAATTTAATATTTTATTTTAAAGGGAAATGTATTATTTAATCCTACATTCCCAGAAAGGGAGTTGACAAAGATAAAAATTTATTTTTTTAGGTCTTTATTGATAGAAACTTTCTGTTTTCTGATATGAGCTATTGCAGATTTTCATAGAAATGCTTTCATTAAAGTAACGTGACATGTACTCAACATTATAAACTCGGTGAAAACAGCAAGTGTTTCATTTATTTCCAAGGCTATCATGCATTCTAAAGCAATTGGCATTTTGTAACCACAGAACATCATTTCCCTCTAGCTGCTTTTCTTCTGCTCTTCTGTTCAAACCATTAATAGGTACTTTGATAAATTAAAAACTAGATTCACATCAGTATTACTACAATTTGGTATGTTTTTATATTCTCTACTTAACTTTCCTTTTATTCCACTTACAAATAGTTTAAATTACTTAGTCAACCAGCTGTATTGTTTCATTCTTTTGTAAAAGTATCTTCCAATTGGGAAAATATATTTGGGAGTGAAGGGTGAGTTTGTATGATTAAAGGGTGATTTGCATTGGAGGTGAGGCTAAATGGACAGAATGAGTTTAAAGAAATGGCTACCTCTAAAATAAGCAATTAATTTTGGTTCATCATATCCTACCCTCTCCCATCATATATATTGCAAATATAATGTTTAAAATTAATATTACTTAAAATTGAATCCAGGAATATCAAAGCTTTATGGCTTGGAACTTTAGAGGCTAGCAGCAATAAAAGGACTTTTCTATAAGGAGTCTGTTCTTTTTTGTTTTGTGCTCTATGACAAGAACTGATATTTTCCAGGTAGCCATTCAGTAATTCTCAACTATGATCTAGTAGCTTGCTTATATTTGATCTAAATCTCCACATCTCTTCAGAATTAAATTTAGAACAGAACCATGCTATCAGTTCTTATTTACAGAGATCAGTGCTTTAGCAGTTATAAATAAAACCAACAAGGATTAAGTTTGTTTTGTGATTAAATCTGAAACCATTTTGTCATTGCTTTTTTTTTGCTATAGGTAACGGTTATTGCCATTAATGTCTTCTTTTTAGTTCTACTAAGCTGGAAAGTCAGTGAATTTAATGACAATTTTTTTTCATTATCTGTTTTATTTCTGTACCATGAGATCACTGCTGGTGATTGAAATACCAGGTGCAAAAATTAATGATTTGATTTTGTATGGTACCACTAGTGATTTTTTACTTATTAAAAATAAATTTGACAATATCTTTGTAAATCCTGTTCCATAGTTGACTCCAGAGATTCTAGTTTTACTATTCATTTTGTGAGTAGTGTTGCTTTAGTGTTTCCTAGTTTTCAAGTTTTGCAGTCATAGAGATACAACACTCACTGGATGTGGACAGACATTACTTCAAAGTACTTTTGAGTCCTGGAAATTCTTTTAAAACAATTGAGGGGAAATTGTAAAACCTAGAAGATCTGGTAAATCCCACACTGTTGGTTGGGGGTTTCCAAAGTCCATTCCTTTCTAGAGTTCAAAGCAGTATACATATCTATCAGTTCCTCTAAATTGTCCCAAAGGTAGAACTTGGTTAGAGGTGTGTATCTTTATATCTATTTCTTATGGATTATGGCACTCCCTGGTGGTGTCAGTGACAAGACATAAAAACATCAGCAATGTTTAGAATCCACTATTTTATAATTAGTAAAATAAAGACCAAAAAAATTGTCCTCTTGAAATCTTGAGGGGAAAAAATCTCTTGCCCTAATAATAATCCTTTCAACTGTAATGAATCTTATCAAAAATTCATTGTGATTGTAAATATACAACCATTTAGTATACAGCCGTTAGGTATGGGCTTAACTATTTTGCTTTTAACAAATTCAGAACATAAATCAGGAAGTTGCAATCTTGGGGGTCACAGTAGGTAATCAGTAGATAATTGTTCATTTTTTTCTTGCCATGTCTTAGCTTTGTTTATTTAAGAAATAAATATTCATATGTATATATACATATATGTGTGTGTATATATATATTCAGAAGAGTACATAAAATACAAATACACAGTTTAAGAAATAATTTTAAGGTAACTACTGGTATAACCAGCTCTCTCATATCAATAGAACATTGACAACAGCCCAGAAACTTCGCTTGTAGTCCTTTCCCAATCACAACCAACTTACCCACACATACCCTCTAGCAATTAGCACTGTTCTACCTTTTGTGATAACTACTTTGTTTTTATTTATTTATAGTGTTGCCACCTATGTATGTACCTAAACAATACCTACAGTTTATTTTTGGTGGGTTTTGAACTTTATGTAAATAGAATCATACTTTATTCTTTTGTGGCTGCTTCTTTCATTCAACATGGGATTCATCCATGTTGTTGGCTTGTAACAATACTTCATCATCATTGATGTATAATTTTACCTTTGCATTAATATACCACTTTTTATTTATTCATTCTATTGACTGTGGACAGTTGGGATGTTTGGGAGGGGCCAGAAATCACAGTTCCACAATGAACATTATTTTATGTATTGCCTATTGTAACTAAGACTTATATGCCTAGGAATGGAATTCCTTGGTCATAGGATATTCACATCTTAAATTTTGTTAGATAATAGCAAAATTTTTCCTGAGCAATAGAGATGTCGTGTTTCTCCACTTTGCTTAACAGGTTTTTTTTTTTAATTTTGCCTGTCTGTTGGATGTGCAGTTTATCTTGTTGAAGTTTTACTCTGCATTTCCCTAATTGCTCTTGAAATTAAGCACCTTTTTATATGTTTGTTGGCCACTTTTTCTTTTTTTAAAGTGACTCTTCAATTCTTTTGCCCATTTTTCAGTTGTGTTGGCAGGTTTTTTTTCCTCCTTGATTCATAAAAGATCTTTATAAATTCTGTTCTTAGTTGGCCATATAATTGCAAATATTTTTTCCCACTTTGGATTGCCTTTCCTGCTCTTCATGTTCTTTGATAAAAAGAATTTGTTAACGGTTAGGTATTGAGAAGTATCAATTTTTTGTTTTAAGGCTAGAGTTTTTAGTGAGTTTTTAAAAAGTTGTTCTCTAGAGCCACAAAGTCATGAAGATATTCCTCTATGTTGTCTTATAAAGTTTTAATTTTGACTTTCACATTTTTAAGTTTTTGATTCAAGAGGAATTAATTTTGCATATGCTAGGAAGTGTCACTGCCATTTACTGACATCTGTCCTTTTCTGCGGTGCCACCAAAGTCATATGTCATATCTATAGATGTATATGTCTCTTGCTAGATTTTTTGTTTCTTCTTTTCTATCCCTGTGCTGGTATACTGTCTTCATCACGATAGCTGACATATTGTTTTTGATATTTGGCAGAACAAGTCCTCCCAACTTATTGTTCTGTAAGTGTCTCAGTTATATTTAGCCCTTTGTATTTTCAGTTTTAAAATTTGTAATTTTAAATGTGCAAATCTATCACTTTGCAGTTTCTAATTGTCCTGCTGAAATTTTATATCTTTTATCTACCCGGACATGAAAAGCATTATTATTTTATAGTCTGTGTTTAATAATTCCCAAATCCGAAGCTCTCCTGGAGTCTCTTTTTATATTTTTGTTTCTGCTAATTCTCATTTTCCTGTATCCTTGTAGGTGCGGCTATCTTTAATTGTATGCCAATATTATATTTGAAAGCCTGCTTGTAGAAATATAGTTGACCCTTGAACAACACAAGTTTGAACTGCATGGGTCCACTTATGTGTGAAAATACTACATACTGTATAGTATTATACAATCCGTGGAAATGGAACCTCGGTTACAGAGGACTGACTGTAAAGTCACAGGCAGATTTTCAACTGTGCAGAAGTTTGGTGCCCTAATTCCCATGTTGTTCAAAGGTCAACTTCAGTTTCATGCCCTACATGATATTTTCATCCTCCACAGAGGTTTTCCATATGCTCTACTAGGCACTTGACCCAATTTCAGAAACAGAGATTTTTAAGTCATCCATGTGACTCAGAGCTGAGCTAACTGTACTAGTGCCCTTACTTCCTGTTAACCCTTACTTCAAAAACTCTTCAGGCTTGCTAAGTGTGGGTTGGGGTTAACAGAGCCAGAGCCCCCACCTCTTGGCTGACATTACATTCTACCTTCGAATACCTTCTTAGCTCTGCTCAGCTTCTCAGTGGCTTCTTAAAAATCTGCAAAATCTTCCAGGGTACAAGTGGTCACAAATGAAGAATTCATTTCCTTTATGAATTTCTATTTTCTCCCAGGTATTAACCTGATAATAAGTCACTAACTTAGCTTTCTAATATCATCCAATACTTTTTCAAATATATTCGAAATATTTCTAAATATTCTCAAGTGAGAATGTTAATCCAAATTAGCCCCATTTATTTCCTGTTGATTATATGTAAAGTATAATTCATATCCTTGTATTGCTTCTGTATGTGGAAACATACTAAGCTCTAATAATGCTTGTAAGTTATTTTCAAATTCCTTTGGATATTCTGTATAGTCTTAAAATAGGGATAGCGATTAGTCTTTTCTTAGATCCACATTTTGGTTTTATTAATCCTCTCTATGTTTTCTATTTCATTAATTTCTGCTTTTATCAATATTGCTTTTTTTTTTCTATTTTATTTGGAGTTTTTTACTGTTCTTATTTCTGACTTCTTGAGATGGATGTTTACTTCATTCATTTTCAGCCTTTATTTTCCATTTTTCATTAGGGGTTCAAGTCTTGGGTTTTTTAGGAGAGTGTTTCTTCATTTCCAGCGTAGAGTTTGGATTTGGGTATTTTTTTAATCCAATTTAATATTCTTTGTCTTTTAACTGGAACACTAAGGCCATTTACATTTAATGTAATGGCTAATAGATTTATTTGTGCCATTTTATGGGGGTTTGTTTTTTATCTAGCTTGTTCTTTGATTCTCTTTATTTTCTTGCCTTTTTTAATTTGTATTTACTTTGTTTTTCTAATTCCATTTATGCCAATTATTAACTGTCTCTCAATTCTAGACAGCTTTCTGTATTCTGGAACTTTGCAAATTATAGTTCTCCTTCACCATCTAGCTTCCTTTAGGTTCCACAAATAGAGGCACTAGAAGGAGACTGGAAAGCTGGAGAAAGGGAGAAGAGACTTTGACCATTGCCGTTTGCTTCCTGATCATCAGCATCCCCTCAGCAATGGCTTCTCTTCCAATAGTTGTGTTTGATTCCCAGGTGGTACCTTTCTTTTGGCCTTCCGCAGGGTATCTCTTCTAGGTTTCCAGATTCTGACAATCCTACGCTTTTCTCTTTAATAGTTGTGTCCCTTGCTGACAATTTCAGTTCTCACAAAACCTGTTTAACCAATTCCTTATGTTAAATTCTTTCTTAATGTAAATAATGTGGTTTCTCTTTTTCTGAACTATACACATTTTTTTCTTTACTAGTTTAATGGCTTTTATCTTTTGATGATAACTCTATATTACAATATGCATATTCAGATTAAGTCAGACTAAAGTTAATCATTATCTTTACATTTTGGAAGATTATAATTTCCAAAGGTAGCCACACCAATATTTGTAGTCTCACATCCTCTTCTAGAAGCTTGTCACCCCCCAAACTCCGTCAAGTGACAGAATGTTTCTGCTTACTTTGAAACAAGAATTTATGACTGCCTCAACTCATACAACAGAATGCAGCATATGTAACTGTACAACTTACAAGGTTAGATCATAAACATGGCTTCTTTGTGGCTGGCTCTCACTCTCTTTTGCTTGCTCTTTTTCTCTTGGAAAGTTCACCCTTGTAATCCACATACCATGTTGTAAGGAAGCCTAAACTAGCTCCCAGGAGAGAAACTGAGGCCCCTAACCTACAGTCAGGATCAGGTGTCAGACATATGAGTAAGCAAGTTTTTGAGTGATTCCAGGCACCAGACTTCATGGAGCAGAGACAAGCCATCCTTGCTGTGCCTGGCTGAATTCCTGCCCCACAGAATCTGTGAACATAGATTGTTCATGCAACTAAGATTTGGGGTTATTTGTTACACAGACATAATAACTAGAACAACTCTAATTAGCAGCTTACATACTATGGTCATGTATTTTATTTGTTTTGTATTTTAATTCTGTTGTCAAGTACTTTAATGTCTTTTAATTCTATAAGACTTTATTATTTTGTTTATATAGTCAGTGTTTGTATTTATACACACATACATGTCACCTTCTTTACTCTTTATTCTTCCTTGTGCCTCAGGCTTACCATCTGGGATAAATTTCTTTCTACCTGAAATATTTCCTTTAGAATTTTATTTTGTGAGACTCCACTGGTAGCATACTTGCTCAAGATTTCTTTGTCTGAAAATATCTTTATTTTGCTCTCATTCTGCAGATACATTTGCTGAATATAAAATTCTGATTTGGCCTTTATTATCTTTCAATATGTTGGAAATATTTTTCTACTCTCTCATGACTTCCTCTGTGGCTCTTGAGTCAACTGTCAAGCTAAATATTGCACCTTTAAAACAAATATCTTTATCTGCTTTCATTGTATGTAATATAATTATGTGTCTGGGTATGAATTTCTTTTATTAATCCTGTTTAGGATTTGTTCAGTTCTTTGAATCTTGATTTGTGCCTTTTGTTAGTTCTGGGAAGGTCTCAGATATTACTCCTTCACATATTGTCTCTTCCCCCATTCTCTTTTCTTATCTGAGGATTCTCATCACACATGGCAGACTTGCTCTGCCTTCCATATTTATCACCCTCTCTTCTATGTTTTCCAGTTGTTTTCGTCTGTCAGGCTTTATACTGTATACTTTCTTCTGACCCATGTTATACTTTACTTCTCTTCATCTGTTTCATTCATACATACTATTAAATCCATCCATTTTGTTTTTAATTTTGGTTATATTTTTCAGTCCTAGAAGTTATGTTTGGTTCTCTTTTTTAAAACTGCTAGAACATTTTTTATAGTTTCCCATCCTCTGCAGATATTGTCTATTATTTAAACATCTATTGTTTAAACTATGAGGGCCATTTTATGGTTTTACCAATTTCAGTTTCTGCAGTTTTTGTGGCTCTTTTCCTGTTGTTTCTCCCAGCTCAATGTGTTGGTGGTCTTCTGTTAGACTCTCCACCTTGGTCAGGCCCTGGGCTTTGATTTTTGTCTCTCTTGTCCATTCCTTTCACTTTATTGCAGTCAACCACTTGCCTCTCCATCTTCAGGAGTCCTTTTTTTTAAGTGTTCTATATTAAGAATTTCACTTCTTTCAGATTGCAAGAATTCATTCTTAACATTTGAGACGGTAACAAATTGGAACTCTTGAGTCTCTTGTTACTTATCTGTATTTGAACTAACTTAATTGTGAGGCCCTTGAGAATAAGAAATAGCTAGATCTTTTGGAATCTATGCATCACTTAACAATTGATATTACAGTAGATTTCAGAGAAGTATTTCACAAACTTTATTATGTGTAGCAAACTTTATTGTGGTGTGTTTTAAAAGAGCAGATTTCTGGACCAGCCCCCAGAAATTAATTCACTAAGTCTGAGGGCAGCTTAAGAGTCTGCATATTTTCAGGCATGCTAGATAACTCATTGAATTTGCTTGCTAGGGCTGCCACAACAAATACCCCAGACTGAGTGGCTTAAACAGCAGAAATATATTTCTTACAGTTGCAGAGGGTAAAAGTTGAAGACTGATGTGTCAGTAGAATTGATTTCTTCTGAGGCCTTTCTCATTGGCTTTGTTGATGGCCATCTTCTCCCTCTGTCTCACATAGTCTTTGTCCTATGTGTGTTTGTGATCTACTCTTCTCTTCTTGTAAAGATACATCTTTATAAGATGTTGGAGCTAAGAGGACCTTAGGAATCCATTCTAACCCCCCTTTTTTTTTTCAGATAAAGAAGGCAAACATCCAAATAATTAGAACCAGGAGTAGAATATAAGCCATATTTTTTTATCCCTAATTGATTCCCCATTTGAATGACCATCAAAATCAATTTAGAAGCCTGTTTTTTCAAGAAAAAAAATTTATGAAAAAATGTTTCTGAGATTTTTATTCAGTAGATATTTTGTGGGGCTGAAGAATTATTTTTAAGGAATTCTGATTATAATGTGTTGTATTTATGAAATGGGTGATTATGTAGCCTTTTACCATCCTGTTAAATTAATTTTTTTTTACAAAAGGTTGTATGGGTTGATTTTGAGGCAGCAAAAAAGACAACTTGAAGGGAAAACATGGGAAATGATAAATTTCACTTATTTCCAGTAACCAAAAAATGTGACATAGACTATTTCCATTGGAAAAGGACGACTTCTAATACATTTCATGTCTCTGGTTTTTAGCTAGATAGTTAAAATAAGTTATATTTCATAAATTGATCAAATCAGATTTTAACAAAATCTTGTGAGGCTTTTTTGGAATTGCTAGAATTTAGGAGAACTAGAGAATCTGCTGTGGAGATTATATAAAAGTAAATGTACTAAACTGAAGTCTAGGAAAGTAAAAACTCCATTTTTAGAAAAGACCGTATGTTTTCAACTTATATCAGTGCATGGGAATGCATATATCTATGAGTTACCTTCACAGCTGTATACTGTGGTTTTCTAGTGAATTGTTTTCATGCTGATAAGATAGTGAAATTCTATGCTGCAATGTTTAATTCTGGCATCCAGGTAAGTGACTTGATAATCAGAATCAGGAAAATAGAGATGATTTTCTTTAAAAGTAAGATATTCCTTTTGAAAATAAATTACCAAGGTACGTGAAAGTACAATCGTTTTCCCATTTTATTTTATGCAATATGTAGATTTTTCTTCAACCTCTCTCTTCTCCTTGCTGAGGTGAGTTCTTGGCCTGAAAACTGTTCAACAGTTTTCCTGCTTGTACTTGAAACCTTCAACATTATGTGTCAAAATGGATTTTCACCTTTTTGTAGTTTTTCTTAGAAAGTCCTGTTTGCGTTTTCATTTACTTTTCCAGTTTATTCTTGCATCATCATTCTGCTTTTGAAAGAAAAATATATTACTCTACAAAAGATAGTGTGACTATTTGAAGTCTTTCTTCATGTTTCCCTCTAACTCTGTCTGTCCATCTGTCATTCCCTAATCCTATAACAAGGGAATCTAACATGCAGAAAGATTGAGTAATTTGTTCCTGATCACAAAGCAAACTGAACCAGTTCAGCCACCAGAACAATAGTAATAGCAAAGGCTTTGAGAACTAAACTAAGAAAGAAATCACTGCCTAAGTCCAAGGCTAATTCCTGAGATACATATGCATGAGACAGCCCCAAAGCAACATACCAAAGGTTTTGAAACTGAACTAGTAATGGAACGCTTCCCAGAGAAAGTAAGGCAGAACTGATTCAATCTAATCAGGATAATTGCCTGCTTAAAAAAAATCTCTGGAGGATTTTAATGTCAGAGGCTCATGACATAATTTTCAAATTAAAATATCCAAGATCCAATTCAAAATTACTTGGTATGAATTGGGAGATTGGGATTGCCATATATACATTACTAATAAGAAAAAATATATCAAATTGTATACTTTAAATATATGCAGTTTATTGTATGTCAATTGTATCTCAATAAAAGTTCTTAAAAAAAAAAGAAAAGAAACAAAATTACTTGGTAGACAAAGAGCCAGAAAAAATAAGACCAGTTCTTAAGGGAGAAGACAACAGATGCCAATACTAAAATAACCAAGATGTTGAAATTATCAAAGACTTTGAAGAGCTATCCTCCAGGAGATGGTGATAAACACTCTTGAAACAAATGGAAGGATGGATGTTCTCTACAAAGAAGGAAAAGTTACACCAAGCAGAAATTTTCAAAATTAAAAAAAAAAATCTGAAATTAAAAAGATCTACTGGATAGATTCAGTACAAGTTCTTCAAGTTAAAGATAAATGATACCACAGGAAAAAGAAAGAACAATAGATGGTAGTTATCCAGGTAATAATAGACTACTTTTCTCACATTCTTTAATAGTTTATAACTATTGAAAGCAAAAATTATCACACTTGTTGGGGTTTTCAATGTTAGATAGATATAATATATAGAAAAATAACTTGGAGGGGAGAATAAAGGGACTTATATGGTTGCAAGTCACTGTTGGTTAGAAACAAGTTACAGTTGAAACGCCCCTCAAGATACGGAGTTTACATAATGTGTGAATACCAGGAAATGGGAATCATGCTAATCAATAGACTGTGATAATTGTAATGGGATGTCAATACCATAGTTACGTTATATTGCATAAGACTCCACCTTGCTAGTAGATTTGCTCAGTAGTCCGTCCTTCCTTCTCCCCGTCCCCACCTGCATTGCTATCTTTGAAAAAGCCAGGTGCTGTGAACCCTAGAGCTACAAGAAGTGAATTCTCCAAACAACCTGAGCTGGAAAGTGGATCCTTCCTTGGCCAAGTCTTAGATAACAACCCAGTCCTAGCCAACACCTTGATTGCAACTTTGCAAAAAGATCCAGCTAAGCCAGGTCCAGACTCCTAACCAACAGAAACAGGAAAGAATGGAGTGAGGAGAAAGAGAGAATATGAATATATGCAAATATTTATCACTGGAGCTGCAGAACCACTAAGAAGGTTTTTTTTAAAAAGGTTTCAAAAATTAATGTGGATTTGGGTTTCAACTTCACTTACTAGCTTTGTGTGTGACTTTAGGTGTGTGTGAAAACTAAAGTGTTGCTTTTCTTTATCATAAAATGGAGATAGTATATCTTCCTCATAAGGTTCCTGGGAGCAGTAAAATGAGATGATTCGTGTAATCCTGGCATTTCACATAGAGCCCGGAATGTAGTACGTGTACAGTTACTTTTGATGGTCCTTTTGTGTTTCTGAGAGTGACAGTTTTCCTCTAGGAAACAGAGAATGTTGCTTCCTCCTTCCCCAGTGCTGTGTTTAGGTATTGTCATCCATTTATTCCACCAACATCCATCAGTTTCTACTCTGTGCCAGGCGTTGGGTCAAAAGACTGTTGAAGACTGAGAAAAAAATGAACCAATTCCTTGAAAGACACTGCCAAAATACTCTCAAGGAAAAAATGAATAATGTGAATTGTCTACATCTAAATTAAACTAAAGAAACTGAATGTATAGTTTAAAACCTTTCAGCAAAGAAATCTTCAGGCCTATTGGGTGAATTCTACCAAATATTTAAGAAAGAAATAATACCAATTCTACACACATTTTCCAGACTATAGAAGAAAAGAGAATACTTCCCAGCTCATTTTTTGTTGCCAGCAATGCATTAATACCAAAACTAGACAAAATTCTTTTAAAAAACAGATAATATATATGATCAAGTAGGTATATCCAAGCCTGGTTCAAATATCGAAAATCTATCAATTCATATTAATCAAATAAAAGGAAAAATCCTTTGACAAAATTCAACATCCTTTCATGATTCAAAAACAAAAATAAACTACCTCAGCAAGTCAGGAATTGAAGGAAACTTCCTCAATTGGATAAAGAGCATTTTAAAAATAATAATAAAAAAACCATAGCAAACATCATAATTATTAGTGAAAGATGAAATGTTTTTCCTTTAAAACTAGGAGCAGGGCAAGGATGTCCACTCTCACCAATTTCAATTCATCACTGTTCTAGACATCCCAGCTGGTGCAATAATACAAGAAAAATAAATAAAACATATCCAGATTGGGCAACATGAACTGAAACTGCCTCTAGTCACAGGTCACATAATTTCTACATAGAAAATTTCAAGGAACCTAAAAAAAAAAAAAAGCTCTTAGAAATGAGTAAGTGGTATTAGCAAAATCTTGTATTCCAAGATCAATATATAAAAATTATATTTCTAGGGCTTCCCTGGTGGCACAGTGGTTAAGAATCCACCTGCCATTGCAGGGGACACGGGTTCAATCCCTGCTCCAGGAAGATCCCAGATGCCGCAGAGCAACTAAGCCTGTGCATCACAACTACTGAGCCCATGTGCTTCAACTACTGAAACCTGCATGCCTAGAGCCCGTGCTCCACAACAAGAGAAGCTACCACAATGAGAAGCCTGTGCACCCCAACGAAGAGTAGCCCCCACTCGCCACAACTAGAGAAAGCCCATTTGCAGCAACAAAGACCCAACACAGCCAAATAATAAATAATAATAAAATCTTTAAAAAAATTATATTTCTATATAATACCAATAACAATTGGAATGTAAAATTTTTCAAACAGTATCACAATAGCACCAAAAAATTAAATACTTAGGGTTTTTTTTTTTAAAGCTCTTTATTGGAGTATAATTGCTTTACACTGTTGTGCCAGTTTCTGCTGTACAACAAAGTGAACCAGCTGTATTTACACATATATGTCCATATCCCCTCCCTCCCACAACTCCTTCCCACCCTCCCTATCCCACCCGAGTCATCACCAATCATTAAGTTGATTTCCATGTGTTATGTAGCAGATTCCCACCAGCTATCTGTTTTACGTTTGGTGGTGTATGTATGTCAATACTACTCTCTCACTTTGTCCCAGCCTCCCCTTCGCCCGTCACCACCCCCACCCCCCACCCCATGTCCTCAAGTCCGTTCTCTGCATCTGCATCTTTATTCTTGTCCTGCCATTGGGTTCATCAGGACCGTTTTTTTAGATTCCATATATGAGTTAGCATACGGTATTTGTTTTTCTGGCTTACTTCGCTCTGTATGACAGACTATATATAGGTCCATCCACCTCACTACAAATGACTCCATTTCATTCCTTTTTATAGCTGAGTAATGTTCCATTGTATCTGTGTGCCACATCTTTATCCATTCATCTGTTGATGGGCATTTAGGTTGCTTCCATGTGCTAGCTATTGTAAATAGTGCTGCAATGAACATTGTGGTACATGTATGTTTTTGGATTATGGTTTTCTCAGGGTATATGCCCAGGAGTGGGATTGCTGGGTCATATGGTAGTTCTATATTCAGTTTTTTAAGGAACCTCCACACTGTTTTCCATAGTGGCTGTACCAACTTACATTCCCACCAACAGTGCAGGAGGGTTCCCTTTTCTCTGCACCCTTTCCAACATTTATTGTTTCTAGATTTTTTATGATGGCCATTCTGACCGGTGTGAGGTGATACCCCACTGTGGCTTTGACTTGCATTTCTCTAATGATTAGTGATGTTGAGCATCTTTTCATGTGTTTGTTAGCTATCTGCATGTCTAACAAACATGAAACAGAAATGTCTGTTTAGGTCTTCTGCCCATTTTTGGATTGGGTTATTTACTTTTTTGATATTGAGCTGCATGAGCTGCTTGTATATCCTTTGTCATTTGCTTCATTGCCAAATATTTTTTCCCTTCTGAGGGTTGTCTTCTTGTCTTGTTTATGGTTTCTTTCGCTATGCAAAAGCTTTTAAGTTTCATTAGGTCCCATTTGTTTATTTTTGTTTTTATTTCCATTCTCCTAGGAGGTGAATCAAAAAGGATCTTGCTTTGATTTATGTCATAGAATGTTCTGCCTGTGTTTTCCTCTGAGAGTTTTGTAGTGTCTGGCCTTACATTTAGGTCTTTAATCCATTTTGAGTTTATTTTTGTGTATGGTGTTAGGAAGTGTTCTAATTTCATTCTTTTACATGTAGCTGTCCAATTTTCCCAGCACCACTTATTGAAGAGGCTGTCTTTTCTCCATTGTATATTCTTGCCTCCTTTGTCATAGATTAGGTGACCATATGTATGTGGGTTTATCTCTGGGCTCTCTATTCTGTTTCATTGATCTATATTTCCGTTCCTGTGTCAGTACCATACTGTCTTGATCACTGTAGCCTTGTAGTATAGTTTGAAGTCAGGGAGCATGATTCCACCAACTCCGTCTTTCCTTCTCAAGGTTGCTTTGGCTATTCGGGGTCTTTTGCATTTCCATACAAATCTTAAAATTTCTTGTTCTAGTTCTGTGAAAAATGCCACTGGTTATCTGAAAAATGCCATTGAATCTATAGATTCCTTGGGTAGTATAGTCATTTTCACAGTGTTGATTCTTCCAGTCCAAGAACACGGTATGTCCCTCCATCTGTTTATATCATCTTTGATTTCTTTCATCAGTATCTTATAGTTTTCTGCATACAGGTCTTTTGCCTCCTTAGGCAGGTTTATTCCTAGGTAATTTTATTCTTTTTGTTGCAGTGGTAAATGGGAGTGTTTCCTTAATTTCTCTTTCTGCTCCTTTGTTGTTAGTGTATAGGAATGCAAAAGATTTCTGGACATTCATTTTGTATCCTGCTACTTTACTAAATTCATCGATTAGCACTAGCAGTTTTCTGGTAGCATCTTTAGGGTTTTCTATGTGTAATACCATGTCATCTGCAAAGTGTGACAATTTTACTCTTCTTTCCAATTTGGATTCCTTTTATTTCATTTTTTTCTCTGATTGCTGTGGCTAAAACTTCCAAAACTAGGTTGAATAATAGTGGTGAGAATGTCTTGTTCCTGTTCTTAGAGGGAATGCTTTCAGCTTTTCACCATTTAGAATGATGTTGGCTGTTGGTTTTTCATATATGGCTTTTATTATGTTGAGTTAATTTCCTTCTATGCCCACTTTCTGGAGAGTTTTTATCATGAATGGATGTTGAATTTTGTCAAAAGCTTTTTCTGCATTTATTGAGATTATCATATGGTTTTTATCCTTCAATTTGTTAATATGGTGTATCACATTGATTGATTTGTGTATATTGAAGAATCCTTGCATCCCAGGGATAAACCCCACTTGATCATGGTGTATGATTTTTTTAATGTTCTGTTGGATTCTGTTTGCTAGTATTTTGTTGATGATTTTTGCATCTATATTCATCAGTGATATTGGCCTGTAATTTTCTTTTTTGTGTGACATCTTTGCCTGATTTTGGTATCAGGGTGATGGTGGCCTCATAGAATGAGTTTGGGAGTGTTCCTCCTTCTGCTGTATTTTGGAAAAGTTTGAAAAGGATAGGTGTTAGCTCTTCTCTAAATGTTTGATAGAATTCACCTGTGAATCCATCAGGCCCTGGGCTTTTGTTTGTTGGGAGATTTTTTTAATCACAGTCTCAATTTCAGTGCTTGTGATTACTTAGGTATTAATCTAACAAAATATGTACAGGATCTGTATTCTGAGAACTACAAAAGCATTGTAAAAGAAAGACAACATAAATAAATGGAGTGATGTACTTCTTTCTTGATTGAAAGACTCAGTATTCTTAAGATGTCATTTCTCCCTGAATTGATTTATAGATTCAATGAAATCCAAATCAAAATCCAGGAGAATTTTTCTGTAGATAACACAAGCTGATTCTAAAACTTATACTAAAAGGCAAAGAAACTAGATTGGTCCAAACAATGTTAAAAAGAATAAAGTTGGACTTGATTTCAAGAATTACTCTAAAACTACAGTAATCAAGATGGTGTGCTGTTGGCCAAAGGGTGGGAATGTAACATCAGTGGAAACTGATTCACAAAAAATATGTTTGATTTTTTACAAAGGTGCAGAGGCTATTTAATAAAGAAAGGGTGATCTTTTTAAACAAGTGGTGCTAGAACAATTATATATCTAAATGCAAATAAAATCAAGCTTGATTCATCCGTCACACCTTAAACAAAAATTCCAAATGGATCACAGACCTAAATGAAAACATAAAACTGGGAATTCTGCAGTGGTCCACCAGTGCTTTCACTGCCAGGGCTTGGGTTCAATCCCTGGTCAGGGAACTAAGATCCCACAAGCTGCATGGTGTAGCCAAAAATAAATAAAACTGTAACACTTCTAAAAGAAAGCATAAGAAAAAAGTTTTTGTGATCTTGGGTTAGGCAGAGAGTTCTCAGATACAACACCAAAATTTCAATCCATAGAAGCAAAAATTGACAAATTGTACTTCATCAAAATTTAAGACTCCTGCTTTACAAGATGCTGTTACAAGAATGAAAAAGCAAAAAAAAATTGCATATCACATATTTGACAAAGGACTTGTATTCAGAATATGAACAGAACTGTCAAAATTCCACCGTGAGAAAACAACCCAAGGGACTTTCCTGGTGGTCTAATGGTCAAGAATCCACCTTCCAACGCAGGGGATGCAGGTTCCATCCCTGGTTGGGGAACTAAAATCCCACACGCCTTGGGGCAACTAAGCCTGTGTGCTGCAACTACTGAGTCTGTGTGCTACAACTAGAGAGAAGCCCATACACCACAGCTAAGGATCTTGCGTGCCACAGTGAAGACCCTGCGTGCCTCAACTAAGATCCAACACCGCCAAAAATTAAAAATAAATATTAAGAAAGAAAATAAATGGAGACTCTTCTCTGAAAAAAAAAATGGGCAAATATTTAATCCTATATTTTGATAAATTAGATGTATGAATGGCAAATAGTACATGAAAATATGCTCAACATCATCAATCATTAGGGAAATGCATATTAAAACTACAGAGATACCACTACAAACTTACTAGAATAACTTTTTTAAAGATAATACAAAGTGCTGACAAGGATGCAGCCACAATTCGTAGACATTGATGGTAGAGGTGTAAAAAGGTAGGACCACCTGTAAGAAGAGTTTTACAGTTTCTTATAAAAAGTAAGATATACACTTATCATATGACCCAGTAATCTCATTCGTAGATATTTTACCAAAGTGAAATGAAGACTTACTTCACACAAAAATCTGTATATGAATATTTACATAGCTTAATGATTGTGTAAAACTGAAAACAATCCTAATATATTTAAATTGGTGAATGGATAAACAAGCTGATACCTCTCTACAGTAAAATAGTATTCATAAATAAAAAAGAGTGAGCTCTAGTACACAACACTTGTGTAAATCTATACATTATAATGAGTTAAAGAAATCAGTCTCAGAAGGTTCCATACTGTGATTCCACTTATATGACATTCTGGAAAAATGCTAAACTATAGCAATGGAAAACATCAGTGGTTGCCAGGGATTGCGTATGAGAAGAAGGATTGACTAAAAAGGAAGAACATTAGGACTTTTTTTGAGGTGATAGAACTTTCTGTATCTTGATTGTGGTGATAGTTGTCAAAACTCATAGAACTATACACCAAAAAGTGAATTTTATTTATGCAAATTAAATATTTTTAAAAGGAAGAAAACCCCTGTACATAAGATATATCACACTTGGAATTATTTATTCAGTTCACAGCTTCTCGCATATTAAAAGCTCTAAGAGGACCATACTATATTCTCAACACTAAGAATTCCTAGCCCACGGACATGCAGCTACCCTTCCCTTCTTAACTACTCCGAGTTCTCATGTGAGAGAACATGGGCTAACCTCCTCCAGGATTAGAGACCACGTGAAGAGAGTGGTTCAGCCAGCCCTGGATGACCACCAGCACCAGATGTGTAAATGAGGCCAACTTGGACCATCCAGCTCCAGCCAAGCTACCAGCTGGTTACAGTCCTGTAAATGACACCAAGTGAGACTAACAGAAGAAATGTCCAACTGAATCCAGTCCAAATGGCTGATGTGCACTGTCGTGAGCAAATAAAATGGTTGTTGATTTAACCACCATGTTTTAGGGGAGGTTTGTTACACAGCATTATATAACTGACACAATAGCATTCATGGAGGAGGCAAATTATATTGGATTCCCCCACCCCTGTTTTTTTTTGTTGTTTGTTTTTTAATTATTTTAAAGACGTTACAGGAAATCCTTTTGTCTCTAGAGGGGGAAAAGAAAAGAAAAGCATATTAATACCACATTCTCAGAGATTTCTTTTAGGGGGTATTTTCCTGCATAAAGCCCAGGCAGTGTATTATGCTGACATATCTATAATAACATCTTCATCCTTTGTGGTTATGTTTTAAGATAGAGAAGGTCAAAGATGAGAGGGAGAGAGCTGACAGGACCAATAATTCATAGATGACAAAAGGAGACTAAGAGAGGACATGGTGGCAATTTGATGGGCTTTTTAAAACCATGTATTGTTTTAAAGCCAAAAGTTGGATTAATATGTATAAGTTAAAGGAAGAATGTTTCAAACTCAATAGTCAGGAATAATTCTCTAAAATGACAGCTGACCAAAAGTGAACTATGCTGCCTCAAAAAATCAATGAGATGGCTATTATTAGGAATTTACAAACAAGCTGAATCATCACATCCTAGAGATGTTTTCTGTATTGAGTCTGCAGGTGATTCCTATACAGAGTGAGACACTATAATGGATAATTTTCTAAAGTTCCCTCAAACTGAGTTTATTAAAATTATTTGTCATCACAAGAGTCATACCAGTGTTTTAAAACTTGGACCTTTAAAAATTGCTGTTCTTTTAATTAGTGAGATTTTCCAGATATGCCCTGATAACAGGTAACCAGACCAAGTTGTTTTGCCTCATAATTTGTAGGAACAGGGACTTCTTTTGATAAGTGAATCCAAACAAGCTGGAGATATTTTTTCTCTCCAGTTTACAGCTTGTCAAGTGACCATGAGTACCAGGGATTGTTTCAAAGGATGGAGAGAAACTGTCACATCCAGCCTGCCCTACTTTACCAAAAACTGGACTGCAAACAGGGCCAGCTTTGTGGTCTTGTGAACTGTGTACTTACACTGGGTCCCATGCTTGGTTTAATGGTCTGCTACCACTGTTTTGAAATTCTTAATGATTCTTGAACAAGGGGCCCCACAGCCAATCCTAACTATGATCTTTATCTGTAGTTCCTAACCACCCACTCACTCCTTGTTATCTTACACTCTGCCTTATGCCTTTACAGTGGAACAAGACTGCTCTCTCAAGTCATCTGTTGCCTGATGGCCAATCCCATAGTGTCCCTTTAATCCTCATCCATTTTCATCTGTCTCAAGTATCTGACATTGTTGACAGACCATACCTTTAAATGCCCTGTTTGGTTTCCGTGACTCTATATGGTTTTCTTCTCATCAAATTTGTTTTATAAAGTTGACTAGAATGATGGAATGAAGTTAGTAGTCACAATACATGCCTCAGGGTTTTTTTTCTCTAGAGTGGGCCTATACTGTATCCACCAGGATTTGTTGGTACTCCTCTTATTTTCACAGGGTCAGTGGCGAAATGATTTCCAAATATATAAATTTAAAGGCTAAACTATATAATCCTACCTGGTTGGTATTACAAATCATATATAGGATTTTTTGTTGTTGTTTTGTTTTCTTTAATGTAGCACTGAAGTTAAGAACATACCAAGGGTTTTATCAGTTGAATATATAAATGGTCGTAAATTTCCTCGAGTCTCCTTCACGAAATAATCAGTGACGCTGAAAAGATTCGGGAGTGTTACCTGTATAAAGAGAATGAGAGAAGGCTCAGTGTCACCTGTGTAAAGACAGTAAGAGAAAACTCAAATGAAATTTAATGGAGATTACTGTGTATTTCCTATCCTCCGGAAAACTGTGTCAATTCCTCACTTCAGTAGCTTACTGAATGGCCAAGGTTTTACTTACACATGCACTTTATTTCTCCTTCATAACCATATCTAATTCCCTATTAAGAAATTACCCCTTTGGGGACTTCCCTGGTGGCACAGTGGTTAAGAATCTGCCTGCCAGTGCAGGGGACATGGGTTCAATCCCTGGTCCGAGAAGATTCCCACATGCCACAGAGCAACTAAGCCCCTGTGCCACAACTATTGAGCCTGCGGTCTAGAGCCTGCAAGCCACAACTACTGAAGCCCATGTGCTTAGAGCCTGTGCTCCACAACAAAAGAAGCCACTGCAATGAGAAGCCCATGCACCTCAATGAAGAGTAGCCCCTGCTCGCCACAACTAGAGAAAGCCTGTGCACAGCAACAAAGACCCAACGCAGCCAAATAATAATAAATTTTTTAAAAAAAGAAATTACCCCTTTGTAATTACCCCTATTGTGTACAATTTGGTGGACAATAATTAGATACTCTGCTCTTTCCCAGTTACTGCATGAGAATATGATTCAAGTTAGGCCCAAAAAGCTCCCTTCCTGAAATTTGAACTGGAGTAGAGGAGCAGGAAAGGAGATTCCTAATCAGATGATGCTTAGCACAAGTAACTCTTCCTACTCCCTGAAGGTTTTCTAGCCTTCCAGTCATTCTATGCACTTCCTATGTTCTTAAATTCTTTTTTGCTTAAGTTAGCCATAATTGGTTTCTTCTGCTTGAACCTAAAGACCCCTTTAAAGCCAGAGAATTTAGGATTTTAATATTTCATTGTAAGAGGATAATTTACTTGGCTAGGAGTAACAGAAATGTCCTGCTACCCCCCAAACCAATATTTTTAGGCAAGTAAAATCAGGTTAAACCTGAATATCCCTGGTAACCTTAAGGAGGAAAAAGAGTTCACAAAATGACAACCTCACTGAGGGGTAGGATTAGGAAGTATGGAAGGTGAAAGAATAATCCAGGCTGTCAGCTTTCTGTACACTGGGGACAGTTGGGGCTAATGACAGATAAATGAGCCCCAGTTCACCAGTTACAGAGGCACATTATTCCTCCCCGACCATTGCTTCCAGTCACTTGGTTATTTGGATTATCCTTCAGCAATCTAATGCTCTGTTTCCTTCATTAGAATTTCTAAAAAAAAAAGTCCAGTCAGGCATGGGCATGAGCACTGACAATCTCTGGGAGGCATTTATGGCAAAGATGTAAGTGGGGTGTATGAAGCAGCAGCTGCCTTGCTCTTGGTAAAGGTCTGCATTCTAAGGGTTATGGTCAGAACATAAGAAATTCAACACTACACTCCCTTTCTCTGATCAAGACAATGGGCCTGGAGAGGTGAGGAAGTAAGAGCTCAGTTTTAGAGACGATATCATAAACCTCTTCAAGACCCATGGTTTCCATTTAAGTGGTAGCACTTTCCTGACCCAGTCTTCCCACCACTGCAGCCTAAGATCACAGATACTCCCTTTCCCCAGCATCCTGGACTATAGGCCACATTATTTCATTCTCATTGGCTGAAACCAGTGTAAATACCAGTTTTTCTCCCTGTATAGTAAGTGTTATCTCAGGGTAATGATAAAGATTAAATTAGGTGGTGTATGTAAAGTATTTGGCTGTATGCCTAACATAGTATCGAATGGTTATGACTATAAGTCAGATTGAGTAGCAGAGGGGTTGAAGACAAGGAACAAATCCTTTCTTCACTACTTGTTACTATTAAGAGAGGAATTTCTGAACTTCTGCATGGTGGGTATTAAAGGACCAGGCATTTAAAGCTTTTTTTTTTCCATTAGAAATAAGCACATTGGAATACTTACATAACTCTCATTGGAGGATGCAAAATAGATGCTTAACAAAAATATTTTTCTCTCTCTAAGATAACTATGTTGATAAAGATTTTCAGAGAAAGAAATGGACAGATTTGATAACAGATGATCTACTCTGCCTCATCTACCTGCTCTTGCATCTCAGTTCTCACCCTGGATGTCTGCTAACTTTGCCCTTTAACATAGCTGTTTTTTGCCAGCACTATGTTCCTCGGCAAGGATTCTGCTTTTCCACCTTAATCTGAATTCTGTAAGGTAGGTTTGGGTGGAAGCAGGAGAAAATTAAATCAACAAGGAAATAGTTACTTACAGGTTTTTCCAATTCAATAGTGTAGTTTTTCCCTACACTCGTCACTTTGTAGTGCTTGATTCTTGGCATGCTAAAAAAAAAAAAAAAAAAAAACCATTAAAAGTTCATCTTCATTTGAGTATACTATTGGATCAAATCAAACTAATGTGACTATAAAATATCACCTGTATGGTAAAACTATGTTCCCATTACTCTAGTTTCCTATGTCTCCTTTTAGGGGTTTATACATTAGGGATATAGGAAACCTGGGTCATTATTGAGTGGATGAATGAGAAAGAATAACCAAGGTGAAAAAAAAGGAATCAAGAACTGAAAATCAGGCAAAAGCTATTTTTTTAAATGCCGGTAATTTAAAAATAGACAACACTGTAAAATCCTACGTAGGCATATACAATCAAATATGTATCCTTTATATTAAAAGGGAAGTAGAATTACTGAAAGCAAATTACTTTCTTCATCACTATTCCAATCAGAATGCCCTCAATGGCTGTGCTTCCTGCTAGTCATATACTACCTTGGATTATCTGCTAACTTCAGGACTGACTTAAAGATATGGAAAATGGTTAAGTGTTAGGTACTATACGAATATATAAGTGAGAATGCAAGTATAGTAGATGAATCCTAATGTTTTCCTCTTCTGTAGTCACACAACACTCTAAGTTATTACCACCCTAGACACATGGTATTTTTTGACTAGAACTGCTTAAGAATAAGGAGCACATTCAATTCACTTTTGTACTCTAGCATTAGGCACACAATGAATATTTATACAACTGAATTTTTTAAATATTAGGATCCCATCTAATAGTGCTATTTGCTAGAACTAATTTATACTGAGAGCAGAAATCAATATGTTTGCCTTGACTCATATGGCAGCAGTGTCAAGACCAAGACTTTTTCTAATGTTGAAAAGTTAATAGCATTTATTACTCCTCCATTGCTTGAAAGACAAACTAATTCAACATCTGTCCAGTTTACAGAAGCTGCCTAAGCAAAATTGTTTATTAGGTTAAGTTTGTCTACAGGGCCTCCCATGTTCTTTTTCATCATCCTCTCTCCATTTCCAGGTCACATTCCTCTGAGACTGAACTACAGTTCTACTTAAGGGACTCTTTCGTCATCTACTGTAATATCCGAATCGTCTCTTAATTGAATATCACGTTGGAAAACAGCTAATAATTTTTTCCAGTCACTTACTCTAGAGCTTCATTCTCGAAACCTGGGATAAAACTTAACCAACTCTCTTCCCTCCTAAGGAAAAACAAAAATTATTCCCTTGTGCTGAACCTTCAGGAATCAGTCACAGGCTAGTGAAGGAAACTTTTGGACAGAGGAGATCCTACAAGTACCCTCTTTTGGGGTGGCTGGCTCTGGCTTTATCTTTATCCCTACATCAAAAGACCTTTATAATCATACTTTTGAAAACCCTCACCAATTCCCACTAGAATTCCTTTATTCGTATGAAATAAGTGATTATTATTCCTTGGAAGACTGATAGAAAGCTTGAAGGCCATGGCCTTTATAACCAGAAAGATCTGCGTCCAAATTCTGGTTCTGCTGTGTGAACTCTCTGAGCCTCATTTCTTCATCTATAAAATGGAAATGGAGAGAGGATGTCTGTTTCACAGTGCTGTTGTGACTTAATGTTTGAAAAATCTTTAGTATGGTATACTGTCTGTCACATGTAGACGCTCAGTAAATTATAATTCTTTTTTACTACTTTTTAAATGCATTGTTTTAACTTAGTAGTTTCTGTCTCATCTTCTTCACTTGTAAAACATGGAAAATACTGTCTGTCTCAGTTTATATTGTGCCTGAAGGAGATGTTTGTCAGGCACTCAACAGAGCACCCACAAATGTACCCCGTAAGTGGGGACAATGTTGTTAATAATAGCTGTCATATCATCATCACCATCATCAGCCATGGCAAAGCTGTGGTAGGAAAAGCAAAAGTTAACAGTCCCTTGGAACTTTTGACTAATAGGACTAAGTTCTGAGACAGAAAATAAATAAGGTAGAAAAAAAACATTCCATTGAAGTTGCTTAGGTTTCAACTCTCATTTCAGACCTGTACTTTTCTTTCATATTTTGTTTTTCCAAAGGAATAAAGAGAGCGGGGGAAAATAAATACTAGATTGATAAAATTTGCTATATTGAGGTTTCCTGATTATGACCTCAAAAAGAAGGAACCTGTCTTTAAATATATATATATATATATATATATATATAGCCTTAAATATGTTAAAATATGGCCTTAAAAATGCTGTTCCTAGCTTCTGACCCCAGTTTTTGCAGAGGAATGAATTTTGGGTAAATATTTTCTATTGCTTTATTGGCTAATGGCTTTTCAAAGTGTTTATACTTCTAGCTTGCCATGTACTCATAACAATTTTAAGAAAGCAAAACCAAATTATGAAGTTTGTTGTAAAAATAGCTTTATGTCTTATGAATTCACACATCACTGGCTAGGTGAAGGTGGATGATATCTTACATCAAGAGAGGAGTCACCTGATAATTTGCCATTGAATGACTTTTGCTTCTTCCTGAGAACTATAATCTTTCCTCCCACAGGTGATTTGTTAACAGATGGAGATAATTTTACTTTCAAGTACTGCTTTGTAAACCAACTTGCCCTTTTCAGCTAGTGTTTTACCAGACACACTAGTCTAAACTTGCATGGCTGAACACTTCTCCTAAAACCTGTAAGAGTGAATTGGTTTTTTGGGTAAAACAGGTGCTTCCTAATGGTCTGAGTTTCTGCCAAAGTCTTTACATTAAGCGCTACAGTCAAACAAGCTAAACTTCTACTACTCTCTACAATTGCTATTCTTTAAAATTGTGATCTGTTGAACAGAAGATATTAAATCCAGGCATTCTAAATGATCTATTTGGAGGCATTAGAGAACACATATGATAATCCTTAACATCATAGATACACCTGGCTCCTAAGGAATATTTATGCAAAAAACAGTTAAAATTTTTCCTAGACACTTTCAGATATAAACTATTCCCCAAAGCTTAAATACACACATACTGACTCCAGTGTTACAATGCTCTAGTTTAACCACTGTACGTCACTCCTTGGTTTCTAAATATAAACTTTTCTTGAGAGTGGAGGGATGATCAGTTTTATGAAATGTTATAAACTTTTATGACCATCAGCTGTACAAGCATGAATTTCTATGTGAATTTAAACTGGAAGTATGTTTACTAAAATTAGACGTATGTACTTTTTATATGAACTCCTTTGCCAGACTCTTTCTAGTGAGGTTAAATATAATTTAAATACAATATGAATAAAAACTGTGATGTTAAATTCATATCCTAAGTATAGAAACTCATTGCTTTGGTCACAACCTGTATTTACAACAGAAAATGCTGTTATTTCTCATAGGTCACTCGTACGGAAAATGCAAATCAAAAGTTGGACTAATTTAGACTATGTTAAAAGAGATCTTGCTGCTATTGTGCAGGAAATATACAGTCTTTAAACAGCCATTAGATCTCAGGATTTTGTTCGTTTCATGCAGAACAGTAGCACAGGGTTCACATGCAAATGGATCAAACATTCAATCCAACCAAGAAAAGAAGAGTATGAAAGATACAAGCTAATCACTTTCTTGTGTGATCTAATTTAACTTTCAAGGAGTTAGATTAAATTTCTTTTTTAAAAAACCTGTGAGATAAATTTTTTTGCTAATTAAGAATTATTTTATTAAAATTTTTTAAAATTCCATTTACTAAACCTTAAGGTGGCTCAGAATAAAATCCAGCAAAAGATATGCAGTACTTTATTTAAAATTTTATAAAACATTATTGAAGGGCATTAAAGAAGAGTTAAATAGTGACACACAAGAGGATAAGATCTCCAGGTGACAATATGGACTATTCCAAAAGCATGTCCTCAGGGTAAACATGAAGTTGTGAATTGGTGAGTACAATATATCATTTCCATAAAACTTAAAAGCATAAAACAATGCTATATAATAATTGTGGGACAAACATATGTAGAAAAAGGGGAAAGTAACCCAAAGTGTGTACCTACCCAGGACAGTGGTTGGGGGTGGGGAGTGGGTTTGGCAGGAGCGGGGCAGATATGGAGTGTTTGGTTTGTCATAGCTAGGATTTGAAATATGGCAGTCTCAGCTTCAGATTTGATGCTAACAATTCCTCTAGTCTCTGTGCCAAGTTTATGGACTGATGGAGAAAGGCCAGAGACTTAGGGTGCCTGCCTCCCCCACCCCCACCCTCTTGAGCCAGCTCCTAGCTGAGACTGGCTCCATCCAGTCACTGCCCTGATCAGATGCTCCACAGGTAAGAGGTGGGCTCAGGAGCCACCTCCGTGGACCTGGGTTCAGCTATGTAACTTTGGGCAGGTTGCTGCCCTCTGCAGGTTTCATTTTCTCATTTTGTAAAATGGGATGGTATGTGAGATAAATTTTGTATACTCTTATTTTTAAAAGTGGAAGTAAACAGTTAAAGGCATTCCATATTTTGTGTGATATTCAATTTCCTAAATCCTAAAAAAGGACAGGCTCCTTGACCAGGATATACTAAATAGAAAAATTCTCTCTTCTCCCAGGAGTTCTTATAAGTTCACTGATATTTAATGGCAGTTGTAACTTTTGTTTCTTCTGGACTTGTTTCAAGATAGCCAATTAAATTATAAATCAAGTAAATTAAAACTGAATAATCCATGATATGCTACCATATTAGTTGAAAATCCATTAATTCCAAATGTTAGCCTATAATAAACAGAAAAAATAATGAAAGCACAAGATAATTAAGCTGACATAGATATTCATTGTGGAAAAATACACACACACACACACACACACAAGCAAACACACATGCACACACAAACACAGATTCTCTTACTTCACACACAGAATCAGGATATGATTTACCATCTAACATTCTTGCCACACAGCTAATGTATAAAGACAAGTCTCTGTTTATATGAAGTCACTGGCAAGTGAATGAAGCTTCTTGGGTTATAGCTCTTACTAGCATTGCAGCCATATGCCATAATTTAAATTTTGTCCTGTGACTGTTTTCTTTTTACTGCCTTTATTCAATGTCTTCATATTTAATCTATTTAGAATTATTGATATTATATATGGATCAATAGATCAATTCATAGATGCATTATAGCTAAAAAAAAAATTTTCCCCAGAAAGAATGGGAAATTCAAGAATCAAAGTTTTGTTTAAGCTCTTATATGGAAGATAATCATGTACTGAATATTTTCATTTAGGAGAAAAATCTCTATATTTTAATTGTATTATCAGTTGTAAAAAGAATAAAATACCTAGGAATAAACCTGCCTAAGGACGCAAAAGATCTATATGCAGAAAACTTTAAGACATTGCTGAAAGAAATCAAAGACGGCACAAACAGATGGAGGGACATACCATGTTCCTGGATTGGAAGAATCAACATCGTGAAAATGACTGTACTACCCAAAGCAATTTACAGATTCAGTGCAATCCCGATCAAATTACCAATGGCATTTTTCACAGAACTAGAGCAAGAAATCTTACGATTTGTATGGAAACGCAAAAGACCCCAAATAGCCAAAGCAATCTTGAGAAGGAAAAATGGAGTTGGTAGAATCAGGCTTCCTGACTTCAAACTATACTATAAGGCCACAGTGATCGAGACAGTATGGTACTGGCACAAAAATAGAAAGGAAGATCAATGGAATAGAACAGAGAACTCAGAAGTAAGCCCAAACACATATGGGCACCTTATCTTTGACAAAGGAGGCACGAATATACAATGGGAAAAAGACAGCCTCTTCAATAAGTGGTGCTGGGAAAATTGGACAGCTACATGTAAAAGAATGAAATTAGAACACTTCCTAACACCATACACAAAAATAAATTCGAAATGGATTAAAGACCTACATGTAAGGCCAGACACTATAAAACTCCTAGAGGAAAATATAGGCAGAACACTCTATGATATCCATCAAAGCAAGATCCTTTTGGACCCACCTCCTAGAATCATGGAAATAAAATCAAGAATAAACAAATGGAACCTCATGAAACTTAAAAGCTTTTGCACAGTGAAAGAAACCCTAAGCAAGACTAGAAGGCAGCCCTCAGAATGGGAAAAAATAGTTGCCTACAAAACAACGGACAAAGGATTAACCTCCAAAACATACAGGCAGCTCATGCAGCTTAATACCAAAAAAGCAAATAACCCAATCCACAACTGGGCAGAAGACCTAAATAGACATTTCTCTAAAGAAGACATACAGATGGCCAACAAACACATGAAAACATGCTCAATATCACTAATCATCAGAGAAATGCAAGTCAAAGCCACAATGAGGTGTCACCTCACACCGATCAGAATGGCCATCATCACAAAATCTGGAAACAACGAATGTTGGAGAGGGTGTTGAGAAAAGGGAACTCTCCTGCACTGTTGGTGGGACTGTAAGTTGGTACAGCCACTATGGAAAACAGTTTGGAGGTTCCTTAAAAAACTACAAATAGAACTACCATAGGATCCAGTAATCCCACTCCTGGGTATATACTCAGAGAAAACCATAATCCCAAAAGAAACATGTACCATAATGTTTATTGCAGCACTATTTACAATAGCCAGGACATGGAAGCAACCTAAATGCCCGTCAACAGATGAATGGATAAAGAAGATGTGGCATATATATACAATGGAATATTACTCAGCTATAAAAAGGAATGAGATGGAGCTATATGTAATGAGGTGGATAGACCTAGAGTCTGTCATACAGAGTGAAGTAAGTCAGAAAGAGAAAGACAAATATTGTATGCTAACTCATATATATGGAATCTAAAAATGGTACTGATGAACTCAGTGACAAGACAAGAACAAGGATGCAGATGCAGAGAATGGACTGGAGAACTCGAGGTTTGGGGGGGCGGGGGGTGAAGGGGAAGCTGAGACGAAGTGAGAGAGTAGCATAGACATATATATACTACCAACTGTAAAATAGATAGCCAGTGGGAAGCTGCTGTATAACGAAGGGAGTTCAACTCGAGGATGGATGATGCCTTAGAGTACTGGGACGGGGAGGGTGGAGGGGAGTCGAGGGAGGGAGGGAATACAGGGACATGTGTATAAAAACAGATGATTGAACTTGGTGTATCCCCAAAAAAATAAATTTTTAAAAAATTAAAAATAAGAAAAATAACAAAATAAAAAAGTAATTATATTATCAGTTGTAAAAATGTTAACTAAGCCAGTGTCCCTATTGAAATGCAATTTTTTATAGACTGAGAGATGGAGTAGACTTTAAAAGATACAACCACTCTCACTACACAGAAAAATCAACTTTTGCATATAAGTGTTACTAACTTTATCAAAGGTCAACCATTTCACTAGAAAGAAATTATTAACCTTAACAAGAGGCTCCTAAGTGATTCTTCTTAAAGTCAGATTATGTCACTTCTTTATTCATCAGAGGCTGGTGGCTTCTCATGTCACTTACAGTATAACCCTTTTCCCTACAATGACTGGTAGGGCTTAGAGCCGTCAGCCCTACCCCCACCTCTGGAATCACATCTCCTACCTCTTTCTCCTTGCTCACCCATTGTAGTCACAGTGGCCTCTTGTTTTTGAACAACCCAAGCATTCTCCTGCCCCTAGCCTTCTGCAGTGGCTGCTTGAAATGCTCTTGTCCTAGGTATTGGTATGGTTTGTTCCCTCACTTCCTTCAGGTCTCTGCTTAAGTGTCAGTTAACAAAGGAGGCCTTCCTTGACCACTCTATAGTAAAACAACAGCAACCAGAAAAAAATTTCTCTATATCACCTCTGAGAGTTCCCATATCCACCATCCTGCTTTATTTTACTTCTGTACACCTTATCATTATATGCATGATATTTTTAGTTATGTATTTATTTATAGTATGTGTGACCTTACAAGAATATAGACACATTAAACCAGGGGTATTGTTTTGTTCACTGCTGTACCCTCAGTACCTAGAGTATTACTTGGCTCACAGTTGCTCAATAAATATTTGTTAAAATGAATGAGCGAACAAATAATTAGAACTATATCCAGGACCAAAGTAATTTGCTCATTCTTCTTCCCTACTACAATTATTAGCTTTGGCTGTCTTTAGCATTGTTTATATAACATTCCCTCCCTATTCTTGTGTTCACATTTTTATCCCCAATGAAATACATAACAGGTGCTGATCTGAACTTGTGTGACTTTGCTTTCTAAAGTGATATCATGCTTTTAACAATTTCATACATTTTTAAATTAAACATACTCTATCTCCTGCCGGATGGTGATGGAATAGTTTCTGCTGTCACTACCAGGTCTCAGGATCATATTTCCCAAGGAAGGGTTCTTCTCAAGCATCTCAGTTGCTTCTTTCCGGGACACTGTATAAAAACATCTACAGATGAGGTGAGATAAAAATCAGAATTTTTTTTTAAATGATGAAGACCATTACTTGAAAAAATGCTACTAAAATAACTCTAAGAGCTATAGTTAACTTTTCTTAAAATTTCCAGCTTTGTTATTACAGTTAATGCAATATAATAATTATTACTGTCACTACAAGCCTGTGCCATTGCGAGTGTGCTTATACTTAAGGCCATCCTTCCCTTATTCCTCCAAAGCCTCTTTCTTTTTAAACAATGAAGACCTGAAAGTGTATCTACTGATCAGTACATATTTACCATTACCGCTTGAAAAGTCTAAGACAAAAATTAACAGTATATCCCCAGTCTCAGTTTATAATAGGCTCTTGGATAAATAATATTTGTTGGTGGTTTCATTTCAGAGATACAACCCCCCACCCACCCCCCTATATATATATATATATATATATATATATATATATATATATATATATGTATAGGGTGCCTGATCTTCCAAGAAACATTCCTTTTGGTCTGGTCCAAAGCCAAGTATACCCACCTAGCACCATTTATATATATATATAAAATACAGGTGCTCCTCTATGATCTCTGTTTTAAATAACACATTTAAGGGTATGCCTGAATTCACTCTTTTGATATAATATGGCTTTCTGATGGCATTGGTGGCATTTTTATGTGTAAAGTTTTTAAGAAATTACTTTTTTTTTTGCACTTCTTATTTCATAGTAAATATTATTGTCAATGAAAAGTCTGTTTTTTCAACAGAAAAAAATTTGGCAGGATATACAGTACACCAGGATGTTGAAAGAGAATATCTCTGAGTGGTGGGATAAGGAATGATTTTAATCTTTTTATTTATCTGTAATAAACATGTATTGCTTGTTTTATTGAGCAAAAAAAGAAAAGGAAGCAGTCTATGTTACTTTTAATCTGTCAGTCTATCGGTTGATCCTGGTTTCAGCTAAGAGGGATGACTAGCAGGTTTTAGCAACTGTAGTACAAATAGAGTACACATCAGAATCTGATGTCAAAGGTGGTACCAGGACAAGTTTCACTGATAAGAAGATGAAGATTCCAGGATTCATAGTCACACCTTTCAACACTATAAGAGTTAAAAAACAAATGTAGGCTGTTGCTGACTTCAGGATGTTCTGTGCCTCTTCATTTCCAACAACACCTTGCCACTTTACGTGGTGTCTTCCTCAAAGTACAAGCTCAAGACTAATCATTGATTGATCAATTGAATAAAGCATTCAGGTATTTTAAATCTTTGGTATAATTTCCTGATAGAAACTCAGTCAATCATAGAGTTGCATGGTAAAAAACATCTTTTCCTTCCTTCTACATAGCAGTTTTATTTAGGCTTGTTCTTTGGAAAAAGATTTATTTAGTCTAAAGGTGTGGGTGGAAGGGGATTTCCTGTGTGGTAAGAGGCTTTGTTCAAATCTGCATTTTGCATTTTGTTGATATGACATAGAAGAGGAAATGTGGCATGTACTCAGAGATATAACCACAAGACAGCTTACTGTCCCCAGTTTAACGAGTCCAATAACTAACTCTCCTTGATAATTAGAAATTAATTTTAATAATCTAAGAAGTAAACTGGAGTTCATGGTGCACTTACGCTGGCATTGGGTTCAATACATCCACATAATCTTCAGATGGTTCCTTCCCTTTTTCCGGAGATGAACTTGATGTCCTCTCTGTCTCAATCCTCCTTTTCTTTTCTCTTTCTAGGACTTCATGCAGTCTAATTACTTGCCCAGGAAGGAGTGACACATGCAGGGGAACTGACAGCTGAAACCAATTAAAGCAGTAGGCAAACAAGAAAGCAGAATAACTAAGTGGTTTTAGCAAAGATGAGCCTGTTCTGGTCCTTAGAAGTTTCAGTTACCTGACAGAGATGGATGGATAGGGTCATGAATAGAGTATCTTGGTGTCTTAGAACAACCTCTAAATCAGCTAGAACCTACACAGGATGCCTGGTCTTCTTCCAGGAAACATTCCTTTTGGTGTAGTCCAAAGCTAAGTATACCCACCTAGCACCACAAGTTTGAATCAGCAACAAACCTCTCATTTCCTATTCTGAACTCACTGGATCTCACTGCCAGAAAAGTCCTAGAGCACCTGCAAGTTGCCCAGCTATCACACAGATAACCTGGAATAAGCTCCACCAACCATATGGCAACATGAGGTTGAGATGGAACTATTCGTTAGATGACTTGAGAATCAACAAGTAGAGGCCTATACTTTGGTGTGTTTGTGTTTATATTTCAGATTTTCACTTGAATTTTCAGAATCAGGATTGATACTGGTCTATTGTTTTTTGTTTTAGTCTTTTCTAGAAATGTGTTTGGGTTGAGTCACCTGTATTCTCCTGATCATTTATGACCAACTATGTACTCTTGGAAGTTACATTCTAAATGGTAGAGTGTTTTTCTTTATGTGACACTACCTGGCCTATATTTTGAGGCAGCCACGTCTGATTATCACCTTGATCTCCAGACTGGATGCACGCTTTCCAGGGGATGTATAGGAAAGTCCTTTAGAGTGTGGGAAAAAAACATTTAACTTCATTTTCTATTTACACATTGTCTTATTAATTCCTATTGTTCATATTTTACAACGTGTGTGTGTGTGTATGAAATTTGCTATTGCAAATCCTCACAGCAATGATACAAGATAGGTATTGTCATCCCTACTTTACAAATTAAAAAAACAGGCTCAGACAGATTAAATAACTAGTATGGGGTCACATAGCTAGAAAGTTGTGGAACCAGGACTCAAACTCCTGTTTAATTAATTCAAAAGCAATGTCTCTGTACTTTCAACTATAGTCTGTGTTTCTCAAACTTCTACTAAAGTTGCCCTAACAACAGCGTGTATGAATGTGTACACAGAGTGATCTGGGAACATAGTAAAAGACAATATTTATAGAGCACAACATTTGAGGCAAATTGTTATCTTTTGAAAATGCACATGAATTTTATATTAATTCTGTACTATATGTAATTTTAATTTTTAAAAAAAATATGCTTTTTATTCTTACTTCAAGGAAAAAATTAAAAACAAATCTTTTGGGCCAAAATGTCAAGTATAATTAGTGTTCTAGTAAGATGCACCCCTAGTTTTTTCCAGTGGTTTTAGTGTACTCCTAAACACCTAATCACACACCTTCAGGATACCTGTATGCCGGTGTAAGAAGTTCCAGGCTACACATACAACAATGCCTTTCCACAACAGAGGGAGGGAATGCAGTTCCCCACAGCCTTACTCCCTCCCCTCAAGTCAATACGCCTTTCACATCTCTAATGGGCCCACTCTTCTACCTTCCTATGACTTTCCTACATGGTGGTTGAACCTCCAACTTTCACTTGTTTTTGGCTGAGAGAAAGAACCAGCATCTACCATCTTGGTAAAGTGCCGTGCTTATTTCATGTGAATGCAAAACCTTTACTTAGAAACTAGCTTTGGATAAAGTCTATTTAACTGACCCTAACAAACAGAAACTTTTCATGTCCTCTAAGAGTATTAGAAAACATAGTACTCTTTATGGAGCTGATTATCGAAATACCTCATGTTTCTTAGTTGCTACAGGGTCTTTATTTAAAATAATGGCTGCAACAGTTAACTATAACTGTTAGTAGTTAGATCTTACTATTTGTCTTAGATAAGATGCCACAGAGTTGAACAGAGAAGCACCCCTTTGTCTTGAGACTCAGTAAACAAATGTTGAAAGGTGACTTTTTTTGATAGTCTCTTCCTGTTATATTGTCTGTGTTATTCATAAAATTCATCTCGGCATTTTATAAATATGTATTAAATGAATAAAAAAGGAATTGGGAAGTCTTTTAAAAGATGTTATGTAAGCTACAAATATCAGAATACAGAAAGGACCACTGTTTCTAAAGGATAAGACCAAAAAGTAAATCTCCCTGACCGCTGTTATTCACTACCTAGCATCATTGCCCTGTTGATTTTCTTCATAACAATTTTCACAATTTTAAATTATCTCATTTGTTTTCTTGCATATTTTATTTCTCCTTTTCATTCACCCAATAAAAATATAAATTTCATGAATAAATGTTAGGATTTATATCTGTCCTTTTCAATTGTTATAACTTCAACCCCCTTCACTCAGCATGGTCCATAGTAAGTGTTCAAGCAGTAAATATTTGTTGAATAAGTGAATCAATAAAAAATAATGTCCTTCCTACCTCAGTTACGGTGAGAATGAAGCCCCTCCATTCTTCCCCACTTTCTGTGTTCTCGGTCTAAAGATGTAGACAAAAACAGATAAAGACAAACAAGAAAAGACTTGAATGACTATGAACATTAATACTTCTATCAACTTCAGGTAACCTGAGAATTTCATATAATTGTTTTATATGACTCAAAATATGTAAGCCATCAAAACCCAGCAAGACTGACAAAATGTATATTCTTCTATTGAAGTACATTGTTTTAAAAAGTCAATTGTATTTTTAAAACCACTTACAGTCAGGTAAAAGGAAGAAATAATTCATTTTCCTTTATGCTTATGAAATATTTCAATACTGTTTTCTTTTGTCAGAAGACAGAAGTACATAGCTTTAATCTGCTTATTAAACAAGTAAAATTTTACATATTTACTTAACTCAAAAAAATTTAAATGTTAGCACAGTTATTTCTTTAGTACATCAATTCATGGTTACTCCCTCCATTGGTATTTAACCCTAACTGGCTTTAAGCTGAGGCAACCAGGTAGGACCAGTGTAGTTACTTACCTTAGTAGTTAGTAAGTTACCTTAAAAACTTCCAATTCTTAGCTCTAAATATTACTGATACAGCCAACATTTATTAAGTGCTTATAAGTGGCACTGTTCTAAGCACTTCACTCTATTAGTTGATCTAATCATGGCAATTTTGCCAAAAGTACTCCTTTTAAAATTTCATTTTATAGATTTATTCATTTAACAGATACACACTGCGTTGCCTTTAAGTTCTGGGCACTATTCTATTTACTGGTTTATGTAAGAAAATAAAACAAAAATCCTTATTTTCATAGCGTTTAGGGTTTATCAAGGAACAATAAATAATAAACATAATAGTAAATGTTATTGTGTCAGATGGAAATAAATGAGAAAATAAAATGTGGAGCAGGGTTAATAGAGATTGGGAATGCCCTTAGGAGCTAGGGGAGGGGAAAAGAGTTGCAAGTTTAATAAAGTAGTATAGGTAGGCCTCAGAAAGAGGGTTACATCTGAGTAAAGACTTACTTCTGGGTGAAGAAACCAAGACAATAAAGAGGTTAAGAAAGTGGCCTACAATTACACACTAACAAACAAAACATCCAGAATTCAAATCTAGGCATCTGACTCCAACCTTGTGCCCTAAACCACCACATCAGAATCATCCAGGGAGGTTGCTTAAAACATAGATTCAGATTCAGAGGCACAGGTTTGGAGGTGGGGGCTTACATTTCCTAAGTATAAGTGATTACTAGTACACTAAAACTTAATGACCAGTGCTTTCAAGGTTAAACCCAACTACATTTTATTCAATTGCAAGTTATTCTCATTATGTTGTGTCGTTGGTTGACTTTCACTGGCTCACTTTCAATGCCAATTCTAGAAAAAAATATTTTCCACTATAGGTGCTGGTTATTCAGCGGTGAGTTTAACAAACAGGTCTCTGCCTGTGTGGAATTTGGAGTTTTATGAGATTAATTCCATATTTCACAAATTGTGTGTATCTAATATACAATTCTCATTCAAACTTTCTAATGGTTCGTTATAGCTTTTGTTTTGTTTTCTGATCCAGTATCCAATCCAGGATCACGCATTGCATTTAGTTGTCTTGACTCCATAGTCTCCATAAATGGGAACAGTCTTTCTTTGGCCTTTCTTACACTGGTATTTTTGATGAGCACAGGCCAGTTACCTTGTAGAGTGTCTCTCAATTTGTGAAATATGAGTTTGTCTAATGGTTCCAGCCATATATCTTGTTGGACACATCTCAGAATCATCTAGGAACTCAGTGAATGCCAAATTCTTGGATGCAATTCAAAGAACAACTTTGTAAAAACAGCAGGTGGGATGGGTCCCTGACTTTGTCAGAGGACAGAAGTATATGGTGTCAATGTGCTTGTATACTAAACAGTGAACATGCCCTCTCAAAACCCTATTTAAAAAACCATGGCTCTTGGCAAAAGGCAACAAATATTAAGAAAATATGACTTGGCACTCCTCTTAATAATTCCTCTTTACCTCAGCCACTAGGTTTGGAAGAGGTAAATGCTAGTTATAACAACTTGTTTCGGACTAATTTCTTCTCCTCACTCACCTTCAATTGCACTTCCTCTTTTGGCAAAACAAGGGTGAATTTTACACGATTCTTTTCAGTTGAATTCTGGTCAGTAAGGCATGTGAGGTCTATTATGTCTAACTTGTCAACAAACTGCAAAAATAAAGGGAAATCTCATTAAATTATTTCATGGGTAATATATATTAGTTCTAGAAGGGAGGAATATAACATCTTGCTTTCAACTTATGTGTACTTGGCATGATATCCACGTTTTCAGCTGGGCACGGCACCCCTTCCCAACCTAGAGGGCATTTGGAAATGTATTACTTGGTGATGACCTCGACTGGCTCATACTTTGCAAAAGCCAATTGAGAAATTTTCAGGAATTTTGCAAGCCACTTGTTAAATATAGCCATTATTAGAAGTTAAATTATATAAACATACAATTAAATAAATTATATTAACAACAAAGGTAATTAAATTTCAAAACATCATTTTTCTGGTTATATTACTACATAGCATTCTCTATGCTCTTGTGTTTAATCACATCTTCGTTTCTGTGTGGTGAAAATCCTATATATGTACTGTGACAGGTATGCTGCTGTACCTTTCTTTCCAACTCCATATATAGTGAGGTAACATTGATAGGTTGAAATTGGTCATGGTGGGAATTTTTACACCCTGGAAACTGGCAAATCTTACAAATTACAAGTTAGGGTTTGATTCATTGTTTTGTTAATTGTCCAAGGGAACCATCAAACTTCTTATACAAAGGCTAAATAGTAAATGTTTTAGGCTTTGTGGACCACATACAGTCTTTGTTGCAAATTCTTGCTTGTTTGTTTTTTTTAACAACACTAAAAATGTAAAAAATATTTTTAGTTCGTATACTGCACAAAATCAGGCCACAGGCTAAATTTGGTTCAAGGGTCACAGTTTGCTGGCCTCTGGCCTAGACTTCAGAAAGTGAAGAGGAAAATGTCAGTAATGCAGATGAAATTTTAAAGTTTGCTGTGTCTGAAGCCTTTTCATTGTAAACAGAACAAAAAAAATGACAAAATATTCTTCCATAATTCAAAAATCATCTCATTTAACAAAGTTGTTCATGTCATTGACAAATGGGCAACGTTCCAACATACATAATTGTTGCTTTACTTTCTTCTTACTCATTAATGTAAACAAAAACACTGGCCAACATTCATGTCAAATATGATATTTAATGACAATAAAGTTATTAGGGAAACTAGCAGATTGGAAAATAACTCTATTTGTCAAATCATGATTGAATTGCAATCATAGTTGTCCATGGATATAGGTTCAGGAAAATCAGCTAAAGTATTCTGTGAGATTCAATTGCCTATATGGAAGTTACAGTGAAGAGTATTGTGTATTTTATTTTTTAAACTGTGTACTGCACATTCTTTATATCAGTAATATTTGTAATGTATATATAATATATATACATACATAATTTTTTTCAGAAAGCCATTGTTTAACATGTACTGCATGCTACTGGTTATGAGGATCCTATTAGGAAATCTCCATCTTATTCCAGTATAACAAAAATATTTCTTCTGAGCAGTTGGTCTATATGAACTGGTCTGTATGCAACTGACTAGACTTGCTCTGCAGTATTAGAAAGATTAGGACCAACTCTACTAAATGTAGTAGAATTGTTAAGTGTATCATTTTTTGCTAAATCAGCCTCATTGTTGACTTCTTTTTATCTCCTTTGATTGTCGTCTGTGTTATGCCCAGTACAACTTATTTTGCTATATTCTTATAAGTATGCTTATTCTAGTTTTATGAATAAGGTAAGGCATAAAAATAAGTAAATTTTTTTCCAGAGCTATTCCTATGTTGATGAGGTTGAGGGTAAGTTTGGGTTGACCTATTTATTTTCAATGAACAAAGAGCAATTAAAAATGGAAGGAGAAGTATAAGGAAAGGAGGACTAAAATTTAAATTACACGAGAATCTTTATTTGATAAATTGTCTAGATCAAGCTAAAGGAGGAAGTAACAGAGGAAGAAATGGTGGAGTTAGATAGAGTGCTGTAAGCTGATCTATTGATTAGAAGAAAGAAAGTCATATCTTTTTGGTTTTAATTGTAGTACTGAAAGAGCCTTAAAGGTCATCTATCTAATCTAGCTGCCCTCTGATGCTTGACTCTCCCCCACGGTTTTCCTCCATGCAGTCATCCAGCCTATGTTGGAACATCTCGAACAACATGGAACTCATACATCCTATGCACCTCTGCCTGTAGCAAGATTTTTCTTGTATTAAGCTACAGTTTTTCTCTAGGCAATTTCCATCCATGGGTCCTAGTCCCTTTCCCCTAGAATAGCACTAAGCAAATTCAGTGACTCTTTCACATGGCCTCCTCACAGTCTTTCAAATATTTAAAGGCAGCTTTAAATTCTTCCCTACTTATAGGTTAAGTTTCTACAGTTCTTGCTTGTTCTGTCCCTGTGCTTTCTCCTATAAGACTATCACCAAAAAAATTCCCCCAAAGTCTGCATCCTCTTTTAACAAAATTGGTAGATGGGTGATTCCACAGCATTTCGTTAAAACAGCCTCTTTGTGGCATAGTGGTTAAGAATGCTGGCTCGGGAACAAGATCTGGATTGTACTCCTTTCATTAGCTTTCTGATCTTGTACAATTTTTTAATCTTAAACCTGACAATTCTCATCTATAAAGTAGGGATTAAAATAGTACCCACTCTGCAGTTTTGTTTTTAGAATTAACTGAAATAATACATGCAAAATGCTTAAATGCTTACTATGTGCCAGCTACTCTCTTCAGTCTTTACTCTCTTAAGTCTTTTAGTATTGCATTTAATCTGTTTGATAACTTTATGAGATGGGCTACTGTTTTCATCCTAATTTTTATTTGAAACTGATTGTGTTGGAGATCTTTTGTTGATATTTGCTCCTCTAGATTCACTTTTATCCCATCCAACACTGTGCGGGAACTATATGGACAACATGAGGGCTTCCTTAACCCGTGACTTCTGTTGGGTTGGACCACTGGTGAGCACTGGCATATCGGAAGAGTGAGGAGAGTGAGGTCAGGTATTTATTACTCTATGCAATTGTCTCCTCTGTCAAAGATCATACTCTTTTCAAGGCAGTCATCTCACTCAGCTCTCCTACTATTCTCCCTCTCTTTCCTTTACTCCTAGGTATGGTAATGGGGCAATGTTACAAAGCCTCATGGTTCTGTAGTAGCCTTTGTGGTTTTCCTTCGCCCTGTCCACTGCTTTGAATATAGTATCTTCATTAAACTGTCTTCAAATTGCCTAATTAAAGAGGTCATCTGTTTCCTTCCAGTACCCTGATACAACTGAGACAGAGACAGGTTAGGTAAATAGCTCAAGATGCCAAAATGGCACAGTGAACAGGGGCAGGGCCAGGACAAAAACCCAGGTAGTCTACCTAAAGACCAGGCTCCCAGTCACTAAGTTGTACCTCCCTTGCCATGTAGTAAGAGAATAGTAACTGTTAACTCTCTCACATATGTGTATGATACAAGGTTTAGGCCAGGGTCTTTTATATTTTCACTGACATCAGTGAGAAGTTAGAGACACAACAGAGAAGTTAATTCTATTAAAATTTATTTTATGGTATTTGAAAACACCTTTATATAAACCTTGTCTGTCCAGAAATCTGATGAAATATGACCATTTTAAGTGTGTTTTCTGTTTTGTTTTTTAAATAACTTCTGGTTAGTTTACCACTAATGGTGCTGGAATGCCTGCAGGTGGAATACATCACACAGGCTCTTTTTCTGTATCTTTCATTAGATCTGGTCACATAATAATGATGTTTTAAGAAGTGTGGGCTACTACATCCATGGTCTAAAATGTGTATTTTTTTTTTCTTTTTATTGGCTGTGTTGGGTCTTTGTTGCTGCTCATGGGCTGGGCTTCAGTAGCTGTGGAGTGTGGGCCCAGTAGCTGTGACTCACAGGCTCCAGAGTGCAGGCTCAGTAGTTGTGGAGCACAGGCTTAGTTGCTCCGAGGCATGTGGGATCCTCCCAGCCCAGGGATCCAATCCGTGTCCCCTGCATTGGCAGGTGGATTCCCAACCACTGCACCACCAGGGAAGCCTCTAAAAGGTATATATTTAAACAAGTTAATAGATCATAAAATCTCATAAGCATAGCATTCCAAAGTAGGCATGCATCTGCTACTAAAATGCTACATTTCATTTGTGGAATAAATGCGCTGTTGGTGGGAATGTAAATTGATACAGCCACTATGCAGAACAGTATGGAAGTTCCTTGCAAAACTAAAAATAGAGTTACCATATGATTCAGCAATCCCACTGCTGGGCATATACCCAGAGAACACCATAATTCAAAAAGACACATGCACTACTATGTTCATTGCAGCACTATTTACAATAGCCAGGACGTGGAAGCAACCTAAACGTCCATCAACAGATGAATGGATAAAAAAGATGTGGTACATATATACAATAGAATATTACTCAGCTGTAAAAAGCAATGAAACTGGGACATTTGTAGAGACATGGATGGACCTAGAGACTGTCATACAGAGTGAGGTGAGTCAGAAAGAGAAAAACAAATATCATATATTAACACATATATGTGGAATATAGAAAAATGGTACAAATCAACTGGTTTGCAAGGCAAAAATAGAGACACAGATGTAGAGAACAAATATATGGACACCAAGTGGGGAAAGCGAGAAGGGTTTGGGGGAAAGAATTGTGAGATTGGGATACCAAATTGTACACTCTAAATGTATGCAGTTTATTGTATGTTAACTGTATCTCAATAAAAGTTCTTAAAAAAATGAAATACACAGTTTTCAATTTTTCTGTGTGTGGATAAAGTGAAATATCAATTATTTAAAATTAATACAAATAATCTTAGAATTTCTTTATTGTTATTTTCATGCTTGAGCTCTTAGAAGTCTTATCTCATGGGGTATGTTTGTGTCTTTCTAGAAAAATTAAATTGTGATATATTGTATGTTATGAGGCTTTGGAGATCAATTAACACCTTCTGAGTTGCCAGGAAATTTTACCATGGGTCTTGTAATTGATAGCCCTCAGATGTAAATGTTCTTATTTAAATTGGTTGTACTAGAACATCTTTACTTAGGGAATACAGAAAATGAATAATAAACTATATGACAAGTATTTATTGGGAAAAAATTAAATCAGCTAAACATGTGTACTTACTGTTGTACTTTTTTTGTCAGTATAAAAGAAGAGTGTAGTTCCTCTCAACTCCGTCCAATAATGTTTATAGTCCTGTGGGAAAGAAATTATAAGCATTATTTTATTATGTGTATTCAACTATTTTCCTATTGATATTTCCCTTTGCAACTTTCTTAATTGCTGTATGATATAAGGTTCTTCTTTATCCTGAGATAACGCACCTACTTTTTTACAGCTTAATTTTACATTTAATTTGCTGGTTAAATCCTTCACAAATTTTAGTATGAGGTGTGCAGTAGGGATGTAATTTGATTTGTGTTTAAGTAAATTATTTTCCAAAACGTTCCCCATTGATTTAAGACGCTTGCTCTTGGTGCATTTTCAGTGGAAGCTTGCACCTGTAAGAGGGGCCATATAAGGGGCCAGCTTAGGACAAGCATTTAATATCTACCTTCCAAGACAGTTGAAAGGATTGAATGAATTAATACACATAAATCACTTAGCATAGTACATGGCCCATATTTTAGGCTCAATAAATAAAATATATTCATATAGATCGAGGAAATATGAGCAATAGATAATGATAAAAATAACACAAAGCTGAACTTTGAATTCAAATTTCATTCATGTGCTGAATATTTCATAATTAATATATTCACATTATTATGAGTTCTATAGAAATACAATTATTTAAGTTTAAAATATATAAATAACCTAGTAAGGCTCAATCAAGTGAAAGTCTATTTAGATAAGAACTTACATTCCATGAAGATTGGGTGTATTACAAAAAAGTGGCATGGGGGTTAAAGAAAAAAAAAATCTTTCCACATCTAAAGACTTACCTTCATATCCAGCTCTTTACAAAAAGCATGTTTTAAAAAATTCCAGTCAGTTTCATAGATATGTGGATCATTCCCTCCTCTAGGGTTTAATAAGCTGAATTTTCACAACACGTTGGGTTATCTTGATTTATATTGAGGATTATTGTAAGAAAATCAGATGAAGAAATTTTTTCTTTTGCTTACAAATGTGAAGACACTTTTATGATATTTTGTCTTTTTAATAATGACTGTCATTTGTCCTTTTTTTGATGACCAAAATGTTTGTCAGCTCTTCAGAATTTATAAACTTATTTTCTCAAATAATGGGAACTCCATAGCCCATCTTGCTTTTATTTTCCTTGGCTTTCGGGAAGTTCAAGATTAAATTCATTCTGAATTACAGCAACCATCTTTCTCATGTTCTTACTTGAACTGTTTTCTCCCTTTGTCTTCATGGCTGATAAGGTGCTATATTAGCTTTTGCTGTATAACAATCCACCCTAAAACTTAGTGGACTAAAACAGGAAGCATTTTATATTTCTCCTCATTCTGTGGCTGGCTGATGATTCTTTGAATCTGGGTATACTTGACTGTGACTTAATGGTCTAGGGTGCCCTCATTCACTTGCTAGGGGTCTTAGCTGGGAATGCAGAATGACTGGGTGTGGTATAATAAGAAATATATTTAGTCTTTGTCTCCCAGTTTCTGGCCTAGAGATCCTAAAACACTTGGAATTTCCTAAGTAACAGGAGTGTTTTTGTTATTCATAGTGAACCCTTTTACATCATACCTGAATTTTTACTAATGAGGTAAGTTAGGATGGGATGCCTAGATAGCTTCAGGATGGGTCTGGTCACCAAAGGAACAAATGATTAGAGGGTTGGAACTTTCAGCCCTACCTACCAACCTCCAGGAAGGAGGAGGTGGGCCTGGAGATTAAGCTTTACACAAACTTTTGACCAACGAGACCAAGCTTCTACATGCCAAAAGGGTGGTGAAACCCATCTCCACAGAGACAGTAGCATCTGTGCTTGGGATCCTTCCAGACCTTGCCCTCTTCATCTGGCTGTTCATTTGTATCCCTTACCAGTAAGGAAAGTGTTTTCCTGAGATCTGTGAGCCATTCTGGTAAATTATCAAATCTTGGGAGAGGGTCACGGGAATTCCTAATTTATATAGCCAGTCAGTCAGAATGACAGGAGATCTGGGACTTGTGGCTAGTGATTTAAGTAGTGGGTAGTCTGGTGGGACTCAGCTCTTAATTAAGCTGTGGGGTCTGCACTAAATTTGGGTCGGCAGTTAGTATCGATTTGAACTGAATTGGTGAATACCCAGTTGATGTCCAGAGAAGCAGAGAGTTGGTTGTTGGTGTTGGAAACCACACCACTGAGATAGCTGGAATCATGCAGTCTCATGCAGTCTCATTTTCCACTCAGCTAGCCTAGACTCGTTCACAGGCTGGCAGAAGGATGTCCAGGAGCAAGAGAGGGCAAAGCCCAATGTGCAAGTACTGTCTAATCCTCTGCTTTTGTCACATTTACCAAAGCATGATCCAGTCCAGATTCAAGGGGCAGAAAAATAGACTCAACCTCTTTATGGAAGGAGCAGAAAAGTCACATTTCCAAGGGGAGTCAATACAGTGAGGCTTGAACAAACTGATAGTAGTCCTGCAGCAATCTACCTAAGGGACAGAGTTGGAACTTGGAGCACAATTTCTCTGTCCAAGCCCTGTAGTCTTTCCACTTCATCCTACCTCCCAACAGAGAGCTGGCTATAATGTAATATAATGAACCTGCTGTTGCCTCCTGAACCAAGAACGGGTTACCAAAGAAAAGAACAATTCAAAAGAGCATAGGGGGCTTCCCTGGTGGTGCAGTGGTTAAGAATCTTCCTGGCCAAACACAGGCTTGATCCCTGTTCCAGGAAGATCCCACATGCCACGGAGCAACTAAGCCCATATGCCACAACTACTGAGCCTGCAATCTAGAGCCATGAGCCACAACTGTTGAGCCCATGTGTCACAACTACTGAACCCCATGAGTCTAGAGCCCGTGCTCCTCAACAGGAGAAGCCACAGCAATGAGAAGCCTGTGCACTGCAATGAAGAGTAGCCGCCACTCTCCACAACTGGAGGAAGCCCGCGCGCAGCAACGAAGACAACACAGCTAATAAATAAATAAATAAATAAATACAAAAAACAAAAGGGCATAGGATTGAAGGATCAGCCCCAAGGATGGTCCCCAAAAGAGTCATTATAAAACTGGGCAAAGAGATTCTTCCTCTTGTCTGAAATCCAGATGCCAATATATACCTCACACATCTCAGAGTCAAGCAGTTTAATAAGGCAAGGGAACAAACTTTAATTTCAGCCCCATCAGAAGTCTTTTCTTTCCTTATTTTCACATAGGATGCAAAATGTTAACAGCATTGAAACAGCCCTTTGCCTGGTCTCTCCACGGCTTTCTTTCGCCCTCCAATCTATCCTGCATGGTGCTGCTAGAGAGAATTACTTCCTCTGCAGATAGTAAGACTGAGTATCTAAGAGGTGAGTCTGGGAGGCAGAAAGCTCAATTCAAACCCTTCCTGTCCTCTCTCAGTTCAGCCTGCAGGGACAAAGTCGGTATTCTGCTCTGTTCCCTGCCATGTGGCAAAGGGCCTCCAAGAGAGGCAAGTTGTGGCTCTCAAAGTGAGTCAGTGACTCAAGGTAGGTCAAGTCTACCTAAATCTGGGGTAAAACTGTCAGCACAGTTTTGGCCTTAAGTCTAAACCACATATCAATAGATTTTATTAATAATAAAAGTAATGAATGTATCTTCATTTGTGATTCCTATGTCTTAATTTTCACTTGCTTTCAAACTTGGGAAAGGAAAAAATTCCCAACAAATGGGTATAAAAATGTATAGTACAGGGAAAATGGGAATAACTGCTAATGGAGTTTCTTTTTAGAATGATGAAAATGTTCTAGAACTAGATAGTGGTGATGGCTGCACAACTTTGTGAATATATTAAAAGCTACCGAATTGTAATAATAATAATTATTATGTGTCTCTTGTCTGAGAGTTCAGTGTTAAGGGACCTAGAATAGATGTAGGGAAACCAGCCTCTTACTACATAAGTAGCAAATCCTCATAGAGTTGTTGCAGGATTGAATGGAATAATGATGTATGTGAAGTTCATAGGACCTGGGACATAGCAAGAGTTCCAGCAATATTGGCCAGTGTGAGCGGGGAGGAAGCATTACCCCATAATTCACATTATTAACAGGTACTTCGCATTTTTTATTGTCCATATAATAATACTCTTTCTACAAGGTAATCTGTATGTGTGTATGACAGTGGTGGCATCTAAAAATCTCTGAAATAGATCTCTTTCAATGGGTTTATGTACAAGAAGGAGAAGATATTTTGTAAACTCAAATGAAATCCATTGTCATTCCTATATAAAATCACCCTTTCATATTGTCTTAAATAAAAAGGTAGAAAACCACATTGATAAATCTGGCTTGAAAAGTTGCTAACCTATACTATGATTAGGCAGGTGTTCTGTAAAAACTGTGAAAATGTGTAGTCACTCTGTTAAAGCGTACTTGAACTTTCTCAGAATTGACTTGCGATTAAATAATAAAACAATTTAATTTTATCTTGGAGCTTTTAAAAAAATCACATCTCTCTTTTTAAAGGCTTTCACATCCTTCTCTAATGGTAAGTCTCTCAATGCAAGGAGCAAGTCAAGACTACACCATATTTTGGAACTAGGATGGGGGTGAGGGAAAGTGGGAAGAGAGTGGGTTGTAGGCGTGTTGGTTAGAGAACTTAATTATGGGTTGTGTAGTTTTACTGAAGTACGGCATCCAAGATCAAGTCCAAACCCGAGATTCTATGATTCTTAGAGGAAAAGAAAACATGAGAAAAGCCTGCAACATCTAACACTCTGTCTTCTGAATTAGCCTCATTAGTATTAACCTGCCACAAGACAGAAAAACTGAAATCACTATTAGCAGTCACCGTTTATTGCATTCCCTTTTTATGTACATGCAGACATGCATCTGTGCAAAAATACAGAGGGATTCAGTCATGAGAGATTGGTATGAATTGCATAGAGTTAATGAGGGAATTACTGGTAAACAAACATATATTCATGGAAAGGATTAAGGACGGTTTATTAAATGGGGGGAAGAAGCAAGAACAAAGGCATTGAGTTGAGAAAAAGGCAGCCAGGAGGAAAAGGAAGATTACAAATATCAACAGGCCCTATGAACGCCAACCACAGCCGCAAACCTAAGAACAGATCAAACTTGTGTTCTGTATGCAGAGACCTGCGTGTCAGTCTTGATTTAGTTTCTGATAAGTGCTCCTGAAAACCAGCATAATCTGAGACATGTATAAATATCAATCTCAATGATCAACATCTAGGTATATATTTATATCTACAGAGATACATAAATATTTTAAGAATTAATTTTGAAGGACATATTTTTAGATTAAATACATTTAACACAAATTTCTTATTTTTAAGCAATTGTTTGCTTTCAATTGGTGAAGTAAGAAAAGATACTGAAATGGGCCTCTTGAATTTCTCATTAAGCTTCATAATCATTAGATGACCTTGTATTTAGACTTTAAGGTCACTATCTCATTTTCATTCAATTAAATGAATGCTTTTGAAAGTCTATTGAGCTCACTGTTGACCTCAGTGTGATAAGGAATCTAGTGATTAGACATCCCCAACCTTTAGAAACCCACCATCAAATGGAAATAGAACTTTGGTTTGAAAGGCAGCATGATGTGAAGTGCTTTGCAATAAAATCCAAGTTAGGCCTCTTAATGGTGATGCACCTTGAACATAAATTCTGTAAGCAACAATTCACTCATCTTGAAGTGGCTAAAATAATTTCTACCCAGAAGAATTACGGTAATGTTCAGAGTGATAGGACATTAAAAGCCTAGCATATTTTCCATATGGCAACACCTCAAGAAAATATACCCATTTTAATATAGTCTATTTAATCATCACAGCAACCCGTTCAGTTATGCAAGGGAGTAATTATCCATTTTACAAAACAGGAAACAGATTAAAAGATGTGAAGGACTTGACCAAGTTCTGCAGTAGGACTGATACTTGCATCTCCTGGCTACCAGTGCTCTTTTCTCATTGATGTAACTAGTAAAAATGGGTTACAGTGCAAATCCAGTTAAGTTCCTTTCTATCCCCTGTCCCCAGTAAAAAGCTCCCATTTGTTTTTTTTCTCGTGAGTGAATTAAGTGCCTTTGCTTAAGGGAGGGTGTTATATAGTGGTCTCCAAAGTGGGGCACTTAAACCCTGGAGGCAGGCAAGATGATCCCTCTGGGGAAGAAACGTTTACATGTAGAATATCTAATTATATTTAGTTTATTTCATCTTTCTTAATTCCTTTTTTACATATAGTTAATAATATTTTTGGCCTACTAGTACAGGAGTACACACATAATTTCTAAATAAATTAATATTCATATATAGAGATCTGTGCTCAAAAATATTTTCTTGAAAGGAGTGTGCTATTTTAAAAATTTGGAGATTACTAGCATAGAGAACTGTTTGAGAGCACAACTGTGCCCTAAAATTTTTCTACATGAAATAGTGGCAGTTAGAGGACTAGTTAGAGAAATGTTATTTTGATGCTATTACTATGACCATATTCTATGTTCAGGCTAAGAAGAAGATATATTACATACAGGGTCTTTAATTTTAGCACATCACAGTTTGAAGACCGGGAGATGTTATCCAAACTCTCTCTTATTTTCAATAGTTTCAGAAAAATGAGAATTTTCCCCATTTGTAAGAACTGTGATGCCACTGGTATCTCATTGTAGCATTTAATAGCTTTTATTTTCTAATAAATCTTCCTAATTATCCAGAATTCTAGTGTTGTAGGTTAAGTAAATCTTCCCACATTTTTTCCATTAAGATTATGTACTTTTAATTAGGTTCTGGACTCGGGATCCCTGGACTCTTGGAACTGCATTTAAAATGGTGTATGTTGGCACATTTTCCTCAGGCCAAAGCTCCTTAATTCTTAAAAGTGCCCCTGTCACAAAAATCACTAGGAAACATCTCTCAACGTGTAATCTCCCTTTAGAACAGGTCACTCCTCAGTTATATTTTTTTCTAGCTTGCATGTTCTGAATTCCTTAAGCAGAGACCTCAACATACTGTAGAACCTCCCAACTTCCTCCAGCCCCTCAGCTTGAAAACAGACCTTCTTTACACCCTTGGCTCATCTCCTTTCCAAGCTTCCCTGGCACTTTGCTGCCACTTGCCTAGAAATCCCACTATTTTCCTTAGCTTTTTCTCATTGCTTCTGTTATCAAGCACTCTAATTCACTGTGGTTCTCCTTTGAGCTGGATTACTCGTGGATTCAAAACTGATTTTACTATGTTGTGAATAATAAAATGGAAGGAGAATGAATCCAATCTTTAGTATGAACCAGGTGTTTTACATATGTCATCCCTTTAATCCTTGAAACCACCTTGTTAGGAGACATCACTGTTGTCCTCTTGCTCTCTTCTCCCTGACATATAAGTAAAAGATACTTGGCTATGATTTCAACTGGAAATATAAGTTAATTTCATCCGAAATAGTTATACCTACAGTTTATTCTTTCCATTTCAAAGCATGCTTTCTAAGAAAAATGAGACTAGCATTTGGGTGAGTCATCACTCCTTACTAAACTAAGCCTCGTGAAGGTAGGATTTTTGTATTTTATTCCTGTTCTCCAGAACTGAGTGTGATGCTTGGTGCATAGGGAGCACACAGTAAACACTGCTTAAACGAATTAATTGATTAAGCACTGACTGTATCCCAGGTATTATACCTTGAGAGGTAAATGATATTCTCTCCCTTTTACAGTTAAGGAAATTTAGCCTCAAGGAGATCAAGTAACTTGTATCAAATCACAGGCTATAAGAGGCAAAACCATCAGGTAAAGACATGTTTTACTGACACCCTAAATCCTTGGTTTTTTGCTACTAACCATACCAATGGAATGCCTTTTTTAAACATTAAAAGGAACCCAATATCAGAAATAGTTATTGTAAACACCTTGGGAAAATTTCAATGAATAGACAAATTTAAATTACAAACTAGAAATCTCTTTTTCCCAACTCCCCTTTCCTGGCAAAGTGTAATAATGTAGCTAACCCAGAGTGATAAGATTGAATTCATTTTGAAAGCATATAGGATCAACTAAAAAATATTCCAATGTAACTGATAGATTATTAATACGTGTTTAACACCGACAGCAGAATACAAATTACCATGTCATTACTCTCCAATAGTAAGTGATCTGATTATATATGCAAGAAATATGAATGTGCTATTACAGATATTTTCATATACACACATTTTCTATAAGCATTAATAAATCCTCAGAAAATATTATTATTAACCATTTCTTAAGGCATTTCTCAAAACACTTAATTTTTTTCCAGTTTCAATTAATATTAACGTTTCATAAAATTTGACCTAAGTTAATGATTTCTTTTTTTTAGTAACAGACACTTCCGTGTTTATTTCTCTCATTCATTTCAAATTATCCACAATTAGTATTTCAAAAGCACTGATTTTAACTAATTATAAGTTTTCATTTTTATGTTTAAAAAATACAGAATGCTTTGTGAATTTTCTTAGAGGGAATGTATTTATGTAGCTTAGTGCACATCTACCCATAGAGCACCCTAAGTAGTATCTTTTAAAATCACTATCTTGAACAGTCTTAGAACATATAACTAACCATATACAATGTTAAACAGTATCAGTTATCATTTTCACCATTTTTTCAAAAGTTTATCATAAAAAATAATTTGATCATTATTTGTAAGCTTCAATCAACTGAGAATGGAAGCAGAAGGTTTAATTTCAATCATAGTATCACTTCATCTTAATAGTACATGTCATTGTAGTAGTAAATTGCAGAGAAAATATATATGAAACATTTTATCTTCTAAGCTAAACTCTTCTGTGATGTTTAAATAAATTCTGGAAATTTAGGAATTTTTTTCTGTTAGTGACCACATTAGAACCTTATACTATTATGCATAATATATATATACGCACATATGTGTTTAAGACATACATTGTATTTAAATTATGCAAATTGGAATCATATTTCTGACCTCAGGGAAGAGGGTTCAATCCCAGCAGAAATAAGAAGGCCCTTGTCACATCATATCACCATAAAATAAATTTTATATTAAGACAAAAGCTTCTAGTTTAACATTATCATCCGTGGACTTACCTGGTATTCTGACCGTTTGATTAATAAAAAACCTTCAAAGTACAAGGGTAGAGCAGTAATCTTTGACCTTTCTTGGAAGATCCTGCGAGGGGCTGGTTTCGGGGGCTTCTTAGCCATCATATCCTCTCGTTGGTGTGTGGCTTGTTTCAGCTTTATCCAGTCTCAGACAAAATGAGATCTCCCTTGTGTGGGAGGAAAAGGCAGCTGTTCAAAGAGGAAGTCCAAACTCGATTTTAAACCACCAACAGGACACACACACACACACACACACACACTTTTTTCTTTACTTTTTCTGAAGTAAGAAAGAACAGGCATAGACCAACTTTGAGAGGGTAATCTCTGAGGAAACAACATGTGTTTAGAATTACAATTGCAAAATAAACAGAAGATTAACATCACCAGAGGATGAAAGGAACAGATGTGGAGATTATGGACTTTTGAGGAGACATCAAGGTCACATTTGTTTTCTTCCACATTTTTTTGTTTGTTTGTTGCTGTCCATTTTTATCCCCAGAAGACATGACTTGAATTAACTCCACTTCATTAAAGATTACTTCATAGGATAATTTTATTAATATTATTTCTGTTTTAAGTACAGGTGGCCCTCTTTATCCACAGATTCCATATCTGTGGTTCAACAAACTATACGTAGAGGATATTAGGAAAAAAGTTCAGAAAGTTCCAAAAGCAAAACTGAGTTTCCCATGTGCTGAAAACTATTTTCATAGCATTTAAATTCTATTAAGTATAATAAATAATCTAGAGATGATTTAAAGCATACAGGAGGATTTCATAGGTTGCACGCAGATGATATGCCATTTTATATAAGAAAGTTGAGCATTCAAGGATTTTGGTATCTGTAGGGGTCCTGGGACTGATCCTCTACTGATAGCAAGGGACAACTGTATTTCAGAATTGAACTTTGTTTACTTTTTTTAGAAAAATGGAGCAGGGTCTTCCCTGGTGGTCCAGCAGTTAAGACTCCACAATCCCAATGCAGGGGTCCTGTGTTTGATCACTGATCAGGGAACTATATCCTGCATGCTGCCACAACTGAAAGACCCCACATGCCACAACTAAGACCTGGGGCAGCCAAATAAATAAATAAATAAATTTTTTTTTTTAAAAAGGAAAGAAGAAAAATGGAGCTATTTATTCCATGCCCATTTCGATGGTTCACTAAATGTAAACTACAATTATGGGAACGTGGGATTTTTTTGTCAGTATTTTGAGTTGGTAGGTTACCAATGGATATTTGTCAAAATATGTCTGGCAGAGACAGCTGTAAATTCTCAAACTTTTATTTTGTTCTTTTATGCTTTCTAAGCAGTGGATCATTGATACTATGATGCATAGATGGGGTACAGCTATTTAGTGAGATTTATAGAGACACACTGGGGCCAAAATGCATTCCATAGATGCTTGTGGGAAATGGTCCTTGAGAGACTGGACTTGGTGCAGCACTGTGCAAACAATTATGGGGGAAAGGAACATTGAAAGGAATTCTGATTTTGTTTTGCAGGAGTCCTGAGAGGTTCCACCATTTGCTTTCACCCTTAATATTTCAGAATTACTCTAGGTCTATGACCCAAACTTGAGCATTCTCCCCTGCTAGACTTGCATATTCTCATCAGTCAAAGCAAGCCAGGAATCTCCAGTCTGATTCATCTTTCTTAATAGAAAGACCATGTGGTTTTCCCCACCAGTTTGGTTCTATTGGATCTGCAGCTGTAGATGTGAGGAGTTAAATTGTCTACAAAGTGAGATATGATGAAATAAAAGTTGTATTTTATAGCAAGACAAGAAAAATTTAAACATAAAAATTTTCTCTGCCAATTTGGGCCTCTTCTCTCCCTTTTAGTGTGTATTGTGCATCTGCATTAACAAGACCTCCTTAATCTTGTAAGGACACATGATGACCCACTAGTCGCCTTGGACGTGCAGATCTGGCTTGTGTAAACTGTCAATACATCATTTGACCTAAAAATCTTTGGCTCAAAAATTTATATAACTGTGCTTTGATCTCTAATAGGCAGAACAGTCCTCAGAACTTTCTGAAAGACTGCCTCCCAGGTTATTATCCTCAGATTGGCTTGAATAAAATTTTCCATTTCTTTCTTAGACTGTTGATTAATTTCTTTTCATCCACATGCATGGTGTAATTGGCAAGATATAAGAGATAACCCACCAGAGGACACCCAAAGTCTTCCCTGACCAGCACTCCATACTAGTATGAGCCCATTGAGCCCCACTGGCTTCTTGGTACTCCTCAGGTGTTCCAATGAGTTCTCCTGATATCTGAGTCTGATTGCTTTTAAGTGATGAGCCTAAAAATTTTATTTGAGCTGGTTTTACTTAAGGCTTGGAGTCTTATGGGGCACTGGTGCATTTCCTAGGCAGGGACCTAGGGGAATTTGGGCAGGAGGCCCAGGAAACACGAGCGCTTAGGTTTTTGTTAAATTTGGCTTAAGTTGAAAAAAGGAAACAAACAAAAAACATGTTGATAAATGGTCTGAACAAAACTTTTGCTCTAAAGAACAAAGGACATTTGTTCCTTCTGGCCACAAGGTGTTCTCAGGTGACTGAAAACCTAGTGGTAATGTCTGAGGGTTAATCATTGTGACATGTAGCGGTCCTATAGAGAACCCCATTGCAACTGCGTAGAATTACAAGTAAATTCTCCTCAGGTAGAACAATACAGACTGATTATTAGTAAACTAGAGAAGAGTGTTTAGGTGCATTATCAAAATGAAAACCATTTGAAACTGAAATTGGGGGATGAAGATTCAAAATTACTGCCTTGCCTTTATGTTGAAACCTGTTTTCCTGCTACCCCAATCTTTAAATAAAATTTAAGTCCAAGTTAATTTTAGGAGACAAAACCATAATTAATTCTTAGTTTCAGTTTACTAAGAAAGTGATTTGAATGACAAAGGAAAACCTCCTGATTTGATAAATGACCTAAACCACCTTCTTGGTAACTGGTAGCTGGCATAAAATGGGGGGAAATGAAAGAAGGGATGAGAACTGAGAAATGAAAAGAAGAAGAGGGGCAGGAGACAGGATGCTGGGGATCATCAGTGGCTGGAATAGGAGAAAAGTAGTCACTGGGTTTATGGCCAGAGAGTTTCATGGGAGAAAAGAATGTCTCTAGAAAAATGTAAAGATAGGAATATTTTTGAGAAATAATCATCTAGTTAATTATGTCTTTCTTACCATTAAAAAAAATAAACCAAATTAGGGAATTCCCGGGCAGTCCAGTGGTCAGGACTCCATGCTTTCACTGCTGAGGGTGCAGGTTCGATCCCTGCTCAGACAACTAGGATCCAGCAAGTCATGTGGCATGGCCAAAAAATAAAAAGTAAGTAAAAATACACATAAATAAATAAATAAACCCAATTAAAGAACAACCAGTACAACAGCCTCTGTAAGTTGCTTTGGTTTGTCAATTTGCAAGTCAAATTAACCCTTAATATACCAATGTTCAAATTATGTACCCCCCCTCCCACCCAAAACCTACAAAATGCAAAGACACTGATGAAATATTATTATCCAGTTAGACCTGTCCACAGCTTCCAACATCATTATACCACTGCACCATTACAATAGAAATCCTCTTATAGAGATCTCATGTTTTAGGTGGAGAATAATGAATTTATAGGTAAGAAAATGTAGTAGAAAATGTTTGGGAAGAGCAGGAGAAGCCAATTTTGCTACTAACCAACTCTAGACCTTGAACAAACCGGTTAACTTCTCTGAGATAACAGCAACTCCCTACTTATCCTTGAAAACCCAGATTGACTATATCCTTGTCTGTGAAGATTTCCCAGCCCCAGGAGGAACGTGTTCTACCCTGCATTCCCATAGCATTTTATGAATTTTTTATTACAGTATTTGTCCCATTGTATTTTAGTTATTGGTATAGCCTCTGTATCAACAGGAAACTGAGTTTTTCAAATACAGGAATTGTGTTGAAGTCAAGGTTGATAAGAAGTAGACTGCAGTAACCATTTATTAAATGAATACCTTCCAGATGAAAAATTTTATGATTCTAATTTGGAAAGTTCTTAGCCTCCACTATGACAAGAGTTTCTTTTTTTCTGATATGTGTGAACACTAGTTGACATATGCTTCTTTTGTTGCCATGTATAACAATCATGTTATTATCAAATTCTTGAAAGTACACCAAAATCCAACTATTATGGCCATCATCAGCATCTATGTCACAGGAATTTGCTATACATCAGGATATATGAAAAATATAACAACAATTTTGAGTTATGTATAATGGATTAACTCATATAAAACCAAAATCTCAGTGCTCTGTTGAGTCATCTATGTTATAATACAATTAAAGTGAATGAATGAACATTTTTAAGGGTCTCTAAAATACTTTACTATCCATTTATTAAAATTGATTCAGTCAGTAAACATGAATATGAGCCTCCAATCCCTCTCCAGTACTTCCAAATTTCTGATCTTTGTTTTACGTAATGTTTATTGATGATTTATTGCCATTTGCATCACAATTTATTGCAATACATTTTGAAAATATGAGCACTGTATACATTTATATTTATAATCTGAACTGAAAACACAGCTTTAATTTTAATGATTATGTGAAAACTTTGTGCCATAGTGAGTCATTATTATTCAGAAAATGTTTCTACTAGGTCTTTTGGGATAGAAAAAAAAAAGATAAAGAATCATTGTTAGAGAAGTGACATTAGCTGCTCTGTCAGAGTGGTTTAACACGATAACCTTATTAACTGTAGGTTGGTGCTTTACATCCATTCCAACCCCTTCTAGTGTGCCATACTTTACTGCAAAGGCTGAAAAGCTTAAAACTATGTTTTCCAGACTTTGCAGCTAGAGTGGGCATGCATTCAATGTTGGCAAGGTAGAGGGGGGACAGAATTCATTCTCTGCCAGCCTTCAGTTTGTCTATACACGAGCATGGGCAGAAGGCATTTCTGTGGCAATGTTATTGGAAATTCCAGTGTCTGATCACTAGTTTCATGGATGCTGATAATCAAGGCATGGAACATTGGTTTTCTGATAACAATCGGTGTGAAGTATGGTGTGATTCTGAAGCCAGAAACAGTAAGGAGGCGTTCTGCTCATGGCTGCTTCTTATCTGTGGTGGCTTCCTTGACATGGGAGTTTTGTCATTATTGTGACTTTCTGATTATGCAGTGTCAGTATGGTTCTGGAAACTTCAGCATTAGCATCAACTTCTCAATTTTTCAGTTTGCTTCATGCAGCTGGCTCTTGGTGTTTCAGTTCTGCAATGTATCTTCGGGGATAATTCCTGAAAGCCCAAAATACATTATTTCTCCATCCCTCCCAAGAATTCTGTAAGCTGATAAATGCCTAAATTAGCTATCAGGAATTTACATTAACTTACCCCAGATCAATACAGTTTTCCAACGTCTATAGGAGTAAGTGAAAAGTTATCCTAACATTGGATGTGCTCCATAATCGAGTTCCATTTTGCAAACATAAGCACTTTTTCAATATCTGACAAATTTTCTCTGTGTCAGCAGCACGTCATTTCTGTCTCACATCTTTGCTTGTAGTTTAACTTCCTATTTCTTTCACTTTATAAATCTCTTACTGTTAGGTATTGCCAGCAAGCTACGATTTTGGCATTTTATTGTTTACAAATTTCCATAGGCACTTGAATTTACAAACATCTTGTATATCATATCCTATACATACTTAGCTTTAAAAAATTTCTTACTTTTTTCTAAGTATAAGTGGAAAACTGCTATAAGTCTTAGACAAAAGAGAAAGACAATGAAAATCATGTTATTCCACCATCCATACTATTAGCACTGTTTGGATGGGTATCAATCACTTTTTTGGCACTTTTTCTCTATTTGTGTATATTTATGTAATCAAGTAAATAGTGTACTGATAGTTGATAACTGCATTTTTCAAATAATGTATCTAGAGCACATTTCCATATCAATAAGTATGAATGTACATTATTTAAAATTTTGCCTAGTACCATCAAAGTAATGTAAGTCTTTGCAAGGTTAACATTATAATGCAGAAGTATATTAAACTTTTGAAAATGTGTGTTTTAAATGACAAAATCTCCTTTTTATGAGATAAAAATTACATTGACTAGAAGTAAACTAGAGGCTACAGAATGACACCTATAGAGATTTTTTTGTGTTCTTGTTAAGAGAAACAATGTATATATAGTAAAGTATAATTGCAACTAAGAATCAAATGGTAGGTGCCAAGATAACTTAGGAAACTTAAAGCTCAGTCAGTTTATACAAGCACTTTAAAATTACCAATTTAATGCAGACCTTTAAAACCCTGGGCATAACTTTTTTTTTTTTTTTTGGTGAACTTTGCTGCCACCTATCTGCATATTGCAAGCACAGTTTATTAACTCGGCAATTACAGTCCAGTAGAAACTTTGAATCTGAGAATAATTTTGTCAGAAAAGGCTACTAAAGTGAGTTACTTAACAGAAGGAATAAGGACATGAAGAGTAAGGACGTGCTCTTACATCAACAATAGTATTATAATATCTAAGAAAATTTACAATTCCCTGTCATGCAATAATCAATACTTTAGTTTTCCACTGTCGCTTAATGCTCTGTATCACTTCTTGGATCTGAACCAGACTCTGATCAATGCTCACACATTGCATTTGGTAGATAAGATCTCTCTCTCTGTGTCTCTCTCTTTCTCTCATGTTCTTAATTTTTCAACTCAAGTTTATTGAGGTGTAATTTACAGCAAAAGTCACCCTTTTTTGAGGAGCACAGTTTTAAGAGTTCTGACAAATACATATAATCAGGTAACCACCACAATAATCAAGACATAAGTTTTTTCCACCACTGCAAAAATTTCCCTCCTGCTCTTTGTAGTCAGTGTCTTCTTCCGTCATGACATTATTCCCTGGTAACCACTGATCTCATTTCTGGTTATATAGTTTTATATAGTCATGAACATGGACTCATACAGTAAATAGCCTTTGATGCCTGGCTTCTTTCACTTAGCATACTGTGAGATTCATCTGTGTTGTTGCATGTCTCACTAGTTTGTTTTTATTGCTCAGGAGTATTCCACAGTATGGAAGCATCACAATTTATTCATTCACCAGTTGATGGGCACATTGCCAGTCTGGGGCCATTATGAATAAAGCAAATTTTAAGTTGTAATTGCAACTATGTTATAATTTCTAGAACAAATTGATTTTTGGAGTGTCATTTTTAAGGTTTAAATATTCTTTAAAATATTTTTAACAATTACAAATTTGAAGTTATCTACAACAGAAAATCGTAAGTAACTAAAAGTTTCTACTTCTCTTTCAAGCTAAATTTCTGTATACCTTTTTCTGCATACACACATCTAATACACATAGTTCCATGGACATTTAAACACACATACACACACACACACACACCCCTTACCTAGGTAAGTAGCCGCAATGGAAAACTTCCAGATTTTAGTCAGCTGTCATAGAAATTCATAAAGATTGATCTTGGGTTTTTTTTTTTTTTGGAGGGAAGAGGTCTGTAATGAAAACCTGGGTTTCATAAACATTACTCCGTCAACTAGCAACACTATTTTAGGATGCTAAAACCATGGAGGGGCTATTAAATACTAGGACAGATGCAGAGGGAACTGAAAAGCTTGGGAACTGTGGAGTCTCCATAACTTTTTGTTTTCATAAGGGTGCTGCTCCATTTTCTCTCCAGAACAGACTAGTTCATTACCTACACCCCCCTGCATTCTTTACCACTATGTCTGTTCATTCAAGTTTCTCAAAACACCTCTGAGAGTTAGTGTTTCCAGTGGAAGCTGGGGGATATAATTTTACATGTGGAACTTTACATCTATGATTATGCTTGTTAAAATTTCTCACTGAGAGTATAGTGATTAAGTGTTCAGTTTTAGAGTCAGAATACTGGGGTTCATCCCCAGCTCTGCTGTTTAATGGTAGTGTGATCTTGGGCAAATTACTTAGACTGTCCCAGTTCTGTTATCTATTAAATGTGGCTATTACTCATCTTTTCTCATAGGAATGTTCTCAGAATTAAAGAAGTTACTGCATGGAGAGCATTTATAATAGAACTTGCCATAGTGTATGCACTCAGTAAATGATAGTGTATGTTATTATCTATTCCAAATGTGAGACCAAATTATATAATATAGTCTGGTTGGCAAAACTTCTGCTAGACCAAGTCTAAAAATCTCCATAATATTGATAATACCAATAGCATTATTTATTGAATTCTTGCTATGTTCCATGCATTTTAACTAGCTCTTAAAAGGAATTAATCCATATCTCAGCATCTTTAACATTATTCCCATTTTACAGACAAGAGAATTGAGAAACTTATAGTTTAATTAACTTGCCCATTATGGCAGAATTAGTGGAGGAGAGTGGAACCTGGGCTTGTCTGATTTCAAAGTTAATTTTCAATCCCTCTTTTCTACAAAAAAAAAAGGTCTTAGGTGATAGCATTGGTTAAAGCATTACAAGTTTTAAAAAATTTATTTGCTTGGTTAATGAATTTATTCAATAAGTAGTACATTTTTATTACATAGAATTATTGACTATATTCCCTACACTGTACATTTCATACCTGTGACATTTATTTTGCAGCTGAAAGTTTGTATCTCTTAATCTTCCTCACCTATTTCTCTCTTCCTCCCATACCCCTCCCCTCTGGCAACCACCTGTTTGTTCTCTGTATCTGTAACTGTTTCTGTCTTGTTAAGTTTGTTCATTTGTTCTGTTTCTCAGATTCCACATATAAGTGAAATCATACAGCATTTATTTGTCTTTCTCTTGTCTGACTTACTTCATATAGCATAATACCCTCTAGGTCCATCCCTATTGTTGGAAATGGCAAAATTTCATTCTTTTTTATGGTCCAGTAATACTCTCTCTCTCTATATATATATCTCTCTCTCCCATCTTCATTCATTCATCTGTTGATGGGCACTTAGGCAGCTTCCATAGCATGGCTATTGTAAATAATGCTGCTATGAATATTGGGGTGCATAAACCCTTTTAAATTAGTTTTGTTTTCCTTGAATTAAATACCCAGGAGTGGAATTTCTGGATCATATGATAGTTCTATTTTTAATTTTTTGAGGACTCTCCATTCTGTTTTCCATAGTGGCTGTACAAATTTACAGTGCACAAGGGTTCCCTTTTCTCCACGTTTGCCAACACATGTTTTTTGTTCTGTTTTTGGTAATAGCCATTCTGACATGTGTGAAGTGATTTCTCCTTATGGTTTTGATTTGCACTTCTCTGATAATCATCAGAGATGTTGAGCATTTTTTAAGGTGCCTCTTAGCCATCTGTTTGGCTTCTTTGGAAAAATGTCCATTCAGCTCCTCTGCTCAGTTTTTAATTGTCTTCTTTTTTTTAAATGTTGAGTTGTATGAGTTCTTTGTACATTTTGGATATTTACCCCTTATCGCTTGTAAATATCATCCCCCCATTCAGTAGGTGGCCGTTTCATTTAGTTTATAATTTCCTCTGCTGTGCAAAAGATTTTTAGCTTGACATAGTCCCATCTATTTATTTTTGCTTTTGTTTCCCTTGCCTGAGGAGAAGGTAATCCATTTTCTGATTAAAAATCCCTTGCAAATTTTTATTGAATCATAAAAATAGGTCATATATTCCTAGAATCATAAAATGGTCAGGTCAGGTCTTCAGAGCATCTAATTTAACTTTTCCATTATGTAGTTAAAGAAACTGCCAGAAGGATGCCAGAGCTTGTCCTAGGTGACAGAGCTAGTCCACTGAGCAGGTTTTAAGACTCCTGATTTAGGAGTCACACTTAAATGCTTTATACTTTCAGGAAGTCACACTTAAATGCTATATACTTACATAGATCATTTGTGGGCAATGCCTCACAAAAATATTACCCATATTACCCACATATTTGGAAAAAAGAATACATCATCCATCACCATTATTTCTATACCATTATTGCTTTCCGAGATAATGCACAAATGGGCCTCGCTGTGTGGCTGACGGCCTGCACAGTAAAACATTCCTCTTCAAACGTCCTCTGTAATTTCTACCTCTAATCCTTCCAAGTATTACCTATAATAGGACCATCAAGAAGTTTTACACCTCCTCACGGGAAGGAGAGAGAGAGAGAGAAAGTCAGAAAGAAGCTGTGGGAGTAAGCGACTAGGTGGTCGGGATAGAGGGGGGCAGGGCTACGATACGACGCGGCAGGGCTCTTGGGCGGAGGAAGGGCGGGGATACTAAAGGCCCGACAGCGGGAGAGCACAAGTGAGGGGGCGGGCCCATAACGGCTTTCTCCCTTTGGAGTCGAAGGGCCGACCGTTTTGCGCATGTGCAGCCCGTTTTAAATTGCGTAGGGTGGTGAGCGCGGGTGGGCGCGCTCGCTGGGTCGCGGCTCCCAAGTTCCCGCGATCTCGCGCAGTCTCTGGCTTAAAGGCGCTACTGAGTTTCCGCCTGGCGGCCCTGCGGGTGACTGCGTCCTCGCTGGGCTGCGCAGAGCTGAGGTCCGTGTGGACTACCGCCCCAAACCCCTGCGCGGGCGGAGCCGAGCAGGAACATGGCTGCGTGGGGGCTGGTAAGTGTAGGCCCCGGGCCCGTGAGGCGGGGAGAATGAAGCGTTGGGCGGGTGTTCTGGCTTCTGGGGTATTGTAGTGGGGAGGCCGCACGAATATTTGATCTCGGGGGTGATTGGGTGCCGATAGCCTGAGTTAATTTACTTGTAGTGTTTCCTCAAGGCTTTTTTAATCCCGGGTGTGACGGCATCTTTCTCTTCAGAGAATCTTGTGATTTCTACTTCTAAGCCTAACTCCAGTTCCTATCTTCCAAATAATTTTCTGTCCTTAGAAGTATTGAAACGCCCTGAAAGTGTGCCTTTGCTTCAGAGTTGCTGGTGGAGAGAGGCGTCTGTGATCAACAAAGTTTTCTGAGAGGCAGCTAGTAGTTAAAAGTGCAAGCTGTGAATGGCTGAAGGGGGCGGGAACTCTTTTTTTGTTGTTGTTGACTTGTTTCTGGACTCCCTTGGTGTTCACTATTCTATATTTCAGACTTCGCTTATGGTTACTATACCTTTACAACCCATAGCAGCCCCTATCCTAAACTTGTGTTTTCTACTTTATCTCCCCTTTTAAGATCTTCAGCGTTGATGAACTCCCATTTATAATAAAGTTATATGTGTATCCTTGTATGCATAAAGAGCTGTGTTGTGGACAAAAACTGTTACCTGCCATTTCAGTAAACAACTAATGTTGCTCACCTTCACGCCACCAGCAACTGCAGCTGCCCGCAGGCTTTTCCTGAGGGGAATTCAGGATGGAGAAAAAACAGGTTACTGGCCGTAGGTGGTTAGGAGACATATAAGGAATAATTTCAGTGAGCCCAGACTCTTGCGTCTTCACATATATAGAGAAGCACTAAAAATCATTAACTTGAGGTGTCTGTTTTTGTGATAAGCAGTATTCTTTTGATGTTTGACTGCATTTTTTCCCGAGCCAAAACGCCTATATATCCTTGGTTCCTCCCTTACCTCTTTGGAGTAGTTCCTCAGAGCTCGCTGAGAGCCTGTCTTGTGGGCTATAGACCTAAGTAAGGTCCCCAAATAAAACTTAACTCTCAAATTTTAAGTTGTACTTTTTTTCAGGTGACAATTTATAATGTAAACAATGTATGTGCTCATAGTAAAAAGTACTCGTATGCTACCCTTTCATACTGTTGACTAAAGAAAAATGCATGGTGGGATGAAGTGGGAGATTGGGATTCCCATACGTACATTACTAATAAGAAAAAAAAAATCAAATTGTACACTTTAAGTATATGCAGTTTATTGTATGTCAGTTCTGTCTCAATAAAGGTTCTTAAAAAAAAAAGAAAAATGCACGATTGCTGAGTCATATGGTAAGAGTATATTTACTTTTGTAAGAAACCATCAAACTGTCTTCCAAAGTGGCTGTACCATTTTGCCTTCCAAAATGAGAGTTCCCATTGTTCTGCATTTGGTGTTGTCATTGTTCCAGATTTTGATCACACAGCCAGATGTGTAGTGGTATCTGGTTTTAATTTGCATTTCCACTTGGCATATGGAGCATCCATCTTTTCATATGCTTATTTGCCATCTGTAAATCTTCTTAGGTGAGGTGTCTGTTAAGGTCTTTAGACCATTTATTTTTTAATTGGGTTGTTTTCTTTTTGTTGAGTTTTAAGTGTTCTTTGCATATTTTGGATAACAGTTTTTTTGCCTTTTGCAAATATTTTCTCTTGGTCTCTGGCTTGTCTTCTCAGTCTTCATCTTTCTCTCTTTTTTTAAACCATGATCAGTGTTTTATTTGTATCAATGTTGGTATGCACTTAAAATCTATGATCAATAATAATAATAATATCAATATTATTAATAAACAACTTATTTTCTCACTGTGATCCACACCTTTCTGTTATGAATTTCTCCTGTCTTTAGGATGATGCCCTTCAGAATATGAGAAGCTTAGACTGGTTGAAGCTTGTCTTAGTTCTCACATTGACTGCTTTTCCTGCTTTTCATGCCTCCAGTCAGCCTTCTGTAATCATTGCCCTGGTGTCTCCTTCTTTCTAAGTTCTGCTTACCTTTCTTTGTAATGGGTGTCCCAGGAGACTGCACTTGGCTTCTTAGACTCCTGAGGAGGAGAAAGATAGACAAAGCTGAAGCTGGAGGAGAAGCTGCTGCTCCACTCTGCTGTGTCTTCTCATTCTTTTAACCACAGTTCACTTTTATTTTATTTTATTAATTTTATAACAAAAGGTCTCATGTATTTATTACTGAGCCAGAGCACTAGTGCAGACACACTGACAAAAAGGGAAAAATCATTTTCCCAATAAAACACATCCAGTTCTGATAGTAGTGATTTTTCAGAGTGGTATGGTAAGATGAAAGTACTCTTGACACAGCATAAATATGTGTGCCATCTCATGTACAGGGCTTCTTATAGACCCAGCGTGGTTCTTCTGCAGTGTCTTCTCTTGGAGTTGTACTTGATTTTATTACCAGTTTTCATTCAAATACATTGGGGAGTGTATTTGAATGAAATACTTGGTCCTGAAAGTCTGGTGAGAAGACATGGCTAGGAGCAAATTCCCACAGTTCACTTTTACGATATCTATGATAACCTTAGAATTGTTTTGAGCCTTTCAGTTCTAATATCTGGCTTTGTATCATAATTCATTTAAAAGGAAAGGTGAGAAAGGAGTTGAGAGATTATCCTCAGTCATTACTGTATTTTAGTGGTTTCTAACTGGATGTGATTTTGCCCTGTAGGAGACGTTTGGTGTTGTCTGAAAAAATTTCTGGTTGTCTTGAGAAGGCATGGATGAGGGGGTGCTAAGAACGTCTAATGGGTGGAGGTCAGGGATGCTGCAAATATCCTCCCAAAGCACAGGACAGGCCCTCACAACTGAGAGTCATTCAGCGCAAAATGTCCTTAGTGCTAGAGTTGAGAAACCCTGCTGTTTGTATACTATTTTCTTTGAGAAACATAATCTCACAGTGAATGGAAGAAACTAAAATCGAAATTAAGTGAAAAGTGAGTTGAAATTGGAAGTTTTTGAGTGTGTATTTATTTTGAAAAGTAAAAATTTTTGTATTCTAACATTTAATTTAGAATTAAGAGACCTTGTTTGTCTTGTTCACCACTTGCTTTCTAGTGTGCCTAAATAGTATTTGGCCCTGTAGTAGGTACTTGATTCATATTTGCTGAGGGAATGAACTGTCTTAACCTTAAAACTTTTCTATGTAAAAGAGGAACAGAGTACTTTACAGGTGTTATTTTTAGTTTTTTAAGTTTATTTATTTATTTATTTACTGGCTGTGTTGGGTCTTTGTTGCTGTGCATGGGCTTTCCCTAGTTGCAGCAAGTGGGTTTATTGTGATGTGCGAGCTTCTCATTGTGGTGGCTTCTCTTGATGCAGAACACAGGCTCTAGGTGCGCAGGCTTTAGTAGTTGCAGCATGCCAGCTCTAGAGCACACGCTCAGTAGTTGTGGTGCATGGGCTTAGTTGCTTCGAGGCATGTGGGATCTTCTTGGACCAGGGATTGAACCCGTGTCCCTTTCATTGGCAGGAGGATTCTTAACCACTGTGCCACCAGGGAAGTCCCTACAGGTGTTATTTAATGTTCAGAAACATTCAGTGTGCAAATATGATGACTCTTTCATTTTATTGTGTTAAATTAGGAGAAGAATGACCTTAAATGAGGCCTTGAAAGGGAGTCAACTAACATTCTCAGGGGTTTACTTAAGGGTTTCAGAATGCTGAGTACTGATGAGAGACCTAAGTGGTTGAGTTAATTTTCCATCAAATGACTTGTGATAAAATGCAGACTTATTAGGTGTCTTTGTTCCTTAGTTTGCTATCTGTAAAATAGATTTAATCTTTTGCTCCTTAGGTACTTCCTGAAGATAATAGGCTATGTGAAACACTCTCACCTTCTTTAAAGAAAGATACTTTTATCTCACAAATTTTTGGTCTTATTTATTTGGCATGTCAAAAAGATAAAAAGTGGTGTTTGTGTGGTATACAGTGCACTAGGCAAGGCTCTGGGAAGAATATAAGCTAGCTTAAGACAAAGCCTCTGCTCTCAAGTTTCTTAAAATCTAATAGAGGTCTTCGTCTTTCTGAATAATTCAATGCAAAAGTGAAGCAAGGTAGCAGTCCTTGTGGGTGGGAAACTATAGTGGTTCAGAGTTATGTGTAGGAGGCTTAGTAGAGTCAGGAGGGAGTCTTAGCTCAGGATGTCAGAGCATGAGTAGGGTAAAGAGAGTGTTCACATGGGGTGAGGTCATTTATGTCCCATTGGGCCAAGGAAGAGTGCAGCTTACTAAACATTTTGTATTGATAATAACTTAAAGTTTTTAAAAGCATACTATTCATCCTATTACTACCCAATTTTCAACTAGAAAATTTAACTTTATAAATTTTAAAATTGAAAAATAGGACCCAGGGACTTCCCTGGTGGTCTAGTGGTTAAGACTGCTCACAATGCAGGGGACACAGGTTTGATCCCTGGTCGGGAAACTAAGATGCCACATGCCGCATGCCACGCTGTGCAGCCAAATAAATAAATAAAATAAAAGATAGGACCCAAAGTATCACAAATATGCTCTCCATCTCCAATTTCAATATGTCTGTGTGTGTTTTTTTTTTTTTTTTCCTGTTGTTTCCATTGATTGGGGCTGTTTCTTTGTTGGGGGTTACCTCTTTTCTCTTTCTGGAAACATTTTAACATCTTTTTAATCTCAGTTTTTCTGATATTTCACTCTTATGTTCCTAGGTATGTATCTTATGCTGGTCATTCACTCCTCATCCAGGACAATCCTCTGAGCTTACTTTATGCTGCTGCCACTTTTCTTCTGTTGCATCAGTTATCATGTTTCATTTGTTTTCCATCTTCCAGAAATTTGTTATATTTGTTTGTCCATAGATGACCCGCTCTTCCATTGTCTTTTTATTATTGTTTTATGCCAGTTTAATCCTTTGCTATTGCTTTAGAGGGATCTCCCTGCAGGGAGAGGAAATAAGTAGATATTGTTGGTCAGCCAGCTTGAATTATTGGAAGCCCACATAGTATGATTTTGATGATGGAAGAGGTATGGGGGGAGGTAGAGGAGGAGGAAGAAGAGGAGGAAGAAGAGGAATAAATCCAGGGTAAGGAAATAGTATAAACAAAGGTTTGGAAACAGTGGATATGAGGTAAGTCTTTTTCACTTGATCTAGAAGAATTCCTTTTTATAGTGTTATAATAAGCAATCAGCAAATACTTACTGAATGAGTAAATGAACAACTTAGATTTTCACCAAATTGATGATTTACTTTTCTTTCAGGATCATCTCAAAAATGACTATAGAAGAAGATTTTGCCGACCTCCCAGGTGATTTGTATACTTAAGCTTTTAAGATGATTTTTATTCCCATCTTTGGAAAGTGGAACTTTCAGATGAAGAAAGGAAAAACTATTACCTCTGACTAAAATAATAATTTATTGCCCACTGGTTAAGTATAGTCATCTTAGTGATTTTATATTAACAGAGAAGTATTAATGCACGCAGTTCATTGACTTAATGGCAGTGAGAAAAGAAATTCACCTGATAAATGATGGACCAGGAGGAGGCAGTTTCAGTTCTGAGTAAATGACAGCTATGGAGAAAGCACTCTGGAGTGGATTGAATGGTAATAATAGAAAGAGGCAGTTTATTCCATGGTGCTGAAAGAAAAGGTGGGTGTGGTTCTAAAAGGGCAATGGAAGGATCTTTGTGATGATGGAACTGTTCAGTATCTAGACTATGGTGGTCATATCTGAACCTTCAAATGTGAAAGAATGCATAGAACTAAATATATACACAAGCATGAACATGCAAATGAGTACATGAAGAACTGGAGAAATCTGCGTAAGATTGCTGGATTCTGTCAACATCGGTATCCTGGTTGTGATAGTATACTATATGGTTTGTGAAATGTTACCTTTGCAGGAAACTGGATAAAGTGAACAAGGGATCTCTTCTATATTATTTCTTACAATTGCATGTGAATCTACAATTATCTCAATACAATTTTTAATTAAAAATATATATTGATTCATTAACTCTTTAAGATTAAAGATATTGAATGAGAAGTGCATTTGAGATCTTGTAGGGAAGACTGTGTTACTTGGAGCTGTTAGACTTGTGACCATAGAGTCTTTATTAAAGAAACATTTCAGGATTGAATGAATATGTTCAAAAAAGTTTGTGTTCTTGTTTAAATACAGCAGTAGTCTGAAACAGCTTTAGACATGCCTGTTCAGTCAGGGAATGTAATTGTTAATATAGACAATGACTTACTACTTCACATACTTTTCTGGGAAGTCTTGGACTGTCAAATACTTTATCCTCAGATAGTAAACGTGGTATTTTTCCCATTAAGTAAAAATTATCATTTTATAATAAGGAGGTATGGAATTTTCAAGGTAAATGTTAAGAAGTAGCAAATATCTTTTTAGAAATGATATGTTAACATTTTCCCTTCTTTCCTTCTTACTAGGGTACCTGACATTAATACAGAGCAAGGCCAGAACATACTGGAAATCTTACTAGACTGTTTTGAAGAAAAAAGTAAGATTTCATTTCTAGATGGACTTGGAGGGTTGGGATGGATGAAAATATACATTTGTCCATTAGTATCAAATTCAGCAAATATGTTCTAACATTTCAATATGTAAAATATTTTCTCAGGAATTTTGAGTACATGTGTAGTCCTTCATGTACCTTCTGGTATACTGAAGATAATACTGGCAAAAATGAGAGTAATTTGTTATTCCCTTTAGTTCACACTAGATTCCTATAGTCTGGAATTCCATAAATAATTATCATACACAAGGGAAAGTATTTCATTAATGGAAATAAATGTGCAGAATTCTTGGACTCAGTGGAGAGCTTGAGATAATGTTTGGTGATTTCCACCCCTTTCTAAAGAAAAGATGTATTATGGCAAACACTTTTCTAAGTGCTGGTCAGCATCAGAAGGTATTGGAATAGAAGAATAGGCAAACTGAAGAAAAGCACAGATAGTGGAAAAGTATCTTTTCTTTACAAATTCTGAAAGAAGAACTGGCACATGTTTCTTCAGAAATCTTGATTGTCTTTTTCAGTCCTGATGCCTTCTAGGAACATTTGAATATTGAGTTGATGTCTGTACTTCAGTTAAACTAATTGCGCTTAAAAGAGTCAAAAGAATTCTTCTCATATCATGTAGGGCTTCTTTTAATTGTAACCAAAAAATTTTATATGTTTTGTTTTAACACTTTTTTTAGGTATTGCCAATGATTTTAGCGCAAATTCCACCAAACCAGTGCTTTATTCAACACCTAAAACAAAAACCGTTTGTATTCAGTCACCAAGCAAAGAGGTAAGTCAAAAAGGAGAACTGGTACAAATTTAATAGTTTAATAAGTGAAGCAATACACAATATATAGTTAGATACATTTTAGTTGTTTGTCTTATTCTTATAAAGGAGCCCTTTATTCCTATTGAGTTTATATAAAATTCAGAGGTATTTTGTGAAAATTTTGTTCTGACATTTCCTGTGTTTGAAATTGGAGGTCTGAGAATTAGCATTATCAAATTTTAACACAATTATTTTTCACTCTTACTAAATTGATGCTTAAGTTAGGTTTTTAGGAAAGTGGGCAACTATCGAAGTTCCTAATCCAGGTTGGCAAGTTTGGTTATTTTCTGAAAACTGAAGACAATTTTTGTTAAACAGGGGAATCAATTTTTTATTGATTATATATCTTGAGAGGATAGGTTGACCTAACTCTACAAAACAGCAGACTTTGGAATAGAGTTTTTGAAGCTAATGACTGAAGACAAATTATTCAAAAGCACAATACTGACTGGAGAGAAGAATTGTATATAGACATACCTTGTTTTATTGTGCTTTGCTTTATTACCCTTCACAGATAGTGCATTTTTTACAAATTGAAGGTTTGTGGTAACCTTGTGTTAAGTAAGTCTGTCAGTGCCATTTTTCTGACAGCATTTGCTCGCTTCGTGTCTCTGTGTCATATTTTGATAATTCTCACAATATTTCAGACATCTTCATTATTATTATATTTGTTATGATGATCTGTAATCAGAGATCTTTGATGTTACTATTGCAAAAAAGTTATGACTTCCAGAAGGCTTAAATGATGGTTAATATTTTTTAGCAATAAATACTTTTTAATTAAGGTATGTACTTTTTTAAAGACATAATGCTATTGCACACTTACTATATTATAGTATAGTGTAAACATAACTTTTATATGCACTGGGAAATCAAAAAATTCATGTGACTTGCTTTATTGCAGTACTCGCTTTATTGGGGTGGTCTGAAACTGAACCTGCAGTATCTCTGAGGAATACCTGTAGTGCTAGAAATAACATTCACTAGAAACTTGTAAAACACATATAGCCTTTTCGTTCCAAGAAATGAAGATAGATCCATTTCTGTCAGAATTGAGAGACCTTCTTTAATGTCCTAAATTATATTGCTTTTTGAAAGTTAAATCAACTAAGTTTCCTGGGAAAATCTTGACTTGGTTTGCTAACATTTAAGATGTTTGCATCTGTGTTCATGAAAAAATCTTTTTTTTTTTCTTCTCTCAAAATGTTCTTGGGGCTTTTGGTATCAAGGTTATGGTGGAGGTTCCACTTTTAGATAGGATGTAACATTGCAGTAGGTCAACACTCCGGCTGAACAACTAGTTAAAAAAATAATAAAATGGAAACAAATCATGTTTTTAGAGACATGGGAAACTGTGGAAGCAACAAGGACTAGATGAACTAAAATTCCAAAGAGAGTGGAATAATTAGAATACAAGTTGATGATTGTTAGTCATTTTCTTCCCTGAGAGTATTTGCTGATTTTGGGCAAAAGCTGAAGATTTTAGGTTGGCTTAGACAGAGTGAGTCCACTGAGGGAAAGCAGAGATTTTGTCGCTTGTGCGGGGATGGCATCACAAATTGAAATCCTGGAGGCGCCTCAGATGGATAGCCACTTTTCCTTAAAGAACACTTGTAAATTCTGAGGTAGTGAAGAAGCTTAGGCCAGAAAGGTAGAGTGAAACATGTAGTTTTGCTATGCTAAGAAGGCAAAATACTACTGCAGGAAAGAGGCCCACCACAAATAGGCATTTGACACATTTTGAACAATCTGGGGCCAGAGGCTAAAAAGTTGAGGGAAAGCCTCCACAGGGCTGAACTGAATATCTCACAATCTTTAAGGGCTAAATAGGCTCACCAGGCTCTCAGTAACTGGGAGAGGACATTCTGACAAATAGGACAGGTTATAACTGGACTGAGTCTTACTAAAATTTCTTATCAGACCCAGCTCAGAGTGAGAATCTATAATCATTTCAATCCAATCTGCTTAAAAGGAGAAAAGGAGAATATTCTCTATAGAAATATATTACTGGGAGCTTCTACTTTTTTTTTTTTTAAATCAAGCCTTTTGTTTTGAGATAATGGTAGATTTACAGCAGCTGTAACAAATAGTAGAGTACAAGACCATGTATGATTTACCTAGCTTCCTCTAAAGGTAACATCTTGCCAAACTATGGTACAACATTGCAACCAGGATATTGACATTGATACAGACAGGATACAGAACAATTCCATCACTACAGGATCCCTCTTATCCTTTTTAACAAGTTACTTCTCTCTCCTTTACCCCCTCAACTCCTAAAACCTCTAATATGTTCCTCATTTTTACAGTTTTGTCATTTCAAGAATGTTGTTTAAATGAAGTTGTATAGTATGTAATTTTTTGAAATTGTCTTTTTCACTCAGGATAATTGTCTGGTGATTCATCCAGGTTTTTGTGTATATCAATAATTCGTTTCTTTTTTTTTGCTGAGTTGTGTTTCATGGTATGGATGTACCACAGTTTGCTTAGCCATTTGCTTATCTCTATTAGTTTTCTCTTGATTTAGTTGTCTTGGTTTCTAAATTTGTTGATATTCTGTGCATCTCTAAGTTATCATCAATTGCTGTGACAAAATTATAAATGTCTTCTCAGTGTTTGTAGACACATGAAGTAATTTATCGTTTTCAGTTTTTTTCTGGAGCTTTCCTTCCTAGATCTCTTTCTTTGTTTTTTGTTTCTGTTCACCTTTACACCTGCCATGTAAGTGTTGCCATGTGATTTCCCTTTATCATCCAGGGAAGTCCGTTCTCTTTTGTCCTATACTGTAGCCCATACTTCTTTCTTTTTTATTTTTGGTGGGGCTCATCCCTTAGTAGGTTCCTGAGAATTTAAGACCTTAAATGTTTGAATATACCATGACTTTACCCTCATGATGGATAATTGTGTGTACAGAATTCTAGGTTGGAAATGACTCTCAGGTTTCTAAACATATGCTCTATTTTTTTTAAGCTTCTCGTGTTGTTGAGAATACTGCTGTGATTTCTTGATCCTTTGTGAGTCACTATTTTTTCATGTTTGCAAGCTTTTTGAGTCTTATCTGTCTTTAGAGATTTGAAATTTCATGATATTCCTTGATGTTAGGTTCTTCTAACTCTTTTTATTAAGATTTCTTCTTACAGTTTGTTTCATACAAGTACTTTTTTTGCTTACTTTGCTCGTTGCCTTTTTTTTTATAAATTTATTTATTTATTTATCTTATTGGCTGTGTTGGGTCTTTTTTGTTGTGCACGGGCTTTCTTTTTAGTTGCGGTGAGTGGGGGCTACTGTTCGTTGTGGTGCGTGGGCTCCTCATTGCCATGGCTTCTCCTTTTGTGGAGCATGGGCTCTAGGCGCATGGGCTTCATTAGTTGCAGCACATGGGCTCAATAGTTGTGGCTCACAGGCTCTAAAGCGCAGGCTCAATAGTTGTGGTGCACAGGCTTAGTTGCTCCGCGGCACGTGGGATCTTCCTGGAGCAGGGATCGAACCCGTGTCCCCTGCATTGGCAGGTGAATTCTCAACCACTGCGCCACCTAGGAAGCCCCTTGCTCGTTGCCTTTTACACTAGAGACTTTTGTCAAATGTCCAGTGATCCTTATTGGTCTCACTTTTAAGAGTGTAAAACTAAAATGGTGATTGAGATTTCACTGTGGTATGATTTGTCTGAGTCACGTCATTGTGGATGTCCAGTTGTTAGTATCTGCAGGGTTTTTTTCTCTTGACTTGATAAGTTTTTTTGACAGAGAAATCTTCTCTCCTGCTTGGGGGTCTGATTCTGACTATGAGTGTTCTCAGCCAGGTGGGCAAGGGGAAAAGTGCAATTTGAATGCTTTCACTGAATATCTCTGTTTTCAGTGTGTTACTCCTACCTTCAGTTATGTCTCATGTCTTTGAGATCACAGTCTCTGATTCAAAACTCGAGAGAAAACATCTAATCTTCTGTTGGGAGAGGATGGGCTCAGTGACTCTGACTACTTCCTATACATACTTTTTTAAATTTATTTTTTAATTTTTATTAAAAGTATTTTTATTGGAGTATAATTGCTTTACAATGTTGTGTTAGTTTCAGCTGTACTATGAAGTGAATCAGCTATATGTATACATATATCCCCTCCCTCTTGGACCTCCCTCCTATCCCGCTGCATCCCACCCATCTAGGTCATCATAGAGCACCAAGCTGAGCTCCGTATGCTATACAGTAGGTTCCCACTAGCTGTCTATTTTACACATGGTATTTATGTCAAACCTAATCTCCCAATTCATCCCAGCCTCCCATATCCACTCCTCCCCGCTCCGTGTCCACACATCCACACTTCCGTCCTTTGCATCTGCGTCTCTGTGCCTGCCCTGGAAATAGGTTTATCTGTAGTGTCTTTCTAGATTTCACATATATGCGTTAATATACGATATTTGTGTTTCTCTTCCAGACTTACTTCACTCTGTATGACAGACTTTAGGTCCATCCATATCTTCAAAAATGACCCAATTTCGTTCCTTTTTGTGGCTGAGTGATATTCCATTGCATATATGTACCACGTCTTCTTTATGCATTCATCTGTTGATGGACATTTAGATAGTTTTCATGATCTGACTATTGTAAACAGTGCTGCAGTGAACATTGGGATACATGTGTCTTTTTGAATTATGGTTTTCTCAGTGTATATGCCCAGTAGTGGGATTGCTGGGTCATATGGTAGTTCTATTTTTAATTTTTTAAGGAACCTCCATACTGTCCTCCATAGTATGGCTGTATCAATTTACATTCCCACCAATAGTGTGAGAGGGTTCCCTTTTCTCCTTACCCTTTCCAGCATTTATTGTTTGTAGATTTTTTGATATTGGCCATTCTGACTGGTGTGAGATGATACTTCATTGTGGTTTTGATTTGCATTTCTCTAATAATTAGTGATGTTGAGCAGCTTTTCATGTGCCTCTTGGCCATCTGTATATCTTCTTTGGAGAAATATCTATTTAGGTCTTCTGCCCATTTTTTGATTTTTTTTTTGATATTGAGCTGCGTGAGCTGTTTGTATATTTTGGAGATTAATCCTTTGTTCCTTCATTTGCAAATAATTTCTCCCATTCAGAGGGTTGTCTTTTGGTCTTGTTTATGGTTTCCTTTCCTGTGCAAAAGCTTCTAAGTTTCATTAGGTCCCATTTGTTTATTTTTCTTTTTATTTTCATTACTCTAAGAGGTGGATCAAAAAAGATCTTGCTGTGATTTTTGTCAAAGAGTGTTCTTCCTATGTTTTCTTCTAAGAGTTTTAGAGTGTCCGGTCTTGCATTTAGGTCTTTAATCCATTTCGAGTTTATTTTTGTGTGTGGTGTTAGGGAGTGTTCAAATTTCATTCTTTTATATGTAGCTGTCCAGTTTTACCAGCACCACTTATTGAAGAGGCTGCCTTTTCTCCATTGTATATGCTTGCCTCCTGTGTTGTAGATTAGGTGACCATACGTATGTGGGTTTGTCACTGGGCTTTCTGTCCTGTTCCATTGATCTATATTTCTGTTTTTGTGCCAGTACCATACTAATATTGATTATTGTAGCTTTGTAATATAGTCTGAAGGCAGGGAGCCTGATTCCACAAGCTCTGTTTTTCTTTCTCAAGATTGCTTTGGCTATTTGGGGTCTTTTGTGTTTCCATACAGATTTTTTTTTGTTCCAGTTCTGTGAAAAATGCCATTGGTAATTTATAGGGATTGTATCGAATCTGTATATTGCTTCGGTAGTATAGTCATTTCCCATAATATTGATTCTCCCAATCCAAGAACATAGTATATCTCTCCATCTGTTTGTGTCATCTTTGATGTCTTTCATTAGTGTTTTATAGTTTTCGGTGTGCAGGTCTTTTGCCTCCTTAGGTAGGTTTATTGCTAGGTAATGTATTCTTTTTGTTGCGATGGTAAATGGGACTGTTTCCTTAATTCCTCTTTCTGACCTTTTGTTGTTAATGTATAGGAATGTAAGAGATTTCTGTATATTAATTTTGTATCTTACAACTTTACCAAACTCATTGATTAGCTCTAGTAGTTTTCTGGTGGCATTTTTAGCATTTTCTATGTATAGTGTCATTTCACTTGCATACAGTGACAGTTTTACTTCTTTTCCAATTTGTATTACTTTTATTTCTTTTTCTTCTCTGATTGCTGTGGCTAGGACTGCCAAAATTATGTTGAATAATAATGGTGAGAGTGGACATCCTTGTCTTGTTCCTGATCTTAGAGGAAATGCTTTCAGTTTTTCACCATTGAAAATGGTGTTTGCTGTGGGTTTGTCATATATGGTCTTTATTATGTTGAGGTAGCTTCTGGCTATGCCCACTTTCTGGAGCGTTTTTATCATAAATAGGTGTTGAATCTGTCAGAAACTTTTTCTTCATCTATTGAGATGATCTTGTGATTTTTATTCTTTAATTTGTTAATATGGTGTATCACATTGATTGATTTGCATATATTGAAGAATCCTTGCATCCCTGGGATAAATCCCACTTGATCATGGTGTATGATCCTTTTAATGTGTTGTTGAATTCTGTTCGCTATTTTGTTGAAGATTTCTACGACTATGTTCATTAGTGATACTGGCCTGTAATTTTCTTTTTTTGTGATATCTTTGTCTGGTTTTGGTATCAGGGTGATGGTGGCCTCATAGAATGAGTTTGGGAGTGTTCCTCCCTCTACAATTTTTTGGAAGAGTTTGAGAAGGATAGGTGTTAGCTCTTCTCTAAATGTTTTATAGAATTCGTCTGTGAAGCCATCTGGTCCTGGATTTTTGTTTGTTGGAAGATTTTTAATTACAGTTTGTTTCATTACTTGTGATTGGTCTGTTTATATCTTCTATTACTTCCTGGTTCAGTCTTACAAGGTTGTACCTTTCCAAGAATTTGTCCATTTCTGTTTTATTGGCATATAGTTGCCTGTAGTAGTCTCTTATGATCCTTTTTATTTCTGTGGTGTCAGTTGTAATTTCTCCTTTTTCATTTCTAATTTTATTGATTTGAATCCTCTCCGTTTTTTTCCTGATGAGTCTGGCTAAAGGTTTATCAATTTTGTTTATCGTCTCAAAGAACCAACTTTTAGTTTTATTGATCTTTGCTATTGTTTTGTTTCTATTTCATTTATTTCTGCTCTGATTTTTATGATTTCTTTCCTTCTACTAACTTTGGGTTTTCTTTGTTCTTCTTTCTCTAATTGCTTTAGGTGAAAAGTTAGATTGTTTATTTGAGATTTTTCTTGTTTCTTTTTTTCTTTTTTTTTTTATAAATTTATTTATTTATATTGGCTGTGTTGGGTGTTCGTTGCTGTGTGTGGGCTTCTCATTGCAGTGGCCTCTCTTGTTGCAGAGCATGGGCTCTAGGCGCTCAGGCTTCAGTAGTTGTAGCATGTGGGCTCAATGGTTGTGGCCCGTGGGCTCTAGAGCACAGGCTCAGTAGTTATGGCACACAGGCTTAGGTGCTCCTTGGCATGTGGGATCCTCCTGGAACAGGGTTCAAACCCGTGTCCTCTGCATTGACAGGTGGATTCTTAACCAGTGCGCCACCAAGGAGGTACCTTGTTTCCTTTTTTTTAAATAATTAATTAATTAATTGGCTGGCCCTCCATCCCAGGAGCGAAGACTGCCGCCATGTTCTGCCCACCTTGCACCTCACATGGTGGGGTATTGCTCCAGGACCCTGCTTCAGATGTTTAAGCTCCGCCATCCATTAAACCACCGATGTCTCTGTTGCTGACTCTGGGCTCTTTCTTCGGTTTTAATGCTGGGCAGCTGCAGGCCTTATAGGCCTGGGGGTGCAGCCCAACAATGAGATATTCAAAATGTCAGGATCATCATGCACAGAGGTCATAACTTAAAAGTCTCTTACACCTCAGATTTCTTGTTTGACAAGTGAATCCTATGAACAGCTGGATTTTTTGCCTGACAAACTAAAAACAAAGCTGCTTCCCTTCCAGAAAGATGGCATCACTTTTGCCCTCAGAAGAGGTGGCAGGTGTATGGTGGCTGATGAAATGGGTCTAGGAAAGACAATTCAGGCAATTGGCATCGCTTACTTCTGTAAGGAGGAATGGCTGCTTTTAATAGTGGTCCCTTCATCTCTGAGGTACCCTTGAACAGAAGAAATAGAGAAGTGGATCCCAGAGCTGGGTCCAGAAGAAATCAATATTATCCAGAATAAAACTGATGTTAGGAGAACATCAACCAGCAAAGTGACAGTTCTGGGTTATGATCTTTTAACCACAGGTGAAGAGACTTTGATAGATGCACTGAATAATCAGAACTTCAAAGTAGTTATTGTAGATTAATCACACTACATGAAGTCCAGAAATACAGCTCACAGCAGGATTTTATTGCCAGTAGTACAGAAAGCCAAATGAGCCATTCTTCTTACAGGAGCTCCAGCCTTGGGAGGACCTGAAGAGCTTTTCATGCAGGTTGAAGCTCTCTTTCCACAAAAATTTGGAACATGGACTGACTATGCCAAAAGATACTGTAATGCACATGTCAGATACTTTGGTAAAAGACCTCAGTGGGATTGTAGAGGGGCATCAAATCTTAATGAACTTCACCAGCTATTAAGTGACATAATGATTAGAAGATTAAAGACTGAAGTTTTAACCCAGCTGCCCCCTAAAATCAGACAGCGTATTCCATTTGATCTTCCTGCAGCAGCAGTCAAGGAATTGAATTCCAGCTTTGAAGAATGGGAAAAATTAGTGAGAGCTCCAAATTCAGGTGCCACCAAGACTGTCATGGGGTTGATTACGCGCATGTTTAAACAAACTGCTATTGCCAAGGCAGGTGCTGTAAAGGATTATATTAAGATGATGCTTCAGAATGGTTCACTTAAATTTCTGGTTTTTGCTCACCATTTAAACATGCTCCAAGCTTGCACAGAAGCCGTCATAGAAAACAAGACTCATTACGTCAGGATAGATAGAAGAGTTCCATCTTCAGAAAGAATACATCTGGTATGAGTTTCAGAAGGACCCTGAGACTCATGTGGCTATCCTAAGCATTCAGGCTGCTGGGCTGGGTTTGACATTTACCTCTGCAACTCATGTATTTGCTGAGTTATATTGGGACCCTGGACACATAAAACAAGCAGAAGACTGTGCTCACCGGATTGGACAGTGCAGTTCTGTGAATATTCACTACCTTATGGCAAATGGGACTCTAGACACCCTTATGTGGGAGCGCACTGAATGGTAGGAAGGAAAAACTTCAGGCTGAGAAGGATGATAAGGAAAAATGGGATTTCCTGCAGTTTGCTGACGCTGTGACTCCAAGTGAAAGGTCTGAAGAGCTTAGGAATGAAATGTTCACTCATGTAAGATTATGTGACCTCTTTTTTTGGTCATGAAGCTGTGACTTTATCATATATTGTTTTAAATAGCAATTTTCAATTGTTCATGCTATTGCAAGGAACCTCCACGTAAAGGTAGGAAACCTCTAAGAACTAAAAGATGACTGATATAAGGAGGCTGCAACAGTGGCTTGTATCTTCCAACAGTCATAGATCAGTGCTCACTGTTTGGATCCTTAGGAAAACAAGCTAAGTAGAATCCAGCCTTCAGAAGAAAATATGGGAGACTATCTCTGTGACCCTGCGGGTAGGGAAAGGTGTATTAAATTTGCCACAAAAAGTAACATACACAGGTCACATACTCAGTAAAGATATTTGCATTACAGTGTCCAAAGTATGTAAAGAATTTATACAATTCAGTTAGTAAAACAAACAAGCCAACAGTAAAATAGGCAAGCAATGTGAATGTCAGAGGAGACCTGAATAGAAAGAAACATTAAAAGAAACTAGCTTCACCAAAATAAGGCAAATTTATAAAGGTACCCGTTTCTCTTTACAATTAGTGCATAATCTATGGTGTGATATTTTGAGATCACGTGATTATCCTGTTCCCAAAACCTTTCACACAGTGGTTTTAGCATTCATTGATCTTTGCCTGAACCAGTTTTGAAATAGTGGTTTTTCTAATTCCATTGCTTCTTTATTTATTAGCTGGCATTTTTCTGTGAATGAAAACTTCTCATTAAAAAAATATCATTATGAAAAAGAAAATTAATTGGCTGCTTTGGACCTTTGTTGCTGCACACGGGCTTTCTGTAGTTGTAGAGAGCAGGGGCTGTTCTTCATTGTGGTGCACATGCTCCTCATTGCAGTGGCTTCTCTCTTTGTGGAGCATGGGCTCTAGGCACATGGGCTTCATTAGTTGCAGCATACAGGCTCAATAGTTGTGGCTCACAGGCTCTAGAGCACAGGCTCAATGTTGTGGCACACGGACTTAGTTACTTCGCAGCATGTGGGATCTTTCTGGACCAGGGATCGAACCTGTGTCCCCTGCATTGGCAGGTGGATTCTTAACCACTGCGCCACCTAGGAAGTCCCAAGATTTTTCTTGTTTCTTGAGATGAGGTTGAATTGCTATAAACTTCCCTCTTAGAACTGCTTTTACTGTGTCCCATAGGTTTTGAGTCATCATGATTTCATTGTCATTTGTTTTTATGTGTTTTTTAATTTCCTCTTTGATTTCTTCAGTGATCTCTTGGTTATTTAGCAGTGTACTCTTTGGCCTTCATGTGTTTGTGCTTTTTACAGTTTTTTTCCTGTAATTGATTTCTAATCTCATAGCATTCTGGTTGGAAATGATGTTGATATAATTTTCAGTTTTATTAAATTTTCTAAGTCTTGATTTGTGACCCAAGACGTGATCTATCTTGGAGAATGTTCTCTGTGCACTTGAGAAGAAAGTGTATGCTGCCGCTTTTGGGTGGAATGTCCTATAAATATCAATTAAATCTATCTGGTCTGTTGTGTCATTTAAAGCGTGTATTTCCTTATTTTCTGTCTGGATAATCTGTCCACTTGTATAAGTGGGGTGTTAAAGTCCCCCACTACTATTGTGTTACTGTTCATTTCCCCTTTTATGACTGTTAGCATTTCCCTTATATATTGAGGTACTCCTATATTGGGGGCATAAATATTTGTAATTGTTATATCTTCTTCTTGGATTGATCCCTTGATCATTATATAGTGTCCTTCCTTATCTCTTGTAACAATCTTTAGTTTAAAGTCTATTTTATCTGATGAGTATTGCCATTCTAGCTTTCTTTTGATTTCCAGTCACATGGAATATCTTTTTCTATCCCCTCACTTTCAGTCTGTATTATGTGTCCCTAGGTCTGAAGTGGGTCTCTTGTAGACAGCATGTATGTGGGTCTTGTTTTTGTATCCATTCAGCCAATCTCTGTCTTTTGGTTGGAGCATTTAAGCCATTTACATTCAAGGTAATTATCGATATGTATGTTCCTATTACCATTTTCTTAGTTGTTTTGGGTTTGTTTTTGTGGGTCTTTTCCTTTCCCACCTAGAGAAGTTCCTTTAGCATTTCTTGTAAAGCTGGTTTGGTGGTACTGAATTCTCTTAGCTTTTGCCTGTCTGTAAAGCTTTTGATTTCTCTGTCCAATCTGAATGAGCTCCTTGCTGGGTAGGGTAATCTTGGTTGTAGATTTTTCCCTTTCATCACTTTAAGTACATATTGCCGCTCCCTTCTGGCCTGCAGTGATTCTGCTGAAAACTCAGTTGATGACCTTATGGAGATTCCCTTGTATGTTATTTGTTGCTTTTCTCTTGTTGCTTTTAATATTTTTTCTTTGAATTTAACTTTTGTTAGTTTGATTAATAAGTGTCTTGGGTTTACCCTGTATGGGACTCTGTGCTTCCTGGACTTGGGTGGCTATTTCTGCTCCTATGTTAGGGAAGTTTTTGACTGTAATCTCTTAAAATATTTTTCAGGCCCTTTCTCTTTCTCTCCTTCTTCTAGGACCCCTATAATTCGTATGTTGGTGCATTTAATATTGTCCCAGAGGTCTCTTGAGATTGTCCTCAATTCTTTTCATTCTTTTTTCTTTATTCTGCTCCTTGGCAGTTATTCCCACTATTCTATCTTCTAGGTCACTTATTTGTTCTTCTGCCTGTTATTCTGCTGTTGAGTCCTTCTAGAGTATTTTTCATTTCAGTTATTGTGTTATTCATCATTGTTTTTTAGCTCTTCTAGATCTTTGTTAAGTATTTCTTGTATTTTCTCAATCCGTGCCTCCATTTTATTTCTGAGATGTTGGATCATCTTTGCTATCATTTCCCTGAATTCTTTTTCAGGTAGATTGCCTGTTTCTTCTTCATTTATGTGGTCTTCTAGGTTTTGCTTGCTTTTCTGACTGTGACATATATTTTGTCATCTCATTTTTTTATTTTGATGGGTGGGGCTGTGTTCCTCTCTTACTGGTTGTTTGGCTGTCTTCCTGTCTTACTGGTTGTTTGGCTTGAGGCAGCTAGCATTGGAGTTTGCAGGCAGTTGAGTAGAGCCGGGTCTTGTTGCCCAGATGAGTATCTCAGGGAGACCACATGCTGATTAGTATTCCCTGGGGTCTGAGGTTCTCTGTTAGTCCATTGGTTTGGACTTGGCGCTCCCACCGCACGTGCTCAGGCCTGACCCACAGCCTGGGAGCCGAGATCCTGCAAGTTGTGTGGCATGGCAAAAAAAAAAAAAAAAACGGCAGAACTATAACAAAGGATAAAATATAAAATAAACTTAGAAAAATAAAATATTTATTAGAAAAAATGAAAATATAAATGAAACAACAACAACAAGGTAAAACAGAACCACAACAGCACCAAAAAAAAAAAAAAGACTGGAAAAGGCCTTGGCTGTGCAGGGGTGGGGAGAGGAGCCTAGGCTCATGACCCACACAGGACCCACACAGCTGGAAAAGGACCTCACAGTGCAGAAGTTGTGACCCAGGACCCTAGCAGGCTTGCTGGAGGCTGAGAGGGTGGAGGAAACTCTGGCCATGTTCCCCTCTGATCCCCGAAGGTCTCTCCCCATTCCCGAGATCCCCTCATGGTGCGTGTGCTCCTCCTGAGCTTGGGAACCCCTCCCCTCCCCCAGCTGCCCCTCAAGGACACTGGTCCTGTCTAGTCTCTACTTTTCCTCCTCACCTACCTCCCCCCAGGTCCCACCTGGTTGCTTGGGGGTTCCTCCTGTCCCCTTAGGTGTCTGAGGTCCCCAGCCAGCACTTGGTGGGTGCCCTAGTTGTGTGAACTTCACGTCCTCCTACTATGCCATCTTGACTGCATCCCCGCATACATACTTTTAACAACTCTTCTGTTTGCAGTTCCTACCTGGACCCCCTCTCTTAGAAGTGCCTTTTCCCTTGAATTACTGATCTTATGCATTTCTCCTTAAATATAGATCTGTCAGCTTCTGGGTTTTCTTTATTGCTAGCATGTTTCTGCTCTTTCTGGGCTGATTAGTTGCTACTGATCTGCTTTCCAACCTAAAAAAGTTTGTTGATGTCTCTCATCTACTCCCTTCTCTTTCTCTTCATCCTTCTGGGTTTATACATTTTAAAAAATCCTTAGTGAGGTTTCAAGAGAGAGTAGAATATAATGAAAACTTGCTTTTGTTACTTTGCGTAATTGAGTTCCATAGTGTATCCACTGAATTAACAGTCAAGTGGCTCCATTATTTATGTATTTTCCTATTGGTAGATTTTTAGTTTTTTTTTCCTCTCTATTCATTGTCACAGTGATGTAGTGAACACCTTTGTTTATGCCTCCTCGAATGCATATGTAAGTTGAATTTCTCTAGGATATATACTTTTGAAATGAAATTGTCAGGGATTGTCAATTTTTCCTCAAAGTTGTTTTATTAGTTTTCTTTCCCACTTGCAATGTGTGAATGAGATTTCTCTTTTCTAGAATTTAAAAATTTATGACTTGATAAATTTCAGATTTTCAAAAGAAAGCATGTTATGTACATAACATCTTAAAAATAATATAAATGAACACCCATGTGCCCATTCCTCAGTGTGAGAAATACCAGTACCTTTGAAGCATCTATGTGCTCCTTTTTGATCTTATTCTTTACCCTCTCCTCCCTACACAGAGGTAACTACTGTGTTGAATTTCATGTTCATCATTCCCATCCTTTGCTTTTTAGCTTTACCACACATGAGTGTATGCTGACATTTGTGTCAACATTTCTTTCACTATTTAAGACAGGGATTTCTACATCCACATGTTGGATGCTTCACTAGGTAGGACTCATGAGACTCCACATGTACTCATGACTGAGATTTAGTATAGGCATACAGTCAGGATACACAGCCAAATCAGTAAGAGAAAAGGACGCATCAGGCAGAGTGTGGAGGAATCCATGTCAGACTCTCCAAAGGGACCACACAGGGTGCACAGCAGTAAAATGCTGTAAAGCATGTACAGTCTTTCTGTCCTGGGAAGCCTTTTGAGACTTAGCCCGTTTTTATTGGGAGCTGGCTTTGTTAGCATCCTTTGCCCACCAAAATTCTATATTCCCTGAAGGAAAAAAAGATGATGTTCACCAGAAATCACATTGTTTATACAAACAGTCTAGGCAGGCTGGAATAGCAGGAACCAGTTTGTAATGGAGGAAACATTCTGAAAGCCAAGTCCCTGGGTGCCCACCATGAGCTAGTTCTGTAAGCAGGTTTTTAAGTGATCAGGCCTGCTGCATTAATTCTTTTCTGTGTAGAGCGAACCTCTAAATGCTATATATATTTAGTGTTTTACATGTTTTTGCCTCTATTCTAAACTTTACTTAAATGAGATTATATACTTTTGTACCTTGCATTTTTTTGCTTAACGTAATCATTCCATGTTGCTGTAGTTTATTCATTTCACTGTTGCATTTGTGATATTATGTTATATGACTATATGGTAATTTATTTATCCAATCTTCTGTCAGAATAGGTTTTTAAAAGCTGTTCAGAGCAACATTGTTTTTATGATACATTATATGAAATTCAGCTTTACTAGATAATTTGAAATTGGTTTCTAAGGAGTTAAGTCTGCAACTTTACCAGCTGGTTTATTGTTTTTAAATAATTTTTTTTTCAATTTAAAAACAAATGTGTTTAATCAAAATTGGTAATTGAAGAGAGTAGATCTAATGTTGTATCTCTTTTAGACTCAGTGCCAGAAATCACGTCCAAAATCAGGTCCAGTTTCTTCAAGGAAGAAAGAAGCCCCTCTGCAGTTAATTGTAGAACCAAGTGAAGCTGTCAACAAATCAGGTTGGTAGCTTCCCCACAGGTGATATCTGCCTAGATATATTTAAAAAGTTAGAAATGCTGAAGGTAGCCCATGTGTTGGCTTGAGTGACAAGATCAGGGTCAGCCTAGGCAGAATTGTGAAATGGATGAAGTTGTTTTTGAGTCCCTCTCAAGTCCATCATCAGTGTTTTGTGTTTTTTTTTAAACGAATAATTTTTTTAAAAAATTTTATTGAAGTATAGTTGATTTGCAATGTTGTGTTTAATTTCTGCTGTATAGCAAAGTGACTCAGTTATACATATATATTCTTTTTCATGTTCTTTCCCATTATGGTTTATCACAGGATATTGAATATAGTTCCCTGTTCTATATAGTGGGAACCTGTTGTTTATCCATCCTATATGTAATAGTTTGCATTTGCTGATCCCAGACTCCTAATCCTTTCCTCCCCAACCCCTCCTTCCCCTTGGCAACCACAAGTGTGTTCTCTATATTTGTGAGTTCGTTTTTGTTTCATAGATATGTTCCTTTGTGTCATATTTTAGATTCCATATATAGGTGATAGCATACGGTATTTGTCTTTCTCTTTCTGACTTATGCTTAGTATGATAGTCTCTGGGTCCATTCATGTTGCTGCAAATGTTTTTAATGGCTGAGTAATATTCCATTGTATATGTATATCACATCTTTGTGCATTCATCTGTTGATGGACGTTTAGCTTGTTTCCATGTCTTGGCTGTTGTAAATGGTGCTGCTGTGAGCATAGGTGTGCATGTGTCTGCGAATTATAGTTTTGTCTGGGTATATGCTCAGCAGTGGGATTGCTGGATCATCATTTGGCAACTCTGTTTTCAGTTTTTTGAGGAACATTCATACTGATTTCCATAGTGGTGCACCAGTTTATTACATTCCCACCAACAGTGTAAGAGGGTTCCCTTTTCTCTACACCCTGTCCAGCATTTATTATTTGTAGACTTTTTAATGATGGCCATTCTCTCCAACATTTATTATTTGTAGACTTTTTAATGATGGTGTGAGGTGATACCTTATTGTTTTGATTTGCAGAATAATAAGTTATATCTGATTATTATCTGTTTTTTTGTTTTAGTGGTAGGAATGTTGCTTACTAGGATGTGGTAAGAGACATTAACTAAGCAAGAATTATTATAGGGACCGTAGTTTTAATAGTTTTCAAATAGATTTTTCTTTTTTTCTTTTCTTTTGTTTTTCCTCCTCCCCCTTTCTGCTTCCTCCCCCTCCCCCTTCCTCATTTCATTTGTTATCTTACACACTTTCTATGGGTCAGGAATTCAGAAGCAGCTTCGTTAGGTGGTGCTGGTTTGTAATGCTCATAAGGTGGTAGTCAAGATAATGGCCAGGGTTGCATCCATCTGAAGGCTTGACTGGGGCTAAGGATACATTTACAAGATGACTCACTTATGTGGGGCTAGTTACTGGCAGGAAGCCTTAATTTCCTCCCATGTGGGTCTCTCCATGGACTTTTTTTTTTTTAATAAATTCACCTATTTATTTATGTATTAGCTGCATTGGGTCTTTGTTGCTGTGTGGGCTTTCTCTAGCTGTGACGAGTGGGGGCTACTCTTTGTTGCGGTGCGAAGGCTTCTCATTGTAGTGGCTTCTCTTGTTGTGGAGCACGGGCTCTAGGCGCGCTGGCCTCAGTAGGTGTGGCACATGGGCTCAGTAGTTGTGTCGCGAGCTCAAGAGAACAGGCCCAGTAGTTGTGCTGCACAGACTTAGTTGCTCCACGGCATGTGGGGTCTTCCCAGCCCAGGGATTGAACCCATGTCCTCTGCATTGGCAGGAGGATTCTTAACCCACTGCTCCACCAGGGAAGTCCTCTGTGGACTTCTTGAGCATTTTTTTTTTTTAACTAAGGTATAATTTACATGATATTAGTTTCAGGAATACAACATAATGATTTGATATTTGAACATATGTGGTCAGTGTTAATTTTTCTCTCTTCTCCTTTTGTTCCATTTCCTTTAATCAGTTATATGTGTTGCTACTTTTTAAAGTTTTATTTGCATTTTTCAAATTAGAAAAGTCCTTCATTTGAGGTAAGAGTCAAAGATTTAAAAGAAAAAGCTACTAATCGTTATTCCCCTCATCCTGCTGAGGTGGCCTTGAATCCTTCCATGTCTTCATTGGTGTTCCTGAATGAACACTTACATAAATGTGTGTGTATGCGCACACAAGCTTTAAGAAGAGGCTTTTACGGTTTTCTTCTATACCAGCAGTGTAAGAAAGTACTTTTTACCTAATAGATTATTTACTAGTCTATTGTAATTTTTCCTGTTTGATCAGTATTAAATGTTCTCACTGTTACTTTAGTGTCTATTTCTGTGATTACCACTGAGTTTGAACACTTTTTTATGTTTACTGGCTATTTGAATTTCCTTTTATCTGAGTTGTCTGTTCATACCTTTTGCCCATTTTTTTTTTCTAATTTATGAGAGACCTTTAAATTGAATATCTGTAACTATTTATCTGTAATTATCTGTAATTTATCAGGTATTTTCCCAAATGATCCCTTGACTGTTACAGATTTTGGTAATAGTATCTTATATGATGGATAACATTTTTTACGTTAACTGTCAAATGTGTGGGGTTTTTTCTTATGGTTTTTGAGTTTCCTGTTTTGGTATAAGGTCTGTTTTATCCTAATGGTGTAGGAAATATCTTAGATTTTCATCTTAACATCTTTTTTCTTTTTAATTTGAAGTTTTAATCCATCTGGAATGTGTTTTGGTGTGTAATGTGACATAATGTTACAATTTTATTTCTTCCTGATGGTCAGTTGTGCTAGGTCCATTTATTAATTGCATAATCTGTTCTCATCTGAATGTGCTACTTTTATCACATATTAAATCTCATATATCATTCAGTATACTTTTGAATTTTGGTCTATTTGTTTATTGTTTTTAACTTTATTGGCTACATTGGATCTTTGTTGCTGCATGCAGGCTTTCTCTAGTTGCGGCAAGTGGGGGCTACTTTTTGTTGTGTTGCTCGGGCTTCTCTTTGTGGTGGCTTCTCTTGTTGTGCAGCACAGGCTCTAGGCGCCCGGGCTGCAGTAGTTGTGGCATGTGGGCTCAATAGTTGTGGCTTGTGGGCTCTAGAGCGCAGGTTCAGTAGTTGTGTCACACAGGCTTAGTTGCTCCACGGGATGTGGGATCTTCCTGGACCAGGGATCCTGGACCTGTGTCCCCTGCATTGGCAGGCGGATTCGTAACTACTGCGCCACCAGGGAAGCCCTATTTATTTACTTTTTTTTTTTTTTTGGTGACAAAATACTGTTTAATTTTTATACCGTTACTGGAATTTACTAATTGCCAATGACAGTTTCTACTTCTCACATACACAGTAAACCTCAATGGGATTACGATGTTTGAGCTTATTTTTTTGAGCTTCTATTGAGAGAGAATTGAAATACAATAAACTGCATATATCTAAAGTGTACAATTTGATATTTTTTTTCTTATTAGTAATGTATATATGGCAATCCCAGTCTCTTGTTGTGGAGCACAGGCTCTAGGCACGCGGGCTTCAGTAGTTGTGGCATGTAGGCTCAGTAGTTGTGGCTTGTGGTCTGTAGAGCGCAGGCTCAGTAGTTGTGGCATACGGGCTTAGTTGCTCTGTGGCATGTGGGATCTTCCTGGACCAGGGATCGAACCTGTGTCCCCTGCATTGGCAGGCAGATTCTTAACCACTGTGCCACCAGGGAAGCCCTATTTATTTATTCTTAATGTCAACACAATGCTGTTTTACTAATAGTTTTCTAGCTTGTGTTAATATAAAGGTATTTATATTCACTATTCTGCCATTCTTAGACTTTTTAACTTTCTATGAACTATGTTTAGTTTCCAATAAAATTTTGTTGTGATTGTAACTAAAGTTGCATTTAATTTGTATAGTAATTTTGTGAAAATTCATATCTTTGTGTCATTTAGGTTTTCTACATAAGAACATATGTCATATTTATGTCCTTCAAAAGTGTACGAAGGGCACTATGAATAGTATGAAAGGCTAACTTACAGAATGGAGGGAAATATTTGCATATAGCATATCTAATAAGAGATTTATATCCAGAATACATAAAGATGTCCTGTAACTCAAAAACAACAAAAATAAACATCCCAATTAAAAAGGGTAAAGGACTTGAATTAGACATTTCTCCATTTGGCTAATGAAAGTGAAACCATGGGTTAAATCCGTTTTACCTGCCTTCGCTAATTGAGTTCATTTTCAGATTTGCATGTCCTCCAGATTGCAAATAACCTGAACAAGATATTTGCCTGAGTTGTTTTCTGGAACTTGAAGTCAGCTGCATCTAGTTTGTGCTGAGCTGGTTAAGACTGAATAGGACCATCCTTCAACTGGTCATGTGTCAAGGTCCGCTCTGAGAACCTTTTGACCATGGAGAGCCCTGTGCAGAGTGATGATTATTGCACCATTTTTTCAGTCACCTTTACCCAAGTTCCCCATGCCTTGGATCATCTTGCTTGGCTGCCTTGCAAGTAAACCCTCTCTTTGCTGCAAACCTTGGCGTCTTGGCATGCTGTGCATCTGGCAAGCTGATAAACAACTGCATGAAAAGTTCAACATTATTAGTTATTAGAGAAATGCAAATCAAAACCTCAAAGAGATACCAATTTATACATATTTGAATGGCTATTATTATTTTTTTAGATAAAAGATGTTGATGAGGATGTGGAATTTTATAGAACCCCTCGGGCATTGCTGGTGGGGAAGTAAAATTGTGCAGTCAGTGGAAAACAGTTTAGTGGTTCCTCAAAAAATTAAGTGTTAAGTAGCATTTCTACTCCTGGGTTTATATTCAAAAGAATTGAAAACAGGGACTCAAACAGATACTTATACTCCAATGTTCATAGCAGTATTATTCACAATACCCAAAAGGTGGAAACAACCAAAGTGTTCTATGAACAAGTGAATGGACGACAACATGTAGTACATGTGTAGAGTGGAATATTATTCAGCCATAAAAAGGAATGAAGTTCTGATACATGCTACCACACAGAGAAACCTTAAGAAACATTATGCTAAATGAATATACTTCTGGTATAAATTTCCCTTCAGCACTGCTGTAGCTGCATCTATAGATCTTGGTATGTTGTGTTTTCTGTTCATTTTTATTTCCATGTATTTTAAAAAATCCTTTGAGACTTTCTCTTTAACCCATTTAGTGGTATGTTAACCCAAGTGTTTCGGGCTTTTCCTGTTGTCTTTCCTTTAGTGATTTCTTATCTTGATTTCTTTATGGCATAAGCATACACTATGTAATTTCAGTTCTTTTAAATTTGTGAAGATTTATTTTATGACCCAAGATATCGTCTGTTTTTATGAATGCCTCATGGGCATTTGAAAAACAAGTATTCTGTTGTTGAGTGCAGTTGACCATAAATGTCAGTTATGTTGTATTACTAATTTCTGTACATTGTTGGATGCAGTTTGTTAAAATTTTGAGAATTCTTTGCATGTAAGTTAATGAGAGAGAGCGATCTGTAGTTTTCTTTTTTATGCTGTATTTGTATGGTTTTGGTATCAAGGTAATGCTTACCAGCCTTATAAAATAAGTTGGAAATTATTCCCCCTTCTAATTCCTAGAAGGGTTTATATAAAATTGATTTTAATTCTTCTTTGAATTTCAGTATAATATTCTCCAGTGATATCATCTGGTCTTGGAATTTCTTTTCCAAGAGCTTTTAAGTTACAAATTCAATTCTTTAATAGTTATAGGACTCTTTAGGTTATTTATCTTATCTTGGCACACTTTTGAGAGTTTTTAGTTTTTGAAGAATTGGTCCATTTCTTCTAAGTGGTGTTTATGAATGTAAAGTTGTACGTATTATTACTTTATTATCCTTTTAACGGCAGCAGGATCTGTTGTGATATAGCATTGTATTTCGGATGTTGATGATTTGTGTCTTGTCTTTTTATCTTTGTTAATTTTGTTACAGGTTTATCATTTTTATTCACTTTTTAAAAAGAACTAGCTTCTTGTTTCAGTAATTTTCTGCATTGTTTTCCTGTTTTTAGTTTCATTGATTTCTACTGTTATTTTTTCCATTCTTGTCCTTGGTTTCAGTTTATTTTGGTCTTTTTTTAGTTTTTGAGGTAGAAACTTTATTTTATACTTTGGTTTATTTTATTTTATTTTATTTTATTTTATTTTATTTTTTTAATTTAATTTAATTTTTTTTTTCCTGGAGCAATAGAGTCCTTTGTCTTTTTCTTTTCTTTTTCGAAGCTCTTTATTGGACTATAATTGCTTTACACTCTTGTACCAGTTTTTGAGGTACACCAAAGTGAATCAGTTGTATTTATGCATATACCCCCATATCCTCTCCCTTCCGCAACTCCCTCCCACCCTCCCTGTCCTGGCCCTCTAAGGCATCACCCATCATCGAGTTGATCACCCTTTGTTATACAGCAACTTCCCACTAGCTATCTGTTTTACATTTGGTAGTGTATCTATGTCTATGCTACTCTCTCACTTCGTCCCAGGTTCCCCTTCGGGCCCCCCCCCCCCCCCCCCCCGCCCCGTGTCCTCAAGTCCATTCTCTACATCTGCATCTTTATTCTTGCCCTGTGACTGGGTTCATCAGTACCATTTTTTTAGATTCCATATATATGAGTTAGCATAAGGTATTTGTGTTTCACTTTCTGGCTTACTTCGCTCTGTATGGCAGTCTCTAGGTCTATCCACCTCATTACATATAGCTCCATTCCATTCCTTTTTATGGCTGAGTAATATTCCATTGTATATATGTGCCACATCTTCTTTATCCATTCATCTATTGATGGGCATTTAGGTTGCTTCCATGTCCTGGTTATCGTAAATAGTGCTGCAATGAACATTATGGTACATGTTTCTTTTTGGATTATGGTTTTCTCAGGGTATATGCCCAGGAGTGGGATTCCTGGATCATATGGTAGTTCCATTTTCAGTTTTTTAAGGAATGTCCAAACTGTTTTCCATAGTGGCTGTACCAACTTACATTCCCACCAACAGTGCAGGAGGGTTCCCTTTTCTCCACAGACTCTCCAACATTTGTTTTTTCTAGATTTTGTAGATTTTTTGATGATGGCCATTCTGACTTGTGTGAGGTGATACCTCATTGTGGCTTTGACTTACATTTCTCTAGTGATGTTGAGCATCTTTTCATGTGTCTATTGGCCATCTGTATGTCTTTGGAGAAATGTCTATTTAGGTCTTCCGCCCATTTATGGGTTGGGCTATTTGCTTTTTTGGTATTAAGCTGCATGAGCTGCTTGTATATTTTGGAGATTAATCCTTTGTCCGTTGCTTTGTTGGCAAGTATTTTCTCCCATTCTGAGGGTTGCCTTCTAGTCTTGTTTATGGTTTCTTTTGCTGTGCAAAAGCTTTTAAGTTTCATGAGGTCCCATTTGTTTATTCTTGATTTTATTTCCATTTATACTTTGGTTTATAATCCAGTACTTTTTATTAATTTTGTTACTCAAATTGTTCCAGCTTTGGCCATTAGAAAGCTCTTTCATTGACTCCTGAATGCCCCTTTGACAGACCTCATTTTTGTTGTTATTCTGTTGTTTTTGAACACTTCCTTACTGTCTGGAACTACAGGATGCTCCCAGCTCAACTTATCCTAGAATCAGCCATTTCTCCAAGGAGCCAATGGTTCCTTTTACTGGAGAATAGTATTAGGCACCAAGATCTGGGTGCTAGGTGTGCTGTCACTTCTGGGGTGTTAATGCTTCAAGACTGTCTCAGCTGACAGAGCAAGGAAATATTTGTGTGTATGGTAACTGGTATATATACATATAACTAAAATATTTTTTCATGTAACTGTATCTGTATTAAGTTAAGCATGAATTCATGTTGATGTCTCCAACTCTTAATTTATTACCACATGGATTATTCTTGCCTCCTTCCCTTACTTATCTGTAAACATCCACTCTATGAGGAAGAAACTTGGCACCCACCATTCACCATCTACTTACTTAACTTTTAATTCCTATATACATGTATAACAGTATCAGAATTGTTGACTTAAACCCTGTGGAAAACAGTTTTATCTACTGGAGTACAGTGCTTATATACAATTTTTTTTTAATTGAAATGTAATTAATTTACAATATTGTGTTAGTTTCAGGTGTACAGCAAAGTGATTGTTTATATATGTGTGTATATATATATATACACACACACACATACATATATATTCTTTTTTTTATTCTTTTCCATTATAGGTTATTATAAGATATTTTATATAGTCTCTGGGCTACACAGTAAACCCTTATTATCTGTTTTATATATGGCACTGTGTATCTGTTAATCCTGTACTCCTAATTTGTCCCTCCCTCTCCTTTCTCTTTGGTAACCATAAGTTTGTTTTCTGTGTCTGTGAGTCTATTTCTGTTTTGTTTTGTTTCAGATTTCACATGTAAGTGATATATAATATTTGACTTTGAGTTACTTCACTTGGTATGATAACATTATGGTCAATTTCTTTAGCTTTTAGTTTTACAGACTCCACTCATTTCTAACCTTACTTAGGTCAGCACTTTTTCTCATTCCATAAATGAGGTTGTTTGTATATATATCAATCATATCATATATCATATTACATCATATCATATCATATATCATAGAATGTGGTATATGTAATACTGTGTGACTTCCAAGGTTAGGACATAAAAGGCTTCTGCTTGGCTCCTTCCCTTTCTCCTTATTTTCTTCTTAGGATGCTCTACTGTATAACCCAGACATCACACTGTGAGGAGGTCCAAACTAGCCTACTTGAAGACATACATAGACAGCAGTATTCCTTCAGCCTGTAGCCAGCCTCAGATGTTAGACATGTGAGTAAGCAAGCTTTCAGATCATTCCAGGACCCAGACTTCATGGAGCAGAGACAAGCCCCCCCTGCTGTACTCTGCCAAATTCCTGTCCCACAGAATTCGTGTATGCAGCCAAGGCATGGAATTACTTATTATGCAGACATAGAAACTAGAACAACTCCCTAATTCCCAGCTGACATACTATTGTCATATATTTTATTCCTGTTATGTATTTTAATTCTGCAGTGTATTTTGATATCTTTTATCTCTATAAGACTATTTTTGTTTTAACAGTCAATGTTTGTTTAGAGTTACACATACATCACTGTTTGTGCTCTTTATTCTTTTTTAAAAAATAATTTAAAAAATTATGATAAAATAATATAACATAAAATTTACCATTTTAAACATTTTTAGGTGTACAGTTCTTTGGCATTAAAGACAGTCACGTTGTTGTCCAGCTGACTTTTTCATCTTGCAAAACTGAACCCATTAAACAGTCCTCCCCTAACCCCCACCTTCTGGTAACCACCATTCTACTTTCTGTTTTTGAATTTGACTACTCTAAATACCTCATATGAATGGAATTGTGCAATTTTTGTCCTTTTGCAACTGACTTATTTCACTTAACATAATATACTCAAATTTCAGCCATGTTATAGCATGTGTCAGGATTTCCTTCCTTTTTAAAGGTGAATAATATTTCACTATATGTATACCACAATTTATTTTATCCATTTATCCATTGATGGACATTTAGGTGGATTCCACCTTTTGTCTTTTGTGAATGACATTGTTATGAACACGGATGTACAAATACCTCTTGCAGCCCCTGCTTTCAATCCTTTTGTATATGTAGGTGAAAAAGGAATTATTAGATCGTATGGTAATTGTGTGTTCAATTTTTTGAGGAACCACCAAACTTTGTCTTCCATAGTGGCTGCATCATTTTATGTACCCACCAGCTGTGCACAAGGGTTCCAATTTTTCTATATCCTCACCAACACTTGTCAATTTGTTATCTCCTCCCTCCTTCCCTTCCCATCCTAATGGGTATGAAGTAGTATTTCATTGCGGTTTTGATTTTTTCATCATTATTGTCATTAGGGAATTTTAAGTTAAAACAACAATTAGATACCACTACACAACTATAATGGCTAAAATCAAAAAAGCTGAATCTCTTTTGTAACTCCTGTTTCTTTGAGAGTCTGTATTTTCATTTGTTTTGAGAGATTTTATAATTGAATGTTAAGACATTTTTATGGTGGTTGCTTTAAATAAATTCTTATTAAATAATTCCATCTGATTCATCTTGTCCATTTGCATCCATTGATCATATTTTCTTTAGATTGTGTTTTTACTTTTTTTTTAGTATGTTGAATCATTTTGATTGTATCCTCAACATTTTGGTTATTATGTTAAGAGACTCTTCATCATATTTCAGTCTTTTGTTATAGTTGCTCTGTTTTGGTTTAATGTGAAGGTTCTTGCCTATTTTTGTGAATTTTATTTCCAATAACAGTTAACTGTTTACAGTCCTAGCAGTGGTATTTTGGTTTGTTTCATCTTCTGATGCTGCAGGGGATTCACCACATTCTCTATTGTTGCTTAAGGCTTGAGGTTCCTAGCAAATATACCTTCTTCCAGCTTTCAGAGTTCTGTTATTATTGTTTGTTTTAGTTGTATTTAAAGGGAAAAGCAGGAAAAAGTGAGACTATGTCATTTGTTCCAGAACCAAAAGCCCTTTTTTGGCTTTATTTTAAATTTTTAATCAGTATTTTTTAAGACTATGAATCAGTATGAGTACTACCCAGCCATTCTACTTTTTTTTTTGATATTTGAAGATTAAGGGTTAAGAGAATGTATATATTCTCTTTACATAGATATAAAGATATATGTATATAATATATATTCTCTATATAGATATAAAGATGTATGTATATGTAAATATTCTCTCTATATATACATATGTTTTATATATCTACATATGTATCTGTTCTATATGTATATGTGTATCTATATGTATAAAAGTGTAGTCATCTAGCTGGCCTAGTGTATCCAACTATTAACTTAAAGATTGAATTTCATAATTTCTCTAGGATTATCTGTTACTTATTTAAGCTATGTATAGATTTATTCAGATCTTTAAAAGAATTTTTATTTTATTGTGGTAAGAACATTTTACATGAGATCTTCCCTCTCAACAGATTTTTAAGTGTAAAATAGAGTATTGTTATCTATAGGCACAATGTTGTACACTAGATCTCTAAAACTTATTTATTTTGTATAACTGAAACTTTACACCTGTTAATTAACAACTCTGAATTTCTCCCTCCTCCCAGTCCCTGGCAGTCATTATTCTAATCTCTCCTTCTATGAGTTTGACTGTTTCAAATCTTGAATAAATTTACTATATCAGTAAAATTGTGAATTTTCTATGTTTGAGGATTTTATTCCTTTTAGAACTGTGGAACATGGACCAAATATACCTTTCAGTTTATTAATTTCATAATAGAACTCTTAAAGTACGTATGTATTTTAATCTTAGATCTTTGATTATAAGCTTAATGACCTGTGAGTCTTCTGTAAACTTTCTTTCTTTTTTTTTTTTTTGAATTTTTATTTATTTATTTTTGGATGCGTTGGGTCTTTGTTGCTGTGCATGGGCTTTTTGTAGTTGCGGTGAGCAGGGACTACTCTTCCTTGCACTGAGCAGGCTTCTCATTGCAGTGGCTTCTCTTGTTGCAGAGCATGGGCTCTAGGTGCACAGGCTTCGGTAGTTGTGGCACATGGGCTCGGTAGTTGTGGCTCTTGGGCTCTACAGTGCAGGCTCAATAGTTGTGGCGCACAGGCTTAGTTGCTCTGCGGCATGTGTGATCTTCCCGGACCAGGGATTGAACCCGTGTTCCCTGCATTGGCAGGCAGGTTCTTAACCACTGCGCCACCAGGGAAGTCCCTTTTCTGGAAACTGTCTAATTAAATTGTTGCTGAATTTTAAAAAGCACGTTTCATTGTAATATTATTATTTAGAGTTTTCAATATTTTTATGTAATTTTCTTCTAGTTCAGGCCCATGAGGTTCATCAGAAAACTTTGGCAACTGATGTTCGTTCTGAAAATACATCTGACTTGAGAGAAATGTCAAGTAAAAATCAAAAAGATCATCATAGTGAAGCTGATGAGGAATTTTACTTATCTGTTGGCTCACCTTCTGATCTTCTGGATGCAAAAGCACGTTTACTGCAAAAGGCTATTCCATCTGTTGCCCAAAAGGGAGAGACCTATACTTCTGAAAATTCAGTAAATATGCTGTCTTCAAGTACAGAGATTTCTCATAAAACCAAAAAACGGTGAATTTTTATTTATTTAAAAAAATTAATCTTACTATAACAATTTTATCTTTTATGTTAAAAAAGTGGGTAATTTACTCTTTGTATTTTATAGTAAGTATTACGGAATATTAATGTGAAAAAAATCATAACATACCTTCAGTATATAGTTAATTTATATTTACTATGAAGGCCTTAAAGTATACTTCACAGAAGTTTGGGGGTAAACTTTTCTGTAGTCTATGGAAAAGCTTTTTTTTCATTTTTTCATTTTTCTTTTCTTTAAGATTTTTGTTTTAAAATATTGTAGACATACAGAAGATAACACAATAGGCATTCATATTCATATTTGACATATGTGAATATTTTGTTATATTCAGATCTTTCTCTTTTTTAAAAACAAATTTTTATTGAAGTGTAATTGAAATTACTGCTGTACAGCACAGTGATTCAGTTATACATCTGTGTACATGCTTTTTCATATTATTTTCCATTATGGTTTATCACAGGGTATGTTTTTTTCCTTATAGTAAGATTTCTATAACTTCCTGAGAGAAACAATTTGTATTTTTTCTGTGTTATTTCTAATTATCAGGGTAGGTATATATCAGGTCATTTTGAGGGTAGCAAAGAGTAAGTATTGTTGAGGGTGAGTTGTGGTAAACCCATGTCCATTTCTTGGGGCTTTCTTTTGGCCTTTAAGAAGCAAAATAGACTTTTCAAGGTCCTTTGCTATTGGAAACCTCTGCCATGAATGTCTAGGGTCTTATGTAATTCTTGGAGATGAGGAGTTAAATACATTCTGAGATTTTGCTATTCAAAGTGTGATCTGCAGCTCAGGATTAAGAGCAATGGCATTACATTATCTGGAAGCCTGTTAGAAATATAGAATCTCAAACCCTCTGCTAGACCTACTGAATCAGAATCTACATTTTAATAAGATTCTCCATATAGTTCATATTCATGTTAAATGATTCAAATTCGTATTAAATGTTTGAGAACTAGTGTTCTAAGCTACATGTTTCCTTGTTATATGATTTAATTATTCTTTTTCTCTCTTATTTTTTTCTATTCACAAATATAAAATTTAATTTTTCTGAGCAGTTTATTTGCCTTGTGTATTTTGTGTAACAGAAACACATCAACATTTATAAATTTTAAATAAAGGCCCACTGGAAAATTTTGTAAGCAGTTGTAAGTGTCAGTGTAAGGGAGTTCAGGAAAACTTGTAACTCAGCAAATGGTGGGAGCATTCAGTTTGTCTTCCTTTTAACCTTTTAGGTTAAACTTTGAAGATAAAGATGTTTTGAAGAAAGTAGAAATAACGAATAAAGTATCAGAAACAGAGGATAAAGTATCAGAAACAGAGGATAAAGTATCAGAAGGACCACAAGAGAGGAAACAGTTAGGAACCTCTCAAAAAAGAACACAAGATTCAGAATGTGAAAATCAACCGCAAGCTAGAAAGAGTTTTTCAACATTGTTTTTAGAAACTGTAAAAAGAAAAAGTGAATCCAGGTGAGTTATAAAGAAATAGTCCACATTTTTCTTTCACATTCTTTGAATAATATCTAAGGATTCTTAATGATATTTAACTAGAAGTTTATCTTAATTGACAGAATTTTTAATTGGAATTATGTCTACCCTATAAGAAGAGAGTAGTTTCTTACCAATAAATTAACCCCAAAGCCATCATTTAATGGATACTGAATTAGATGTGAAAGAAAATAAGTTTATTCAGCTTTCATTGCTTCTGTTCATTAGCACTTTCTTGTATGTATGATATCAAAGAATAAAGACAGTATTTAGAAATAGAATTATGTCAGGGTGCCTATATTTCACTATTAAGTGTTTTAAATATTTTTTTCTATTTCTTTTGATTGTGTTAGTAAAAGGATAGTCCTAAAATAAGTTTTAATCTGTTCTTGCCTACTTAAAAACCTTTGGTGGTTCTATAGTGTCCATACAGTGGTTCTTAACTGGCTGTACATTAGAGTTAACTAGAATTAATAGTAGCTAGGGTTGAGAACTACTGGTCCATAGAATAAATTTCAGATTTGTCAGCTGGTATTCAAGGCCTTCACACTCACTAGTGAACCATTTCTACCAACTTGTCATACGTATTTGCAGTTGTCCTGGCTTTGGCACACCTTTTCCCCTTGTTGTATGCCAATTTATATTTTCTTCTAAGGTCCCATGCTAGGCTTCTGATTTTTTTCAAGTCCCACTCCAGTGTTTTTTAAAATAGTTTCTTGCCTTATATTATAGTTTAGCTGTATTATATATGTCTTTCTTGGTAGGTTAAGCCATAAGCCCTTCTTTCTAGGAGTTTAGTTTCTTTTGTATTTTCTGTGAGATCTATCAGAATGCTAGCGAATATATTAGGAAGGTTTTATAAAAACATTGAATGAATGAAATTCCTCTTTGGTTCAGTCTGTGTCCCATAGTTGACTCCTCCTTCCCCCAACCCCCTCAGTTTCCCTCCTTCACACACACAAACGCACGCACACACGCGCAGGAGATCTTTTATCCATTGTGTGGATGTTGTCCCCACCATCTGATACAAATATATATTATTTCTGCCCAAGAAAGTAATTAAGTATTTTTTAATGTGTTGTTTTTCTTTTTTATAAACTAGTGAGTAAAGTTTATGCTTAATTGCTGTAGCCAGATGTAACCACTCACTATTACTTATGCTTTCTTGCCTCTTTGCTTTGTTTATATTCTTCCTTCTGATTGTCTTTCTTGCATTTCCTCATGACCAAAATCATATCCCTTCTTCAAGATCCAACTCAAATGCCACAGAGTCTTTCCTGATTTTTCCACCTAGCCAGAAGTCATCTTTCTCTGTTCTGAATTTTAATAGTGTTGTCTTAGTCCATTTGGGCTGCTAAACAGACCATCATAGTCTGGGTGGCTTATAAACAACAGAAGCTTACATTTCATAGTGCCAGAGGCTCGGAAGTCCAAGATCAAGGCTCAAGTAGATTCAGTGTCTGGTGAGGCCTGTTTCCTGGTTCAAAGATGGCTATCTTATTGCTATAACCTCAAATGGTAGATGGTAGTGAGGGGACTTTCTGGGGTCTCTTTCATAAAGAGACTAGCTCATTCATGAGCCATTCCACTCTAATGACCTAATCACTCCCTAAAGTCCCCACCCTCGAATGGCACATCACATTGGGGGTTAGGTTTCAATTTGTGAATTTTGGAGGGATATCAACATTTGATCTATAGTAAGTTTTAAAGTTGTTTCCTAAGGATACCTTTGGTTTGAATAACCTTGAAGTTATAGAAGTCTCTTAAAGTAGAATAGAGGAGTGGATTTAGAGAGTTCTTGCAGGCTGATTTGGGAGGGCTTTATTTTTAAATACTTAGCATTGCTTCTTTAATATTGGAATTAATAGATATTACAGATAATATACAATAAAGCAAATTAAACATTTATATCAGATTGGCTATTTCTTTAAGTGCTGAAAAAATATTTCTGTTTAAACATGGTCTTCTATTTATATATTATGTGGTCTTCTGTTTATGTTGACTTTTTTTTTTTAGATTTTCCATGGTTTTCTAATTATATAAACTTGTAAGACTCTACCTATTAGAAGATAGTATATTTCTTAGCATATATATGTATATATTTTTTACATTATAAGATTTGTCAGGGGTTTGAGATTAGAGAAGGCGTTTTCATTTTATAATCTTTTTTTTATATCCTAAAAAAGCAAAAAAAACTAGACATGATAATCCAATTCTACCATTCTGTCTTTTCTTCTACTGTGTATAAAAATAGTTAAGCATCCTTACTCAGGTGAGAAAGGCAGAAACAGGAGTGCATATGCTGGCTTTGAATTTAGATGTTTACCCTAAGTGTTTATTTTTACATATTCACTCCAATATATGGTTTGCTCAAGGCTGTTGTCATAAAAAGGATGGAAATGCAAAATGATTTTATCAGATTACTATCTTTTGAATAATTCCTTCCTTCTTTAGACAGCTTTTCCAACTGATTGGAAGAGATGCTGTGTAATCTCAGTGTGCTTACCTTTCTAGATACAGTCTGTTTATTCCTATACTCTGATTACAGTATTAAAACACATATGAAAATGTGTGAGAATTATCCAACTTGGAATGAATTTTTACGTAGTATAATTTAGTCTGTAACTTAGTAGTGTTTTCTTAGAATATTAGACTGGAAAGTGTCTCAGAAATAATCTTGTTTTGGATGTTAAGAAATTCAGGCCCCAAGAGACATCTATATAAATAAAATTTAATATAGCATTATGTGTAATAATGGCATGCATTTTTGTACTGTAAGTCCATGTATCTGGGCTGTATTTATACATCTTTGGGTTTCATCAGTTAATGTGTATAATGAATGGGGTAATATCATAATTAGTTGAAGTTGAGATTCATTCCAGCTCTAAATTTCTGTGATCCCATTAGTGTTATAAGTGAATATGCTCAGATATTATAGAAATGTAAAAGGAGGGAAGGATTTTTTTAAAAAAATTTTATTTACTTTTGGCTACGTCAGGTCTTAGTTGCGGCACTTGGGATCTTTCATTGCAGCACACGGGCTTCTCTCTAGTTATAGTGTGTGGGTTCCAGAGTGCATGGGCTCTGTAGTTGCAGTGCATGGGCTTTTTAGTTATGGTGTGTGGGCTCAGTAGTTGCAGCATGAAGGCATAGTTGCCCCATGGCATGTGGTATCTTAGTTCCCCAACCAGGGATTGAACCTGTGTCCCCTGCATTGCAAGGTGGGTTCTTTTTGTTTTTAAACATTTCTTATGTGTGTGGGTTTTTTTTTTTTAATATTTTATTTATTTGGTTACGTTTTATTTATTTATTTGGTTGTGCTGGGTCTTAGTTGCAGGAGGCGGGCTCCTTAGTTGCAGCTTGTAGGCTCCTTAGTTGTGGCATGAGAACTCTAGTTGCAGCATGTGTGTGGGCTCTAGTTCCCTGACCAGGGATCTAACCTGGGCCCTCTGCATTGGGAGTGCAGAGTCAACCACTGTGCCACTAGGGAAGTCCAGAAGGTGGATTCTTAACCACTGGACCACCACGAAGGTCCTGGGAAGGATTTTAAAATGGGAAGGAAAAATTGAGGAGATATGTGAATTGCTCTTTAAAACAAAGGTAAAAGCTTTACTTTTTTGAGCTATTATTTATTAAAACATTGTGTTTTAGTTCTGTTGTTAGGCATATAACACCTGCTCCATCTCATTCATCGCCTGCAAATAATATGAAGTTATTAGAAGATGAATTTATCATTGATGAATCAGATAAAAGTTTTGCCAGTCAACCTTGGATTACTATACCAAGAAAGACTGGGCCTCTGAAACAACACACAGTATCCCCTGCTGAGAGCACTGTACAACTTCAAAGGAGGAAGTCAAGAGAAAAACATGACAGTGTATCATCTACAACTTTGACAAGTAACAGACATCCTGGCAAAGCTCACCCAATAGAGAAATCACAGCCCTCTGAACAAAAAATACTGGGTGGAAGTTGTGGTTTGACAAATGAAACGGAAAATAACTGTAAATCTGCAAAACATGAAATGTATTCAGAAAATGCAAAAAAATCATCTGTAAACAAAAGGACTATAAAACAAAAACGAGGAACAAAATTTAAGGCCAGTGTAGTTGAAGAACAAGTTGACATGGAACAATCTAAAGATAAAAATATAAATATATCACATATTGCCCAAGACAGGTTACAAAGAAATTCAGACCGAAATATGGAAGAGGGTGAAGAGATAAGTATTCACATTTCCCCAAAACAGTTGCTACCTGTGGGTGAGTGTTTATAATAATTGTGACTATGAATATTATTCTTCCACTTTGTGTTTTTGTGATATTCCTATTTAGCTTTGGGAGGTAGGCAAAGTAAACTTAAATCTATACAGAGCCTCAAAAGCCTATAAGCTCTTTTCTAGAATTTCTTTATTTTACATATAATTCAACTCCAGGTCACTTAATTTTTGTGTAGCTTCTAAGATGGCAGCATGTGTAAAGGGAGAAGTAAAAGGCAAAGGTTTAGTAAACCAAGTAGTTACCAGAACACAAATAAGACAGCATCATATATTCTTGAGGCTTATTAAAATATAAATTGGGAAGAAAATTCAGCTAGTGGGGCTAGTTCTTGTAGATAAAAATTAATACTCTTCTATTCCATTATTTACTCATTTATGTAACAGTTATTAATTGCCAGACACTGTATTAGACTCTGAAATTACAAAGATTGCTAATACACAACTTTTACCATTAAGAAAGATCAATCTGGTAGGGTTTGTAGACCAACAGATAAATATACATACATCCACGGGATTATAATTGAAGCACAGAGAATTATCATCTAACTAATATCTAAAAAAACCTTTTTGTCTTGGGACACGATATCATTTATTATCCAAACCAGGACATTTGAGAATAGGAGAGGAATCAGGACAGTAAGCATAAACTGGGATTGTTCCAGTCAAACCTGAAATATGGTCACCCTCCTTATGTCATCACTGTGTAGTGATTGAGGTTTGTAATGGTGACACTATCATGAAGAAAAGATCAATTTGTGCTTTTTGTATCACTTTTTTTTAAATTAAAGTATAGTTGATTTACAATGTTGTGTTAGTTTCAGGTGTACAGCAAAGTGAATCAGTTATGTGCACACATGCGTGCACACACACGCACACGTTCTTTTTCATATTCTTATAGGTTACTACAAAATATTGAGTATAGTTCCCTATACTGTATAGTAGGTCCTTGTTGGTTATCTATTTCATATATAGTAGTGTGTATATCTTAATTCCAAGCTCCTAATTTATCTCTCCCCACCCCAACCTTTCCTGTTTGGTAACCATAAGTTTGTTTTCTGTATGTCTGTGAGTCTATTTCTGTTTTGTATATAAGTTCATTTGCATCTTTTTTTTTCTTTTTTCTTTTGGTAGATTCCACATATAAGGGATATTGTATGATATTTGTCTTTCTCTCTCTGGCTTACTTCTTTTAGTGTGATAATCTCTAGGTTCATCCATGTTGCTGCAAATGGCATTATTTCATTCTTTTATGGCTGGGTAATATTCTGTTGTATGTGTGTATGTGTGTGTATGTATGTATTTTTATACATCACACCTTCTTTATCCATTCATCTGTGGATGGACATTTAGGTTGCTTCTTGGCTGTAGTAAATAGTGCTGCAGTGAACATTGGGGTGCCTGTATCTTTTTGAATTGTAGTTTCTCTGGATATTTGCCCAGAAGTGGGATTGTGGATCATATGGTAATGCTATCGTTAGTTTCTTAAGGAACTTCCATACTGTAGTCTACAGTGGCTGCACCAATTTACATTCCCACCAACAGTGTGGGAGGATTCCTTTTCCTCCACACCTTCACACCTTCTTGAGCATTTATTATTTGTAGACTTTTTGATGATGGCCATTCTGACTGGTATGAGATGATACCTCATAGTTTTGATTTGCATTTCTCTAATAATTAGCGATGTTGAACATCTTTTCATGTGCCTGTTGGCCATCTGTGTGTCTCCCTTGGAGAAATGTCTGTTTAAATCTTCTGCCTGTTTTTTGATTGAGTTTTTTGTTGTTGTTGTTATTGAGCTGCATGAGCTGTTTCTATATTTTGGAGATGAATCCTTTGTCCGTTGCTTCGTTTGTAAATATTTTCTCCCATTCTGAGGGTTGTCTTTTTTTTTCTTTTTCTGAGGGTTGTCTTTTGGTCTTGTTTATGGTTTCCTTTGCTGTGCAAAAGCTTTTGTTTAATTAGGTCCATTTGCTTATTTTTGTTTTTATTTTCATTATTGTAGGAGATGGATCCAAAAAGATACTGCTGCAGTTTATATCAAAGAATGTCCTGTCTTTGTTTTCTTCTAGGAGTATCCAGTCTTATAGTATCCAGTCTTAGAATTAGGTCTGTAATCCATTTTGAGTTTGTTTTTATGTATAGTGTTAGGGAATATTCTGATTTCATTCTTTTACCTGTCCAGTTTTCCCAGAACCACCAATTGAAGAGACTGTCTTTTCTCTGTTGTCTGTTTCTGCCTCCTTTGTTGTAAATTAATTGACCATAAGTGCATGGGTTTATTTCTGGGATTTCTATCTTGATCTATAGGTCTGTTTTTGTTCCAGTACCACACTGTTTTGATTACTGTAGCTTTGTAGTATAGTCTGAAGTCTGGGTGCTTGATTCCTCCAGCTCTGTTTTCCTTTCTCAAGATTGCTTTGGCTGTTGGGAGTCTTTTGTGTTTCTATACGAATTAAAAATTTTTTTGTTCTAGTTCTGTGAAAAATGCCATTGGTAATTTTATAGGGATTGCATTGACTCTGTAGATTGCCTTTACTGGTTTAGTCTTTTTAACGATACTGATTATTCCAATCCGAGAACATGGTGTATCTTTCCATCTGTTTGTGTTGCCCGTGATATCTTTCATCAACATTTTATAGTTTTCGGAGTACAGGTCTTCTGCCTCCTTAGGTGGTTTATTCCTAGGTATTTTATTCGTTTTGGGATTATTTCTTTACTTTCTCTTTCTGATCTTTCGTTTTTAACGTATAGAAATACAACAAATTTGTGTTTTAATTTTGTATCCTGTAGCTTTACTGAATTCGTTGATGAACTCTAGTAGTTTTCTGGTATCATCTTTAGGATTTTCTATGTATAGTACCATGTCATCTGCAGACAGTTTTATTTCTTTCTTTCCAATTTGTGTTCCTTTTATTTCTTTTTTTTCCCCTGATTGCTGTTGCTAAGACTTCCAAAACTGTGTTGAATAAAACTGGTGAGAGTTGGCATCCTTGTCTGGAGGACGTGCTCTCACCTTTTGACCATTGAGTATGATGTTACCTGTGGGTTTGTCATACATGGCCTTTATTATGTTGAGGAATATTCCTGCTTTCTGGAGCGTTGAAGTGTGTGACTTTTTAAGTAATAGAGGGAAAAGGCATTTCTTACAGAAAGAATTTTCTCCAGAATAGTTAACAGAATAGAAAAAACTTACCAAATGTAATTGTACTTTATATGTGCATAATATAATTTAATCCTTCTCGACAATCTTATAGGGTAGGAGATGATACTCAAAAGAAGTTAGATATTGGTCTAGGATCTGTCCCAACATAGAGCCCATATTTTTACAGCTATATCAAGAAGTTTGAAATAAATGAAACTGTTTTTGATGCTCAAATGGAAAAACTGTTATTTAATGGGGAAACTTTCTTGACCAGAAATGTTTTTGTGCTTGAAGGTTCTAAATATACTATACTCTACTGGTGATAATAGAGGAACGAGAGAGTATATTAAAGCATAATATTTAAGCTAGTTTTAAAAAAAAAAATTCCACTTTACTATAGTTATCACTTACTCAGTTATTTTAGCCTTCTTTTTGTATAGTCTGTAATATAGACTTTATGTTACCTGAAATAATAGTTTTCAGACTTCAGTTTTGCCTGTATGTGCCTTTGTGTATTTGAAAAATTCTCCTTAGAATAGAAAGAAAAGTGACCTATTTTGTGGACCTCTTATAAATGTCAGACATGTACCACCTCTTTTTTATTGGAACTATTCTTTATTTTTTTGTTTCCTTCAGTTTCTAATTAGCAGTTGGTCATTTTAAGGAAATACAACATGGAGAGTCAGACTAAACTGAGGATGATAGTTAACATTACAAGAAAGCATTTTTCTTACTACTTTGTTAAGTAGAATATGAATTCACAAAATTTGAAGGTACAAAATTTTGATTTATCTGAAGTTTATTAGGGAAAAGCATTACATCAAGAAAGTGTACTTGAAAGATACTCTCAAATTATAAATGTTAAATATTTGTTGAGTACCTGCTGTATTTTATACACTAATCTTCATGTATATTAAATTTTTCTTTATCTAGATTGGTTAGTGAATATACCATTCTGTATTAATTTTCTTTTGCTTTCATGACAACTTGCTACATACTTAGTGGTTTTAAACAACACGCATTTATTATCTTACTGTTCTGTGAGTCTGGAGTCTGAAATGGATTTTACTGGGCCAAAATCCAGGTGTTGACAAGGTTTTTGTTCTTTTTTGGTGATTCTAGGAGATCTGTTTCCTTGCTTTCTGCACCTTTTTAAAATCGCCTGTGTTCCTTAAAAATCATGGCTCCCCTCTTTCATCCTCAAAACGAGCAATGCCAGCCTTCTCATTGTTTCAGATTTCTCTTGCCTCTTCTTCCATCATCCCATCTCTGTCCCTGTGACCACAGCTTTTAGGGACACATGTAATTAGATTGGGCCAACCTGGGTAATCCAGGATAATCTTCCTATTTTAAGGTTTATAACCTTAATCGTATCTCTAAAGTTTCTTGCCATGTAAGATAATATTTTCACAGATTTTGTGATTAGGGTAGGTGCATTTTTAGGAGGCCATTCTGCTAACCACAATAGTTTTCAAAGACTAAAAATATGGAGATAATTTAATTCCAAAGATATTTTACTCTGAAGGTAATTTTCCTTTAATTCACAAGCACTTGACATACTTGTAGTGCCTAAGCTGATGACTTGGATTGAGCAAATTAACTTTTCTACTTTTGTTGTTTCTCAGGCTGCTCAAACTAAACATATTAGAAACTAAATTCCCCCAGACTTCTTCCTCCTCTAGTTTTCAGTATCTTCATAAGTGGAGCCATGATAAATCTATTAGCTCAAGAAAGAAATCTGATTCATCTTTAACTTCGGTTTTCTTTACCTAGCAAACCATTTAAAGTCAGTAAGTCTTTTGACTTCTTCTTAATTAGCTTTCAAATCTATCATTTCTCTTCATGCCTCCTGCTACTCCCTTTAGCCAAGCTAGAGTGATATATTCCTTAGATTATTGTAGCAGTTTATGCACATACCTTCTCACTTTTCTCTTCCTGTCCAGATTCATCTCCTGGGTTACTTGATAGTGAAATTTTTCCAGTTCCTTGAACAGACCACTTTCTCACTTGTGGGCTTTTTAATATGCTCTTCCTTTTACTTAGAAAATTTTCCCTAAATGTACTCTAGGTTCCTTACCAAGCTTTGTACTCAGTTTAAATATCACTTTCTTTGATTATTATCTCTCAACCTGGTATGTTCCAGCATCTGCTTTAATAGCACTCTTCATTTTCAAACAAATAATTACTTGCTGAATATATCTTGTATTCTAGAGTCTGGACTGAAAGTTCCATGAGAATAGGGACTACATCTATCCTATTTCTAAAATAGTCCCCAGATCTTAGCCGTAGCATTTCTGTGGGTCACTGGAATGTATTATCAACAGTGACAGAAGTATTACTCTATTTGGGATGAATACTCTGTTTTGGTGTGTTTATTTAAACATGCCCCACCTTCAGAATCCTTTTCCCGAACATGTAAATATGAAAAATTTTCTACAGTAGTCACCTCTTTTTGTAGCTATTTCCCTGCTTATGACATATGTCCACTCAGTTCTAAGTCACCTCTCTTCACGTTGCCAGCTGTTTCATGTGTCAGCTTTATCTTCTGTATATGTTCCTTTTTATTAGTTTTCTAAATTCACTGCCATTCATTTTCTAACCTTTTCTTATCTGGAACTGGATTCTGAAATGATGTTTGTAATTCATTTGTTTTTAACTTTGTGTGATTTTTTTCCCTGTGTCACTGTCTGAATAAATCTTTGATAGCATTTTCCTCTCAGATTCTTTTGCTTTAAATCATTGTTTGTCTTTTTGAGTTGATTCATGAACATGAACAATAAACTCTGTCATCATGAGCACCTCTCATTTGTTAGAGCAGTTCCTGAGAATATTTTTGAGAAACATAAGGGAAGAACAAGAAGGGAAAAAATATAAGAAAAGGAGCTGGAGAAGAGAGATGAGGGTGAAGATCCAGGGGCTGGAAAATGATGCTCATCAGTGAGGATTCTTGCTATTGTACAAATAATTTGTTAAACTACTAATCAGTGGCAAACTTGTTGAAAGTTCTCATTCTTGCTTTAGTGTTTTGTAAATTGACTCTGTTATTTTCTATATCTACTCCCTAAAAGATCTTATTTACTGACAAGGTTTACTTTGTGGTAACTCTTCTAATGTCTCCCATTTTTATCACTTCAAAAGTATTGGTTAACACTATTATCAAGTACAATGTTGGTAAAGTAGATTCTTTTTTAATCAAAATTTTTGTGCCTGGTTCAGTATAATTAAGACGAGTATTCTTCTTTTACTCTTTTATAAGCATGAGTCAGTTCTCTTTTATCAGCATGCATCAGTTCTCTTATGCCAAATTTAACATATTGCCACATCCTGAAACTTATTCTCAAGATAGAATCAGACAGTGATACTGCACTAAGGGTTTATGACAGAATTTGGCTCATTTTGTCCTCTGTCCCTCTACTCCCCAATCAAATTTAACTGGGAGAATGACTAAAGCACCTGGAACAGTGCTTTTCATATTTGCATGTGCTTTTGATTTCAGTGAGGGTCTTGTTAAAATACTGATTAATAAACTGATTTAGTAGGTCTGAGGTGGGACCCAAGATTCTGTATTTCTAAACAATCTATCCCAGGTGATGCTGGTATAGGTGGTTTGTGAGCCACATTTTGAGTGTCAAAATTTAGACAGTACCTAAAATAGCTCATGCTGGGTAGCAGTTTTGCCAGTATCATTGTCTAGTGAAATATAGGCTTCAACCTAAATTCATTATTTTGATGCCTATTTATTGAGAGCCTGTGTACTAAACAATGTTATATGCTGTAGGTAATACAGATGACTAAGGTGCAGTTTTCATTCTAGCCTAATTAAGCACTAGCTACTTCTGATATTGTAATATTCTGGTTCTTCATGTTCTTTGTTTTCTGTCTATATCTTCTTTATTGATTACTTTTTCTCATTTCATCTATAAATTTTGGTGACTTTCTCTATATTCCTCAAGTTTCATAGTTTTCCTTCTGTTCTTCCTTTACATTCATACCTTGAGAACATTTTTTTCTTTGCATTAGATATCATCTGTATCTGAATTATTTCCCTGAATTTACCTTCTTAGTGATAGCTCTAGTCTTGTGTTTCCAGATTTCAACCCTTATTATGCTGTCATTTCTTCTTTTTATTCTGTATAATTTAGTACTTAATTATGTGGTTATATATAATGCCTGCTCTGTGGGTCTTATGTACTATTTTCTGTTTGCTTTTTGTTTTTTTCTTCCAGTTTTATTGAGATATAATTGACAATACGACACTGTATAAGGTTAAGGTATACAGCATGATTTCACTTACATACATCATGAAATGATTACCAGAGTAAGTTTAGTGAACATCTATTATCTCATATAAATACAGAATTAAGGAAGTAGAAAAAAAATATTTTCCTTGTGATGAGAACTCTTTGGATTTACTCTTAACAACTGTCATACATAATGTACAGCAGTGTTAATTATATTTATCATGTTGTACATTACATTCCTAGTAATTACTTCTCCTGTAATTGGAAGTTTGTACCTTTTGACTGCTGTCATAAAATTCCTCTTCCACCCTTCCCAACCTCTGATAACCACAAATCTAATCTCTTTTTCTATGAGATTATTTGTTTTTGAAATATAATTGCCTACACCACTATATTAGTTCTTGTCACACAACATAGTGATTCAGTATTTCTATACATTTCAAGCTGATTGCCCATGACAAGTCTAGTGAAGACCTGTCACCATACAAAGATGTTACATAGTTATTGAGTATATTCCAACACCTTATGTTTCATACACATGGCTCATTTATTTGCAACTGAAACTTTGTAACTCTTAATTTCCCTCCCCTCTTTCTTTCCTTCTGTATCCCCTCCACATGTTTGTGTTTTTATACTTGATTTCTAGTCTCATAGCATTGTGGTCAGAAATGATGCTTAATGTGATTACAGTCTTAAGTTTACTGAGACTTGTTTTATGGCCTACCGCGTGATTCATGCTGCAAAATATTCCATGTATATGCAAAAAGGATGTTTTTGCTGCTTTTGGATGGAATGTTCTCTGTATATCTTTTAGGTCCATCTGAGCTAATGTGTCATTTAAGGCCAGTATTTTTTTGTTGATTTTCTGTCTGGGTGATCTGTCCATTGATGTTAAGTGGGGTGTAAAGTTCCCTACTATTACTGTTACTGTCAGTTTCTCCCTTTATATCTGTTAATATTTGCTTTATATATTTAAGTGCTCCAATATTGTATGCATATATATTTACAATTGTTATATCTTCTCCTTGGATTGATCGCTTAATCATTATGTAATGTCCTTCTTTGTTTCTTGTTGGAGTTTTTGTTTTAAAGTCTATTTTGTCTGAAATAAGTATTGCTACCCCAGCTTCCTTTTGATTTGTATGGAATACCTTTTTCCATTCCCTTGCTTTCAGTCTATGCATGTCTTTACATCTGAAGTGAGTCTCTTGTAGGTAGCATCTATATGGGTCTTATTTTTCAGTCACTCTTACTTCTTTTGATTGCAGCATTTAGTCTGTTTACATTTAAAGTAATTATTAATAGGTATTTATTTATTGCCATTTTGTTAATTGTTTTGTAGTTATTTCTTGTTTCTTTTACTCCCTTTGTGATTTGATGTCTTACTTTAGTGTTTTTAGTTACATTTGGGTTCTTTTTTTATGTATGTATCTATTATGGCTTTTTGGCTTGTGATTAACATTACGTTTATATATAACAATCTGTATATATTATATGATTATTTTAAGTTGCTGATCTCTTAAATTTGAATGCATTTTAACAACCCTGCATTTTTAACCCCCCATTTACCATATTTAAAACTTTTTAACATCATATATACATAATGTTTTATTTATCCCTTAACTACTTGTTGTGGATATAGACAACTTACTACTTTTGTCTTTTAGCTTTTCTGCTAAGTTTATAAGTGGTTCGTTTACTACCTTTACTGTATATTTTCCTTTCCCAATGAGATTTTTCCTTTCATAGTTTTTATATTCCTAGTTGCAGTCTTTTCTACTTAAAGTCCCTTTAACGCTTTTTATAAACCTGGTTTTATGGTGCCGAACTCTTTTAGAGTTTGCTTGTCTATAAAACTTTTGATCTCTCTTTCAAATTTGAATGATAGCTTTGCTGGATGGAGTCTTGTTTGTAGGTTTTTTTCCCTTTGTCACTTTAAATGTATTGTGGCCTCCCTCTGGCCTGCAGAATTTCTGCTGAAAAGTCAGCCTATAGCCTTATGGAAGTTCCCTTGTATGTAACTAGTTGCTTTTCCCTTGCTGCTCTTAATATTCTGTTTGTATCTTTTTTTTTCTTGCCACTTTAACTTATTTAAAAAAATTTTTATTGAAGAATAGTTGATTTACAATGTTGTGCTAATTTCTGCTGTACAGCAAAGTGACTCAGTTATACATATGCGTACATTCTTTGTCATATTCTTTTCCATTATGGTTTATCACAGGATATTGAATATAGTTCCCTGTGCCATACAGTAGGACCCTGTGTTTTTATCCATTCTATATATAGTAGTTTATATCTGCTAATCCCAAACTCCCAGTCCTTCTCTCCTCACTCCCCCTCCCCCCTTAGCAGCCACGAGTCTTTTCTCTGTCTGTGAGTCTGTTTCTGTTTCAGAGATATGTTCATTTGTGTAGTTTTATAGATTCACATAGAAGTGATATCATATGGTATTTGTCTTTCTCTTTTTGACTTTGCTTAGTATGATAATCTCTAGGTCCATCCATGTTGCTGCAAATGGCATTATTTCATTATTTTTTATGGCTGAGTAGTTTTCTTTTCCATACGTGTATATATATATGGAAAAGATGTCATATATATATATATATATATATATATATATATATATATATATCTTTATCCATTCATCTGTCAATAAACATTTAGGTTGTTTCCATGTCTTGGCTATTGTAAATAGTGCTGCTGTGAACATAAGGGTGCATGTGTCTTTTCTAATTATAGTTTTGTCTCGGTATATGCCCAGGAGTGGGATTGTTGGTTCATATGCCATTTTAATTTCAGTGTGTGTTATTGTGGTCCTCTTTGGATTGATCTTATTTGGGACTCTCTGTGCTTCCTGGATCTGTTTGTTTCTTTTCCCTCATTAGGGAACTTTTCAGTTATTATGTCTTCAAATATGTTTTCTGCCCTTCTTCTCTCTCTTCTGGGGCTCTTATAATGTGGATGGTAGTATGCTTGATGTTGTTGTCCCACAGATCTCTTAAACTGTCCTCATTACTTTTTCTTTTTTCTTTTTTTCTGATCAGTTTGAATGATTTCCACAACTCTGTCTTCCACTTCACTGATCTGTTCCTCTGTAGCATCTAATCTGCTGTTGATTCCTACTACTTTATTTTTAATTTTAGTTATTGTGTTCTTCAGCTCTGTTTGGTTCTTCTTTATATTTTCTAAGTCTTTGTTAGAAACTTCTAATTTCTCACTCTGTTCATCCATTCTCCCTAGTTCTTTGAGCATCTTTATTGAGATCATTATCTTGAACTTCTTATTGGGTAGATTGCTTAACTCCACTTTCACTTAGTTCTTCTAGGGTTTTATCTTGTTTATTTGTTTGGAACATATTCCTCTGTCACCTCATTTTGCCTAATTCTCTTTTTATTTCTATGTGTTTGGTAGGTTGGTTACATTTCCAATCTTGGAGAAGTGGCCTTCTATATAAGATATCTGGTGGTGCCCAGCAGTGTCCTGCCCTCTGGTCGTCAAAGCTGTATGTTCTAGGGGTGCAGTCTGTGTGCTGAGTTGGCCCTTCAGTTGTGGCAAGTTGACTATTCTGGGTACACTGGTAGGCAGGCTTTGCCCCCTGTCTGGTTGGTTTTCTGGCCCTGCATGGTGTGGAGGCTGCTGGTGGAGGTGGGCAGAGCCATGTCCTGGAGTGGCTGGATGTGGCACTGGGAGTCCTGGAGCTAGTGTTGGCCTGCTGGTGTGTGGGGCTGTGGGCGGCAGCAGGGCAGGGAGGGGGCGGTATTGGTTCCTGGGGTTGATGTTGCCTGCTAGTGGGCAGGACCTGTTCCTGACATGGGTGACTGTGGGGCCCAGTGTGTCTTGGAGCTGGTGTAAATTCACTGGTGGACAGAACTGGGTCCTGGAATATCTGACTGCAGGGCCCTGGGATTCCTGGAGCTGGTGTCAGCCTGATGATGAGAAGGGCTGAGTCCTGGTGGTTTGCTGTGGCGTCCCAGGGGTCCAGGGGATAGTGCTGGCCCACTGATGGGTAGGGCTGGGTCCCCACTAGGCTAGCTTCTTGTCCTGGGGCGTCCCAGGACTGGTGCTGACTGGCTGGTGGGTGGATCTGGGTTCTGGCACTAATAAGCTAGAAAGAGGGTTCCAAAATCATGCTTGCCGGCAGCAGAGTCCTTGTGGTAGAACAGGCTCCCCAAAATGACTGCAACCAGTGTGTGTGTCCCCACGGTGAGCTCCAGTTGCCTCCTGCCTCTCTGGGAGGGTCTCCAAGATCAGCAGGTGGTTCTGACCCAGGCCTCTTTCAAATTACTGCTTCTGCTCTGGGCCTTGGAGTGTTTGAGAGTTTGCCGTTTTAATTACAATGCCTTTTTCTATTAAGAGTGCAGTCTGTATTTCCTATAACCCTCTGATTCTCATGAAAGTAATCCTCACAGGCCTTCAAAGCCAGATGTTTGGGGGGGCTTGTCATCCTGGTACAGGAACCCTAGGCAGGGGAGGTTAATGTGGGGCTCAGACCTGTGGCTGCCTGGAGAGAACCATGCAATTGTGATTATCCTCCTGTTTGTAGGTTGCCCACCCTGGGTCTTGACTGTCCCTTATCTCTGCCCCTCCTACCTGTGCTTTTGTGATTCCTTCTTTATATGTTTTGTTGTAGAAGGTCTTTTCTGCTAGCCTTCACATTGTTCTCATTGATAGTTGCTCTGTAAATAGTTGTAATTTTAGTGTGCCTGTGGGAGGAGGTGAGCTCAGGGTCTTCCTACTCCACCATCTTGGCCACTCCCCCTAGTCTTATGCAGTTTTATGCAGTTTATTTACTCTGAATTTCCTACTTGATATAATTTTAATTCCTTCTTTGGGTCTCATACAAATCTTTGTGTCAGAAACTTAAAAATGCTGGTTTCTTGATTTACTCTTTGGTCTAGAAAATTTTTCATTGCATCTGCTAACATCTAATGTTTTAATTCTCTTTCTGAAAAAGAAATTTTCTATTGTTAAACTCATTTTGGTGGTTGTAGACCTTTTAGATGCAGTATTTGTATTGAAATAGCCTGTATTTCTCTAATTTCCCCTTCTTCCTGGTTGGCAGTCTCAAAAACAAAACTAGAATTTATCTGTCTCTTTTCTGAGATCTTTTCTTGTCTACCTGCCTTTGTAATAAAATGAAATTACTATTGATGCCAAACCTTTTCATTAGCTTTTTGTTGCTTGCCACATTCATTGTTGTTAAAATTCTTCTTCCTCTTTAAATTCTGTTCAGAGAAACAAACTTTCTTCCTTCATTTAGGAGAGATATCTTTATTCAAAACTTCCTTAAATATTCTCTTCCATAAATTAGATTGGCAAAAATCGTGAGTTATTTTAAAACAGAAAAGCAGTAGTTAACCTTTTTTTACATGGGACATTAGTAAGTAGTAGAAAGAGTAATATGTTTCATTTTTCCTTCTCAGAGTATACTTTTTCTTTTTCCCTTTTTTTTTTTGACTCGAGTACATATTAGTTATGAAGCAATGTGAAAAGTTTGCATTTAGCTGACAGAAAGTTGTAAATTTTATTGAGAACGTGTGACTTTTAAAAAATAGTGATGAAAAGAAGCCCACACGATAAATTTAAGAAGTTCCTATAATTGAGAATTGTTTTTTTTTTTTTAGTCTGCTCTGATTTTCTGAGTATTCTTTGATTCAGTAGATTTTGAATTGTTTTTGTTCTTTTTTTTAGGAAGCAAGAAGGGTAGTACCAATGTTCCTCAGACAGAGAGTCAGAAAAAAGATAAGGAATGCAAAAAGAAGCATTATTCAGAGGGGTCCAAGAAGAACAAAATTGTACCTGAAGAATTGACTTCAACTGTCACAAGAAGTCGAAGAATTTCCAGACGTCCATCTAATTGGTGGGTGGTAAAATCAGAGCAGAGTAAGTATTTTTATTTAAATTATGTTCATTCTATATGAGGCTCTATGTTTGATTTATATTCCCGTTCTCTTAATAAAAATCTCATAAGGAAAAAATTAATTTGTACCATCAATAGAAATATTAAATCATTTAATTATAAAGATATTCATGAGGCTTTATCATATACAGTATTGTAGATATAGGGATACAGCTGTGGAAAAATAAAACCAAAAATGAAAAGTAACTGCTTTTATAGGACTTACATTTTGCTGGAGGAAGACCAACAATATAGGTATGTAATTCATTCAGTGATAGGTAATTGAAAAAAATAAGGCATGTAAAGATTAGAGTTGGGAAGTAAATGTCAGAGCTGGGAGTAGTGAGGAGAATGGAGCAGAATACTGTTTTTATAAAAGGTAGCAAGGAGAGTTGATTAGGATCTTTCAGAGAACATACATGAATAAAGTGAAGGAAGGAGCCATGTAAATAATTTAGTGTGGAGCATTCCAGACCAAGGGAACAGTATTAGTATAATAAAAGTACTGATGGACCGTGCTTGGCAAGCTTAAGGAATGTCAGAAAGTCATTATGGCTGAAGGAGAGAGTAAGCCAGGGCAGATGAAGTCAGAGAAGCAGGCTGTGATAAAGAGTTTAGACAAAGTGTATTGGGAAGCTGCTGGACAATTTTAAGGAATAAAGTGAGCTGATTGACTTATCTTTTAAAAGGATTATTTTTTACTGCAACGTAGGGAGGGAACTAGGACTGGGCAAAAATGCAAGCATGGAGAGTAGTTAGGAGACGGTTGGAGGGAAGAGAATGGAAATGGTTGGATTTGGGATTTTTTTTTTTTTTAAGAGATTTGAATTTTTTAATATAAATTTATTTTATTTATTATTTAGTTGGCTGTGTTCGGTCTTCATTGCTGCACATGGGCTTTCTCTAGTTGCGTTGAGTGGGGGCTACTCTTCATTGTGGTGTGCGGGCTTCTCATTGCAGTAGCCTCTCATTGCAGAGCATGGGCTTTAGTCACGTGGGCTTCAGTAGTTGCGGCACATGGGCTCAATAGTTGTGGCTCACGGGCTCTAGAGCGCAGGTTCAGTAGTTGTGGCACACGGGCTTAGTTGCTCCGCGGCATGTGGTATCTTCCTGGGGCAGGAATCGAACCCGTGTCCCCTGCATTGGCAGGTGGATTCTTACCCACTGCGCCACCTAGGAAGTCCAATTTGGAATATTTTTGAAGGTACTAACAGAAAGCAGTGATGAATTGGAGTGAGAGCTGGTATCTAGGATGATTCAGATTTTTTTGCCTAAACAAGTGGAAGAATGGATCTCCTGTTTGCTGAGGTGAGGAAAGTTATGCGAGAAGCAGATTTGGGAAGGATATCAAGATTTCAGGTTGTAATATGTTAATTAGATAACAAAGTAGATATATTGAGGAGATAGCCTGATAACATGAGTCTAAAGTTTAGGGGGAAAGATCTGGGAGGACATATAATTAGGGAGTTATCAGTATAGAGGTGATCATTAAAACTTTGGGACTACTTGAACTCACCTAGTAACAGACTATACTTGGAGAAGAAAGCAAGCCAGTAATTTGGTCCTGGGAGAGTCCAGTGTTAGGAGTAGGGAAGAGAAAGGAAGATCTATTAAAAGGACTGAAAAAGAGCAGTTAGTGAGATTAAAGGAGAAGGAGGAGAACTTAGGGTTATGGAAGTGAAGTAATGAAAGCATTTTAAGGATTGGGTGGTAAACTATTTTAAATACTCCTCATGGCCTGAATTAGATGAGAGCTAAGAATTGACAGTATGATTTTGGCAACATGGAGGTTGTTGGGGTAGGACTGTGGGACTAAGATGGAGGTGGCAGAATGGAGGCATCATTGTTCAGCCACACGGTGAAGACGTACTCTTCTGAACATTTTTGTTTTCTCAGTGGAATAGTAAGCAGGGTCATAAAGTAGAATCGAAGTGGGAAAGTGATAATGGAAGTTTGAAGTTACCTTATAGTGAAAGGATACAAAGCAAAATAGGAAAGTTACATGGGCAAAGTCTGAAGGAAATTGTGTGCAAGCTTCCAAGAGTCTTCTCCAAGTGGATTCATGCAGGAGGCACTTAGTTCCTCTAGCAATGAGTTGTTTTTTTTGTTTGTTTTTTGGGTTTTTTTCATCTTTATTGGAGTATAATTGCTTTACAATGTTGTGCTAGTTTCTGCTGTACAGCAAAGTGAACCAACTATAAGTATACATACATCCCCATATCCCCTCCCTCTTGAGCCTCCCTCCCACCATCCCCATCCCACCCCTCTAGGTTGTCACAAAGCATCGAGCTGATCTCCCTGTGTAGCAGTTGGTTTTGACCAAGTGTGTAAAATGTTTATCAAGGAAGTTCATTAGAGATTTAGTGCCCAAGATTTTTATTGTGATGGTCACCTAGGCACCCTTTGCCTAGCATGTACTAAAATTCCAGACTCCCTGAAGGAAAGCAAGTATTCGTCAAAAACCTAAACCACAAGCAGCTTAGGCACACTAAACCACAGTTACAAGTTATGAAATGATGGAAACTCTCCTGAAATTCAAGTGCCTACATGCTACCCAAGGGCTAACTTTGCAAGCAAGCCTTTCAGAGGATCACGCTCTTAGGACTGCTATGCTGACTCCTTTCTGCATAATATGAACTATTTATTGTTTTGGAAGTAGTTTTTAAAGGAGGTGATCATGGAAAGATTGGTATATGGTAAGGTAACATTTATATATGCAAATACTGTCGACTAGGGTATTTAGATCAGTAAGTGAGAAACTAGTACATATGTGGCACTGTGTCTGTGAGGTCTTTTTGCTACGAATTATTGAATTGTAATCCAGTAAGAAATGTTTATTCTGTTGCAGCTCTTCCTGGATTCTTGAGTTAGATCTAACTTCAAATTATGATTCCTCCACTTTGTATAGTGAATGCTCTATTCAGTTTCTCATCTGTAAAATGTGATTACCAATACTTCTACCTCATTAAGTTGTTATAAGTATTAAATGGCATATGCTTAGTATTAAAATGTTAATTACTGTTGTTAACTGCTGTGGCGAACTCATCTTTTTGTAGCACGTTGCTGGAAACTACTCTGGTAAATGAATGTGTAAATATATGGATTAATAAAAATCTTACAGAGCTTGGATAAATATGCTAGAACTCCAAAATTTACCAAAAAAGACCTGAAATGTATCAGTCCTGAGACATGTTAGGTTGCTGATCAAGTAGGGAGTCACAGAAGTGGGGGAATGCTTACAAGATCACCTGGTCCAAATTCCTTCCTCTGATGGAAGAAGAAACTAAGTTTGAAGCATAGAAAAGCAACATAAGTTCCCCCTAAGGTCATAGACCTTTGTGCTAGAATTGGAAAATAATAGAACCCAGATTTCTTGACTCTTGATCTACTGCCTGTAGTGCACATGTGACCCTGCTGCATTTTCATATATATCAAGAAATATTTATTGAGTTCTCACTGTGAGGCAGGAATGGTGTTAGGCTGGGCTAGGACTAGGTGAGGCAAAATAGCAACCTAGAATGGGAAATTTAAGGAGACACTTGGTCTTAGGGTTGTGTGAGTGACTTGGAGTAAACACCTTCTTAAATTTTCCACCCTAGTTAGAATTTTTATTTTTTCCTTATGAGAACTTTTAAGATGTACTCTCTGATAGTCATTTTGCAATATATACGTATATCAAATTATTGCATTTTACATCTTAAACTTGTACAATGTCAATTATATATCAATAAAACCAGGAAAAATTTTTTTCCCACCCTGGGCTACTCTTGCTTTCACCACAATTCTGCCTGCCCCTGTTGTTAGGCATTAGGAATATAAAGATAGGTAAAACATCAGTTTTGACCTTAAGGATTGCTGGTCTGCTGGAAGAGAGTGATAAGTAAACAATCAGATGTATGATAAACATTGTCAAAGGATTGAGAAAGAGCTACCTAATTTAGCCTTGGTAATTAGAGAAGGCTTCCTGAAGATTGGATTAGGAGTAAGCTAAGTGATTGGTTGTGGTGAGGAAAAAGGATGGAGTGTTTCAGGCAGCAGTAGCTTATGTAGAGCTTTGGAGTTGAAAGCTTGACCTTTTAAAAACTGTTTCATCAGAATTATCTGGAGGAGTTGTTAGAACACAAATTACAGGACCCTACTCTGAAAGTTTTGAGTTAGTAGGTCTGAGGTAAGGCCTGAGAATTTGCATTTCAAACAAATTTCCAGGTGATGCTGATCTACTGGTCTAGGGACTAGTTTTTAAGATCAGTGCTTTGGAAAAATGTGAATAGTTCAGTCCTGCTGCCTTTTTTTGTTGTTGTTGGTTTGTCTCTTTGGAGGAGAGTGTTGAGAATTATGATTAATGAAATCATATTTCAAATTAGAATTGAAAATATTTGGACTTGATCCTTAAGCTATAGGTAATCCCTAAAAGAGTTTAACCAGGATTGTAATGATTCAGTTTGTGTTTTCCAAGTTTGATTCTTGAAGCAGTGTGAAGGGTGGATTGAAGAATGGCAAGGCTAGAGAAAGATCAGTTAAGAGGCTGTTTTAATGATCCAGATAAGAAATGATAAAGGTCCCTGCTAATGACAGACAGCAGAGCTTGAAAGAAGAGGATTTGAGGCACTTCCTAGGTGGCGCAGTGGGAATCCCTGCCCCAGGAGGTTCCCACATGCCTCGGAGCAACTAAGCCTATGTGCCGCAACTAGTGAGCCTGTGCTCTAGATCCCGTGAGCCACAACTATTGAGCCCATGTGCTGCAACTATTGAAGCCCACACCCGTAGAGCCTGTGCTCCGCAACAAGAGAAGCCACTGCAATGAGGAGCCCATGGACCACAGTGAAGAGTAGCCCACAAGCAGCAACAAAGACCCAATGCAGCCAATAAATAAATAAATGTTAAAAAAAAAAAAAAAGAAGGGAATTTGAGAAGCATTAAAAGAGAGAATTACAGGATTTAGGGATTGCTTGTGGTTAGGGGTAGGAGTCTTGGATGCCTCAGATTTCTGATTTAGGCATCTGGGTAGATAGTTATACTTTTCAGTAAGATAGGAAATAAAACCAGAGTGACAGATTTGGGGGGGAGTAGTAGGTGAATATTATAGATATCAGCGTGTAGATAGTAATTAAAGTTACAGATAGATAGGTCCCTCAAAAAGAGTACGTAAAGTCAGAAGATGAAGCTGGGACCTTGGGCAAATGCCAGGATCTTAAGGATAACTAGAAGAGTAGTGGACAGAGCCAGAGAGGATGGCTTTGGAAGCTCATGATAAGTTTAAAAGTTTTGGTACGTGTATCTATAAATTGAAGAGCTGCATAGTTTATGAATTTAACTTGGAAACAAATATAAAAGAATGAAATTAGAACACTACCTAACACCGTACACAAAAATAAACTCAGAATGGATTAAAGACCTAAATGTAAGACTGGACACTATAAAACTCTTAGAGGAAAACATAGGCAGAACACTCTATGACATAAACCATAGCAAGATCCTTTGTGACCCACCTCCCAGAATATGGAAATAAAAACAAAAGTAAACAAGTGGGACCTAATGAAACTTTTAAAAGCTTTTGCACAGCAAAGGAAACCATAAGACCAGAAGACAACCCTCAGAATGGGAGAAAATATTTGTAAATGAAGCAACTGACAAAGGATTAATCTCCAAAATACACAAGCAGCTCATGCAGCTCAATATCAAAAAACAACCCAATCCACAAATGGGTGGAAGACCTAAATAGACATTTCTCCAAGGAAGACATACAGATTGCCAAGAAACACATGGAAATATGCTCAACATCACTAATTAGAGAAATACAAATCAAAACCACAATGAGGTATCACCTCACACCAGTCAGAATGGCCATTATCAAAAAATCTAGAAACAATAAATGCTGGAGAGGGTGCGGAGAAAAGGGAACCCTCCTGCACTGTTGGTGGGAATGTAAATTGATACAGCCACTATGGAAAACAGTATAGAGGTTCCTTAAAAAACTAAAAGTAGAGCTTCCATATGACCCAGCAATCCCACTACTGGGCATATACCCAGAGAAAACCATAATTTGAAAAGATGCATGTACCACAGTGTTTATTGCAGCACTATTTACAATAGCCAGGACATGGAAGCAACCTAAATGTCCATTGACAGATGAATGGATAAAGAAGATATGGCACATATATATACAATGGACTGTTAGCCATAAAAAAGAATGAAATTGAGCTTTTTGTAGTGAGGTGAATGGACCTAGAGCCTGTCGTACAGAGTGAAGTAAATCAAAAAGAGGAAAACAAATACCGTATGCTAATGCATATATATGGAATCTAGAAAAATGGTACTGATGAACCTAGTGGCAGGGCAGGAATAGAGATGCAGATGTAGAAAATGGACTTGAGGACACTGCAGGGAGAAGGGGAGGGGAAGCTGAGTTGTAATGAGAGAGTAACATTGACATACACACACTACCAAATGTAAAATAGATGGCTAGTGGGAAGTTGCTACAGAGCGCAGGGAGATCAGTTTGATGCTTTGTGAAGACCTAAAGGAGTGGGATAGGGAGGTTGGGAGGGAGGCTCAAGAGGGAGGGAATATGGGGATATATGTATACATATAGCTGATTCACTTTGTTGTACAGCAGAAATTTAACACAATACTGTAAAGCAATTATACTTCAATAAAGATTAAAAAAAGGAAAAACTGTGGAAAAAAAATACAGCAAACTAATTAATATAACAAAAAAGAAGCAGACTCAAAGCATAGAAAACAAACTAATGTTTACCAGTGGGGAAAGGGCAGAGGTGAGGGGCATTATAGTTTTAGGGAATTAAGAAGTACAGACTATTATGTATAAATAAGTTACAAAGATGTATGTACAACATGGGGAATATAGCCAGTATTTTATAATAACTGTAAGTGGAATATAACCTTTAAAAACTGTGAATCACTATATTGTTGTACACCTGTAATTTATGTAATATAGTATATCAACTATGCTTCAATTAAAAAAAAAAAAAGAGCAAAGGAAAAAAAAACAAGAAAATATAAATTATGAGGGATTTCCTTGGTGGTCCAGTGGTTAAAGACTTAGCCTTCCAATGTAGGGGGTGCAGGTTCCATCCCTGGTCGGGTAGCCAAGATCCCACGTGCCTTTTGGCCAAAATACCAAAACATAAAACAGAAGCAATATTATAACAAATTCAATAAAGACTTTAAAAATGGTCCACATTAAAAAAATCTTAAAAAAAAGAAAACAAATATAGCCTATGAGATTGGGCTGTGTGTATGTGTTTACATGTAAAATATAAATAATGTTGGTATTTTAGTAAGCCAAATAATCAAATATTATACTAACCTTAGTTTATCGTTTAATCCTTTAGGTCTTTTTTCTAGCAATTCTGCAATAAGAAATGAATTGTCATTGCATCATAACAGCAGACAAAAACCTGAAAAAAAAAACCAATCATCTAAGAATATTGGGGAAAAAACCATTCCATTTAAAAGGCAGAAGAGAGCTAACGAAGGCAGCTCAAGAACACAGAAGGTTTTAAATGCTAAAGATTCTGGTTGTTCCCAGAATGAGTCATTGGAAAGCAATGAGGCAGATCTGGCTAAGAAGACAAACCTTAATCCTTCTGGGTAATGTCTCTTATATGTACAATGTAGTTATTTTTGTTCAGCATTTAATAATTTGTCTATGTTATTTAATCATTTATAGAGAGGCAATATTATCATAAAGGAGTCTACAGTCTGACAGACCTGTTAGTAAATCCATGCTCTGCCATTAGCTGGGTGACAGCTCAGGCAAAATAGTACTCTGAATGTTGCCTTGAATTAAAATGGGGAATAATGTGTAGCACATGGGGTGTGAGTGATAAATTTAATATGGTAAGTATTGTTGTCGCCTAACAATCCCTTCCTTTTTCCAAATTGTGATAAAAGTGTATTACATAAAATTTATCACCTTAATCATTTTTAAGTGTATCATTTGAGTTGTTTCCTTTAAGTGAGGTTAATTTCAGTAATCAGGAATACGTCTTAATTCTTTTTCCCATAAGATGATAATAGTTAACATATTTTAGTGCTTATCATGTGTCAAATACTCGCTAGATGCTTTCAATGAATTCTCATCAGTCCTGATAACCTAGTGAGGTAAATATTGTTGTTAGGCATTTTTGCTTTTTGATATGGCATTCACTCATTCATTAGTTTGTAAAGTACTTAATACATATTATGTGTGAGAAACTGCAGGTGCTGGGGATATATTGAAATAAATGGTAGAGTGCTCTAAAATATATTAGTGTATGTCATTATGGTGCAGACTATCTAAACAGTTCATTGAGTAGTGCATATCCCCCCACTGATTTATAATGCCCTCTCTGTCTTATATCAGACTTCCATTTATATTAGCTTGTTCCTTATATCATTTGATTTTCACTAAGAATCGTGAGAGGTCAATGGGACAGGTATTAGCTCTATTTTTACATATGAGGAGGTTACACTTAAGTTAAATAAACAGGGTGTCATTGGACAGCTAGGTCTTTTTATTAGTCCGACTGTTTTTACTTGAATGTATTAATAACAATAAATCACTACTTTTTTAAAGCAGATAAGCCTTAGCTATGGGTTGAGAGAAATACTAAGGTATAAAAATTGAGTTTTTATGTTGAGTTTCTGAATTTGAGCTAGTAACTATAACCTATGCACAGTGAGAAGTAGTTAGACTTATTAGAAATATCCAGAATTGATTGTTGCTACGGTATCTGCTTAAGAAAGCCTGTTGGGTATTTGGAGTCATAGAAAGGAAGATCTTTGAGACATTTGTTTAGTTAACTTGTATAGTCATTAAGCTACTTACTATGCATAAAAGATCAAATATGTAATTATTTTGATCATTCTTGTCATAGGGTGGGAAGGTAAATCTTTGTGGTTACTCAGTGGCTCCCATGGAAACCTCAGCGATAATTTAGATTTTAAAAGTATGTTAACAGTATTACTGTTCTGTATTTAGGAAAGGCCAAAAAAAAAAAAAAGGCATTATTACATTAAAATGTAAATATATCTAATTTGTCTAAAGAGTATTCCTGATTAGAAATAAAAAATATTATGTGAATGTCTTTATATAAGTAATATATTAAAATTTTAACTTGTTTAAAAGTGATTTTTTTTTGCTTCTTATAACCTAGTAACTATGGTCATTAATTAAACTACAAGCTAACACCCTTCTTCCCCTCTTAAAGGCTTTAGGAAAAAAAATCTTAAAGCATACTGCATTTAAAGTATAAGAAACAGTTTCCCTTTAGAAATCTGTGAATTTCTCACATTTTAAATTTGTGTAAGCACTTAATTTTTTTTTCTTTTCTTTTTTTTTCTTTATTATTTTTGGGGGGGTACACCAAGTTCAATCATCTGCTTTTATACACATATCCCCGTATTCCATCCCTCCCTTGACTCCCCCCCTCCACCCTCCCTCGAGTCCCCCCCACCCTCCCCGTCCCAGTCCTCTAAGGCATCTTCCATCCTCGAGTTGAACTCTCTTTGTTATACAACAACTTCCCACTGGCTATCTATTTTACAGTTGGTAGTATATATATGTCTGTGCTACTCGCTTCATCTCAGCTTCCCCTTCACCCCCCGCCCCCTCCCAAACCTTGAGTTCTCCAGTCCATTTTCTGCACCTGCATCCTTGTTCTTGTCACTGAGTTCATCAGTACCATTTTTAGATTCCGTATATGTGAGTTAGCATACAATATTTGTCTTTCTCTTTCTGACTTACTTCACTCTGTATGACAGACTCTAGGTCTATCCACCTCATTACATATAGCTCCATCTCATCCCTTTTTATAGCTGAGTAATATTCCATTGTATATATATGCCACATCTTTATCCATTCATTTGTTGATGGGCATTTAGGTTGCTTCCATGTCCTGGCTATTGTAAATAGTGCTGCAATAAACATTACGGTACATGTTTCTTTTGGGATTATGGTTTTCTCTGGGTATATACCCGGGAGTGGGATTACTGGATCATATGGTAGGTCTATTTGTAGTTTTCTAAGGAACCTCCAAATTGTTTTCCATAGTGGCTGTACCAACTTACATTCCCACCAGCAGGGCAGGAGAGTTCCCTTTTCTCCACACCCTCTCCAACATTTGTTGTTTCCAGATTTTGTGATGATGGCCATTCTGATGGGTGTGAGGTGATACCTCATTGTGGCTTTGACTTGCATTTCTCTGATGATTAGTGATGTTGAGCATGTTTTCATGTGTTTGTTGGCCATCTGTATGTCTTCTTTGGAGAAATGTCTATTTAGGTCTTCCGCCCATTGTGGATTGGGCTATTTGCTTTTTTGGTATTAAGCTGCATGAGCTGCCTGTATGTTTTGGAGGTTAATCCTTTGTCCGTTGTTTCGTAGGCAACTATTTTTTCCCATTCTGAGGGTTGCCGTCTAGTGTTGCTTATGGTTTCTTTCGCTGTGCAAAAGCTTCTAAGTTTCATGAGGTCCCATTTACTTATTCTTGATTTTATTCCCATGATTCTAGGAGGTGGGTCAAAAAGGATCTTGCTTTGATGAATGTCCTAGAGTGTTCTACCTGTGTTTTCCTCTAGGAGTTTTCTAGTGTCTGGCCTTACATGTAGGTCTTTGATCCATTTGGAGTTTATTTTTGTGTGTGGTGTTAGGAAGTGTTCTAAGTTCATTCTTTTACATGTTGCTGTCCAATTTTCCCAGCACCACTTATTGAAGAGGCTGTCTTTTTTCCATTGTATACTCGTGCCTCCTTTGTCAAAGATAAGGTGCCCATATGTGCTTGGGCTTACTTCTGAGTTCTCTATTCTATTCCATTGGTCTTCCTTTCTATTTTTGTGCCAGTACCATACTGTCTTGATCACTATGGCCTTGTAGTATAATTTGAAATCAGGAAGCCTGATTCCACCAACTCCATTTTTCCTTCTCAAGATTGCTTTGGCTATTTGGGGTCTTTTGCATTTCCATACAAATTGTAAAATTTCTTGCTCTAGTTCTGTGAAAAATGCCATTGGTAATTTGATCGGGATTGCATTGAATCTGTAAATTGATTTGGGTAGTACAGTCATTTTCACGATGTTGATTCTTCCAATCCAGGAACATGGTATGTTCCTCCATCTGTTTGTGTCGTCTTTGATTTCTTTCATCAATGTCTTAAAGTTTTCTGCATACAGATCTTTTGCCTCCTTAGGCAGGTTTATTCCTAGGTATTTTATTCTTTTTGTTGCAATGGTGAATGGGAGAGTTTCCTTCATTTCTCTTTCTGCTCTTCCATTGTTAGTGTATAGGAATGCAAGAGATTTCTGTGCATTAATTTTGTATCCTGCTACTTTACTAAACTCATCAATTAGTGCGAGCAGTTTTCTGGTAGAGTCTTTCGGGTTTTCTATATATAATATCATGTCATCTGCAAAGAGTGACAATTTTACTTCTTCTTTTCCAATTTGGATTCCTTTGATTTCTTTTTCTTCTCTGATTGCTGTGGCTAAAATTTCCAAAACTATGTTGAATAGTAATGGTGAGAGTGGACACCCTTGTCTTGTTCCTGTTCTTAGAGGGAATTCTTTCAGTTTTTCCCCATTTAGAACGATGTTGGCTTTTGGTTTCTCATATGGCTTTTATTATGTTGAGGTAATTTCCTTCTATGCCCATTTTCTGGAAAGCTTTTATCATAAATGGATGTTGAATTTTGTCAAAAGCTTTTTCTGCATCTATTGAGATGATCATATGGTTTTTATCCTTCAGTTTGTTGATATGATGTGTCACGTTGATTGATTTGCGTATATTGAAGAATCCTTGCATTCCAGGGATAAACCCCACTTGATCATGGTGTATGATTTTTTTAATGTGCTGTTGGATTCTGTTCGCTAGTATTTTGTTGAGGATTTTTGCATCTATATTCATCAGTGATATTGGTCTGTAATTTTCTGTTTTTGTGACCTCTTTGCCTGGGTTTTTTTTTTTTTTTTTTTGGCACATGGGCTTAGTTGCTCCACGGCATGTGGGATCTTCCTGGAGCTGGGATCGAACCCGTGACCTCTGCATTGGCAGGCAGATTCTTAACCACTGCGCCACCTAGGAAGCCCTTTGCCTGATTTTGATATCAGGGTGATGGTGGCCTCGTAGAATGGGAGTGTGAGTGTTCCGCCTTCTGCGATATTTTGGAAGAGTTTGAGAAGGATAGGTGTAACTCTTCTCGAAATGTTTGATAGAATTCGCCTGTGAACCCATCTGGTCCTGGGCTTTTGTTTGTTGGGAGATTTTTAATCACTGCCTCAATTTCTGTACTTGTGATTGGTCTGTTCATAGTTTCTATTTCTTCTTGGATCAGTCTTGGAAGATTGTATTTTTCTAAGAATGTATCCATTTCTTCTAGGTTATCCAATTGATTGGCATATAGTTGCTTGTAGTAGTCTCTCATGATGTTTTGTATTTCTGAGGTGTCCGTTGTGACTTCTCCTTTTTCATTTCTAATTCTGTTGATTTGCATCTTCTCCCTTTTTTTCTTGATGAGTCTGGCTAATGGTTTATCAATTTTGTTAATCTTCTCAAAGAACCAGCTTTTAGTTTTATTAATTTTTGCTATGGCTTCCTTCCTTTCTTTTTCATTTATTTCTGCTCTGATCCTTATGATTTCTTTCCTTCTGCTCACTTTGGGGTTTCTTTGTTCTTCTTTTTCTAATTGTTTGAGGTGTAAGGCTAGGTTGTTTATTCGATCATTTTCTTGTTTCTTAAGGTAGGACTGTATTGCTATAAACTTCCCTCTTGGAACTGCTTTTGCTGTGTCCCATAGGTTTTGGGTCGTTGTGTTTTTGTTGTCGTTTGTTTCTAGATATTTTTTGATTTCCTCTTTGATTTCTTTAATGATTTCTTAGTTGTTTAAGAGTGAATTGTTTAGCCTCCATGTGCTTGTATTTTTTGCAGTTTTTTTCCTGTAATTGATATCTAGTCTCATGGCGTTGTGGTCTGAGAAGATGCTTGATATGATTTCAATTTTCTTGAATTTGCCGAGGTTTGATTTGTGACCCAAGATGTGATCTATCCTGGAAAATGTTCCTTGTGCACTTGAGAAGAAAGTGTATTCTGTCGTTTTTGGATGGAATGTCCTATAAATATCAATTAAGTCGAGATGTTTGTGTCATTTAAAGCTTGTGTGTCTTTATTTATTTTCTGTTTGGATGATCTGTCCATTGATGAAAGTCGGATGTTCAAGTCTCCCACTATTACTGTGTTACTGTCAATGTCCCCTTTTATAGCTGTGAGCATTTGCCTTGTGTATTGAGGTGCTCCTATGTTGGGGGCATAGATATTTACCATTGTGATATGTTCTTCTTGAATGGATCCCTTGATCATTACGTAGTGTCCTTCCTTGTCTCTTCTAATAGTTTTACTTTCAAGTCTAATTTGTCTGATATGAGTATTGCTACTCCAGCTTTCTTTTGACTTCCATTTGCATGGAATATCTTTTTCCATCCCTTTACTTTCAGTCTATATGTATCCCTTGGTCTGAAGTGGGTTTCCTGTAGGCAGCATATAGAAGGGTCTTGTTTTTGTATGCATTCAGCCAGTCTGTGTCTTTTGGTTGGAGCATTTAATCCATTTACATTTAAGGTGAGTATTGACATGTGTGTTCCAATTACCATTTTCTTCATTGTTTTGGGTTTGTATTTGTAGGTGTTTTCCTTTTCTTGTGTTTCCTACTTAGTGGAGTTCCTTTAGCACTTGTTGTAAGGCTGGTTTGGTGGGGCTGAATTCTCTTCACTTTTGCTTGTGTGGAAAGCTTTTGATTTCTCCCTCAAATCTGAATGAGATTCTTGCTGGGTAGAGTATTCTTGGCTGTAGGTTTCTCTCTTTCAGGACTTTCAGTATATCCTGCCATTCCCTTCTGGCCTGCAGAGTTTCTGTAGAGAGGTCAGCTGGTATCCTTATGGGTTTTCCCTTATATGTTGTTTGTTGCTTTTTTCTTGCTGCTTTTAATATTTTTTCTTTGTGTTTAATTGTTGTTAGTTTGATTAATATGTGCCTTGGTGTTTAATTTTTATATTATTTCTATAAGCCATTTGGAACAGGAGCTTACTACATTAGATTTTTTTAACAGCTTTATTGAGGTATAACTCATATACAGTTCATTCATGAAATGTGTACAGTTCAGTGGTTTTTATTGTATTCTCAGAGAAGTGCAAACCATCAAAATAGTCAATTTTAGAACATTTTCATCATTGGGGTCCTTTAGCTATCTTCTCCCTGTTCCCCTTCCCAGAAATCCTAAGGAACCACTAACCTACAGATTTCTCTATCTTGGACTTTCATATGAGTGAAATCATATACTGTGAGGGTTTTTTGTATTGACTTCTTTCCTTTTGCATATTTTCAAGTTTTATCCATGTTGTACCATGTATCAGTAGTTCATTCCTTTTTATGATTGGGTGTTGTTTTACTTTGTTACATTATGTTTTGTTTATCCATTCATTCATTGCTGGACATTTGGGTTGTTTCTACTTTTGGCTATTGTGAATAATGCTGGTATAAACATTTGTGTACAAGTGGAATTACTGAGTCATATGGTAAGTTTACATTAGTTCTTTGAGGAACTGCAAGACTGTTTTCCAAAGCATCTGCACCATTTTATGTTCCTACCAGCAGTATTTAAGGCTTCCAATGTCTCCACATCCTTGCCAACATTTGTTATTTTCTGACTTTTTGATTTTAGCTATCCTAGTTGGTATGAAATGATATTTCATTGTGGTTTTTATTTTCATTTCTGTGAAGACTAATGATGTTGAGCATCTTTTCATGTGCTTATTGGCTATTTGCCTTTCTTTAGAGAAAGATTTACTCTGATCCTTTGCCTGATTTTTAATTGGATTGTCTTTTTTTTATTGAATTGTATGGAGTCTTTATTCTAGATAGAAGTCTCTTATCAAATAGATGATACTTGAGAATCTCTCATTCTTTGGATTGTCTCACTTTCTTGATGGTGTCCTTTGAAGCACAAAGATTTTTAATTTTGATAAAGTCCCATTTATCTGTTTTGTCCATTGTTGCTTGTACTTTTGATTCATATCTAAGAATCCTTTGCCCAGTCCAAGTTCATGAAGATTTACCCCCTATTTTTTTCCTAAGAGTTTTGTAGTTTTAGCCCTTAAATTTAATTTTGATCCATTTTGGGTTAATTTTTGTATATGCTGTGAAGAGTCCAACTTCATTCTTTTGCATGTGACTATCCAGTTGTCCCATAACTGTTTGTTGAATGGACTTAGCATAATTTTTGAAAATCAGCTGACCATAGATGTATAGGCTTATTTCTGGATTTTCAATTTTTTTCTGTTATCTATATATCAGTTGTTGTTCTAGAACCACACTGTCTTGATTACCATTGCTTAGAGGTAAGTTTTGAAATCAGGAAGTGTGATGTTTCTTTTTCAGGAAGATTTTGGCTATTCTGAATCCCTTGCAATTCCATATAAGTTTTAGAATCAGTATGTCAGTTTCGCAAAGATATAAGTTAGAATTCTGATATGGATTGCGTTGAATCTATTGGTTTGAGAAATATTGCTATCTTAACAGTGTCTTGATCCATGAACAGGCAGGGATGTTTTTCCTATTATTGGATCTTCTTTAATTTCTCTCAACAGTATTTTCAGAATACGTTTTACACTTCTTTGGTTAAGTTCATTCCTGAATATCCCTTCTGATGCTATTGTGAATAGAATTGCTTTTTAAATTTATTTTTGGATTGATCATTGCAAATGTGTAGACATTTAATTGATCTTTGTATGTTGATCTTTATCTTGCAGTTTTGTTGAACTCATGTATTAGTTCTGATAGCTTTTTGGTAGATTTTGTAGGACTTTCTAAGTACAAGATCATATCATTTGTGAATAGTGATAGTTTTACTTCTCCCTTTCCAATCTGGATGCTTTTTCTTTCTTTTTCTTGCACTATTGCCCTGGCTAAAATCTTTAGTACTATGCTCAGTAGTAGTGGCAATAGCAAACTTCCTTGTCTTGTTCTTAATTTTAGGGGGAAAGCATCCAGTCTTTCACCATTCAATATGTATTAGCTGTTCATAGATGTCCTTTTATCAGATTGAGGAAGTTCCTTTTTATTCCTAGTTTGTCAAGTGATTTTTTTTTTTTTAAGCTCTTTATTGGAATATAATTGCTTTACATTCTTGTACCAGCTTATGAGGTACACCAAAGTGAATCAGCTGTATTTATACATATATACCCATACCCCCTCCCTCCCACGACTCCCCCCCACTCTCCCCGTCCAGGCCCTCTAAGGCATCACCCTTCATCGAGTTGATCTCCCTTTGTTATACAGCAACTTCCCACTTGCTATCTATTTTACAGTTGGTGGTATATATGTGTCTATGCTACTCTCTCACTTTGTCCAAGCTTCCCCTTCACCCACCGCCACCCCAACCCCGTGTCCTCCAGTCCATTCTCTGCATCTGCATCCTTGTTCTTGTCTTGTCACTGGGTTCATCAGTACCATTTTTGTTTTTTTTTTTAGATTCCATGTGTATGAGTTAGCATACAACATTTGTTTTTGTCTTTCTGGCTTACTTCACTCTGTATGACAGACTCTAGGTCTATCCACCTCATTACATATAGCTCCATTTCATTCCTTTTTATAGCTGAGTAATATTTCATTATATATATATGTCACATCTTCTTTATCCATTCATTTGTTGATAGGCATTTAGATCGCTTCCATGTCCTGGCTATTGTAAATAGTGCTGCAATGAACATTACGGTACATGTTTATTTTTGGATTATGGTTTTCTCAGGGTATATGCCCAGTAGTGGGATTACTGGATCGTATGGTAGTTCTATTTGTAGTTTTTTAAGGAACCTCCAAACTGTTTTCTATAGTGGCTGTACCAACTTACATTCCCACCAACAGTGTGAGAGAGTTCCCTTTTCTCCACATGTCAAATGTTTTTATAGTGAAAAGATGTCTTCTGTCAGATGCTTTTTTTTCTTTTTTGCATCTACTGAGGTGATCATGTGAGCTATATATGTTTTTATTATTGATAAAATGTTGCTTTTTTTTTTTGAGGGTTTTTTGTTTAATTTTTTTTTCCCTGTAGTTTTCTTGTGATGTCTTTTAGTTTTGATATCAGTATAACACTGACTTCATGAAATGAGTTGGGAAGTCCTCTTTAGTGCTCTTTTATTTTTTGGAAGAGTTTGTTAAGAATTGGTATGAAGTCTTTGAATGATCCTAGAGTTGAATGGTGAAACCATCTGGGCCTGGGCTTTTCTTTTGGGGTAGTTTTTGCTTATTGATTTATTCTCTTGTTATAAGTCTTTTGAAATTGTTTAATTTTTTCTCAAATCAGTTTTGGTAATTTGTGTGTTTCTAGGAATTTGTGCATTCCATCTAGGTTATCTAATTTGTTGGCATACAGTTGTGTATATTATTCACTAATAAACCTTTTTTTTTTCTTTTGACTGTGATGGTAGGACCTAGAGGGAGACTAGAAACTCCAGAAATAAACTATCACAGAATACTCAGAAGTTTGTGTGCTCGTTAGTTATGTTGCAAACAGATTCTTTTTTCATAAATGATAATAATAGGCTGGTAGACTGCGTCAGGAAACAAATTGAAACATAGGACTTGTAAGAGAGATGTGAGAGAGAAGAGAGAATTATGTAGTCTAGGAATAAAGTATCTTGTTTGCATGTATTTCGAGTAGGCTAATTAGCTGGCAGCTCCCAAAGAGATGGGTGTAGGTCCCTCTGAGCACTCTATTGTTCCTTAGTAGGCTGAGTAGAGGTATCAAAAAAACCAATTTCAGTTGTTTGTGGATTTTCAACAAAGACCATGATAGATTAACTGTGTAGTATACATTATAAGCTGCCTGAAAGTAATGTCTCCCAGTGCCTTCCTATCTATCGTCACTTCTATCTTAGTTAGGCCAAGGCTGTACCATTTCTTTTATCAGAATTTTTCAAGTTAAAACTCTTGGTAGGTTCTGAAATCAAATTTCCTTCCTGGACTAGTTGTAAGTTTTCGGACCTAAACAAGGTTGTCTGATATTTGTTATAGCCAATATTATATTGTCTACCTACCTGTGTAATGTTTCTGGAAGAAATATTTTTTGAAGAAATGTAAACAATTACAAACTTTTCATTTTCATAGAGGTACAGGAAGCTCAAAGAATCAAGATAGTATGGCTACACAAAATGTTCGTCAGAAGTCTCAGATCAGTGGATACACATGCAAGACTCCAGCAGAGTCTAACTTGGATGCTGGAGAGCCTGGAACTTCAGTTTTGGAAGGAAGGTATGCACGTGTTCTAAGGATAATAGGATTTACTCACTGTATTTGTTACCCGTTGCTGTGTAACAAATTACTCTCAAAGCTTAATTTTAACTTTGTTAGTGCCTTGCAAACATTATTTCACAGTTTCTGTGGGTGGAAATCTGGGAGAGACTTAGCTGGCTAGTTCTGGCTCAGAGAATTTCATAAAGTATAGCAGTCACCATATCTGTCTGGTCTGCAGTTCTTTGAATGTTTGACTAGAACTTGGAGGATCCACTTATAAGATGGCTGGAGGCCACAGTTCTTTGTCTTGTGGCTCTCTCCCTAGGGGTATTCAATATGGTAGCTGGCTTCCCACAAAGCAGGTGATCCAAGAGAAAATGTGACTATGACAGAGGTCATAGTGTCTTGTAATGACTTAGTCTTTGAAGTCTTCCACTTTATTCTCTTCACTAGGAACAAGTCACTAAGTCTATACCACACTCAGAAGAGGGGTGTTAGAATTAGGCTGTACCTTTTGAAAGAGGCATTATCTAAGAGTTTGTGGATATATGAGGATGAGTCAAAAATTATCTGCACGCTGGTTATATTAAAACTTCTGTTGGCCGCACTGTCTTATCAGCACTTTCCATTCAAGGCTACTGTCTCCCCAGTCACTGCGGTGCAAGTGTGAACATGTTACATCAGTTCATTTGTACCTGCGATGCGAGCAAAAGTGGATGCCCCACTTGTGATTTACACGAAAGAAGAGCAACGTTCATTGGTTCGTTTTTTGTGATCTGAGGGTGTACTTACCGTTACTGCTGCCATTACTTACCGAAGACTTTGTGCACAGTATAGAGAAAGTGTTTTGTCGCTAAGAAAGTGTATGAATGGATAGAGAAGTTCAGGGAAGGTCGTACGAGTGTTAGCTATCAAGAAGGAGCCAGACGACTGTCCACGTCCGTGGCTGGTGACAGCATTGAGCGTACACATGAAATGATTCTGTCGAATGGATGAGTGACAGTGGATTATGTGGCAAATCATTTGCAAATCAGCCATGGCTCAAAGGTTCAGCAATCAACAGTGCTTGTTACAGTGAGATGCTTATTGAAGAGCTGAAGCCTAAACTTAGGATTAAATGTAGAGGACTGCTATCCAAGGGCGTTATGATCTTGCATGACAATGCACATCTGCACACTTCTGCCTACACTGTCGACACTGTGCAGAAACTTCTGTTTTGAGGTGTTAAAGCATCCTCCCTATAGTCCTGATCTTGCTCCATTGGACTTTCATCTGTTTGGTCCCCTGAAAGCAGCCCTATGAGGATGAAGATTCACTCCTGATGAAGAAGTGAAGACAGCGATGCATTCATGGCTCGCAGCTCAGCCTAAAACGTTTTTTTAATGAGGGGATATGAAAGCTTGTTGACAGACAGACAAAGTGTATTGAAAATCAAGGAGATTATGTTGAAAAATAATGTATTTGTCTTTTCTAAAAGTTAATTAAATTTTACAGCCAGAGTGTGGATAATTTTTGACTCACCCTTGTATGTTTAAAGTGAGCATACTCAGTGAGCAAACCAAATTATAACCTACTCTCGTAATATGTGAAGTCATATACCCTTTTTCAAAATGAAGGAATGGTAAATTATAGCAGATTCTCAGACTTTGAAGGGATGGCTAAGATTTCTTTACTGTTTGGGAGTTTATGACTACTAGGCCTGTCCTGGGCTCATAATAAGAGGAAGAGGATCTAGGACTGGGATAAGCTGAATCATCTCTGAACAGTTTCTGATCTATATTTTAAGTTTGCCTGTAGTTTAAAAAAATTAAGATAAGCTGATTTATTTCAGATTTTTATTTCTTATAATATAATTTTTATCAAAGTGTTATTTGAGTTGACTTAAATTTATAACTGATTCATAAATTAGTTTTAAAGGTTATAAAATTGAGTGTTATCATGTTTGACAAGTCAAATGTGGGATCAAATTGTAGATTTTTTGTTTTATGCAGCAAGTAAGTATATTCTTAATATTCTATAACACCATTATTGTGTTTTAAGAGAAAAATGACCATTAAGGTAGATGTATAGATAGATATATTATAAAAGCACAGATTTTGTGTTTTACCTTATTTTCTTAAGTGGACCTTCCAGGCTCAAGAATTATTTAACGTCTGGAATGAATAATTCAGATGTGGATGATAATGAAATTCAGGAAAGTTCAAGTAAGTTATGCTTCATTTTCTATTGTCTTGATTTTTATAGCATTATGCATATGGGCTAATTTGTACTGTGTTTTATTTAAATTATCACTGGTGACATTTTTGTGGCAACTGTGTATTGAGTACCTCCCCTTAAGAGCCTTGCTTTATAGTTAGAGATTTGTAAGACATTATACCTGGTTGAGGGAGGGAAAAGAGAGAGGGAAAAAAAAGAATGAGAGAGATGAATGACAGTCCTTTCTTTGAAGTAGGACACAATAGTATATAATTGGCACTTAAGACACCTACTCCAGTCTTTAAAATGTCAAGCTGATAAGGGTATAAATGAAGCAAAATTAGCCATATATTGATTATTACTAAAGCTAAGTGTTGAAGTTTTTAAAATACTTAATAGTTTTATAATTTTTTATGTCCCTAAAGAATATGCTTGAAATATAATCTCTTATACTATTTTTTCTATCCTAATTCACTAATTCTTTTTCCATTTAAATTGTTTTTTGTCCTTGAGTTTAGATTCACTCTGTTATTTCTCTCCCCTAAATGGAATGCTTTTTGTATATATTTTTCTCCATTTTATTTGGCAAAGAAAAAGCAATGGATTTTCTGGAGTATGGTTTTAGTTTAAAATTAAAGGTTTTTTTTATTTTAAATAAAGTGTTCTTATTGTTGTATACTCTAAATTATATTTTTCTTTGACCCAGGTTTTACTTAAGAATGCATTAGTCAAGAGCTTGGTCTTCAGAGTCAGGAACCTGGGATTGAATCTAGCTTTACCACTTATTAGCTATGTTATCTTGAGTAAGAAATTTCAGTGTTCTTAGCTTCAGTTTCCTGATTTGTAAAATGGTGGTATCAATTCTAATCACATAGATTGATACAAAGTTGAATACACATTCTTTGCTCAGTTTTAATACCCGGTAAATGTTAGATATGCAGTGTTGGCTGTTATCCTAAGAAGTTGTGTTTTGTTTTGTTCTTTTGTTAATAGTTTATAGTTTCATTTCATTGTTCTTGATAACTTTGCCCTGTATTATTAATTCTTTGAATTTTCTTTGTGTTCTAGAGTAGTCTGGGAAGGCTGGAGTAGAAGAGAAGGAGCGAGTAGTAGGAGATGATGTCACAGAGCTAACAAGAATGAAAGATCGTATAGGATGTTAAAGGCTACTAAAAGAATTTTGGGCTTTGCTAAGAGACATGGGAAGCCATTGGAGAATTTTGAGCAGAGGAGAGACATGACTAACTTATAAACAGAATCATTGTGTCTGCTGTAGGCTACATATTAGGGTGGACTGATAAGTTTGCGGAGGCAGGTGTAAGGTTGGAAGCAGGGAGACCAGTTGGTGGGACATTAGTAATCCCCATGCGAGGTGGTAGCTTGGGCTAGGGGGATAGCAGTGGAAGGTGGAGAGCAGTCGTAGGATTTTAGGTATTTTTGATGGTAGAGTCAACGTGATTTCCTGATGCATGGGATGTAAGGTGTAAAAGAAAGTGAGATGTCAAGGATAATGGACTTTAAAGTTTTTGACTTGAGCACCTGGAAGAGTAGTGCTTGTCATTTCTTGATTTGGACACTACTAGAGAAGGCACAGATTTTGGGGAAAAGAACAGGATCTTAGATATGGACATTCTGTGTTTCATATTATTCTGATCCTTTCTGTGGTTATCCTTATCATGCTAAGGACTGCCAGAGTTGAAGTGAAGTGTTTCCTTTGCAATGGTGTGTCTCCTGTTTCCTGCAGTCTTTGCTATGTGCTTTTCAGCACTGTTACTGAGCATGTAAATTTGCATATGGAATGTACCTGTTTTGGTCAAATTTACCTTCTTGATTATGTTACAGTGGTTTTACTTTGTAGTCTTTTTTGGTCTGATATTAAGATGTGACTGCCTGCTTTCTTTTGGTTCGTTGTTGTTGTTTCTTATATTTCTATTCTTCCTTTACTTAACTTTTTTTACCAAACTAAAGTGGAGTGGCTTCAAACAGCACGACTGAATTTTTATTTTTGACTTGTTCTGTCAGTATTTTTTTCCTTTAATAAATGTTTAACAGATATGCTTTGTTACTTCTTTGTCAGGTTGGTAGACAGTCTCACATATGTTAGCAAGGACTCAGGAATTTTCCTTTTTTAACACAATGAACAAATAATCAAATAGTAAAAGTCTTGAGTCACAATCTTTTTTCCTTTAAACTATTTGGCTATTGCTCTTTAACCTCATAAGTAATGCTTATGAGCAGATATTTTAAACCAGTCTTATTTTTTTTTTCCTTCGTGGATAACCTGTTTCTTCCATTTTCATGCTTATTATGCTTTGTTAATTCTGGAACTGTCTCTGTGGGGTTTTTTTTGTTTGTTTGTTTTAATACATTTTTGGAAATCATTTCAAATTTAGTCAAATATCATATCACCTTCATCCAGATTCCATAATTGTCAACATTTTACAGTATTTGTTTCATTTCCCTCCCTGCTGTCTCTACATAAATGTTTATACATGTTTATTAGTCTTTTTCTGGACTGAGAGCAAGTCACATGCATATTGTGTGTGAGTATGTGCAGACATGATGCAGGACAAGAACATAATCACTCTTCAACCATCCAAGTCAGGAAATAAGCATTACTATAACACTAGTCTTCCTTCACTGACTCCATGCAGATTTCACCAGCAGTTCCATCAGTGTTCCTTTTTCTCTCTGGTTCAGGATCCAATCTAGGATCATGGATTGTGTTTGGATCTCATGTCCCTTCAGTTTTCCTTCAATAGGAATAGTTCTTTAGTCTTCTTCTAACTTTCCTGAGCTCAGCACTTTTAAAAGAGTACAAGCTTTTCATTCTTTAGAATGACCTTCAACCTGAGTGTCTGTAATATTTCCTCATGATTAGATGTGAGCCGTGCATATTTGACAGAAATGCTACAGAAGTGAAGCTGTGTTCTTTCTGCATCACATTAGGAGGCGCACAGTGCTGACCCATCTGCTATTAGTGATTTTCATCTTCATCACCTGTTCAAGTTATTGTCTGCCAGGTTTCTCCACTCAGATGGAGCTTTTCTCTTTGGTAATTGATAAGTATTTTGTGGAATTATATCTTATTTTAATAACTTGTTTCTTTTCAAACCTCTCTACCAATATTAGCATCTTTTGAAGATTCCCACCCGAATCCACTAATGTTGGTACCAAATTACTATTTTCTATTTCCCTAATTCCTTCTCTATTAATTAGTTGGCATTCTATAAGAAATAGTTTTACTTACCCCTTCCCCATCTATTTATTTATTATTCATTTATTTATATTATTATGGACTACTACTGGGTTATTTTATTCAGTAGGTTGTAATTTTTATCATTTATCCTAGTGTTCAAATTGTGCCAGATTTGCCAGTAGGAGGCATGCTTTCAACTGGTCCCTGTGACCTTTTGTTATGTTTCTGTCATTTTTTGAATACTGTCTTATTTTTTGGCATAAGATGTTCCAGGCTCCTTCCCCTGCCTCTACTCTGGAATCAGTTATTTCTCCAAAGGAACCTGTTGGAGGGATGACATTTAGCAACTTAGATCTGGATGCTTGGTGTACTCGTTACTGGGATATCACTGCTTCTAGGTTCTCTCAGTGGACTGAGATAGGAAATAGATGAACACACGCACACACACATGTATATGTGCACTATACATACACAAGCATCTATATCTATTTCTGTGTTTATTCAGGCATCCCTTGCTTTATTTATTGCTTTTTGCTTTAATGTACATCACAGATTTTGCAGCCCTGATCAAACAAGTCTGTTGGCACCATTTTTCCAATGGCATTTGTTCACTTAGTGTGTCTGTGTCACATTTTGGTAATTCACACAATATTTCATTATTATTATATTATGGTAATCTGATCAGTTATCTTTGTTATTGTAAAAAAAATTATGACTTGCAGAAGGCTCAGATGATGTTTAGCGTTTTTTAGCAATAAAGTATTTAAGATACATTGATTTTTAGACATAATGCTTTTGCACACTTCATAGACTACATTATAGTGTAAACAATTTTTATATGTATTGGAAAACAAAAAAATTCATGTGACTCTCTTTATTGCCAAATTTGTTTTATTGCAGTGGTCTGAAATCAAACTCTCAATATCTCCGAGATGTGTCTGTATTTAGAAACCATGAGTTCACATCAGTACCTCCAACTCCAGTCCAAGATGTTTGACTTTACCTTTTCCATAATAATAGGCTTTCTCAAGGATAGTTAGAAGCCTGGCTCCCATTATCCTCATTTACTCATTTGCTTTGTTCCTTCTCTGGCCCTAACAACTGCCTCCAAGGCCCACTGCTATAGGAAAATTTCCAAGAACGACTAGCCCTCTATTTGTTCTAGTGGGAATTACAAGGGAAATTGGATTTTTTTTTTTTTGAAATAGCTTTATTGGGATATACTTCACATACCATGCAGTTAACCCATTTATAGTATATAATTTAGTCGTTAATAATTATCACCACAGTAAATTTTAGAACACTTTCATGATCCCAAAAAAGAAACCATCTACTTTTTTAGCTGAGAATGTAATGAAAGCTTAGACCTGTTTTTCAAGAAATGTAGATTACATACAAAATTGTATCAAAAATCTAAGGTGATTCATGGACATTAAGTGTTCTAGTTTCATATTGCTGCATAATTTATCGTCCCAAACTTCGTGACTTAATACAACAATTTATTTATCTCTCATGGTTCTATGGATTGACTTAGTTTAGCTGGGCAATTCTCATTTTGGCTCTCTTTTGCATTTGTAGTTAGATACAAGCTGCTGGGGCTGGAGTCATTTGAAAGATCAACTGGGCTGGAAGTCCACAATGACTTATTTACTTATATATTTGGTACCCAGACAGGGTCACTGAAATAATTGGAAACTGGCCAAGCATCTCTTTTCCTCCACATGGCCTTTCCACATGATTATCTTGAGTTTCCTCACTGCATGGCAGTCTTGGGGTAATCAGTGTTCATAATGGTGGCTGTCTTTCCCCAGACTGAAGTTCTAAGAGATCTAGGTAGCACCTGCATGTCTTCTGAGGAATTAACTTTCAAAGTCCAGAATGTCATTTCTGCCGCATTCCATTAGTTAAGCAACTCACTAAGGCCAGTGGTGATTCAAGAAAAAGGCAATTAAACTTTCTTGTTGTTAAAGAACAGTGTTTATGTATAGGAAGGGAAAGAATTGATGGCTGCTATGTTTAGATTCTGTTTATCACACTAAAGTTGAGAACTCTTGGCCCAGTTGTCACACTGCTAACTAAATTCAGTATGGTTACATTATTTTAGAACTTTAAAAATCATAGATTACATCATTAACACAGTAATTATTCATCATCACACCTTGCATTTTTATCTACCCAGTGGCTTATTTCACTTGAAGTCCAGCAAGCAATAGAAAACCTGTTTTTTTTTTTGTACTTGTTAATTGTTAATCTCTTAAGATGTATTCATTCATTCATGTATTCATTGTAGCAAAATCTAAAGACATTATACTATTTTTCAGTAACCTTCATGTCTCAGCAGTGAAAAACAAAAGGAGTAATAAAATGTACGGTTGGGTTGAATTTTATTTCAAAATATTTATACTGAAGTTGACAGAGTAGCACACTTTAACTCAACATGGAATTAGCAGCCATTGCTCATGATATTTCTTCTGCAATTTACAGATGATTCAAGAGTAAAAAGATTGAACTTAACACCAGAGAAAAAGATGCATCACAAATTAAGTAAGATTATTTTTCTCTTAATATTTTCATATTATAAAATCTCTATTTCTGAATATAACAATTTTTTCTCAAGCAGGGGGAAAATATTATTTGAATTAATTATCAGATAAAGTAAAACTTCATATTTAGTTTTCATGAATTTCATGTTAAATCATAATAGGCCATTGAGTTTCTTTATTTTCCATTTATAAAGCCTGCACTCATTGCTCTGTAGTAGGGAGCTGATCTCATCTAAGCTAAGAAGCTAGGGCAGAGAATTCTATAAAATGTAACTGCTAGGTAGATGACATCCCTGACAACTTCTCCCTTTTTTTCTAGTTCACACCTAAACACAGCAGTAACTAGGGTAAGTAAGCTAGGAGTTAAGGAACCCATGGAGAGGCTCACATGAGGATTAAAACTCTATGGTTCTCAAAGGGATATTTGCTGGTCAGGATTCATGGGACCTCTCGCCTTTGTGGAATTGGAATGGCTTTTTATTATTCTCCCTTTACTTGAGGCTTCTGCACTTGTACCTGAAGAGAACCTATAGAAATGAAGCTTTCTCTAATTGATTTAACCAAAACCTCACATCTTGTCAGTTAGTATTTTTGGGCCCATGTGAAGAGAGACTGCTTTACTTCTAGTGCTTAATGTTTGTCTTGGAGTGGAATATGCCTAGAGTCAGAGTAGGCAAAGAGAAATAAAAATGTACCTGAGCAGGAACTCCAGCAACCCAAGAGAGGAAAATCAAGCAGTATACCTAGGAAGAGTAGGTAGCTTCTGGTGCGCTAGAACCTTTGTAGTAGATGGATAACAGTTTGAACAATGAAGTAAAGATGAGTATTATCACAGATCTAGTTGCATCATATAAAGCTTTCTGGGTGCTAAAGCATAATTTCTCAGTTTAAAAAGTCAGTACGTGAATTGAAAGTAAAGACAGTTACTATTGAGAGCTGAATTAGTAGCTGGTATTGACGTGGAAGAAATTTATCAGAACAAAAATACAAAAAAAGATAGAAACCATGAGGAAAAAAATATGCAATGGAAATAACATGGAGACAGCAGATAAAACGTGTAAATAAAATTCCAGAGAAAAGAAACAGATGGAGGAATGAAAACAGTTAAAGGAAATACTAGTTAAAACTTCCCTGGAGTAAAGATAGGCTTGATCTGCAATTTGAGAGAATTTACTGCCAGTGAGAATTAGTGAAAAAGATACACGTCTAGACATAAGAGAATAAAATTCCTAAATTTCAAGGATAGAGGAAAGCTTCCAGACAGTAAAAGTTGCAGGAGGGAAAGAAAAAGTGACTAGCACTACTCGTCTGTGTAACTCTGGAAGAATAAAATAATATATACAGCCTACTTTCAGAAATGTATTGTAATCCATTGTTATAACTAGCCAAGATATCTTTCTTTCTGATAACTGAATTTATTTTGCAGATAATGCAAGATTAAGTTTAGCATCCTCCATATCCATGTAAGGTAATCTAACCAAGTACCATATAAATCAGAACTGAGTTAAAAAGAGAGGAAACAGTGGTGAGGAATAATTCTCAATATATGTGGTTAAATTTAAACAATGTATATTTGTTTTCTGTTGCTATGTACCAAATTACTACAAATTTAGTGGTTTAGACGACACACGTTTGTTATCCCATGGTTTCCATGGGTCAGGAGCTCAGGCACAAATTAGCTGGGTCCTTTGTTCAAGGGTTTCACAGGCTGCAGTCAAAAGTGTCAGCCTGGGTTATGGTCTTAACCTGAGGCTTGAGGTCCTCTTTCAAGCTCATGTGGTTGTTAGCAGAATTCAATTCCTTGTAATTGTAGGACTGAGGTACCTGTTTTCTTGGTGGCTGTGAGCCATGGGCCACTACTCTCAACTTCTAGAGGTCACCTGCAGTTCCTTGCCACATGACCCTTTTCATAGACCCCTTCACAGTATGGCAGCTTGCTTCACAGTGAGCAAGGAATAATTTTTCTCTGCTTCTGCTAGAGAAGAAGTCTTAGATTTATAATCAGGATGTAATCACAGGGGTGACTTCCCATTGCTTTTGCCGTATTCTGTTGAGTATGTCATAGGTTCCACATGTATTCTAGGGAAGAGGATTACACAAAGGCATGTCTCATTGCTCATACCTTAGGATGTAACTACTACTTAGTGCTAATATGATTGGGGATTTATAAATACTAAGTAAGGAATTTTGCAATGATAGCTTGAAATCCACACTATCTTAACAAACTTGGTGTGGTGGGGAGGAGAGTAGGAGTGGAAGAGGGGTAATAAAAGTAGTCTAAAATTTTCATTTTAATATAATCGTGGAGAAGTGAGTATAACTCACTTCAGGAATGGGAAGGTAACCAATATTAGAGTGAGAAAGCACAGTAAAACTTTGAAATGACCAAGGTTTGGGGAATGAGGGAAGAAATGGTATTCTGACCAAACCAATGAAAATGAAGGGAAAAAAGAATCACTGATATAAAATAACCAGTAAATATAAAGTAAAATGGAAGAAATAAAAAGAAGCATGTTACTTGTTATACTAAATAAGTGTGAATGGATTGAATTCCTCTAGTAAGATAGAGACTATCAGATTTGGTTAAACAGTACAAACCGACCTATGTGTTTATAAGAAACACTTAAAACAGGTTTTAAAATAAAAGATTATCAAAGAATTAAGTAGGCTAATATAAACAGAAAGAAAACTGCATTTTTAATGTTAGGTGAAGTGAAACTTAAGGTTAAAAGTGCTGAACAGAATAAAGGACTTAATAAAATTAGCAATTTATGAAGAAGATAGGAAAATTGTAAACTATTATGTACCAAACAACCTACCTACTAAAATGAAGGAAAAAAACTAAGAAAAAGCAAGGAGATTTTAATTTAAACAGTACACTTAGACTGGGAGATTTTGTTAAACCACTTTCAGAATTGGACAACTCCAACAAACCAGAAGTAAGTAAGAACGTAGGAAATTGATTATATAGCCAACAAACTTAGTATATAGAACTTTGCATTGTTCAGATAAAATGAGTAGATATGTTTATATACACACAAATATATGTATACATAACTACCCCTGATTTACAGATTTCCTATTTTGGGGCAATTAGATGGCTTTCAATTTTATTTTTGATTTTTGTTTTCTATTTCTATTATAAACAGTACTACCATGAATGTTCTTATACCTACATCTTTGTCCTTTCTTACGAATAGTTTGCAAAGTCATTTTCTAAAAATTAAATTTCTGCGTCAAAGAGTATTAGAATTACAGGTATTGTCAAATTGTCTTCAATCAGTTTACATTTCCACCTACAATGTATGAGAATTTCGGTGTACCTTTAACATCATTAACCATGAATGTTACCATGTTTTTAAATCTTTTCCAATCTAGTAGCTTATTTTTTCATTGGCATTTCTTTAATAGCACAAATATGCCTTAAAATTTGTTTTTCTAGTGTTTTGCCTAGAAGTGTTAGTGTTCTAGAAAGTAATTATCTTTTCACTGCGGAGAACCATCCAACTAAACTTATGTATACATTTTTGTCTAATGTCTTTTTGCAGTTTTACCCTCCAACACACCAGATGTTCGCAGGACCATGAGAACACGATCAAAACCTTTGGAATACTGGCGAGGGGAGCGAATTGATTATCAAGGAAGACCATCAGGTAAAATTTATGCTTTAATGTCTCAAAAAATAATAGTGATAATTGCTGCAATTTATTTAGGTATGTTATGTGCCAAGTACTGTCTTACGTATTTACATACGTTACCTTATTGAATCATCATCCTCCAAAAATGTGACAAGAATAGATTCAAGTCCAGATTTCTCTGATTTCTATAGAGATGCTGATTTTTTTTCTTTTTGGTAGCAATTTGAAGTGACTGTGTGGCTTTATAGCGTGTTATTTTTATACTACCTAACAAGGTTTCTAACTGCATAAAATGAAGCATTAGAGCAGACGTGAGAAAATTATAACTGGCAAAGATTAAGTATTCCCCATTCTTATTCTTTTTTTTAAAATAAATAAATTTATTTATTTATTTATTTATTATTTTATTGGCTGTGTTGGGTCTTTTTTTGCTGTGTGTGGGCTTTCTTCTTAGTTGCGGTGAGTGGGGGGCTACTCTTCGTTGCAGTGCACGGGCTCCTCATTGCCATGGCTTCTCTTGTGCAGCATGGGCTCTAGGCGCGTGGGCTTCAGTAGTTGCAGCACATGGGCTCAATAGTTGTGGCACACGGGCTTAGTTGCTCCGCGGCATGTGGGATTTTCCTGGAGCAGTGATCAAACCCGTGTCTCCTGCATTGCCAGTCGGATTCTCAACCACTGCGCCACCTAGGAAGCCCCCCATTCTTATTCTCATTCCATTTTCTCATCATATATTTTTATAAAAATTGTAGAGGGTGGGAAAGAAAGTATAGTGAGTGTTATTTTAAAGTTATTTCCTTTCTTTTGATGTATATTTCTGAGTCAGGACTAAACTGATATATGGATTACTGTAAATAGTTCATTGCTGATCTTTGTGTTCTTTGTTTTTTACACTTCCAGTAATGACTGTTGATTTCAAGCAACAGAAATCATTCAGTCATGTTTCATCAATGCTTCTAGATTTAGAATAGTAGAGACATAACTGAAATTGGTTGCTATTTTTGTTATTTGAATTTTTAGCTGTAGAGTGTAGTAAAACTAATACATTCTTTGGTACTTTGAAAGGTTTAAATGTGGTGTATTAATTTAATGAGTTTTGTTTCAAGATTTTCACTTTGCCAGGTATGATAATTTACCTTTTTTTTTTGGTTAAATTTCAGGAGGATTTGTGATTGGTGGAATACTGTCCCCAAGCACAGTATCGTCTAAAAGGAAAGCAAAAGGCAACTTGGAAAGAGTCAATACAATAGTTAATAGGAAAAGAATCTGTCTTGATGATGATGAAAGAAGTATGAACTTATTCCTTATTTTAAATAACAGTGCTTTTAGAAGTAGCTCTTTGCAAATTTTGAAATATACTTATAAGATATACTACTACTTCAGACATAATACTATTTCAGGGTAAATTATCTTTTAATATCCACCTCTTTTTTTTTTCAGATTTTGTAAGTAAACTAATTTTATTCTTTTTAAAAAATCATTAATAGCATAGTATTAAACATTTCCATATGAGTAAATTGCCCTGTCAAATGAAGTTTATCTTTTCCATGCTCAGACTATGGTTAAAATAGACATTTTAATGAATTTTTTTAAAAGTGTATTGTATACTTTAGCTCTCTTGGAGAATATGTAAAACACCATTTAATTTCTTTCTTTTTTTTTTTTATTTATTATTTTTTGGGGGGTACACCAAGTTCAATCATCTGTTTTTATACACATATCCCCGTATTCCCTCCCTCCCTCAACTCCCCCCCCACCCTCCCTCGAGTCCCCCCATTTAATTTCTTGATGATGCAAAAGTTCAAGAGTTATGTTACATTAGGCTTACAGAAAATAAGTTTAGGATGTTTGCTTCTATGGTAAATCATTATGATTTTTGAATTTTTATCAAAGTGGTCATTGATAAACAGGAATAAATATGCCTCTGACAGTTTTCCTTTACAACTTGTCCATAGCTCTATTTTATAGTAGATTTTTTTTTAATGGAAAAGAATTTTAAATAAGTAGTATTTCAGTGATATTTCTTTTGCAGAGAATAAATTCATGGTAAATCTGAATATACCTCTGGGAGATCCTTTGCAGCCAACAAGGGTAAAGGACCCAGAAACACGAGAGATTATTCTAATGGGTAAGATCAGGGTTGATGTCGAGATTGCTTAATTTAACAACAATTTAAGGACAAGCTGTTTGCTTGAAGTCTGGCTTATCTACTTTCCCTTTCTTTCCTCAGACCTTTCAGAGCCAAAGTCCAGTAGAGAGTCTAATTCAAATAAGCAGCTTGTATGAGGACTACTCTAGGGGAATTGATGGCAGACAACCGCCAGGGTACACATAGTACCATCCATTTGTCCTCTGTGATAGAAGTGCTACCATCAGGAATGTTGCCTCCCCCAATAGTGTCCAGGCCTTCTTCGATCAGGAGGACACATGCGGACAGGGGCTGTTCATGGGGAATTGTAGCAAGTTAACTGGCAGACTCCTGGATACACTCTTACTGTGAGACCAGGCAGGGATTATGGCAGGATTTAGACAGCGTTTGGTGCTTTGAGATGCCAGTATTGGTATCTGGGGCATGAAACCTTTCCAAGGATGACTAGCAAGGGCATCAGTCAGCCAAACAAATGTCAGGCTTAACCTTAAGGCTGGCACAGAGTCCTAGAAGCCTCGTCCTGTACTTAATAAGCATTAAACAGTTAGTGTCTAGGACACCATGGGAGGTTCCAAGGGATGGGCTATAGTGTGGTGGGTTTTAAGTAGGGGGCCCTCAGCTATCTACCAACAGGCAGTATTTACATACAAGAAATATTTAAGTGTTTTAACAACTGTTGTGACTGTACCAGTGAGTACTGAGGACTGTTTATCCCAAGTCAGAGGACAAATATCTCAAACCAGAGAGGCAGTATTTAGACTTAAAATTTTGACTGCGGAATAGGTTCCATTTGATATCTTAAGTAGCAAAGTTATTTCTATGTTCAAATTGTTTATTTGGCAACAGAGGTAGAAGTACAGAGGATTTTGTTTAGTGAAATGTCTTAACTAAAAACACTGCTATACTGTATCAGGTTAGAAAAGTTGTGAGTGTTGTCAGAATTCATCACTTTGTTTCTTGAGCCTATGTATTTGAGCCTATGGATATCCTGTAGTCTGTGGCAGTACAGTCAGAAGCTGATGGTAGAAAAATGTATTAATTATAAGTCTGGAAAAGTTTGTAAGTAAAAGGGAAATTAAAAAGTAATATAGTAATTTGTCAACTACAGTTAGAACTCTGGTTGCTTAGAAACTTTACCTGATAGATAAATAAAAATCTTGTTATTTAATAATCAAACAAGCACAGAGGAACTTATTGGCATGATGATGATACATTCGTATCGTGGCTGTGTTAAACTTTTTAAAAATAAGGAATTCTTTCTTGTCTCTTACCTGATTTTGTTTTCCATCTGAGCTATTAAGGGAAAAATAATAATACTACCATTGTTATTATTAATAGCCAAGAATTACCTAATGAAATGCTTACTTTGTGGCAGTGTTTTAAATACTTTACACACATTAAGTCATTTGATATTCACAACTCTAACATAGATGAAGTATTATTATCCCATTTAATAGAAAAGAAAATGGAGGCACGGAGAGAGACGATAAGTAACTTGGCTAAGGTCACACAGCTTGTAAGACAGAGATGGGATCTGACCTGTGGCATTCTAGCTCCAGAGTCAGTGATCTATCTTTCTAAGGCAGATTTATATGTGTGTATATGCTGTATCATTGAGCAGTGTCATTGCTATTACCTTATACTTATGTTATTTTTTTTCCCTTAGATCTCATAAGGCCACGAGGTACATATCAGTTTTGTGTTGAACATGGTGAGTTGAAAGTATATAAAACATTGGATACACCATTTTTTTCTACTGGAAAATTGATATTAGGACCACATCAAGAAAAGGGAAAGCAGCATGTAGGCCTAGATACACTGGTGAGTGTATTTTTCCATATATTTATGTTTTGCTCTTGACACAGCTCTTGATTTATTGGACTTGATAAAGCATTAAAAATGCTGTTTCCTCAGAAATGATATGTGATTGCTATAGTGCACAGATAATTTTTCAATTTTTTTCATCTGGTTAAAGTAAGTCAACCAGTGGTTGTTTAAAAGTACTTGTTCTGTGCATAGCAGTGTAGCCTTGAGATTCAGAAGTTAGGGAATGGTCTTTACTTAAAAGATTCTTCGAAATTAGGCTTGCAAATAAATCGTTAGAATTTGAGAGCTGGTGGGGGTTACTGAAATTAAGTCTAAATCTCATTTCTCTGATCATGAAGTTTAGTAATAAAGAATTTAAAAGACTTCTTCAAAATCATATAACTAGTTAACGGCAGATTGAGGACTTAGAGCTAGTTGCGTCAATAAGTACTAAATAATATATTACTCTATATAGCAGTATTATTGGCTGAAGTTATAATGAGACTCAAGGTGGGTCTGTCTCTCTCTGAGTCTGTCTGTCTCCTTTTCTGTCTCTGTGTCTCTCTCATTGGGGACACACACCCATTGAGAGACATTGTATTTATATTAGATAATTTCTGCATTTTGAATTTGAAAATTAAAGGTTTTGAAAATCACCAGATTTTAAGAATCTTTAATATTGTCCCAGCATTTAAGAAATATTACATGTAAGGTACATTTTCCAATAAGTAACATTTCAGGAACTTATGAAATCATGGTTCAAAACAGTTCTTTTTACTGATAAAATTATAGTAAGCCCAAAAAAGGAGAAACAGCAAGAGCATTAGGACCCTTCAGTTATATTAACTAAGAAGGGCAAATCAAGGCAAGGCAAGGAAAAGATACACGAGAGTAAAATAATAATTTATTACTACATCAGTATAGTTTGTAGAATCCAGATCTAAAGTATTTAAAAATATTCTTTAATCCAATCCTATAAAATGTCATAGATCTCCAGGTGGTATTAAAAGAGTAAAAATAACATATTAAACTAACTAAAGTAATAGGTAATCCCTGTGTAATCATTAAGGAACAATTGATAATGAAAATAAGCATTATGAAATGTCATCATTGAACTAATAGTAGTTACCCATTAAGCTATAACGCCTTTATTCCTTTTTTTTTTTTTTTTTTTTTTTTCCATTTTTTTCTGGCTGTGTTGGGTTGCTGTGCGCGGGCTTTCTCTAGTTGTAGCGAGTGGGGGCTACTCTTCGTTGCCATGCAGGGCTTCTCATTGCAGTGGTTTCTCTTGTTGCAGAGCATGGGCTCCAGGTGTGTGGGCTTTAGTAGTTGTGGCACGTGGGCTCAGTAATTGTGGCTCGTGGGCTCTAGAGCTCAAGTTTCGTAGTTGTGGCACATGGGCTTAGTTGCTCTGTGGCACATGGGATCTTCCTGGACCAGGGCTCACCAGGGCTTGAACCCATGTCCCCTGAATTGGCAGGTGGATTCTTAACTACTGTGCTACCAGGTAAGTGCTCTATGCCTTTATTCCTTTAAAAAAGGAATATTGAATAGTAAATGTTTGGAAGTGTTTAACCTGTCTAACATTCAAAGGAATCCTTATTAAAAATAAAGGATACTTTATAATTACTGAGTTAGTAGAAATTGTTGGAAAACTATTTGTAAACTTTCACCTATGAATGTCATTTCAGAGTTTTTTCCTAGGAAAATAAATTAAAAGCTAGGGAAGCTAAACATGTAGCTATTTATTTTTTTTAATTTTATTTATTTATTTATTTTTAAATTTCTGTCTGCATTGGGTCTTTATTTTTGGCTATGATGGGTCTTCATTGCTGTGTGCAGGCTTCTTATCATGGTGGCTTCTTTTGTTGCGGAGCACAGGCTCTAGGCATGCGGGCTTCAGTAGTTGTGGCTTGCAGGTTCTACAGTGCAGACTCAGTAGTTCTGGCACACAGGCTTAGTTGCTCCAAAGCATGTGGGATCTTTCCAGACCAGGGATCAAGCCCATGTGCCCTGAATTGGCAGGTGGATTCTTAACCGCTGTGCCACCAGGGACGTCCCTGTATGTGTTTATTTTAACATTGGCAGTAATTGCAAAAATTGGAAACCACTGAAATATGCTGCAGGAAGAAAATGGTTATATTTATATTTTGACTCAGTAATGAGATAAACCATTGTATATGATAATCAGTTATATAACACTTACATGTTCTAGGTGCTGTACTAAACATTTTTATATTAATTTAAGTATATTATTTTGCAGAATAGCCATATAGGAATGCCTTTAGTATAAACATTTAAGGAAACTGCAAGGTAGAAAATTCTTTTTATTTATTTTTTTCTGACTGGAAATTAAAAATTAAAATGACAGAAACTTGCAGGAACTATAGAAAATGACGTTAGTAGGTGATTATAGTTTATTTTTATTTCTTCTAAACATTGCCTTTAACTTTTTATAATGAAAATAAGGCTAAGTTTTTTTTTAACAACAAGGGGAGTATTTTTACATTTTTAAAAAAATGAAGCACACTTTTAAGTATATGCGTTTGAGAAACAAAAGGGTAAGATGGAGAACCAGCATAGGCCATTAACTCTTTCTTTCAAACTCGGTTCTAGATAATCAGTAAGAGAGAAAGTAGCAGTGGTAGATTTGTTAAAATCAAACAACAGAATTAATAAATTAACTATGGGAGTTTGTTGTGGAACTCTCCTAGAAAAGAGGCTATTAAGAAATGGAAAATATTAAAGTTAAGTGATGTGGAAGAACAGAAAAAACCCAGAAGAGAGTAAAAACCCAAATGATCAAAATGTATAAGTACATGATAAACTAGACAATAATTGTTCCAGAACTAAAAAAACAAAAAAGTGAAAGCAACACATTTAAAGGAACCAGAGTGTTCCTTAGAGAAATGTCTGATTCCAGGCCTAGGACTGAGCTTGAAATATTTATCATACCTGATAGCAAACTATCAAAGACCATTAGGATTGGTTCTTAAGGTGTCAAGATTCAACTTGAAGATGCTCTCTTTGGACAAAGATGTGAAAACTTGAGTATCAATAAAAATAACTTCATTGGATTGAAATACATCAATTACATCTAAATCCATGAATTTTTAAAGACTAGTACAAAAAGAAAAACTTAATAGGAAGCCAACTCATTTTGACAACAAATATGGTAAATAAAGGGAAATAATTAAACATTTCTTCCACTGTTCTCATATAAACTATACTACTAGGTAATTAAAGAATAGATGAGGGAAACTTTATCCTTCTTAGAAATACTCCAATTAATAATTGAAGAATGAATATTAGAATGGAATATTACCATTTTAAAACACCCAATAAACTATTGGATCTAGCATCATTGTCTACTAACATCTAGAAAGAACACAACCAGACATTATGTGCCTCCTGATGGAAGAATACAACACTACCTATGAGGTAGTCTTGCCTTCTTTAAAAAAACAAAACAAAAACCCATGCACAACACCACCTGAAGTTGATTAATTTCTTAGATCTAACCACCAATTTACAGGAAATAAATAATAGCAGACTTTTCAGATGACACCCTGGGGTTGTAATCAGCAAAATCCAGCTGTGTAAAGATTTTTAAAACAAATTTTGCTACGTGATTTCTTTAATAAATAAGGTGCAGGGAATTAAAAAGAGACAACCAGGTGGAATGTATAGAGATCAGGGTCCTCAGCCATGGCACTGTTGACATTTCAGACTTGATAATTCTTTGTTGTAGGAAGACTATCCTGTGCACTGTAAAATGTTTAGAAGCATCCCTGGCCTCTACCCACTAGATTCCTGTAGCACCCCTCTAGTTGTGAGATTAAAAATGTCCCAGACATTGCCAGTTGTCCCCTGACAGGCAAAATCACTCCCAGTAGATTGAGTGCTTTAAAAGATAGATCAACCACTGACCATATGTGACTTTTATTTGGATCCCAATTCAAACAAACCCTTAAAAATATGACATTTAAGAGACAATTGGAAATTTGAATATTAACTGGGCATTTAGTACTAAACGTTCATTTATTTTATGTGTGACAACAGTGTTGTCATGTTTTAAAAAAGGACTTTGATGTTTCAGTACACATTGAAATATTTACAGATGATTTATGATGCTGAGCATTTATTTCAAAATAATACGGAATGGGGGATCACACTTTGAAAAGGGCAGGTTTTTGGGGTTCTGTATTTATTCATGGGAGTTCATCATTCTGTTTTTGTGTATTTCAAAAGCATTCTTAATAAAGTGTTTGCAGAAATGGGGAGAGGTGTGCTTAGAGAGCCAAACTGAATAGATAAAGAAACAACATCTAGAAATATATGTTTGACTTTCTGGATAGTGTGTGTTGTTTTTTGTTTCTTTTCCTTTTTTTAGGCAAAATTTTTTTGATGTGATAAAAAATGTTTCTTTTATTAAATTATAAAAGTACCTTTAGAACCACTTTAAGAACTTTTTTCCCATTGAGAGAGTAATTTGTAGTGGCTAAGAACAGGGATTCTGAAATCAGAGTATCTGAGTTCAAATTCCAGCTCTTCCATTTACATTGTGACCTTGGAAAGTTATACTCCTCTGTGCCTCGTTTTCTTCATCTGTGAAAAGCTGTTAGGTAAGAGGAAAAGGAGGAGGAGGAGGCATAATTCTCTGAGACAAAATATTCTTGATGGCTGAATCTGACAGTTTGAAAGCGCTACATTTTGTATTTAGTTGTCCAAAAAAAACAGGTCATTGCCAGATGCTATCTATGTATAAATGTAAAAATTGCCATGTTTGAATGTGGAAGCTTGTATGACTGAGCACTACATTTATCCTCTTTTACTTTCTTAATGTTGATACTTGTTTGTTTAAATGTACTTTTCTTTTTTTGTTGTTGTTTTGTTTTGCTTTTTGTTCTCTCTGATTTATCAGTCAGATTGTACACATATATCAAGCATGTAACCTTTAAAGAAGTGTGCATAAAACCTAGCTATTTTTCTAGTATAACTAAGTGATATTCTTTACACTGGTTCTGAATTTCCATAAACCGGTAAATAATAAGGAAGAATAAGAAAAGAAATTTCTTCCTGTATTAGTTTTCTATTACTGCTTTAACAAATTACCACAGATTTAAACAACACTCATTTAGTATCTCACGGTTGTAGGTTAGAAATTGGGTGGGCTTGGCTGAGTACTCTGTTTAGAGTATCACTAGGCTGGAATCAAGATGTTGAAGGATCTGTATTCCCCTCTTAAGGCTCTTAGGATGAATCTGTTTCAGATTCATTTAGGTTGTTGGCAGAATTCAGTTTCATGTGGTTGTAGGACTGAGGTTCCTGTTACTGGCTGTTGGCCAGGGTGTCTAGAAATAACCTACACTCCTTGGCTCATGGCTTTCTTATCCTTAGCGCCAGCAACAGTGAAAGCCTTTTTCATGCTTCAAATTTCTCTGATTTCTCTGCTTCATCTCTCCTCTGCTTCCAGTAGGAAAATTGTCCACTTTCAAGTAAGGTTTATGTGACTAGATTGGGCCCACTTAGGTAATCCAGGATAATCTCATCATCTCAAGGTCTCCTTTGCCATGTAACGTAACAAATTCTGGAGATTAGAGCGTGGACATCTTTGGAGGGCCGTTATTCTGCCTACCACATTTATTTGAAGTTTCTTTGGAGTGTAGTTGTTGTGGTGTTACCATTTGAAATGAGGTTTTAATTTTTAATTTTACAGATTTTTTATGTTAACTTTGGTGACCTTTTATGTACCTTACATGAAACACCTTATATAATAACAACTGGGGATTCATTCTATGTTCCTTCAGGTAAGAATAATTAAAAACCTTTTCTTTCGCATAAATGCTTATATAGTTGTTTATGAGCACCATGAAAATAGAAGCCACAGTGATCAAAATGAAGCATGATGTGACTGATGCCAAAGAAGTTTGGCGCATATTTTCTTTTAATTTTTTTATTAGATAAATATACTAGTGTGTTGATATATGAAACGTGAATGAGTTGCTAATTGCTGAATATATAAATATTTAGTTAGAAGGTATGTTGTATCCAGAGTAGAAGGAAAATTATTTCCCCTGTGTTATCTCAAAGACATTATGTAGTCAAACAATTTTTGGTTGGTTATTTTAAACACACAGAATAGTGTACTTCATCAGCTATTGAAGAGCACAAGTCTTTGGAGATGGGAATTTTAATCTGTTCATTTGTTCATTCATTCAACAAATGTGATTGAGAGTCTACCAAGCATTGCTCTAAGAGTGTGGGATACATAAATGAACAAACAGACAAAAATCCCAGCCCTCATGGAGCTTACATTCTAATGAAAGGAGACAATAATAATAGCTATGTTTATATAGTCCTTTGTATGTGCCAACACTGTTGTGAACACTTCACATTCATTAACTCAGTTAATCCTAATATGTATTAATTTCTAATACAAAGTCTAATCAAAGTCACAGTATGGTACTCAGTACTATAAACTTGCCTTATGTGCTGCTATCCATCTGTATTTCAGTTTTGCTATTATTTATTACCTTATTTAAGAGTAGCATCTGCTGCCTTTTAACTTTGAAATTTTATTTTACTTAACATTTTATCTTTTATACTTATCTGTGTATTGTCTAAGTCTAGTTTAGGGGAATCCATAGCCGTTCCAAAGACCTAATAACAGTTGGTTTCATTAAGTCAGACAGAGAAAGACAGATACTGTATATTTTCATCTTTATGTAGACTCTAAAAAATAAACAAACAAATGAATGTAATAAAACAGAATCAGAGTCATAGATAGAGAGAGGAAACTAGTGGTTACCAGTTGGGAGAGGGGTAGAGGGAAGGGGCAATATAGGGGAAGAGGAATAAGAGGTACAAACTACAAGGTATGAAATAAATAAGATATCAGGATGTAATATATAGTACAGGGAATATAGAAAATATTTTTTAAAGTAATTCCTAATCATTCTTACTTTTATAAAGCTAATTTATTTTTTTATTTATTTTTATTTTTGTTTATTTGGTTGCATCCAGTCTTAGTTGTGGCATGCCAGCTCCCTAGTTGTGGCAGGTGGGCTCCTCAGTTGTGGCATGCGAACTCATAGTTGCAGCATGCATGTGGGATCTAGTTCGTGACCAGGGATTGAACCCTGGCCCCTGCATTGGGAGCACAGGGTCTTAACCGCTGCACCACCAGGAAAGTCCCTATAATTACTTTAAATAGAGTATAATCTATAAAAATAATTGAATCACTGTTGTATACCTAAAACTAATATAACATTGTAAATCACCTAAATCACCTATACTTCAATTTAAAAAACCAACCCCCCCAACAGAAAACATGATTGGATTCAGAGGGAGATTTTTTCCTTATCTGTACTCTTATATAATTTGTTTTTACATTCATTATCAAAATGATGTGAAATTTACATTCTTTTAAACTTTATCTGAATCACAGGTGGTAGTTAACTTGGATTTTTTAGTTCATGGAATTAAATAAGAGTTATTTAAGGTTTGATGAATTGATTTTTTTAAAAAATTTGACACTATATACTGTAACTGCGTTAGTGATAACTAAACATTTAATCAAAAGGAAATGATTCCTTTGGAAATAATTTTTAATTTTTTTATTTTATTTGTAGGTAATTATTACAACATCAAAAATCTCCTGAATGAGGAAAGTGTTCTTCTTTTTACTCAGATAAAAAGTTGAAAGTTGAAGAAAAGTTTAAATATGTGTATATATATATATTTACATACATACATATAAAACATTGTGCAGTTGAGATGTTTATATTTGTAATTATTCATAATGTTTTAAAATAGTCAATGTTGTGTACTTATTCCAATAAACATTTCAAACTTCCATGTGTATCTTCTAATTTTTCCACAAATATACACATAGCCTATAGTGATGCCCATATTTATAGTATTTTAATAATATGAAAGGAATACCAAAATCACTGTTGCCAGTGATACACAGGCATACCTTGGAGAAGCTGTGAGCTTGATTCCACCACAATAAAGCGAATGTTGCAATAAAGTGAGTCACTAATTTTTTGATTTCCCAGTGTGTATAAAAGTTATGTTTACACTATACTGTCATCTCCTAGGTGTGCTATAATAGCTTCATGTCTAAAAATTAATGCATATCCCTTAATTTAAGAAATATTTTATTGCTAAAAAATGCTAACCATCATTGATACCTTCAGTGAGTCATAATCTTTTTGGTGGTGGAGGGTCTTGCCTTGATGTTGATGGCTGCTGACTGATCAGGGTAGTGGTTGCTGAAGTTTGGGGTGGCTGTGGCAATTTTAAAAAATAAGACAACAGCTCTTTTCTGATTATTGCGGTGCAAGGCACCATGAACAGCAAAGTCTTCTGCAACACCGTGTATAAGGTGGTGCAGGAAGTCCTGCACAGGAACCAGCACAAGTGCCAGAAGTTTTTGAAGGTGGCCGAGCTTCAGATCAGCCTGAAGAACTATGACCTCAGAAGGAGAAACCCTTCTCAGCACTGTCAGCCTTAGGTCCATTCTCTGCCCCAAGTTCTCCATATGTGTTCTGGCAGACCAGCAGCATTGTGATGAGGCCAAGGCTGTGGATAATCTCCCACATGAACATTGAGGTGCTGAAGAAACTCAGCAAAAATAAGAAACTTGTCAGGAAGATGACCAAGAAGTATGCCTTTTTGGCTCCAGAGTCTGTGATCAAGCAGATCCCACGAATCCTGGACCCAGGCCTGACTAACGCTGGCAAGTTCTCTTCCTTGTTGACACACAGTGAGAACATGGTGGCCAAAGGTGATGAAGTGAAGTCTGCGATCAAGTGCCAGGTGAAGAAGGTGCTGTGTCTGACAGTGGTTATTGGCCGCATGAAGATGATAGATGATGAGCTTGTGTACAGCATCCACTTAGCTGTCAACTTCCTCATGTCATTGCTCAAGAAAAATTGGCAGTGTCCAGGCTTTGTACATTAAGAGCATCTTGGGCAAGCCCCAATGCCTATCCTAAGGCACAGCTTGATAAACCACACTGCCACCATTAAAAAAGAAAAGACAACAATGATCAATTGCTGCATCTGTTGACTTCCTTTCACAAATGATTTCTCTGTCTCATGCAGTGCTATTTGATAGCATTTTACCTACAGTAGAACTTCTCTCAAAATTGAAATCAGTCCTCTCAAACCCTGCTGCTGCTTTATCAACTATAAAATTCTAAATCCTTTCTCATCATTTCAACAATCTTGTCATTTCAACAGCCTTTCCAGCATCTTTGCCAGGAATAAATTCATCCTTAAGAATCAACTCCTGATCTTTTAAAACTTGTATTAGGATATTGTAGCAACTGTCACATCTTCAGACTCCACTTCTAGTTCTCTTGCTATTACTATCACATCTTAAGTTCCTTCCTCCACTAAAGTCTTGAATCACTCAAAGTCATCCATGAGGGTTGTAATCTTCTTCCAGACTGTTGTGTTCATGTCGATATTTTGACCTCTTCCCACAAATCATGAATGTTCTTAATGGCATCTAGAATGTTGAATCCTTTCCAGAAGGTTTTCAAATTATTTTGCTGAGCTCCATCAGAGGAATTGCTGTCTATGGCAACTATAGCCTCCTGAAATATATTCCTTAACTAATAGACTTGAAAGTCAAAATTACTCCTTAGTCAATGGGCTTCAGAATGGATGCTGTGTTAGCAGGCATGAAAACAGCATTAATCTCATTGTGCATTCCCAGTAGAGCTCTTGGGTGACCAGGTGCATTGTCAGTGAGCTATGATATTTTGAAAAGAAATCCTTTTTTCCTGAGCAGTAGGTCTCAACAGTGGGCTTAGAATACTCTGAAAACCATGTTGTAAACAGATGTGCTGTCATCCAGGCTTTGTTTTTCCATTTATATATAGAGTACAAGCAGAGTAAATTTAACATGATTCTTAAGGGCCCTAGGGTTTTTGGAATGGTAAATGAGCATTGGCTTCAACTTAGTCACCAGCTGTGTTTCCCCATAACAAGAGTCCGCCTGTCCTCTGAAACTTTAAAGCCAGGTATTGACTTCTCCTCTTTAGCTATGAGTCTTGGGTGGCATTTTTTTCCCAATGTAAGGCTCTTTTGTCTACATCAAAAATCTGTTGTCTTAGTGTAGCCTCCTTCATGAATTATCTTAGCTAGATCTTCTGGGTAACTTGCTGCGTCTCCTATATCAGTACTTGCTGCTTCCCCTTGCACTTTTATGTTATGGAGGCAGTTTCTTTCCTTAAACTTCATGAGTCCACCTCTGCTGTCTTCAGGCTTCTACAGTTTCTTTATCTCTCTCAGCCTTAATAGAATTGAAGAGGATTAGAGCCTTGCTCTGGTCTAGGCTTTGTCTTAAGGGGATACTGCGGCTGGTTTGATCTTCTATCAGAACAGTAAAACTTTTTCCATATCAGCAATAAGGCTCTTTCACTTTCTTATCATTCATATGTAGTCTAGAGTGGCACTTTTAATTTCCTTCAAGAATTTTTCCGTATCTTGGCTATTGTGAATTATGCTGTAATGAACATGGGAGTACAGATGTCTCTTCTAGGTACTGATTTCCTTTGGATATATTCGCAGAAGAGGGATTACTGAATCGTATGGTAGTTATATTTTTATTTTTTTTGAGGAACTTCTATACTATTTTCCATAAAGGCTGTACCACTTTATATTTCCACCAACAGTGTAAAAGAGTTTTGATTTCTTTGCATCTTTGCTAGTACTTGTTATCTTTTACTTTTTTGATACTAGCCCTTCTCACAGATTTGAGGTGATAAGTCATTGTGGTTTTGATTTGCATTTCCCTAATTGTTAGTGATGTGGAGCATCTTTTCATTTACCTCTTGGCTCTCTGTATGTCTTCTTTGGAAAGTGATATCAGTTATATGTGAAATCTGAAAAAATCAGATTCATAGAAGCAGAGAATAGAGCAGTGGTTACCAGGGGTGGGGAGTGGAGGAAATGGGGAGATGGTTATTCAGAGGGTAGAAAGTTGTCATTATGTAGGATGAATAAGTTCTAGAGACCTAATGTACAACTACAATGTACTCTATTGTATACTGGAAATTTGCTAAGAGTAGATTTTAAGTGCTCTCACCACATACAACACACACACAAACAAAACTATGTGAGGAGATGGGTATGCTAATTAGCTTAACTGTAGTAATCATTTCACTAAATATATCAAAACATCATGCTGTACACCAAACTTCCCTATCTAATTCAGAAATAATGCATGCACAGGGTGGACTTGAAAGAGCAGGCAAAAAGTGAAAGCCATGGGAGGCTTGAGAACTGGCTGCAATGTTGAATGTATCCCCCATCTCACACAGGGAATAGTTAGCAGAGGGTAGAAGGCTTATAGACTCAAAAGTGTGTGATGTTAACTTCTGTCCACATCATTAGCTGACTATTAAGCTATGCAGAGACAGAGGCTACACCTGGGGAGCCAGGATAAAAATTGAAATTAAGAATTTGAAAAAATGAGCAGAGACAGCCAGTAGCTATACATCACAGGCCAATAGATTCCACAGTTTGAGCCCAGGCAAGATGATAAAATAAAAAACACTCCTTAGAAGTAAAACACCATCTAGAGTTGCTATAATAAATTACCTAAAATGTCCAGTTTTCAACCAAAAGTTATTAGACATGCAAAGAAATAGAAAAATATGAAACATACTAAGGGAAAAAAGCAGCAGTTAATGGAAACTGAGTCTGTATGGGCCTGGATGTTAGATTAGCAAAGACTTCAATAAGGAATTAATACACAAGCTCAAAGAATTAAAGGTAAAAATGTTAAAAATGAGTCAACAGACAAAAATACATAAGTTATATATATATATATAATCTGTACATATAGACTAAAAAAATAACCAGATTTCTAGAGTTAAAAAGTATAAGTGAATTAAAAATAAAAATTATTAGCTGGGCTCAACAGCAAGTTTGAGATAGAGATCATTTATTTGAAGATATATGAATAGAAAGTACACAAAAAATTTTAAAATATTGAAAAAATGAACAGAACACCAGATACTTGTGATACAATGACAGGCATTCGAACATATATAATTGGAGTTGGTGACGGAGAGGAGAGAAAGAGGAGACAAAATTTTTGAACAATAGCTCCAAACTTCCCATAGTTGATTAAAAACATTAACATTTAGATGCAAATAGCTTACCAAATCACTAGTAGGGTAAGTAAAAAGAGGACCATAACTAGAAACAACGTAGTCAAAATGATAAAAGACAACTCTTCAAAGGAGCCAGAGAAAATGACTCATCACACAGGAGGGAACAATGATGTTTAACAGTAGACTTCTTATCAGAAATGATGGAGGACAGAAGATAATGGAATGACACAAAGTGCTGAAACAAAAGAAACTAAACCCAAAATTGTATATCAAGTGAAACATTCATTCAGAAATGAAGTAAAAATGAAAACATTCTCAGGTATAAAAAAAAAATTGAGAGAATTTGTTGCTAATAGACCTGTAAGAAATACTGAAGCTCTTAAGGTGGAAAAGAAACACACCCAGTGATGTTAGATATATAGGATGGAATAAAGAGTAACAAAGGTATTAAATATAAAAGATTGGTTATATGTTTTCTTTTTTTCTTGTAATTGAAAAGAAGATAATTCAAAGCAATAATTGTAACACCAGCTTGTTGGAATATATAAATACACAGTCAGATATATGCCTATAATTACATGATAGCCCAAATTAAAGGGGAAAAGAAATGAAGCTACATAGATGCACAGTTGCTATATTTTTACCAAAATGAAGTCAGTGGTGACCTGACAGAGACTAGGGTAAATTTAAGATGAATATAGAAATATCTATAGCAACCACGAAAATAACAACTGAAAAGATACAAATTCAGGAGTTGGCGTGCCTCGCAGGCGGCAGCAGCATGGTGCTGAGCCGGGCGTGGGCCGTCTTCTCCAACCTGGACAACACGCTCATTGACATGCCCAGGGTGAGTTGGAAGAGCATGTTGGAGGTGATAAAGCTCTTACAATCAAAACACCATTTCAAAGAAGAGGCTGAAGTCATCTGTGATGAAGTTCGAATTAAACTCTGCAAGGAATGTTTTTATCCTTCTAATACATGCATTACTGACCTCAGGACTTTACACTGGGAAGAAGCAATCCAGGAAACCAAAGGTGGTGCAGCTAATAGGAAACTGGCTGAAGAATGTTATTTCCTGTGGCAATCTACATATTTACAGCATATGACACTGGCAGATGTCAACGCCATGCTCACTGAACTTCAAAAGGAGGTCTGCCTACTTTTATTAACAAATGGAGAAAGACAGACCCAGAGGTAGATTGAGGCTTGTGCCTTTCAGTCCTATTTTGATGCTATTGTAGGCAGAGAACAGAAAGAGGAGAAACCCAGCAGCACCTTCCATATTTTATTATGACTGTGATCTCCTTCAGGCACAGCCTGGGGACTATGTGATGGTTGGTGACACACTAGAAACCGATAATCAAGGAGGCCTCCATGCAGGGCTGAAGGTAAGAGTTTGGGTAAATAAAAATGGAATGGTGCCATTGAAGTCATCCCCCATGCCACATTATATAGTTTCTTCTGTGCTAGAGTTACTTGCTCTCTTACAAAGTATAGACTACAAAGTCACTGTGTCAGCTTAAAGGACAGAAAGGGGTATGCTTATGAATTTTAGGGTCAAATTACAGGGTTTGAACTAAGAAAAGTTAAGGCATTCTATATACTATTAACCCAGTTGTAAGAATAATTGTAATGGCCAACGAACTACTGAGTGGTATTTATATCTGAAAATCCAGTGTACATTAATACAAGTTACTTTCAGTAGTGTAATCCAGAAAACTTCAACTGTATTTGTAAATCTGTGGCTTGAGATTTTTTTTAAAAAATTGTTATCTTTTAGCATCTTGGATCTATGAAGATACCAAATAGGATAACATATATGGATGCACAAATGTAGATTTTGTGTTTTGGCTTAAAAATAGATATTCTTTTTTAAAATAGGTATTTTAAAACGTGTAATAGAGATTTACTAGAACAGTTGGACCTGGTTAATATGAAATAAGTACCAAAGCACATGCAAATCAAAGCATTTCATAGTGAAATTATTTTCATATTTTCTGTTTTTAAAACATGCACTGTATTTTTGCCTACTTTGAATGTATACTTCTTTTATGAATCTAATTTTTCTGCATTACCTTTGGGGAGGTGTAATTTTCCTATGGTGTGTACATGACTAATAAGTTCCTCAAGTAATAAAGCTGTTAAAATCGGCATATGGTGCTCCTTTTCCATTACATTTTCACATCTTTCGAGAGTGAGCTTATAGGTTCCTGTTAGTCTTTACTTCTTATGGAAGTACTTTTACTATCTTTTCCCAGGTATACAAGGGAAAAAAAGTACTAGTCTGTCTTGCTGTGGATGAGTGGAAGCCACATGGCACCAGAAGTCATTTTCTTTCTGTGACCACATCAGAGGGGAATTGCCTTGGTGTGACCTAATGATGCTGCATCCCATCTATTGTCTACTGACTAAATAGTTTCACCCATATGCTGAAAACTAGTAGAAAATTAAATTTTGCTATGAACCGTTTCCAGAGTGCCTTTTAATACTTGACTGGCTCTTTTTGGTGTTCACCATCTGTCGTAAATCTCCTGTTTTTCAAATTTTCAGAATTGTGTCATTGTTTCACAAATTTCTATATTCATTTCAGGGTTTGCTTTGAGCTTACTAACTAATGACTCCATAGCGAGGCACCTTGCAACTAAAGAAATTTCTCAAGACCATTACACTAGAAAGTCTCATGGTATCACTGACCAAACAGAGTACAATGGTTAATTAAGTAAAAAAGAAATAATGATGTGGGTTGTTTTTTGGTAGTGCTTTTTTCTTTTTTTTAACTTTTGTATAGGAAACTACTGATGTAAAATGGTAGATTGTTGGGATATATATAGCTATAGCTTCTTCAATTATCCTACCAAGAACAGGATTTTCTGCCATTGTGCATATGCCTGTTGTGCTTACTTCTTACTCTTAATTTTTTAAAATGTGATTATGCCCTTGACTGTTCAGGGTGCTGTCGCTCTGAAGCTGAACACTTGTGAACAGGGGATGTTTGTGTGTAGCTCTACTAGGTATGGTGCCCATGTGATCTCATTTATATTGTAGCTATTTTTATTTTTTATTTTTTAAAAAATTTATTCAGTTATTTTTATTTTTTGGCTGCGTTGGATCTTCATTGCTGTGCACAGGCTTTCTCTAGTTGCAGCAAGCGGGGGCTACTCTTCGCTGTGGTGCACGGGCTTCTCATTGCAGTGGCTTTTCTTGTTGCAGAGCACAGGCTCTAGGCACACGGGCTCAGTAGTTGTGGTGTGTGCGCTCAATAGTTGTGGCCCACAGGCTTTGTTGCTCCACAGCATGTGGGATCTTCCCAGACCAGGGATTGAACCTGTGTTCCCTGCATTGGCAGGCTGATTCGTAACCACTGTGCCACCAGGGAAGTCCCTGTAGCTATTTTTAAAATTGTTAAGTTGGAGGATCGTGACAGAAAAATAGTTGTGTGCATGATATGTGATGCTGAGGGCTTGTCCTTTCAGCTCTCCCACAGGACAGGTCTAGGCACAGCCTGTTCATTATGCTTCCCAAGAAGGTTCATTGCTCCGAGATCACAGGAGCAGATCTCAACACAAGAACACCTAGGATGTTAAGTGAGCAGTTCCTCAGCAAAAGTGATCTGGGGAGGAATGAAAGAATTGAGTTTCCTTATCTTCAGTTTGTATTCTAGACAGAGCAGTAATGAAATATTACATTCTATTTTCACTCTTTCTTAGTGAAGAACTTTGTGGTTTTCTGCCTTCTGAGTGGGGTGTTAGAGAAGATATTAAGAAATCTTGGAATAGACCTATTATTTTATTAATAGTTTTGTTTTAGAATAATATATCTTAAAATTTAAAAATGATATAACAGTAAAACAAAAAGATACAAATTTAGAATATTTAAAATGGTACACTATAAAAAGATTGTCTACCCCAGGATAAGGCAGGGAAGAATAAAGGAATAACAGCAAAACCCCAGGAGGCATATAGAAAACAAAAAGGAAAATGGCAGATATGAATCCAGTCTTACCAATACTAATATTAAATGTGAATGGATTAAACATTCCAACCAAAAGGCAAATATTGTTAGACTGGATTTTTAAAACTCAAGATCCAGCTATGTGTAAGAGACATATTTTTAATTCAAGGACAAAATAGGTTGAGTGTAATAGGACAGAAAAAGATCTACAGGCATATCTCATCTTATTGTACTTCACTTTACTGTGCTTTGCATGTTACATTTTTTTACAAATTGAAGGTTTGTGGCACCCTTTTGTTGAGTAAGTCTATCAGCATTATTTTCCCAACACGGTTGTTTTTAAACTAAGGTATGTACATTTTTAAAAAACATAATGCTATTGCACACTTAATATATTATAGTATGCTGTAAACATAACTTTTATATGCACTGGGAAACCAAAAAATTCATTTGACTTACATTCTCACTTTATTGTGAATTTGCTTCATTGTGGTGGTCTGGAACTGAACCCACTATATCTCTGAGTTATGCCTATACCAGACAAACAGTAAATAAAAGATAGCTGAAGTGGCTGTGTTAATATCAGAGAAAGAGACATTAATATGATAATATTACTGTGATATTTCATAATGATAAAAGGGTCAATACAGCAATAAAATATAACAACAATAAGTGAGTATAAACCTAGCAATACAGTCTCAAAATATACAAAGTCAAAGTTGGCAGATTTAAAAAAAGAAATAGACATTCAACAGAATGAGAGTTATCAATATTTCTGTTAATAGCAGAAAGAGAAAATACACAGAAAAGCAGTAAGAAAATAGAAGACTTAAATAGTACTGTCAACCAACTCATTTTAATAGATATAGAATATCCTACCCAACAACAAGACAACATATTTGTTTCTAATACACATGGAACATTCTCCAAGATCATACTGTGAATTATCAAGCAATCTAGATAAATGTTAAAGTACTGAAGTGTAAAAGTATGTTTTCTGTCCACATCAGGGGATGGCAAATCGCACCTACAGGCTAAATCCAGCTCACTGCATTTTGTATATAAAGTTTTATTGAAACATAACTATACTTTTTCATTTACCTGTTGTCTATGGCTGCTTTCATGTTTCAGCAGCAGAACTGAGAGGAAACCATATGGCTGGCAAAGGCTAAAACTGTGGGAAAACTTAGCAGATCTCTGAATTAGTAATCAACGCAGAGAAACAAATTTGGGAAACTCTCAAATAGTTGGAGTTTATAAGAGACACTTCCAAATAACCTATTGATCAATGGGGACATCACAAGAAAAATTAGAAAATGTCTTAAATGAAGTGAAAACAAAAATGGCATATTAAGGTGCCACTTTAAATGGTTGAATTAGAAAGGAAGAAAATTCACAATAATCTAAGCATACAGCTTAAGAAGCTAGATAAAGAAGAGCAAATCACACCAAAGTATGCAGAACACAGTAAATTATAAAGACCAGATCAAAAATCAATAAAATATTAGGAACAAAAGAAAATAGAGAAAAATAAGTGAAACCAAAAGTTAATCATTTTGAAAGAACAACAAAACTAATAAAACCTTAGCAAGAATGAACAGAAATAAAGAAAAATAATTATATAGCATAATTGTGCTCCAGATACTGTACTAAGCATTTTTATATTAACTTAAGCATGTTTTATGTCAAATCTCAAGAAAATTGTTGAAGGAGAAAATATTACAAACTATGCAAATCAAGTTGAACATTTAGATATAGGCAAATTCTTTCAAAACTAAATTTATCAAAACTAAAGAGATAAATCTGAATACTGTGATACTTATTAAAGAAGTTAAAACCATAATTAAAAATCTTCCCATAAAGCAAACTCCAGGCCTGGATGCTGTTACTGGTAATTCTTTGTACCATTTGACAAGGAAATATTACCAATCTTGTATAAACTCTCCCAGAGATTACAAAAAGGAGGGACAGTTTCTAACTCATTTGATAAGGCCTGTAAACCTTGATACCAACACTTGACAATGGCATAATAAAAAAAGAAAACCACAGATAAATATTCCCTCAAGGACCTAGATGCACAAAAAGTCTTTAAGAAAATATTAAGAGATTGAATATGGCAATATAGAAATTGAATAGTACATCACAAAGTGGGATTTATTCCAGAAATGCAAGAGAGATCAAAATTTGAAAAAAAAAATTGTATTTTACCAAGCGGTGAATTACAAATGAGAAAACCACATGAACATTTTAATAGACACAGATAAATAGATTCTTGATTTTAAAAAGAAAACTCAGCAAACTAGAAATGCAAAGAACTTCTCCAGACTAATAAAGGGTGTTTTAAAAAGTTTATAGCCAACATTATACTTTAAGGTGCAATGAATACCATTAAGGTTGGTCACAGAGCAGGATGGCTGTTCTCACTGTTTCTATTCAATACTTTGCTGGATGTCCTAGCCAGTACAATAATTCAAGAAAAACAAATATAAAGCATAAAGATTGAAAGGAAAAGTCAAAATGTCTATATTCACAGGTGTGAGATATATATACAATACATTCATAGAAAATCTTAAGCAATCTTAAAAAAAAGTTATAACTATTGAATTTAGCAAGGTCATAGAATAAAAGTTGAATATATGAAAATCAATTGTACTTCTAGATATCAGCAACAAAAGCTTGAAAAATGAAATTAGAGAAAATATAATTTACCATAGCATTGAAAAACACACAATGCTTACCAATAAGTTTAACAAAAGACAACATCTCTGTTTTGAAACTATAAAATAAGACCAAGAGAAATATAAGACCTAAGTAAATGGAGAGATCTATCATGTTCATTGAAGTGTACATAATGAACATAATACTGGTTTAGATGAGAATTCTTCCCAAATTCATCTAAAGATCAATGCAATCCCAATCAACATTCCAGTAGGCTATTTATAGTAAATATTGAGACACTAATTCTAAAATTTATGTGCAAATTTGAAGAACCCACAATACAATTGGCAAAACAGTCTTGGAAATCTTGAACAAAATTAGAAGACTGACTCACAGCCATGAAAGGAGAGTCTTTTTAATGGAGACAACTGGATGTCCATATAGGAAAAATATCGACCTTGACCCTGACCTGACACTATACAAAAGAAACTAATTTGAGGTGGATCATATAAAACGTAAGAGCTAAACATAACGTAAAACAAAACTTATCTTCATAAAGAGATATTTCAAACCCACTTGGAATGGCTAAAATTAAAAACTGATAACATCAAATGTTGACAGACATATGAAGCAAATACAATTCACATAATTTGCTGGTGGGAGTGTAAAATGATAACATGACTTTGGAAAAGTTTCTCACAACATTAACCACACACTTGTGCTTTAACCTAGCAACTCCATCATAGGTATCAACCCAAGAGAAACAAAATTGTATGTCCATTTAAAAACTTGACAAGAATATTCATAGAAGCTATTCATAATAGCTCAAATCAGAAAACAATTCAAATGTTCATCCAGAGGAACATAAAGTTATATATTCACATGGAATACCACTCAGCAATAAAACATGAATGAACAACTGATAGACATGCCATGGTGGATGAATATTAGCCATCGTGCTGAATGAAAGATTTTATGAGTCCATTTGTATAAAATTCTAGAACAAATGAAACCTGTCTACAGTGATAAATAGAAGAGTGGCCCAAGGGGTGGAAGTGAGGTTGGCAGGGATAGACCTGGACAGAATAGGAGTGACAAAAATTTTGTGGGTTACTTAGGTATAAGATGTACTTGTCAAAAACTCCTTGAACTGTACTAATTAATTTGTGTAAATTACACCAGTAAAACAAATGCTTCACTTAAAAAAAATCAAGCCATTGCAGATGACTGAGCAAAATTCTGGCCAGTCTATGTAAAGATGGGGATGCATCCAGTCATACAGCTCTTGACTTGGGAAAGTAAGTATACCAGTTTCTCTAAAGATTAAAAAATTTATTCATATTCCAAGCACTGTAACTTCTTTTGGAGACAATGAGAAATATAATAGAAAATGTCCTAGCAAGCTTCACATGAAAAGTAATACACTTGCATTGACTTTTAAAATGAAAGCAAAATTTAAAGCATACTATTGGATTATAATTCTGACCAATGGTATGACAATTTTCTGGTTTGTATGAGAATATTTAGAGTAACTTCAGGAATAGCTGCTAACAGTTTGTTTCTGACATTTAACCATTTTCTCCCCTAAAGCTCTTTAGTTTTCTACATATTTTTTTTATTAAATATTTTTTTTATTGTGGTAAAAGCCACATAATATGAAACATACTATTTTAACCATATTTAATTGTATGGTTCGATGGCACTAAGTACATTCACATTGTTGTGCAACTCTCACCATCATCCTCATCCCAAATTTTTCACCTTCCTAAACTGAAACTCTGTCCCCATTAACACTAACTCCCCATTCCCCCTCCCCACCCACACACCTCTACCCCCTGCCCCTGGCATCTACTAAGTTACTTTCTGACTCTATGAATTTGACTATTCTAGGTACCTCCTACAAGTGGAATCAAACAGTGTTTGTCTATACCTACTGTATATTGGAATGCATTTTTAAGGTTAATTTATGTCCTACAAACAGATTGTACCTTCTTCCCCCCTCACCGCCCCCACCATGCTATATATTTCTAGTACATCTGGTAACATTAACAAGAAAGCGTTAGTTATTCTCTAATGATCTTTCACACTGACTCTCCTTTTAAGAACGATGCGTTCTAAGCAGAAGCATTACTGTGAAACCTACAGGTTTCAGAGAGAGCATGGCCCTGCCTATACATTCATTTCAGATTGTTACCCTCCAGAACTGTGAGACACACATTTTTAAGCCATTGTTTTAAGCCACTCAATTTGTACTATTTTGTTAGGACAGCCCAAGGAAAGTAATACAGATGTACCATTTACCATAGTTCTCTATTGGATTATTTTGATTAATGACTCCAACATGTGGAAAAAATTTTTAAATGAATGGACATATTAATCAGATCTCTTCTGACAAAGAGATGTCCTATACAGTATATACAGTAGAATATTATTCAGTCTTTAAAAAGAAGATCCTGCCATTTGTGACAATATAGATGAACCTGGACTATATTATGCTAAGTGAAATGAAGCAGACACAAGAAAGGCCTCACAGAATTTTGCTCTGCACGTTTGCAACCAGTTACTCTGCCAAACTCTGGGGCTGTGATGGCTAATACAATAGCCAGAAACCATATGCTGTAGACATTTAAATTTAAACAAAAAATATTTAGTCCCTTAGTTGCCCTTGCCACATTACAAGGGCTCAGTAGCCACACAGTGCTGATGGCTACCATAGTGGACAGCACAGATATAAATATTTCCATCATTGCAGAAAGTTCTATTGCACAGCACTGCTCTTGGGTACCCCACACATATTTGTGGAGCTCTATTTTCAATACAGTTTTCTCTCCTCTGATATCCTGCTCCACAATTCCAGCTATTCCAACAGCCCCAAATTATAATTTGTTTTTTTTTTTCTGCCTGATGAGACTTCTGCTCTGTTTGAACTCCACTGTGTCCAGTTTTGAAAAGTGCTTAAAAACCAGGTGACTTTGGAGCTAACCTTATGCCTTTTAAGAATCACAGTCCTGCACTGTAGTCCAAGGCCTGCACATAGTTACTTTTTATATTTTGCTAGTTTATAGTTGGGGAGGGAGAGCAAATTCAATAGATATTAATCCATCATGGCAAGCACCCACAAAAGTTTCATGGTGCTTGTAATAATTCATTTTTATTGTCAAGTAGTATTCCAAAGCTTTATCCATTTACTTGCTGAATGGACGTATCTTTCATCCAGTTTCCCTCAATGGTTCCATATTATGTAACTATAGTACAATGCCCCAAATAGGAAATTTGCATATTATAATGTGTATGTGTGTGATTGCATGTCATTTTATCATGTGTAAATTTGTGTAAACACCACTGCTATCAAGATATAGAACTTTCACCACAAAGCTTTCCTTCATGCTGCCTCTTTATAATCATAGGTTCCCCTTCCTTTCACTCCCCTAATCTTAACCTCCTGCAACCACTAATTTATTCTCCATCTCTACAGTTTTGTCACTTAGAAACCGTTATGTAAATGGAATCATATAGTATATGACCTTTCACTTTTTCTCACTCAGCATAATGCCCTTGAAATCCATATAAGTTGCATATATCATGAGTTCATTTCTTTTTATTGCTGAGTAGTATTCCCTGGTGTGGATGTACCACAAATAAAGATGATATGAACATTATGTACAGGTTTTTCTGTAAGTGTAGGTTTTCATTTCTCTGGGATAAATGCACAGAAATGCACATATGGTATTTCTACCACATCAATCTGCTAAACTGTTTCCTAGATTGGTTGTACTGTTTTACATTCCCACAATTAATATATGAAATATCCATTTCTTTGCATCCTTACCAGCATTTGCTATTGTCACTTTTTTTTTCAGCTGTTCTAATAGGTAAGTAGTGATATCTCATCATAATCTTTATTTGCATTTCACTAGTGATGTTGAAAATCTTTTCATATGCTTATTTGCCACCCATATATCCTTTTCAATGAAATGTTTCTTCTTGTCTTCTGCACATTTTCTACTTGGATATTTTTAAATGTTGAATCTTGATTATATAAAAAATATATCAACCTAAAACTAATGCAATGTTATATGTCAATTATATCTCAATAAAACTGGAAAATAATAAAAAATACATTTTGAATGTGAATCACTTTTGGATATACGGTTTGCAAACATTTTCTCCTAGTCTGTGACATGCTTTTTCATCATCTTAATAGGGTCTTTGGAAGAGCACAGTTTTAAATCTTTTTTTAAAAAATTTAAAAAATTTGGCTGCATTAGGTCTTCATTGCTGTGCACAGGCTTTTCTCTAGCTGTGGTGAGTGGGGGCTACTCTTTGTTGCAGTGCACGGGCTTCTCAGTGCAGTGGCTTCTCTTGTTACAGAGCATGGGCTCTAGGCTCGCAGGTTTCAGTAGTTGCAGCACACAGACTTGATAGTTGTCGCACGCAGGCCCTAGAGTGTGTAGGCCTCAGTAGTTGTGGTGCGTGGGCTCTAGAGTGCAGGCTCAGTAGTTGTGGCACATGGGCTTTATTACTCCACGACATGTGGGATCTTCCCAGACCAGGGCTCGAACCCGTGTCCCCTGCATTGGCAGGCGGATTCTTAACCACTGAGCCACCAGGGAAGTCCCACACAGTTTTAAATCTTGATGAAGTCTAATTTATGGATTTTTTTCTTTATAAATCATGCTTTTAGTGTCAAGCAAACTGTTTTATGTTTTTAAGGTATACAACATGATAATATAAGCATACACTGTGAAATGATTACCACAATTAAGTTAACACATCAATTATCTCACACAGTTACCGTTTTGTATGTATGTGGTGAGAACACGTAAGATCTACTCTCTTAGCAAATTTCAAGTATACAATACAGTATTATTAACTATAATCATCATGCTATACATTAGATCCCCAGAATTTACTCATCTTATTACTGATGGTTTGTATCCTTTGACCATCATCTCCCCCTTTACCCCACCCCCAACTCCTGGCAACCACCATCCTACTCTCTACTTCTATGAGGTTGACTTTTTAAAAAAAGGATTCCACATGTAACTGAGATCATATAGTGTTTATCTTTCTGTGTCTGGTTTCTCTTAGCATGATGTCCCCCAGGTTCATTCACGTTGTTGCAGATAGCAGGATTTTCTTCTTTTTTATGGCTGAATAATATTCCATGAATAATATTCCATTGCGTGTGTGTGTGTGTGTGTGTGTTTGTGTATGTATGTATTTCTCAATTTATAATTTCTTTGTCCATTCATCCAGCAAGGATACTTATGTTCTTATCTTGGTTATTGGGAAATACACTGCACTGACCATGGAAGTGCAGATTCACTTGGAGATGCTGATTTCATTTCCTTTGGATATATACTCAGAAAGGGATTGCTGGATCATATGGTAATTCTATTTTAAATTTTTTGCTCCATACTGTTTTCCATAAAAGCCATACTTCTTTACATTCCCAACAACAGTGCACAAGGATTGCCTTTTCTCCACACCCCTGACAACACTTGTTACCTTTTATCATTTTGATAATAGCTCTCCTAACAGATGTGAGGTGATAACTCATTGTGGTTTTGATTTGCATATCCCAGGTGATTAGTGATATTGAAAACATTTTCATATATCTGTTGGCCTTTTGTATGTCTTCTTTGGAAAGATGTCCATTGTGGTGCTTTGCCCATTTTTAAATTCTTTTTTAAATTTAGATTTTATTTTCTTCCTTTTTGTTTTGTTATTGAATTGTATGAGTTCTTTACATATTTGGGACATAAACCTCTTTTCAGGTATAAGATTTGCAAATATTTTTTCTGTTTCCATAGGTTACCTTTTTATTTTTTGAATTTTTCCTTTATGGTACAGAAGCTTTTTAGGTTAATGTAATCACAATTATTTTTGCTTTTGTTGCTTGTGCTTTTGCTGTTAAATCCAAAAAAATCATTACCAAGACCAATGTCAAGGATCTTTTCCCTATGTTTCTTCTCAAAGTCTAGAGTTTCAGGTCTGACATTAAAGTCTTTAATTCATTTTGAGTTAATTTTTGTGTATGGTGTAAGATAAGGTTCCAACTTCATTCTTCTGCCTATGGATATCCAGTTTTCCCAACACCCTTTATTGAAGAGACTACTTTTTTCTCATTGTTCATGCTTTGGATCCTTGTTAAAGATTAGTTGAGTGTATATGCATGGCTCTCTATTCTGTTGCATTGGATTATGTGTCTATTTTATGCCAATACCATACTGTTTTGATTAGTATCACTTTGTAAGACAGTTTAAAATCAGGAGTGTGATGCCTTCAGATTTTTCATCTTTCTCCAGATTGTTTTGGGTACTTGGGGTCTTTTGTGTTTTTTTCTGTTTCTGTGAAAAATGCCATTGAAATTTTGAGAAGGATTCCATTGAATCTATAGATAGCTTTGGCTAGTATGGACTTTTTAACAATATTAATTCTTCTAATCCATGAACAAAGGATATCTTTCCATTTATTTTTGTCTTCCTGAATTTCTTTCATCCTGTGGCTGAGAGAGGCTGGAGCTGGGTTACAGGGCTGTTTCAGGATCTTCAGTTAAACCAATGTTGGAGGGCCTGCCTTGGGGCATGAATACCCTTGTCTTCCACTTGATCCCTGGGCAGGACCATAGCTAAGAGGCACTGGTGCCTGGTCACTGGGTGTTTCAGGGTCCTCCTGCTTCAGGGTCCACAGCCAGGACCAAAATTGGTGGGCCTTTTATGGCGGGCATGGGTGGCTATGACTCCTGCTAGATCCCTCGGCAGATTGTGTTGGTGTCAGGACCAAGTCCAAACAGGGCTGTAGCTGGGTCTACAGTGGGCAGGGCAGTTTTGAGCCTGTAGCCAGGACCATGGTGAGCAGCTCTACCACTTGGACCTGGATGTACCTTCGCAAGACAGTCCTCCTTGGTCTTGGATTCCATTGGGGTTTCATAATCTCCTATCCAGATCTCAAAGCTGCCATAAAGCCACTTATTTTTTCCTATGGATGGCTGCCAAATTCTTGTGCTGAGTTCAGGGACAATGAGTGGGGACTTCCTGTTTCATCACACTGCATGCTAATGTCACTCCTCATGAAAACTCCTGACCAATCCTTAGCTCCCAAAGATTTTCTCCTATGTTATCTTCTAGAAGTTTTGTAGTTTTACATTTTACATTTAAGGTTTACGTCAAAGTTCATCCTTTGACTGTAGATATCTGGTTGCTCCAGCACCATTTTTGAAAGGGCTATCTTTCTTCCATTGGATTGTTTTTGCACATTTGTCAAAGATTGGCTCAGCATATTTGTATGGACTTGGGTTCTCTGTTCTGTGTCGTTGATCCATTGTATCTACCCCTCTGTTAATACCACATGGTCTTGGTTAATATATCTATATAATAAGTCTTGAAATCAGGTAGAGTGGCCCTTCCCATTTTGTTCTTCTTTCTCAGAATGATTTTAGCCATTCTGGTTCCTTTACCTTTTCATATATATATTTAGAATAAACTTGTCTATATCAACAAATAATTTTTCTGAGATTTTGATAAGAATTGTGTTAAACCTTACATCATTTGGGGGAAATATGACATCTTTACTATGTTGAGTCTTTCAATCCAGGAAAACTGCATCTCCATCTGTTTAGATATTTTTTATTTATTTCATTAGTATTGTGTATTTTCAGCACACAAGTCACATACATGTTTTGCTAGATTTTCATGTAAGCATTTATTTTTTTGAGTGACTGGTAATGATGTTATTTTTTTGTGTTCTGTAATTTATTTCTTCAATATTTAGCTTTTTCTTCTCTTTAAGAGAATTTTACATTAATAAAAGTATCACCAGAGTATGTTCTATCAATTCTTACTGATAATTTTTATGATATGAAATTAAGTGAAAATAAATAGCTTCAAAAAATTCTGAGTAGCAGTAAAAGAGGTAGTCTAGAAAGCTCTTTATTGAAGGAAATCAAAAACTTTATAACAAGGACAGTGTAGCAAACTTTTTCTGTAAAGGGCCAGATGGTAAATATTTTAGGCTCTGTGGGGCACACACAGTGTCTGTCACTTCTCCTCCCCTCCCATACCCTCTCTTTGTCCCTCCTCCTTCTTCCTTCTGGGGAGCTAATGTACAGTATGGTGACTATAGTATAGCAATACTGTATTGTATACTTGACATTTACTAAGCAGGTCGATTTTAAGTGTTCTCACAAAAAAGATAATAGTAACTATATGAGAAGATGGATATGTTTATTGTTAATTACAGAGATTATTTCACAGTGTATTAAGTCTATCAAAACATCAAGGTATATATTTTAAATATATACAATTTTTATTTGTCAGTTATACCTCAATAAATCTGAAAGAAAAACTATATAAGACCCAAAGCCCCCTTGCCATAACAAATATTTTGTTATGCTCATTTAATACCTTGAAACAAAATAAATATATTTATAATAAATATAGACTATAATATATGTAATTTTAAAATGCAATATAGGGCTTCATAGGTGGTACAGTGGTTAATAATCCACCTGCCAATGCAGGAGACACGGGTTTGATCCCTGCTCCAGGAAGATCCCACATGCCACGGAGCAACTAAGCCCATGCACAACAACTATTGAGCCCATGTGCTGCAACTACTGAAGCCCATGCGCCTAGAGCCCATGCTCCGCAACAAGAGAAGCCATGGCAATGAGGAGCCTGCACACCAAATGAAGAGTAGCCCCCACTCACTGCAACTAAAGAAAGCCCACACACAGCAAAAAAGACCCAACACAGCCAATAAAACAAACAAACAACAAACAAACAAACAAATAAATAAATAATGCAATATAATACCTTAACTATAATATAAAGGAGAAAGAAAAGGAAAGAAACATTAGAAAAGGATGCTGATTCTTGATTTTAACTTTTTTTTCTTCTATTTTTTGAGGGTCAGTCTGTGAAAGACATTACCACCAGTGCTTTACTTGAGAGGACATGATGCTAGTTTTAGACATTAGAGATTGTAACTAGTTCCTTGGTGTCAACAGCTATCATGGATGTGTGTGAATGAGCCATCACCTCTGAATATTAAACTTAGTTGAACCTTGACCAATCCACATTGATATGGATACTGATGTTGGACCCTCATGTGTAAGTGTTTTATAAAGTCTGCTTTCTGCATACAAATAAATTTGTCAGCTACTGCTTAGAAAACATCCACTGTTCATTTATTTTATCAGTGTAGGAAAAGGAGGAATCAAATAGCTTGCCTATGGCTGGATGCATCATTAATTTTCCCAAGAACTAATTTGTCAAGGCAGCACAGGTTATGTCAACTGAGATTATCTAGGTCTTTTTTCCCCCTTTAATTCAGAAAGGAAACAAGATGGAAGTGCTATACTGTCAACTGAAAACAGAAATTTTAGAGGAAAGCCACATACTTAGATGTGCCCAGAGCTGACAACTTATATCTCTGCAAATGTCTTTCTGGCAGGGATGGGCTGCGGAACACTGGCACAGAATCCAGACAGGCAAGTAATACTGGGTGGATAAAGGGAAAAAGAAGAAGGATCTACGGTATGACAAGCACATATTTTTAGGGTTTAGAAAAAAATGCAATATACTCACATGTGAAACTCATATTGCAGCTAAATAACTTTCCTTGATGTTTGTTGTGCATGGTATACATTGTTTTTTCCATATATATTCATTTATATACACATAAATGTATGGTGTATATATAATATACATCTATATATATCATTCATCTTTATTTTACAACAACATAGTAAATATATTTTTTGTTAAAAGAAGTGGAAACTCTCATAAAGCAGAAGAGGAATTGATTAAAAGGGTAGTGGGTAGATGATAGCGCTTGGAAATAATAGAGAGTTGGTGAACTAGGCTCAGTAAAGAATAATACCTGGACTAGACATGGCGCCAAATAAAACCTCTTCCACTACTGATGCTTCTACTGCTCTTACTACCACTGCCACCATTGCTGCTACTCCATCCATCTTACCTTCAACTCTCTCATACGCTTGCATTGAATACTCAAAACTGCCAAGACCATAACCAGTGGCAGAGGGACCACAGTTACCTGGGCTTTTGGAAATCAAGGAAATAGCTAAAACTCAAATATATGTGCTCTACCACCTAATTTTTGGCTGCCTAATAGGCAAGTACATCCATCTTCCTAGATGTAAACTTCCAGAATTATTCCAATCAATGTGATTGTTCATAGTATAAATATACTCTTCCTCTCCAAAGGAACACAGTCTAATTAGGTGATCTCAATTCTTCCTTCAGTGCTATAATGACCGTATCTCAATATTCTGCAATTCAAGGATTAAACATGGTAATGTTAATTACCAACAGGGCATCAAATATACGTACTTTGAAGGTAAAGAGTGCAAAGAGAGGGGATGATAGTTAAAATTCATGAATGATACATTAAGGAAGAAATATTCTACTGTCCTTGCTTCTGCAACTGGAGATTAGGATAAAACTGATTTTTTTTTTTGACTTTCCTCCTCCACTAGCCATTCCATATTCCCTTTGCCTTCAGTCTCTCAGAAGTTGAGAGTTCTTTGTTTAGTGTAAGGAATCAAACTTTCATGTGAGAAGAGTATGAGCCCTTTGTATTACAGCCCGATGGAATTTGAAATTGTCTTGTATTAGCTGTTTTTCTATAAGCTTTTAAAATTTTAGAAGTTTTCCACTTACAGGGAAGTTGTGAAGATAGTAGAGAGTTCTCTCTACTCATTCACACTGAGCTTCCTTTATTATTTTGTTATATTTGTTACAATTAATAAAGCAATGTTGATACATTATTATTAAATAACATCCGAATTTTATTCAGATTTCCTTTTTATGTTCAAAGATCCTTTCCAGGATATCACATTACATTTAGTTATCAGATTTCCTTAAGGCTCCCCATGACAGTGATAGTTTCTCAGACTTCCCTTGTTTTTGATGAACCTGACCGTTTTGAGGAGTACTAGTAAGGCATTTTGTAGATTTGAGATTTGTCTGATATTTTTCTCATGGTTATACTGAAGTTATGGGTTTTGGCGAGGAAGAACACAAAGGTAAAACGCCATTTTCATCATATCATTTCAAGTCATACTGTCAACATGACTTACCATTGTAAGTAGCATATGTCGTGTTTCTCTGAGATAAAGTTCCTTTTTCCCCTCTCCTTTCCATACTGTGGTCTCTGGAATGATGTAACTATGCTGCCCATACTTAAGAAGTGGGGAGTTATGCTCCCTTCCTTGAGGGTGGAATATCTACATAAATTATTTGGAATTCCTCTGCAGGGGAAATTTGTCCTTTCTCCCATGTTTATTTATTCAAATATTTATATCTGTATGGACTCAATGGATATTATTTTACACTTTAGGTTATAACCAAATACTACTTTATTTTAGTGCTCAAATTACTCTAACTTTTGGCTCTTGGAGATCTTTCAGGTTGTTCCTGTGTCCCTTTGACATCTTTGTGAGTTTTGTTTTGTGGGGTTTTTGTTGTTGTTGGTGGTGGTGGTTTGTTTTTGGTTTTTTAGCACTTTATTACTTCCTGGCACTATAACATGCTCCAGGCTCGTCTTGTATTGTCCCAGTTCTAGTATTAGTCGTTTCTCCAAGGAACCCTAGTTCCTCTTATTAGAGGATGGTAGTAGAAGACAAAATCTGGGTGCTAGATGTACTCATTACTACCAGGTGGTGTTGCTTATAAGCCCTCTCAGCTCATAGAGCAGTAAAATACATGTGAGTATACCAACCTGTGTACACACACATCTACAAATACTTCTCTACATAACCATTGTATCTGTATTAAGCTAAACATGAGTTCATACTGACGTCTCCAACTCTAATCCATTACCACATGGATCATTCTAGCCTTCTCCCCTTGCTTATCTATAAGCTGCCATTAGGACAGTGAAGAACCTGGCTCTCACCAGCTGCTGGAGTTCCAGAAAACATGTACAGCATTTTCAGAGTTGTTAATTTATACCCTCATAGGAAACAACTTAATCAACTAGAGTATAGTGCTTATATACTGTTTCTTTTAGTCTTACAGTCTCCACTCATTTCCAGAGTTACTTGAGTCAGCACCGATATCTCTCTCACCCCCTTCAGTGAGGTTGTTTGATGCATTTCTAATATAGTTAGATTGTTTTGTCACACTCTGCATTCTATCTGGAGATACTCTGACCTAAATAATTCTGTAAAAATTTGCATACATTTAATTTAACTCTTTGTATTGTAAATTCCTATGGGTTTTGACAAATGCCTAGTGTCATGTACCCACCATTACAGTATCATTCAGAATAGCTTCACTGTCCTAAAAATTCCCTGTGTTCTGCCTATTAACCACCTCCTCCTTTGCCTGAACCCCTGGCAAAAAGTGATCTTTTTATGGTCTCTGTAGTTTTGGATTTGTCAGAATATTATGTAGTTGGAATCATATAGTACATAACATTTTTAGATTGGCTCATTTCACTTAGCAATAGGCATTTAAGATATCCTACATGCCTTTTGGTGGCTTGATAGATAATTTCTTTTTTACCTGTAAACAAAACTCCATTGTATGGATGTACCAGTGTTTATTTATCCATTCAACTGCAGAAGGACATTTGGTTGCTGCCAGTTTTTGGCAATTATGAATAAAGCTACTATAAACACTTGTGTGTGGGTTTTGTGTGAACATGAGTTTTCAACTGAGTTGGTCAAATAACTAGGAATGTATGGTATGACTATGCTTACTCTGTAATACTGCCATATGACGTTTTATAAAACCATTCCCTAGGACAGTTTAAATGTGAAAACAACTTGCCCTTATTTTTCTCTTTATCTTCTCAACCCCTTTGTCTTAATGTTGTTCTTTTTATTTTTTTATTTTTATTTTTATTTATTTTTATTTATTTATTTTTGAGGTAGACCAAGTTCAATCATCTGTATTTATGCACATATCCCCGTATTCCCTTCCTCCCTCCCTCGACTCCCCCCCCACCCTCCCCGTCCCAGTCCTCTAAGGCATCATCCATCCTCGAGTTGAACTCCCTTTGTTATACAGCAGCTTCCCACTGGCTATCTATTTTACACTTGGTAGTATATATATGTCTATGCTACTCTCTCATTTTGTCTCAGCTTCCCCTTCACCCCCCGCTCCCCCAAACCTCGAGTTCTCCAGTCCATTTTCTGCATCTGCGTCCTTATTCTTGTCTTGTCACTGAGTTCATCAGTACCATTTTTAGATTCCGTATATATGAGTTAGCATACAATATTTGTCTTTCTCTTTCTGACTTACTTCACTCTGTATGACAGACTCTAGGTCTATCCACCTCATTACATACAGCTCCATCTCATTCCTTTTTATAGCTGAGTAATATTCCATTGTATATATATGCCACATCTTCTTTATCCATTCACTTGTTGATGGGCATTTAGGTTGCTTCCATGTCCTGGCTATTGTAAATAGTGCTGCAATAAACATTATGGTACATGTTTCTTTTGGGATTATGGTTTTCTCTGGGTATATGCCCAGGAGTGGGATTACTGGATCCTATGGTAGTTCTATGTGTAGTTTTTTAAGGAACCTCCAAGCTGTTTTCCATAGTGGCTGTACCAACTTACATTCCCACCAACAGTGCAGGAGAGTTCCCTTTTCTCCACACCCTCTCCAACATTTGTTGTTTCCAGATTTTGTGATGATGGCCATTCTGATCGGTTGTGATACCTCATTGTGGCTTTGACTTGCATTTCTCTGATGATTAGTGATGTTGAGCATCTTTTCATGTGTTTGTTGGCCATCTGTATGTCTTCTTTGGAGAAATGTCTATTTAGGTCTTCTGCCCATTTGTGGATTGGGTTATTTGCTTTTTTGGTATGAAGCTGCATGAGCTGCTTGTATATTTTGGAGGTTAATCCTTTGTCCATTGTTTCGTAGGCAACTATTTTTTCCCATTCTGAGGGTTGCCTTTTAGTCTTGTTTATGGTTTCTTTCACTGTGCAAAAGCTTTTAAGTTTCATGAGGTCCCATTTGCTTATTCTTGATTTTATTTCCATGATTCTAGGAGGTGGGTCAAAAAGGATCTTGCTTTGATGTATGTCCTAGAGTGTTCTGCCTATGTTTTCCTCTAGGAGTTTTATAGTGTCTGGCCTTACATGTAGGTCTTTGATCCATTTGTAGTTTATTTTTGTGTGTGGTGTTAGGAAGTGTTCTAATTTCATTCTTTTACATGTAGCTGTCCAATTTTCCCAGCACCACTTATTGAAGAGGCTGTCTTTTTTCCATTGTATATTCGTGCCTCCTTTGTCAAAGATAAGGTGCCCATATGTGTTTGGGCTTACCTCTGAGTTCTCTATTCTATTCCATTGGTCTTCCTTTCTGTTTTTGTGCCAGTACCATACTGCCTTGATCACTATGGCCTTGTAGTATAGTTTGAAGTCAGGAAGCCTGATTCCACCAACTCCATTTTTCCTTCTCAAGATTGCTTTGGCTATTCAGGGTCTTTTGCATTTCCATACAAATCGTAAGATTTCTTGCTCTAGTTCTGTGAAAAATGCCATTGGTAATTTGATCGGGATTGCATTGAATCTGTAAATTGCTTTGGGTAGTACAGTCATTTTCACGATGTTGATTCTTCCAATCCAGGAACATGGTATGTCCCTCCATCTGTTTGTGTTGTCTTTGATTTCTTTCATCAGTATCTTAAAGTTTTCTGCATACAGGTCTTTTGCCTTCTTAGGCAGGTTTATTCCTAGGTATTTTATTCTTTTTGTTGCCATGGTGAATGGGAGAGTTTCCTTAATTTCTCTTTCTGCTCTTCCGTTGTTAGTGTATAGCAATGCAAGTGCATTAATAGCAGTGCATTAATTTTGTATCCTGCTACTTTACTAAACTCATCAATGAGTGCTAGCAGTTTTCTGGTAGAGTCTTTAGGGTTTTCTATATATAATATCATGTCATCTGCAAAGAGTGACAATTTGACTTCTTCTTTTCCAATTTGGATTCCTTTGATTTCTTTTTCTTCTCTGACTGCTGTGGCTAAAACTTCCAAAACTATGTTGAATAATAATGGTGAGAGTGGACACCCTTGTCTTGTTCCTGTTCTAAGAGGGAATTCTTTCAGTTTTTCCCCATTTAGAACGATGTTGGTTTTTGTCTTCTCTTATATGGCTTTTATTATGTTGAGGTAATTTTCTTCTGTGCCCATTTTCTGGAGAGTTTTTATCATAAATGGATGTTGAATTTTGTCAAAAGGTTTTTCTACATCTATTTAGAGGATCATATGGTTTTTATCCTTCAATTTGTTGATATGATGTATCATGTTGATTGATTTGTGTATATTGAAGAATCCTTGCATTCCAGGGATAAACCCCACTTGATCATGGTGTATGATTTTTTTCAGTGAGCTGTAGGGTTCTGTTAGCTAGTATTTTGTTAAGGATTTTTGCATTTTGCATTTTTGCATTATCATTCATCAGTGATATTGGCCTGTAATTTTCTTTTTTTGTGACATCTTTGCCTGGTTTTGGTATCAGGGTGATGGTGGCCTCGTAGAATGAGTTTGGGAGTGTTCCTCCTTCTGCTGTATTTTGGAAGAGTTTGAGAAGGATCAGTGTTAGCTCTTCTCTAAATGTTTGATAGAATTCACCTGTGAATCCATCTGGTCCTGGGCTTTTGTTTGTTGGGAGATTTTAATCACAGCCTCAATTTCCATACTTGTGATCGGTCTGTTCATATATTCTATTTCTTCCTGGTTCAGTCTTGGAAGATTGTACTTTTCTAAGAATTTATCCGTTTCTTGTAGGTTATCCAATTTTACTTCTTCTTTTCCAATTTGGATTCCTTTTTTTTCTTTTTCTTCTCTGACTGCTGTGGCTAAAACTTCCAAAACTATGTTGAATACTAATGGTGAGAGTGGACACCCTTGTCTTGTTCTTGTTCTTAGAGGGAATTCTTTCAGTTTTCCCCCATTTAGAACGATGTTGACTTTTGGTTTCTCATATGTGGCTTTTATTCTGTTGAGGTAATTTCCTTCTATGCCCATTTTCTGGAGAGCTTTTATCATAAATGGGTGTTGAATTTTTCAAAAGCTTTTTCTGCATCTATTGAGATGATCATATGTTTTTTATTCTTCAATTTGTTGATATGATGTATCACGTTGATTGATTTGCTTATATTGAAGAATCCTTGCATCCCAGGGATAAACCCCACTTGATCATGGTATATGATTTTTTTAATGTGCTGTTGGAGTCTGTTAGCTAGTATTTTGTTGAGGATTTTTGCATCTATATTCATCAGTGATATTGGTCTGTAATTTTCTGTTTTTGTGACCTCTTTGCCTGGTTTTGGTATCAGGGTGATGGTGGCCTCGTAGAATGAGTTTGGGAGTGTTCCTCCTTCTGCGATATTTTGGAAGAGTTTGAGAAGGATAGGTGTTAGCTCTTCTCTAAGTGTTTGATAGAATTCGCCCATGAATCCATCTGGCCCAGGGCTTTTGTGTGTTGGGAGATTTTTAATCACTGCCTCAATTTCCATACTTGTGATTGGTCTATTCATAGTTTCTATTTCTTCCTGGTTCAGTCTTGGAAGATTGTACTTTCCTAAGAAATTATCCATTTCTTGTAGGTTATCCAATTTATTGGCATATAGTTGCTTGTAGTAGTCTCTCATGATCTTTTGTATTTCTGTGGTGTCCATTGTTACTTCTCCTTTTTCATTTCTAATTCTGTTGATTTGCATCTTCTCCCTTTTTTTCTTAATGAGTCTGGCTAATGGTTTATCAATTTTGTTAATCTTCTCAAAGAACCAGCTTTTAGTTTTATTAATTTTTGCTATGGCTTCCTTCCTTTCTTTTTCATTTATTTTTGCTCTGATCCTTATGATTTCTTTCCTTCTGCTCACTTTGGGGTTTCTTTGTTCTTCTTTTTCTAATTGTTTGAGGTGTAAGGCTAGGTTGTTTATTCGATCATTTTCTTGTTTCTTAAGGTAGGACTGTATTGCTATAAACTTCCCTCTTAGAACTGCTTTTGCTGTGTCCCATAGGTTTTGGGTTCTTGTGTTTTCATTGTCATTTGTATCTAGATATTTTTTGATTTCCTCTTTGATTTCTTTCATGATTTCTTGGTTGTTTAAGAGTGAATTGTTTAGCCTCCATGTGTTTGTATTTCTTGCAGTTTTTTTCCTGTAAATGATATCTAGTCTCATGGTGTTGTGGTCAGAGAAGATGTTTGATATGATTTCAATTTTCTTGAATTTGCTGAGGTTTGATTTGTGACCCAAGATGTGATCTATCCTGGAAATTGTTCCTTGTGCGCTTGAGAAGAAAGTGTATTCTGTCGTTTTTGGATGGAATGTCCTATAAATATCAATTAAGTCGAGATGGTCTAATGTGTCATTTAAAGCTTGTGTGTCTTTATTGATTTTCTGTTTGGATGATCTGTTCATTGATGTAAGTGTGGTGTTCAAGTCTCCCACTATTATTGTGTTACTGTCGATGTCCCCTTTTATGGCTGTTAGCATTTGCCTTATGTATTGAGGTTCTCCTATATTGGGGGCATAGATATTTACCATTGTGATATGTTCTTCTTGAATGGATCCCTTGATCATTATGTAGTGTCCTTCCTTGTCCCTTGTAATAGGCTTTACTTTCAAGTCTAATTTGTCTGATATGAGTATTGCTATTCCAGCTTTCTTTTGACTTCCATTTGCATGGAATATCTTTCTCCATCCCTTTACTTTCAGTCTATATGTATCCCTTGGTCTGAAGTGGGTTTCTTGTAGGCAGCATATAGAAGGGTCTTGTTTTTGTATCCGTTCAGCCAGTCTGTGTCTTTTGGTTGGAGCATTTAATCCATTTACATTTAAGGTGAGTATTGATGTGTGTTTCTATTACCATTTTCTGAATTGTTTTGGGTTTGTATTTGTAGGTGTTTTCCTTTTCTTGTGTTTCCTACTTAGAGAAGTTCCTTTAGCACTTGTTGTAAGGCTGGTTTGGTGGTGCTGAATTCTCTTCACTTTTGCTTGTGTGGAAAGCTTTTGATTTCTCCCTCAAATCTGAATGAGATTCTTGCTGGGTAGAGTATTCTTGGCTGTAGGTTTCTCTCTTTCAGGACTTTCATTATATGCTGCCATTCCCTTCTGGCCTGCAGAATTTCTATAGAAAGGTCAGCTGTTATCCTTATGGGTTTTCCCTTATATGTTGTTTGTTGCTTTTCTCTTGCTGCTTTTAATATTTTTTCTTTGTGTTTAATTGTCATTAGTTTGATTAATATGTGTCTTGGTGTATTTCTCCTTGGGTTTATTCTGTATGGGACTCTCTGTGCTTCTTGGACTTGGTGAATTATTTCCTTTCCCATGTTGGGGAAGTTTTCCACTATAACCGCTTCAAATTTTTTCTCAGACCCTTTCTTTTTTTCTTCTTCTTCTTGGATGCCTATAATTCAAATGTTTGTACGCTTAATGTTATCACTGAGGTCTCTGAGACTGTCTTCTATTCTTTTTATTCTTTTTTCTTTTTCCTGCTCTGTGGCAGTTATTTCCCCCATTCTACCTTCCAACTCACTCATTCATTCTTCTGCCTCAGTCATTCTGCTGATTATAGTATCTAGAATATTTTTAATTTCAGTTATTTTGTTATCCATTACTGTTTGTTTTTCTGAGTTCTTAGGAACTGTTTCTTGTGCTTTCTCTATTTTGTTATTGAGATTTTGTATCATTTTTACTATCATTACTCTGAATTCTTTTTCAGGCATTTTTCCTATTTCCTCCTCATTTATTTGGTCTTGTGGGTTTTTTTCCTGCTCCTTTGCCTGCATGGTGTTTCTTTGTTTCCTCATGGTAGTCCAAACTTCTGGGGTTGCTTGTCTTGGAGATAGAGGTGTTTATAGAGGACTGTCGAAGCCCCAGACTAATGTCCAAGTGTTGGGTTAAACAAATACTAAGTCTAGGAAACACATACATGTATAAGACACACAATTACTGAATGCATTAGGACATAAGGCTCTGGAAAGACCTGACAGAACCCCAGTATGCTATCAGATATTCAAAGAGAAACCCAACAGAAATTGAAAACCGAAACAGAACAAAACAGAAACAAAAGCAAAAACAAACAAACAAACAAATAACACCTTACACATACAAACACTAATCCAGGGAGATTTTGTAAGCTAGGATCAAATATAGAAAAGAGCTAGAGTACCACCAGACAGAATGGAGATTCCCAGAATGAAATTAGACAATTGTACTAAGAACTAAGATAAAGACAAAAACCTAATATTAAATACCAAATTGATGTATCATCTGGAGAATAGAGCAAGGAGTCTGAGCAGGTTGATAGTGTTACTTATAAGTATGTTAAGATAAAATAAATTAAAAATGGATGGAAGACGGGGAACAGAAGAGCGTAGTGTGACTGGAAATATGCAAATAAAAAGGATTAGAAATGTATAAAAGATAGTGATGAAAGGAAGGTATGGGAGATATATTGTCCATACTACCAAAAACCTAGCTAGAAATAGAGGTATATAAAAAGGCAAAAAAATAAAAATTGAATAAAAAATAGAATAAAAAAATATGTTATAAAACTTGTAGATCCCTTAGGACTACGATCATAATTAATAATGGAAAGAAAAAAAAGAGAGAGAGAGAGAAAAAAAAAACCAGAACTGATCCCAGAATGGACCAGTTCAGTAGAATTGATACTAATATTTCTGTTTCCTTATAGTCTCAGCTGTAAGTGTCCTTCTGCTCACCTTGGGATTTTTGTATTATTCTGTGACCAGCAGAGCTTCCTTTATTGTTCGTCTGTAAGCCTTGGTGTGTGGGGAGGGAGAAGGTACAATAGTGGCTCCTTCCCCTGGGAGTGAGTGAGCAATGGTGCACTGTTGTTTCAGTCGGGCTTGGAGGTGCATGTTGCAGAGGGATGCTGGTGACTCCAGTATAAACAGAAAGTCTCAGAGTTGGGCCTCTCTCTGGGTTTCTTTTTTTTTTTTTATTCTCGGCAGCCTCCCTGCTGCTGGCGTTCCAAGGAGTTTTAAGCTCGCCCCGCCGGAGGGCCTGAGAGTACTTGTTATCCCTGAGTGCTGTAAGTGGCCCACAGGCGTCCCTCCACTGCCTGTTGCAGGTGCCGAAAGAGAGAGAGAGGCTATGCCCGTGGCTCCTCCCTGCCACCCATGAGCCTGCAGCATCCAGTTGCCATGATGGCCGGGCAGCTCTCAGGGGCAGGCATTCCTCGCCACGGACCTCTTCCCTCCTGTCCTCTTGGTCCGTCACATTACTGGCAACAATTTTTCTCACCCTGAACCAGCTCTCCGGTTCCCACGCTCCCACTCCATCTCCCGGACCTGCTGTTCAGCTTTGAATCGACGTCTCAGTCCGGGAACGCTGAGCTGTGCTGCGGACCCTCCGTGTGTTTCTCACTCCCTCCCATCTGCCACAGCTCTGCAGCTTCACCCTCTTTGAGCCATCGTAAATGCCTCCCTACCAGTTATGTCGGGATCCTTGAGGTCCTTTATGGTGTTCAAGGTCGTCTGCTGGTGATCAGTTGGTTCTCTGTGGGAATTATTGTGTCTTTTGATGCATTCCCAATACATCTGTGGAGAGGGATGCATTCCACGTCCCTCTACTTCGCCGCCATCTTTTCTCTCTCAATGTTGTTCTTACTACTGACAACCTATGCAAAATATATTCTCCTTTGGCTCTGTCTTTTATAACCTTTACAGCCTTTTACATTTATTATTTTCTTTTTCCTCAGTATTTTTTTTCTACCACATGACAATAGGTTAGACAAATTCATTAATCTCAGACTCTTTAAAAACCTGTGATTCATCAGGTGGTGCAGTGCCTTGCCTTTTAAGTTTAAACCACCATAGGTTGATTTGATGCTCCAGGTTAATTTGGATGAAAGGAGAATTTGTTTCTTAATATTCTTAAAATAACAAATTCTTTTTCACTTTTTAAACAGCTTTATTGAGGTATAATTGGTATACAAAAGACTATACATATATAATGTATACAATTTGATGAGTTTGGACATACATACATACCCATGAATTCATCATAATAATCAAGATAAACATATCCAGCACCTCCAAAAATTTATTTGTACCCTTTTTTTTTGTGTGTGGTAAGAACATTTAATATGACATCTACCCTCTTAACAAAATTTTAAGTGCACAATACAGTATTGTTAACTATAGGCATTATGCTGTACAGTATATCTCTAGAACGCATTTATCTTGCCTAACTTCATGCCCATTGAACAGCAACTCCCTATTTCCCTCACCCCTAAGACCTTGGCAGTCACCATTTCATTCTTTTCATCTATAAACTTGACTATTTTAGATGCCCCATATGAGTGGAATTATGCAGTATTTGTCCTTTTGTGACTGGCTTATTTCACTTAGCATGGTGTTTTCCAAGTTCATTCATGTTGTTGCATATGGCAGGCTTTCCTTCTTTTTAAAGGCTGAATCGTATTCCATTGTATGTATATACCACATCTTTATCCATTCATCCATTGATGACCCTTTAAGTGGTTTCCATATCTTGGCTATTGTAAATAATTCTTCAAGGAACATAGGGGTGCAGATGTATCTTCTTCAAGATCCTACTCTCATTTCCTTAGAATATATATGCAGAAGTGGGATTGCTGGATTGTATGGTAGTTCTATTTCTGATTTTTTGAGGAATCTTTATATCGTTTTACATAACAGCTGCACCATCTTACATTCCTACCATTAGTGTACAAGGGTTCCAATGTCTCCACATTATTGCCAACACTTGTCTTTTGTTTTTTTATAACAGCCATTCTAAGAGGTGAGGTGATATTTCATTGTGGTTTTGATTTGTATTTTCCTGATGGTTAGTGATATTGAGCATCTTTTCATATATTTGTTAGCCATTTGTCTTCTCTAGTCCTTTGCCCATTTTTTTTTTTTTTTTTGGCTATTGAGTTATATGAGTTCTTTATATATTTTGAATCTTAACTTCTTATCAGGTATACGGTTTGAAAATATTTTCTCCCATTGTGTAGATTACCTTTTCGTTCTGTTGATTGCTTTCTTTGCTATTAAGAAGATTTTTAGTTTGAGGTAGTCCCACTTGTTTATTTTTGCTTTAATTATGTATGCTTTTGGTGTCATATCCAAGAAATCACTGCCAAGACAATGTCAGAAAAGTAAGATTCTTTTTTTCTACTTTGATTTCAATTTTGCACATTATACATTGCTATCCAAATAGTCTTTCAATTTACTTTCTTTCCTAATTAGTAGTTCTATTAGTTTAAATTTCAAATGTTTTGTGATTATTTGCAGTTGATTCACAACTAATGAAAGCCATTCTACGGACTGGTAGAAGATACCATTTCTAATGGTAAACTGCGTACACACAGATGCTTAATGTTTTATTGCCTAATGCTTAGAACTATGAAATACAAATGATATATAAGACCCAGTGCCTCCTATTAGGAGCTTACATTTAATTAGGAAAATAATGCATACATGTGCTAACATAAGGATGATTCTTTACAATTCTTTGTAACTTCCAGTAATGTCCTTCTTATGCCTGGGCATCTAGTAAGTGCACAATAGCTACTTTCTCACTAAAACTATCTTTTTTAAAAAATTACTTTATTTATTGACTGTGTTGGGTCTTCATTGCTGTGCATGGGCTTTCTCTAGCTGTGGCGAGTAGGGGCTACTCTTCGTTGTGGTGCGTGGGCTTCTGATTGCAGTGGGTTCTCTTGTTGCAGAGCATGGGCTCTAGACATGCAGGCTTTAGTAGCTGTGGTACATGGGCTCAATAGTTGTGGCTCGTGGCCTCTAGAGTACAGGCTCAGAAGTTGTGGTGCATGGGCTTAGCTGCTCTGCGGCATGTGGGATCTTCCTGGACCAGTGATTGAATCTGTGTCCCCTGCATTGGCAGGCAGATTCTTAACTACTGCATCACCAGGGAAGTCCTCAATAAAATTATCTTTGATTTAACCTATTAGACCCAATCTCTTGGATTAAGTTGGTACTCATCAGGCCCCTTGATCCAAAGGACTTAATAATTTACTAACTTTTATTGTGAATGGACAGGACATTAGAATGTATAAGCACAGAGACACATTATTAATTATTATATTATTGTTATAATGTCATCAATACTATTTTATACTAAATTTATATTTATAATAAAGTAAAATAAATTCAGTATATATATTATTTTCAAAGAATGTATATATCTATATAATATATAATCTAATATACACAATATATATTATAAATATAATCTCTATGTGTATATTATAATATATTATATGTAATCATTATGTATTGAAAGGTCTGAATCAGGGAAGATGATAAATATATGGAATTAATATTAAATATATTAATATTAAATATATTAATATGTGGAATCTAGAACAAATCTAAAAAAATCTAAAACAAAAACAAAGCCCATAGATACAGAGAATAGTTTGGTAGTTGCCAGAGGTGGGGGTTGTGGGGGTGGGTTAAATGGGTGAAGGGGGTCAAAAGGTAAAAACTTCCAATTATAATATAAATAAGTCCTGGGGATATAACATGCAGAATGGTGACTGTAGTTAATAATAGTGTATTGTGTGTTTGAAAGCTTCTAAGAGAGTAAATCTTAAAATTCTCAACACAAGAAAATTGTAACTATATATGGTGACAGATGTGTTTACCAGACTTATTGTGGAGATCATTTTGCAATATATACAGATTTCAAATCATTATATTGTACACCTGAAATTAATGTAATGTTATATGTCAATTATACCTCAATAAAAAATGCAAGGCAGTGGTTCATCAGTGGTATCAAAAATACCACACTAATGCAAGACATCAATAATAGCGGAAACAGTGGTGTATTAGGAGGGGAGGGGGCAGATGGGAATTCTCTGTACTTTCCACTTTATTTTTCTGTAAACCTGAAACTACTCTAAAAATTGTCATAATAATAATAATCAGCAAGGTAATTTTGCTGTTTCTATTAAATGCCAGGTAGAGTACATCAACATTAGGGAGCAAATTCTTGAATATGTTCCTGGTTTGGGTATTGTACTCTGAGAAAGAAATGGAACAGAACTTGGGTCCTCAAAAATAGATACAGAGGAAAGTTTAAAGGATGAGCAGCTGCATCTATGGGTATAAAACGCTAGAAATACTTTATGTCCTTATTTTGTCAAATGGCAGCCTGTCTACCTGTTGGCTGGTTCCCAGGGTATCCAGCCTACAGAGAAACCTGCCTATTGATAAGTGCCATGCCCTTATGTGAAACCCACCCTCCTCTTCAAATGAAAGGATTTTTAGGAAGACAGAATAACCAAACTGCAGAAGAAACTCATACAAGGAAGAAAAAATATAGCCTGAAAAAGACAGATTAGGATAAACTGATATAACAACCACCCTGGAAGAGACAGAAACAATTTAGATAAGAGAAGAAAAAATTTTTAAAAAGTAAAAAAAAAAAAAAAAAAATCCAGTTAAATCCAGTTAGTGTCTTCAGAATTATGAAAGAAGAAATTTGATCCATAAAACAAGCAATGGCTATTGGTGGAAAAAAAAAAAGCAATCAGGGGATAAGACAGTTATTAGAAATTTAAACATTCAGTAGGTATGATAAATACTAGAAAGGACGTGGTTGAAAAAGCAATTGGCAATTTGAAAGGTAGAGATAAATAGAAAAATAAAGAGACTGGAAATATGATAGACAAGTTAAGGGACATAGTAGATAGATTCAGTAGGTAAAGCATTAATAGATCTTTCATAAGGAAGGAACAGATAGCAGAAAGGAGAAAAACAACAATAGAAGACAATTTTCTTGAGCTGAAGAGTCTTCAGATCGAAAGAATCCCCTAAGAGTGAAGGAGAAAAAAATTTTAAAGATACGTCTAGAAACATTTTGCTAACACTTTCTGAACTCTTAACGATAAAAAGGAAATCCTAAAAGCTTTCAGAGAGAAAAAAAGATCCTTACAAGGAACAAGAATCAGCGCATCAGCAATACTGGGCAGTGTAAGACAAAGGAAATTCCTTCCAAATCTGAGATAAAAGGATTTTTGAACTTAGAATCTATACCCAGCCACACAATCAAGTGAAGGTAAGATAGACTGTCAAAATGAAAACACTCCAAAAGTTTATGAGCCATCGGCATCATATGAAGAAAACTGAGAATGTACTCTTGCAAAAAAAATTGCAAAGATGAATACAGAAGATACTGGAAATAGTAAGGATCAGTATGTCTCAAGTCACACATTTCTTTGGCTGTTATGCTACTTGATTCTACACTGAAAATTAAGAGATTCATTACAATTACATTTTTAGGGCCGTTTGTTTTTAGTTTTAAAATAAATCTATATAAAAGGCCCAGAGATGTAATTTTAGTTACAGATCTTAATGTAAACTATCATAAACTTAACAATGCAAGAAATGATATCATTAGTAATACAGTTTCAATTTCTGACTTCTAAGTTCTCATTAGTTTCACTGGTTCTGTGTGACTTTCCCTAGGGCCTGTGTTGGCTAGACAACAGTCAGGTGTTACCCATCCACATTGCTTCAGCCATCATCTCTGTCCAGAAAAATACTGAATCTGTGTTTTGAGCTCTTACTTCACTCTTAAAACTCCAGTCTGTCGTTCAGACTGACAGTTGAATATCTTGCTTTGGGTGTCCTATCAGAATCTCAAACTCAGCATGTCTCAGTCTGAATCCATCATGTACTTCTGGTTAAATGCCCAGCAAGCTTTTCCTTGTGACTACCTTACTCTAAATCCCTAAGCTACTTAGGCTTATAAACTTAGTCTTCCTAGATGCTTCCTTTCTTTCATCTTTTTAGATATTAGTGTTATGAAGTCCTAGATTCCTACTTTTGTCCTGTGTTTTATATAACACAGAGCCCTTTATATCCACCCTTATCTCAGCCTTCATTGTTTCTTGCCTTGACTGTTGCATCAGCCTCCTAAACCTATCTCCTGCCTTCTCTATAGTGTTTCTTTTGTTATATGTATACCACCTTTTGTCATTAGATTAGTCATCCTAAAGTCTAGGCATAATTTGGTCATTCCCTTGCTCAAAAATTTTCAGGACCACTTAATAGTTTCCAACCACCTATTGCAGTGGTTCTCAAATTTTAGTGTGGCAGATAGTACTTGGGGAGCTAGGTACAAGTGTGCATTCTGGAGGCTCATTTGGCAGGGATTCTGATTTATTCATTTGTGAATAGGGCTCAGGAAACTCTATGTTTAACAAATGACTCAAGTGGGTTATTGAAATGTGCCTGTCCTTTGGGCTAATATCCAAATTCTTTAGCTTTATAATAATCTTCAGTGATTGGTTTCTGGAATACTTTTTTTAAGTCTTTACTCACTACTTCCCTACATATATACATGCTTTAATGAAATGAGATAATCCCACATTCATCAGTTTAGACACCAAATTTTCCAGATTTCATTGATTTTCTTAATCTTATATTTTGAGCTAGAGTATACTGCCTGTTAATTGCTGCCTGTCCTTCTCACCTATAGCGGCCTGATTTGAATGCCACCCCCTTAATGTAAAACTCCCCATTGCCTGTCCAGACGTGAACTCTCCTTTCTTTGAACCCCCAAAGTAATATAATAGGGTGATCCTGTATGAGATTAGACCTAAGAATTTTTTAAATCTTGGTGAACAGAAATGGAGAGAAAAAAAAAAAAAAAGTCAAAGCTAGTGTTTTGTATCCTGAAATGCAGAGGTTTAGATTTTTCTTTACAGCAAATTTCCCTTTGTTTTGGAAATGAAATTGGGCTCAATGAAGTACCAGCTGTGTATGCAGATTGTGTTTACATTATAATCCACACAGTGTTTATTCACAGAGAGTAGTTGGTGGACAATGATATGCCTCTTCCTGACCTTAAGGAAAGAGAAAATTCTGAATATGATCAGATTTCACTGTGATGTATAAGAAATGAATGATAAATGTATTAGTTCGCTAGGGCTGTCATAGCAAAGTACCAAGACTGGGTGACCTAAACAAGAGACAGTTATTTTCTCATGGTTCTGGAAGCTAAAAGTCCAGGATCAAGGTGTTGGCAGGGTTGATTTCTTGGCTTGTAGATGGCTGTCTTCTTCTTGTGTCTTCACATGGTCTTTACTCTGTGTTTGTGTCCAAATTTTGTCCTTTTATGAGGATACCAGTTATATGGAATTAGAGCCTACCTTAGTGACCTCATTTTAACTTAATTACCTTTTTAAAGACTCTATCTCCAAATGCAGTCACATTGAGGTACTGCAAGTTTGTGTCCCCCCCACCCCTGCCCCGGCCAATTCATATGTTGCAACCCTAACTCCCAGTGTGATGGTATATGGAGATGGAGTCTTTGGGAGGTAATTAGGTTATGAAGGTGGAGCCCTCACCATATTAGTGCCCTTAAAAAAAGAGACAGGAGCGTGTCTTTCTCTCTCTCTCTTCCCCACACCTACTGTGTGAGGACACAGCAGGCAGGCATCCATCTGCAAACCAATGCTAAGTCACTAGACCCCAAATTTGCTGGTGCCTTAATCTTGGACTTCCCAGGTTTCAGAACTGTGAGGCATAAATTCTGCTGTTTGTCATCCATTCTATGATATTTTTGTTATAGCAGCCTGAACTAAAACGTCTATTCAGCAGATATGAAAGAGATTTGCGAAAATGTAAAACAGTGCCACTCTTTTCTTTCTGTAGGTTTTTTCCCCTATGAAATATGTTATGTATGTTATGTTAATGTGTGCTGGGTTTACTGTTATTTTAAAAATAATTTGAAAATAAATGTTTTATTTTTATTTATTTTTTTCTTCTGTTTTTTTCTCTTTAAATTGAAATGTGGTTGATTCACAATATTGTGTTAGTTTCAGGTATATAGCAAAATGATTCACTTATGTATATATATATTTTCAGATTATTTTCCATTATATTGAATATTGTTCCCTGTGTTCCCTGTGTTAACAGTAAATCTTTGTTGCTTATCTATTTTATGTATAGTAGTGTGTATCTGTTAATCCCATACTCCTAAATAAGTAGTATCATACAATATTTATCTTTGTCTGACAGTATAATAATCTCTAGGTCCACCCATGTTGTTGTAGGTGGCAAAATTTCATTCTTTTTTATGGCTAATATTCCATTGTGTATATATATATACACCACATCTTTATACATTCATCTGTTGATGGACACATAGGTTGTTTCTATGTCTTGGCTATTATAAATAGCGCTGCTATGAATATTGGGGTACATGTATCTTTTCACATTAGAGTTCTTGTCTTTTCCAGATATATGCCCAGGAGTGGAATTGCTGGATCATGTGGTAGTTCTAATTTTAGTTTTCGAAGGGACCTTCATATTGTTCTCCATAGTGGCTGCACAATGATGCACGTGATGCCTCTCCTTGTTACTTAAGCTTACCCGGCTGAGTGGGAAAACCGCAACCAGGGAGAACAGAAGAGACTGAACTAAATTGAAAAAGTATTTTTTTTCCCCTATTGCATGGAAATGGAGCCCCATGAGCAAGTTAGGTTTACTTACAAAAAAATAAAGTTACATCTGAGGTGTGACTCTTTTCTTATTTCTCTCTCCCACTAAATCTTAATTCCTGTAGTAGGTCTGTGTTATACTCACAGTTGTGTCCCTAGAGTTTAGGCTTATGTTTGATCAGTCAATAGTTACTTGTTAATTGAATGAACAATGAACTGATCTGGAGATCTCAGTTCTGTTTTTTGTTTGCCCTTCTTATATACAAATAAGTTTATGTAACCAACCAGGCCAGACGGAGCCCAAAGCCTTATGGCAATTAAGTCAAACGTCTGCTCAAACCATCCCCTGGCTTCCCAGGTGCTCCAAGTAAAAGTTTAAGTCCTTGCAGCAGCCTTCCAACATTCCCCCATACCAGCTCTTTGCTTTATCTCCACATCTCTCCCCTCTGCTCATCCCATTCCAGCTACTCTGGCCTCCTTGTAGGACCTAGGATACACAGGGCATGCTCTGCTTTGAACATATTTCCCTAGATGTCTGCCCATAGGAACCCCCATCTCTTCTAGTCTTTGTTCAAATGCCACCTTCTTCTTGAAACCTTCCAGTCCTGGCTGCCCTGTTTAAAATCACAACCTACCAATCCCACCCAGGAACGCTGTTCCTGCTTTATTTATCCCCACAGCACTTAGCACTATGTGTTAAAAATTCATATGATATTTTTTTATTTGTATTGCTTATGGTCTGTCCTTACTAAGATGCTGCATGAGGACAAGGATACATGTTTAAAACTTGTCTTTTACTGCAAGAATATTGCTTGGCATAAGTAGGCTCTTAACACACACTTGTTGAATTTATTGAGTTGAATAGAGTGTTGTTCTCTCCTGGAACTTCATTCCTAGAAATCTGTCTGAATCGCTTCTTTTCTGGCACACAGCCTTGTTCAGCTCCTCTGTCTTCCTATTCTGACCTTTGGCTTTCAGACCTTTTCTAATCACCACTCCCTATTCAAGGAGGTTATCTAGCTATTCAAGGAGTTTATCTAGAAGTCTTATCTACTGTCTTCGTTTTTTACTCTCTGTTGGAGCATCTTTTTCCTGAGAAGACCCTCTATTTCCTTCATGTCACTGTCATTCTTCACACCTCCCACCCCTAGTCACACTGTTGCTGTTGGCAGCCTTGTCTCCTCTGTTCTGTAATCTGACTGTGAAACAAGTTTCACTCACAATGTTAACATACCGAATTCTCCCATTTACGTTGCAACGACTCTTAGCCCAACTGGATTGAGGCCATTCTTATATATACATATTTTTGGAAATTTTTTTCTACGATGGGTGGGAAGTGGAGGGCGTGGGAGGGTAGGGAAAGATGGGAATTAGGCATAGTAATTATATAATGAACTCAGGACCCTCTACAGTCAGCACACTTTTTTTTTTTTTTTTTAAAGGGCTCTCAGGGATTTTTGAAATCCATTGCCTTACTTTACAGAAATAAGCAAACACTGCCCTACAGATATTAAGTTCTTTCCTGAGGTCACTAACAAATAAGTGGTAGAGCTGGGAGGAGAGGCCAGGTTTTCTATTTTCTCTAGCCAGTGCTCTTTCTGGTCTATCATGCTATCTCCCAATAAGAGTATTTCAAGAAAACCATTTGCCTTCTTCCTCTTCATCACCATCTGTACCTCTCCTCTCTTCAATAGTTTTTTAAATTTTGATTTAGTGGAGTTTATCAATTCAGGTAACTACATGGTCCTTAGGTTTTGTCACAATCTTAGAGAATCATGGATGGAACCAAAATGCAACTATTTTATTCGATTCCGAGTTCCCTACTTTTCCCATTGGAACACATTAGTATTTTCTGCGTGACATTGAAGTTAATTATCAATTTCCAGTTACAGCCTATGGAGTTAATGTACAATCTGGTCAGGTTAAAATAGGTATTGTGTGCAAAATCTGTAAAAATGACAAATAGTTTCCATGGAAATTATTAGTGTCTTGGTAACATTGGGAGTCTACTACACTGCATCAGGGTTCTAAACTGAATGGGAACAAATATGAAAGTATTCAAATAAGGGTGGTGTAATTATATATACTGAGTATGAAAATGGCACATTGCAAATAAAGCCACAATCTTCCTTGCCTTCCTGTTTATATGTCTTTTGCAATGTGACTCTGCTGGCCTTGTGACTTGCTTTGGCTAACAGAATGCAGTAGAAGTGACATTGCACCAAATCTGAGCCTAGGTTTCAAGAGTCCTTGAATGCTTCACAGGTGAGTTCCAAGTTTCAGCCTTAACAGGCCTTGGAAACCTGCTCAGACACATGAGAATAAGCCTGGGCTAGCCTGCTGGAGGGTGAGAGATCATGGGTAGCAGAGACAAGCTATTCCAGCTTAGGCCATCCTGGACCTTCCAGCCAAGCCAGCATATGACCGTAGATGCACATGTGAACCCCATGAAGACCAGAAAAATCACTCAGCTGAGCCTTACCCACATTATTGACCTGCAGGATTCTTGTTTTGAGCCACTACATTTTGGTGTGGTTTGTCATGCAGCTAATTTACACAGATTACTCAGCTAACCACTTACTTTAATAGCTAACTAATCCAGGTTAGGAAGTCTTTTCTAGTGAATTCATTTATAATGTTATCTCTGAGACAAAGCAAGGCATTATTTAAGGATGGATGTCCCTGTAGACCAATGTTCATTTTGAGTTTTAGCTGGAAATTATAGACTTGCTTGTTTTAGCTGTGGGTTCTATTTTAGCTTCAAAGCTTATCTCTGGTAGTTCTTTTATGGAGCCATGGAAATAGGAGAACTTTGTTTTATATGTGTTATGTAAATAAGATGATGTTTTAAGTCTGTGGTGGAAATAAAAGTGAACCAGGAATTAGAGAACTTAATGTTTTTCTTAGCCTTCCACTGATACCCTGAGGCTGTGTCTTCCTAGTTAATGCAGAGGTCTCTGCAGACAGGATAACTTCCAGGCTCTCTCTCCTTGTCAGCAGGTAGAATGAAGCAAGGAAGGTGAAGGAAGTGGCCATCGCGACATGAGAATGGAAAGTTAACAGCAACAACAGCAATAACACAACAACAATACTTTGTCTGCAAGTTAAGTAATCTAAATTGTGTTGATTGTGTCTTCCAAAGATATCCTTACTTGTCCTCATAAAAACTAGGAATGATACACTTGTAGAGAATGTAGCTTATTAGTAAGAAGCCTACAGAATTGTGTACATTTCAGCCTTCCTTTGTGAACTCATCTGTTCCTCACATCATCTTGCCTCATTTATTATCAAGTGTATACAAAAACATTCTTTCCTTTAGAAGGATATCATGGCTGAACATTTGAGTATCTTGCATGTTGAGGAAAAGGACCAAATGCAATCATCCAGTAGTTTTAAATGACAGCTTTAAATACCATGTGGAGGGACTTCCCTGGTGGTCCAGTGAGTAAGTGTGCCCCCAATGCAGGGGGACTTGGTTTTGATCACTGGTGGGGGAACTAGATCCTGCATACATGCTGCAGCTGAGTCCTCATGCCTCAGCTGAGACCGTCGCAGCCACAATAAATAAAGAAATAAATAAAGAAATATTTAAAAATTCTTGTTGAAAGAAATACCATGTGGAGCTATAGTAATTATGAAGATGTACAATGCATCTAGCTTTTATAGAGCTATTTAACACGTTGCAGTATGAGAATGAAACCACTAGATGGCAAAAGAATGATTCTAATCACCAAGGATTTTTTCTTTCTCCAAATTAAATGATATATTCGTTTGAGCTAATTAACCCTGTCATTAATTCAATGGAAGGGTTAATTAGTTAAAGCTAAGGATAATAGTTATGGTTTACAAAAATATCTTAACCTTTAAAAAAATCTCCATTTCATTTGTGTTCAGGGAAACCAAGGCATGAGGATTTGGCTTGCCAAGAATAAATCCACGCTTCTTTTTGGTTCAAAAAAAAATCTGACATTAGAATGTTAGAATCTTATGTTTAAAGTCGATTACAGTGAGTAGGTTCAGAGCTCAAGCTAATGTCTCCCTGAAATTCAAATGAAGTTAACTGTCTTACATTCTGGCACCAATTCATATGTAGGGAGAGGAGATCAGGGAAAAGGGAATACCCTTTTCTTGAGTGAATTTGGAAAAAGAAGATTCAAGAGTAAGTTAGGTTTAACTTCCCACTTCAAATGATTGCTGATCCAAGCCAGATTATTAGGCTTAGTGGAGAAGGAGGATGGAAGCGGGGAGGGGTGATGGAAAGAAGCTTGAGCTAGTTACACAATAAAAGACAACCTTCGGATGTATTGCTATGACTTTCCTTATGTTATCTTTTTAAATCCTTCCCATGAACCTATGAGATGAGGAGTATTATTACCATCCTCGTTTTATAGTAGAAGAAACTGAGGCTCAGAGTGGTTAACTAGCCAAATATTACCTAGTTAGTAAGTAGTAGAATCACTCTGGACTCAGGTAATCTGAGTGAAGAGTCCTTTCTTTTAGCTATTCTATTCTCCCATCCCTGAACACAGGCTAAAAATAGCACAGCCTCAGTTTTGCACTTCAATAAAAAAACAGGTTTCACATATAGCATAATATATAATAAACAATATACTGGCACAATCTAATATATAACATACCATATATATCGTAAAATTGACTGTAGTTTTCATAAAATATGTTTTTAACGTAGTTGACTTATTTTCACAAGGGAGAAAGGACAAGTTAAAAGCCGGGGAATCTAAGCTATTAACATGGGACATTTAGCAGTATTTTCCCAGGAGTAGAACCTTATTTTTTGAAATGAAATGGCGCTTCATCTTAACAGTTAACCAGCTGCTTTGTGCACAGGAAAAAACTTGGAAGCTTTCCCGTGTTCAAGGCTTTTGAGTTAGTCTCTGTATATACTTGTGCATGTGTGAAAGTGTGAATATGTGGTGCTGAATGAAGTCAGCCATACTGAGAAGGAAAGGATACTCAGCTTTCCTTTATCAAATAATTATTTCAACACAGTAGGAATCAAAGTTGCTCCCGCCATTACTGGGGACACTTCTGAATCTTAGCAGGTCGGATGGTCTTAATCAACTTGGCTGAGTAAATATATTTGGACCCTCTGATTGAAGGTGGCAAATGTTAACTGACACTGCAAATTAAAATGAGAAATTTATATTTTAAAAACTGCAAAACTTAAGAGTGAATAAAATTTAAATAGTTAAACCCTCAAATGATGTGTTTTAGAAGTTGGTAGCATTTATGGTTTTGGAATTATTAAAGCTTAAAACTACAGTAAGACTTTTTGTGCATATATATATATATAGAAAGAGATTGAGAGAGAAGGAGACAAGGAGTGAGAGACTGATTGTGGAAACCCCATTCTCAAGCAAAAGTCCCACCTGCTGTGGCACCGATGCCATCTGCCTATATTATTCTCTATACCTCCTTCTTGTATTGGTCTCTCCCTTATATTTCATAAGGACTTGGACTCCTGCTGATGGTCTTGTCTTCCTGTTGCCATCAACATCCATTGGACAATATAGCCAACACCCAGCCTGTGGTACCTGTAATCCCGTGACATTTGCCTTGATTCACATTTGTGACATTGTCATCCTCTGGAATGCTCTGGGATGAGTCACTAACCATCATCTTCTATCCTTCAGGGCCTCTCACTTCCCTGTTTACAGTTTACCTTTTCTCTCACTTCATTATGACCTCTAGTCTCTTGCCTTTTTGTTTTTGTTTCCAAGTCTAGGTTTTAGTTTTTTTTCCCATCAGACTATATCCATTGTATGATGTCTTTTATTCTCTTACCAGTACCTTCCTCTCTTATTTTTCCACCAAACAGCGCATCTCATCTTGCAGGACTTGGGATCAATGTGAGTAAATTCTTCATTCCACATTCACTCCTGAACCCTCGGCATATTCTCTTCCTTCCTCAGCATGCTGTGGTATCTTATTTTATCCAGAACAGTTTTCGTAACCTAAGATTTATGGATTAGAAACCTGAGGCTCAGTGAGGTTAAAAACTTGTACTTGGTCCCCTGGCTAGAAACTGGTAGAGCCAGGTTTTCTAACTCTGAGTGCAGTGATTTTTTTTTTCCTTAGAAGGTTTTGAGTAATCTCAGGAAAAGGATGAACACTTTTATATACATTAATTACTTCTGTTCTGAAATTAAATTTTATTGTTTTGATTTTTGGTATTATAAATCTGACCAGAGGACAGGTTTCCCGACTATTGAAAATTAGAGCATTCCTGTGAAACCCTCCTAAGCTGAAATGGCATAAAGTGAAGCAGCAGTTACCTTAGGACACATCTTGCTAATAGATGCATAAAAATAAACCCAGATAAAGCACAGATGCTCACAGACACAGTTCAAAGCTATAGTGGCTTGATGCTGAGATGTTGTGTGTAGTTCCCAGGGAAGGTGCTTGGTGGTACCACTCTCCCAGCTAGGGGTGTGAGCTGCTGCTATAAGTGCTCACTGCAAAACAAACACTGAACGCTATTTTTGCTTTTCACCTTCTTTTGTGAATGTGAAAATCCTCTTCAGATTTCTTCCCATTAGCAACAGGTACTAATGTAGGTCTTTCATAAAAATGGAGTAGTATAAAGCTAACTTTGTTATTTTTCTTTGTTTTGGATATTTTAAAAAATTGAAGTATAGTTGACTTACAATGCTTCAGGTGTACAGCAAAGTGATTCAGTTATACATATGTATTTATATCTATTCTTTTCAGCTTCCTTTGCATTATATTTTTTAATTAATTAATTAATTAATTGGCTGCATTGGGTCTTTGTAGCTGTGCTCACGGGCTTTCTCTAGTTGTGGCGAGTGGGGGCTACTCTTCGTTGCCGTGCGGGGGCTTCTCATTGCGGTGGCTTCTCTTGTTGTGGAGCACGAGCTCTAGATGCACGGGCTTCAGTAGTTGCAGCACGTGGTCTCAGTAGCTGTGGTGCACGGGCTTAACTGCTCGCAGCCTGTGGGATCTTCCTGGCCCCAGGATTGAGCCCGTGTCCCCTGCATTGGCAGGCAGATTCTTAACCTCTGCGCCACCAGGGAAGTCCCCCATCATATGTTATTACAACATAGTGAATGTAGTTCCCTGTGCTCTACAGGAGGTCCTTGTTTATCTATTTTATATACAGTAGTGTGTATCTGTTAATCCCAGATTCCCAATTTATCCCTTTCCCCCTTCCCCTTTGGTACCCATGTTTGTTTTCTATGTATGTGAGTCTATTTCTGTTTTGTAAATAAGTTCATTTGTATCATTGTTTTTGATTCCACACGCAAGTAATATATGATATTTGTCTTTATCTGAAAAGCGAACTTTCAAAAAACGAGGGAGACCTGTATTAGCTGCCAAGGAAAGGTGCATGAGTTTATACATTATACCAGCAGGTGGCGCTCTGGACCTGCAACCGAAACAACTCAATTTCCGACCAGTGTTAAAAGTTTAACTTTATCAAAGAAAAAGACGTTAACACACCAACTAATTTATAGTACTTCTAGCGATTATACTCACTTGTCACATGTAGCTCCTGTGAAAGCAGGTCAGAATAATTTAAGGTTTAGAACCGAGGCTCTGGAGGAAGAATTTGGGTATTTGGTCTCATTTTGGAAATACCTTAATGCATAAGCTTTCCACAAACTATCTAATCATTTAGTGAAGAGAATTTCAGTCCCTGATTTTATGGCACATCAGGAGGTCTCCAATTCAAAATGTGTTATAAGAATCTTATAAAATTATTATAATTCCCGTTAACTTTACAAATAGAGATTCCAATGCTTTTAGGAAAGAGAGGAGGCAGCAACTTAGATAAATGATAGATTTAAGAAGAACTGAATCATTCCCTTTCTCATCTAAAATATCTCCTTCACTGATTTGCAATAATCCTCAAAATTATCATTTTCCCCTCTTCCTTACAGGTAAGGCTTTGAAGAACCCAGTAAATTGCAAATGTGTTATCTGGGTAGGCTAAACCATTACAGCATTCGTTCTTATCAATACCACCACGGCAGGAATTAGATTAGCTTTAGGCATCTAATCACCGGGCAGTGATTTGAATGCAAAGGACAAAGGCCAGAAAATCAGATGGAGGAGAGGATTAGGAAAGATAGCTTCTAGTGAGGCTGTCTAGTTCCCTGAAATGGTTGCTTTTGATAATTTTATCCAGTTTTATACCTCCTCTCCTCCTCTCTCCTCTCCTCCCTTCCGTCCCCTTCCCCTCCCCTCCCCTCCCCTCCCTTCCCCTCTCTCCCTCTCCCTCTTCTCTTCCTTCCCTTCCCTTTCTCATTGTGAAGAGGAATCACTGACCCCTTCACACCACTGTAACAGTGTGAAGGAATCCTCCTTACAAGTGGATACACTAGAGGTAGCTTGGTCTGAGCCATCTTGCCAGCACTTTCCCCTCATCTGCTGAAAAGGTCTGGTTACCAGGCGAGGGGACTACAGGAACAAGAGCCTGAGGGGTGGACCACCAGAAGTGGGAGCTAAGAGGGTATTGAGGGAAGTTGAGCTGGAGCAGATCTCCCACATCAAGGAACGCTGCAGAGTAAAGGCCTTGGTAAAACCTCCCCACTCCGCCCCCCCACTAACAGCAACAACAAAAAAACGCATGCGCACATTCACTCCGCAAGAGAGCCAGCGTTTGGGCACCTGCCACTAGAGGGCATCCATGTCTTATAGAGACCACAGCAGCAACCACAAATAAAAAGATAACATTTTCCTTGAGTTCCTTTCCCTTGTTAAAAAATGCCAAGCGCTAGAAACAGAAAAGAAGGAGAGGAGGAGTTAACACACAAAGGGAAAAAAGCAAGATCATTTAATGTTTATACACTATTAAAACGGACTATTCAAAAAATATGACAGAGAATAAACATATTTTATCTGTGTAACAGTATCACCAGAGAAGCTGGCCAAGGGGTCGCTGAGTGCCTACAACTCACTGACTGAATCTGGAGTGCTCACCTCCTCCATTCACGTAGTCATTCATCTGCTGAGCTCCTACTAAGTGCCGGCTCCTGGAGGTATAATGGAAATAAAAATCAGACGTGATCCTTAGTATCAAAAACTTACTCTTTAGTGGAAGCTACAGATATTAATAAATAATGCTAATGACCATAAACTGGAAAGCGTTCTGAGAAGAGAAACAGGATTCTTTAAGACTGCACGAAAAAGCAGTCTCACTTATAATCTCCAGCTAGCATGTTTTTGGGGGAAGTTCATGCCACTCTTTTATGTATTGAATCGGAAACATAGCAATGAAAAGGAATGCTATATTGGGATCAAAGGCAAATATGTTGCTCAAAGTCTCTTTCCCTCCCTCCCTCCCTCTCTTCCCCCCTTTCTTTCAGTTGCTCCCTCATCCTCACCTCACCAGGTATTCCCTCCATGCCTGAATTTGAATGCAGCACCAGCCACTGGGAGTGGTAACTGGCTTCCTTAGTGAACAGAAGGGACTGACTTGCAAAATCTAGATTTCCATGGGTGTGAATCTTGATCAATAAAAAAATGAGAGCCTGGCACACAAACTCCCTCTCCTTTCCTTCTTCCAGGAACCACTCTGAGGAATAGCTCCTTCTTGTAGCCTTTGCAGAGAAGTTCCCTTATAGAATAAACACACGTGTTAAATCAATTGAACAAGGAGGCCATTAAACTGATACCTAAGCAGCCCATGTAAGCAGCCCAAATCCTAAGCCTGCAATGCCTCTAGGTTAGGAAATCAAAATATGTTTGCAACCAATCACAAACAACCAACTAAATTTTCCCAAATAGTACAACTGCTTGTGACGTAGCCAAGGAAAAAATTTCCTTGCTTTGCTGCCACTTCTCTGTAAAAGTCTCTCCTCTAACTCCTGTCAATGGGACACTCTTAACCACTTCCAGTTGGATGCTGCCCAGTTTGAGTCAATTTTTGTTCAAACTCTTCAAATCATAAATATGCTTCAGTTGATCTTTTAACACCTGCTGGGCAACGTGCTGACTCCCTGGGAAGGGAGAGCCACACGGTGGTGCGTGACTCTATCGCGTCACATCACATCTTCCCTTGCTTCCCTTCCCCTCCCCTCTTAGTCTCTGCTTTGGCCTTTCAACCCCCAACCAAAATATTACCATCTTGATCTTTGCCAAAGCTTTGCTTTCTAAATAAGGTGTTATCTTTGGTAATGATACAATCCATTTTTGGTAATGACACAAATATTTTTAGAAATTGCTGGGGATTTGCAAACCATCAGATGGGGAATTAGAACATCTTCCTAGTTAGGTTCTTTCCCACCCAGGGTTGTGGGAAACCTGAGCAAAAAGATTTGTATTTTTGTCTTTGAATTCCCAATCTCTAGAGAGTCCTGGCACACAGGAGGTGCTCAGCAAATGCTATAGCTGATTTAAACGAAACAACTGAAATATCTAAATGTCATATATGTGCTTTCTGCTTGAAGACAGCCTTATGCTTACCATGCAAATTGATCAGTGAAGTTAGTCAAGTAGAAATTATTTGCATCATAAAATAACATCTTTGGGGAATTGTGTAAAATAAGAAAAAACTCCTCATAAAATTTAGTTTGACATAAAATTGGTTTGCACAAATATTTCCAGGATCATGTTTATTTCTGGAAGAAGCATATGTACCTGCTGGAGTTGTTTGCAACCAAAGATCATTTGTGACAATATTGAAATGTTCTATAAAATGTGAACCTTCTGACGGAATATCTAAACAGATTATGAAAATATTCACATAAATACACATAGTTAAAAATAGCTGTTCAAAAACTTAAGCCCCTTAAAAATGGCTTGTAATGTACACATTACAGAGGTGTAATGTATGGATTAATAACAAATATGTTTTGCCCACTAATGTGAAATGCTTTTGATTTGCCTCATTTCTGTCATCTCAAAGACTAATCATTTAAGTTAGGGCTGGGGGCTTCTAGCCAGAGGTGGCAGGGAGGCTCAGTGTTAAGGTTCTGACGAGCTGGAAAAGCCACCTGTGGCACCGAGCAAAGGAGACATGAGCTCTGCTCCAATTCCTGGCTCCTCAGCTTTCAAATCCTGGCTTTGAAGTTTTAAAGCTAAAACTTAACCCCAATTCAGTCCCCTCCTTTGTAAATTGACGATTAGAACACCGGCCTGATCTGCTGCAGCATTGTTGCATGGATCAAAAGGGATAACATATGCAAAAGTGCTCTGCAAGGAGGGAAGTGCTAGTTAAATGTGGTATCATTGTTATTACTCAGAAAGAACACTTAGCTCATTGCTTAGTAATGGTGAGGCAAACAGTGTCACTAAATAAGACAATATAATGGTCTTAAGAGGCTCTAATTCAGTTTCTCCTTTTTATTCAAGCACACAATTGCATTCTCACACTTCACAGACAGCCTGAAATGGGCCCTGTGGAGGCTGATAAGGAAAATTAGAACTAGGAGCTATTTGCTCCCTCATTTTAATAACTGAGTCAAGGAGCAGGCACTTTAATACAGGAAAGAAGGAACACTTCCTCTTAGGCCTCAGCAAGATAATGACTCCATTACAAAGTGGGCCTTCCAGAGTAAAGGATGCAGGCTGCGCTCGAAGGGAGTTTCCCCTGCATTTGAAGTCAGAGAACGACACCATCACCCTCAAAACAAAGTACCCTCAATGTGTAAAATCAGACTTGAATTTACCATTCACAGAAGATGGTAATTTTCACAGACCCTTTAAAAAAAAATCATTGGAGATAAATGGGCCCTCAGTTACACAGATACCTGCTGGATATCAATGTCTTTCCATGGCAGTCCCCTTTATTTGTATATTGTAGGGGCAGAAAAAGTTTTTCTAGATCTTCTTACGCTCCCTGGCTGGGTCTGAAAATTAAACCAACAAAGACAGATTAACAGGAGAAAAGTGTACAGATTTATATGAGTTTTATGGGACAGGGGAGCCTTCGTTCAGGAAATGCAGACCCTAAGACACACAGCTGAGTATTTATGCTAGGTTTGATGAGGAGCAGGCCGTCGTGTAGATATACAGTGGGTCAGAGTAAGGGGCAAATGCGGTGAACTGGAGGAAACTTAGAAAGGCCTGTTTGTTCAGTTTCTTCTTAGTGTCCCTTTGTCTTTGGAGATAAGAGTGCTCCTTTCCTCTGAGTGTAGGGATGGTGCCTCCCACATGAGGGTTATATGACCTGTTTCAGGGGAGAAGGTTGTGGGCGGAAGGTCAAAGTGACCTTCTTGCTTCTGCTGTTTTCTGAAACTCCTTCCACTTAAAATATTCAATATGCCAAGCTGCCATATTTTGGGGGTAATATGTCCGGTACCTTATCATTATGTGTGTATTTGCTTTCATCATAACTCTTAGAGATGGGTATAACATTTTGATGTTAATGAGGTGGACTACAGAATCCATGCCTTGTTTAGGGCACACGAGAGAACCCGTGCCTGTGTGAACTTACCTGCAGAAGGATGCTTGTGCATGGAGACAGGTGTGATTCTCTTTCTGTTAAAGCTGAATCTCAGTGGGTGGTGATCTGAGGAGTTTGAAATAAAAAATAAATCACTTCCAAGTGAACCACTGAGACTACTCTCAACACCTACCACACAGTGTCTGAAATATGACGCATTCTGGAAATATTTGTGGAGTAAATGAGCAAATGAATGAATGGCATCTACATTCTATAATGACAATGTTAAAAAACAAAATTAAACCAAGTATATTTTAAAGATCTTATTGGCTTTATGCAGTGATTCATGAATTGGGCAGTATCCCATTTAGCAGAGACAAAGGAGCTTCCAGGAGCTGTGAAGGACTTTTATCGTCAGAAGTGAGTGGGAATGAGGAGGTTATACTGAACAAAAATGAAGATTGGTTATGGCAAAGTCACTTTCCTTTAGGGGATGGTAGGGGTCTATCAGGCAGATTACCTAACTGGTGCTGATTACCTGGTTCCTGACTGACTGGTTTAAGATTCCGTTTCTGGGAAAGCCCAAACTGAAAGTAAGTCTCAGTTTGGTGACATGGGGCTTAGCATGAGTGACTCCATTTTGGGTCTGTTGTCTTGTTTTTAAGGACAAGAAAAATAGGTCTGCTGTAATACTTAGTTCCTAAACCTGTAATGTACGGTTTTAGATGTTTTGCATAGGAAGGTGATTGCTGTTCTTGTGTTTCAATGTTTTTATTAATAATATTTTTCTCTGCCATTTAGCTTCAAAATTGTAAGCTAATATAGAATTCTGACGTCTGCAGGTCAGTGCTGGGAAAGGCTTGGGAATAATGTGTTGTAATGTGTGCCAAGGATTCTTTCAGTTCCTGAACAGAGTGTGTATGCACATGTACTTCTGAGTTCCTAGAGGCAAAAGTCTGCGAGCAGCTGGGGTGCCTGGTTCCATAGGCTTTTGTTTGAATGCTGGTTTGATCCTTTCCTGGCTGTGTGATTTAGGCAAGTTATTTAACCTTCCTGGGCTCCACTGAACATTTCGCCAATAGTAGTACCTTCCTTATAAGATTGTTGTGAAAATTTAGGCAATTAGCGTGTAAAGAGTACCTCTATTTTTTGTCCAATACTAAGTGGTCAGTGTTATTCAGTGTTTCAAGGTGAGGTTAACAGAGCTGCTTTTGTGTCACCAGGTGACCATCTTTAAAGACCTGTCCATTCCCTGCCTATTCACTGAGAGCGATTCTAGCATAGACTCCTTTGCTGACAAAGATGGAATCATTTTAAAAGGGATAGCTGGGTAACAGCAGGCACAATAACTTTTTTTTTTTAATTTTCATTTTATTTTTCACTATAACTTTTAAACATCATACTGGTAAACAAGCAAACGGAGACTCCTCTATGAATTCTTAGGGCATTTTAAACTTAAAGTTAATTTCTTGGGGCGTATTGAAAAATCTGATTTTTATCAATCAACTTTCCAGAACTTTTATACTGCTCTTTTATTGTATATTAAAAATACATTTTTATTTTTTTAATTATAAAAGTTAACCATAGCTAATTTCAGAATTAGAAACATGAAAAGGAAAAAATTAAAAGGGCCTGTAATCTCCTAATCTAGAGATATTAAAGTATATTTTTCCATAATTTCTCTTTATATATCTACATATATTGACAAATGTGATTAAAATATACATGTTATTTTGTGACATTTTTCATTGAATACATCATGAATATATTTCCATCAATAAATGCTATGGTGAGCCCTTTATGTGTGTTAATTCATGTCCTCTTCAGAACAATCCATTTATGGTATTATTACTATTATACCCATTTTACAGACGAGGAAACTAAGGGAAGAGAGGCTAAACTGCTCGCCCTAGGTCATTCATCTAGTACGTGGAAGAGCCAGGATTTAAACGCAGCTATGTTACCCAACTAAATTCTCTTTTCTATTCTTCCCCACAAATGATCTCACAGTTTGTTACTTTCTCTTCAAGCCACCAACACTCTAAGGATTCCCCATTACTTTTCCACATATGTTTGGTAACAGGCTCCTCATCTTCCCCTCCAGCTACCTGTACCTAGCATGTCACTGCCTGTGTCATCAGCTGCTGTCTGGGCACTACTTTCTTCTGTTAGTTTCTTCCATTGCTCCCTCAACTCAGGCCTCTAGGAGGCAGACACCACTCTTCCTTTTGTTTCTCACTCCCAGGCCTTTCCTTTCGTTTCTCACAGTGTAAACCCAGCTGCCTCCTGGGGCAAGATTTTGCTAAATGTCATGGAATAATAATAATAATATCATGGGTCTTCCCTGGTGGTGCAGTGGTTGACAATCCACCTGCCAATGCAGGGGACATGGGTTTGATCCCAGGTCTGAAAAGGTCTTATGTGCTGCAAAGCAACTAAGCCCATGCATCACGACTGCTGAGCCTGTGCTCTAGAGACCGTGAGCCACAACCACTGAAGCCTGTGAGCCTAGAGCCCGTGCTCCGCAACAAGAGAAGCCACCGCAAATGAGAAACCATGCACTGCAATGAAGAGTACCCACACTCAATGCAACTAGAGAAAGCCCGCGTGCAGCAATAAAGACCCAATGCAGCCAATAAATAAATAAATAATAAATAAATAATTTTAAAAAAAGATTAAAAAAAAGGATGAAAAGTGGTATGAGTAATTTGTAAAATAGCTTGGCAGTTTCCTAAATAGTTAAACACATACGTACAGTATAATCCATCTATTTTACTAATAGGTATTTACACAAGTGAAATGAAAATGTATATGTTCAAAAAGACTTTTACATGAGTGTTCACAGCTGCTTTATTCATAAAACTCTAAGCTGGAAACAACCTAAATAGCCAAATAATGGACGAATAGATAAACATATTGTGGAATATCCGTAAGTTGAATCCATGATCACAATACAGAGGAATCACCTGTTGATACATACTGCAATATGGTTAATTCTCAAAATAATTATGCTGAGTGAAAGACACCAGGCATAAAACAATATACTGTATGAATCCACTTACATGAAGTTATAGAAAATGCAAACTAATCTATAGTGATTGAAAGCAGATCACAGATTGCCTGGGGAGGAGGGTCAAGGTAGCTTAGGAGGGAGGAATTATGGGGGGGCACAAAAAAATCTTTGGGAGGGTGGTGGATATATTCATTATTTTGATTGTGGTAATGGCTTCACAGTCATATACATATATATATGTCAAAACATTAAATTATATAATTTAGACATGTGCAGTTTATTATATATAAATTATACATCAAAAAGGTTGTTAAAAATAACACTCCCTGCCCCCATTAATAAATCTTTTTGAAATCTTATTTTCCAGTTTCGGTTTTCTTCTTTCAGCAGTAAATACTTCTCTCCATTCTCCTCTTGCTTGCATGATATCTGATGTCTGCTGTAAGTCTTTTGTTTTATATATGTCTTTTGTTTTTTGTAGTTTGAATATGATATGCCTCAGTGTAAATTTTGGGGGTATTTATCCTGATTGGAGTGCTCTGAGCTGCCTGGATGTATGGCTGGGTGTCATTAATTTTAGAAAATTCTTAGCCATTATTTCTTCAAAGATGTCTTTTGCTCTGTTCTCTTTTCCTTCTCCTTCTGGTATTCTAATTACACATATGTTATATCTTTTGAAATTATCCCATAGTTCTTGGATGTTCTGTTTTTTCTTTTTAAATTCATTTTTCTCTTTGCATTTAAGTTGGGAAGTTTTTATTTACCTGCCTTTGTTTATTGATTCTTTCTTGGCTGTGACCAGTCTACTGGTGAGCTCATCAAAGACATTTTTCATTTCTGTGGGGTTTTTTTATTTTTAGTAGTGCTTTTGAATTTTGATTCTTTCCTAGTTTCCATCTCTCTGCTTACATTACCCATCTGATCTTGCATATTGTCTACTTTTTTACATTAGTGCTTTTAACATATTAATCATAGTTATTTAAAATTCCCGTTTGATAATTCCAAAATCTGTGTCAGATCTGACTCTGGTTTTAATGTTTGTAAGCCTCTTCAGACTGTTTTTTTCCTGTCTTTTGGCATGCCTTGTAATTTTTTGTTGAAAGTTGTACGTGTTGTATCAAGTTTTGGGAACTGCGATAAATAGGCCTTTAGTGTGAAGTGTGTGTTTTTGTTTTTAACATGGCTAAGAGATGGACTGTATTTAATGTTTGCTGTAGCCGTATGTGGCAGTCTTCAGATTCCTTGAATGTCCTTGTTTTACAATCCCCTGTTGTTTTTAGTCTTCCCTGAGAACTCCTTACATAGCGTTTTCACCTCACAGCCTTTTCAGCTGTAATCCATTGCTGTTTTACTGGAGCTCTGCCGATGTGGTGGTAAGGTACAGGCATGGAAAGTGTTTTACAATCCTAAAATTAAATTTTAACCTTTTAGTGAGTGTCAGAAGTGTGTTTTAGCTTTACTTTTACCCCTTATGTGATACAACGAGGCTAGAGGGGGTTGGAGTCAGGAAAAAGCCCATCCGCAGGTGGGATAGGCTCTGGTAAAATCTTTTTCCCTAGAAATTAGGTCTTTGTTATGGAGAATGCTCTGGGTATTTCACAACGGTTGCAGTTACTTTCCTCTTGTCCCTGCCAAAGCCAAAGAGGGTCTTTTCTTGGCTCTTCACTATGAGAACCTGGCAGGTTCCTGGAGATAAAACCCACAAAAGTGTGTGGGTCCTTTAAGACGGCAGTTCCCAGAAGTTTATCGCAATCACACTAGTCCACACTCGGCCTCCAGCAGTTCATTGTAGTTACCTTTTAAGTGTTCCCTCCAGTTCAAGGTGCAGGCGGCTTCTACTCCAGGTAAGCAGATCTTAGCTGTAACTCTCTGGTTCCACCTGTCTCTCCAGACTTTGGGATGGCAGTTTTCCCTGCAACCTCAGTTCTCTAATAGGTTCATTGATTTTCAGTTTGTTTAGCTTTCTTCTTGTTGTAGGGATAATGAGTGACAACTTCTAAGCTCTATATATGTTGAAGCAGAAATCCCTTTTTTCCAGTTTTGGAAAATCTTCCTAAACTTTTCTGTGTTTCAAGCTAGGTCACTGGAGATGAGAAATAATCCCTGCCTTCTCTCCCATCTTTACAAATGGAAATGCTTTTCCTGCTTTCTTGGAGCTCAGTCTAATGCACAAGAGAGGGCATTTAAGCACAGGAAGAGAGGTGGTTGATAGAGAGATGCCAAGAGGGTCATGGGAGCAGGGAGGAGGCTGTATTTTAGTCTGGAGGCATGAGACAGAATACGGAGAGGGCAGGCTAGCATTCAGGAAAGAGGGGATATGTAATTTGGGTCTTTTGGGAGACAACGTGTTGAAGGAGAGATGAGAGAGGGAAGATGGTCAGGATTTAGGGAATAGCAAATGCAGCAGCACAGAGGTGAAAGGAAAATTGTCTTAGACGTTATCACTTAGTATTTTTGAGTGCTTTGCCTGTTTTAAGCAATTTCCTTCTATTTTCTTTGTATTAGCTCAGAGCACTCTGCCTCATGGAGTGTTTGTGGATGGCCTTTGCACCTCCAGCCTCTTTGCAGTTACCCTAACTCAATACAGCTGGTGGCTTTATCTTCTATTGAGTTGTAAGTAAAGGTATCATACATTCATTTCCATTATAATTTGTTTTTAACGTCTTAATTAATGAGATTATAAAACAAAGGGAGGGGACTCCTTAATTTTCATCTGTTTTGAGAATTTGTTTTGTGAGAAATGCTTTAAACTAATTAATGAGACTAATAACAGAAACTTGCAAGTTACAAGATGTTCAATTAACCACAGCTGCCCTTGGAGGACATTCCCTGGACTTAGTGATCCATCGGAGGTTTTCGAGAACCTAAGGCAGAGCTTCAAGCCCAACACAGGAGAGGATTGTCTAATTAGAACAACAGACTGCGAGTTGGTTACCTTGAGCTGTATTTTTGCTTTAGTAAGTTTTTCTGTCTGACCTTGGGCAAATTGCATACTCTTTGGGGGTTTTCTTATCTTTCAAAAGCTGATAATACTTGCTTGATTTTAGGGCTCTTTAAGGTCTTGGATGAAAGCTGTTTTGTAAGCTTGTTGCATTATCGGGAAATGCCAGATTTAGAAGTTATTATTAACTATGGGAGGCGTGTGAACACACATCCGCCCCTCTTCCAAGATTGGAAAAAAAAAACTTACCATCTGAGTGCAACTGCTGGGTTGCCATGGGCACAGTGTTCTTTTCATGGCATTTGTAGAGCAGTTAACAGTCAGTAGTGACTTGCGGGGAGAAGTTGTGCTTTCACTATTCTTTTCAGGTCAACATTATTTATTTATTGACTGCAGGCCTCATTATATTCCACTGGGTGGCTTTACAAGTGTCACCACAATGAACATCTGACATTGGTTCTTATAACATAAAGGAAATGACCTGACAAAAATGTGGAATCCCACAAGGTAAATAAATGAACATGCTTTAAAAAACAACACTAAAATTATAGAAGAGGGAAAATAATCAGTTTCCAGTGGATAGCTTACAACAAATACACCACACTCCCCTGACCATAAGCAGGCACCCATTCATCATGATTTCTATAAAGTTTAACCAAACTGGTAAATATTGATGCTAGTAGAAATAACATCCTCTTTATTTCACCTTATTTACATTCTGTGAACGTATCGTGCTTCTTTTTATGATATTATTTGTTGATGCTTCAAAAAAAAAAAAAAGGCAAAATTGTTATGAATCGCACTGCCAAATGCTTTGAGGCAAATATTTCCAAAACATAGCAAACGATTTGTTCCTGAACTCTCGCCTCTCCCCTTTCTTTTATGCTGTTTGCGTATTTTTATGGAGCTAGAAAACAGGTTAAGTACAAGGCAAAATGACTTTCTGACAAGCAATCAGGAAGCCCTGCTCTGAAAGCTGCTCTCTTTGGGATGGATCTGATGTACGGGCTCCTTCTGTGATCACAGACACAGGGGAAGGCTCGCCATGCCACCAGATTTCCTCAATCACACAAATGTGAATAGTTCCAACAAAGTTACATATGATACTGATTTATTCATTTAAATAGTAGGTAGTGTCAAGAATCTACAATATGTTGGGTACCATGAAAGGCACTGAGATATTGAAGATTAATAAAAAACAATCCATAATTTCTAGAGGTTTACAATATAGTGAAAAAAACAGAGATCAAACTATGTAATTTGAATATTTCTAGGTCTTACCAGTCTATTGGTAAAATTAGGTAACTTAAATTCCAATGGTTCATAGCTCTACCTGATAACATAAAATCTGGTCTCTTTAAAATCCCTCCTGGTTGTTTGTGGGGACTCCTAGGGGTGATTCACACGTCTTTAAGAATAATTTTAAAGTCCACATGTCTTCTCTAGACATTCATTTTTGCCCTGCTGCTGGTGTCCCACGAGAAATGTAACAACATTGTACGAAGCATTTAAAGATAGGAAACTGTCTAGGATTAACCTCAGATCCATGATTCTGGAAACTGGGTAACTAGTGGTAGCATTAATCAAAGAGGAGAAGGAAGAACAAATCTGGGGGGAAGTTAAAGGTGAATATTGAATGTTTCAACTTAAAGGTGTCTTTCAGACACCAAATGGAGATGACAAATTAGCCGAGCTACCGTTCTGTTGTTTAGGAGAGAATTGTGTATATTTGGAATATCTCAGCATATAGGGGCTGTTGAAGCTGTTTTTGTTGAGGTTGCCCTGGGAGGGTTTAGGGAGTGGAGAGGAGAAGAATATGTTACAGAGAAAAAGAGTTCAGGCTTGTTGTTAAAACCATGTTTTGGCAATAAGAGACTGGGGAGAATATGAAGATAAAGGGCATCTTAAAGTAAGAGGCTGAGGGGGTTAGTATAAGGAGAAAGGGCATTAGTTTGGGAGATTGATTAGCCAAAGACAGACTCCAACAGATTCCCAACCTTGCCAATGGTGGCCCCTTCTATAGGGAAGAGTCAAGTTTGCAAACTGAAAGTTGGAGGAATTAGTTCCCTTGATAAGATCCTGTGCTCTGAGTCTCATTCTTCAGATATCATCTTCATCCTCCTAGAGTCAAACCAAACCAAACCAGTATGAATTTTGGGGGGACACAGATATTCAGTCCATTGCAATTATCAATAACCATACTTAATACAAGCAGCTCATGCAGCTCAATATCAAAAAAGCAAATAACCCAATCCACAACTGGGCAGAAGACCTAAATAGACATTTCTCCAAAGAAGACACACAGATGGCCAACAAACATATGAAAAGATGCTCAACATCACTCATCATCAGAGAAATGCAAGTCAAAGCCACAATGAGGTATCACCTCACACCCCTCAGAATGGCCATCATCAAAAAATCTAGAAACAACAAATGTTGGAGAGGGTGTGGAGAAAAGGGAACCCTCCTGCACTGTTGGTGGGAATGTAAGTTGGTACAGCCACTATGGAAAACAGTTTGGAGGTTCCTTAAAAAACTAAAAATAGAACTACCATATGACCCAGCAATCCCACTCCTGGGCGTATACCCTGAGAAAACCATAATCCAAAAAGAAACATGTACCTCAGTATTCATTGCAGCACTATTTACAATAGCCAGGACATGGAAGCAACCTAAATGCCCATCAATAGATGAATGGATAAAGAAGATGTGGCACATATATACAATGGAATATTACTCAGCCATTAAAAGGAATGAAATTGAGTTATTTGTAGTGAGCTGGATGGGCCTAGAGTCTGTCATACAGAGCGAAGTAAGCCAGAAAGAGAAAAACAAATACCATATGCTAACTCATATATATGAACTCTAAAAAAATGATGAACCCAGTGACAGGGCAAGAATAAAGATGCAGATGCAAAGAATGGACTTGAGGACACGGGGTGGAAGGTGAAGGGGAAGCTGGGACGAAGTGTAAGAGTAGCACTGACATAGATACACCACCAAATGTAAAACAGATAGCTAGTGGGAAGCTGCTGCATAACATAACGAAATCAACTCGACAATGGGTGATGACTTAGAGGGCTGGGATAGGGAGGGTGGGAAGGAGTCGTGGGAGGGAGGGAATATGGGGATATATGTATAAATACAGCTGATTCACTTTGTTGTACAGCAGAAACTGGCACAACAGTGTAAAGCAATTATATTCCAGTAAAGAGCTTAAAAAAAATAACCATATTTATGTCTGTGTGTTCTTCCCTCTCCCATCTCCTGTATCACCTCCCCAAGTAACCACCATACTGATTTCTGTGATCATATTCTTGCTTAAAAACAATGATCTATAGGCCTAGATAATATTTTTCTTTGCTTATTTTTAAATTCAAAGGAAAGCTCACCAAACCAAATATGTAGCCTCCTAGCCATTGCTTTTTTCATTTGGTGTTATGTTTTTAAAATGTATACATAATGTTGCTTGTTGCAGTATATTTTACTGCTGTGTAATATTTTACTGTGTAAATATGCTATGTTGTTTTTAATCCATCATGTTTGTCAGCAGGCATTTGAGTTGCATAAACATTTTTACTATTATGAATAGTACCTGCCATGATCATCCTGTACATGTGGGAATGTTTCTTTTGAGGATTGTATCCGACAGGATAAGCAGATTATGGTGTGATAACAAATTAATCCCTAGACATAGATGGCTTCATAGAACACAGGTTGAATTCTTGGTGGGGGAGTCTCAGGGACCGAGGCTAACTGAGGCTACACCAACTTTAGCTGTGTCTTTAAGAACGTGAGACTCCGTCACCTCCTAGGAGGGGAAGAGGGACACAGTAGAACTGCACAGGGCTTTACAGTGCCTTATCTCAGAAGTGACAGGTGACTTTTATCCACATGTTGTTTACCTGAAATAGCCATATGTCCAAACCTAATGCAAGAGAGGAAGGGTGAGAACCATAGGGGAGCAGATGGAATGTTTGTGATCACCTCTGTCTCTGCCACTTAGAAGTGAAATTCCTTGGTTGTAGGGTTTATGAATATTCAGTTTCACAGGACAATGCCAAATTGTTTTCCAAAGTGTTGATGCAAATATCTACTATCAATAGAAGTGTACAAGTGGTGCAATGCATTTTTTTTTTAAGTATCTAACAAATATTTTCTCCCTAAAGTTCTTTTTTTGAGCCATTTTTTTTGGTGCTTTAACTTTACACTTCGTGTAAAGTGAATAGAGACATTCTTATGCCTATTTTTCAGATAGAATAAGTTATTGGTTTAAATAAGTGATGGTGCAAATTAATGGTGTTTTTGTCCATCTTCTCCTTCCTTTGCATCTGATAATAGCATCTGATCTTTCATTTCTTAGACCACATTTCCCCATTGCATATGGTTATGAAAATTTCATCACAGTGTTTTGATCCCCTTTCCCCCTTTTTACCATAGGAAGGGGTATAAGACACAGCCTGCAGGACTCTGATTATTTTATCCCTTTGCTACAGTGATTGGTTCAGGGGTGGGCCCATGACCCAAGTGAGATGGAGACTAATGTAAAGATTTGCTTATGGATGGTCAAAGAGAGAAGACGGGACGGAGAGTTGTAAGGCTTGGTACACGTGGAGCTGCCATTGACTGTCTCCCTATTAACCTCAAACACATTGTCTGCCACATAAAGCTAATATAGAAAGTAAAAAGATGGGACTTCCCTGGTGGCTCAGGGGTTAAGAATCCGCCTGCCAATGCAGGGGACAAGGGTTCCATTCCTGGTCCAGGAAGATCCCACATGCCGCAGAGCAGCTAAGCCTGTGCGCCACAACTACTGAGCCTGCGCTCTAGAGCCCGTGAGCCATAACTACTGAGCCCATGTGCTCCAGCTACTGAAGCCCGTGTGCCTAGACCCTGTGCTCTGCAGCAAGGGAAGCCACTGAGATGAGAAGCCCGTGCACCACCACCACAAGTAGCCCCTGCTCACCACAACTAGAGAAAGCCCTCCCCCAGCAATGAAGACACAACACAGTCAAAAATATATAAACAAATAAATAAATAAAGAGAGAAAGTAAAAAGAGGCTAAGTACAGGAGAGACACAGAGCTTTGGCAACATGATTGGTCTAAAGAACAATCCCTGGACTTTTCAGTTATATGAGCTAAAATATTCCCTATTTCACTTCAGCACATTTCAGTTGGATGAGAGTCCTAATCAGCCAGTTAGTGGCAGGAATAAGATCCGAATTCAGGTTTTCAATCTTTGGGTTGGACTCTCTTCCCACAAATCTTCTCGTGACTCTCCTCTCTGCTCTGCTGGGCTAAATACTACCAGCTTCAGTTTTCACATTGATTTCTGGAGGTAGAGATCTAAGAAAACTTCGCTGAGGGGGCTTTAAGCTTTTGAGAAACCATTTGGATGGTTACATCATGAGTAATGTGTCGCAGCACAAATTAATATATTAGACAATTTTGTCATTGTTCCCGAGTCTAGAAATTGATTCTTGAGTTTCCTGGGCCACAGCCCTATAAAAAGATACACATCCATCACCTGACCCAGGATGGTGAGATTTTATCTTTGTACTTACCTGAAAGTGACAAATAGTTAATTAGACACATAAAGCATTTTTTACCATAGGCAGTTTTGAACTTGAAGTTTTGCTGCTGACAGAGAGAGGAATCCCAGAGAGCGAAGGGGTCTGAACACTAAATAAATCCAGAACCCTCTCCACTGTCTTAATAACTGCCAAGTCAGCTTTGAGGCTAATTAATCAAAACAGATTTACAATTAAGCCCACTAATTACTGTGCTTGGCAGGGGGGAAATGTGCTGAAAAGGGAAACCCTAAAGTGAGAAAGGAGAGTGGTCTTCTCACTGTCCTGTTAAGGGCAGGGCTGCAGGGCAGTTGTGTAGGAAGTGCTGGACAGGTTCTTGTTCAGGGAAAGGGGTCTCATCAAGGTGAAAGCTGGAGATGCAGGCCCTGGACCTGGGTAAATGCAGGGCACCTGTTACCTGTCCTCCAGGATAAGGCCTGCTATAGAGTGAATGTTTATGTCCCCCTCAAAATTCATGTATTGAAGCCTAACCCTCAATGTGATGGTATTTGGAGGTGGGGCTGGTGGGAGGTAATCAGGTTATGAGGGTGGAACCCTCATGATGGGATTAGTGCCCTTAGAGGAAGACACATGAGAGAGCTCGCTTCTCTTTCTTCTCTCCAACCATGTGAGGGAGGACACATCAAGAAAATGGCCTTCTGTAACCCGGAAGAAGGTTTGCACCAGAACCCAGCCATGCTGGCACCCTGATCTCACACTTCCAGCCTCCAGAACGGTGAGAAAGAGATGTTGTTGTTTCAGCCACACAGTCTATGGTATCTTGTTATAGTAGCTCAAACTGATAAGACCTTTTCCTTCCAGAAAAGCATGATCTTTCTGGAATCAGCCCCTTGGTCTGCAGGGAATAAGGAATCTAGGAGCTTAAGGTTCTGGAGGATCCATATGTTTCCCAGTCATATGTAGTGGGTAGGCTTATAGACAGTCACTAACAGCTTCTATGGCTTTGGTTGTTTGCATTACCAACAGTCCCTGCCTCTAAATTCCTAATTCTGCACACTGAGGCACGTAGATCTCACATGATGCCCAGCTTGCTTCAGTTTCTAGAATATGATGGACTTGAAGCGGGTATAACTTGGACTAAGTTAACTTAAGGAAACTTCGTTGGGGGAGCTTTAAGAATTTGAGAAACCATTTGGAAGGTTACATCATGAGTAATGTGTCACAGCACAAATTTTAGACAATTTTGTCATTGTTCCCGAGCCTAGAAATTGATTCTTGAGTTTCCTGGCCCACGGCGCTATAACTTTGCTGCCATTGGTTTGATGTTGATATTTGATGATATTGAGCTGTGATGTCAGCCATTGTCTTTGGAGTTGTAGAACTCTTGCCTTGATTTTTAGTTCTGGTCCTGTATTTTGGTTTCTTCTACCCTGTTTATTTCCTTTCCTTCCCAGCCTCCCTGACTCTTAGAATCTTGTCCCTGAACCTTGGCTGTTATTGCTGAATGACAACTGTCTTTCCAGTTCCTAATGCTGGTCACTTAGTTACTCACAGATATGGACTGACTTGTTAAGTGAGAGAGCCTGGCTAGAGTCCCCACTTCCTTCTGGGGCACAGCTGTATTACGTTTTCCAGCTTTTGACGGGCCCGCTTGCCTGCGTTCTGGCCAATAGAATGTGAGGGGATGTGATGAGCATCATTTCTGGACCTGGCCCCTGTAATCTTCCTGGAAATTCTTATTGGATTCCTCAGTAATTCTTTAATTACTGGTTGGATATAGAAGATTCAGTGGAGGATTTAGTGCAGGAAGTGAAAACGCTAGATGAAAAGATCCAAGTGTCGGAATGATTCTGCAGGTCACAGTCCCATGCTGACCTGCATTCAACTGTGGATATATGAAAAATACACATTTATTGGCCCGAGACACTGGAATGTTGAGGTTGTTTGATACCACAGTTAGCTTGTCCTGATGAATTTATCTTACATTCATCCATTCAGGTAACAGGTATCTACTGAGTACCTACAAAGTGTTCAATTCTGTGTTTGATACTGGGATGCAATGGTGAAAAAAAATGTAGACCTGGCTTCACAGTTCTTATAATCTACTGGTGACTAATGGCAGTGGAGACTGAGGGTCAGTAGAAGGAGATGAAATCCAGAGGCATGATCAACACTTTTAAGGAACTGGTGTGTATCGAACCCGATATGATAAAGTTGGATTAGAAAGATATCCTGAGGTTATAGACCTTGAATTGTTATTAAAATAGAGTAGTATGTGAGTAAGTAGGTAGTTTGTGCGGAGTAAAGAGGCTCAATTGGATGAAAATTAAGTAGAAAAATGAACATCATGGGAAAAGAATTAAGAATTTCCCGAGTCCTTACTAGATCCTGGCCAGTATACAGATGCTCCTGTTTCGTTCTCCTCGCATTAGGAAGTAGGTATTATTATCTCCGTTTTCTCTTGCAAAGACTAAGGACATTAAGTTACTTGGCTGAGGTCACACAACTAATGAGTGGTAGAACTGGCATTCTAACCCAAGCCTGCTGGGCTCTTTCCTCTGTACCATGCTATTTTGTTGGGTCAGTGTTACTGCTCTCATAGCATCATGTGCCAGAGACCAGTGCCCTGCTCTTTAGCCCACCTGGCAGGCTTCAGTCTTGGGGAAAAAAGCAAGCACCGCGTCTCTCCCTCCCCGGAGACAGAAACACTCCATTAGTCTTTCATTCGCCGAAAGCATCAGTTTTTTAATATTTTCTCTTTCCTTTTATCTCAGGGGAGTATCAATCTGTACAGATTTATTATTAATTCCCTAGTAACATGCTTAGCTGCTCAAAATTTTTTATTGCTGCTTGTAAAAGAAGGCCTGCCTCTTCTTGAAATTTCAGGGACTTCGATCACCCTAGGATGAAATATCACCATGAGAGACATTATAATGAGAAGAGGAAAGTACAGAAAAAAGTAACTCCTTCCACCTCCCACCCCATCTGCCTTTTCTCTGGAACCAGCAACAGCTACTTATTGGAGGCTTTTTTCCCTATCAGATTGATCCTATGCTCTTTTTCCACAGGCCTCTCCTTCCAAGGAATATCAGACTCATACTTAAAATCATATTCCCAGAGGAAAGGAATCCTCCAGTGGAAGGTTCTCTCTCCTTTTTTCCTTTTTTCAAAAAAATTTTCATGCCTCAAAGTCTAATTTTTTAATTGATTAATCTGATAATGAGGGTATCTTTCGTATGTGAATGCAACAAAGCACATTTTTTGGGGTTATTCTGAGCTATCAAGAATTTTAAAATGAAAATTCAAGAGTTAATGTCTGTAGATTCATATATTTATTCAACAAGTATTGATGAGAGGCATACCCTGTGTCAGTGCTGGGCTGCTACTAGGGGAGTAACCCCTGACCCCGTGGAACTTGTAGTCTAGTGAGCGATATGAACATGAAACAAACACTGATAACTTTATAAAACTATATAATTGTCCCATGAGTTAGTTAAACTGCCTGAATTTGGTAGGGTACAAGCATGAGACAGTTTTGCCTTTCTTTAGTTAGTGCCTTCCCCTGGATGGTTGATTCTCCCTTTCCCACTCCTAAATGACTTTTGGGGAGATTCCGTAACTTTCCAGCTACTCTAAGGTATAAAAGTATCCAGTCCAGACTAATTTAGAAATCCGCTCTCTTGTCTGACTCACTGTTTCCCTGGCCCAGCCCTGGCCTGACCTCTGGTAGCGTGTGCACTGGGCAGGGATCGTGATCCGTTCTGCTTCCTCCCACTCCTGCTCTCCCCCTCCCCACCCCCCCATGCCCCCACTCAGTCTGTCACTTTGCCCCTTCTGTGGTGTGTGGGATGAGGAGAGTGCTGGGGGTTGGTGGGGGGGAGGTGTGAGGAGGAGAATTACAGAAAAGGAGAAAAGTTTTTTCGATCAACTAGTGCTGTGTGTGGCCCTCTCTTGACTCCTGATTTCACTGGCAGCTCCCCTTCAGCTCCCCCTCTACCTGCATTGGTACCCCTGATAATTGCCTGCTGTCAAGGCCCCCTTAGTTGCAAGGCTGTCGGTTCACTCTCTAGGGCAGGATGCAGTCGGGCACCTCAAGCTGGTTACTTTTTGCAGTGTCTACTGTACCCATAGAAAACGCGTGTCTTTGTCACTTTCCTTCTTCTCCTCTTACAGACATTGATTTTGGGGGGCAGGGGGGTGGGAGGTGGGAAAAGATCTTAGAATCATTTAATGTAACTTCATCAGTTGTTCAGTAAACAAATACTTTAGAGTTTAGAGATCAAGAGCGTGGGTTTTAAATGAAATGGACCCAGGTCCTAGGCCTGTTCCTGTAACTTGCAGGTTTTGTGATCTCATGAATGTTATTTAACTTTTTTAATAAAATCAAACATCTCTCAAGTAGGTATTATGTGCCAGATGTTCTACTAATTATTTCACCATTTTATCTTTTTATCTAATTTTATCTTTAACAAGAACATTCTGAGGCAGTTACAAATATCATCTCATTTTACCAATGAGAAACTTAGAGTACAGAGAGGATGATAACTTAAGATGACACGGTTATAAGTGGTGTAGCCATAATTTTAACTGAAAGTGTCTGAATCAAGCACTTGAAGCATAGTCTTTTCACAATACTACCTCAGTTTTCTTACCAGGAAAAATAAAGAAAATGGTATTTATATCATAGAGCTGTGAGAATTAAATAAAAGGCAATGTACATAAAATGTGTGGCACATAGAAAGCACTGGGAACATTTTAGCTAGAGTTATTTAAGATTATTTTTCACGTGGGCTGCTTTTAAATATGCAGCTACACTCAGCTCGTCACTGCATTTAAGTAATCGCTTAAATGCCTTGGCTTCTCCTACAATGATTTTATCATCATTTAGTGTTCTAATTGCAATTTGCTACTTATGAAACCATTTATGGTTTTTAATAATTATTAACACACCATTTATGATAGCTGTAATGTGTTTTCCTTTTGAAAGTTAGTTGTTGCAACTTTATATAAATCCAGTATTAATCGCTTGAGAGCCTCAATGCCAAGTGCAACAAAATATTCTTCTAGATATGTATTAGAGCATTTAAAATTGGCAAGTTTTTGTTCTATGTGTGGTGAATGTGTCGTATGTAGAAAATGCACTGCTGTGTGTGTGTGTGTGTGTGTGTGTTACATACCTATTTGACAGTAGAGAGGGCAGTGTAGTGAGTTCTTTCTCTCATTCCTCTGCCAGAAGTTGGAAAATAATATTTCCTACCTCATGTTAATTTATAAAATCATCGTATACATGTCAATCCCAATCTCCCAATTCATCCCACCCCAATCCCCGGCCCCTGCTTTCCCCTCTTGGTGTCCATGTGTTTGTTCTCTATATCTGTGTCTCTATTTCTGCCTTGCAAACTGGTTGATCTGTACCATTTTTCTAGATTTCACATATATGTGTTAATATATGATATTTGTTTTTCTTTTTCTGATTTACTTCACTCTGTATGACAGTCTCTAGATCCATCCATGTTTCTACAAATGACCTAATTTCGTGTGGCGTAATGGGACTTTTTGATAACCATTTATGGATGCCTAATTTTTTGAAGAGGAGGGAATAAAAACTAAATTTTATGCTAACCTTCGGTTAAGTTCTGTTTAAACTCCCCATAAAGATACCTTTGAATTAGAGATATGGACTTGTGATTTAGTCACATAGATGAGAGTAAATGGAAAGTTCACCCTTTGAGAAAAATAGAACCTTGGGATTGACCAAGAGCCTTCCACTACAAGCACTGTGCTGTTGGGAAGAAAGAGAATATGGGATTTACCAAAGCTGGGAAACTTTTGTACTTCAGTTTAGATTTTCTCCAAAAGCAGATCTCAAGACAGGATCTGGGTATATGTATTTTATTGGGGGGGAGATCTAAGGAAATATGGTGAGGACCCAGGGAAGTGAGACAGGGAAAGGAGGAAAACCAAAGACGATTGGGTGAATGAGTATGTTACTGTTTTGGGCACAACCAGGTTTTAGTCCTGCAGGGAACTTTGTAAGAAACTGTTTGGAACACACCTAGAATTGTCCCACGGAGGGGAAAGCAGCCTGTATAGTCACCCATGATATTCTGTCCTTCATTAGCTGACAGTTGCTCCTGAGCACATTGTCTCTCTGGCATTTTCTGGCTGAGAATGCGCTAATGGCCAGAGAAAACCACGGGCAGAGGCCCAGGAGCTCGCGGTGGGGGGCCTTCGTCATTGGTGTATGGGATTAGCCGCCGAAGTGGCAGGTGACAGCGGGGAAGGGCTGAGGGAATATGGGAGAAGCCCCAACAATGTCTGCCACAATATCCTTGAAATTGGAATCCGGAGTTCAGTGAATCAGGGTCAGGTGCTTTGAAGTGATGTCTCTTATCACATAGGCTGTGCTCACGGTGTTACGACAGCCCTCCCAAGAAAAAAGTGATAGAACAAATGCAGGAGATCTGGCTCCAGGGGCTGCGTGTGGAACCAGCCACTGTTCTCTCTAACTTGGATAAATCGCCTTTGTTCCTGCTCAAGCTTTCACTCAAATAGTTTCAGGCTTCATCTTTTGGGATTTGAAATAAAGGTTAGGGTGAGTGCATTCATGTCAATCTTCAACCAAATTCAGACTTTACTCAGATGAAGCATAGTCCATCAAAATTGCAGTTTACTGGCAAGCATGACATCTTTCTCAACACTCCATTGTTACTCTTATCATTTGGTTTTCTCTTCAGGATAGATCTGATATAAGCCACACTCCTCTATTTGCCAACAGGTCATCGTCTTTGTTTTTTTTTTTAAAAAATATTTTGTGAGGGTTGCTATAAGTGGGAGAAGAGAAAAGAACATCAGGGCTGAAAAATGAACAAAAATCAAGAGGCCAGGTAAACTCACCAGTTCTGTGATTTATTTCATCCTATTAGGCTCGTAGTAAGGGAGGGGTGGGGAGGGGTGGGGAGAGATGGGATTCAAATTCAGTCTCAGAAAAATTAAAGATTACTGTAAATCATATAATTTTGTGAGTGCTGAAGAGTATATGAATCACAAACATCGACTGTTCAATTGGCCAAAGATTTACTGCGGTGTTTTTGTCTGTGTGGGTTCACTGCTGGCCCCCACTGTAGGATTATGATAGAGTTTGCTGATTTTTAACATTAGATATTTTAAACATTCTATTTTATGATATATAGACTATGTTTGACTTTATCTGTGAGATAAGAAATAGAAGTAGAATGTCTGAAGTAATTTTGACCTGTCATACGATATGAATTATTCCTTTGATTTTTACCTTTAAATAATAAACTTGTAAGCCTGTTTTATCATTATTGGCCTGATGATTTGTTTCTGGAATTAGGATCTGACTTTGCTTATCAACGTAGGGCAACATCCTTTATGACGTAAAAAGTGGCAAACCAAAATGGGTTTTGATTAGCACCTGCCCTCCAAGTCTCCCCAACACAAAAACTTTTCGTTAGAGCACATCACTCCTTGTTTAATCAACTTAGATTCCATGTTCCAACTTCAAGTTGAAAAAATGTAATGCCGAAATCTCAGCCTGAGTTTTATTTATGAACCCGTTGCCTGTGAAATATGCATAGGCATTCGAAATTAGTAATAATGAGTAGAATATATACATATTTAAAAAAATACATGGATCATTTCCTGTCTTTTCTTGTGGTTAAGGCAGACTAGGAGAGCAGCAGCCTCCTACAGCTGCCATTATCATTCTACATTTCTCTTTTATTGCCCATCAAACATGTATAGATTTAATGACCTGGAGAGGGATCAGTGAAATTCTTCACAGCACTGCATGTTTATTAATGGGCCTCCTGTTCATTGTGATGTGTTAGTGTCGGGATTATGCCAGTGGTATTGCAAGAAGCAATTAAGGGTTTCTTTATTCCTGATAAAAAGGAAATTAGCCACTGATCATCAACACAGAGCAACTCAACATTCTGGCAAGTGCATGGGGAAGGAGAAAAGCGACGGCTACAAAGAGGTTAGAAGATGGGGAGATGTTTGATGAGTTTGCTCTGTTGTAGGACGTGACAAAGAGGAACAGCAGCAGAGGCTGTGAAAGAGGAAAGGATGGAAAATAAATGTAATGGAAGCAAAAAAGAATTGGAATATGGATAGGAATGGGGGTCTTTGTAATGGCTCTTAGTGTCCTTGGGCAAGGAGATCATTCAGTTGATGCAATTAATTTCAATTCCATTTAAGAGGGACTTCTTGACCAACTATTTGTATGTCTATGGAACTTCCTTGAGGGGATTTAAGAATAATTAGGATTTGATCACTACCCTCAATCTACAACAAGAAACAAAACAACTTAGGGAAGAGTTTATCAAGGGTTGAGGAAGGAGGTCCATCATCTGGTTGAGGCATCTGACAAGCTTTTATGGAAGGGTCGCTCCATGTGACTCCAGAACTATTTCCTTTCATTCCACAATCCCCTCTGTTATTGACTGAATTGTGTCTCCCCTCCTCAAATTTATATGTTGTTGTTCTAACCCCTAGTTTCTCAGAATGTGACTGTATTTGGAGCTAGGGTCTTTAAAGAAGTAATTAAGGTTAAACAAGGGCATTAGGGTGGGCTGTAATCCAATATGACTGGTGTCCTTTTGAGAAGAGAAGATTAGGACACAGACATACTCAGAGGGATGACCACATGAAGACACAGGGAGATGAGGACTACCCACAAGCCATGGAGAGAGGCCTCAAAAGAAACCAACACTGTCCACACCTTGATCTTGGACTTCTAGCCTTCAGAACTGTGAGAAAATTAGTTTCTGTTGTTTAAGCTACCCAGTCTCTGGTACTTTGTTATGGCAGCCCTAACAAATTAATACAGCTCTGAAAGGAGAAACTATAATCCCACTTTAAGATGAAACTGAGGTTCAGAGTGTCATGCAAGCAATTTGGTTTTTCAAAACTGGTTTTTGGAATATGGGCTTTCATAAATTGGATTGAAGAAATCCCTGTAGTTACTGAAAACATCAGCATTAAGGACAGGAGCATCAGAATTCCTAAAAGGATCTTGGAATTTTCATCAACAGTTAGACTGTTGTAAATGGTTACAAAAATGTCAATGCAAGCAAAGTCGGAGTGTTTAGAAATCTATGGCATACAATGAGAGCAGAGTGTCTTCCTTTACTTATCCTTAAGAGTGTCACATTCAGATCACAGGATCATACTTTTAGAAAAACACAAACACATTAGAACTTGTTCCAAAGAAAGTGAGCCAGAGCTGGCTGAAGGACTCAACAACAAGCTATGTCAGAAGTGGCCAAGAGGGCCTTCCTAGGTGGCGCAGTGGTTAAGAACCCACCTGCCAATTCAGGGGACATGGGTTCAATCCCTGGTCCCAGAAGATACCACATGCTTTGGAGCAACTAAGCCCATGTGCTACAACTACTGAGCCTGCGCTCTAAAGCCTGTGAGCCACAACCATTGAGCTCATGTGCTGCAACTACTGAAGCCCATGCTCTGCAACAAGAGAAACCACCGCATTGAGAAGCCTGCACACTGCAGAGAAGAGTAGCCCCTGCTCACCACAACTAGAGAAAGCCCTCATGCAGCAATGAAGACCCGACACAGCCAATAAATAAATTAATGAATTAAAAAAAAAAAGAAATAACCAAAAGGACTAGGGATGTCTTTCTAAGGATAGGTATCTTCATTTGAAGAGGAAAGAGGGAATAGACTTGTTTTGAATGAGTCTGCAGGGAAGAAATAGGATAAAACTGGTGGAAGGATAGATTTATTTTCAAGCAGGGGCAGCTGAGGCAGGGGGAAAAGTTCTTTAAGGGCTTTTTTGGCATCGTTGGGCAGAACAATTGTTCTGCTCACATAGCCTTAAATTATTGATGCCAAGTCTTGGAAGGCAGTGCTGGCTTTGATACCCCAAATTCCATTTGTGTTCAACACCAACAAGGGAACTGTGGAGAGACTCACTTTGAATTTCACCTGGTCTGGCCATAGGCCAAAAGTCAATCCACACCTGTTGGTCTCCAGTCGACTCTGTATTGGTTAATTACCCAAGAGGAAATAGTTCCCCAGGGGCCAGGTTTCTTTCTCCTAAATAATTCCATAGCAAGAAGCATTGGAAATAGCCCCTTGGGCACAAGATTGAAAAAGTCTGTTCATAAGAGTGCGTGGATGCACTGTGCTTAGGTGGCCTATGATTTGTCCTGTGTTAAGTGTGAGAAACAGTTTTTGTTAGAGATTCCAGTAGATACCCCAAAATATGGTTTAGTGTGAAGCTGCTCTGTTTTTGTACTATAAATATAAATATTAATTATTGTCCTATTAAAGTTTATGACTTTTCCCTTGGGTCAAGCTAGGCACATTAGGTCTAAAAAATCTTTGTGATTTTAAGAATTTTTCCTTTAATTTCAATGGGTTTCAAGAAAATATTCACTATATATAGAGTCAGAATCTGTCATCATCTAGGGCAAGGCAGTGTCTGACTTTAGAAGCTCTGAGCAATGCAAGGTTTTGAGGCCATGCCCCCTTCCCACCCTTTTGTACTGAAATTAAAAAAACAATATTTGAACTGCCGAATAATAGTAATAGCAAACTTGCACAGCATCTATTGAGTGTCAACATTCTGCTAAGTGCTCTTCACACATTAATTCATGCACTTCTCATAGCAAACCTATGATGTAGGCACTATTTTAATGCCTATTTTATAGTTCATGATAGAGCTGGGATGCAATCCTAGGTAGATTGACTCTAGAGTTCATGCTCTTAACTCTTATGCTCTACTGCTGCTGCTAATAATAATAATAATAATAATAGTAATAATAATGATGTTTAAGGATGTTCAACAAAATTCTGTTTTTTCCCCATGATAACTCTATTGTGTGAATTCATAAAAATCTCTCTCCCTCCCATTGGTGCTCTTGTTTTGCTTGGACTTTAAGCATATTCTTAGTTTAGCTGTTGGGTAATCCAGCAGTGGTCCTGAGAGAAGACTCGGGTTGTCTGCATTGAGTATAAATGTTGATATAACAAAAGGTAATAGGAGGGTCTATTGGGGTGGAAGAGAATACGCTATATTCTTTGCCTCCAAAGCCAAAAGAGAAGCAAGTGACTTGTGAATGTCTTGACTTCTTTTACAGGACTTTGAATTCACATAATTTTTAAAAATCAGGCAGTCTTTCTAAGCCATTCACCAAACTGCCTTCCTTTCAACATAATGAGCCATAATTACTCAATGATCTTTCAAAGGATGAGTATCTCTGGGACCTAAGATCTTTCCAAAGTGTTCTCAGGTTGAATTTGCTTATACCCTTGGTTAAAATGCAGTTCATCCTTCACAGATCAAAATTGCTGCAACTACAGTGGACTTTTAAATACTGGGTTAAAAATATTATACGTATATAAAGGTTATCTGATATCTATTTGAGAACATTTATCTATAATTTATATCTATCTGTTGTTACATCTGCAAAGGTGGGAGCAGAACTATGCTTGACCTTATCGGCCAAAAGTTGAGCTGTCAGCTTTTTTTGTTGAGTGGCAAAAATCCCTGGGGCAAAACTCTCCTAAGTTTTGATTTAATTTCTGATGTACCCACAGTGCAGCCCTCCTTTGCTGTGTCAAGGATTTATTGAGTTCTAATTAGACTGCTGAGGGGAAACTACATTCTAGGCTGGGACCACTTCGGGATTACCCAATAGCTAGACTAAACTATGCTTAAAGTACCAGCCGAACGGGAGGAAAGGGATATATAAATATCCCATATATATATGCAGAGAGAGAGAGAGAGACACTTGCAGGATTTGATACATGCTGTTTCAAAATTAGAGCCTTCTTTCACATGGCAGACGTGACCTAGGGGCTTGATGTTACCTGGAACCCATTGGTCCTACAAGAAGTGGTCCCAGTCTTATCACTGTAGATTTATTTTTCTGTCCTTTGGTTGACCTAAGTCCTGTGATTCCTACATATGCTCCTTTGTTCTTTTCTCCAGTTAAAGAAATTATTGTATTAATTATCATTATTTGAAGGGTCCTATCTATTTTCAAGTTCTAAGTATTACTGTGCAAAGTTGTGACACTGAGGTCTTTATCATAGTCGTCTCTGCTTCCAATCTGTTGAGTGGCAAGCAGCCCGCGCATTAACATTTAGAATACCCTCGCTGACACAATGACCTAGCCGTTTGCCATACAAATCTAATCAAATCTATTAATGCCTTACTAGATCAAGTTTATTTCTTCTTTATGGAAAGCAGTTCAGGAGAAATGGTACAGAAGAACAAAGGGTTTGCTGTCTGGTGGGTATAGATGAGGGAGTTTTCCCCTTTCAATTGCCTCACAAATCACAGGGAGCATTTTTTTGTTTAGCAATAAACTCTTGAGCTGAAACTTAGGCTGAATGTAATTTTCCTTTGGGCAAGATAAGGATGGGTAGGGAAATTACTTGTTTGGTAAGGAAGATGTATAAAAAGAAAGAATTTTTTTACAATTTCTGGCTGAAACCCCATGGGACTCCCTGCTCTAATAATTGCCATTAAGGTCCACAGTCTCGTGTAAGATAATTTTGAAATCAGCACTATGTGGAAAAGGTTTCTTATTTGCACTTCCATGTGTGGAGGGATATTTTGTACATCATGACCTTGGATCCAAGTTTGTGCTGACAGTTACATAAAAAGAGAGCGGAAAGAGTAAGTGTGCGGGCAGAAGAAGGGGAGATAGGTGATGAAATTCATTAAACACAATCCAGAGGATTATGATCCTAGGTATAAATTTTTTTGGTTTTTAATGCCATTGCAACATATGCCCACTAGAGGTCAGTAAAAGGCAAGCCCATGAGAGACTTTTCAGCGTAAAGCTTCCCGCAGGCCCAGGTGGGTTTCTCATAAGTAACACTTCTATTTCAAAAGCCTTTCTTTTAAAGATGACTAAAAAGTGGTATTCCAGGTTTCCTGGGAGAGGGGAGCAAAACAAAGAACTTCACCTCCAAAAATATGAAACTTAAAAAAAAATGTTTGAAGAGGTTTCACAACAAAAACCCTTTCTTTCACTGTTGTATCTGAGACCGAACAGGAATATTTATCTTCACTCATCTTTTAGGTGTGGGTTTTGACAGGTGTAGTGAAGCTGCTGCACACCTCCACTGTCTTCCTGCGGTGTTTGAAGGGGACTCCTCCCTCTGGCTGTAACTGCGCACCTTACTCCGCCCCACCCCCATGGTATTTAGTGCATTGTTTACTACTTTTTTGTGTACATGCCTTTCTCTTGTACTAGTTTGCAAGCTTCTTGATGACAGGAATTTGATCTCAGACATTTAAAGAACCTCAAAACTTGGACACTGCTTGACTAGAACATTGCATATTATCAAAAAGTGTGTGGAACATATATGAATCAATCTATGCTTTCATTATTACTATTTATAAAGTACAATAGTATTTTAAAGTGGATAAACACCATATGCTATCTTTCTTTTCATAAAATTAATTGAAATTATTGTGTCTTAATTTTATCTGTTTGCTTTTGAATTTCTGGTCAAATTCAGAGCTAAAAACTAGTGTCTTCAGATATAAAATGCAGGAGAAAGAAAAGCCACTGTCACTGTAACCATAACCAGTTTTCTTGCATAAAGTCAAGAAAGATTTCAGAGCTTTTCAAATTGATGGGTGTTAGTCTGGCAAGCAATGAATTCTGGCCTTCAGTTTTCAAGTTGTCAGACTGTTTCAGAGACGTGCTGCATGATGGAAGGCTATTGAATATTACTAAGACATTGACCATGACGTTATTTTCTTCTGGCAAGCCTGAAGCATGTTCCCTTTAAGATGGGCTTCTGCGGTTTCCCCTGCCTCTGTGTTTAGAAGTCCTATGGAGGATGCGGGTACCCAATCTGAAATCCAGAGCACTCTCAGCTTTGGCATCCTCATCTTCCATGGTAGGTGGCTCAGTGTGGTGCCTTTGAACACACGGCCCCAGTGGGAGCCCTATTATCTGCTAAATATTTCTGGAAACGTTTATACAGAACATGGAGCACAGCAGGCTGTCCCCCACCCCTCCACTGACAGCTAAGCCTTTGAAATGGCAAATGCAAGGACCTCCTGAGCGCCTCCACTCAGCTCCTGCTGTTGACATTTTCAAAGTTAACATATAAAATGATTCCATTGAAATAATATTTTTGAAGATCTTACTGCCCAAACTTTATCAAGTTTCACAAATTAGCTCTAGGATGACATTTGACTTAGGTAGAGAGTGTGAGTTTAAACTGAAAGTTTGATAGATTATCTCCAAACAGATCCCATTCTGACATCCCGAACATAATGTTAAGCCTCCCACTACTCAGTTGAGGCTGGCTTTTGACTTTCTTGTGTCACTTCCAGACAGGTAACCCCTATATATGGTAGACCTGGATGGCCCTTCCAAGAACTACTGGTAGAACAACACTTTCATTATAGAGGTAAAGAAATCAAGGCTCTTGAAGGACATCTGAAATAACTCCAGAGATCAGACACCCAAACTTTTGGGGTCAACTGTTTCCTCACCAGTTTAATCCAATCTAGGTGTGATAACAGAGAATGGAATGGACGGTGTCTGATTCTATGAAAATCATGCCATCTCGGTTCCACAGAGGTTAACAGGGCAGGCTTGATGGGTAGAGTCAAGTAGCACCGTTTCTTTTTTTTAGTTAATTAATTAGCTAATTTATTGGCTGCGTTGCGTCTTTGTTGCTGTGTGGGCTTTCTCTAGCTGCAGTGAGCAGGGGCTACTCTTCATTGTGGTGCACAGGCTTCTCATTGTGGAGGCTTCTCTTGTTGCAGAACACAGGCTCTAGGCGCACAGGCTTTAGTTGTGGCACACAGGCTCAATAGTTGTGGCTTGTGGGCTCTAGAGCTCAGGCTCAGTAGTTGTGGCGTACGTGCTTAGTTTCTCCACGGCATGTGGGATCTTCCTGGCCCAGGGATCCAACCTGTGTCCCCTGCATTGGCAGGCGGGTTCTTAACCACTGCATCACCAGGGAAGCCCAGCATCATTTCTGATTTAAGCTACCCTCCTTCGTCTACCTTTTCTTTTTGTCTCTAGTCTTGAAAGAAGATGAATGTGGGGAAAGAAACAAAATATGTATAAAAAGAAGAAAAAGAAAATCTGATTGAAGGGTGTAGGTAAGTTGGGAGGTGGCCTAATAAGTAAAGATAGGCTCCTGAACAAAGTCCCCTTCTTCAAAGCTTTTCCAAGAAGTGTATAAAAAGTTTGGGATTAACAGCTACTCACTACTATATATAAAATATATAAGATAGATAAAATAGATAACCAACAAGGACCTACTGTATAGCACAGGGAACTATACTCAATGTCTTGTAATAACTTATGATGGAAAAGAATCTGCAAAGGAATGTGTGTGTATGTATATATCTGAATCACTTTGCTGTATGCGTGAAATTAACACATTGTAAACCAACTATACTTCAATAAAAATAAAAATAAAAAGTAGTAGTGGGCTAGCTAAGCAAAGTCAAATTCTTTGGTGATAGTGGAAAAGAGGTTGCTTTACTTTTGATGGAAAGAGAAATCTTACTCAAGAATACAAGAGACTGTATCAGTGCCATAGGTAATGTGCTTTCATTTCAGCTAAAGAACACTTATCAAAGTATCTACTATGTTTCAGGCATTGGCTATACAGCAGTGAACTAAATAGTCTCTGTTCTTATGGAGTTTACACTCTTGTGGGTGGAGATAGACAATGAACAGATGAGAGATAAGGAGTGCTCCCCAAGAAATGTTAAGCAGGGCAGGGAGATTAAGAGTGATGGCAGGGGTTGGGGTGACATTTTATAATGGGTGGATATCTTGGGTACCACCATGTGGGGACTTCAAAAGGTGCCCAAGCAGCTGCAAAATTGCTTAAGCTTTCCTCTGGAGAGCAGTCTATCCTTGCAGATAGGAAATTGGGGTCTCTGTCACCACCATGGCCCATTCTATCCATTTGTACCAGCCAAGATTCAAGCCAGGATCCCAGCCCGTGGCCTCCACGGTCAGCCTCCCCTCTCCTTCTGCCCCACCCTGAAATGAACTCGTGGGCTTCCTGCTACAGCTTATGTTCCTGATGCAAAATTAGCTACACTGGCCTCATTTTGCTCTTGTTTGTGAGTCAAACTGAAGAGACTGCCATTAAAATCATTTCTGGCAAATGAGGCTCAAACAGTATTTGGATTGGATTTAGAACCTGGAACAACAAAGAATACAGGAAACAAATCCATGCCTGTTCTGGCTGTGTTATTGCAGAGCTTTTCTTCAGATGGAGAGCCAGAGAGGTGAAGCCTTCCTTTTATGTTATGTTTTATAAGTGCAGTTTCACAGCTAGAGAATATGTGAAGGAAATTGGCCCTACATTTTTTTTTTTTAACCATTTTGGCACATCCTCACAGAGTCTATGAGAAGGAATTTTGGTTAAAATTGGTTTTTAATGTAGATTGAACAGACAGCTCTTATGTGTATAATTTTCAGACACTGGAAAGGTGTGCTACTTACCCAGAAGATTCTCCTATAGGATGTTGATTTATTGTTCTTCCAGTAGATCTCTTCATTCAACAAGCATTTATCCAATAAATAGCTCACTCTAGCTATTGTTTTGGGAGGGCTCTGTCTCTTCCTAAAATATAGGATACCTGGAAGCTGTGAGACATTAATTGTTACCAATTGTTTATCTTTATCTAACTAAGCTTCAGATATTTGTCTGTGACTGAGTTTGGTGGGGGGATGGAGTGGAGAAGAGAACTTGATTTTACAGAGCAAGAGAAGGAACAGTGAGGCGGCCCATCTGGAATGGAGAGCAAGAAACACATTCTCAGTTTTGGTGAAGGCCAGAATGCTCTTTTGATATTCACTGTCTTGGTATATAATAACTCATATCTCCATACAAGTGTGATCTGCAACATATTTAATAGCTGATATGGCCCTGAAACCAACCAATCAGAACAGACGGTGAACACCCAGGACAATGAACCAGAGGGGAGTTGCTGATGTCAGTGAGCCTCCATTCAGCTTTGATTTCTTGATTACAAAAGAAGCCGAGAGGGGGGAACAAGGAGTGACTCTTTAATAAACAAACGAGACTGAAGCAAATATAATGACCTGAATAGTGGGGTACATCCTCCCCGGCCTTAGTCTCAAGGTCGGCTGCACTGGCCACCTTTGGCCTCTGTGACAGTTTTCTTTCTCTTACATTATGCTTACTATTTTTATTTTATTTTTTTTCTTTTTTATTATTTTTTTATGCTTACTATTTTTAGATTTGTGATTGTCATAAATAATATAGTGGTTGTTTAACAATAATTTGACTGGTGTTCTTAGTATAGGTAGTGACTTTTATTTGTAATAAAATTTTCAATCGCAAGGATCTTTAAAAACTTACCGCATACATGGAGTAGTGTATTTGGTTTGCATTGAAAAGTGAAGATGTATTCCCAGTACCAAAGCAGATGCTCAGTAAACATTTATTGGATGAACATTTATGAATGAAAGAATGAATGAATGAGTGAATGAAAGCAGGGCTCAGATCAATCCTGTCCTCCCTTAGGTATTCCCTGACAGCCTGAGCTGGATGGGATTTCTCTCTCCTCTGATCTTCCACTGCGCTTTTTGTTAGTATTTATTGCCTCACACAGTTTGTCTTCCCATGAATGCACGACACCATCATCTTGAATGAATTACAAGATTGCAAGGTGTCTTATACTTTCTTATACCCCGCACTTGGCAGTGAGAAGTTGAATTGGGAAGAGGGAATGGGAGACATAGGGAGACCTGTGAAGGGGAGACAAAAGAAGCATAAAAATGGAAAAATCGCTCAGACTTAGTAATTGGTATGGGAAGACGGGGAGAGGGAAGAGTCAGAACTAACTTCTGATTTTGAGCCTTTCAAGTGTTAGGATTCTTGAACCTAATTTCTTCTACAAACTCTGATGTGAAGCCAAGGCCGTCTTAGTTATGGGTTATGAACTGAAATAGAGGGTTTAGCTACTGCTTTCAACTTGGCCTGGGATCAGCCAAGGTCACACAGCTAGTAAATGGCTGAGCAGGGATTATGAACTCAGGGCTCCAGAGCATGCTCTCTGGCCGCAGTGCCGTTCAGCCTTTTATATGAAATGAGATAAAGCATATGAAAGCGCTTTATCTGCAAACTTTAAAGCTGCATACAAATATCACTTCAAATGAATGTTATGGAAATGTTTTATCTTCAGAACCAAAACTCAAAGGTATTAGGCACAGTCAGTGGCAGAGAAGGGGATTACAAGGGAACACAGATACCAAAGGGCCGGTGCCTCCACAATGGCACGATGAGTAGCCTACAGTGTGGAAGAGGGAAGGAGAATGCAGCTCTTACACAGCCTGACCAAACTTGTTCCCAGGCATCTCAGGGATGCTGGAAGGCTGAGGAGGGCATTTACTCTTAGAAATTTGATCCCAGACTTTTCTATACACTTTGGAGCTGAGAAAGGGGGATAATCACTTGGGACTTGTAGCTCAAATATCTCTTTCACCTGCCACATGTACACACAATATCCTCAGACCAGTCATGTTAGGCTCATGGTTTTCCCAGAGCCTGCTAAAGCAAGGGCGCTCTATCCTTGGAATTGTTTCTAAATGTAAAATAGGAAATGATCTTTTGTTTGAAATACAGAATATAAGAGCCAAGAATCCAAGATCCAGCACTCAGAATGCAAGTGATATCCTTAGAGAATATCACAGCGTAAGAAAAACTAAATGCAGAGGGCAAGGATTCTGTGTAACACATAGACACAAAAGGACCAATAGGGTAGCAGTTGGGAATCAATTCTGTTAAACACAAAAGACAACAGGGCACAAGCACTACATTGTTGCAAAGGCATTTCTTAATTAAACAATTCAGATCTGCATTCAATTCCTGGTTAAATGAGAGGAGCAGAGAGAAGCCAAGTGGATAGCACTTAGTGTTAAATATCATGCCTTGGAAATTACTGGGGGTTATAGGAGCCTGAACGGGGCCAAATGGTGAGAGCACAGAGTGTGGGGGTAGGAAAGGGCTGGGGAAGCTAGAGAGGCGAGTAGGGTCAGATCATGAGGGGCCTTTTAAGTGATGTCAAGGAATTAGGATCTTATCGTAAGGCAATGGGAAGTCAGTCAAAGATTAAGAAGAAATTGAATCTTTTCTTTTTTGGCTGCGCTGTGCAGCTTGTGGGATCTCAGTTCCCCAACCAAGGATTGAACCAGGGCCATGTCACTGAAAGCACTGAATCTTAACCACTAGACCACCAGGAAATTCTCGGAAATTGAATCTTAAGGTTAGTGTTGGAGTGGGAGAAAAAATTGTTGAGAAAGATGAAGTTAGGAGGTTATTATAATAAGAGAAGATGACTAACACTTAAGCAGCATTTACATGTGACAGACACTGTTCTAAGTACTTTATATGTATAATAACTCACTGGATCCTGAGATTATATGGCAGATACTGTTTTTTGTCCCCATATTACACAAGAGGAAACTGAGGTATAGAGAGGTTTAGAAATATTCCCAGTGTCACACAGTTAGTTAGTTAGTTAGATAGTGGTGTAACTGAGTTTTGAACTCAGTCTTTTACATCATTCTAGTGTACTGTCTGAATTAAGATAGTCTTATTAGAGATGGAGAGAAGTAAATAGTCAAAAAATAATTAGGAGGTTCAGCATGTGGTGATTCACTGGGGCAGGGAGATAAGGAGTTTGAGTTTGGACATACTGAAATTGAAGGACCATTGGGACGTTCAGAGGATGATTGACAATTGCATGAAGGGCCAAAAGTTCAGGAGAGAGATCTGGACTGGAGCTACCCATTTAAGAGCTACCGGGGGTGGTGGGGTGGATCAAGCAGGAGGAGTATGAAGTGAAGAGTGGCAAAAGAGGAGGGCTTGGGACACAGTCCTGAGTGAGTTATCCTAGTAAGTAAGGAGCGGTAGAGGGATTGGAATCTACTACAAGCCTAGGAAGAAGTAGCCTGGGAAGCAGAGGAATGAGGATAGTGGGTGTCACAGTGGTGAGCTCTAAGTGAGTTGAAGAGGTAGGGATGGCCATGCAAGTGAGATAATAAAGATTTAGCCTTAAAACTGTGGTGGAGTCAGAACTAGATAATACGCTTAAATAAAAATGGAAGAAGCAAAAAAAAAAAAAAAAAAAAAAAAAAAAGGAAGAAGCAGAGACAGTGCATTTAAATAATATTTTGAAGAGGTCTGGCAAAGACAGAAAGAAGAAAGATAGAGGGGAAAATGGTGGAGGATATAGAATTGAGAGGTGGTTATTTTTTAATATTAAGTATTCTTAGCATGTATAGATGCTTGGCATGTATAAATCTGGGAGGGGGAAGGAGTCAGGGTGAAGTTGAAGCTGTAGGAGAGGGAGGACTAAGCAGTGTAGCTGCTTCTAGCTGTATTTGTTAGAATAAAACTAAACTGCTCCAACAAAAACCTTTAAATATAATAATTCAAACAAAATAATCATTCATTTCATTCCCATGGAACACTTGAGAGCAGCTAGTTTGCTAGGCAGCTCTGCTCCACAAGGACACTCAGGAATCCAAGTTTCTTTGATCTTGTGAACTTCACCTCCCAGGGCATTGTCTTGGGCATGCTGGGTCTCCACTGTGTCCTGTTTGCTTTCGGGAGGAAGGGGAAAGAGTGTGGAGAAGGTCTTCAGGCTGTCTGAAAACACTGGGCAGGAAAAAGCATATCACTTCTGCCCACTGTGTCCTGCGGCCATGTCTAACTGCAAGGGAGGTAGGAAATATAGTCTATTTAACCACTCATGTGGTTGCTACAATTTTATTTCTGTGTAAGAAGAGGAGATGAATTTGAGGAGATAGGTTACAGTCTTTTTACACAGCAGGGAGGGTTCATGTATAAATTGAAATATATATATTTTCCAGATTTGAATATCTCTTTAATTCAAGAGCTTTCCAGGAGTTAGGAGGAAAGCAATCTGACTGAGCTAATTCAAAATGAATCTGTTCATGACTGAAAGCCCATTACCTTTGGGGAAGCATTTGCATTGCTAAGAAAACTGCTAAGGAGAATATTGTACTTTTTAATTTGGAAAACAAAAGTATCCCAAGAACACTTGCCTAATAACAAGAAATAAGAAACTTTAAGCCAGACAGAGCTTTAAGAAAAAATCAGCAATTAGATAAGAAACATATTTTGGGAAGAAAAACTTTCTCTGTACACCTCAAATATAATACAAAGTGTGTATTGGCCTTTTTTAACCTCTGAATCGAAGACTGGCTTTTGTCCTTAGACCTCACTGAGGTTGCCTGTTCCTATAGATCAGTTGTCACTTATATTAATTGGGGAATGATAGTATGGCAAAGGCAGTTGAAGATAAGAGTTTTTAGTTTTTTTCTCTTTTACTCTTTTTTTTGACATACAATAAACTGCATATATTTAAAGCATACAATACTTTTTTCTTATTAGTAATAATATTTTTCTTATTAGTAATGTATGTATGGCAATCCCAATCTCCCAATTCATCCCACCCCAACCCCCCCACTCTCCCCACTTGGTGTCCCTATGTTTGTTCTCTACATCTGTGTCTCTGTTTCTGCCTTGCAAACCAGTTAATTTGTACCATTTTTCTATATTCCGCATGTATGTGTTAATATATGATATTTTTTTCTTTTTCTGACTCACTTCACTCTGTATGACAGTTACTAGGGCCATCCATTTTTTTTTAAGAATACAAAATATATCTTGATCACTGCAAGAATCAGTTCTTCCACTATGAGCTTCCCTTACAATTTCAAGACGGTAAATTGTAACACCGTACTTTCTAACTGGAGGTCATTTGTCTGACATCCACAGTTACCCAGAACAAAGTAGAGAAATGATGTAGGAAAATATTTGAACATTAAAATAAATGTCACAAAGTTCATTCGTTAAAACTCATATACTTTTCTTGCAGGAGAATTTCTCAGACTTCCCATTCATTCCTGTTTCACACACAATTTGCAGAGGCTGGACTGTCTGGAGTAGAGCAGCAAATGGGATAGGAGGTAAGCTAGCGGCAGGTATGTGGAGGGCACAAATGACACATGAGAATAAGCCAGTAAGGAAAACAACATGACAGCAAGCATAATGCAACACGATTGGGACCCTCCAATGTTTAGCATTCTCCATCCAGCCTCATATTCTTTAGTAATTTTTGAGGTTACTATCAGTACAAGTGTCAGAAGAGGAATTCATGGTCATCAGATTCTGGAGTAGTATAATTGTAGGGTTGCTTTCCATGGAAATAAGTCAAATCTTAAAACACCTTAAAAGGGTATAAAATCAATAGTAAGTCTCTTTCCCACTCAGAATGAATTTTTATCATAAGACCAGAAGATGGCTAAACTATATGATTTTTATTGTGTTTGTGTCCTATAAACAGTGGGTTATTCAGGGAAGAAAGGGAAAAGTATTTTTCTCTCTTTCCTTGATGAGGCAAATTTCAAACAGTTAAAATTTGTTAGTCACCCTTCCATTTTCTTCCCTTCCCTCAATTTAACATTTTTTTGGACCTCTCAGGAATTCTCATTGCAGACTCTGTTGCCTTCATTCTATTCTAAGCCCTCCATTGTGGCACACCAACCCCTCCCCCCACCTCCCTACCCATGGACATCCTTACCCACTAAGTGCTCCAGTGCCTGCAACAACGTCTGGCACCTAGAAGCATTCAGTATGGCTGAATGAATGAATGAATGAATGGATAAATAAATGAAAAAGTGTTCTCAATGCCCCTAAAATTACCATCATATTTTCTCCAGAATTAAAGCTCTTTTTTTACATAAAAAACGTTTTATTGAAGTGTAGTCAATTTTCAATATGAAATTAGTTTCAGGTATATGACATAGTTATTCAGTGTTTTTATAGATTATATTTTGTTTAAAGTTATTATAAAATCTTAGCCATACTCCCTGTGCTGTACAATACATCTTTGTAGCTTATCCATTTTATACGTAGTGGTTTGTACCTCCTAATCCTCTATCCCTATCTTGCCCCTCCCCCTTTCCCTGTCCCCACTGGTAACCACTAGTTTGTTCTCTACATCTGTGAGTCTGTTTCTGTTTTGTTACGTTTGCTTTAGTTTTTAGATCCCACATAAATGATAACATAGAGTATTTGTCTTTCTCTGTCCAACTTATTTCACTTAGCATAATACCCCCAGGTCCATCCATATTGTTACAAGTGGCAAAATCTCATTCTATTTTTATGGCTGAATAATGTTCCATAGTGTGTGCATGTGCGTGTGTGTATTCATTCATGTGTTGATGGACACTTAGGTTGCTTCCATAGCTTCACAACTGGTAAGTAATGCTCCTCTGAATATTGGGATGCATGTATTTTTTTGAATTGGTGTTTCTGCAAAACTCTTTGATTTAAATGCTTTCCAGGAACTAGGAGAGGGGCAATCTGATTGAGTTAGTTCAAAATGAGTATGTTTGTGATTGGAAGCCTGTTAACTTTTTGGGAAGCATTTGCATTGCTAAGGAGAATGCTTAACAACCCAAATTAATATCTAACTTATAGACTTTAAGGCAAAAGAACAGGATGAGACGAGACACAAGCAGGCAGTTTTAATAATGATATCAGGCAGAAGCCGACTGGCCAGCCCAGGTTAACTTTACCTGGGAATCTGTTCCCAGGGTGAGAGTCACTAAAACTGCCTCTACCTTTTTATAACTTCTTTCCACCCTCTCTGCTAAACTAATAGGTTCTCTACGAGCACATAAGTGTTTTCCGGACTGCTTTTATGTTCCAGTAAAATAGAGCATAGGACAAGAGTGATGACAGCCATTTGTGTGAACGGGCCATTGCTGAGTCAGGGACTGTTTGCTAGAGAGATAAATTTGGATCTTGGCTACAGAGGAAGTTAATTTTGGCAGAGCAACTTAAGTTCAAACATAGAAACTTGAATGGCTTGTATGGGCATGGGTCACACATCCAAGATTAATTTCTGGATGAACCCCATAAATTTAAGACTAGACCCTGGATTGGAGAGAGTGTGTGTGTGTGTGTGTGTGTGTGTATGTGTGTGTGTGAAGGGCGAGGCTGGAAAAGGTGGAGTGTGGAATGAGCAAGAAGGGCCAAGATTGGCCATGAGTCATCCTCTGTCTCTGGAGAACAGGAGTCAGTCCTCCTTTCCCTCCTTCGTCCCTCCATCTCTCCCTCCCTGTACCTTCCTCTCTCTCGACCTCTTTCCTGTCTTTCATGTAACAATATTTATTAATCACCTTCCATATGCCTGGCCTCTTTCCTACAATTTTATTGCATTTGGATATTAATTTTGTTCTGAGACCACATCAAATTGTAAGTCAATGAGATCCTGGTTTTGCTTGATTTTCTGGAACCAAACAATGCCCAGAGGTTGGTGGTGGTTTTGTGATCCTACGATGCTTAAGGGTTAATTCTTGAGTGAAAACAAAGCAGCTCTCAGTTCTTTTATTCCTTATCAATTCCTTCCACTCAGGGCTTCAAAGCAATGAAACATTTGATGAAAGTTCTTCTCAGCAGATTTCTCAATGAGAGGAATAAATTGAGCAGAGGTGGCTCAGCAGTGCCAAAATAAGACTGGCACAAAAACTTGACTTATTACCCACTGATTCATGAGCATTTCCTTAATTTTTTCGTATCCTAGGATGGAGTTTGGAGTTCAGATGGATGTTATTTTTTAATATATCTTTTTTCCAATTCTGAAGTAACTTTTAGATTATAATAATGGCTAACTTTTATTGTGCTCTTAGTAGGTACCAGGCATTGCACTAAGCACTTCATAATAACCCCATGAGATAGGTGCTGTTATTATCTACACTTTATAGACAGGGAAACAGAGTCAAGAGAGGTCAAGTCCTTTGCCCAAGGTCATATAGATCGTAGATAATGAAACCTGTTTTAGGAGCCCAGGGCCCCGGTCTCAGCCATACATATGCCTTATCTCTGATTTTAAAAATATAGACATTTAGGATAAGAGTAATGTCTATACCATTTAGAATAAGAGTTATGTTTATGTGTAACTCATTGAACATACCATGTGTACCTTTTTTAAGGTTTTGTTAATCTACTTTTGGGCATGAATGAAATTGGTAAAAGGACTGAAACTCTGCTTTAAACTGAAATTTTCTGTATCAGGAAGAAGAGACTGGTAAAAACTGTCCTGGTATTTTCTTCTCTTTTTCTATTGCTATTCTGAGCAAGAGCAAGATGGGTTTCTGACCTCTTTTTCTTGCCTTCTACTTAAACAGTATCCTCTGACAGCCACATAGAGATTAGTCAGTGTAAGGAAAGTCAAAGCTATTTCCTATTTGAAAAGGTTACTGAGGTAAATTATTTTTTCTCCTCTGGAGATCTTTTAAACAAACTAACCCCCCCCCCACACCCCCCCTAATGTTCATTTCAGAAAAATTAGAAACCTCTAGGGAACTTTAAGGCCAGAATAGATTGTCTTACCTGCCTGAGTGAGGAAAGTAAAGCAGATAATCTTTGTTCTTTATAACTCTGATATTTTTTTTCTGTAGGGGTTACTGCCCGGTTCTGTGGACAATGCATAGAATCACAATAAAAGACTTTAGCTTCTGTCCTAAGACCTTTGATTATATGGCAGAGGAATGATTTTAGTGATGGCTTTGATTTTTGAAAAACAAGTTAAGGTTTGCTGGGTTAAGGTTGCATATTTTAAGAGCCACGCAAAGACATGTTCTCTCTTTGGTTCATGTTATTTCTTTGGGAATAAGTTAAGACTTTTGTAGAAGATAGTTAACTATTTGAAGTGACTGGGAAAATAGGAAGCGTTTTCCTTTCTAAAGAACATAATGATACAAACTTGCCCAAAGTAGTCTGATTTCTTTCTTAAATGGTATAGATGATCTGTGAAAGAGTCTCTCACCAATTTTCCTTGTTATTGTGATAGGTAGAATAATGATCTCCCAAAGAAGTTCATATTTCAGTCCCCAGAACATGGATATGTTACTTTATGTGGTGAAAGGAATTGTGCTGATGTGATTAAGTTAAGGATTTTGAGATGGGGAGATTACCCTGGGTTATCTAGGTTGGCCCAAATAATCATAAGCGTCCTTAGAAGTGAAATAAAGAGGCGGAAGAGTGAGGGTTAGAGTTACAGAGAGATTTGAAGATGCTACACCACTGGATTTGAAGATAGAGAAGCTGGCCATGAACTAAGGAATGGAGGCCACTTGTAGAAGTTGGAAAAGCCAAGGAAATGGATTTTTCCCCTATAGCCTTCAAAAGAATGTAGCCCTGCTGACAGCTTGAGGTGAGACCACTTCTATGGTCTGAATGTTTGTGTCCCCTTAGAATTCGTATGTTGAAATGCTAATGCCCAAAGTGATGGTATTAGGAGGTAGAGCCTTTGGGAGATGATTATGTCATGAGAATGAAGCCCTCATGCATGGGGTTATTGCCTTATAAAAGAGACCCCACAGAGCTCCCTAGCTCCTTCACCATGTGAGGATACAATGAGAGGTGTGCAACTCAGAAGTGGGCCCTGATCTTTGCCTTCCAACCTCCAGAACTGCGAGAAATAAAATTTCCTTTGTTGGTAAGCTACCCCACCTGTGGTATTTTGTTGTAGCAGCCTAAATGGACTAAGACATTCACTAAATCTATTACTTCAAGCTCTGACCTTAGAACTTTAAAATACAGTTGTTTTAAGATATTGTTTGTGCCAATCTATTATAGCAGCAATAGGAAACTAGTACTTACCATGGATGGTAACAATGGTTATGGTACAGGTATTAAACCTATAACTTTGGAATCAGCATAGAGGCAACATGTCCAGAAGTAATCTAATGTGTGTGAATGATCTTATTAGTGCTGAAATTAGAGATAATGTCAGTTGGGAGAATATTGTACTTGTTACTATTATATTTCTAATCTGCCTCTGAATAACAAATCTGGGGTTGGTAAACCACTTGGAGGGGTGGTTTGTGCAACAGTGTTGTAATCAAATACTGAAAGACAATCTAATGGGGGAGGGAAGGGGAAAAGAAGGAAACGTCTATTTTTGTCTAAGAGGATTAATTAAAGTTAAAATCCATCATATAATAATTTCAGAAAACCTTTGGATGAGTTAAGTTTCTAGAGTTCGTTTTCTGAGATCCCTAATTGCATAACAATACCCAAATGTGAAAATTAAAGAATAATGGGCTATTACCTGAGACAGTCTCTCTTTTTTTTTTTTAAGTTCTTTATTGGAATATAATTGCTTTACACTGTTGTGCCAGTTTTTGCTGTACACCAAAGTGAATCAGCTGTATTTATACGTATATCCCCATATCCCCTCCCTCCTGTGACTCCCTCCCACCCTCCCTATCCCAGCCCTCTAAGTCATCACCCATTAGTGAGTTGATCTCCCTATGTTATGCAGCAACTTCCCCCTAGCTATCTGTTTTACAGTTGGTAGTGTATGTATGTCAGTGCTACTCTCTCACTTCGTCCCAGCTTCCCCTGCACCCACCCCCCACCCCGTGTCCTCAAGCCTGTTCTCTGCATCTGCATCTTTATTCTTGCCCTGCCACTAGGTTCATCTGTACCATTTTTTTTAGATTCCATATATATGAGTTAGCATACTGTATTTGTTTTCCTCTTTCTGGCTTACTTTGCTCTGTATGACAGTCTCTAGGTCCATCCACCCCACTACAAATATCTTAATTTCATTCCTTTTTATGGCTGAGTAATATTCCATTGTATATATGTGCCACATCCTCTTTATCCATTCATCTGCTGATGGGCATTTAGGTTGCTTCCATGTCCTGGCTATTGTAAATAGTGCTGCAATGAACACTGAGGTGCATATTTCTTTTTGGATTATGGTTTTTCTCAGGGTATATGCCCAGGAATGAGATGCTGGGTCATATGGTAGTTCTATTTTAATTTTTTAAGGAAGCTCCATACTATTTTCCACAGTGGCTGTACCAACTTACATTCCCACCAGCAGTGCAGAGGGTTCCCTTTTCTCCGCACCCTCTCCGTCATTTATTGTTTCTAGATTTTTTATGATATGGCCATTCTGATTGGCGTGAGATGATATCTCATTGTGGTTTTGATTTGCATTTCTCTAATGATGAGTGAGGTTGAGCATCTTTTCATGTGTTTGTTAGCCATCTGCATGTCTTCTTGGGGGAAATGTCTATTTAGGTCTTCTGCCCATTTGTGAAATGGGTTATTTGCTTTTTTGGTATTAAGCTGCATGAGCTGCTTGTATATTTTGGAGATTAATCCTTTGACATGAGACGGTCTTAATCAGGTTTATTTATTAGTGTTTCTACATACACCTTGAGAGAAAATGGAAAAAAATATATATTGGCCTCTGCCCCCATTCCTGGCACAGAGCCCCTAAAAACCCTTTTAATTCCATAGGTTATAAGAGCACTAGGAGCATCTTTTGTTCTAATATTTGGTCTTTGACCCTGGTTCCAGATACAGAGTTCCTAAATCCTTTGGGATTTTCCTGTGTGATAGCAGTGTCTTTTGTTCTGATAAGGTGACTCCTGGGTGGCTCCTGGATGGGGGCTGATCACCATTACGTCCAAGACATTAGGAGAAGTTTAGAATTTTCAGCCCCCATCTTCCATTCTCTAGAGAGGGGAAAGGGGCTGGAAATGGAGTTAATAATTGATCATGCCCACATGATGAAGCCTCCATAAAAATCTTAAAAGTATGGGTTGAAGAGCTTCCAGGTTGGTGAACAGGTGGAGGTTCCGGGAGGGTGGCATGCCCAGAGAGGGCATGGGAGCACCCACATAATTTACCCTACACGTCTCTTCCATTTGGGTGTTCATCTATATCCTTTATCATATCCCTTTACGATAAACTGATAAATAACGAGTTTTGTGAACAACTCTAGCAAATTAATTGAACCCAAGGAGGAGCTTGTCAGAATGTCTGATGTATAGGACATCGGTCAGAAGCACAAGTGACAACCTGGACTTGTTTGTTGTTGTTGTGTTGCTGTTGTTTTTAAATAAATTTATTTATTTGTCAGCTGTGCTGGGTCTTCGTTGCTGCGCGTCGGCTTTCTCTAGTTGCGGAGAGCAGGGGCTACTCTGTTGGTGGACAGGCTTCTCATTGCGGTGGCTTCTCTTGTGGAGCTCTAGGCACATGGGCTTCAGTACTTGTGGCACATGGGCTCAGTAGTTGTGGCTTGTGGGCTCTAGAGCGCAGGCTCAGTAGTTGTGGTGCATGGGCTTAGTTGCTCCATGGCATGTGGAATCTTCCCTGACCAGGGCTGGAGCCCTGCATTGGCAGGTGGATTCTTAACCACTGCGCTACCAGTGAAGTCCCAACAGCCTGGACTTGTGATTGGCCCCTGGACTTGTGCTTGGGGAGGGAGGCAGTCTTGTGGGATGGAATGCTTTATCTGTGAGATCTGATGCCATCTTCAGGTAGGCAGTGTCAGCACTGAGTTAAATTGTAGGACACCCAGCTGATGTCACAGAGAATTGCTCCATGTGGAGAAAGAGCCCCACACATATGGCATCAGAGGTGTTGTGAGTGGGGCAGTAGTGTGAGAGTAAAAGAGAAAAACCAGAGGAAAACTGAGGTTCCCCCGTATACATCACCAACTGTAACTGATCCTTATAATGATGTTTCTGAGGAACTGCGATACATTAACATACTTTCCTATCATCAATAAGAGGTAAAATTATCACTTGTGCATTTTACTGATTATTTGAATATTGGCAATCCACAGGAGCCATATATATTAGTTGCTGTTGTGATATTTTGAGGGAACTGAGATCTTGGAATCACAAACCCTGAATTCTAATGTTATCTATCAATATCCGTGTAATTCTCATAGGATTATAGGACTTTGGAAGTGAAGAACTCAGCTATACCCCTTTCATCTCACAGATGGGCTCAGCCCCTTTACATCTGCCTTTCTATCTGTAAAATGGGATTCTGTGATATTTGTCTCTAATAACTTCAGGAGGCTTAAGAGCCTTCAGGGACTTAAAATGCCATATTGCATTTCAAATACTTTGCCGTTTCCGTCCACTACAGATGCATAAGGTTTTATTAACAGTTTGGATACTTAATGAGCTGGAAGGCACTATTCTTGACAGTGCTGGATAATGGAAAAATGGCCATGTAAGTAACACTACCAGACCTTGAGAGTGCACTCATGCTGGCTTTGGCAGGTTAAGATGATAGTGAGTCTCTTTTCTCCTTTCTGTCCTCCATTTAGCCCCGCTTTGCCTTTCATTGACAGGCTAGGTAATTTCTTTTTTTTCTATCTAGAGAGCATAAACCTGTACACTATGACCAATGATATCTTTTTCTCTTTCTTGTTTTGTTTTCTCATTCCCTTCGGTGGAGGGGATATTTGGCTCTGGAGGACTGTTCTGTTTTATATGTCTGGGGGCTGTTTTTTTCCATAGGAAGCACAAGTGAATGAGAAAAATATGGTTTCAATATCAGAATTTTGCTTTAAAGACAACTTTCAATAATGAACTCTGTTTTATTGAGAAATATCAGTAAGACTTTGTTTCTGCTCTGTGCTAAGCATTCCAATTTGACATCTATTGTTTGTTACTTTTAATGTTCTCATTAAACCAACACTTTTGAATGAGCCATAGCATTAATTTATTTCAGCAGCTGAAACTGAAGATCGAGGCAGTATGCTGCTGCAGCATATCTGCTGGCTTGACGAAGCCAGTGTGGTTTCCAAAGGTGTCTATTTAGAAAAAGCTACGTGACCACAGACATCAGGCATAAGCAAGTGTGTAATACAAAACTGTTCCTGGGAATGCAAATGATCAATTTAAAAATCCCTTCAGAAACATCAGTTTAAAATCTTGAAGATGAAATATGGGTTCTAATGTAGAAGGCTTATTGGGTCATTATTTGGAAAACTGTGGAAAAGGTACTTCCTTCCCTGGGTTCTTGCCCTCCTACTATTTTCCTGTCTCAATCTCTTTCCCTTGCCTGCCCTTTAAGTCATTCCCCCGGGGTCTTTCTTGACCTACTATATTTTTACTCTTTAAGTTCTTCCTTAATCTTGTCCATTCTTACCATGTGACAGAGATTACTCTTTATGGAATCAATATCTACTCATCCCTGTTCCTTGGTATCAGAACCCTGATTTTATACAGGGGGTTAATGAACTCAGCGAAAAGATTATATTTCATAAGTTCTATCATACCTAGGTGGGGCCATGCATCTGAGGTCTGGCTAAGGAGTTGCAAACAGAAGTGGTGTGTGAGATTTCAGGGGAGGCTCCTAAAAGGTGCTGGAAAATGCCCTCTTCTGCCCTCCCTGCCTTCGTCCAGCTGCCTGAAACACAGGCATGATGGACAGAGCTTGTGGAGCCACCCAGGACAAGGACGTGACCTTAGGACAGAAGCCATGTACCAAGGATGGGGATGCAGAATGCTGAGAGCCTCTTCTTGAGACAGCATACATCGGCCCTGGACTCCACACCTCTGGATCTACAGAAACTGATTTTTATTCTGTTAAAACTACATTATATCTGGGCAAACATAACCTTAACTGATAAACATAAACTTTTGTGCTAATGCCAACCACATCTTTATCTCTAACCTTGCCCTCCTGAATCTCAGATTTATATATTGAAATAATTACAGCACATTTCCTTATTGATGTCCCATCAGCACCTCAACATTATGTTCTCCTGACTGAACTCATAACCGATCCTCCACTTCTCTTCCTAACCTGTCCCCACTGTGTTTGGAATTTTGCCACCAGTCTTATCTAAGGAGAACCCGTGTGGTGGTCCTGGATCTCTCTTCTTTCTCGCCCATCATATTCATTCAGTCACCAGATCCTCTATTGTTTTTTTCCTCTTGAATCTTTACCAAGTGTGTCTCCCAACTCTCCATCCCTTTCACACAACACCAGCGTAGTTTCTCATCATCTCCAGCCTGTCATAGTTACTTGAGAAGTAATTCTGCCTTCAAGTCTATCTTCCTCAGAAGTAGTTTTTACATGATGTCAAAAGGGATTTATTTAAAAAGCAAATTGGATCACATCAATCTCCTGCTTAAAACATTTCAAGAGGTCTGCAGCAACAGGCCCTTGATCTTGACATACTGGCCTTATCCTGTAATTCTCATCACTGCTAACACTTCGTCCTTTATTTCATACTCCAGTAACACTGCAATTTGTAGTGTCTATAGCATGCATGGATTTTCATGCTTCTGTGCCTTTGGTCATACTGTTCCCTTTGCTAGGAACTCTCCTCTCCTCCCCTTTCCCTTTCATAGCATTCTTTCATATAATGCTTATTCTTCCTGACTTGGTTTGGTCTCATCTCTTCTGGTAAGCCTTCCTGGACTGCCATCCCCACCTGGCTGGGTTGGGTGGTCCCCTGACCCCCGAACCAGTTTTCAGAGGAAGGAGCTGGGGGGAAGAGGGAAGAGGAGGAAAGGAAGTATGATTGTCAGATTTAGCATATCAAAGTACAATACAAGATGCCAGGTTAAATATGAATTTTATAAAAATAAATATTTTTGAGTATAAATAGGTACCATGCATGTGGGACACACATACTAAAAAAGATGTGTTATTTATTTAAAATTCAAACTCATCTCGGCATCCTGCATTTTATCTGGCAACCCCATAGTGAAAACACATGAGCATACTTCTTTTTTTGCTTCAGTGTCTTTGTGACCTCACTTATGAAAATATTAATGGTAAACAATTGATCAGTTTTAAACATCATTAGGTTCTGCCTTGCTCCTTGGTGCCAAAGGACAGAGATGGACAGAAAGAGGGGGAGGGGGGGAGAGAAAAAGAAAGAGAAAGAAAAAGAGAAGGAGCAAAGCTTGCAAGAGCCTTTACTTCCTTTCCATGCACAGCCCTCCCTTTTAGAGAAGGGTCTAGTTGAAAAGAAATCAAACCCTTGCCTACCAGATATTAATTGAGCTTGCTGAAGTATCATTCTGAATCACTACAGCCTAGTTTATCATTCTATTCTAAGAGGAAAAAAATGCTTTAGCAGCTCTGCAGAGCCTCAGGAAGGCCCTCAGAAGGCTGCAGGGGGCAGGGATGTCGCACCAGGTGTGGCTTCTCTTAACAAGGCAATTGCTGAGAAGCTTTGTCAGTGGAGTGCAAATGAGCTCGACCAGGCTTGGCTGTTCCCTTGAAGGGCAGAGAGGGGACTAACATTTCTTGAGCATCTGCCATTCCGCATGTTATGCCTGCCATTTCCTTAAAGTTCTGCAAACCCACATTCAGGAATTTGGTGTGTGAGTCTGGCACCTTTCTGTTGGGAATTAGTTTATAGCACTTGGATGCAGGATCTGCTTTTATAAGATATGATGTTATATAATAAATATATTTATAAAAATGAATTTATCAGTAAATTATACTAGACATTATGATGTTGCATAAATGTGAACTTTTAAAATAATGAACTCTGAACATCTAAATCTGAGTGATTAACACGAAGACAACATTTTGCCTGGTTAGGTAGGTCTAGCTGTGTCCATTTTGAGTTACACATTTCCTTTTTCCCTGTGAGAGAACTATTGCTAACCCACAGTGCCTCTGCATTAGGTCTGCTTAGGCTCTTGTTCTTCTCCCTCCTCACAGCTGGAATTGCAACAGATGGAGTTATTGAATGCAGAGAAAGAGATGAAATTAACACAGGTAATGAGCGGCAGTAGTTTTACTGATGGAGGAATTTCAGTTCATTTGGGAAAATTCCAGACGCTCAAGACTTGCAGTAAGACAAATCAAAACCTAGTTTCAGGAAATAAAAGAGGTATAGCTGCAGTTTAACATTTATCTAGAGCCAGCATCGAGCTTAACATAGCGTGAGGTCGAGGGGCAGCTTGGGCATTGCCTTCTGTTCCTAGTTTGTTGTCTAAGATAAAAGCTTTTGGAACCACTTCATATTTTAATTGGTTCATATGGGCATTTACAAGGAGTTAGTTGTTATTTTCACCCTGAGAGGGGAACTTGTGCTTTAATGATCCTCCCAATCCTTTCTGCCCTTTGTTTCTTCCTTCCTTCTCTCCTTCTCTTCCACCTTCCTTCCTCTCTGTCTCCTTCTACAGTATTTACTAGGAGTCTACTATTATTTTTGGTGCTAGAGCTACAGCAGTGAACAAAACAGACAAAAATCTCTGCATTTGGAATATTCTTTTTTAAATTAATTAATTAATTAATTGGCTGCATTGGGTCTTCATTGCTGGTGCGGGCTTTCTCTAGTTGTGGTGAGTGGGGGCTACTCTTTGTTGCGGTGTACCGCCTTCTCATTGCGGTGGCTTCTCTTGTTGTGACTCACAGGCTCTAGGTGTGCAGGCTTAGTAATTGTGGTGCATGAGCTTTGTTGCTCCAGGGCATGTGGTATCTTCCTGGACCAGGGCTCGAACCCATGTCCCCTGCGATGGCAGGTGGATTCGTAACCACTGCGCCACCAGGGAAGTCCCTGCATTTGGAATATTCTAAATGGAGGGACCTTAAACAAGATAACTTGAATATATGTACTATGTTAGATAATGACAAGCATTAAGGAGAAAACTAAACTGGAGGAGGAAGCATGTGTATATGGTTGTAACTTTCAGATAGAGTGCTCAGGAAGTCCTCACTAAGAAGATGGCATTTGAGAAAAAATCTGAGTAGGTGAGGGAGCAAGTCATGCGGATTTCTGTGGGAAGAGCATTTTAGGAAGAGCGACCAGCAAGGGCAAAGGCCCTGAAGTAGGAAGGTTCCTGGTGTCTTTGAGGAACAGGAATAAATAGGCCAATGTAAGGAAGGTGGAGTATAGGGGGATGAGGCCAGAGAAGGGCTGGGGGGTTGGGTTGTGTACGGCCTTGAGGTCTCTGTAAGGACTTTGGACTTTGTTCTAAGTAAGATGGGAAGTTGTTTGAGGGCTTTGAGCAGAGGAGTGACATGAACTGACATATTTTAAACGGATCACTTTGGCTGCTGTTTTGACAATAGACCAAAGATGGGCAAGGGAACAAGCAGGAATTCTAGTTAGGAGGCTGAGTCAGCCATCTAAGTGAGATGTGATGGTGGCATGGACCAGCGTGGCAGCAGAAGTGGTTTTAAGAATTACTTGGATTCGGACTTCCCTGGTGGCACAGTGGTTAAGAATCTGCCTGCCATTTTTCACAGAACTAGAACAAGAAATTTTACAATTTGAATGGAAATGCAAAAGACCCCTAATAGCCAAAGCAATCTTGAGAAGGAAAGATGGAGCTGGAGGAATCAGGCTCCCTGACTTCAAACTATACTACAAGGCTACAGTGATCAAGACAGTGTGGTACTGGCACAAAAATAGAAAGGGAAGATCAATGGAACAGAATAGAGAGCCCAGAGATAAATCCACACACATATGGGCACCTTATCTTTGACAAAGGAGGCAAGAATATACAATGGAAAAAAGCTTCTTCAATAAGTGGTGCTGGGAAAACTGGACAGCTACATGTAAAAGAATGAAATTAGAACACTTCCTAACACCATACACAAAAATAAACTCAAAATGGATTAAAGACCTACATGTAAGGCCAGACACTATAAAACTCTTAGAGGAAAACATAGGCAGAACACTCTAGGACATCCATTAAAGCAAGATCCTTTTTGAACCACCTCCTAGAATAATGGAAATAAAATAAAAAATAAACAAATGGGACCTAATGAAACTTAAAAGCTTTGCACAGTGAAAGAAACCATAAACAAGACAAGAAGACAGCCCACAGAATGGGAGAAAATATTTGCCAATGAAGCAACTGACAAAGGATTAATCTCCAAAATATACAAGCAGCTCATGCAGCTTAATACCAAAAAAGCAAATAACCCATTTCACAAATGGGCAGAAGACCTAAATAGACATTTCTCCCAAGAAGACATGCAGATGGCTAACAAACACATGAAAAGATGCTCAACTTCACTCATCATTAGAGAAATGCAAATCAAAACCACAATGAGGTTTCATCTCTTGCCGATCAGAATGGCCATCATAAAAAATCTAGAAACAATAAATGATGGAGAGGGTGCGGAGAAAAGGGAACCCTCCTGCACTGTTGGTGGGAATGTAAGTTGGTACAGCCACTGTGGAAAATAGTATGGAGCTTCCTTAAAAAACTAAAAATAGAACTACCATATGACCCAGCAATCTCATTCCTAGGCATATACCCTGAGAAAACCATAATCCAAAAAGAAATATGCACCTCAGTGTTCATTGCAGCACTATTTACAATAGCCAGGACATGGAAGCAACCTAAATGCCCATCAGCAGATGAATGGATAAAGAGGATGTGGCACATATATACAATGGAATATTACTCAGCCATAAAAAGGAATGAAATTAAGATATTTGTAGTGGGGTGGATGGACCTAGAGACTGTCATGCAGAGCAAAGTAAGCCAGAAAGAGAAAAATACAGTATGCTAACTCATATATATGGAATCTAAAAAAATGGTACAGATGAACCCAGTGACAGGGCAAGAATAAAGATGCAGATGCAGAGAATGGACTTGAGGACATGGGATAGGGGGTGAAGGGGAAGCTGGGATGAAGTCAGAGAGTAGCACTGGCGTATATACACTCCCAAATGTAAAATAGATAGCTAGTGGGAAGCTGCTTCATAAAACAGGGAAATTAACTCGAGGATGGGTGAGGACTTAGAGGGGTGGGATAGAGAGGTGGGAGGGTGTCACGGGAGGGAGAGGATATGGGGATATATGTATAAATACAGCTGATTCACTTTGGTGTACAGCAAAAACTGGCACAACAGTGTAAAGCAATTATATTCCAATAAAGAACTTAAAAAAAAAAGTTAAACTCCAAGAACTCTAAATCCACATTTGTATTAGGGAAAATAATATTACAGAAAATGCCATTGAGGTGTGATGTAGCTATTTTTGTATATTGGTAGATAGCCCACAGAGATTTTTTGAGCTTGTTAAAATAATTCTCTACAGTGAATAATCCAATACAGGCAATTTTATTTCTGTTTCTTTAATTGTTCTTTTTTATGAAAATATACTAGTAAAATAGTAATCTTTACAAAAAGAAAAAAAAAGAATCCGCCTGCCAATGTAGGGGACACAGTTTCAATTCCTGGGCAGGGAAGATCCCACATGCCATGGAGCAACTAAGCCCATGAGCCACAACTACTGAGCCTATGCTCTAGAGCCGCGAGCCATGGCTACTGAGCCCGTGTGCTGCAACTACTGAAGCACGCGAGCCTACAGCCACTGCAGTGAGAAGCCATGCACCACAATGAAATTCCAGTTCTACTACTTCATGGTTGTGTTACCTCAGACATGCACCGCAACGAAGAGTAGGCCCCGCTCGCCACAGCTAGAGAAAGCCCTCGTGTAGCAATGCAGACCCAAGGCAGCACCTCCTCCCCACCCCAGAAACTTGGTTTCTGCATCTATTTTGAAAGTAGAGCTAGCAAGATTTGCTAGTGGATTGTGTGTGTTGTGTTAGAGGAAGAGAGAAGTCAAGGATGACCCTAAAGTTTTTGTACTGATACTGAGGTGGGAAAGATTGTGGGGTGAGCAGGTTTTGGTAGAAAATAGTAAAAGTTTAGTTCTGGACATGTTAACTTTGAGATGTCTGTTAGATATCCAAGTGGAGATGCCAAATAGGCATTTGGATACACTAACAAGTGCTCAGGGGAGCAGTCCTGGATGGAGACAGAGATTTGGTAGTTATTAGCACATAGATGGCATTTGTAGCCATGAGACCAGATGAAAGCAGGAGATAGAAAAGCAAAAACTAAGCCATTGGAAATTCCAAACTTGAAAGTTGGGGAAATGATGAGAAAGTACTAAAGGGATTGAAGGAAAGCATCCCGAGAGGAAAGAGGGAAATCAGGGACATCTGGTGCTCAGAAGTGGAGTGAAGAAAATGTTTTAAAGCAGAGAGAGTGGCCAACAGTATCCGGTGCTGCTGAGAGGTCTGAGAGTTGTTCATGTGGAGGGTCTTGCTGCCTTCACCAAGAGCAGTATCAGTGGCACGATGGGGGAGATAGTTGGTGAAAGAGAAGAGGGGAAAAAGGAAGGAAAGGATTGAAGACAGTGAGTACAGAGAACTCTCGCAAGGAATTTTACTTTAAAGAGAAGGACAGTAGCCAGAGGGAAATGCTGGGTCAAGAAAGTTTCCTTCTCTCCCTGTCATCCTTTCTTCTCTCCTCGCTTCCTTTCTTTTTTTTTCCTTCTAATTTTCTGATAAGATACTAAAGGAAAAATAAGTTTAAGTCCTTTAGAATCCTTACAGCTTATAAATGTTAAAAAAAGATATCATAAGCAATAGGAAGGAAGATAGAGTGAGAGGAAGGCAGGAAGGCAGGAGGGAGAGGGGGAAGGGAGTTCAGGACAAACGTTTTAGGACACATTGAGCTCAATTCCCTTTCTGCTACTTCATGGTTGTGTTACCTCAGACCTGATATTTATCATCTCTAGGTCCTAGGAACCTCATCTATAAAATAGGAATAATTTCTGCTCCCTAGGATTACTGTGGGAAAGTTCTTCATAAAGTATAAAGTACCATGAGAAATGATAAAATAGCCCCAGTGGGAATTGAAAAAGTATTTTAAAAACCAAGAGTAAGTTGCAACAGATATTGACCTACTTTTTAAACTGAAAAAAAAAAATACCATGTTCTATGTTAGGTTTAATCAATATAGGTTATATTTTGTTTGATTAGCCAAGAATAAATCATGTTTTAATGCAGCTAGTATGTGAATAGTTCTATGCTATGAGTCTTTACTCCTATGCTCTAGGACCTTAATATTGGAAAAACAAAACATAAATACACAGAAATTCAAAATGAAAAGGAATTATGAAAATTTGTTATGTAGAATATGATAAGATACATTTTTTTCTATTACCAGTTTGCAAAATGCAGTATAGGCAAAAACATTATACCAATTTCTTCCAGAGGTATACACTGCCTGTGTAATATATTAAAGAAATCATTAAATAGTCATTAGCATTGTCTCATTTACCACGCACTTAGTTGGAGAAAGTCAATTGTTTTCCTAATTCTGGAATCTAGGCCTAAGATATACAGTCCCACCTCTGCCAGAAGAGTTGGAATGAATTGAGACCACAGAGGCAATATAGTTCTAGGAACTTGTGTCCTGGAAATAGAAAGATTATCAAGTGACAATATAATCATTCTTCTTAGGATAATTTCTGCTTCTGCCAACAAACCTGCACTGTGAACTAAAATCTCCTTCATACGTATTCATAATAGAAAGGTAGAAGGCAGAGTGTATGAGCGACACCTGTGAAGTCCCTTGTAGCTTTACAAAGAATATGACCCTGTGAACCAGTGCACGGAAGACCTGCTTGACCACTGAGAATGCCCAGCTCTACTTTAACCTTGGTAGTTCAGAGATTTTTTCAAAAGCAAGGTATTCTATATATTATTTTCACCACTTTTTAAAGCAAGTGTTGATAAAAACATTTAAGATGAATTGTTTAATACTGGGATCAGCAATTAGCTAACAGTGAAAATGAGTCCTTTCTTCCACTCAAGACCCCACTTTTCTATCAAGCACACGCCTGTTATCCTGTCTTTGTTTCATCCCTCCTGGCAGGGCACATATACTTCTTTTATTTTTATTTTATTTTTCATTTAAAAATTTAAAAAAAAATTTTATTGAAGTATAGTTGATTTACAGTGTTGTGTTAGTTTCATGTGTATAGCAAAGTGATTCTGATATACACATAGATATAATCTTTTTCAGAGTCTTTTCCCATATAGGTTGTTACAAAATATTGAGTATGGTTCCCTGTGCTATACAGTAGGTCCTTGTTGTTTATCTATTTTATATACAGTAGTGTGTATATGTTACTCCCAAATTCCTAAGTTATTCTTCCTCCCGCCTTTCCCCTTTGGTAACCAGTACTGTAGTCTGCTTTTTATGTCTGTGATCTATTTCTGTTTTGTAAGTACAGTTATATATATTTTTTTAGATTCCACATAACTTCTTTTGCCCATCTACTCCCATCACTCTTTTTCATTCTCCCAGACAGATTTTCTTTTTTAAAAGTTTTAGTGATGAAGAACAGCTTCTGAGCTTGAAGGGTTTCATTGCAGCTCATTTTTAGCTGTTTTCTAAGTGCCTGGAACTTATACACTGCAGGTGCTCAATAAGCGCTTATTGAGTCACATAAAGGACAACGAAATGTTCCTGAGCCAGTGTTTCTGGCTCCTCCCTTGGGGAGACTAAATTGGCAATGAGTTAGAACTTAGAGGAGCTTTGCATATGCAGCTAATGAAAGCTCACACGACTATTCTCACCAGTGCTGTCCACAAAAACACTTTAGTAGAGTTTTCGTGGTAAGTAGGGTTTTCAAATTTACAGCTCTAAAATTATGTTCTTCAGAAATAGGAGAGCTGCTAGGGACTGAATTGTGCTCCCTCTCCTCAAATCAATCCTGCCTGACAGCTGCCAATGTCATATTCCTCCAACCCCACTTCCCTGGGCTCCAAACCCGCAGTGGCTGCCTGCATGGTTCCAGCTGAGGACTAGTGCAACAGCATTTTGTTCTTCCTTTTTTCTGCCTTTTCTATTATTCTGCATTTTCTCTCAGCAAGACACAATAAAAAAGAGAAAGGGACACACACACACACACACACACACACACACAGACACACACACACACACACTTGCCCCAGCCCTAAACCTCTAAACATTTCTGCTGCCAGTGAAGTTCTAATGAAATGGTCAAATATGCTGGTTGATGACTGAGTAGGATTCAAACAGGACTCCCTGCTGCATCTCATAAAGTGTTGTTTGGAAGATTTTACCTAATTATTGACCCATGGGAAGGACTGAGAAGATCACTTAGAATTTTCAGGGATTTTGCCAGCTCTGCAAGTCAGAGAGTACGTGACAAACCGAGGCTGTATTGTAGACGGCCTTTATCTGCCTCTGTGTACGCCCTCGTTTAGTACAATGACCACATGGTTTATTGAACTCTGAAGGAGTGCACAACTTAGCTTGAAAATCTGTAATTTTCAAAACAAGCTGAAAAATCAGCCTTGGTGGCTCTCATGCTGCTTTTACTTCTCTGCATTTGCCTCCAAGGATGGCCAGTCTCTCCTGAGGACCTCATGGTTTGATCTCATTTTATCTTTCAAAACTTCTCCCTTCCATTAATTTTCATTTCAATAGATTCATGAGAAATTGTGGCAGCTCTAATAACACGAACATTAAAAAAAATCCCATAACATCAAGGTTGCATATTTCCTACTGATTAGTGGTTTTCTCTTGATTAAATTATGCATTTTTAATATAAGTCCTTCATTTCTCAGCAGTAACACATGGCAGAGTCATCCCTTGGTACAGACCAAATCCATTTACAGCTCCCTGTCTAGGCATATACAAAACTGCTTTGAACTTCAGGCTTTGGGTATGAAAGAGGTTCGAAATTCTTAACAAATGCTTCTGTTACAGCCTCTCAGGTGAGCTCTCCAAGGGGAAAAGTAATCTTCTCATTGTTATGCTAGTGAAGGGAAATGACACATTGAAGGTGGGTGGCTTGCTCAAGGTCACTAAGGGTCTTACCATCAGACTAGCTAAGAAGCCTGGAGATCTAAATCCCAGACTTGAGTTATCTCCAAATATGTTCTCTTTCCAGCTGGGTCAGTAACTATGTGGGGTGTCACTGGGGTGCACGGTTATTATTTGTTAGCACCAAACACCCAAACATGTTGATCTTTCATACTGGCTTCTATGGTGCCTTCATTTTACTAACTTCTTTATGTTTCATGTGATGCTCAGGGAGATCTTGGCCAGATTTTTGAACAATTTATGGATGGCAGATAGTGAATGGTACCTGAGGGCTTTCTTCCCTCTGGTCTTTCTGTTCTGAATTTCAGAATGCTACATGTTCAGAGTAAGTGCTGCATAAAAGAAGGGATTTTCAGAGTAATTTAGGGCAAGTCATCATATGCACTTTTTCTACTAGCACAGGTTTTCTTATCCTAACCAGACTCTTTTACTAATCTTAGACTCTGCCTGAGTACAGGAGTTTGGCAAGGAATCTCTACATGCAGTGAAGCTGGAGGAGGGCTGGGCCCAAGGAAGCCTCATTGGTCACGCTGTGACCTGGGATTACCCAAAGCTTGGTGTCCTAAGGTTTAGTTGGAAAGAGTTAAATTAGGCTAACGTGGGAGACAGTATCCATTGACTCTGAGTTATTGAAATAGCCTTTAATTGTCTCCCTGTATCCAACCTTGGCCCCACTAGTCTAAATTCTACCTCATTGTCAATGTGATCTTTCTAAAATACAGTTCTTATTAAGCGATTCTTCTGATGAACTTTTCTTGCAGTTGCACCCTCACTTAGGTTAATGCCAGGTTGTGCTGTGGTAGCAAATTAACTGCAGATCTTAAACCAAGCAAAGGATTTTCTTCATTCTGCATGTCCCCCATGGTTCAGGAGAATGGGGTTTCTGCTCTGTTTTACAGTTGCTCAAGGATCCAGGCTGGTGGAGGCCCGGCTATCTAGATATTTCTGGTCGCTGCAGCAAGGGTAGAGAGCACATGAAGTGCCACACTGCTTTTCTGTGCTTTGGACCAAAAGTGACACATATCACTCTGTCACAGCCCATTGGTAAGAACTATTCATATAGACGCCTCCTCCATCCCCTTTAACTCCAGGGTGTGGTAAGTACGGTCTTTCATCTGATCAGAGGAGAGGAGAACAAATATTGGTGAACACTGGTTAAGTTTACCACATTCTGCATTGCCCTTGTCATGGCATTTTTTCATAATTTGGACCTTGCTTTAGCAATAAATACTCTCTGCCCTCCCTCCATCCCCTGCCATCCCCACTTCTCATTTAAATCTGGTCATATTGGACTTCATGAAGTTCGCAGAATATGCTGAGCTATCTCTTACAATTTGTATCTACATATACTGTTTTCTTTGTCTAAAACACCTTTGTCAACTCTTGGATTCTTTATAATGTAGTTTTAGAATTGCTTCCCCTGGGCACAAAGATTTTCCTGACTACCCCACTTCCAGCTTGAGTTATTTAGCTATTCTTTTCATCTGATATCACCCTATACTTAACATCTGCACTTATAATATTACCCTCTAATTGTGTATTGACTCACTTATTCTTCCTTGTAAACTATCATGAGGTGTCTTGGGAGAAGAGACCATGCTTTACTTAAACTTGAATCCCCAGCACCCAACACTTGGCACATAGTAGGTGGTCAGTAAATATTTGTTGAGTGAATAATGGAATCACAGACTTTGTACCTTTGTTAGTAGGTCAAAATGAAGCTAGCAAATTATAAAAAAGGTCCGTACAAAAATATAATAATTAAAAATTTTTGGATGTCCATATTTACACAATTGATCAGTATCTCTTTAAAGGAATTTTTATATTTATCTTGGATAAAATTAGTTCTGTGAGAAGGGTTATATCATCTAGGTAAGGATTTTTTTTTTAAGGAATGATCTTTTTAAATCAGTTTACAATTTTGACATCTTTTACATCTGTGTTTTTCATTTATATAATTGCATATACGAATGTAGATTACTCAAGCCCATGATCACACTTGAAGCTGTGACGTCCCATCACCTGCCACTTTCCTTGAAATTCTCAGGGAACATTCATGCTGCTGATTATTCTGACCGTTTTTGTGAGACTTACGTTTTGTCTCTGTTATGGGTTGAACTGTGTCTGCTAGCCCTTGGCACCTGTGAATATGACCTTATTTGAAAATAGGGTCTTTGCAGGTGTCATTAATTTAAGAAGAGGTCATGCTGATTAGGGTAGGCCCTTATAAGAAGAGGAGATTGCTGGCTCACGGGGAGAGTGTCATGTGGTAACAGAAGCAGAGATCGGAGTGATGCAGCCGAGAGCCAACAGATGCCAAGGACTGGAGGCCACCGGAAGCTAGCAGAAGGCAAAGGCTGATTCCACTCAGTGTCTCAGAGGTTAGTGTGACACCGCTGGCGTGCAGATTTTGGACTTCTAGCCTCCAGAACTGTGAGAGAATACATTTCTGTTCTTTTAAGGCATCCATTTTGTGGTACTTAGCTGTGGCAGCCCTGGGAAAGGAATACAGCCTCTTTCTAAATTTTTTTTTTCTACACAGAATATGTACTAGTGCTCAAGTCCAGGCTTGCAAGCTAGCATACAAAAGCAAAGTAACTTCGTGAGCCAGCGAAATGTTGACCGCACTCTTTTTTTTTTTTCAAAAGAGGCTCTCGTAAGTAGGCTGGAAAAGAGATGTTTGAAAACCCGAGGGAAAAAAAAAACAGTGACCCCTTAACTTATAAGAAACCCTCAGATCTGAGACTGTTGTTCTTGTCGGGGTAGCTCTGGATAAGCTGATGCTGTGGAGAAGGCAGCAATTATCCTGCTGGATTGAAGAGAACTTCTAGATGACCAGGAGAACTAAGTGGTTGAAATTTTGCTGGATTTAGACAATTGAGGCTCAGATCTCATGCTCTTCTGTGCCTTCCTGTATTACACAGTTTGGAAAGTTAAAAATACATTTCCAAGAATTATTGCAGCTGTGGTGCTGGAAGAAAATTATGTTCTGGCAGTAGCATGTCCTCGAGAGATTTGAAAGGTGGAAGTCAGGCGGAGGTCATATTCCTGGTGCCAACTTAGCTGGCAAGCAAGGTCATGGAGAAATGAGTGTCTTCATGAAGGAAGGCAGCTACAGTACCTGGGTCAGTGTTTCAGAGTCTAGTCATTGCTTTGTGGGTGTCAAGACAAAGTTGTGGAAGTGGTGGTGGCAATTCGTTGATTCCTTCAGCACTGTGTTCCTAACTTCAAAATTTCCAGTGGTATCACCCTGACTCCTGATATGCCAGCTTTTATTAGAGCTTTGTAAACATCTGATTCCCTATGTTAAGTTCCAACTGTTAAAAATACTAAGTCTGTTTTCTTGGACTAAATTCTGACTGATGAGAATTTGGATTGGTTCTTTGACTTGCTTGGATTTAAAGGCAGTGATATTTCTGGTGTTAGCAGATAATTGATCCTGATAGTCAGTGGCACACAGTGGCAAGACTTCCTGAGTTTCTCACCATGGGTCCCCAGGGATAAAGTGCCCATGGAATGCAGGCTCTGGAAGACTGAGGGGCTTCCACTAGAGACTCCTATAATAGGAATAAGAAAGGCAAAGACTGTGGGGTGGTATGGCTGTGATCAGGAACTTTCTGTGGCTCCTCTAAAATAATTTCTTAAAGTTGCAGGCTGATAAAACTGCAATCCGATCTTATGAGGTGCTAAATGATAACAAAAGTTGAATTCACAGCCTTACCAAGTCTTCTTTTTTTGGGGTCAATGTTTGGATGATGATTGGGACACTAAAAATTGGGATGGGGGACATTCGAGTAGACTTGAATGAATCGAGTAGTCTGAGCACGCAAACTCTTCTGATTCTCCCTTACCATAAGATGCAGATGCAGCCTCTTCTTCCTACCTCTGGGACTGGTCCTATATTCAGTGGACAACTTAATGATATCTCATGAGGCAATTAGCTTGAAAGGCTATGTCAGCTCTCCCCATACAGCATCCCTACCATTCCTCATCACCTTGACATAAGTCAATCTCAACATATCTCAGGAGCATTACAACATCTGATCCAGAAGAAAAGGCTTACACATGAAAAAAATTGCTAACTATCAGCAGAAACCTGGAAAACCTGTGTCAGAGTGGATTCTAACTGTGCTAGACCAGAGAGGAGAAAATAGATCTTTAGATTGGGCTAAACTTAAAGGATATGGGTAGACATAAGAGATTCTGTATTCAGTGTGCCAGCTCGAGGAGATAGGAGTTGTTTTAGCAATTTGAATGGCCATCACCTGCTACTTGAGCATTCAGGTGTATAGGATCACTGGCTTCTCCAGTGATGTAATCAAACTGTTGGGGTTCAAGCCTCACAACTGCAGTGTTATGATGGGGTAAGGCAATGGTCTTAAGTGCCAACGTAGTATTTTACCTGAATTGATAGCCTTCTGTGCTTGACCGTGGACATTTTCTGTGATACTTTATAGGAGGGCATTCTGCTGCATGGAATTAACCTCGAAGCAGTTAACCCTCATTTTTTACTTGGTTGATTGGCTAAAACCTGCACTCAGTGCTAGTTAATACCGAATAAAGTTGACTTGCCAAATATTCTGTGGAGAAAGGAATACAAAGACTTTGGGTGATGAGAGTGCTAAAATACAGTCGACCCTTGAACAACATGGGTTTGAACTGTATGGGTCCACTTATGCAAGGATGTTTTCAATAGTGAATAACATAGTCAGGACTACATGATCCACAGTTGGCTGAATCCGCGGATATGGAGGAACTGCAGATATGAAGGGGTGACTATAAGTCATACTTGGATTTTTGACTGTGTGGAGGGTTGGCACCCCTAATACCTGTGTCCTTCAAGGGTCAACTGTATATTTTATCATATGCTATTCATTTCTTCCTCCTGTGTCTTCTGAAAGGACTCAGAGGAAGTTTCCTTCACAAAGGCTTTGAGAAATACATTAGTGAAGGAAGCAGCAGCATTCTTAAAAAGCGCATTGGTGGATGCATTCGTTTGCTAGAGCTGTGATAGAATGCTTCAAGCTGGGAGGTTTAAACAATAGAAATTTACTTTCTCAGAGTTCTAGAGGCTGGAAGTCTAAGGTTAAGGTGTCAGCTTGTTTTGATTTCTCCTAAGGCCTCTCTCCTCGACTTACAAATGGCCACCTTCTCACTGTGTCCTCACAGGGCCTTTCCTTTGTGCATGTGTGTGATACTGTGATTGATAATACATACATATATGGTCCCCATTCCTAAAACCCTTGGAATTTCCTAAGTGATAAGAGTGATAAAGATATCTTGACATTCATAAAAAAATCTCTTTCAACCACACCTGAGTTTATGATAACGAAGTGACTTTTGGAAAGCATCTAAGGATGGGGACTGGTTGCTGGGGGAAACAACCATGTGATTGGAGGGTTGGGACTTATCATTCAACACCCCCGCCCCCCCAACCTCCAGGAGAGGGAGACTAGCTGGAGGCTGAATCAGTTGCCAATGGCCAATGATTTAATGCCTATGTATTAAAGTCTCCATAAAACCCCAAAAGGGTAGAGTTTGGAGAGCTCCCTGGCTGGTGAATGTGTGGAGACTTGGGAGAGTGCTGTAGGTAGAGGGTGTGGAAGCTCTGCGACCCTCCCACTTACCTTGCCCTATGCATCTCTTTCATAGCCTATTCCTGAATTATATCCTTTTACACTAAACTGGTAATCTAATCAGTAAAATGTTTGAGTTCTGTGAGCCAATCTAGCAAATTAATTTAACCCTAGCAGGGGGTAGTTGGAACCTCTGATCTGTAGCTATTTAGTGAGAACACAGGTGACAACCTGAACTTTTGAACAGTGCCTGGAGTGTGTGTGTGTGTGTGTGGGGCGGGGCGGGTCAGGGGAAGCCTTCGAGGACCAAGCACTTAACCTGTGGAATATGATGCTATCTCTGGGTAAATAGTGTCATAACTGAATTGAATTTTAGGACACCTAATTGGTGTTGGAGAATTGCTTGGTGGTGTTGTGGGGAAAACCCCACATGTTGGAATTGGGTGCAGAATTGTTAATGTGCATCCCTGGTGTCTCTGTGTGTGTCCATATTTCCTCTTCTTTTAAGAACACCAGTCAGAATGTTTAGGGACCAACCTAATGGCCTCATTTTAACTTCATAACCTCTTAAAGGTCCTATCTCCAAGTACAGTCGCATTCTGAGGTACTGGGGGTTAGGGCTTCAGCATATACATTTTGGGGAGGGGAGCACAATTCAGCCAATTCAATAGGGAACAGAGTAAGGATAATTATCAGAATGATTTGACTCGCTGGGACCTTTGCGGGGACTAACTGATCATGGTTTCCACATTAAATCAAATGGGCAAGCTTTTGGGATCCTGTTTACCTTTATAACTAAAACAACTAAAATAAAGACTTCATCTGGTGAATGGAAACTGGCTTGAGTTGACATGATGTGGAGACAAAGACCCCTATTCAAATCTCAGACTGGAGAGTGTTCTGACACCCACAGATTCTTGACTTGGTTCCTTTTGGAAAAAGTACCTGCAATGCTTTTGTTAGCGTGTTCAATAAATCTTTTCCCTAGCCTTTCCCAAATGATTTGCCATTTTCCTAACACTTGAACACTGGGAAAAAAACTAGTTATTTTAAGGATTATTATTATTATTATTATTTTTTAAAACAATGGAATTTTATTTTGATGAAAAATGAGTTTACAATCATTTAGTAAATGAAGAGCAAACACTTCATTTTCCTGTCCCATAACCCGAAAAAAATCATTAGTAAATAAATACCTGTGAATAGATCAAGGGTAAGGCAGACTGGATAATACACCACCTGATGTTTACACTCCCTGCATGTGACTCACTTGAGAAGGATGGAAACAGCACTGGAGATAACTGATGAGGATGGGCACTGAATCCCATCCTAATCACTCAAATAAGCCCAGTGACTCTCGTTTTCTGCTCATCGTGGGCAGCAAACTACACACATTTACAGAAGGAATACTCTGATAGAAGCACTTATTTAAATTATATTGTTCATCACAACTATAAAAATGGCTTGAACAGTTCCACTTAACCACCATATATAAAGTGCAACTAGATAATATTCTACATTTTATCTGGGGTATGATTAATATCTATCTAGACTGAAAGTACCCCAGCTGCCAATTTCCACCACTTCTGAAAATATCTAGATGTGTGAAATAGGGCTGTCCCCCATACAAAGAACCAATTTCACAAACCTACTGGTAAACAAATACATTTATATAACTGGTACCTCAAGATGCTAGAGTAGTACTCATTTAAAAAACCATTCAGCTACCTTTGGTCTTTAAAAAAGCCTACACTGCAATATCTTAACCGTTGTTCTGCGTATCTCACAATGAAGAGTGTGGCCTTGCAGTGCAGGATGAGGAGAGTGCAGCGTCACTGTGGAGAGTAGCATGCTATGGCTTCAAGAGACATCAGGATCACAGCATCGGATTCTGTGCGTCAGGATCGAGGTCGTTGTTGCCGGAAGGGGGGTAGATGGGGAGAATATCCAGCTCATCCACTTGCAGAGTTGGGTGCATGCCTCCCAGCTGGTCCTGGGGAATGCCTGCAGCGGCGGCTGCAAGGTTGGTAATAGATTTACTCTTTACACACTGAAAGTCTACATGCCGACTCTTTCCTTCTTCCTTCTCCCAAGACATTCGAATAAAGGGCCTTTGGACATAGTTGTAAATCACTTCTGGGCAGCCCCCGGGCCTTTTCTTTACTTTTTCTTTGTAGGTAGGATAACCTTCTATTTCCAGTCTAATCTTCTTAAGACCCCGCTCCTTCAAAACTGATTTGGCCACCTCTCTGTTTTCAATGTACTTGAAAAATCTATATAATTTTGTGCTATAGATAATTTGTGAATATTCTGCTCCCATCTGTGGTGGATACTCTTCATCCCAATCAACCACATCATTGTCTGTAAGCACCACTATGTGGCATTCACGCTCCCCACTCTGGGCACTAGCTACCATGAGAGGCAGGATCATTTCTTCCAGGTAAAATTCAAACTGTCTACAAGCACCATCGTTTGATAACTCATGCATTAGGGCACTGAGATCTCTACATTTAATAGTACTATATTCAAAAGAGATACAAAGATAGTCACATGGTTCTCTCAGTTCAGGAATAGATATGCCATCAGGACAACGGATTATTCCTGTTTTGCAGTAATCCAGAATGGCTCGAAACACAGTAGAGCCAATCCCCTCTGCCACCTCATACTCTCCCTTCTCACTGGGACGTGTAAAGTTATGTTCTCTGCCAGATCCAAACATCCTGCCCAACATTGTATTTGGCTGTGCAGTAAAAATGAATGGGTCTACAACAAATCTAGTGTTACCCACTATTAGTGTCACTCGTTCTGAAGTTCTTACATTCCGAGTTCCTCCTTTTGCATTTTCATACACAAACACCATTTCCCCAGGTGTCTTACAGCTACCATCTGAACTTGACTGACTACTGTTTCTGCTGCTGTTTCCAGCACTGCTACTGGAGCCATTTGGAGATGCTTTTTGAGGACGAGGACTGCTAGGACGAGAGGAACTGTGATCTTTTTCATGTTCAACATGGTGCTGTCATGTTGGAGAAGTAACATTTCTAATGCAAGCAGTGAGCTGAGATTCTGTTCTTTCGTGAGATGAATCTCGTGATCTGTCACTTGACCTTCGTCTATCTCTTGATCTCTCGTGACCCCCACTAGCACCATGTAGACTCATTTTGGTGTGGTTGACAACTCCTTTAGCAACACGTGAGGGAGTACTTGAATGTTTATAAAGTTTACGAGGTCTACTATGCAATTTCCGATCCCAATTCTCTGGATCACTGGAGTTACTGTCATAAGGATGAGGCTGTTCTGCCATCCCACTTCAAGCTTCCTCACACTACTGTAGTCTCCCTCAAGTGTCCAGGCACAGGCCGGGGCCAGCTACACCTCCGCTTCCTTCCCAACTGGATCCCTCCAGAGGTTTCTGTGGCAGTGGCCGCTCCAGCGGCTGCGGCTGCAAGAGCCGCCCCACCAGGTTGCAGGCTGGCTCCTAGGCTCTATTATTTTTTAATTTTATTTTTGGCTGTGTTGAGTCTTTGTTGCTGCACGAGGGCTTCCTCTAGTTGCTGCTAGTGGGGGCTACTCTTTGTTGAGGTGCTTCTCATTGCGATGGCTTCTCTTATTGGAGAGCATGGGCTCTAGGCACTCGGGCTTCAGTAGTTATGACTCGCAGGCTCAGTAGTTGTGGTGCATGGGGTTAGTTGCTCAGTGGCATGTGGGATCTTGCTGGACCAGGGTTCGAACCCGTGTCCCCTACATTGGCAGGCAGATTCTTAACCACTGCACCACCAGGGAAGTCCTTAAGGATTATTGATTTGTGACTCTAGAATATTGATAATCCCTATAGATCTAGAAAACACTGTGGTTCTCAGGTTAAAATAGGTCTTATTGAGGATCAGGTGATAAATGGAATAAGGGCTCTTTTGGTATTAAAAGCCAAGTAAAGACTATTGGAACTGCCCCTACTTTTCAAAGTAGTAAATCAAAAGCAGTACTTTATCTCTGGGGGAGAGAATCACAGAGATTGGTGCTACCACCAGAGATAGAATGGATATGGATTGGTTTTAGAGAATAAAAGCTGATTATTTTAATCAAGTGGTAATTCCAATTAGTTTCTTTTCTAGAGCAAACCAACACAGTCCTTGGCATGCAGTTGTAATTAGGGTGAATACTTTTTCTCCCTTCCTCCCCAAACAAGGGATGTCAGTAACTGTTTGCTCTTTACCTGCAGAGTCGCATGTACCTCTGATTTCCTCCTCTCTGTCACAATCCACTCCATAGGACATTTGATCGTTTTATCATATTGGTCTACCATATGGATAACATTGAACTGATGTAATCTGATGAGAAGATAGTGCAGGTATCCTAGATCAGTGTTTATCAAACAGTTAAGAATGATGGACTAATTTTTTTATTATTTTCAATCCATTCAGATGAATACTTTTATAAAATACAATAAAAATAAATTACTAGGAAAATCAAATTACAAGGTGTGAAAATACAAATCCAATTTTATTAGATCCTGTCAAAGTTCCATAAACATTTCTAAGTTTACTCTCAATTTCTATACTCTTTGTAGACTAGTAACTGTTTACAGACCAGCACAAATATGTGGAACACACTTTGATTAGTATCAACCTACATGCCTTTATAAAACTTAGGTTTGCCAGAGGATGGAAGATAAACTCCATATAAATTTAGGGGTCTGCCACTTGAGTGAAGTTTTTGGGAATCCAGTGGTATGGGGTATGTCAAGATACCCCATTTAAAAGCCAAAGCCAAGTTGATAGATCTTGTAATTCCTAACACACACACACAAACAATGCTTGATAGGTTTTTTTTTTTTTTTTTTAGATTTTGCAGGCAGTATACACTATATTTTGGTTCTCTGTTATGACCCAATAATCCTACTAGATTGCCAGTTTTGAGTATGGTCCAAAGCAAGAAATGGTTCTTCAGCTGTTCTAGGCTATAATGCTATCAGTTCTCCCAGGATCCCTTTTACTTAACCTTGTGACTTATGAATCCAAGGGTCCTACATTGCAGAAGAGGATTTTGTGTAGAGAATTTGTTGAAGTCCCCCAGGATTTTAAAGACAGTCATGGCCTTTTTATGAGCCAGGTTTCTCCCTTTCTCCTGGCTGAAACAGATCCAGTAGAATGAATGGATGGATGGATACAGAGAGATACATTTAATTCAAGGAGTTGGCTTAATTGATTGTTGGAGCTGGAAAGTCTGAAGACTGTAGGAAAACTGAGGCTGGAAACTCTCAGACAGGAGCCAGTGCTGCCACCCTCAGGAAACCTTCATGGAAGGAAACCTCAGTTTTGCTTTTAAGGGTTTTCAACTGATGGGATGAGGCCCACCCACATTATCGAGGATAATCTCTCTCTCTTTTTAAAAAGATTTATTTATTGTTTATTTATTTATTTTAGGCTGCATTGGGTCTTCGTTGCTGTTCGCGGGCTTTCTCTAGTTGTGGTGAGTGAGGGCTACTGTCCATTGTGGCGCATGGGCTTCTTATTGCAGTGGCTTCTCTTGTTGTGGAGCAGAGCTCTAGGTGCGTGGGCTTCAGTAGCTGTGGCTCACGGGCTCAGTAGTTGTGGCTCGCAGGCTCTAGTGCGCAGGCTCAGTAGTTGTGGCATACGGGCTTAGTTGCTCCGTGGCATGTGGGATCTTCCTGGACCAGGGCTCAAACCCATGTCCCCTGCATTGGCAGGCAGATTCTTAACCACTGCACCACCAGGGAAGTCCCAAGGATAATCTCCTTTTTAAAGTCAACTGATTGTGGAGGTTAACCACATCTACAAAATACCTCCACAGCAAAGCCTAGTGTTTGAATGAATAACTGGACTCTGTTACTTGCCAAGTAAGCCAAACTAATTATCACACTCCCTTTGTAGAGACCGAATGCCAGATCATGGGACTCAAGTCGCCTTATGATCTGAGATTCCCATCTTGAACTAGATCATATCTGACCAAAGCCAAAATGCCTGGGCATTTTACACCAAGTAAATGTCCTGGGAACTTTGAACTCTGATTGTTTAGAGGTCTTAATATGGATGCATGCTCCACCAGTGAATACAAAAAAATGGGTCTGTTGAACCTGAAGATTGATGGTCTAGATGGTCTCCTGGCCATTTTGGACTCTCAAGCCACTGAAACAACAGGCAAAAAAAAGACTTCTGTGTTAGCTCAGTGACTGATCCTGCCTAGCATGGGTTTTGCTACACTGTGAGGGCACGAAGAAATATGTGTGGAACCCAGGGCATTCTTGGCAGTGTCTCCAATGCTCTGCTGCCAAATAGAACAGTTAATGAAAGACTATTGCAACCCAGTACGGCCAAAACTATTCATGGCTAAGACTCCTCCGGCTTGAAGGTTTGCATGTCCTCACCAGGTATATACACATACTAGGTAAGATCTGGTTGAAGACAGAGGGAAAACGGAAAAATGGAGTGTGTAGTTGAGGACGGAAGTTATAAATCTCAGTTATATCTTTTAATCAGTTTTACAGAACAAGACTCTAAATGCACACACACACACACACATATATATATAAATAAATATATATGTATGGGGTTGGCTAAAAAGTTCGTTTGGGTTCCCATAACATCTATCTATCTAGAATATATATATTCATTTATATATTAATAAGCATCCTTTCCTTTCCCTTTCCTTTACTACTTTACATTCAGTGTGTTGGCGATAGTTAAATTTATGTTTATTTTTAATTTTTTTGTAGGTAACATTTTAAAACATTTTTATTTTTTCTTCCAGTTGTTTTGAGATACAGTTGACATACTTCACTGTATAAGTTTATGGTGTACAACATAATAATTTGACTTACATACATCATGAAATGGTTAACACAGTAGGTTTAGTGAACATCTATCATCTCATATAGATAAAACATTAAAGAAATAGATGAAAAATTTTCCCTTGTGATGAGAACTCTTAGGATTTACTCTCTTAATAACTTTCATTTATAATGTACAGCAGTGTTAATTAGTTAATTATCTTTATCCTGTTGTACATTAAATCCCTAGTACTTATTTATCTCATTGGAAGTTTGTACCTTTTTTGTACCTTTTGATTACCTGCATTTGATTCCCCCCACACCCCTCTCCCTCCTGCCCAGTAGCCACAAATCTGATCTCTTTTTTGATGAGTCTATTTGTTTTGAAGTATATGACCGACAGCATTGTGCTACTTCCTGGTGTACAACATAGTGGTTTGGTATTTTATACATTTCAAAATGGTCAGCATGATAAGTCTAGTTGTCATCTGTCACCAAAGATATTACATAATTATTGACTATATTTCTCACACTATGCATTTCATACCCATGAGTCATTTATTTTGTAACTGCAAGTTTTTAACTCTTAATCTCCCTCACTTATTCCTCTTCTCCCCTTACCCCTCCTGTCTGGCAACCACCTGTTCTCTGCATCTGTGACTCTGTTTCTCTTTAGTTGTGGTAGTTTTTTAAAAAAAATATTTATTTATTTATTTATTGGCTGTGTTGGGTCTTCGTTGCTGTGCGCAGGGCTTTCTCTAGCTGTGGTGAGTGGGGGCTACTCTTTGTTGCGGTGCTCAGGCTGCTCATTGAGGTGGCTTTTCTTGTTGCGGAGCACGGGCTCTAGGTGAGTGGACAGAAGTGAAACTGCTAGATTATATGGTAGTTCTAGTTTTAATTTTTTGAGGACTCTTCATACTGTTTTTCGTAGTAGCTGCACCAAATTTACATTCCTACCAACAGTGCACAAGGGTCCCCTTTTCTCCATATCCTTGCCAACACTTGTTATTTGTTGTCTTTTTGATAATAGCCATTCTAACAGGTGTGAAGTGCTATATCATTGTTTTGATTTTCATTTCCCTGATGATTAGTGATGTTGGCCACCTGTATATCTTCTTTGAAAAAATGTCTAATCAGGTCCTCTGCCCGTTTTTAATTGGGTTGTTTGTTTTTTGATGTTGAGTGATGATAAATTTATAGCCGAGTCCTTTGGTAACAGAATATCAAAGTCAGACTGTGACTGAACTATAGCAAAAAGAAACATTATCCAGAGATAAAGATAGATCCAATGGCTGAAATCTTTGGATTTTTCCTCTGAGGAAAGGATGAACTATTTAATGTTTATATAAGCAATGTTTACATTGTACTAGATGGAAAAATGTAGTTTTTACTATTGTTATTTAGAATTTACTTTATGTCAAATGATATATACGGATGTGGAGAAGCCAAAGACGGGACTATGCTGGGTATCATTTCCAACTCCTTCCAACTGCCCATGAGGGCCTGGAAAGCTTAAAACCACATCTACCAGCCCCCTTCTTCATGCAAGTAAGATTCCACTAATTTGAGCTGTGATATGAGACAGATGTCTACTTCCTGTTGCTGTTTGTGGAGACAGACAAGATTGTGGTGCCATGAGGCAGTTGTGGCAGCCAGATTCGGTGTCTAACTGTCATCCACCGACTCATGGGTGTCTAGAGGCAGAGGCAGGGGGGCCGGATTTAGGTTCCGGGGCTTCGTCAGCAGCTTCCTGAGTATCATCAGGTAGTCGTAGAAGCAGCAGCAGTTCCTGGTTCTGGATTGCAGCTCTAGGAGTAAGCTCTTGAATTTAATCACTCTTATACTCACATGCCTCCAGCCCTTCTAAAGATTTTGTGAACATCCGATTCCTTGCACGAAGTTCCCTTCTGCTTAAAATACCCAGGCTCATTCAATTTTATGTACAGAAATCTGTGTCTAAGACTCTAGGGTGTTGTCTGCATTTTAAGCTTTCAGAGATTCCGGGAAGGCTTTTTAGCTCTGTGCCTTTCCCCTACTTCATCCCAGCAAAAACCAAAATGAAGCAAACAAAAGAATATAAAAAGAGGCCCAAACGAACTACTTTTATTCTGCTTGATGCTGTAAAAGTGAGACAGTTTTCATTAGATTAAGGCTTCATTTTTTTGTAGTTCACGATTAAGCCTGAGGTAACAACGTATGGAAAGAATGATGAGGACTGTAAAACCTAACACTTACTAAGTACTGAATATATTCCAGGCATTACACTAAGCACGTTACATGCATTAGTTAATAACCCCAGCAGTTCAATAAGGTAGAATCTTGAATTATTCTCATTTGTATAGATGAAGAGACTGAAGCTGAGAGAGATTGGGTGACTGGCTTGGGATCACACAACTATTTGAATGGTACCAAGGCTCACATCTAGAGAATCCATTTCCAGAACCCACAGTCTGACCACAATATTGTGCTGCTTTAAAACCAGAAAATGAGGGCCCCATTCCTACCTCTAACATTTAGCAAATTACTCTTCCACTCTTTGCTAAGTCTCCACCTGTACAGCAGAGATTCCAATACCCTCTCTGAGTTGTAAGGACCCAATGAGCTAAGGTGAGTGAAAACAGCCTGTATGAAAGCGAAGTTATAATATTGTTAAAATTGTTTACCACTAATAAGCTTATAAGATTTTTTTCCCCAAACAAGCAAGAAGGGTGGACATAGACACTGAGAGACTTCTAAGGGGAAGTGATCAGTTTCTTAAAAGAGGAACAGGGTCTGTGAATACAGAGGCTCAGGATAGTAAGAATTTCTTTAATCTACTTGACAATTTTGGCCACTGCTGCCTCTGAATGTTTATAAAGAGCAGGATAATTGGGCCCTACTGAATTTTCCCTTTCTGTCATTCTTCTGTTCTCTGGGTAGGGGTTCATCTGATAGATCTCTATCCAACTTAGAATTAGCATTACCTTGAGCCAGATTTTTGTTGGCACCAAGTGACTAAACATTTTATAGACTTTCCTGAGAGATAATGTGTGCTTCCGAGGCATTTCATCCCATTCTGTCCACACCCCATTTTTCTGCCTACTCACATGGCCTCTGGTCCTCCTCTGTTCTCTTTTTTAATATTATGGTTTGCTAAATCTTCTTAAAGAGTAAAGTTTTTTTTTCCACCTTAAATGTATACAATTTTTATTTGTCAATTATACTTCAAAGCTAAAAAAAAAATTATACTTAAATCTAACACTAGAGGCTAAGGACCCAGGCTCAGAGTTGAGGTCAAAAATTAAAGTTTTTAAAAAATATTTTTGTTTTTGAATAAATCTACCCCTGTAACTCTGATTGTAAATGTAAAAGTGATAAGCGATTTTTAAAAATCCTTTTGGTCTCCTGTGCACAGGATGCTCTTAAATTATTTTGAACCCTTGACAAAATAGTCAATTCCGTTATAGTATGTTAAATGTTTTCATGTTCTGGCATATGCTTCTTTTCTGTGAATTGTGTATTTGTGTTTTTGGAATGGTTAATAGATAAAATTCATGGCTTATGAGCTTATACTGGAGAATGGCTCAGTTCATAGGTTACTGGAGAATGGCTCAGTTCATAGGTTTCTGGAAAAACTGAAGTTTCTGAAGCTTCAATTTTCTAACATGACAAACTGTGTGATGCCAAAATTCAGTTATGAAAGGCTTCTGGCAGTTGTGTTTTACAGTATATTACTGGTTTGGCAACTGAAATCATGAGATTTCCATGATTAAAACAACAAACCCCAAACCCCCAAAACAACAACAAAAACCATCATGCCATCTCAATCTGTGTTTTTGGCACTCATATCTCTAATTCCTAATTATTTTAATAGAATTGCCATTCTCATTGATTTTTCAGTTTAGTCCTTTAATGCAAACTGGTTGAAGTAAAACTTTGTCAGAAGTCTCTTCCTTCTTGGCATGACAGTGGACAAAATAAAACCACAAATGTAAAAAAGAATGTGTTTTGCATGAGCTGGTTACTTATCTTTGAATTTTGGGAGCACTTATTATCACTTTTCTGAGTTTATCCTCTGATATTATAGACAAGGTTATTTGAGAAACTGAAATGAGGAAAAAATAGGATAAGGTACTTAAGTTTTTTCTTTAACATGTGGTTAAATCTAATTGTATTTGAACTATGATCTAATGGAGAAGTTGATATAGAATTGGAGCCATTTTCATATTTTGAGAAAAACATTTATACTCTTCAAAGGAAAATGTCATTTGTATCAGACGCCTTCAGAGAACCACTTGATGAATGTAAATGATATCTTTCAGCTTTTAAATGTTGGAAAATAAGTTCAGTCTTTATTGGATGGGCAGGCAGAATGGCAGCATATAGGATGAAAGAAGAGAATTTTTCTTGTTCATATGAGGCAAAAGCCTGGAAGTGGTAGAGGAGGTATAGCATTGAATTAAATTTGGGTAAGGTGGGCTGGAAATAGGTAAATAGGAGAATAGGATAGATCAAGATCAATTGTTGGATACAAATGGAAAAGGAGCAGTAGAATGAAATAACTAGAATGCTATAGGAATTTTCTCTTTTTGTAAAACAGGAGTAGCTAATTCCTGTAGCACCTCATGTCTGGATTATTGCAGTGGTCTTTGCCCTAACATTTCCCAGAGATGTGTCAAACACTAAACCCTTGTGTCTTCCTGAACTTCAGGGGATAAACATCAAGTTCTCCAAGAGGTGCTCAAAGGCCTTCCTCCATTTCCTCATGGGGATGAGGGATGATGGAGACAAAATGCCATAGAATTTTAAAAAATTCAATTTATTTAAACTAAAAAAAAAGCAAAAACAGTTTACCCATATCTCTCCCCTCCACCTCTGGCAACCACCAGACTGTTTTCTATATCTATGAGCTTGGTTGGTTGGTTGCTTGGTTGGTTTATTGATTGATTTCACGTAGAAGAGAGATTACACAGTATTCATCTTTGATTTATTTCTTTTAGTGTAATGCCCTCAAGGTCCATCCATGTTGTCACAAATGGCACAATTTCATCTTTTTTAATGGCTGAATAATATTCCATTTCATGCATACCTATGCAATGGAATATTATATATATATAATATTATATATATATATCATAATATCTTTATCCATTCCTTCATTGATAGACACTTAAGTTGTTTTCATATCTTGCCTATTGTAAATAATGCTGCAATGAATATGGATGTGCATAGAATTTTTATTTTTTTCAGAGAAATTATCTTCTTTTTTTCCTGCTTTAACTTGAATTCTTATTCTACATTTTAGAAGGCTAAAGTGCTAAGGTTTACAAAATCATTTTTCAACTATCTCTTGTAATTTTCATGTAGTTGACTTAGCACTTGATCTGGAATGTGGGAATACTTGCCATCTATTATTTTGTTCTGAATCTTTTGGGTCTCAGATAAAGTGGAGACAGAATAATGCCCATTTTAATTTCTAACTTTACTAGTACTTACATTTCTTTGACATTTTGTCCTAGTTGTTTTAAGGAATTTTTTTCTTACTTGAACGTCAATTATAATTCATTAAAAGCAAGGATCATATTGTTATTTTCTTTTATTAACCAAACCATTCCTCCTACCCCATTTCACCTTTCATTCTGACTTGTCACTTAATTCTAAATAACTTGTTGTTGATTGATTTTGGAATTAACCTATCAGTTGATAACCCCTGCCTCTAGTTACTATACTGATACATAGAAAAGGAATCAACACATATTTCTATGGTTGGAGTACCAACAAAGGTCAGTTTGGCAATAAAACAATGCAAAAATAAGTGATAGAAACATATTAGGCACCAAATTTGGCACATCTTTTGGTTCTTACATTTTCAGATACTATGTTTTTTATGGTTTCTTTTCCTTCTTTTTGTAAATCTCAAATTATTCAACTAATCCAGATTTGTTCTTTAAGCCATTAGTTCCTTTTCAGCTAACTTTGCTTTGTTTTTCTACTTGGATTAATTCTTGGTTATTTGGGTCAGATTATTTCTCTAGTATACATAATTAACTTCTCTTTGCTGATAATTGTACTCACTTCTATATACAGAGTGAGCTTAGAATAAGAGACCAATTGAACAGGTTTCAGTTGAGAGTCTCAGATGTGCTTAACTTTGGTTTTATCAGTATTTTATTGACTGTATCTATTCTTAGTTTTCATGATTTGTTTTGGGAAAACTTTCTATGTTTGGGCAAAGTCTCAACACGCTGTTTTAATAAAATATTTTTATTACAAAATAATACATGCTTATTGTAGAGAATATAGGAAATGTAAAGGAGGAAGTAAAATCAGCTGTCATTTGATCACACAGAGATAACTACTATTATCACTTTGGTGTGTTTTTCTCCACTCATTTTTATGTATGTTTAACAAGAGTATTCATAATGTAAGACCTGCGTCATTTTCATTTTATTTCATTTTGTAGGCCACAGATCTAAAATACTGTTAAGTGTGATTATAGGTAAACTTGTTTGGCTTTGTGGTTTAATAGGAATGCCTTTCCTATTAAATATTAATAGAATACTCAGTACTCAGTAGAATATTAATAGATGATATTTTGGACTAGTGTTTTGTGACCAAGTAAGTTAGAGAAGCACAAGATTAAACAAAGTTTATTTTTCTTAAACTTCATGGATTCCTAGGCCTTAAATATGCCTACATGTGGTGAAATGTGGAAAGAGGGTTTACAGTGTTCAAGTTGTCCACACTTACATGAGTGCGGAATCCTTGATCTTTTTCAAAAAATGTCTTGTATGAAATAAACTTCGGGAAATGCTTCTTTTGGGTTTCACTTTTAAGTATGATGTTGCTCTTGGCTTTGCATAGATAATATATTGTAATAATGCTAACAATACTATTTTTAGTTCATGAAGTTGCTTTAAAATTTTAAAGTGGGGAATGAATATTGAATTTTATCAAGTGCATTTTTTGGACATCTATTGCAATGATTATATATATATATATGTTTTTCCTACTTTGCTCTAGATGATATGTTAATAGATTCCCACAATAACTCTAATTTCATTTTACAAGGTTATGCTTTCTAAGCCTTAGTTTCAGTGTGTATAAACTAAAGATAGTAGTGATACCTCCCTCAAAGAGATATTAAAATTAAATAAGAATATGCATGTAATGTGCTTAGCAACCATTTCTAGAAAATAGTAAGCTTTTATTATGATGAAAATAGCTTTGGCTATAACCCATAAGCATTGGTTAATAGTTCTCTTATTTTAATTTTTTTCTTCATGATGTGTAATTGTTGTTTTAATTTGCTCTTTAAGTCAATAGCTATGTAGGTGTATGTTTTACATTTTCATTTTGGTTAGTTAAAATAAATTATTAATTTCCTGCTCTATGGCCCTGTGACCAGTGGCCGTATTTTGAATACGATTTGCTTTAGGAATTTGAGATTTCTGTATTATGGGAGTAATATATTATCAGTTTTGTTTTTTTTTTTAAATCACTGTTTTAATACATTTGGGAAGATACTATTTTGTGGGTTATAAAGTTTAATCTATATTTGTGGATTGAAAATTATGAGATGAGGCTGGATCAAGATGGTGGAGTAGGAGGACATGGAACTCACCTCCCCACATGAACATATTAAATCCATCTTCATGTGGAACAATTCTCACTGAAAACTAACTACGAACTGGCAAAAAGACTCCTATATAACCAAGGTTATAGGAAAGACCCACATATAATTGGGTAGGAAGGGAAGATAAGCGATTGAGGTTGGGACCTGTGCCCCTGGGAGGGAACTCAAAGGAAAAGGGATAATACATAGCTGGAGACCCACGAGGGGGAGTGAGTGCTTAGAGTCACAGACTGAGTGCCCCAGTCTTGGGGACCTACACAGGGAAGACAAGCTCCTCTGACTGGTGGGACGACTGTTGGGACTAACAGGAGGGCTGTGGGAAGCCTGGACTCTGCTTGTGAGGAGGGTGCACACACTGGCTTGCCTGGGGCAGCATGGAAAGGGGGGATCGAAACTGTGCAGCTGACTGACCTGTTTCCCATGGCTGCCTCAGCACGTGCCCCATCCTGAGTTGAATGAATTCTCCAACCCTCCTTTCTCCATATCACAGCATGGCACTGGATCTAGGGCTGCCCTGACCAGGGAGAAGATTTGGCCATGGTACACAGGTGACCTGGTCCGCAGCTGGAGCCTGGGTGGGGCAGTGGTGGCCATTGTTGGCGCTTACTCAAGCAGTGCCTCAGGAGTAGCCCAGAAATCTGGTGGTGGCCACTCCACCACTGCTTATGCCCCAATATATGCTGAGAGTTCACGCAGGCTCTGCCTGTCCTGAGGTGTGGTTCCACAACAGAGTGAGTATGGCAGAGTCTATGTGGAGTGATTGGCTGTGGGGGACAAAGGTGACCTAATCCATGGCTGCATCTGAGCAGAGCAAGGGAGACAATTGCTGGCACCTGTACACCATGCACAGGCAGTGCATCAGAGACACTCGGACCTCTGTCTGTGGCCAACAGGGGCTGAGAGCTCTTGTGGGCCCCACTCACTTCAGTGCTCCCCGACTCTGGGGTGAGGGTCTTGGTGCTGGGAGGAAGGAAAATGCACACTTAAGGAAAACAGAGCCAGCTCTGGCATGACCCTCAGAGCTTTTGCCCCAACAACCTGGGGTCAGACACTCACAGCCAGTGAAGGCCATTGGGCAGAGGGAAGTCCCACCTCATACCCAACTCCTGCTCTAACTCCTTCATCTCTAGTGCCACCTCCACCAAGGTGATAGCTACCAGCACACCCTGAAGAAAGATGTGACTTGCATATATGTCAAATCTAGCTCTTCTTCCAAAGGCATTGAACACATGCAGTCTGTATAGAAATGCCTCCCACATAAGAATACCACTTCAAGACTGCAATAGGTAACTGTTTCACCTAAATTCACAGAGGCACTGAACGTTAAGCAAAATGGAAAGGCAGAGGAACTGGTCTTAGTTGAAAGGGCAAGAGAAAAACCCTGAAAAAATTAATAAAACAGAAATAAACAATTTACCAGATAGAGAATTCAAAGCATCGATGATAAGAATGTTGACTGAATTAGGGAAAAGAACAGATGAACACAGCAAAAATTTTAACAAGGAACTAGAAAACACAAAAAGGTCCATTCAGAAATGAAGAATTCAGTAACTAAGAAAAAATAATGGAGTGAATAGCAAACTAAGTGATAGAATGCATACGTGATCTGGAAGACAGGATAATGAAAATTGACTCAGCAACAAAAAGAAAAACAAGGGACTCCCCTGATGATCCAGTGATTAAGACTCCACACTTTCACTGCAGGGGGCATGGGTTCAGTCCCTGGTTGGGGAACTAAGATCCTGCATGCCATGTGGTGCAGCTAAAAACAAACAAAACCCAAATTAACAAAAATGAAAATAGTTTGAGATCCCTGGGATAACAGTAAGCGGACCAACATTTGCATTATAGGAGTCCCAGAAGGAGAAGAGATAGAGAAGGGGATAGAAAATGCTTTAGAGGAAATTATGGCTGAAAAGTTCCCAAATCAGAAGAAAGAATCAGATACCTAGGCACAGGAAGTACTGAGGGTCCCAAATAAGCTGAACCCAAACAGACCCACACTAAGACTTATCATAACACAATGGCAAAACTTAAAGAGAGAATTCTAAAGGTAGCAAGAGAAAAAGAGTCATACACAGAGGAATCTCCATAAGACTATTAGCTGAATTTGTGGGAAAAAAAAAAAAACTTTGCAGGTCAGAAGGACGTGGCGTGATATATTCTCAGTCCTGAAAGTGAAAAATCTGCAACTTAGGATACTCTACTCAGCAGGATTATCATTTAGAATCAAAGGAGAGACAAATAACTTCTTAGACAACACAAACTTCTCAGACAAGCAAAAATAGTTCATCAATATTAAACCTACCCTAAAAGGAACATTAAAGGATCTTCTCTAAGTGGAAAAGAAATAAGAATCTATTCAAAAGGAGAAATCACAATAGGAAAGGCTAATATATAGTAAGAACTGAAGATCAACCAATTAATAAACCAGTAAGAAGATTAAAAGACAAAACATTGTAAAAACATCTATAACTACAGTAAGCAGTGAAGGGATAAACATGAAGATGTAAAATCTGGCATCAAAAACACAAAATATGAGGGAGGAGAATAAAAAAATATAGATCTTTTATAATATGTTTGACCTTAAATGACTACCAGTTTAAATCAAGTAGATAAAGTTATAGGTCAACACATACAAACCCCAGGGTAACCAAAAATCAAATACCTTCAATAGATACACACAAAAAGAAAAGAACACAAGCATACTGCTAAAGAAAACCATCAAAGCATAGGGAAGAAGCGCAAAGAAGTAATAAAGAAAAACTATAAAAACTTGAAAACAAGTAATAAATGAGAATAAGTACATACCTATCAATAATTACTTTAAATGTCAATGGACTAAATTCTTCAATCAAAAGACATAAAGTGGCTGATTGGATTAAAAAACAAGACCCATCTTTGTGCTACTTACAAGAGACTCACTTCAGAGCTAAAGACACATACAGCCTGAAGGTGAGGAAATGGAAAAATATTTCATGCAAAAGGAAATGACAAGGAAACAGAGATAACAATACTCATATCAGTCAAAATAGGCTTTAAAACAAAGAATACAACAAAAGACAAAAAGGACATTATATAATGATAAAGGGAGTAACATAAGAAGGGGATGTTATACTTGTTAACATATATGAACCTAATACAGGAGCACCTAAATATATAAACCAAATACTAATAAACATAAGAGGGAGAAATTTGGCAATAATACAATAATAGCAAGAGGCCTTAACACCCTACTTACATCAATGGACAGATCATCCAAACAGAAAATCAGTAAGGCAACAGTGGCCTTAAATGACACAACAGACCAGTTGGACTTAAAACTTATAGGACATTCCATCCAAAACAGTAGAATACACATTCTTTTCAAGTTCACAGGGAATGTTCTCCAGGGTAGATCACATGCTAGGCCACAAGTCTCAACAACTTTAAGAGACTAGAAATTATATCGTCTTTTCTCTGACCATAATGGTATGAAACTAGAAATAAATTATAGAAAGAAAAATGGGAAAAGCACAAATATTTGGAGAAAAAACAACATGCTACAAGAAACCAATGGTCAATGAACAAATCAAGGAGGAAATCAGAAAATAGCTAGAGACAAATGAAAATGGGAACACAACTCTCCAAAATCTGTGAGATGCAGCAAAAACAGTTCTGAGTGAAGTTTACAGCAGCACAGGTCTTCCTAAAGAAACAAGAAAAATCTCAAACAACTTAACCTATCACCTAAAAGAATTAGAAAAAGAGCAAAGCCCAAAGTCAGAAGAAGGAAGGAAATAATAAAGACCAGAGAGAAATAAATAAAAATAGAGACCAAAAGAAAAAAAAGCCCAATAGAAAAGATCAATGAAACTAAGAGCTGGTTTTTTTAAAAAGATAAAAAATTTGATAAACTTTTAACCAGGCTCACCAAGAAGAAAAGAGAAAGGATCCAAATAGACAAAATAAGAAATGAAAGAGGAGAAATAACAACTAATACTACAGTGATACAAAAATTTATGAGAATACTATGAACAGTTATATCCCAACAAATTGGAAAACCTACAAAAAATGGACAAATTTCTAGAAAGATATAACCTGCCAAGACTGAATCAAGGAGAAACAATCTGAACAGAATGATCACTAATAATGAAATTGAATTTGTAATAAAAAATCCCAGCAAACAAAAGTCCAGGACTGGATAGGTTCACAAGAGAATTCTACCAAATATATAAAGAAGAACTAATACCTGTCCTTACTTGAAAAAATTGAAAGGAGAGAATATTCCCAAATTCTTTCTATGAGATACCATTACCCTTATACCAAAACCAAAGACACTACAAAAAAAGAAGTTACAGGCCAATAACTCTGATGAATATAGATGAAAAAATTCTCAACATAATATTAGCAAACCAAATCCAACAATATATAAAAAGGATTGTACATTGTGATTGTGTGATTTATTCCAGGGACACAAGTAAAGTATTCACAAGTCAATCAGTGTGCTACACCACATTAACAAGGGGAAGGATAAAAACCACAGAAAAGCATCTGACAAAGTTCAATACCCATTCACGATAGAAATTCTCACTGAAGTGGATACAGAGGGAACATAACTCCACATAATAAAGCCCGTTTATCTCAAACCCACAGGTAATATTATACTCAACACTGAAAAGCTTAAAGCCTTTCCTCTAAATTCAGGAACAAGACAAGGATACCTACTCTCACCACTTCTATTTAACATTGCATTGGAAGTCCTAGCCATAGCCACCTGAGAAAATAAAGAAATAAAAGGCATCCAAATTGGAAGTGAAGAAGTAAAACTCACTATTTGCAGATGACATGATACATTATATAGAAAACCCTAAAGACTCCACCAAAAAACTACTAGAACTAATAAATGAATTTAGCAAAGTTGCAGGGTACAAGATTAATATACAAAAGTCTATTTATTTTCTATACAGTAATAATGAACTACCAGAAAGAGAAAGTAAAATAAATTCCATTTAAAATGTATCAGAAAGCATAAAATACTTAGGAATAAACTTAACCAAGAAAGTAAAAGGCCTATAATTTAAAAACTGTAAAACACAGATGTAGGAAGTTGAAGATGATACAAATACATAGAAAGATATCCTGTGTTCCAGGATTGGAAGAATATTGTTAAGATGGCTGTACTACCCAAAGCAATCTACAGATTTAATACAATCCTTATCAAAATACCCAAAACATTTTTCACAGAACTAGAACACATTTATATGAAAATCAGAGAAGACCCTAAATAGCCAAAGCAAAGCTGAAAAAAGAGAACAAAGCTGGAGGTATGCCCCCAAGCTTCAGACCGTTCTACATAGCTACAGCAATCAAAAGAGCATGGTGTTTGCATAAAAACGGACACATAGATCAATGGAACAGGATAGAGAGCCCTGAAATAAACCTGTGCACCTGTGGGCAATTAATTTATGATAAAGGAGGCAATAATACAGTGTAGTAAAGACAGTTTCTTCAATAAGTGGTGCTGGAAAAACTGGACAGCTACATATAAATAACGAAATTAGAACATTTCCTCACACCATATATAAAAATAAACTCAAAATGGTTTAAAGACCTAAATGTAAGACCTGAAACTATACAATTCCTAGAAGAGAACATAGGCAGAACGCTCTGACATAATCCACAGCAATACTTTTTTTGGATCGTTCTCCTAAAGCAAAAGAAATAAAAGCAACAATAAACAAATGGGACCTTATATGTGGTATCTAAAAGATAAAACAGATATGTATATGTGTGTGTGTGTGTGTGTGTATATATATATAGCAAAACAGAAAAAGACTCACAGATATAGAGAAAAAACTAGTGGTTACCAGTGGGGAGAGTGAAAAGGGGAGGGGCAAAATAGGGATATGGAATTAAGAGATACAAACTACTATGTGTAAAATAGGTAAGTAACAAGGATAAATTGTATAGCACAGGGAATTATAACCATTATTTTGTAATAACTTTAAATGGAATATGATCTATACAAATACTGAATCACTTGTATACCTGAAACTAACAGTGTAAATCAACCATACCTTAATTAAAAAAAAAATTCTTGTCAAAAAATTTAGTTGAATTACTTTAATTCTCAGTAGGAAATGCTACCTATCAGTTTATTGTTTTTTGCTTAAACATTGATTTTTGTTTGAAATTATCATTCTGGCTTTTTAATTTGCATTTGCCTGCTATTTTTCTTTTCTTTATTGACTACTTGATCTGTCAATAGTTCTCCCTGTGCAGAAACTATTTTGCTTCAGCCAATTTCTTCATTTAATACTCTGAACTTTATTTATATTTGACAATTTGTTATTTTTAGCCCTTAAAGGTTAGTGACTGTTGCATGTTTGTTGTGGATGATATCTTTTTATCAACATAAAATAACATCAAACTTTGTTTTTAATTATAATAGCATTTAGTTTAACTGATAATTGGTGTTAAGTTTTTGAGCTTATTTTGTTGACTGCCAGTTCAGAAAATAACACTCAAATGACATTTTTCAAGTGAAGATGAGCTTATTACTTAACTGCAATGAGATAGAAAAGCACCTATGCGTGGATATTTAGGGAGTTTTGTGGTTTGGTTTAAGGTGGGTATTCAGTGCAGGAGTCTGAATAGAACTGTGTCAAGTTTTTGATGTTATAGTTTAGGATAGGTGGACACAACAGGATGAGAGATTTGAAGGAAGACTTGATGAATAAACAGTTTGATAACACAGAAGTTTGCCTACTTAAGAAATCACTTTTCATGAGAAGGGAGCTATTTACCCTAACGCCCAAGGAGGAGGCAAGTTGAGCTATCTATTGTTTGGATAAATGGATTTTAATGAGTTCATAAAATAAACAGTAATGTTATTTGAAACTTTATTTTCCTGGGCAAGAATTTACTGGAATAGTAAAATCCTGTTAATGTAGGACAGTCAATTCTTGATTCTATTAAATTTTAGTTATAAGCAGTTTGTTCTCATTTTGATAAATCTTTGCCTATCTTTTAAAAACATTTTAGTGCCATTTTATTTTATGTATGTCTCTTGGAAGCGCTGTATATTTAGATTATGCCTCTTAATTCAGTTTGAGAGTCTTTGTATCATAACAGAGAAATATAAGCTTTTTGTACTACACTCAAATATTTTATCTGCAGTCCTTCATCTTTTTAAAAACATTTTCTTAGTCTTATGAAATGTGGCTGTTTTCTTTAGTTTTATCTTCTCTAGTAATGGAAAGCTGCAGTCCTCATCAATGTTATAATCTGAAATTCAGCCATTCTTAACTGAATACATGCTACCTTCAATATCTTTTCTTTCAATCATTATTTTTGATATGTTTGTTCAACTTTTTACTCCAACTAAAAATAGTTATTTACATTTAACTTTGTTAAATTTTTCTCACAGTGCATCATTTGTGTCTTTATATCCTCTTTCCCATTTTTTAACTCTTAATTTTGATATCTTTTGGTAGTTTTTAAGAAGGGCAGAGTTTGTGTTTTTGAGCTCTTATATATCTGAGAGTCTCTCTGATGTTTTAGAAAATGAATGACATTTTTAGGCCTAATTATTAGGTTACAGTTCTAGTTCTCTTAAAATTTTATATATATTGCTTCATTATTTTTCTGTTATGTAATTTTAGAGATGTCAGAGTCCTCCTGGTTTTTATTCTTTAGTGGTTAATCTTTTTAGTTTTCTCTGCCTTTCCATAGAATTTTTTCCTTGATTGTGCTACTTAAAAAATATTTGTCTGAATAGTTCTAAAAAATTCTCTTTTTATTTTTTTCTTGGTTTACCTTATTTTTCAATTATGTCTTGGTTGTTTCTTTGATTACAAATAATGTTGTTTCTTGAAAATACTCATAATTGTTGGCTTGATTCTAATTCTCTGTCTCTACATCAAATGTTTCCTCATCATTTTCGTTTTATTTCTTTATTGTTATTTAGGCACTGTAAGAAGTATTATGCAGATTTTCTGTTTTGCTATTATAATTTTGGTTTCTTTGAAACATCTTTTGATTTTATTTATCTCCCTTTACATCTTACTTTGTTGTCTTTGTGTCTCCTCATTTAACTGTCCTTTCATTTTATTGTATTTTTTCCCTTTGATTCCCTGCACTTGTTGGCCACTTTTTATTGTATTATACTGAAGATGCCACAGAGTTTTCTGAAACTTTTCTTTTGATTCCTCAACTAAATCAGGTTTAGGGCTTTGTTCACTTGGAGTCTTCAAAGATAATTTACCCTTTCCTTTAGATTTTGTTAATTTTTAAAAACCACCTCCATTCCCTTGCCCCTGAACATTCAGTTTCTTTTTTTTTTAATTTTTATTTTATATTGGAGCATAGTTGATTAACAATGTTGTGTTAGTTTCAGGTGTATAGCAAAGTGATTCGGTTATACGTATACATGTATCTATTCTTTTTCAAATTATTTTCCTATTTAGATTATTACAGAATATTAAGCAGCGTTCCCTATGCTATACTGTAGGTCCTGGTTGGTTATCCATTTTAAATATAGCACTGTGTACATGCAATCCCAAACTCCCATTCTATCCCTCCCTCCCACCCTTCACTCGCGGTATCCATGGGTTCAGAATATTCAATTTCTCATGAAGAAAAAATATTGAGACCTTAGCAGCCAACTTGTATGTGACTTATGTTGTCTTCACTGTCTGTTTGGGTGGCTGTTGAAAATGCTTCTCAAAGTGACCGATCTTGGGCTCTTTCCTACTTTTAAATGTTGGTTCTCTGAAACATTGAAATGATGGAGTTTCTCATTGTTTCTCAATAGCAGCGATAGTCAGGATCAATGACAGAGCTTTAAAAAGTACATCTTTCTGGACTTCAGACCTGGAAATTCTGTGCGTGTATGTATGTGTTTGAAAGAATAATGGAGCAGGGCTTTGAAACCTGTATTATAAAAACCAGATTTGATTTGACAGACCTGGAGCAGTTACTATCTGCTGCTAAGCTTTCCACTCCAGATGCAAGAAAAAAGCATCCTCGTGCTTTCTGTCTGTCTGATTGGGTCAGCCAAGATTAAATGGGGGGGAATACAGGAGAAAAACATGATAAAACAGAGAGAAACATGGAGAGAGAATTTTTGCAACTCAAAAATAATCTTGTAAACAGAGAAGAGTCTATTTTATTCCAAAAAGAATCTAAAATTTGAATTTTAAAAAACAACAACAGATTTGAGTACTGGCAAGTACTGCAATTAGCACTGTATTTTTCTCAACTCCTACCAACTGGTTTTACTTTTGGAGATTATTCTTTCTAAGCAACACTGGCAGGCAAGCAACCTGTGCATTTGCACAGGACCCTGGTGCTCAAAGGGCCCCATGCTTGGTTTAATTTCTTCTTGTCACTGTCTTAAAATTCTTAATTTGATCTTTGAACTTGTGTGTTGTGAGTGAAGTCCAGTGGGACCATGGGGTGTGTGTGTGAGCAAAGGAGATACACACAATACCTGTCTGCCATTCCTCACAGCCCCATTTGTATATTGCTTTTGTGATGACCGTAGAATTGTGGTGGACCCACCGTGTGTGGGATTTTGAAAGACTCAAACTGAGTCCCTCTGCAATTTAGTGTGTTTAATTTAATTTCCTATTGCTGCTTTAATAAATTGCCACCAACTTAGTGTCTGGAATAATACAAATTTTCTTACACATAGAAAATCAGAAGTCTGAAATGTGTCTTACAAGGCTAAAAGCAAAGACTTATTTTCTAGCTTTTAGAGGCTGCCTGCATTCTTTGCCTCATGACTGCATCCCCTGCTATCTTTAAAGCCAGCAGTATAGCATTTTCCAGTTTCTTTCTCTGCTCTCATTGTCACATTGCTTTCTCTGAGTCTTCTGTCTTCCTCTTATAAAGATTACCTTGGGTTTATCTGGGTAATCCAGGATAATCTCTCCTTTGCAAGATCTTTAATTAAATCACATCTACAAAGTCCCTTTTGCCATAGTGCGGTAGCATATTCACAGATTTGGTGATTAGGAGGTGGACAACTTTGTGGGTAGGTGGGGTCATTATGTAGTCTACCACACTAAGTGAGGATACCACACTTTCCATTTGAACCAGAATTTGCTTCAAACACAGAAAAAACCAGTGAAATTTCTAAGAAACACAGATGACCAAACAGCTTATCATTTCTTACTTGTGGTATTTCCCTTTGTTAGCCAACTAGTTGTGCTCTAAATGATGCCACAGAAGAAAACAGAAAGAGGGTGCCCTACAGTTTCTTTCACTTTTAGTCTTTCCTTACTCAACAATAAACTACAAGTAAGAGTATTGGTAGAATGTGCGTGTATCAAGAATTGAAATAAAAATAGTGGTGGTATTTCTGCTATTCTGGTGGAATGGAACACTGATGCATGTGTGAGCTTCGAAATACATTGTGTCATTTTGGTGACTTTGTACGTTATGTGTGCATTTCAAATCGACACTGTGCAATATAAAAATGCACAGTAAAATTCATTTTAATAATTTAAAATTTTAATTTTCTTAGAATAACATTACATAGCGAATAACAAACACCAGACGTGTGTGTGTGAGACAGAGATATCATTGAAGAAAGGAAAAAAAAATTTCAGTACTTTTAACAGCACTTCTTTTCTGCTTTCTGAATAAGGGGCTCCACATTTTCAGTTTGCACTGGGCTCTGCAAAGTATGTGACCAGCCCCTATTCCAGGAACCAAATAACTACTTAGTCTTCCTTATTTCATAAGTAGGCATGCATGCACACATACATGTGCATGTGTGTATATGCATATCTGTGGATTTTTGACAGACAAGGTTAGTTGTTTTCCCTAAATTGGAAGGAAATAAGTAACATAAGGAAATAATTGGGATACTGTTGAGGACAGGGTGTAGAAAGAGAGGAAAGAATGCTCTGGTGAGCGATCTTCGTTCTCACTCTCTGCTTCAGCCATGCCATTCATTCTTCATATAAGCTGGTTTCAAACATTTTTGGCCTCAGGACCCCTTCCATTAATTATCTTAAAATTAATTGAGGATAACAATGAGCTCTTTGTGTGTTTGTGTGTTGTATTTATTGTTGTTTATCATAATTAGAAATAAAAACTACAAAATTTTAAGGGTGGTCATTTATTAATTCATTAAAAATAAACATTAATGGGCTACTTCATGTTAATTATTGTTAATAAAAATTAACTATATTGTTCCAAAAAAAAAAAAGTAAGAAGAGTGGCTTTGCTTTCCATTTTTGTAGATTTCTTTAGTATCTGGCTTCAAAAGATTGCTAGGTTCTTATCTCCTCCTGCATTAAATCTGTTGCACTACCACACGTCATGTTGCCCCTGGAAAATTTCACAGCCTGTTCATGAGAGAATTATAGTGGACAATGCAAGTACCATCTTATATCTGACCACACTGTGAGAACTACTGCCTTATAGCCATGCTTTCTCTTGCCATAGGGCCTTTGCATATACTCTTAACTCTGATTAGGATGCTGTTTTTCTCTTCTACCAATTCTTCTTTCTTTCTCAGCTTGAGGATCATTTGCCTAAGGAAGTCTTCTCTCATTGCCTTCAAAAAGTCATGTTCTGTTACTGTAGGCTTTTATAACACTGGGTACCTCCTGTGTAAAATCATTTGTCACAGTTCTACATATATCTGTATGATTATGTTTCTGTCTCTCCTAGAACACTGGAAGTTTCAAGAGAATAAGGCTGTGTCTCACCATTGCAACCCGTGTCTGTAATATAGTATCTGGTCCATATAGCTACTGAGTGATTGTTGAATAAATAAGTATATTAATTGATATCAGTAATGGTAGAGTTATTACCTAGCATAATTTCCAAACATTACCAGCATTAATCAATAGAATCACTGTTTTTTCTCAATACCAGGACATGGAAAATTATAAGCATTATTCTTTCTGTATCAGAACAAAACAAGAAGAAAGAAGCTGATGAAGTTAAAGCATAAGGGATTTGAGTTAAAAGAATTTCTTGATATTCAGTTTCTACTTTAAAATTTTGATATGACAATTAGATCAGTTATTCAAATACTTTGGTTATTGGATGTCAAGCATTTGATTACCTCTAGATATATAGAAACTACCAGATAATAATGTCACATTGACATCCAGGTGATTTGTTGGTGGATGAATTCAATATCTGCATCTTTTAGTGTAGAACCAAGGTACTAGACAGAAGAATCAGTAAAGATATACTGTTTGGGGTTTTTTTGCTAACAATGTTAGAGAGATGATTTCAGTGATTTAAACATTTTTTTGAAGTCTTATGGGTGTATGAAAATGTCATTTTTTTATACCCAAGAAGAACTGAGAAAAGATCATATGCATGGTCAATGGAATGTTCAAATTCTTGAATGCAAGGCAAAATTTTGTATCAGTTTTAAGGGAAAGGTGAATTTCTAGTTTCTTGAGTTGTGGCGGATTCTATGGCTAATTTGATGTCAAGGTCTAGGACTACCTCATTTCTATCCCTGGTCCTAGTGTTTAATATGAATGAATAAATTGATACTTCAAGCAAACTTCTTTTCTCCACCAAACTCTCTAAAAACTGAACTGAGCTGAATTATTTGTTGTATAAAGTAAGAGTGGCTTGAGTCACCTTGGTTGTTTAATACTAGGTTTCCAATATATTTAATTTATATAATTTATAGGATTATATTGATACTCCTGTTCTCTTATTTTCTACTAGAGATAGAGGGAAACAAGTCATCTCTGTGGCTGAGTAGTAGTCATTAACATTATCTATTGAAGATTTCAAGGGCATTTTCATTTTTATGTTCCCCAGTTATTATACCACTCCAGCAGGCAGTCATCTCCTTTGCCTCTTCAGGTATGAAATGGCAGCTGCTATAGAGACACAGCTTGGTCACTGTTCACACAGTGGAGCAGAAGTTAATCACCGTTTGAAAACAATTGGCTGACATTAGACCAGAGAGTTAATTAAAGGGAAATTTTTGAGACAAGAATTATACTCATTTTTTAAAAAGTTTGCCTGTATGACTAACAGTTGAAATAATTAAGAGTAGGAAAAGAAAGTTAGGTTCCTAAATTCTAATAAATTTGGTCTACTTAACTTTTAGACAGGCTTAATCTAAATTTACTTTGTTCCCTTCTGTTTTTAATGTGCTCTGCTTAGAAAATGATATTATACTGTTCAATGTCATCTGTCTTTTTACAGTTGTGAGAGTATTTTTTTTTTTTTTTTTGAGTTTTAGCTTCTCACGCTTCTTTAGAATGAATTTTCTCTTTCTCCCAAGGCATACTATCCAAAGTCACTGAATAAAAGACCCTATAAAAATCTTCCCTGGGCTTTAAGTCTTTGTAATTTTAAATCCATTGACTAATTTAGTGCCATTGAGTTCTCAATCTTCAGAGGGACTTCTTTTCATTTAATGGTCTTGCTTTCATTGAGATAAAGATATCTATTTTTGAAACACCTTTAATGCCAAATGAAATTGAAATTATTAATTGAATTGTTCTGTATTTCCCATTACAAAGGATTTTCTAATTCTATACCCTGTCATTTGTGTGCATAGAAAGGACCAGAAAAGAGGTTAGTGGGAATGATCTATATTTTGGAATTAATGTAATCTTTTTTGGAAATATAGCATCTATAATTTCAAGGTCAGCCTAAGGAGAATTAATTCTTTAGCAACAATATTTTTTCATGTACACAAAACTGCATATTTTCTCACTACCGTTACCTCATTTGATTTTGAAAAGAGACAGTCTGGTTCAGTATAGTATAACAGATCTTCATCTACAGGGTTCGACTTCTCGAGTTCAAATCTTGACACCATACTTTCTAGCTATGCAGCTTTGCATGAGTTACTTAGTTCCTAGACGCCTCTTTCCTCATGTCTAATATGATGGCAATAATGACGTCTATATCACTGGATGTTGTGAGGTTGCAGAGAACTAAGAATTAAGTACATTTTTTAGAATAAGGCCTGATTCGGAGTTAAAAATCTCCTCCTCCTCTTTCTCTTCTTCTCCCCCTCCCCCTCCATCATCATCACCATCACCATAATCACTCAAGAATCCAGGCTGAAATCTGACCACAATTTTACTCCCTGAACCTCAAATCCCTGTAGATTTGGGAGACTCTATTGCTCACTCCAACATTAATCCCTTTCTTCCTTGCTAACAGAATGCTGTTAGCAAAGTATGCAGTCATGGGTATAAATTTTGAGGTGTAAGCTGGTAGTAGCTCAGCATTTCTAGCCAATGAGATATAAAAGGAAATTTGCTGAGGTAAATATTTTCCTCCTTAAGTAACAGAGCTCATCCTGCTTTGAATATTTGAATGTGAGAATATGATGCCCAGTGGTGTGGCAGTCATTTTATGACCATGAGGCTACAAGCCCAAGGCAAATTTTACACTCTGGGAGGGACAGAGTAGGAGGAGAAAAAGAAACTTGGTTCTTGTTGATGGCAGTTTTGAAAATGCGACCGCTTCTAAACTTATAAATAATCAATACTCTTAAAGTTTAGGATATTATTAGTAAAGTTTTCTCACTTGCAGATGAAAACATTTTCAAAGATATACTGTATTCTTTTGTTTGCAAGTGACAGAAAGCCAACTCAAGCTAAGGGATTTATTCAGGCACTGAGAATAGTTCATATGCAGTCAAGTGAAATGCTACAAGAGCCACTAGTTCTAAGGACCTCAGAGATGGAAACTAGGGCCTTGAATACCGTTGTACACTTCCCTCTCTATCCCTCCTCTCTGTTTCTTTCTGTGTCAACCTCACTTATTCCTACTGCAGATGAACTTTTTTCTGGTGGCATGGGTACTCAATCAGAAAAAAATAAAACACTATAAAAACAGAGTAATCTCTCTTAGCTTCTGTTTGAAAAATAACTAGGAAAGGACACTAATTTGATTCTTGCACCAATTGCTACAGCCTAGGGAGGAGGTTAGATCAGCCCATTGCTTTGACCAGGGGAGCAAGGTCTCTTTCTGATAGAGTAATTGGGATAATACACATATGCTGGATGGAGAATTACTGTAGGATGGGCTGCCACCCCTATTTATTTCTAGTATAAGAATTCAGTAGTTGTGAAAAAGATCTTTCCTGGGACCATTTGGGTCATGGCTTGAATTAGTTTTGATGAGATCTATGTTAGGGTCATTTCTCATTTCCCTGGGCAGTTTGACCCTGTGTATATGTGACCAAAAGAGAAATTCAGAACCTGGAAGGTTGTGAGGGGGTGCCTCTGTGGGATTTGCTAATGTGTCTTACATTCTTATTTCATAGAGGCTGCTTGCTCGGTGGACTAGACTGCACTGGGACTTGAAATGGGGTCATCTAGGCTATTCAGGGACTTGGAACAGGGTAGCAGTCAGATTATGTGTCAAAACTTCTTGGGCTTTTGTCAGAGCCTGCTAATGCTGGCCCTGAGCCCCCGTACAAAGAACTCTGTCCCTCTTTGCCACTAGTGTTTCTGCAAGGTCTCTCATACGTGCTCACAGAGAACCACACAGTGTGTCCTGAGCACTGCTCCACAGTGGACGTGGCTGCTGGGTGCCACACTTGCCTGCTTGGGGTCATTGCTGCTACTGGGCACCACTGCCCCAGACACGGCTGATCTCCACTCCGGGCTCTGCTGCCCTGTTTGGCCAAGCTCTATGGTTACTTTCTGCTCATGGCTGTTTCTTCGCTGCCTCCCATCAAGCTGCCCTGCCACAGGTATACTGAAGGCTCTGAGGCACCTGAGCTACCCAGTGGCACTTGGAATAGTGCGGGGAACGTCTCTGCCCTCTTTATGTGCTATATTCTTTAAGGTGTTCCCAAACCTCAATATCATATGGCGCTTTTAATGAAGAGCTTGGTTCTTATTTCTTACGTTATAAACTGCCCCCTTCTCCTTTCCTCTCATAACCCCGCTGCACAGCACCTAGACTTAAAGGCCTGTGCCAGGGCCAGACATAGGACAGATACTGGAAGCATCCCCACCGTTTCCTGGAAAGATTTGCTGCTTGGCCAGGCTTGTCCTCTTGACATCTTTTCCTTTTGGGCTGAGTTCTGTCTCAGGAGGTTCTTCAGTTTTGAATAAAAATAGATTTCTGGCAGGCTTATTCCACTCACCATTTTACCCTGAGTGTGCAGACTTGTCTAATCTGAGAGGTGGGTACCACTAGGTCTATGGTTTTCAGAGTCTTGGGTTTAAAAGATCAGCAAAACTTCAGAAAAAGGAGCCTTCCGTATGAGTTCCAGCTCTATTTTGCTTAGTACAGCATTAAAAAAGTAACAAAATACTCTCACTACTGCTATTTACTATTTCCGTTATTTCATAAATGAAAGATAAAAAACTCAGGAATGATAAAAATGACATAGTTTTAGAGAAAATATTCTATTTCAAAAATAGGCAACTGAAAATATACCTACAGACACGTTCAGCAGTACCTAAACCTGACTGTGCCTTATAATATACCCGTATACATTCACACGGTTTCTAGACTGCATCCTTAGAGATGTTGACTTAAGACTGGTGATCTATATATTTAAAAAGCTCCCTAGGTGATTCTAATGCAGCCAGTCAGATTAGCATGTGGACTATTTTGCTCTTCTCTTCTTGTCTCTTTTGCTCCCCCCACGAAGTGGTAAAAAATCAATTGCAGATCAACAATAGTCTATAGACTGGCTCTTGGGACCCAGCTGGCTCAAATAAAATCTGGAACCTTGATTATCTAGTATTTCCCTGAGGTGCCCATATGCTTTCCTTCCTCACTGAGGAAGAAGGTACTACATGACAAAATGTTAGAAAGGAAAACTATGTGACTTGATTCAGGTGAAGCATGACAAGTGAGTGTTAAGTGATAACGAAGTGCCTGTCAGTTGGCAGTGACTCTGCTAGAATGTCATGCTGAAGAGGATGCTACCGCTCAGCCCAAGCTCAGAAGAAATGAATGTCACGATGGATTAGCAGTGTCTCCTGCAGCGTAGACGAGGAGTGTGTGGCACATGTGGCATGTATTTGCTGTCTTTTACAGAGATATTTGCTCCTTATACATAGATGCATAATGTTTGAACAAATATTAGTGGTTTTATCTGCACTAGTGTTCTCTTCACTTACTATAGTACAGAAGTCATCCACATGAAACTGCAGTAAAAGGATGCCTGAAAGCCTATCATCTCAAAAGTCTTTGTGCATTAAGAAGGCCTTTAATCTAGCACTGAGTTACAATGATTTCACTTAAATTGCAGTTATGCTATTGTGTTACATCTGTGTGGTGAATTAGATACCTTATAGTTTATTGAATGAACATGTATTGGCTATTTGCTACACACCAATTCTAGGCAGTGAGGTTAGGGACCAAGTATGGAGAGTCCTCACCTGCAGAGAATTTTTTCCATTGGGGGAAGTAGATCTCTAAATAAATAATAATAATTAAAAATATGTATAAAGTACTCCAAAAACAGAGAAAGAAAGAATTAACTCTGGATTTTCAATGACGAAGAAAGAAAGAAATCATTTCAGTTGAAATAGTAATAGAAATTAATAGAGTAAGTTGTTTCAAAGAAAACGCTTTGCAGGCCCCGGAACGTGTTGCTGAGTGTAGTTGTTGAGTCTTTGGGCTACAGATTTTTACTAGATGTGATACTTACTTCTTTGAGATGACGTATACTTCATTTATAATGTCTCATGGTGTTTATTTTACCAACATATTTATCTAGAACCCTCTCCCTCAATAGATTGTAAGCTGATCTATCTAAATAGGGCAATCTATCAAAATAGGATGTAGGCGAATAGAGTGAGAATGCCCAGACATTAATCCTAGACCTCTTATTTGTTAACTGTGTGACCTTGGGCAAGGAAATTAAAAAAATTCTTTATAATTACTCATCTGAAAGTGAGAATAATAATAATAACTACCACATTAATTTTTTGTGAACATTAAATAAGGTAATGTATATAAAAGTTCTCATCACAGCACTTGGCACTTAATAAGTGCTCAATAAATGTTAACCATTACCAATAGTATTATGTGTTCTTAAACTCTAAATCTGTACCTCTATCACTATGGGCACTCATTAAATATTTGTTGTTTGTGTTTAAATTAAGGACCCTTCCTTGATTTTTCTGTTTCCTCTCCATCTTTCCATCTGTCTGTACATCCATCCACCCATCCATCCATCCATCCAGCTTATCTGCTATGTGCCTGATACTACTCAAGACTTACTCCCATTTCCCACAAAGAGCTCACAACCTTGGCTTCTGAGTTTTGTTTCATAACTCTTTAATTTTTCTTTCCATCTCACTTCCCTAAGTATTTTAGGAAGAGTTGAGTGTAAACCTTCACTAGAATAACTTAATCCTAACTGTTTCAATCTCTAGGAAGGAACAATGATGGTGGATTTATTGGGGAGATAAACGGCATAAGCAATAGTTGTATAAAGTGAGACTGTGTACCTGAGTGTGGCAGTGTGCTCTAGCTCATAAAACTATACTTTTCTTTCTGACACTTAAAGCAATCTCAAGTAACTTTGCTTTTACTCTCTCACCTAAATTTCTAAATTTTTTAGAAAATAAAATACATTGTATCAGTTTCATTTTTTATTTTGTCATATCTAGCAAAATGACTTCTACCTAATAAGTACTCAATACACATTTATTAAGGGAAAAAATGAATAAACAAATTGTGGAATTGACATTATGACTGTATTTTTTGGAGGGGTGTGATTGTATTGAAGTAATATGAATCAATGTCCTAGTTTGGACCTTTGCCTTTTAAATTTTTTATTTTTTTTTTTACTTTTAGGGTAGGAGTGTGTATACATGATTCAATCTGTGTGTGTGGAGGGTAGATATTGTAGTGATCACTTTATATTTAACAACTCTGATTTTCTGGAGGGGATACAGTTTCACAATTGGTAATATGGCTAGGTCAAAAGCTCATTTAAAAACAGTGTTTCTACAATATAATTTTGAGTTAAGTCAAAGTAACATATAAAGCATCAAGCTAAATCAAATTAATACCATATATTCTTGGAGTCCAACATCTCTTTCAGATATGTATATATATATATGCCAATGATTTCAGCATTTGATATACCTTATTGCTGTATACTTTTAGTGCTATTTGACTTCACTTGTATTAATGTGTTAGATAAAATTTAAAGGAGAAACTACAAATAGGGTATTATATTGGACATTGTGGCATCACTATTTTAACTAAATCTTGGAAGTAAAAATTCTTTTATTTATTTATTTACTTATTTATTTACTTATTTATTTATTATTTATTTATTATTTTCTTTCGATCTTTATTGGAGTATAATAGCTTTACACTGTTGTGCCAGTTTCCAGTGTACAACAAAGTGAATTAACTGTATTTATACATATATCCCCACATCCCCTCCCGCTTGAGCCTCCCTCCCACCCTCCCTACCCCACCCCTCTAGGTCATCACCAATTATCGAGTTAATCTCCCTCTGTTATGCAGCAGCTTCCCACTAGCTGTCTATTGGGAGTAAAAGTTCTTATGGGAAAGATACCTAAGCTTTTCAAATTATATTATATCCATAAATGGAACTAGAGTCTCAAACAGCATTTATCTCTGAGTTATAGCTCGCTTCATTGCTCCCTAAACACAAAATTTTCCACTATAGACGTAGGACATATGCTCTTTCAGCTCAGTATGCCATGGAGCTCAAGTGTGGCACATTTACACTGGCAGCTCCTTGGGAAGAAAAAAAATAGCATGGGAAACATTGAAATCTTACAGTAGAGGAGGTCCAAAATACAAATGTTGAAGCGCTAAGCTTTCAGAAAGTAATAATTTTCCTGAATTTTATTAGAAAGAGGATATACGAGCATAGCAATGAATGGTAAATCAGCCTCTTTCCCTCTTTACCAGCTTTTATGATCGGCATTAATGGTGGCAACTGTCACAGAGATTATGGCTGCTTTATTTCAAGGGAGTCTAAGAGGCAGAGCATAGTGCGAGTGTTTTATAAACATATTTTTAAAGTCAGCCATTTGGGTTTTGCAAGGATCACAAACAATTCCTAGGAGGGCTTAAACAGGGAGAGGAATGGAGTGGAGGAGGGAGAGAAGTAGTATCATTTATTCGATGTAGAAATTTGGATGTTAGTTATTGTGCATATTTCTGTTAGCCACTTGATTCCAGCCTAAATGGTACCAAAATTATTTTATTGATCAGCTATCTTGGGACTGAAAAAAGCCACATTCTGACCAGGGCCATATGACTTTTACTTCCCATTACAAATCAGTATGGGCCTCCAGAGTATAGTTGGTTTAACTATGTTTGTGATTATTTTGTGAAAGATAAAATCCCCTATCTGTCACTTTCCAGACCTTCAAGCCCTTCTGGGAGGTTTACAAATTCGTGGGAAGGAGATAATCTCTACCATCTTTCTTCTAGTGTATTCTGTGTGCTTGATAAAGAGAGCTAATGTATATGGCTATTGTATGAAACATTCCCAAAGCAAACTGTTTTCCTGTTGAATAGCAACAGTACCATTATCAAGAAAGAAAGCTTTCAGGCAGTTTCTGACTTAAAAAATATTTTTTAGGTAGACCAGATGTGAAAAAAAGACATCAGCATTCCTGCTCTGTTCTCATTGCGCTGTTAGAGCTGCAGCACAGACGCCATTATGATGTATGGAGGCTTTAGAAAATGCATTGGTGCAGAAATGCAGGAAAGACAGACCTACAGAGAGCGCCCGACCCTCAGCCTACATAGCTGCTTCTCTGGTAAACTCTGACATTTCTAACTTTTTTTCCCTTTCACTCCCAAGTTGTCAGAGTATTTCTTTTGTTCATTTATTCTCTTCATTAAGAAATAGTTATTTAGGATTTAATGTGTGCCAGGCACTCTCCTTTGAGTGTACACTGGTGAGTGAGGTAGAAACAGTTTCTGTCCCCAAAGAACTCAGATGGAGATGACATAGTTAGACAAGGAAGCTACCTGCTAGGGAATCACATGGCAGAGCTGCCCGATTTGGTCTATAGAGATTAGGGAGGGCTTCCCAGATGAAGCAGTTTCTAAACTAATAACTAAAGGATGAATAGCAGTAAAATTCCACATTGGATGTTTTCATAAGGTAGTGTGTATGAAATAAACTGTAAATTGTGAAGCACTATGTAGAGATTATATTTTATTATTAGTCTTCTTGTAATGAGGTAATCCTTAAATCTCAGATACCTTAAAATATCTAAATATATTTTGATATATGTTGTGACAGTAGTATTGTTATTGGAGGTAGGAAGCATCTTATCATTCTTAGGTATGTTGTTTTCCATAGTCACGTAAAATATATCATTTTCTAGAGCTAGTGCTCTATCATACTTGGCCTACTAAAATTTAGAGACTCAGGACTTTCCCTAGGAGGGGTTGGAGGGATAAACAGCTTCTCTTCTGGAGTGGAACCAGGAGGTTAGGACCACAGCCTGCCTCATGCATGGGTGGATTGTTTTAGTGTGATGGGGAGTTGGAAAACCTGGGTTCTTTTTCTGCTGTAGCAATTAAACTGGCAAAAGGCCCAAGACAAGTCACCTAATTTCATTTGGTCTCATTTCTGCATCTGTAAAATGATGACTTGTTAAAGACAATCTGCAATAAACTTTCTAGTGCAGTTTCTTGATTTTCAGTACTAATGCTGTCCCGAAATCACTTATTGATGCCTGCTCTTCTTGATTTCCTATTAAAAATCTCAATACATAGAGCTTAAGTTGCTTGCTGATTTCCTTACTCTATAGAGCAAGTATGCTTTGCTATTAATTCAAAAGGAAGGAGATGCAAGTTGCATGTACATCTAAGTATGTTCACATGTGTATGTGCATAGGTGTGTATAGGTGCCAGCTGTCAAATTGCTGAGTTAAAAATATCTTCAGAATGAAAAATGTCCTGAAAAATGTCAACGCGCCATTTTACTCCCTTTGCTTATTTACTTGAACTCATTTTTTTCTGCCCCAGATTCAAGAAAGATCACTTTTAGAAGGGACTAATAGGTAGCATATGCAGGGGCTTATTTGAATTGAGGCTTACATAATACAGTAGTGCGAAATGTAACATGTGTTTATTTTGATGTATGTCTGAGACTAAAATAAGACCATAGATATTTCATATAGTGGAAAACAATGGTAGGTAATATCTGTGGGATTTTTTAGCTAATCAATGAGAATGTTCCAATGTTCTATTCTCACAGTTCAGAACTCTCTCCTTAAACATAGACTATTGGGGGCTTCCTAGGTGGTGCAGTGGTTGAGAATCCGCCTGCCAATGCAGGGGACACAGGTTCGATCCCTGCTCCAGGAAGATCCCACATGCCGCGGAGCAACAAAAGCCCATGTGCCTTTAAAAAAAAAAAAAAAGAAAAAAACGTAGACTATTGGCTTACTTTTTTACTTATTAAACCATCTCAAATAAGGCAGCCCCACAGAACGTAAATACACTTATGCCTTAATACAAATCTGTTGCTCATATTCTGTTAACCAAAGATATGGTCACAAATGTTGAAACAGTAACACTGACAATAGTTTCTTCTCTGAAATTATACTGTGGCCTTTACCCAGTGACGTGTCCCCCCAACCCCCCACCCACTGCCTATGTGACCACCAGTCATCCCTTTAGTTTTATAAGACAGAGGAACATGAGAGGGACACATCATGACAGATGCCTGATGAATCAGCCAACATGAAGAAGATTTGAGTAGCATTTTCCTGATGAAAGCTGATTTGGGGTTTTATCTGTCTTGGCAAAGAGAGTCAGACTGCTGGATGACACTTATTTTTATTAAAATTGAACAAACGGTAGTCTTAAGTTGATGTATAAGCTGTTGATGCTTTCGTGTAAAACAAATAAATAGCAAGTCAAAGAACAGGCTGTAAAAGCAACAGCAAAAATCTTCATGCCTCTTACTCTCCTATGGCAATCAGACAGCAAGCTGATGCCAACACTTGCCTCTCTGGATTTATGAAAATCCCAAGGGAAGGAAAGAAATCACACATTTCCCCTCTTCACTTATGCTTATACTAGTACTATCAAAATGGTTTTCTTCTGTTTTTAATATTATTGATATTATTTCTATTGCTTCTTATTATTGGTAAAGAATATATAGGTAGCAGAAATTAGAGTGTTTTGGTAAAATGAAATTTCTTTTTTTTTCATTCTTTTTCTTGTGGAGGAAAAAAGTGTTCTTGGCTATTCATTACTGCTGTTAAGTCAATGCCTTAAAATATGCATATGTGCGCATGTGCGCACGCACACACACACATACACACACACACACCTGAAAACAGAACATTTCTTAGGGTTCATGATACCAGAGTTCTAGGCCCAAAAATGTCTCTCACTAGATGTGTGCCAGAGGTAGATGCTACAATGGACTGCCTAGATCCCTCATGCCCTGGGGACTGATGGTTCGTACCTCCATTCCTCTGCAGAAAGACTTTCCTGCCTAGGCTAGTCAGTGGTGGTAGGTACAAAGGTCCTCTGTAGGTTGGTGATTGACCTGCCCTTGAGTCAGTTTCTAGTCAACCTTGCCTTTGCATTTCTTCCCCAAATATTCTCTCTCTTTTTCTTTTCTGTCTAAATTCTATCACTCCAAAAACATGGAGCTCGACTTCATGAAGTTTTCTGTGGCAAGTCTAGCACACACTGATTTCTTATTTCATTTTATTTCTATAGTGTCCAAACCCCTACATTTGCTTTTCAATTGACAAACTGTTTTCACATACCTTCCCTTATCGGACCCTCAAAACTGCTCCATGGGACTTCCTAGGTGGTGCGGTGGGTAAGAATCCACCTGCCAATGCAGGGGACACGGGTTTGAGCCGTGCCCTAGGAAGATACCACATGCTCCAGGGCAACTAAGCCCGTGCACTGCAACTATTGAGCCTGCGCTCTAGAGCCCGTGAGCCACAACTATTGAGCCCGTGTGCCGCAACTACTGAAGCCCATGCACCTAGAGCCTGTGCTCTGCAACAAGAGGGCACCACAATAAGGAGCCTGTGCACCACAATGAGGAGAAGCCCCTGCTCACTGCAACTAGAGAAAGCCCATGTGCAGTAACGAAGACCCAACACAGCCAATTAAATAAATAAATAAATAAATTAAAAAAAAAAACAACAACAAAACTGCTCCATGATTTGGTGCAAACAAGTATCATTATTCCCACTTCACAATGGAAAAGGCCAAGGGTAAGAAAGAATGAGTGATTTGCTCTAGGTCACAATACTGAGCTGGGATTCAAACGTGTGTGTGATAATTTCACACTCGGTGGTGATTTTGCCACTTATACAGTGCTGCCTTCTCAGGATGCATTCAGTGCTGTGTCATTTAGTTAAATTATGTGCATCAGGTGTTGATTTGGGCTTCATGCTTGTTGCTATAGATATTGTGCCTTCTCTATCCCACGGATGTAGGCAGGCCTTTAAATTCTTTGACTTAGGGTTCTGCTAATAGCATTGGTATTTCAAGTTTGGAAGGAAAATTTGTGGGTCCTCAGAAGACACCTTCCCTTGGGTTGTCAAAAGTATAGAGCCTCTGAAGCAGGACTTGGTCAAAGGAGAACTGGGTCCAGATATCAGGAGAGGCAGAAGTGAGTGAAGTTGGAGAGGAGAGAGGCTTTTAGAATTTTAGTCAAGACTTAGAAGGAAACTTTCAGTTTCCTTCAATAGTGAGGAGTAGTCTTTTCTCCTCTGGGGCTCCCTTGAGCAGAGGCTGGAGTTCAGTAGCAAATGTTAGTGCTCTACACCCAGGGAAGTGGAACAGTCTCCTTGTCTGAGTTTTACCCAGAACCAGTGGTGGCGCATGAAGGAGGCCTCTTTCGGGATAGTTCATTGCACGCGTCAGTGGTGACCAGTGCGGGCTGCAGACCTAAGAACCCTTTCTTGAATATCTTGGATTGCAGAAGACTCTCAATTTTTGTGTGATGATGAGAAGGAGTGGTTCCTCCCCACAGTAATGATATTTTCATTTCCTATCATATAGGCAGGTGTGGGCTCGGAGTAGATGTATGTAATTGAGAAAAAGTGAAGTGCTATGACACTTCTCACACCTGCTCCTTTGTGGAGTGATGGCCTCACACTCACCTCATATACACGCCATTATTATTGGTTTTATTAACTGATTATCTTCTGAATGAGACTCCAGTTTCTCTCAGATGGCGGCTGTCCTTGGACTAGTTTATGTAGCCTCAGTCACTATAACAGTATGACGGAAATAGTAGGAACTCATTAAAAAACAGCAAAACCAAACAGAATGTTCAGATATAGACTTAATTCTGACCTTGGATAAAGAACTAACTAATTTGAATACAGAATATTCTGTTGAAGTAAAAATGCATTTTTCTATTTCTTGATTTTCCAGAGCCAGTTTGGCCACACCCTTGAAGGATTCTTCTCCAATCATAACCATCATCTCAGGCTTTGTGGGTGCATGCAACTCCAGACTCTGCTGCTCTTTTCAATTTAAGCATTTTGTTCTGCTTTGTGTTCCTGGCCTTACCTTTTTTTCTTTCTTGCCTAGATTCTGCTACATTGCCTAACCTCTTGAGATGAATGACCCAATTTTGTGGCCTACTTTGGCTTTGTTTTATCCCCTGGACATTGCCTTTGGATCTCCTTTATCTCCATACTCTGTATAATTTGTTCTGGCCTTACTCGTGGCTCCCAAGATTCCATTCTGAGTTCTGTGTTTGTCTGGGAAGGGGCGTCGCATCAGTATTTTATGCTGGTAAAATAAACTAATGGTCAAAGTACACCAAGTAGGTGATATGCATACAAGTTATATTGTACAGATATGGCTTAGTTTCATACAAACTTACTGAATATTAGTATAAAGTATATGGTAAGGTTTACAAAGGAAAGTCTTGTAATTTATTTGGTCAGCTGGAATGCTAAGCTTTACTAAAAGATTGTAAACCAAAATAAAACAACAATAACAAAAGCTCTACTTTGGAATTTGACACTGCTAGAGAGGTGTTTTTCCTTAATTAATTTTGTTTATGTATATCTCTGAATAAAGAGTTTCTCTGCCGTTGGCCACCATTACCCTTCAGTTTACAAACTGATTTAATTTTACACCTGGGCCTATGAATGTGTTTGTGTATACTTATACCCATTAATGGAGATTCTGAAGGATTTAATCAACTCTCATTTTTTGGGTAACTCTTTCGAGGTTAGAGAAGCTCTGTATACTTACCTCATTTAATCCTCACAGTAATCTGGCATGGCGTGTATTGTTATCTCCAGTTTAGGGGTAAAGATGAAATACCTTGCCCAATATTTAAAGCCAGTAAGTGACTGAGCTTAGATTTGTGTCGAAGCCTCTTGACTCTGAATTCTGCCTTCTTCCCATTGCACCACTGACAATTCATTCAGTCCACACTAAGCCCAAATCTAGGTTAGTGTGTCTCAAAATATGATGACTATATGAAAATATGAATAGGATCACCTGCATGAGAAGCACCTGGGAGTGTTTATTAAAAATGCAACCACTCCTGCCTGACCTCTGACCTACTGCAGCAGAATCTCAAACTCCCTGCAGGCAAATCCTTTCTCTCTTCGTCTCTCCATTCGTTTCTCTTTCCCTTTCATCCTCCCTCCCTCCCTCCCTCCCTCCCTCCCTCCCTCCCTTTCTCTCATTTGTTCTTTTGGCTAAGCTTATTCTTGAGTCTCTTATGCTATCTTCATTTAAATTTTAGAAAAGTTTTACATTAGGGACATTTTAAACATATGCTGAAGTAGAGAGAATATTATAATAAACCTCCATATATGCCATTAAGATTCAGAATAGGCAGTATTTTGCTACTCTAGCTTTATCTGTTTCTCTTTCTTATTGCTGAAAAAATTTAAAACACATTTTTTAAAAGCAAAAGCATTTAAAAATAAATGCCAGGAATTATGTCATTTTATCATGACATACATCAATATGAATTCCTAAAAAAATGGTCATCTTTCTTCATAACCCATGATGTTATTATATCTAACAAAATTAATAATTCATTTAATAGCCCATCTATATAAAATTTTTCCTTAGTCTAAAAAATATCTTTTTTGCTTGTTTGTTAGAATTAGAATAGAAAAAGGGCCACACATTACAATTATTTGTTATGTGTCTTCAGTCTCCTATCAACCCTCTCTCCAAATACCATAGATTAGTTTTGGACTTTATGTAAATAGAAACATATATGTATAAAGTCATGCTTTTAAAAATATGTTCTAGAAACATGTACCATAATGTTTATTGCAGCACTATTTACAATAGCCAGGACATGGAAGCAACCTAAATGCCCATCAACAAATGAATGGATAAAGATGTGGCATATATACACAATGGAATATTACTCAGCTATAAAAAGGGATGAGATGGAGCTATATGTAATGAGGTGGATAGACCTACAGTCTGTCATACAGAGTGAAGTAAGTCAGAAAGAGAAAGGCAAATATTGTATGTTAACTCACATATACAGAATCTAAAAATGGTACCGATGAACTCAGTGACAAGAATAAGGACACAGATGCAGAGAATGGACTGGAGAACTCGAGGTTTGGGAGGCCGTGGGGGGTGAAGGGGAAGATGAGACGAAGCGAGAGAGTAGCACAGACATATATATATACAACCAACTGTAAAATAGATAGCCAGTGGGAAGTTGTTGTATAACAAAGGGAGTTCAACTCGAGGATGGAAGATGCCTTAGAGGACTGGGATGGGGAGGATGGGGGGGGACTCGAGGGAGGGTTGGGGGGGAGTTGAGGGAGGGAGGGAATACGGGGATATGTGTATAAAAACAGATGATTGAACTTGGTATACCCCCCCAAAAATAAGAAATAAATAAATAAAATTAAAAAAAATATGTTAAATGTGCTTCAGTGGATTATAGTGATTACTTTTTGTAATGTCTTAGTGATGCTCAAATTGTCCTATCTTCAGACAGTAGAAGCTCTTTTTGACTGAATTCTGGGTCGTTTTGGTAAGACTCCATTACTCTTTGATAGATTTTTTGCTTTCTGGAACAATAATATATTCCAAATTAATCTTGAATATATCATGTTTCAAATCTGGATTCAGCCATGCTTCCGAGGAGCTCTGGTTCCTTTTAGTGAAAATAGTATTTAGATACCACAGTTTGACACTAGAGGTTCTCATTTGATTGGGATGTCATGCTCCCAACACTTTTCAAGAGAAAAAGCTGGGAAAGATTTATTTTTAAAAGGAAAATATTACCTTTTTATATGGATATTATCAGTTTAGTTATAAAATTGCAAGAAATTTATTCAATATATTTTATTTTATACTTGAATCTCTTTTGCTGAAAATTATGTTTCCCATCAAATTTAAATTTTATCTTTTTTCACATTTTTTATTGTGGTAAAAAACACAAACATAAAATTTACCATTTTAACCATTTTTAACTACACAGTTCAGTGGTATCAAATACATTCACAGTTGCTACCATCACATTATCCATCTCCAGAATATTTTTCATCTTATAGAACTGGAACTTTATACCCGTTTTTCATCAAATTTTATATAATTACTACTTGCTATATCCTACAATACATGTGAAATAGTCTCAGAATGATGGTACTAATATATCTACTAGCGTTAAGACTATTGAATCAAGTTTAAATTTATTTTTTGCTCTTTTTTCCCTTAAAATGTAAACCATATAAGAATTTAAAATCAACGTATTGTAAAGTCAGTTGAAATGAGTTGTTTTCTCTTCTGGTTATGTCACCAGTGTGATATTTATTTCAGCTTATATTCAAATCTTAGAGATTAATTTTAATTTTATTTTGAACATATAAAACAATTACATCACATAAAATCAAAGCTTTTTGATGAGGTATATTCAGAAAAATCTTGCTTCCATTCCTAGCCCCTCTTTTCTGTTCCCTATCACAATGGGTGAACATATTTTAATTTAAGTTTTTTGTTTTATTTTTATAAATCAAAGTATATAAACACACTCACATAAGAGAAAGCATAATATACATACTCTGCTTGGTTTTCTCCACTTAATGTATCTTGGAGATGTCGTATTCATGTGTAGGAATCTATTTGATTCTTGTTTTTTATCGCATAGCATACTATTGGTAAATAATGTTCATAAATAATTTCATACTTTTCCCCAGTGTTTATTTGAAAGAAATTCTTAGAGGTAGAAACACAAAACAGCAGAAGCATTTTTTTGGTAACTATTTTAATAAATTTTAGTTTTTGAGTAGTTTTAGGTTCACAGCAATGTTGAGCAGAAGATCCAGACATTTCCCATATATTCCCTGCCCTCACACATCCAAGCCTCCCCCATTAGCAACATTCCCCACCAGAGTGGTACATTTATTATAATTTATGAATCTACATTGACATTTTATCACTCAAAGTCCATAGTTTATGTTAAGGTTCATTCCTGGCGTTGTTCATTCTGTGGGTTTGGACAAATGTTTAAAGACACGTAGCCATTGTTATAGTATCATATAGAGTATTTTCACTGCCCTAATAATCTTCTGTGCTCTGCCTATTCATCCCCCACCCCTCGCCCCCTGGAAGCCACTAATCTTTTTGCTTTATTTATAGTTTTGCCTTTTCCAGAATGTTATTTGATTGGAATCATACAGTATAAAGCCTTTTCAGATTGGCTTCTTTCATCCAGTAATACACATTTAAGTTTCCTCCATGTCTTTTTATGGTTTAACATCTCAATTTTTAGTGCTGAATAATATTCCACCACCTGGCTATATATCAGTTTATTTACTCATTCACATACTGAAGAACATCTTGGTTGCTTCCAAGTTTTTGCAATTATAAATAAAGGTGCTATAAATGTTTGTGTGCAGATTTTTGTGTGGACATAAGCTTCCAAATCCTTTGAGTAAATACCAAAGCATGAGATTTCTGGATGGTATGAGTGTGTTTATTTTGTAAGAAACTGCCAAACCGTCTTACAAACTGGCTGCACCACTTTGCATTCCCATCAGGAATGAATGAAAGTTCTGACTGCTTCTCATTTTCCCAGCATTTGGTATTGTCAGTGTCTGGATTTTGATCATTCTAATAAGTGTGCGGTGATATCTCATGGTTGTTTTAATTTGCATTTCCCTGATGATATATGATGTGGAGCATCTTTTTGTATGCTCATTTGCTTCTTTGGTGAGGTATTTGTTAAGGTCTTTGGCCCATTTTAAAATTGTGTTGTTTTCTTGTTGAGTTTTAAGTGTTCTTTGCATGTTTTGGATAACAGTCTTTTGTCAGATGTGCCTTTTGCAAACATTTTCTCTCAGGCTATAGTCTTGTCTTTTTATTCTCTTGACAGTAAATTTTGCAGAGAAGAAAGTCTTTAATTTGAATGAAGTCCAGTTTATCAATTATTTCCTTCAGGGATCATGCCTTTGATAGTAATCTAAAAAGTCATTACCAAACCCAAGGTCATCTAGATTTCCTCTTTTTTTTTTTATTAATTAATTAATTTATTTTATTGGCTGTGTTGGGTCTTTTTTTTTTTTCTGCTGTGCATGGGCTTTCTTTAGTTGCAGTGAGTAGGGGCTACTCCTTGTTGTGGTGTGTGGGCTCCTCATTGCTGTGGCTTCTCTTGTTGTGGAGCACGGGCTCTAGGCGCGTGGGCTTCAGTAGTTGCAGCACATGGGCTCAATACTTGTGGCTCACGGTCTCTAAAGTGCAGGCTCAATAGTTGTGGCACACAGGCTTAGTTGCTCCACGGCATGTGAGATCTTCCTGGAGCAGGGCTCGAACCCATGTCCCCTGCATTGGCAGGTGGATTCTTTACCACTGCGCCACCTAGGAAGCTCTAGATTTCCTCTTATGTTGTCTTTTAGGAGCTTTATAATTTTGCATTTTAAATTTAGCTGTGTGATCCTTTTTGAGTTAATTTTTGTAAGATTGTAGTCTGTGTCTAGATTCTTTCTTTCTTTCTTTCTTTCTTTTTTTTGCCTGTGCATGTCCAGTTGTTCTAGCACTATTTGTTGAAAAGACTATCTTTTCTTCATTGATTGCCTTTGCTCCTTTGTCAAAGATCATTTGACTATATTTATGTGGGTCTATTTCTAGGCTCTCTATTCTATTCCACTGATGTATTTGACTATTCTTTCACCAGTACCACACTGTCTTGATTACTGTACATTATAGTAATCTTGAAGTTGGGTAGTCAGTCCTCCAACATTGTTTTCCTTCAATATTGTGTTGGCTATTTTGAGCCATTTTCCTCTCCATTTTAACTTAAGAATCCATTTGTTGATATCTACAAAATAGCTTGCTGGGATTTTGATTGAAATTGCATTGAATATATAGATCAAGTTGAGAAGAACTGACATTTTGATAATATTGAATCTTCTTATTCAGGAACGTGACATATGTCTATTTAATTCTTCTTTGATTTCATTCATCAGGGTTTTGTAGTTTTACTCATATAGATCTTGTACATATTTTATTAGATTTATAGCTAAGTATTTCATTTTTGAGATGCTAACGTAAATGATATTGTTTTTAATTTCATGTTTAACTTGTTTATTGTTAGTATATAAGAAAGTGATTGACTTCTGTATATTAACTTTTTATCCTTCAACCTGGTTATCACTTATTAATTCCACATTTTTCTGTATATTGCCAAATTATTACCTTAATGGTTGTTTCCATTTGTATTCCCACAAAAATTTATAAATTTCCTATTCCTAACATTTTCCCTAATAGATTTTATTGTCAAACATTTAGACTTTGCCAACCTGATAGGTGGGTGATGTATTCTCTTTACAGTTTTATTTTGAATTTCTCTTATTAAGTGAGGTTGGCCATTTTTTCTTATCTTTAAGGGTCATTTTAAGTTCTTGCTCTGTGAACTACCTGTTCATATCCTTTGCACATACTTCCATTGGGTTGTTGGTCTTTTTATCTGGGTATTTTAGGAGCTCTTTTTTATATCCATTATGCTGATCTTTTCCCCTGTTATATCAATTATAAATAATTTCTCCAAGATTTAATGTACATTTTTACTTTGTCTACAGTTTCTGCTGTGCAGAATATCTTTCAATTATTAATGTCATTCTTTTTTTTAATTGCTACTGGATGTTGAGATAGGAAGTTTTCTCTGATTACATTCATCCATGTCATCTTCTAGTTCATATAAAAATTTATTTTTTTTACTCTAAATATATGACCTTTTTGAAGTTTATCCTGGTGCATGATGTGAGTTGCAGATCCAATTTTATCTTTAACCAAAAAGCTTTCCAGTTTTTCTGAAACCAATTATTAAATAGCTTGCCAGATAGTTACTAGTCACACTAAGGTTTGAGGATACAGGTTATAAGAACAAAATCTTTTCTAGAAGAAAAATGAGATATACATATATATTCTTTCCAGATATATGTATATACTTTCCAGATGTGGAAAACAAATTTGCACACAAAACCTCAAAAAAGTTAGGAATAATGATTTTGAGATAAGCATTAGCGTATATTTAACTAGAGCCCAAATTCTTTATCTTTCAGATCTTTTTAACTTCCCCCCCATACTTATAATTCCAACTTTGATAATTCAAAGTTTTTTGGAGAGTAATAGTCTCTCAGTCTTCTTAAAGAAAAATAAATTTAAAAATTGGTTAGTTAAAATACAAACCTTAATTTTCTACATATCCCATAATGCCTTTTCAATAAATGAAGATTGAATATTAAAGTTACAAACTTTTAATAAATATCTGCACATGTCCCAAGCTAAAAATTCAGAAAAACAAGTTTTTTTAAGGTAACAGTTTAAGCCAGATATAATATTGTTGCTGATTATAGGGTCTCACTATGCAATTTACAGCAAAACTGCTTTCATCTGCTTACTCTGAAAATCATCACGTCCACTGGTTGTTATAGTCAAATAAATAGTCTCAGAAATTATTTTGTCCAATTTCTCTATTTTCTGAGGCTAAAATTTTTGCTTATATTGATGCCCTCCAGCTAAAGACTGTCAGGAGCACACCTGTCATTGGATGATTTGGATTTATGCTCACTGTAATGAGGGGTTGAGGGAGACCAAATACATGGCCATGGGAAACTGCGGGGCATCCCAGCAAGAGTGCTAGAAAGGGCTTTTAAAATAGAATTTTGGTGACAGTTAGGTGATTTGGGGGAAGATTTCAGGAATCTTAAGTCTTTGTTCTGAAGCTCTATTCTAGATTGGATTTTGTCAGGAAGCTGGATAATTCTATGACTAGGTGTATTAGTAAATCTTATCTGGAAGGAGGGAAGATTAGAATGAGGGTAAAGTGATAACAGCGTTCACTCAAGAGAGGGAGATATTTGATGATTTTTCTGACTCGGACAATGTTTACATTTTTCTCTGTGCTCAGACCTGATTATACAATAGTCTTGTTTCTTCTTGCTTTCATGGTCAGTGAGAGCTTTGTCTGATGTTGATTTTTCAGTGAAAAAGTGTTCATGATTGTTTCCAGGTGACAGGAGCTGCTTTTTTCTTTTGCGCTACAAATAATGCAGAACTTCCCCCTTTTTGTCTAATTTGAATGCAATAAAACATACCTCTATTAGTCAGGAAAGCAAGTTCCAGCTGCTGTAGCAAACAATCCCCAAATCTCAGTTGCCTAAAACAGTAATAGTTCCTCATGCACACAAAATCCAATACAGACATTCCTTGTTGGGCCATTCTTTAGGCTTCATCCATCTGTGCACCACATGTGGCCATCCTTCACATGCATGTGGCTTCCAAATTTGTCACAGGAGGAGAAGAGAAAGTGGAGAAAGCACACTAGATAATTAAATACCTCTTTGCATAAGTGACACACTTCACTTTCCTTATGTCCCATTGGTTAGGGTTAGTCATATGATCCTATATAGATTTGAGGGGGTGTATTAGGTAGGGTTCTCTAGAGAAACAGAACCAACAGGATGTGTGTGTGTGTGTGTGTGTGTGTGTTACTGTAAAGAATTGGCTCACATGATTATGGAGGCTGGCAACTTCAAAATCTGCAGTGTAGGCCAACAGTCTGGACACCCAGGGAACAGCTGATGCTGCAGTTGAAGTTTGAAGGCCCTCTGCTGGTAGAATTCCTTCCTTTTTGGGGGAGGTCAGTCTTTGTTCTATTGAGGACTTCAGTTGATTAGATGGGGCCCATCCACATTATGAAGGGCAAAGTTCTTTACTCAGAGTCTACTGATATAAATGTTTATCTCATCCAAAAACACCTTCACAGAAATAATGTATGATGAAATATCTGGAAACCATGGTCCAGCCAAGTTGACACATAAAATTAATCATCACAGGGTGGTATGTGATTTCTACCTGGACTGTTTCCCAAACCACCTGGCATTGGAAATTTGGAGCAGGAATCAATAAAAATGCATATTTTATAAACACATGTTCATTCACATATATTTTAATTAAATGCAAATAACATGTTTATCTATCACTTACAATTTTATTTTCAATGTGATAGGTAGGACAGGGATTGTAATTTCCATTTAGCAGATACAAAAATGAAACTGCAAGGTTACACAAGGAAGTGAAAGACCCAAGTCTAAAGTCCAATCTTCAATCCTTTTATCCACAACCAACAGAAACATAATAAAATAAACCAAAGTGAACAAATGGAAATCATTCTTGGAATTGATATGTACAGGGAAAGAAAGGTTTAGATTTCTATCATCTGCTAATTGGGAAAATGTCTTTAGCCTTGCATATTTTTAAAAAATGAAAATAAAAAAATTGGCATTTCAATTCTTATCATAAGCCTGATTGCAATATCATGGAATATTCAGGCTTTCTGTAGCGTGTCTTTAGGAGGAATGGTTAGTCCAAAAGGTGTAAGGTGGCATGATGTGAATTAATTATATTTAGGGCTTTTAATAATAATTGAGCTCACTAGTGTGTGACTTGTAAGAGGTACACAGTGTTGAGCAAACCCAGTGAACCTGCCAGGCATTCTAAAGTAAGCACTAGCCAATTGCCCACTATTGAGCTTAAGAGCCGGCAGCAGAATCACCCTGTTGATTTCTGTCTTGCTTCTAAGAGACTGCCAAGGCATCATGCAGCCAGCTGAAACCAGTCTCAGGAAAATCACACTATTCACAGTGGTTTCAAACATACATATTATATAAGTTGAATAGTAACAACACAGTCTGAATTCACGGTGATAACTTTTTAATTCCCTTAAAGATGGCATATCCCTGGCATACGGGAGGTAATGCTAGTGAGTCAGAAACATGCCAGCAGGAAAGGATTTGGTTCAAAATGACCCTCTAGGACATTTTGGGGAAAAGCATATTTATTAATGACAGCAGAAATTGAAAACAGTCTCTACTTATTGTACCAATCTTCTCCCTTGTATACACCTTTTACCAGCAAGGCTAGAGAGTGGGCAATTGAGAAAAGAGTTCTGTGACTTTAGTAGAAAACAGATGTTGAACTATTAACTATTAACCCTACCCTTTCTGGCATCTGAACTGACATTTAGTTTATGGGAGGAAAATGAGACAGAGAAACCATGGAGGTGACTAGAGGAGTGAAACAAGTGCCAGCAGCTCAGAGCCATGGAGAACACCATGCTTGTTGGATAATTGCATGTGTGTGAACCATAATACATCAAAAAATTTCCTAAATTGTTCTCTCTCTCCCCAGTCTCTTCTATTGATTCATGCTTGTTCTGTACTTATATCTGCTGTTAAGAATGACACAGAAAGAAAGGGGACTGTAGGTAGAGTCAGTCTTTGGGATTAAAAAAAAAGCTTAGGGTTATTTTCTTGGTTGTCAAGTTTCACTGATTCAGAACAACTGGTGATTTCTCTCTCTGTAGCTTTAATTATGTTCACTATCAGTGACATAAGCTGTAGGAAAGAACAGGACAGCAACTTTATTTTAAGCTGGATTGAGTATCACTAAATCTCCCCAATTTCTATTAGCTCCACAATTACAGTTCTCTCTGAGATACTATATACTTAAAGTTTTTAAAGTTTAACTTTTGAGTTGTAACCATTTTAATTTTCAAACAACAGTCAGAGTGGGGACAGAACTATAATAATTAGGAAGCATTTTAGAAATATACACAAAGAAGGTTTACTGTTATGATAGAAAATCTGTAGATTCAAAACTACTGAGCATGTGCAAAATCAAAATGTGTTAAACATTTTATTCACACATAACATGAAGAAACTTCTATTTAATACTTAAAAGGTAATCATTATGTTTGGTGAAATGTCAGTCAGAGAAAGACAAATACTGTATGTTATCACTTATATATGGAATCCAAAAAATAAAATAAATGAATGTATATAACAAAATAAAAACCGAGGTATAGAGAACAAACTAGTGGTTACCAGTGGGGAGAGAGAAAGGAAGAGGGGCAAGATAGGGATCTGGGATTAAGATATACAGACTGCTGTGTATACTTTACTTCATTAAAAAATAAAGATTTACTCTCTTAGCAACTTTCAAATATGCAATAGAATATTATTAACTGTAATTGTCATACCATACATTATATCTCTAGACTTATTTATAACTGGAAGTTTCTGCCTTTTGAGTGCCTTCATCATGCATTTCATCCATCCTCTGTCCCCCTCCTCCGCTAAACCACTAATCTGTTCTCTGTATTTATGAATTTTTTTAAGTTCCACATATAAGTGAGATCATATGATATTTCTCCTTCTTTAACTTATTTCAGCATAATGTCCTCAAGGGTTGCAAATGACAGGATTTCCCTCTTTTAATGGATAAATTATATTCTATTGTCAAAACTGTTACTTTTTATAAGCCAGGTAGGTGTACATTGTATGGTCAACTAATTACCCTGAAAGACATTGAAGTATATCTTTAGAACTTTCATGATACAAAGATCCTTTGAGCTCTAAAAGACTGCCATCCTTTCTAATAACATCTCTTTTGGTGAAACAGGGTGGACTCCGGGGTAGATGAGTAATAGGATTGACTCAGATGACGTGGTCTCTGGATCTGTCTTTTACTAACTGTATCTTCTGCTTTCTGGGACTTTTACCTAATCAGGCAGGTAGGTTTCAAACAGGATCCTGTTAGAATTTTCTTATTTTCTTTCTGGAAGATTCAAACTAAGAGAAGACAGCTTCCTATTTATCTCAAAATTTCCAGTCTGATACTGAACTTGGCTGAAGATGGAAACAAATTTAGAGGTATTGTTGGTGTCCTTTTCCCTGTATTCTTAGATTGATCTTATATTCAAAGAGCTAAAACAGAAATTAAAATAGAAATGTGATAGGTCTTTGATGTTTAATTGCAGAATAATGTGGAGTTCTGAATCCCTGAACTGATTAATTTTCATTTCTGTCCTCCAATTTTACTTTTCAGTGGAGGAAAGGTGACACATAATATGGCTGGCACTATGTGTTCACTTCTGGGCTTTCACCCAGATAATGAAGAATGGCAAATAGCTCATCTGATCTTACATTGTGATAGAGATGATACACACTGCCTTGTAGTCTAAACATTGATGTGCAGAGCTGTAATCACGTCTGACTGGTAGGCAGACCAGTTGTCTTTGTCTTCAATCTCTCCTGTTGTATTGCTGTGAAGTGCTGTCATAATGACTGATAGAGGGATTGAAACTGTAAATTCAGGCCAGTGATTCAGTTATACAAGCAGAAATGGTATCTTTCTTGTAAAGCAATCCTTATGTGTAAGTAGAGTGGAAAACCACACATGTGAATGGTTCCAGGGTGTGAAGGAAGACAGCCTCAGTGCATTCCAAAATCTCTTTCTTATTCTCTTGAGGATTCCCAAAATTACACAGGTGAAACTGCAGTCTTTCACTCAAGCCTAAGTAAAGATGCAGACAACTTGAATGGGTACCATGTTGAGATCAAGTGGCTATAAAGTGGGTTTTAAGATTGTGGAGAAGAATACAAATCTGCTAGACACTTGTGGTTGGGAAAATGAAATTGTTACCAGAGCAGGGGGAAAAGGGCACTGAAGAAGAAGAAATTCCTAGATCACAAATTTGTCTTGGATTGACCCTACGGTTTTTGTCCAAGTAGCTGGTTGCCCTATAAGTTTATCTGTCTATATGCATCTGTGGTTTTATGTTGTTACCTTCTTTAAATTGTGTAAAATGCAACCAAAATAAAAAAAAATAGACAATTTAACTACATTTTCCATTTAGTCTATTACCACCAATTTATTTATGTGTTCCTGGAACGTTTTCTATTAAGGAGGAGTCCTACTAAATATAGTGAAGTAGTTTACCTTTCCAACACTTGACAAAATTGCTACCTGGCTAGTTCTGGCTATCTTTGCAAAGTTCTTGAACATTGTCATGACAGAATAAAAACATGGGGTCACAGAATCAAAGATGTTTTAAGAGGTAAATTAAATTCATTGAACTTTTCCTCAAGACTTATTCTACCACAGAGACAGCTTGAACTGATGAAATCAGTTGGTTGGGAGACATATGTTTTATTTTCTGGTGTAAAATTTTCATTTCTACATTTAAACTGTTGCACCTTATTTAAAAAATGGAAATAATATCTGCTACTCCTCAACTCAAAGTAGGAGGTAGATTTTTAAAAGTTTATGCAAAGAGTGCAGGGACTTCTGGAATGGCAGAGTAAGAGCTTGGTAGTCTCTTTCCTTAGCAAACAACAATTTAACTGATGAAAATGATAAAAAAAAAAATGAAACATTTAAGTTTTGTTTAAGGCATACAGAGACTGGAAAAAATTCATCCAAGAAAATTTACTAGCTTTCGGTAAGAACAGAGTTGTGGCATTGAAGTCATCTTTTGTTCCCTGATACTGCCGCTCACCTACACCCCAGCCCGGTGTTAAGGAGCTCTATCCTAGCTGTGCACAGTCAAAAAGACCAGTGCTCCCTTTCCCGCCAGCTCCCAGCTTGGGCTAAAGTTTCACCCCTGCAGGGACAGGCTGCCATTTCTCATCCCTCACAGCTCCAGTCGTACGCACATGGAGAGGACTGTTTCTCCCTTTGTCCACCTAGCCACTGCTCAAAGGGAAGAGCTCTACTCTAACCTGATCCTGACATTCTTATGAAAATGTAAGAAGCCCCAAACAGCCAACACAATTTTGTAAAGGAGTACTAGAGCATTAACACTTCATGATTTTAAAACTTACCACAAAACTACAATAATCAAGACAATATGATACTAGCATATGGAATAGAATTGAGAGTCCAGAAATAAACTCTCGTATTTATAGTCAATTGATTTTTGACAAGGTTACTAAGACAATTCAGAGAAAGAATAATTTTCAGCAAATAGTGCTGGGAAACTGGGTTTTCACAAGCAGAAGCATAAAGTTGGACCACTATTTCATACCGTACATAAAAATAACACAACGTGGATTGTAGACTTAAATGTACAAATTAAAACTATAAAACTCTTAGAATAAATTATAGGAATAAATCTTCATGACCTTGAGTTAGGCAATGGTTTCTTAAATACAGCACTGAAAGCACAAATGACAAAAGAAAAAATAGATAAGTTGGACTACATCAAAATTTAAAACTTTTGTGCCAAAAATAATGCCATCAGGAGAGTGAAAAGACAATCTACGGAATGGGAGAAAATTTCTGCAAGTCATATATGTGATAAGGGACTTGTATCCAGTATATATAGAACTCTCATAATTCAATAATAAAAAGACTCAGTAATGCAATTAAAAATGGATATAGGATCTGAATAGTCATTTCTCCAAAGAAGATTCATGGCCAGTAAGCACTTGAAGTGATGCTCAGTAACATTAGTCACTAGAGAAATGCAAATCAAAACTCCAACAAGATAAGACATCATGATTAATAGATGAGTATAATAAAAAGGACAGCTGCAAGTATTGGTGAGGATGTGGAGAAACTGGAACCCTCATGTGTTGCTAGTGGGAGTATAAAATGGTGTAGCTCTTTGGAAAACTCTGGCATTTCCTCAAAATACTAAGCACAGAGCTCCTGTATGACCTAGCAATTCTTTTCTTTTTTTTGTTATAGACTCAAATTAAATGAAAACATGTTCACACAAAAAACCTGTACATGAGTTTCAGAGCAGCATTATTCAGAGTAGCCAAAAAGTAGAAACAACCCAAATGTCCATTCACTGATAATTGGAAAAATAAAATGTAGTATAACCATATACGGGAATATTATTCAGCAATAAAAAAGAAATGAAGTACTGATATATGCTGCAAAATGCATGAATTCTGAAAAAATGCTAAGTTAAAAAAAGACAGTATGTCTTTTGTATTGTATGATCCCATTCCTATGAAATATCCAAATAGCGGGGCAAATCTATGGAGGTTGAAAATAGCCTGGGGATGGAGAGGGTGGAAAAGAATGAGGATATGATGGACTTTTGTTTTTGTTTTTGTTTTTGTTTTCCTGGAGGGACAAAAATGTTCTAAAATTAGATTGTGATGATGGTTGTATAATGCTGTGACTATAGTAAAAAGCATTGAATTGAAAACTTTAAATGAATGAATTATATGCTTGTTAATTATATCTCAAGAAAACTTTTCAAGAAAGTAAAAATCATTAGCATTTAAAAAAACCATTTACGTGACACACTTAAGCTTTTTGTATCGATGTGCTTTTTGATAATCATATTTATGTTACCTCAAGGAGAAAAGGCAAAGACTTTTTTTCTTTCAAAAAATGTTGTTTCCATAAAATAATTTTAAGTGATTAAACTATTTATCTTAAGTTAATTTAAAACCTAACAGATTCTCTCCTTTGGCATATTTCATGTTTTAATGAGAGAATAATTCCATGGTAAATGTATGGAAGAAAAACAAATCCATTTTTATTATATAGAATTTTTTTAAAAAAAGCATCTACATCTGTGCAACTTGGTAGAAAACAGATTTTATTACCTATGACATTTCAGTGAACAGACTTCTTCAACTTTTTTTTGAGAAAAGGAGTAACTTTCATCCTATAAGCAGCTTGATAATTTTCAATTCCAAGGTTACATTTTTACAATAGCTCAAATTGGCTAAAAAGTTAAAAACAAAATATAAATTATAATTCTGGTATAAAAGGACGCTGTCATTGAAATATGTTAAACTTACAAAGTTAATTCCAATACATTTTATCTCTTATTTCCATTCTAAGACCAAATACAGTAATTCCTCTCATACAAGTACCTTCAAGTAGTGAACTTTCAAAGAGGCAAACGTGCGTTCACAGGTCCAATCATGTAAGCTTGTTCATGAATCTGGTGTACATTACCACATGCATACACCCTCTACAAGTGGTTGTGCTTTTGAGCACTTTACTGTACAGTATTGTATAGAGTACAGTAGTACAATATCTTTATTTCAAGCCCAGGGTGTCTGGAAGCAAGCATAAAAGCAGCGGTGATATAGCTGGTATGCCAAGAAGCGCCAGCTGTTGTACTGTACTACTGTACTTTTCTAGGTACTATTCTGTCAGATTAAAACTGTTTATTTTTGTGTTTGTTTTTTATGTACCATTTGTGTGAAAAGTATTATAAACCTAAAACTGACAACACTGTAATCAACTATATTTCAATAAAAATTTTAAAAATGTAACTATGACCTAAAATAATAAAATCTATAAATATTTTTAATATTCACTGCTTAACTCCATCTAACTATGATGTCTCAGTCTAATTAGAGCTTATTGAAATTTTTGCTACTGAAGAGATGGTTTGGTTCTAGGTTGCAGGCCTGTTCAGAGCTTCTCTTTGCATGATTCTGCTGTGTCCTGCTGGCCAAGGTAGCCTTTAGAGTAACAGTTGGCAAACTTTTTCTATAATGGATCACATAGTAAAATTTGTTTTAGCTTTGTGGGCCATAAGGTCTTTGTGACACCTACTCAGCTCTGCCTTTGTAGTGTAAAAGCAGCCATGGACAATCTATAAAACTTTATTTACAAGAACAGGCCAGTGGGCCATAGTTTGACAACCTGCTTTAGAGGGTAATTTGCTTGCTCATGAATATCTTCCTGTTTCAGTTGCTCTTGGCTAGAAATTTAGATGTGTCTATCAGGAAGATAATTGATTCCTTTGAATATGGAACAGGAGGGTGGCCTCATAATGATGTTCATCCAGTTAGGAGAGTTAAAATAATTATACCATTGGTGTTTACCAAGGGTAAGGGGATCACTTATGTCAGGATTTTTCCTTGAGAATGCTAATCACCCTGCTCTTCATTTTCAGGTTTTTAAATTAATTTAAAAACTTTAGTTATCACAACTTTCTACTTTTAACTGGAATGTTTGTATTCGTATTTATGTTTTAGGTCTTTAGCAATTGGTTTATCCTTGGGTTGCCAGATTGAGCAAATAAAAATAGGATTCTCAGTTAAATTTGAATTTTAGATAGACAGTGAAAAAATCTGTATTATAGGTGTCATGCAATATTGGGGAACCCAAAAATATCTGTTGTTTATCTGAAATTAAAAGGTAGCTGGGCATTCTGTACTTTTTTAAAAATTTTTATTTATTTATTTATTTATTTGAGGTACACCGAGTTCAATCATCTGTATTTATACACATATTCCCGTATTCCCTCCCTCCCTCGACTCCCCCGCACCCTCCCCGTCCCAGTCCTCTAAGGCATCATCCATCCTCAAGTTGAACTCCTTTTGTTATACAGCAACTTCCCACTGGCTATCTATTTTACAGTTGTTAGTATGTATATGTCTATGCTACTCTCTCACTTCGTCTCAGCTTCCCCTTCACCCCCCGCCCCCCCAAACCTTGAGTTCTCCAGTCCATTCTCTGCATCTGCATCCTTGTTCTTGTCTTGTCACTGAGTTCATCAGTACCCTTTTTAGATTCCGTATATGTGAGTTAGCATACAATATTTGTCTTTCTCTTTCTGACTTACTTCACTCTGTATGACAGACTCTAGGTCTATCCACTTCATGACATATAGCTCCATCTCATTCCTTATTATAGCTGAGTAATATTCCATTGTATATATATGCCACATCTTCTTTATCCATTCATTTGCTGATGGGCATTTAGATTGCTTCCATGTGGCTATTGTAAATAGTGCTGCAATAAACATTATGGTACATGTTTCTTTTCGGATTATGGTTTTCTTTGAGTATATGCCCAGTAGTGGGATTACTGGATCCTATGGTAGTTCTATTTTTAGTTTTTGAAGGAACCTCCAAACTGTTTTCCATAGTGGCTGTACCAACTTACAGTCCCACCAACAGTGCAGGAGAGTTCCCTTTTCTCCACACCCTCTCCAGCATTTGTTGTTTCCAGATTTTGTGATGATGGCCATTCTGATCGGTGTGAGGTGATACCTCATTGTGGCTTTGACTTGCATTTCTCTGATGATGAGTGATGTTGAGCATTTTTCATGTGTTTGTTGGCCATCTGTATGTCTTCTTTGGAGAAATGTCTATTTAGGTCTTCTGCCCATTTGTGGATTGGGTTATTTGCTTTTTTGGTATTGAGCTGCTTGTATATTTTGGAGGTTAATGCTTTGTCCGTTGTTTCATAGGCAACTATTTTTTCCCATTCTGAGGGTTGCCTTTTAGTCTTGCTTATGGTTTCTTTGGCTGTGCAAAAGCTTTTAAGTTTCATGAGGTCCCATCTGTTTATTCTTGATTTTATTTCCATGATTCTAGGAGGTGGGTCAAAAAGGATCTTGCTTTGATGGATGTCATAGAGTGTTCTGCCTATGTTTTCCTCTAGGAGTTTTATAGTGTCTGGCCTTACATGTAGGTCTTTAATCCATTTGGAGTTGATTTTTGTGTATGGTGTTAGGAAGTGTTCTAATTTCATTCTTTTACATGTTGCTGTCCAATTTTCCCAGCACCACTTATTGAAGAGGCTGTCTTTTTCCCATTGTATATGCTTGCCTCCTTTGTCAAAGATAAGGTGCCCATATGTGTTTGGGTTTACCTCTGGGCTCTCTATTCTCTTCCATTGATCTTCCTTTCTATTTTTGTACCAGTACCATACTGTCTTGATCACTATGGCCTTGTAGTATAGTTTGAAGTCAGGAAGCCTGATTCCACCAACTCCATTTTTCCTCCTCAAGATTGCTTTGGCTATTCAGGATCTTTTGCGTTTCCATACAAATTGTAAGATTTCTTGCTCTAGTTCTGTGAAAAATGCCATTGGTAATTTGATCGGGATTGCATTGAATCTGTAAATTGCTTTGGGTAGTACAGTCATTTTCACAACTATGTTGATTCTTCCAATCCAAGAACATGGTATGTCCCTCCATCTGTTTGTGTCATCTTTGATTTCTTTCATCAGTATCTTAAAGTTTTCTGCATACAGATCTTTTGCCTCCTTAGGCAGGTTTATTCCTAGGTATTTTATTCTTTTTGTTGCAATGGTGAATGGGAGAGTTTCCTTCATTTCTCTTTCTGCTCTTCCGTTGTTAGTGTATAGGAATGCAAGAGATTTCTGTGCATTAATTTTGTATCCTGCTACTTTACTAAACTCATCAATTAGTGCTAGCAGTTTTCTGGTAGAGTCTTTAGGGTTTTCTATGTATAATATCATGTCATCTGCAAAGAGTGACAATTTTACTTTTTCTTTTCCAATTTGGATTCCTTTGATTTCTTTTTCTTCTCTGATTGCTGTGGCTAAAACTTCCAAAACTATGTTGAATAATAATGGTGAGAGTGGACACCCTTGTCTTGTTCCTGTTCTAAGAGGGAATTCTTTCAGTTTTTCCCCATTGAGAACGATGTTGGCTTTTGGTTTGTCATATATGTTTTTTATTATGTTGAGGTAATTTCCTTCTATGCCCATTTTCTGGAGAGCTTTTATCATAAATGGATGTTGAATTTTGTCAAAAGCTTTTTCTGCATCTATTGAGATGATCATATGGTTTTTATCCTTCAGTTTGTTAATATGATGTATCACGTTGATTGATTTGCGTATATTGAAGAATCCTTGCATCCCAGGGATAAACCCCACTTGATCATGGTGTATGATTTTTTTTTTAATGTGCTGTTGGATCCTGTTCACTAGTATTTTGTTGAGGATTTTTGCATCTATATTCATCAGTGATACTGGTCTGTAGTTTTCTTTTTTTGTGACCTCTTTGCCTGGTTTTGATATCAGGGTGATGGTGGCCTCGTAGAATGAGTTTGGGAGTGTTCCTCCTTCTGCAATATTTTGGAAGAGTTTGAGAAGGATAGGTGTTAGCTTTTCTCTAAATGTTTGATAGAATTCGCCCGTGAATCTATCTGGCCCAGGGCTTTTGTTTGTTGGGAGATTTTTAATCACTGCCTCAATTTCCATACTTCTGATTGGTCTGTTCATAGTTTCTATTTCTTCCTGGTTCAGTCTTGGAAGGTTGTATTTTTCTAAGAATGTATCCATTTCTTCCAGGTTATCCAATTTATTGGCATATAGTTTCTTGTAGTAGTCTCTCATGATCTTTTGTATTTCCGTGGTGTCTGTTGTTACTTCTCCTTTTTCATTTCTAATTCTGTTGATTTACATCTCCCTTTTTTTCTTGCTGAGTCTGGCTAATGGTTTATCATTTTTGTTAATCTTCTCAAAGAACCAACTTTTAGTTTTATTAATTTTTGCTATGGCTTCCTTCCTTTCTTTTTCATTTATTTCTGCTCTGATCCTTATGATTTCTTTCCTTCTGCTCACTTTGGGGTTTCTTTGTTCTTCTTTTTCTAATTGTTTGAGGTGTAAGGTTAGGTTATTTATTGGATAATTTTCTTGTTTCTTAAGGTATGACTGTATTGCTATAAACTTTCCTCTTAGAACTGCTTTTGCTGCGTCCTATAGGTTTTGGGTTGTTTTGTTTTCATTGTCATTTGTTTCTAGATATTTTTTGATTTCCTCTTTGATTTCTTCAGTGATTTCTTGGTTGTTTAAGAGTGAATTGTTTAGCCTCCATGTGTTTGTATGTTTTGCAGTTTTTTTCTTGTAATTGATATCTAGTCTCATGGTGTTGTGGTCTGAGAAGATGCTTGATATGATTTCAATTTTCTTGAATTTGCCGAGGTTTGATTTGTGACCCAAGATGTGATCTATCCTGGAAAATGTTCCGTGTGCACTTGAGAAGAAAGTGTATTCTGTCGTTTTTGGATGGAATGTCCTAAAGTTGAGATGGTCTAATGTGTCATTTAAAGCTTGTGTGTCCTTATTGATTTTCTGTTTGGATGATCTGTTCATTGATGTAAGTGGGGTGTTCAAGTCTCCCACTATTATTGTATTACTGTCGATGTCCCCTTTTATAGCTGTTAGCATTTGCCTTATGTATTGAGGTGCTCCTATGTTGGGGGCATAGATATTTACCATTGTGATATGTTCTTCTTGGATGGATCCCTTGATCATTATGTAGTGTCCTTCCTTGTCTCTTGTGATAGTCTTTACTTTAAAGTCTAATTTGTCTTATGTGAGTACTGCTACTCCAGCTTTCTTTTGACTTCCATTTGCATGGAATATCTTTTTCCATCCCTTTACTTTCAGTCTATATGTAACCCTTGGTCTGAAGTGGGTTTCTTGTAGGCAGCATATAGAAGGGTCTTGTTTTTGTATCCATTCAGCCAGTCTGTGTCTTTTGGTTGGAGCATTTAATCCATTTACATTTAAGGTGATTATTGACATGTGTGTTCCAATTACCATTTTCTTAATTGTTTTGGGTTTGTATTTGTAGGTGTTTTCCTTTTCTTGTGTTTCCTACTTAGAGAAGTTCCTTTAGCACTTGTTGTAAGGCTGGTTTGGTGGTGCTGAATTCTCTTAACTCTTGCTTGTCTGGAAAGCTTTTGATTTCTCCCTCAAATCTGAATGAGATTCTTTCTGGGTAGAGTATTCTTGGCTGTAGGTTTTTCTCTTTCAGGACTTTCAGTATATCCTGCCATTCCCTTCTGGCCTGCAGAGTTTCTGTAGAAAGGTCAGCTGTTATCCTGATGGGTTTTCCCTTATATGTTATTTGTTGCTTTTCTCTTGCTGTTTTTAATAATTTTTCTTTGTGTTTAATTGTCATTAGTTTGATTAATATTTGCCTTGGTGTATTTCTCCTTGGGTTTATTCTGTATGGGACTCTCTGCACTTCTTGGACTTGGTGAATTATTTCCTTTCCCATGTTGGGGAAGTTTTCCACTAGAACCTCTTCAAATATTTTCTTAGACCCTTTCTTTTTTTCTTCTTCTTCTGGGATGCCTATAATTCAAATATTGGTGTGCTTAATGTTATCACTGAGGTCTCTGAGACTGTCTTCTATTCTTTTTATTATTTTTTCTTTTTCCTGTTCTGTGGCAGTTATTTCCACCATTCTGTCTTCCAACTCACTTATTCGTTCTTCTGCCTCAGTCATTCTGCTGGTTATAGAATCTAGAGTATTTTTAATATCAGTTATTTTGTTATCCATTGCTGTTTGTTTTTCTGAGTTCTTAGGAACTGTTTCTTGTACTTTCTCTATTTTGTTATTGAGATTTTGTATCATTTTTACTGTCATTACTCTGAATTCTTTTTCAGGCATTTTTCCTATTTCCTCTTCATTTATTTCGTCTTGCGGGTCTTTTTCCTGCTCCTTTGCCTGCATGGTGTTTCTTTGTTTCCTCATGGTTGTCCAGACTTTTGGGGTTGCTTGTCCTGGTGATAGAGGTGTTTATAGAAGACTGTCCAAGCCCCAGACTAATGTCCAAGTGTTGGGTCAAACAAATACTAAGTCAAGGAAACACATACATGTATAAGACACACAATTACTGAATTCATTAGGACATAAGTCTCTGGAAAGACCTGGCCGAAGAACCCAGTATACTATCAGATATTCAAAGGGAAACCCAACAGAAATTCAAAACCAAAACAGAACAAAACAGAAACAAAAGCAAAAACAAAGAAACATATAACACCTTACACATACAAACACTAATCCAGGGAGATTTTGTAAGCTAGAATCAAATATAGAAAAGAGCTAGAGTACCACCAGACAGAATGGAGATTCTCAGAATGAAATTAGACAATTGTACTAAGAACTAAGGTAAAGACAAAAACCTAATATTAAATATCAAGGCGGTGTGTCATCTGGAGAATAGAGCAAGGAGTCTGAGCAGATTAATAGTGTTGCTTATAAATATGTTAATATAAAATAAACTAAAAATGGATGGAAGACAGGGGAACAGAAGAACATAGTGTGACTGGGAATATGCAAATAAAAAGAAAGGAATAGAAATGTATAAAAGATAGCAATGAAAGGAAGGTATGAGAGATATATTATCCGTACTACCAAAAACTTAGGTAGAAATAGAAGTATGTAAAAATGCAAAAAAAATAAAAATAGAATAAAAAATATCATTAAAAAATATGTTATAAAACTTGTAGATCCCTTAGGACTAAGATTATAATTAATAAAGGAAAGAAAAAAGATAATCCAAAACTGATCCCAGAATGGACTAGTTCAGTAGAATTGATAGTAATATTTCTGTTTCCTTAGAGTCTCAGCTGTAAGTGTCCTTCTACTCACCTTGGGTTTTTTGTATTATTCTGTGACCAGCAGAGCTGCCTTTATTGTTCGTCTGTAAGCCTTGGTGTGTGGGGAGGGAGAGGGTACAGTAGTGGCTCCTTCCCCTGGGAGTGAGTGAGCAGTGGCGCACTGTCATTTCAGTCAGGGCTTGGAGGTGCCTGCTGCAGAGGGACACAGGTGGCTCAGGTGTAAACAGAAAGTCTCAGAGTTGGGCCTCTCTCGGGGTTTTTTTTTTTCTTGGCAGCCTCAGGGCTGCTGGTGTTCCAAGGGGTTTTATTCTAGCCCCACCCGAGGGCCTGTTATCCCTGAGCACCTTAGGTGGCCCACAGGGCGTCTCTCCACTGTCCGGTGCAGGCACCAAAAGAGAGAGAGAGGCTATGCCTGCGGCTCCTCCCCCCTGCCTGTGAGCCTGCAGCATCCAGCTGCCATCATGGCCGGGCAGCTCTCAGGGGCAGGCACTCCTCGCCGTGGACCTCTTCCCTCCTGTCCTCTCGGTCCGTCACCTTTCTGGCAATAATTTTTCTCACCCTGAACCAGCTCTCCAGTTCCCACGCTCCCGCTCCCAGACCCTCTGTACAGCTGTGAATCGATGTCTCAGTCCAGAAAGACTGAGCTGTGGTGCGGACCCTCTGTGTGTTTCTCACTCCCTCCTGTCTGTCACAGCTCAGCTGCTTCACCCTCTTTGAGCTGTCATAGATGCCTCCCTACCTTTTCTCTCAGGATCCTTGCAGTCCTTTCTGGTGTCCAAGGTTGTCTGCTGGTGTTCAATTGGTTCTCTGTGGGAATTATTGCGTCCTTCAGTGCATTCCCAATGCATCTGTGGAGAGGGATGCATTCCACGTCCCTCTACTTCACTGCCATCTTTTCTCCTCCCATTCTGTATTTTATATGTCAACCCTGGTTTATTTTCAACCCCAACATTTTCAAAACATATTCAGCAAATAACTTTTCATTTCCACACCATTATTAGAGTTTGCTCCAAATTTCCTTTCGTCTACTTTTCATGTATTTTGCTGAAGTATTTCTTTCCACAATAATTTAAACTACCTACTGTATATAAAGCAAATTATCCTTGTTACTCACTTTCAAGGAGATTAGCAACTGCTTCCTATGTAGACTTTATTCTGTTTCTTGTCTCCTAGTTTTCCTGACTACCCAGCTAGCCAACCAAATACTCTCTCAATTTACATGCACCAATGTGCTGCATCTCCTATTTATCAACTCTTCTACTCTTTTTGTGGTATTTTACTTTTTCTGCCTAGACAGTAATTTGTATCTCACACTGCCTGCATTTAGATAAAAGCAAGACTTACATTATAAAACTGTTATTAATATTTTAAATTTTTATCAAAGTAGTACATGTACTTTATTTAAAAAATAATACTCATAGGCTAATGTATTTAAAAATTTTTTATTTTATATTGGAGTATATTTGATTAACAATAGTCTGTTTCATATTGACACCAAGTGGGGAAAGCGGGAAGGGTTGGGGGGGAATGAATTGGAAGATTGGGATACCAGATTGTACACTCTAAATATATGCAGTTTATTGTCTGTTAACTGTATCTCAAAAAAAGTTCTTAAGAAAAAGAGACAGACAGAAAAAAAAAAATGGTCTGTTTGCTTCAGGTGTACAGGAAAATGATTCAGTTATACATATACATGTATCTATTCTTTTCAAAATTCTTTTTCCATTTAGGTTATGACAGTTCTCTGTGCTATACAGCATGTCCATGTTGGTTCTAGTAGTCTTAATATTTAATAACAGTGGCCATCTGCCCCATTCTCTCCTCTCCTGATTTTTACTACCTTGAGATAACCATGTTCATATCTTTTAAACTGATTGATTATTCTGATAAAACAGAAGTAGAGTCACAGATGTAAAAAACAAACTATGGTTACCAGGGGATAAGGTGGGGGTGGGATAAATTGGGAGATTGGGATTGACATACACACACTACTATATGTAAAACAGACAACTAATAAGAACCTGCTGTATAGCACAGGGAAGTCTACTCAATATTCTGTAATGACCTATATGGGAATAGAACCTAAAAAAGAGTGTATATATGTATATATATAACTGATTCACTTTTCTGTGCAGGAGAAATGAATACAACATAGTACAGCAACTATACTCCAATAAAAATTGAAAAAAAAGAGGAGAAATAGGCCACCTGTATAAAAATATGGTTATATGATGAGGTTTGTTGTGTTTATTTAGCAACATGTAAGTCATTGATGAAAGTGTTTTGGGTAGAATTAAGAGGGATAATAGTAGTTGGATAATTATAAAATAGGAAGGAATCATGATCATAATTATATCCTAATAAGAAGGAGTTAGAAAGGAAGCATTTGGAGATACAGGGAAGAGTGGAGAAAATCAACAGAGTACATGATAAAGAAAAGGATGATTATTAATGCTCATGGCTTTGTAAGTTGTGTAATTGGGAATTCAAAGGGATTCCCTTCTTACCATTTATATGATGAAAAACCAAGAATGGATCAAGTTGACATTTTGGGAAAAAGGGGGATTTTTGTGAAAATGAGAAAGAGAATTGAGAAGAACTGTTAGTATTTTCCAGGGAGTGTAGAAGGATCCAGTTGGTAACTTCAAGGGGGTAACTAGCATATACATTCAGGAAGGCAAAGAAAATAAGAAATGTTCTCCATTGTATATTCTTGCCTCCTTTGTTGTAAATTAATTGACCATAGGTGCATGGGTTTATTTCTAGGCTTTCTATCCTGTTCCATTGAAGTATATTTCTGTTTTTTGTGCCAGTACCATAGTGTTTTGTTTTTTTTTTTTACCTTTTCTTTCTAAGAACTTTTATTGATATACAGTTAACAGACAATAAACTGCATATATTTAGAGTGTACAATTTGGTATTTTTCTTATTAGTAATGCATATATGGCAATCCCAATCTCCCAACTCATTCCCCCCCCCAACCTTCCCCACTTTCCCCACTTGGTGTCCATATGTTTGTTCTCTACATCTGCGTCTCTGTTTCTGTCTTGCAAACTGGTTGATTTGTACCATTTTTCTATATTCCATGTATATGTGTTAATATACACTATTTGCTTTTCTCTTTCTGACTCACTTCACTCTGTATGACAGTCTATAGGTCCATCCATGTCTCTACACATGCCCCAGTTTCATTCCTTTTTACAGCTGAGTAATATTCCATTGTATATATGTACCACATCTTCTTTATCCATTCATCTGTTGATGGACATTTAGGTTGCTTCCATGTCCTGGCTATTGTAAATAGTGCTGCAATGAACATTGGAGTGCATGTGTCTTTTTGAATTATGGTGTTCTCTGGGTATATGCCCAGGAGTGGGATTGCTGGGTCATATGGTAACTCTATTTTTAGTTTTGCAAGGAACCTCCATACTGTTCTCCATAGTGGCTGTATCAATTTACATTCCCACCAACAGTGCAAGAGCGTTCCTTTTTCTCCACACCCTCTCCAGCATTTACTGTTTGTAGATTTTCTGATGATGGCCATTCTGACTGGTGTGAGGTGATACCTCATTGTAGTTTTGATTTGCATTTCTCTAATACTTAGTGATGTTGAGCAGCTTTTCATGTGCCTCTTGGCCATCCATATGTCCTCTTTGGAGCAATGCCTATTTAGGTCTTCTGTCCATTTTTTGATTGGGTTGTTTGATTTTTTGATATTGAGCTGGATGAACTGTTCATATATTTCAGAGATTAATCCTTTGTTGATTCATTTGCAAATATTTTCTCCCATTCTGAGGGTTGTCTTTTTGTCTTGCTTATAGTTTCCTTTGCTGTGCAGAAGCTTTGAAGTTTCATTAGGTCCCACTTGTTTATTTTTGTTTTTATTTCCATTACTCTAGGGGGTGGATCAAAAAAGATGTTGCTGTGATTTATGTCAAAGAGTGTTCTTCCTATGTTTTCCTCTAGGAGTTTTATAGTGTCTCACCTTACATTTAGGTCTTTAATCCATTTGGAGTTTATTTTTGTGTATGGTGCTAGGGAGTGTTCTAATTTCATTCTTTCACATGTAGCTGTCCAGTTTTGCCAGCACCACTTACTGAAGAGGCTGCCTTTTCTCCATTGTATATCCTTGCCTCCTTTGTCATAGATTAATTGACCATAAGTACCATATTGTCTTGATTACTGTAGCTTTGTAGTATAGTCTGAAGTCAGGGAGCCTGATTTTTCCAGCTCTTTTTTTCTTTCTTAAGATTGCTTTGGCTATTCAGGATCTTTTGTGTTTCCATACAAATTTTCAAAAATCTTTTTTGGTCTAGTTTATTGGTTGTTTGATAGGGATTGCATTGAATCTGTAGATTGCCTTGTGTAGTATAGTCATTTTGACAGTATTGATTCTTTGAATCCAAGAACATGGTGTATCTTATAAGTGGTGCTGGGGAAACTGGAAGCTACATGTAAAAGAATGAAATAAGCACATTCTCTAACACCATACACAAAATGGATTAAAGATCTAAATGTAAAACCAGATACTATAAAACTCCTAGAGGAAAACATAGGCAGAACACTCTTTGATATAAATAGCATAAATATCGTTTTGGATCCATTTCTGAGAGTAATGGAAATAAAAACAAAAATAAACAAATGGGACCTAATTAAACTTAAAAGTTTTTGCACAGCAAAGGAAATCCTAAACAAACAAAAAGACATCCTACAGAATGGGAGAAAATATTTGCATTTGCAAACAATGCGACTGACAAGGGATTATTCTCCAAAATATACAAACAGCTCAACAGCTCAATAAAAAAAAAAAATACCCAATAAAAAAATGAGCAGAAGATCTAAACAGGTATTTCTCCAAAGAAGACATACAGATGGCCAAAAAGCACATGGAAAGATGCTCAATATCACTATTTATTAGAGAAATGCAAATCAAAACTACAATGAGATATCACCTCACACCAGTCAGAATGGCCATCATCAAAAGATCTAAACAATAAATGCTGGAGAGGGTGTGGAGAAAAGGGAATCCTACTGCATTGTTGGTGAGAATATAATTGGTATAACCACTATGGAGAACAGTATGGATGTTCCTTAAAAAGCTAAAAATAGAGTTACCATGTGATCTAGCAATCCCATCCCTGGGCATACATCCAGAGAAAAACATGGTTGGAAAGTTACATGTACCCCACCGTTCATTGCAGCATTATTTACAATAGCCAAGACACAGAAGCAACCTAAATGTCCATCGACAGATGAATGGATAAAGAAGATGTGGTATATATATACAATGGAATATTACACAGCCATAAAAAAGAATGAAACAATGCCATTTGCAGCAACATGGCTGGACCCAGAGATTATCATACTAAGTGAAGTAAGTCAAGCAAAGGAAGACAAATATCATATGATATCATTTATACATGGAATCTTAAAAAATGATACAAATGAACATATATATAAAACAAATAGATCCACAGACATAGAAAACAAACTTACAGTTAACAAAGGGGAAAGGTTGGTGGTGGAGGGATAAATTAGGAGTTTGGGATTAACATATACATACTATCATATATAAAATAGATAACAAACAAGGACCTACTGTATAGCACAGAGAACTCTACTGAGTATTTTGTAATAATCTGTAAAGGAAAAGAATCTGAAAATCACTGAATCACTTTGCTCTATACCTGAAACTAACACAATGTTGTAAATCAACTAAACTTCAGTTAAAAAAAAGAAATGTTGATGAGCATTAGTAATGCCTAATTCAAGTGGTGTGCAAAATTTAAATTAAAACATATAATAAAAGGAAATTTTATTAAAAAGATGAAAGATTTTGGAAAGTTTGTTAATCATGGAATGCAAGTTCCAGGGTACACAGTAGATAGGATTGAAGAGGAGTAGTGGAGGAATGCATTATAGAAGATAAGTGCCTATCAGATTTAGGATGGTGCATGGAAATATAAATAGCTGGAAGGCCTTATTTTAGAGTGTAGGTTTAGGAATATAGGAATTATATGCAAGAAAGGATCAACTGGTCATCAGTTTGCCAAGGATCGATTATCCTGGCTTCTCAAATTTGTGCACTGAGGTTGGTATCAGCAGCTTCAAGGGATGGACAGATGCATTGCAAATGTTGTAATGCATAGGAGTTGGGTGGGACATTTTCAGTGTGGTTCACAGTAATTATACACTGCTGGTAGCTCAGCAGTGTTTTGTTCTCATAATCTTTTCCATATCATCATTCGTATCCTGTATTTCTAATTCACATCTGCATATATATTTTAAAACATACTAACTTTCACTTATTTTAACTTTATTATTTTCAAATTCAATCTTTTACTTTCAGCATCTTTACTCCTACCTTAATTTTTCTCTATTATTCTCTGTTTTGATCTTTCCTTCATTGAGTTTCCTAGTATCACTTAGTCCTGCTTCCTAGAAAAACTTATTTTCTCCCTTTTTCAATGACCCTGGAGAAATTCTCTTTCATGAACCCATGAAGAATGAAATATTTTGGCTAATCTCAATTTGAGGGGATATACAGACATATGAAAATAAAGAAATTGAATCATGATGGATGGCTAAATACTAAGGAATTAGAATATAATTCTTTTAAATCAGTCTAGCTTCAAATGTAAGCCTTTTGGTTTGAAAACACATTTCATGAGAAGTTTAGACTTTAAGTAACATGAGAAAAGAACAGTTTTATGGGTCATATGATCATGATACTGTCATCTAAGTCCTTGAGAACAAATACTGCCCTACAATTCCAAAGATAATTGTACGTGGCCTACCCCACACTTAATTTAGCACTTCAGAATTTCTAACGTGATTTTCAGTTGTGACAATGTGCCATTTCAAGCCTGTCACGTTGTTAAATGTTAAAATATAGAGTACTTGAAAATCAAATGGCTTCTAAACTGTATGCATTTTCAATACACCTTGATAAAAAATAATTTCATTGTTTTAAAACCCATTAGAATAATGGATGTCAGTGACTTGTGACATTAATTTTTTTCTATATCCACTTTCGTCCACAACTCTATAACCCATATCAGTCACCCTAAAGGTTCAACATATTAAGAAGACTTGCTGATTGGGAATAACATTATGGCTAGCAGTGAACAATGACGCTGAGAAGGATGTAAGGCAGATTAGTAGATTAGCAAAGTACCTAACAGAAGTATGGAACTACCCAAGAGACTGAAGTCTGTGAGTTCAGAAAGTTTCCTAAATTACAAGAGAAAAAAATGGTGGAAATCAATTGAAGAGGCAGAAATAGTTCAGTTGCTTTTTAGATTTGAAGCCAACCCAATGTGACTGCCTAATGGAAATAATTACAATTGATATTTGATGTCTTGCTTTCTGATACCACATCAACTTGGTGAGTGGCTCTTGAAAAAAGGGTTAGATAGCATATAACCCAAAAACTTTTACCCAAGTATTTAGGAGCTGGAATACTTGGAATTCAGTTCTAGCTCTGCCACTGCCCAATTAAGGGATCTATTAGATCTTCATATATCTCACCAGGGAACTGTGTGATAACAGCTACAGCCTTTCCATCAATACTCTGTGTGCTTCTACTCCATGTGAAATGTACACAGAGTTGGCCTTTCTGCTGATCAGAGTGATTTGAAAACATTTCTGATCATTCTTCTTTCCTTTTTCTTTCCCTTTTCTTCTTTCTTACTTTACTCTTTTGTCCTCTTATGCTTCATCTTTCTCCTTTTCTTATACAAATACTTATTGAACAAGTGCTCTGTGATGGGCATCGTGCTAGCCCATGAATGCCTCATTTATTTCTAAAGAAACAAAACATATCATCAAACACATGGCATGAGTCACTTTTAGTTAAGTGGACTTTATAAGGTAAATGGTACACCATTTCCTCCCCCGCAACCCCACCCCCCCACAGAGAAACAGAATTAAAGGCAGAGCTATGCTGTTTCTCCCATGCAATCCTGCATGATTTATAGGAATATATTATAATGAAAGATTGTTGCTGAGTCTGCAAGGTATGGGAATTTATGTAGGATTGGCTTCATATTTTGTACTTTAAAAAATGAGAAAGTATATCATTAATCATCCTATCTTTATATGAATAGTCATTAAAAGTGCTATCTGAGGTTCTTGCTACAGTTCCTAGGTGCACAGTGGGCCCAGTGACTGTCCTTAAACACAATTACACTGAGGCTTGTATCTATGCACCATGCTGCTCTGACAGCCGCTGCAATACCCTGTTCACATATATGGTGATTCATCATTATTTTTGATGCCATGGGGGCTTGGCTATGATGTGCATCATATTTTTCCTGGTAAGCTTGTTTATGAGTCATCATCTTGTGTTTCTACATTGGGTTCATTATGACTTGGAGGAGTTCTTGAAGCTTCATGTGTTATTTATGGTTGATCCAGATCGCCTAAGTAAGAAGCAATGTTTTCGGTTTAGTTTGGGATACACTGATGCTCCCTGATTTGCATCTTAATAAGGCCTTTACTTCTTTTTAACAATTTTTTTTATCCTGATACCACAGGATACTGTTTTGCCCCAAAAGCAGAATTTAGGGATGGGTTTTGCATTGTGTTTTAATGAAAATGTTAGGTTCTAGGGACAATTTTCTCAATATGTTCTGGTGTTAGTGCATAATTGGCAGTTCGTAGTACTGTATTCAACTCTGCAAAACTCTCCATGATTAGTTGCACACTGTGTACTCACTTTCATGCACCTGGCCAAGGCCCTAGATGAGTGGTTTCATGATTTTGGATACTGTCCTCTGCCTGCTGACTTGGAAAATGGAGGAGATGAAACAGATCAGAGAGTTGTTTTGGTGGGGGCCATTGTGTCAGGCCCTGTTCCTCTCCACCGCTCTCTGGTCCCACCTGAAGATCCTCTGGGACATACAGATTTGGGAGGGATGTGGTGGTGCTTTTACAAGTTTCTCATGGCACGGATGTGGCCACGGAGGAGGACTGGCTTTGGTGCAAAGCAGTCCTTGGTTCTGAGAATTTGCCAGCAAGTTTGTGAATAATAATACAAATGGTACTGATGATAATAGCATTTATTGAATGATTATTTCTATGTGCTGCTTTGCATGTATTAATTTAACACACACGTGTGAACCTTATGACAAATGTAGTATGTTGACCTCCATTTTGCAGATGAGAAAATGGAGGAACTTGCTGTAGAAACTTGTTTATAGTCACCACATAGTAAGTGGCTGCACAGGGATTTGAATAGAGGCAGCCAGGGAAAGTGGCAGCAGGATACAACCTTCTTCAGAGGTACCCAAGGATCCCTTCCCTGCTCTTTGCTTTCTGCCTTCCATAGTCCTGCTGGTTGGAGTCCATTTTGCAAGCTGGTGCCTGATTTGCCTGCTTCTCTGGTCGTATGTTCTTCTCCTGACCCTTTCTTTTTTGTTGTGTCATATTTCCAGGGCTGGCCTCAGGACTAGGGCCACCACTAGCCCACTTAATATCTTTGTTGAATTAGACGATATTAACTTGCTTAAATCAAATTTCTTTCTACGACTGTACAACCTGAGGAGCCCTTATGTGGCAGCAATGCTGGCTGTGTGCACACACTGCTCCTGTGCCCACTCACAGCCCTGTAACACCGGTGTACACACCACTAACACTGCACATGTTCTTGATACCCCCCACCATCCCCTTCCCAGTTTCCTTTGGAAATTAAAAATTGGGTTCTGAGACCTCAGAGCAGGTGAGGTGAGACCTCAGCACTCAGAGCAGGGGAGGGCTCAGCTGTGTGCATATTTATATGTTATGCATGCATGAATTTACACACACATGTGTATGTGTAGGTGTATGTGTGTGAGATCTCAAGTGTGCACAGCTTTAAGGGCCAGTGCTTACGTAGGAGAGCTTCTTTTCCACTTCCCCAGACCCATCTGGAAAACTCACGATCTCTACTTCTGCTCTCACACACTCATGTAAGTTCACAGAAGTCTAAGATGTAGGGGAGGCGGTACATTTGAGTAGGGCCCTACCTGAATGCTTATATACTAAACCCTGCACTGCCCTCACTGTGGGGAACTTTCCCTTTGTGCAGCCTAGAAGACAAAGTCTGTGGCCTGCTGGTTATATCAACTTAAATTCAGATATTCTTAAAATATGATACTGTCACCATCACTGTTATGGACCTAAATAATTCAATTTATGTAGCAGATATCTTACATATATCACATCACTTAATTTCCAAAATAATCTTGTGGCAAAGGGGTAATCCTTATTTTACAGATGAGAAAATTGAGGCCCAGAGAGGTGCTATGACTCTCCTAAAGGTGCACAGCTAGGGAATAGTGGAGCACTAGTTGGGAATCCAGGTTAGTTTGACACCAAAGCCCGTGCTTTAATAAACTATACGAAGCTGCCTCTCAATGGGAATGTCACAATAATGTACACAAATAATTGTCTAACTTCCATTTAAATTCTCTTTGCACAAATTCCCAGGAAGATTTTTTTGTTTTCTTGCATTTTTGGGGTCAATCTAAGAGATGGGATGACTAGTTTTCCCATTTTCCAAAACAAGTCAGTACAAATATAAGATGAAAGCAATCAATAGCTATTGATACATTATCAAATAAAAAATATCAGCTATCATTCTCTGAATATTAACTCCTCATTTGAAACAACAAAGCAATTTTGCTTTGTTAATAAGCAAAGACATTTTATTGGGTAAGAAAATTTTTAACTTTTCACATCTCCTTCATGACAGTGTGTAATCATGGCTAGATAACATGTTAACTGCAGATTACCTCATAACAATCCCCGTTTCCAGTTTATCTTTTGCCCACAGTCTCTTCACAGCACCTTATCACCCTGCTCACGTCACCTTTATCCACTGTAGTTCACATTTTACATATATGTGCAAGCTAAACTTTTAAGTTGATTATTATTCTGCTTGCATGAGCTATAAATCTTTTCCCAGACTCCTCTGTCTCAGCTTTGTCTTAATGTGGTGCTTTTCCTCTCACCTTCTAATCTTTACCTCCTATTTACCTAGGAGGTAAAGATTTTTCCCCACTAACTCAAATTTGCTACTAATTTACTCCATTAACTAATTCCGAAGCCACTCATATCTGAAACTTAAACGCCACCTAAAACCCAGAAGTTCATTTACAATCCAAAGTTACTGAAACAGTAATAAGGGAAAGGATAAGCCCAGTTTAATCCAGTTGATGTTTATTGAGTTCCATATGTGAAGTAGTAGAAGCTAAGTCCTATCTGAGGATGAATAAACAAATGAGAAGTAGGCTGAGGTCAGATGAGGAACTGCTGACTTCAGTGATTAAGCTTTGCAAGGAGCCATAAATCATGGAGATGATCAGATGTTCCTAGAAGTGGGATTGTGGGTTGCATTATGTGATTAATGACATTAAGGAATTCTATGTTGTTAGGACTCAGAAAATTAGAAGTACAACCTATGCAAAATAATCTCTAGAGATGAAAGTGTAAAGGGTTAAGAGAGTGGGTCGACTGAGAGAGACAGATGATGTAATGACCACAGCAAATACAGTGGTGCCGAGGCAGAGAAGCTTCTAGTCCAGCATTTCCACCACTCTGTCTGTGCAGGAGTCACCTTATATGAAGGATATGAATTCTGGAGACAGGTCCTATCAGACAACATATCCTTATAAACAAATGAAAGTATATTGATAAAGGTAGTTGACAATTCTTGTTCCCTGGGAAATTGACACGCTTCACGCATAATTTCCAAATAAAGAATATTTGTAAATCTAAGAAGTTTATGCTGTAGTGTAGTCTTCAAACAAGTATTCTTTTTTTTTTTTGATGCTTTCTACTGTAATTGTACCATAGTATATTTTTTCCCCTTTGATGAACATGAAAAATATACTACTTTGATATTGCATTTTAGTCTTGGTATTGAAATTATAAAGTCAGTAGACTATTGGTCTGACCACTTTTTGTTCTAAGTGTACTGAAAATATTGAAGCATAAAGAGCTTTCTAAGACTGACTGTAGGCTCTCCCCAGAGAAATTTTGAGAAGTTGCTACAAGGGAAGAAACACTTCCCCTCATTGATTAGCAAATGCCAATTCTATTATAAATATACATGCGTGTTGACCTTTTAGTTTGTTTTCCAGAATGCAAATCCAGTAGAGCCCCCATTCTGTTGCACATGCTGTGAAGGTGTTTTGGGAGCATTGGAACACAAATGGGACTATCAATCTACCTACTTCATTTCAAAACCCCTGTATGGAGCCTTGTTTTCTGCTCCTCTGTGGTGCCAGAACAGAGCTCACACCAATCATCAGGTCTGGGGTTTAAAGATTTCTTCATCCTGCAGCTCTGCAAGCTTAAATGAAGAGCAGGTTAGAGTCTCAGACCAATACAACGAATACTGAGTAGTTTATAAAGTCTTCCTTTTTGACTTGAAAAACAAATATGCCTGCATTGTCAGACTGTGTGTATATTGATGCAAGCTTGCATACCACCGCTGCTAAGCTAAAACAACAAAACCAAAACAAAACTCTAATTATTTTTTTCCATAGACAGAAAGGACTAATTTTCATGTGTGTGATTTTGAAGGACTCTGTTAAATATGGCACTGCCAATCAAAACGCAAGTTGAGAGACTGAATAACCTAGCGCTTCCATTTAGAAGGCATTTTCAGATTCCTTGTACTAAATTTTACTCTGTATGTTCAGCAGTGGCTGTGTAATTATTGCTTCCATGTACTGACATGCTAGAGTTAGACACTGTGCTATTGCGTTTATACTTTGTGTATATTATTTATAATTCTCACAACAACCCTGGAAGAAAGACCTTATTTTCCCAATTTTAACAGAGGAAGCAGAACCTAGAGAAGTATAAATTCTAGGTTCAAATTCTGATTTTCCACATACTCTCGATATAATCTTAAGGGGGCTTCTTTACCTCTTTGGGCCTCAATTTCTTCATCACTAAATGTGGATAAAAATATTATCTATTCATAGATTTATTTGTTTTAGAGATGAAATGAGTTAATTGTATGAATATACAAACATATGTAAAGACCTAGAGTTAGCATTACACATTTACTATTATTATTATTATTATTATTATTATTATAACAGCATCTTAATTGACTATGTTTTCTATTTCCTGAATATCTAAGAATTTTTCAATTTTTAAAATTGTTTTGCTTTAGGCAACTGAGATAGCAGAGAATAAAATGAAACTAAAAATACTTGCTCTTATGAAGCTTTCATCCTAATAGGGATGGACAGTTAAGAAAGAATATAAGTAAAATACATAGCATGTTATATGGTGAAAGTGCAAAAGAGAAGAACAAAGCAGTGAATGAGGACAGAGGGTCAGAGTTGGGGTTCTATTTTTAAATATGATGCTCAGGGGAAACCCTTCTGAGAAGAGCACACCTTATAGAACAAAGACTATACATGAAGGGATGAAGGGCTGAGTCACGTGGATGTACGGGGGAAGAGCATGCTAGGCCATGAGGGCAGCAAATGTAAACCACCCTGATGTGAAAGTGCATCTGGCAAAGTCTGAGGAGGAACAAGATGCTCAGCAGGGTAGGAACAAAGGGGAGTGCAATTATAGGAGATGAGAGTTAGCAAAGAGCTACTTTAGAGGACCTTGGAGGCCGTTATAAAAGCATTGGCTCTTAATCTAAGTGAGGTATTAGAGACTTTTGAGCAGAAGAGTGATATGATCTGACTTACAAATTTTCCTAGAATTCCTGTGGCTACAGTGTTGAGAATTCACAGAAAGAAGCAGAAAGACCACATCAGAGCCCATTGCAGTAATCTAGGCAGGATATAATGGTGGCTTGGGCCAGAACAGTAGCGATGGAGGTGGTAAAATGGGGTTGGACCCTGGAAATATTTTGAAGATAGAGTGGGTAGTATTTGGTGCTGGAAAGGATGGCATGTAAGTGTGTATGTGTGTACGAGAGACAAGAATCAAGACAGACTCCGAGGTTTTTGGCCTGAGCAACTTGGAAGAGCGAAAGTGTTCTTCATTAAGGAAGATTGTGATAGAGGTTTGGAAAGAAGGACAAATCTGGGAGTTCACTTGGGGCATTCTACCCTTGAGATGCCTATGAGACATGCATATGGAGATGCTGAGTAGGAATTTGAAGTTGAGAGGCAAGGCCCTGGATAGAGATTAAATTTGGGAGGCATCAGCATAGAGACAGTATTTAAAGCCTTGGATGAAATCACAAAGGAGTGGGTGTAGAGGGAAAATAGATGAGGCTCAGGGGCCAAGTCCTGGGTTACTCCATTACTGAGGTTGATGAGCTGTGGGGAACTAGCACACACAATGTAAGAGGTACCTGGTGAGCTATGAGAAAGTCAGGGGGTGTGGAGTTTTGGAAACCAGGACCAGGAGGAGCTAACGCTCAAATGTGTCAAATGCTCCTTGATAGGTTAAGTAGGATGAGGGTTGAGAATTAATTCTTGGATTTAATAATGATGAGGTCATGTTGAAAATGGTAAGAGTAAGAGGACTTTTCATGGAGTCTTGGAGGCAAAAATCTTATTGGAATGAATTTAAAAGAAAATAGTGAAAAACTGGAGACACAGGGACTTCTTTCTAGGTGTTTATTATAATGTGAAGGAGGGGAAATGGTCTATAGTTGTCAGGGGAGGTGAACTCAAGAGACAATTTTTGTTTTTGTTTTTGTTTTTTTAATGGGAGAAATAATACCAGGCCTGTGTGATGATGGAAGAGAAGCACAGGAAAAATTAACTTAATATGCAAGAGAGAGAAGAAACCAGGTGGACCAGTATTCAAGCAGGCAAGAGGAGATGGTATCTATTGCAAAGTAGGGGAGTTAACCTTAGCTAGGAACATGGGTGGTTAATTCAGATGAATGAGAGAGAAGGAAGAGAACAGAGGTGGATAGCCGGGTGAGTATAGTAGTAAAATTTGTCAAAGTCATCTGATTGTTTTATTTTTCTCAAGGAAAATGAGAAAAAAGTTCAGGGAAGAAGTGTGTCCAGGGTGTCCTGAGTTTCCTGTGATGAAGACATGAACAGTAGTAAAAGGCATTATGAAATTAGTCCTGATGGTCCCAAGACTAGCCTGGACCTCACTGTTGAGGTAGGACAAAAGGATGGCAGTCTTACCTGGAGGTGCAGTTTCAGCATGTTCATTTGAGACTAGGCAGGGAAGGATCATGGAATGGGCTTACTTCTAGCACTTGGGAATCCCTCTGAACCCTGCAGATGAAAAGCTGGAGAAGGGAAGAGGACAATTTTACTTTGAATACATAAGTCTCCTTGTGTGAGGCTTTCCCTTGGCCCCAGTTGGTGGAGAGAACTCTCCCGCAGCTCATTGCCCATTGTTCCTCGAAAGTTCATCTTTAAAGGCAAAAGGTTATAGATCTGAATAAAATTTAAAGGGATTTAAATAGTAAAGTAATGCTACAATAGTAATATTGAGTAGCCAACGTCCAAGGGCTAATGAAGTGTGCAGATCCAGGGAGCTTCTGTTTTGGATTAGTTTCTCATTTGTACTGATTTGATTCATAGCATGGGGTCAGTCTTTTTCTATTTCAGTTAAATTGATTTCCATCCCTTAAAGATTATCCAAACAGGACAGGTAATTTTGAAGACTTAAGGAAATTATGCATCATTAATGAGGGACTGCAGATTATTCACTGAAAGTAGAAAGGTTTGATTTCACAAGGTAAAGCAGTATTCAAACAATTCATTATTTAAAAGTAAATATAAAATAATCAGACTGATTTGCTTATGCTAAGCCAGTGTCATTATTTTATAGTCAGAGATCTTATAAGGTATATTCATTTTATAAAGCAACAAAGCTTTTTGTGGGTTTCCACATGGAAGTGAAAATATCATTTGCTTTTTAAAATGGAGTTTATCACTACGTTCTCAGGGACAAAGAAATAATAATGACAGTTAGCAGTTGTTACATAGGTACTATGTGTCAGATATGTTGTTTTCTTCATTCTTTAAAATAATTCTTGGACATAAGCATTATTAATCCAGTTTTACAGATGAGAAAACTTAAGATCAGAGGGATTAGTAGATTGCTCAAACAGCTAGCAAAAAGGAGAGCAGGGACTAAACTCTAAGTTTGTCTGCTTTCAAAGTTGTGCTAACATGGCAATTTCCCAATCCTTTCTACCTTTAACTTCTCACTCTAGATAAATTAGTCAGGACAGCTTTATGAGTAAGCAGGGTAGATGATAATATATGCTCAAAAAATAACTCTACTTCCCCTCAGTTCATCACTATAATTTCAACCTTTTGGGTCATGATGTTTTAGTCTTTGAGAATCCATTTATGTTTAAAGTGCTATTACTTGTGGGAAGGGTCATTCATTCAGCCAATATCAGCTAACATCTTTATTACTAGTCAACTATGTAGTATTAATTACCAGATGGTTTGACTGCCTGAGGAGTAAAATGTTCACCCAGGATAAGATCTGGAGTTTGAAGAGAATTTGGGGGGAAATATGCCAAGAGGAAGGAAATGTAAATTGATAGGGATTTATAGGCCGAAAATTTATCTACTTGACAATTTGGTTGCATCTCCTCTCTGGGTCACAGTAGAGAATATTACAGCTGGAATTTGGCCCTTAAAAAGCAGGCATTTTGATACTTTTATTTTGCCGATTACAAAGTTTAGCCCTAAGATCACACAGCAAGATAGATGTAGAGGTAGGATTACAATTCACAGAACAGAGCCCCTCCCGTTATAAGGCCACCATACTAGGTTGCTGTCAAGTCATAGCCTTTTAATCTTAATGTACTTGCCCTCCTTCCCTATTTTGAAGTTTGAGCCATGTAACTGTGTTTCCTCACTTCCTTCAGGGTTTCTTTGATAGAAGAATCATTGCCTTTTAGTTCCCAATCCCTCCCACCTCTTTGTGCATCCTCAAATTCAAGGCCACTAATACATAAAATTTGTACCAAGAACTATGCAAAAGAGCATTAATTACTTCCACACTTAAAGGATGCAAATCTCCATTTCATGATCTTGCTTAAAACAATTCCTGTTTTGTCAGTATTAAGGATCCTGTTAGCAATAAGAAAATGCACAAGCAGCAATTTCAGAAATGTTCAGAGGCAATTAACTCACAATCAGCCATCTCAAATTCACTGTCTTCCAATAAGAACTCAAAATCTATTTTGTTCTCATTTCCTGACAAGGTTTTAATTCTGGAGTATGAATGGAAAACAACGAATAGTTGGTGCTAAACATACAGAGAATCAACTTTTGCTTTAGAAGCTATATATGGGAGCCTATGACATCTTTTAACTGGGCAGTTTTAACCATCCACAACCAGAAGAATCCTCTGAACACTCTAAATTCCCACACATGATTCTATTAATTTCTAAACTCAACATGTTGTCCAAATTCTACCAAACAAATAATAGAATTGACTCCTACAACCAATAACCATACATCTAATCAAGTTTCTAAATCCCTTTTCATCTACTGTGGATACAAAGCAAGATAAAAATGAATAGATTTAATGTCCTTTGAGGTTTTATGGAATTTGAAACTGTTGATGTAGGTGATTGGCCTGTATAGAGGAGGGAAGGAGAAATGGTCTGGATGGGAACTACAGGGTTTTTTAAATATGCTTGCAACTTCATCTAATCTCACTTTGAAGACATCCCCCCCCCACCCCCATAGGAAAAAACAGTTTTGTACATGGGAAGAAACAATATAAATTCAAAACTTACAGATAAGGGTTAGCTCTATCGCTCATCTCTTTAAAAAGTTTACACGAACATCCAGTTAACACCAACAGGGTTATCTCCCTTGAAATGTTATCTATATAGATTTCCAAGTAGACCACAAGGCTCTATACCGTGAAGACATTTTTGAGTGTAGATAAGAGAGAAGAAAGGCTTCTTCCAAATCCCTAAGGAAAAATTCTCTTTGTTTACTAATCATGGCGGAAGGAGGTGTCTGTTTCCTTACATGGTTGGGATATTTTAATGTGTAGTTTTAGTTGTGGCCATGGGCCCCAGTGTTTCTGCCTAAAATGGCTTCCTATTCCCCAGGAGAATATTTGTGAATGATGTGGTAGGCAGCTTGTGACATAACTCCCAATGTACTCTCCCCTACCCTGCCTCCCTAGTGTTCACGGCATCATGAACTTCCCTCCCCCTTGAGTGTGGTTGGACCTAGAGACTCTTTTCTTGAATAGAATGTGGCAAACGTGATGGCTGTCCCTTCTGTGGTTAGACTACAGTAGACTGTCACCTTCACCTTGCTGGCATGCTCTGCTGTTTCCTCTCTGAAGGTGGGTGAGAAGGTTCTCAATGCAGCCTTAAGATACAGCCTTGTGAGGTAGCCAGAGCCAGAGAACCCAGCTAACAGTCACTTAGATTCCTGAACCATGGAAGCTGTGAGATAATAAATGGTGTTTTGAGCCACTAAGTTTTTGGGCTAGTAATAGATTAGCCCAAATTACTGCATAATAGATTCATTATCTATTACTACATAGTAGATAATGAGTACCTAATGTAATTAGGATGACATTGTAGACTTAGGCATATGAAAAATGTGGAAAATACAGTCTCTATCAAAAAGCACTTTTACTCTTTCATTCAACAAATGTTTATGGAGCACCTATTGTACCAGGTAGTTTCAGATGCTGGCATGCAGCAGTGGACACATGGATACAAATCCCTGCAGAGTGAGCATGATCTATTCAATCCCAAAGGAAGACTTGGGGTTACCAGTGTTTTCCTAGAAAAATTCAATTTTTTTTTATTAACTCACCAAAACTTTATTGGATGACATTTTTAGGAAATCAACAATAAACTCACTATATCATGTGAGAAATAAAAATTAGCACACAAATTATAATAAGACAGATATTATAAGCAAGATGTCCTTAATCTGTTACGGCACACTGCTGAGTGTTCCTGACCTTAGTGACTAAGTAGATGCCATTTCTGAAAGATGAAATAAAGGAGGAAGAGCAGATTTAGAGAGGATGAACTTGCTTTTCTTTAAAAAAAAAATTTGTTTATTTATTTATTGGCTGCGTTGGGTCTTCATTGCTGTGCAGGCTTTCTCTTGTTGCTATGAGCAGGGGCTACTCTTCATTGCGGTGCGCAGGCTTCTCATTGTGGTGGCTTCTCTTGTTGTGGACCGTGGGCTCCAGGTACACGGGCTTCAGTAGTTGTGGCACATGGGCTCAGTAGTTGTGGCTCTTGGGCTCCAGGGCTCAGGCTCAGTCATTGTGGCACATGGGTTTAGTTGCTCCGCAGCATGTGGGATCTTCCCAGACCAGGGCTTGAACCTGCGTCCCCTGCATCGGCAAGTGGATTCTTAACCACTGCACCACCAGGGAAGTCCCTGAACTTGCTTTTTGATTTGTTTGAATTTGGGGAATATCGGGTGGAAGGAACTCAAGAGTGAGTTTTGGGTTGGAGATAAACACTTGGAAAATGTCAGCATGTAAGTGGCAGTTGAAACCATAGTATTGAGGGGCTTGTCCAGGGAAACACATAGAATGTGAAGGAGCACACATATTTAAAGAGTGGGCATTCAAGGCTTAGAAGAATTGTTGGATAGGTAGGAGAATGAACAGGAAGGAGTATCTTTGTAATATTCCAGTGGAGAAGAAGATTTCACGGATGGTGAAGTACGATGTTTGATCATGAGACTTCAGTGAGTATAACCTAAGGGTTGAAAGGTGTTCCTTTCATGTAGAGAGAAGAAGAGATTGATAGCCATAACTGAGAGTAGCTTCAGTGGAGGTGGGGTGGGCAGTTGTGAGAATGGAGTGGATTAAATCATAGACAAGCATGATAAAGAAGCTTACAAGATGAAGCTCAGAAAAGGTAGACATAATAATTATAGATCTTTACATAGATGGTGGTGGAAGTCTTTCTTTTTTATTTTGTCTAGATGAAAAAATATGCGATTTTCCAGTTGCAGAGTGAATAGAATATAAAATAAAACTTATTTCATATCTTTTTGAAGTTTTATCTTGTTTCTGACAAAATACAATGTTTTGATTGGTGCTTATATTGGGACATTACATTGAAATTTAGGAATGTTATTTTGGCCTATGGAGGATGCATGGGCTCTCCCCTATTCTCTGAGTCTATGCTTAGCAAAGAGTCATGGAAGAAGAAGGGGAGTCCACACTGCTGCCTACTCTTGGCTGTGAAAAGACAGTGATTAGTAGGGATAGAGCTAGAGGTGAGGTAGGCCTTTTTTTTTTTTTTTGGCTAGGGAGATGAGTATATATGCAGGATGACAGATAAACATAAAAAAGTGAGAATTTAGGAGTCTAGGAAAAGGAGGGACATTCGATAGAACATGGTTTCAAAAGAGATGGGTTGGAATGAGATCTAAAGCACATGTAGAAAGACAGATTCTTCTAAGATTGAAGGTAAGTGGGTAAAGATGGCTGTAAATGTTGATAATTTGTAGGTGGAGAGTGAGAAACTGAATGAGTTCATGTCTCATTCTCTTAATTCCCTTAGTTGAATAGAAAATAGTATCCACTCTGAGACAATAATGAGGTATTGGATAGCACGAAGAGTTTAATGAGAACGCTAAAGCATGGGAAAGCTGCCATCTAGAGTAGAGAAAGGAAAGAACTAAGGAGAATTAAAATGCTGTTTAATTAGTAATGTCTGACTGGCTCTTGGTTTTGACACAAGACGGACACAATGTACCTTTCCCTATTCCTCCTGTTAAATACAGTTAATATATATAATATATATATTTTTCTCTCTCTCTCAAATAAGGAAACTCTGAAAGATGCAAGAAGAAGGCAGACTGGCTAGGATCTCAGGATCTAAGGAACAATAGAATGGTGAGTCCCCTAGATTTTCTTTTAGCCTTACAGATCCCAAACTTAGACTTGAAGAAGCCAGGCGCCCAGAAACACCTGTGGGGGCAGACAAGCAAAAGAAGGATTGGCCCCCAATCCTGGGCTCTCCTGCTCAAAGACCAGCCTAGCAAGGCAAGAAACTTTTGGATAACAACGGCTCTATTTCAGCTAAAGGCCGCAAAACAACCGGTCGCACCCTGCCACTGAGCAAAGGCTGAGTGTAGGTTCTGGACTTCCATTTTTGCTGGATTGTAACGGGGGCCCCTCCTCCCCACTAGAGTGGTGTCAGAGAAGGCTGAAGGGGGCTGGGACTTTCATTCCCATGGTGGGTAGTAATGAGACTCAGTGCACTTGAAGATAGAAAAATAGAAATGACCCAATCTAAACATCAGAGAAAAAAAATGCAGAGCCTTAGGGACCTGGGGAACGATAGCAAAAGATTGAACATTTGTGTCATTGGAGTTTTAGAAGGAGAAGAGAATGATATGGGGCTGAAAAGTTATTTGGAGAAATAATGGCTGAAAATTTCCCACATTTGGCAATAAACCTGCAGATTCAAGAAGCTGAGCAAACCCCAGACAAGATAAACCTAAAGAAATACAGATCATCATAACTGAACTCCTGAAAACTAAAGACAAAGAAAAAATCTTGAAAGCAGTGAGAGAGAAATGCTGATAGCTTACCTCTAAGGAAGAAGAATTTGAATAACAGTGGATTTCTCATCAGAAACCATGAAGGCCAGATGTAGCACACATATTTTGAAGCATAGAACTGTCATCCCAGGATTCTGTATCCTTCACCAATGAAGGGGAAATCAAGATCTTCTCAGATGAAGGAAAACAAAGAGAATCTGTCACCAGTAGACCTACCCTAGAAGAATGGCTGAAGGAAGTTTGAAATAAAGTTTGAATAAAGGAACTTTGGAAAGGAAAGGAAGTGATTAAAAAAGGGAATATTGGAACATCAGGGAGGAAAAAAGAAGAATGCAAAGAGCAAAAAAGGGGTAAATATGGTCAGTTTTTTCTTCTTGAGTTTTCTAAATTATGATTGACAGTTGAAGCAAACATTGTCGGATGTGGTTCTGAAAGTATGCGGAGGGAATACTTCAGACAATTATATTGTAACTAGGGGAGGGTGAAGGGAATTAAATGGAAGTAAAGCTGACACTGGTAAAATGCTGACCCCTGTAGATAGTGATATGTTACATGTGTAACATATAATGTAATAGATTCACTAAAAAAAAACTTAGTAATTTACTTACATAGGTAAATCAAAATATAGGATTCCAGAAAAGATAAAAGTCACCCACAGGAAAACAGGAAAAAGAGAGGCCCAAAGGCCTTTCTTTTGGGCCAATCTGCTAGAAAAGGAGAGGGAAACTGGATGCCTAGAGAAGGACATTTTGTGCTTTGAACACTCACTGTGATTCTGTTTCTGACATCAATCTTGCATCTCAGGCTTGCCTTCATTGTTTAAAAATTTTTTTCAGTTAAAGGGAAAAAACTTTCTAAACTTGGGGCAATTTAAGGGGAGTATATAACTTGAGCTCACTCCCAAGATCCTTTCTTATAATAAAGCCAGCTGAATATTACATTAAGGAGAACCTTGATGGTTGAGTTGCCAGATAAAATACAGGAAGCCCAGTTGTATTTGAATTTTATGTAAACAAAAAAATTTTTTTTTACTATAAAGTATATGCCAAATACTGCATGGGACACACTTACAAAAATATTTATTGTTTATCTGAAATTCAAATTTAACTGGTAGTGTTATAGTTTTATTTGCTGAATCTGGCATCCCAAGTTGGAGTAAAAAAAAAAAGTCAGCTTCTAAAGACAATCATGAACATCCATGTTCTTTCTCCTTCCTCTCTCTCTCTCCTCTCTTTCTTTGAACACACACACACACACACACACACACACACACACACACTCACTTAGAAACAAAGTTTGGTGGAGCCTCACCTTTTCTAATAAGTCTGGTTACCCTTTTGAGTTATCCTTTTTCAGTTCTGCAAAGACATAGCAACTTTTCATGCCCAAGGAATGGATCTGGTTGTACTGCAGGTAGCACAACTTTGAGAAGAAGATTGTCAAAGAAAAGGATGTGGAAAAATATATTTAAAGAGTATTAAAAGACAGATTTCCCCAAAACCAATACCAGATTTTCTCTCTTGGGGACTGAGAGAAAATTCACTCAGTTAGATTTAGGTGTGTCTTGTTTGTCAAACTGAATCCAATTATGACCAGATTTAATTTGGTAAAAATGCAAAATTTATTTTAAAGAACAAAAGGAGAACATGCTCTTGAGCCAACAGGTACTGGTATATTTTTCAGAGGCTTATAAAAATAATAAACACATCAAACAGCCTGGAGACTTTGTCTCCTTCTAGTTTGTTCCAATGTTTAGTCTGTATCTTAGAACTGTTATAAAATGAGAAAAGGAGCCTGACCCTCGAGTAGAGTTTACTACTCATAGAGAGTGATATGTGTAAAACAAACCAATCTATATCCCAAGAGGTGGTTGTGTCAGAACATTACTGGTTTAGATTTATGATGGTTGTCCTTATTTTAAAATTTTATTTAGTTTTTTTCTTTACATCTGTATTCATACCCGCAATAAAAATAGTGACTTAATGTTTACAAATTATTTCCAATTACATGTATTATTCTTGTCAACTGGAGAGTAAGAAATATGGTACACGAAGTTGGATCATTCAGTACTTAGTATAATTTCTGGGAGTTTAGATATACCTTTTTGGGTATTATAATTGTTTCTTTAAATATTAATTAGGACTTCCCTGGTGGTGCAGTGGTTAAGAATCCGCCTGCCAATGCAGGGGACACGGGTTCGATCCCTGGCCCGGGAAGATCCCACATGCCCCGGAGAAACTAAGCCTGTGCACCACAACTACTGAGCCTGCGCTCTAGAGCCCACGAGCCACAACTACTGAGCCCGCGTGCCTAGAGCCCATGCTCCACAACAAGAGAAGCATCCAAAAATAAATTTAAAATATATATATATTAATTATATTTTAATTACTGTGCTGATATGAAATAAACTTCACTTTAATTATAATCTACTTAGCCTCTTTTAAAACTTCTTTCCTTCTCTATAAAATTACCAAGTGTAAGAAATTCCCACTAACTTTCAAATCTCTGGGGTATTCTTCAGGTATGAGATAATGATTAAAAAAACAGAAAGAATAAATGATAAATTATTGCAATGGATTTTTTTTTTTAAACTTGCCTTTGGTCATTATATCCATCCTTAACAAACCTGAATTCATTTCTTCAGACTGAATGAAATAAATATATCTAATATAGAAGGCAGATAATTCTTAAGACTCAAATAGAAGCTGTGAAAGTTTTCTGTAATTTCTTTTTGTAGATGGCTGTAATTGAATTAGCAGTGGGGGAGTAGTGGTAAACAGAAAGAAAACCTCTGTTCAAATGAACTTTTAAAAATAAAATAAATCCCACAGTAAGTCTGCTATCACAGTTGGAAGTGATGGGAATAACACTTAGAAGCAGCGTATACAGCAGCCATCTGTACTCACAGACATACAACCCACCCTCGACAACCAGCTGACATCTAATACTTAAATATGAAGTGCTATTTCCATTTTGGGTGTGTTCTTTAGAACTAAGTGGGTAGTTGTACAACACTAGAAATTAAGGGGGAAAGCTGCCTCTATGGAGAAGGTATCAAGGCTGCTCTCTTAGTCTCTCAGGTACCCCTCCCAGGTGGGGTGATATCACTGCTGACAGTAGGCAAAATGAGGATGGTGAGTGGAGAAATGAATGAATTCATCTATGTGTTGAAAATACAGCTTTTTGGTTTATGTTTGTGTGAACAGGGATGGATTTTCTGTCGAGACACCTCCCACATTGTGCTCGTGGAAACAGACTCAATGATTAGGTAACAGAGGACCTTTATGTTTCCGTGGAGAAAGGAACCTGTATCACTATGTGTTGCCAAGAAGAAAGAGGAAAGGTAATCATATTTTTCTAAAAGTAAAGTAAACAGAAAATTGGGGAACTAAGGAGTGCATAGATTAAACTGTTATTAGACAGAAAGAGAAAATATACATTAGAGAATGGATTTTTGATAGCCCACATTTGCTATAAACTAGACGTTTAATTTATTTACACATAGTTTTCTTTTTTTAACCTTTTTCTTCTCCCTCTCTTCCCACCTTCTCCCTCTCTTTCTCTCTCTCTGTTTGAAGTGGGGATAAGAAAGGCATCGGGACAATGCCTTTGTTGAAATAAAATAGACAAGAGGGCAGATATAAACTTTTTTTCCTCTTCATTTTATTTGACAGAAAAGAAGAAAAGGTAGTAAAGGAAGGTAATAATTATTGACCCTCAGTATTAACTTTGTTCTCTCGGGTAAGCACATAATTAGGTTGTTCTTTAAAATGCATATTATGTAGTTGGCAGCAGACTGTGGTTCAGATAGGATAACTCCTTATGCAGGCAGCTCTTAAAATGCACATCATGTACCAAAGGAACTTTTCTGGTCTATTGGGTAAATATGTATTAAAGTAATTTTTAAAATACTTATGTACTCAATAGGCTGGAAGTGGTCAATGGTTTAATGAATAGTCATGCATTTTTAAATGTGTATTATTATTTATTCACTGACCCAAGTGAGAAAGTCTTTTAAAAATGGCACATTCCTGATGACTGTGTAATTTTGCAGTAAAATCTTAAAAGTATTTCAGGAGAACAGGAGCCAATTATAAAATTACATTATCTCAGCATCCCTTTGCCTCATTTTTCCTGCCTGCTCTTCTTCTTATGGGATATATTCTAATAGGCTCATTTATGGCCTACCTGCTGGCCTAATTTCATTTTCATAGATTAAAGCTGATTTACATTTGAATTGCAATTTTAGTGTAGAATTTATCCTGTGTTGATTCATAGTATCTGGCACATAGTAGGCAGTCAGTCAATATCTATTGAACGAGTTGTTTTCTATTTTGTGTTTTTGTCACAAGCAAACATTAGCCTTGTGTCTACTATATGCTCTGCTTAGCACTATATGCTAAGTGTAGGTAGCCGTCCCTCAAGCATAAAGGTAAGACTTCTGCATGTCATAAATAGATCCAAGCTCCACTTCTGGCATCGTCCACTTACCAGCTGCCTCTCCTTGGACAAAACAGCTCCCTCTCTCACTATCAATTTTCTCATCACAAAAGAGGAACAAAAGCATTAATCTAGTGGATTTCTTATAGGGATCAGTTAAAATGTTATAAGTAAGAAGCCGAGCACATTACCGGATACCAAGTGAGCAGTGAGGCAATGCTTTTTCTCTCTTCACCTGGATTTCCATCCAGAAACATGAGAAACATTAATTTCTAAACAGCAGAAGCTTTTCAGTTCCATAGTGCCCTAATCTCAAATATCAAAAAAAAGATTTTAATAACCTGATGAACAAGCACCATCCTCTGGTATTAGGAATGGGAGCGTTCAAAAATTCCCAGAGTCCCATTCGCAGATGGAGACCTCCTATGGGCACTGATCTCTCTGCATCAACACTTGTCTGAGAATCCTAGAAGTCTTACCTTCTCTTTCTGTGGTGGCTGCACACCAACATTTGAGTTCTTTCCCTCCCACACTCAAAATCCTGTGGGAGTACAGGAAGTCAGACCTCAGTCTCTTTTGCATTTCAGAAAATTCCACGAACAACCTTCCAAAAAGTCAGATATTCAGAGAGCAAACAGGGGTAATGATATCTACTGCAGCACAACACAGTAAATAGGGTCTGGAGAATAAGCATTATTAACATGCTCAATGAGCTGCCTCAAATCCTATTTGGAGGGAGGCATGGTATAAATAAATAAACATGCTCCCTGGATCTTTACAGTCTGAGGTTTAGTGGAAAGGCATTAAACTCGCTGGTACATAATTGGATTTGTTTTGCTCTTAGGTGCAGATCTCTAACTTTTTCTGTGTATGCCATGTTCATGAAGCAGGAATAGTCTTACCTAGATGGAATTACTGTCAATGATGTGACTCTTGGGATCACCTGAAGGATACAGAAGGAGAACCATGGGAGGTAAACTCTTTTGTTCCCTCTTATTCTCACTGCACACCTGTTTTTTAAACATAATCTGTGTAAATGGACAGGCTAGAAATTCCAGTGCTCATCACTATGGTCTCGGACCAGAAAGTTTTGACTTGTTAAGTGACCTAATTTAAAATAGAAATCTTGGATAGGAAGAACGATGGCAGTGAAGTAGAAGGGTGTGGAATGCATCCCTCTCCACAGATGCATCAGGAATACACCAAAAGACTCAATAATTCCCACAGAGAACCAGCTGAACACCAGCAAATGACCTCGGACACCAGAAAGGACTGCAAAGATCCCAACATAACTGGGTAGGACAGAGGGGGAAAAAAATGAGAAAGAGGAGGAGAAGAAAGGAAAGGGACAGGTCCCACATCCTGGGGTGGGGGGATCTGAAACAGAGGGGAGATTGCTGAATTCAGGGAAACATCCCTTATCTGATGGGGATACCCCTGCTCCAAAGGGGAATTTCCCTGGGTCAGAAGGGAGACATTTGGGACTGTTCAAAGAGGGTGAAGCGGCTGAGCTGTGGCAGACAGGAAAGAGTAAGAAACACAGGGAGGGTCCGCACCACAGTTCAGCGTGCCTAGACTGAGATGTCGATTCACAGCTGAACAGGGGATCTGGGAGCTGCAATGTGGGAACCAGAGAACTGGTTCAGGGTGAGAAACATTGTTGGCAGTGGGGAGACAGACTGAGAGAACAGAAGGGAAGAAATCTGTAGTGGAGAGTGCCTACCTTGGAAAGCTGGGCAGCCATGGTGGTGGCTTGATACTGCTGACTCACAAGCAGCGGGGAGGAACTGCGGTTGTAGCTTCTCTCTCGGTGCCTGTGACGGACAAAGGAAGGCCCGACTAATGCACTCAGGGATAACAAAGGCCCCAGGTGGGGCTGGCCTAGAGTGCCTGCAGCCAAGAGCCAAAAGTCTGCAGAGTGGCCCAGCTCTAGAGACACTCTGTTTACACCTGAGCCACTGGCGTCCCTCTGCAACAGGCACCGCCATGGCCGACTGAGCTGCCGTGACCCAGGCAGGATGCCCCAGCGGAGTCTTAGCAGGGGAGAGGAGCCAAAGTTGGAGTCACTCTCTCGGCCTGAGCTGCCCAAGCTGCCGTGACTCAGGCAGGGTGCCACTGCTCACTCACTCCCACAGGAAGGAGCTGCTATTGTACCCTCTCTCTCCCCACACACCGGCGCTTACAGATGAACAATAAAGGAAGCTCTGCTGGTCACAGAATAATACAAAAAACCCAAGGCAGGTAGAAGGACACTTACAGCTGAGACCCCAAGGAAACAGAAATATTATTATTAATTTCTATTGATCTGGTCCATTCTGGGGTCAGTTCTAGTTTTTTTTTTTTTTAATTTATTTTTATTTTTTATTAATTACAATTTTAGTCCTAAGGGATCTACATGTTTTATAACATATTTTTTAATTCTATTTTTCTTTTTATATATATAGCCTTTTTATATATTTCTATTTCTAGCTGTTTTTGTACTGCTGACTGTATCTCTCCTACCTTCTTTTCATCTCTTTTATACATTTCTATTATTTTCTTTTTCTTTTCATATTTCCAGTCACACTATGCTCTTCTATTGCCATCTACTATCCTTTTTTAGTTCCTTTTATCTTAATATACTTATAAGCAATATTATCAGACTGCTCTGTTTCCTTGCTTTATTTTCCAGATGACACACTGCTTTGGTTTTTATTATTAGGTTTTGTCTTTATCATAGTTCTAAGTATAATTCTCTGGTTTCGTTCTGAGAATCTTCAGTTTGTCTGGTGGTACTCTTGCTCTTCATTATATTTGATTCTAGCTTTCAAAATCTCCCTGGATTTGTGTTTGTGTGTGCGTGGTTTTTTTTTTGTTTGTTTGTTTTTGTTTTTGTCTTTTTTTTGGTTTTGAATTTCTGTTGGTTTTCACTTTGATTGTCTGATGGCAAACTGGGGTTCTTCTGTGAGCTCTTTCTAGTGCTTTATGTTCTATTGGATTCAGTATTTGTGTATCTTATACATGTACGTTTCCTTGACTTAGTATTTGTTTGACTCAACACTCTTCCATTAGTCTGGGGCTTGGACAGTCTTCTTTAAAGCACTTTATTGCTGGGACAAGCAACCTCTGAAATCTGGACTACTCCATCAGAAGTCAAGTAGGAGTCTCTGGGGAGGGAGCACTGAATCCAGGATGCTAGACTACTAGGGAGTCCTCAGACACAGGGAAGATTAACTGCAGAGAACTCTCACAGAGCCCTGTATCAGAGTCTAAGACTCGGCTATGTCCAACTGTCTGCAACTGCCACTGCTGGACACCTCACACCAAACTACAAACGAGACAGGAACACAAACCCACCTATCAGCACACAGACTACCTAAAGCCATATTAATCTCACAGATACCCTAAAACACACCACCAGACAGGTCCTGCTCATCAGAGAGAAGAGACACAGAGCCACACACTGGAAAGCAGACACCAGACCCCCCCACCAGGAAGCCTACTCAAGACACTGGACAAACCCCATCACAGGGGGAAGAGGGCAGAAACAAGAAGAATTACTATGAGGTAGCATAGGGAAAGGAGACAGCAAATCCTATAAATTAGACAAAATGAGAAAACAAAGAAACACCATGCAGGCAAAGGAGCAGGAAGAAAAAACCCACAAGACCAAATGAATGAAGAGGAAATAGGAAAAAAGCCTGAAAAAGGATTCAGAGTAATGATAGTAAAGATGATCCAAAATCTCAACAACAAAATAGAGGAAATACAAGAAACAGTTAATAAGGACTCAGAAGAACTAAAGAGCAAACAAACAGTAATGGACAACAAAATAACTGAAAGTAAAAATACTCTAGATGGTATAAACAGCAGAATAACTGAGGCAGAAGAACGAATAAGTGAGTTGGAAGATAGAATGGGGGAAATAACTGCCACAGAGCAGGACAGAGAGAAAAGAATAAAAAGAATGGAAGACAGTCTCAGAGACCTTGGTGACAACATTAAATACACCAACATTCGAATCATTGGCATCCCAGAAGAAAAAGAAAAAAAAGAAAGGGTCTGAGAAAATATTTGAAGAGGTTATAGTGGAAAACTTCCCCAACTTGGGAAAGGAAATAATTAAGTCCAAGAAGCACAGAGAGTCCCATACAGAATAAACCCAAGGAGAAATACACCAAGGCACATATTAATTAAACTAATGACAATTAAACACAAAGAAAAAATATTAAAAGCAGCAAGAGAAAAGCAACAAATAACATATAAGGGAAAACCCATAAGGATAACAGCTGACTTTTCTGCAGAAACTCTGCAGGCCAGAAGGGAATGGCAGGATATACTGAAAGTCCTGAAAGAGAAAAACCTACAGCCATGAATACTCTACCCAGCAAGAATCTCATTTAGATTCAATGGAGAAATCAAATGCTTTACAGACAAGCAAAAGTTAAGAGAACTCAGCACCACCAAACCAGCCTTACAACAATTGCTAAAGGAACTTCTCTAAGTAGGAAACAAAAGAGAAGGAAAAGAGCTACAAAAACAAACCCAAAACAATTAAGAAAATGGTCATAGGAACACACATGTCAATAATCACCTTAAATGTAAATGGATTAAATGCTCCAACCAAAAGACACAGCTGGCTGAATGGATACATAAACAAGACCTTCTATATGCTGTCTACAAGAAACACATTTCAGTTCAAGGGACGCATATAGACTAAAAGTAAGGGGATGGAAAAAGATATTCCATGCAAATGGAAGTCAAAAGAAAGCTGGAGTAGCAATACTCACATCAGACAAATTAGACTTTAAAGTAAAGACTATCACAAGAGACAAGGAAGGACACTACATAATGACCAAGGGATCCATCCAAGAAGAACATATCACAATGGTAAATATCTATGCCCCCAACATAGGAGCACCTCAATACATAAGGCAAATGCTAACAGCCATAAAAGGGGACATCGACAGTAACACAATAATAGTGGGAGACTTGAACACCCCACTTACATCAATGGACAGATCATCCAAACAGAAAATAAATAAAGACACACAAACTTTAAATGGCACATTAGACCATCTCGACTTAATTGATATTTATAGGACATTCCATCCAAAAACGACAGAATACACTTTCTTCTCAAGTGCACACAGAACATTTTCCAGGATAGATCACATCTTGGGTCACGAATCAAGCCCCAGTAAATTCAAGAAAATTGAAATCATATCAAGCATCTTCTCAGACCACAATTCCATGAGACTAGATATCAATTACAGGAAAAAAAACTGCAAAAAATACAAACACATGGAGGCTAAACAATATGCTATTAAACAACCAAGAAATCACTGAAGAAATCAAAGAGGAAATCAAAAAATATCTAGAAACAAATGACAATGGACACAAGAACCCAAAACCTATGGGATGCAGCAAAAGCAGTTCTAAGGGGGAAGTTTATAGCAATACAGTCCTACCTCAAGAAACAAGAAAAATAGCAAATAAACAACCTAATCTTACACTTAAAACAATTAGAGAAAGAAGCACAAAGAAACTCCAAAGTGAGCAGAAGGAAAGAAATCATAAAGATCAGATCAGAAATAAATGAAAAAGAAAGGAAGGAAACAATAGCAAAGATCCATGAAACTAAAAGCTGGTTCTTTGAGAAGATAAACAAATTTGATAAACCATTAGCCAGACTCATCAGGAAAAAAAGGGAGAAGACACAAATCAACAGAATTAGAAATGAAAAAGGAGAAGTCACAACGGACACCTCAGAAATACAAAACATCATGAGAGACTACTACAAGCAACTACATGCCAATCAATTGGATAGCCTGGAAGAAATGGATAAATTCTTAGAAAAATACAATCTTCCAAGACTGAACCAGGAAGAAATAGAAAATATGAACAGACCAATCACATGTACGGAAATTGAGACTGTGATTAAAACTCTCCAAGCAAACAAAAGCCCAGGGCCAGATGGCTTCACAGGCGAATTCTATCAAACATTTAGCAAAGAGCTAACACCTATCCTTCTCAAACTCTTCCAAAATATAGCAGTAGGAGGAACACTCCCAAACTCATTCTATGAGGCCACCATCACCCTGATACCAAAACCAGGCAAAGAGGTCACAAAAAAAGAAAATTACAGGACAACATCCCTGATGAATATAGATGCAAAAATCCTCAACAAAATACTGGCTAACAGAATCCAACAGCACATTAAAAAGATCATACACCATGATCAAGTGGGGTTTATCCCCAGGATGCAAAGATTCTTCAACATATGCAAATCAATCAACGTGATACATCATATCAACAAATTGAAGGATAAAAACCATATGATCATCTCAATCTATGGTGGAAAAACCTTTTGACAAAATTCAACATCCATTTATGACAAAAACCTCTCCGTGAAATGGGCATAGAAGGAAATTACCTCAACATAATAAAAGCCATATATGAGAAACCACAAGCCAACATGGTTCTAAATGGTGAAACACTGAAAACATTCCCTCTAAGAACAGGAACAAGACAAAGGTGCCCACTCTCACCATTATTATTCAACATAGTTTTAGAAGTTTTAGCCACAGCAGTCAGAGAAGAAAAAGAAATTAAAGGAATCCAAATTGGACAAGAAGAAGTAAAATTGTCACTGTCCGCAGATGACATGATATTATACATTGAAAACCCTAAAGAATCCTACCAAAAAACTGCTAACACTAATCGATGAATTTAGTAAAGTAGCAGGATAAAAAACTAATGCGCAGAAATCTCTTGCATTGCTATACACTAACAACAAAAAAGCAGAAAGAGAAATTAAGGAAACTCTCCCATTTACCATGGCAACAAAAAGAATAAAATACCTAGGAATAAACCTGCCTAAGGAGGCAAAAGACCTGTATGCAGAAAACTATAAGACACTGATGAAAGAAATCAAAGACTATACAAACAGATGGAGAGACATACCATGTTCTTGGATTGGAAGAATCAGCATTGTGAAAATGACCGTCATAGCCAAAGCAATTTATAGATTCAGCACAATCCCTATCAAGTTACCAGTGGCATTTTTCACAGAACTAGAACAAGAAATCTTACAATTTGTGTGGAAATGCAAAAGACCCCGAATAGCCAAAGCAATATTGAGAAGGAATGACAGAGTTGGTAGAATTAGGCTTCCTGACTTCCAACTATACTACAAGGCTACAGTGATCAAGAGAGTATGGTACTGGTACAAAAATAGAAAGGAAGATCAATGGAACAGAATAGAGAGCCCAGAGGTAAACACATATGGTCACTTTATCTTTGACAAAGGAGGCAAGCATATACAATAGAAAAAAGACAGCCTCTTCAATAAGTGGTGCTGGGAAAATTGGACAGCAACATGTAAAAGAATGAAGTTAGAACACTTCCTAACACCATACACAAAAATAAACTCCAAATGGATTAAAGACCTACATGTAAGGCCAGACACTATAAAATTCCTAGAGGAAAACATAGGCAAAACACTCTAGGACATCCATCAAAGCAAGATCCTTTTTGACCCACCTCCTAGAATCATGGAAATAAAATCAAGAATAAACAAATGGGACCTCATGAAATTTAAAAGCTTTTGCACAGCAAAAGAAACCATAAACAAGACAAGAAGGCAACCCTCAGAATGGGAGAAAATGCTTGCCAACGAAGCAACGGACAAAGGATTAATCTCTAAAATATACAAGCAGCTCACGCAGCTTAATACCAAAAAAGCAAATAGCCCAATCCACAAATGGGCAGAAGACCTAAATAGACATTTCTCCAAAGAAGACATACAGGTGGCCAACAAACACATGAAAAGATGCTCAACATCACTCATCATCAGAGAAATGCAAGTCAAAGCCACATGAGGTATCACCTCACACTGATCAGAATGGCCATCCTCAAAACATCTAGAAACAAGAAATGTCGGAGAAGGTGTGGAGAAAAGGGAACTCTCCTGCACTGTTGGTGGGAATGTAAGTTGGTACAGCCACTATGGAAAACAGTTTGGAGGTTCCTTAAAAAATTAAAATTAGAACTACCAGAGGATCCAGTAATCCCACTACTGGGCATATACCCAGAGAAAACCACAATCCAAAAAGAAACATGTACCATAATATTCATTGCAGCACTATTTACAATAGCCAGGACATGGAAGCAAGCTAAATGCCCATCAACAGATGAATGGATAAAGAAGATGTGGCATATATATATACAATGGAATATTACTCAGCCATAAAAAGGGATGAAATGGAGCTATGTGTCATGAGGTGGATAGACCTAGAGTCTGTCATACAGAGTGTAGTAAGTCAGAAAGAGAAAAACAAATACCGTATGCTAACTCTTATATAAGGTATCAAAAAAAAAAAAATGGTACTGATGAACCCAGTGACAGGGCAAGAACAAGGATGCAGATGCAGAGAATGGACTGGAGGACATGGGGTTGTGGGGGCAGGGGGTGAAGGGGAAGCTGGGACGAAGTGAGAGAGTAGCATTGACATATACATACTACCAAGTGTAAAATAGATAGCTAGTGGGAAGTTGCTGTATAACAAAGGGAGATCAACTCGATGATGGGTTATGCCTTAGAGGGCCAGGACAGGAATGGTGGGAGGGAGTCACAGGTGGGAGGGTATATGGGGATATATGTATAAATACAGCTGATTCACTTTGGTGTACCTCAAAAGATAGTAAAAGAGTGTAAAGCAATTATATTACAGTAAGAGCTTAAAAAATCATGTATAGAATAATTCTTATTAAACAATATAGCAGAGTAAAACTATCGAGTTTTAAAACTCCATAGATGATAATGACATGAAAATGCCAATCACGGTTTGCTAAGGGATCTTACATACTGTTCCCCAGCCCAACTACATATCCAATTCTTGAGCTAATCGATAACACCCTATCAAGTTGTCCAGCATATTATTTAACCCTCTTAATGATAGTGAACATGATTTCCAAAGCAAACGATTCCAACTTTAGATAGTTCAGTGTACAAGAAATTTCTCCAAAATCAGTTTCATGACAATATCCAGGAATTGATCCCACCTGAAGCTATTCAAAACAAGTCCAATTCACTACACACAAGATACTCTTTCAAATTTTTCAGGTAGATTCCCTTCTTAAACACCCTTTCCGAGGCCCAAAACCTTCATCTCATCAACCTTTTCCTGGGTGGAAGTTTCCCATCCCTCTCACCAGTTCTGTTCTTGCCCTCTGATCATGCTGCAGTTTGTCTATATGTGCTTTTAAAAGGCATCCCTGAAACAGATGCACTCCTTCATGTGAAATCTTCTCAGAACCCAGGAGGTCAAAACTAGTTTTCTTTCAATATAGACGCTATGCTTTAATGAATGTATCAATATTTAATTTGAACTACTCTTTGTGGCATCCATACCACACAAACACTTCATGTTTAACTTGAGTAAACTAAAATTCTTAAATTGATAATCCACTTTCCACAAATTTATACTTGCCGCCAACTTTTGGCCAAAGAGAAGGATATTGCATTGATCACTAGAAATATCTATCATTTTAGACTTGATTTATTACTACATCATCATTTTGGACTTTGCTTCTCTTCTCATTTGCAGTCACTCTTTTCTCTGCTTCTGCAGTGTCTCTGTGTTCATTCACCTCACTGATGAACATGCTCAAGAGGAACAAGATAAGGATGGGGCTGTCATGACAACAGGGATTGTCCTCCTGACTGACATGGGTTCATTGATTGAGCAGTGCTGAGTGGTATCCTTTGAGTATATTTCTTCCACTAGCAGTTAATTTCTTTAGTTGTATTAGATTCCAGTCCATATGTCTCCACTATTTTCAAATGGGCACAACAAGAACTTCTCTCTAAATATTTTGGTTCATTCTAAGCCCACTATACTATCCTAATAAACCTTTCTGTGTTGTAGAAAGACAAACTAGGCCAGTGTGGTCTAACTTGGTCCCACACTAACCTACAAGAGGTTTTGGTCGATGCTGTTTCCCACTCACAGTGTAGCAAACCATCTCTTTAATAATCTCTCATAAAATCCTGCCCAAATGTGATGATAAAAATCTACCCCTGTCTACATTAGCCATATCGAGGCTCACCCCATGCTTCTAGTAGACCTCACCATATTTTATTGTAATTATTCATATATCTGCCACTGAAGGCAAGAGCTATATCTAAGGATGGTGCCTGGCATGTAGCATATGAAGTATTGGTTGAATAAATAAGTGAAATCCTTTGCTTATTTTAATCAATTAAAACTAGAGACATTGAAAGGATTTTAGACAACAGGTGTGGTGGACAGACTCTGAGGTGGTCCTCGTGATTTCTGCCTTCTGGTATTTACAGCTGTGATTATTCCCCTTCTAAGTGTGAGCAGGACCTGTGCCTTGCTTCGAACCAACTGAATACAGCAAAGGTGATGGAATGTATTTGTTTACAAGTACACAAATACATTACATGAAACTGTAATGCCCATCTTGTGGAGAGACTCCCTCTTCCTTGATGGTTGTGAGGAAGTAGGAAGCCAGGTGGAGAAGACCCACATGGCAAGGAAGCCAAGGCGGCTCCAGACCAACAGTCAACAAGAAACTGAGGCCCACAAAGAACTGCTGCTCATGCTGCTAACACCACGTGAGCTTGGAAGCAAATCCCTCCCCAGTCAAGCCTCAAATGAGATCAAACCAGTTGGCCCCTTGACTTAAGCCTCAGAGATGACTCAGCTAAGCCATGCTGCACTTGGGACCCACAAAAACTATATACCCAAATCATTCAGGAAGTTTGATAAATACAGGCATATTCCAACCTCAAACTTCAGAATATTTTCAAAAGAGCTCCCAGGTGATTCTGATGTTTACCTCTGATTGCAAACTTTTGACCTAAACCAGCAATCAATTTTAATATAAAAATTAAAAATAAAACTATGTAAAAGTAGATATATTTCTTATTGTCAGAACTAATCACTGGCAGAGTCAGGAGTTACTTTCCCCTTTCGCATTAATACCTTTATCCATACGCAATGCACAAGCTTCTCCCATGTCTTCAAATATGCAAAGGGTCTCCTGCCTAGAAAAAAAAAATGTGATTTTTCCATGTTTTCCCTTTATTTCTATTCTATTCATCCTTCTCAAAGTAAACCTAGTCCTGTCTCTGCCATTTTACCATTCACTTACTCTCATGCTCTATGACTTTAAGCCTCACTAAATCCAATCCCTAGACACCCATAACCTCATGTAATCCACAGGATGTCATGCCCACCCTGCTCTTTTCCTTAGTATGGAGGCACAGTCCTCAGTGATAATAAAGTAGGGACAGAGGCGAAGATAAGGAACAAAGATGACTGCACTAGACCTACCTTGGCTTTGGCTAGTTCAAGCCTTCTTATTTCAACCAGTAGGCTGCCAGCCATTGAAAGAGACAGAAATGGCCAGCCATCCCAGAATTTACTTAATTTACTTTACTCTAGTGATTAGAGAAGAGTTTATTTTACCTTCTTAGACTCATCAAAGAATAAGTGGGTCAGTGGCTATTTGGGTGTCAGTCATCCAGTCCTAAGAAACTATAAAAACTACAAAAAAAAAAAAAAAAAGTCTGGTGGGAGGGTCTGGTCCAGGGACAGAATCTGGAAGTCTCTTTCCCAACAGGCCAGGCCTCTTACTTCCCTGTCTGGAAGCACGCCTGTGGTCTGAGGCCTGCAGCAATGAGAGGTGAGGAATGGTTCACGCACACCTGGCAATCCACTGAACCCGTGAGAAGACAGAAAACTGGTAAATTTTTTTCCTTTAGCTAAAAAAGTAGTAAACCTCTTCTTATAAGTGACAAATGGTAGATATTGTTAATTTTGGTTTTGGTAATATCACATGAATTGGAAGGAAAGAAGCAAATCAAATCTAAGATTATAAGCTGATCTCTCCACAGCCAGGCAGAAGGCAGGAGAGAAAACACTGCCTGGTGAATGTGATGCCCTGAATAGAAAGGGCAAAAGAACTTACTCCAGAGACGTCCAAGGAGAGTGTATAAGCTGTGATTCATTTCCAGCCAATTGTGCATTCAGCTTTTGCTCTTCCCTGAAGAATTTGCGAGTTGTGTTGAAGCACGCCTATCAGTATTCCACTAACAGACACATCTCCATATTTTTGCTTTTTTGCTCACATTTATCTTAAGAATCTCAGCCTCGTAGGGCCATCTGTGACCTCTTGGTCTTGATTCCAGAACCACCTTTCTTATCTGAGATTATAGATTTTGAGTGCATCTAGGTCATCCCTGCTTATCGTATAATATCCTTGCCTCTGGCATGCACCTGACGTTCTTGTAAAACAATCTTTTCTGTACCTTCTCTTAGGTTCCTTTTACATGTCCCCATTTTTAAACACATTTATGCCTTGCATGTTAACTCCTTCTCACCACCTTGACTCATACCTTTCCATGAGCACTCTGTGAAAGTCCCTTTATCATCCTGAAGCAAGAAGTCACACTGAGAAAAGTTTCTGTTGTATCTGTGTCTGTGGCTGCAGTGATGCATTCTTCACCTAATCCATCTGGTATCTGCTTTCTCAGCTACCCTGAAAGTGATAAGCTGTTCTATGAACAAACAGGACAGCCTGTGCCCTCCTGGCTACTTTCAAAGTGAACTATATTTCCACTAATTAAGTTGTGCTCCCTTGATTGGAGAACCAGAGCTTGAACTTGAGGCTTGCTTCTAAACTTCTAATCATTCTTTCCCTTTAAATCCAGGTGATCTCAAAAAAAAATTTTCCCTCTCAGGCTTCTGGATTCTTTCTCCCCAAAACCCATTTTAGTTGTTCTCTTTGTCTCAAGGCTTGTATGTGCTCTAAAGTTTTGATGGGACCCAAGTTTGTCTCTAAAAGGACCCTTCCAATGCAATATCATCTTTTCCCAGATATTTCTGATTTTTTCCTTCATATAGTCATTTGGAAAGATTTCTAACTCTCTTCTATCTCTCCATTTTTACTGAAGAGGGAAAACTGCTTACTGCTGCTGGTGCCTTAAAAATTAATAATTTTGGGACTTCCCTGCTGTGCAGTTGTTAAGAATCCACCTGCCAATGCAGGGGACACAGGTTCGAGCCTTGATCTGGGAAGATTCCACATGCCGTGGAACAACTAAGCCCATGTGCCACAACTACTTAGCCTGAGTGCCACAACTACTGAAGCCCACACCCCTAGAGACAGAGCCTGTGTTCCAATACAAGAGATGCCACTGCAATGAGAAATCTGTGCACTGCAATGAAGAGTAGCCCCCACTCACTGTAACTAGAGAAAGCCCATGCACAGCAATAAATACCCAACGCAGCCAATAAATAAATATTTGAAAAAATTAATAATTTTCTTATTAAAAACAGTCATATATGACCACATGCAACATATTTTAGAACAGTTTACCAGATTAAATACATAAATATAATCTTCTAATAGTAAAAAGAAAATAACACAAGATTTCTATTTTATTTTTTTTTCCTTTCTATCATTAGTTTTTTTTTTAAACTCTCTATTGGAATATAATTGCTTTACACTCTTGTACTATCTTTTGAGGTACACCAAAGTGAATCAGCTGTATTTATACATATATCTCCATATACCCTCCCTCTTGTGACTTGGTCCCACAATCCCTGTGCTGGCCCTCTAAGGCATAACCCATCATCAAGCTGATCTCCGTTTGTTATACAGCAACTTCCCACTAGCTATCTATTTTACACTTGGTACTGTATATATGTCTATGCTACTCTCTCGCTATATTCCAGCTTCCCCTTCGCCCTCCACCCCCCAAACTCCGTGTCCTCCAGTCCATTCTCTGCATCTGCATCCTTGTTCTTGCCCTGTCACTGGGTTCATCAGTACCATTTTTTTTTTTTTGATACCTTATATAAGAGTTAGCATACGGTATTTGTTTTTCTCTTTCTGACTTACTACACTCTGTATGACAGACTCTAGGTCTATCCACCTCATGACACATAGCTCCATTTCATCCCTTTTTATGGCTGAGTAATATTCCATTGTATATATATATGCCACATCTTCTTTATCCATTCATCTGTTGATGGGCATTTAGCTTGCTTCCATGTCCTGGCTATTGTAAATAGTGCTGCAATGAATATTATGGTACATGTTTCTTTTTGGATTGTGGTTTTCTCTGGGTATATGCCCAGTAGTGGGATTACTGGATCCTCTGGTAGTTCTAATTTTAATTTTTTAAGGAACCTCCAAACTGTTTTCCATAGTGGCTGTACCAACTTACATTCCCACCAACAGTGCAGGAGAGTTCCCTTTTCTCCACACCTTCTCCGACATTTCTTGTTTCTAGATGTTTTGAGGATGGCCATTCTGATCAGTGTGAGGTGATACCTCATGTGGCTTTGACTTGCATTTCTCTGATGATGAGTGATGTTGAGCATCTTTTCATGTGTTTGTTGGCCACCTGTATGTCTTCTTTGGAGAAATGTCTATTTAGGTCTTCTGCCCATTTGTGGATTGGGCTATTTGCTTTTTTGGTATTAAGCTGCGTGAGCTGCTTGTATATTTTAGAGATTAATCCTTTGTCCGTTGCTTCGTTGGCAAGCATTTTCTCCCATTCTGAGGGTTGCCTTCTTGTCTTGTTTATGGTTTCTTTTGCTGTGCAAAAGCTTTTAAATTTCATGAGGTCCCATTTGTTTATTCTTGATTTTATTTCCATGATTCTAGGAGGTGGGTCAAAAAGGATCTTGCTTTGATGGATGTCCTAGAGTGTTTTGCCTATGTTTTCCTCTAGGAATTTTATAGTGTCTGGCCTTACATGTAGGTCTTTAATCCATTTGGAGTTTATTTTTGTGTATGGTGTTAGGAAGTGTTCTAACTTCATTCTTTTACATGTTGCTGTCCAATTTTCCCAGCACCACTTATTGAAGAGGCTGTCTTTTTTCTATTGTATATGCTTGCCTCCTTTGTCAAAGATAAAGTGACCATATGTGTTTACCTCTGGGCTCTCTATTCTGTTCCATTGATCTTCCTTTCTATTTTTGTACCAGTACCATACTCTCTTGATCACTGTAGCCTTGTAGTATAGTTGGAAGTCAGGAAGCCTAATTCTACCAACTCTGTCATTCCTTCTCAATATTGCTTTGGCTATTCGGGGTCTTTTGCATTTCCACACAAATTGTAAGATTTCTTGTTCTAGTTCTGTGAAAAATGCCACTGGTAACTTGATAGGGATTGTGCTGAATCTATAAATTGCTTTGGCTATGACGGTCATTTTCACAATGCTGATTCTTCCAATCCAAGAACATGGTATGTCTCTCCATCTGTTTGTATAGTCTTTGATTTCTTTCATCAGTGTCTTATAGTTTTCTGCATACAGGTCTTTTGCCTCCTTAGGCAGGTTTATTCCTAGGTATTTTATTCTTTTTGTTGCCATGGTAAATGGGAGAGTTTCCTTAATTTCTCTTTCTGCTTTTTTGTTGTTAGTGTATAGCAATGCAAGAGATTTCTGCGCATTAGTTTTTTATCCTGCTACTTTACTAAATTCATCGATTAGTGTTAGCAGTTTTTTGGTAGGATTCTTTAGGGTTTTCAATGTATAATATCATGTCATCTGCGGACAGTGACAATTTTACTTCTTCTTGTCCAATTTGGATTCCTTTAATTTCTTTTTCTTCTCTGACTGCTGTGGCTAAAACTTCTAAAACTATGTTGAATAATAATGGTGAGAGTGGGCACCTTTGTCTTGTTCCTGTTCTTAGAGGGAATGTTTTCAGTGTTTCACCATTTAGAACCATGTTGGCTTGTGGTTTCTCATATATGGCTTTTATTATGTTGAGGTAATTTCCTTCTATGCCCATTTCACGGAGAGGTTTTTGTCATAAATGGATGTTGAATTTTGTCAAAAGGTTTTTCCACCATCGATTGAGATGATCATATGGTTTTTATCCTTCAATTTGTTGATATGATGTATCACGTTGATTGATTTGCATATGTTGAAGAATCTTTGCATCCCGGGGATAAACCCCACTTGATCATGATGTATGATCTTTTTAATGTGCTGTTGGATTCTGTTAGCCAGTATTTTGTTGAGGATTTTTGCATCTATATTCATCAGTGATATTGGCCTGTAATTTTCTTTTTTTGTGACCTCTTTGCCTGGTTTTGGTATCAGGGTGATGGTGGCCTCATAGAATGAGTTTGGGAGTGTTCCTCCTACTGCTCTATTTTGGAAGAGTTTGAGAAGGATATACATGATTTTTATAGCATTATTTTTATAGTTTGAAAAAGTTCCATAGGTAGATTTACAGGGCAATCAGAGTTGTCTGGAGAAGTGTACAAAGGAGCTTTTAAAAAATGTCTTGCACTTTCTTTACTCTTACACAGTTCTGGCATACACACACCATTAACTGTTTTATTGTTTTCTCCCCTCACTTACTTTGGTGGTAAGCATCGTGTAATCATGTGTTGACTCCAGCTCTCCCCAACAGATGACTGTAATGGAACAAACATCTAAACAAAGAGGTTTGGATTGAGAGGAAAAATATCAACTACCCAAATGATTTAAGAGGAAGGAAAAAGGAATTCAGAAGGTTATAGATGAAGAAGATATCTTGAAGACAAACTTCCTTTCCCCATAAAGTGTTTCTCCAGGAGACACTTATTAGAATGATGTGCTTAATTACGTAAAATGGAGCTGTGCTGATTTTCTGGGTTCTATAATTTATCAGCCAGTCTAGTATTTTTCCAACTGACTTCACTGTTATTGGGGCACAGAAATGATAGTGTACTTTATTTTCTCTAATGTATGCCTTCTCTCTGCTTTCACCTTCCATAAAGATGGCTTACTTAATGAAAGTGTTGATATGTGAAAGAGGAAAAAAACTATTTAAAATAACAACCTATAAAGAATCAAAGCATTTTAAGAAATTTAAAAAATTATAGGAACACCTTTATGCACGAAGGAGAATTATGTAAATTATAGCAAAACTTCTGACATTTAGAACTTTTATAAAATGAGAAAACTACTATCAATCATTATCATATTTAGTGTTAAAGGGGAATCTGGAAATCATCTCTAATGATCATGCTGATTTTTTTCCCCAAGAAATCTTTTTTGATATAGTAAGAACTTTCTGGTACAAGTTCTTTATCTCCCAGTGTCACTACCAGCTACACTGACTAGCACTGATCTAGTCAATAACCTTTGTTTTAGAAAAGAGAAAATAGACTGAGGTAGGTCTTAATGTCCTCCAAATAAATCTTTATTCAAGTATCCAGCACCTGTGTAAAAGCTAACTAGACCATTTTGTCAAGGATTTTTGGAAGTGGAAGTAGAGTATTATTTCTTATCTCTATTTAGAGAAAAAGAAAGTTAACATGTTCTTGAATAAGAAAGTTTAACATTGTAAAGATGTCAGTTCTTCCCAAATTAATCTACAAGCATAATGAAATTCTATTAAAAATTCCAATGTGATATTTTTGAGAAATGAACAAAGTAACACTAAAATTTATGGAGGACTAAATGTCAGTGAATAGCTAAGACAAAAGTAAAAGTAAAGAGAGGGGACTTATCTGACCAGATAATAAGGTTTTGTTTTACTAGACAATCAGATAATCAGTTGTGAATATACATGAAATGCTCATATGTATGTATATATTCACACATGCACAGTAGTGGTGGCTTCTAACTAAGTGGAAAAAGCATTATTGAACAAGTGCTGTTGGGAAACGGACTTCATTCTTGTACCTATAAAAAAATTAAAATCAAAATTGATTAAAGACCCAAACTATTAGAACAAAATTCAGAAGAATATCATTTGAACTTGGATCTAGAGGAGATTTCTTAAACAAGCAACAAATGGATTAATCACAAATAGAAGAAAATTAATAGATTTGATTACAGTAACATTAAAGACTTTTGTTTAACAATGGGTACCACATATAAACATTAAAAAGAAACTGGAACAATGTGTTTTAAAAATATGTAAATAAAGGAGTATTAAAACTTAAAAGTGTAAAGAATCCCTGCAAGTCAAGAAGAAATCGTCAGACGATGCAATATAGAAGTGAATAAAGGTTATGAATGGACAATTCACAGTGAGAAACATTGAATGGCTAATAATTTTATGGAGAAGTGCTTATTTTTTTAGTAATCATAGAATTAAAAATTAAAATGAGACACGATTTTGTGTACTCATCAGAAAAATAAAACTTAAAAATTCAGACAGTGTCAGGTGCTGGTGAGGATATGAAGGTATACAAACACTCCTTCACTATTAGAAAGAAGAATATTGGAGCACCCATTCAGGAGACCAACTTGAATGTTTAATGGAATCAAGTATGTGTAATCTACTACGTAGGAGTACTGCTCCTTGGTTATGTGTCTTAGAGAAACTCTTGGCTAGGAACCCAAATAAGCCTAGATAAGGATATGTATCAAAGCACTATTTGTAATATTGATAGTAAAGACTTCAAAACAATGGAAATGTCCAATTAATGTTCAATTAGACAACATTGTTGTATATGCAAAAAATAGAATAATACATCACAGTTAGAAAGGATAAACAAGATTACAGATATCAGTATGGATTGATACAACATGCATAATATTTTTTGGAAAAAGTGAGCAGAGTTAGATGTATAGCACAATACCATTTGGGTAAATTTTTAATTCTCAAGTTCAGGTACTTGAAGTGGGAAAAAGAATCGGGTGGGATATTGGGGTTGTAGAGATGAAAAGGATGAAAATATTTAAAAAGTGAGGAAATTTATTAATTATTGAAGATAACATGCCACAAACTGATAACTTATAAATCTGAGGCCTGAAAAAAAAGGATGCAAAAACTCTTACTGGGCCTACTCTATATAAGAATTTTGTAGACTCTAGACCTTCATTTTATAAAGAAATCCTTTTTCTTTTCTCTAACCCTGTGACCAGGCAATGATACCCATAGTTTCAAAGCTCACGGCTGTCTTGAATGAAGGAAACAGAAGAATTACATCCTAGAGATGATTTTGGTGGATTTTACCTTGAAGAAAGGATATGTAGATTGAGAGTTTAGAAAACACCTACATTAGGTAGAATAAGAGCAAGGAAAAAATTCAAGAAGGGACAATAATATTCCAGGGTCAAATTACAATAAATTTTTGGATTCAGGAACTTTTAGAAACTGATATTAAATCAAACCTAAATGACTGGGGCAAGGTAGGTGCAAATGGAGATATTCAGGTGATGAACCAAAGACACCAAAAATCAGGGAAGCTACAAATAGGAAGAGTGACTAGCTGGATTATGGATGGGATAGTTGGCAAGAGTTGGAGGGAGAGAGGCATATCTGCATAGATCAAAGTGGATTAATTGGGGAGGGAAAGGAAAAGTCATATAAAAAATAAATGCTATAAAAATAATCTATTTTTGTAAACCCAAATTCAAGCCAATCTGAGTGAAGCTTCTTTTCTTTCTGGCTGGCTTATTGATTTAGGAAACTCCCAATAATGGAATTACTTCTAAGGAGTCTGCTTTTAAACTTTATAACCTCTAGACACAGGGTGACCTGTTATAAGGGTCACTGCCTCCTCTTGATAAAGAGTCTCTTTTTGACCAAACTTAGGCAGATTACTCTGAGCTCACCTTTGGACTAGGCCCTGCCATTGGGCCCTCTCTTCAGTCTGCTGAGTCCAGTTTTCACAGTAATCCTATTAAGTCAGTAATTCCTTGATACCTGATTATCCTGGCCTGCCTTTAGCAAGAATCCCCCTACCATTAAAGTCTCCTCCTAGTAATTTTCCATCCCCGGCACTCCTCATTCTGCTCACTGGCTATAAATCCCCAGCTCTCTCTCTGTTGAATTCAGAGTTGAGCACAATCTCTTTCCCCTATTGTAATAGTCTTGACATCAATCACAAATAGTCTTCAATAAAGTCTTCCTTACTGTTTTAACAAGTGTCAGAATAATTTTTTCTTTAGAATTTTGAAACAAGAAGTTTTAATGATGAATAGGAATCATGGGAGGTGAAGGTAGGGTGGCTTGGGATTGTAGGGGATAAGGTTTACTGTTCACTATATGCATGAGATCTAACAAACCCCAGGGAGATTGCCCTCTTTAAGGGGTGTCAGTATTAGACACATATGCCACTACTGTAAGGAAATGTACATCACATCAAACACAGGTTCAGTCGTACCCTTTCTGACCTCTGGAGGAAGACATTTGTCATAGTGATTGGTGATGGAAGGCATAGTTTCCTTATTCCTTCTGCATCAGGACTGTATGCTATCAATAGTTAGTCTCTGATCACCATGATTTTTGCCCCCAGATTCACAATGATAGTAGCTTCCTAAAAGAAAGCAGCTTTTGAGGCAGATATGATGAAGCCCTGCCACTTGAGTAATCTCCAGAGGCATTCTTTGACTTTTCCTGTAGTGCTGTGGCATGTTGACAGGGAGCCTGAAAACAAAAGGATGGCAGTGAAAGATTCTGCCTCTTATCATCCTGTTTCTGAACGATTTGCTGCTCTGGGAGTTTCTTTTTCTTGAGCTTTTTTTGGTGGAGTGACGGGCTTCGGCTCTCCACAAAGGCTACCTGCTTTCTGGCCAGATGTAAGCCCCTGTCCCTATTGTCTTCCTTCTGGAGGTGAAGAGGAAGGTAAACACTTCTGCCTACTGAGTCTGGTTTATGTGATTGATGCTGGGATTTCCAATTTCCAGGACAAATGATCCATTAGTGGAAATGGGCACACAGGAAACCTCAGTGCCAATAAGTTAAGTACCCATCGCAGGACTCAGTGAACAGTCTGCTGATGTCAATTGTTCGCAATTAACAGTGATTAGCAAGTGTGAGCTTGGTGGGTGGCACAATGAGATTCTTCTTACTGATGAGACAAATGCACCAGCAACCCTGAGAGATACTGCCATGAAGATGCAACAGAAAAGCTCAATCACTGGGCAAGGGGGTCCAACCAAACGAGCACTCTTGTGAATGTTTTAATTTCTCCTCTTAAACCTCTCATTAACTCTCAAACAATCCAGTAATATGTGAGGAGGGCCAGATACTCATTAGAATTAGATACTCTTTATGCATCCTGAGTTAGAGAAATTAGAATGAGAAGAAAATAAATCCCCACAAAATCGTGTAACCCTGAGAGCACAGCTATTTCTTACTTCTATTGATATATATATATATTTGCCAACCTAGCACAGTGCCTTGCACCTTGGGGATCTCAGTAAATGTTGATGAAAGTGAATTAAAATCAGGTTTCTTTGCCCTAGCTGCTTATAATCATGTTAGCCTTTTCTTGTCACGTCCATTAAATTTTTGCTTTTCTTTCTCTTTCCTTTTTTTAAAAAAATCAATGATTATATTCGTAATGTTTTTTATATTAGCTATATATTTGAGAGATTTGCAAAGTAGAAATTAAATATAAATTTTTATTTCCCTATTGACTTTTATTATAATTTCATAGTAGTATTCCAATCAAAATATTTGGGCTCAAGGCATGGTAAATAACTAATATCCATTTCAAATATCTTGCTGCTACTGGCAATGTACAATCAGTGGACAATTATTCTAGCGTATAGCAAGAAATAATCAAGTGGACAATTAATTTACATGTTCTTTAAACACTCACATATAACATCACATAATACAATTCCCATTTCCTTGGGAGTTCTCTCTGACCTTATGAGACTTGTCTGTCTAGCTGACCACATGATTTAAACCAGGTATTCAGAGAAATTCACTCATTAAAAGAACCTCATAGAGAGGCTATCTCATTCCACTGTTAGGAGCAGAATGCTCTGTGCAGGCAAGGACTACTTCTTCATGTTTGCTATAAAATCCCCAGTGCCTAGCATAATGTTTGACATGTAGTAGAGTTGAAAGAATAAATTACTTAATTACTCAATATGAAAGTAAAACAGGAATATTGTCTCATAAAAAGCAAAATACATCCACTCTTATTCCTTCTTAGAAATTAAGTAATTACTATTTTAAAGTTTCATTTAAGTCTGTATGTAGCTACATAGTAGAACACAATACATTATACCATCAAATTATTGGAGATCATGCTTTAACTAGGAACACTTTATTACTTAAGAAATACCATTACTCAATATATAATTTGTTTTTTAAATTACTTTTTATTGGAGTATAGTTGATTTACAATGTTGTGTTAGTTTCTACTTTACAGCAAAGTGAATCAGTTATATATATACATATATCCATTCTTTTTTAGATTCTATTCCCATATAGGTCATTACAGAATATTGAGTAGAGTTCCCTGTGCTATACAGCAGGTTCTTATTAGTTATCTATTTTATATATAGTAGCATGTATACGTCAGTCCCAATCTCCCAATTTGTCCCTCCCTCACCCCTTACCCCTGGTAACCGTAAGTTTATTTTCTACATCTGTAACTCTATTTCTGTTTTGTAAATAGTTTCATTTTTTTTTAGATTGCACACATAAGTGATGTCATATGATATTTGTCTTTGTCTGACTTACTTCACTCAGAATGACAATCTCTAGGTCCATCCATGTTGCTGCAAAAATGGCATTATTTCATTCTTCTTTATGGCTGAGTAATATTCCATTGTATATATATACCACATCTTCTTTATCCTCAGTGTATAATTTGAATAGGTGATGATGTGACCTGCAAGTTAACTGTGCATCTCAATATCTAGGACCAAGGTGAGAAAGTGACTATAACTAAAGGCAACAAGAATCAGTGCTTAACGGATGAAACTAATTGTAACTTAACTCTTTAAAATTTGGATCAAATTATCCTTACTTTAATGAAACACAATCCTACCTTTGTTCTAACTGTGTTTTCACCAAGCAGTCATCTGATTATGAATCCAGTTTTCTTCTTATTATTTAATTTAATATATTTTATTTTTTAACTACTTTATTGAGGTATAATTGACATACAAAAAGCTGTAGATATTGAATGTATACAACTTGATGTGTTTGAAGATAGGTATATACCTTTGAAATCATTGTCACTATCAATGTCGTAAACTTATCCATCACCTCCAAAGTTTCTTCCTGCCCCCTTTGTTTTTTTGTTTCCTTTTGTAGAAAGAGCACTTAACATAAGATCTACCCTCTTAGCAAATTCTTAAGTATACCATACAATATTATTAATCATAGGTCCTATGTTGTCCAACAGAACTCCAGAACTTATCTTGCATAACTGACTCTTTGTACCCTTTGATCAACACCTCCTCATTTCCCCCTACTCCCAGTCGTTGGCACCACCATTCTACTCTCTGCTTCTATAGGTTTGACTATTTCAGGTTCCACATGCAGGTGAGATCATACAGTATGTATCTTTGTGTGTCTGTCTTATTTCACATAGCATAATGTCCTCTAGGTACATGCAAGTTGTTGCAAATGGCAGAATGTCCTTCTTTTTTAAGAATGAATAATATTTCATTGTATGTATACATGAGATTTTCTTTGTTCATGTGTCTGTTGATGGACCTTTAGGTTTTTTTCATGTCTTCACTGTTGTGAATAATTCTTCAATGAACAAGGGAATGCAGATATTTATACAAGATCCTGATTTCAATTCAGAATATATATCCAGAAAGAATTACTGGATCCAATGGTAATTCTATTTTTAATTTTTTTGGGAAACATCCATATTGTTTTTCATAGTAGCTGCATCAGTTTATGTTTCCCCCAACAGTATACAAGGGTTTCCTTTTCTTTACATCCTGGCCAGTGCTTGCTACCCTTGGTTTTTCAGATAATAGTTATCCTAACAGGTATGAGGTGCTATCTCACTGTGGTTTTGATTTGCATTTTCCTTATGGTTAGTAACTTTGAGCACATTTTCATATACCTGCTGGCCTTTTGCATATCTTTGGAGAAAGGTCTATTTAGGTCCTTTGCCCATTTGTATATTGGATTATTTGTTTTTTTGCTATTGAGCCGTATGAGTTCTGTATATTTTTTGGATATTAACCCCTTATCAGATAGTTTCTCAGACATATATCAGATATATTTCAATTATTTTGAAAATCTTCTTATTGTAAATGTAAACCTTAGCATTATGTTTTATACGTTAGCTGATTTTGATTGTGCCTAGCATTAATCAGTTTTTTAGACATCAAATCATCCCTGAGTGAAGTGATTAAAATACAGGGGTTTTTTTTGTTTGTTTTTTGTTTTTGTATGTACAAAATTGAGGAATAAACATAACAAGACGCAACTAATTTATTATTCTGTCCCCAAATTATCCAGAAGGGACTATCTTGCCTTTTAAAAATTATCCATCTTAACCATACTCAGAAACCCTTGATCATCATTAATGCAAACTCATTCATGCATAGACTGTGTCAAAGTCCAGGTTTTCCCTGACTTCCACAAAACCCTGATTTTAAATAACCTGAGACCAGATTAATGAGGATTAATTATGTGCCTCCCTTGATGTTCTTTTGACCTTTTCATATAAATGAATCACTTTAGCCTTCAGCCCTTCTGACTGCTTTTTACTGGACGTCTGCAAATATCTAGTAATGAGGTGCTTGAAACTGAACAGAGTGTTCAGGGCTCTTCTTGTTGGGGGCAATTAACATCTCCCATCATTATCACTTAAATAACATTTGAGTATGAGTAGACCAAAGATTTATTTGTATGTGCTTTAGAGATGGCTATTTGACTGCTGGGCTTAAGAAAAATGGTCAATGATAATAAAGTATTTCTTCACTTGCTTCAAACAAATTTTATATGACAAAACAATAACAAAGCTAGTAAACAAAACAAAACAAAACACTTCATCAGAGATTTTTTTTTAATTTAAATTTTTTTGAGTTTTATTGAGATACAGTTGACACGTAGCACTGTATAACTTTAAGGTGTACAGCATAATGATCTGATTTACGTATATTGTGAAATGATTATCACAGTAAGTTTAGTTAACATTCATTGTCTCATATAGATACAAGAAAGTTTTTTTTCCTTGTAATGAGAACTCTTAGGGTCCATTCTCTTAACAGATTTCATATAATGGCAGTGTTAACTGTAGCTGTCATGTTGTATATTACCTGTCCCTAGTACTTATTTACCTTATAACTGGCAGTTTGTACATTTTGACCTTCAGTCAATCCCCCCCCCCCCCATTCTTCTACCTCTGATAATTGCAAATCGATCTCTTGTTCTATGAGGTTGTTTGTTTGTTTCTTTTTTTTTTAAGATCCCACATATTGTGGGATGACACAATATTTGTCTTTGTCTGACATATTTCACTTAGCATAATGCCCTCAAGGTCCATCCATGTTGTCACAAATGGTAGGATTCCTTGGTTTTTTTTTAATGGCTAAATAATATTTCATTGTGTGTATATATGTATATATCACAGCTTCTCTATACATTCATTCACTGATGGACACAGGTTGTTTCCATGTCTTGACTATTGTAAATCATGATGCTATGAACATGCAGGTGCAGATATCTCTTCATCATAGTGTTTCCATTTCCTTTAGATATATACCCAGAAGTGGAATTGCTGGATCATATGGAAGTTTTACAAGGGTGAGTCAAAAATTATCTGCACTCCAGTTATATTAAAACTTCTGTTGGCCACACTGTCTTATCAGCACTTTCCATTCACGGCTAGTGTCTCCCCAGTTACTGCTGTGCAGGTGTGAACGTGTTATATCAGTTTATTTGTAACTTCGGTGCAAACAAAAATGGATGCCCCACTTTTGATTTGCATGAAAGAAGAGCAGCGTGCAGTGATTCATTTTTCGTGGTCTGAGGATGTGCACATCCGCACGCTTCTTCCCACACTCTGCAAACACTTCGTTCTGAAGTGTTAAAGCATCCTCCCTATAGTCCTGATCTTGCTCCATCAGACGTTCACCTGTTTGATTCCCTGAAAGCAGCCCTGCAGGACAAAGATTCATTTCTGATGAAGAAGTGAAGACAGTGGGGCATTCATGGCTCGCAGCTCAGCCTAAACATTTTTTAATGAGGGAATACGAAAACTTGTTGACAGATGGACAAAGTGTATTGAAAAGCAAGGAGATTATGTCAAAAAATGATGTATTTGTCTTTTCTAAAAGTTAATTAAAGTCTACAGCCAGAGTTGGGGTAATTTTTGACTCAGCTTTGGATTTTTAATTTTTTGAGGAACATCAATATTATTTTCCTTAGTGGCTTCACCAATTTACAGTCCTACCAAGTGAACAAGGGTTCCCTTTTCTCTGCATCCTTGCCAGCATTTGTTATCTCTTGTCTTTTTTTTATGATAGCCATTCTAACAGGCATGAAGTGATATCTCGTGGTTTTGATTTGCATTTCCTTGATTATTAGTGATGTTGAACACCATGTCATGTACCTATTGGTCATTTGTATGTCATCTTTGGAAAAAATACCTGTTCAGGTCCTTTGCCAATTTTTTAATTGGAATATTTGTTCTTTTGCTATTGAGTTGTATGAGTTCTTTATATATTTTGGTTATTAAGCCCTTATCAGATATATGGTTTGCAAATATTTTTTCCTATTCCATGGCTTGTCTTTTCATTTTGTTAATCATTTCTTGTGCAATGCAGAAGCTTTTTAGTTTGATGTAGTCTCACTTGTTTTTGACTTTGTGCTTTAGGTGTCATATCCTAAAAAATCATTGCCAAGACCCATGTCAAGATTTTTCCTATGAGATATATGACTTTATTTTAACTGATTTATTATTGCATATTTCTATTTCATATAAATCTTACCATCTGGTTATTAATGCATTTAAATAAAGTCTAATTTTCTTTTGCTACTTTGCCATGTTTAAATGCTGAGTCATTATGTGTTGATTGGGTATGTTGTGCAAAGTACACTTTTCTTTGTGCATAATCAGTACTGTGCTGTTCATATTTTCTAATCTATTCATATTTAAAAACAAGTTAATTCTCATCTTAGTGATGATTTAGGTTGGTAAAATTCAGGCTTATACTTCTTTTCAGAAAAGAGGATCAAAAATGTTTATTTTCTAGTCTATGAGGCTGGATATCATCATCTAAATCAATAACTTAAAAAAATGAACATCAGCTTCATTTAGGTATAACTAATACCCAATAAACTTGCTCATAACAAGTGTACAGTTTGATGAGTCTTGACAAATGTGATAAAGCTATGTAAGTACTAGCATAATCCAGATAAGAATATTTCTATCTCTCTGCAAAATTCCATCCTGCTCTTTTACATAAATCCCATACCTTTCCAACCCTGCCCCCTCCACACACATACCCCTGTCACTGTAGTTCTATAGTTCTTTGTTTTCTAGATTTTCATATTAATAGAATCATAGTGTATATAGTCTTTTTTCTTTAAGATTTATTTTTTATTTATTTTATTATTTTTTTAGCTGTGTTGGGTCTTCATTGCTGAGCACGGGCTTGCTCTAGTTGTGGAGAGTGGGGGCTACTCTTCGTTGCAATGCACAGGCTTCTCATTGCAGTGGCTTCTCTTGTTGTGGAGAACGGGCTCTAGGTGCATGGGCTTCAGTAGTGTGGCTCTCAGGCTCTAGTGCACAGGCTCAGGAGTTGTGGCACATGGGCTTTGTTGCTCCGCAGCATGTGGGATCTTCCCCACCCAGGGCTCGAACCTGTGTCCCCTGCATTGGCAGGGAGAGTCTTAACCACTGTGCCACTAAGGAAGCCCCTAGGGTACATAGTCTTATGTTTAGCTTTCTTCTTTAACCATATCGCTTTTGAAGTTCATGCTATTGTTGCATTTATGAGCAGTTGTTTTCCTTTATTTATTGCTAAGAAATACTCTATCATGTGGAAATACCATGATTTGTTTATCCATTCCCTGACTAATGGGCATTTGGGTTGATTTGGTGGCCTAGGTATTGTGGTATAATGGAATATATATGGTCTTTGTCCACAGTTTTTGGCACAGAGATTAAAAAGTCCTGGAATTTCTTATGTGATAGGAATGTCTTTGTTATGTTAAGGAGGTGACTCATGTTGGGGGGAACCCAAGACAGCATCAGTGTGGAGACTGGTCACCAGAAGGGACTAGCATGTGATCAGTGGGTTGGACATTTTAGCTGTTTAACCTTCAAGGATGGAAGGGGGGCCAGAGGTTGACTTCCGTCATGTGGACAATATTTAATCAGTCATGCCAACATAATGAAATCTTGATAAAAACTCTGGACATGAGGTTTGGTATAGCTTCCTGGTTGGTGAACACATTGATGTGCTGGGAGGGTGATGGTCCCTGACTCCACAGGCAGAATGCATGGAAACTCCTTGTCCTGGACCCTCCCAGACCTTGCTATAAGTATCTCTTATGTTTAAATATTCCTGAGTTGTATCCTTTATAATAAAACTGTACTCATAAGCAAAGCACTTTCCATGAATTCCATGAGCTGTTCTCATGAATTAGAGCACCTGAAGAGGTCATGGGAACCTCTGAACTTATAGCCAGCTTGTCATAAGTATGGGTAGCCCCCAAACTTGCAGCTGGTATCTGAAGTGAGGGCAGTCTTGTGGAGGACTAAACCTTTAAACCTCTGGAGTCTGATTCTAACTTTGGGTATTCACTTGGGGCAGAAATGAAGTAAATATTAAGAATAAAACTGCTAAGAATATTCATATACAAGTCTTTGTGTGGACATAAGTTATTTCTAAGAGTGGGATTACTGGAATTTATGGTAATTTTATAAGAAACTACCAAACTGTTTTCCAGGTGGTTGTACTATTTTGCATTCTCTCTAGTATTGTATGAGAATTCTAGTTACTCCACATCCTTGCCAAACTTTGTTATTATTTGTCTTTTGAATTTTAGCTATTCACATGGATGTCTAGTGGTATCTTGTAGTTTTAAATTCTCATTTCCCTGATTAAACTAAATAAAACTTTAAAATCCACTCTATAAATGATAGTTCCATGTACTATTTAATGTTTAATCCACTGTATTTATATAGATGTAGATATATATTTGTGTCCTGAAATTATGGAGAGTTGCTATAAAACATCTTTTCTTCACATTTTGCATTAAAGATGTACTTTACAGGGTATTTCCTTCTTTAAGTTATTTAAAAGCCTTTGGAAATTCCCTCAGCTTTTTTGATTGTAAGTCTGCTCATTTCCTTACCCTTTGGAATGTATGACTTCATTCCTTAAAAAATTTTTTTTCTCCTTTCTCTCTCTGCCCCCACCCTCCCCCCAATCCTTAAAACTTTAGGAGATAATGGTATATTTTTTGTTCATTCCTTCTTTATTGCTACTTCATAACATGGGTTTTTGGTTCTGTCTTCTTGTGTTTGGATTTGTTTCCTCTTTAACATTTGTGAAATGAAAGTAGTTACTTCTTGTTTTTGATATTCTACAATTAAAAAAAAGCATTTCTAAGCCAATTTGGCCTAAATTAGTTGGGGAATCTGATTTATTACTCTTGGAATCCTAAAGAAAATTCAGGGGAATTTAAATTGACATAGATATCAGAAACATGAAGAAAGAGTACTAATCTGCTGAGAAAAATTCTTTAAAATAATGCTTAGTTTATCCCTGATTCTAATGTTTATGGGATTTTTTTCACTTTTTTATGAACTGAATTTAATGTTAGATGGTATTTGAGAAATAATGGTAGATGGATGGTTCTGCAGTTTTGAAACTGTCCCCAAGTTATTCTGAGAACTAGCCCCTTCCATGAGAATCAGAGCATTAGCCTGTAGCAACTAATGCAAGCAAACTGCTGTAGGAATGTGGGGCGGGGGGGGGTGTGCTGGTGGGCAGGGAAATGGTCAAGAGTGACATCATCCTAGAGATTACACATTTTAGACTGTGCATGTGGAAGAAGAAGCAACTTAATGATAAAAAGAAAATAAAAGCTGATTTAGAGAAATAGTGCTAGAAATATTTAGAAGAACCAGAAAGTACCTTAAAAGAAGGATAACATGATACTTAATAGAGGACGCATGAGAAAGAACAGAATCTTTCTTGAATGTTTTTCTTTGTTATAATGGCAAAGGGAGATTCAAAACTAAGACATTCATTGGGAAACATTCAGGAAAATAATGAGTTAGAATTTGAGAGGTTGTGAAGCATAGAGTTTTGATGTGAAAATAGGAATAAACTTGTGGCTCATATGGAAAGAAAAAACTATAATTTCACAGAGACTAGATAAACATTTAATGAAAGATTTCTTAGAGATGTAAGTAGAAGAAAGGTGCAACCAGAAGTAGAATTGGGTAGGCGTGAAAGCATTGTTTTGTTAACTTACAAGAAATTCAAGTTAGTAACTCAATGAATTCAAGATTTTATTAAGTTACTTTCATTTAAACTTACTTTTACTAAATAAATTAATACCCTGTAACTAGTTGACTCTATGGATTATGCTGCAATTCAAATTTTGGGGGAGGAGTAAAGTCATGGGTAATGTCAGAAAGGTCAAAATCCTTGAGGTAGAGCCTCTAAAGGAGGCACAGGCAAACTGTTAAAACTGGGTCTTCATTTTATCCCATTGGTGGGCATCCAACAATGTAAGGGACATGAGTACTAGAAAGAAGGGAAGAATTTTGAGAGAGTTCCAGTTGGATTTTGTCATTACCCTGTAGTATGAACTTGGGCAAGGTCATCAGTTTTCTCATCTGTAAAAAGGTTAAAAATAGTGACAAAGTTATGATGTAGACTGGATATATGTATGCTATGTTAAAGTGCTTGGAAAAGAGTCTAGAATGTTTGACTTTTTTGAATAATTTTCTACACATTTATTGTATATACTATGCAAATACACATGCACATGCATACATCTAAAAAACCTGGACATCATATTATAGATGATTTGTGCATGCATTTAAAATTTTACAAAAGGCATATATGTTTATTTATAATCTACAAATCTACAAAATTTACAAATATATTTGTTGAAAAAAGAAAAAATGACAAAGAAAATAAAAATTACTGATATTTTTTCCACCTAGAGATAATAATTATTAATATGTAGGTGTATATGTCTCATCTGTCTTCTATAAAATGCACAAGTGTTTTGTTTTACAAACTGCATTCATATTATATATTCTATTTAGAATGTACACTGTTTTCATCACTTAACATTATAAAATGAGCATTTTGTATAGCTTCTGTTGATGTTTCATGATTGCAGAACCCCCTTGGATCTGTAATGGGGCCAGGGAGCTGACACTTGTCTGAAGAGGTTGTGAGAAGACTACTTTGATGCGAACTTAAACTATAAAAGATACTGGGAAAATTGGTCAATTTGGGGCTTCCTGATAGGTCACTTTTTTAAACTAGGGAAAGTTTTTCAAACCAAACTATGAACTGATGGATCTGACCTGCATCCCAGTGTTTGGCCTTGCTGTAATTTGTTTTTGACATTTCTAAAGTTATTGCTGCCTGTGCAAACAATGATTCCAGAAATATGAATGGGAATACTCATTAGGTAAGTGAATGTCTATGGTCAATGTTTCTTGAATGTCACAGCTGGGAAAAAAAGAAAGCAGCCTCATTAATTTTTGCTTGCCCAAGCAAAAGAAGTGTTTTGCGACATTCACGCGTCCATTCAAATTGAGTGCCTACCATGCGCAGCTTACTGTGCACTCTGGGAGATACAGAGCACAAGCCCTTTTTCTGAACAACTCACAATCTATCGTGTGTGATAAAATACTGACAGATAATTACAGTGGTAGGTGATACCTTACATTTCTGTTGTTCGCCAGGAAATAACATCAAAAGGAAACCATGATTTGTGAGTGGTTTTGACAGTATTTTCAATATTTTTCTGGGCTTGAATAAAAAGAGAATATTGAGAACTTAAAACATGAGCTTCATTTAAAAATTGGACAGATTCTATTACTTTATTAAATATCCATTTTCTGTTTTATTTTAGTGAATCCAGATATTTACGTAGAAATTTCATTATAAAACAGAATCTTTACTTATGATGAGATTTTAGAGAGGTGGAAAGTGACCAATGAACACTAATTAATGGTAAAGTTATTGTAATGACATAAAGACAAATTGTTCTGGCACATTAAAATAATTATAAAGCTGACTCATTGCTGTAGTGAAAAACTGAGCCTAAGTATTGCTCGGTCTTTTTGTTCTAATTAGATTTTATTTATTTCTAATATCTTTCGAAGAGGCTGAGGAAAGATCACAAAAAAAGGTCTATTATGCAGCTACATCATTTGAACTTTTTAAAGACAAAGTAATTCTTGATATAGCAAAAATCCATATGACTCCAGGATTTCTTCAAACTCATAAACACATGGCAGCAATAACATCGTTAAATCACTTTCTCAAATGCATCTCAGCTGTGGCTCCTACAAATACATGTTATACCACTGAGTGTGTAATAACTGGGGAAAAGTATTTCTAGGAAGCAGAACAGGCTCATCAAAATCCAATTCAGAGAAATACAAAACAAAAAGAAAAAGAAAGCCCACAAACTTCAATCAATGAGGAATCAAACAACAACTTTTAGGAGAGACTATATACTGATTTTATTAAGTCATGTGTATCCCATAAACAAATATGCCAATACTCTGCATGCACTTTTTCTAGTCCTAGGTTTAGAATAGGAAACTGGCTTATTGTCTATTGTTGCCTAATACAGCATTAGCAGAAAGTCCTTCACTGAGACCCTTATTTAAATGTACTGGGAATTTACATGCTTAAATAAAGCCTTGGATTGGAGAACAGTAAGATGTGTGAACTTCAAAATCTTTAACAACCATATAGCATGGAGATCAACCAATCAGAAAAGATGCCGCCTGTAACCAATGAATATGGTAGTACTGGTGACTAACAGCGCTGGATGTCAGCTCTCATTGGTGTTTGTGTGATTTTGCCTAAGGGAGTATTTACTCTGGAGAATTAAAAGAGATTAGATTAATGGGAGGCAAATCAAAGCTGCCTTTTGCACACAGAGGAGCAGTATGTCAGAAGCTCTAGTGACACCTTTGCATATATACAAAGGAGCAGCTTGGAAATAATTTTATTTATTTAGCAAACACTTATTAAATGTCTGCTGTGTTAACCTGGGAGTTCATCTATTAAATTTTCATATTACGTACTCAACTTTATTTAAAATAAATGATAGAGCTGAAATGAAATTTGAGGGTTGTAAATAAATAAAGCCTTTTTTTTTAACAAATGAAGAAACCGAGGCCCAGTTTGATTAAGTAACAAATGTTTTTTAGGTCTTTCCCATGTGCCAGGCATTTTTCTAGGTGCTGAGGATGTACAAAGCATGCCGACTCTCCTTTCAGGGAGTGCACATTCAAGAGCAAAGAGAGAGAAAATAACTAAAGAAACAAGATGCTTTCAGTAGTGATGAGAGCCAAGAAGATGAGGAAACAGTGGGATGTGACAGAGTGACTGTGACTGAGAATTGGCCACTTTAGAGTTGGTGTTTAAGGAAGTCTGCTTGAGGAGGTGACATTCAACTGTGACCTGAATGAAAAGGAGAAGCCAGGCTTACAAAGATATGAGGCAGAATTTTTTAAGCAGAGGAACAAGTATAGAGACAGGTTTTACGTGCAGGAAACACCAAAGGAAGGCTTGTGTCGCTTAGTTTGCAAACTGGCCTCTCTATGTGGAGGGCAAGGAGAGACCAAAGAAAGAGGCAGAAGGCTCCTGATTGGTAGGCGGCAGGCTTGATAAGCAAGGAACTTACATTTGGGCAGCAGTAAGGCGAGTGTATTTCCACACCCACCAGAATTTTAAAAGTTTATATGGAAGCCTTAATTGGGTTTAGTTACGTACATTGTCCAGATGGTTACAACAACACATTACTCTCTTCAAGCTGCGTCCTTGGAACGGCTCCCACTGTGGAAATGGTGGGCAGAACATACATTCCAAGGACAGAGAAGGAGGTAAGGAGCCTCTGATTTCCCAGGTCCAGCTTGAGGGTCAACTGGCAGACATTACATCCTCTTTTTTTTTTTTTTTTTAATAAAAGCTCTTTATTGGAGTATAATTGCTTTACACTGTTGTGCTAGTTTCTGTTGATTCACAACAAAGTGAATCAGCTGTATTTATACATATATCCCCATATGCCCTCCCACCCTCCCTATCCCACCCCTCTAAGTCATCACCAAACATCGAGTTGATCTCCCTGTGCTATGCAGCAGCTTCCCACTAGCTATGTTACATTTGGTAGTGTATATATGTCAATGCTACTCTCTCATCATCTCAGCTTCCCCTTTGTGCCCCACCCCATGTCTTCAAGTCCATTCTCTACATCATATCCTCTTGATGAACTCTTCCAACAGTCACTGGAACGTAGGGAGTAACTAGATTAAGCTGAAGAGGTGGGAGGAGTAGGTCACAGAGGGCTTTCTGGTCTTGCTAAGGAGTTTGGTTTTTGTTCTAAGTTCTCAGGAAATATATTTATACTTATAATTCTTGCATATTATACATAGCATGTATACATACATGACATGAGACTAAGACCTGATTTTTTTTTTTTTTTTTTTTTTGGCAGACGGGCTTAGTTGCTCCACAGCATGTGGGATCTTCCTAGAGCAGGGATCGAACTCATGTTCTCTGCATTGGCAGGCGGATTCTTAACCACTGCGCCACCTAGGAAGCCCTGATGTATATTTTTGAAAGATCATTCTGGCAGAAGAAGGATCACTTTAAGAGGCTATTTTAGTCATGTCAAAGGTAATAACATTGTGAGCTATAGTAGTAGATGTGAGTCTGAGAAAAGAGGATGGTTATAGGACTTATTTTGAATATCAAGGATGAGGCAAAGGAATCAAGGTTGCCTCTTTGTTTTTTGGTGGATTATGTAGGTTGGAAACGCTGGTAAACCGAATGGATACCCTGGGAAAAGACTAGGTGGCTTGTGGAAGAAATCAGTAATTCTGTTCTGGACACATGAACTATGAGATGCCTGTAAGCTATCTGCATAGAGATGTCTGGTGGGCTATCGGACTGTTGGATTATGAAACTGGAGCTGAATGGGGAGGTCAGCACTAGAGATAGGAATTATCTGCATACTGATGGTATTTGAAGCTGTGGGACAAGATAAGATCTCTTATGGAGGGAGAACACACAGAGAAGAGGGCTGAAGTCTAAATCCTGAGGCTCTCCAAAGTTGAGATTTTGAGCACAGGGAGTAGTTAGGAATAAAGGTTGAGAAGCAACAGCCTTTAGAAAGAAAAAAAACAAAAAAAAAACAGGTGAAATGATGTCAAAGAAGCCAGGAAGTCCTCAAGTGACACTAAATCCCAGGTTACCCAACCTGTAGACGAGTCCTATTTATAATGCCATGATGCATGCCTTCCTCCTTCTGTTTATGGCTCATATATTACTGCAGAATAAAAAGTGAAAAGCTGGGTCAAACACTGGCTAAATCTTTAACTTAATCTCCTGCTCGGTTCCATTGCATGATATGCCTGTTTGATTTGTTTTGATCATACTTTGGTCATATTTTTCTCCTGTATTTGAAACTATAGATTTCTTGAATTTAGAATGCCTCTGGTCTATTAAGTCCTGGTGATGGTCAAGCTGGCTGATGTTTGGAACCAGGGTAAGATGTTATTTTTTTTTTTTTTTCTTCTTGCACATGCCTTTCCCACTGTAATTATCTCCTTAATGGTACTTCACAGGAGGCAGCAGCTTCGTGTTTCAGTCTTTTTCTCGGACATCGAAACCCCAAACCTCAGGGAGAGCTTTATATATCTCTGCCCTTTACTTGTTGAATCGATTGCCAAATCTTGCTGCTTCACTTTATATTTGCAGCTTTTTTTCTCTCCCTCCACTGCTGCTCTTGTCTTTACCTGAATGATTCTTGTCATTGAAACACTTTGGCTATAAGCAGTCCATCTGTTCCATTTCTGCCTACTGCCTCTGTTCAAATGATCCTTTCTGTGGTTCTGGCATTTCCATTCTTACTCTTAAATCTTACAATGGGCTTCCCATTCCTACAAGAGTCAAGTTCACAATGCTTGCCCACATCAGGTGGTCAAGCTCTGAGTGATTTCGTTTTTCTCATCCCATCTAACATGTCTGGCTTCTTTCATTTTTTCTAGGCATTGAATATTCTCTTCCTCATAATTGTTTCAAAATTTTCCTTTAAGCAGACCCAGTCTTTTTAAGGGCCATTCAAAAACGTAAGAAAAACAAGACTATTTTTTGGTCATTTCTTGCTGAAGTATATTTCAATTACTCATGATACATGTTTAGCATATTAAATGTTTATCTAATAAAGTTAATATGCAACACACATAGAGTTATTTTACCTTGTAGTCCCTCTAAAGTGCACCTATTCCAAGCCCAAAAGGCACTGACAGAAAATGATCTAATGATACCCTTCGGGCAGGTACAAAGGAAAGGCTTGCAAAAGTATGGGGCTCTGGAACAAGCCAATACAGTGAATGAACAAATGTTCTTGATTACAAAGTGCCTATTTTTACTCCGACCTTTGATTTTGTTAGACAGCATTAATATATAGGCAGCAGGAAGCTCAAAGTAAAAAGGGGGACTGAGTTAGTGAGCACCAGTTGCCATGTGAGCGGAGACCTGTTTGTGTCACAGATCTTGGCAAAGATCAAACCGGAGATTAAAGGCTTTGATAAAATATGACTGAGCTTAGCGGCTCATCACCTCTTCCCGCAAGCGGTAGGGAGTAGTTTGTGACTGTCTGCTGCCTGAGGTGTGCCTCGAACAGGGAGTCCACATGAGAGCCGCTAGCTGGCACCGAGGTCAACCTGGATGGTAATGATGATGATCAGGGCTGATATAGGAGTTGAGGTGCCAGGCTCCAGCAGGAGTTAACATAACAGGTACCAAGGTATTAAAGCAGCCAAGCTTACTGTGATCTCAGACAGATGTGACAGCAGCTGGAGAAAGCTGCAGGAGCAAAACAAGCAGCAGTGGCTTCAAAGAGAGCTGAAAGATTCCAGGTTTAGGTCAGTGATACTTGGGAAACTCTCAGAGAGGAGAGCTTTGGGCATCTATCTTTCTGTCTCTGCCCTTATTTTCAAAGGGCTTAGAGTTAGCCAACTCTGTCTATTCCTTATGCTGATACACACCACCTAAACCCATGTCTAAAAGGTGTGTATTTACATGGGTCTGGTATAGGTAATAAATATTTGGCATTCTCCATAAATATTTGTCAAAGGAAGGAAAGAAGGAAAAATAGGAGGGAGAATTAGTTGGAGGGTAAAATGTACATGTAAATTTCCAACTAAGCGATACTCATAGGAGCAAGACTAGTATTGGAAGTAGGTAGCAGGCAAAATGGCAACATTTGAGAAAGTAGATCTGTTTCCTTATTTTCTCCCCAGTACCTGTCTGTGAATTTTATACTGTTACATATTCATTCTCAAGTGTCATGAAGCTTTTCAGGCTTGAAGAGCTTCTTATCAAAATGTAAATAACTCTTGTGAAGGAATGCATCTTAACTATTATATGTTTGACTTAATACTTTAATTGACAACTAGGTAAAACACGTGGCCATTTTGGAAAGGGTACAGACCAGATATCTAGGTGGGTTTCTATACTCCAGATTTCAGGAAGAAAATTGATATTAATGTTCTCTAACAAGTTAGGAGCTCTCCTTTCTTCTATTTTACAATTCTGGATAGAGCTAGCACTGACAAAAAGAAACTGGTCTCACCTAGTGTCATGTATAAAGTGACCTGGAACCTGATTTAAAATGGTACATCTGATTCATTCCATGGAAATATTTTGATCCTAATATAAAATGCAACACATTCAAGCAAAGGTACATATACATGCAATGGTGTACACACAAATGGAGGTGTGTGTGTTTGTATTGAGAAAGAGTTAAATTCAGAGGGGTTTCTTTGAGCTTGTTAGTGCCAAACAGTAATTCACAGAGCTCAGATAAAGAGTTTCAGACACTATTGTATTATTTACTCAGGAAACAAACCTGGAGAATCAGCACGTCCAATGACAGGCTGAACTCTACAGCTAGTATCCTTTATCAGTCTTACTCTCACCTTTTAATTGTTGTAGAAAAAAATACTTAGATTTACAAAATGGATGACAGAATCATATTCCATTTCTAGATGCTAATGTGTTCTGAAGCAGCATCAGGGAATTTGGATGGATTTCACTCTCACCATTAATTTTCTAAAGACAGCTGAGAGTCTGTTAAGGTGCAGAATTAATGTGCAGTGAGTGTAAATTCAAGTTTCAAATAATTAGCCTCCTGTGGAGCAATTCTTCACCTTCAACAAATATCCCAGTACTCTCCCTCTTATTTTGATGAAGGCCAATTGGCCAAGAGTTTGAATTGTTTGGAAAAATTCCTTCCAATGAAATGAAGAAACTGTGAGAAATGAATAATTTTTACTCATTGTTTTGGTACATGTTTGTGACACAGTGCTTTGGGAAATATTTAAAGTTATGCCTAATTTGAGTTTTGGTTGCTGTGACCCCGTCAGTTGTCTCTCGCTGTTTTGCCATTATCATACTCTTGGCTGGTCCAATTTGGATTCTGTTTTGGAAACGATTGAGACTGAATTTGCCCAACTTCTGTCTGAATTTTCCCAATGTTTGTAATTGGCTAGGTGATTTAGGCCATATTTAAAAAATAAATTTCTGAGCATATTTGATCAATATTTTTATAATTCAAGGGAGGTAAGTATTCCAGTCAATCAATCATTCAATATGGACTCTGATGGTAGTCAGATCTAAGGCTGAATGCCAGCTCTATCACTTACAAGCTGTGGATACTGGACAACTCATTTAATCCAGCTATACTTCAGTTTCCTCATTTATAAAATGGATAGTACCTCAAGAATCTGTGGTGAGCATGAAATGAAATTATATATATAATATTCTTAGCTATTATTTAATGCTTTACAATATATAGGTGATGAGTTAGAACAGCTCTGTCCAATAGGAGTATGACACAAATCACATGTCTAATTTAAAATTCTCCAGTAGCTACATTAAAAAAGTAAAAACGATGAAATTAATTTTAATAATATATTTTATGTATTCCACTATGTCCAGTTATCATTTCAATATATACTCGATATGGAAATTATCAGAGAGCTATTTTACATTTTTTTTCCCATTACTGTCTTCAATCCAGTGTGTGTTGTATACTTACGGCACACTTTGATCTGAGTGCTAAATTTTCAATGGATAACATAAAGAGTAGTCATGGCAAACCAATAAAGTTGTGTTTAACTAAAACCTATTTTACCCTGCTCCAGTTTATAAATTTAAATGAATTAAAATTAAATAAAAATTCAGTTTTTAGTTGCACTAGCCACATTTCAAGTCTTTAAAGGCCACACGTGGCTAGTGGTTAATGGTACTGGATATCACATGTCTAGAAAGACTGGACATAAGGAAGTAAGTGTCCAGAGCACACAGGCTTGAACCCTCACTTGCTTAGTCTTATTAAAAACCTTAGCTGCTCACTTGGCTCTGCTCTACTTTTCCTACTCATGGAGCCGAAAAAAGAGGGCAATAAGTAATTGCTTCTTGACAACCATCTGGGCCAACCAGATATTGGAAGAGGTGGCAAGAAAAGTTGAATCTTATTGCATATTTGTTGCTCAGGGCAACAGGACTTCCTGCCTTGAGAGCGCCTCCCTGGAGGGCAGAAGCAGGGATATCTGTGACGCGAGCAAGTTCAATGATCACGTGTAATCCTATAAACTTTATTGTGTGCAGAGGGCTACAACCCCAGCAGAGCCACCATGAGTGAGATCAGTCCTGGAATAAACCCAAGTGAGAATGTTATTGAGGCTGATTTTTGCTCTTGGGAGGGCAAGCTCAGCTGCAGTGGGTAGTGACTGTGAAGCTGGGAGTCTTTGTAACTCAGGTCAGATTTACAGCAGTGTCATGATTGTAGCAGCAGTGAAATTGATACACCTGTTTAAGAGAGGCTTCTCTCACGCTGTGATAAAGGAAATGCAAATATGTCAAGGGCATAGTCTCTGTATCTTCTGTTTATGGGTAGTCTAGCTGGGGAGATAAAACACAAGAAGGCGAAGATTTTAATTACATATGAGATAAAACTGCACAACAGTATTAGAAAAATGATAAAAAACTAGAAAACTATTAATTACCAAATTAATGTTATCAATAGTAAGGGATGTTGGAGTTCATATGAAGGGAGATCATTATGAACTAGGTCCATCTAAGAAGGCAGTCGAACATGAATCTTTCTTGATTTTTTTTTCCTCTGGAGTCCGAGCATAGACTGAGTAAAAGCACTAGGTCAGAACAATATAGGATTTGTTTGCTAGCTTGGAGAATTCAGAAGCGAATTGTTGGAGCCAAAAATGTGGATAGGTCTGTTCAAGATGCTTTTTTTGTCTAGACAATGGACAGTACTTGAATGAATGGAGTGTGAGTGAAAGTATCAAAAAATTGATTTTTATAGGAATGTAACTGTTAGAATGACCTATTAGTAATAGTTTTATAGTTTCCTGAGGTATTTGAATTTATTATTTAGCAAAATCCTCATTAAAAACTGTGAGAAAGATAAGAAGGTGTAATTATCTTCATTTTTACAAAAAAAAGTACTAAGGATCAAGCAATTAAGTTAGTTGCTCAAGGTCACATGATTAATGAATGGTCACTAGGACTAGAATCCAGGTGTCCTCATAGTCAATCTAGGGTTGAATATCTCCAATAGACGTTAATATATCTTTTAGAGGTAGAGCTTCTTAAAAATGATGCAATGCTCCTGGTGATTCATGCACTTTTTTTTTTTTTTTTTTTTTTTTTTTTTTTTTGGGGGTACACCAGGTTCAATCAACTATTTTTATACACATATCCCCATATTCCCTCCCTTTCTTGACGCCCCCCCCTCGAGTCCCCCCCACCTTCCCTGCCCCTGTCCTCTAAGGCATCTTCCATCCTCGAGTTGGAGTCCCTTTGTTATACAACTTCCCACTGACTATTTTACAGTTGGTAGTATATATATGTCTGTGCTACTCTCTCGCTTCTTCTCAGTTTCCCCTTCACCCCCCGCCCCCTCCCATACCTCGAGTTCTCCAGTCCGTTCTCTGTATCTGCTTCCTTGTTCTTGTCACTGAGTTCATAAGTACCATTTTTAGATTCCGTATATGTGAGTTAGCATACAATATTTGTCCTTCTCTTTCTGACTTACTTCACTATGTATGACAGATTGTAGTTCTATCCACCTCATTACATATAGCTCCATCTCATCCCTTTTTATAGCTGAGTAATATTCCATTGTATATATATGCCACATCTTCTGTATCCATTCATTTGTTGATGGGCATTTAGGTTGCTTCCATGTCCTGGCTATTGTAAAGAGTGCTGCAATAAACATTTTGGTACAAGTTTCTTTTGGGATTATGGTTTTCTTTGGGTATATGCCCAGGAGTGGGATTACTGGATCATATGGTAGTTCTATTTGTAGTTTTTAAAGGAACCTCCAAATTGTTTTCCATAGTGGCTGTACCAACTTACATTCCCACCAACAGTGCAGGAGAGTTCCCTTTTCTCCACACCCTCTCCAACATTTGTTGTTTCCAGATTTTGTGATGATGGCCATTCTGATTGGTGTGAGGTGATACCTCATTGTGACTTTGACTTGCATTTCTCTGATGATGAGTGATGTTGAGCATCTTTTCATGTGTTTGTTGGCCATCTGTATGTCTTCTTTGGAGAAATGTCTATTTAGGTCTTCTGCCCATTTGTGGATTGGGTTATTTGCTTTTTTGGTATGAAGCTGCATGAGCTGCTTGTATATTTTGGAGGTTAATCCTTTGTCCGTTGTTTCATAGGCAACTATTTTTTCCCATTCTGAGGGTTGCCTTTTAGTCTTGTTTATGGTTTTTTTTGCTGTGCAAAGCTTTTAAGTTTCATGAGGTCCCATTCGTTTATTCTTGATTTTATTTCCATGATTCTAGGAGGTGGGTCAAAAAGGATGTTGCTTTGATGTATGTCAAAGAGTGTTCTGCCTATGTTTTCCTCTAGGAGTTTGATAGTGTCTGGCCTTACATGTAGGTCTTTAATCCATTTGGAGTTTATTTTTGTGTATGGTGTTAGGAAGTGTTCTAATTTCATTCTTTTACATGTTGCTGTCCAATTTTCCCAGCACCACTTATTGAAGAGGCTGTCTTTTTTCCATTGTATACTCGTGCCTCCTTTGTCAAAGATAAGGTGCCCATATGTGTTTGGGCTTACTTCTGAGTTCTCTATTCTATTCCATTGATCTTCCTTTCTATTTTTGTGCCAGTACCATACTGTCTTGATCACTATGGCCTTGTAGTATAGTTTGAAGTCAGGAAGCCTGATTCCACCAACTCCATTTTTCCTTCTCAAGATTGCTTTGGCTATTCAGGGTCTTTTGCGTTTCCATACAAATCGTAAGATTTCTTGCTCTAGTTCTGTGAAAAATGCCATTGGTAATTTGATTGGGATTGCATTGAATCTGTAAATTGCTTTGGATAGTACAGTCATTTTCACGATGTTGATTCTTCCAATCCAGGAACATGGTATGTCCCTCCATCTGTTTGTGTCATCTTTGATTTCTTTCATCAATGTCTTAAAGTTTTCTGCATACAGATCTTTTGCCTCCTTAGGCAGGTTTATTCCTAGGTATTTGATTCTTTTGGTTGCAATGGTGAATGGGAGAGTTTCCTTAATTTCTCTTTCTGCTCTTCCGTTGTTAGTGTATAGGAATGCAAGAGATTTCTGTGCATTAATTTTGTATCCTGCTACTTTACTAAACTCATCAATGAGTGCTAGCAGTTTTCTGGTAGAGTCTTTAGGGTTTTCTATATATAATATCATGTCATCTGCAAAGAGTGACAATTTTACTTCTTCTTTTCCAATTTGGATTCCTTTAATTTCTTTTTCTTCTCTGATTGCTGTGGCTAACACTTCCAAAACTATGTTGAATAACAGTGGTGAGAGTGGACACCCTTGTCTTGTTCCTGTTCTTAGAGGGAATTCTTCCAGTTTTTCTCCATTGAGAACAATGTTGGCTTTTGGTTTTTCATATATGGCTTTTATTATGTTGAGGTAATTTCCTTCTATGCCCATTTTCTGGAGAGCTTTTATCATAAATGGATGTTGAACTTTGTCAAAAGCTTTTTCTGCATCTATTGAAATGATCATATGGTTTTTATCCTTCAATTTGTTGATATGATGTATCACGTTGATTGATTTGCTTATATTGAAGAATCCTTGCATCCCAGGGATAAACCCCACTTGATCATGGTGTATGATTTTTTTAATGTGCTGTTGCAGTCTGTTAGCTAGTATTTTGTTGAGGATTTTTGCATCTATATTCATCAGTGATATTGGTCTGTAGTTTTCTTTTTTTGTGACATCTTTGCCTGGTTTTGGTATCAGGGTGATGGTAGCCTCGTAGAATGAGTTTGGGAGTGCTCCGCCTTCTGCAATATTTTGGAAGAGTTTGAGAAGGATAGGTGTTAACTCTTCTTGAAATGTTTGAGAGAATTCGCCTGTGAATCCATCTGGTCCTGGGCTTTTGTGTGTTGGGAGATTTTTAATCACTGCCTCAATTTCTGTACTTGTGATTGGTCTGTTCATATTTTCTATTTCTTCCTGGTTCAGTCTTGGAAGATTGTATTTTTCTAAGAATGTATCCATTTCTTCCAGGTTATCCAATTGATTGGCATAGAGTTGCTTGTAGTAGTCTCTCATGATCTTTTGTATTTCTGAGGTGTCTGTTGTTACTTCTCCTTTTTCATTTCTAATTCTGTTGATTTGCATCTTCTCCCTTTTTTTCTTGATGAGTCTGGCTAATGGTTTATCAATTTTGTTAATCTTCTCAAAGAACCAGCTTTTAGTTTCATTTATTTTTCTTATGGTTTCTTTCCTTTCTTTTTCATTTATTTCTGCTCTGATCTTTATGATTTCTTTCCTTCTGCTCACTTTGGGGTTTCTTTGTTCTTCTTTCTCTAGTTGTTTGAGGTGTAAGGTTAGGTTCTTTATTCGATCATTTTCTTGTTTCTTAAGGTAGGACTGTATTGCTATAAACTTCCCTCTTAGAACTGCTTTTGCTGCGTCCCATAGGTTTTGGGTTGTTGTGTTTTCGTTGTCATTTGTTTCTAGATATTTTTTGATTTCCTCTTTGATTTCTGTAGTGATTCCTTGGTTGTTTAAGAGTGAATTGTTTAGCCTCCATGTGTTTGTAGTTTTTGCAGTTTTTTTCCTGTAATTGATATCTAATCTCATGGCGTTGTGGTCTGAGAAGATGCTTGATATGATTTCAATTTTCTTGAATTTGCTGAGGTTTGATTTGTGACCCAAGATGTGATCTATCCTGGAAAATGTTCCGTGTGCACTTGAGAAGAACGTGTAGTCTGTCGTTTTTGGATGGAATGTCCTATAAATATCAATTAAGTCGAGATGGTCTAGTGTGTCATTTAAAGCTTGTGTGTCTTTATTTATTTTCTGTTTGGATGATCTGTCCATTGATGTAAGTGGGGTGTTCAAGTCTCCCACTATTATTGTGTTACTGTCAATGTCCCCTTTTATAGCTGTTAGCATTTGCCTTATGTATTGAGGTGCTCCTGTATTGGGGGTATAGATATTTACCATTGTGATATGTTCTTCTTGGATGGATCCCTTGATCATTATGTAGTGCCCTTCCTTGTCTCTTTTAATAGTCTTTACTTTCAAGTCTAATTTGTCTGATATGAGTATTGCTACTCCAGCTTTATTTTGACTTCCATTTGCATGGAATATCTTTTTCCATCCCTTTACTTTCAGTCTATATGTATCCCTTGGTCTGAAGTGGGTTTCTTGTAGGCAGCATATAGAAGGGTCTTGTTTTTGTATGCATTCAGCCAGTCTGTGTCTTTTGGTTGGAGCATTTAATCCATTTACATTTAAGGTGATTATTGACATGTATGTTCCAATTACCATTTTCTTCATTGTTTTGGGTTTGTATTTGTAGGTGTTTTCCTTTTCTTGTGTTTCCTACTTAGAGAAGTTCCTTTAGCACTTGTTGTAAGGCTGGTTTGGTGGTGCTGAATTCTCTGAACTTTTGCTTGTCTGGAAAGCTTTTGATTTCTCCCTCAAATCTGAATGAGATTCTTGCTGGGTAGAGTATTCTTGGCTGTAGGTTTCTCTCTTTCAGGACTTTCAGTATATCCTGCCATTCCCTTCTGGCCTACAGAGTTTCTGTAGAAAGGTCAGCTGTTATCCTGATGGGTTTTCCCTTATATGTTATTTGTTGCTTTTCTCTTGCTGCTTTTAATATTTTTTCTTTGTGTTTAATTGTTGTTAGTTTGATTAATATGTGTCTTGGTGTATTTCTCCTTGGGTTTATTCTGTATGGGACTCTCTGTGCTTCTTGGACTTGGTGAATTATTTCCTTTCCCATGTTGGGGAAGTTTTCCACTAGAACCTCTTCAAATATTTTCTCAGACCCTTTCTTGTTTTCTTCTTCTTCTGGGATGCCTATAATTCGAATGTTGGTGTGCTTAATGTTATCACTGAGGTCTCTGAGGCTGTCTTCTAGTCTTTTTATTTTTTTTTCTTTTTCCTGCTCTGTGGCAGTTATTTCTCCCATTCTATCTTCCAACTCACTTATTCGTTCTTCTGCCTCAGTCATTCTGCTGTTTATAGCATCTAGAGTATTTTTAATTTCAGTTATTTTGTTATCCATTGCTGTTTGTTTCTCTGAGTTGTTATGAACTGTTTCTTGTACTTTCTCTAATTTGTTATTGAGATTTTGTATCATTTTTACTATCATTACTCTAAATTCTTTTTCAGGCATTTTTCCTATTTCCTCCTCATTTATTTGGTCTTGTAGGTTTTTTTCCTGCTCCTTTGCCTGCATGGGGTTTCTTTGTTTCCTCATGGTTGTCCAAGCTTTTGGGGTTGCTTGTGCTGGTGATAGAGGTGTTTATAGAAGACTGTCCAAGCCTCAGACTAATGTCCAAGTATTGGATTAAATGAATATTCAGTCTAGGAAACACATACATGTATAAGACACACAATTATTGAATCCGTTAGGACATAAGGCTCTAGAAAAACCTGACAGAACCCCAGTGTGCTATCAGATATTCAAAGAGAAACCCAGCAGAAATTGACAACTGAAACAGAACAAATCAGAGACAAAAGCAAAAGCAAACAAACAACAAATAACACCCTACACATACAAACATCAATCCAGGGAGATTTTGTAAGCTAGGATCAAATATAGAAATGAGCTGGAGTACCACCAGACAGAATGGAGATTCTCAGAATGTAATTAGACAACTGTACTAAGAACTAAGATAAAGACAAAAGCCTAATATTAATACCAAGGCAGTGCATCATCTGGAGAATAGAGCAAGGAGTCTGAACAGACTGATAGTGTTGCTTATAAGTATGTTAAGATAAAATACACTTAAAATGGCTGGAAGAAAGGGGAACAGAAGAGCGTAATGTGGTTGGAAATATGCAAAGAAAAGAAAGGAATAGAAGTGTATAAAAGAAAGGGATGAAAGGAAAGTATGAGAGATATTTTGTCTGTACTACCAAAAACTTAGCTAGATATAGAAGTATATAAAAAGGCAAAAAAAAAAAAAAAAAAAAAAGAATAAAAAATATCCTTAAAAAATTATGTTGTAAAACTTGTAGATCCCTTAGGGCTAAGATTGTATTTAATAAATCAAAAAAAAAAAAAAAAAAAAAAGAGAGAGAGAGAGAAAGGAAAAAAGAAAAAAAATCCAGAACTGATCCCAGAATGGACCAGTTCAATAGGTATTGATACTACTATTTCTGTTTCCTTAGTGTCTCAGCTGTAAGTGTCCTTCTCCTTGCCTTGGGTTTTTTTTTTTTTTTTTTTTTTGCGTTCTTCTGTGACCAGCAGAGGTTCCTTTATTGTTCGTCTGTAAGCGTCGGTGTGTGGGGAGGGAGAGGGTACAATAGTGGCTCCTTCTCCTGGGAGTGAGTGAGCAGTGGCGCCCTGTTGTTTCAGTCAGGCTTGGAGGTGCCTGTTGCAGAGGGCGCTGGTGGCTCAGGCGTACACAGAAAGTCTTAGAGTTGGGCCTCTCTCGGGGTTTTTTCTTTTTGATGCTGGTTTTTTTTTTCTCTCGGCAGTCTCCCTGCTGCTGGCGTTGCAAGGAGTTTTAATCTAGCCCCTCCCGAGCACCTGAGGGTGCTTGTTATCCCTGAGTGCCTTAGGTGGCCCACAGGGCGTCTCTCCACTGCCTGTTGCAGAGGCGCCGAAAGAGAGAGAGAGGCTACTCACGCGGCTCCTCCCCCCCGCCCGGGAGCCTGCAGCCTCCAGTCGCCATCATGGCCGGGCAGCTCTCAGGGACGGGCACTCCTCTCCGCGGACCTCCTCCCTCCTGTCCTCTCAGTCCGTCACCCTACCAGCAACAATGTTTCTCCCCCTGAACCAGCTCTCCGGTTCCCACGCTCCTGCTCCTGGACCCTCCGTTCAGCCGCGGATCTACGTCTCAGTCCGGGAACACTGAGCTGCGCTGCGGACCCTCCGTATGTTTCTCACTCCCTCCCGTCTGCCACAGCTCCGCCGCTTCACCCTCTCTGAGCCCTCGTAGATGCCTCCCTACCGGCTATGTCGGGCTCCCCGCAGCCCTTTCTGGTGTCCGAGGCCGTCTGCTGGTATTCAGCTGTTTCTCTGTGGGAATGACTGCGTCCTTCCGTGCATTCCCAATGCATCTGTGGAGAGGGATGCACTCCACGTCTCTCTACTTCGCCGCCATCTTTTTCTCCACATGCACTTTAAAAAAAAAAAAATAAATTTATTTATTCATTGGCTGTGTTGGATCTTTGTTGCTGTGCAGGGGCTTTCTCTAGTTGTGGAGAGTGGAGGCTACCCTTCATTGTGGTGGGCTGGCTTCTCATTGTGGTGGCTTCTCTTGTTGCAGAGCATGGGCTCTAGGCACGTGGGCTTCAGTAGTTGTGGCACATGGGCTCAATAGTTGTGGCTTGTGGGCTCTAGAGCGCAGGCTCAGTAGCTGTGGCACATGGGTTAGTTGCTCCACGGCATGTGGGATCTTCGTGGACTAGGGCTCGAACCGGTGTCCCCTGCATTGGCAGGCAGATTCTTAACCACTGCACCACCAGGGAAGCCTGATTCATTCACTTTTTGATTTACCAAGTAGGGCTACTGAAGAGGATTGTTTGATTTGTACTGTCCCTGGGCAATATTATCAATATGTGAAGCTGGCCATCTGTGTTTTCAGTTCTTTCAATTTTTCAACCTCACTAAGCCCAAATTCCTCATGTCTCAATAATGTAAACAGAATGGTTAGGGCCTCCTACTGCTGGGGCCAAAACCCTACCTCTTGACCATATTGTGGGCTTAAAATATATCTGTTTCTTGTCTCATTTTTTCTGGAAGTGCCCAACAGTTGTAGCAGAGGGTGGTTAACAGCTAATTTGTATTAACTTCTGTTAATATTTTAATTAGCTCATTTGTTGCTTTCCTTTATAATAAGGCTTAAACTCTTCTGATGCTAATGGTAGGACTTTATCATTTCAGAAAATCTTGAGGTATGAGTCAGTAGAAATATTTTTATCCCTCTGTCTCTGCTTAGGGTGGTCTCCTTTCTTTCCCACATGTACCCCATTTTATATCACTTACGAATTCTGGCCAAGTGGTAGCCTGTGTTGGCTCCATTCAAGGAGCTTTTCACCCACTAGTTTCCCATCTCTAACTAACCTACATGTTAGCTATGACCAGCTGGTATTCTTCTGGGTTCAAAGCCCAGGCTTTGCCCCATGTCATGTTGTTCAATGAACTTTCCAAGTGGCAGCTGCTCCAGGATCTTCTCAGCCTGATTGTTTAAATTCAGAGGACAACAATCAGTTGTCAATTCTTATTACTAATTTCTAGGACTATATCCAAAGCAGCCATATCCTCATGTGACCTGATCTGCTACTCTTGAAGCTCTCTTACTTCTCATGGGCAGTATCCTTTGATGATAGTTACGAAGCCTTCCAACCCCCCATATTGCTACCAGTATTCATTATGCTTTAGTCTCACTGCTGGTGAACTGGTATTTTCTGCTAAAAGCTAAGTTCATCCATGTCAGTGCTTCCTGACTAGTAAAGTTGGCTACCCCCTGAGCTCTCAACAGTGGTTTTGCTTTTGCTCCAGGTTTACCATTGGAGCTCCCTGTTTGTCTTTTTTTCCTTTTGTCTCCTTCCATTCATGTGGATACAAATAGATATGCAAGGTTCTTGCTTTAGGATTATAATTCTACGAAGCCAGTCTAGAATAGAACAACACCTCAAAGAACAAACTCTTTCTAATTCAGAAGTAGCTGAATCTTATTCTGGATGTGTTTTGTTTGATTTACAAGGCATTATTTATTTATTTATTTAGAAAATTAAGGCAACACTAAAGACTTCAGGTGAATTCACATAGCACTATAGATTTTTTGTTTTTCTTAAAAAGTTTTGTGTATTTGGCCACATTGGGCTCACATTCCCACATGCTAACACTTTGACTGGAATTGAGTATCGTACCCTTTCTCTGATTTACCAAAGCTTCTGTTACTCATACAATATATGCATTGCCAGTTATATGCAGTCCACTTCCCCCATCATTATTGCTGTGACTTCTGTAGTTACTTGAGATTGTAACCCTTTTTTTTTCTTTATTTATGTAGTAAAGAATATTTGGAGTTATATGGACATATATCCAAATCTTGGTTCTGTTCTTTACTAGCAGGGGGACTTGGAAATTATTTTAATTTTTGTAATTCAGTTAGGATCCCTAATACAATGCCTGGTACATAGAAAGTATTTGTTACTTGATAAATGGTTTTACTACCTCTACTGCTACAGCTATTGTTACTGTTACTGTGACCATCACCATTACTATTCTCTACATTCTCCAGATTCTCAACAGAGGAGCACTACCCTATAATCCTCAAAGAGCTCTGTTCCTGGCGGGAAGGGAAACACCAGGTTATTGAATCTTGCTGAGCCCAGCAGAGCTATTAGCCTGGTCATCCTTGAACTTGTAGTTAATGTCCTGTGCTGACCTTTAGATGCTGGTCCTCAAAGACAAAAGGTGGTACCTGTTATGTTCTTTCCAAGTTCTTCCATGTGATCATAAGGAATCTTGTGCATATGAGACTTCTCAGCTCTGAGCAGCTGATCAGGACCTCTTTGGTCTCTTTGAGGTCAGCACATATTCAGAAATCCTCTGCTCACACCCATCCCACAGCATATTATAGCTGTAGGGAGAACTAATTTGACTCTATGTTTTCAAAGGGAATCCTCGAAGTGGTCATTTATAACTATAGTCTCTCAGTTTTACAAAGATTATCTTTGGTCTGGTAGTGGACCATATATTGTACCCTGATCCCCCTTCAGAACTGAAGGACTTTTCCTCCAGCTTCTGGAAGTGCTGCTCTCTAATAGATCTCTGCTAGGAATGGTCCTCAGCTAAAGAGAGCTGCCTTGTTCAAATGATACCCCTTCACAGTGGCAACTTATACCCAATGTCTGGTTCTTTTGGGAGAGCAAAGGCCTCATTCCCTCTCCTCAGCTGGCGGCAACTTCTCAGGGCCATCTTAGCTTCAGAACTCCCATGGTTTCAGCAGAGGCCCTTGTCGAGAATGTACTGCAGCTCAACCTCTCCCTCTTCCTTTCCTTCCTCTCCAGATGTTAATATCTAGAGCACTCCCTAGTCTCAGAGTCTACTCCCCAGGAAATCTGAACAACTGCAACTATTCATGCTTAACAGTCCTAACTGAATGTGTGGATTAACCTAGATTTTGTACACTCTGAGTGTGCATGTAATCCAGGGAGTTGAACAGATATTTCCTGGTTGAAATAATTCCATAGTGATTGTAGGAAGAGAACAGAACACTAATATGTATATGAGATGACTCAAACTGCAACTATAGATGACAGTTTCTAAATAAATGAGATTATAATATAGTATTTTTTACAGAACAGCTACATCGATGAAATAATCTGTGTTGAATTTATTTTGGTTTGTGTTTATGAAGTCCTATTATTATAATAATAAAAAAGTTGTAACTGAAAACATAAATTGAACTTTTCATGTATATATCTGAATATTTTATTAACACTTTCAGGGAATTCTGCCCTAGGTATTTTGTTCCCTGACATTTATGTTGAATGTGTTTTCCAGAAAATACAGTGACAAGAAGAGACAAACAAGTGCTTGCTCTCTCATCCCCTCCTTGCTGTATCAGGACACGGTAAGAAGTTGTTTTTCACCATATTGAGATTTTTTCATTGCCAACTTGTTTTCTATGAAGGAATTGCTTTTTGCTTGAAAAATTAGAAATTTCTTATTTCAAAATAGAAACTAAATATGATTTAATAGGGTTTTGGTTTTAGTTACTCAATAAAAAAAGAGGGTATGAGATATAATAATCTCTCTCTTAGTAGGAGGTAATGAGCAACTTGGTGGACTTTGTTAACAAAATTTCATTAGTACAGTATTATTAGTTTGTGAGAAGGGAATACTCCACTTATTTGAATAATACCAAGGTTGTATTTCCTGGAAATGTGGGCTTTATTACAAATGACATTATTTGAAATAATTATCCACACATTGTTGCAAATGGAAATTAAATTCCGAGAGAAACTCACTTTTATTGCATCATAAAATTTTACGCTCTCATTGGCTGTGATAATGACCTCACGCTCTCTCTCTCTTCAAACCTCAAATTCCATCTCCTCTTCTTTTACTCAGAAGAGAACTAACCCATATCTCTCCCCCAAAATTTCCAAAACATACCTGGATATGAACCTATACCTTAACTTTCCTCATGCTGGGGTCAAGGAATTATCTCTGCTATTGTATGTGGGCAACCTCTCTGCCTAGGCACGGCATTTCCTCCTCTCCTGCCTACTCAAGGGTCTTGCTCTGGTAGTTATTCTCCCTCTCTCTCCTGCCTGAATCAGTTTTTCCTCTCCTGAATAATTCTTATCAGCTCACAAGCTTGCTATTACCTTGCATTAAGGAAATCCTCCCTTGACCCATTGTCCTTCTTCAGCTGCTGCCACCCTTCTCTGATCTCTTTTAAAGCAGACGTCTTTGAAAGAATTATCTCTACTTGCCTTCTTCATTTTTTCATCTCCAATTCTCTCTTTAACCCACTCCAACTAGTCTTTTGTCCCTACTGAAACCCCACTAAAAATAGTTATAACAGTCAACCTCCATCTGGTCAAGTCAGTGATCCATTTTCTGTCCTCATCCTATTTAAAGTCTCAGCTGAGTGTGACATAGTGGAATACAATTTTTCTAGTGAATACATAGAGCCACCCTCTCCTGGGTTTTCTTTCTACAACTCTGCCAGCCTTTCCTCAGTCTCTTCAGTGACTATTCATCCTGCTGCCAGTCTCTAAATATGCAATGCCCAAGTTCAGCTATCGGTCTCTTCTTTCTCCAGGCTCTCTCCTAGGTGGTGTCATTCACTTCCATGACTTAAAATGCCACGCCTCTCCTGATGACTTCCAAATCACATGTCCATTCTCAACTTTTTCTTCAGTCTTTCCTACATCCAGTGTTAACTTGGGTTTCTAGTCGGCATCTCAAGCTTTACATGTTAAGTTGAACTCAGTTTCACCTCATCACTTCTCCTCTCCTTTTCTAATCAATTTCAGTATATTATTCATGTACTTGATGAGGCTAAAACTTTGGAGTAAGTCTTTATTCCTCAATCTTTCTGTCTTCCTTTTTTTCTTTTTACTTTACACACCCAATCTGTCAGCTAGTCCGGTTGGCGCTGCCTTCAAGAGTCCTACCACCTCTTATCATTTCCATCACCATTAAACTAACACCATTAGTTTCCACTTAGACTTTTCCAAGAGCCTCCAGTCTAAGATGCTTTCACTTTTGTCCCTTCACTCAATCCTCCATGTAGCAGCAGGAGTGATTTTCTTCTAAACATATATTAGATCAAATGATTTTCTTCGTCAGAACTTTCCATGTCTTTACATTATATTCAGAATAATCTCTAAATGCCTCATTGCTCTTATGATGTCTCATGTGATCTGGCTCCTGTCTGTCTCTCTTACTTCATTTCTACCACTCTCTCACTTGCTCGTTCTGTTTTAGTTATGCTGACTTTCTTGTTCCTCAGACACTCCAAGCTGCTTCTTGCTTCAGAGTATTTGCACTTACTATGCTCTCCACCTGGAATATATCTCCCCTACCTGATCTTCACTTATTGATATCATTCAGGTCTCTGCTATGGACTGAATTGTTGTTTTCCCCCTAAATTCACACATAGAAGCCTTGTCCCCCAACGTGATGGTTTTGGAGATGAGGCCTTTAGAACATAATTAATTTTAGATGAAGCCTTTCTAAGAAGAGATACCAGAAAGGTTCCTCACTCACTCTCTCTGTTCACCACATTAGGACACAGTGAGAAGGTAAAAATCTACAAGCCAGGAAGAGAGGTTTCACCAGAAACTGACCATGCTGGCACCCTAATCTTAGATGTCCAGCCTCTAAACTATGAGAAAATAAATTTCGGTTGTTTAAGTCACCTTATCTATGGCATTTTGTTAGGATACTATCAAGATAATGTTTAAAAAATGCACAGGACAAAAATCCACATCAGTGTCACATTAAAAACAAGCTCATAATGGTTTGGTTCTGATATTTCTCTTGGGTCCATTGTCAACACTTAGGAGTCTATTAAAATTTAAGCCTCTTCTACCTCTTTTACTTGAGGGGTTCACTTGTGTTATTATAATTCACATAGGAATATTAACAGTTGAACAGATTCTGTGCTCAATCACTCATTATTTACACATCAAACTTCTGCAGACATATGTGTTCGTGTTAATATTTCTATTTAAATTATAGTGACAATATTTAGTGGTTCTATATAATAGTTCCATAACTACTTAAAAGCAGACCATCATATTTCTAATTAAAAACAGTTTATTTTTAAAATTTTTTAAAAATTAAAAAAAATTTTTTTTCCAGATCTTTATTGGAGTATAATTGCTTTACAATGCTGTATTAGTTTCTGCTGTACAACAAAATGATTCAGCTGTATTTATACATATATCCCTGTATCCCCTCCCTCTTGAGCCTCCCTCCCTCCCACCCCCACTATGCCATCCCTTTAGGTCATCACCAAGCATTGAGTTGATCTCCCTGTGCTATGCAGCAGCTTCCCACTAGCCATCCATTTTACATTTGGTAGTGTATATATGTCATGCTGCTTTCTCGTTTAGCCCCAATTTCCCCTTCCCCCCATGTCCTCAAGTCCTTTCTCTACTTCTGCATCTTTATTCTTGCCCTGCCACTAGATTCATCAGTACCATTTTTTTAGATTCCATATATATGCATTAGCATATGGTATTTGTTTTTCTCTTTCTGACTTACTTCACTCTGTATGACAGACTCTTGGTCTATCCACCTCACTATGCATAAGTCAATTTTGTTCCTTTTTATGGCTGAGTAATATACCATTGTATATATGGGCCACATCTTCTTTATCCATTCATCGTTGATGGGCATTTAGGTTGCTTCCATGTCCTGGCTATTGTAAATAGTGCTGCAATGAACATTGTGGTACATGTGTATTTTTGAATTAGCTTTTCTCAGGGTATATGCCCAGTAGTGGGATTGCTGGGTCATATGGTAGTTCTATTTTTAGTTTTTAAGGCACCTCCATATGTTTTCCATAGTGGCTGTATCTATTTAAATTCCCACCAACAGTACAGGAGGGTTCCCTTTTCTCTGCACCCTCTCCAACATTTATTGTTTCTAGATTTTTTGATGATGGCCATTCTGACTGGTGTGAGGTGAAACCTCATTGTGGTTTTGATTTGCATTTCTCTAATAATTAGTGATGTTGAGCAGCTTTTCATGTGCCTCTTGGCCCACCTGTATGTCTTCCTTGGAGAAATGCCTTTTTGGGTCTCCTGCCCATTTTTGGATTGGATTGTTTATTTTTTTGATATTGAGCTGCATGAGCTGCTTGTATATTTTGGAGATTAATCCTTTGTCAGTTGCTTCATTGGCAAATATTTTCTCCCAATCAGAGGGTTGTATTTTTGTCTTGCTTATGGTTTCTTTTGCTGTGTAAAAGCTTTTAAGTTTCATTAGGTCCCATTTGTTTATTTGTGTTTTTATTTCCAATACCCTAGGAGGTGGGTCAAAAAGAATCTTGATGTGTTTTATGTCAGAGAGTGTTTTGCCTATGTTTTCTGATAAGAGTTTTATATATGCCTGGCCATACATTTAGGTGTTTATCCATTTGGAGTTTATTTTTGTGTATGGCGTTAGCAAGTGTTCTAATTTCATTCTTTTACATGTTGCTGTCCAATTTTCCCAGCACCACTTACTGAAGAGGCTATCTTTTCTCCATTGTATATTCTTGCCTCCTTTGTCAAAGATAAGATGACCATATGTGCATGGGTTTATCTTTGGGCTTTCTGTCCTGTTCCATTGATCTATATTTCTGTTTTTGTGCCAGTACCATACTGTCTTAATAAACAGTTCATATTTTTAAGTTCAATATGATTGTGAAGTTTGTGTATTTTTCAAGTACTTCATTAGTAAAATGCAATTGTTTTGAAGTTTGCATTTGGAATTGCTCGTGTGTGGCATATTGATAAAATAAGTATGCACACCAAAGCTCAATGATTCTGCATTGAGTTTAGGTATGGAGCTCTTATTGTCTGCCATTCAAACATTTTTGCCTTTGGTTTTTCAAAGACCATTTCTGAAAGAGTTGTCCATTGATAGCGATTTAAAACAAAACACAAACATCCTTCATTCACTTTTTCAGGTCTTCTTTCTCTTTCCTATGTCTGTGGTGCTTTTCTATGCATTCATTGTAGTGACTTTTTAAAAATAGTTATACAGTTTACCAACCTCCTCTGGATGTCAGATGTAGAAAGCAGTTACATGTTTCGGACAGCTACTTGGGACAGGAGGAGGCACGAGGAGCTTCAGTGATATTCTAATGGCCATGGAGGCAGACACATGTCATCATTTATCTGGGGATAGATGTCATCATCTGTTTTCTCCTAAAATGACATTAATTTGTGCAAAATCTCAGTTTTTAAAAGGAATAGAGGAGATAGGAAGTAAGATATTAATTGTTCTCCTTTTTGGGACTTAGTTACATCTTTATGAAATTGCATGTCACTTGTCTCCCACTTGAAATTGTTAGGGGCTTGGAAGTGGCACTCAGGTAGCATCCCAAGCAGTATTTACATGGTGATAGCATACAAAAATGATCAACCTTTAGATAGTAATTATCTTATTAAGAGTCTTATTCTATGCTTGAAATATACCTGAAATGGACAGTACAGTAACTCCAGGAATTCTGAGTACCAAAACTAAAAATATTCTTCTAAAGGATGAATCAGCTACTAGCCCTATGCTAGATACTACGTTTTCTGTACAGAAGTATGTCTATTTTCTATTCATTCCATATTTTTCTTCAGTTCTTTTGGAATAATGTTCCAAAGACCTCCTAAGTTATTGCCCTATTTCTCTCCTTTGAATTCAGTTGGAAGTTAGTCTAAAAACAATGGTCTACCTATGTGGATAAAAAGGAATTTATAGATCATCTGAGGATATAATACTTCCACATTCTCCATTATCTTGTCTATTAGTTGACTCTAATTGATTAATGCTCGCTGAGCAATCTCATGCAATTACCAGGTAGTAATATTTCACAGTTACATATATAGTTCTTACCAGAAAGCTTAGAATTGTAACAATTGCTATTTTATTCATAGGATTGCATTGGGAGATAAGAGGTCTTGGCTATGTTATTTTCTCCACTAAGCTTACTTAGTGATAGGCTAGTCACTTTTGCCCCATTTTCTTCATTTGTAAACCAGAGATAATGCCAAATGCCTACTCACCAAGCATGTGGTGAGGATTAATTAGATAAGTATCAGCAGAGCTCTCTGAGCTCCTTTGGATTGAGGTGTTTATCCATCTGAGCTATTATTATCATATCATTATCATGCCATTTCACTGGGATTGTAAATAATCTCATAGCTGTTGAAGACGGAAAAGATTTTGTTGCCTTGCCAAATCCCACCCTACAACCTCTCTAAGTAGCAGGGCAAGACCGAGTGAGTCCCTTGACAGAAGAGGTATAATGGATTAAACTGATAGTTCGCTTGATCATAGCCAAAAGGTTTGTGTTAATGAGTTTAATAGTATTTACTTGGTGGGTGTCCAGAACAGCTGTCCTTCTTTGTTGCAGGTGCCAGAACCAAAGCCAAAGCCAGTCTGGATTTAGCAAATGCAATTACTTCTCAGGATTTGCTCCCTTCCATGACAGCACTTATCATAATCACTCGTTGATAATAGACACTCTATAAAGTTGATACTAGATACCCATAACCAGATTCAGGGATCCATTTTCTTTCTTAAAAACACCATTTTAACTTTATGTAATAAGGCTTATCAGACATGTTTTATGTGTAGAGTGAGAGTTTGGTTTTCATTATGATAACACCAAAGAACTCATTCCAGATTTTCTTGATTTGGTAATGCCTCTACAAGAATTACATTTTAATTGTTTTTGAGCTCACAAAGATATTTCTTGATTAATTCTTATTTTTGCCTGGAGGAGCAAAAAGGGAATTCAGAGAACATCCTAATTAAAAATGAAAATAGATCATCACACGAGTAGCTTATTATAAGATGTAAAACCTCATGAAAAAATGAATATAATCTTTCTCAAGCAGGGTAAGCTGTGTGTGTGTTTTAATAATCCAGAACACCTGGATATTTCACAGCCAAATAGAGGGCAGAGATGTAAGCTGAAAGTGACCTTGTAATAAGGAAGAATTCACGTATGGAAGGAGGATGCCTGAATGAGCAGACTAACTGGCGGCTGAAATTAGAAAACCCTTCCAATCAGTGTGAGGTAAAAAAAGCATATATTGGCAGCATGACTGAAATGACATTGATGGCCAATAGTTCTCAGGCTGCTCACACACACAGGGAAGCCTGCTAAGGCACCTTTCTTAAAGATTTGTTTCTTTGTGTATTTTTGGCAGGGAAGAAAAGCAGGGAGAGAAGGTATATTGGTTTGGGAACATGCTAATTCCATTTTATGCCTTGTTTTAGCTAATTTACAATTTCTGTCATTAGCCATTTTCTTTTCTTCTCTAGGTGACACAGCCTTGCTTTAGTGAATTTGCCTAACTAGGCAAACACTTCATTTATAAAAATACATTAGTGTTCCTAGATAAAAATCCTGGCCCATTTGTGGCACGTGATATTTTGCTAATTGATTGGGCTAATTGTAATTTTCACAAGGCAACAGATTTTCAGTGCTTTAGAAGACTTTCTATATCTGAATCTTGATGTTCCAAAGCTTTCTATTTAAAATAATATCATTTTCCTAGGCAGTTTGTCTGACTCTCATATTTCCTTTCTTCTTTTCCTTCTTGCTTTGACCTCTAACTTTGTAATTTCCATGGTTATAGAGATCATATATCCCAGACTTTCAAAAACTGTCCCTATTTCTCCTTGTAGTTTCACAAATCACTGAAATGTCTTAAGCATCCAAATAACATTTGCTGTACTGCCTATTCCATCAGAAAGGTGTACAAAATTTTTAGGTCAGGTGTATCCTGATTCAGTTTACAAGGAAAATATAGTCTCTGTGCCTGTGTATGGCATGAGTGTGGAATGTTTCCATCTCACCTGGACTGGCATATACATTCACATTTCCGTGAACATTTCTGACTCTTTGATAGCAGTTAAGAAGTTTAGCAGCCTATTGGGGATGGCAAAAAATAGAGTTAATTCCTGGTGAAGTATTTCTGGGTACAATTAGTTCTGCCCTGAACTGCATATTATTTTCTTTTTTTAAAAAATGACATAATATTTAAAAAACTGAAGTATAGTTGATTTACAATTTTGTGTTAGTTTTTGGTGTACAGCAAAGTGATTCAGTTATATATATATATAAAATATTCTATTGTGGTTTATTTCAGGATATTAAATTTAGTTCCCTATGGCATACAGTAGGACCTTTTTGTTTATCCATTCTTATATATAATAGCTTGCATCTGCTAATCCCAAACTCCCACCCACTGCCCTCCCTGCACCCCCCCACCTCCCTGTCCCCCGCAACCACAAGTCTGTTTTCTATGTCTGTGAATCTGTTTCTGTTTCATAAATAAGTCATATTTTAGACTTTAGTCTTAGACTTTTAGACTTTCATTTGTGTCATATTTTAGATTCCACATATAAGTGATATCATAAGGTATTTATTTGTCTTTGTCTTTCTGACTGACTTCACTTAGTATGATAATCTCCAGGTCCACCCATGTCGCTGCAAATGGCATTATTTTATTCTTTTTTTATGGCTGAGTAATATTCCATTATATATGTGTACCACATCTTCTTTATCCATTCATTTGTTGATGGATATTTAAGTTGCTTCCATGGCTATTGTAAACAATGCTGCTATGAACATAGGGGTGCCTGTATCTTTTCAAATTATAGTTTTGTGCAGATATATGCCCAGGAGTGGGATTGCTGAATCATATAATAGCTCTACTTTTAGTTTTTTAAGGAGCCTCCATACTGTTCTCTCTAGTGGCTGCACCAACTTACATAGGAGAGTTCCTTTTTCTCCATACCCTCTCCAGCATTTGTTATTTGTAGATTTTTGGATGATGGTCATCTGACTGGTGTGAGGTGGTACCTCATTGTAGTTTTGATTGAAAAATGCTGTAACATTTTAAACTTTGTGTTATGATAGTCCAGAGAAGAAGCAAATAATTTCAATTGTGGGGAGGAATAATTAAAAGTCGAACACTGGATATGGGAATGGCATCTGAAGTAAATGGTGAGTCGGACTCTAAAAGAAGACAAATGCTTAGGAGCCATGGTATTGGAGTATGAGGGGTCTATAGGACACACATCATGGAATTTTCTTACTACATCATCACCTTACAGTTTCTACACAAATCCTCATAACTACATTACCGATGAATTACCAAGAAAACAAGACCACATATTTAAGGAAACATGTTTGTCATAGTTTTACTCTTAGATCCCTTTATGTTCTGTGGCATTCAGTATTCATTGCCCACATTGGAGAAATCCAAAGTTGGGGAGATGCAGTAATTAGTATAATTGCATGATTCCCAACTTAAAAATATTAATCCCCCTCTTCTTGTGGACTCTATCCCTCAGACAAAGTATCTTTATAAAGTAATCATTAATTTGCAGTCTCCATATTTTTGTCACCAATAAAATGTCAAACAATCAGAGCTTCTGATCAATATTAATAGTTGGATTGAATGTTTGATTTATTGATTGTCTATAACATGTCAGACACTGAGAATATAAAGGTGAAGAAAGCATAGTCCTGGCCTCCAAGGAACTTATAGTCTAGTGGGAAAGATATAATCAATGTACACTGAGTTCACATAATCTAAAAGCAAAACTCATTTAAGTTTTAAGCTGTTCTATAAGTTTTTATTAGATAAATACGATTTTTATTAATATTTTTGAAATTAGGTCAATGATCTTCATGTCTTCTGAGTGGGTTATTACTAGCCCAAGCTGAGGTGGTGAAAGGCATTGATCCTATTAGGATTAGAGTTCGGAATAATAACTCCACCAAAAAAGGGATTTGTCATTTAAGTGGTTCTTTTATAGAGTTGAATTAGCATTAAATGAAGTAAGTGTGCATTGTAGAGAAAATCCTGGCAAAAGTGTGTTTTGTTTTGTTTACAGTATTTTATGCAATAGTGGTACAGTCGAAATGTTAGATTTGCTCCCAACCTGTCAAATGTACTCAAACCACAAGAGGGAGAAACAAGTGTTTTGCAAGAGGAATTGTAGAAACAATCTCTTTTATAAATGCCGGTTGGCATTTTTGACCTAGGCGGAACCTCAGGGGAGATTATTCTCTAGTGAGCCATGCACATAGATGGACTGTGAATATCTGGGATTTATTATGCTCATGTAGAATATAACCCGATGCATTCTAGGCTCTGATTTCTACTACTGGCTGATTTCAGAAGTTTAGAAGGAAGAAGCATATTGTGTCTCACTTCAGGGCCTCTATCAATATACATGATTTGTCTCTCTCCGCCACACAAACACACATAAACACTCATACTTAAACACACACATTTATACACAAAGCCTTGAGTGATTTGGACAATGCTATTTATGGAAGAGGTAGGCTCTGGTTCCTAATTCCTGCAGTAATTACTTTATTTCTTGAAGCATGAGATTTGATTACCCATATATTATTATGCATGTTGCATAGTAGTTTTGACTGTCACCTCATGCAGCTCTTCTTAAAAAAGAAGTCACAATTTAGCTCAGGAAGATCAATGTTTTACATAGGCAGAGCAAGTTAGTGGCAAGCTTTGCCAAGAAATGTATATAGGCTTTTAAGAATCCCTGATGTAGAGGCTGGGGAGACCAGTGTTTGCTAAGGGGAAGCGCTTACAAAGAAGTCTGGAGATTCGAAAAGGTGAGGAGTGGAGCGGGTAGCTAGTAATTACATACTACATGATAAAATGTAGTTCTTGTAACTTAAGTAAAGGTTGGAAACCCAAGCAATGAAAGGGGAATACAGGCTGATTAATTTCTTTTATTCAATAACCACAGTCACTGCATTCGTGAAAATCTTTTACCATTATGAGGTCCTCCTGTGAAATCTTTTTGTGTTCTAGGGATATGCAGCACAATAAAAATGACCACAAAGCAAGGGGAAGGGATGGTTTAGTGTATGGCATTAGAAAAACCTGACTTCCCACATGGAGAAAAATAAAGCTGATCCCTGTTTTACCAATCCAACAGTAGCTTTGATGCATTAAAGACATTACTATGAAAGGTTAAATATGACTGGTAGAAGAAAACATAGAGGATATTGTATAACTTACGGGAGAAGAAAAACTTTTAAGTGAAGTTCCAAAAGCACAAATTCTAAGATGGTAAGTGGCTAGGTATGGGGTTACATTGAAATGAAAGGCTTTTGCTCAATAGAGGAAGCCAAAGACAAACTAAGGTAATAAATGACTGCTGGAGACAATACTTAAATTTTGTGAAATCAAGAAGTGATAAATTTCTAGAATTAAAAATAAGAAAAAAGCAAAAATCAAGTGGAAAAAAGGACAGAGGATATGCGTTGATAATTCAGATGAGGAAAGCCTGATTTGTCAATGTAAAGTAGTAATTCAAGAAATGGAAATTAATTTAATGCTGAAATATGATTTTACATACATCGGATTAGTCATGGTTAGAAAGGAGCACGCTGCTAAGTGAGAAAGGGTGTGGGTGACTGTAATTTTTATGCTCTATTAGTGAGACTGTAAACAGTACTTTTTTTTTTTCTGGGAAGCAGTTTGCCAGTCTTTAGTGAAATTAAGAATATGCCAGCTTTATGACACTTCACCCCCATGGATATATGCCAGGAAGTTTTTTATTTTTCTTCCTTGCTTCCTCTTATATTTTATATCACTTACCATGTTCAAATTTTCACATTCAGCTGCTTTGAGGGATTCATTAATTCTTAGTCAGAACTGATAATTAGGATATATTTCCACCAACTATTCAGATTAAACATTAGATATACATGATAACTTGCCATTAGCCAGGAAATTTTTCTCACAGTCACTAAGGAAACGTGTTTGTGGTGGAGGGGAGCTGAGGGCAGAGTAAGTTTCTATCACTAAGAGAGTGAGTAGTAAGCTGTGGTGATTTCATAGTAAGGAGAATCACAAAATTAGAAACAGTGAATTAGACATAAATACAAATCTCAAATATAATATTGAGAAAGCAAAGATAAATTTTTATAAATTTTAAGTGAAATTTTAATTTTTAATACATTTATATATATTTAATTCAGACTAATCATTTATTTGTTTCAGCTAAAGGAATGTAAATGAAACAGAAGGTGGTGAAGGTAGCCAGTCAACATAGGCAGATATACTCCTTTGGTATCCCGGGTTCTCTGTGCTGCCAAGCATGGAAAGCATATAATTCACTCTGCTTCTGTTCCCCTCAGGCCACTAATGAGCTAGTCCTAAATTCTAAGAAGAATGAGCCACAGCTTAATGCCATTTATGTAAGTTAGTGCATGAGATATAAACCCATTTGTGATATTGTGACATATAAGAAATATGTATTTGGTCTTTGTCTTCAGCTACTGGCCAGAGTTTCTAAAACCTTTGCAATTTCCTAAGTTATAAAGGTGATAGGATCATCTTTTGTTCTAATATTCGATCTTTGACTCTGGTTTCTGACACAGGACTCCTAAATCTCTTGGAATTTCCTAGGTGATAGACGTGTTTTTTGTTCTAATGGGGTTAGTCTTGGCGGGCTCCTGGATGGCTTCATGATGGAGGCTGGTCACCAGAAAAACCAAGCCACAGTTAGCAGCTTGGAACTTTAAGTCCCCACACCTTATCCTCTGGGGAAGAAAGAGGAGTTGGAAATTGAGTCAGTAATTGGTCATGTCTGTGTGATGAAACCTCCATGAAGATCTCCCAACTATAGGGTTTGGAGAGCTTCTGGGTTGGTGAGCATATATCCATGTGCTGGGAGGGTGCTGCACCCCAACTCCACAGGGACAGAAGCTCCTGCTCTGGACCTTGCCCTATGCCTCTCTTTATCTGGGTATTTATCTATATCCTTGTCATACTGTTTATTGTATCATTAATCAGTAAATATAAATAAGTGATCCCTTGAGTTCTGTGAAACATCCCAGCAAATTATTGAAACAGAGGAGGAGCTCATGGGCTATAAGACCAATTTATAGCCAGTTGGTCAGAAGTACAGGTGACAACCTGGACTTGTGGTTGGCCTCTAAGGTGGGGACAGTCTTGTAGGAAGAAGCTCTTATCTTTGAGATATGACACTAACTCCAAGTAGATAGTATTAGAACTGATTGAATTTTAGGACACCCAGCTTGTGTCAGAAAATTTGTCACTGTGAGGGAAAAAACCCCTACACGTTTGGTTGCCTGAAGTATTGTAGTAGTAGAGGAGAAACATGAGAGTTTTTCAGTACGCTATTTTATAAGAATAGATGCTAATTGAAAAATTTATTATTATTTTTATTTGAAGTATAGTTGATGTACAATATTATAAAGTAAAAGGTGTACAAGATAGTAATTCACAATTTTTAAAGTTTATACTCTATTAATAGTTATTGTAAAATATTGGCTATGTTTGCCATGTTGTACAATTCTTGTAGCTTATTTTATAGCTAATGATTTGTACCTCTTAATCCCTTGCCCCTGTATTGCCCCTCCCCCTTCCCTTTTCCCACTAGTAATCACTAGTTTGTTCTCTATATCTGTGCATCTGCTTCTGTTTTGTTATATTCACTAGCTTTTTGTAAATTTTAGACTTCACATATGTGATATCATACAGTATTTATCATTCTCTTTCTGACTTATTTCACTAAGCACAATATACTCCAGGTCCATCCATGTTGCTACAAATGGCAAAATGTCATTCTTTTTTATGGCTGAGTGGTATTCCATTGTATATGTGTACCACGTCTTCTTTGTCCATTCATCTGTTGATGGACACTTAGATTGTGTCCATATTTTGGCTATTATAAATAGTGCTGCTATGAACACTGGGGTGCATGGATCTTTTTCAAACTAGCATTTTTGTTTTTTTCAGATATATACCCAGGAGTGGAATTGCTGGTCTAATTTAAGGACATATGTTAAAAAAAAGTAGAGCAGGTACCTGGTGGGGAGGGGGTGTGAGTGGTGGGGATTGGAGGGGAGAGCAAGTATAAGGGGGAAAACATATCATAGCAACAAATAAAGAGAATTCCATATTTTTTTCTGGCATTTCTCAAAAAAAAGATAGACTTTAAAGATTTAAAGATTTGCTTCATTTTTATTTATTTTTTTATTGGCATTTATCTTGGAAATAGTAATGAAAAGAGCATAAGATCCAGGTGAGAAAACATGGTTTTGTTTTGATTGATCTGACTAGGGGAGTCATCACTGCCCCCTGATGCTCTGATTCCTCAGCTACAAAATAATGATACTACTGGTCCTTTCACATTTTGAGGTCAGTTAAATGAGTTCCGACTTGTAATAGTGCTTTGTAAACTGTTCAATGTTTTTCCAGTGATAACCAATTTCATTTCTGTTGTAGCAAGTTTAGTCACACATAGAAACTTTGTGTCTTTGTAGTAGAACAAGTTGAAAATTGAAAACTAAGCCTCCCTTTTACTGGCACATAGTTCTCCATTCATCTGGGAGCAAGTGTTGATCATCCTTTTTTTGTCCAATTAG